>NC_138893.1:67488953-69888953 GCF_965194825.1 Balaenoptera physalus | reverse complement strand
TAAATTTATAAACAAACAAACAAAACAACAAGCAGATTATCATGAGATTTAGAATTATTTGTCAGCTACTCCTTCAAGGTCCTCCCTACAGATATTAACCCTCCTTTTTTTTTTTTAAACAGGAGGTTCCAGGTTGACTTATATATTTAAGTTAAATTGAACTCTTTAGTGCACTGACACTAAAACATTATTGCAATACATTGTAAAAACAAGTTCAAATGTCATAGCATGTGCATGCGTGCACACACACACACAAACCTACTTTGAGTCTGTGTCTGATATTTTCTACTCTCCTAAGTAAAGAACAAGACTTTTGCTGAGATTTTTTAAAAAGTGTAATTTAGGGATTTAAGATTATGCGATAAAAACAGTCTGAAAGTTACTCCCCTCCATGCAGTATCCTTATAAATTATACAACAGATATAAGAAATAAATTGTTGACTTCATGCCGGGGCTTGAAATCATGAAGGGGGATTGCTTGAGAGTACAGAAACAAACAATGTGGCCCCCCAAAGAAAGAAATTGATATGAAACCATGGGAGAAGCCAAGCCCCCAGGTAACCTAAGTTTCCACCCACATAGGAATTCTGCTGAATCCTGAATCAGGTGGGAGAATTCTAAACCAGAAAATTAGTGTACAATCAAGAAGTGCTAGTGTCCGAGGAATGCCACTGCCATGAAAGATAGATAACAAACTGAGCAAATGGAAGATCTTATACGTGATCAATAGATCAATTAAAACAAATTCATTTAGTATCTTCTGCAACATAAGGCAAAATAAAACCAAAGAATTATGAAAAAGAACCAATTAGAAATCTTGAAAAGTAAAGCCCAAATTGTTGAAAAGAAAAACCTCAAAAGATAGTCTGAATAACAGAACAGACACACTGTGTGAATTAGCAAGCTGGGGATTAAGTTTACGGGGTCTTACAGAATAGAACAAGGAAAAAAAGAAGATGAGAAAGTTTAGAGACATAAAGAATGGATAAGGACATTTTACCTTTCATTTAGGAATTCCAGAGGGAGAATATATAGAGAAAGGAGGAGGTAGTATTTAATCAATGGCTAAGCATTCCCCAGAAGTGAAGAAAGCTAAGAAATTTCAGAATATCAAAATAAAGAAAAAAATGCTAAAAGTTACCATAGCAGATAGTTTAACTTTAAAGAAATAAGGATCAGATTTTCATTGTAAATTTCATTAGCAACACTATATCCAAGAAGACAATGAAGCGATATCTTCAATGAGCTGTTGGAAAATAACTGTCATTTTAGAATTCTACACTCAGCTACAGTATCACTTTAAAGCACAGGCGAAACGAAGGCATATTTTAAGTATTCAGCATTTAAGAATGTTTAGCACCAACAGATTCTCACTGAAAGTACTTAAGATGTATGCCTACATACAAAAAAGACTGAAGGAATCCAGAGGAAAAAGCAGTATGAAAAAAAGTAATCTTAGCCAAGTAATCTTACACAATTCAGTCAATCCTATAGTTTAAGACTAAATTAGTATTAATTGCAAAAAATGTTTAAAACAATTTAGAATTAGAATTCTGGATGATATGAACAGGGGAGTTGGGGAGAAGGGAAACAGCAGAAGAAAGTGAAAATGTCTTGTCCTGTTTAGAAAGAGTATATACATATTGATTACCTTTAGATTTTGTTAGGCAAGTATAACTTTATGTGTGGGTATAAAAAATTAAGAGTAACCATTAGAAAAAAAGCAATGGAATGTATAAATTTCAAACCAACAGAGGAAAAGAAATGGAACAAAGAAAATTCAATCAACCCAACAGAAATCAGGAATGGGGAGAAAAAAGAAACAAAGAGACCATAGGAAGTAGAAAACACAAAGTAAGGTAATACAGTTAAATCCAAACAAATGATTGACTATAATAGGAAAAAAGATTTAAGTGAATAAAAAATGGGAGATTCATGTGAAAACACCATTCGAGGAAAATTAAAATTGCTAATAAGCTTAAGAAAAGATGTTCAATCTCACCAGTTATCAAGGATATACAAATATATGGCATTGAGATGCCATCTTTACTGACCAGATTGGCAAATACTTTTAATTTTGATAATAGCACGTGTTAGTTAGGAAGTTGGGCAAGCAGTTACCCTCATAGCCCACCATTGGGAGTGTATATTGGCACAATCTGGAGAACAATTTATCATCTCTATTAAAACCAAAACATTTGCATACAGGTGCAAGGACGTATAGTCAAGGATATTCTAGCAGCATGGCTTATAACAGTGAGATACTGGAAAGAACCTAAATGTCTCCCATAAGTGGGAGAACAACTAAATAAGCCATAGCATGTTCATACTGCAGAATACTTTGCAGTCATTAAAAAGAATAATTTTGATTCATTTTTGATAATATGGATAGGCATATTGTGACTATTTAAAAATACACAGAATGAAAGGTACAGAATTAGTTTATATGTGTAAAACCACATAAATAAATACTGTGTGTGTAGATAGACAGACAGACAGACATATGTACATAAACACCTAGAAAAAGCTCTGAAGGCTTAAACATCAGACTCAGAGCTAAGATCGCCTCTGAGTGGATGAGATGAGATGAAGAGTGGAGTGAGTGGTGTGTGTTGGCTTGTGGGGAGAGCTTGGGGTGGGGTAGATGCAAGGGCTTTAGTCTTCTTTGTAAAGTCTGATTTTACTTTCAAAGAAATATTTGTGTATTATTTGTTGAATGAGTTTGATTACAGTTTTTTTTTCTTCCTCTGGATGTGCTTGCCTTTGCACAAATGGCAGATTTGCTAGCCTAGGCTATCTAGGCATTCAGGGAACGGGCTGAGTAGGCACAAGTGGTTTACCAACACTTGCACAACAGGATTTATGACCTCTCTTCTCCCTCCCTTCTACCCCACAGTACTCCCCAGATGCTGGAATCTTAAGGAAGGAAAGGGGGCTGCCATATCCAGCTGTGGACTAAGGATGGTAGCACCCACTCTTGAATAAGCAGGTTACCAGCACCCCGCTAAGTGAAGCTGTGTGTTTGTGTGTGTGTGTGTGTGTGCGTGTGTGCTGGAAAGTCGTCTTTTATGTAAGTACGCTGGAAAAATTATACTTCAGGTAAGGTTTGAGGGACACAATGAACCCTACAGCTTCTAGACTATTAAAGCTTTTTTGTGACCTCCCTTGAGCTATCCACTTTCTGAGCTCTAATGTGTAACATCAAGAAAAGGAGGAACCTTCTCCTCTTTGGCAATGAGAAGTTGGAAACACAGCCAGAACAACTCTTTATGTCACTGATTAGTCTCAGGCTTATGCATTTTGCTATTTTAAATTTCTCCCTTATTTCAAACCAACTGCTTATGAATCTTTCCATTTGGCAACCTGGAAATATTTAATTAGAGCTCTTCTATAATGATGTTGTTGTAGAAGTAAAATACTTAGGACAACATCAAAAACAACAATTCTTTCTGGTTCTCCAATTCCACACTGCAAAGTCCAGTGTGTTTCCTCTCTTCCTCTCTGACCCCCACGGCCCTCAGAACTTTCTCCATACTCTGAAACCCCAGTAGTAAGTTATAATCTGCAAGATCCATTTGGAATTTACAATATTGAATTCCTATAGTATTGCCAATTGTATTGTACCACTGGTTCCTTCTATCTTTCTATTTCTTTCTCTCCTTTGAAGTTCCTAATGCAGTGTTTGATTGGTTACTTGATTGATTAGAATCTGGAAGTAGCTGGTGTATAATCATCATTAATGCTTGGTTCCCTGAGCTAGCATTGGCTAGGTGCCTGGGACAATGTCTGGGCAGACCCCTCATCTTCTCCCCTGTGGTCCATTAGCCCAGGATGTTGCAAGGAAACTGTGGGGAGTCCTGCTGAGTCTGAGCCACCCTAAAGCCAACAGTCCAAGAGAGGGCTAGTTCAGTTTCTAAGCCTAAGCACTTTTCTTCCATTACCACCCAAGGAGCTTGGCCCCAATACACCCCGCCGCCACCAAGGATCCACTACAAAATTTGTGGGGCCCAGTTCCCTGCCTCCATGGGGGCCTCCAGAAGCAAGTCCTGGCCTCTCTCCACTATGACAGCTCTTTCTTAGTCATTTTCCATATGACACAGAGACACACTGGCTGTCAAGGTTGGCACCATGGAGCTGCACTGCTCACCAGGGAACACTTAGCCACTTAGCCTGGCTCTTTATCCCAACATTCTTTAATTTCAGGAGCCTGGGCATCACCTGGGAGCTTGTCAGAAATGCAGTGTCTAAGGCCCCATCTCAGACCTATTCATTTAGAATCTGCTTTTTAACAAGATCCCTGGCAGACACCTGGGCACAGAAACTCAGATTAAGCTCAGAGAAGCTCAGATTAAGGCTCTAGGCCTGGGATCTCCCCTGATACAGTTGACTTCACAAATACCATGGCAGGAAACTCCTCTAGGATTTTCACTGGTTGACAGTTTTAATCATGTAAGTATAGCAAGAGAATGACCAGTATGACAGGTAGATTTATCTGAATTCTCAGGCATGGTTATTGCAGTGCAAGATCTCTTTAACATGAACAAATTCAATACAAAGCATGACTCAAAAACATTTGAAGGAATACTAGTAAAGAGAGTAAGATTGAACACACAGGAAGGGGAGTTCAAAACAGCACCATCCCAGGAGAAGCAGGAAAGGCTCAATCAAGAACATAGTGGTCACTGGCCTTGGGCGAAAGGGGGGATGACTTTTCCAGAGACTGAAAGAAAGGAGCGGAGGCAGCATGTAGCCTGCTGGTTTTGTTTGCCTAGCATCCCTTCTCCCTGCTTTTGGTAACAGTCCCAACTTTTTGTTTGGGGACCACTTCTGTCCATTCTATGTGGTCTTGGTAGAAAAGCCAATTAGGGGAGTGGGAATATGACCCAAGGGAAGCTAATGAGATTCTATTTATCTCAGGAATGGGAAATTCAGAGGAGAAAACCAAGAAGAGAAATGACTGGAACTGAGTCCTTCTAGTGGCAGGGGCTCAGAGGAGACTGCCCTAGGTTCCTCTGTTTTATGCTCTTCCCAAGACCAGTGTCTGCTTGGCTTTACTTAAGTTCTGTGAGCTTTGCAATATCTTTCCCACAAATTCTGGTTTGTTTGAGTTTGCCAGTCAAATTCTGTTGTGTGCAAAGAAAGAACTGTATGAGATACAGAAGGTGTAGACACAGAAACATTTTAAGTTGAGGTGAGAAGAAGTCTGTTTTCTCTGACAGAGGCAAATAGGATGGATAGTTTGAACCACATGGTAAAGTTATGGAAGGGATCTAATCAAGGATAAGTACATAGAGCAAGCATAAGTAAAAGGACTGCCAGTCAGTGCTGAGGGGCCAGCTAAGTTTGCAGAATATGAAATCACAGTGATTTCCTTGAGTAACCTAGGTGTAGGAAAGGAGAAAGGGCACAGTTGGACTGATTCAAAGCTAGGAGTTAGCAGATACCATGTGTCAGAAACATAAGGTGGGGATATTAAAGGGCTGTCAAGAGAAGTTGAAGGCTGACATCATGGGCTGCAGGCAGGACAAGCAAGGAAATGAAGCTAAGAGGGCGAAATGGGGAGGAGGGGCACGGAGAGACTGAGGCTTGGGTTAGTTGAGAACAGACCAGGGAATAAGAGAGAGACTTGGAAGTTTAAGAGGCTGCTCTATTGCAGTCCAGGTTTAAAAGTCAGAAAGTTTCAGCTGCTAAGGCCCAGGGTGTGGGTAATCCACGGACTTTGAGAATTGGAATGTAGATTAAGGTTAGTAAGGCACCTTGAGGCCAGGGTCATCCAGATGGCCGCTGAAGTTGACCATGATGATGTTATATAAGATGTAAGTTTGGTAACTGGCTCACCTCAATTTTACCAACCAAGTTCTTAAGTGGTTTTATTTTAAAATGTTTTAAATGAATGTAGGGGAATGGCCAGGAGGTTGGTAGATTGCAATTTAAAAATGAAGTTCCTTCAAGAAACTACTAGCTATAGGGTAACATAACGGCTAATGGTGTGGGTTCCTGGCTCTGCTCCTTTACTGGCTGTCTAACCCTGAGTAAGTTACTTATCCTCCCTGTGCCTCAGTTTCCTCAACTATAAAATGAGCATAAGACTACCCGCCTCACAGAGTCATTGTGAGAATTACATGAATTAACATGTATAAAGTGGTAAATGCTGAGCACTTCATAAATGTTAGATATTGTTATTAAAGAGGAGACATTATAAATAAACTAAAATATAATGTGATACTCTGTGGTGAGTATTTGTACAAGCATGTAGAAAATAACTGAGGGGGGGGCACTTAAAACTATCCTTGGGATAACCAGGGAAGTCTTCAGTAAAGAGACAGAAGCAAAAACAAAACAAAGTCCAAGAGTTTGATAAACAAAGGGCATAGGGGAAGTGGTAGGATCTATGTTCAATGCTCACAGTATGACAGGCACCGTGCTTTTACAAATATTATCACATTTAACACCACATCCCTGCAAGACATGCAACTTCCTTTCACTGAGGAGCACTCACAGGGATTAAATAACTTGGGCACACAGGAATGGAAAGAAATTGGAATCTTCATTTTAAAAAGCAAGTTGGTCTGGCAGAAGAAGAACTCTGCAGAGGGGCCTTCAAGGAAGTGTGAGGTGGAATAGGTAGATCACTGAGCGCTGGTGGGAAGCTGGGAAAGTTGAGGATGGATTCACATGCAGGGATCAGATTATAAATAGCTTTTGCCTGTCATACGAGAAGTTTGGACTTGAGTCTGAGAGCAATGCAGAGGCAGTAAAGGATGTTTAAGGAGGCCCTACACAGTGAGCTGAAACCGAGCACGTCGTTAAAAGTACGATGACAGCCAGATACATCAATCTCCAGTAAATCTGGGCGGATCCCCAGACAGGCAGAGGAGACGCAGCAAGGAAGAGGAGCAGCGGCGAGCTCTTCCTCCGCCCACATCGCCGGATGTTTAAAGCCCCTAGGCTTGTTCTCCCACACCTCCTTTTGGCTCCTCTCTCTAAACACACCTGGCTGCCTGCGTGCTTCCGGGGCTAACTACGCGCCGCCACCTGCGCCCTCCAGCTGAAGCGCAACCCGGCCGACCCACCCCTTCAGCGCCCCCTGGCGTCTGCACCCTTGCTCTTTTTTTTAGTGAAATAATTTTTTAAAAATTTATTTTATTTAAGTATAGTTGATTTACAACGTTGTTTTAATTTCTCCTGTATAGCAAAGTGACTCAGTTATACATATATAAACTTTTTTTCATATTCTTTTCCATTATGACTTACCACAGGCTATTGAATATAGTTCCCTGTACTATACAGTAGGACCTTATTCATCCATTCTATATGTAATATAATTGCATCTGCTAACCCCAAACTCCCAATCCATCCCTCCCCCACCCTCCCTTCCCCTTGGCAACCACAAGTCTGTTCTCTGTATCTGTTAGTCTGTTTCACAGATAGTTCATTTGTGTCATATTTTAGATTCCACATATGTGATATCATATGATATTTGCCGTTCTCTTTCTGACTTACTTCACTTAGTATGATAATCTGTAAGTCCACCCATGGGACTGCAGGGCTCTTCTAACTCGCGTACCTCAGAGAGCAGCCCGGCCTCCTTCCGCAGCGCCCCGCATCCGGTCACATGAGGGGCAGGTCACCTGCTCTCTGGTCACGTGAGGCCGGTCACGTGCCAGGGCCGCACCGCTAGCTTCCGGAGACTTTCGGGGCTCAGCGGGTGTGGTCCTGCGGCTCCCTGAGCCTACCGAACTGCACAGCCAGGATGGTGAGGGCGGGGGTTCGGGTTAGGGTTTGGCCCTGACCGCCGCCTCCCCAGAGCTCAGCCCCTCTTCTCGTCCTTCCCGCTGCAGATGAACGGGACCACCCCCGACCAGGAGCGGCCGCCGGTGTCCGAGCCCGTGTGGGAGCGGCCCTGGTCGGTGGAGGAGATCCGCAGGAGCAGCCAGAGCTGGTCGCTGGCAGCCGACGCCGGCGTGAGAGGCGGGCCCCAGGGACCGGAGGGGAGGGCGGGCCTTCTGGGGTGATGCGCGGCCCTGCGAGCGGGACGATGGGAGCCCCCAGTCCCCCTCCACCCAGTCGATCCTGTTGCCTCTCATTGACTTAATAACGTCCCTTCTCGCCCTCGAAAACTCCCGGATGGTAGGCCCCAGGCACTTGGGCGGAGGTGGGCTGGTCGACCTTAGCCCTCTCAGTGTTCCCACTCGGACTGAGGCCCTTCCTTGTTTGGGTTTTCTAGCCAGGTGCCCAACTCCACCCTGAGCGGGGATCGGCTTCCGCCACCTCGCAGGCTTACATGGCACTAGTTAGGCTATTCCATGTTGGGACCTGGACTGAGCGGAGCGGTACACAAACCAGTATATGGATATCCTTGAGTGGGACTCTTTAGGCCGGGGGCCCAATAAGCTCAGAACTGTGATTCCAGAGTTCCATTTGAATAGGATTTTTGGGTAAGAGTAGTGGTTTGATATTTTTCCCTTTGTCTCTGATCCCTGTAGAATGACAACCAAACAGGACTTTTAAATTCCTCCAGAAACGAGATAGCAAGTATCCATTGACTCATTGCCACTGTTCTGATGAGCTTTCTTAATGTTTTTCGATGCTACTTGGTCTTGGTACTGTCAAAAGCAGCATCCCTTTTACGTTCCAGCACACGGGCGCACACACACACACAGGTGAAAGGAAATGGGTTCTTTTCTGTTTTGACACGCAGAATAGGTGCATATAATATTGATTCTACTGTATGTTTGTTTTTTAAATAGTTACTACAGTTTCTACAGGAATTCTCACAGCAGACTATCTCTAGGACCCATGAAATCAAGAAACAAGTGGATGGACTAATTCGGGAAACTAAAGCCACAGATTGTCGACTACATAATGTCTTCAATGACTTCCTTATGCTGTCTAATACCCAGTTCATTGAGAACGTGAGTTACTTAGTTACATCAGACTTATAAAAAATAATACTGTTAGAAGGAGCAAGAGTCACTGTGATACTAAGCGACTCATTATTAGGTTCTCTTAAATATTGGTGAAGTAGTGGTTCTTGGAGATTGATGACCCCCCCCCCCTTTTTATTAGTAAAGTTTATTTTTTTTCAAGCCTTTGAAAAAACCTAATGATAAAACTTCCTCATATTCCAGTGTTTTCACTGATTTTTAGTTTTGGTGTAGTCAGCAGTTGTGCTGAATTGCATGGCACTCCAACAAGTTTTGTTATGAGCATGCTGTGTAAGGAAAGCCATACACCTGGTCTGATCCTCTGGACACCATCAGGTTATTGATTGTATCCATTATGTCCTGATAAGTTACATTAAAGGCATGTGTGTGTCTACTTGGAATATTCTCAACTAACATTTTGTTATGATGGCTGAACCTATGCCATAGAATCAGCTCTAAACAGATTATTGAGCTTTAACCCAAGTGCTATTTTGTCTATATATTTATCGAATTTCTAGGTGCTAGGTTCTAGGAATACATAGATAAGTTAGACAGAGCCCCTCCTTAGAGAAGATCATAATCTTCCATAATAGTGTAATTCCAGAATAAAAAGGAAGCAAGTGTGGCTGGAGCCCAATGACTGTAGGGGAGATTGTTAACAGAGGATGGAGAGGAAGCTTAGTTAAGCTGTTCTGTATTTCTCATAGGGCGGCTAACTTTCTGAGTATCAGTGTTAATTAATCTGTGAAAAGAGAATTAGTAAAGTAGGCTATCTCCTGAGATTGTTAGATGCAAAGTAATAAAAAAAGATTTCAAAAATTGCAAGATTATACAAAGCCCAAGATTTAGGATTGTTAAGAAGAGACTAAATATTGTCATGCAGGTATCTTATGCAGCATGTTTGTACATTTTTAGTAGTTCAGGTTGAAATGCCACGACTAGGCTTTTTGGGGAAGCTGTGTGTAAAATAAAGATCTTAATAAAGGTCTTAAATATCTCTTTACCAGTAGGTTTAAAATGTAACAAATATTCTAGTCAACTCTGTAGTCATTTTCTGGTTGTCTACACAGAATGTCCATGCTTGGTCCTGAGCATCTTTCCCATTGGAAGAGACAGTTTACAGGACTCTCATCTCTACTTTACTGGTGTATGCAGCCCCATCACTTTTTCATCATGCTGAATTCCATGTCCTTTTGAATATACCTGTTGCTCTCATTCTGTACCTTTCTTGCTGGATCAGGTGCTTAGCTCTTCTCTGCAGTCAGTGTTGCAGCCCTAGACTGGGCAAGGAATAGAGTTGGGAGGCTTCTTTTGTACCTGATGTGCCTGTAACCACATTGGTACTGGATTGGTACCCGACTGTTACTTTGGGGGTGAGGGGCATCATAAGCTTCTTTTTCTGAATCATAACCTTCAGGTCTTTTTCTTTTCTCTAGCTCTTCTTTTCTGGCCAAGTTTTCTTAGCTTCTGAGTTTCCCATAATCTAGTTTTTGTGGGTGGTTTTTTTGTTTGTTTGTTTTTTGGTTTTGTTGATTATTTTTTGGTAATAGTTCTTTATTTCTGTTCACTTCTTGGATTCCCTACTTTCCATCCATCTCTCCATCCCCTTAGTCCTTATGCCTCTTCCCCTTCCATTCTGCAGCCAAATTCCCCTTTAGATGTGCCTGTTGCCACTGCCAAATCAAACTGCTTCCCAGACCTCCCTATAATGCCACGTGTTACGTGTTTTTCCATTTGTGGTAGAGCATGATGATGAGTATGGCTAGTGCTTAATAAAACTCTGAAATAAACTACCTGCTGATAATACATTTGGCAGTGATTTGACTTTGCATGTGTTTTCTTCAAACCCAGGCCAGTACTCATGTATTACAATTCTGGCTTAAATGACGGTGCCATTTGGTTTCATGGTAGTTTATTGGAAAGATACCCACAGTCATAGGTTTCTGGGTTTTAGTAATTGACCTAGAGGCAGCTAGTAGATTGCAAACTGCATTACAGTTAGTGAAACTGAAGAGCAATCAGGACTTTCCAGGGCAAGAGAAATTAGTGCCTTTAGTAAAGGCTCAAGAGGGGACTCTGAAGGAGGAGAAATGCTGATTAACAGTGACCAGTGCATCAGTGTGTTATCCGGAGGGAGTACAATTCTTGAAGCTTCATTAATCTGTTAATTTAGGAATTTTGTCCTGAAACATTAAGTGACCTAGTTAATGATTTCTTTAGTAGCACTTCCCATGATTGTAATTTTACATTTATTGATATGATTCGATGTGTTGAACTCCCCTACTAAATCAAACCCCATATTTTTGCTAAATGTTGTATTCCTTGGGCTCAGCATGAGCCTGATATATAAGGACTCAGTGAATATTTGAATGAATTAATGAGAGATCACAAAAGTGAAAAGGACCAGGGCTGTTTATAACATGTTAAGAAATCTCAGCCCCTCATCAGCGTTTTCCCTAATTCCCCACCTTCACCTCTTACCTCATCTCCCCAAATGAGGAAAAGATGCTTTGAGGAGAAATATCAAAGATATTTAACAGTTCTGGGAATGGCTACCTGATTTTAAAATGATCAAAAAACCCATGAAGCTGTGAGTTGGGTGAAACTGGTAAGGGTGAAGGAAGTTAGCATTGATTTCCTGCTGTGTACTGAGTACTTGAGATGCATGGTCCTGGCCACCCTCGAAAGATCCCATGGGTTTTATGTATTTGCTGGTTGGTTTCTTAGATGTCATGTTTGGCTTTCCACAGGCTGCTGATCTCTTGTGAGGTAGTTTTTAATGACAGGCAATAGAAAAAGCAAGGTGTTAGTGCTGTTGAGACCTCAGCATGAAGCTCAACCTTTTAGGTTAAATGGTCTCGCTATTTAAAGTCTGACGTGACCTTGGTAGCTGCCTTGTCTTAAAGTCTCCATTTTAAGATTTATTTACTTTATTTCTTCCTGCCTTTGAAAATTACTCCCCAAATTTCTGGCCTTTATAGAACAATTTTTTTTTAAGTATGGAAAAAGAAGAAGCATCTGAAATTTCAGATGCTAAAGGAGAGCCTCTTAACATTTTGACATGTATATTCCAAGTCCATTTTCCATGCAGACATTGGGCTTTAAGTGTTTTCCTTTCTTGTTATAAAAGTAATGAACACTCACTGTAGGAGAGATTGGCATATATAAAAAGTATTAAAGTGAAAAAATTAAAACTACAGAAATCAGCTATAATTCCACCACCCCAAATTAACCAGCCACTGAACATTTTGGCATATTTCTTTCTAAGAGTATATATGTATGTGTATAACTTTAACCTTTTCTATATATTGGCAGCCTGCATTTTTCTTAATGTTAGTGTATTATTTTATAAACATTTTAACACATCTGTAAGATTTTGTGAACTTAATTTTTATTGTTTTTATTTCATTATGTGCCTATCATTTAACAATCTCCCGATATCAATTTTTTTTAATAAAATATTTCATGTGTCTAGAAAAGAACAGATAATAACCACAAATGCTAATAATATACACTACCTTGCATTAACAGATTTTAATATTTTGCCATATTTGCTTAAAAGGACCAACTCCCATTTTTTTCCTTAACTCTAAATATTTTGGGTGTGGGCTCCTTTGTATCTCTGCCTTTTTACTCTTCTTACCTGGAGAGTATATCTGTGTGGATGTATGTCGGTGCAGGTATATGTAATATGAGGTAGGGATCTCATTTGGTTCATTTCCATATGACTAACTTTTACTGTGTAGTTCTTTTTTAAAAATAATTAATTAATTAATTTATCTTTTGGCTGTGTTGGGTCTTCGTTGCTGCACATGGGTTTTCTCTAGTTGTGGCGAGCGGGGGCTGCTCTTCCTTGTGGTGCGCGGGCTTTTCATTGCGGTGGCTTCTCTTGTTGCGGAGCACGGGCTCTAGGCACGCGGGCTTTGCTAGTTGTGGCTGGTGGGCTCTAGAGCGCAGACTCAGTAGTTGTTGCACCCAGGCTTAGTTGTTCCGCGGCATGTGGGATCTTCCCGGACCAGGGCTCAAACCCGTGTCCCCTGCACTGGCAGGTGGATTCTTAACCACTGCGCCATCAGGGAAGCCCTATTGTGTAGTTCTTTTCCTCAGTGACTTATATGTATGAATGTGTGTTTTTGTGAATATAAAATCAGGTTTACATGTAATTGTGGGTCTGTCTCTTGCCTCTGTCTTTTATTATGTTTATCTGCCATAGGCAGTATCACAATCTTAAATACCAGAGATTTTCTATTAAGTCCTAATAGGGCAAATCCCTGTGACTTCTTTTTATTCAGAATTGTCATGGTTATCCTTGGCTTTTTTCTTTCCTCTGTGAATTTGAGGATTATCTTGCTAAATTCCCCAGAAAATTCTATTAGCACTTTGATTGGAATTGCATAGAATTACAGATTTGGTGTTTGTGACTTTGCACTATAAATCTGATGCCATGATCATCTTATTGTTTGTATTTATTTTTCTTGGAACTAAATTTCTAGAAGTAGAATTCTTGGGTTAGAAGATACGAACGTTTAAAAATAACATTGTCCAGTCAGATTGGCAGATATTTTTAAAAGGTGGGTAGCATGGTCCCACTGCTGGCAGAAGTCTGGGAAGTAGGCACTTGAATGTGTTGTGGGGACAGTGTGAGTCGCTCCACATTTGTGGCCAGAAATCTGGAGGTAGCTATTAAGTCTAAAAAACAGTTTTGTCCTGTGACTTGGCAATCCTGTTTTTGGGAAGCCTGTAGAAATAAAAGATCCAGGGCCTAAGAATTTGTGTGCATATGTTTACAGCAGTTTATTTACAACAGCAAAAACTGGAAATCTCCTTAATGTTCCCTAATAGAGAATTATTGAATTAATTATAGTCAAGTTCATGCCATAGAATATTGTGCAGATATAAAAAAGATTGAATCAAATCTATTTGCATCGACCTAGAAAGTGGTTTATGTGAATATCAAGTGAAAAAGTGGGGCAGAGGAATGTGTAAAGTATAAGTGCATTTTTATTTAAAAGCAGGAAGAGTGGGAGAACTCTGAATATGTGCATATGTCTGTATATATCTGTGTATGTTTCTATGTGGGAAACATAGAGGAGCACACACCAAGCTTAAATTGGTTATTCTGAGGGTTTGGTTGGAGGTAAGGATGGAACAATTTTTAAACACATCTCTTTCACTTATATCTTTATATTGACTTTTTAATTTTTAATTGACTTATAATTCACATACCATAAAGTTCACCCTTTTAAAAAGTGTACAAGTCAATAGGTATTAGTGTATTCACAAAGTTTTGTAACCATCACCAACATCTAATTCCAGAACATTTTCATCATTGCACTATTTATAATGAGAATGTTTTACTTTGGAAGTTTAAACAACAATGTATAGTTAAAAAAGGAAATTACAATGAGTTGCCAGAGTGATAGATCTGTTTTGGAAAAGAGAGGCTGCCTGCTCCAGCTGTATGGGTCAGTCCCATGGCTGGCTTTCTGGCAAATCATTGGTAGGCTTGGCCTATCTATTTTCTTATAAATGGGATAATAAAAATTTAGCAACCATTTTAAGCAACAGGATTAAAATAACTTACCTTTACCGTTTCCACTGTGCAAAATGTTAAAGCTCTTGTTACCTAGTAGGTAGGTTCTACCACTTGGTATTCTCATAGCCTCACATTTGAGTACCTGTATCATTGCTCTGTCCGCATTAAGTATTAGATTAAACAAGAAAGTGTGAACACCAATTTCTTATTGTTTTTGTGACTGTGGTCAACAATGAGATTGAAGTTTTTTTCCTCATGTTTCCTAGTCATTTGTGTCTTTTTTTTAAAACTTAATTTTGGGAGAGTTGACTACTGTTCTTTGCTTTTTGCCCTTGACCAGCTGCCTCAGCCATTTGTTGAATAATCATTTCTTCCCCATCTTTGTCTTTTTTAAATTGTGTATTGAATTCTTGCATTGTGATTGATTCCAAATGCTGTTTTGACCATTCCAAACTGAATTTGCTTCCGTATTTAGCGTGTATATGATGAAGAAGTGGAGGAGCCGGTGCTCAAGCCTGAGGCAGAAAAACCAGAACAGGTACTTGCGTTAAATCACTCTTCTGTTGGGCTCCTTTCGAGAAGAAAAGTGGTGGAGATTTGTGATGTGGCTGGTGGAGGGATTGTGGGCAGGGAGATGGACACTGGGGGAAATGGGAAAAGCTGCTCCTGACAGCCCAACAATTGAACTCTTTAGTTTGTGAAATTTAGTGTATTAAGAAATGTATAGATTAAGTTCCTGAATTCTGGCTTAATAGAGCAGAGATATGCAGAGATTTTCTGTAAAGGACCAGATAATAAATATTTTGTTTGCTGGCCGCATTGACCTATGTTTCTTCGCTTCTTTTTCTTCTCTTCCTCCTCCCCTTCCCCCTCCTCCGTTAAAAATGTAAAAACCTTTCTTACCTTGAGGGCTATAAAAAAAAGTAGGCCATGCTGGGCTGTAGTTTGTGAGTTCTTTGAAGATTGTGCTTCCCTATCCTTTCATGACTGCTTTGATTCTTATTCCTACCAGTTTAAAAATGAAAGTAAGATGAAAGCTATATTGCTTGTAACATATGAAGATGTTAGACTAAGAAAGGATATTAGAAACCAGCTACAGTTCTGCCTATTTCTAGCCTTAAAAATTTTTTTTTAAAATCTTTATTTTTAATAGTACTCAGGGATTTGCTAACCATTTAAGTGCTATAGTATCTGGTTATACCAAGTCAGGGTTCAATTTTAAGGTGATAGCTATTTAGTGAATTATTTTTAAAACATCCATTATATATTTATTTCACAGGCATGTTTTCGCACACTTAGTACAGTGTTAGCTATTTAACTCAGAATCAAGCATACCAAAGTGCAGAAAAGATGCAGCCAAAACAAAAAAGCTAAATTTTAAAGACTTTCACACTTGAGGTAGTATAAAATACTCTTCAGATTTTCCCCTTTGGCTGTCAAAACAACATGTATGGTTTGGTTCTTTCTGTAATTATGTATCAACTTCTAGAATATTTGTGAGGAGGGGAAATGACACTAAATATATTTTGCAATATTTATTACAACTGATGACACAGTTGAGTGTATGAGAGCTGCTGTTATAGGAGGTGGAGACCTGTGGAATATTTTCAGCAGGTTGGTGATGTGTACAGAGTTTTGTCGGGGTCGGGGGCATTATTCTAGGGTGATGTACAGGATAGATTAGAGATGAAACTGACCCTCTCTTGGTTTGAAACAAGTTCATAGAATAATCGTAATTGTCCAGTTATTTTTTTTTTAACTGTAATTGAAAAATGGCATCTCTGGCTGGGGTATTTTCTTCGAAGTCTTAGCTCCTAAAATTGTCCAAAGGATCATTAAGCAAGGTTAGTGGGATACAGCCATGGCAAAGCTAAAAGTCTAGGCCCTTCGTTCCTCCGGTAGCAAGGAGGTGAAGTGCCCCTGGATGTCTTGTGATTTGCCATTCATTATTAAGATTCTTTTACATAGCCTATAAAAGCTGAACCATCACACCATAGTTGTGCTTTTGTTTTTGTAGATGATGAACCCAGAGCTCCAGGACCTTACGTAGTTCGATGTGTGTTCAACGCATAGACAAACTTGGGATTTACCACTCCAAAGTCTGTGTTGAGGCATTCAGCAGAATCTGACTTTTAACGTTTTTAATTGTTTAACATTTTAAATTGTTAAGAATTTAACATTTTTAATTAAAATTTGGGGGTTTTTTTGGAGCATGAGTCTAGGCTTTAGCAAACATTCCCAGTGTTTTATTAGGGTGGTATCGATATACTGGAGATCTTACTGAACAGTATTTTTTCCTAGGAAAAGACCCGGGAACAGAAAGAAGTAGATCTGATTCCTAAAGTTCAGGAGGCTGTGAACTACGGTTTACAAGTGTTGGACAGTGCATTTGAGCAACTAGATATAAAAGCAGGAAACTCAGACTCTGAAGAAGATGATGCTAATGAGCGGGTGGAATTGATCCTTGAGCCAAAGGTAAAGACATTCAGTTGAAATATTTATTGTCATACCTGTTGTGTTTTGGGTACTTAACTTGGGCACGGAATTGGTAAGACATGGACTTCACTTCTAGGAAGTGAGGATGTCACTTAGCAGTCTCATACTGACTCCATCGATCAGAAAGAGTTGCTGTACACAAGCGTCGATTGAGCACTTACTAGGTACTAGCATGCCAAGTTGGGGGAGTACAAAGGTGCAGGACATGGTTCCTACTCTCAGGATGCTTATTACAGCAGTACCAGATGGTGCGAGAGAGGAGGCTTTACAAGAGTCACCATCATAAGTGCTCTGACTTCTAGCTGGGGAAATTAGGGTGAAGATGAGATCTGAATTGGGTTTTGAAGGATGAGGAGGCTCATGAGAGGTAGGGATTGTTGGGAATCTGACATTCTGCAGCTTGCACTAAGAGGGAACCTCCAAAGTGTTGAAAGACATGTGGGTTGTTCCCAGGTTTTGGCCAATATGAATAAAGCTGCTATGAGTGTTCACAAAGAAACTATTAGCAGATGTTTATTGCTTTACTGTTACTTTCTCTCAGGCTCAGTAGTAAACACAGGAGGTTGCCTTACTGATTTTGAGAGTCCTTGTGACACATAAGTGCCTTGTGAATTGAAACATGCTGCAAAACCAGTCTCTTCTAGTCCTTCATTTCACTGCACATTTCTCTTCCGATTTGAGCTTATAGCGCCAAGTTGGGGCTGATCCTTTAACCGTGATATGCTCGCCGGCTTGCTTTTTCACCATAGGGATTTGGAAGTCATCAGCAGACCCTGGGAAATGTGTTGCCTGGGCCACACTTGCTACTTCCAAGTCACACACCACTTTCTCTGTTACAGGAGGACTTTGGAAACAAGCCTCCTAAGCCAGTGAACAATTAGTTCAATTAGCACTTCCATTTCTTTGCACTAAATTGGTTGCTGTTGTATCTTTTACACTAACCTTCCCAAGCTTTCTGTCATTGGTGAAGCATCAGAATTGTTCTTCCCTGCACCCAGGTTCTTTTCTACAGGGAGGAGATATTAAGGCCAAAGGGCCATGCCTCACTGTGAAGATGGGAGGTTGCCCCAGGGTGGAGTGCTTTCTTTTCTATTTTTTTTTTTTTTAGGTCTTTTACCTCCTTAGGTACGTTTATTCCTACGTATTTTATTCTTTATGTTGCCATGGTGAATGGGATTGTTTCCTTAATTTCTCTTTCTGATCTTTCGTTGTTAGTGTATAAGAATGCAAGAGATTTCTGTGCATTAATTTTGTATCCTGCAACTTTACCAAATTCATTGATTAGCTCTAGTAGTTTTCTGGTGGCATCTTTAGGATTATCTATGTATAGTATCATGTTATCTGCAAACAGTGACAGTTTTACTTCTTCCTTTTTTTTTTTAATTAATTAATTTTATTTATTTATTTTTGGCTGTGTTGGGTCTTCGTTGCTGTGCATGGGCTTTCTCTAATTGTGGCGAGCGGGGGCTACTCTTTGTTGCGGTGCACGGGCTTCCCATTGTGGTGGCTTCTCTTGTTGTGGAGCACGGGGTCTAGGCATGCGGGCTTCAGTAGTTGTGGCATGCAGGCTCAATAGTTGTGGCTCGCGGGCTCTAGAGCACAGGCTCAGTAGTTGTGGCGCATGGGCTTAGTTGCTTCGCGGCATGTGGGATCTTCCCGGACCAGGGCTCGAACCCGTGTCCCCTGCATTGGCAGGCAGATTCTCAACCACTGTGCCACCAGAAAAGCCCTTTACTTCTTCTTTTGGAGTGCTTTCTTAACTCTAAATTTTTGATGTGTGTGATGGCCTTCAGTGGAAGGATCTCCAACATGTACTATTCTGTAGACAGTATCCTTCATTTTGTTTTGTTGTTTTATCATCTGGTCTTATTTTACCAATTTCACTTCTCTAAATTCTGCAGTGTGAACCTCTGGAGCATATTATTATTCTCTTCTTTGGGTTATTTTTTTCTGCTGGGTAGTTCTCATCAGTCCGTTGGAAACATTCCTTTAGTTAATTATGTTGACTGTAAATATTCGCCCAGTTGCCACTCTGTTTCTTTTCATCTAGCCCATGCTTTATGTTCTGTGTTCCTGCCTCTCTGCCCTGATGAAGTGTGAAGGAGTCCTCCTCCATTACCTTCCTTTGTGCCTTACTTGTGTCCTGTTTGTACACACGTCCCCCTACCCACCTGCCTTCTCAAGTCATAAAACCGTTTGGGTTATTTCCTCAGTGTGCTTCTCCAAATTTAGGACTTGGATCTTGAGATTGATTGATTGGTTGATTTTTACTCACCAGAGTTGAATTTTAGGGGAGGAAGATAGGTTACCATCATCAAAGGTTGCCAGAATATCCTGTTTCTTTCCTTGTTCCTCCTCCTTTTGGACGTATTACTATGAAGTTGTGCCCCTTTCCTTGTTTGGTTACTGCTAGTAAACTTTTTGCAAGCCTTTGTCATTTTTGTTAATAAGGCACTTGAGAAGGGAGATTCTATGTGATTCAGCTTTACTTTGCCATCTTTACCTAGGATTTAACTTTTTTTTAATCAGTGATTTAAAAAAAAAATCCTGCTGTGTTTCTTATTCTCCACTTTCATTATGTAACTTTTGGGCGGTAGTCAGATGGAACAAGATGTCAAATGGAATACCTAATTTTATTTTCAACCTAAATATTTAATGGCTTATTCCCTTTCATTGTTTACAGGATCTATACATTGACCGTCCTTTACCTTATTTAATTGGGTCAAAGCTATTCATGGAGCAGGAAGATGTAGGTCTTGGAGAGCTATCTAGTGAAGGTACTCTTTTGCACCAAATATTTTTGTTGCTTTTAACATTTATATCTTAACTTTTCATTTAAAAATAATTTCAGACTTTACATTAAAGTTATAAGACTAGTAGAGAGAGCGCCCACATACTGTTTACCCAGGTTTACCATTTGTGAACATTTCACCACATTTGTTTTATCATTCTCTCTATATATACATAATATTTTTTTCTGAACCTGTTTGGGAGACATCATGCAGACGTCATGCCCTCTTACTTCTCCGTATGGTTGGCAGTCTGTATCCATGGGTTTTTGCATCTATGTATTCAACCAACCTGGATTGCAAATATTTGGGAATAAAAAATTCCAGAAAGTCCCAAAAGCAAAACTTAAATTCGCCACGCACAGGCAGCTATTTACACAGCATTTATTTACATTGTATTTACAACTATTTATGTATCATTTACATTGTATGAGGTATTATAAGTAATCTGGAGATGATTTAAGGCTGTATACAGGAGAAGGATGTGGGAAGGTGTGTGTGTAGGTTATATGCAGACTACGCCATCTTGGTATCTCTGTGTGTGTGTGTGTGTGTGTGTGTGTGTGTGTGTGTTGGGGAAAGGGGGTCCTGGAACCAGTCCCTCAAGGGACAACTTATTTCTGTGTGTGTTTTCTAAGAATAAGAACTTTCTCTTATAGCTGCATATTCTGCATATTCATTTGCACATGTCTTCTTGGTTGGACATGTCTACTGGGCTTTGATGTGAGGCTTTTAATATGTCTATCCTGTTTATTGATAGAAAAATTATCAAAGTGGTTGAATCCTGTGAGACTTGGCAAGTATGTACAAATCAAATATACTTGACTTTTCAACCTCTTCTTTCGATGTAACTTTTATATGAAATAAAGTCACCAATTGACTGTTCTCCAACAGCAGCAACAAGAAGTATAATTATCAAAGTGAGGAAATTTTAACTGGATGTACTACTAGCTAATACTCAGTCATATTCAAATTTTGCCAGTTGTCCCAATAATGTTCTTTACAGTCTCTCTTTTTCTCTGGTTCAGAATCCAGTCCACTCACTGCATTTAGTTGTCAAATCTCTCTAGTCTTCTTTCAATCTGATACCATTTCTCAGCCTTTTTTTGCTTTTTACAACCTCAACATTTTCGAGGAGTGCAAACCAGTTTTTTCTTTGTAACGAATATATATTTTTTTGTAACTAATAGGTATCTTGTGGGGTGATACTTTGAGGCTATGTAAATGTTCCATTCCTCACTATAGTGAAGATACTTTTAATTCCAGTTAATGGGTATAGATGGTTTTATCAAAATCTTTAGATACTGATGTATGGTGGTTTGTGATCTTGAAAAGGAACTAAGGATCTTTTCTTATGAATATTGGCGATAACCTTTATCTTTCTTCTTACCAGAAGGTTCAGTAGGCAGCGATCGTGGTAGTATTGCGGACAGTGAAGAAGAGAATGAAGAAGAGGTAAGGGCTTTCTGGTGTGTCCAGGTCATGGTGGGCAGGAAACTTAGGGTGTGTTTAGTGGGCTAAATAAATAGCGTATTTGTGAATTAGCAGTTTGTTTACATAAATCTTTTAATAGTGACAGAAGCCATATTCTGAAGTTTTTCCCCTTGGGGTGGGAGTTCCTTTTTGTCTTGTATACAAAAACCAAGGAAAACTGCTTTAATCTCTTTTACCATTACCCTCCCACCTCCCCACCAAATTCTCTTCTT
Organism: Balaenoptera physalus; assembly: GCF_965194825.1. NCBI lineage: Eukaryota > Metazoa > Chordata > Mammalia > Artiodactyla > Balaenopteridae > Balaenoptera > Balaenoptera physalus. The sequence continues at coordinate 69,867,499 of NC_138893.1, read as the reverse complement.
GCCAATATATTTTGAGGGCGGCAGCTTAGATATTTTGGTGGAATCTCTGCTTGAGATACAGTCTTTGAGTAAGTTCTATCTTTGAGTAATTCCAGGGAAAAAGTCCACATTTAAAACTTTCTTTTACTATAAAGACTTTGTAGACCAGAAGGATGCTGAAAGCATCCACTTACATGTTAGCTTTGCTGCTGCCTCTGGCATCTTCATACCCACAGAGCATGATCCGACTCCCTTCTCTATGGTCTCAGGGTCTGTGGGCCTTGGCCACTGTTGTACCTGGGGTTGTTCCTTTAAATGGAATACTCGTTATTGCAAAGGGCAGAAACCCTTTGAAGGATAGTCCCCGAGTGTTGATTTATAAACGGAGACAGCTTTGTATGTGTGCTCCTCTCTTCTCTGTCTCCACAGTCTCCGTTTCCTGTCCTCCTCCCTCCAGCCCTCCCAACAAAAAAACCTAATAGTAGGAAATAAACTTTTCTAAAATAACCTTGCTGTATAACTGATTGTCTTTAGCTAAATCCTTTGCTTTTAGCCACTGAAGCAACTCTTTACCTCATTGCTCATATTAAATACTCATGTTCCCTTCTTGGGCCTGATGAAGTCATTATCCTACTTAGAGGGAAAATAGAAAATGTAGTCCAAAATGTAAAATAATGCAAACCAACTTTTGATAATTTAGTTAATTAAATGTGCAACTCTTACTTTAAATCCAAAGGTTAGAGATGATAGGGCAGATCAATATGAACAAATAGAGAGGTTTAAATGAATCACAGAAATGACATGTTAACTGGAATAGTCCTTGGCGACATTGCCAACTCTCCACCTTATCTGCACCTTGATACGTCAGGTGACCAGTAGTCGGTACAGAGAGACCCAGTGTTGGCTACCCCAGAGACTTAGACCCGAGATCATTTCTGTGCTTCCAAGTAAAGCCTGTGTTAACAAAAAAGCCTCTTTTTTTTCCTCCTAAAGGAGTCAGATGAAGATTTTGCCAATCATAGTGACAATGATCAAAACCGGGTAAGATGCATATGTTGAAGTGACTTACATTTTAATTGAAGCATAGCATTTATACTAAATCTATACTAAAATTACTTTTGAATGACTTACGGAAAAGTAAGGATTTATTCATGTTTACAACTATTCATGTTTCCTTCAAATGTTTCATGTTTTTAGGCTAACTACCCTCTTGTATATTTTTTCTCATTTGCTTTATATTTTATCTTCATTTTTCTTAGACAACAAAGAGGTAAGAAACGAAATTGAGAAACGGAGCCTGTAAAACAAGGCCTGATTACCCACACTGAATTTTTCACATGAACACACCTTTCCTGTTTTAAAATTTGAGACAATATAGCAGTAAGGCTAAGGAACACTCCAAAAATGGAAATCTTATTATCCTACTGTCTTAGCACTGTTGTCTTAATTTTTGTATATCCTTCTAAGGACATATTCTTTTCATAACATGCATAGTTTATTTTCTGTTATTTTATATTAACATATCACAAGTGTTTCCTTGACATTTTAAATAGTCTTTGTAATTTGCTTTGTAAACTTCTATATTTTTTTTTAACATACATATGTAATACTGTTGTAGTCTTTAAATGTGTATGGGAAATAGTTTATTTTTAAATTTTAATTTTTGACATAATGCTGCATTCAGTGTTTTCATACATAAAAATCCTTTCCTTCTGTGAACTCTTTCCTTCGGAATTAGGTGGTGTAGAGTTACTTGATACTACTGTCTAATGGACGTTCAGATTAACAGATCATGCATAATGATTTTCCCAGAATCTCATCAGCCCTGGGATTATGATTTTTGCTACCATAGTATATGTACAGTGGTATATTGAGATGATCCCAATTTGCATTTCACTTTCCTAATTTGGAAATATTTTTTCACAAAAATTTCCAATTAGCAAATGAAAGATTTAGCACTTTTTGGTTGTTACTTGTATTTTTTTCAGTTGTATTCACAAATGTGGCTCATCTTTATAATTTTAATAATCCTTCTGTACAGTGTATTTATTTCTATGGAATTTACTGTTAAGATCTGTAAATTCAGACAGTTTTTTAAAAATTAATTAATTAATTAATTTTGGTTGCACCGGGTCTTAGTTGCAGCACACAGGATCTTCGTTGCAGCATGTTTAGTTGTGGCATGCGGGCTTCTTAGTTGCAGCATGCATGTGGGATCTAGTTCCCTGATTAGGGATTGAACCTGGGTCCCCTGCATTGGGAGCACGGAGTGTTACCCACTGGACCACCAGCGAAGTCCCTGGACAGTTTTTCAAATAATACAGTATGGTGATTAAAAGCATTGGGGGAACCATTTGTTTGTATTGTTAAAGATAGATTTGCTGTGTGTGCCACTGCTAACCTCAGAGTTCTAAGGATTAAATTAGTTTAAAAAGTGCTTTTAGCATAGTGCCTGGCACAGTTTATTGATTTCCATGTTAAAAAAATTTTTTTTTAATTATACAATTTTTACATACCAGTGGCTGCCTTTCTAAAAAGTTAGAACTTAACACATAAGACTAAGTTTGAGACATCCAATCCTCATCGCCTCACAGTCTCCAGAAGTAACTGGTGTTATCATCTGGGAGTGCATATTCCAAGTGTTGTTCTTTGCTTTCACAAATATGTCTGTGTTCATAGAAATGGTGTAGTATATGTGTCAGGGAGTGGTCAGGATATCATTCTGGGTTTATCATTCACTGTTTTGGCACTTGATTGGCCTTGGATGTCTCTCCAATTGTTACAGCTTATTCCTTTTAACTATTAGTATTTTTATTAAGATAAGACTATCCTTATTTAGCTTATTCATTTCTCTAGTGGTAGACATTTTTATTATTTCAGTCTTTTGCTATTGCACTGAAAATAAACCTTGTGTGTTACCTGTTCTAGCACATTTACTGCTTCATAACTTTTGGTGCATTATTTGTTGTTCCCAATTTGAAGGAGAAGTCTAAAGACTAAGTGGCAGTATCTCTTTTTCAGCTTGATGACTGTATCTAATAGTTTTAATCTGGTGGTTTATACTCTTAGCACACTGCACAAATGAGTGATGAAGAAGAGGATGATGATGGTTGTGACATTTTCGCTGACTCTGAGAAGGAGGAGGAAGATATTGAGGACATTGAAGAGAATTCCAGACCTGTAAGAAAGACTATAGTTGCTATCGCTTGGCAAGGTTTTAGAAATGGTACCTAGTACTCATTCCTTTTATGGTCATTTATATTTGTAACCGTCTCATTTTGCATCATATTTGTAATTTCATTTACACTTTTGGAAATAATGGTTGAGCATCCCAAGTTGCCTTACAAGTACCACTTTCTTCTCCAAATGTTAAGATTTTACAAGTTAGATCATTCAAAATATATTCAGTTTCAGAGTTTTAAGATCCTAATACTCCCCCCCACCCAAGAACTTCATGGTAGTTTTCTTATCTAGATCTAGATAAGAAAACTACCATGTATTAAAGTGAAGTATAAAAAAATAAGGAAATAAAGACATCTCCCTTTGAAGGAGCACTGAGTCTTCTTTCTCAGGTGATCTGTATAGGGTGCGTGTGTTTACATTTATTTAGTTAAACCTTATTTTCCCATCAGTTCAATTTCTTTGCCATTGTTTACATAGTTTTGTTAGGTGTCCAAAAGTAAACTGTACTAGTTTGTTACAAAAAATGTTACAAAAAGGTGATTCTTTTGGTCTTCTCTGCCTGTAGAAAAAAAGTAGACCTACATCATTTGCTGATGAGCTGGCAGCTCGGATCAAAGGGGATGCTGCAAGCCGGATGGAAGAGGAGCAAACAGGTATGAGCTAAAGGGGCACCCCCCAAGCTGCTACCGATATGAGCTAAAGGGGCAGTGAGGAAGTGTAGGACCCTCTGCTGGGCTTCACTGAGTGTAGATTTCCTTGTTTAATTACTAAGGCGCAAGAGGCTTAAATTGTAGTTCTTATCTTTTTTGGCTTATAGACTCTTTGATAACTGAACACTGTGGACCCCCACCCCCAGCCCATCTCCCAAAAAATGCACATATGTGCACCTATATATGCAGTTTCATGGGATTAATGGGTACCACAGAGAACCATGGGCCCCAGATGAAGAATCCTTGGCTTAATATTTACTCCTATATTTTACTTTGACTAGATAACAATGTACCATACACTATATTCTAGTGGTTTAACAGAGTGGAAAGGTGTCAGAAGAAGTCTTTCAGCAAGTGCAGTCCTGTTACGCACGTGACCCTGGTATAGTAGAGTAGCTGAAGCTTTCTGCCTTAAAAAGAGGCACTTTTGAGTGTCTGCTCTGGGTAAGGCACCGAGGGGGGTGCTCAGGTGGAGCCGAGATACAAAGTTGAATGTCTTGCTCTTAGCTTAGGAGTTGTGAGGATGCCAGATGTGTGTGAAGAATCAGTAGGTAAATACTAAGGGTGGACTGAGTATTGTTCAAACTGTGAGATATTCTTCAAGCCTTATCCCCAGGGGAAACAAAACCTCGGAAGACATTGAAAGAGAGGAAGGAAAGGAAAACTCCCTCAGATGGTAAGCCTTTCCCCTCAATTCTCTTGTTTTAGGAGGCTCTTGACTCGGGAATGGGAATATTGCTTATGTGATCTGTAGAAGTGCCTCTTTAAGTGCTGACAAATGAGGTCTGTCTCTGTACACTTTTTGAAAGCATTTGAGAGCATGCTTTTGGGGTGTGGGGAGAAGTGAGTGTGGAGTTAAAATGCTTTAAAGATTTGAATTACTAGATTTTATAGGGATCGTTAGCTGTCTTTCTAGACTTCTGTAGACGTTTAGAAACTAGGGAGCGCTAGCATTTGTTTTCAATAAGAAATATTATATCAGACCCTTTAACATTCAGTGGTAATGTCCATTATGTTTCCACCTGGGACAGTGTCAATCTGCAGCTCTCTCTTCAGTCTACCTTTCTGTCCCTCAAATTCTGGTGGAATACGTCTTCAATGGCAATCGAAGCATAGACTTGCTTCAGAAGAAATTTAGATGAAAGTAATTGCCTGCAGAGTTTACCTTGCCCCAGACATTTACAGACTTGAGAGTGGGAAACCAAAGAGCATTTTAGGGGATTCAGGGAACTGTTTAATGAGTTTTTGTCTGAAGGTCCTGAGACTGCCAGCATTCAAGTAGTCCTTGTTACATATGGTTAGATAAACTCTATGCCAGTTTTGGAGGTGTTATAAAGGTTAATCCCCAGAACTGGGGTTCTAAACCCATCTTTAATTCTCCCTGCAAAACATTTCTTTCTGTTTGCTAGATGAAGAAGATAACTTATTTGCACCCCCCAAGCTGACAGATGAAGACTTCTCACCATTTGGTTCTAGAGGTGGCCTGTTCAGCGGAGGGAAGGGACTTTTTGATGATGAGGATGAGGAGGTGAGTCAGCGGGAATAGCGAAGCTCTCCATAGCTGTGTCACGTGTCCACAAGGAAGAAATACAGTTAGTTCCTTTAGTAAGGAAAGGATGGCTTCTTAGTTGGAATTTGCTTCTACTTTCATATTTTAGGAGATTCTGAATTAAGAATCACAAAATGAGGAAATACTGTATCCTGATGCCCTTTGTTAAATAGGGAGAGGATGTGAGAGTGTTAATAGTGGAAAATTTACTTGGTTAAGTGATTGTTTCTTACCTTGTCTTTTGTCTTTTTCCACGTCTGTATTTAATTCCTGGGCAGACCTAAATTATTTCAGGGTCTGATTTTGTCATAGTCTTCACTTTGGAACTGATTTTCTGACAGAACAGTAAATATGTAGCTTTAAACTTTACACGGCACTTTTCTTTAGAAATCTTTACTGCAGCTCCATTTTCCTCTGCTATTTTGAACTGTGTTGTATACTTTATTACAAGCAGAGTGACCTCTTCATGGATGCCCCTCAGGATCGGGGAGCTCGAGCCTCTGTTAATGAAGGTGAGCGTGGATTGATGCTGCCTGTGCTTCTTCAGGCACAGATTTCCAGACCTGGTTACTTCCCATCAGGAGATGGAACCCCTGAAGTTCTTCCCAAACCTTGTTTCTCTGTTAGGCAGGAAGCTGTTGTGTTCACCTTGATCTAGTTAAAAGCTGTTCATTTGTACTAATTCATGTATTGGAAAAAACAAAAAGTACCATCTGTAAACCCACATCACAATTTTGTCTCTTTAGAGAATTCACAGTCAACCAGCGAAAGCACTCTAGCAGTGTTGAGGATATTTTAATTTAATCAAGTTTAGTTCAAAAAAACATTTCTGAAATTCTGCACATAAGTTGGAGATCAGTAATTCCTCAGCCCAGTGTGCATTAGAATAATTTGTGGAATTTTTAAAAAGCATCCATAAGCTATTTAAAAACTTAAAAATTTTATTCCATGAGGTCTGTGATAGTTCTTGGGAATTGGGAATGAGTTATTTTAAGCGACTTGGTCTCCCCAGGCCACAAGTTGTCAGATTTTAGACTTATTATGATGCTGGCTGACCTGATTGTCTTGAGGTTCCTGCTCTCCACTTTTTGGCATCTGTGGCTTGCCTAGTTTCTTGCTTTCCTGTTTTTGTCTTCATTTCTGTCACTGACATCTCCGATATTTTGCTCTTCTTCTTTTTTTTTTTTTTTTTAATAGATTTTATTTATTTATTTATTTATTTATGGCCGCGTTGGGTCTTCGTTGCTGTGCGCGGGCTTTCTCTAGTTGCGGCTAGCGGGGGCTACTCTTTGTTGTGGTGCACAGGCTTCTCATTGCGATGGCTTCTCTTGTTGCGGAGCACAGGCTGTAGGCACGTGGGCTTCAGTAGTGGTGGCTTGCAGGCTCTAGAGCGCAGGCTCAGTAGTTGTGGCACATGGGCTTAGTTGCTCCACGGCATGTGGGATCTTCCCGGACCAGGGCTCAAACCCGTGTCCCCTGCATTGGGAGGCGGCGTCTTAACCACTGCGCCACCAGGGAAGCCCATTGCTGTTCTTTTTTACTTGGTTATTCTCATCAAACTGGACTGGATGGAGTCGGAACTGTTGAGCCCTGCTTGCTCTGTCCCTGCCTCCCCCCATTTGTGCTCTACATCTTCCTTGGCCTCCCCAAAAAAAAAAGTCATGACATTGGTAGAGAAGACGATACTAAGGAATTTTAAAATGGCTCTTTTAGGAAAAATCAGTTAAAAAAAAATTTTTTTTATTGGGGTATAGTTGTTTTACAGTGTTGTGTTAGTTTCTACTGTACAGTGAAGTGGAGTTCCCTGTGCTATACAGTAGGTCCTCATTAGTTATCTATTTTATGCATATTAGTGTATATACATCAGTCCCAATCTCCCAATTCATCCCACTCCTGCCTTTCCCCCCTTGGTGTTCATATGTTTGTTCTCTACGTCTGTATGTCTATCTCTGCCTTGCAAACGGGTTTATCTGTACCATTTTTCTAGATTCCACATATATGCGTTAATATATTTGTTTTTAGGAAAAATTAGTTTTAAAATTCTATTAGCTGTGTATTGTATTGCACATATTTTAGGAAGGTTCATTTAACAAGGAAAGTTGTTTTCTCTGTTGAAATGTTATCTCTTTGTTTCTCATTTTAGCATCTTCATCCTCCAAACCTGGAAAGAAAATCCCAGCAGGAGCTGTTTCTGTATTTTTAGGTATCATAACTTAGAGTTTGTTTTTAAAAACTATATAACTGTTTTGTCATTTTTAAGATTGTCATCTTCAAAGGACTGACTGGGGAGGAGAGTATGAAGAACTTCTGTGGGCATCAAAGAGTGAGAGCTCACTTAACCTGTGTTAGCTCATATTCCCTTAGAAATCAGTGGCCTTGGACTTTTTTCGGTCTGAGTGATCAGTTTATTCTGCATTGTGGGACATTCTGTATCAGTAAAGGATGGAGGTTGTTGGGTCCTGTTAATGTGTTTTGTGGATGAACTGAAACTACAAGTTCTTGGTGGTGGTACTGTTCTTTTTTTCCCCTCCTGTAAAGTCAGGAAGTGCACCCACCCTGGCTTACAGCTGGTTTGTCCTGTCCCTCCACCCACAGGGGACACTGATGTGTTTGGTGCCACCTGTGCTCCGTCACTGAAGGAGGCCCAGAAGCCCGAGCAGCCCACTCCAGGGAAAAGCTCGTACCTCCCAGCGCCTGCTGGCCTCTTCGATGATGACGACGATGATGATGACTTTTTTGCAGCATCCCATAGCAAACCTCCCAAGACAGGTACTGCTCCATCCTCTGTTTCTGGGAATTTAGCCAAATAAAGAATGTTGACCTAGGGGAGTTCCCTGGTGGTCTAGTGGTTGGGATTCCAGGCTTTCATTGCTGTGGCCCGGGTTCAATCCCTGGTCAGGGAACTGAGATCCTACAAGCCGTGTGGTGCAGGCAGAGAAAAAAAAAAAAAGAAAAGAAAAAAAAATGTTGACCTAAAAAGGCATGAAGTTCATCTAGTCCCTTTTCTCTTTGCAGTGCCAGAATCCCTCCTCAAGCATTCCTGTCAGAGTTGTCTCATCTCTACTTAGATAGTTATGGTGCCTTGGAGGTCCGTATTTTATGGACCAATTTTTCCTGCTTTGGAAACTAATTACTAGGATTATCTTTCTTGTTTAGAGAGAAATCTGTTCCCCTCTAATATCTTCCCAAGATGCTAGTTTTGACCTTTTCAGTTAGAGAGAAAGTTTTAATCACACTTTCTTCCAGAGTCCTTAAGAAAATACATGAGCATGAGCAGAACGTTCATGCTGGCTGTTCAGTTCGCAGCTTCTCCGCTCTGTGCCAGAAAGCCCAGGTGACCTTGACTTTCTCTTCTGTAACAGGGTTTTTAGCTCTTTGGCCACTTTGGCACTCTCCTTTCTTCTCCCCGCAGATTTCAGCCAGCTTGTTCATGAAGTCACTCCTCTGAATCAGTTGTTATTTAATGAGCAGATGTCTCTCCCAGGACTCTTGTCAAAATGCAGATTCCGATTCACTGGGTTTAGGGTGGGGCCTGCGATTCTGCATTTCTGACAGGCTCCCTGGTGGGCAGAGATTGCTTGTCCATGGGTTGCACTTGGAGTAGCAAAGGATTGGGTTTATTGGTTGTCTTTCTAGAAAAGAAGGGTAGACCACTGAGGTGCACACAGCTTCCAGCAACATGAGCACAAAGGGCTTTTTCTCCTAAGGACTAGGTGGACCAGGAAGCATCGAGAAGCAGGGTCTCTGGACTTAGCTCCTTTTCCAGCAGTAGGTGTGAAAGTGAGGACAGCAGCAGAAATGCGAGGGAAGTAATAGCCTGGTTTTAGGAAGAGCGCAAACTGGACACATACTACGCTCACATCTAGGCTGACTGAAATGACAGTGAATAAAGGGAGTAAGTGCCTCTCGTGGCTTGGAAGGGCTCTCACTTGGTGGGATTAACTGATTTGGAATCACAAGTAAGTTGGTGCCCCTTTCCTTGACAGCTGCTGTTCTCCTGGGACATTCGTGAGTCAGTGCCCTATTTCAGTGACACACACTTCATTCAGAGCAGCAATGCTTGTGGTAGCGAAAGGTTGGAATCCCCCCCAAATATTCATCAGTAGGGTAAATTATGGTCCTTCCATTCAGTGGAATTTTGTGAAACTGTGAGAAAGAATGAGTTTTATGTGTGTTGACATGGGAAGAGATACCCTAGGTACATGGAGTGAAAAATGCAAATCATAAGACACATTCTTCAAATTGTGTTATCATTTATAGCCATATTTGTGAATAACTGGAGTTAACATGTTAGTATATCTTTTGTGGAAATTAGAAGCATGTATGTCAAACTGTTCCTGCTGACCTTGTTTGGGTGGGCAGGTGGGCTTATGTGGGAGGTTTCAGTTTTTGCTTTTATATGACTCTGTATAGTGTGACTTTTTTTTTTTTAATTTTAAAAAAAGATTATTTATTTTTATTATTTATTTATTATTTATTTTTGACTGGGTTGGGTCTTAGTTGCGGCATGTGGGATCTTCATTGAGGCATGCGGGATCTTTTGTTGGGGCGCACAGCCTTCTCTCTAGTTGTGGCATGCAGGTTTTCTCTTCTCTAGTTGTGGCACGCAGGCTCCAGGGCATGTGGGCTCTGTAGTTGTGGCGCATGGGCTCCAGGGCACGTTGGCTCTGTAATTTGCGGCTCTCTTGTTGAGGTGCGTGAGCTCAATAGTTGTGGCGCGCAGGCTTAGTTGCCCCACGGCACGTAGGATCTTAGTTCCCTGACCAGGGATTGAACCCGCATCCCCTGCATTGTAAGGCGGATTCTTTACCACTGGACCACCAGGGAAGTCCCAGTTTAACTTTTTAAAAGCAGGAGCCAACTGTCACTTCTCAGATTCCTAGAGTGGTTGACTCTTAAATGATCTTTCTTTCTGTAGGTCTCTTTTTACCCTTTATGCCAGTCCAAACTACTCTAAGCATAAGGTACTGCTGCTTGGATAAGGGTGTAAGCCAGATGGTTAAACTGTCTGTCCTGCATTTCATTGGAGTAGCTGTTGTGTTCTTTGAAAAATTCCAATCTAGTCCACTTAATATTTCTTCGTAACTAATCAAGCAGTAGCATACTTTTTCTATTTATTCTTTGGGAGAGAAGAATATTTAATCTGTGAATTTCGTGGTGGGATTTTTGACCTCCGTGTAATTTTATGCTGTGGTCTCTTTCTAAAGACAAAGTCAAATCCACTGCCAGTATCTTTGATGAGGAAGGAGATCTGTTCAGAGAAAAAGCGGCAGCTTTGCCAGAGGCTACTGTAAGTCAGACAGATGAAAATAAAGCAAGAAAAGAAAAAAAGGTGAGCAGGAGGGAAGACTAAACATGGGAGTGTAGATTTGGGGCATCTTGTTAATTCACTGGAACCCAGAGGGAAGTATTGTTCCTTTCAAGTGTATAGCAAACGTCAAATGTACAGAGAGTTGAAAGAATACAACAAACACCCAAATAACTAGCACCTAGATTCAGCAGTTGTTGCATTTTGCCTTCCTCGGTGGTCTTAACATCCACTGGTGATCTTCTCCTGAACCAGTTATCATGTTGGGTGGCGGGGAAAACAAAAGAATGTGGTTCTACTTCTACTATTTCTTCTATGTTAATTAGCTGGCATTCTTCTGAACAGAAGAGCTTTCTCTCCTTCTTTCCTGCCTTTTTAGTATCACTATAGGATCATAGATTCGCTATTCGACATGTTATGATCCGTTAGCATCGTAATTCAAATTGACCTGTATTTGGCCAATAGGCTGCATCTCCATCACTCTTTAAGCTCTTCTGGCTGCCGTCCCTTCCCTTGCTATCCTGCACAGCTTGAAACCCTGACCCTCTCTGCCTCTGACCACCTAGGTGCCAGCATTCAGAACCCAGCAGGCTCCTAGGATGCCCACCTTAGGTTCCAGCTTAGGTACATGTCCCACTTGTGCATTGTATGAGGTAGGCAGTCTGTCCTACCCTGATCCCCCAGATGTGCCCTCTGCTTTATCTTGTTTTTCTCTTTTCTCACAGTTCCCTCTGCCTGGAATGTTCTTGCTTGTACCATCTCCCATGTCCAGGTCCTGACTGTCCTGAGAAATTTACTTTACAAGGACTGTTTCTTCCTTCATTCCTAACATATACCAATTTTTAAATTCTTTCTCATGGTACCTCTCTTTTTGCATTAATTCTTTATATGCACTTGATACATGTCCAAGGTCCATGATGTTTTTATTCCCCTGCTGCATGGCCTGGAACCTTATCCTAGCAGAGATTCAGGACATCTTTTGAATGAATGAGTGAATGAACCCTCATTTTCAGGTGTCTGGCTTGTTAACTCTCAATTTTTTTTTTTTTTTTCCAACAAAGGTTACCCTTCCTTCCAGCAAAAATCTCAAGCCCTTGTCAGAAACAAAAACTCACAAAGGTTTATTTTCAGATGAGGATGACTCTGAGGTAAGGAATTCATTCTTTTTCTTAGTTCTGGGAAATAGTTCACGGATAGGACATTGGAAAGTATTCCTGATTCAGGGTGTTCTCAGTAGAGGTATAAGGCTTATTAAGTACTTTAGTTCTTTCTTTGAAAATAACGTTTTGAGAACACGTGGTCTTTAGAAAGCAACATGTATACAATACTTTTCACTGTTGGGTTTGAATCCAGTGAATCTCCTGGGAGAAAAATTCAGGATACTCATATTTTAGGCTATTAATTGATCCATAATGTAATGAGGTGCTTGTACGAGAACAGAAATCAACACACTGCTTCCTCTTTCAGTAGTCTCACTAAACAGTGGGCATAGACTGTTAACAGTTTGTGAGCTGGCACTGCTTTGCAGACAGCCTCAGTCCTCCAGGGCCCTGCCTAGAAGCACCTTTCCAGTGAAGCAGGGACAACTCTCAAAAGCGTCACTGCTTTTTCTGACTTCCACAGGCCTTGATCCTTTTAGAGCTAACTTTAGGCCAGGCTTTTAAGGGATCAGAGACCTATCTGAGAATGTGTAATGGGCAGTAATCAATCCCCTTCACAGAGAAAGATGGGAGCATGGCAGAAATTTATATGTAATTTCAAGAAATTACGAACTCTGGGTTAAGCTCTTGTGGTTATTTTGCACTTATAGCCAGGATGAGCATACAGCTCTTTGGAGGTAGAGTGATCACTGTTGATGGAAATAAAACCTTGAGGTTTATATTTCATTGGTGGCCAGTGTGCAGAAGATAGGAATTAAGCAAAGTCCAGTTAAGCCAGACTCCTGACACATAAGTAGAGCATGGTGGGGCCTCACACTCTGGTCTTGTCCTACACTCCCTGCTTCTTCATCATCTCGCACAGAGGCATTTTCAGATCTTTGGGCTGGCTTTTGCCCCTCTGGGAGTGCTCTTCCCAGAATCGGATAGCCCACTTCCTCACTTTTTTTCCAGTTCCCTGCGAGGTCTCCTGCAACAGCCCTTTGCACAATAGCAAGCCCGCCAGCACACATCACACTGTGCTCCTTAGCCCCTCTTCTGTTTTATTGTCCCCACAGTATGTATTGCCACGTGACACTTCATGTCTGCTTGTTCACTGTCTATGTCCCAGCTAGAGTAAGCGCCATGAGGGCAGGACGGTGTGTTTCCTGCTTGTGTCCTTAACACCTAGACTAGTGCTTGGTATTTGGTAAGCTGTCAGGGAGTTGTTGACTAAGTGAAAAAACCAAATGTGAGCAATTTCAGTGACTCTTAAGGTGTTCTGATTATTTATTACTATGAAACAAATCACTCCAAAACTTTGTGGCTTAAAACACCAATAAGTTTTATTACCTCTTGTGGTTGTAGAAGTTGACTGGGCTCAGCCAGGCATTTTTCACTTAGGGTCTCTCATGTGGTTCCAGTCTGAAGGTGGCCAGGCTGAGAGTCATCTCACTCATGTGTCTGGTGCCTGAGTGGGAAAGACTCGAACAGCTGGGGCTCTTGGGAGGTCCCTCTCTGTCTCTGTGTGGTCTCCCAGCATGGCAGCTTCAGGGAAGCTGAACTTCTTAGGGTGTTGCCTCAAGGCTTTAAAGTGAGATTCCCAAGAGAGCTGCACAGAGGCTGTACAGGTGTACCTGGGAGATACTGCGGGTTTGGTTCCAGACACCATAATAAAACGAGTATCTCAGTAAAGTGAGTCACATGAATTTTTTGGTTTCCCAGTGCATATAAAAGTTACATTTATACTATACTGTAGTCTATTAAGTGTGCAATAGCATTATGTCTAAAAAAAAATGCACATACCTTAATTAAAAAATATTTTATTGCTAAAAAATGCTAACCATCATCTGAGCCTTCAGCAAGTCATAATCTTTGCCGGTGGAGGGTTTGAAATATTGCAAGAATTACCAAAATTTGACAGAGAAACAAAGTGAGCAAATGCTGTAGGAAAAATGTTGTTGACAGACTTGCTTGAGACAGGGTTGCCACAAACTTTGAATATGTGGAAAATGCAATATCTGTGAAGCACAGTAAAGCAAAGCACCATAAAATGAGGTATGTCTGTACTGTTTTTTGTAACCTAGCCTCAGAAGTCAGCGTTGTCACTTCTGCCACATTCTGTTGGTTGAGGCAGTACAGAGGCCTGCCCAAGTTCAAGGGCAGGGGACACCAACTCCACTTCCTGATGGTAGGAGTGTAAATGAATTTGCAGACAGGTTTAAATCCACCACCACAGGCTTTGTCCCATGTGTATCATCACAGATTGTTTTTATTGGATATTGTCGAGGTTTTTAGGCAAGGAGAAGTAAAACAATGCAGTCTAGGAAGAGCTTAGGACCAAAAAGGATTGATTATTTACTCCTCCCTTTATATCTCAAGTGTGGAGCTAAAGCTTACCTTGTGGAATCATTTTGGGGAGGTGTTTAAGGTAATGGAAAGCCTTTTTTTTCCCTAACACCAAGGAAGATATTAGTCAAGGGTCCAAAACAATGATGTTGAAATTTGTTTTTGTTCTTTGTTTTGGTTTACTACTACTTTTTTTTTTTTTTTTTAACACAGCCCTTTCTTTAAGTGAAATGTTGCCAATGCTTAAAATGCAGGAGAGGCATGGGAAGCCTGGGATTCCCCCTGTGTGGCCCCTTCTACCCAAACAGACCCATGGGGACTCCCTGGGGCCTAGGCAAAAACCACTGGGCTGAGTGGAGCTCTTCTCAGTTAATGAAGTCATTAGCTCTATATTTGAGTAGACATTGATTCCATGATAAAAAAAAAATTATCCAGAGAGGTCTTAGAAACTATGTTCTTGTCCTATTTGCCTGTCTCTTGTGTATTGAAGTTTCTCATCCTGAGGGAATAGTTATCCTATTTCGTGTTTCTGATTCATGCAACTCAGTTTGCAGATCTTTCTTTGCACTATAGGCTGACATTTTATAACATTTTGGAAATTTCTTCAGAATTACCAGATCTTTCTCTAATTTGCAACATTTCCTAGCTGCCATTCAAGAACGCCAAACATTTTAAAGTTAAAATTGAATTTGTATTTATTTAAAAGGAATCATATCATACTCTTACTATAGGAAAGAGGATATGACTAAATAAAACAGAGTCGTAGATCCAGTAATTTGTTAATCTAGCTTCTATTTCCATTATTAAATCTGTTTAATCTCTCTGATTCTCTGGACAGAAAAAGGAAGTTATTTTTTTAAGCGTGGTAGGAAATTGATTGGAAAAATTTCCCCTGCCCTAATCATCCAGGTGAGAGTATCAAAACCTCTGGGTTCCAGTGAGGCCACGTGGAGTTACATGTGGGTCTCTTCCTTCTCACCTGCACACAGTGAGGATGGACTGATGCGTGTTCCTCGAGGACTGTGGCAGCGAGCTTCCCTCTCCGACAAAGAGACCTGGATGCACGGCAGCCATCATGTCATAAACTTCATTGTTTTATATCTGATACTTTAAAAACTGGTATATTTTATTAACCAGGAACTTTAATCTTGATCCAACAGGATTTGTTTTCTTCTCAAAGTGTGAGTAAGTCGAAAGATGCATCTCTCCTGCCTAGCAAACTCCCCACCTCAGTCTTGCTTTTCGATGATGAAGATGAAGAGGTAAACATTGTTACTGCAACACAAGATAATCAAGCTTTCCATTAGTAGAAAACCGTTGCTGATGTAGCTTTATAACCAGAGGCTCATACAGTAGAACAAGGTGATAGGGAAGCAGTCAGGCTTTCTGAGGCTTATATAACAAAAACATTTCAGTTTTTATTTCAGTGACTCCTTTCTTAAGTTCTCTTAACTGCACAATGGGCAGGGCCTTAGATTTCTTGACCCAGCTCTATGCAAGGCTTTGTAGGTTTCACTTTTTAAATCTTCCTTTAAGAAATACTTTTTAGGGGGTGGAACCCAATGATCTACAAGAACGTCTTGGGTAAAGTGGGAGTGGAGGGGAGAAGGCAACTATGTCCTCACCTTGCTTCTCTTTCCCACGCTGGATGAGAGCAAAGTGGGAGAAAGAAATGAGAGGGAAGACAAACCAAACCTTTGCTCTTATGCAGTATTGTGCGGTGGCTGAGCTCATGGGCTTTGGCATCAGAGCCTTGTGTTCGTATCCTAGCTCCACCACATGCAAATCAGGGACCTTGGGCAAGTAACTTAACCTTTCTGAATCTCATCTGGCTTAATAGTATATAGGGTCGTTGTGACAGTTAAAACAGCTAATGCACAGCCATTGGCACAGTGCCTGGCACATAGTAAGTACATAGTAAATGTTAGCTCTGTCACTCATATCCCCAGTGAGTGCCAGTTCATTAGTCTCACGGCCTTTCCTACCTCCCCACACTTTCCTTAAAGACTCCCTTTATCCAGTCTTTACACTTCAGGACTGTTCACCTGCTGTAGTATGTTGTTAAGAGTGTTTTTCTGTCTAACTTGGGCTCGGGCCAAGTTCTGTGGTTTTGTTCCCTTTACCTAAATAACAGTACCTTAATAGGTACTTTGGGAATGCCGTTGAACCTATAGGAATCAGCTCTTACTAGGCCAGTGATTTTATTTAGTAAATTATTTCTTAAGTTTGTATTGTCCCTTTGAAATTAATCAGAAACACAAATCATTCCTTCTCTCTGTCCCAGGTTTGTGTCTTTCATAAATGTGAAAGAGTAGAGAAAGCTCCCTGTATCTTTCTCTTTATGCATTGGTCTGGTTTCTAATTCATAGAAAGAAAGATGCAGGCTGCTGGCTGCCGCAGGGGGCTGTACTGCTTTCAGGCCAATTGCAGGCTCTGGACCCTCCCTAATGAGCATAGCGGGCCCGCCCACAGGAGGACTGGGCGGGGCCAGGTTCCCTCCTATTTCTATGATTTTGTCCTCACATTACTCCCCTTCCTGCTTCCTCCCAGGTGTCCCGCCTTTGAATTTTATGGTATCTGTTTCCCTTCTGTGGATGAATATAGTTAGAGAAGATTGTAGGCTGTTGTTGTAGGATTTATACATAAGTGAGAAGTGGCATTTACTAGCATTGTGTGATTTTTTTCCCCCAAAAGGTGTTATATATATTCTTCACTTGACTGGAGACTTATTCTCTAATTTGACATGAGAGAATGTCTTCAGTTTTTTGTTTTATGTGTTCAAAGTTGTCATACTCTTCTGCCATTTGTTTTTCTAGGATAATCTTTTTGGGGCTACAGCTGCTAAGAAGCAGTCATCCTCTCTACTAACTCAGAGCCAAGAGAAAACAAAGCCCTCTGAGCTTTCCAAAAAGAAAGCATCTGCCTTATTGTTCAGCAGTGATGAGGAGGTAGGTTGAAAGTTATTTTCTAGAGAAGAGTAGGAGATGGTTTGATGGATTTAAGAGTTACAGCTGTCCTAAACCTTTTCTTTTTCTGCCTATTTAGATCTAGTGAAATTCGGTCACCAAAGACTATGTTCACAAGACTGTCTTTCTATTCTTGAAGAAAGATATTTATTGTAGTATATTAACTTAAAGATTAATTGTTTCAAAATGCTTAGGAATAAAATAAGTATCACCCTCAAATTATAATATATGCTAATTCAAATGAGTTAGGCCTTATTTTACTTTTTTTTTTAACATCATTATTGGAGTATAATTGCTTTACGATGGTGTGTTAGTTTCTACTGTACAACAAAGTGAATCAGCTGTATGTATACATATATCCCCTCCCTCTTGCGTCTCCCTCTTACCCTCCCACCCTTCTAGGTGGACACAAAGCACCGAGCTGATCTCCCTGTGCCATGTGGCTGCTTCCCACTAGCTATCTATTTTACATTTGGTAGTGTGTATATATCCATGCCACTCTCTCACTTCATCCCAGCTTACCCTTCCCCCTCCCCACATCCTCAAGTCCATTCTCTACATCTGCGTCTTTATTCCTGTCCTGCCCCTAGGTTCTTCGGAACCAATATTTTTATTTATTTATTTATTTTTTTTAGATTCCATATATATGTGTTAGCATACGGTATTTGTTTTTCTCTTTCTGACTTACTTCACTCTGTATGACAGTCTCTAGGTCCATCCACCTCACAGCAAATAACTCAATTTCGTTCCTTTTTATGGCTGAGTAATATTCCATTGTATATATGTGCCACATCTTCTTTATCCATTCATCTGTCGATGGACACTTAGGTTGCTTCCATGTCCTGACTATTGTAAATAGAGCTGCAATGAACATTGTGGTACATGACTCTTTTTGAATTATGGTTTTCTCAGGGTGTATGCCCAGTAGTGAGATTGCTGGGTCATATGGTAGTTCTATTTTTATTTTTTTTAAGGAACCTCCATACTGTTCTCCATAGTGGCTATATCAATATACATTCCCATCAACAGTGCAAGAGGGTTCCCTTTTCTCCCCACCCTCTCCAGCATTTATTATTTGTAGATTTTTTGATGATGGCCACTCTGACTGGTGTGAGGTGATACCTCATTGTAGTTTTGATTTGCATTTCTCTAATGATTAGTGATGTTGAGCATCCTTTCATGTGTTTGTTGGCAATCTGTATATCTTCTTTGGAGGAATGTCTATTTAGGTCTTCTGCCCATTTTTGGATTGAGTTGTTTGTTTTTTTAATATTGAGCTGCATGAGCTGCTTGTATATTTTGGAGATTAATCCTTTGTCAGTTGCTTTGTTTGCAAATATTTTCGCCCATTCTGAGGGTTGTCTTTTCGTCTTGTTTATGGTTTCCTTTGCTGTGCAAAAGCTTTTAAGTTTCATTAGGTCCCATTTGTTTATTTTTATTTTTATTTCCATTTCTCTAGAAGGTGGGTCAAAAAGGATCTTGCTGTGATTTATGTCACAGAGTATTCTGCCTATGTTTTCCTCTAAGAGTTTGATAGTGTCTGGCCTTACATTTAGGTCTTTAATCCATTTTGAGTTTATTTTTGTGTTATTTTTGTGTTATATTTGGTGTTAGGGAGTGTTCTAATTTCATTCTTTTACATATAGCTGTCCGGTTTTCCCAGCACTTTACTTTGTTAAATGATTGCTGTGTTTCGTTAATCGGTAGCTAGACAAGATAGGAGTGGTCTATGTTCGTTTAATTCCTTTTTTATAAGAGTCTTAACAATGTTTCCATTTGCTATCCGGATATATATTAGCAGAGCCAATTGAGAATACAGTTTAGCAGCTGTTCAGATTTAGCTGTACAGAAAAAGACTAAATATAATGATATTAAAAACTGAGTGTTAAAAATCTTCCTATTTTATAATACTCTATTTTAACATTGTAGGTAAGTTATGAGGGTATGATGTAGGCAGATAAATGATAGATGTGTTCATTTTTTTTAATTGAAAGCAACTTAAAATGACATAACATAATTTGCTTTTTCTACTCAAATCTGTGAATTTATAATGGATTTTCCTTTTTTTTTCTTTCTAGCAGTCTTAGTGGGTTGTTCTCCCTATAGTAATGGCCAACCATCAGTTGAATTTTTTCTTCGGTAATATTACTGTGGTTCAGGGAAAATAAAAATATTAGCTAAAGCAGGGAGCAAAAGTACTTGCAGAGTAAAGATAACCAGGGTTCTAGAACAGTGACTTGGCTTTGACTGCCCAGTGGGATCACTTGGAGAACTTTAGAGAGTACTGATACCGGCTTCCACCACTGGAGGTTCTGAATTAATTGATTTTGGGTATGGCCTGTTACTGGAGGTTTCTAAGGCTCTTTTGGGGATTCTAGCATGTGCTCGCTGTTGAGCACCCCTGCTCTAGGGGAGCACTTCTCAAACTATAATGTGTGAAGAAATCACCTGGACATACTGTGACAAATGCAGGTTCTGATTCAGAAAGTGGGGTAGAAATTCTGTATAACAGAAGCTGCTGCTTGTGGAACCCACTTTGATTTACAAAGCTCTAGACTCCAGGACCACTTAGCAAGTGCTCAGGAGATCCTTGATTTGAAGGGGTGAGCATAGCCAGGTGGGGTTTCCTTAAATGCTTTCTAAAAGCCAGATTCAGAATTTTCTGGTAAAAGGATCGCTAGCAGCTTTCATTGTGTCTTGTTTACATTACATGAGCTTTTTATACATTTTTTTTCCCACCTTGCTTTGGGATTTTTAAATTTTTAAATTCAAATATCATTTTCCTCCAAAGTTGAGAGTTCTTGACTTTCTTTTTTTTTAAACATTCCTGTATCTTCTCATTCCCCTGTATAACTAATTTTGATCTCTAAAGTAGAGAAGTTCCCTTGTCCTAACACAGAACAGGACCATAGAGAGAGAAACACTGCGGCAGGTAGTGATGGAGGGAAACACCATAACGTCTCTGAGGTCAAAGAACCCAGCTGTCTAGATTTGAGTTCAATGAAAAGCCTTGGACATAAGCTTTCCTCGAAAGTGATACACTTAGTTTAAATACAAGTTAGTTTAACAAATGTGAATTTTATTTTACTCCTCAGGTTTCTTAATCTAAATGGCCAGAGGATTTTAACATATATTTTATCTTTTAAGGACCAGTGGAATATTACTGACTCACAGACCAACTCAGCATCTGACAAGTCTAAAGGAGAACTTAGGGACTCTGGGACCACCCAAGACCAGGAGATTAAGGCCGTGAAAAAGACCGGCCTCTTTCAGGAGGACAATGAGGATGATCTGTTTGCTATTGCTAAGGACAGGTGAGACAATCATTGTAAGAAGTCATTTCATCAGTGTCTGTGGTAATAGGTGAAGGTATTTGATGTGCAAGATGTCAGCTGCTGGGGGTGACATGCCGATCATTCATCATCTGGTAATCATATAAACGAGAATGTCTTTGATTTTCACTTGCAAGTTATTCTCCCCTGGTACTGGGAAGTGTTTTTCTTCATGGATCCTTACCTAATTTCTTCTACTTATCTTTTTTTTTTTTTAACCTTAAAATACTATTTTTCTTAGTTTGTTAGGGGTTTAAGTACAGTTTGTTGTCTTTTTTGTTTTTTCCCTGGGATACCCTAAAGAATGTAAAGTTTTGTCCAAGTTACTTAAGTTTGTCATTTGGATAGAAATCTGCTCAGCATTGAGAAACATCCTGTTTAGTAAGATGGTTCTCTGCAGAGCTGTGCTGTATCACACCAGTTGCTGGTAACCCCTAGCTGGTCTTAGGTGCTCCTGCACGTTAGTGCTTGGACTAAAGGGTGGCAGGTTATGTAGAGCAGTGGTCCCCAACCTTTTTGGAACCAGGGACCGGTTTTGTGGAAGACAGTTTTTCCATGGACCGGGTTGGGGGGACATGGTTCAGGCAGTAATGCGAGCGATGGGGAGCAGCAGACGTAGCTTCGCCCGCTCGCCTGCAGCTCGCCTCCTGCTGTGCGGCCTGGTTCCTAACAGGTCCAGGACTGGTACCAGTCTGCGGCCCGGGGGTGGGGACCCCTGATGTAGAGTGAGCGTGGGCTGTGGTTGGTATTGTAATATGCTGCAGATTAGCTGTGAATTCAGAATAACTCCCTTGAAAATATATGTGTTTTTTTCTTTTTCTCTTGAGATCCTTAAATGATTACTTTCAAATTTAAATGAATGGTAGTAACATAAAGAGGCAGTTGATTGGACATGTAAACGTTATGCATTGGTGTGGTTAAGCTTTAATACTGAATTGATAGATTCAAAAATGTCTCATATTTCTGTCTCTGAATACTGTGATCTCTTCAAATGTCACCATTTCTACTTTGGGCTCCATGACTTCACCCCTGGGTGTATCTTGGGCCTCTGGTTAAGAATGTAAGCTCTGGAATCCCAATACCTGATACTAAATTCTGGCCCTGCCAGTTGCTCTCTGAATAGCCTTGGACAAGTTACCTAACCTCTCTGAGCCTGAGTTTTCTCATCCGTTAAACAAAAATGATAATAGTGCTTCTCTCGTAGGATCATTGAGAGGACTAAATGAAATCCAAATATGAAATGCTTAGCACAATAGCTGGTACATTGTAAGCAAGCAAATGTAATTTACCGTCATGAGTGTAGGGGAAATAACATTTCATTCCTTTATTTTTGTTGCTCTCTCTCTCTCCTGGGACTCTCTCCTTCCTTTCTTCCCTGGCCAGCTTCTTCTTTTTTTTTTAAAATGTTGTGCATTTTATTTATTTATTTATTTATTTATTATTATTATTATTTTTGGCTGTGTTGGGTCTTTGTTGCTGCACCCGGGCTTTCTCTAGCTGCGGCGAGCGGGGGCTCCTCTTTGTTGCGGTGTGCGGGCTTCTCATTGCAGCGGCTTCTCTTGTGGTGGAGCACAGGCTCTAAGCCTGTGGGCTTCAGTAGTTGTGGCACACGGGCTCAGTAGTTGTGGCTCGTGGGCTTTAGAGCGCAGGCTCAGTAGTTGTGGCACATGGGGCTTAGTTGCTCCCCAGCATGTGGGATCTTCCCGGACCAGGGCTCGAACCCCTGTCCCCTGCATTGACAGGTGGATTCCTAACCACTGCATCACCAGGGAAGCCCCTGGCCAGCTTCTTTTAAGACTTAGTTTAAGCCCTCTCTTTTGAGAAGCCTTCCTTAACCCAAACAGCTGAGAAAGATAAGAAATAGGGTTAGAGTCTAAAGCAAAAATGGCTCCATCTTTAACCCCCCGCCCCCAGCTCTGTTTCACTTGAGCATTTTCTACACTGTATAGAAGTTACCTGTTTACGTGTGCAGCCCCTCCCTTTGCCCCCACCACACACATATGGTCACAGGTCTAGAGATCAGGAAACATGTTTCATGTGTAGGTCCCAGTACCAATTACACACAATGTCTAGCTTTCGGCAATGCTGGCTTTCATCAGATTCTCAAAAAAATCTTTTACAGACAACAAGTGCAGGAGAGGATGTGGAGGAATTGGAGCCCTCACACATTGCTGGTGGGAATGTAAAATGGTGCAGCCACTTGGCAACACAGCCTAGCAGTTCCATGAAAAGTTAAACATGGAGTTGCCACATGACTCAATTTCAGTTTTTAGGAATATGCGTAAGAGAAATGTCCACCCAAAGACTTGCATGTGAATGTTTATCATAGCGTTATTCATAATAGCCAAAAAGCGGAAAGAACTCAAAAGTTCATCCACTGTAGAACGGATAAACAAAATGTGTTATATCCACACAATGGACTCTTATTCAGCAATTAGAAGGAATAAAGTACTGATACATGCTTCAATACAAATGAACCCTGAAAATATTGTGGTAATTGAGAGAAGCCAGTCATGGAAGACCACATGTATGATTCTATTTGTGTGTAATGTCCGGAAGAGATAAATCCATAGAGACAGAAAGTAGATGGGTGTTTGTCTGGGGCTGCGGGGAAATGAGAATTGGCAGTGACTGTGAACAGGTATGGGCTTTCACTTTAGGTTGATGGAAATATTGTGAACTTAGATTATGGTGATAGTTGCACAACTCTGTGAATATACTAACAGTCACTGAATTGTACACTACTAAAGGGTAAATCTTATGGTATGTAAATTGTAACTCAAACCAATTCTAAAAAAAGAAACAAGCTTTGTGACCCTAACAAAGTTGCGAAATACTGCCTTGTAAGCAGGGCACTCAAACATCCTTGCTTGCCTAGAGAGGCCTGCTTTGTGCCTGTCATTTCAGCCTGGTGATTAATAATTTTCCCTTTCACTCTCAAAAGTGTCCTGGTGTAGGCCATAAACTCTAGAGTCATCTTAATGTGTTTTGACATCTGTCCCTTTTAATAAATCAAAATACTTATTACCCCATTATTTATAATGAGAAATACTCCAGTTCACTGAGCTGCATATTTTTCTTCTGAGGACAGATCTCCACGGGATGTCCACATTTAACCAGCAGGTGCCGAGGGTGTGGAATGAGATCCAAGGTTAAGGACTCACTGTCGTTATCTATTGTAACTATGTCCAGAAAGCTAACTAGCTTTTCTCTAGCTTAGAACTTCAGAATCTGGCATCAGATTATTTTCTGTGGGTAGCTTGGTTTTGGTTTTGATTTTTAGAAATTGTTCAGAAAATCATGCATAAGATTTTTCTTCTGCTGTAGCAGCTTAATAAGATTTTTGCTTTTTAGGCATCTGATGTAGTTATTTTTGTAATATTTTGTGGTCATCACTTAGTAGTCATATATTTTGGTTATAATTTGTGTACAATTTTATCAGTGTATATCCTTAAAGGCATATTAGATTTTACTTGACTGTGTATGGCTCTTTGTTTTTATAATTTCTTCAGGGTGTAGACCTAATTTTTTACTGTCCTTTAGTGTAAGTGTCCAGTGTAAGTATACTCAACTATTTGGTTAGTTGTGTTCCCTAGTCAGTGATCCTTAGGCAATTTTACGATGTAGGCAGACATCCAATGTTAAACTAATGAATAACCTTATATTATGCTTTGTTAATCATTAAACTTAGAGAAAAGATTATGATGCATCTACTTATGGGTATATATGCTAATTATTTTTAGTGTAAGTAGATGGATACTGAAATGACTAGTATTATTTTTATCTAGCTAACATTGAATTTGGAGTTTTCATTACTTTGATAATTCTCTAGTATGCTGCTAGTTGGGTGGTTCCTTATCACATAGTATAGAAACTAGAACATGACCCTTCCGTAATTAGAACACTTTCTATTTGGGACTGCCCACATCCAGTGCTAGGCCTCCCTGTGTTTCTTTACTTTTATGATTCTGTTCCTTAAAAAGTCCTGATCAGTATTTATTCTGGCAGACATTTATTGACTGCCCCTGGGGGCTGGTGTGGAAGCCTAGGTGAGGAGGTAGGTGAAGACAGGGGAGAGGAAGGTGGTGAGGAGAGCTGTGGCTGTATTTCAGCTGTGGTTGCCCAACATGGAGTAGAGATGGGTGAATATTGCTGTGGTGAACAGTGAAGATGAGCTTTCCCAGCTTCTTAGAGACTTTGTGTGAAGGGGATAGAATGGGATGGGTTTAGGGTTTGAAGGGAAGGCACAGAAGCCCACAGAAGCGCTTGGAAAGACATGGTTAAGTGGCTGAGGCGGCACCAGGCCATAGGTCACAGCCTGAACCAGGTTCTGGCCCTGCGATCTCTTGACAGCCGCCTTCCTGACCACTCTGGAAATAGGCACTGGTGCTCCCTGGTTCTTCCTCTGCCATAGGAAATGGTGAGAGAGAATGCTACGTTTGTGAATGCTAAGCGTGTTGTGTGCGTTGGCAAAGCCAACAGCTAGTGCACCTACCTTGAGCCAAAAGTAACTGACAAAGGGACAAGATGAGGAGGGCCCCAGGCTTTTACACAAGAATGCCAGACAGCGGGTGATGACTTGCTAGACACAAATTGCACCTACTTCAAAGGTTTTTCTTGCTGCAACTATGTAAGGTCAATGGATGACTCGGGCGTTTTGGTGGTAGGTGGGTTCCTGTCGGTGTGGCCTAGAAAGAATATTGTATTCTGTAAATCACATTTGCCTTTAATTTGACTCTTTATTTGTTTGTATAGCCAAAAGAAGACCCAGAGAGCATCTCTCCTGTTTGAAGACGATGGTGACAGTGGAAGCTCTCTGTTTGGCTCTCCTCCCGCATCTGCTCCTCCTGCGACAACGGTATTCTTAACCTCTTAGGCCCAGGAAGTAACCCTGAGGTGATGTTACGTGAATACTGATGCTTCCCTCAATCAGGTCCTAAAACCTGACCTTGGAGACTGAGTCTTATGGAAAAACTCATTTGCCTGGTTTTAGATAGACATCTTCTGGTTAGTGGTATTTTACAGATGAAGCACACGTGCAAAGCCTGGAGAAAAGGATTCCATATCACGCAGCCCCTTCAGTGTCAGTTGTAGGCGTCTGAGTCTCAGGGGAGAGCAGGGGACAGCGCTGTTTCACTCCTTCTGGAGGAACTGCCGGGCTTAGCCCCGGTGGCATGGAATTCTGCTAACATTAGACCAGGCCAGTTAATGTACAGGTTATTCCTTACAGGAGCAAGTTTCCAGTACTAACGCTTTGGTCCTGGTTTATATTAATAGTGAATCAGTAAAAAGGAAGGAAGTTCTGACACAGGCTACGACATGGATGAAGCCTGAGGACATAATGCTGAGTGAAATAAGCCAGCAACAAAAAGACAAATACTGTATGATTCTACTTACACGAGGTACCTAGGGTAGTCAAATTCATAGAAACAGTAGAACTGTGATCACCAGGGGCTGAGGGGGGTGCTGGGGGATGGAGAGTTGTTTAATGGGTACAGAGTTTCAGTTTTGCAAGATGAAAAAATTCTGGAGATTGGTTGTACAGTAACGTGGATATACTTACTACTACTGAACTCTATACTTAGAAATGGTTAAGATGGTAAATGTTGTGTTTTTTATGACAAAGTTTTTTTAAAAAATTAAAAGTATGTGATGAGAAAAAAAAAAGTCCATCAGTGCCTATCTAGTCTAAATAGTCTTCCAGCGATTACATCTAAATGTCATCACTAACCATAATCGCCTAAGCTAAAAGATTTAGCAAGTCTTCATGTTTTTTATATCAAAAGGAGTATTAAGAAATGAGAGGAAGGTGGCGTTATGATAATATTTGTCCTGGGAACCTAGGGATATTGGAATCCTGTCTTTGGCCTGTCATTCATCCCTCCCCAACACATTCCCTATGTGCGTATATGTAAGTGTGTGCACACAGAACAAAGTGAGGCCAAGCAGCATTTTATTGCCAACTGGCAATTGCCAACAGCACCAAAGGAAAATTTAGAACTTCTCAGGCTAGACCCCATGGAGACCTCCGTTACCTGAGCTGGGTTAGCCTCAAAGGCCAAGAATCAAGCAAAGTCACAGCCTGCTGTTGAGGGCCTTCAACCCCAACTTCAGACCACTCTAATTGGCATGTGTTAGAGACAGAAAGACATGTAAGACAGGGAAGGAGGGATGTACCCCCCGAGATTCCCCCCATGTGGGAGCAGCCACAGAATCTAAAAAGGCAGCTCCTCCACCCTTGCTTTATGAGGAAGACTCTCCCCTTCCCACTGTGGTCATGGGTGACCATGTGCAGTCCCCGATGCCTGCACATCCCGAGGGCCATTGTACCCTAGGGGGTACAGTGAAGGAGGGAAATGGCAGTAAAGGAGCCTAGAACTTCCTCTTTTCTAGAGACCCGTACCTGGCTCTTCTTCCATATCTCCTAAATATTTTTTGTTTAAAGTTTATTTTAAATTATACAGTAATACGTGGATGCCTTCTTAAAAAAGGGTTAAAACGTGTAGAGGGAGTTCCTTGGCAGTCCAGTGGTTAGGACTTGGCGATTTCATTGCCATGACCCCAGGTTCAATCCCTGGTTGGGGAACTAAGATCCTGCAAACTGCACGGTGTGGCCCCCCACGCCCAAAAAAAGAAAGAAAGCAAAAAAAGGTAGTCAAGGTAAAAAACAAATACAAACAAATGAAAAAACATGTGTAGAGAATACAAAGTCCCCATTCCATACTCGTGCCTAGTGTAATCATTGGTAACAGTGTGTTGTCAGTGCTTTCATGCCTGTTCCTAGGCATTCTTGTCTTTTTTTATTTAAATGAGATCATGTTTTACAGTTTTATGCATCTTTTTTTTTTAAAATCCTGCAGCATGTTTTCATTTCCATAAACTCCATCTTGTTTTTGTTTTTGTTTTTGTTTTTGATTACTATATAGTATTCCACTGAATAACTACACCAGGACATGTGTGAATATTTCTCCTTTGATGGGGTAGTCATCACTGTTTCCTGCTAGTTTGTTAGGAATGATTCCTCCCGTCCCTACAGCCTTGTCATCTTTAGCCTTGACTATTGAGATAATTTCTTAACTGGCCTGTGAATGCTCCTTCTCTTCATCTCTCCTTGCCGCTACCCAAGTTATCTTCTCAAAGACCACCCGGTCCTGTCATCCCTTTGTCAAGCTGAGCCTGTAGCTGAACCTACCACGCCACCTGTAATTTCATTCAAAGTAGGCTCAGCTTTTCCACCTTCACTCGCCATGCACTCTTGGTGACTCATCCTGTCCCAAAATATTCCAGAGGAAGTTGTTGTCTCTTTTTTCTGGAAATATTCTTCATATTTTCAGACCCAGTAAAGGTGTTAACTTGTCCTATTCCCAGATCAGGCCCATGCCAGTTACTGATTTAGGGACTCTTTCCTCACCACAGTCCCATTAAGTGCACAGCTTGTAGTAAAAGCTTGCAGCACTGCCGCTGCTTCTGAGTGCTCATAAGCTTTTCTTTGAATTACCTGTACTTGCATCTCCCTAAAGTGGCTTCATGGTTAAGAGAGTCAGAAGATCTGAGTGGCTTTTCTTTGTAAATTATAAATAATAACTTCTACCCTGGATAAATGAGCAGTAATCTAATGAATTTTGAAGGTTCTGGAAATGTAAAACTTCCTTGAAACTGTAGTAATTATGATTGTTAAATAAGACAAAAGGTCAAAGATATGCATCTTAAGTAGCAGAACAGCCTGCACACCTGAGTTTTACCAGTTGTGAAATTTGATCGCCTTTAGGCAACATATAAAATATATTTTTTGTTTAGAGATCCTAGAATATTTTTAAGTAAGTTAAATGCAACTCAACTGTAAACCTATCAAGAAAATTAATTTCAGAATGAAGATGAAGAGTCAGCTTATCTTTAGGAAGATTTAAAATCAGTAGTTTGGTTGGCATTTTCCTTGGTTTAAGGACCATAGTTATATGAAGGGAGAATTTGGTCCACCGTACATCAGTCTCGTTTTTTACCTTGATCCACTTGCATCGACATTACATATAGTTTTCAGTGAGTCCAGCACATCCCACAAAAATTTTTTTCCTTTAATCACTTTGGTTTCGCTTTATTTCTTCTGAAACTCTTTTGTGGGTTTCCAGTCTTTTATTTCAAGTTCTAATGATGATGCACTTTAAGGACCGCTTTCTAACAATAACTAAAAATTTGCTTACCTTATTCTTCTTATTTATTCATAGTTTTTTCTATTATAGTCAGTCATGTTCTTCTTTATTAGTTTCCCAAACTTGTCTACCTAACTCGATTTAGATACTGCTTCAAAGCTTACTTCCTCATATCATCTAGTCTAGTTAGTAGGATAGAGTTACTGCTTTTCTCTTAAGCATTTTTGATAAGTCACTTGCCTCAAGGATGCCAGTAACTCTGGGCAAGTCACGTGACCTCAGGTTCCTAATCTCTGAAATCCTTGCCTCCCAGGTAAGGAACAGATGAGAGATGGGGCAAAGTGCTCACAAACTTGTGCTGAGCACCTGCTTCATATAAAACACCGTGACTGGCTGTGGAAGTATACTGCATGATCCTTTCAAATGAGTGGACAAAGAGATGTACGACAGCTATTAATGTAAATTAGGAGGGAAGTATAGTAAGGGCTGGGTATAGACATAAATATTCTTATCAGCGAAGCACCTGATACTTACAGAAGAGAACAGGAAAACCTTCGTGGGTGACATCTGAGCTGGGCCTTGCTTGAAAGATGAGGAGGATTTGTTTCTCCAAACAGTGCAGATCAAGCATGGAAGTGTGGAAGTTTACAATAGGTTTAAGGAATAGTGAGGATTGATGAGGTGCAGATGGATGAGAGTCATAAAGAGGGGCCAGTTGATTGTCATGTTTAGCATTTGCTTAATGCACACAGTGCAGGTTTGGGGTGGGAGATGAAGTAATGTGGTGGGTGTTTTATTTTAGCAAGACAGCTCTGGATGATGTCATACAGCTGAAAGGTAAGGGGAGGGAGGCAGAGAGGCGAGACTAATGATTGGGTGGCAGAGGTTAGGATCTAAGCCATGGCGCACACAAGGAGTTAACAGGTGCAGGGAGACAGGTGCAGACCTTGTGGGGACAGAAACTGTCTGCAAGTCTGAGGTGGTGGTGGTATTGCTTCTCCCTGTCTGTGCCCCCTTCACTGTCCTGTCCTGTCTCTCCCGACCCCAAAGTTTAGCTAATGCCTTGAACAGGACTGTGCTTCTGGCTTGTTCTATACATTGCCATGCTCGTCAGGCACACGTTTTGTTTGTTTGTTTTTGAGGATGTCATTTATTCTTCTTCTGATAGAAAAAAGAGACTGTCCCTGATGTACCACCTCTGCTGTTCAGTGATGAAGAGGAGAAGGAGGCACGGTTGGGAGTGAAACCGGTGGCTAAGAAGGCTGAGAGCGCCAAGGAGTCGTCAGAATTTGGGAGAACTAGCGTGGCTGAGGAGTCAGGAAAGGTGGACTTTTTTTTTCTTGTATAATCTGCTATTTTTGTCTCTCACGTGTTCTTGTAAAACCCACACACGCACACACATACCCTTACATTTTTCTACCACAGAAAACAAACGGCTCGTTTGTTGAAAATTTTGAAAACACTGAAAAGTATGAAGAAGAAAATCTGTGATCCTGCCATTCAGGGAGACCTTCAACATTGCTCTTGCCTCTCCGTCTCTTTTCTAGGCATATGTGCGCACACAATGATGTGCATTTTTCCCGTTTTACATTATTATGGTCATTGTGTCAGTGTCCATTTTGCCTTTCTCTGTCTCATCTCATTTTTCCTTTCGGTTTTCTCTCTGCACGTCTGTTCTTTCTGACCGGCTCTCTTCTCCGTAGTCTGTTTCCCCTTGCTCTCTTCTAATCCCACCTGTACTTAAATTACAATGACAGCTTTAAGAAGATTTTAGTTTACCAATCTTTTACATTTAGTTGATGTTGGCTGTGAATTACAGAGTGAAGTGAAATTTGGCTTTCTTCTAAAGCATTAGCTTTCTTCTCCTGGGCGGGCTGTCCTTTCCTGCAGGAGGCCTGTGGATAAGGCTGCTGGCTGCATCTGGGAATCAGCAGTTCTTTCAGTCTCTGTCTACTTTTTCTTTTTTTCTAACTTTTCTCGTACTCTCGTACTCGTGTGTGTTCAGCTATCTAGGTTTACTCTCTCTTCTAGGGCCTATGTGAAGAATGTTGCTTATACTTTTCCTGTCGAGGCTTCTTGGGGCTACAGTGATGCAAACATTTTACCTATACCTGAATCACTGTGTGACATTCTCTTCCTGTCGACGTGGACCTTTTCTATGTTGCTGTAGCCCATTTTCCCCTTGAACTCTAGCTGCTTGTTGTACTGCTGTCTCCCTTGCTTGAGGATAAGCTTTTTGAGGATTGGGGCCATGTTCGTTTTGCTCTCCATTGCATCTGTGGTGCTTAGCTTATTACCTCGCACATAGTAGGCACTTTCAAAATTACATATTTTCTTTAAAGAAGTATATATTTCCTTTATAGTTTAACCACTTTGAAATTAGGATGCACCTCACAATCAATGGCATGTTTAATTGGGAGTTGTTTTTTTTTTTTTCTTGGTAGTTCATATAGGAACAGTGATTCTTACAGTCAATGGTATCTTGCCTGAAAGGTGGTGCTTGTTGAATGAATAAACGCTGCATTTTATGATTATTTTAGAGATTCTTCTAATTGCATAATACAGTATAAGCCTTCTACAAGTTGTGTCCAATTCTGTCAATTAGGCCTCTCCCTTGGAGTTATGTGTTAGTTAAATACTAGGAAATATATGATCCGTTTCCAGTGATTGGCATTTGTGTCATACCTATGACTTTGAAGTTATTTATAGCTCATGAGCAACCTATGTGGCTCAGGGTGATAACTGATATATATGTATCTTGGTTGGAAGGAGTTGTAAATATAGGCTTTAAACTGATGGGAAAAAATCATCTTTGATTATGAATTATCTGTACTAGACTCTCCATTGGAGTGGCCGATCAAGAATTGGCCTGAGTGTTTTGTTACCTGGGAGTAGGTGTGATTAGCTGTCATGCCCTGAAACATGCAGGTGTGACAGTTACTGAATTAATGAGGAGCTTGGGAGGCCCCACAATAGAATTTTTGTTTCCAGGTGTTACTCATTTTTTTTCCTTACTATTTACATTTTCAGGAAGGATCTCTGAATGTATCTACTCAGGAAGCAGCCAAGCATTCTGATTTGTTTTCTGCATCATCCCCATTGGACAGAGGAACTAAAACTAGAACCAAAACTGTTCTTAGCTTATTTGATGAGGAAGAGGATAAAACAGAAGATCAAAACAGCTTCCAAGCTCTGAAGAAAGAAGTAGGAAAGGTGAGCAAAAAGCTGTAAAGTTTCAAATCTTTAGAAGGATAAAAGAATCTCATTTCACAGTGTCAGTCCTGTGATGTGAGTTGCTGAAGAATGGAGGGTTCCAGCTTCTTCACATTCTTACCATCACTTGTTGACTTTTTTGATAATGGCCAAGTGTCGGTGAGGATGTAAAGAAACTGGAGCCCTCATTCACTGCTGTTAGAAATGTAAAATGGTGCTGCCACTTCAGAAATCAATTTGGTGCTTCCTCAGATTCTTAAATTAAGAGTTACCACATGACCTAGCAATTCCACTCCTAGGTATATAACCAAGAGAAATTAAAACATAAGTTCACACAAAAACTTGAATGCAATGTTCCCAACAGGTATTATTTATAATAGCCAAAAGATGGAAATAACTCAAATGTCTATCAGCTGATGAATGGATAAACACAATGTGTTTTAGCCATACAATGGAATATTATTTGGCAATAAAAAGATGAATTACTGGTACATGGTACAACATAGATGAACCTTGAAAACATGCTGAATGAAAGAAGCTAGTGACAAACACATTATGTATGAATTCGTTTATTTGAAATGTCTTGAATAGGCAAATCCATAGAGATAGAAAGTAGATCAGTGGTTGCCTGGGTCTGGGGAAAGGGGTGGACAGGAATGGAGAGTGACTGCCAGTAGGTTTGGAGGTTCTTTATGGGATGATGAGAATGTTCTAAATTTAGATTGTGGTGGTATTTGCACAGCTCTGTGTGTATAGTATAAACCATTGAATTACACACTTTAAATAGGTGAATTTTATCTCAATAGAAGTATTACAAAAAGAGAAAACAGGCGATGGGCCATAGATTGCCAATAATTTTTTATAAATCAAACTGAGGATATAGTCCATGTTGATATTTACAATAAATGTTTTATGAATTTTCTTATTATACCAGTAGGATAGCCCCGTTTATAAAGGAGAGCTACACACAGTGAATATGAATAATTTGCTGTATTTTCTTCCAGTCTCTTACTGTGTTTGATTTTGTATATATGATTTTCACGGCTGTAAAACTTTGAACCTTAGTTGCTATGTTACACTAATTTTTATGTGTAATCAATAATAATTATTAGTTAATTTTTAATGTGACACATTTTGTCAGAAGTGAGTTTTTTTGTTTGTTTCTGTCTGTGGTTGTGATACTAAAGAAAGGGAAGAATTTTAGAATGTCAAGTCTGGGGCATTATAGTATCAAACCAAGTAATGTGATAGTAACTTTCAAATGTCAGATACCCTAGCAAACAGAAAGAACTTGTTTGGAATCTGAAGGTAGTGGGGTGGAAGGTGGATGGGCATAGGGGAAGGTTGGCTGATCACACCTGTGCCAGCTCTTTGGCCTAGGATGCTGGTAAGTGGAAGTTAGGGATACGTGCTTGACCACTCTGTGTAGTTTCTGGTATTAAGTCAGCTGCTGTCTCATTCTTCCCTTTGGGCATGAGATGGAGAGAACTTGTTTAACTTTATGTGTTTTCACCCCTAAAATGTTTCTCAGTATGGAACTAAGGATTGTTTTTTAAACAGTTCAGATTCAGATGCTACACAAAGGTTGAAAGATGATCTTTCCAGATTATATATATGTTATCTGTTTTTGTAAATATATTCTCCACTGTTTTTAGTATCTCCAAAGTATTCCATTATGTGACTGTGTCATTCCCCTTCTGATGGGCACTCAGGCTGTGTCCAACCTTTAGCCACTGTAAACAGAGCCACAAGGAATATCTTTGTTGTTTCATCTTTGTAGCTGTGTATTATTTCCTTGAGGTAAAGCCCTAGGAGTCTATAAAATACATGATCTTCCCTCTTTTTCCTAGAGTCCTGATCCTAATGCCCGCCCCAAGAGCACAGGTGTCTTTCAGGATGAAGAGCTCCTTTTTAGTCGCAAGCTTCAGAAGGACAATGACCCAGACGTTGACCTTTTCTCCGGCACCAAAAAAACCAGGGTCAGTTCCAAATGGTTCTCCATGTCATAGCTTTGTTATTATGTTAAATATTGTCTCTGTAACTCACCTGACTCTCTTTGTAAATTGTTTTTGTTTTGGATATTGAATTTAAGTTTTTTCTATTCTAGTTGTTAGAGCCAAGTGTTGGGAGCCTGTTTGGGGATGATGAAGATGATGATCTTTTCAGCTCTGCCAAGTCGCATCCTTTGGTATCAGACTTTTGTTCTCAATACTGCGGTGTGTGGGAAGGCTTCTGGGAAAGGAAATGAATGTCCCCTTATGTGACTAAGGAAAATGCTCACTAGTAAATGAACAGCAAATAATGTGCTCATGACGGTGTTCAGGTTGTCTCCATCTTATGTTTCCTAACGTTAAACCATTAACTAACCCAGGCTCCCTTACCGTATTACAAACCTGTTTGATTTTTAAGTTGTTCATTGAAAGACGGGTACATATGTTATGGTGACAAAATATTCATGCCTTTCAGGTGCAAAGCTATACATCTGAGTGTTAGGCCATGTGTGTCATTTCCCTCCCTTCCCCAGTAGATTTTTAAGTACTCTCTACTTTCTCTTTATCACTGAGAGGACGCCTGGTCTTTAGAACTCTATTTCTGAAATGCTGCCTTTAAATTTGTTTGTTCAACTCTCATTTGTGAAATGACTTTTAAAAGTCAGAAGCTATTTTCTCTTTTTGCATTATGACTTTTCCTTAAAATTTCTAAGATACTTGACAGACTTTGGGTATTCTTTGCTTTTGAAGATCCCAGAAAAGAAGAAGGTAGTGAAAAAAGACCACTCTGTTTCCTCTTTCAAGAACCAGAAACATCCTGAATCCACTCCAGGTATCAAAGAAAAAGGCAAATGGAAATCGGAAACACCTCAGGTTAGAACAGATCTCTTTAAGGACTTTCAGCTCTTGTTTGCATTGTAGTATAGTTTAATTGCATCATGCAGACCCGGGGTCATTCAGAGTTCTCTTAATTAAGGAGGAAAGAGCAACTAGGACTACCTCCCTTTGTTTACTTTTTTTTTTAACCCCTGCTCATTTCTCCTCTCCTCACTCCGCACTGGTTCCATGAATCTATACTTATCATTATTACTTTTGGAGTACCTGCAAATTCGATTCCAAGATAGAGTTAAGGCAGGATGAAGATCTTCCCACTAGAACTCCATTTCTCCCTTTGGGCTACCTTGGAGTAGGGCTCCACTAGAATTAAATATGAATTATATCCACTTTCTTGATTCCCTCTCTGTGTTATGTCTTCTGAGATCATTGCTATTAGGCCTCCATCCTCAGCAGTCTTCTCTGTGGCGCTCCTCCTGAGGGCAGAGCAGGGCTAGACAGTGAGTTCTGGTCCTGGCTTACAGCTGTTCCCGGATGTCTCATTGAGGCCTCAGTGTTCTGAGCTGTGAAAATGAGGCACTAGGACTCGCACATCTCCAGCGACTCAAGTCTCAGCTTCTTTTCCTTCTAGAACTAGTGCATTAGGCTTGGGTGAATTTCTGTGTGCTCTGTAATATTTGCTGTGTGAGGTAACCAGTATGGTAATGTTTCCAGCTGGTCCACTTTTGGGGCTCTGATACACTATAATTCTTATGAATCTTATTCATGATCTTTGTCTCCCTTTCCTCCACGTGTGGTCTTACAGCCTTCCACTTACACAATGGATAAGGAAGCACAAATGAAGTAACGTTAGTGAAATGTTTTGAGGCCCCAGAAGAGATTTGAATGCCTTTCCCATTATAGAATTATAGAAACCAACAGCTTTGTTCCATCTCAGATTTATTTTCAGGCATATGTGTAATCCAAGAGACACTTTTCTATTTCCTCAATGGATTTTTAACTGAATGTAATTTCACACAGGACTCACCAGGTCCCGCTCCATTTAAAACCAAAGAGCCATCCCCTCGGATCTGGAAAATTCAAGTAATTATAACGTGTCTGGAACCTTCATTGCCTGCCTTGTGGCATCTGTAAACTTTCTTGGGTTTTCCTTTTGTCAGCTGTTGCCAGGCATTTTCTCATCTCTTCCCCACCCTCTGGTTGTTGCTTCCTGCGTGCTGCGTCTGTAACATCTCTTCTTTGGTCCTGTGGTGGGCACAGGGGTATAGCCCTCTGTTTTAATTCTAAGACTAGATCAGGAGACTTCCCTGCCTTTCTCTTTCTCCTCTCGTATTATATATTACGTACACCGAGTCTTTCGTCATGTGTCACAGTAATAAGAGTAGACTGTTGTGTTTAAGAAAACATACAGAGTAAGTTTCATTTTTCTTCTTTAGGCAAATTTAGCAATTAACCCAGCAGCCTTGCTGCCTACAGCGGCTCCCCAGATCTCTGGAATGAAGTCTGTTTTGCCAGAATTGGGTGTTCCTTCATCTGAACCTGGGAGAAGCCACAGTCTGGAAAGTGTGCCCACTCTTCCCGGGAGTGGGGAGGCCGGCGTGAGTTTTGACCTTCCAGCTCAGGCAGACACCTTACACAGTGCGAACAAGGTGATGAAACCACCTTTGCTTGCTTGCCTGCTTTTTTTTAAAACCAGAAGAGTTTGTATGTTTCTTCCGAGTTCATCAGTTGCACACGATAGGCTGACCCCGATTCCTCATTTGAAGGAGGCGCCTCATCTTTCCTTGAGCCTCTCCGCCCTCCTTCCACCTCCCTAGTTCTGTGTCCACTCTTCCACTGCCTGCCTTTGTTACATTTACATTCTGCCCAATAGCTAGCTCACTAGCTCCTGGCTGCCACCCGGAGGCCTTCTAAACACTGAGCAGATCATGTCCTTACTGTTTGCTTCCTCTGCCGTCTCCTTACTGCTCAAAGGAGGACGTTCAAGCTCCTTGGTTTGGTATTAAAGCCATTTACAGTCTGTGCTAACCGAAGCTTCCAGCTTTCCCACCAGTCACCCCACACTGTCAGCCTAAGTCCAGTCACCAGGAACCATTCCCCAAACACACATGCCCCAGCGTGCTGCTGCCATCAGCTCGTGCCACTTCCTCTGTCAGGAATGCTCTTCCTCATCGACAGCTCTGCACAAACTTCACAGTTTCTGTGACATTTCCCCTCCTGCCCCTGTCCTGGGCTCCCTCTCTGAGATCCCGTGGCAATTATGGTCCTGTCACACTGTTCCATAGGACTGTGGACTTGTGCTGGATGGACCATGAACTCTTCGAGGTTTTACTTTTATTTCAATTGGTTCTCTTTTCTTCTATCCAGTCTTCCTTCTCTAAAAAAATCTTAGCTGTTATCTGAGTAATCAACAGTACTGAGGATGACCCTGCAAATACGCTCATTTCCAGTGTTTCCAAACCTGTTTTACTTATGAAGAATAAAACATCCCTCCTTTCTTTTTTTTCTGTTAGCTTATTTTGTTGTTGTTAAGTTTAAATTGTTCCTGAAATAATTCGTGAAATTTCCTCGACATAGGCAAGGTACAGTTAAGTACGTTGCCCAAAGTACAGTTAAGTACTTTGCCCAAAGTGCAGTTACGTACTTTGCCCAAAGTGCAGTTAAGTACTTTGTCCAAAGTAGCTTGTGCCTTCTTAAAACTACTTGATGGTATATGTTGGAAAATATTACAAATACTGCACTATTGCTAATAAGTGACTCATATTTTGAGGTTATATTGAAAGTTCTGATTCCTAAGCCACATTTTTTTACGTGATATATTTAAAATTTGGATTTAGTGTTTGTTGAAGAAAAGAGCATCTGAGATTACCTTTCTGTCTTTATCATCTTATCTCCCTGTTTCTGGAGCCTGATTTTAGGCTAGCCCCCAGTAAAGCTTATTGTTAGAATCCCCCTGATTCTTTCTCGTTTTGAAAGATACCCACATTTAAACTTAGGGCAGAGAAGGAAGGGTCCAGGGAGCACTGTGGGACACAGGGCAGTGTGGCACGAGCAGTGTGGCTTCCAGTGGCAGATGAAGCCTTTTGTATCAAATTGAACAGAAATTGCCCTCAAAAGACTCAAAAATGGGGGACACTGAAGGATTAAGAATGAGTCTTAGAGTACTAGGAGCTCTTAAACGCCTTTCGAAATCTTTAAGAAATAACCTCTTCTGTCTTAGATAATATCTCGATTGAGGGGAACCTGACAACCTAACAGTATCTTGAGTTGCTGATGATTTGCTATGTTAGTTTTGAGCACCTTTTAAAAAACCATCAGGTCAGCATGTGGTTTTTGCCATTGCAGACCCGGGTCAAAGTGAGAGGAAAGCGCAGACCACAAACACGCGCAGCTCGGCAGTTGGCTGCCCAGGAGTCCAGTGAGGCTGAGGACATGAGTATCCCCAGGGGATTTGTTGGACAATTGGCAGATGGCATCATTTCACCAGATGGTCATCAACCACAGCCCAGGGCAGCTGGTGGAGAAGACAGCTCTGAGGAGGCCGTGGCAGCTGCCATTCCAACTTGGGCAGGTGGTCCTGTGCTTGGGACAGACAGAAACCCCTTTGTGAAATCTCTGGGTCAACCTCTTGAGGATGACCTTTTTGATTCTGGAGATATCTTTTCCAAGGGCATTGCATCTCAGTCCACGGGGAGAAGAAAAGCCAAGGTGAAGGCAGCAGACAGCCTGGCCAACCCGGCAGGGGGAAGTAAAGAAAAAAGCCCCATGTTTCCTGCTCTCAGTGAGGCAGGCAGTGATGATGATCTCTTTCAGTCTGTTAAACCAAAACCAGCAAAGAAAACAAATCCTTTCCCTCTCCTGGAAGATGAGGACGATCTCTTTACAGACCAGAAAGGCAAGAAGAATGAGTCAAAATCCAACAGTCAGCAGGATGTTATCTCAAAAGCACAAGATATTTTTGAGGTAGGTGATAGGACATAACAATACATTTTTGTGCGGGGTTCTTTGTTAAGGAAAATACCTAATTGGGTCATTTGAGCCATAGATTGCATTAAACCTGTTTGGTTGCTGCCCTGTATCTACTTGCTTAGTAATTATAATTAGGTTCTGTTATTAATAACTCTGAAACTTATTCAGAAGTGGTTTTCTGTTTCTGGCCATAACTATTGATGCAAGTCTTGGTTTTTATAGTTTTTATCTGGCTATTGCTGCAGTCAGCATAGATAAAGTAGCATCTCTACAGCTTGAGTGTTTAACCTCTGGTTCTTGGGGAAACAGGCCCTGGCTGGAGCTGATGATTTAACGCAGGCGGTAAGGCCTTCAGTGACACTCTTCGGGCAGATGTTTATTGAGCATCTGGGAAGTGGAAGCACAAGGTGAACTAGGACCAGTGCTCTGCTCCCCAGAGCTCTCAGGGAGGGGAATTGGATATAGACAGAGCCGCATATAAATAACGTTTTCAGGTAATGTTAAGGGCCTTAAAGAAAACAACCCAGGGCAGTGGGGCAGAGCAATGGGTTGAGGTGGGAGGTACTCCTTCAGGTAGGACTGGTAGAGAAGGGCTCTCTGTACGGCTCGAGTTTTAGCTGGGACTAGGAGAAAGAGAAGGACCATGCCAGGCGGAGATCTGGAGCAGCACATTCCAGATAGAGGGGCAGCTCGCATGGCTGTTCCAGAGCCCTGTGGCAGTTTGCATTTCTACAACTTGTTGAAATTAGTGTGTGTAGTAAAGTAAAAACTTGATTTAAAATTGTTTTGCTTGTTTTTTGGCTTATAAGGATGATATATTTGCTACAGAAGCAATGAAAGCCTCACAAAAAACAAGAGAGAAGGAAAGAACATTTGACTCCAACTTGTTTGATGATAACATTGATATCTTTGCTGACCTAACTGTAAAACCAAAAGAAAAGTCCAAAAAGAAAGTGGAAGCTAAGTCTATATTTGACGATGATATGGGTAAGTTTAGTTTTCTATACATGACAGAGAGAGTCATTACTGTTCAGCGACTTGATATTTCTCCTGCTACCTTTGTCTTGACCCTTTCCTGGAAAATGTTCCCCAGTGGGTTTCCTTTGACTTGCATTATACTCCTGAGATAGACTGAGGGTGGATAAGTAAATGGCCTAGTCATTTTGGTGAAACAATGTTTTGTTATGATGGATATCAAGGAGTTTGAAGGAGCCCAGAGTTTGACTTTCAAGTATAATTTAGCTTTTTTCTTAGTGTGCCCCCTGCCAATCATCTATGACAAATCTGAACACTGATGTCATGAAAGGAGGATCAGAAACTACCCCACATGCTGAAGTAGGCTGAGGTGGCTGCCTCGGGTGTGATGCAGTTCTAGCTGGAGAGTGAGCGTTAGTGGTTCGGAGAATTGGAGGGGCAGTGCAGGAGGAGAGCAGGACTGTATAGGAAAGCAGGCTGTAACTCAGACTTTACCTCTCACCAAAGATCTTCTGTGTTTGTAAACATGTTCATTTTCTCTCCATAGTATAATGTCTACTTTATTAACGGGCAAGCCAAATGCCCCGTAACCCGAAATGTAGGGCTTCTGATATGTCCTGTGTTAGTGCATAGGACTCGAGCTGAGGCCATATACACTTCCTACTCGCCCACCTCCTCTCTCCCAGTCTGGACCTTGGGGTTAACTGGGAGAAAGCTGGTACTGCAAAGCCACACTTTTTCGACTCCCCAAGCAAGTGTGCTCTGTCTCTACCTGCTTCCCACTACAAGGTACAGAAGAGACTTTATTACAAAAAAAGTAATACATGTTATAATAGATTAATACTATTTGTAAAATGTAAAAAGTAAAAAGCTAGCCTTAGAGGTAACTATTATTGAGAGTTTGGTGTGTCCCCTTTGAGACATGGTGACAGTAATAGAGGTTTGTATACATATAAATGTATACTTATTTTTTCAGTGTTTTCCCATGTCAGTACATAGAGATCTACTTCCTTGTTTTTAGTAGTTGTGTACTGTTGCTTTATATTTAGCCGTTAGCCTATTGAGAGTGATCTAGATTGTTTCTCCATTTTCTCTGTTACAAATGATGCCATAATCTTTAACATTTGTACATACATATCTTTATGTACACATGCTAAAATCTCAGTAGAATAGAATCCTAGCAGTAACATTACTGGGTTACTATCATTACTGAGTAAAATGAGTCATGGAGCATTAGAGTCAGTGAAACATTAAACACAAATGTAGTCATAAAGACTTACACGCTTAGCATTTAGGTGCTGCAAACAGATGCATTTATTCTGAAAGAGGGTGACCTGTGTTGGATTTCCCTTTGCTTATTTTTAGTGCCTTTCCCTTTTAAAATCCAGTGGGAAAAGAATGTAGAAATAAGTATAATGCATAGATGGTAAAGTCAGGGGCTGGATTGGAGATTCAGTTATCTTTCCACTTTTCCTCTCCTGCATGTGCACACACACAGCTTTGTAGCTGAGAAAATTATGTGCAGAGAGAAAATGTAACTTGTATGTGATCATAAAACTTAGTAGCAGGGGCTTCCCTGGTGGCGCAGTGGTTGAGAATCTGCCTGCCAATGCAGGGGACACGGGTTCGAGCCCTGGTCTGGGGAGATCCCATATACCGCGGAGCAACTAGGCCCGTGAGCCACAACTACTGAGCCTGCACGTCTGGAGCCTGTGCTCCACAACGAGAGGCCGCGATAGTGAGAGGCCCGCGCACCGCGATGAAGAGTGGCCCCCGCTTGCCGCAACTAGAGAAAGCCCTCGCACAGAAACGAAGACCCAACACAGCCAAAAATAAATAAATAAATAAAAATTCATCCACATTAAAAAAAAAAGATAATAATAATAATAAAAAAAAACTTAGTAGCAGAGCCAGGTCCAGAATCTAAGAGGCTTGGCTCTATCTTAGTGTTTTTTGGTATCCCATACTGTTATCAGACTTGAGTCTTTGGTTGTTTGTGTAGATATGTCTTAAAAGCACCCATTTTCTTGCCTATTCAGCAACTCTTTTTTTTTTTTTTTTCTTTTTCTTTTTTTTCCTTTTTAAAGATGATATCTTCTCCTCTGGTATCCAGGCTAAGACAACCAAACCAAAAAGTCGATCTTCACAGACAGTGCCTGAATCAAGATCTGAACAGAAGGTGTCCAACATATTTGATGATCCCTTGAACGCCTTTGGAGGCCAGTAGAGTGTACAGGGTATCCTTCAGCTACATCCTTGAGTTAATGATGCTGTCTTCTGTGCTCACTGTCTTAACTGAATTATAAAAAGCATATACTGAAACAGCTAGCTCACTTCTTACCCAATGTACTTAGTATTTTTCTGTACTGGTTTTAATCATGCTTAATACTGCCAAACAGAAATAAATGTTTCACTGTTTTGTTATTGTTTTTGCTTTTTAACCATATTTCGATTAGCCTTGGTGGGGCCATGGTTTAGGGTCATTAGAAAAGAAACCTATTTGTGCCTTTCATGGGTGGGCAGGGACTCCCAGAGGTAGAAAATGCCAGACAGATGACCAGGAGTCTTCCCTACATGTATGGGAGCCCTAACTTAAAACCAGGGCACTTGATAGAGGAAGAGGATGAGAGATTATATACTTCATGAGTCTTTGTAATAGGAGAGGAGGTTTTCTCTCATTCCACTGAATTCTGAAGATGCCTCTATAGGTCCACCAAAGCAAGGTTTGGCAAACTGTAGTCCTCTACTGTCTGTTTTTGTAAATAAAGTTTTATTGGAAAGAACCATGCCCATTCATTTATGTATTGTCTATGGCGGTTTTCACCCTACCTCCAATGCCAGAGTTGAGTAGTTGTGTCAGAGACTGGATGGCCTACAGAGTCTAAGATGTTTTCTTTGTGGCCCTTTACAGAAACAATTTGCTGACCCTTGCTCTAAGGCATCCATTTCCATTCCTTGGAGCTTTGCATTATTTTTTGAAAGAGGCAGAATGAACCCAGATAACGGTAGGAAGAAGTGCTGAGGATGGAAATGCCAGCTTCTAGAGCACCAGTGTTTCATAGAACTCTGCACTGATGGGAATGTTCTACAACTGTGTTGTCCATTGTGGATGGCTGACCAACTCCCACCTCACCCCCCGCCCTTCTAGTCTGTTTTCCTGTGCTGTGCCATCTTGCTCATGAGTATTCAATCTGTAACCATGGCACAATCTTGTAAGCAGACCCAGTTGGCTTCACCAATTCTGAAGCCAGTAACTTCTTCCTTGGTTACTTTTAAGGTTAAATTGGGAATTGCTCATAGTCAGAGATTTTGTATAGCTCTCACACATCAACTGTTTGTCCAGCTCTGCTGTGAGAATGACCCAACAGCAGAAGAGGGTACATACTAGCTGCCTATTCCTTTTCCCTATCCCTTTAGTGCATCTTCCTTCTGTCCCTTAGGTTACTTGTGTACAGTTTCCTGTTCTGAGTCTGAGCCCAATGTGTGATCTGACTCAGTAAGCATTTGTTAAACATGTTTTTCTTTTGGAATGATCAAATCTGCTGACCCATCATTAGGAATGATTCCAGGGAATTCAGGAGACAATAGAGTTAGAAAATAGGCAAATTGCTATTTTGAGAGGGTTGAAAGGGGGAGGGAACTTAACACTCACTGGACCGATGGTAGGCACTTTTCATGTCAGTCTCCTTAACTTACCAGATAGGTATTGTCCTCATTTCACAGATGAGGCTAAAATCTGGAAGCAGAGTGGACTAGTGGAACAAGTTTGGATTTTTTTATTGAGACCTAGATTTAAATCTGCCACTTAGAGCTGTTTGAGTATAGGCAGATTGTTTTACCTTTCTTAGCTTCTGTTTCCTTCTTTGTCAAGTAGGGGTTTCAGTACCCACCTTGCAGGATTAGTGATGGGACAGAATATGCAAAGATCCTTGTTAACTATCTGGCACTTGAAGCACTTGAAACATGGTAGATGATGATGGTGAGAATGAATGAACTGGCCAAGGTAGCAGAGCTTCCAGTGTTGGAACCCAAGGCTTTAAGCTCATCCACCTGACTCCAAAGCTCCTCTCAGTTCCGCCTGACTGAGAGGGGTGGCAGATTTTAGAAACTAAGGTTTTGCTTCAGTAAGATTCATTTCATCACAGGCACTCATTTAAGAATTTAGTATACAAAGATAATAATCATCTCTCTGTCCTCACGGGGCTCCAGTCAACTCAGTATTAGAGTTTAAGAAGGAACCAGTGGCAAGAGAGCCTGAAGATGAGAGAAAGCACAGTCCCTTATCATATACCTCGGTGTATACTCAATGGTTTGTTGAATTATGGAGATAATTTCGTGGGTGGGGTCTCAGAGGAGAGTAAGAAAGGACAGGCAATGGAGATTAGGCATTGGGGTTCATTTTAGACTGGTTCCTCCGAGTCACAAGATGATAAGTGAAGCTGCAGTGAGAGGGAGATTACTGTTCATTGTCAGTTGAGTAATCCACCTAGTAAAATAGTAGGCCAGGAGGGCTGGAAAATCCGTAAGCCTTGGATTTAGAATACCTACAGGAAATGAAGATAAAAAGAAGCAGTGGGGGCCCATGTCAGGCTGGAAGGTTTGTGTTGTCTGTTATGGTGTGCACCTGAGCTCAACAGCTTGGGAATTAGAGCTGGAGAAGAAAAAAAAAGGGTGGCTGGGCATAGCCGACGCTGCGATTTGACAACCCAAGGTACCCACTCAATTTCAACTCCACAATTCTCAGTAAATTGGATGAGGAATAAATGGATAAGATCTACAGAGCTTGTTTGCTTTCGCCCTTGCTTTCAACCAGGCATGGCAATGTCCCCATGTTTCAGATGAGGTACGTGAGACCAGAAACGTTAGGGGTCAATAAAGCGCAGGAAGAGTGATTTGTTTAAGGCAGGCCGGCCTGGACCGCACTAGAAGTGCACAGGCTCTGGAAAGGCCACCGACGGGGACTATCCCCCCAGCACGTCGGGCACCTCTAAGAGCGCCTTAGGTTGGTCTCAGGGAGGGTGCTGTCTATACTCTCCTTCGGCCACAGGCCAACCCCACCGTTCCCAGAAGCCTGTGCGACTGGTCTCCAGCCCGCCCGCTTCGGCCCTAGTCAGCAGGCCACTGTTAGTAATACAGGATTAACATCCGGGCCTCTCCTAACCACCAACCACCACCGAACGCAAAAGAAGCCCCAGCTCCCGAGCAACCGCAG
Organism: Balaenoptera physalus; assembly: GCF_965194825.1. NCBI lineage: Eukaryota > Metazoa > Chordata > Mammalia > Artiodactyla > Balaenopteridae > Balaenoptera > Balaenoptera physalus. The sequence continues at coordinate 69,822,646 of NC_138893.1, read as the reverse complement.
GCGTCCGGAGGACAGGTCCCGCCCCCGCCCCCGCTGATTGGAGGGCGACGCGAGCACCGGCGAGCGATTGGTACGCGGTGTCACAAAGGGGCGGGGGCGCGGCGACCACTGAGCGTTGCTCTTCGGTGCCTGCCGCGGCGTCGCTCGTGGGGCCGCACCTCCTTACGGGCCTGCCGGCGGGCGAGGTACTGGACGAAAGCCGGTGAGGGCAAGCGGGCCGGATGGGGAGGGCGCCCAGGGCCGCGGGCCGCTGAGCCGGGCCGCGCTGCCGTCGCTGGCCTCCTGGCCGCGCCCCCTCCGTCGCCGCCGCTGCCCCGATACCGGCGCGGCGGGCCGCCTTCGCGGAGGAGACAGCCTCCACTTTCCGTCCCTCCGCGAGCGCGACGCGGGGTGCCCCGCCCCGCCCGACAGGTGCTGCCCTCCGAGTCGCGGATTCTGACGCGGAGCCTGACCGCTGCCGTTCTGATCTGGCCCGTGCGTCTGGGTAGCCGGAGTTTATCCTGGAGGAGCACGGGCTGCGCAGGTGACTCCGTTCTCTTCAAGTGTCTAACACTGAAGGCTGGAGGAGGCGTTGGCTCCGAAGGATTTCACAGTCCCTCTAGGAAATTGATTTCAGAGTTTAGGGGACATGATGTGGTGGATATAATTCTGAAGCTTGTATTTAAAACTTAGGTATATTTCCAGGCTTTAGTAAAAACGGTTCATTAAGAGTCGGTATTTTTAAGGACTGTAAAACATGCTGGCTCCGTTTATGTCGGAGGAAGAGTTTAAAAGAAATGCTCTGATTCCAGGGAATTGGCTGTTCTTTAGAACAGAGGATAAAGCTGATTCCGAGTTACTGAAATTATTCAGCACTGTTATCGCATTACCTGTCTTTAACTTCCCTTTCATCTTTGATGGTTGTGTTTTAAGAACTTTTTCAGAAGGAAGGAGAGAAATGTTTTGGAAATTGATTTAGAAACGTTTTTTGATGCCATTACTCTTTTTTTCCCCATGATCTTTTTTTTATCTAACATCTTTATAGGAGTATAATTGCTTTACAATGGTGCGTTAGTTTCTGCTTTATAACAAAGTGAATCAGCTATACATATACGTATATCCCCATATCCCCTCCCTCTTGCGTCTCCCTCCCACCCTCCCTATCCCACCCCTCTAGGTGGTCACAAAGCACCGAGCTGATCTCCCTGTGCTATGCGGCTGCTTCCCACTAGCTATTTTACATTTGGTAGTGTATATATGTCCATGCCACTCTCTCACTTCGTCCCAGCTTCCCCTTCCCCCTCTCCGTGTCCTCAAGTCCATTCTCTACGTCTGCGTCTTTATTCCTGTCCTGCCCCTAAGTTCTTCAGAACTTTTTTTTTTAATTCCATATATATGTTTAACATACAGTATTTGTTTTTCTTTCTAACTTACTCTGTATGACAGTCTCTAGGTCCATGCATCTCACAGCAGATAACTCAATATCGTTTCTTTTTATGGCTGAGTAATATTCCATTGCATATATGTGCCACATCTTCTTTATCCATTCATCTCTTGATGGACACTTAGGTTGCTTCCATGTCCTGGCTATTGTAAATAGAGCTGCAATGAACATTGTGGTACATGACTCTTTTTGAATTATGGTTTTCTCAGGGTATATGCCCAGTAGTGGGATTGCTGGGTTGTATGGGAGTTCTATTTTTAGTTTTTTAAGGAACCTCCATACTGTTCTCCATAGTGGCTGTATCAATTTACATTCCCACCAACAGTGCAAGAGGGTTCCCTTTTCTCCCCACCCTCTCCAGCATTTATTGTTTGTAGATTTTTTGATGGTGGCCACTCTGACTGGTGTGAGGTGATACCTCATTGGAGTTTTGATTTCTCTAATGATTAGTGATGTTGAGCATCCTTTCATGTGTTTGTTGGCTATCTGTATATCTTCTTTGGAGAAATGTCTACTTAGGTCTTCTGCCCATTTTTGGATTGGGTTGTTTGTTTTTTTTATATTGAGCTGCATGAGCTGCTTGTAAATTTTGGAGATTAATCCTTTGTCAGTTGCTTCATTTGCAAATATTTTCTCCTATTCTGAGGGTTGTCTTTTCGTCTTGTTTATGTTTTCCTTTGCTGTGCAAAAGCTTTTAAGTTTCATTAGGTCCCATATGTTTATTTTTGTTTTTATTTCAATTTCTCTAGGAGGTGGGTCAAAAAGGATCTTTCTGTGATTTATGTCATAGAGTGTTCTGCCTATGTTTTCCTCTATGAGTTTTATAGTGTCTAGTCTTACATTTAGGTCTTTAATACATTTTGAGTTTATTTTTGTGTATGGTGTTCTTCAGTGATCTCTTGGTTATTTAATAGTGTATTGTTTAGCCTCCATGTGTTTGTACTTTTTACAGTTCTTTTTCCTGTAGTAGATATCTAGTCTTATAACATTGTGGTCAGAAAAGATACTTGATACGATTTCAATTTTCTTAAATTTACCAAGACTTGATTTGTGACCCAAGATATGAGTCTTTTCTGCAGAATGTTCCATGAGCACTTGAGAAGAAAGTGTAATCTGTTGTTTTGGATGGAATGTCCTATAAATATCAATTAAGTCTATCTTGTATAATGTAGCATTTAAAGCTTGTGTTTCCTTATTTATTTTCATTTTGGTTGATCTGTCCACTGGTGAAAGTGGGGTGTTAAAGTCCCCTACTATGATTGTGTTACTGTCGATTTCCCCTTTTATGGCTGTTGGCATTTGCCTTATGTATTGAGGTGCTCCTATGTTGGGTGCATAAATATTTACAATTGTTATATCTTCTTCTTGGATTGATCCCTTGATCATTATGCAGTGTCCTTCTTTGTCTCTTGTAATAGTCTTTATTTTAAAGTCTATTTTGTCTGATATGAGAATTGCTACTCCAGCTTTCTTTTGATTTCCATTTGCATGGAATATCTTTTTCCATCCCCTCACTTTCAGTCTGTATGTGTCCCTAGGTCTGAAGTGGGTCACTTGTAGACGGCATATATACGGGTCTTGTTTTTGTATACATTCAGCCAGTCTATGTCTTTTGGTTGGAGCATTTAATCCATTTACATTTAAGGTAATTATCGATATGATGTTACTATTACCATTTTCTTAATTGTTTTGGGTTTGTTGTTGTGGGTCTTTTCCTTCTCTTGTGTTTCCTTCCTAGAGAAGTTCCTTTAGCATTTGTTGTAAAGCTGGTTTGGTGGTGCTGAATTCTCTTAGCTTTTGCTTGTCTGAAAAGGTTTTAATTTCTCTGTCGGATCTGAATGAGATCCTTGCTGGGTAGAGTAATCTTGGTTGTAGGTTTTTCCCTTTCATCACTTTAAATATGTCTTGCCACTCCCTTCTGGCTTGCAGAGTTTCTGCTGAAAGATCAGCTGTTAACCTTATGGGGATTCCCTTGTATGTTATTTGTTGTTTTTCCCTTGCTGCTTTTAATATTTGTTCTTTGTATTTAATTTTTGATAGTTTGATTAATATGTGTCTTGGCATGTTTCTCCTTGGATTTATCCTGTATGGGACTCTGTGCTTCCTGGACTTGACTGACTATTCCTTTCCCATATTAGGGAAGTTTTCAACTATAATCTCTTCAAATATTTTCTCAGTCCCTTTCTTTTTCTCTTCTTCTGGGACTCCTATAATTCGAATGTTGGTGCGTTTAATGTTGTCCCAGAGGTCTCTGAGACTGTTCTCAATTCTTTTCATTCTTTTGACTCCATTACTCTTAATAGCTAAGCATGGTTTTTAAATTATTGGTAAAAATTCTGGACGTATTTTTTTCTCTGCCTTCTTCTTTCCTCTTCCTCTTCTATTTTTTAGCTGTCCTTGTATCATTTTCCATCCTGTTTTTGAGTCTCCATTGCCCCTAATTTACCAACATCATCGGGTTCCATAATCTGCTCAGTCAAGCATGCTCTAACACAACTTTCAGAAGGTGTCCATGGGGCTTCCTTGGTGGCGCAGTGGTTAAGAATCTGCCTGCCAATGCAGGGGACACGGGTTCAAGCCCTGGTCCAGGAAGAGCCCACATGCCGTGGGGCAACTAAGCCTGTGCGGCACAGCTACTGAGCCTGCACTCTAGAGCCCGTGAGCCACAACTACTGAAGCCTGTGTGCCTAGAGCCTGTGCTTCACAACAAGAGAAGCCACCGCAATGAGAAGCCTGCGCACCACAACGAAGAGTAGTCCCAGCTTTCCGCAACTAGAGAAAAACCCGCGCGCAGCAGCGAAGACCGAACACAGCCAAAAATAAATAAAATAAAATAAATAAATTTATTAAAAAAAAAAAAAAGCCCAGGGCTGATTCAGACTTGCCACATCAGTGAGTTCATCCAAGTGTAAAGTGATACGTTTAAAAAAAAAAAAAAAGGTGTCCATGGACCCCGCCCTTAGTACTGGCTAGGTCTTTGGCCTACTGGAGCTTCCGTTTGCCCCTCTGCTATCATCTAGTCCTCCAGTCTGGCTTAACTAGATTTCCTAGACTTGCTTTGCCCTCTGTTACAGTGATTTCTACTGCTGAGGAGAAGTATAATTATTTCCTAGAGGCACATATTTCAGTTTTGAATTTGGTTACCAATCTTGCTTCTTTTTCGATTTTGGAAATTACTTCATTGATGAGGGCCCAAATTTGTGGTGGTGTTCCAGTACAATTAGTGCTGTTCTAGGTTGCTAGTTTTCTTTTAGCCCATAATTACTATGTACATTCTTGTTGCAGATGAAGGACTTCCAAATCTGTCTTTATTTTACCTTCTCCCACCATTTGTTTATTATATTCGGAGTATTGCTGTGGAAGACTACTGTGGTGAAAAAAATGATCTTTATATCTTATGTCTCTAAATTCCTTGGACAGGCACTGGTCACCCATGGCTTTATTTCTGTAATATTCAGTTCGGCATTCCTGACCCCTGACCTCTGTTGCTAGATCTTTTACTATGTAGATAGGAGTGCTCTTGGCTTTGGGGGAACAGACACTGACAATTCTGTAGTACATTCTTATTTGATATAGGATGATAAGTATGTTCTTAAGAATCCACATGTTACCCAAAATTGTATTATAAAAGCAGTCATTTCAGTGAGGTAGGAAAAGGGGTTAGGTTCAGTCATTATTCCTACAGGCATGTCAATGTATTAAGGATATAAGAGACACAGCCTGAGCAATACAGCCATTTATTTGGCTTTTACTTGAAAGTAATGGTCTTTTACCACTGTCACCAGCATTATTATTATTATTATTTAATAGATCTTTATCGGAGTATAATTGCTTCACAATACTGTGTTAGTTTCTGCTGTACACCAAAGTGAATCAGCCATATGCATACATATGTCCCCACATCCCCTCCCTCTTGAGCCTCCCTCCCACCCTCCCTATCCCACCCCTCTAGGTCATTGCAAAGCACCGAGCTGATATCCCTGTGCTATGCTGCTGCTTCCCACTAGCTATTTTACATTCGGTAGTGTATATATGTCGATGCTACTCTCACTTCACCCCAGCTTCCCCCTCCCACCCCATGTCCTCAAGTCCATTCTCTATGTCTACATCTTTATTTCTGCCCTGGAACTAGGTTCATCAGTACCATTTTTTTTTTTTTTTTTTTTAGATTCCATATATATGTGTTAGCATATGGTATTTGTTGCCCTCTTTCTGATTTACTTCGCTCTGTATGACAGACTCTAAGTCCATCCACCTCACTACAAATAACTCAGTTTCACTTTTCTTTTATGGCTGAATAATATTCCATTGTATATATGTGCTACATCTTCTTTATCCATTCATCTGTTGATGGACATTTAGGTTGGTTCCATGTTCTGGCTGTTGTAAGTAGTGCTGCAGTGAACATTGTGGTACATGTCTCTTTTTGAATTATGGTTTTCTCAAGGTATATGCCCAGTAGTGGGATTGCTGGGTCATATGGTAGTTCTATTTTTAGTTTTTTAAGGAAGCTCCATACTGTTTTCCATAATGGTTGTATACAACCACTATGCGGCATACACACCAACAGTGTGGGAGGGTTCCCTTTTCACCACACCCTTTCCAGCATTTATTGTTTCTAGATTTTTTGATGATGACCATTCTGACCAGCATGAGGTCATTGTAGTTTTGATTTGTGTTTCTCTAATAATTAGTGACATTGAGCATCTTTTCATGTGCCTCTTGGCCATCTGTATATCTTCCTTGGTGAAATGTCTATTTAGGTCTTCCACCCATCTTTTAATTGGATTGTTTGTTTTTTTGATATTGAGCTCCATGAGTTGTTTGTATATTTTGGAAATTAATCCTTTTTCTGTTGTTTCATTTGCAAATATTTTCTCTCATTCTGAGGGTTGTCTTTTTGTCTTGTTTATGGTTTCCTTTGCTGTGCAAAAGCTTTTAAGTTTAATTAAGTCCCATTTGTTTGTTTTTATTTCCGTTACTCTAGGAGGTGGGTCAAAAAAGATCTTGCTGTGGTTTATGTCAAAGAGTATTTTTCCTATGTTTTCCTCTAAGAGTTTTATAGTGTCTGGTCTTACATTTAGGTCTCTAATCCATTTGGAGTTTATTTTTGTGTATGGTGTTAGGTGATGTTCTAATTTCATTCTTTTACATGTAGCTGTCCAGTTTTCCCAGCACCACTTATTAAAAAGGCTGTCTTTTCTCCATTGTATGTTCTTACCTCCTTTGTCGTGAATTTGGTGACCATATGTGAGTGGGTTTATCTCTCGGCATTCTATCCTGAACCATTGATCTATATTTCTGTTTTTGTGCCAGTACCATACTGTCTTGATTACTGTAGTTTTGTAGTATAGTTTGAAGTCGGGGAGCCTGATTCCTCCAACCTCATTTTCCTTTCTCAAGATTGCTTTGGCTATTCGGGGTCTTTTGTGTTTCCATATGAACTGTAAAATTTTTTGTTCTAATTCACCAGCAGTATTATTTGCATATTACTTTGTGTTATCATATTTATTACTTATTATTTTGATAAAAAGTATAGCAGCACTCAAAGAAGCTGTGCTGCCAGCAATAGCTTTTCTTCCTGTGGTGCCATATCTTCAGGAAGATTAGCAGTCTGCACAATGCAATTCAGGTTCCCTATTTAATTAATTATATTCATTATGCTTAATTATATTAAATATACTCCCTAGTTAATTGATGAATTTTATATATTAGTTTTATATATTGAGCTACGGTGAATTTTTATAACTCAATGTAATTAATATTATTAACTATATTGAGTTATAAAAATTCACCATAGCAGAAATCTCTGTATGTTATGGGTTGCGTAAACATTGGTGGAGTTAGTTTGGAGTGAGTAATGATTCCTATGGGAAACCAACATTTCTCCAAACAAACTTTTGTAGCATAACCAAACACTTCTTCATGTCTAAAGCAGGATAATACCTTACCTATATTACAGGTTTGCTCTAAAAATCAGTTGAGAGGATGAATATTTATTTACTCTTTTCATTGAACAAACCTTTAATGAGTACCAATATGTACAAAACACTGTGCTAGGTGATGGGGTGGTAAATCAGTTGTCCTTCCCTTAAGGAGCTTACAATTTAGTAGAATAAGAAAGTCATGTAAAAAATGAAATTGATTGTAATGGGTGCCATATATGATGGAGGTCAGGGTGTGAATGGGAGGAACTGTAAACGGCTTTGTAGAATAGTTTCTATTCGACTTGAGTCTTGAAAGATCATAGGTGCTTGTCAGGTAGCCAAGTGTGGGAATGGCGGTGAGTAGAGGAAAGCAGGAGCAACGATATAGAGACCAGTGTTTTCTGAAGCCGCAGTCACAAATGATTAGAGGATAGAAGTACCAGATATATTGCAGGATGGGATGAGGTATGTGTATAAATAAAATAGGGCTGGAAGGTGAGATGCATGATCTTAGGAGCCTTTCTAAGGAGTCTGAATTCTGTAGACAGTGGGAAGCCATTGTGAGGGCTTGAGCTAAGAAATAACATGATCAGTTCTACATTTTAAAAAGATAACTGTGTTCCACATCATATGTCATTAGGGAAATGCAAATTAAAACAATGAGATACTATTATATGCCTATTAGAATAGCCAAAATCCAGAACACTGACAACATCAAATGCTGGTGAGGATGTGGAGCAGTAGGAGCTCTTATTCATTACTTGTGGGAATGCAATATAGAACAGCCACTTTTGAAGACACTTTGGCAGTTTCTTACAAAACTAAACATACTCTTACTGTAAGATCTAGCAGTTGTACTCATTGGTGTTTACCCCAGTAAGTTGAAAACTTATACGTCCACACAAAAACCTGCACATGGATGTTTATAGTGGCTTTACTCATAAACTATTCTGTGTGTTACTATAATGATGGGTACGTTACTATACATTTGTGGAAATCAAAAGAATTTGCAACACCAAGAATGAACCCTAATGTGAACTATGGCCTTTGAGTGATAATGATGTGTCAATCTGTTGTAACAAATATACCACTCTGGTGTAGGTTGTTGATGGTGGGAGAGGCTGTGCATGTGTGGGGGCAGGGAGTGTGTGGGAACTCTCTGTACTTCTGCCTAATTTTGCGGCGAACTTAAAACTGCTCTAAATAATAGTTTATTTAAAAGGAAAAAAAACATTCAGGCTTTAGGCTAACTTAGATTCATTTCCCTCATTTAGTCCGAATTGATGGTTTCACCACAGTGCATTCTAAAGTCAAATATTAAAAAATTTTAGAACTTTGAGTGACTTTTCCCCCTATTATCTATAGATAATTAAGAGTAAAGTAATTTCTGAACTATATGATGTGATACCCTAATCCAGTTTGTATTAAACTTTCTTTTTTTAAAAAAGATAACTGTTGACATCCTAGAGAATGGATCAGAAGAGTGAAGGGCAGGAGTCAAGGATTATAGCTAGGCTATCAAAGTTGCCCAGTTAAGAGCTAATGAAGACCTGAACTAAGTCCTAATCAGTGTGGCTGGAGAAGGTCACAGATTATAGAAATGTTAAGTTGTACTGTTAGTATTGGTCACTTCTAGATACCTTGAGGCTGCAGGAAAAATCTAAAATGATTCCTAGCTTTCTGGCTTAAGTGACTAGGTTAATGGTGGTACCCTTTACCAAGATGGAGACTGTAGGACAAGAAGGAGGTTTGTAGGAAAGCTGATTAGTTTTGGACGTGTTGGATTTCAGGTGTCTGTCTTGTATCCAGATTTTACTTGATTTTTATTTATTTTAAAGATTTATTTATTATTTATTTATTTTGTTTATTTTTGGCTGCATCGGGTCTTAGTTGTGGCACTTGGGATCTTCGTTGAGGCATGTGGGATCTTTTGTTGTGGTGTGTGGGCTTCTCTCTAGTTGTGGCATGCAGGTTTTCTCTTCTCCAGTTGTGGCGTGCAGGCTCCAGGGTACGTAGGCTCTGTAGTTTGCGGCACGTGGGCTGTAGTTGAGGTGCGTGAGCTCAGTAGTTGTGGTGTGCCGGCTTAGTTGCCCCATGGCATGTGGGATCTTAGTTACCTGACCAGGGATTGAACCCACGTCCCCTGCTTTGTAAGGCAGATTCTTTACCACTGGACCACCAGGCAAGTACCTATTTTTATTTTTTTTTAAATGTTTATTTATTTATTTATGTGGCTGCATCAGGTCTTGGTCGTGGCACGTGAGCTCTTTGTTGTGGCGTGTAGGCTTCTCTCTAGTTGTGGCGTGTGGGCTCCAGAGTGTGCGGGCTCAGTAGTTGCAGCACATGGGCTCTCTAGTTGTGGCACGCGGGCTCTAGAGCATGTGGGCTTAGTTGCCCCGTGGTATGTGGGATCTTAGTTCCCCGACCAGGGATTAAACCGGTGTCCCCTGCATTGGCAGGTGGAGTCTTTTTTTTTTTTTTAATAAATTTATTTATTTATTTATTTATTTTTGGCTGAGTTGGGTCTTCGTTGCTGTGCGCAGGCTTTCTCTAGTTGCGGCGAGTGGGGGCTACTCTTCGTTGCGGTGCACAGGCTTCTCACTCTGGTGGCTTCTCTTGCTGTGGAGCACGGGCTCTAGGCATGTGGGCTTCAGTAGTTGTGGCACGTGGGCTCAGTAGTTGTGGCTCATGGGCTCTAGAGCGCAGGCTCAGTAGTTGTGGCACACGGGCTTAGTTGCTCCACAGCATGTGGGATCTTCCCGGACCAGGGCTCGAACCCGTGTCCCCTGCATTGGCAGGTGGATTCTTAACCACTACGCCACCAGGGAAGTCCCCTGGAAGGCTGATTCTTAACCACTGGACCACCAGGGAAGTCCCTAGTATCCAGATTTTAATTTATTTTTTATTTTTTTTGGCTGTGTTGGGTCTTCGTTTCTGTGCGAGGGCTTTCTCCAGTTGCGGCGAGCGGGGGCCACTCCTCATCGCGGTGCATGGGCCTCTCACCGTCATGGCCTCTCTTGTTGTGGAGCACAGGCTCCAGACGCGCAGGCTCAGCAGTTGTGGCTCACGGGCCCAGTCGCTCCGCGGCACGCGGGATCCTCCCAGACCAGGGCTCGAACCCGCGTCCCCTGTATTGGCAGGCAGATTCCCAACCGCTGTGCCACCAGGGAAGCCCCAGTATCCAGATTTTAGATGCCTGTGAAAATCATATCTATAGAATGGAGATGTAGGTTATTAATCAAACCACAAGTTTTAAAAAATAACTTCTTAATCACATTGTTATGAAAATCGTAGTGACTTCAGTGATATATCCTTTGGCAAAAAAAAAGTAAAAAATTTATCACCCATTTTTCTTCTTCATTCCTGCACTGCTCTAGTGTTCACATTCTGTTCACCTAGTCTTACAGATATTCTTCCCCCACTCTGAGGCTTTACCCATTCTGAAATACATTCAAGAGTCTATTTACCTTTAGGGAATACTTCTCAACTTATTTTATGAGGGCAGTATTACCTTGATATCAAACCCGACAAAAACATAGAAAGAAAACTAGATCAATAACTTTTACGGATATAGACACAAAAATCTTCAAAAAATACTAACAAACTAAATCTAGTAACATATATAAATGATTACAGACCATATACAAATGGATTTATCCCAGTGATGCAAGGTTGGTTCAATATATCAAAAAGCAGTCAATGTAATACACCATATTAATAGAATATGAGACAAAAACCACACGATCATCTGAGACACTAAAGAAAAGTATTTGACAAAATCTAACACTGTGATTTAAAAAAGACAACTGACACGTAAACAAAGTAGGAATAGAAGGGAACGTTCTCCATCTGATAAAGATTACCTATGAAAACCCCACAGCTAAAATCATACCTCATGGTGAAAGGCTGAATGATTTTCCCTACAACAGGAAAAAGACAAGAATGTTTGCTCTCACCACTGCTATTCAGCCTGTATTGGAGATTCCAGGCAGGGCAATTAGGTAAGAAGAGGAAATAAAGATCATCTAGATTGGAAAGGAAGAAGTTAAAATTTCTGTTTGTAGTTGACATTATCTTGTATGTAGAAAATCCTAAGGAATACACTTAGAAAAATACTAGAACTACTGAGTTCAGCAAGGTTGCAGTGAACAAGACCAATATATTAAAATCAATTGTATTTTTATACACTAGCAATGAGCAATCTGACAATGAAACTAAGAACAATTTCATTGATAGGGACATCAAAAAGAACAAAATTCTTAGAAATACGTTTTTAAAATACGAAACGTATAATCTGAAAACTATAAAACATTGTTGAAAGCAATTAAAGAAGTTATAAATAAACTGAAAGATATTGCATGTTGATGGATTATAAGACTTAATATTGTCAAGATGGTAATACTATCCAAATTAATCTGTAGACTGAACACAGTCCGTATCAAAATCCCAACTGGTGTTTCTGCAAAATACACAAGCTGATCCTATAATTCCTATGGAAATTCAAAGGACCCAGAATAGCCAATGATCTTGAAAGAGAAGAACAAGTTAGAAGACTCACACTTCCTGATCTCAAAACTTACTACAAAGCTACAAAGACAGTGTGCTACTGGCATAAGGATAGACATATAGATCAATGGAACAGAATTGAGGTTGTGGTCAGCTGGTTTTCAACAAGGGTGCTAAGACAATTCAATGGATTTAGAATAGTCTTTCTAACAAATGGTGCCGAGACAACTGGTTATTTGTCTTCAGAAGAATAGAGCTGTACCCCTATTGTACAACCACCACAAAAATAAATTCAAAATAGACTATAGACCTAAATGTAAGGGCTACACTATACAATTCTTAGAAAAATATGTACTGGTCAATTGTTATTACCTTGCATTAGGCAAAGCTTTTAAAATATGATACCCAAAGTATAAGCAACAGAAGAAAAATAGTCAGATTGGGCTTCATTAAAATTAAAACTTTTGTGCTTTAAAGGAAACTATCAAGAAAGTTAAAAGACAACCCACAGAATTGGAGAAAATATTTGTGAATCATATATCCGTTAAACAGCTTGTATTTGGAAAGTGTTAGACAAAAATAACTCAATGGACAGGATCTGAATGGACTTTCTGAATAGACATTTCTGTAAAGAATATGTGCAAATGGGTACTAAGCACGTAAAAAGATTCTTAACATCATTAGTCATTAAGGCAAATCACAACCACAGTGAGACACTACTTCATACATACTACGATGACTTTAATCAAAAGACAATAAAATGTATTGGCAAGGATGTGAAGAAATCCAAACCCTTGTTCATTGTTGGTGGGAATGTAAAATGGTTCAGACCACTTTTGAAAACAGTTTGGTAGTCCCACAAATTGCTAAACACAGGGTTACCACACAACCCATCAGTTCCACTTCTAGATATATATGGAAGAGAAAGGAAAACGTGTATCACAGACTTGTAATTGAGTGTTCTCATAGCATTATTCATAATAGGCAAAAATTGGAAACAACCCAGAATGCCCATCAACTGATGGCTGGATAAGTTAACATGTGGTACATCCTTATAATGGACTATTATTCAGAAATAAAAAAGAATGAAATACTGATACATCCTAGAACATGGATGAACTTTGAAAACGTTATGCTAAGTGAAAGAAGCCGGTCACAAAAGTTTACATATTATATGATTCTATTTATGTGAAATGTCCAGAATAGGCAAAATTATAAAGACAGAAAGTAGATTAGTGATTGCCTAGGGCTGAGAGAGACAGAATTTAGAAGTGTGTCTAAAGAATAAGAGGTTCCTTTTAGGGTTGATGAAAATGTTCTAAAAATGATTATGGTGATGGTTGTACAATTTTGTAACCATACTAAAACCCAGTAAATTTTAGGCTTTAAATGGGTGAATTTTATGATATATAAATTATATCGCCATAAAGGTATTGAAAAGATTTACCTACTTCTCCAGAAAGAATATGTATCATTTGTCCTTTTAGTTTAAGTTCAAGCCCCCCACCACACCTTTTCAAAGTTTTCACTGATTAATAGCAATTTATCAATTTGATTATTCCTATTCTCCTAATTATACACTTGTAATTTATTTTAGTATTTCTGTTGGTTGTGTTTGCCTCTCATATTCATTAGCCATTGTATATTTGTGTGTAGAGATTATGTCTAATGTCTGTTACCAGTATTAACCTCATCTCAGTGCTATACTGGTGGATAACCTCTGGAAACCCAAATGCTTATTGATTATTTAGTGAATCCTACTTTTAAGATGGTTACTATTCCTTTTATTCAGTGTGATTCAGATGTACAATGGCTATAACATTATACTTTGTATGGGTTATAAAATGTAACTTATGTGTTTTAGGAAAGGATGTGCATAACTTATTCAAAGTCTTGCAAATATACACCTACATGTTGAGTTCATTGGTTCAAATATCATTAACAACAAAACGTATATGTTGTAGTGTAAGTAACTGCTGAGCTCTAGTAAGATAAAGTGTAGCAAATATACCTGTTCTTAATAATCTTACACTCTAATTGGGAGAGTGAGTTCAAAGACAATTGTGTAAAGTTCAGGATTAGACATAGTAAGCACTAAAATGAATTCCGGGCTCTCTGGAAGGCTGATATGGGCCAGAGTTGAGAAAATCTTTGTGGAGGAATGAGACTTTCACATAGGCTTGTTAAAAAAAATTATTCTTGTTTTTTAGGTACAAAACTCAAAACATGAACAACGATATATATTACCAATGTTCAAAGCTGATTTGGTTAGAACTGGAATACAGTTGCCTACAATATATTCCAGAGGAATTAGAAAAGTCAAAGTAATGGATAACAGAAAAGATCCTCCATTCTTCAATGAAGATAACGCGGGACCATTTTACTACAGACTTCCTTTCTATGATACCATGGAGCTCTTCATTGAAACACTGACTGGAACATGTTTTGAGCTGAGAGTTTCACGCTTTGAAGCTGTTATTTCTGTGAAAGCAAAAATTCGAAGATTGGAAGGTACTAGTCTTTCTTGTTTTGTAGGATTAAATTTGTTCTTCAAGAGTGTATAATAACTTTTTAGCTTTTCTTATGGAGAAATGTCAAACATACATGGAATTAGAAAGAAATGGAGAATGAATCCTTATATACGCCCTACTCAGCTTCAACAGTTATCAATTCATGAACTGTCTTTTTTCCATTCCTGCATTTCCCCCACTCTGTTCCCTTTCTACTAGATTCTTTTGAATCAAAGCAAATCCCTGGCATTATGTTAATGGTGTGAAATAATATTTTAAAATAGTTTTTCAACAGGTTATTATGATGTGAAGATTCTGCAATAACTACCTTACAGTGATAATTGAATTCCCTTTTATTGACCCTGTTTACTTTTTTAGAGTGCTTTGTGAATACTTTTTCTTTTTTTAACGTGGAGATTTTCTGGGAAGAGTTTTTGGTTTACATTTACATAGATTTGAAGTTTCCTCAGTATAGCAGGGATACTGAATATTGTATAATGTCTCTTTTATGGTTGGTGTATTTGTGAAAAGTGTTATAAATTACTTTGTGTTAAAATTAGTCTTTTTCTTTTGTACTTGGCAGATTTCTGAAATAAGTGGTATTTGCCATTTATAGTTGTTAAAATCCAGTAAAGACTAGAAAATTTTCCATATAACACTAAATGGATCTTTGCTTTTTGAGCCAGCTGGAACTTGCTTGTAATATAAAGGTAGAAACTAGCATGCCCTCCATCTCAGTTTAAGTTCAGAATTTTAGAAGGATGAGGAGGATTGGAATTTTTTATCTTTGTAAAGTCAAGGATCCTAGTATCTGAGCTTCTGAATATTTGATATTCCTCTAGTAACTAAGTTCTGTTGAAGTTAGTGACCAGCTCAGTCCAATGACCACATCAATACACCCATTAATGGCACATGAAGCTTTTCTCTCCCCAAATGATTTGGTGAGATACAGAGTCAGAATAGTTTATTTTGACTTTTCCTGCTTTTTTATTTATATGATGGTGCAATGATATCTTTTTAGGAGCGGTAAGATTTAAAAAAAACCCTCTTGTGTTCTAAGTAATCTCTGCATTTTTTCCTGCTTTCATGCATTTTGGATAATCTCTGTGCAGCAGAAGCACTCTAGAGGGCATCCTGTTTAGTTCTCTTAATGGCAGAAGAGTAGATTTGGGCTTAGGAAAGATTAGGGACTCATCCAAGGGAAATATTTACTGACAGAGTTGGACCAGAGCCAAGATATAGGCTACTTGTCCTCTGTAGGAGGAGACATAGGGTAAAAGCAATGACTTTGTAGTTATTAGACAGTTGAAACCTAGTTTAGACATTTATAAAACGAATATACTTATTGGGAGATTAAATGAGGTAATATGTAAAATCTCTACAGTCTTTGTCTGCTTGGGCTGTCACAACAAAATACCATAGACTGGGAGGCTTAAACTACAGAAATTTATTTTCTCACAGTTCCAGAGGCTGAAACTCTGAGATCAGGGTACCAGCATGATCAGGTTCTGGTGAGGCTTTCTTCCTGACTTGTAGACAGGTTTGTTTTCACTGTGTCCTCACATGGGCATCTCTTCTTATAAGGGCTTGGATCCAACCATAAGGGCCTCACCCTCATGACCTCATCTAAACCTAATTATCTCCCAAAGGCCCCATCTCCAAATACCATCACTTTGAGGGTTAGGACTTCAAGATATAAATTTTGGTGGGATACAGTTCAGTCCATAGCACTTACCACTAGTGGTCAATAGATCTTAATTCCTGTTCCCATTCCCCATCCTTCTAGCCCTCACCCCTTCTTTCCCTCCTGTTCCTAAACTTTTGTAACTTCTTGCAGCCCGTGGGCAGGGATAGTCACTCTGTTCTTCAGGAGGCTTTAAGAGGGCATCCTTCATGTAAAATTAATTTTAATCCTTTTCTAGGTGATATTTCTATTTCTACCCAGGATGACATTTGAGGATAACATGGTGGGTAAGACTCTCCAAGATAAAAGGATATGGAATAGGTAGGATAGGAAGGCAGAGGTGACACTGTTCAGTTTAATCTTTCAGGGAAATGGTTGCTCTGCCAGACTGCTTTTCCTTTGGGGCAACTTTTGGGAAGCTGGGAACTAGAGCATAGTAGGAGATAGGAGGGTAGGTGGAGGGGACTGCAGAGAAAGGGTTGAAGGAATGTGCTGGATTAGGAATGATGAGGCTGTAGTACCTACAAGGGGACTTTAAATGGGCCTTGAAGGGACAGGAGCAACTGAAGCCAGACTGCCTGATTTCAGATTACCAACTGAGTAAATTACTTAACCTCTCTTTACCTCAGTTGTGCTAATTTAAAATGGGACTGATAATAGTACCTAGTTCAGAGTTGTCCTCAGGATTAAATGAATTCAATGAAAAGCATTTAGCAGAGCATCTGTGCTCTTTATCAGGGGAAAATGGTTAGTCTGTGGAGATAGTGCAATATGTACCAAAGGATATAAGAGCTATGCCCTTGGGAGGAGATGTAATTTAGTTCTCTTGAGTTTCCAGAGAAGGAAAATTCTTTGGAGCTTATCATTACCTAGAGTAGTGGTCTGCAAAGAAGAGTACATGGTACTCAGAGGATAGGGATTTGGAAAGAAAAAATGTGCCAAGAAATGTAAGGGATTATTGTCAGCTGGTTTTTTATTGCCGTGGGCAGTGGATTCCCTGGACTTGCCATCAAATCATTGGCATTACCACTCCCTAATAAAGATTTCTCTTCCGTATATGGGATAGGATTGTTTCCCTGGCCAACTTTATGAGTAGGTGGGACCATGTTAATAGTTTCCCTGGCCAGTGAGCTATGAATGGAAGTCTCCATCAGCCTGAGTCCCTGAGCGACTATAGTGAGCAGAGCCCTCCTGACATGCAGTAGACATGTAACTTGAGCAAAAAATAAGTCTTTGTCTTAAGCCATTGATGTTTTGGGGATGGTTTGGGGTAAGTTCAATATAACCTACTTTACTTTGCCTGATACAGTATCAACTAGGGATCCATTTTTTTCACTTTATAAGTAATTGGCTATCTAAATACCACTTATTGAATTAGTCTAGTCTTTTCTCACTAAAGTAATTTCATAACTGTCATGTATTACATTTTTATATGCACACAACTCTTAATCACCTGATGTGTCCCCCTATGCCAAAATTATACTGTCTTACTTATTGTAATACAATTTATAAGTTTTGATAGCTGACTGTGTCCATACATATTAAGGATTATGTCATCTTGGAGAACTGACCCCTTTATCACTATGTAATGCCCCTCTTTATCTCGGATATTTTTCCTTGCTCTGTAGCCTGTTCTGTCTGAAATTAATATAGCTACTCTAGCTTTTTTTTTTTTGATTAGCGTTAGCATAATATATCTTTTTCCATCCCTTCTTTTCCCCCCAGCTTTATTAAGGTATAATTGACAAATAAAATTGTATCCATCCCTGTACTCTTTTTTTTTTATATCCAGCTATATTACTATTTATTTATTTTATTTTATTTTATTTTATTTTTTTAACATCTTTATTGCAGTATAATTGCTTTACATTGGTGTGTTAGTTTCTGCTTTATAACAAAGTGAATCAGCTATACATATATCCCCATATCTCTTCCCTCTTGCATCTCCCTCCCTCCCACCCTCCCTATCCCACCCCTCTAGGTGGTCACAAAGCACCGAGCTGATTTCCCTGTGCTATGCGGCTGCTTCCCACTAGCTATCGGTTTTACATTTGGTAGTATATATATGTCCGATGTGGCACATATATACAATGGAATATTACTCAGCCATAAAAAGAAACGAAATTGAGTTATTTGTAGTGAGGTGGATGGACCTAGAGTCTGTCATACAGAGTGAAGTAAGTCAGAAAGAGAAAAACAAATACTGTATGCTAACACATATATATGGAATCCAAAAAAAAAAAAAAAAAGGTCACGAAGAACCTAGGGACAGGATGGGAATAAAGGCGCAGACCTACTAGAGAATAGACTTGAAGACACGGGGAGGGGGAAGGGTAAGCTGGGACAAAGTGAGAGAGTGGCATGGACATATATATATCCCTCTACTTTTAATCTATATATATCTTTATATTTAAAGTGGATTTCTTATAGACAACATATAGTTGGGTCTTGTTTTTTGATCCACTCTGACAATCTCTGTCTTTTAATTGGTTTATTGAGGCAATTGATGTTTAAAATGATTACTGATATAGTTGAATTAATAACTACCATATTTGTTTCTATTTTCTACTCATTCCCCTTATTCTTTGTTCCTTCTTTAATCCTCTTTCTTTCTTTATGTAGATCTATATCATTTTCCTTTTCTCTGAAGAACTTCATTTCTTTGCAAGGCAGTTGTACTAGCAACAAATTATCTCAAATTTTGTTTATCTGAGAAACTATTTCTCCTTCACTTTTGAAGGATAATGTCATAGGGTACAGAATTCTAGGTTGGTGGTCTTTTTCTTTCAACACTTTAAATATTTTACTCCACTCTCTTCTTGCTTATAGGATTTTGGATAAGAAGGTTCCTGTAATTATTATCCATATGGTTTTTCCTCTGTCTTCTTTGAAGATTTTCTCTTTGTCTTTGCTTTTCTGCAGTTTGACATAACATGCCTAGGTGTAGATTTTAAAATTTTTATCCTATTTGGTGTTCTCTGAGCTTCCCAATCTGTGCTTTGGTGTATCTCATTAATCTTGGAAAATTCTGGGTCATTATTACTTAAACTATTTCTTCTGTTCCAATTTTCTCTTTCTTCTAGTATTCCAGTTACACCTTTTGAAAAATTTCCATAGTTCTTTGATGTTCCGTTTTTTTTTTAATTCTTTTTTCTCTTTACATTTTGTTTTGAGAAGTTCCTGTTGACATTTCTTTCAGTTCACTGATTCTTTCCTTGCCATACTCAGTCTGCTGATGAGTGAGCCCATCAAAGGCATATCTTTTTCCATCCCTTTACTTCTTTTTTCCCCAGCTTTATTGAGCTTCCTTTTGCTTATACGTAATACACATGCATTTGAGATTTATTCATATTGTTCCATATATCAATAGTTCATTCTGTTTATGGTTGAGTAGTTTTCCATTGTATGGATATACTACACTTATTCATTCCCAAGTTGAGGGACACTTCAGTTTTTGGTGATTTTGAATAAAGCCATTTTAACTTTCATGTGCAGTTTTTTATGGGTGCATTAGTTTTCATTTCACCTGGGTCAATACCTAGGAGTGGAATTGCCGAGTTGTATAGTAAGTGTTTTTTAATTTAATACAGAACTCCAAACTCTTCCAGAGTGGCTGTACCCTTTTGTATTCCTGTGAGTAATGTCTAAAAGTTCTAGTTCCTCTGTATCATCAGAACATGGTATTGTTTGAGTTGTTTTTGGTTTTGTTTCTTTCTTGCCATTTTAATAGATATTGGTGATATCTCATTGTGGTTTTAATTTGCATCTCCCTAATGATTTTGAGGGTATTTTTATTTGCCTATGATTTATGTCTTCTTTGGTGAAGTTTCTATTCAATCTTTGCCCATTTAAAAAAATTAAGTTGTTTGTTTTCTTGTTACTATGTTTTGAAAGTCCTAGTGTTTTAAAATTTTTTATTACGTTTCCTTATGTCTTCTTTGACTCCTGAATTTTTTAGAAGTATACTTTTATTTCCATACTTAGGGGAATTTAAAAAATTTCATTTTATTATCACGAATTTAATTGCAGGTGGTTGGAGTAAATAGAATATTTATGGTAAACCTGGTATTTATACGTACAGTTGTCTTTGAATCTTATAGCAGCCTGGGGTGCTTTAAAAATTCATGTGTGGTGTAGAAGAAACAGGAAGAAAAAAATTGATGAGTTGAATTATTAATATTACAAGTTCAAGTGTACCTAAGCACAGTGGGAAGTTGGCTCAGAGATAAATCTTTGTTCCCCATACCCCACAACCACCATGTTTTTGATTTGTTTTGTTTTCCCACCTACTTTCTGGTACTACAAAATGCTCTAGGATCATCTTGTATATTTCCTGCCTTGTCTTAGAGCCAGCCATTTCTCCAAGGAGCTCTGGTTCCTTTTTTGGAGTATGGTATTAAAAACCAGGATCTGGGCATGATAATTGACTTTTCAGCAACAGTAATAGAAACCAGAAGACAGTGGAATATTATCTTCACAGTGCTGAGAGATATAACAATCTCTACCTAGAACTGAATTTAACTTTCAAGGATGAGGATGAAATAAAGACATTTTCAGAAAAAAACAAAACTTGAATTTCCTAACAACAAACTCTTGCCAAAGAAACTTCTGAAGTATATATCTTAGAAGGCAAATGATCCATAAAGGAAGTTGATGATGCAAGATGGAATGGCACATTTGTGGGTTAATCTAAATAAACATTTACTTAATAAAACAATGATATATGAAGGTTTGAAAAAATTCTGGTAACAGTGACATGTAAATCAAGGTGGAGTTCATAATGGGAGTGGTAAGGCTCTCAGCGTTGTTCATGAGGAGGATAAAGATGTGATTAGCTTTAGACTTGATCATTTAAATTTCTAAATTCATCACTAGAGATTAGAAATAGAATTATGTAAATTCCAAATGACAGAAGTGCCTCACCCTTTCCCATCTGTCTGAATTAATACATAAAGGAGGCAAATAGTTAAAGGAGAACAATTAGAAAGCACAAAATAAGATAGTAAAAATGAATTGAAATATGTCAGTAATCCCCCAAATGTAAAGTGGATAAAACTCTCTAATTGAAAAGCCACCATTGACAGACTGGTTAAAAAAATACATATGAAATGCTGTTTGCAAGAGACCTAATCTAAAATGTAAGGACCTCAAAATGTTGAAAGCAGAAGAATTGAAAAAGATATACCAGGAAAATACTAACCTGAAGAAAGCTGATGTTTCTGTATTAATAAAGTTGTTAGGTAAAATACATTTCAAAGTGAAACATGTGAACAAGTCATGTAGAGGGATGTTCATAGTAGTCTTGCTGATAATTTCAAAAATCTAGCAACAACTCGAATGACTACACTAGAATGGATAAGTTGTGGTATATGTAAATATATGTGTCATATAGTGGAATCAAATTCTATGAAATAGTTGACAACAGGGAAAGCTAATGTAATAGTAGCTTCATACACGACATGGATAAATTAAAAACAATGGTGAATAAAAAAAGCAAAACATAGATGAATACATATACTATGATCCACTTATATAAAGATCAAAAAGGGACAAAGAAACAATACCACATTGAAGTAAAGCACTAACAAAAAGCAGAGGGATAATTCATACCAAATTCAGAATGATGATTACCCCTGGGTGGAGGGAAGAGGATGCAGCTGAGGAGAAGCATGAAGATTGTTTTTTCTCTGTATCCTTCTCAACACTTGGTATGGTCAGTCTTTTTTAGTCATTCTAATAGGCATGTAGTGATACCTCATTGTGGTTTTAATTTGCATTTCCCTAATGACTAGCGATATTGAGCATCTTCATGAACTTGTTTGCCATCCTTATATATTCTTTGTTAAAGTGTCTATTTAATTCTTTTACCCATTTAACAAATCTGGTTGTTTTCTTGTTGTTTTGAGAATTATTTATTCTGAATACAGGTTTTTAATCAGATACACATTTTGCTGAGATTTTCTCCCAGACTGTGGCTTGTCTTTTTATTCTCTTAACAGTACCTTTTGAAGTGAAAATGTTAATTTGGCTGAAGTCCAATTTGTCAAATTTTTAAAAAATGGATATGGGTGTCATATCTTTGTCAGTGAAATCTTTGTCAATCTGAGGTCACAGAAAATTTCTTCTATATTTTCCTGTAAAGGTTCAGTTACATTGGTGCTTTTTTTTTTGCCACGCTGCGTGGCAGGCGAGATCCTAGTTCCCTGACCAGGGATCGAACCCGCACCCCCTGCATTGGAAGCACGGAGTTTCAACCGCTGGACCACCAGGGAAGTCCCAATTACATTGATTTTTAAAATATTAAACCAGCATTCCTGGAATTCACTTTACTTGTTCCTGTTGTTTTATCTTTTTAATATATTATTGAATTTTGTTTGTTAAAACTGTGTTAGAATATTTGTATCTTTGTTTATGAAGGAATACTGATTTTATTTTGTAATGTCTTCTTTAGTTTTGGTATCAGGGCAATAGTGTCCTCACTGAATGAACTGGGACTATTCCTTCCTTTGCAATTTTTAGATAGAGAGTACAATTGGTGTTATATCCTCAACTGTGAAGCTATCTCTTTAATAAATATAGGGCTATTCAGGTTATCTTTTTCTTCCTGAGTGAGCTTGAGTAGCTTGTATCTTTTAAGGATTTTGTTGATCTGTTTGTTGAATTTTATTGGCATAAAGTTCATAATATTCTTTTATTCTTTCAATATCTGTGGAATCTGTAATGATGTCACCCCTTTCGTTCCTAGTACTGGTAATTTGCATTATTATTTTAAAAAATCAGTCTTTATTAATTTAATGAATTTCTTGAAGAATCAGATTTTGTTTTCATTGATTTTTCTCTCCTATTTTTCTGTTTTCCATTTCATTGATTTTTGTTTTGATTTTTATTAACAATGTTTTGGCTTACTTTGGGTTTAATTTACTCTTTTTCTAATTTCTTGAGACTAAGGTTATTGATCCAATCTATTTCTTCTTATGAAATATTGGTGGGTAGTGCTTTAAGTTTCCTCCTAAGTACTGTCTTATTGGTATTCCGTACATTTTGATATGTTGTATTTTCATTAAGTTCAAATTATTTTCTAATTTTCCTTTTGATGCCTTTTTTGATCCATGGATTATTTAGAAGTATGTTGTTTAGTTTCTAAAAATTTGGGGAATTTCTAGAAATCTTTCTGATATTGGCTTATAATTTAATTCTAAATTTAATTTAAATTTAAATTTAAATCAATTTAAAACTGATTCTTTTAAAATTTAGGAACTAGTTTTATGGTCCAGAATATTGTCTGTCTTGGTAAATGTTACCTATGCACTTGAGAAGAATGTGCATCCTATTATTGATGTGTGGCATGTTCTATAAATGTCAGGGCAATTTCTGTGATAGTGTTCTATATGTTCTTTTTGATTATTTACTTATTCTGTCAACTGTTGGGAGGAGTATTGGAATCTCTAACTATACTTGTGGATTTATCTTTTTCTCCTTCCAATTCTGTCAGCCTTTATGTCATGTTCTTTGAAGCTCTGTTATTAGGTGCATACATTTTTAGGATTTTATGTCCTCTTGACTTCACTGACCTCTTCATCATTATGAAATGACATTCGTTATCCTTGGTAATAATTTTTTCCCTGAAATCTACTTTATCTGATATTAATATCATCACTCCAGATTTTTTTTGACTAGTGGTCAGCATAAGATATGTTTTTCCATCCTTTTACTTTTTATCTATTTATATCTTTATATTTAAGGTGCCTATTTCTTGCAGACAGCATATAATCGAGTCTTGCTTTTTATTTTTATTTTTTTGTTAATCCAATCTCTGTCTGCCTCTTAACTTGCAGTTTTTAGACCGTTTTATTTAAGATGACTATAGATGTGATTAGGTTTTAGTTCATCATATTATTATTTGTCTTCTATTTGTTGCATCTGTTCTTTGTTCACTTTTTCCTCTTTTCCATATTTGTTTTGGATTAATTGAGTATTCGGTATGATTCCATTTTGTTCTCTTTTGTTGGCTTATCAATTATAACTCTTTATCCTGGTATTTTAGCTGTTGCTTTAGTGGTCTGTAATATACATCTTTAACTTACCATTCTCTATCTTCAAGTGATATACCACTTTGCATATCTTATAGGAACCCTACAATATTGTACTTTTCATTTCTCCCCTCTTGGCCTTTATACTATTATTGTCATGCATTTTCTTTTACCTAAGTTGTGAACCCCACAATACATTGTTATTTTTGCTTGAACAGTCAATTATCTTTAAAAAATGCTTAAACAATATTAAAAACTACTTCTTTGTATAGTTACCATTTTTTATGCTCTCCATTCCTTTACATAGATCCAGATTTTCATTTGGTATCATTTTTCTTTTTCCTGAAGGACTTGTCTTTTTTATTGTTGTTGTTTCTGTTTTTTTTGAAGGACTTCAACATTTGTTGTAGTGTGGGTCTGCTAGTGATGAATTTTTCTGCCTTTGTATGTCTGAAACATCATACTTCACTTTTTTTTACATTTAAAAAATTGGGATAAAATTTACATAATATAAAATTCACCGTTTTAAAGTATACAGTACAGTGCTTTTTAGTATATTCACAGTGTTGTGTATTAATCACCACTATCTAATTCCAGAAAATTTCTGTCCCCAAAAAAAGTAACCTTTTAGTTACAAATTTATTTCAACCCACCTTTCCCTGGCATGTACTGATTTTTCTGTCTCTGGATTTGCCTATTCAGGACATTTCATGTAAACAGAATCACGCAATATGTGGTTTCTTTCACTTAGCATAATGTTTTCAAGGTGCATTCAAGTTGTAGTATGTACTTCATTCCTTTAAGGTCTCAATAATACTCCATTGTAACGCATATACATTTATTTAACCATTTATCAGCCAGTGGATATTTAGCTGGTTTCTACTTTTTGACTATTATGAATAATGCTATGATGAATGTTTATGTACAAGTTTTTGTTTGAACATATGTTTTCAGTTCACTTGGGTATATACTGAAGAATGGAATTGCTGGATCCTATGGTGACTGTGTATTTAACAATTTGAAGCACTGCTGAACTTTTTCACAGTGGGTGCACCATCTTACATTGTCACCAGCAGTGTATAAGAGTTCCAGTCTCTCCGCATTTTTACCAATGCCTGTTATTTTCCAAATTTTTTTTTTATTATAACTATCCTAGTAGGTGGGAAATTGGTATCTCATGATTTTGATTCGTACTTCCCTAATGACTAAAGATATTGAGCATTATGTGTGTGCTTATGGGCCATCATTTTTGGAGAAATGTCTGTCCAAATCCTTTGCCCATTTTTAAGTGGATTATGTATTTTTTTTATTGTATTGTTATAATAGTTCTTTATTTGAAATGCTAGAGTCTCATCAGGATTATGAAAAGACATACCACATTTGCTTCTGTGGGTTATCCTTTCACTTTCTTGATGGGGTCCTTTCATGCTCAGAAGTTTTAAATTTTCTTGAAATCCAACTTAGATTTTTTTTCATTTGTTGCTTATGATTTTGCTGTCATTTAAAAAATTATTTTTGAGACATAATTGACCTACAATATTTTATTAATTTTATGTGTACAACATAAAGATTATATGTGTATCCCGAGATGATTACAATAGATTACAATAATTTTAGTTAATATCCATCACCACACATAGTTATAATTTTTTTCTGCAGATGAGAATTTTTAAGATCTACTCTCTTAACAACTTTCAAACATACAGTGCAGTATTAACTATACCCACCAAGCTGTACGTAATATTGCTAGGACTTATTTATCTTATAAGTGGAAGCTTGTACCTTTTGACCACTGTCACCCATTTTGCACAACCCCTACACCCTGCCTCTGGCAAACACCAGTCTGTTCTCTGTGCCTATGAGTTTTTTAAATTCAAATAAATGATATCATACAATATTTGTTTGTCTCTGATTTACTTCACCTAGCGTAATGCCCTCAAGGTCCATCCATGTCGTCACAAATAGCAAGTTTCCTTCTTTTATGGCTGAACAGCATTCCATTGTATATATATACACCACGGTTTCTTTATCCATTCATCTGTCAGTGGACACTTAGGTTGTTTCCATGTGTTGGCTAGTGTAAATAAAGTGAACATGGGGTTGCAGATATCCTTTTGAGATAGTAGTTTCATTCGCTTCTGATGAATACCCAGAAGTGGAATTGCTGGATCATATGATAGTTCTATTTTTAATTTTTTGAGGCACCTCCATACTGTTTTCCATAGTGGCTGAACCAATTTATATTCCCACCAACAGTGTACAAGATTTCCCATTTTTCCACATCCTTGCCAACACTTGTTATTTGTTGTCTTTTTTTTTTTTTTTAGTTGAGTTTTTTCCCTTTTTTTTAAAAAATTTATTTATTTATTTTCGGCTGTGTTGGGTCTTCGTTTCTGTGTGAGGGCTTTCTCTAGTTGCGGCAAGCGGGGGCCACTCTTCATCACGGTGCGCGGGCCTCTCACTGTCGCGGCCTCTCCTGTTGCGGAGCACTGGCTCCAGACGCGCAGGCTCAGTAGTTGTGGCTCACGGGCTTAGTTGCTCCGCGGCATGTGGGATCTTCCCAGACCAGGGCTCGAACCCGTGTCCCCTGCATTGGCAGGCAGATTCTTAACCACTGCACCACCAGGGAAAGCCCCCTGTTGTCTTTTTGATGATAGCCATTCTAACAGGTGTGAGGTGAATTCTCACTGTGGTTTTGATTTGCATTTCCCTAAGGATTAGTGCTGTCAAGCACCTTTTCATGTACCTGTTGGCATTCATATGTCTTCTTAGAAAAAATGTCTATTCAGATCCTTTACCCATGTTTAAATAAAAATTTTTTATTTTGAGTTATATGAGTTCTTTATATATTTTTGATATTTACCCTTTATCAGATTTATGATTTGCAAATATTTTCTCCCATCTTGTAGGTTGCCTTTTCATTTGCAATGTCTCCTTTTCATTTTCATTTTATTTATTTGAGTCCTCTCTCTTCTTTTTGGTGAATCTGGCTAAAGGTTTGTATATTTTGTTTATCTTTTCAAAAAAACTCAGCTCTTTCACTGATCTTTTCTACTGTCTTTCCCTCCTCTCCCCCCATTTTTATTGAGATATAATTGACATACAGCACTGTATGTTTAAGGTATACAGCATAATGATTTGACTTATATGTACCATGAAATGATAACCACAGTAAGTTTAGAGAAAATCATCTCATATAAATGCAAAATTAAAGAAATAGGGAAAAATTGTTTTCCTTGTGAAGAGAACTCTAAGGATTTACTCTCTTAATAGCTTTCGTGTGTAACATATATGAATCTGTAGATTGTCTTGGGTAGTCTGGTCATTTTAACAGTATATATTCTTCCAATCTATGAGCCTGGTGTATCTTTCCATTTGTTTGTGTTGTCTTCAGTTTCTTTAATCGGTGTCTTATAGTTTTCTGATACTGGTCTTTTACCCCCTTAGTTAGATTTATTCCCAGATATTTTATTCTTTTTTTTTTTTTTTAATGTTTTTTTTTTAAAATTAATTAATTAATTAAGTTTTGGCTGCTTTGGGTCTTTGTTGCTGCATGCGGGCTTTTCTCTAGTTGTGGCTGGCAGGGGCCACTCTTTGTTGCGGTGCGCGGGCTTCTCATTGCGGTGGCGGGCTTCTCATTGTGGTAGCTTCTCTTGTTGTGGCACACAGGCTCCAGGCGCGCGGGCTTCAGTAGTTGCGGCTCGCAGGCTCAGTTGCTCCTCGGCATGTGGGATCCTCCCGGGCCAGGGCTCGAACCCGTGTCCCCTGCATTGGCAGGCGGATTCTCAACCACTGAGCCACCAGGGAAGCCCCAGATATTTTATTCTTTTTGATGTGATTATAGATGTAATATTCTTAATTTCGCTTCCTGATTGTTTGTTGTTAGTGTATAGAAGTACAACAGATTTCCATATATTAATTTTGTATCCTGCAACTTTACCGAATTCATTGATGAGTTCTAGCAGTTTTTTTGGTGGTGTCCTTAGGATTTTCTATGTATGGTGTCTTGTCATCTGTAAACAGACAATTTTACTTCTTCATTTACAATTTGGATTCTTTTTCTTGTCTGATTGCTGTGGCTGGGACTTCCAAAACTATGTGGAATAAAAGTGGTGAGTCTTGGCATTCTTGTGTTGTTCCTGATCTTGGAGGAAATGCATTCAGCCTTTCATCATTGAGTATGATGTTATATCTGAGCTTGTCATATACAGTCATTATTATGTTGAGGTAGGTTCCCTCAGTATCCACTTTGTTTAGAGTTTTTGTCATAAATGGATATTGAATTTCGTCAAAAGCTTCTTCTGCATCTATTGAGATGATCATATGATTTTTATTCTTAAATTTGTTAATGTGGTGTATCACATTGATTTGCGGTGTTGAACCATCCTTACATCCCTGGAATAAATCCCACTTGTTGATCATGGTGTGTGATCTTTGTAATGTATTGTTGAATTCAGTTTGCTAATATTTTGTTGAGGATTTTTGTATCTATGTTCATCAGTGATATTGACTTGTAATTTACTTTTTTGTGATATCTTTGTCTAGATTTGGTATCAGTGTCCTCATGCCTCACTTCTTGCAGTCCTGGACTGAATTTGTGCAGCTCATTGTTTTGATTTTTGGTTTTGAGATTGGGTTTTTTTGGTGGATTCTATAGGGTTTTCCATGTTCTTAGATCATGTCATCTGTGAATATAGTTTTACTTCTTCCTTTCCAATCTCAATACTTTTTATTTTTGTTTCTTGCCTAATTGTCCTGACTAGAACCGTCAGTAAAATGTTAAATAGAAATGGTGAAAGTGAACATCCGTGTCTTATTTCTGATCTTAGGGGAACAGCTTTCATCCTTTTACTGTTAAATATGGTGGTTACTGATGGTTGTTTTACAGACACTGTATACCAGCTTGAGGAAATTTCCTTCAATTCCTATTTGTTCAGTGTTTCCTCATGAAAGAATTGGATTTTGTCACATGCACTTTCTGTATCTATTGAGATGATCATGTGGTTTTTGTGCACTCCTGGGATGAATCCCACTTGGTCGTGGTACATAATCCTTCTGATGTGCAGCTAGATTCTGTTTGCTAGTATTTTGTTGAGGATATATGCAACTATCTTCACAAGGGATATTAGTCTGTAGTTTTATTTTCTTGTAATATCTTTGTCTGGTGTTAGTAACCCAGTAATACTGCCCTGATAGAAGGAGTTGGTAAGTTTTCTGTCCTCTTTTACTTTTTGTAAGAGTTTGTGAAAGATTATGTTAATCCTTTAAATCAGGGGTCCCCAACCCCTGGGCTGCAGACTGATACCAGTCCGTGGCCTGTTAGGAACCGGGCCGCACAGCAAGAGGTGAGCAGCAGGTGAGTGAGTGAACAAAGCTTCATCTGCTGCTCCCCATTGCTCGCATTACCACCTGAACCATCCCCCCCACCGTCCCCTGTCCGTGGAAGGACTGTATTCCATGAAACCCATCCCTGGTTCCAAAAAGGTTGGGGACCAATGCTTTAAATTAAATGTTTGGCAGAATTTAGCATTAATGTCTGGTCCTGAGCTCTTTTTGTTGGATGTTTTTTGATTACTGACTCAATCTCTACTTTTTTAGGTTTATTCAGATATTCTGTTTCTTCTTGATTTAGTTTTCATAGTTTGTGAGTTTCTAGGAATTTTTCCATTCCATGCAGCTTGTTTAATTTTTGTAAGGTCAGTAGCAATGTTTCCACTTTCATTCCTGATTTTTGTGATTTAGTCTCCTTTTTCTTAGTCTAGCTAAAGTTTTGTCAATTTTGTTACTTTTTTGAAATAACTGATTTCCTTAGTTTTCTCTATTGTTTATTTTGTTTAGCTCTACTTTATTATTTCTTTCTCCTCCTTGCTTTGAGTTTAGTTTGGTGTTCTGTTTTAGTTTCTTAAGGTGGAAGTTTAAATTATTGATTTGAGATCTTTCTTCTTTTTAATGTAGGTGTTTATAGCTATAAATTATAAATATATTAATATTGTCTTTTGTATTTACCTATGTAGTTTTTTTTTTTACCAATGTTCTTTATTTCTTTGTGTGGATTCAAGGTAGTCTCTAGTGTTCTTTCATTGTACCCTGAAGAACTCCTTTTAACATTTTTTGTATGACAGGCTGCTAGTGACAAACTTTCAATTTTTGTTTGTCTGAATTGTCTTAATTCTTTCCCATTTTTGAAGGATAATTTCATTATATATAGAATTATTGGTTGATAGGTTTTTATTTTCTTTTGGCACTTTGAATATGTCATCTTTTTGCCTTCTGTCTTCCATGGTTCCGATTAGGAATCAGCTGTTAATCTTATTGACCATGCCTTTGTTTGATAACTAACTCTTCTCTTGCTGCTTTCAAGATTCTCTCTTTGTCTCTGTTTGTCAGTCCCCTGTTCAAAACATTCCAGTGGCTTCCCATCACAATCAAAGTAAAATCCAAATGCACTACTGTTGCATTTAAAGTTTTTCCTACATGTATCTTTAACCCTCTTTTATTACTTTCCATTTTAGTAATTCTACTTGAGGCACACCACCTTTTTACTCTTTCTTCAATAAGACCAGCATCTTCCTGCTTGAAGATTTCTCCTCCTCCAGATACAGTTATTGTTCATTCTCTCACTTTATTAAAATTCTCAAAGGGAATTCCCTGGTGGTCTGGTGGTTAGGACTGTGTACTGTTACTGCAGAGGGCCTGGGTTCAATCCCTGGTCAGGGAACTAAAGATCCCACAAGCTGTGTGGCATGGCCAAAAAAAAAAAAATTCTCACATGTCATTTCCTCATGCCTTTCTTAACCACTCTTATTAAAAATATACTTCCCACCCCTACCTGTGCCAGT
Source organism: Balaenoptera physalus (assembly GCF_965194825.1). Classification (NCBI taxonomy): domain Eukaryota; kingdom Metazoa; phylum Chordata; class Mammalia; order Artiodactyla; family Balaenopteridae; genus Balaenoptera; species Balaenoptera physalus. Next base: position 69,791,727 of record NC_138893.1, on the reverse strand, counting down.
CACTCTTTATCTTTACCCTGCTGTATTGGTTTTCATTACATTGAATAACCTGGCATTATATTATAGGTGAATGTATGGATGAATGGTTGGATTTATTATTAGTATTATTTTTAAGTAAAATCTAAGCTTCATGAGGTCATGGTCTTTTTTCTTATTCACCAGTGTATATTTAGCCCAGAGACTAATGTCTGACATAGAATAGGCATTCAAATATTTGAGTGAAGGAAATCCAGAGTGATGTTTAATAGTTCTCAACTGTATCTAACTGAAATATGGTCAACTAGTATAGATTATTTTTCTATTTGAGACATTAAAATATGTAATCTCTTTGTATATGCCATTCCTTCTCTAGTTCATTCTCATAAAGCTCTTTCTACCATTACTTTTTGCATTTTCTGAAGTGACTACATTCCTACAGTGTTTTCAAAAGTACTCTAACATCTTTGTTTTGACAGTATGTATGTACTACATGTACTTACCACATAATGTTAACCTTAAGAATTAAAGTGGAAATTGGCAATGTTGAGTAGAAATATATGTATTCAGTTTAATAAGAAACCAGGAATGGAAATAATTTTCAGTTTATTGGTTTTCTCAATTTCTTTCTTTTAGATAAGCATTTTAAAAATTAATGAATTTTGTTAGAGCAATTTTCAGTTCACAATAAAACTGAACAAAAACTAGAGATTTCCTGTATACGGCATGCCCTGCACCCTCCCTTGTACAACCTCTCCCACTATCAACATCTCACACTAGAGTTATGCATTTGTTATAACTGATGAACCTACATTGACATACCATTTTCGCCTAAAGTCCATAGTTTACATTACATAGTTTACATAATGATATATTCACCATTATAGTACTGTAGAAGATAATTTCATTGCCCTAAAAGTTCTCTGTGCTGTCCCTATTCATTCCTCCCTCTTCTCAACCCCTGGAAGCCATATTCTTTTTACTGTCTATTCCATAGTTTTGTATTTTGCAGAATGTCATATAGCTGGAATCATAGAGTATGTAGCCTTTTCAGATTGGCTTCTTCCCGTTAAAAATATGCATTTATGTTTCCTCCATGCCTTCTAATGGCTTGATAGTTTATTTCTTTATAACACTGAACACTGCTTAGATCTTTATAACACTCCCATTGTCTTCATGTACCCCAGTTTAATTACCCATTCATCTCCTGAAGGACATCTTGGTTGCTTCAAGTTTCAGCGATTATAAATAAAGATGCTATAAACATCCATGTGCAGGTTTTTGTGTGGGCATAAGTTTTCAGCTCTTTTAGGAAAATACCAAGGAGTGTGATTGCTGGATTGTATGGTAAGAGTATGTTTAGTTTTGTACAAAACTGCCAAGGTGACTGTACCATTTTGCACTCCCACCAGCGTTGAATGAGGGTTCCTATTGCTGTACATCCTTGCCAGCATTTGATGATGTCAGTGATCTGGATTTTGGCCATTCTAATAGGTGTGTAGTGGTATTTCATTGTCATTTTAATTTACATTTCACTAATGACATATGATGTTGAACATCTTTTCAAATGCTTACTTGTTATCTGTATATCTTCTTGGGTAAAGTGTCTGTTCAGGTCTTTAACCCATTTTTAAATTTTAAATTGTTTCTTTTCTTACTGTTGTTTGTTTTCTCCCAGTCTGTGGCTTATCTTCTCATTCTCTTGACATTGTCTTTTGCAGAGCAGTAGTGTTTAATTTTAATGAAGTCTAGCTTATCGATTATTTCTTTCATGGATCATGCTTTTGGTGTTGTATCTAAAAAGTCATCACCATACCCAAGGTCATCTAGGTTTTTCTGCTTGTTATCATCTAGGAGTTTTATAGTTTTGCATTTTACATTTAGGACTCTGATTCATTTTGAGTTTATTTCTGTGAAGGATATAAGGTCTGTGTCTAGATTATTTTTTTATTTTTTATTTTTTTTGCATGTGGATGTCAAGTTGTTCCAGCACTATTTGTGGAAAAGACTATATTTGCTCCATTATATTGCCTTCACTCCCTTGTCAAAGATCACTTGACTATATATTTGTGGGTGTATTTCTGGGCTCTCTATTCTATTGATTATATTTGTTTATTCTTTCATTATTACCATGCCGTCTTGATTGCTGTAACTTTATAGTAAGTCTTGAAGTTGCATAGTGTCAGTCTTCGAACTCTGTTCTTCAGTATTGGATTGACTATTCTGGGTCTTTTGCCTTTCCATATAAACTTTACAATAAGTTTATTGATAGCCACAAAATAACATGCTAAGATCTTGATGGGATTGTGTTGTATCTACAGATCAACATGGGAAGAACTGACATCTTGACAGTATTGAGTCTTCCAGTCCGTGAATGTGGAATCTCTCTCTACTTCTTTGGTTATTATTTAATATCTTTCATTACTATTTTATAGTTTTCCTCATATAGCTCTTATACATATTTATTAGATTCATACCTAAGTTTTAAAATTATATTTGGTGCTAACATAAATGATAATTTGTTTTTAATTTCAAATTCCACTTGATCATTGCTGGTATATAAAAAAGTGATAGTCTTTAGTATATTAATCTGGTATCCTGCCACCTTGTTATAATCTAATTGCTTATCAGTTCCAGGAGTATTTTTGTTGACTCTTTTTGGATTTTTCTACATAGGCCATCATGTCATATGCAAACAAAGACAATTTTATAACTTCCTTCCCAATCTGTATACTTTTCCTTTTCTTGTTTTATTGCATCAGCTGGACTTCCAGTACAATATTCAAAAGCAGTAGTGAGGGGAGACATCCTTGCCTTGTTACTGATCTTAGCAGGAAATCTTTGAATTTCAAACAATTAAGTATGTAGGGTTTTTGTTTTTGGTTTTTTTTGGTCAAATTGAGGAAGTTCCCCTCTATTCCTAATTTGCTGGGAACTTTTATGAAGAATGAATGTTGGATTTTGTCAAATGCTTTTTTTGCATCTATTGATGTGATCATGTGATTTTTCTTTTTTAACCTGATGACGTGACAGACTACATTGACTTGCATACTTGGGATAAATCTAACTTGGTCATGGTGTATAATTCTTTTTATTCATGTTGTTGGATTTGATTTGCTAATATTTTATTGAGAATTTTTTCATCTATGTTCATGAAACATATTGGTCTGTAGTTTTCTTGTAGTGTCTTTGTCTGGTTTTGGTATTAGGGTAATGTTGGCCTCACAGAATGAGTTAGGAAGTATTCCTCTGCTTCTGTCTTCAGGAAGCAATTATAGAAAATTGGTGTAATTTCTTTCTTAAATATTTGGTAGAATTCACCAGTGAAACAATTTGGCCGCAGTGCTTTTTGTTTTGGAAGGTTATAAATTATTGATTCAATTTCTTTAATAGATAAAGCCCTATTCAGATTGTCTGTTTCTTGTGTGAGTTTTGGCAGATTGTGTCTTTAAGGAATTGGTTCATTTCATCTAGATTATCAAATTTGTGGGCATAGGATTGTTCATAGTATTCCTTTATTATACTCAAGCTCAGAGATTCTTTTCTTAGCTGTGTTCAGTCTACTAATGAGCCCACTAAAGGCATTCTTCCTTTCTGTTACAGTATTATTGATCTCTCTAACATTTCCTTTTACTTCTTTCTTAGAATTCCATCTCTCTGCTTACATTGCCCATCTGTTTTTGCATGCTGTCTCCTTTATCCATTAGAGCCCTTAGCATATTAATCGACTAATCACAGATGAGTTGTTTTACATTCCTGGTCTGGTAATTCCAACTTTGCTGCCCTATATGAGTCTGGTTCTGATGCTTGCTCTGTCTCTTCAAACTGTTTTTTGCCTTGTAGTATGCCTTGTTATTCTTTCTTGATAGCCAGACATGATGTACTTGGTAAAAGGAACTGCTGTTACTAGACCTTTAGTAATGTGGTGGTGAGGTGTAGAGTAAGGTGGAGGATTGGGGAAGCTTTCTACAGTCTGAAAATTAGGTGAGGTCTCAGTCTTCTATTGAGCCTGTGTCCCTGGTCTGAGAACTTCACCAGTGCTTCTCATCCTTTGCCTTCCCTTTCCTTACTCTTAGGTAGCACAGGATGGCTGGAGAGAGCTGAGGTTAAGTATTGCTAATTACCCTTCCTCCATGTGGAATGCTAGAATTAGCTGGAGTTGAGTATTTCCCTTCCCTCATGTGGCTAGAGTGGATTGGACTTAGATATTTCCTTTCCCTCAGGTGAGTTAGGCTCTGATAAAACCCCAGCAGACTAGGTGCTGGTAAAATAGTTTCTCTTGAGGGCAGGCCTTGTTGAGAACAGAATGCTCTGGTATATTTCAAACTCATTACTTCCCCCCTCCCTCTGCTGGAAGCACTAGGGGGTTTTTCTCTGATATTCACTGTGAGAACTGGTCAAGCTCCTGGAGGTAAAATTCACAAAGTGTGTGTGGGAGGCCCTATGAGTAGGTTCCCTGGAATTTTTAGCTCTCAGATTTGTCCATACTGAGACTCCTGTAGTTCATCAATTATAGGTTAGGTTTTCCTACCCACTGGTTCCAGGTAGACGTTTCTGCTCTGGTTTGTTGTGATTTTTTATATTCACTTGTCTGTCTCTCCAATATTGTGGGTAGTGATTTGCCCTGTGACCTCATTTCTTTGATGGATTCAAGAAGAGTTGTTGACTTTTTAGTTTGTTCAGGTTTTACTTGTTAGGATTCAGGGGTGACTTCCAAGCTCCTTACATGCTTGCCTGGAGATCAGAAGTTTTGACTATATTTTAAGAGGGTCATTCTTGCTGGTGTGCTGAGGATAGTCAGAGAGAGAAAGGGGAAGCAGAGGTAGAGGTTTTTGCACAAACACAGGTGAGAAATGTGCTGTGTTGGACTATAGAATGGTAGTTGGAAAGATAAATATTTCTATTTGGATGTTTGGATGTCATAGAGCCAGCAAGACTTGCTGACAGATTGAATGGTAGGGTGTGAGAGAAAGAGAGGTGTTGGGGGTCACTCCTTGGTATTTGACCTGAGCAACTTGGATGAATGGAGTTGCTGTTAATTGTGATGGGTACTTCTGGAGCAGAAGCAGGTTTGGAGAGAAGAGATCCAAGGGTACTCCAAAATTAAGAGGTCAGGAAGTTGAGACTGACCAGCCAAGGAGGTTTAGAGGTAGTGGCCAAAGAGGTAATAACAAAACCAAGAGAATGTGTTAGTCATCTTGTGAATAAAATGTTTTCCAGGAGAAGGAAGTGATCAGATGCTCGATAGACTGCGTAGGAAGAGAATTGAGAATTGGCCATTGGATTTAGCAAATGGAATTAATTGGTGACTTTGACTGCATGACTAAGTTGGTATCAGCCAGATTTCTACACTGCAAAGTTACTATTTTTATCTTTGTAATTAATATCTTGTGATGTGAGGAGCTACCTTGACACTATGCAAACATCCTATTTTTTCTTATTATTTTGGTCAGTAATTTTAGCACCCGTTGATAGGCTTGTCAGTAACAGTTGTTACCATAGTATTTGACTAATGATGATTTTTCTGTTTCTTTTATATTCTGTCTGCATTTATTGGCATTTTACTATAAGGAAGTGCTGTCATTTATTTCTCATTATCCCTTTTCCAAATTATTTATATCAGAATGGACTCATGAATATTTATTCTATGGGTTATAATCTATTACTATTGTTATTGTATTGCTGAGATTGTCCCAAATTTGACTATCAGGAGTACCTTCAAATTGGTTCATATTTCCTTTTGAAATGCCACCATCATTTTTTAGGCATATTCTTGCCTTCCCTGGCACCACAAGATATTCCAGGTTCATCTTGTACTTTCCCTGCCACAGTGTTCACATCAGCTGTTTCTCTAAGTTTACTTTTATTGCCGTGGTATTTAGAAACCAAGATCCAGGTGCTAAGTGTACTCCTTGCTATTGGGGTGTCATTGCCTCTAGGCCTCATAATGGGCAGAGATAGGGAATATGTGTATTTACACTCATATACCCACACTTCTGTATCTATCTAAATTGATATATGTTAAAAACCATGAATTCATACAGATCCCTCCAATTCCAATTTATCATCACAGTGCTCATTTTAGCCTTTTCCTTTCCCTATTTTCCCATTTTCTCGCACAGTGAGAAACTTAGTTCACATTATCCATAGCACATCTACTTATTTGCTCAAACTTATACATATACATAAACTATATACATAAATTAATTTAGAATCACTAACCCATGGATCTCTAAGAAACAAATTTACTAATGAGAGTATAATATTTGTGTGCATTTCTTTTTGTTCTTTGCCTATCGTATAGGCAAAATACTGTTTTCTAGAGTTACCTAGTTTTTTCTTCCCCACACCTTCATTTGTAATATAATTATATTCATGTGTTAGTCTTTATATTCTGTTTTGAAGTTTCCCCACAACCTGAATGATTTTAATTGTTTATTTGGTGGTAGTGGGGGTGAGTTGATGTGAAACATCAACGTGATTCCCAGTGTCAGAGCTATATAAAAATTTTAGAAGTTGCTACCCTTCATTCCTACTACTTGTTCCCTTTCCCACATTCTTTCTACACCATCCAACCCATCCCCTGTTGGGTAACTAATCTCATTAGTTTCATTTTTTTTTTTAAATAAATTTATTTTTATTTATTTATTTTTGGCTGCATTGGGTCTTCGTTGCTGCGCACGGGCTTTCTCTAGATGCAGCGAGTGGGGACTACTCTTCGTTGCGGTGCTCAGGCTTCTCATTGTGGTGGCTTCTCTTTGTTGCAGAGCACAGGCTCTAGGCACACGGGCTTCAGTGGTTGTGGCACGTGGGCTCAGTAGTTGTGGCTTGCAGGCTCTAAAGCTCAGGCTCAGTAATTGTGGCCCACAGGTTTATTTGCTCCATGGCATGTGGGATCTTCCCAGACCAGGGCTCGAACCCATGTCCCCTGCATTGGCAGGTGGATTCTTAACCACTGCACCACCAGGGAAGCCCTCATTAGTTTCTGATTTATCCTCCCTGTTTTTATTTTGCACAAATGGGCAGATACATGTATATTTTCATATATCCTCTTCTTTCTAACATGAATAGTAGCATACTATAATCTTTTGAATTTTGCTTTTTATACTTAATAATATATCCTGGATGTCACTCTAAATCAGTTCATAGAGAACTTTCTCATGCAGTTTTCATATTTTTTTCTTTTCATTTTTATAGTATTCCATTGTGTGAAAAAAATATATCATAGTTTATTCAACCACTTTTTTGTATATGGCACTTAGGTTGTTTCCAGTATTTTGCATATTTACATGGTGCAACAGTGGATAACCTTGTGCATATATATTTTTGTATGTTGTAGGCATATCTTCAAGGTAGAGTACTAAAATTGTTATTGCTGGGCCAAAAGGTTTAAGTGCATATGTAGTTTTGTTAGGTACCATCAAATTTCACTTCAGATGGTTGAACCAGTTTGTATTCCCACTGCAACATATGTACACCCATGACCTCCCAACAAAAGTGTTGTAATACTTTAAAATTTTTACCAATGTAATATGTTGTTTTTTTAAATGTATTTATTTATTTGGGTGCATTGGGTCTTCGTTGCTGTGCATGGGCTTTCTCTAGCTGCGGTGAGCAGGGGCTACTCTAACGTGCGGTGCGAGGGCTTCTCATTGCGGTGGCTTCTCTTGTTGTGGAGCACGGGCTCTAGGAGCAAGGACTTCAGTAATTGTGGCACGTTGCTCAGTAGTTGTGGCTTGCAGACTTTAGAGCACAGGCTCAGTAGTTGTGGTGCACGGGCTTAGTTCCTCTGCAGCACGTGGGATCGTCCCGGACCAGGGATTGAACCCGTGTCCCCTGCATTGGCAGGCAGATTCTTAACCACTGTGCCACCAGGGAAGTCCTAATGTGTTGTTTTAATTTGCTATTTTATTATGAGTGAATTGGAACAATTTATTCATTTGTTTAAGGGCTATTTTTCCATCTTTCTTTTGGAATGCTTGTTCATGTCTTTGCTTATTTTTCTATTGGGTTTTTGGTCTTTGTCTCAATTTTTAAGAGGTCATTATATGTTAGGGATATTAGTCTTTTGTCTCTGGTATATGTTACACGTATTTTCTCCTGACCTGTGGGTTATCTTTTGACTTTGTCCATAGTGGTTTCTTTCTTATGCAATTAAAATTTTTTTCTCATGTAAAAAATTTTTTTAAAAAAAGGAAATTTATCAATTTTATTGTCTCTGCATTTTGAGTCATAGTTAGAATAAGCCATTTTTTGCACCAGAGTTAAAGATGAATTCATCCATGTTTTCTTTTAGTACTTAGCTTCATTTTTTCACGTTTAGATCTTTAATCCATTTGGAGTTTATTCTTATGTATGGCACTAGGTAAGAATCTAATTTTATCTTTTCCCAAGTGACTACCCATTTATTCCTGCACTGTTTATTTTTAAAGTCCATTTTTGGCTCAGTAGTTTGAGATCCCACCTTTATCATCTGTCTATTTCTGGACTTTTTATATGTCAGTATCACACTTGTAATTATAGAGGCTTTAATAGTATGTTTTTCATGTCTGGTAGGGCTAGTACTCATCAATTCTCTTTTTTGGTGTTTTTCTAGCTATTTTTGCATATTTGATTTAACCTTATTGCCTTGTCTCACTCTTTTAAAAAGATTAGTATTTTTAGAGTGATGGCATTAAATTTATAAATTAACATAAGTAGAACAAACATCTTATAATGTTGAATCATTCTATCCAAAAACAGAGTTGTTTTTTGGTTTTGTTCATCCACTTTTACATCTTTTAGGAGTGTTTTAAAATTTTCTTTGTAGAGGTTTGCACGTTTCTTGTTAGGTATATTTCTAAGTACAGTACTTAATAATATTTAAATATTTATTGTTATTATAAATGAATTTTTCTCTACTGGTGTATCCTATAATGGTTTATTGCTTGCTTATTTGAAGGCTATGGATATTTGTATGTTAATTTTATATACTGCTAATTTACTAAGTTGTCTTTCTTTTGGTCTTCTCATAAATTCTCCAGGGTTTTTCAGGTATATTTGTCATATCATCTGCAACAGAGATAGTTTCACTACTTCTTTAACCATTCTTTGGCCTTTAATTGATTTCTCTTGTCTAATTAAATTGACTAATACCTCTCTTACTATGTCAAATAGTGGCAGAGTTGGTGGACATCTTGCCTTGTTCCTGATCTTACTGGATAATGTTTCTAGTATTTCCTCATTAAATAAGATACTGTCTTTAAGCCTAGTAGTATTTTAACATGTTAAGAGAATATCTCTCAATTCCTATTTTCTTGAGACTTTTTAAATATCATGAATGGATGTTGAATTTTGTCAAAGATTTTCTTAGCACCTATGGAGATTTTTTTTTCCTTAGAACTGTTAATGTGTTGGATAATAATACTACTAATAATAGATTTCTTAGTATTGAACCAATCTACAATCCTGGAATACATCCCACTTGGTTACAGCAAATTCTTGGTGTACTAGAGGATTCTGTTTGCCTGTATTTAGATTTTTATATCAGTTTGAGTGAATGATATTGGTCTGTAGTTTTCATTTTTTGTAATGTCTTTATTAGGTTTAGGAGTTGATGCTATCCTTTTTTTAAAAAATGTATTTACTTATTTTTGGCTGCATTGGGTCTTCGTTGCTGTGAGCAGGATTTCTCTAGTTGCGGCAAGCGGGGGCTACTCTTCGTTGCAGTGCGTGGGCTTCTCACTGCGGTGGTTTCTCTTGTTGTGGAGCATGGGCTCTAGGTTTGCGGGCTTCAGTAGTTGTGGCATGCGGGCTCTAGAGCGCAGGCTCCGTAGTTGTGGCGCGTGGGCTTAGTTGCTCTGCGGCATGTGGGATCTTCCCGGACCAGGGCTCGAACCCGTGTCCCCTGCATTGGCAGGCAGATTCTTAACCACTGCGCCACCAGGGAAGTCCTGTCCTTACTTCTTAAAAGAAATTAGGATATTTTCATTTATTTTAAGAAATTAAGATGTTTTTATTCCTTTTCAGTGCTGTGGAAAAATATGTAGATCATAGGGTTTATTTTGTCTTTAAAGGTTTCATAAATTCCTGTAAATCCGTTTGGCTTGGTGCTTTTTATTGTGTGTGTGTGTGTGTGTGTGTGTGGTGAGGGATTCCTGAACAGCATTCTCTAGTTCTTCTACGGGAATTGATCTGTTCAAGCTTTCTAACTTTCATGGCATCAATTTTGTTCATCTATTGTTCCCTAGGAAGTTATCCCCTTGCTATTTCTTATTTTTGTATATTTGTGATTCCCTTCCCTTTTTTTCCTTTTAATACATTTAGCTTGTAGTTTGTCTACTTTGTCAACGTTTTTTAAAAACTAGGATTTTGATTTATTAATTGCCTTTATTTTTTTTGTTTTTTTTAGTAGTCTTTAGTGTTATTGCATTGCAAAGAGTGTTGTTTGTAATATTTCCATTTTATGGAAAGCATCGTTTTCTTTTTGACCTAATATATGATCAGTTTTTGTGTGTGTGCCGTGGACTCTTGAGTATGTGTATTATTATCATCTAGGAACAATAAACATGTCTCACTGATTATTTTGTTCAGTTGGCCTATCTCTTTATGTGTTTTTTCGTGCTTGATCTGTCTTGTACTAAAAGGTATATTAACGTCTCTTATTATTGTGTTTTTCTTTATGTCCCTCTGCATCTTCTATAGTTTTTGTTTTATAAAGGTGGTTACTTGTGTTATTTGATACATAAGAATATCCATAAGTGTTACATCTTCATTATGAACTTTAACATTAAAAAATATCCCTCATTGTCACATTTGATGCTTTGGGTTGTGAATTCTACTTTGGTAATCAGGATCGCCACCTTCTCTCCTTTTCTGGTTTATTTCACTTAGCATAGTGTCTTCAAGGTTCATTCATGTTGTAGCATGTGGCAGGATTTCCTTCTTTTTTAAGGTTGAATAATACTCCATTATATGTTTATGACACATTTTCTTTATCCATTCATCTGTCAATAAATATTTTAGGTTGCTTCCATTTCTTGGCTATTATGAATAAAGCTGTAATGAACATGAACATGCAAATATCTCTTCCAGATCCTGATTTCTTTTGAATAAATACCCAGAAGTAGAATTACTGGATCATATGGTAATTCTATTTTTAATGTTTTGAGGAGACTTCATGCTGTTTTCCATTGTGGTTGCACAGTTTTATATTCCCACCAATAGGGCACAGTGTTCCAGTTGCTCTACATCCTCACCAACACTTGTTATTTTCTGAGTTTGATAGTGGGCAACCTCTTGGTTGTGGTATCTTATGGTGGTTTTGATTTGCATTTCCCTGATGATTAGTGATGTTGACCATCTTTTCATATGCTTATTGGCCATCTGTATGTCTTCTTTGGAGAAATGTCTATTCAAAAGACATTTAAAAATCAGATTATTTGTTTTCTTGTTGTTGAGCCTGGTCTAATTATTTTGCCTTATAAGTTATTTGATTTTTTTTTTTTCAGGTAACTGTTGGGGATTTTATCTTTGTCATTGAAATAAAATAGTTTTATTACTCAGATATGTCTTGGGCACAATAGTTCTGGGTTAATTTTCCCAGGTACCTAACGGGTCCTTTCAATGTATAGATTCAGGTCTTCAATTTCTGGAAGTTTTCCAGGATTATATTTCTAAGTATTAGTTCTGTTCCACTATTTTATTTTTTAGGGGCTTTGATAATATTAATATTATTCTTGGCCTGTCTTCCATTTCTGCTACTTTCACTCTAACCCTTCTTACTTCTTTCTTTATGTCATTTTCATACTCTTGCTTGTTTTCCTGGCTTGTCCTTTACTGAGTATGTGGTTGAGTATATTATCTCTTGGTATCTTGCAGTTTATTCTTTATTTTTGTGGTAATTTTGTCTTTTTCCTCCATTTCTTTTCTGAGTTCAGTCAGCAGTCTTTTTCATCCCCCCCCCCCCCCACCTTTTTGGACATTTTCTGTTCTTAATTTTTGAATTTCTGAGTCAGACTGTTGAATACTTCAAATGCTTGAGTATGTTTAACTCTGTTTAGGGTGTGACCTTATAGTTTTCTTTTGCTTCGTGGTTATTTTTCTGGGTAAAATTTGCCTTGGTTGATAGGTGTGGAATTCTGTTTTTTAATTTTTACTATTAACTCTCTATGGGTTTGTTATTTTTTTTCTCCTGTTGATTTTTGTGGTATTCGGGTGTTTTACAGATTCTGTTTAATGGCGCTATGCCAGTTTAGTAATGTCCAGATATTTTCACATATGTTTTATGTCTGTTTTTTGGTGATGGTGGGGAGTGGGGCAGTCGTGATTCCTCCAATTTTGTGGTTATCTTTTGTCTTGCAGGACTCTTAAGTTTTTACCCCTTGTTCCTTTTCCTGCTTAACACTTAATTACTACGGATGCTTTTCCTCTTTTGCTTTTTGCCTCCTACAGAAGTTCCTTCAAATTGCTTGGCTTTAAAGTCCATTACTTGTAGTCAGTATTCTGGTCTGAGTCCTTTTTGTAGACTTTTGAGACTTATAATTGCCTTCTTCCTTGTGACGGTTTTATATTGAACTTGTATACTGAACTACCTTCCCTCTCCAAACTTCTCCAAAGTTTTTCTTGATCAGCCCTGCAGGGGCAGGAGCATGAGATTTCCCACACTAGGATAGAGCAATTGCCCCTTTTTATTTCCAGTTATTTTGAAGTTTAGACATTCTCTATCTTCAAGTTATGAGGGCTGAGGGCATATTTCTGTGTAGATTCATTTCCCTTCTTATTGTTCTGTATTGTTTTGGAGGAAATATTGGGAGATGGGAACTATGGCCCACCATTGTCTTTAATTATCCATAAGTCCTATTGATTCTGTTTTATTTTCTAAATGTAGATATGAACATGGTCTCAAACATACATGTATCTGTATGAAAATTCTACAAAAGACACAGGAAACATGTTTGAGTCATTATTAGGGTTTGATGAGGTTGTAAGTGCCCTTTGAAGAAGAGACACCCGGGAATTCTTCTTTTTTCTGTGCACACTCATAAAGAAAAAATGATGTGAGCACACAGGAAAATGTTGGCCACCTATAAGCTAAGAGAAGAGGTCTCAGAATGAAACTGGTGCTTTGATCTTGGACTTCCCAGCCTCCAGAACTGTGAAAAAATATATTTCTGTTGTTTAAGCCACCCAGTCTGTGGTGTTTTTGTTATGGCAGCCCAGGCAGACTAAGATACACAGACAACACACACACACACACACACACACACGTATCGCAAATACACGTACACTCATATATCACTTATCACGCCTTTTTTGTAATAGTAAAAAATTGGATAGCTGAAAATATATCTTAGTAGGGGACTGGGTAAATAAATTATGACAGAAACATATATTGGAGCACCGTTCAGTCATTGCATACAATGTATATTTTCATTTATTGATGTGAAAGATGTATACAATATATTAAGTGAAAATAGTTTATAAAACAGCTCAAAGTATGTTCCCATTTTATTAAAAAAATAAGTTTTTAAAGGAAATGTACCCCAAATATTGAAAATAGATTTTACTGGACTTAGGATTACATGTAGTTTTAATTTTCTTTTGTATATTTCTGTGTTGTCTTTTTTCATAAGTCGTTATTTTTATAATAAATATTTGAATTTGTAAAAAGTTTTAAAAACACTGAATAGAAAAATCTGTATATACGTAATATGTCCTTTGGGAAGACATGTTTGTTTAATAGGAATTAATTTTTCTGGATGTAGTTGTAAGAAATTAGCATTGAGGTTTAAAGGCAAAGGACCACCCTTAAATAGGGTTGCCAGATTTCTATTTGGTAAATCTGGCAGCCCTATCTTAAAGGAAAGTTGATTTGCTTTGTATATTTGAGATTCCAAAAGTATTCATGGTAGAAAGAACCCTAGTCTTTTTTATTGTGCAAGTGAGGATGCTAAGGCTCACAGAGGTGATGACTTCCTCAAGGTCATCCAGCAACTCAGGTGGCCATCAGGACCACAGCTCAGTCTTGGATGATTCTTGCCACCCTTTTTGCCTATCAACCTTCTATTGTTTTAGCCTGCTAACTGATAGCTAAGTCTATTAAAAGTGATTACAGGAGTTAATCTAAGCAGTGTTGTTATGTTGTCTTTAATCCAGTTCTAAAGTTTTTTTTTTTAATGCAATAATACTGTACAATGTTGGTTGAATGTAAATAATGGTATTAACCTACCCAAATTGCTTTATTTAGTTATCCTGGTGAAATCCTGTAATTTTGATTGAAAATATGACCAGAGCAATATTAAAAATTTTTTAATATTAAAATACTTTTAATGTGAAATAATTTCTAGGTTAAAAGCCTTTCCTTACTGGTATTCTTTTATAACTGGAAGCAAAAAAAGTGAACTGTTCCCATTTGGGAGATATATGTATATCCACCTCCTCAGCCCATGTGGGCTGTATTCCATGATGATCTTTTGGAACATTTGGTGAACGTTTAGTAGACATTCAGGTCTACTAACAGGCAACACTACTTAAACATACACCTAGACAGCTACTTTTGCTTTATGGAGTCTGATTTTCTAGAGACTGATTAGCATAAAGGTTGAGTGCAGTCTCTGGAGTTAGCCTGCTGGGGCTTTACATTTCTAATCCACATACATACTCTCTGGGTGTCACTTAATCTCTCAGTGCTTCAGTTTTATCATCTGTGAAATAAGCATAATGGTGATGCCTGCTTCACAAGATTATTGTTGTTGCAGTTAAATTATGGTAATACAGGTCAAGCATTTATAACCGTGCCTGGCTTATAATAATAAACACTAACACATATAGCACTTACTGCTATTATTCTAGTCAACTTATTTTATAGTATCACAAGCAAAAGTAATCTGAGAAGGCAGTATGTGAGATATTTGAAAAAGATATTCATCAACATCAGTATCTGTAGCCATTAAATGTTCTATTGAGTAGATAATGTTCACTCTCTGGCTAGTAGTCTTTGGGCATTCAAATGTGCAGTTTGCAAAAAAAAAAAAGTTTATGCTAGAGTATGGAATCTGCCTTAACATTCCTTTAACGTCACAGAAATGCAAAGAAACTGTCTTGTAGACCATAATTTTCAGCATTGAAAATTGCCCATAATATACTTTTTTTAAAAGATTGAATTATTCTTTAATTAGTGTTCAGACTCTGCAAAAAAGTATGTCAATATGCAGTTATGGACTATAATCACATTCAAACATTAAGGTGGGAGGAATCTTCTAATATATTAATGTTTTATGGGAAATTACATTCTGTGCCCTGTTTGAGGATTATTGACCTTTCCATTTGGAAGAATATGAAAGATGCTATCTGAATCACTAAATAAACTCACATATAAACAATCATTATTCCCTGTGGACATGTTATTCTGGGAACAGACTTGTAGAATACAAAATCTTAGGGGCAAATAAGCTAAATTAAATGTTCCATGTATTTTTAAATTTAGATATAATTGACATATTAGTTCTGGGGTACAACATAATGATTTGATATTTGTATATAAAGTTGGCCCTATGTATCCTCTGGTTCTGCATCTGAGGATTTAACCAACTGTAGATCGAAATTATTGGGGAAAAAAAAATCCAGAAAGTTCCAAAAAGCAAAACTTGAATTTGCATCATGCTGGCAACTATTTACATAGTGTTTACTTTGTATTAAGTATTACAAGTAATCTAGAGATGATTTAAAGTATACAGGAGGATGAGTGTAGGTTATGTGCAAATAAATACTATGTCATTTTGTATAAGGTACTTGAGCATCCGTGGATTTTGGTATTTGCAGGGGACCTGGAACCAATACCCCTCGGATACCAAGGGACTACTGTATTGCAAAATGATCAATGCAGTAAGTCTAGTTAATAGTTAACATCCATCACCATACATAGTTACAAAATTTTGTTTTCTTATGATGAAAACTTTTAAGATCTACTCTTAGCAACTTTCAGATATACAACACAATATTATTAACTATAGTCTCCATGTTGTACATTATATCCCCATGACTTGCTTATTTTATAGCTGGGAGTTTGTGCATTTTTAACCCCTTTCACCCATTTTGCTCACCCTCCACTCATAATACACTTTTAATGCTGAATATAACTGAATGAAGGCTGTACTTTGCAGTACTGAGAACTGTCTTCTAGACATTAGATCTTAAATTCTTCAGGGCTCATTTCAAGGTATCTTTTTAAAGGGCTTCCTAATTTTATACTTTGTTTCAAGGCCAGAGAGTTACTGAAACATACTGTTCTTTTCTAGTGAGTGGATTGGATCATATCTACTTTTAGCCCCGCCTTTTACCTACGATTCTGTACAGTTTAAACATCTAGCATTCAATTTAGAATTGTGTTTATTATTATTTCTTTGATAAAATTGATTTGTATCATACTCTTTCCAAGATACTACTGAATTTTTAACCAATTTTTTTATAACCTTCCCCTAAGGTATTCCCATCTGTCAGCAGCACTTAATTTGGAATAACATGGAACTTGAAGATGATTATTGCTTGAATGATTACAAGTGAGTGTAACTGCATATCAGATATCTTATAGGCGCTCAGAATTATGACTCCATATACCAGTGTTTTTCTTCTGAATCCTTGAATCATGTCTCTTCTTCTGAATAGTTTTTATCCCTAGATTTTAGTGTAAATCCTGAACTTTAAGATGTGTTGGCTCAGTACCCATGCTACCCGATCTTTGTTCTCTGATTCTTTGTTTTACCTTTTGATTATTCACGCCAAGCTATTTACCCCTGCCTTTTTAGACTTCCTCTTCTTATCTTGCCTTCTTTGCTCCTTTCTTTGAATATTGACTCATTCCCATCTGGCTACCTTCCTTTTCTTTCCATTTTCACAAGAGTACTGGGTAATAGAGTATTGCTCTTCACCAAGTCTTTCATTTTTCTTAGGCCCTCCAAATGCGATACTAAGTGACACTGTGTGCATCAGTGATTGTAGATACACCATCTGACCTTTTTTTGTCTTTCTCCCTTCTCTCACATAATTCTTCATTCTTTCCTTAAAAAAAAAGGGTCAGAGGCCATGTGGAATAGCTGGGAGCACACTGGGAGTTGGGAGATCTTGTAGATTTGTTATTTTTCTATTGTTTTATTTTATTAAATAGATCTGATATTTCTAGCACTTTGGGTCTTGAACAAGCTTCTTTTCTTCTTAGGGCCTGACATGTGAAATGAAGAGGCTAAACCACAGAGGTCTTTTTCATACTTTTATTCATGTCATATTTAAGGCTTATGAGAACTTCTTCATGTTTTCATTATTTATGCAAGTAAATAAGTTAACATTTTATATTTATGCACATAGCTATATCTTTTTTTTTATCTTTTAGAGAGTAGGCACTATGATAAGCCAGCACATAATTATGTGTATATTTAACATTGAATGTATTTTGATGATTGTGGTTTATTTTTGTGTTAATTATCCACAGCATTTCAGAAGGTTGTACCTTGAAGCTGGTTTTGGCTATGCGTGGTGGACCTATAAATACTAGAAGAGGTAGGCATATGTTAAAATTATGTATATTAAAGCAATTTGACAATAATAATCTTCAAGCCAGGTGATGTTTTTACAGCCTCAGGTTTTATTCAAGTTCTCTTTCTGCTATTAGGTCTTAGAAGAACCTCATTGTTTCTCCTAGCATTGTTCTTTTTTTATTTTATTTTTTAAAAATTTATTCTATTTTTATTGAAGTATAGTTGATTTACAATGTTGTGTTAGTTTCAGGTTTACAGCAAAGTGATTCAGTTATACATATATATGAATATATACATTTATTTCAGATTCTTTTCCCTTATAGGTTATTACAAAATATTGAGTATATTTCCCTGTGCTATATAGCAGGTCCTTCAGCATTGTTTTTTTTTTTTTTAATGAATGAACTACAGTTTAAATTTTTATTATTTATTAATTAATTTATTTATTTATGGCTGTGTTGGATCTTCGTTTCTGTGCAAGGGCTTTCTCTAGTTATGGCAAGCGGGGGCCACTCTTCATCGCGGTGCACGGGCCTCTCACTATCGTGGCCTCTCCTGTTGCAGAGCACAGGCTCCAGAAGCGCAGGCTCAGTAATTGTGGCTCATGGGCCCAGTTGCTCCGCGGCATGTGGGATCTTCCCAGACCAGGGCTCGAACCCGTGTCCCCTGCATTGGCAGGCAGATTCTCAACCACTGCGCCACCAGGGAAGCCCTCAGCATTGTTTTTTAAAGGCTAAATGAGAGGCAGGAGCTCATATTCCAGAAAATCTCATGATTCCTTATTCAGTCCAAAGAGATTTAAATATAAACCTCACCAGTATAGGGAAGGGCAGTGGGATGGCATAGTACAAGTATTACGTTGTTATCATTGTGTTTAGGTTTATTTTACTGGTCTTGTTGCTTTTTTAATCCACTGAGTCTTCAACTCCTGGGGTAATGATTGTTGTAGGAAATTCCAAAGATACCTCTTAGCCTGGTTTGTGATGCATTTGGGTTTTATAGGCATTATCATAGTGCTGTTGAAGCCTTTTTTCAGAATGTGGGTGGTCTCTGAGAGAGACATTCAGCAAACACATTTTCAACATCTACTAGATGTTCAGTGCAGTATTTCATGGGAGAAGAAGTTCCTGCTTCATCGCAGTGCCCACAGTAAACATGTGAAGAACTGATGTTACTTCAAGCAGCTGTAAGTGCTATGGAGGGAATACGGTAGCATGACAGTGTCTGTGGAAGTAGGGTAGTAGGAGGACAATTTTGGAAGAACCCTTGGAGATGATGATGTGAGCAGAGACTTGATTAACAAGAAAGTTCTAAACATGGGAAGAACTGGGAGTGTTCACGTTTGTCCCTGATTCAGGTATATCAGATGGATCCCCACAAAGTAGAGGCATGCTTAGATTTCTCAGAGTAGTCCTGCTCTGTAGGCCTCATTTGGGGGAAGGCCTTTGTATTTGTTTGATCCTTCACTAACCAGAAAATTGAATGTTGAGTACTGATTCCACTCATGGCTTATACTTCTTCCACAAGTCAGATTTCATCTCCATGCTTCATAATTTTGATTAGAAAATAGGGTTATCACCATCTATTTCCTAGCTATTTCAAGAGGATTTTGTGAGATATGTTACTTTGGCTGTTGAACTGTTTTGGATAAGTTAGAAGAAAACAAAGATAATAATGTTAGAGCTGATTAACTAGATTCATAATATCAGGGACTTTCTATTAGTTGGACCTATGAAATTGTCCCACGTAACATTAAATGATGTTTATAGTAGCCATTCTGAGGGTAGTAGAAGAACCCTAATGTGTTTACTGAGCCGTTATAAGATGCGAATTTAATGACGTGAATTCCATTGTATTATATTTTTCAAAGTTTGTTATTTGTGTATAGTATTGTCTTTAAACAGAATGTTTTATCAGGCAACTACTTTTCTTACTAGGACTAAAAAATATGTTTATGAGGATAAGTACCACAGATTCTGAGTTAAAAATACATGTATTTTTTTAACTTAAAACAAATTGAAAGTGGAAGGCATCATTACCCTTTGGTAGTTGAAGCTTTGTAATACTTTTTTCCCTACGACTTCCTGTGCCTTGTTTGTAAATTGAAGAATCAGTACCTAGAACTTGTCTTTTTTTATATTTTAGACTAAGTTCTTAATAATTTTGCCTTTATTGTATCAACTTTTAAAATGAAAGTGTAGCTGTTGTCTACCTTACATCACTGAAAACTTTGTGAAAAAGAAAAACTGTACCCAGATCTAGAAATTCTCCATAATGTATTTCAGAAACCTTATTTTTTAGCTATTGGGTTGGCCAAGAAGTCCGTTTCACAGAAAAATCCGAACGAACTTTTTGGCCAACCCAGTATTTAGTCTTACTTGAAAATTATGGTTTAGAAAATATCTTTATTGTGTGAACTCCAGTAATATTTAGCTTTTAAAATTGTTTTTGAATTAACCATTATCAAAACAACATGGAAAATACTTTCCTGGGAATTCCCTGGTGGTCCAGTGTTTAGGACTCTGCACTTTGACTGCAGCAGGCACAAGTTCCATCCCTGGCCAGGGAACTAAGATCCCGCAAGCTGTGTGGCGTGGCCAAAAAAAAAAAAAATAAAAGCTTTCCTTTCTAAAATTAAATTTTATCCTAAACTATATACATAATGTTTTACACCTGATGAAATCTAAATGATTTTTCTATTATGAAAAGGGGTGTGCGTACCTACACATAGGTGCATACACATATTCAGTGCCAGTGCCTCCCTAAGTAAGGCACACTCTCTTGGTTTAAACAAGACTTTCATGTGGTTTTAGTCATGGTGGTAGCATAGTTTTTGTTTCTTATTAATGTAATGTGGAAAATATAGCATAAACTTAAAATGGCAAGAACCTGTTTTAAAAATGTCCTTTAATATTTACACATCTTGTACCTACGAAAGAGTCTATCAAAACTTCCAACTATTTTTGTAAAACAAGGTAAATCATATTATGTTTCTGAAGTTTTTGTGTTTTAGTAGTGTGGAATTGAATTTAGGTTATGGGAACATCTTCAATGTTTTTACCTCATTACTTTCAGAGTTTAATATTTATTATTGCTGTAACTTTGACAGGTTCAGATAACAGTTCAGCACTGTTATTCTGTTAATAAATAAGCTACTTGAATGAAAGTTATAGAGTTTGAGAAATTGTTGCCTCTTTTAAGAAAGAACAAATGTTTCTGCAGCTTGACATGAAAACGTCTTTGGGAGCGAACTTTTTTTCCCTCAGCCATTGCTTAGACTCCCTGATCTGAGGTTCAGGGGCGTTTAGAACATTCAGGCTGTGAGCTAGCAGTCTCTTGAGGCTTGTCCCCACCACAGGAGCGGAATCTGTCTGTGGCTGCTGTGGATGAGAGTAGGTTGAAGTGATGGCTGCGCAGTGTCATTCAACCCTGACCACAGCGCCGGGCCGCTAGAGCCACGTGCTCTGACTAGACACATAGATACATACCAGGACAGGTGGGGTCCTGGGAGGATGCTTTCAAGAAACAACATGCTGATCATTACACACATAGCAGTTTTAGCACACTAAGGGACCCCCCTTGTGTTCTGGGTTACTGTGTACTTTTAATTGCCTATCTTCACGTCAAGAAACAATTCTAAGAAGAATCAGCCTTTATATAAAACCAGAAAGAAAAAAAGGGATTCACTTTTAATTTCTAACATATGTTCCCCAATTGTGTGTGTGTTTGTTTTTTTAATCTAAAGTAAGTGGAATTTACATTGCTTTTTAATTATTGATTGTTGGAACCAATATTGGAAAATATAGGGAGTGGAAGGTGTAAAGTGAAAATAGTTATAGATCATTGTGTCATACAATCAACAAATATACTCTCCAGTGACATAGGAAAAACCTCATGTATTTGGTTAAACCCTGTCTTTGTACATAACAACATAATCATTTCATTTCTTTCATATTAATACAACATAGAAAATGCTGTATTAACTATAAAAAGACCAGAAACTTATTTGAAGAATGTAATATATATGTATTGTATGCATAGGATTGTTGTTCAAATTCAGCACCTTATATCCTGACAGTGTACCAAGATGCATTAAACTTGATATAAATTGAAAGCTTGTTTATCAATTTTTCCATTTGTAGCTCCTATGGAAGATCCACTTAGGGAGATGGCTGAGTACATGGATTCCAGTCGAGATGAGGTCTGGGAGAAGACCTCCTGCAACAAACAAGTTACATTTCTGGTATACCGAGAAGGAGATCAATTGAATTTCTTTCGTGTAGTAGACAGGGGAGATGGCACTTTAACACCATTATCTGAATCTTTAAGGTAAATAGGTTTTCATTTGCATGTCTCACTTAGAAAAGGAGAACATTGTATGATACACCCATAAACCTTATGTTTACCTTGTGTTGTCAAAATAATCTTATTATATTCACAAGACTAACTAAATTTTATTCATTCTCCCCTTTTCCCCCACCCCACCTCAATTATATAATTCTGAAATTGTCCTTCGTATGATTGATATGAGTAATTTCTAAAACTGAAATTTCTTTATGGAGTAGGATTTTTCGTAAAAAAATATTTATTTCTGTCACTTTATGAAAGTCTAAAATGCCTACTAGATTATAGAGTCTTGTTATGATAGTGTGTTATTATACAACCGTGGCATAATAGAAAGGGTTAAGCCTAAAGTTGCTCTTTTTTTCCAAAGTTTAACTCTGCTGCTTAAAGATGGATAAATCTCTTTACTTCTCTAGTCTTGTTTTCCTACTGTATAAAAGGAGGAGGGGAAATTCCCTGGCGGTCCAGTGGTTAGGACTCCGCACTCTCACTGCCAAGGGCCTGGATTCAGTCCCTGGTCGAGGAACTAAGATCCCCCAAGCTGCACAGCGAGGCCCCCCACAAATAAATAAATAAATAAATAAATAAATAACAAAACATATAATCCTTAAAAGAAAAGAGGAAGAGGAGTTGTTATATTCTAAAATCAGAAGGAAACAACTTAAAGGTACTTAGCTAGGCAATAGAACACTTAGTAAATTGGACAAGGTAACCTTCAAGTTTCTGTGCACTCTGCCTTACTATGATTCTTTACCTCCTTTCACTTTAACACATTTACTAAAAATTTACTGAACTTTTATAGTCAGTCTTTACACTAGGCACTAGGTTATAAAGATTATATTCCCTCCCTTCTTGGAGCATGCAATCTGCTATAAATAGTATCTATAATATAATTTTGGCAGTTGTTATAAAAAGACATCAACATCTCTGGAAAAGCAGATAAGAAGGCCTTCATTTTGCCTGAAAGGCAGGGAGTTAGGGACAACCTCTGAGAAAAAGTCACCTTAAAAGAGGAGTAGGACAGGCAGACAAAGGAAGGAAAGGTATTACGGGTAACTAAATTTAATTCCACAGCATAAAAACCTACTTGCAATACCGTTCATACAAAAAGTAACTTGTAGTCTGGAAATCAGTTTCTATGCGTTGGGAGTCTCGGCACGGTTTAGCCAGGTGCTCTGCTCTGGTTCCCACAAAGCTGCAGTCAAGGTGTTGGCAAAGTTGTACTCTTACCTGGAGGCTTGACTGGGGAAGAGAATCTACTTCTAAGATTATTCACTTTGCTGGCATAATTCATTTCCTGACAGTCATATGACTGAGGGCCCTGGTTCTTTTACTGGCTATTGGGTAGAAGCTTCCCTCAGTTCTCTTTTGATTAACTCAAAATCAACTGATTTGGGGCCTAAGTTACATCTGAAAATCCCTTTACTTTTGCCATATTCTGTTGGATAGAAGCAAGTCATAGGTCTTGCCCAAACTCAAGGCTAGGAGAGTATACAGGGAGTGAGCACCAGGAATTGGGAATCCTGGGGATTCCTTTAGGATTCTGCCTCACCTCAGAGTGTTATGTGGAAGAGAGATTATACTCATTCTTTGGGGCCAGAGAGCAGATGTGACAAATGGGCATTGACTGTTGACTCTACGTGTCAGGCTCTGGTTAACATTGCTAACATGCCTTAAACATATGGGCTAAAAGTAGAGAAGAGGGAGCAGTGAGGGCTGCAGCTTTAATCCAGGGTCTCTCTCTTAGACCATGAGTAGAATTTCTTTATACCAGTCTCTCCATGTGCTAGCTAGCTGTTGTTTTGGTTTTCTTCCCTAGGAAGTCCTCTTTTGGCTCTCCTTTCCTCAAGGAGAAAATCTAAGCTCCGTAGCTTAGCATGGAAGGCCCTTCAAAACCTGTTATCATCATTTTTACAGGTCTTTTTAATTATGCCATGTTTTTGTACATCTTTTTTCCTTTGCTTAAAACATCACTTACTCCTTTTACCCCAGTTTTTCCCCAGTCAACTTCTATTTGTGTTTAAGACATAATCCAAATGTTGTTATGGATTTCAGTTAAAATTGTATTATTATTGTTCCTCTTAAGATATTTTTTATTTTTCTTTTCCTCTCTATTCACTTACCAGAATTGGAGAAGGGATAGGGTGGATGAGGAAGCAGAGCAGAAAACCTTTTCTGGTCATACCTTATCTTGCCTATTCTAGGAGAGGCTTTCTTACTCCACAATAGAGCACAGCACTCTTTTTCTGTAAAGGGCTAGATAGTAACTATTTTAGGGTTTCCAGGCCAAGAGATAAAACTAAGGATACCATGTAAGTACTTATATAACAAGAGAAAACAAATTTTCACAAAATTTTTACAGACAAAATTCAAAATATAAGAATAGTGTGTGTGTGTGTGTGTGTGTGTGTGCGCGCGTGTGTGTGTAATTCAGGTCTACTGATGAGAAGAATGGAATTCTTTTGTGTGGAAGTAATAGTTTAGTTAAGGGGTTGAAAGCTAGTGTTGCCTATCAAATTTGCAGAATCAGTTATAAAAGTTCATTTGTTAATATTGATCTGGAATGAGATTTTATGCACTTTATCTTTGAAAATTTCATTTCACACAGATAGGTACTTGCCAAATAATGATAGCAGTCCATGAGCATATGATTTTAATTGAGCATATTCATCACTTGGAAGGCATTTATAGAATTCTGTTAGTCTTCCCTTGCTGTTTGCCTTTAGCATTTCATTATGTTGCAGATCAGTCACTTCCAATTGAACATAGGTGGAGCTTCTCAATTGCACATTTAAATAGATTTTGAAATACACAGATTTCCTTTAACTTGCAGTGAGGTATGAAAATGCTGCTGGGAGTGTAATTTCAGTTTGGAAAGTATGTCTGCTGCAAATTTGTGTGGGAATGGAGATCTCGCTTTGTTTTTAACTTTTGAAAGCATGATATTACATGTGATTCCAAGTAATGCTAGTTGTCAGTTTGACATTACTGCAGTGTAAGTTTCTCATGTAAGTACTGTTTTGCCTTGTAATTTTAGGTGGAATTCCCTAAGGAACATTATCAAGTATACAGCAAAAACTAATTTCCAAAGGCATTCTGCATTGGATATTAGTGGTTGGGAGTGGTTCTTCTCATTCAGAAAAATTCAGTGTCAGCCCTGAGCTGAAAAAAATCACAATAAAGCTGCTACTGCCAAGCCATTGAACTAACGGTTAAGTCCATGAGACAAATGAAGTCTACCATTGACACTGTTAGTTCCGTAATACATGAAAAATTGAAATATTTACTGCAGGATTACCTGCTGATGAATAACACAATGAGTAACCATAGGTTTTAAACACCTTACATTTCATTAGCTTTGTAAATTTGTCCAAAAAAGCTTTTTTTTTCTGTTCCACACATATTTTTGCTCCATCACTTGTAGATTTTACTTCAAGTTGTACTGTTAGTGTTTTAGCAACTTCTTTGAAAATATTCTTAAATGTAGTTGTTTCATACAGACAATACATGGGGGCTAGTTCTTCAGTCACTTCAAATTTGGTTTTGATACCCTGAATAAGCAAAAACAACTGAATAGTATCTAGCTTATCTTGACTCATCAAAAGCCAAGGAAAATGACTCCAAATCATTTGCCTGATTTTTTAATTAACTATTGATGTTGCTTCCAGTGTTTTCAACTCTTCTAGAAATTGTTCTTGCCAAAGATGTAGTCTTTAAACAAGTTTATTTTCTTTGGATACATTTTTTCAACTGCTGTGATCAAATATGGCTTAATTAATTCACAATTGGTAAACATTTCCTTGTTTGGCTAGTAAATAAGCCACTCGGAAACTTCTTTTGGTTGCACTCTTATTTTCATTTATTTTTGTGAAGAAATTATACTGTGATGAGATATTCCATTTTAAATTTTCTGCTTTTTCTGACCATTGCTTTCCTGCAAGTTGGGAATGTTGTGATGAGTCCTTAGTCTGATAATGTCCAAATATGTTGTTTTTCTTTAGCATAGCTATAGTGTCATTGTATAATAAACACCATATTTTGCTATTTAGTTGATAGCAAAATGATCCACTCTCTACTGTGTCTTAAAACTGCAGCATTTGAAGTCCACTCTTCTCTTCATTTTGACATGTTGGGTACGTACTGGTAATAAAATGTCATTGTACAGTGACACACATGGCAGTCAAAGTGTTGTTGATTATGACTGTGCCACTGTGATTTATAGTGTGCTAAACCACAGTACAAAGCAATGAGAGAGCCACATACAATTTCTTCTGCATCTATTCAACTCTGCCATTGTAGCGTAAGAGCAGTATGCAGTGCATGCAATATGTGATCAAGTGAGTGTGGCTGTGTTCCAGCAAAACTTTATTGGACACAAATGTGAATTTCACATAATTTTCACATTATGAAATATTATTATTTTGATTTTTTCGACTATCTAAAAGTGTAAAAACCATTCTTAGCTTGTGGGCCAATCAGAAATAAGTGGTGGGGGCTTCCCTGGTGGTACAGTGGTTAAGAACCCGCCTGCCAATGCAGGGGACACGGGTTCGAGCCCTGGTCCGGGAAGGTGCCACATGCTGTGGAGCAACTAAGCCCGTGCGCCACAACTACTGAGACTGCGCTCTAGAGCCCGCGAGCCACAACTACTGAGCCCGCGAGCCACAACTACTGAAGCGCGCACGCCCAGAGCCCGTGCTCCACAACAAGAGAAGCCACCGCAATGAGAAGCCCGCGCACCACAATGAAGAGTAGCCCCCGCTTGCTGCAACTAGAGAAAGCCTGTGCTCAGCAACAAAGACCCTACGCAGCCAAAAATAAATAAATAAAATAAATAAATTTATTAAGAAAAAAAAAAGTGGTGGACTGAATTTGACCTTGTTCATAGTTTGCTGACTCTTGCTCTAAGAAGAAACAGAATTATTTGATTCATTCTGATACAAAATCTTGTACCAGTCATCATTTTTAGTCTCAAATCTTTTTAGTTAATTGTGCTACCTTACTGCTTTTTTAAGTGGGAAGAAATAAAAGGAGGCATTGCAACACTTAATTAAATGGTAACTTATCTGTGAAAGTCACATAAGGAGTTGGCTTCAGGGTGAATAATATTCTTGTTGGAATAAATATTACATTTGTCCATCTCTTATTCTTTAATCCTATTATTAGGTTAAAAGATTTAGAAAAAGTTAAATATAGCATTCAAGAAAATATTTAGAATGTTTAAAAATAAAGAAATATTCTTGGATTAAGTTTATAAATTACTGTGTTATCCTGGTCTAGTTACATTTTTCCATTTAGAAAAAAATTGGAATTGGCTTCTAACTGATCTATGCTTTGTGAGAGGAAACACAATAATGTGGTATTTTGAAAAAATTAGGTAAATTTTTTTTAACATAATATATATTTTTAATGTTTATTTATTTATTTATTTGGTTGCACTGAGTCTTAGTTGCGGCATGTGAACTCTTAGTTGTGGCATGCGAACTCTTAGTTGTGGCATGCATGTGGGATTTAGTCCCCTGACCAGGGATTGAACCTGGGCCCCCTGCATTGCGAGCGCAGAGTCTTAACCACTGTGCCACCAGGGAAGTCCCTAAATTAGGTGAATTAAAAAATTTTTTTTATCCTCTAAAATGCAGCCCATGAAATATTTATCATGATTGTACTTTTTAACGTACAAATACACACACACACACACACACACACACACACACACACACTGGTCTCTGTGGGAAAATAGTAAAGGACCAGTTTTTTATGACAGGAAGGTTGAGTCAGAAACCTCTTTTAGTATTTAATATGGATAAATTTAAAATGCTACAGGACATAACAGAGAAGTAGTTGAAGTTAAAGTATTATAAGGTGATCAAGAATAGAATATACTTGAGTCATTCCTTCCAACTCCAAGGGTGAACTGGCAAAAATCTTCACCTCAACCTTCCTTTTCAGGTATAGTTAAGTTCAAGATGAGAGCCTTCACATACTATAAATTCTGTTACTTAATTTGGACACATAAGTATGACGCAGTAAGGTCTATTGTTTGGTGCCTGGGGAAGCAATAGGAAGTAGTATCAAGAATAGACTTTGGAACCAGACAGAGGATTTGAATCTTAGGTGCACCATTTACTGGGTCTCTGGTCTTGAACAAAATCATTTAACCTCTCTCAACTGCAGGTTCCTCATTTATAAAATGGGATGTAATATCATCTTATGTAGTTTTTGTGAGGATTAGAAATAATAATGTGGAAAGTGCCTGGCAGAGTAAGCATTCAGTAAATGGTAGCAGTGTCAATTTAGTGTTGTGTCCATTGTGTCAATTTTCATATTATACTAGGCATCTATAATAGATCGAAATGATAGTCACGAGTCAAACACTAGGGACTGAATTGGCTATGGAGACCAATTTCTGCCCTTCTTCCTCCTGATACCTGTGGCTGCTGTGCAATGTAATTAACCCATGATTTCAGAATGTCACCAGTTTCACCATGTAAAGTTTAGGAATGGGGCTATCCACTCTCTGCTTTACCTTTGTGTGGTGGTAGTATGTCCTTCAGAAGTGTTATGGAATATGCCCTATTAAGGTTATCTTAAATTGTTTCCATTTCTTACAACCATATAGAACAGGAAGTCTTATTCTCATACTTCTTTAGCATAGATACAGTAAATTGGGCACGGTGACTAGTGCACATGCTTCTTATGCTCAATTTAAAATTTCAGTCATTCTTCAAATATGCTGACCTTGTGTACCATTTTAATTTTCCCATTACTGAAAAAGCTGAATGAAATTTTAATTATGTTTGCGTTCAGTTCAGCAAACGTTTGTTAAATGTGTACCAAGCATTGTGCCAGGTGCTAAGACTAGGAAGATGAGCAAAGCCTAATATATATTTTTTTAAATTTATTTTTGGCTGCATTAGGTCTTCATTGCTGCCTGCGGGCTTTCTCTAGTTGTGGTGAGCAGGGGCTACTCTTCACTGCGGTGCGCAGGCTTCTCATTGCGGTGGCTTCTCTTGTGGAGCACGGGCTCTAGGCGCACGGGCTTCAGTAGTTGTGGCACACAGGCTCAGTAGTTGTGGCGCACAGGCTTAGCTGCCCCGCAGCATGTGGGATCTTCCCAGATCAGGGATTGAACCTGTGTCCCCTGCATTGGCAGGCGGATTCTTAACCACTGAGCCATCAGAGAAGTCCCAAGCCTAATATTAATATCTGCTTTCAACTTGCTTACATATGGGGGCATAAGGGGGAAAGGTAGACATATAAGAATAAATATGAGGATAGTGTGATAGTGCCATTATATTATGGCATTATATTGTGGCATTCTGTAGTCAAAGAGAAAGGGCTCCAGATAATAAATATGTTAAGTTATGAATAAATATTATTGTGATTGATCAGTAATTGGAATGTTTTATATGTTTAATAATTTGTGTCATGACTTGACCAAGGTGTCTTTTTTCATTTTAAAATCTGTGCTATTCTGTCTGGTTACATTTCCAAACATAAAAGATCTTCACTTATGGTATACTGACTTCAGAAAAGCTCAGCTGTACTAGATTTTCAGTAATTCTAGATCATGATATTTATCCCCATTTACTTTTTTTCTCATAAGAAATATATTTTTGAAATACATTTGCCTTGAATTTACATTGACAAGATGGATTTATCGTTTTATCATTAGCAACATCTATAGTTTGTATTGCATTTAAAATATTTTTAGTCATTGGGCAGGTATAAGGTGCATTTCATTAGTAATTATTATTTTCTTTGCAGTGGTGGTTCTGTGTATAATTTGCATACTGATGAAGATGAGGAAATTGAGCCTTCTCCTTCTGGGCAACAGATAATTGAAAATTCAATAACTATGAATAAGATGAAACTGCTGAAGGCTAAAATGGAGAACATGAATCTCAGCAAAAAGGTGAAGCTTGGCCAGGTCTTTCTCTAGTATATCCTTGCAGGGCTCACAGCATTGAGTCTGTTGGTAATTGTGGGAAAAAAAAGATTTATAAACTATTATTCATTTCAAGTTTCTGGCCTCAGTTATTTATTGAGATATTAAATGTGGTGAATTGATTTTTTTAGGCCAGCAATGTATTTAATGTGATAATACTGCACTCAAAATAATTCATGATTTTAAAAAATTTCATAGTGCTAAGAAGGATAATAAAAGATAGCCTAACCTTAATTTTGCAATAGTTACTTTTTAAAATGCTATTAATATTTACTTATTATGGATATCTCCACTACCTGGATGTTGATAAGGAATGTTTAGCTTTACTAGATACTGTCAGTTTTCCAAAGTAATTGAATGAATTCTGTCCAATAGTGAATGAGAGTTGCAATTTTCATGCATTCTTACCAGTATTTGTTATGGTCCTTTTTTATTTTTGTCGTTCTGGTTGGTGTGTAGTGGCATTACATTATGTTTTGGGTTTTTTTTAATAAATAAATAAATAAATTTATTTATTTTTGGCTGCGTTGGGTCTTCGTTGTTGCACGCGGGCTTTCTCTAGTTGCGGCGAGCAGAGGCTACTCGTCGTTGAGGTGTGCGGGCTTTTCGTTGCGTGGCTTCTCTTGTGGAGCTCAGGCTCTAGGTGTGCGGGCTTCAGTAGTTGTGGTACGTGGGCTCAGTAGTTGTGGCTCGTGGGCTCTAGAGCACAGGCTCAGTAGTTGTGGCACACGGGCTTAGTTGCTCTGCGGCATGTGGGATCTTCCTGGACCAGGGCTCCAACCCATGTCCCCTGCGTTGGCAGGCAGATTCTTAACCACTGCGCCACCAGGGAAGCCCTACATTATGGTTTTAATTTGCATTTCTCTGATCAATGAAGTTGAGCACCTTTCATGTATTTATTGGGTATTTGGATATCCTTTTTTATAAAATGCCTGTTCAGATCTTTGGCCCATTTTTAAAATTGAGTTGTATGTGTTTTGCTTATTGATTTTTTTGGAGATCTTTAATATTCTGGATATAAGTTTTTTGTCATATATATGTATCACCACTCTATTATTTTGCTTTTCACTCCATTAATAACTTTTTCTTTATTGAAATGTAATATGTACATAAAATAAAATTCACAAGTCTTTAATAGAACTTGATGAATTTTTACATTTCTATACAGTCATGTAGGTATAACTCAAATTAAAATAGGTGTAACTCAAAATTAAAATTTCTCTCCAGATTTCCTTGTAACCTTTCCCATCAATACCTGCCTTTTCCTACTCCCAGAAATAACTACTATTCTTACATGTGTCACCATGAATTAGTCTTTACTGTTCTTGAACTTTGTATAAATTATATATAATACACCTTTTTTTGGTCTGGTTTCTTTTGCTCAGCATAATACTTTTGCAGTTCATCCATGTTGTTGCATATATCATTTCATTCTCTTTTACTACTGTGTACTAATCCATTGTATGACTATACAGGCATACCTCGGAGATATTGCAGATTCAGTTCCAGACCACCACAGTAAAGCGAATATCGCAATAAAGTGAGTCACACGAATTTTTTTGGTTTCCCAGTGCATATAAAATTTATGTTTACACTATACTGTAGTCCGTTAAGTGTGCAATAGCAGTATGTCTAAAAAACAATGTACATACCTTAATTAAAAATACTTTATTGCTAAAAAATGTTAACCATAATATGAGCCTTCCGTGAGTTGTAGTAGTAACATCAAAGATCACTGATCACGGATCACCATAGCAAATATAATAATAATGAAAAAGGCTGAAGTATTGCAAGAATTACCAAAATGTGACCCAGAGACCCAAAGTGAGCAAATGCTGTTGGAAAAATGGCATCAATATAGACTTGCTCAACACAGGCTTGCAACAAACTTTCAATTTGTAAAAAACGCGGTTATCTGCAAAGTGCAATAAAATGAGGTATGCCTGTACTTCGTTTCTTCCTTCTTCTTTTGACATTTAGGTTGTTTCTAGTTTTTGGCTTTCATCAACAAAGCTGCTCTGAACATTCCTATACATGACTTTGGTGGACCCATGCACTCTTTTCTTTGGGGCATATAGCTAGGAATAGACTTGTAGAGCCATAGGGTAGGTATCTGTGTAGCTTTAGTTGTTTTGCTAAACAGTTTTGTGAAGTGTCTGAACCAGTTTACACTCCCATCAGAAACAGGAGAGTTCCCGTTTGTGTCACATCCTCATGAACACTTGACATTGTGAGTCTTTTTTATTTTATCCATTCTGGTGGATGTGTAGTGGTTTTAATTTACATTTCTCTGATGGAGAATAATGTTAAGCTTTTCATGTGCTTATTCGCCATTAAGATATTGACTTTTGTACCAACAGTCTTTATATCATGTGAATCACACTGTTTAAATACATCCTTTTTTTTTTTTTTAAGATACTGACTTCTGTCAAGTGCTTGTTCAAATATTTTGCTCATTTTTTAAATTGGGTTGTCTGCCTTTTGCTTACTGATTTGAAGGAATTTTTATATACTATGGATACAAGTTCTTGGACAGATACATGATTTATAGATAGTCTAACAGCTGCTATTTCACTTTCGTATTTTTTTAATGAATAAATATTCTTTATTTTAATGTATTTTAACTTAACAGTTTTCCTTTTATGATTACTAGTTTTTATAAAATTTAATGAAGTTTTTTCCTACCACAGTGTTTTGAAGACATGCTCCTGTGTTTTTTATCCAAAAGCTGTATGATTTTTCCTTTCTCATTTAGATTTACAATCCATCTGAAAAAAAAAACAACAACCTCACAACTTTAAAAAACATATATAATGTAAAGTAGGATGAAGACAAGTTTTTTCCAGATGGAGTACAGTTGACCTAACTCTATTAAAAATAAAATTCTTTCCCCACAATCTTAAATGTTTATGTACCTAATAACAGAACATCAAAATGCATGAAGCAAAAGCTATAAAGAGAAATAGATAAATTCATAGTTATATTAGATTTCTAATATAACTCGATCAACTGTAAACCTATTTGTCCCTATTGACGTTTAAAGAAAGCTCCACCTAACAGCAGAATACACATTCTTTTTAAGTGCACCCAGAGCATTTACTAAGATAAACTGTATTGTATGCTATCAAACAAGTCCCAATAAATTTTAAAAGATTCAAATCATACAAAAAATGCTGTCTTCATAGTATGAGTGTGTTTCGTGTTTGGTAATTGTAATCATTGTTGCTTTTGTTGTGGTCATCCATTTACAATGCTTGGTGTCAGTTTATTTATCTCTTGTAAAAATAAAATACAGTGTGTGTGTGTGTGTGAAAAAAAAATGCTCTCTTATTACAATGGATAAAATTAGGAGTCAACAAAGATATCTGGAAAATCTAATATTTTGGAAATAACACACTTCTAAGTAACTGATGGGTCAAAGAAGAAATCCAAAGGGAAATTAAAAAGTATTTTACACTGAATAAAATTATTCTGATAATGTGGTGAATTTATTTTTTTTAAATATGAAATCAGTCTTAGAATGAACCACTCTTGGTTGTGGTGAATTTTCCTTTTTATGTCTTTAGATTAAATTTCCTAATATTTTATTTAGGATTTTTGTTCATCAGAGAAATTGGTCTTTAATTTTCCTTTCTTTTCCAACATACAGCAAGGTTGAAAGAATGTTACAGTGAACACCTGTTTATCCACCACCTAGATTCTATAATTAACATTACAAAATTGTTAATTATAGTAAAATAAATATAACAAAATTTACCATCTTAATTTTTAAGTGTACATACAGTTCAGTAGTGTTAAGTACATTCACACTGTTGAGCAACCAATCTCCAGACTTTTTCATCTTGAAAATGGAAACTCTATACTCATTAAACAACTCCCAATTTCTCTACACCCCCAGCCCCTGGCAACCACAATTCTACTCTCTGTTTTCTATGAATTTGACTTTCTTGAACCTCATATGAGTGAAATCCTACAGTATTTGTCTTTTTGTGACTTACTTCACTTAGCAATGTCCTCAAGGTTCATCCATGTTGTAGCTTATGTCACAATTTCAATACTTTTTAAGGTTGAGTAAATATGTATATACAACATTTTACTTAACCATGCATCTGTCAATGGAGACATGTGTTGCTTACACCTTTTAGCTATTGTGTATGATGCTGTTATGAACAAGGGTATGCAAATATCTCTTTGAGACCCCACTTTAAATTCTTTCGTAAATTTACCCAGAATTTTAAGATCATATGGTAATTCTATTTTTAATTTTTGGGGGAACTGCCATACTGTTTTTCATAGCTTCCAATTTCTTCATATCCTCACCAATACATTTTTTTTTAAGTAGTAGTCATCCTAATGGACATGAGGTCGTAGTTGTAGTTTTGATTTAGTTGTAGTTGGTCGTAGTTGGTTTGTAGTTGTAGTTTCCTAATAATTAGTGATGTTGAGCATCTTTTCATGTTCTAGTAGGCCATTTGTATATCTTCTTTGGAGAAATATCTATTCAAGTGTTTTGCCCATTTTTGAATCAGGTTATTGTTTTTGTTGTTGAGGTTTAAGAATTCTTTATATATTCTGGATATTAGCCCTTTATGATATATATGATTTGCAAATATTTTCTCTTATTCTGTGTGTTGCCTTTTTACTCTGATGGTAGTATCCTTTGATACACAGAAGCTTTAAATTTTGATGTAGTCCAGTTTATCTGTTTTCTCTTTTGTTGCCCATGCTTTTGATGTCATATCCAAGAAACCATTGCCAAATCCAATGTCATGAAGCTTTTCCTCCTGTTTTCTTGTAAGAATTTTATAGTTTTAGGTCTTTGATACATTTTTAAGTTAATTTTTGCATATGGTGCAAGGTAAGGGTCCAGCTTCGTTCTTTTGTATGAAGATACCCAATTTTCCCAACTCCATTTGTTGAAGAAATTGTTCTTTCCCCATTGAGTGGTCTTGGCATCTTGTTGAAAGTCATTTGACCATATATGTGAGGGTTTATTTCTGGGCTCTCTGTTGTAGTCCATTGGTCAATATGTTTGTCTTTATGTCAGTACCACACTATTTTGATTAGTGTGGTACTGACATAAAGACAGTACCACACCAACAGCTTTGTAATAAGCTTTGCAATAAGTTTTAGCTTTGTAATAAGTTTTGAAATCAGGAAGTGTGAGACCTGCAACTTTGTTCTTATGTGTCAATATTATTTTGACTATTTGGGGTCCCTTGAGATCACTTACGAATTTTAGGATGGATTATTCTATTTCTGCAAAAATGCTATTGGGATTTTCACAGGGATTACATTAAATCTTTATATCAGTGTGACTCATGGCTTACTTAGAAGCGAACCTCTTAGTTTACAAACGTGGAATATTATGTACCTTTTTTTAAGATATAAATTTATTTATTTATTTATTTATTTATTTTTGGCTGCGTTTGGTCTTCATTGCTGCCTGCAGGCTTTCTCTAGTTGCGGCGAGCGGGGGTTACTCTTCGTTGCGGTGCGTGGACTTCTCATTGCCGTGGCTTCTCTTGTTGCAGAGCACGGGCTCTAGACGTGTGGGCTTCAGTAGTTGTGGCATGTGGGCTCGGTAGTTGTGGCTCTCGGGCTCCAGAGCACAGGCTCAGTAGTTGTGGCGCATGCGCTTAGTTGTTCCGCAGCATGTGGGATCTTCCCAGACCCGGGCTTGAACCTGTGTCCCCTGCATTGGCAGGCAGAGTCTTTTTTTTTTTTTTAATTATTTGCTTTATTTATTTATTTTTTAAATTTTATTTATTTATTTATTTATTTATTTATTTATGGCTGTGTTGGATCTTCGTTTCTGTGCAAGGGCTTTCTCTAGTTGCGGCAAGCGGGGGCCACTCTTCATCGCGGTGCGCGGGCCTCTCACTATCGCAGCCTCTCTTGTTGCAGAGCACAGGCTCCAGACACGCAGGCTCAGCAACTGTGGCTCACGGGCCTAGTCGCTCCGCGGCATGTGGGATCTTCCCAGACCAGGGCTCGAACCCGTGTCCCCTGCATTGGCAGGCAGATTCTTAACCACTGCGCCACCAGAGAAGTCCCATTATGTACCTTTTTATTACTGATTTGTAGTTTAATATCACTGTGGTCAGGGAACATACTCTAAATTATTTCAAGCCTTTGAAATTAGTTGAGGTTTGATTTGTGACTAAGCATATTAATAAATGCCACTTACACACTTGGAGAGACTGTGTAATCTGTCCATATATATAGTGTTCTGTATATATCAATTAGATAAGTTATTTGTGTTGTTCTGGTCTTCTAATTTTTGTGCGTGTCTGTTTTCCATCAGTTATTGAGAGAAGTGTATTAAAAATATCCCTTTCTGGTAGTGGATTTGTGTGTTTCTCCTTTTAAGATGTTTATTTTTGCTTTATGTATTTTGAAACTCTGTCAAACTAGATCAAATGATCTAGTACAGATTTTATGATATCCAAGGAATTGTGATATCTTTCTTGTAGTTTATATTATTATAAAAATTATTATTTATTATCATTATAAAAATGTTTTTCTTTATGTCTTGTAATGCACTTGTCTTATTAGTATAAGCTACTTTCTTATTAGTGTAGCTGAGCTAGCTTTTTTTTGGTTTATGTTTCTATTATATATCTTTCCACTCTGTTACTTTCACTCTATGTTCCTATATTTAAGAATTGTTGGGCTTCCCTGGTGGCGCAGTGGTTGAGAAGCTGCCTGCCAATGCAGGGGACAAGGGTTTGAGCCCTGGTCTGGGAAGATCCCACATGCCGCGGAGCAACTGGGCCCGTGAGCCACAACTACTGAGCCTGAGCGTCTGGAGCCTCTGCTCCGCAACAAGACAGGCCGCGATAGTGGGAGGCCCGTGCACTGCGATGAAGAGTGGTCCCCACTCACCGCAACTGGAGAAAGCCCTCGCACAGAAACGAAGACCCAACACAGCCAAAAATAAAAATAATAAATAAATAATTAATAAAAAATTAAAAAAAAAAAAAAAAAAAGAATTGTCTCTTGTAGTCAGTACATGGTTAGTTTTATTATTTTTTAATCTAAACTGACAAGCTTAAGATTTTCATCTATTACATTTAGTATAATTACTGATACATGTGGATTTTTATCATCTTACTATTTATTTTCTATTTAACCACCTGTTTTATGTTTCTTTTTCTCTCCTTTTTTGTCCTTTTTTAGATTAGTCTATTTTTTGTTATTCAGTTTTTATCCTCTACTACTTTGTTAGCTACTTACTATTATACTAGCTTTGTCAAGTGGTTACTCTAGAGATTATTTGTACATTCTTGACTACTTATAGTCTAATAAAAATGATTTTTATCACTTTGCTTTTAATGCCAGAATCTTAGAACACTAACTCCATTTATACATCCAAACACCTTTTGTGTCATTGTCATGCATTTTAATTTTACATATATTTTGAGCCCCTCAAATTGTTTTATATTGCTAATATTATTGATATTTACCCACATATTTACCTTTTCTGTTGCTCTTTATTCTTTCCTGCAATTACTTGCTTCATTTAAAAATTATTTTCCTCCCATCTGAATCTTTTAGTATTTCTTTTCATTTAGGGCTCCTGGCAATTAAGTCTCTTAGATTTTGTCTGAACACTTATTTACCTTTTTTACTTTGAAAAATGTTCAGTCCTTCAGAAATGTTATACCCGTGAACAACCATGAAAATTTTACCTAGATTCACCAGTTAGCATTTTTCCACATTTGTTTTCTTTCCCTATTTCTTTTACCTGATCCATTTGGGAGTTAGTTGCAGATATCATAACATTTCCCCCTAAATATTTAATTCAGTATATAACTCCTAAGAACAGAGCCTTCTCCTACATAACCACAATATAGTTATCACACACATAATTTATCATTGATACACATTACTTCATCCATATTCACATTTCTCCATGTCTCAATAATGTATTTGATAGCATTTTGTTTTATTTTGATTTTTCTTTCTATTTTCAATCTGGGATCCAATCAAGAATCATGCATTGTTGTATGTAGTTGTAATGTTTTCTTGGTCTGCTTTTATACAGAACTATTTCTTAGCCTTTGTTGGACATTCATGTCAGATACTTTTGAAGTGTAGGCCAGTTTTGTAGAATATCCTCAGTTTGAGTTTGTCTTATTGTTTCATCATGATTAGATGCAGGTCAAACATTTTTGGCAGGATATTATGTAGATGACATATTCTTTTCAGATCAGCTCATCAGGGAGAACTTAATGTCAATTTGTAGTATTTTCATTAATTTTTAAAAGAAATTTTGCATTTTTAGTTGATAGTTCCCTTTTTATCCAAGAGTAGTTTGAGTTTGAAAAAATCCTGGCGAGAGAGCCTTTTTAATTTTTAATTTTTTAAAATTTCTCTTTTTATTGCATAGAAATCAGAGAATGTTATTTCCATATCTGCTTAATAGAATTTGATTATTCGTGATCTAATATCACTCTTTATGACTGTCCTGTGTATACTTAAGAAAATGGCTCATTCTCTGTTATCAGGGTAAAAGTTTGATAGCTGTCTGTAAGATTTGACGTTATTAAATCGTCCTCTATTTCCTTATTTTTTTGTCAGCTTGCTCTCTCTTAAAATGAGAATAGTGATAGGTGAAAGTCTGTAATTATTAGTGGTTTTCTGTGTATTTTTCTTTTCATCTCCCATAGTTTTTGCTTTAAGAAGGTGGTTGTGTGATTTAGTGCATAAATATTAATAACTGTTGTATTTTCATTATACTGCTAATTCTAGATGTTATAAAATGTTTCATCTCTGACCTTCAGCTTGAATTTTCCTTGCCTGATATCAGGCCCATAACCCTTGATATCTTATTGTTTTAATTTGCTTTGTGTATTCTTTCCCATGTCTTTTTTTATTAACTTTTGATTTACTTTGTTTTGGGAAGACCTTTTATATACAGCATAGAGTTGTTTTTTGCTTTGTGAGCCAATTTGAAATTTTAAAAAATATACCACTTAATCACATTCACATTTACTGGTATGACTTTTATATTTGGTCTTTTTTTAAAAAATAAATTTATTTATTTATTTATTTACTTATGGCTGTGTCGGGTCTTCGTTGCTGCGTATGGGCTTTCTCTAGTTGCGGCAAGTGGGTGCTACCCTTCGTTGTGGTGCACGGGCTTCTCATTGCGGTGGCTTCTCTTGTTGTGGAGCACGGGCTCTAGGTGGGTGGGCTTCAGTAGTTGTGGCACGCGGGCTCAGTAGTTGTGGCACGTGGACTCTAGAGCACAGGCTCAGTAGTTGTGGCTTATGGGCTTAGCTGCTCTGAGGCATGTGGGATCTTCCCGGGCCCGGGCTTGAACCCGTGTCCCCTGCATTGGCAGGCAGATTCTTAACCACTGAGCCACCAGGGAAGTCCCTATATTTGGTCCTTAATATCTTATTATTTTGTTATATTTACAGTTTCTTTATGGTCTGTTTTGTGTGTGTATGGGTATGTGAGTGTGTTGAGTGTGTACTTTTTGGTACTTCAGAAGGCTTTTGTTTTTTGTTCTATTGTTTAACTTTATAGTAATATCTTTTATCATGTCCTTATTCTGCCTTTTCCATACTTAATTGTCTTCTCTTTTATTTTTAAAAGATATCTTTTGACTCCTACTTATTAAGTTATAATCAATGAACTTATTTTACTTTCTCTCATCTTCCATTTTTAATATTTGCATTATTTCTGCTTTTTAAGATAGTATAACATTTACAAATCATTTTTCTAATCTTGTCCCCACTCTTAGTTTTAGGTCTTTAATTAA
Organism: Balaenoptera physalus; assembly: GCF_965194825.1. Taxonomy (NCBI): domain Eukaryota; kingdom Metazoa; phylum Chordata; class Mammalia; order Artiodactyla; family Balaenopteridae; genus Balaenoptera; species Balaenoptera physalus. The sequence continues at coordinate 69,752,174 of NC_138893.1, read as the reverse complement.
ATATATTACATGCTTACTATCAGTCTTCTTACTGAAGTTTACCCATACTTTTTGGTTAGAAGAAGCTCATCTCTAATAAATTTCTTAGGAAAAGCTTGTAAATACAGTATTTTCTGAGTGTTTGGATGTTTAAAACTTTTTCTTTAGCCATAACACATAAAGGACAGTTTGGCTAGACATGAAATGTTTGGTTCATAACTTTCCAAGTTTCTTCTTTCTTTGGATTTTTAGCTCCCCTCTAGTTCTTGCCTCAACTGCTGTCTGCTGAATTATCTAGATTTTCTTATATTTCTAGGTTGGGAGATTTGGTATATCATCAGGTATTCCTTCCTTTTGTCATGCACATATCAGTTCATATCTTAAAGATAAGCGCTAAGGCTTCATATCTTTAATTTTCAATTTTAACCATACACCATAAATTGTTGTGATGCTTTTATTAAAATCTACTATATTGGGGACTCCTAGAGCACTCCTAGGTTTGATGATTTGCTTGAAGGACTCACAGGATTAGCTTATAGTTTTATTCATAGCTAAGATTTATTATAGCAAAAAGAGCGTACAAAGCAAAATCAGCAAAGGGAAAAGGTGCATGGGGTGAAGTCCAGAGGAAACCAAGCACAGGCTTTCCCAGTGAAGTATCATAAGATATGACTAATTACTCTGTCAGTGAGTTGTCAGCGCATGTGGAATGTTGTCTACCAGGGAAGCTCATTAAAGATTCTTTGCCCAGGGGTTTTATTAGGAGCTTTTCATGGAGGCACCCTCTGCCTAGCATGTACCAAAATTCCAGACTCCCAGAAGGAAAGTTGATGTTCAGCATAAACCATATTGCTTGCACAAACAGTTTAGGCCCAATGAGCCACTCTTATCTGTTATGGTAGCAGGAAATACTACTACTTCTTGAAATAGAAGTTCCTAGAAGCCAGCCAAGGGCCAGCCTTGCAAGCAGATCTTTTCAAGGATAGCAGTTTAGGTCTGTTAACTCTTTTTTGCAATAGCTACCTAGCCAAATACTTTACTCATCTTACTAGGAAAAGTTGTTGGGGATCTAAAATAGGTCAGCAATGTCATACCTAATATAATCAGTTTTCTTCTCTGCAAAACTCTGACAAATAATTAATAGTGATGAAAAATAAAATTATTTTTCTATAACATTCTCAGAAAATTATACTCAATGAAGGAAGATAGCAAAATTCTTCTCAATCATAAGCTTAAGATTTTAATCTTTTTAAACATTTTAGATTGACGTAATCCAAATGCCAGTATGTTACAGAAGTAACCTTTTCTTCCTTCATTAATTTTTGTTAATGGGCAGAGAAAATGACCGTGTAAAGAATTATATATTGACTCTTTTCTTTTAGCCTAAGAAAGCTGTCAAGGTAAAACCTCGTCCACCTGTAGTTCCTCGACCTTCCAGTAGTTCCACGGCAGCTGCTCGCCACAGATTGTTAAGGGTTCTCCCCCACATTGGGCAGTCTTGTTTACCTTCTCCTGGGAACACATATCTGCCTGACTCGGCCAGCAATGCCATTTCAAGTTTGGCAGCTCTGCCCCCTGCTGATAGATCCATATCATCTATCGCTAGTGATTTTCTTAAGGAAGACGATAACTGGGAGAGTAACACACAGTCTCATTCCAATAGTGGCTTCAAACTACCACCTCAGATACCCCCTATGGAGTTTGAAAATGACAAAGAGCTTGCTGATTCTATTCTCCATCTTGGATCATCCCTACCTAGGCGGACAAAAAACTTTTCAGGAAATTTGTCATCTAATAATGAGGATGACACTGTTTTATTTCCAACTTCAGAAGAGTGTGTAACTGAAGAATTGCTTCTACCTGAAGTGGGTTCGTTTGCTTCCTTTACCGAAGGAAATGCTGATGAACAGAGCAGTGGCTTAGAAGGCACACGGAAGGTAAATCCAGAATCCTCACTCACTAATGGTGATAAAGGGTTGAAAGCTACAGAGCAGCATCTTAAATATGTTGCAAAAGTGTTGAGTGGTGAATCAGTAGAAGCTGCAGTTTTCGACCACCGTGAATTAAGTGCTCACAAGAATAGACTCTTATCACCTCTTCACTGTTCTGCACCAATGTCACTACATAACTCTCTGGTGAAACCACAGAGACAGTCCAAATGTTTTGAGTCTGGGAACCTCCAGTCTTCTGCTTCACAAAATGTGCTTCGGTCGCTGGACGTTCGAAATATAACTGATTCTTCTTTCTCTAGGACTACTCGCTTTCGAGCTGTTAAAGTCGATTCACCTGGGAAAAGATCTGATATTATTTCTAAAGTTGAGGCTCGGGATATCACAGAAATGGCTAACAAGGCTACCAAAGAGCCTGTTGGTTGTGTAAATAACATAGGTTTTCTTGCTTCACTGGCCCGGAGCGCAAGCAGAGACAGCTTGCAGAGCACACATGGGGCAGGCAGGCTTCGAACCTCTGGAATTGGGCTGTTTACAAACCTCCAGCATTTTCAGGAAGAAAGCCTTAGGAAAAGTTCTCCCCAGTTAGAACCTACAGAATTTTTTTTAGTAAGTATTTGCCTTTCAATATGTTCTACTAGTTATCCATGTAGTGATTCAACATATAGTTTGTTTTTTGTTTACACATTAAATAAAGAGGCCTAAGGTTGAATTCTTTTCATAACTTTCTCTTAAAATGTTTATCAGTTTGTAGAAAATTTTTTTGACAGTTGAATTTTAAATAATGTTTTAGTCCTAAATTGAGAACTGTAATTTGAAAGTAGCTTTGTGTAAACAGTTTATCATGTATTTTTAAATACTAAATATTTTTATTAATGTTTTTCCTCAATAAGAACTTTTATTTGAGCCATCGAATTTTACTTTCTTATAGATAAAGAGTAAGTACAATATTGATGGATGTGACAATCAGGTTCCAAGTTAATTTAATTAAAAATAGATTAAATAATTTTAAATGAAAGCTCAGCAGCATTTTTATAATAAAATATAATTATTTCATGTTTGGTGATCTTTCCTTCTATTTTCCATTAACTCACCTCTATAGATGTTTTGTGTTTTAATTGTAGTCTGCCCGTGGTATTGGAATGAATGGAAATAATACAGCAGCAGGGAAAAGAGTAGGTAAGCAACAGATAATTTTGAAAACAATATAAGGCTAATAATCATAGCATTATGCATACTATGAATTTGAATTTTCAAAGAGAAATGAGAACATTCTCTGTGGTATGTACAGAGTAAACTTTCCCTAAACTTTGTTCCACTTAAGAAAATGATTATGAGAACTGACTGTAGGACATATTTGAAGAATCAAACAAAAATTGAAATTGAGGTCTCTGTTGTCTGGGAAAAGATATGATCTATGAGAAAAGATAAGATGCATGAAAAATTAACATGTCGTTCGCAACCCTCCCAGTCCCTGACCACTCTAGAGCCATGCTGGGTGCTGGATGGGTTTTGAGGAAATACCCTAGAAAGGTGTTTCTTAAAGTCATGGTCCAATATCAAGGACAGTAGTAAGAGCTCCATTTGATGAACTGTTTTTTTCTGGATGAAAGAAAGGGACAGTCTCTTTGACTAGCCCTTTCCAAGGCATAGTAGCAGAAATGACTATATTCTTAGCACTCACTTCTACCAATAACACCTTAAAGGTGCACTGGGCAGCCATTATTTCCTAAGAAGCCATTACTATCATCATTTTTTGTGTTTTAATACCCAGACTAGAGATGGAAACCCTACCAAAGATGTACCACCTTTGTAGCCCCAAAGTTCTAAAGAATACATTATGGTTGCCATGTTACTTTCATATCTTTAAAGAGATACCTAGGGTTTGTGTCCACTACTGTATAAGGCCCAAGGTTCTAAAGTCTTAATATATCCACTTTTTAATTTTTTTATTGTGATAAAACCCACAAAACAAAATTTACTATCTTAACCATTTTTAAGTGTACAATTGAATGACATTAAGTAATTAACATTTTTGGCCAACCAACACCACCATACATCTCCAGAACTCTTTTCCTCTTGAAAAACAGAAACTCTGTATCCATTAAACATTAACTCCTCATTCCTCCCTCTCCCCAGGCCCTGGCAACCACTGTTCTATTTTCTGTCTCTATAATTTTAACTACTCTAAGTACCTCATATAAGTGAAATCATTCAGTGTTTGTCTTTTCATGCCTGGCTTACTTAGCATAGTGTTCTCAAGGTTCATCTATGTTGTAGCATGTGTCAAAATTTCCATACTTTTTAAAGCTGAATAATATTCCATTGTATGTATATACAACATTCTGCTTACCTCTGTATCTATGGATGGAGACTTGTGTTGCTTCCACATTTTACCTGTTGTGAATAATGTTATTACAGACACGAGTATACAAATATCTCTTTGAGACTCTGATTGCAGTTCTTTTGGGTATATATCCAGAAGTGGAATTGCTGGTTCATATGGTAATTCTATTTTTAATTTTTTGAGGAACTGCCATACTGTTTACTGTTTTCCGTAGTAGCTGTACCATGTCACATTCCCACCAGCAGTGTACAAGGTTTCCAGTTTTTCTACATTCTCACCAATACTTGGTATTTTCTGGTTTGTTTTGTTTTGTTTGATAGTGGGCATCCTAACAGGTGTGAGGTAGTATCTTATTGTGGTTTTGATTTGCATTTCCCTGATGATTAGTGAAGTTGAGTATCTCTTAATGTGCTTAACCATTTGCATATCTTCTTTGGAGAAATATGTGTTCAAATTGCTTGCCCATTTTTGAATTTGATTGTTTTTTGTTGTTGAGTTTTAGGTGACTCTATATATTCTGGATGTTAATTCCATATATATGATTCACAAATATTTTATCCCATTCTGTAGGTTGCCTTTTTACTTTGTTGATAATATCTTGATGCACAATAGTTTTTAATTTTCATGAAGTTCAATCTGTCTATTTTTTCCTTTGTTGCCTGTGTCTGGTGTTGTGTTCAATATAAATTGTTGCCATATCCAGTGACATGAAGCTTTTCCCGTATATTTTATTTTAGGAGTTTTATAGTTTTAGGTCTTACATTAGGTCTTTCATACATTTGAATTAATGTTTATATATGGTGTAATGTAACGGTCCAACGTTATTCTTTTCCATGTGGATATCCAGTTTTCGAGGCACCATTTGTTAAAAAGACTGTCCTTTTCCCCATCGAATGGTCTTGGCACCCTTGTCAAAATCATTTGATTATATATGTGAGGGTTTATTTCTGGGTTCTTTATTGTATTCCATTGATCTGTATGTCTGTCTTTATGCCAGTACCACACTGTTTTGATTATTGTAATGTATCTACTTTTAATGTTATAATTATTTTTCTTTGACACCTATTTAAATCTGTCCAGTCCTAACCCACAGCTCAGCCTCTTGGAAGTTTGTGTTGTACTTGTCCCATCTCTCTCAACTCTAATTCAGCCTACAGTGCTTTCTTCTGTTCTCGCTGCTCCTCTGAAACTGCCATTGCTGAGGTCACCAAAGATCTCCATAATTTCAAATCCAGTGGATACTTCTGTATCCTTATCTTACTTGATTGTTATGGCCTTCTTCTTGAAATAGTTTTTTTTTTTTCTTTTCCATTCTTTCTCCCTTTTTATTTCTTTTTTTATTCTGGGCTATTACATTTTTGTAGATTTTTGGTTTTGTTTGTTTTTGGTTTTTTTAAGCCTCAGTTTTCTTTTTAACTTGTTTTACCAGTCCCTCTGCTTGTCCCCGGGTGTATACTCTTTTGATTGATTTCATTTAGGTCAAGTCATCAGCTGCTACCTGCAGTGATGATTCTCCAAACTAGAGCTATGTAACTTGCCGCCGTTTTCTTTCATTAATAACTGTATCATTCTGAATTACCTAGAAGAGTCTGTGAAAGTTTTGGCATAAGTTTTGTTTAAGTGACTTAATCGAGTTCCTCCACTGGTCCTCTTTGCTTTTCACTGTAGGGTCTCCCTTGGAAATCTTATCCATCTTCATAGCTTTAGTTATCATTTTTAGGCAGATGATTACCAAACTTGCATCTTGAACACTGTTTAATACTTCGTTTGCTGCCTTATTCTGTTGGGTGAATTTTTATAGATTATTGTGTTAGATCAAATATTAGACCATATTTCCTAAATACTGGTCTAATTAGACCAATTAGACCAATATTTAGGAAATGCCAAACAAGTGAGTTAATCCAAATATCTTTACTCTCGTTCTGAAAAGCAACTCTTCGCATTGGCATTATTTTATTGACTTTTTCTTTATTCATATGTTCATTACACATTTGAGAGAAGGCTTCAGAGAGGAGTTGATGATTGATGGTGTCTTCTTACAGGATGAGTAGAGTTTTACTAGGTTGACAAGGTTACTGGAGCATTTTAGAAGAAAAGATTGCACATGTGAATGGGTCTGGCACATCATTCAGGGTGGGTATGATGTGGCAAATGACAGAAAATGACTCTGGAAAGTTAGAAAGGTGTCATATTGGACATGTAAGACCTTGAATGTCAATCCATAGAAGTTGAATTTTTCCTGCTGGTAGTAGGGAACCTATATATTAGGGCTGGTTCCTATCATGGAGTTTATGACTAATAATTTTTTTTCTCTGGTTGGTAGAAGGATATATGGAAACCATTGTCATAGGAGAAGACTGCGGTTATGTTTCTCTGCCACCTTATTTCGGTCACTACTATGTTCTCTGTTTCTGCACATTCACAGGAGTTCTTGAATAAAAAAAAAGCTTGGGAAACATTGCATTAAGCACCCCCAAGCAAAGAAAAACATGAAAATATGACTACACTGGACTAAATTTTCGTCAACAGATTTTTTTTTCTACTGTTGTTTAAGGAAGAATATCCTAAGCATGAATTTCAAAGATAATTGCAATTAGATGAGCTTCAGAGGATATCTGGTAGTATATGCCTTTCCTCTGTGTCCTGTGCAAATGTTTGTCTTATTTTTATTATTTAAGAAGAGGAAAGTATCCCATCACCTTTGTGAAATGTTCTTGATAACTCTAAGTGCACTTGAAGAAGAAAGTGCTTATTAACTTGAGTTGGTGCCTGGCCACCATTAGGAGTCATAAGTTAGTTTCCAGTTTTAGGCAATTTTTTTTTCCAGTTTTGGGCAAGATCTGGGACTGTATTTTAGACTAGTAATAAAGCATACTTAATTTTACTGGGCTTGTATATCCAGCACCCAGTTTGGGTCATGGCAAAAGGCATAGTGCCAATTAATTGTAATTCCAACTTTTCAAACCCTTGAAGGATTTTCAGAGACTTTTAGCTGCCAGATAAACATTAAGCCCAGACCTCTCAAACCTTTTTCAGTAGTAAAAATAGGTATCATCTCTATTGACACTCTAACATTTTTCTTCTCACTTCTTCCCTTTGTTTTTGCTTTCTTTGTTTGCCTCTTGTTTCTTGGCCTTTGGGTGCCACCACGCACTGTGTACTTACACTGTTAGTGTAACAAGTATGGATAGTGACATTGAGTCTCTCTGCTTATGAGTGGGGTTTGTTGGAATTCTGCTCAGTTCTAAAAGCATTTCACTTAGTATTTAAAGAAATTGATTTAATTCTTTCTCATATAATAGCAGGTGTGCTCTTATATTTAAGGTAAAAAATCAAGTTGTTACAATAGCCCAGAATTTAGTAAATATTTTCTGAAAAGGTAGTAGTACTGTGAAATCGAGCAGTGTACCCTGTGAGTCACTATTGATAATATGATATTTTATATAAATATAACATTTAAAATTTTCAGAATGCTTTTGTATGTGAGAACTGAGTTGACCTTTAAACACTTAGAAACTTAGGGAGAAAAATACATGTCCTGTTATCTTAAAAATGAACAAATTGAAGTTTTGAAAGAATAAATAACTTGCTCGTGGTTTGATGAATTTAGTTTCTATGGTATAATTAGGTCTAAAAGACCAGTTTCATGATATTCTTGTGCTCCTTCTTGGTGTGAAAGAACAGGGTGATTGTAATACATATTATATTGTTCCTCAGAAGCCTCATAAATATGATTTTGAACCAGATCTTCTTCTTGATTCTCTGCCAAAGTTCAGTATACTTTAAATATACTGAGTGTCCTCAGAAATAATTAGAAAGGTGTTGGTATGTAAAAAATATAAGTCCTAAAAATATGTCTTAGTCAGTAGAAACCTACCACCTTAAAAAATATAACAGTTCTAGTGCATCTTTACTTGCAACTCTGTAAATAATTTTAGATATAAGAAAAAAGCACTAATTAATTTTTTATGGCTTAGAGGTTTGCTGTGGCAGGAATGTGTTTAATGTTTTAATAGTATTTCACATCTAGAATTTTATGTCTGTATTAATCAAGGTGTGCTTTCTCCTACAGGAGAATGTACTCATCACCTCCCACCCGTGAAAGCCCCTATTCAAACAAGGAAGAAAACAACAAAGCATTGTTTTCTTTGTGGAAAGAAAACTGGACTGGCTACTAGCTACGAATGCAGGCAGGTTGGCTAGCTGAAAAGCTGAGATGCTTTCTTTGTGGTGACCCAGTGTGGGGATACAATACAAAATGTTCTTTAAATTGCCTATTCATAACATCATTAAGATGATGTTCAAATAGCAGACCCAGCTGAACTCCTTATTGGCTGAAGTAAAGAGCAAGTAGGTAGCTTATGTGTTTCCAAAGTCATGAGATCCTCCCCTGCCCTTTAAAGTAGGATATATAAACCAATGGAAGTGTACTTTCTTTGTTTTACGATAGATATACTTGGTTTCTCTTTTGACTGTAGCTTGGAAGAACCCCTCCTCCAAGATTCTATTTTATTTTATTTATTTATTTGGCCGCTCTGAGTGGCATGCAGGATGCAGGATCTTAATTCCCCAACCAGGGATTGAACCCTTGCCCCCTGCAGTGGAAACGTGGAGTCCTAACCACTGGACCACCAGGGAATTCCCGATTCTATTTTAAATTAAACAAAAAAGGACTAAATTTAACATTAATGTACTATAAATTATGATTATATGGTACACTTTTCAAAACAGATGAATAATATGTTTATAAAAATAATTAATTTTTTCCTACCCATAATTATTTTTTCATTAGCATTGCTAATATGCTCCAAGGATGGTGTCTGCCCTTAGGTTGAGGCCAGGCATTAAACAAAGCTGCTGCTTTTTAGAGTGTATTCTGTTCGAATGGAAACAGCTTATCTTGTTGCTAGAAGTACTTTAAAATCCTTTCATGGCATAGTTAGGTTTTACATAATTTAATTTTCTTATGAGACTGAATTTCTCAGAAATTCAGAGTTCTCCCAGGTTTACTAGATATAAGAGGAAGTGGTAGATATATTTATTGCTTTTTGCAGTTTTACTACTTCCTAGAGGTCAACAGCCTGTTTCACTCCAGAAGAGATTCTTTATTATAAAGTCTCATATTCATAGACAGTTAACCGGTTCTTTTTTTGGGGTGCTTGTGCTTGTTTATGAGTAGAAGGGAAATGTCAGCCCTGCACTTCTAAAGAGAACTAAAGGGCTCCTGCTGGACTACCTGAAATCAAGCTTTGATCTCCCAAAGAGATGAGGCTCTTGTAGAAATGTGACTATTCACATAAACTTTTTTTGTGCTTTAGATGTGGAAACAACTTCTGTGCATCTCATCGCTATGCAGAAACTCACAGCTGCACCTATGATTACAAGAGTGCAGGGAGGAGATACTTACAGGAGGCAAATCCTGTGGTTAACGCACCAAAACTTCCAAAAATCTAACTCTTGCTCTGCACCTAACTGTTCTGCCCGAGGAATCGTATTACAATGACAGAAGAAATATTGCTTAGACTGCATTATTTTTGTTCGACTCCAAAAGATTTGCCAAATAACAAAAGCATATTATGCATACTGTTGGAGAACGAGAATGCTACTGTATTTGACATCTTTATTCTTTGGTGAATCAAAAGTTTTAAAAGTAGTTTAAAAAACTTTATAATGATTTAGCTTTGTTATTGTATGTCATGTGTTAAGTATTTTATATTTGATACTGCAGTTTTACTAGACAAGTCTTCAAAAGATGCACTTTAGGAAGTTAACATTGACTGTGTAACCAGCTTCCATGTTGTACAGAAATGAGCCTTCATGTAATGGCTCTACTCAAATCTACAATTTTTTTTGTGGGGGTCGGGTGGGTGGGGATTTAAAACAAATATCCCATACGTGAAAGTTTATTGAGTTTACTGGCAAGTTCCTTTTTATTTCAAGCTTTTTGTAAAAGAACATTTGGTTTTCCAGTGTGGTTTTAACACATATATTTGTTCCATATTCAGACTGGCATTCAGATATGTATCCATTCTATAAAACACATCATGTTAATCATAGTATATATTTCTTAAAATACTACTTTTTGAATGGTAGTTTTAAAATAGATGATGTCCCACTTGTTGCCATTAAATACAGAACCCAACTTTTCACTTTTTGAAAAATGGCTATACTGAAAACAAAATCTCACAGCTTGGTTTGTTTTTCTTATGTTGAGTGCTATTACCAGGAGAAATTCAAATAAATATTCAATTTCATTATGATTTTGATTATTTACAATAATTTTTCTTTTATAAATACTTTAAAACCATTTAATTAAATAAATCAGTAATTTATTCTACTTGGAAAAACTGACTGTCAGTATAAAAGAACGCTTTTAAGGTGTAAGGGCCCTGCTCCCCAGATGTAGCTAATATACCATTCCAGCTTTTGGGAGGCCACTTGCTTTATGGAAGCTTAGTTGAATCTGATGCTGAACCCTGGTAAATAGCTGGCAGGCAACCCAAGTAGACTCTGCAACTCTAGTCCAACCCAAGTGGGATCTGCACTGGTGCCAGAAAGCTAATTTAGGTGCTCCACAGGGCCACAGGGCCTCTTTCTCCATGCAAGGCTGAATGAAATGAAGAGTTCCGTTACCCTTCCTCTGCTTCCTATAAGAGATTAAATGTTGAGTGGAGAAAGATGCCTTCATCTCTCTGAAGGCATGCTCTTTCAGAGCAAGAAGGAAATACATTTACAAAAGGGAAAGGTGAGAAATTAGTGGAGTAGTGATGCAAGTAGGGGTTGATAGCATACTTTTTAAGGGGGGCTATATAGGCTAATGAAAAATATTTCCATCTGTGTTGAGCAGTTCAGCTTTTACTCTATTACATGGATAGGCTGCTGAAAAATGGGCCAAGACATATTTATTCTATAGATAAATATGGATGCTTAGGAAATGTTTGGTATATGCTTAGTGCACTATGCTTTATAAACCAAGACCATGTAGAAATAAGTTTTGTTTTAAGTTTACCAAAGATTTTGGTCAAAGTTGAGTCTTTTTTTTCTAATTTCTAAGTCACTGAGAAATAAACCAGTTTAACTCAAGAAATTATATATATATATATATATATATATCTTTTTTTTAAACATCTTTATTGGACTGTAATTGCCTTACAATGGTGTGTTAGTTTCTGCTGTATAACAAAGGGAATCAGCTATACACATACATATATCCCCTGGGAGGCATTTCTTTATGCCTTAAATTCTTACGGGGAAGTGATCATAATTTTTAGAGACTTCAGATCTATCCTTGCATTGCTAGTAATTAGCAGAATACCTTGCATATAGGCACTGGTTAAACATTAGTTAAATGAATTAATTTTATTGGACAGCTTACCATGACAAAAAACGAAGGCATTTATATTGCTTTATATAACTAAACTAACTTTATATAATAAAATCTAGTTTCTGGATTTTTTTAAACAGCAAGCATTTGGTTTTAGCAACACTAAAAGTCTGAAAAATTTTAACTTTTACCTACATGAAATATTTTCAAGTTTAGTGAATTTTAATCATTCTAATATGGGAATTTTAAATACTAAGATGTTTTAAAATTTTATCAGTTTGTAACGTGTGGAGGTATTTAATTATAAAAAAGAAGACAGGAATTAATTTTCTGATATATGTTTCATATGGTTTTATGCCATCATGATAGATAATTCAGTCCTGTATGTAGCAGTGTTTCCCAAATTATGACCCCTGTACCACTCCTGGAACATGAGATGATTTTAAGTGATACATGGATGAACATTTTTTAATAATTATATATTGTATCAGAAAAAAATGTAACTCTAAGTAACTTAAGTTGAAAATAAAATAAGTTGATATAGGTTAAAAAAAACTGATTGAAAATTGCCAAGCAAGGGTACATACAACAAAAATCATAAAAGTTGACGCGAATGACTGAAATTTAGGAAAGAAGGTATGATGTTCTCATTTTTCTTTGAAAATTATGTTAAACTTTCAAAGTGATTGATGAAAGTAAATTACATAGTTTTAGAAAAACTATATAAGGATGAAAAATGAAAGTAAAAATGTCGCCGTATACCTCCCCCAATCTCTTTTAATAATTTCTATTTTAGTTTTTCTGGTAGTTACCGTCATAACAGTAGCCAATATAGACATTATTTTTTAATGCCCCATTATTACAGGTAAGGAATTTAGCATGATAACACATTACTTCAAGACTGTACTTCCCAATTTTTTAGTGCGTTAGTCTGCTCGTGCTGCCGTAACACAAAATACCACAGACTGGGTGGCTTAAACAGAGAAAACTGTGAGAACAGAAATTAAACAACAGAAATTAATTTTCTCACAGTTCTGGAGGCTAGAAGTCCCAGATCAAGGGATCAAGCAGGGTGGATTTCTGGTAAGATCTCTCTTCCTGGCTTTCAGAGAGCTGCTCTCTCTCTGTCCTCACATGGTCTTTCCTCAGTGTGCACACACGGAACTTTGATGTCTCTTCTTACAAAGACATTAATACCATGGGATCAGGGCCTCTTTCTAATGACCTCATTTAATCTTAATTACATCCTTACTCCAAATACAGCCACACTGGGGGTTAGGGCTTCAACATATGGAGGAGACACATATTTAGTCCAAAATGATTAGTTATTTTTAGTTACAGTAGTTATTTCAAATTCACTCACTCCTCTGCAGTTACCCTAGTCCATGTTACCATAGCTTTCACGTGAGCTATTGCAATAGCTTCCTAACTGGGCTCCTTAAATTAGTTCTGTGTCCTTCATAACCCATTGTCTACTCTTAACTGTAGTGTGCTTGCAGAACCAAAAAATTGAGCACATCGATGCTCGCAATGTATCAGTGACTTCTTGTGTTCTTACAATAAAGACCCAAATCCTTAACCCTTCTTACTAGTAAGGCTCCTGTGGTCTGGCCCCCATCTACTTCTCCAGCCTCATATTGTACTGTTGTTTATCCATGCTTTCTGGGATTTGCCCACACTAACTTTTAGTTTTCCCAGCCTGTTTTCCCTTGTTAACACCCATTCTTTATTCAGATGCCAACTCCATCGTTACTTCCTGAAGGAAGCAAACCTCTGTGTAACTACTGCCCACGTTAAGAAATAAGAAACATTGCCAGTACTCCAGAACTCATTCCTGCCTCCTACCCTTTCCCAATCACTACCACCATCCTTCCATGCTGTGATAGTCATTTTCTTGCATTTTTTAATGGTTTTACCATCTAAGCATGTATCCCTGCAGTTTTGCTTTACAAAAACAAAAACCTTTACACAGTGGAATTGTATGGCATGTATTCTTTATCTGGCAACCAGTGTTGATTATGAGACTTATTTGTGTCGCATGTAGTTGTACTTATTTATTGAAGCATTCTTCTATATGACTGTGCCACAATTTATTCTTCCATTTACTGCTGATGCACATTTGGGTTGTTTCTAGCCTTGAGTATTATATACAATGCTGCTGTGAACATTTGTGCACATGTCTCCTGGAGCACATGTATACACATTTCTTTTGAGTCTACACCTAAGAGCAGAATTGCTGGATCATGGATGATTATTGTGTTCGTTCAACCTATTAGATGATATCAATGAATTTTCCAAAGTGGATTTTACCAGCTTATCTCTACTCATAGCAGTTTGAGAGTCCTCTGTTTCACATCCTTACCAGTACTTACTATCTCTAATCATTCCAGTGATTGGTTTTTGTTTACTTCTCACATGTTCCTGCTCATCTCAGCCAGCCTCCCCACCAGCTCCAAGTTACCTTTCTTTGCAGCTTTAGGGGTGAGGGGTGGAGTACGTTCCCAGCTTTGGAGGGGAGAGGGTCTCCCTTGAATGATATTGAGCCTTGACTTCTGTCTCCCTGGCCCTGTGAGTCATGGTTTGGCATATACACTTAGTACAGACAGGATTTCAGTGCTCTGCCTACCTCTTTGGATGCATGCTTTCACTTAGATTTTAGCCCAGTGATTCTAGAGAATCTTGCCAGTTCTTTGATTCTTTAAGAATATATACATTTAAAATTTTTGTCCAGCAGTTTCAGCCGGAGGAGTGGCTCAAATAACCTAGTCAGCTTTATTTCTGGAAACTGAAACTTTTGTTTTTAGTTGAATTTTTTCTTTTTTTCTTTTTTTTTTTTTTAGTTGAATTTTTTCAATTCATTTTCTTGGATTATCTCGCAGTGTTAATCTTTCTTTTGTGTTACTGATCTTTTTCAAATACTTGATGATTTTGTACATGGCTATGAAGAATGTGACTGCTTAGTGTGGGTAGGGGCCAAGGATAAAAGTGGAAGTATTGCTTAATTTACGTGTGCTTGGTGATTGTGCTTCGTCAGGTAATCCTCTTTTGGAAACTCCTTCATTCAAATATTTATTGAGTGCCTCCCACGTGCAAGTAATTATAATTAGTTGTTTGGAATATAGGTGAACTTGACAGGTGGAGTTTACATTGCAATACAGACAGACTTTAAACAACTAATCATGCCATTATTTAATTATAATTTTGATAAATATTATAAAGGAAAAAATGTGGACATATGCAAATATGCAACAGAAGCATCTGATCTAGTCCAGTACTCTAAGTTGAAACCTCTCGAAGAGTAACAAGTGATAATTAGCTAGGAAAAGGGGTTAACGATGAGGGAGAGACCTAGGAGAAAAGAAAAGAAAAAATATATATGTATTCTCATAAAGACTTTTTTCCTAGTTGGGCTTTACCTCTTTATTCAGGAAGGGATGCCCTGATCAGAGACTTTATCCTATATGTAATAGACCAGAACACTATTATAAGGGCAGCTGGGAGATCAAGGTTTTAGCTTTTCCATTATAGCAGTTTCAAGCAAGGAAGAAAGAGGCTGGAAATGGAGACTGGGTCAGCTACCTACAGTTTCTGCTACAAAAGAATGATTAGGTTCCAAAAGGGATGAGAATTTAAGGTTTGTTGGGGGTAGAAGCAAAATATAAAGGACAAAATCCTAATGAAAAGAATTCAGGGACACTAGATCAGCCCAAAAGCTTATATCCAATCTGCTCAAGAAGAGAATCAAACATTTTATTATATACAAAGAAAAAGAAAAAAGAATAAGGTTGAGATTTTAGTCTATATAGTATTTCTTTGTTATAATCACATCCTTAATATATAAACATATTCAGTCTTATTTTTCAAAAACCAATGTTTACCAATAGAAATACTTAAAGTAGACATTTAAAACAAAGACATTAAGGGAAGAAAAGTTCATAAAGGATGGAAGGAGTGCTAATAGACTTAAGTCATAAAATGAAAAAGTTACAGGTAAGATCAAAAAATAAAGTCCAACACCTTGCTGTAGAGGAAATACCTGAAGTAGAAAGATACAGGCAAATTTTAGTTTACTTTTTTACTTTTAGCTCATTTCTTCTTATTGCTTAATAATATTTAATTCGGGACTTCCCTGGCTGTCCAGTGGTTAAGACTCCGTGCTTGCATTGCAGGGGGCGCGGGTTTGATCTCTGGTCGGGGAACTAAGATCCCACATGCTGCGTGGCGTGGCCAAAAAAAAAAAAATTTAATTGTATGGATATCTTTCATTGCTGTGTCAGCTGAGAGGGCCTAGAAGCAATAACATCCTAGTAGCAATGAGTACACCTAGCACCCAGATCTTGGTTTCTAATACCATAAAGGACAATACCATACTTCCTTAGAGAAATGGCTGATTCTAGGACTGGGACAGGAAATATATGACTTCTTGTAGTGCCAGAAAGAAAGGGAGTGCTGAAAAAAGAAAGCCCACACCAAAAACCTACAATAATGATGGGGTATGTCAAAGGGACACAGTAGTCAACTGGAAGAGCTCCCAGTAGCCAAACCTGGAACACTTTGAGCAATAAAATAAAGTAGTATTGGATTATAATTCAAAGCACAAGTATCCATGAGTCTATACTTACATAAACAATAAATTTTAAAATGATTGAGAAGAGACATATCTCCCATTCAGAAGAATTCTGTAGATAGTCCTCCCTCAAGGAGGTGGGTATAACTCCCCATTCTGTAACTGTGAACTGTGCTTAGTGACTTCCTTCCAATGCGTATAGTATGGAAAGGGGGAAAAAGAGTGACTTTACAATGGAGAAACCTGACAAACACTACGTCAGCCAGGTGATCAAGGTCAAACATCAACAATGATGCATCATGTTGATAGAATGAACCCTTGATTAGATGTAGTGAGAATGGCACTTTACCTCTGTGATCTTCCTGTCAAAAACCCACAGCCCCTGGGACTTCCCTGGCAGTCTAGTGGTTAAGACTTCGCCTTCCGATGCAGGGGGCGCGGATTTGATCCCTGGTTGGGGAACTAAGATCCCACATGCCACACACTGTGGCCAAAAATTAAAAAAAAGAAAAGAAAAAAAACTAAGGAAATCTGAATCAAGCATAGACTTTAATATACCATACTAATATAAAGTATTAACAGGGGAAATTGGGTGTGGGATATATGGGAACTCTTTTGAAAATTTTATGTAAATCAAACTATTCTAAAAAATAGTTTATTAAAAAAACTTAAAAAAAAATGTGCAAAAAGAAGTGGACTAGACTAGCTAGTATGTGCCTTAACATCCATTGTGGATATAACAGGACAAGTCAACAGTGAAAAACAAGATGAATTTAACATTTTTGTAGACAATAAAATGGGACAAATAGAGAATATATGTGTTCTCAAGTATTTGATTCCTTTGGGGGCAAGAAAATCCATGTAAAATATAAAAACTAGACATTTTAAACACTACATTCTTAGAAGTATTCTGTTGTAAAATGCTGTCATTAAAGTGTTTAACAATAATGGAAAACTAAAACATTCTTCACACATATTTAAAAATCCTAGAAAGTTATTTTATACACCAACTTTCATAAATAGTACTTATTAAAATTTGCACAACAGTCAAAGCTGTAACTTACCAGAAAATAGTGCTATATTCTTTATTCCAGAAATAAGGTAGAAATGTCTATCTTACAGAGAAAGAGAAAAACTATAACTAATCTAAAACTTGGGAAAAGAACTCGGAGAACCAAAGGAAAAGAGAAAACGGAAATCAGGAAAAGAAAAGAAAGTGAATACTGGAAATTGAATAAAATTGCACTTATTCCACAATATTTCAGCCAAATTTATATCAACATTACCTTAAGAAAGAAAAGTAAATTAGTAAAATTAGAAATGAAAAGGGAAGTTTAATTCAGAAGAATCTAAAAAATATTATGGAAAGTTAGCAAAATGAGTAGAGCCCCAGAGATTTTCTTGGAAAAAATTTCATTTAAATACAGTATTCAGTCATTCGATAAGTATTAATTGAGCATCTATTAGGTGTCAGGCACTATTCTAAATGCTGTGGACATAGTGTTGAACTAAATATCCCTGCTTTCATTATGTGCTTATATTCTAGAGAAGGGAAACAATAAAAATAAATATGCCAGATGGAGTATTGGTGTTAGGATGTATTCATTTACTAGGGCTGCCATAACAAAGTACCATAGACTGGGTGGCTTAAACAAGTTTATTTTCTCACAGTTCTAGAAGCTAGAAGTCTGATATCAAGGAGTTGGCAGATTGGTTTCCTCTGAGGCCTCTCTCCTTGGCTTGCAGAGAGCTGCCTTCTCCCTGTGTCTTCACATGATCTTCCCTCTATGGGCATGTGTCCTAATCTCCTCTTCTTATGAGGACACTGGTCATAATGGATTAGGGCCCACCTGAATGACCTTATTTTACCTTAACTACCTTTTTAAAGGGCCTATCTTCAATACAGTCACATTCTGAGGTACTGGGACTTAGGACTTAAACATATACATTTTAAAGAGACATAATTCAGACTATAACAGATGTTATGTTACAATGTGGTAACACATTAACCCCCAAAGCTCAGTGGTTTAACACGAAGTTTATTCTTCACCCTTGGAAAATTCAGTGAGCCAGGCAACTTTTCAGGGCAACTGCCTGATAAGGTAACTCAGTGATTCAGTCTGTTTCTGTTGTGTGGTTTGCCAGTGCCACCTGTGGTCTCTGAGATTGCTGCAGCAGGGGAAGAGAGAGCTGGAGGGTTGCATGGTGGCTCCAATATGCTCTTGCCTAGAAGTGTAGAAGCACCCTTCTGCTTACAGCCCATTGGTCAGAGCTGGGCACGTGGCCCTACCTAACTGCAAGAGTTATGGCGGTGGGGAATGGATATTTCATGAGCTGTAAATGTCTCTGCCACAGCTGGTAATAAGTGCTAAAACAAAAACCAAGCAGAGTAGGGTGACAGATATGAACGTTGTTTTAAAAAGGGTGGTCAAATACAGCCACTATGAGAAAGTTACCATTTAAGTAAGGTCACAAAGGCAGTGAAGAAATGGGGGAAAGTGTTCTTTGCCTGAGGTAATGAAGAAATAGCAGAGAAGCCTGGTGGCTGGAGCAAAGCAAGTGAGGGAGATGATAGGAAATAAAGGGCTATGTCATGGAGGACTTTATAGGCAAGAACTTTGGACTTTATTCTGAACTGGGAAAATATTGGGGATTTCTATAATGGGAATTAAGTTTTGAAAAATCATGCTGGTGATCGCGTAGAAAAAAGACTGTAGGAGGCAGGATGGAAGTCAGGAAACAGAAAGGTATAGCAGTCGTCCATGTGGGGAATATCCGGGCTGGGGCTGGAACTGGGCTGGGATATCGTACTCTCCTAGATGATTTTCACCGCCCCACCCCAAACCACCAGCAACATCTCTCCCCCTCCTCACTCTCAGCTTATTTTATTAAACTATGAATAACTGGAAAAGAAATTCCACCTGTGTCAAACAAGTCTACCAAGCTATCTGTATCTGCCTGCTCGCAACCCTTGTTCACCTATCTACAGATGATCCCTCCAGCCTACCTGAGGATTTTCTTTATACGACTTTCAGTCTCTTCTGCATCGATCTTTCCTTATCACTGGACCATTTCTATTAGCGTATAAATATTTAAACAGAGAACCTTAACGCCCACATCTCTTACCTGCTCTTACCCATTCCCCTGCTCCTCTTTACAGCAAAAAGAAATACATCTACTTGCTGTCACCATTTAGTATCTCTAAAATCAAGCTTGAAAAAAATAAATTAAAAAAATCAAGCTTGTATCCCCACCACTTTGTCTTAATTGCTCTGTTCTCAAGCTCTCAATGATCTGCAAACTGCCAAATCCAAAGGTCAATTTTCATTTTACTCAACTTCTCAGGACCAATGACACATGCATTTTCTTCTCCCTGAAACGTTTTCTTCCTTTCGTCTTTAGGACTCCTCTGTTTTGTTTCTCCTCTTACCTCTGGCTGCTCCTAAATTTCCTTTGCTTATCTTCTAATCTCTAAAGTCTAATCTCCATATGACTAGCCTTTGGATCTCTCTTTTATTCCCCAGCAATTGTGCAATTAATGTCCTCGGTCAGCGACTTTCGGTGATTTTCAAACTGTAGGACAGAACCAGTATTCAGTTAAAAAAATCAATTGAGTTGGGAGCAGAAATTTTAAAAAACTGAACAGAATAACGTGGAAAAGAAAGGGAAGGTAAATTTGCTTCTTGAAACTTTTAAGTTATATATTGATCAATACATGTATTTGGTCAGTATAGAAAATGTATTTTGTATTCTGGGTTGAGGTCAGAAGGTATCAAAGTTAGTGCTTTGTGTGAGCTCATCCAATCCTGTGGCTTTTAATCCACTGACCAATCAATTTTTATCTCTATATGTCTCCCCAGAATTCCAGTGAGTCCTGGCTCACCCTAGCATTGCCTCCAGAGTACAGCCTAACCCACAGATCCTTCTGGATCTACAAAAGTTCTTTGCCACTTCCTACCGAAGGATGGCAGGATTCCACATGCACGGATCAGCCAACTTTCTTTGCTTCCCAGATAAGGAATACCAATGGAGGATACTGTTCCTGCCTTCGTGGAACATCTGTTGCCAGAGGCTGCAGAAAAGGTCAACCAGGTTGTGGCAACTGGCCTTGTAACCTATTTTCCATAGTAACAGATGAATATTGCCGAAGATCCATCACTATATTTTGTACTCTTTGTAGTGCTGCATTCTAGGTGTGCTATAGAAATGAAGATGATATTTGACCTTGTCCTGTTGACCTGGAGGATATTTTGAGTCCACTGTTTTGACCCTGTCAATGTGCTCATAGATAGCTAAGTATGCAAAGTGATCGGAAATGTATGGTGGAATGTGATTACTCAATAGATCACACCAGGACAACATAACAACTGGCATATTTGCGGGTATTCGCTCCCAATTCACTCATGAATTTAGTAAGAAATAATACAAATTACTTATTACACAGCTTATAATGAATATTATGGGAGAAACTGTCAGTGGCTGAGACTTGACTTCTGCAAAGTTTGATCTAGGAAAACTACACTTGGTAGAAGTAGTCACTACAAACACAGTGACAGAGCTATAATCAGGAAAGTTTGATGTGGACAAAAGCTTAATGCCAAATCAAATATTTACTTAGATATGTTTGTATTTACATATACAAAGACTAATCATGGAAATGATAATAAAATATAATTTAAAATAAAAATTGGAAGTCCCAAAAGCGCTCTTCACAGCCTTTCCATGATGGGGGGGGATGGTAGGCTGTGGACCTTCATTCACATTAGGGAGCAAAAGTAAACAAAAGTGTTCGTTAAGGCAAATCAAACCACTATTGCTTATTCCTCTGCTCTCCCTTTGTTTTCTAGCTTTGGGTAAAGAAGTATTTTCCATTTTTCTTTTCAAGTTCAACACCATAATGCCGGACCGAATTCCTTCCCCCTTCCAAAACAAGAATGATACATGCGGTTAGGCTCAGGGGTCACTAAAGGACGAAGCCGGTGCTGGGTCTTTTCTCTTCCTCGCCCGGGTTGATCAGGGCGCGCCGGCTGTCGACTCTGCACAGCTGCCCATGAGATGGGAGAGCAGAAAGACCGCGCCGACACCGACGCCCGCCCCCAGAGCGCCGTCGTCGCTGGGCAACGCCTCTGCCCCACCCCGGTCGAGCACGTGACGTGTGCGTCACGTGACAGATCAGTCGGCGTCCTCCCGCGGAGGGTTGTAAACAGGCTTAGCGGTGGCCGAGCTGCAGCCCTGCCGCGTCCGCGTCTTCGGCATGCCCGAGGCGGGCGGGGATTTCCCCGCCGCGAGCTCAGCGCCCACCTGAGGTAACTCCTGCGGCCTCGGGTCTGGCGTACCCCGCGCCGCGCGGAGCCGCCGCTGCTGGCCGCCGTCGAGGCCGGCCGAGCCCCCGGCCCCGGCAGGGGGTGTGGCTGCCAGTTGTGCGGTCCGCGACAGGTGGGCGGGTCGGGGGCGGCCGTCGAGGCCCGGGCCTTGCACCGCCCTGGGCCGGGGCCCAGGCGCCTAGCCGGCCTAAAGGCGGCAGCGACTCCGGGCCGTGGGCTCTTCCGCCCCGGTTTTCGAGGCTGCCCTTGGGCTGGGCCGAGCCGGGGGCCGCAGGAGCCATCGGGCGCTGAGGGCCCGGGGCTGCCAGCGTGGAGTCCCAGTTGAAGTGCTGCCCCCGACGGGCTGTGAGACCTTGGGCAAGTCAGCCCTCCCCTTGGCCTGAGTTTCCACATCTGTAAAATGAAAGGATGGACTAGGTGATTTCTGAGGATCTTACCCTTCCGACGTGTGTGATCTCGAGAGAGGCCTGTATACATTGGAAGCTGCCAGAGGGAAAGCATAGGTAGATATTTTGTCTTTTAATTGCTGAGTTTCTGTTTGGCTTTGAGTTTTTCACCTGACACTATTTGGATTCTTGTTCACTAGGGTGAAGTTTTTAATAGAAAACTTAGAGAAAGTCATAATGGTTTATGTTACTTTTTTTCTCCCCTCCCAGGCTTTTAAAAATGCAACGGAACCTTTTTTCTTAAAACGTTGTTTGGAAGCCGAATTTGTCAAAATCAGAATCTTTATCTGCCATACTGTCTTCCTCCCCCCCTCCCCGGCTCCCATACCCCTGAGAGAACTAGGTTTGGGAGAAAAGGAGGTCCTGTTTTATGTAGTGAGTGAACATAAACAGAATCTGAGGTGATGGTGTGCAGGCAAAAAAGATTATCAGGAGGATTTTTTTTTTTTAAGTTAAGAGAAATACATAGTTTCCTCATTTGTTGTTTTTGAAGACTAGAGTTGGTAAGTTTACTAGAATTCACAGTTTGATATTAAAAGAGGAAAACCATATCCTTTGACAACTTGTCTGCTTGGTGCTTCTGTGAGATGTGTGAAAATCAGAGGTCGAGTGGACCATGAGTGGAGCCCAACGTGACCTAGTGGAATATGTTTTCTCTTTTGAAAGCAAACCGACTTCCTTGATCTTTGGTTTAGGTTTAGGCAAGTCACTTCCCTTCTTGGGGTCACAGTTTCTGCTACAAAGTGAGGAAATTGGATTGATTTTGGCTTCCCTTAGGGTTGCCAGATAAAATACAGGACACCCAGTTAAATTTGAATTTTAGTAAACAGTGAATAAGTTTTTAGTATAAATATTGCATAGGGCATGCTTTACCAGAAAGTCATTGTTTATCCAAAATTTAACTGGGCCGACTGTATTTTTATTTGCTAAATCTGGCAACCCTAGCTCCAACATTTTTGTCTTCTTTAAATTAGTTCCAGGAAGATATTGTAGATGCATAGACCGGAGTGAGTTGATTAAACCAGTCAAGACCCTTTGTTTGTTATCAGTAGCAGTGTCTAGTTCTTGAAGAACAGCTCGGTTTCACTTTGGTCCCTCCCGCCCCCCCACCATGTAGCAGTTCCTTTTTTGCTATAATCACATAATGTTTAGGTTTATACTCTTGGTGGTAAACAATTTAAATAACTGAAAGAAAAAAAAGTTGCCAAAATTTCTTAAAGTACCAAATTTGAGTCATGAAATGGCATATACTATTTTTTTTTCTAGAAAAGATACTTTACAGTACTACTTATTCTTTAGTTATCTGATTGACTCAAGACATTTTCTAAAGCAGTGGACTGTTCTGATAGTAAATAATCCTACAGGAAGATCTTAGGCCTTTTGCTTTGGCCACCTCTGAGTATGGAAATGACCCGTGTATGCACTATAAACATTTAGTTTTAACTATTTATCAATTTTGTCTTTGCTGTATTTTGAAGATTTTCAATGTTGAAATTTTTTTCAGGGAGTGTAATTTTTAATTCTTCATTTTTGAGGATTTTTTAAAAAAATTAGGCCTGATTTAGTTTGTTTGCTCAACTCACTTTGAAATCCCTGAATTTTCTAATTCATGTATTCATTTAACAGTCAGCAACAACAAAAAACCTGAGTGCCGCCTTTGAGCCAGGCTGATGTGATCAGTGTTGTACTTCTTCAGGTGCTTATTCTGATAGAGGAGTTAAATCACATGCAATCCGGGGATAATGTGATGAGGGCCTTGAAGTGATACAAGTGCTATGGAAATTGAGAGGAGGATTAGTGCCCATCTGGTCGTTACATTGAATGGCAGAACTTCCTGGAGGGGGTGGTATTTAATCCAGGTCATGGGGGTTAAGGTGGGGTTAGGAAGACAGGCTTAAAGAAAGGTGGGAAGATGCAGGAAAGGGCAGGGGAATCCATCTTCTCAGTTCTACAAAGCATACACTTTGTTGGATTGAAAATAGTTGACAATATTGTTTACATGTAGTTTTTGATTCACTGTGAATGCGAGCCTGAATTCTCTAGTCTTGCTGCTCAGGTTCCTACGGGAGACCTTTTCTCTGGGCCATTCGGTTTCTCCAGAGAATCATCTGTTCTCCCCCTGTGTATTAGTCTTGCTTCTCAAGGTGTATTCCATAGACTGTTCACGTTGGTATCATCTTGGTGCTTGTTAGAGATGTAGAATCTCAGGCCACATCCCAGGTGTACCTCAGAACAAGATGATTTATATGCACAAAAAATTTTGAAAGCACTGGACTGTGCTATGCTATGGCAACAGCACAATAGCAACAACAAAATATTTTTGTCATGCAAAGTCTAACACAAGTTGGATGTAACTCCTCCATCTGTAGCTGTGCCATCTGGCTTCCAAGATGGCAGTGGAAGAGCTGGAGGATCTCGATGAATGGTTTTAAAGGCCAGGCCTGGAAGTGACTAACATTACTCTCACCATATTATATTGGTCAGGAATCAGTCACGTTACCTCTAACATAATTGCAAGGGAGGCTGGAAAATGTATTCTTCTAATTTGCCCAGGAACAGGGACCAGTGTAGTGGATAAGTAGCATTGACTCTGCTTCAGTTGGCCATTCTGGTCCCCAGACTGTTTCATTCTCCCTCTCACATGTAGGGAGGGCATGCTAACCCCCTGTACAGCCAGTCATTGCCTTCAGTTCAAAGTACAGGCATACCTTGGAGATATTGTGGGTTCAGTTCTAGACCAACACGATAAAGCAAATATTGAGATAAAGCAAGTCACAATTTTTTTGGTTTCCCAGTGCACATAAAAGTTATGTTTATGCTATACTGTAATCTGTTAAGTGTGCAATAGCACTGTGTCTAAAAAAGACAATGTACAAACCTTAATTTAAAAATACTCTGTCGTTAAAATGTGCTTATCATCATCTGAGCCCTCAGTGAGTCCTCATCTTTTTCCTGATGGAGGGTCTTGCCTTGATGTTGATGGCTGCTAACTGTTCAGGGTGGGGTGAAGGTTGGGGTGGCTGTTGGAATTTCTTAAAATAAGCCAGCAGTGAAGTTTGCCATATTGATTGACTGTTCCTTCCATGAGCCATTTCTCTGTAGCATGCAGTGCAGTTTGATAAATTTCATGCACGGTAGAACTTCTTTCAAAATTGAAGTCAGTCCTCTCAAACCTTGCCACTGCTTTATCAACTAAGTGTATGTAACATTTTAAATCCTTTGTTGTCATTTCAGCAGTCTTCAACAGCATCTTCATCAGGAGTAGATTGCATCTCAAGAAACCACTTTCTGTGCTCATCCGTAAAAGCAACTCATCCATTAAAGTTTTATCATGAGATTGCAGCAATTCAATCACATCTTCAGGCTCTACTTCTAATTCTTGTTCTTTTGCTCTTTCCACCACGTCTGCAGTTACTTCTTCCACTGAAGTCTTGAACCCCTTAAGAACTCATCCATGAGGGTTGGAATCAACTTCCAAACTCCACTTAATTTTGATATTTGGAACTCTTCCCATGAATCATGAATGTTCTTAGTGATATCTAGAATGATGAGATCCTTTCCAGAAGGTTTTCAGTTTTGCCCAGATGTATCAGAGGAATCACTATCTATGGCAGCTATAGCCTTCTGAGATGTATTTCTTAAATAATAAGACTTGAAAGTCAAAATTACTCCTTGATCCATGAGCTGCAGAATGGATGTGTTAATGGTCATGAAAACAACCATACAATAATCTCATTGTATATCTCACTCAGTGCTCTTGGGTAACCAAGTGCATTTTCAGTGAGCAGTAATATTTTGAAAGGAATCTTTTTTTCTGGGCATTGGGTCTCAACAGTGGGCTTAAAATATTTAGTAACGTGTTGTGAAAAGATGTGCTGTCACCCAGGCTTTGTTGGTCCATTTATAGAGTGCAGGCAGAGTAGACTTAGCATAATTCTTAGGGACCCTAGGAATTTCGTAAATGACCATTGGCTTCAACTTAAAGTCACCAGCTGCATTAGTCCCTAATAAGAGAGTGAGCCTGTCCTTTGAAGTTTTGAAACCAGACATTGACTTCTCTCTAGCTATGAAAGTCCTGGATGGCATCTTCTTCCAATATAACACAGTTTCGTCTTCATTGAAAGTCTGTTGTTTAGTATAACAACCTCATTAATCATTTTAGCTAGATCTTTTGGATAACTTGCTGCAGCTTCTACATCAACATTTGCTGCTTCCCCTTGCACTTTGATGTTACGGAGACACCTTCTTTCCTTAAACCTCATGAACCAGCCTCTGCTAGATTCAGACTTTTCTTCTACAGCTTCCTGATCTTTCTCAGCCTTTATCAAATTGAAGAGAGTTAGGGCCTTCCTCTGGATTAGGCTTTGGCTTAAGGAAATGTTGTGACTGGTTTGATCTTCTATCTAGACCACTAAAACTTTCTCCATATCAGCAATAAGGATATTTCACTTTCTTATCATTCATGTATTCACTGGAGCGGCATTTTAAATTTTCTTCAAGAACTTCTCCTTTGCGTTCATAACTTGGCTAACTGTTTGGTGCAAGAGGCCTAGCTTTCAGCCAGTCTTGGCTTTCAACATGCCTTCCTCCTTAAGCGTAATCATTTCTAGCTTTTGATTTAAAGTGAGAGGACTCTTCGTTTCATTTAAACCATCCTTTCTCTTGAGGATTATTAACTGGCCTAATTTCAATATTGTGTGTCTCAGGGAATAGGGAGGCTTGAAGAGAGGGCGAGAGACGGGAACAGCTGGTTTGTAGAGCAGTCAGAACACACACAACTTTTATTGATTAAGTTTGCCATCTCACATGGGCATGGTTCATGGCATCTAAAACAATTAAAATAGTAACATCAGAGATTACGCTGATCACAGATCACCATAAAAATACAAGAATAGTGAAAAAGTTTGAACTATTTTAAGAATTACCAAAGTGTGACACAGAGACACAGAAGACACAGAGTGAACAAATGCTGTTGGAAAAATGGCGCTGATAGACTTGCTCGATGCAGGGTTGCCACAAACCTTTAATTCGTAAAAAATGCAATATCTGCGAAGTCCCAGTAAAATGAAGAGCAGTAAAATGAGGTATGCCTGTACAGGATCTCTGAGTGATGCCTGGCTATCTTCTCAGGTCCAGATAAGCCTTTCTTGTTCAAATGAATTAAGAAAACACATTATTTATTACCCTCCTCCCCAAAATATTATAATAAGGGCACAACATGACTAGTAAACAGTAGCATTTGGAAGGTGAAGCATAGACACACAGTAGTTACTCTTCTGTAGCAGTTCTTTAATGTTTATGGACAGATATAAGGGAAGGTTCTCTTCCCTGGAAGGGAAGGATGTTTCTTGATTGGACTCTGATTTTGTTCCCTGGGAGAAACACTCTCATCCTTTTTTCTCCATGGCTCCAGGGACCATCCTTAGGGTTCTTCTTTTTCCATTATTTTGTTTGCCCACACCCTATGTCCAGAATTGATGCTGGAAGCATGCTGTCCTGGGTATCATGCAGTTTGCCTGTTTGTAGAAGGTTGGACTCCCAGAGGTTGTTTTTAAGTCTTGAACAGACATTCTAAATCTGGGCCTGTTGTTTTTCTGCCGTTACATTTCCTACAGAAACTTAGCAGACTCTTAATCCGTTTACTTCCGGTCAATTCAGAGTACCAATAACCGAATAAATTTTTGATTTTTGCTAGAAACAGCCAATAGTAACCAGCCTACACTGTAAAGTTTCATTTTCCAGTTTTTCCCCATACAGTTTTAAAGTCATCATGTGTGTGATTTGCCTTCTGAGTTACAGCCATCAACAGGTTTTGTAACCATTTTTCTACTGCATAAGGTGGATCATCATCTTTTCCTTCTCTGATATGAAATTCCTCATTGCCTACAGAGTGGTGACTAAGGAAAATGCAACTAGTTCAGGTTTTTGTTATGATAGCATCCCACTTCTGGTAGCGGTTTCTGTTGGAGAGGTGGCCAAGGAACTAGTTGTTTTATTTGTAGAATTTTCTCTCTATTTTTAGCCAGTATTTTACTACTACTCAAAACCTGAGACCTGAGCTCTTTGGCATCCTATAGGCAAATTAGCTCATTTTGTACCTTTATTATTTCACATACTTTTTATTGTGGCTTTCTCCACTTTGCTAAATTAATTAGTAATCCCATATTTTCTGTCTTTAAAAAACAGTTGAAATCTTTTTTGTCTGCTTGGGTGCCGTCTCTCCTCATTTGTGGCCTTGTGATTTATGTCTTTTTTTCTTTCCTTTTTTTTAAATTTAATTTTTCATTTTGAGATAACTGTAGGTTCATATGCAGTTGTAAGAAATAATGTAGAGGGATCCCATTTAACCTTTATACAGTTTTCCCCAAAGTTAACAGCTTGCAAAATTTTAGTACAATATCACAACTAGGATATTGACATCTTTATAGTTAAGATGCAGAATATGTCTGTCACCACAAGGATCCCTCATGTCGTTCTTTTAAAAAATTAATTAATTAATTAATTAATTTTGGGCTGCATTGGGTCTTTGTTGCTGCGTGTGGGCTTTCTCTAGTTGTGGCGAGTGGGAGCTACTCTTCATCGCGGTGCACAGGCTTCTCATTGCAGTGGCTTGTCTTGTTGTGGAGCAAGGGCTCTAGGCATGCGGGCTTCAGTAGTTGTGGCACGCGGGCTCAGTAGTTGTGGCTCATGGGCTCCAGAGCACAGGCTCGGTAGTTGTGGCGCACGGGCTTAGTTGCTCTGTGGCATGTGGGATCTTCCTGGGCCAGGGCTCAAACCCGTGTCCCCCTGCGTTGGCAGGCGGATTCTTAACCATTGTGCCACCAGGGAAGTCCCCCTCATGTTGTTCTTTTATAACTACCCCCACTTCTCCCTGCTCCCACTGCTTTCTTAACCCCTGGCAACCACTAATCTGTTCTCCCATTTCTATAATTTTGTCTTTTCAAGGATATTATATAAATGGAATTATACATTATGTGATCTTTTTGGATTGGCTTTTCTCACTCAGCATAATTCTCTGGAGATTCATCATTGTTGTTTCATGTCCAAATAGTTCTTTTTTTATTCCTTTTTTATTGCTGAGTAGTATTCTGTGGTATGAATGTACCATAATTTGTTTAATCACTCACTTGCCGAAGGACATCTAGTTGAATAAAGCTATTACAAACATTTGTGTGCAGGTTGTCCTGTAACCATATTACTTCATTTCTCTGGTTATAAAACTCCTGGAGTTGCTGGGCCATATGATATTCACATGGTATGTTTTAGGAAATTGCCCAAGTGTTTTCCAGAGTACCATTTTACATTCCTACCAATATGGAAAGGATGGTTCAATTTCTCCTTATCCTTGCCCACATTTTGGTGTTGGCACTATTTTTAATTTTAGTCATTCTAGTAGGTATGTAGTGATAACTTCATTGTGATTTTAATTTGCATTTCCCTAATGGCTAGTACGGTTGAACATATTTTCATGTGTTTATTTGCCACTTGTATATTCTCTCAGCAAAAGTCTCTTCATGTCTTTTGCCCATTTACTAATTGGATTTTTGTTGTTGTTGACTTCTGAGAGTTCTTTATATATTTTAGATACTAGTCCTTTGTCAGATATGTGGTTTGCAAATATTTTCTCCCAGTCTGTGGCTGATCTTTTCACCCTTTGAAGAACAAAAGTTTTTTATATTTATGAAGTTCAATTTATAAATTTTTCCAATTGGGAATCAAGCCTTTGGTGTCAAGTTTAAGAACTCTGTCCAACTCTAAATCCTAAAGTTTTTTTTTTTTTAATGCTTTTTCTCCCCTAAAAGCTTTTAGGTTATACATTTAAGTTCATGAACTATTTTGAGTTAATTTTTGTGTAAGGTGTTGAAACTTCATTTGAGGTTCATTTTTTTCCCCTTATTGCTCTGGCACCATTTGTTAAAAAGTTCTCTTTCCTTCACTGAATTGCTTAATTAAAAATCATTTGGGCATATTTGTGTGGGTCTATTCATGGGTTCTCTGTTCTGTTCCATTGAATTATATGTCTGTCTCTCTGCCAGTATCACACAGTCTTGATCGTAGCTCTGTAATAAGTCTTGAAATCAGTAGACTGATTCCTCCCATTCTCTTCTCTTTCAGGATTGTTTTAGCTTTTCTTTTTCCATATGCATTTAAAAATAATCTTGTCTATGTCTACAAAAGTCTTTAAAAGATTTTGACAAGAATCTTGTTAAGCTTGTTTATTAATTAGGGAATAATAGACATTTTTACTTTGTTGAGTCTTCCAGTCCATGAACACAGGTATGCATCTTAATTTATTTATTAGTTTATTCTCTAATTTCTTTTGTCAGCATTTTATAGTTTTCAGCATAAAAGATCTTTGTTACATTTACACCTAAGTATGCCATATATTTTCATGATTGTAAATGGTGTTGTATTTTTAATTTCCATGTCCTTGTTTTCATTGTTAGTATTAGAAGTACAACTAATTTTTGTATGTTTATCTTGTATACTACAACTTTGCTGAATTCACTTATTCTGCGAGTTTTTTTTGTAGATTCCTTGGGACTTTCTGTGTCATCTGAAAATAGGTACAGTTTTA
Source organism: Balaenoptera physalus (assembly GCF_965194825.1). Lineage (NCBI taxonomy): Eukaryota > Metazoa > Chordata > Mammalia > Artiodactyla > Balaenopteridae > Balaenoptera > Balaenoptera physalus. The sequence continues at coordinate 69,721,660 of NC_138893.1, read as the reverse complement.
TTTCTTTCTAAGCTGCATGCCTTTTGTTTCTTTTCTTGCCCTACTGCATTGGCTAGAACTTCCAGCACTATGTTATAAATAAGAGTTGCCTTTTTCCCAGTCTTAGGGGCAAAGCAATTGTTTTCTTATCATTAAGTATAATATTAGGTATAGGGGTTTTTTTTGTAGGTGCTGTTTTTCAAGTTAAGGATGTTCTTTTTTATTCCTATTTTTCTGAGAGTTTTTTTTCTGAAATCATGAATGGGTGTTGAATTCTGTCATATGCTTTTTCTTTGTTCATTGGAATCATATGATTTTATTCATTAGCCTCTTAACATAGTAGATTACATTGACTACTTTCCTTTTTTAAAAAAATTTTTATTGGAGTATAGTTGATTTACAATGTTGTGTTACTTTTTGCTGTACAACAAAGTGAATCAGTTATACATATACATATATCCACTCTTTTTTAGATTCTTTGTCCATATAGGTCATTACAGAGTACTGAGTAGAGTTCCCTGTGATATACAGTAGGTCCTTATTAGTTATTTATTTTATATATTATAGTGTGTATATGTCAGTCCCAATCTCCCAATTTATCCCTCCCCCTTATTAATTTTCAAAAATTGAAAAAAAATCTTATATCCTTGGAATAAGCCTCACTTGGTCATGGTTTATAATTCTTTTTATATTTGCTGAATTCTGTTTGCTAATATTTTAAGGATTCTTTTTTCTGTTTAGAGAACTTCCTGTAGCCGTTTCATCTTTTGGGGGTATATCTGCTGGTGACACAGTCTCTTAGTTTACTTTTATCTCAAATGTCTTGATTTCCCCTTACTTTTTGGAGGATTTTTTTTTTTTTTGATATAGGGTTCCCAGTTGACAGTTCTTTTCTTTCAGTCCTTGAAAGGTGTTGTGTCTTTCCTTCTGGCCTCCCTGATTTTTCACGAAATATTTGCTGCCATTTAAATGATGTTTCCCCTGTAGGTAAGGTGTTATTTCTCTCTCACTGCTTTCAAGATATATATGTTTTTCCTTAGTTTTCAGAAGTTTGACTGTTCCATATCTTGCTGAGGATTTCTTTGAGTTTATCCTGTTTGAGGTTTGCTCAGAATCTTGAGTCTGTAAATATATCTTTTGCCAAATTTGGGCATCTTCAGCCATTATTTCAAGTACTTTTTCAGCTCAGCTCTCTCCGATGACATGAATGTTAAATCTTTAGTTATAGACCCACAGGTGCCTGAGGCTCTGTTCATTTTTCTTTTTCAGTTTATTTTTCTCTTTGACATCCAGATTGGGTAGTTTCTATTGGTCTGTCTTCTGGTTCACTGTTTTTTTTCTGTCCCCACCATTCCACTGAGCCCATCTCTTGGTTTTTGTATTTTGGTAATTGTATTTTTCAGTTCTGAAATTTCCTTTTGGCTCTTCTTTACACCTTTGCCTCTTTATTTCTTTGCTGAGACTTTTTTTTTTTTTAACCAAGACACAGCAGTGGTGGGGATGAAAGTCCCAGCTACCTACTCAGCCTCCTTTGATACCGTCCTGATGGGGATGTTGGGATGCTTTGTTACATCTTGGTGAGAGAAGATGTCTAGTCTACCGTTGGTCTTTGCTGGCATGGGTAGGGGTGTGGCCACAGGTTTTTCTTTCCTGTGGTATTTGGCTGGAGTAGGGTGATTGTTGTCTACTTTTTTTTTTTTTTTTGTCTTTCTAGGCTGACTCTTTCCTATACTCCTTTGGTTATTAGAAAGAGCAGGCTTTTCTTGGGGCTTTTTTGTTTGTTTGTTTACACTTCTTGGCGTTTCTGGATTTGCCAGTTCTTCAGCTCCAAGTTTGGATTATATGAGGCAAAAAGAAAACCCAGGAAATTGAACACCATGCCATTCCTTGAATCCTGAGGTCCCTAGCTGGTCTGCCGCCTTCTTTCTGCCTCTCAGAGTCTTGTATTTGTTTTACATATAATGTTCAGAGTTTTTATTTGTCCTTAGTGGAAAAATAGGGAAAAGTACATTAACTTCCCAGAAGTGTAAGCTTCTTCTTTTTTTTTTTTTAATTTTATTTATTTATTTTTGGCTGTGTTGGGTCTTTGTTTTTGTGTGAGGGCTTTCTCCAGGTGCGGCGAGCGGGGGCCACTCTTCATCACGGTGCGTGGGCCTCTCACTATAGCGGCCTCTCTTGTTGCAGAGCACGGGCTCCAGACGCACAGGCTCAGTAGTTGTGGCTTACGGGCCTAGATGCTCCGCGGCATGTGGGATCTTCCCAGACCAGGGCTTGAACCCGTGTCCCTTGCATTGGCAGGCAGATTCTCAACCACTGCGCCACCAGGGAAGCCCAAAGCTTCTTCTTTTTAAAAAATCCTTTTATTATCATTTTAATAGAGTCTTGGTGGAAGAGGAACTAAACCTAAGTGTTCAGTCCACACCTTTATTACTTCTTAATATTTTATTTCATTTGTATGAATTAGGCAGATTGAATATGTTATTTACTCAGTGCTTGTATTGTTCATGGCACACAATCTTATGTGGAAGAGCCTTTGGAAATGATTGAGAGCATGAAGCTTTGCTTGGCTAAGGTTTCTCAAAAAGCTCCAAGCCATAATGAGTTCCTTCTGTGTTGCTCCCAGAAAGATTAGTTTGCTTCTTGGTGAATTTCTTTAGGGTAGTTGATGTAGAAGATGATACTTTAATACTGTAACCTAATTTTTAAGTTTAAATGACCTTTCATTTTATGCCAGGAGGCTACATACTGTAAATCTTTAAATTTAACTTGATTTGTTAAAAATTAATTTAAATATGTTCTCAGGAAGGATATCTTTATATTAGATTATATCAAAGCATTACAAATTTAAAGAATCACTGAAAGTCTTAAGTTTGTTAATTCAGTTGTAATAGTGTTAGGAATGTTCAGTTGTGATAGTGTTAGGAATGTTCTAGTGCTTACCCAGATTGCATAGCCGTTAAGGATATGGCTCTGGAGCCAGCTTCAGTGCTTACTGATGACCTTGGGCCTGGGTTTCTTCATCCATAAAGTGTGGATGATCACAGTTACACTACTTCATAAAGTGATTGTGATGATGTGAGTTGTTTTTAACTTACTAAAACTGAAAATATTTTTCTATTTTATCATAAAACTTAAAAAAATGTCAATTCTGTTAGTAACAGCATCTAATACAACTTGATGTTAGACTTAAGAGATTAGACTTACGAGTTAGGAAACCTGAGTTCCACTCCCAGCTTTCCTGAAGAGCTGCTTGACTTCTGCCAAGCAGCCTTGCTTCATCCCTTTCTGCCTTATTTTACTCATTTATAAAAGTAGGGTTGAGTTTGAACTGGTTGATCTTTAAGATTCCTTCTGTTTCTTCCATTCTGGTTTTTTGTCTCACTGAATCATAATTGAGCTAGTTATAACACAGTTCATGAGGAGAGCACATTTTACAACCAGGAGAAGAAAAAGGATTCCGGTGGGGAGGGCAGGATAATTTTACGGAAACGTTTAATTAAGTTTGTTTCACGCAATCCTAATTGAGGGCAAAACTAATGCCTGTGGATGGAAGGGTGGCGCTCTTGTCTCAGCCTAATGGACCCATGTTTAACAGTTACTCCTGTCCAACATCGAAATGGGCCACCTTAAGTGCTGGATGCTTCCTAACACTGAAAGGACAAAAGTCAAGGTCAGACTGGCAAATGATATATCAGAGTCAGGTCGAGGTTATTTAAATCTCAGCCAAGGATGGTGCTGGATGACTTCTCTAACTTTCTGGCCTCCCATGGGTAGAAATCATGACATGATAAAGTTGTTAAAATAATCAAGAAAAAACATATTGTGGCACAGAGGTCACTAACTTTAACTGAATTATAATAATGACAATTCATATAATAAATTCCTTTTTATTTGCAATTTTTTTTGGTTGGAGTGCAGACTGAGTACTTTTTGTTCTCAGTTTTGAAAGTGTTGCTTCTCTTAAGTCTTACGTAGTTTTTGATGATTCATGTGGGGAAAGGAGCACTATTTTCTTCTTTTTGAATGATCTTTGGTTTTTTTTTAACGTCTTTATTGGATTATAATTGCTTTACAATGTTGTGTTAGTTTCTGCTGTATAACAAAGTGAATCAGCTATACATATACGTGTATCCCCATATCTCTTCCTCTTGTGTCTCCCTCCCACCCTCCCTATCCCGCCCCTCTAGGTGGTCACAGAGCACCGAGCTGATCTCCCTGTACTATGCGGCTGCTTCCCACTAGCTATCTATTTTACATTTGGTAGTGTATATGTCCATGCCACTCTCTCACTTTGTCCTAGCTTACCCTTCCCCCTCCCCATGTCCTCAAGTCCATTCTCTACATCTGTGTCTTTATTCCTGTTCTCCCCCTAGGTTCTTCAGAACCATTTTTTTTTATTTAGATTCCATATATATGTGTTAGCATACGGTATTTGAATGCTTGCCACTTTTCTTTTAAGCTAAGCTGGGAACTGTGAGTTTGGGTTCTTAGGTCCTTGAGATATGCAGCTAAATTTGTCATCAACTATGTGGGTGCACTGCCAACTTCTCTGGAGATGTTTACCAGTCTGGGCAATTTTGATAGTATTATCTTCTTACAGTTTCTGCTGTGAGGCAGTCTTTGAAGAAATATATGATATGTGGCAGAGCAAGCCCTTGGGGAGAAAAAGGTATTCTTATTACTTTTTATTAAATTATAATGTTCTTGTTCCCAGCTCCTGCGGTAGAATTTTGGTCCAAAGGAACAACTATCTCACCCTGCCTTAGCATCTGGTTGAGGAGGTTTTTTTTGTGTGTGTGTGTGTGTGTGTGTGTGTGTTTACATTTCCTAAAATATCTCAGGTCTCCTTTACACACTCTGTGTCCTGGTCCGCAGTGCTGCTGACATTTAGGTGTGGGTAGTTTGTCGTGGGGGCTGTCTGGTGCATTTTAGAATGTTTAACAGCTTTCTTGGCCTCTTCACACTAGATGCCAGTAGCCTCCCGACAGTTCTGGCAGCGAGAAATACCTCTAAGACATTGCCAAAAGTCCCCTGGGGGGCATAATCACCCCGGTTGAAAACCACTGACTTACGAATGCCTCTCAGCCAGCCCCCTGCCACAGTTGTGGCCATCCTACTCCCATCTGGTTTCTCCGTGTTGCCAGCCTTGGTCACAGCCTCTTCCTCCTAACTGTGCTCTGCTCAGGTAATTAGGTGGAAAGTTGCCAAGTGGAAGGTGGAATCAGTGGGGAATAGGGCAGAGCTGGAGTCAGGTGTGTCCCTGGGTAGTGGCTGAGCACTGCAACATGCAGATGGGTGTGTTTTTTGGTGGCAGCTAATGATTAGACTTAAAAACAAATGTTCTTTGACATGAAACTGAGCTGACAGTGACACCGGTGGTCCTAGCGCACAACACCAATCAGGTATGTGATGTCTTCATGTTGTCTGAAGCCTGCCTTGGGAGTCTGGGGTTTCTAAAGAAAGCTCTTTTCTCCTCAATGTTTTTATTTGAAAGAAGCAAAGAAAAGAGAAACTGCATCTTGGTGAACTTCCTTATTCAATTTAGATTTCATTTTTGAGGTGACTTTAGTAGCTAGAGTCAATTTTTTTACATGTACGAAATGAGATGGAAGAATTTGTAAACATGAAGCATCAAATGTTTAATGAGTGCATCTGGGGATGGTGCCACGACCTCAAGAAATGCTCAGAGTGCTGAGGGAGCGAGACAAGGTAATTGCAAATGATACCACCATGTAAGGAATGGTGGCTCTGTCTTGGGTGGGGGCAGGTGGTGAGGGGTGGGCAAGGAGAGATCTCAGATAAACTCGAGACTGGAACAGGTGTTCACAGTCCTTGTTTTATTCGTTTTCAGACAATCAATTTTCATTATTAGTACTGTTTTCTGGGCTTTACTGATTGTTTTTTATCTAGTCAAGGTCATCCTGAATGCCCGTTTTTATAAGTTTTATTCTCTTAACATTTATTGCATGACATTTTCCATTTTTCGCAGCTCTTAAGGACTGCATGTTGCATTTTATGGTTATATCCCAATTTATTTAACCATTTCCCTGTTGCTTAACATATAGCTTATTTTAAAGAACTTTGCTACTGTAAATATCCTTTGATGAGTAACTTTGGGCATACGTTTGAATCCACAGTTCAGATGATTTGTTTAGGACAGTGTCATGAACTGGGTGAAGTGGTGTGGATATTTTTAAGGCTCTTGGCTTATATTGCTGAACTGCATTGCTGAAAGTTTCTAATTAACATTCCCACTAGCAGGGTGTTGAGTGGCCATTTTAGGGCATTCTTGCCAATGTTGAGTGTTTTAAAAAAGAAAATAACTGACTTAACAGGTGGAAGACATCTCATTGTTATCTTCCTTTGCCTGTTTAAATTATTAAAGAAGTTGATTTTTTGTTGTTACTGTTTTTCTTTTTCCTTTAAAAGTACATTAGCCTCTTTTGCAAATTGGCTGTACATGTTGTTTTCCCATTAATCTTTTGGGGTGCTACTGCTTTTCTTCTGATTCCTTTATAAAATTTATTTATATGTTGAAGGAAGTGACCTTTTCTGTCATGTTTGGCAAAACACTGTTCCAATTTTACAATTACGTCTTTTGCTTTATGTGTGACTTTTAATTTTGATATGATTTCACATTTAGAGAAAGAGTGTAAGAGTACAAAGAGTTACCATATATCCTTTACTAAGATTCACCAATTGTTATAAATTTACCCCATTAGCTTTATCACTCTCTCTCTATGCATATATAAATGTATTTTTTTCTGATTCATTTGAGTCTAAGTTGTGTATATCCTAAGACCTGGAGCATTCTGTTATATGAGCATAGTAAAATTTAATAACTAATACAGTACTGTTATCTAACTCACAGTTCATATTGCATTTTCAACAGTTGTCCCTATAATGTCCTTTATTGCTCTTGTGTTTTCTCTGTCCAGTGTCCAATCCAGAATCATGCTGAATTTGGTTGTCACGTTTATTTAGTCTCTTTTGATTTGGAATATTTCCTCAACCTGTCTTTGTCATTCTTGATACTGACATTTTTGAAGACTGTAGACCAGTTTTTTTGGGTTTTTTTCCCTAGAATGTCCCTCAATTTGCATTTATCTGAAGTTTCCGAATGGTTAGAGTCAGGTTATACATTGTAGACGGAATAACACAAAAGTGATTTTTATTGTTCTCAGTGCAAGACAGTTTGGAGCCACCTGACGTTAGTTTGTTCCAGTATTGGTGATAACGTTGGACACTTGGAGAAGTTGCTATTTGCCAGATTTCTCTACTGCCAAGATACAGATTTTCCCTTTGAAGTTAATAACTATTAACACTATATAAATATCCTGTTCCTCATCGAATATTCACCCACACGTTTTAGCATCCAGTGATGATTTTCCAACTCCATACTTCCTTCTGTATTTATTAGTTGGTGTTCTGCTGTAAAGAAGAGCTCCACCTCCGTTTATTTATTTAATTATTTATTTGAATTATTCATAGATCTGTTCTTATTTAGTGGCCTATGATTCATTACTCTAATTATTTTGATAATTGTCCCAGACTTAGTCAGTGAACCCTTTCAAGCTGGCTTCTGTCTCCTTTTTATATGTCTCCATAATTCTTTGAACATTTTTTTGCTTTCTGGTGCAACAAGGTGCTCTGGGCTCATTTTATGTGCCTCAGCCCTCAAATAAGCTTTTCTCCAGGGAGCCTTGTTCCTGTTAGTGGGGAACAAGATCTGGGTGTATGTTGGGTACAACTAGCGTGTCATTACTTCTACTCCCTTTCTGTGGACAGAGCTAGGATATGTTTGTGTGTGTGTGTAGACACACATGTACATGCACAGATATATCTGCATTTTTAATTTATATATATTAAAAACTGTGATTTTGTATTGATACTACCAATGTTAATCCAACACCACGGGGAGACATTCTGGTGTCCCTCCTTATGTTGAATTTTGTCATGTGCTTTTGCATCTTGCTTACACACAGGGTGTAAAGATATTCTCCTATGTTTATTTCTAGGAGTTTTATAGTTTTGGCTTTTAGGTTAAAATTAAGAGGTACAAACTTCCAATTGCGAAATAAACGACTCACAGGTATGAAATATACAGTGTGGGGAATATAATCAATAATTATATAATATCTTTGTGTGGTGACAGATGACAACTACACTTATCATGGTGATCATTTTGAAATGTATAGAAGTATTGAATCACTATGTTGGGTACCAGGAACCAACATAGGGTTATAGGTCAAATATACTTCAAAAACAAGCAAACTCATAGAAAAAGAGATGAGATTTGTTGTTATTGGAGGCGGGGACAGGGGGAAATTGGATGAAGATAGTCAAAAGGTACAAACACTCATGTATAAGATAAATAAGTACTAGGGATGTGATGTACAACATGATAAATACAATTAACACTCCTCTGTGTTATATATGAAAGTTGTTAAGAGAGTAAATCCTAAGCGTCTCATCACATGGGAAAAATATATTTTTCTATTTCGTTAATGTTGTATCTGTGTGAGATGGTGGATGGTCACTAAACTTATTGTCATCATTTCATGATGTATGTAAGTCAAATCATTATGTTGTACACCTTAAACTTACACAGTGCTGTATGTCAATTATATCTCAGTAAGACTGGAAGGAAAAAATAGATGTGTGTATTGAACTAAAACTTTTGAAGTTTACTGTCTCATGAAAATTTGCTGCTTTGCAACTGGCTTGGAAAAATAACATATTAAAAATAAAATTCAGAGCATGGAACTTTTTCTGTTTTGAAGTCAGAAGACTGTTCTTCAAAATAAATGCATCAAAAAATTTAAAAAACGATCTGTGATCCATCTCAAATTATTTTTTGTTCATGATGTCAGATTAGGGGTTAAAGTTTATCTTTTATTCTACATGGATATCCAGTTGCTCCAGCACTATTTGTTGAAAAGGATTTCCATTCCCTATTGAATTGCTTTGGTGCCTCTTTTGAAAGTCGGTTGACCATGTAAGTGTGAGTCTATTCCTGGACTCTCTGTTCTGATATATTTGTCTGTCCTTAGGCCAGGACCATACTTTGAGGATTACTGTGGGTTTATAATAAGTCTTGAAGTGTAAGTCCTTCAACTTATTCTTTTTGAAAATTGTTTTGGCTGTTTTAGATCCTTCGCATTTTCCTATACGTTTTAGAATCAAATGCCCAATTTCTACAAAAACATCTGGTAGAAATATGAATGGAATTCTCATTTGGGCAGAATCAACATCTTTATAGTAGTGAATTTTCCAAATTACAAGCAACGTGTATGTCTCCGTGCAGTTAGATATTTAATTTCTCTCAGCAGTGTTTTGTAGGTTTCAGTATATGAGACATGCATGTCTTTTGTTAAGATTATTCATAATTAATCTTCTCTTTGACATTAAGATAAATTTTTAAAATTTCATTTTCATTTTGTTGCTGTTATGTAGAAATACATTTGGATTTTGTGAAATGACCTTGCATCCTGCAGCCTTGCTAAATTGACTTAGATTAATCTGGCTAGACTAATTTAGATTTCCTAGAAATTTCTCTGTTAGTAATTATGTACTCTGTGAAAAGAAACAGTTTTATACCTTCCTTTCCAATTTTTAGGCCTTATGTTTCTTTTCCTTGCCATATTACACTGGCTAGGACCTTCTGTCCAGTTGTTGAATACAAGTGGTAAGAGTGGGCATTCTTGTCTTGCTGCCAATCAAGTGGGGAAGGCCTCAGGATTTCACTATTAAGTATGTTATTTGCTGTAGATTTATATGATTGAGGAAATTTCTCTGTTTCTAGTGTGCTGAGGGTTTTTATTTTTTAAACTCAGAATGGATGTTGATTTTTGGCAAGTGCTTTTGTTGCATCTGTTATTATGTTACATGACACTGACTTCGAGATGTTAATCCAACTTTATATTCCTGGGATAAACCCCACTTGGTCATGATATATTACTCTTTTTTAAGTTGCCAATTTTTCCATTAGTTCGCCAAGGATGTTTTCATCTCAGTTCATGAACTATGTTCGTGATTTGTAGTTTTTTGTAATTTTTTTTTGATTTTATTTATAGGTTTATGCAGAGCATCTAAAATGAGCTGGGAATTGTTCTCTATCTTATTGTTTGATAGAATTCACCAGTGAAACCATCTGAGCTTTGAGTTTTCTTTTCCCTGAAGGTATACTAACCAGTTCAATTTGTTTAATAGATATATGGCTATTCAGGTTTTTAAAATTTCAGCTTGTGTCAGTTGTGGAAAGTTGTGTTTCTCTTTTTCCATTCTCTTTACTTTAGACCTGTGTCTTTATATTCAAAGTGTATCTCTTGTAGGGTATGGTTGGGTCTTGGTTTTTGTGTTTTTTGTTTTTCTTTCTCCCCATTCTGACAATCTCTACTTTTTAATTGGAATGTTTAGTCCCTTTATATGTAGTATATTGAATACTTACTGATACACAGTTGATTCTCATTATTCATGGATTATATATCTGCAAATTTGCCTACTCACTAAAACTTAATTCTGATCCTAATATCAGTGCTCACAGTGCTCTTAAGGTCATTCATGGACATGCACAGAACAGTGAGATTTTTGAGTCATCTAGTCTGCAGGCTCCCAACTGAGGTTGAAAAATCAAACTCTGCCTTCTCGTTTGATTTCTCATACTGTAAACATGTGTCCTTTTTGTGATCTATTCAGTGCCGTGTTTCTCACATTTTTGTACTTTTTTGTGGATTATATCACTGTTTAAAACTACCCGTAAGCGTAGTGCTGAGGTGCTGTCTAGTGTTCCTAAGTAAAGAAGGCTGTAATGTGCCTTACAGAGAAAATAGGCATGTTATTAGATAAGCTTCCTTCAGGCAGGAGTTAAAGTACTGTTGGTCATGAGTTCAATGTTAATGGATGGACAAAATATATTTGCTAAATAAGGTGTCTTTAAACAGAAACAAACATAAAACAACGTTATGTATTGATGGTTGACTAAAGTGTTGTGACCAGAGGCTCCCAGGAACCTAACCTTGTATTTCCCCTAGGAGCAATGGTTCTGTATTCCCGAATTCCATGTTCGTGGCAATGTTATAGAACATAACTGTGCACATTGAGAACTGGCTGTAGTTGGGTTTAGATCTTTTTTTCTTTATCTGTTACTCTTTTATTCCCTTACTCTATTGACTTTTTTCGTGTTCCATTTAATAACTTTTTTTTAGTGGTTGCATTTGCAATTGCAGCATGCATCCTTAACTTATTCCAGTCTTTCCTACTCTCAGAGTTAATATTTTACCGATTCTTTTAAAAAAGAAGCACCTTGCAACAATATAATTCCATTCCTGTCACGTTCATTGTGCTATTGTTTTAATATATTTTACGTAACCCTACATTATACCCTAATGTTACACTTCCTGCATTAAACAGCTGGCACCTTCTAAAGAAATTGAGGAGAAAATGAAAGATAGTTCTTCTTTTACCCGCATATTTTCCATCTCTGGTACCCTTCATTTCTTTTTGTAGATTCTAGTTTTTATCAGGTGTCATTTGCTGGGGATGAATTTCCTTAGTTTTTGTTTATCTGGATATCTTTATTTTGCTTAATTTTTGGAGGATATTTTTGCTGCATATGGAATTCTTTTAGCATTATAGATGTCATTTCATTGCTTTTTGGCTTCTTTTTTCTGACAGAAAGTGGTCATTCATGTTGTTGTTACTGTTATTGTTGTCATTGTTATTATTTCTTTCTAGGTGCTTTCAAGATTTTTCTCTTCATTTTTGGTTTTCAGCAGTTTATGATGCTCAAGTGAAGTTCTGTTTATATTGATCCTACTTATGGTTCACTGAGTTTCTTGGATTTATAAGTCAGTGTTTTTCATCAGATTTGGGAGGTTTTTGGCTATTGTACCTTCAAATACTTTTTCTGCTCCAATTTCACTCTCTTCCCCATCTATGTCTCCAATTATATATATGTTACACTGCTTGATATTATCTCACAGGTTTGTGAGAGTGTGTTCATTCTTCTACAATCTTTTTTTTCCTCTATTTTTCAGCTTGGATAATTTATATTGGTCTGTTTTCCGGTTCTCTAACTCTTTCATCATCTCCAATCAACTGTTAAGCTCATCCATTAAGTTTTCATTCTTTTCAGTTCTAGGATTTCTGTTTAGTTCTGTTTCATAATTTTCATTTCTCAGTTGAGATTTCCATTCATTAAGACCATGTTTTCTCAACTTCCTCTCACAGTGGGTAACAGATGAAATAGGTCTATTTATTATTATTATTATTAGAGCTATTCCTGTTTTCTTTTGATTAATACTTAATATTTTTAATCCTTTCACTTTCAACTTTTTATGTTATTATTCATTGTGTATGTCTTAAGCAGTATATAACTGGAGCTGTTTATATTTTATAAAATAATCTTATAATCTGTCTTTTAATTGGCAATTTTAATTAATTTATGTATATTATGATTATTGATGTATTTGCAGTGATGCCTGTTCATTTTCTTTGTATTTTCTGTTTGTACTTTTCTGTGCCCCTTTTTTCTCTTTTCTTGTTTGTTCTCCTTTAAAAAAAAATAAGGTTTTTGCAGTTATTTTTTTCCTATGATGCTTTCCCTCTGTATTAATTGGGGAGTTTTTTCATGGTTTATTCTTGAGATACTACCATAGACTTTTTTTTTTTTAATTTATTTTTTTTAAATTTTAGTGAGTTTTTTTTTTTATACAGCAGGTTCTTATTAGTTATCTATTTTATACATATTAGTGTATAGATGTCAATCCCAATCTCCCAATTCATCCCACCCCCCCCCCACCCCCCGCTATCCCCCCTTGGTGTTCATACGTTTGTTCTCTACATCTGTGTCTCTATTTCTGCCTTGCACACCGGTTCATCTGTACCATTTTTCTAGATTCCACATATATGCATTAATATACGATATTTGTTTTTCTCTTTCTGACTTTCTTCACTCCGTATGACAGTCTCTAGGTCCATCCACGTCTCTACATATGATCCAATTTTGTTCCTTTTTATGGCTGAGTAATATTCCGTTGTACATAAGTACCACATCTTCTTTATCCATTCGTCTGTCGATGGGTATTTAGGTTGCTTCCATGACCTGGCTATTGTAAGTAGTGCTGCAGTGAATATTGGGGTGCATGTGTCTTTTTGAATTATGGTTTTCTCTGGGTATATGCCCAGTAGTGGGATTGCTGGGTCATATACCATAGACTTTTAAGTTAACAAAACTGAAAGTTATCAATATCTTAATTGCCCTCCAAGAAATACAAATACTTAAAAATATTTTAACTCTAGTGACACTCCTCCCTCACTTAAACATTTTGGTTTTTCAGATTTCAATTTTTTTCTTGTTTAAACTCACAAATTACAAACTAATATTATTTTTAGCATGAGAATTGTTTGCTTACATTTATTTACTTCCATGTTTACCAATACTTGTAAATCATTCCTTCTGTCATCTCGGATCTCCATTTTGAGATTTTTTTTTTTTTTTTTTTTTTACTTTTCTGTGACATAGTTTTTCAGAGTGTCTTTATTGAAAGAATGCTGGCAATGAACTCTCTCTGCTACTTTTTATTCTTTATTTCTTCATTCTTGAAGTATAGTTTTGCTGGACATACAATACTAGATGACAGCTACATTTTCTCTGTATTTTGAAGATAATATTCTACTGTCTTCTGGCTTTTGTTGTTACTGGTGAGAATTCTCTAGTCAAATCTAATTGTAATCTGTCCTTTTTCTCTCTGGCTGTTTTGAAATCTTTTCTTTGGCTTTATTTTGTAGTTTACTACAGTGCATCTAGGTGTTGAGTTCTTTTTGTTTATACTAGTTGGTATATATTGTGTTTCTTGAATCTTGATCCAAATTTTTTGTCCATTTTTGAAAATTCTCAGCTCTTATCTCTTCAAATATTGTTTCTGTTATTGGTTATTTCTGCTGATTGTCACTCTTAGAGATGTATTTCTTCATGTATATGGTAAATTTTGATCGTGAGCTTTGTGGGGTTTTTTTTCAGATTTAATCTGTGAGAGTCCAGAGGACCTCAGTTGAAGATGGTTTCCTCATGAGGCCATTTGAGTATGAATTCTGCCAGGAAGTAGGGTGCACTTTTGTCCTGGATAACATTATCCACTTTTCAGAGTACCAGTACTTAAGTACTCATTACAGACACATTTTATTCACCTGGCCTTGTGAGGGGAAAGGGGTTCTAGTAATTTCTTGATTGGCTTATCTGTTATCCTCCTGATTCTAACTTTACCTTCACTCCTCAGTCCTTCTGGAGCTATCCAGTGTTGTCAATTCCTCAGCCTTTTGCAGGAGTTCTACAGTGTCATTACCACCCATGCCGCTCTCAGTTTTGTGACTAACGGCTGGCTTCCTGTGCTTCCAAATCCTTGAACTTTTATTGTTCTACAGAGTCTTTTTGAGAAGTGTCTTTAACTCTATTTACAACTCCCTTGTTTTATGCAGTGTAGTGTGAATGACAGATACCATGTTCTCCAAGCCACATTGTGTTCTCATGCTCTATGGCTTTCTTTGGATTAAACTCAGGCTGTTGCTTTAGAATGAATCGTGCCCTGCCCCCGTCCCCCCACCTTCTTGAGAGTTCCCAGACTTTTTTGTAAACTGGCTCTTAGCAGGACTGACCCTGCCCATAACCCCAGTCATGTGCAAAATCTCTCTTATCTTTCTTTCCTGGAGTGGTCCCAGTGAAGGCTCAGCTGGGAGTCATGCTTAGGAAGAATAATGTTGTATGTAAGTGATTTTAAAAAGTAGTGACTTACTCAGGGTTCATCTTTCTAAAATAAAACCACCAAAGTTAATTGAAACTATAGTAACAGGCAGAAAAGTTATCAGTCATACTTTCTCTTATTTGTTAAACACTTATACTGTGGTCATTGTTACTAGATTTATAGCTAAGTCATTATTATTATTATTATTATTTTATAGGCCTGAATTGGCATATTTAACTAAAAGTCTGTGGAATGAGGCTTGGCACAGTGCTTTCCTAACTACCTGATCTAAGGCATCTGTTAGATTGGCACTGTGTACTTACCAGCGGTCTTGCCATCATTATTATGGGGCAGCCAGAGGAGTGGTCAGCCTCTAATGAATGCAGCCAAAAAAGGACTACTGCTTCCATAGTTGGTGCTGCCTCATTTGACTTCCTTTAGCTGTGGGCCTGCCTCTTCTGGCCCCTCACTCGCATTCAGAGTGACTGTGAAGCCACATTCCAGCCCTGTCCTCTGCACAGAGGTTCATATGGATCTTCTGTTCATAGTCATACTTCTGACCTCTCTCATTTCCTTTAAGGACTTTTTTTTTTTAATCTGCTGTTATTGTGCTGGTGATCCATAAAGTTTATTGTGAAAAGAATTATACTTTAAAAGCTGTTGTGGTAGCTAGAGACACATATAGGATAAAATAGGCAATGGGTAGGAAGCGTTAAGAATAAGCATCTTTTATTTGCTATTGACTTATTTTTTTCTTCCAGTTTTATTGAGATATGATTGACATACAGCACTGTATAAGTTTAAGGTATACAGCAAAATAATTGACCTATATACATCGTGAAATGATTACTACAGTAAGTTTGGTGAATTTACTGCATTTTTTGTTTAATGGGTATAGAGTTTCAATTTCACAAATTGGAAACGCTCTGGAGATCTTTTCCCAACAATGTGAATATATTTAACACTACTGAACTGTACATCTAAAAATGGCTAATTTGATAAATTTTGTTACATGTTTTTTAGTACAATAAAAAAAAGAATGAGCATCTTTTGTGGGATATAGATTTAAAAGGTTAAGGGCAGGGTTTTGGATTTTTTTACCTTATTTATTTGTACTTGGTTCTATTTTCTCATTCTTTACCACAACTTGAATTAACAGATTAGAGTTATTGGAGGGTTTACTAGAGCAGAGGAGATGTACAGCAAACTGAAATTTATTCATTTAACATTTATTGAGCAGCTCCTGTGTAGCAGGCTCTGTGCTTTTAGTTTATAATTCAGAGAAGTAAGGGGCATGTGCCCCAGAAGAGAGACAGGTGAAAGAGTACAAGTATTGCCACTTATGCTGAAAGAACTGTAGAAGGGGAAAGTTATGCATACCATGAACATTTTATCAGTAACTTAAAGCATATAGATATACAGTCATTCATCAAATTTTCAAAACCTAATTATGGAAAATTTCAGTTATATACAAAAGTAGAGGAATAATACGATGAGCTACTGTTTGTCCATTCCCCAGCTGGCATCCACTCACAGCCTCTTTTGTTTCCTTGTATTCCTTCTCCCACTGCATATTTCAAGCAAATTCTAGTTATCATATAATTTTATCTAAATATTTCAGTACTTTCACTGAAAGATAAGGGCTGTTTTCTTAGAATTGACCACAGAACTGCTATCACTCCAAAGTTATTTCATACTTTTTTTTTCAGTTGATTTGTTTGAATCAGGATATGATCATAGTCCATCCATACATTACATTCAGTTGATGTGTTTTCTTAAAATTATCTTTTAATCTATAGCTTCTCCTTCTTATTTATTTTCTTTGTTCTTGAAATGTGTCTGCTGAATAAATCTTGTCATTTATCTTGTAGAACTGCCCATACTGTGAACTTTGCTGAATGCATCCCAGTGGTGTCATTTAATATGTTCATCCTCCTACCCCACCGTTAGTTTTAGAGGTTTAAGTTCTTTTTTTCTTTTTTGCAAGAATCTTTCATAGACAGTGGTTTCCAACAGCACATAATGTCTGATTGTTGTTTTTTCTTTGTGATATTAGTGGCCACTTATAATTTGCATTATTTAATTGGGGCTTGCAAGATGTTGCTGTTCTAGTTTCATCATTCCCTCTTCATTTATTAGCTTTTAGTTTACTTCCATAGAGAAGTTTCTCTTTATCAACTATTTGGTTACCTGGAGGTACAGTTCATACAGGGAAAACAGGTTAAATGACTGATTCTTTTCCTTTGTTTATAACTCTTGGAAGGTCCTTAGTATCTCCAAAGATGGTCAAATGATTTTTTTCTTTATTTTTAAAAATATCGTTAGGAACACATGAATTTTACACATTTGATTATTTTTTAATAATCAAAAAATTTTTTTTAATAAAGTTATTTATTTATTTTTGGCTGCATTGGGTCTTCATTGTTGGGTCTTAGTTGCTGAGCGCGGGCTTTCTCTAATTGTGGTGAGCGGGGGCTACTCGTCATTGCGGTGCGTGGGTTATTTTTTTTCATTGCGTGGCTTCTCTTGTTGCAGAGCTTGGGCTCTAGGCGCACAGGCTTCAGAAGTTGTGGCACGCGGGCTCTAGAACGCAGGCTCAGTAGTTGTGGCGTGTGGGCTTAGTTGCTCCGCGGCATGTGGGATCTTCCCAGACCAGGGTTCAAACCCGTGTCCCCCGCATTGGCAGGCAGATTCTCAACCACTGCACCACCAGGGAAGTCCCTCAAGTTGTTTTTTTATGGATGATCAAGTTGTCCCTTCTTTGGCCAGTGAGAACACCTTCAGGTTGGCTCCTGGGTCCTTTTGATATGAATGCCTTTGATAGCTTCTTGCTTCCTGGTGTGACAAGATATCCATGCTCAGCTTGTATATTTACAGCTGTAGCTCTGGAATAAGCCCTTTCTTCAATGAGCTGTGGTTCCTTTTAATGGGAAATTGTATTTAGAGACCGCAGTTTGGATACCACAGGTCAGTTGTTGCTTCTTTTAAGAGAAAATACTTCATGAGTTTCATACTGATTTTTCAAACTTAAATGTAGAAATAGAGGATTCTACTGAACTTATTTGATTTCATATTTGCTGAAAATCTTGGTCCATAATAATATTGATACTTATTGATAATAAGTAATGGTACTTATTTATCAGTATTATATTAACAATATGATTACTAAAAACCGTTTAAGAATTCTAAAACATTTTCTCCCATTCTTTTTATTCTTAGCATGGTTTCTTCTAGGGATGTACTGTGAAATTGTGTTTTAAATTATTTGAAATAATTCCTTTTTGCTTGGTTACACCAGCAATTCAATAAGTATTTAGCTTTGTTTCATTCACTTTTGAATTTCAGGGATTAAAATTTTTTTTGATTTTGTTGTTGTTGTTAATAATTATGGAAAACACGTAGATGGTCCCAGAGCCAAGCCAGCAGAACAAGGCAGAATCAGAAAGTCTAGCTTTGATCCTTGCCTCCTCCGTTCTATGCCTTTCTCTCCCACACTCCATTTAAAATATATAAGCAAGTATGTGTACATGAATGTGCACATGTACACATTTGTTTCTGCCTCCCAACACCATCTTAGATGAATGGCAGCACACTGTATATGATTTTCTTTCCTTGCTTTTTACTCTTCCTGCTGTTTCCTGGAGATCACTCACCACAAGTATATAGAGACATTCTTTATGCCTTTTTGCAGCTATATCATATTCCACTGTGTGAATGTGTTGTAGTTTATTCCACCAGTCCCATATTAATAGACATTTTGGTTGTCTTTAGTCTCTTGCTATTACAGATAGTACAGTATTTAATACCTGGTATGTCTGTATTTTTTTTTAAATTTTGCCACCCTATAGGGGGATTTCAATTTTAATATTATATTAATTGGCACACAGGTGGTAGAATGTAAAAATCTTAGATTTACTGTTTGTTCTGTGATCCTGAAACCTATTCTTTTTAGTTTTCTCCCTCTAGATAACACTTTCCAGTGACAAAAACTATAGTTAGAAAAACATGTTTCAGTCAGTCATCAAAATAGTAACCCAAGACCTAATTTAAAAGTCATACAAGTGTAAATCAGGAAACAGTTATTTGTTTTTAAAGTTAACTAATCGCTTCTCAGAGGTTTTTACCTCATTATAAATCCCTTCTCTTTGAGAAGACACATATCTGAACCAAAGAAATGGACAGGCATCTGTTTTCATAGGGATAAGAAAGCCAGCATGACCTGCAGACACTGAAATAGCTCATCCAATGTTTTCTGAGCACCTATAAATACCAGGCCCCTACAGGGAAACAGGAAATTTTAGAAGAGGACTGATGCTATCCATTCCCTTCCTAAAATACATTAGCTAATACTCAGAACATACAGAATGGTCACATTTAGTAAGCTACTCTCAGCAATATGTACATGTCTGCTCCCACCAGCTGAGTTATGAGCATATCAAAAATCTGTTTATACCTGTTAAAGTAACCAGATTAGGCCCAAGATGGAGTCACTCATGCTAAACCTCATGTCAGGAAACCAAAACTTCACTAAATTTCTGCACTTGACTGTCCCAGAAAAGGAAGGCCTAGGTCAACCAATCAGCATTTCCTGCTCAACACAAGTTACCCTACCTGGCTCCAAGGCTTCCCTTTGCTCCACATAAGGAAAGTAACCTGCTTTAATCAATCAGCAAATGCCCACTATAGCTTCCTTGTTCCTGCTCACTTTGGTTTATAAAAATCTCTCGCTTAGTTCACCGGAGCTCCTTTCTGCTAGACAGGGTGCTGCCCAATTTGTGAATCATTGAATGAAAGCCTAATAGATCAGTAAATTTTCTGTGGAAAATTTTCTTTTAACATACCCAAACCTGTTTATGTCGGCTGTACTTGTTATTGCAATTGTATAATTTAATTTAACACTATGTAAACTAATCACAAGTGAGCGAAAATGTGGCTACAAAAATAAGTTACTATTTCCATAAAAAATAATTGAATACTTTGGAAATTTTTCATAAAGGCATATTATTTCCTTAAAAATTTTTGACAAATTGGTTATAAGTAAAACAATTACAAAAGACCAGGAAAAAACACTCTAGAAGACTATAATTCTGTGCTCAGATTGCTTCAAAAGTTTCTGAAGTCTCAATCTACTTTAAAGAAATTGAAACTAGAAAATACAGAAGTTACTGTATGGGTATAGCTAATACAAGAACAGTGATCTAGAACTCCAATCAGTGGACCCATACGCAAAGAAAAGACTCCAAACCTTGGTCAAAATACTGGTCTCCTGAATTCCCCACTACTAGCAGAATAATCCATCAGCAGCAGTAATTTTGCATCTGAATGCTTCCTGAATGCAAGTTATTCTACTTAAAATTGAAATCCCCCTATAGGGGTGGCAAAATTAAAAAAAAACAACAACATACATACTAGGTATTAGATACAGTACGATTTGTAATAACAAGAGACTAAAGACAACCAAAATGTCTGTTAATATGGGACTGGTTGAATAAACTACAGCACATTCACACGGTGGAATATGATATAGCTGCAAAAAGGCATAAAGAATGTCTCTATATACTTGTGGTGAGTGATCTCCAGGAAACAGCAGGAAGAGTAAAAAGCAAGGAAAGAAAATCATATACAGTGTGCTGCCATTTATCTAAGATGGTGTTGGGAGGCAGAAACAAATGTGTACATGTGTGCATTTGTGCACACATACTTGCTTATATGTTTTAAATGGAGTGTGGGAGAGAGAGGCATAGAACAGAGGGGGCAAGGATCAAAGCTAGACTTTCTGATTCTGCCTTGTTCTGCAGACTTGGCTCTGGGACCATTTTCCTCCGGGGCCAACGTGGCTTTCTTTCTTTCAACTTATGGGTTGTTATGCATTACCATGCAAATCACAGTAACTGGGGCCGAAAGGTTAGGAAACTGGAAGGATTCAAGGTTTAGTCATAAAGAAACACCAGTTAGGGCTTCCCTGGTGGCGCAGTGGTTAAGAATCTGCCTACCAATGCAGGGGACACAGATTCGATCCCTGGTCCCGGAAGACCCCACATGCTGTGGAGCAGCTAAGCCTGTGGGCCACAACTACTGAGCCTGTGCTCTAGAGCCCGTGAGCCACAACTACTGAGCTCACATGCCACAACTACTGAAGCCCGTGCGCCTAGAGCCCGTGCTCTGCAACAAGAGAAGCCACTGCAACGAGAAGCCCACGTACCGCAACAAAGAGTAGCCCCCGCTCGCCGCAACTAGAGAAGGCCCGCGCGCAGCAATGAAGACCCAGTGCAGCCAAAAATAAATAAATTAATAAATAAATTAATTATAAATAAAAAAAAAAACACCAGTTAACATTTTAGAAATATTTCACCCCTGCTCTATATAGAACATTGTAGGGAATACTAAAGAAATATATGATAATCCAGAACACTATAAGGAATGCTAAAGAAATATGTAATGGTCCAGAGAGAATTCAGCCTTTTAAGTAGGCCAAGCTTTATACACTGTAGGGAATAATCTATAACTAGATAGTATTTTGTGTTAGTGTTCTCCAAAGAAACAGAAGGAATAGTATATACACAGATAGATGGATAGAGAGAGATTTTTATTGATTGATTTTAAGAAGTTGGCTCATGCGATTGTAGAGGTTGCCAAATCCAAAACCTGCAGGGTAGGCTGGCAGGCTGGGGACCCAGAGAAGAGTTGAATCTGGAGTTTGAGACCACAGGTCTGCTGGCAGGCCCTCTTCTTCCAGGGGAGGTCAAGGTTTTTTTTTTTGTTTGTATGTTTGTTTTGTTAAGGCCTTCAGATGATTAGATGAGGCCTACCCACATTATGGAGGGTAATCTCCTTTACACAAAGTCTGCTGATTTAAATGTTAATCATATCTAAAAATATACCTTCACAGAAACCTCTAGAATAATGTTTGACCAAATATCTGGGTACTGTGGCCTGTTCAAGTTGACACATAAAATTAGCAAGCACATATACTGAAGGACCATTTTGTGTATAATTAAACGTCAAACTGTAAAGAATATTGGGTACGTGTTGTGGGTAGTAAGGTAGGGGTGGGGGAGCTTGTTTTGGTGTTTCTTTGCTCACAGAGGAGATAAGCTTTGAGATGTGCTCTGAAGGCCAGGGAGTTTTTGCCCTGGTGTGCAGAGTGTGAACAGCATCCCAAGAGGGTGGATCAGAATGAACAAGGGTAGAGTTGACCGTGGCATGGGCAGGGGTCTTCGGGAAGATTTGTCCTGGCTGGACAAATACTTCTGGGATGGTGAGGCAAGCCCTGCTCTGGTTTCTCTACTTTACTGCATTAAGTAGAGAAGATGCTTGCTCCAGCCTGGGATGACAGCTGGCTGGTGCAGGGCTGTCTGTACCACCAGCATTGTATGCTACGTTATATAGTGTGATGTGATGAGAATTCTTTTTGCAGGAAATATTTCAAATAAAATATAGCTGCCTTAGGTTTTTCTGTTATAAAATATGGTCAGAATTCTTTCTTCTGTCAATTTAATGAATTTGCTTCAAAAGATCTATATGTTTCATATGTTTGTGAAGAAACATGAGATCTTCAAATGATGTGAATTGCTGCCAGTAGTAATTCTAGTCTTTAAGCCTTGAAATATTTTTGGATCCATTATTTTGAAGTAGAAATATAGCCCAGTAACTTTTCCCTCCACATTTCAAATTAAAGAACATAATTGGGACTTCCCTGGTGGCGCAGTGGTTGAGAATCTGCCTGCCAGTGCAGGAGACACAAGTTCGAGCCCTGGTCCGGGAAGGTCCCACATGCCATGGAGTGACTAAGCCCGTGTGCCACAACTACTGAGCCTGCACTCTAGAGCCCGTGAGCCACAACTACTGAGCCTGTGTGCCACAACTACTGAAGCCCGCCCGCCCAGAGCCCATGCTCTGCAACAAGAGAAGCCACCACAATGAGAAGCCCGCGCACTGCAGCAAAGAGTAGACCCTGCTCACCGCAACTAGAGAAAGCCTACGCGCAGCAATGAAGACCCAACGCAGCCAAAAATAAATAAAAAGATAATAAATAAATTTATTTAAAAAAAGAACATAATTTATTTTTAGATGTAATAGGTGTAAAAACACTTTATAATAAAAATTCTACCAATAAAATAATTATTATCAGAGAGAAAAATAGCAAAAACAATTTGTGGTAAATTGGTACACAGTAGCCCCCAGTGAACCACCTCCCCATGCCTCTGCCCCTTTGCAGTGTGGGTCTGTTTGTTTCTGCCATCAAATGGTAGAATCTGTTTCCACACCCTCGGTACTGGGCTTTGCCATGTGGCTTGAACTGGCTAGTGGGGCATCAGCAGACATGATGCAGGCAGAAGCACCATGTGTAGTGGGCCAGCTCTCTTGGCATGCTGCCTCCATTATGTGAAGAAGGCTGTGAGGAAGGCCACGTGGAAAGGGAGGCCCAGCCTTCCTCACTGAGCCCAATCCCCAGCTGACCTGGGCCCAATGCAGCAGCACGAGTAAGTCAGGTAAGAGCAGCAGAAGAGCTGCCCAGTCAACTCATGGAATTGTGAGAAATAGGAAATTGTTGCTGCTTAAGCAGCAAAGTTTGAGGTAGTTTGTTATCCAGCAGTGGCAAACAGAAACATCCTGTGACTAATGGCAGGAATTTATCCCTGTAATTCTAATTCTGGCTTCATTACTGAACCCTCAGGGATCCCACAGTCCAGTGAAGGAGGCAAAATGTAAGCAGGTCACTCCATTACGGTGTGGCGAATGCCCAGGGGGGTGGTCTGGGCTGATGCAGCCTTGACTTTTCCTCCATCCCCCTTTCCTCATCTGTAAAGATCAGATTTTTCTCTGCAAGACAAGCATTAAAGGGCACGTGAGGAACTGCAGGAAGTAGACTAGTTCTGTACTTCATTGAAGGTATTTTCCATCTCTTAAGTCCGTCAGACTCGCACTTCCCTTTCTCAGAAGTGAAATGCTGAAAGAACCCCAACAAATCTCTTTTCCTTTTGTTTGTTAGCTACTAGTGTTTTCAGTATTCTTGTATTTGTCCTGAAGAATGCCCATGGGTATTCCTCCTTAAATTTCTTCAGGTTCAGAATCTTCTGGAAGAATCAGACATCATAGGCCCTTTTCCTTGTAATCATCCCTGGTTCGCCTAATTCACACAGATAGTGGAGTGGTTCTGCTGAGGTCTCCCTGAGTCACTGGAGAAGTCACAGATGGCGCACACTGTCTGGAGCTGAGTCCCGCCTGCCCCACGTTATCTTCTCACTCACTCGCCATCAGCCTTGGCCTACCCCTCTCTTACTCTGCTCCTTGAGATTCTCAGTTGCACACAGCAGCCTTCAGTCTGCAGCACTCTCCTCTCTCCCGGCCAAGCACTTACGTTTGGCTTAGGACTTCCAGCACCAGGCTCCCTCAGTTTTCCTTAGTGGCCCATTCTCCCACTGGGCAGCATTGTTGGACATACCTGGCGTCCACTCTGTCTCTCTTCTTGGCTCCAGCCTTTGAGGTTGCATGTTAGAAAATTACCTTGAATAATCTACTGGAGTAGTTTAAAGATACAGCTTTAGTTTTATATAGTTATAATAGTTTAAGGTTATGTTATTATATATGTAATTTATAACATATAGTTTAAGAATATGGACTATAATTTTAAAATGCAATATTTTTCTGTGGCTTGTGATATAAATTTGCAAGTCAACTTGAAATGATAAAGTTAAATATTTGTTATAAATTGGACCCAGCTATTTCAGGCACATCTTACTGCCTTGAAATATCTAAAATTATTATTTTTGTCTAATTTTTAGCATGTATACCCATTACTTTGGTCAAATGTCCCTCCATGTAGACAAAATTGCAGCAGAAAGCATGTTACTATTTAGTACTTCAAATGTGGATTCCGTGTTATTGTTTCTATCCATGGTGATCATAATAACTCTTCTTTACCATAACAAAGCCAGCAAGCAACACACCAGGATTTATCTTTTTCTTTCCAACAGCTGTGCTACAGTGAGATGAAAAAGAAAAAACCTACATATTTTAGATTCACCTTGTAAGTCACCACAGGCTACTATATTTAGTGAAATATGGCGAAGAGACCTTGGGCAAGTTGCTTAACTTCTCTAAGCCATGTGTGAGTTGGAGATAAGACAGTTTCTCTACCCTCTGGTACTGCTGTGAGAATCAAATGAGATAATGCATGTAAAACACTTACGATTTTCACGTGCTTTCATCTGTTGTGTTTTTCCTCCAGCATTACTATTCAAAGGTAGTATTTCTGTACTTCTCAGTTTGTTTCTCTTGCTTTATCATTTTTAAACTGTTTATACTTTGGATTTCATTTTCTAGTTATCCTCAGCATTGCTTATTTGTTATTTTTTATGTAACATTGATCTTACACTTTATTACCTCTAGTCATACTCTGAAGTATCCTAGGGGATTTTAAAACTAACAAAATCTTTTTTCTGTTTCTGAGCAAATTTGTTTAGTCTTTGGGATATGTTTGTGTATTTTATGATTTTTTTCTTCACTTTTGGTAATTGCACACATATCTTCTGCTAGTTACTGCTTTATTCTGTTGCATTTAAATTTTTAAATTCATTTTGATATTTTTTTAATAAGCTCATTGTTCTTGAAGCTAATAGTGTTAACAGACCAAGTCAAACAAAGCTTTGTCTCAGACTGCTTTTTAGTGGGTGGCATATGGAGACCTTGTGGTATTACTCTACCATCTTCCCTAAAATTCTCAGAACTCTGAACTTTAATTTTGGTCTTAATTTCAGTAAAGAGTGGGAGTAGGGTAAGTTTGATACTTTAAGGTTTGTGCCTTGCTACCTATTGGTCTAGTGAGGGCAAGACAGTGGCCAGATGTGAGTTGCTTGTGAGAGAGCTTTCTTCCCTGGTTGAGTGAAGGGTAAAGGCTTTGAGGAGATACCGTTAAGTGTGATAGCATGTTTTATGCCCTTATTTGACTCTGTAGATATGTCCTTAGTAACTTGCTACCTGTTCTTCATTGGATTTTTTTTTTCTTCAATGGATTTTTGACTCAAAGATTGAAGTTACTTATCTGTAACTTATGAAGCTTAAGTTTTCCTCTGTCTTAAAAGAGCTTTTATCAGCAATTCTTAACAACTTGTAATTGTGGCCTTTTAGAATTATTCTTAAAAATACTTGGATCGCATTTTGAATTCCATTACAATTTTGGACTTAGTCTGATGTGGTCAGTCTGCTGCAGATATTTAAAGATCAGTTGTTTCTTCCCAATTGAGATGAATTGTAAAAGGATGAAAAATACCGAATTTTTGTTTGTGTTGTCTAAATTTCCACTATGCTACTTAATCAGCGTTTGAGACAGTGAACAGTATTTGTTATAGTTTGAGTTACAAGTGAAATTCCCAGCTAGTTTTGGCTCCTGTCTGAGAAAGATTGGTTCAGTCAGTATTTACTGAATGGATTTTATGTGATTGCATTGGGCTAGAGAGTGCTGATACAGGGTGAGCAAAATGAGATAGGATCTCTGCCTTTAGGGAGCTTACAGCCCAGTAAGGGAGAACGTCATTACTTAAAGAATTCAGTAAGTGTAAAATTCCAATTGTGATAATTGTTAATGAAGTAGAGGTTCTTCATTGATGCTGCAAAGACCAGTAAATGTGGGATTTTCTGAGGATGGTCAGATGTTAATTAGATCATGAGGGGCAGGAAGAGCATTGTAGGCAGGGAACAGCATACATGAAGGCCCTGTGGTAGAAGGAGCTGCAAAGTCTTAGGAGACTGAAAGAACGCCACTGTTGCTAGACTGTAGTGGGAGAGGGTGGTACAAAATGGGGTTGGACAGATAAATAGGGGTCAAACCACATAGGGCCTCTTAGGCTGTGTAAAATGAGCATCTTGAGGAATAATTTAGATACAGTATAATTCACTCATTGTAAGTACACACTCAGTGAGGTTAGTAAATTTAGAGTTGTGCATCCATTTGATTGCCCCCAAAAATTCCCTCGTGCATGTTTGCAGTTGATGCCTATTCCTGCCCTAACCCACTGATCTGCTTTCTGTCCCTATGAATTTGCCTTTTCAAGAAACATCATAAAAATAGAATCATACAGTTTGTAGTCTTTTGTGTCTGACTGCTTTCACTTTACATAATGTTTTTGAGGTTCATCCATGTTGTAACATTTATCATTGGTTTGTTCTTTTTAATTGCTAAGTAGTATTCCATTGTGTGGAGATGCCACATTTTGTCTGTATATCTGTTGATGGACATTTGGAACATTTCCAGTTTTTGGCTATTATGAATAATGCTGCTGTGAACATTCATATACAATATGTCCACAGAGGACATATGTCTTTATGTGTCTTGAGTCAGTTCCCAGGAGAGGAATTGCTGGGTTGTATGATAAGTTTATGCTTGACTTACTAAGAAACTGCCAAACTGTTTTCCAAGGTTTCTATACCACTTCACATTCTCAAGGGCAGTATATGAGGGCTCCAGTTTCTCTACATCCTATAGTTGATATTGACTGTCTTTTTGATTATAGCTCTTCTAGGGGGGATATACTATTATCTCATTGTGGTTTTAATTTGCAGATCATTTCATGAGCTTACTAGCTATTCATTTATCTCCTTTGGTGAAATGACTATTAAAAACTTTTGCCCATCTTTAAATTGGGTTGTCTTCTTGAGTTGTAGGAGTTCTTTAGATATTATGGATACAAGTCTTTTATCAGATAGATGATTGTCACATTTTTTTTTTCCCAGTCCATCTTTTCAGTTTTCTTAATGGTGCCTTTTAAAAGCACAAAAGTCTTAAATTTGATCAAGTCTGGTTTATCAGTATTTTTGAGTAAAATGTGCAGAGGTGGTCATTGAAGCCAAAGATGTGGATTAGATAACTCAGGAAAAGGGAACACAGAATGAGAAAGGGAGAGGGTAAACTGGAGCTTTGAGGAATCCTAATATTTACTGTTGTGCGAATGAGTAAGTATTTCAAGTCAAATTACATGGGCCCAGAAAATGTCCTTTAGGCTTAACAGCCATGGAGAGTGCTGTTAACCTTACTATGCTGAAGCCAGATTGCAATGAGATGAAACGTGCATGGAAGGTAAAGAAATGTTGAAGGTGAGTGTAGAAGAGCTCGAGGGTATGGAAGAAGAGCTCTGTCTTGCTCTAGAAAAGCAGGATAGATGTGGTTATCCCAGGAGTTGAATGATGAATCAAATGAAGTTTTCTGTTTCTTTTTCCTCTCTTTCTCTTTAAAATTTTCGATGAGAGAGGGAATTTCCTTATTCAGCACCTAAATAGTGACCCAGGTATAATGCCACAATTGGAAAATATGTTGTATAGGTATTGCTCCATTTAAGGTCACATGAGTCTCCTGCCTGTTTTCTCTTTATACTTTCTCTCCATTTATTTATTCTAAATATTTTCAAAATGAAAAAAGTAATAAACGCACATAGCTTTTTGAAAAGTGAAATGGAGGCCCAAACTCTCTCATCTAAAATTCTTAGGTCAGAAATATTTTAGACTTCAGAAATTTTCAGATTTTAGAAAGGTAGTCTATATATAGTATTAATTAGTGAGTACTCTTCTTGGGGTAATACCTGTAAAACACATTAATATTTCTTCATTGAAGCATAATATTTATGCTGAGTTGCATAAGTAGAGACTATAAATAGCTTCCTGTCAGTTCAGGTCAAGTTTTGGCCCCCAGGGAGTTTGTATAAGATTAGGTCTTAATATTAAATATAAGTAAAGAAAAGCTAGGGTTTTGTTTTGCTTTGTTTTGGTATTTTTCTGAATTTTAGAACTGTGGGTAGGAGATGGTAGTACCCAAAGTCCTGTAATGAAAACCAGTAGTCCTTTGCTCCACTCCTTCACAGCCCTTGTCTTGTTCCACAGAGGCAGCTATGTGTATGCAATAGTTGTATCTTCTGATTGTTGCCTCCATGTTTTCAGATGATATGCTTATACTGTTTCTTGACTCACAAATATTAGACATTATCTCTTGACTTTCTTTTATACCCCATCTCTCTTCTCTCCATCCTCCAGATTTGGTTATGTCACGAAGTTGTTTACACGAAGTTGTTTATATCATTAAAATGTTTACACCATTATCAGTATTGAAATATTGTTCATTTTAGAGCCAAATGATTACATTTTCTTTCTACTATAGTTTTGTTGTTGTTACTTTATGTTTTTACTTGTATGATCGTTATTATACTTATCCTTAATTCTTCTGAGGTGTCCATGATATTATCTGTCACTCCATCTTCCCTGTTGAGACTTCTTGTATTCTGGAGACCTGCCCCTGGAAGTGTTCCATATGCCTGCTCCACGTTGTACCAGTAGTCTTTAGGCCTGCTGTGCAGGTACAATCCTGGAACTTGCACTTTGTGCCTCTCCTAACTTATAATGACTGTTTTGTGTATTCTGTGTTTTTCTCTTCCTTGATTTAGTCCTTTATTTTGATAGAGTACATCTTCCAAGAATTTCCTTTAGAAGGGTGCATGGGAAATTTATTTTCTGGCTGTACATCTAAGAGGATGTTGGTTGACTTGTTTAAAAGGATTTTTTTAAACTTTAGAAAGTTATCTTTATCTCTCCTAGGTTTTTTTCTTTTTGTATGTATGTGTGTGTGTGTGTATGTATGTATTACTTCGCTTTTTTCATTTGGGGCTCTTCTCCTAAGTTTGATCAGTAAATGAGAAAGGCTAAGAACAGTTTGTGGAATGGGGGAGCAGAGGTTGGATTGCATTGAACTGAGTTGTGGAAGCAAGAAAGTGAAGAGCATTGTAGATATAATTTAGAAAGTTTGGTTATAGAGGGAAAGAGAATAGGAGCATTGAAAGCATTTTTACTTTTTTTTTTAACATCTTTATTGGAGTATAATTGCTTTACATTGTTGTGTTAGTTGCTGCTGTATAACAAAGTGAATCAGCTATATGTATACATGTATCCCCATATCCCCTCCCTCTTGCGTCTCGCACCCACCCTCCCTACCCCACCCCTCTAGGTGGTCACAAAGCACCCAGCTGATCTCCCTGTGCTATGTGGCTGCTTCCCACTAGCTGTTTTACATTTGGTAATGTATATATGTCAGTGCTACTCTCTCACTTCGTCCCAGCTTACCCATCCCCCTCCCCATGTCCTCAAGTCCATTCCCTATGTCTGCATCTTTATTCCTGTCCTGCCCCTAGGTTCTTCAGAGCCATTTTTTGTTTCTAGATTCCATATATATGTGTTAGCATATGGTATTTGTTTTTTTCTTTCTGACTTACTTCAGTCTGTACGACAGAGTCTAGGTCCATCCACCTCACTACAAATAACTCAATTTCGTTTCTTTTTATGGCTGAGTAATATTCCATTGTATACATGTGCCACCTCTTCTTTATCCATTCATCTGTCGATGGACATTTAGGTTGGTTCCATGTCCTGGTATTGTAAATAGAGCTGCAATGAACATTGTGGTACATGACTCTTTTTGAATTATGGTTTTCTCAGGGTGTATGCCCAGTAGTGGGATTGCTGGGTCTTATGCTAGTTCTATTTTTAGTTTTTTAAGGAACCTCCATACTGTTCTCCGTAGTGGCTGTATCAATTTACATTCCCACCAACAGTGCAAGAGGGTTCCCTTTTCTCCCCACCCTCTCCAGCATTTATTGTTTGTAGATTTTTTGATGGTGGCCATTCTGACTGGTGTGAGGTGATACCTCATTGTCGTTTTAATTTGCATTTCCCTAATGATTAGTGATGTTGAGCATCCTTTCATGTGTTTGTTGGCAATCTGTATCTCTTCTTTGGAGAAATGTCTATTTAGGTCTTCTGCCCATTTTTGGATTGGGTTGTTCGTTTTTTTGTTATTGAGCTGCATGAGCTGCTTGTATATTTTGCAGATTAATCCTTTGTCAGTTGCTTCGTTTGCAAATATTTTCTCCCATTCTGAGGGTTGTAATCAAGACAGTGTGGTACTGGCACAAAAACAGAAATATAGATCAATGGAACAGGATAGAAGGCCCAGAGATAAACCCACGCACATATGATCACCTTATCTTTGATAAAGGAGGCAAGAATATACAGTAAAGACAGCCTCTTCAATAAGTGGTGCTGGGAAAACTGGACAGCTACATGTAAAAGAATGAAATTAGAACACTCCCTAACACCATACACAAAAATAAACTCCAAATGGATTAAAGACCTAAATGTAAGGCCAGACACTATAAAACTCGTAGAGGAAAACATAGGCAGGACACTCTGTGACATAAATCACAGCAAGATCCTTTTTGACCCACCTCCTAGAGAAATGGAAATAAAAACAAAAATAAGCAAATGGGACCTAATGAAAGTTAAAAGGTTTTGCACAGCAAAGGAAACCATAAACAAGACGAAAAGACAACCCTCAGAATGGGAGAAAATATTTGCAAACGAAGCAACTGACAAAGGATTAATCTC
Organism: Balaenoptera physalus; assembly: GCF_965194825.1. Classification (NCBI taxonomy): domain Eukaryota; kingdom Metazoa; phylum Chordata; class Mammalia; order Artiodactyla; family Balaenopteridae; genus Balaenoptera; species Balaenoptera physalus. Next base: position 69,690,518 of record NC_138893.1, on the reverse strand, counting down.
CAAAATATACAAGCAGCTCACGCAGCTCAATATCAAAAAAACAAACAACCCAGTCCAAAAATGGGCAGAAGACCTAAATAGACATTTCTCCAAAGAAGAGATACAGATTGCCAACAAACACATGAAAGGATGCTCAGCATCATTAATCATTAGAGAAATGCAAATCAAAATTTACTTTTGTTTTTAAATATGGGAGAACCATAATGCACGTTGAAATTCTGTGTCAGTGTGAACTTTTATAATTTTTTATAGCAACTAGTGACATAGACTACTTATTCTATGCATTTTCTTGGAAAACTGATTCTATTCCTTTGTTGATGTGAATGAGCCTTTAGAAAGGATGGGGTGAAAATATGGGGTATGAGGGTGGCTGATAGAGTGAGGCCCCTGAATAGTCAGGTGAGGAGGATGGCAAAGAGCCCAGGTACACTCCTAGAGCTGAGGCCGCCTCTTCCTTTGAACTGCATAATACAATTTATTTAATTCCTGAAAGGGTTGGGGGCAGTGGACAAGTTTATATGATTGGTGGTAGGAAATTGAGGGACTTTTACAATAAATATCATTTAAACAGCAGAAGTGCCTGATCTCATGGTCAGATCCACAGGGGCTTCCTTCACACAGGAAATCTGTTGTTAAGAGAGAACAGTCTATTCTCCTCTGCTGGAAAGAAGGCTTTTTCACTATTTTGGAACAAGAGGTTTCTTTTATAACCATCATTAAAAGAAAAAACCATTTGCTAATAGCCCATGTTTATTATTCTTTTTTGAGTTTTGTGAAAGATGATGGTCTTGCTACAGATATGTTTTTGCCATAGCAACAGGGACAGACATACACTGGAAAAAAGCAGTGTCAACAACAGATAGTCTTCTTAATGCTGGGCAGATGCTCAAATTTATTGACCGTGGGCAAGTACTAACTTCCCCTTGTCTGCCATGTTATAACGCTATATTCCTAGCACTGCATGTTCTTAGCCTCCATTTCTATGGATGTGTAAAGGCCATCCCATTGCAGTTGCATTTTGTGGGAAGTATGCAAACTGGAAGTAGTGTGACATGGAAATAATTAATAAGGCTTACTATGCATAAAATATGAAATAATGAAATCTCCAAAATTAGTCACTTTGGAATGAAAGTCAGATGTAATAAAACACCATGAAGAAAGGCAAACTATTCCCATGATACAGTATGCTGTTTTTTAAGGAAAAGCACTCTGCAAAAATATTAGAGGAATTCCTGAAAAAAATTTAAAAGGAGCATGAAACAAACACTATAGTGGTTGAAAACATCAGTGTCCTGAGAATGCATCCTCCTACTTTATTCCTGTAGGAAAATTAAGCTTGATTTCTGTGAGGTCTTCAGAAATGTATTCCTCACAGAAAATGAGCCCTTTTATGGTTGTACATGTATTCATTGATAACATAAAATTCTGACTGTTACCAACCTATGTGGAATGACTTGAGCTTTTAACTTTAACTCTTTAAAAATATATATTTAAACTATAAAAGTATTGTTACTGGGGCTTCCCTGGTGGCGCAGTGGTTGAGAGTCTGCCTGCCAATGCAGGGGACACGGGTTCGAGCCCTGGTCTGGGAAGATCCCACATGCCGCTGAGTGACTAGGCCCGTGAGCCACAATTGCTGAGCCTGCGCGTCTGGAGCCTGTGCTCCGCAACAAGAGGCCACAATAGTGAGAGGCCCGTGCACCGTGATGAAGAGTGGCCCCCACTTGCCGCAACTAGAGAAAGCCTTCGCACAGAAACGAAGACCCAACACAGCCATAAATTTAAAAAAAAAAAAAAAAAAAAAAGTATTGTTACTAAAAGTTTAGGAAATAGAGAAATGAAAAGTCATTTGTATTGCCACATTATTAAACTGATGTTAACATTTTCTATGAATTTCTCTCCTAGTATCTAACTATGTATTAAATAATGGCAGTGGTAATATGCTTATTTTGCTTTCTAATTTAAATAGAATGCCTCTAAGAGTTTTGCTCTGTGAGTATAATGTTAAGTTTTGGTTGAGATAGGTTTTTTTTTTTTTAATATGATAGTTAGGGATTTTCCTTTGCTTTTTCCTAAAAGGTTTTAAAATCCTGTATAGGTGTTAGGTTTTATCATTTGATTATAGCATCTAATGACATAAATGCTTGATTCTGCAGGTTTTTCTTGGAAACCAGATTCTATTCCTGTGTATTCAGGTGTCACAGTATGCTGGTGACTCCCAGTGTGCACTGTGTACATATGTTGGGTTTCCCACAGGCATATCAAGCTCAGTGTGCCCATGGCCAACCCCTCCTGCATCTCGCAGTCCTCTCTGCATTCTGGTCTTGTGATTGCATAGCTAGAAACCAGGGGACGGTTTAGATCCCTCACCAGATTATGTCAGTCCTCCTTTTCAAATGGTCTCTCTTCTCCCTCCAAGTTCACTGTTCTAGGTCTGGCCTGGGTCATTCAGTGCTGTGTATTACAGCTGGTTTCCTCACTCGTACTGCTTTTTTTCTTTTTGTGTCTGCTAGCTGCTGTTCATAGGCTTCTCATTTCCTATGTGAAATGTTCTTCTGATAAAAACAGGCTTAACTTAAAGTTGTTTCTTTAGAGTGCCAGTCAGGATACTGCGATTCAGCAGCTCACAATGGGGAGGAGGAGGGCGCTGCTGGAGCCTGGTACCCTGTGTGCAGGGAGGCATGTAGACCCGGGGTGACCGTCTCTCAGGGGGGGCTGCCACTGGCATCTTGTGTCTTCTGGCTGCCTCTTTGTCGTCTGTATTTGTCCCAAGCATTGTTGGAATGGGCAGAATCCTTTGCTTATCTTGACCATCTGGAAAGCACATAGAACAGCTTGATTGTTAAGCTCCTGGGATGGTCTTCTGGATAGGGCCTTCCTACCTCTCCCCTTAGAGGGATAGCATTGTCAGCCTTGCATCCCCTCTAGCAGAGTCATGCTGCTAGAGGTCCTAAGTAAATGTCAGAAAGGATTTGAGGTCCCAGTTGTATATATCTTGTGTCAGACTGAGGTAGAGAAGGACAGAAAATAGTACTGGAAAGACAAAGCCAACAAACTGGCCTTTGTGAAGCAGTGAGAGGCATCGTTGCAGATGCTTGAAAAAGCAGGCTGGAAAATGTGCTGATGCTAAGAACCCTGATATTTGTGTACATGGACATAATCTTACTTGGCTTCACAATAACCCTGTGAACTGAGTAGAGATTATTACCTTTCTGTTTTACAGATGAAGAAACAGAGCCTTTGAAATTCATCAGTTTGCCCAGCATCACGTAGTTAGTATTTAATAGAGTCATGACTTGAACTTAGGTTTCTGATTGCCAATTTTATATACTTCATGTTACCTTTCTTAAAACCAGAAGAATGATAGGCTAACAATGGCCATCTCCGTGTCATCAGATAAATTACATTAGGGATAGCACAAAGGAAAAATAAAAATTTATCTATCTTAATCCATATTAATTATTTTCATATTTTAAAAACAGCTTTATTGAGATATAATTCACATCCATTACAATCCACTTATTAAAGGGTACAATTCTATGGCTTTTAGTATACTTAAGAGTTATGTAGCCATCACCATAATAAATTTTAGAATATATTCATTGCCCTAAAAAGAAACCCTTCTAGCCATCACTGCCCCCCTCCCCCCAATCCCCACCCCAGCCCTTGGCAATCACTAGTCAACTTTTTGTCTCTATAGATTTACCTACTCTGGACATTTCACACAAAATCATACAATATGTGATCCTTCTTTCATTTTCTGTTTTCAAGTTTTATCCATGTTGTAGCATGTACCCGTATTTCATTTCTTTTCAGCAAAGTTTCTGCTGAAAAATCAGCTGATAGTCTTATGAGGGTTCCCTTGTACATAACTAGTTATTTTTCTCTTGCTGCTTTTAAGATTCTCTCTTTAACTTTCGACATTTTAATTATAATCTGTCTTGGTGTGGATCTCTTGGGTTCATCTTGTTTGGGACACTCTTTGCTTCTTGGACCTGAATGTCTGTTTCCTTCCCCAGGTTAGGGAAGTTTTTAGTCATTATTTCCTCAAATCTGTTTTCTGTCCCTTTTCCTCTGGGACCCATATAATGCGGATGTTAGAGCATTTGCTGTTGTCCTACGGGTCCCTTAAACTATCCTCATTTTTTAAAAAAATTAATTAATTAATTAATTTATGGCTGTGTTGGGTCTTCGTTTCTGTGCGAGGGCTTTCTCAAGTTGTGGCAAGCGGGGGCCACTCTTCATCGCGGTGCGCGGGCCTCTCACTATCGCGGCCTCTCTTGTTGCAGAGCACAGGCTCCAGACACGCAGGCTCAGTAATTGTGGCTCACGGGCCCTGCTGTTCTGCGGCATGTGCGATCTTCCCAGACCAGGGCTCGAACCTGTGTCCCCTGCATTGGCAGGCAGATTCTCAACCACTGCGCCACCAGGCAAGCCCTATCCTCATTTTTAAAAATTCTTTTTTTCTTTTTGCAGTTCTGTTTGGAGATTTCCACTACCCTGTCTTCCAGGTCACTCATCTGTTCTTCTGTATCACTTAGTCTGCTGTTGATTCCCACTAGTGTGTTTTTCAGTTCAGTTGTTGTATTCTTCACCTCTGTGAGTCCTGTTTGGAACTTTCTTATATTTTCTGTCTCTTTGTGGAATTTCTCACTGTCTTCCTCCCTTGTTCTCCCAAGTTCAGTGAGCATTTTATGACCATTACTTTGAACTCTTTATCAAATAAATGACTCATCTCCATTTCATTAAGGTTTTTTTTCTGGGGTTTTATCTCGTTCCTTCATTTAGAATGTGTTCCTCCATTTCCTCGTTTTGCTTGACTGTCTGTGTTTCTGTGTATCATGTGAAGCAGCTATCTTACCCTGTCTTGAAGGGATGGCTCTATGTGGGAAGTGAACCTTATTGTTTAACCTTGCCCTAGTTCTTCGTTGTCTCTTGAACTCTCTTTCCACTTGGGTCTGTCTATGGGGTCCAGAAACACAGTCCTCCTGTCAGCCTGGGCCTGGCGCTCAATGGATGTCCCCTGTGCAGGCTGTGAATGCCTGTTGGCTTTGGTGGGGTTGTGCGAGTGGAATGGAGGTGTGTGGCTGCTCAAGAGCTGCGTCTCTTGGTGCTGTGGCTTGAGCAGGGATGTTCACACACTGCTTTTAGCAGGTTAGAATGAGAGGGCAAAAATGGTGCCTGCCAGTGCCAGCAAGGTAGAGGGAGCCTGTAAAAATGCCATCTGTCAGCATTCCATCCCTGGAGAGTCCCAGCAGACTTCTGCCCCTTTGGCAGATGCTGTAAGATTACTAAGTGAATTTCCCTCACAGATGGTCTAAGCTCTTTACAAACTGCTGCTCTTTGCGCTGGGTCCTGGGGCAAGTGGTTCTTTACACATGCTATTTAAGAGCAGAGTTTTCATTCCCTGCCATCCTGAGTTACTCCTGAACATAAGCGCCGTTGGTTTTCAAAGCCAAACATTTTGGGGGCTCTTCTTTCTGTTGCAAGACCCAAAGGTTGTGGTGCCTGGTGTGGGTATAAACCCCTTACTCCTTGGGAAGAAGCTCCATTTATTTGTTTGTTTGCCTATTGCTTGATTTGTTGATTGATTTTATTAAGATTTCTCTTGATTGTGGGTCACCATATTGGGAGTGGGGTTTTTGGTGAGAGCATGCCTTTCCTACCTGTCTCGATGAGCCCCTTGTATCCTTTATTGTGGAGCAGGTGTTCTGGCAGTTCTCAGGTTCTTTTCAGAAGGATTTGTTCCCTGTGTAACTGTATATTTGTTGTGTCTGTGGGAGGAGGTGAGTTTAGGATCTTCCTATGCCACCATCTTGAACCCAGTTTTCTTACCATTCTTTTGTAGTAAGTTTTTAAATCAGGAAGTGTGAGTTCTCCAACTTTGTTCTTTTTCAAGATTGTTTTGGGTGTTCTGGGTCCATATGAATTTTAGGATCAGCTTCTCCAATTTCTGCAAAGAAGTCAGAAGGTTTTTGATAGGGATTGCTTTATCTGTAGATCAATTTTGGGAGAATTGCCATCTTAACAATAGTAAGGCTTCTGATACATGAACATGTTATATTCATTTCCATACTCTTAAACAACCAGTTTTGTCAGTCCAGTTCTTCTAGATATGGATGTTCATATTAAGTGTGTTGTATTTTGCAAAGTAGCATTAGTGGAATTGAAGTCCTCCTGCCTGGATTGTCAGGCATAGTGCAGAGGTTTAACTATTGCTCTTAATTAAACATGACTTGAATTGATAGAAAACGATACTTGGAAATTATGTGAAGAAACTAGTATGAGTAATACCTGCTTTATGATTTTCATATGAACCTTTACATACAAAGTGGTATGGTTTGTTTTGTAGTTTGGTTTTTTAAATTATCATTTTTATCCTAAATATGTCTGACATAGGAGAGGGATTGCTTCAGGCAAACTTTCAGGTCTAGTACCTAGAGATAGGGGTACATATCCGAAGAGTAGCTTACATGGCTGTAATGAGGGAGGTCCTTCAAAACTTTGCGATAAAATTTAAAACCCTCTCACATTTGTGTTTCTATGGCATAAATAGTCTTCTCCAGGCTTGTCATGGTCAAGTACCAGTGATGTAATAATGATGATTATACCAGAAGCACCAAAGGCAGCTATTGGCATGTGGTGGGGCTCTAGGCATGGTTAGTTTGACTAAGTATTCTAAGAGGCCACATGGAGTTTGTCATCTCTGACAGAGGACTTTAATGCATTAGTGATGAAAAACGGCTCACTACTGACTCTTGTGATCTTCCAGAGAGTGTAAGACAACGCAGCAGTAAGTGAGTGCCTCTTGTCTTATGTAATGTAAACACATATATTCAGACCATTTGTTTGGGTACAGTGTTCCATCTGGTGTCAGCCTCATCAAAGGCTTGAAATAGAGTAGGTGATATGTAATATCTAGACATTAACATTTTATTTATTATTGGATATAATATCTAGATACTAATATTACCTACTCTTGTTTACCTGTTTTATTGCTTATGAGTGATCATCCAACTATTATAAAACTAGACTTTTTAAAAACAGGATATTCTTTTAGCTTATTTTCTCCTGTGTGTTGATCCTTTCCGGTTTCTTGTTTCTTCCTGTTGCTTGTTGATCAGAGTCCTGTGGAAGAAGTTGCTTTTGTGAGTCCTGTTGCTCTTCGGTGTGGTTAGTAACACTGTCAGAGGTGGGATCAGCCACACAAACACCTATCTTTGGTCCAGAGCACAGGTAGGGGAGAGGTGGAACAAATGGCTGCTCGACAGATGTGTACTTAGGGTTGTCAGGCCCTATTGTTCACCCTCCTTGTCTACTGCCCCACCTCCAATACATGCTTAATAAACGAAAATCCCCAAATTAGAGATTCATTCTTTTGGATTAAGGCTTCCATCCTTTGTTAAAATTCAAACAGAGTGAAATGTTACCTTGTTAAACATTATGGATAGTTTGGGTAATTTATATTTAATTGGTTGTATACAGAGTTTGATAGATCTCAGTGGGGGCAGAGAGATAGAGAACACACAATTCAATTACTAGGTACTTTGGAGGAATGTAGGAGAAAACCAGAAAAAAAGTAAGGGCTGCCTGGAATCATGAATATAGCTTATTCGGACACTATTATTTTACCTAAGGCAGCCTTTTATGGTCCCAGGAATGTCTGTGATGACCCTCATCTTCCCTGGAATATTCTTAGAGCAGGATTAGGAAACTCCAGGCCCGTGGGCCAAATCTAGTCTGCCACCTGTTTTTGTAAGTAAAGTTTTATTGGAACATAACCATTCTTATTCGTTTACAAACTCATTGTGCCTACTTTCTTGTTACATTGGCAAAATTGAGTAGTTGAAACAAATATGGCCCACAATGTATAAAATATTTACTTCTGGCTCTTTACGGGAAAAGTTTGCCAATAAACTGGTCTAGAGAGTCTAGACTTTTAGAAGGTTAAGCATGGATCATAGATATCTTAAACTTATTTCAGACTTCTTTAACTTTTAATATTACCATTATATGGACTCAAGGGCAGTGATCTTAAGGAAGGATCACTACTTATATCAGGATGAATGCTTGTTCAAAAAAAAATGTGTAACTTCAAAAATATTCTCAAAATAAAGGATAACACTGCTATGTTTAAAACCTAAGTAGCCATTGGAAAATTAATATCTGATTATGCATGTACCTGTTACACCAGCCTCTTTCAGGTGCTCCCATGTACCTGTTACACCAGTCTCTTTCAGGTGCTCCCATCTTATTACATGAGAAAAAATGTTACAGTTCTCGCCATAGGCATTCATCTTCTATCATTTTTGAAGACGAAGTATTTATGTTAGACATTGTAACTTATTTAACTAAATATGAATATAAATATAAAATGCTAATCTCACTGTTGGAAATTTTTAAAGTGTTTTAGCTCAGTTATGTCTTGTCTTCCTTTCTCTCTCTCAGCTTGAAGTCCATGGCCCAAAATGACTCTACCACTGGAGACTTTCTTCCGTAAAGAGGAAGACCACACAGGAGGCTGGGATGAGCATGCCACTGCATCAGATCTCTGCCATTCCATCCCAGGATGCCACCTCTGCTAGAGTCTACAGAAGTAAAACCAAAGAAAAGGAGAGGGAAGAGCAGGTACTGGGGGAATACCCTTCTTAGTTTCATTATTTTTGTTCTTTTCATTAAATACAGTCTAGAATAAGCTCTGACGATCAAGTTTTCTCTAATAATAAATTTAAAAAGCACATGGTGTGAACAGTTTTGCTCAGAAGAAGTTGTCTTTTTGTAGGTTTCTAGGTTTTCAGATTTTGCAATCAACTTATTCTGCCATGATTATATCATGACTTATTTATCTTCATTGGTTAAATATTTCTGCTAAATCACTGAGAAAAAGTTCTTTGGATTCTCAGAATATGATGCAAAGGATGAATTTATTTGAGCAAAAACATATGCCTGCTGCAAGGGTGTCATAGTTAACATCAGAGTCTACCTCTGCTCTTATATGGCTTTTGATTGGGCCTGACAATTAAATATGCATTAGAATCTAATAAGGTCAGTGGTGGAGGAAGTTCAGGACCACCTAATCCCAGCCCAAGGGACCAGGAATGGCTTCCTTGAAAAAATGACATGTACATGGAGACCCCGAACCTGGAGTTAGCTAGGAGAAAGAGTGTTCCTGGGACATGCTGAAAGGCCAAAGGTTAGAGCAAGGTGGATCTGAAGATATTAAAATAGAATAACTGGAATATAAAGGTTGAATGGGTAGTGGCAAGATAGGAGGTTGGAAAAGTTATAGAAGTTACCTAAAGGAGTTTCGATTACTTTGCAAAAGAATGAATGATCAGATTTGTGTTTTTAAATCTTTCATCCAGCCTGCAATTTGGAGGATGAATTGAATGGGTGGCAGGGAGACCAGTCAGAGAATTATTTAATAGCCTACTTAGGTCAGGTTTGACAAACTTTTTCTGTAAAAGGCCAGATAATGAATATTTTAGACATTGTGGGTCAGTCACATCTCTTCAACTCTGCCATTGTAGCATGAAAATGGTCAAAGACAATATATAAATGAATGGACATGACTGTGTTCCAATAAAACTTTATTTAGAAAAACAGGAGACAAGTCAGATTTTGCCTGTAGGCTGTAGTTTGCTGATATCTGGCCTAGGGAAAAGTTGATGGTGACTTTGTCTAGGATAGGCGTAGTGGGGATAGAGATTTACATTATTAATCCAGTGGGCTTGATGATTGAATGTGGGGAGGGACAGGGAGGAATCAGAGATGACCCCTGCTGTCTTCTTGCCTTTACAGTGTGCTTTACAAACATTTGCTCCTTAGTTCTTAGAGCATTCCTATTTTATAGTTAAACTTAATCTTTGCCCAAGACTCTAAAGAATCCTTGTTAAATCAAGAATTGATGTCTTGTGTGAAGTTGAATCATTATAGTTGATGGAACACCATTCTTTCCATTATTACGTATAGAATAAAGAAAGAATCCATCGTATTTCTTAAAGTACATGGACTATAGAAAATGAAAAGGTGCCAGGTAAATTGAAAAGGTCTCTGTAGTCTTAGTTTGTGGGGTTTTTTTTCATTGCTTGTGTTGTCAGTCTGCACCCTTTCCATTTTGCTGAACTCTTAGAAGTGTGGCCAGCATTGTCCGACTAGGGGTAGTGGTGGGGTAGATGGTTTCAGAATGTCATATTTTCAGTATTTTAGTTTTTTTACAACATGCTGGGGACGGGAAAATATCCCTAAATATCTTTCCCATGTTCTATCAATTTTCATTTGTTAGTCTTCATTTAAGGTTCGGTTAAATTAATAGTCTTTTCTTATAATCCTTCTTAGCCCAAATGGATTCTTAAATACCATTAAGTAGAACATTTCCTAGGTCTAGGGTGCTTGCCTGTATTAAGTTGAGGCTGTTAGTTCCTTATTCATTGCAGTGTCGAGTTTGGGTATCAGATGGCGGGAATTTCTTGGTATATATATGAGGAAGCTATACATATTTGTTTGGAATAGGTAAAGGAAGATGTCCAACATTTTAACAAGGAAGAGAGATCTCTTTTGTATAAAACCCTCTTACAGATTTGTTGTAGGTGGGTATTCAGTAAATACTTATTGAATGATATGATCTATTTGATGCCATTTTTAAGGTTTAAATAAGTAGCATTAACCAGCTGTTTCATGGAATTGGGATTTTGATTGGTATTGGGAAGAAGAACCATCCTGCCCCACCTTCATATGGGGAATAGTTTGAATACATGATGGCAAGTGTGACAGTTCTGGGAATCATGGTGCCAAGGTGAGGTGGCAGGTAGTGGAAGAGCCACTGAGACAGGAGCTTGAAGAGCCCCAGAAGAGCTTTGGCAGCAGCTGGCACAGCCTCTGAAAAATGATTGTTGTAGGTTTCTAGAGTCTGAAATGTGGTATCAGGATGGGCTTGGAAGGTAAATTTTTGTCCAGTGAAGCCTTTTTTCCTTTATCCAGTTTCCCAGGTGCAATGAGTTCAAAACAAAATCCTTTGGTACAATTTCTGATCCTCTTGTGCTTGGGAGAGGAGGAGAGGAGGGAAAGAGAAGCTATGCAAAGGCACCCCTTCCTTCCATCCCATCATCCACTGTTCTCAGAACCTGAAAGCTGGCAACCTGAGACAGTCCATTACATCAATAACAATTTTATTCCTTCTGAATCTTGTGAGAAGAGAGGAACATCGCAGTTTACACAGAATCAAATAATGTAACTGTTAACGTGGACACAGTTTTAACCTATGTTTATCAGATGTGAGAGTCTCTCTGTAGCACCCATTGCCCGAGCCTGTATCTACAATTCTAAGAGTTAATGACTTTTACACAGTAGTCAGTACACTTGATGAATAAATGAATGAGTTCAGTTTTAATGATATGGGGACTACTGTGGAGGTGAGAGGAATGTTTTGCAATCCATAAAAGGATTTCTTCTGCTGTTACTTATGAACTGGGTAAATGTTTCTTGAATATTTTTTTTCTTCGCGTTTTATAAGTATTGCTTCATTGCCATTATACTCTGGTCTGCATTTAGAAACCTGATGTTGTAGTTGTTTGCATTCTTTCAAAAGAAACATATTTTTTATAGCTTTTTGCAGAATACTTTCTTCTTATAGTGTGAGGAGTTATTTGGTTAAGTCTTGCTGTTCTTGATGGCTTTCTTTGGTTCTTGTGGGGGATTTTTGAGCCTTTAAATCTTCTTTCAATTCTGAAACCTTTTCTTCTGCCTTTAATCATGAACTCTAAACTCTGATTCTCTCAAGGATTGCTGCTAGAGGTTAAATTTCCATATTCTCTTGGCTATTGTGTATTCTCAGATTCATTCCCCTTAGTTCTGTACTGTGGTCCTTTGGAATTGACCTTTTCCAAATTGCCCTATTTTGCTGACTCAACACTGCAGATTTTTGCTTCTTTCTCTGTCCAAGAAGGTTCTTAATTGATCTGTTGCCATCTGATTGCATTTGATTAATTTCTTATCTGGAGTTATCCTGTTTTGTGGTTTGATACATCTCTTTACGTTTTTCGAGATTTTTTTTTATTATGTTTTGGTTTGTTTTTAAATAGCTTTATTAAGGAATAATTGACATACAGTAAACAATACATATGTAAAGTATACAGTTGGATAAGTTGTGAAATATATATACACATGAAACTATCTCCACAAGCAAGATTGTGAACATATCCATCACTCCCAAAAGTTTCCTCATGTCCCTTGTAATCCCTCCCTCCCACCCCTTTCCAACCCTTTCCTCAAGGAATCATTGCTCTGTTTTCTTTCACTATAGATTGGTTTGCATTTTCTAGAGTTTTATAAAGATGGATGTACATATATTAAGTACTCTTTTTTGTCTAGCTTTTTTCATAGCTTAGTTCTTTTGCAATTCATCCACGTTGTGTGTATCAATAGTTTGTTCCTTTTCTCGCTGAGTAGTACCCATTGTACGGACCTACGCAATTTGTTTATCCATTCTCCTGTTAATGGACATTTGGATTGTTTACAGTTTTTGGCTGTTACAGATAAGGTTCCTTGTATGTCACATTCATACAAGCCCTTGTATGGACATATATTTCCTTTCCCTTGGGTAAATACCTATAAGTGGGACTATATGTATGTTCAGCTTTTTAAGATAGAAACTGCCAAACTGTTTTCCAAAGTGATACTGTTTTACATTCCTACCAGGAGTATGAGAATTCCAATTCTTCTATATCTCCACCAACCCTTGGTATGGGCAGTCTTTTTTTTTTTTAATACTTTTTTTGTTTAATTAATTAATTAATTAATTTATGACTCTGTTTGGGTCTTCGTTTCTGTGCACGGGCTTTCTCTAGTTGCGGCAAGCGGAGGCCACTCTTCATCGCGGTGCGCGGGTCTCCCACTATCGTGGCCTCTCTTGTTGCAGAGCACAGGCTCCAGACGCGCAGGCTCAGTAATTGTGGCTCACGGGCCCAGTTGCTCCGCGGCATGTGGGATCTTCCCAGACCAGGGCTCGAACCCGTGTCCCCTGCATTGGCAGGCAGACTCTCAACCACTGCGCCACCAGGGAAGCCCTGGGCAGTCTTTTTAATTTTAGCCATCTAATAGGTTATACTAGTATCTCATTGTGGTTTTAATTTGCATTTCCCTCATGAGTAATGACATTGAGCATCTTTTCATGTGCTTATTTATCATCTATATGTCTTTTTTGTGTGTTGGACCGTCTGTTCAAATCTTTTGTCCATTTAAAAAAAAACACCAATTTGTTTTATTATTGTTGAGTTTTGAGCATTCCCTGTATAGTCTAGACACAAGTCCTTTATCAGATATATGCTTTACGAGTGTTTACTCCAAAGGTTTGGATTGTCTTTTCATGCTCCTGCTGGTGTCTTTTAAAGATGAAAAGTTTTTAATTTTGAAGTCAAATTTATCCATTTTTTTCTTGTATGCATTGTACTTTTGGCATTCTGTTAAGAAATCTTGGCCTAACCCAAGGTTGCAAATAATATCTTCTATGTTTTTTTTCTAGAAGTTTTATAATCTTGGTTTTACATGAACATCTATGATCTATTTTGAATTAATTTTTATAGATTGTGTGAAATACATATCCAGTGTCATTTTTTGTTATATGAATATCCAGTTGTGCCAGTAACATTTGTTAAATAGATTGTCTTTACTGCATTACCTTAAATCTGTTGCTCATATAGGTGTGTGCTTATTTTTGGAGTCTGTCTTCTGTTCCATTGATCGACTTGCCCATCTTTACATTAATACCCCACTGTCATGTACATTCTAGCTTTATAATGAGCCTTGAAAATCAGACTTCGGCAAACTTGTTTTGCCTATTTTAGGTTTTTTGCATGTCCACATGAATTTAAGAATCAGATTGTCAATTTAAAAAAAAATGTCTACTGGGATTTTTGTTCAGATTGTTGAATCTGTAGTTCAGTTTGGGGGAGAACTGACATTTTAACAGTATTGAATCTTGACCCATGAACAAGGTATGTCTTCTCTTTAAGTCTTATTTAATTTCTCTCGGCAGTGTTTTATAGATTTTAGTGTATAGGTCTTTACACACCTTTTGTCTGATTTATCCCTAAGTACTTTTTATTTTTGATGCTGTTGTAAATGATATTGTTTTTAAATTTTAATTTCCTCTTGTTCATTGCTAGTACAGAGAAATAAAATTGATTTTTATGTATTGATCTTGTATCTTGCAATTTTGCCAAAGTCACTAGTAGCTTTTTTTGTAGAGTCCATTGAATTTTCTGCATAGGCAGTCATGTCATCTGTAAATGAAGATAGTTTTATGCTGCCCTTTTCTATTTGGATGCCTCCCTCCCTCTTTCTTGCTCTGGTGAAAACCTCCAGTACTATACTGAATAGAAGTGGTGAGAGCAGACATCCTTGTGTTTGTGACCTTAGGGGGAAAGCATTCATTCTTTCAACACTAAGTATGATATTAGCTCTATGTGTTTTGTAGATACTCTTCAACATGTTGAGGAGGTTCCCTTCTGTTTCTAGTTTGCTGAGAGTTTTGTTCAGTTTTGATACTGGTAACTTGCGTCTTCACTATTTTTTTCCTGATCTAGCCAGATGTTTATCAATTTTATTGATCTTCTCAAAGAATTCTTTTGGTTTCATAGATTTTCTCTATTGTCATTCGGTTTTCTATTTGTTTCATTTTTGCTCTGATATTTCCTTTCCTCTGCTTCCTTTGAGTTTAATTTGCTCCTCTTTTTCTAGCTTTTTAAGGTAGAAGTCAAGGTTATTTATTTATCTTTCTTATTTTCTATCACAGGATTTAGTGATTATAAATTTCCCAAGTTCTGCTTTCATGGCATTCCACAAATTCTGCTGTGTTGAGTTTCATTTTCATTCAGTTCGAAATACTTTCTAATCTCCCTTTTCATTTCTTCTTAGATCCATGGGTTATTTTTAAGTGTGTTATTTAATTTCCAAAATTTCTGGACTTTCCAGAGATCTTACTTTTATTTATTTCTAATTTAATTCCATTTTGGTCTGAAAACATATTTTGAATAACTTAAATCCTTTTAAATTTACCAAGACTTGTTTCATGGTCCAGAATATGGTCTCTTTTGGTAAATGTGTTGTGTACACTTTAGAAGAATGTGTATTCCACTGTTGTTGGATGGAGTGTTCTATAAATGTCAGTCACATCAAGTTGATTGACAATGGTTTTCAAGTCTGCTAAACCCTCACAGTCTAGTTGTTCTGTTATTAGAAAGCGTGGTAATTAAATTGCTGACTATAATTGTGGATTTGTCTATTTCTCCTTGGAGTTATACCAATTTTGCTACATGGAGTTGATGCTCTGTTATTAGGTGCATAAACATTTAGGATTGTTTGGTCTTCTTGATAAATTAACACCCTTATTATTAAGAAATAATTATCTTTATCCCTGGTAATGATATTCTTTGCTCTGAATTCTACTTTGATAATAACTCATTATTAACTGGGGGATTTTTGCAGAAACTAACGCTTGCAGCTGGCGATTTGTTATGTAAGTGATATTGATTCGTCTCCTGTCAATAACGTTCGGGTAACAAAAGACGTATTAATACATCTCTGGTCAATAATGTGATAATACAGGCACTACAGCTTTCTTTTGATTAGTATTAGTATGGTATCACCTTTTCCATCTTTCTACTTTTAACCTATTTGTGTCTTTAGTTAAAGTGCTTTTCATGTAAGCAACATATATGGTTGAGTGTTTTTATCCAGTCTGACAATCTCTCTCTTTATCTGGATGTTTAGACCATTTATATCTAATGAGATTATGGATATGGTTAGGTTAAGTCTTCCTGTTTGTTTTCTGTTCATCCTATCTGTTCTTTGTTTTCCTTTTCATCCCTTTTCTGCTCTTCAAAACATTGAGTGTTTTTTAAGATTTAATTTTCTTCTTTGTTGGTTTATAAGCTGAAACTTTATTTCAGTATTTTAAAATTTTATTTATTTTATTTTTTTAGGGTTTATATTATATATCTTTAACTTGTCACAGTCTACCTTCAAGTGATACTTTACTACTTCAAAAATACTATAAGAACCTTACTTTCATTCCGTCCCCCCTACACACCAGTCTTTATGCTACCGTTGTCATACGTTTTATTATATATATGTTATAAACCCTAGAATAAGATGTTATTTTTAAACACTTTTATTTTTAAGGAGATTAAAATAATAAGAAAAATATCTGTTTACACTTATATAATGTAACTACTGTTTCTGGTGTTCTTCATCTCTTTGAGTAGAGCTGTATTTCCATCTGTCATTTTCCTTCCATGTGAAGGACTTTCTTTAATGTTTCTTGTATTGTGAGTTGGCTGGTAATGACTTCTTTCAGCTTTCTTTTTTTTTTTTTCTTCTTTTTTGTTTTCTTCATTTCTTAACGTCTGGGGTTTGTTGAGTTTTGTGGGATCCGTGGGTTTACAATTTTCATTGAATTTGAAATATTTTTCAGATATTTTTTTTGTCCTCTCCCTTATTTGGGGACTCTATTACACACATTAACTGGCTTGAAGTTTTCTGATATTATGTTTTTAATTTATTTTTCTTTCTGTGTTTTATTTTGGATAATTCTAATTGCTATGTTTTTAAGTTCATTAATCTTTTGTTTTTCAGTGTCTGATCTGTCGTTAACTCCACTTAGTGTGTTTTTCATCTCAGACATGGTATAGTTTTAATCTCTACAACTTCAGTTTGGATCCTTTCTTATATCTTCCATGTCTCTATTCAACTTTATTTTAAATTTATTTTAAAATAAAACTGACTTAAGATACCAAGTGATGGGTATCTTTGTAGTATTTTTTTTTAATTTAAAAAAAGTTAGCATAGTTGTAGTATCTTGAATATATTTCCATCTGATTATCTTAAGATTTTTAAAAAATTCTTTACCAGTTCTCTTTTCTTTTTCATACAAATAATTTCACCATTAAAAAAAAAAGTCGGTGTTTTTCTTATTCTTCTGTCCCCTTACCCCATTATTTGATGTCTTTTCTTATCCCTAGGCCTATTTGAAAATGTGCTTCTGTGCACTATGTAGGATTATTAACATGTATTTTTAAAAGTCTAAAAGACAGTTTTGTATCTGGCCATCAAATAGGTGTTTAGAAATACACATTTCATTTGATTTGTAAATTACTTTCCATCCCAGAACAGTGTCCATTTTACCCTGTTATTAACAGGGCTCCAGGTCCACTGTAAGCAACGGCATGATTTTTAATTAGTTTAAGGAGAGGGGTTTAATACAGGGAAGTAGACGCCTACAAAGTATTTGAAGGGTTGGAGGAGTAGGCCTTCACTGGGTTTCCAGGAACAGCTAAGTCCCAGCACCCCTGGACTACTCTGTTGAGATCAGGAGCTGACAAATCAGAAAGTTGCTGTTGATACTTCTGGTGAAAAAAAAAGTCACTGTCTTTACCATGGTTTTAAAGCTACCGCTGCTGCTACAGACTTTGCTGAATTAGGAAGAAGCTGCTGGCTCTAGAACCACATCATTTGTGCCATGATCTCAACAAGCGAAGTGGATGCTCTGTCCTCTGCTTTTCTCCCTATGTCCCATCTCCAAATCAAGGCTTTGAGTGTGAGTACAACCTGATTATGGATTAATTGGATTAGCGCAACCTAATTATGTCTGGAACCCAAATTGCAAGGTTGTCCAGGAAATACAGTTTTAAACTTTCTGCCCTATACCCCTTTAAAATGAAATTGGTATGGAAACTGAAAGATTTGGTCCACATCACGGTATCTCTCGAAGAGGATAAAAAACAAGAAGGTAATTCAGTGATTAGCTTACATTTAAACAGTACACTCCATAGGAAATGAAAGTGGTATTTTCTTTTATGTATTTATAAACAGTTCCGTTTCTGGCCCTGTTGGGCTCACCATCTTGCTTCTGAGGTCAACAAGGGATTTTACCATGTAGCATCAGGATGATAATCATCTGAACACACTTATATTTGCTATGAAAAGATATGAATGTTGGCAGCCAATACTGTACTCGTCTTTACCTGACAT
The DNA here is from genome assembly GCF_965194825.1 of Balaenoptera physalus. NCBI lineage: Eukaryota > Metazoa > Chordata > Mammalia > Artiodactyla > Balaenopteridae > Balaenoptera > Balaenoptera physalus. The sequence goes on along the minus strand of NC_138893.1, from coordinate 69,672,491 downwards.
CTAAAAGATGGCTTCACAATTGTTCAAGTGATAACAGTATTTTGAGGCATAATCACCATACTTTTACCTCTTAATAATTATTCTCTTTTCTCTACTAGATAAATTATTACCCTTTAAATCATACAAACCTAATATAAGGAACCTGGAGAAAACAATCTGTGTTTTAACATCTCGGAATCTCCAGCGCCATCTAGCCTAACCCCCATTTTAATGCTTAAACTTCTCTGGGTCATCATGGCTCGCTTGTTCTTGGCCCCTTTAGGGCATCTCTCATGGTACTGACCCACCACTTCCAAAGACAGTCTGTACTTTTTGGGGTTACTAGAGATTTGAGATCCAGTATAAGAACTAACTCTCTGTAGCTTTCTCTTATTGACAGCCCTACTTTTTTTCTTCTAGTAACTGGCAGTCTTACATTCTGTGGCATAAAAATCCATTGTTTCATGTATTACAAAGTTCAGTCTCTCAACATTCTGGTTGTTCTCTTTTAGACCATGCCTAGTTTCTTCCTGGAAGTATGCTTAAATGAAGAGATGAATATACATCTTTAAAATATAGCTGTCCCAAATTATTGCCTTTGATTGGGCATCACCCTCCATGAGATCATTTGCATGGCTTCTTGAATCATCTGTGTGCTTTACCTGCAAGAGCCGCACGAGACTAATCTCATACCTAGAAATAAGGATTTCTTTTGTCATCTGTTTACCTTTTCTTGGTCCCTGGAGTGGTTTTTTCAAACCTGCTTCCAAGTATGTTTTCCCTGTCCGGTTATCAAATCTGTCACTGTAACGTGCTGGGAGCTACTCTAGTTTGCTCAAGTACACACAGGAAGTTACAGTGTGCTTGCAGTTTAAGAACCAAATTTGAGTAATTCTTTTCTAAATCGTTGTTTCCTACCTTGTAAGGCTTGTTTTCTTTGAGAATGAAGAAATAAGATTAGTTGTTTTTCTAATGATAAAAAAAGAGTGTGGTATTATCAAACATTAAATACAAGTTGGTCGGTTTGAACTGTTACATTTTCTTGTGCACACATAGATTTTGAAGCTTAAATGTAGATAAAATTATATACAACTTTGAGGTCCTGCCATTTTAAATATTCTTAGTCAAAAACCAGCAGTATTGGTTCTGGCTATTTTATATATTTGCAGCTTACCTTTCCCAGCCAATTCTCACATAAGTCTTGGACTGGTAACGATTTGCTGTTTACTTATTTAGGGTATGAAAATGGAAGGATGTGCATATTGACTGTAGCTGACCTGTGTGATGTTGGTTTGGGGAGAGTTTGCTAGGTAAGAGTCCATATCACGTAAGTCAAACGAGGAGTCTAGTTTGGATATATGGGAGTGAAGCGCTGGCAGTTGGCTTCAGTGTGTTGTGTATAAATCAAGTGAAAATGACACATGAATATGTTTGTCTTGGTACCACTGCAGGACTCAGTGATTATGGTTTGTTGCCACTATTCTCTTACAGCTGTCCTATGAATTAAATAACTGGGAGGCAGATAATTTTTCAGATTTTCCTTCAGTAAGCCTGTTGAAAATAAGAGAACCACCCAAATTGGTTTTTAAATGCAGAGGTTTCAAAAAATAATAGTATAGCCATAGCATCCTATAATAGTTGTTAGTGACTTTTATGTTTGACATCATGGAGATGACTCCTTTATTTTACACAAATGGAGAAACAGGTCCAAAGACAAATGCCCTGCCCATGGACACTTAAATTTGTATATTTTTTCTGTGTTATTCTGTTTCCTCCTTAAAAATTCTTTCACACAAATATAAATATACTCCACACATTTATTCTTTCACTCACTTATACATCAAGCAGGTATTAACACTATATTACATACTGGAAAGAATCCTGCCCTGAAGCAGCCTGTAATCCAGCAGGGAGACAGGAAAGAGCCATGTCACAGAATGCAGTGAATGATCTGATGGCAGCCTCCCCAGTGTATTGTAACGGGAACTTTTTTGATCTGTGATGTGACTGGATATTGCTTTTGTTTATCTCATTTTTGCTTGGGACGTAGGTGTGCTTTTTCAATTTTTGAATCTGAGGACCCAGGCCTTTCTTCACTTTTGAAAATTTTCCACCCATTATTTCCTCACATATTGCCTCTCCCCCATTCTCTTCATTCTCTTTCTGGGAATAAAGGTCACTGTGTCTTCTGCCATGCGTCCTGTCTGTGTCTGTGCACCGCACTCTGGGTTGATTTCTTCAGTGTTCTGTTTCTATTCACTAACGCTCTCCTCAGCCGAGTCTAGACCTGCCATTGAGAGAGTTTAATGTCTACATGTTTTTATTTCATACATTTTTCCCATAATTTCCTGTGTTTGCATTATGTTTTTTATTTTTCATTTATCTCTGCTAACATACAATTCAAATTTCTTTCCCTTAGCTTCCCCAGTGTACTATGAATTGTGTGCTTATGTATAAAAGCAATTCTATTGTAAATATTACCTAAACTCTAGATGTGAAAATTCTTCATAGTTTGCAGTAAATATGCTTGATACATCACCCTCTAATAAGTGGAAGTGTGCAGTTATCTACTAATTAATTATTCCCTTCACATATGGCCATTTTTACAGCATCTAAATAGGTGAAGCTACCGCTAAGGATTTGTTTAATTTAACATAGCATATACTTATATCATGTTTATTCTGTGCAAGGCACTGTTCTTCTCAGGGCTTTACAAATATTAATTCATTTGATCCTCATATGAGCACTATGAAGTAGGTACTGTCATTGTCACTCTCCTTTTATAGGTGAGGCACAGAAAAATGGGATGAGTTGCCCAAGGTTCCCTCATTGGCAGTTGGCCTGTGGTGGAATTGGTATTCAGACCAGCCTCCACATCCATGCTCTTAACTCACTTGCTCTTTGCATGCCACTCAGCCAGCCACTATCTTTCAAGCCACATGTCCCTCTTAATGAACCTCACCCAGCTCCACTCCCTTTGTGTCTACATTCTTGAAGCACTTAATAAGTCTATACTGAGCCCGTTTCAGGTGTTCTTCTGTTTGCTTCCTATGTCTAAATCTTGTGTCTGCATTAATTTATTCATTCTTCAAACAAGTATGTATTAAGCACCCATTACACGGTGGGTGCCATGTCACGCATTGAGCATAAATGTGGCGTTAACACAGAGACACCCTCTGTGCTGCCTAAATCTCTCCGAAGCGTGTGCTTCTGTAAGTCCCCACGCCGCAGCTGTAGTCCAGGACCTCACCATTTCTACTGGTGCAGCAGCCGACATACTGGTCTCCGTGCTTCAGCCTGTCTCTTCCTGCTCTGGGCACTGCTGGAGGAGAAGACGACAGTACACAGTTCAGTGTGCTAAGTGCCATAGTCCAGAGAAGTGCCCCTGATTCAGTCTTGTGGTGACAGGGAAGGTTTTCTGGAAGAAGAGATGTCAAAGGTGAGTCCTTAAGAAGTAAGAGTTAGATGAAGATGGAGGTGAACAGTGTTCAGGGCAGAGAGAAAGGTACAAGGCCAAAACTCCTAGGGAAGAGAAGAACACATGGCATGTTTGAGGTACTGAGAAAAACTCACTATGCTGGTGGAACTTGAAATGTGCCGCTGGGGGCAGCGAGATGAGTCAGGAGTGGCCACATTGGTGCTGAGGGCGCTGAGATGTCAGTGCAGGTGTAGAGCTGGAGTTACACAGTTGAAGCTGTTTTAGTTAGGTGACTGTGCAGTTTGGTGAGGGGAGTTAGAAAGCTATTGGAATAGGCTGGGTGATGATGGTCTGAACTAAGGAGGTGGTGCTGGGGATGAGAGAAGTGAGCAGATCGCAAGGAGATGAGCAGGAGGTAGGAACAACGACAGTGCTGGTGGCTGAGGGATTGTGGTGGTCGGGTAGGTGAGGTCTGGCCTAGACTATAGGGGAAAGATGGTGAGTTTGGTGGCAGATGTGCAAGTATGAGGTACTTGTGGGGGGTCCAGCTGGAAATAGCCAGAATTCAGTTGTGTCTGAATATCTATAGGAAAATCTGTTGAAGCTGGAGGTAGAAATTTTAGAGTTGGTGACATATACACAGTAAAGGATGCCCTAGGAATAGGTAAAATTTTCAGTTGGAATGAATAGCCTGAGGAGAAGTAAGGGTGTGTAATAGGACACTGTGGAAGCAGAGCCACCATGTCGAGTCACTGTCTCACAGACACCCTGTGCTGATAGGTACCTTTGGTGCTTGCTGTATTTCAGAATATGTTATATCTTTCTTCCATGTCACTTTTGCATAGGCGATAAAATAGCACCCCTTTCATTCAGTTGTCCTCGTGCTGTGTTTGTGCATTTTTTGTGTTTGCTTATGAACTCAATTAACCACATTTCAGAAGCCTGTCTTTTTTAAACATCAGGAGATTTGGTCGGGGGAGTGGGGTCGGGGGGTGGTGGTGAGAGGAATTGGGAGACAGGGATTGACACACATAACACTGTTGATACTATGTATAAAATAGATAACTAATGAGAACATACTGTATTGCACAGGGAATTCTACTTAGTGCACTGTGGTGACCTAAATGGGAAGGAAATCCAAAAAAGAGGGGATATATGTATATGTACAGCTGATTCATTTTGCTGTACAGTAGAAACTGACATATTGTAAAGCAACTATACTCCAATAAAAATTAATTAAAAATAAATAAATATCAGGAGGCTACTTTTGGATTCACAGCATCAGGTTATATGTGAATGAATAGTAGTGGTTGCAGTTACAAGAAAGTCCTAATAATATCTTTTGCCTCAGGGCTTTGGTTTTTGAATTAGGCTTAGGCTGATTAAGGTATAATCCTTGTGTATTACTAGCTGTGTAATTAGCATTTATAAGCAGAGTCACGATCCAAATTGTGAAAGACACGCTCAGGTTATTCATACTGTTCCCTAAGGTTCATCAATATCTGTTCCCTGAGAGCAAAGGATATTTGAAGAGAAATATCAAATTTCTCTTCAAATTAGCTTTGTGAGCCTCTGCTTACCTGCACGGTTCTTGTGGCCACTCAGTGAGTGTCACCATTCTCTTTTCTGGGTCTCAGTGGCCCTCCCATACCAACCCACTGATGGCAGTTGTCATCCCAAATCTAACTCACGGGTATAGAGACTAGAATCTTTTACTAAGTGAACTTTGAAACTGCCTTTGAAAAAATTATTCCATTAAGTTCAAGGTAATACTGAGAGTTTTTTGACGAAAATTTGAACTTTGAGCCCCTTACTTTAAAAAATTATTTATTATGAAAAACAGAAAAATTGTGGGGGGACTACTTTAGATTTAAAGAAACTAAAGAGGCATAACAACCAAATATAATATGTAAACCTTGATGGAACCTGCTAGGAAAAATAGGCAGCTATAAACTGTCTTTTTTGAGACAACTGGGAAATCTGAATATTGTCTATATATTAAATGATAATTATAGAATTATGGCTAAATTTCTTAGATGTGAAAATGGCACTGTGGTTATATAGGAGAATGTTCTTGTTCTTAGAACATGCATTCAGAAATACATAGGGGTAACATGTATAATGTCTGCAAACTTACTTTCAAATGGTTCAGCCAGAAAAAGGAAAATAACAAGGAAAAGAAAAAAAAATCTGTGTGTGTGTGTATCAGAGAAAGAGAGGAAGAAAGCAAATGTGGCAAATTTTATAACAGTTGATGCATCTTGTTGAAGGATATAGGGTATTCATTATACTGTTCTTACAAATTTTCTATAGATTTTTAAATTTTCAAAATAAAAATTTTGGGAAATAAAAGAATATGCCATTTTCTAACATGAGATAAAGCCAGGATTGCAGTAAACAATGATAAACAGTAAACAATGATAGACAATTAAAAGGCCAGTGGATGAATTACTTAATGAGATGCTTTGTAGGTATTCAGCTATTTTATTTTTTTTAATTTTTTAAAAATTAATTAATTAATTAAAATTTTTTTTTTTAATGGCTGTGTTGGGTCTTAGTTTCTGTGCACAGACTCTCTCTAGTTGTGGCAAGCGGGGGCCACTCTTCATTGCAGTGCGCGGGCCTCTCACCATCGCGGCCTCTCTTGTTGCGGAGCACAGGCTCCAGACGTGCAGGCTCAGTAATTGTGGCTCACGGGCCCAGTTGCTCCGCGGCATGTGGGATCTTCCCAGACCAGGGCTCGAACCCATGTCCCCCGCATCGGCAGGCAGATTCTCAACCACTGTGCCACCAGGGAAGCCCCTATTCAGCTATTTTAAAATCTGATTCCAAACTTTTTATGATACTTTAGGATTATGCAATCATTGGTTGATATTTATGCCCAGTTGTTGAAATAAAGAGTTCGGTTTTTAAATTGTGGTTATTGCGAATCATTGATGTTTCTCATCCATCACATTAGCAGAATATTCAAAATGGAACCTGTGACTAGATTAGGTTTTCTCTGTGTTGTATTTTAGGAGATTTACTTCCTTTGTTTAGGTTTTCATGCTGTCAAATATCTGTACTTTAGGTGTTCTCAGATGTGTGGCTCACTCTGTCTCTTGTTGACCTTTCTTCTGTGATATATTAAAGAAGAGTCTTCAAACTAGTGTGTCCAAGGCTGGGAGGCGTGTGCAGACTTCCCAAAGGGCACGCAAGCATGGGTGGGCTGAAGGGGATTTGTTTTCAGATCCTCTCTTTCCACATATACTTGAGCCTAAAATTACTCCTTTGAGTTTTCCACCTGCATCTCGTCTTCTACTTGGAAGAAGAAAGACATACCCCTTAATTTTACTCTGTAGCATTGTCCTAGGAAATAAGAATCTCAGGCCATCAAAGGGACAATTGGAATTACTGGTTTTGGGAATTCTCCTTTTAATAAATAATCAAATCACTGTATACCTGCCTGGTTAGTTTATCTTTTCTTGTCTTATACAAACTGTATTTCTGATGCTTCAGAAGTAGGGTGTGTTGGCCTATGATTACATGTTATGAACTCAGATACATTATAGATATAGATTGATGAAAGTGACTTCACCTCTTCCATCCCCCAAAATGCCGTTCTGCAGTGAAGAGCTTTTAAGGGAGAAGCCTTTGAGAGCAAAGCAAAGTAAGCTTCAAGTGACAAACATGACTTTTTTTTTTTTTTTTTTTTTAAATGTATTTATTTATTTATGGCTGTGTTGGTGTGTTGGGTCTTCGTTTCTGTGCGAGGGCTTTCTCCAGTTGCGGCAAGTGGGGGCCACTCATCATCGCGATGCGCGGGCCTCCCACCATCGCGGCCTCTCCCGTTGCAGAGCACAGGCTCCAGACGCGCAGGCTCAGTAACTGTGGCTCACGGGCCTAGTCGCTCCGCGGCATGCGGGATCCTCCCAGACCAGGGCCCGAACCCATGTTCCCTGCATTAGCAGGCAGACTCTCAACCACTGCGCCACCAGGGAAGCCCACAAACATGGCTTTTTAAAAAAAATGTAACTTATTTAACAATAAGCTGATTTTTTAGCTATTCTCAGTTCTTAGTTGCTAGGATGGGTCATTAGTCATAGAGTAATGCACATTAGGACAGCTGAAGCAGAACTTGTTAGTGAAGCCAGTTGTTTTCAGTGTGACTGGAATATTTTCTTGGACTATACAGTTTTTCAAGATATTCCAGGTAAAATATGAGGATAAATAATTTTTTTGATCTCTTTCCAATAAAATGTATGTCATTCAACAAAGCAGGTAATACCTCTTTTATTGAATCATATTATGAAATATTTATTCCAGTTACACTTAATCCTTATAAAATATTTTATATTTTCTACCACCTGTTAATAAAAAATGAAATTATATTCTTGCTGCCAGACTGATTTGTTTTTAGCAGTGTAGTAATTACAGTAGTTTTTTAGGAATTTCACCTTGGTATTTGCTCCACATCCTCTCTTGTGTGGTAGAATGGAATTCATAGCCTACATAAGTTTTTAGATCATAACAAAAGCACATGATTGAGTACCCCTGGAAGCCTGGTGATTGGCCCAGGCCTGAATCCTACTTGACACCTAATTTAGACCCTAGTCCTTTTCTGAATCTTAAGTCTGACTTTGCTTTGCCCAAACCACACATATCTTCATTAGTACTTTTTATCCTGGCCAACACTACTTCAGCATTGATTTTTCCAGCATTGAGGGAACTTAATCTGCTATAATTTAGATTAAATATACAGTGTACTGTGTCAGGTGTTCAAGGATTGCTTAAATGTTTAAAAATGTTATTATTGTGAAACTGTGTTTTTCCTATATTTAAGTAGGTCCACATAATGTATTTATAAACTCTCTCTCTAATGTATATGTCCAATAGGGACTCCATTCTTCCTTTCCATTCTCCATTCTCTTCCTCCATGGATGGGTGGTAGTGGGTGGATATGTAAAAAAGAGAAAGAGAAGTTAGCATCTCTATGTCTGATGTGGCATTTAAAAAATTCTACCATGTAGTTTTTACCTGCTGGTTGGTTTACCTGTTTATATCCCATAATAGACTATCAATTCCTTACTGGTAGGGATGATATTTTCTTCATCAACAGAACTCCCTTGTAGCTTATAGGATTGTGCGATCCATGTTTGAATGAAAATATTCTCAGTCTTTCGTGAATGGTAATTGTAATTTTTATGCAAATATTTATATTTTCATTTTAAGTGCAGGTCAAAAAAGTATAAGATGGTAGTTGGAAAAATCTGGTAAATATTTTCTTGCGTAAACTTCCTGCCAGTATATCTGTTAGTGTTCCACAGCTGTGGAATTCTCAATGCTTCTGTTATAAAACTGGCACAGTCCCCAGGTCTCTGACAAGTTCAGTGGTTTGAAAGCTAAGTCGTTTTAATTAGAAGCATTGTCGTCTAGAGCAGTGATATGATACTGATAGCTTCAAGAATGCTCTAGAATGTGGCATATAAGGAAGAAGGGGGCTCTAGGTAGAAAACTATACCAGTGTCTGAGGGCATGGTTTGCGGCTGAGCTGGGATCAGCAGGCCAGGCCAGGCCAGGACTGGCATTATTAATGAGATAACGTGGAAAGGTTCTCACAGGGTGTTCCCTTAGGCAACCTGTTAGTAGCTGAGGAAGTCCAGTCCTCCTGAAATGCCCAGATAAGCTTATAGTAAAGGTCAGAGCAAACTGGATATCTCATCCAGAGTATTGGGCAACATTTGAGGGAGCAAGTTTCAAGATTCTGGGAAGCAGGAGTTTATCAGGTCAAGGGTCTTCAGAGCAATGGCTGAGAATTCACCCATCCATGAATGGGTGTTGGCTGCAGGCAGGGTTATTGATACTTTCCTCCTGCTGCTTTAGGGATATGTCATTGCAGCTGTCTTAAGAGTTTGAAGGTCTTGGTTGAAATGTCAGTAGTGGGGAAAGTAGACACGTCATCAAGTGCAGACTCTCTATTATGCCTCAGTTGGGTCTCTCTTTTCTGCATTTCTTGTTGCACTGTGATCATAGAATCAAAAGTACTCTGGCATAGTCCCAACTTTGATGAAGAGTTTTTATGAAAATTGGAAGGACTTACCTGACAACCATTGCCTTGCCCTATTTCAGAATTCTTAAGAAAGCTTGGCCCTCCATAATCAAGGCTTTCACCTCATACACCCAAAAGGAATCAGAATTCTTTATGAGACACTTGGAATATGTGTGAGTCCATCACTGTTGTATTAAATGCCAGGGAGGCTACTCTTCGGAGAAATACCTTTACCTGTACACATGTAGGTTTTAAGGTCTTCAAGGATGGTTCTGTCAGTGGGAATTTTAAACTCAGGGCAGAGAGGTATTTGAAAAGAGGATATGAGTCAAGGAATAGATGACAGTAGTTGAGAGACAATAAGAACAAACAAAATGATAACTCAAAAAAAAATTTTTTTTATAGATTTTATTTATTCATTTATTTATTTATTTTATTATTTTTGGCCGTGTTGGGTCTTCGTTGCTGCACGCGGCCTTTCTCTAGTTGCGGTGAGATGGGGCTACTCTTCGTTGCGGTGCGCGGGCTTTTCATTGCGGTGGCTTCTCTTGTTGCAGAGCACGGGCTCTAGGCGCACGGGCTCCAGTAGTTGTGGCTCAGAGGCTCAGTAGTTGTGGCTCACAGGCTCTAGAGCACAGGCTCAGTAGCTGTGGCGCACGGGCTTAGTTGCTCCGCGGCATGTGGGATCTTCCCGGACCAGGGCTCGAACCCCTGTCCCCTGCATGGGCAGGCAGATGCTTAACCACTGAGCCACCAGGGAAGCCCCAAATATTTTACGTTATAGTTTAAAATATATGAGAAACAGTAGACTGATGCCCAAGGTGATGATTATCGTAAAATTGAAGAATTAGTTTATCACATAGAATTAATGTATTACCCGACAATTCCTTGTGCTCTTTGATGGTTTGTCATGGGGAAAATGTTGAAAACCCTTTCCTGTTTTATATATTTAAAATGTGTTTATCCAAGCCTTAGCCTACTATGGAGGACATGGAAAATACAGGAAAATGTGAATGACACTATGTTCCAAAATCTTCCCTTGTAAAGTTTTAGTTTCTTATAACAGTTACAGGCCCTTCTTCCAGAAGTTTTCTTTTTACAATATACACTCTGTCCTCCATATCCATAGGTTCCACATCTGCTAATTCAAGCAGCTTCGGATCAAAAATATTCGAGAAAAAAATTCCGGAAGGTTCCCAAAAGCAGAACTTGAATTTGTTGCAACTATTTACATAGCACTTACATTGTATTGGGTATTATAAGTAATCTAGAGATGATTTAAGGTATATGGGAAGATGTGCGTAGACTATATGCTAACACGTTTTATATAAGGAACTTGAGCATCTGTGGATTTTGGTATCTGGGGGGTCCTGGAACCACCCCCGCCCCCCATGGATACCGAGGGATGACTACATACATATTATCATTCTTGGAGTAGGGAGTACAAGAAGGCTCTAAAACACAGGGTAGAATTGTACATGTGCACAATACATAAGAAGGAGTTTTGATAACCTGGTTAAGTGCTAAGGATTCATAATTCTGCCGCCAACTGACTGATACTCTAGGGAAAATTGGTGTCTCTGGTGTGCCTTGTTCATTGTGAGAAACAGTTTGCCCTCCTTTTAATTTGTTCCTGAAGTCCGATATTCCCATAGACACCTCAGGCCAAACAATGAGCCTTACAGTAATCAGGATACATTTTTTTTTTTGCCTTTAAAAGATATTTTTAACAGAAGTGATATTTAAATCAGGGGTGAAAGGATGGATGAGTTAATAAATAAGGTTGGACCAACTCACTTTCCATACAAAAAATTAAGATCCCTACTTCACACAAAACACAAAAGCAAATTTCAGATAGATTAAAGAAAGCTCCAAGTGTAAAAAACCAAAACTTTTAAACTGCTTGAAGAAAATATAGGCAATATCTTTAGAATCTTGGGTCACAGAAGGTTTCTTTTTTTTTTTTTAATACAGCAGTTTCTTATTAGTCATCCATTTTATACACATCAGTGTATATATGTCAATCCCAATCTCCCAGTTCATCCGACCACCACCCCCACCTCCCACTGCTTCCCCACTTGGTGTCCATACATTTGTTCTGTACATCTGTGTCTCTATTTCTGCCCTGCAAACCGGTTCACCTGTACCATTTTTCCAGGTTCCACATATGTGCGTTAATATATGATATTTGTTTTTCTCTTTCTGACTTACTTCACTCTGTATGACAGTCTCTAGAGTCATCCACGTATCTACAAATGACCCAATTTCATTCCTTTTTATGGCTGAGTAATATTCCATTGTATATATGTACCACAACTTCTTTATCCATTCGTCTGTTGATGGGCATTTAGGTTGCTTCCATGACCTGGCTATTGTAAATAGCACAGCAATGAACATTGGGGTGCATGTGTCTTTTTGAATTATGGTTTTCTCAGGGTATATGCCCAGTAGTGGGATTGCTGGGTCATATGGTAATTCTATTTTTAGTTTTTTAAGGAACCTCCATATTGTTCTCCATAGTGGCTGTATCAATTAACATTCCCACCAACAGTGCAAGAGGGTTCCCTTTTCTCCACACCTTCTCCAGCATTTGTTGTTTGTAGATTTTCTGATGATGCCCGTTCTAACTGGTGTGAGGTGATACCTCATTGTAGTTTTGATTTGCATTTCTCTAATAATCAGTGATGTTGAGCAACTTTTCATGTGCTTCTTGGCCATCTGTATGTCCTCTTTGGAGAAATGTCTATTTAGGTCTTCTGCCCATTTTTTGATTGGGTTGTTTGTTTTTTTAATATTGAGCTGCATGAGCTGTTTATATATTTTGGAGATTAATCCTTTGTCAGTTGCTTCGTTTGCAAATATTTTCTCCCATTCTGAGGGTTGTCTTTTCGTCTTGTTTGTAGTTTCCTTTGCTTTGCAAAAGCTTTGAAGTTTCATTAGGTCCCATTTGTTTATTTTTGTTTTTATTTCCATTACTCTAGGAGGTGGATCAAAAAAGATCTTGCTGTGATTTATGTCAAAGAGTGTTCTTCCTATGTTTTCCTCTAAGAGTTTTATAGTGTATGGCCTTACATTTAGGTCTTTAATCCATTTTGAGTTTATTTTTGTGTATGGTGTTAGGGAGTGTTCTTATTTCATTCTTTTACATGTAGTTGTCCAGTTTTCCCAGCACCACTTATTGAAGAGACTGTCTTTTCTCCATTGTAGGCACTTGGCACAGGCTCTGAAATTCTATGTTAACTTTAAAAACACGCATGCTAACATAAAAGCATTTAATATTTTAACTAGACAGTCCAAATGCCATCAGTTGGGATGCTTTCAGCTGCAAGTAACAGAACAACCAACCCAACCTGGATTAAACAATGAAAAGCTTTACCAGCTCATATAAAAGGAGGTCTGTGTAAAAGGGCAGGATGGGCTTCAGAGGTGGTTGATCCAGCATATCGGAGGCCTGTTCAAAGACCCAGGTTCTTTCTGTCTGTCTGCTCTACCACTCATGGGGTTTACTTCATCTCAAGGCAGATTTCCACTGAGGTTGTAGATAGTTGTCAGCATTCCTGGCTGTGCATGACCTTGTGCATGGGAGGAAGAGAAGAAGAGAAGCTTGTTGCTCTCTAAGGGTGAGAAGGTAATTTCCCAGATGCCTCCAGCAGATCTCACCTCATGAGCCAGAAGTGGGCTCTTGCCAGTCAACCTACTCCAGGAAAAGAGGGTGAGGTGAGCATCCTGAGATGCAAGGTAACTCTGGGGAGAGAGGAATACTGAAGAGAATTGGGGCTCTGTTGAGGAGGAAGAAGGGGAGGCAACCAGCAGTATTCCCACTAGTCATTTTGTTTTAATGCTACTCTGTTGATGTCTGTTACGCCATGAGGTTTTTGAGTTAGAACTATTTTTTATGCAGCCATATGAGATGTCTTTCTTTTCTTCTGAGTAGTGTGATTTCTGTTTTAAGATGGCGGAGTGAAGCCAAATTTCAAAATATCCATCCTTTTAGATCTGAAGATATGAACAGCAAATGGATAAAAGTTAGCAGACATATACCAACAGCAAATTCAAAGAACACAGCTGATGGTCAGTAAGAGAAATGAAAATTTCCAAGAATTCAGAGAGTTTGGCTCAGAGTTGTTCTTCACCTCTCACTATGCAGAGGCTCTATGAGAGAAAAGGATAGTGAGCAAATACTGCAAAATCCTTAATGGGTGTGGCAGGAGAGTGGGTGAGTACAGGTAGTGCTGTGTTGTAGGAGCACTGGGAATTGCAGGTGACTGGAATCCCTTCCCTGAATGTTTCTCTCATGTGACAAAGAAAAGCATACTAGAGATCGTTATTTTGGTATGTCCCGGCTGGGAAAGAAGTAGAGAAGAAAGGCAGAATGACAGTAAACCCTGGAGCTGATTATCTTCATCAGTAAACTGGGAGTTAGCAGAACACCTGACAGAAGGCAACCTTGATAAAGGGAGTCTCTGGTGAACAGTAAGTGGAAGAAGCGGCACATAGTGAACCCGGGGTGACAGGGCTCCCTTATCTCTTTCATGGGCTAGGTAGGGGTGTTCATTGGATAGGCAGGATTTGAAGGAAACGGAATGATTACAAAGGAACAACCTGGGCTGACTCTTTCTGATGGAAATGAAATATCACAAGGATTGAGGGAATTACAGAATGTTAGGGAGGAGAAGAATATATCCCTGGGAGAAGAGAGCAGAGTTAGGCTGCTTGTAACCCTAGCCCCTGTTGAGCTGGATCCCTTTTCCTTTTATCACACTCCTGAACCTCCCTTCCCCCCAACACACCTGCACAAAGCTGCTAGAATGCAGCACCAGCTGAGGATGTGGCTGGGAGGGGAAAGGTTCCCCTAGACTACACAGTAACACCGACAGAAGTGCTCCACAGAACATCCTGAGCCAATGAGAAGACACGGCCAGGCCTCTGCACTCACAGCAAGGTGGAGAGAAAGGCACAGTGCCTGCAGAAAAAAGATGCAGTCTGTTCTGGAAGGAATAATAATTTCCCTTCAAAACAGAAGAGAGTCCTGCATGAGCTATTAAGAACCTGAGTTTCATAGAACATTGGCTCAGAAATTATGATAATAATAAAATAACAGAATGAGGTGGAAAGGGGAAAATATGGGGCCAAGGAGACTCATAGAGAACCAATTTGCAGAATAAACAAATTAGAAGCAGCTAGGAATGGAATAGTCATGGCTGAAAAATTAACCTACTGACAGAGCACAATCTTGAGATATTCAGTGAGTGCAGAAGAAAAAGAAAGATTGAAACAAGTGAAAATGATAGGTGTGGTATTGGACTTCCTGGAGGCGGAGCTGAGCTAGAAGTATGGGCCTTCAGTTTTTTGTTCAAGTTCCTCTTGGAATTAGGTTTTTGGTTGCAGAGAATTGACCACTTTAGACAGCACTCATTTGGAAATGTGTAAGCATTGACAAATGGTGAAAATGAATGTTCATGTTCTTCCTAGAAGAATACCAATGAGATGAAAGATTTATTTATAGCCTGAGATACCAGGAAAATTCCCCTTTGAAGCAATTTGTTTCCTGGCAGTGATACTAAAAGCTCCCTTCCCCCACCACATGATGATTTTCTATGCTTTGCAGGACCTGGTCTTTTGCTAAATGTAAATACTGACCTGCTGATCTCAGGGCAAGCTGCTTTTCCTATAGCCAGAACCCACTTTGTAGGACAGGTTCTATGGAGAAAAAAAATTTTTTTGTTCTGTCAGACATTTATGGTTAATCATTGACATTTTCTACATTAAAAAAAAAAGTCTCTCAAGTAAGTCTGGGTGATAGGTTAGCATGAAAGAAGAGCAAACAAATCCACTAATGTTTACTTTAGTTGACTAGAAAACTGAACTTTCATTCCTTGCATGTCACCAAGTATGGTTTAGAATCTTTACGTTGTAAATTGCTGTGGGGAGTAGATCATAGAGCAGAAATTGGTTGCTGGAATGGACTTGTCATGAATTATTCATTCACTACCTAGTTCCTAGGAAATCAGCTGGAGGAAGTAGTTAGTCCAGTTTGATCACAGGAGTGGTATGCTAAGGGCTCTAGCAAGCCCTTACAAGTCCGGCAGCAGCGACGATGTGCTTCTGCTGGCTGCTGTAGGGCAGCAGCTGCTGTGCATTGCAGGCAGAACCAAGGAACATGCTGCTGGGGGAGAGCTGCACTGAGGACTCCCTGATGCTTCTTGCCAGAAAATGAAGCTGCAGGTAGGAGAAGTGCCCTGTTAGCGTGGCCGGATTTCTCATGGATCTTAGGGATGCCATTAGGCCTTATGGAACAAATCTGCATAGAACTGGAGTTGCTCAAGGGTGCCTCACTAGTGAGGTTGCCAGCCAGAGAAGCTTAGCAGTTTATTTCCATTTTCAAGGGTGTACTTTGTTTCTAACAAAACCGTTCCTTGAAATTGTGAAAAGTATTCTTGCGCCAAATAAACATTTAAGTCTATAAATTATAGCATATGTTTTAATGATATCTCCTACTCTTGGTGTAAAAAATGTCTTTTTTATTGACATAATATTGGTCATATAATTTAAAATCATGGAATTATGACTTTGGAAAATCATGAGAAAGACAACTTAGTTTATAATTTGCGTGAGCACAGCTGCAGGCTCCATTGTATTTTCTAGAGGAAAGGCACCTTGGTTCTTTCTGTTGGAGCATTCATTTTGGGAAGATCTTTTAGCTTCTCATAAGATGGAAAATGCATAAAAGATGGAACAGTAACAAAAGGTCTTTGTTCTATTTGTTGGTATTATTTACTGTGTGTGTGCGCGCACGCGCGCGTGTGTACGTGCGCACGCGCACTCTCTCTTTCTCAGTAAGCCAGACATGTAATTTCATTTGGCAGGGACATTCTAAAGTTGCCATTTGCATGTCTGTCTTATTTTGTATGGATGCTCTCTCTGTTAACTTTGCTGAGGCTATGAGTTGCTCTTGAGCTGGAGGGGCAAAAGTAGTAAAGATGAAAAGAGCCTCAAGGAATCTGGGCCAAATTGGATATACATATTTCATCATGAAATACCATTTATAGTTTTGAAACTCTTAAGTAAACAAACATCCCTTGAACACATACACTCTGAGCTCTGAGACAACCAGTGACGATCAACAGTCTCCTTCTGCATCATTTTCTTAAGCTCCACAAGAGAAAGGGATCTTTGTTTTGTTCACTTATCATTCCCAAGGGCCTAGAACAGTACTGGGCACATAGTAGGTGGTTAATAAATGTGTTCCCTGAATGAGAATGTTCTGTACTAAAGAAAACAGTCTTCCTACAAAGGTTATAGTATTTACAGTGTTACAGTTTCTTTGAAAACTTTTACAACAAACGTATTCTGAATTGTATTGGTAAAGATTTTTCAGGTAACTTAAAGGAATTATGTATTTCTTGGATATATAAAGAGTTTTAAAGTGGCAGAAATTAAAATCCATTCATTTTACTGTCTGTATAATTAAGGTTTTTAAAAAATCAACAGTGAATACAAAGACCTTTCATTTTTTGGTGTAACTTTATTTCATGTTCAAAAAATGAAAATTACTTAATGGAACATGTATTTGGAAAAGAGTGTATTCATCAATACCTTATTAGGGATATTATCATTCTAATCATACCATGTTACATGTAACATTTTAAAAAGCATTTATCATTCTATGTCAGAAGACTTTTAAAACTATAAACCCATTTATTCATAACTTCTAGGGTAAGTTTAAGACTGCAGTATGTTTGGAGCTGAGTGGAACTAAGCAGGGCAACATATTCCCCATAGATAATATCACATTTGAGAGCTCAGTGGAACCAAAAGGGGTCATCTCTGTTAACTTCTCTCTCCTCCCCGCTCCCACACAAGCCCACTTTATAAAGGACAAAACTGAAATCCAGAGAACATAGATGAATGGTCCAAGAACAAATGGTTAGCTGTTATGGTTTTACGCTTGACCATCTCAAATTTTTTAGTTGCTTGTTACTTTATTATTGCCACATTAAAGCTTAGAAAAATGAAGCAGATAATCACACTATTATAAATTTGGACTGTATTATTTTACTGAAGACAACTATTAGTGCATCTTGCATTACTTTAAATAAATTGTCTTAGTCTATTTGTTGAAATACAGTTTTATAAATTGTAGACTTTTCACCCTTTTGTGATGTATTTTTTTTCCTGAGTTAAAATTGTAATGGCTAAATGTGCCCTAAATTTTATTTCAAATTTGAACTTTTTTATAAAATGATGTTTTGTTCTATTTTTGTTACTCCTTAAAACTATCTGGGTTTTGCTTTTATTTTTGAGATAGATGTAGATTGTTGCATAATTTTTCTGAGTCCTTTTTACCGACTATATTAGTCTGCTTGGGTTGCCTTAATAAAACGTTACGTGTGTGGAGACAGAGAGGTATCTCTCTCTTTCCCATCTCAAAGGGATAAGCAAAATGTGGTAAATCCATACAATAGAATGTTATTTAGCCGTGAAAAGGAATGAAGTATTAATACATACTGCAGCATCAGCAAACCTTGAAAACATTATGTTAAGTGAAAGAAACCAGACACAAAAGGCCACATTTTGTCTGACTCCATTTGTATGAAAGACAGAGATAGAAAACAGATGAGTGGTTGCTAGGGACTTGGAAGAGGGGAATGGGGTTTTGTTTTAGGGTAGTGAAAATGTTCTGGAACTAGAGGGGGATGATGGTTGCTGAACATTTTAAGTATACTAATGTCACTGAATTGTGCACTTTAAAATGGTTGAAATGGTAAGTTTTCTGTGTGTTTTACCACAAGAAAAAACAAGAAAGATGAGCTTACAAGCAGAAAAATATTTTTTCAGGAAAAGGTAAAATCATGATTCTCATGAACAAATATTAAGGAATTTATTATACTCATGTGATATGAAAGAACTAGCAGATGTTTAACCAGTTCAAAGGAAAAGTCAAAAGAGCACCAATTTATGTAAAGGAAATATTGAGAACTGCAAATGGAGACAAAACTGATTTTTCCATGGGAGAGGGGTGGAAGTCAAAAGTCACTCTCAAATAGGACATCACTTACTTATTAAGTACCTACATTGTACAAAGAATTGCACATAGCTCATAGTTTTCCATTGAAACTCAACATTTTTCCCCTATAGTCTCCCCTCTTTTGATAAAAAATCTCATAGAAAAATTATTCTTGATCAAAATTAAGATCCTATTAGATTTGGCCTGATAATTTATATAGGGACAACAAGAGTGTTAATTTCCCTTATGGGCCTTCTTAAGTTGCTTTGCTGGAAGTTTTTCTAAGGAATATCAAAGTGGATTTTTTAAAGCCTCATTATTTGTGGTCCTAACATTAGGAAGCCAAACCAAGAACTTGCTATCAAATTTCACTTACAGTACCTATAAATTTTCCTAATTTCTTGAGATCCCCCAAATACTTTGTTTCCTAGGCCTGCCAGGAAGTGGCTTTCCTCACTTGTCTGTAAGGCTGGGAACCTTTAAGCCAGTTTTCCCAAGAAGGGCTCTGAAAAACACAACCTGAGTTCCTTAAATGTGCCTGGTCATATCTGATTGAATGAGCACCATCCTTAAATGTGAGCTTAGCTGCAAAATCAGAGTTTCCAATTATGTCCTAGTAAGAAAGAGGACAGATTCTTATTGAACCTATGCAGGTAACTTTATTGCTATGAAGATAAGAATATGCAATAAGAGTTATGAATTCTGGAGGGCTCAGGCAGGGAGAATAAGATATCATTGACAGGGGTTTCATTTCAGTTTATGAAAGCAGAGTCTACTAAATTATTGTGAGTTAAAGGAAAGAGAAAGGGCTTCCTTATATATTTAGGAAATAGAACATTCAAACAGTATCAAGAATGTTTAAAACAAAACTAACAATATTCCCTCATCAAATCATTTAACCTTGTTTGATTAGTTCTTATTGCACTGAATCTTGGTAAGAGTTCTGGAAATCATGACTTAGTTCACTGGTATGGTCTCAGAGTTGTTTAAATGATGCCATCAGAAGCCTGTACCCAAAAGTACCTGGCATAGTCCTTTTCCATGGGCCTCTGACACAGCCCTGTAGCCTGTAGCTGATTGCAAGAGCTTTCAGGGAAACATCAGACTAAAATAAACAAACAGAAAATATCTGTAGATGGCAAAAGACTTAAAATGGCTGTGCTTACTCTATTAGTGATATTTTTAAAAATGAAATGTCTTATGAGAGAGTTTATGTCAAGAAACATGTAACTGGCAGGGAAATTTGGCTATTTTGTCGGCATGCAAAACAAGATAATTAAGTCAGTCCCCCCCAAACTTTAGACAAAATAATTATAAACATAATAAACTCTATTATTAAAGGAATGCAATGAACAGTACATCTGATTTATAAAAAATGAATGAGCATAAACTTTACAGAGAAAAAAATCTTCAGATATAATAATCCTTAGACATTAATATACCATGAATACAACACAAATATATCAGGACTGTCAAGTAAAGAGATTCAGTAAGTCTGAAATAGTTCCTAAACTTTCTGTATATTGATGAAACTCCATAGTAGGTGATGGGAATCCCCAACTGAAAACCATTGGCCTAGAAGGTGCTAGATTCAAATATTAAAAGTAAAGTAGTGACCACGTTAACATTTTAAAAAAATAACAGAAATCATGTCTGATAACAACTACAGAGTACAGAGCAGCATCAGGACTCTGATAAATAGAAATGTATCATGACAGCGCAGTACTGACAGATCTCTTCTCATTTCATAACTCTTCCCATGCAGTTCATCAATAGTAACAAATCAAGAAAACCTAGTTAGTCTCAGTACCTTTCCTTTTATAGGATGAAAAGATAAACCTTTGTGATTTTTCAGGGCCCCCCTGGGAAATCTCAAAGACAGGTTTAGGAGCAAAAGATATCATGAAATTTTGATTTCATTTTATTTTACATTTAAGATTTGATTTTGTGAAGACAAGAAACCAAAAGTTTTCAGGAGATTTGAACATTTAAAAGAGAAATTGGATCATGGGTACCTGAGAAACAATGACTACTCATTTTAATATTTACTCTAGCTTTTTTTTTTTAATAAATTTATTTTTGGCTGCGTTGGGTCTTCGTTGCTACGCGTGGGCTTTCTTTTTTTTTTGGTTGTGGCGAGCAAGGGCTACTTTTCCTTGCGGTGTGCAGGCCTCTCATTAAGGTGGCTTCTCTTGTTGCTGCGCACGGGCTCTAGGCATGCAGGCTTCAGTAGTTGTGGCTTGTGGGCTCAGTAGGTGTGGCTCAAGGGCTCTAGAGCACAGGCTCAGTAGTTGTGGCTCATGGGCTTAGTTGCTCCACGGCATGTGGGATCTTCCTGGACCAGGGCTCGAACCCACGTCCCCTGCATTGGCAGGTGGATTCTTAACCACTGCGCCACCAGGGAAGCCCAGTGACTACTCATTTTAAAGTGACAATAAACATTTGAAAAATAAGCATAGAAGGTAACATTATTGTAAAGAATTTAACTCTTTCATAAGTGAGGAACCTTTGTTTTCTACTTAAATCAAGGACATAATAAAGTTAACATAAAAAGCACAGAAAATTAATCTGATAAAACACAGAGTCTGTTACCTAGGGATATTGTAGAGAAGGTAAAGAATAACTCTACTGAGAATAAAGAGGTTAAAGAATAACCTCTTACTGAGAGAAGACCAATTATCAAGAAAATTTGTAATTTTAACAGTTAAAATAAAATTCTAGTTTTGCATCAGCATAATATTTGATACTAAAGGAATTACAAGCTCTTTTATGAAATATCATTAATTAACCCATCAAGAATGAGCCAGCTTGGGCTAGGGCAAATAAAATTCCCTTTCCTCAAACCTTCTACAACTTTCTTGTTTTGTTCTTCACAGGTCTTTCTTATTCTGGAATAACCAACCCTTTTATTTTAGGACAAAACTATTTTTTCCCCTTAATAAACCAAAAACCCATCTCATTACTGAACACATAAAGTTGTACCTCTTGTTCGCCATTGCTTCTAGTGGTCTCATTCACATGTGTTAGTTTCAACTTTTAACCAAAGTAACTTCTGTTACACAGAGGAAACTAGAGGGTGGGTAATTGTGAGCTATCACACACCATCATTTTAGCAGACTAGCAGGGCTAACATCCAGCATTAATACAACTTTTTATAGCTACACATATTCTTATACAAGTCTTATAGAGGCAAAAATTGAACACGTTTAACAGATTAACAGATTCAAAGATGCAGTCTCTTTGTAGCACATAGAAATATGAAGCAAAAGTATGTAAATTTAAAATTATGCTTACTAATAAATGTTTCAGTATTCTCACTTATAAATATTCTAGGTATCCAAATATAAGTTCATCAGAATAATGATTGGATTTGGTTAAACACAGATTTACATTTTTCATAATCTTAAACATTAGGTAGAGGTAATGATAGTTTTTTCAATCAGAAAACTTATAAGTTTAGGAAAAATACCCAGATAGAATAAAAATCTATGCTTATACTTAACACTGATAAATCAGAAAAGACATAGCTATGTTTATTAAACTATAAATATTAAGCCAGTCTCATTTGCCAAAAATTTGCCTAAATTATGTTAATCTGATTTCTTAAGACATTTCTGAATTGGTTTCTGTAGGGATGTTTTTATAATCTAGCACACTGAAAGTATTAGAATTCCACCTTCCCTACTTTCTAGGAATTTTAGGAATACTCTGTTTATACAAGTACTTACCTATATAAGTCAACTTCTGGTTCTAGATTCCCTTAATATGAGAGATTTTATAATCTAGTAAGATTTATAATCTAATTTAATACCATCCCTAGGTAGAAAATTATTACACCTTCACACAATGAAAGTTAAAGACCTTTCTGAATTACAGACACATAGACATGCAGACACAAAGCTTATAGCTACAATTCCAAAATTTCAGCCATGGGTCAAGAGTAAACATAAAATTACAAAATTCATTGGTCTGTATCAAAGACCTGTTTTCTTTCCTGTGGCTATGAGTTCTTAATTGACTTGAGCTCTGAACAGACAAATAGACAAACAGAAAAAACTAACATATCAGATTATCTATAGTCTTACCCATTAACCCATTTATAGAAGTACAGAGATTATAAAGATGATGAGACCATAAAACCAAACTCCCAATGGAAAATAATTTATCAGAGATAAACAAATCAAGGCAAACATAGTAGAGAGCCAAAGTTCTCTCCCTTCCAAGCAGATCCCAGTTTTCCCACCCAGGATATTTGAATAGGATAGAATAATGTGGTTTGAATAGGATAGCTCTAAGAGATGGCTCTGACTGTCCTAAAGGAATTAATGTTATCCTGGCCTTCAACCATTCACTGTGGCAAGGAGTAGGGGCAGAATGTTGCTAGGAAACAGAAATTCCCTCCTAGCTCAGACAGTGGCTAGACCAAAAGACTGGCATTAGTTACCAGCCTGTGCCATTGATTAGAAACAAATAAATGGATAGCAACTTAACTGTAACAGAATTTGGCACCAGGACCTGGAGAGTTGCAAGTAACAGACCCTAATGTGAGAATTGACCAAATGAATTTAAGTGGTGATAGATAGGCAATCTCTTGTCAACAGTGATTGTTTTAAGCCAGTCAGTACCCACTCCTAGAGCTGGGAGTGGGAACCAATCCTACTGAAGGGCAAGGCTGGGAAAATCAGGGCAAAGGTGTCCAGTTGAAAGCAAATATTAGGACTTTATAATATTCCCCTCTTGCAGAAAAATAAAATATTAAACTTGAGATTTTCTTGTACTTTATTTCCCAGATTGAGCAATTTGATTATGATATCATGGGCATGGATTTCTTTTAGTTTATCGTTTTTGGAGTTCATTCAGCTTCTTTAATCTGTAGGTGTCTGTCTTTCTCCAAACTTGGGAAAATTTTAGCAAGTATTTCTCCAAATATTTTTCATCGCTGTACTCATTCTTCTTTACTTTTTGGATTCCAGTGATAGGACTGTTAGACTGTTTTGCTTCACAGACCCCTGAGATCTGTTCATATTTTTAAAAAAATCTTTTTTCCTCTCTGTTGATTAAATTGAATACTTTTTCTATCAAGTTCTTGATTCTTTTATTCTGTCATCTCTGCTATTGAGTCCATTTTATTTCAAGAGTGTTGTGATTGCTCATTTGAGTATATTTATAATGGCTGCTTAAAGTCTCCATCAGATCTCAGCACCTCTATCATCTTGTTATTAGTGTCATCTTGTTATTGGTGTCCCATCCTTTATTTTTAACCTGTTTGTATTTACATATTTACAGTGTTTTTCTTGTAGGCAGCATGTAGTTATGTCTTGCTTTTTTATTCAGTCTGAAAATCTCTGCCTTTTAATTAGGGTGTTTAAACTGTACACCACACACACACACACACACATAAATACATATACATGTATGTGTATATAGCTAAACTTTTATATTATAACTGTACATTCATAAATAGTTGTAAAAAATGATACAGAGAGAAATCATGTATTCTTACACCACTCCCTCTTTCTTCTCTTTTTCCTGCTATCAAATGCTTTTTAAGAATTCCTTTTTGTTTTATCTACGGTGTTAATGACTATATATCTTTGTATAGCTTTTTCAGTGTTTGCTTATCTTTGGAAGTTTTGATTTGATTGTTTTTTATATCTTAAATCTCTTTAACTTTTTGAACATTTGGAAAACAGTTATAATAGTATTTTGATGTCCTTTTCTGCTGATTCTAACATATGTACCAGTTTTAATTGACTATTCTCATTAGAGGTCATGTGTTATTCCTTCTTTGCATCTCTGGTATAAATCATTTCTACTGCATACCAAAGTGCAGAGCAAAGCATTTGTATGATTGAGTTGCTGCCTGAACTAGTTACTTTTTTTTAATGGAATATAATTTTTACTTGAAAGAATGACAGTCAAACTATAGTTATCTTGACTTGGATATTTGGCAAACGTTTTCTCTAAATTGAATGAATGAGCCAGTCTTTCACTTTAAGGGAAGCAAGCAACAGTTTTTGTTGCCAAATTTGAGGTTTGTAAGCAAAAATTAGAATTTCAGAAAACTTGTATCCACCACTGTGAGCTTAGTAGCTTTTCAATAATTAAAGATTCTTCTGATGCAATTGACGGTCATATTAATGAGTGTGGGGTTTTTTGATATTGCATAATAAAATGTGTCAGTCTTGGAGATTTGCATAATTCAGTGAGCCAATAGTCTCTATATGGCCAAGGTGTGATGTTATAAAGTCATGCATGGTTAAGAGATTGTTTCAAAGAAAGATGGGGCAGTTGATTTTAATAGAGTATTAAAAGTTCATTAATATCATTTCAGAGTCTAAATGCCAGGTAACTGTTGAGTTTTTGTGTAGTACAAAGAATAATATCCACAGTTGTTTCATGGTTATTAAAATACATATTCCTTTTCTAACTACGTAACTGTATAAAGCCAAATAGTCTTCATTTACTTCAGTCAAAACAGCATATCAGAGGAGATTGAATGCACAAGCAGATATGAGAATCCAGCTGTCTTCTATTAATTAGACAATAACAAGATTCATAAAAATGTAAAAACATGCTACTCTGCTCACTTTAGTTGTTTGTTTGTAAAAATAGTTGTTTTTCATAGAAATGTTATTTATTTTAATTTGGTTTATTATTGTTAATTCTAAATGAATTAAGAGATTCATATTTTTAAAATTGTCCATTTTAATTTCTAATATGGTAAATATCAATAGATATAACCCACATAAACAAAAGGTTTTTGGAGTCCTTGGTAATTTTTTATGTTGTGAAGGAGTCCTGAGACCAAAGGTACTGCTGTACCTCCTGGCATGGCATATATATTCCAGGGTGGCTGAGGGCAGGAGGAATGCTGGAGAAAGGAATAGCAGTTTCAGGAGAGGAAAATGTCTTCCCAGAAACCCTCAAGGGTAATATCTTTAGAGAGAACTTTCTTACATATTTACCCTTCATTGCAAAATAGTGTGAGAAAGTGAGAACTTTTGGTTGGGTCTGTTGCTGCTCAGAATAAAGTTGGAGTTCTGTTGGTGGCGATAGATATTGGGTAGACAGTTACCCATAAGTTTGGGTGTGTGTGTGTGTGTGTGTGTGTGTGTGTGTGTGTGTGTAATGACTGCTCATGTTCAGAGTTTCAGGGAAACTCCCACATGAAGTTCTTTTGTTTGACTACTTTATACAGAGTCCCCAAAACTTGCTTAGACACCTCACCTCATTGTCTTCTTGTTAATTCTTGGCTTGTTACAGGGCATGTTTGGTCTCAGTAGGCTCTGCATCTTGGCTCTACCTGCAGGGTACATTTTATTGGAGTCACGTATGGACTTGGAAAATCATTGACAGGACTGATTAAATTGTGAAATGTCCCATATTTTTCAACAGAACTTCTCTTTATCTTTGTGATTTGGTAACTTCTTACATTAACAAAACTTTCCTTTCTCACACCTTGACTCAGTTTTTTCCAGTCTATTTATCAGTCTGTTCCCTGACTGACTTATTTGTATTAACTCAATTGTGAGCTCACTGCCATCTTTTACACAGAAATTTACCTTTTCAGTAGTCATGATTTGCTTTATAAAAAATGAGTCATAGCCTTCATGGATTATTCTGGCCTGGGATTTAGAATCAGACTTGCATCTTAAAGTGTGGCCTGGGGACCAGCAGCATGGGAGTCACCTGGGAGCTTATTAGAAACACAGAATCTCAACCTACCTCAGACCTAACAATCTGCATTTTAGCAAGATCCCTAAGTAATTCAAGTGCACAAAGTTTCAGAAGAACTGGTCTAAGGGAGACAACAAGTGAGAAGAGGGCATGGAGCTGTGTTCTGAGGAGGCTTCTTGTTTAATGTAGACAAAAAGAGTCCATAAAGAGATGTGGAGATGAGAGCCAGGCAGGGAGGTGTGTGGTATAGCAGTGTGACATCTCCATGCCCTCTCTGAGGAAGGAGGGTGCAGTGAGGCTCTCGTCTCTCCCAGGGTTACAGGATGGTGGGACCCACTGAGCAGTGACGGAACGTATTAGAGATTGTGTGAAGATAATTTACCAGGGTTTTTATCACTTAGGCATTGAAGCTTAGTTTCAGCTTGAACTGGATTGGAACTCTTTTTCTCTTCGTTATGCCTCGTTCCAGTTCTCAACATTGATGTTTGGCAAACTTTCCTTCTTCTCATTCAGAAACTTGACATTCTGACTGTAGGAGAGAATGGTGTCACCCACTCTACCTGATATAATTTACGTATGTGCTTTTTTTATGTCATTCGTCACCTTTTCCCTAGATGTACATTCCTCATTGAAACACTATTTCAAGGCACTTCTGTGGTAATGTTAACAATGGCACAGGCCTAGGAGTTAGATTTATTTTTGTCAGTATTCTGTGACTGATACAGTTGTTTGTATATGGCAGTTGCATAGTAAATAAGTATGGAATGAATGAGAAACTGACTTGAATGAGTCCTGGGATTTTCTTCCTTTCAATAAGTCCAAATAATTGTAGCAGTGTTTAAGGAAAAAAAAGCCCAAAAATATGATCTTTTGAAACTGAATTGTTAATTTCCTACCAAGTAGTGGAGAAGCAATGCCAAATATTGACAGCTTTCAGGCTTTAAAACATCTGTATCTTCTGGGGCTGGCTGTTTGATTTTACCATGTAAAATATTGAATTGTTCTAACAAGGAAGACAGAATAAAGGCTTTACATCATTAAATTTATTTCTCAAGTTCATAAAGTAAAGAGCAACTTTTAGATCTCAGTCTGGATTTATAATGTTACCTAGCTTAACAGCTAGGCTTCTCCCTACCTCAGTACCATTCTTTACGGAATAATGAATGTCAGAAGGTCTAGGACATGAATTATTGCTGCTTAGAACTTTTCTGTAGATTTCCAGACGGTGTTAAACTGGCCATTTCTTGTAAGGTAGCAGGTAATTTGATAGTGGTTATAATTGGTTTTCTGTACAAATAATCCAAAGCATATGGTATCTTTGTTTTAATTTAGTAGACTAAATTAAAATTTAGTAGTAAATCGCCAGCAGATGAGCCTTTAAGTCGGATTTACAGCAGTGCTGTATGTTTGTCCCTAGTACGTTCTTGACTCATGAATGAAACTTGAATGATTGTAAATTTACCTTTTCTGTGGACAGAGGGACTCATTTCCCAGAGAGGTAGATTTTAGTGATATATTGCCAACACCTTGAGCACACTTTATATAATTTTTTCTTTTCCTTTATAACTATCTAATTGACGAGCTTAAGACCAAGAAACATTCTGTGAGACTAAACACTTAATAGCACTGTCTGTATTGTATTACATTTAAGAGACTTGAACTTCTATTCCTGCTCAGATTTATAAAGTATGGGAGAATTTAATAAAATTATTCCCAAAATTACACAAACACATTGCTATAAAGACAAAGAAGACAACATTGCCAAAACACGTGCTGACTGCAGGCTGCTTGGGAGATCTTGAAACACTTCATCATCATTTTAGTCATATCAAGTGTTCAGGAGCAAAGTGTACAGAAGTCAAGGCAGTCTGTGATTTGGTGGATTGAGGGGAAGGAGAAAGTCAAAATTTTCTTGGTGGCCAGCTTTCTTTAAGGAGAGCCTTGGTGGAATGGAATCAGCTCTTCCTCAAAGGAGTTTTTAAATGATCCACCAGCTCCTTTGTACTTCCTTCTGATCAAAGAATTTTACCTACATCTCAACCTTCTCTAATCTTCGCCATGGTTATTGCATGGCATGTGAACTGAAAAGAGAATAGATAATTTAAAAAATACACGTTAAGATCATCTCTTCCATTTGTAATAGTTTTTTATTTAACTCATTTGATTTAGAGCAAGGCTGAGTGGATTCAGGGAAGATTACTTTATTATTTTAAAAAATCAGATTTACATTTGGAACATTTGCTTTTTTTAGAAGTTTATAGTGTGGAATATTATTGTATTCATTTGCTAGGGCTACCATAACAAAGTACCACAGACTGGGTGGTTTAAACAACAGGAATTTATTTTCTCACAGTTCTAGAGGCTAGAAGTCCAAGAACAAGGTGTCAGCAGGTTTGGTTTTTCCTGTGGACCCTTTTCCTTAATGTGTAGATAGATGGCCATCTTCTCCCTGCATCTTCTGTCTGTGTATATCTGTGTCCTAATTTCCTCTTCTTCTAAGGACACCATTCATATTGGATTAGGGCCCAGCTTAATGGCCTCATTGTAACATAGTTACAATGTTAAAGACTCCCGCCTCCAAATGTAGTCACATTGTGAGTAATGGGAGTTAGGACTTCAAGGAATAAATTGGGGGTGGGGGGTTAACAATTCAGTCTATAACAATTGTGTATCAAGGAGGTCAATTTAAAAGCAGAAGGAACAGGTAGAATTACAAGAAGAAATGAAGAGAACATAAACGAAGGCATTGACAGTAGAAATGGAGATGGGATTTGAGATTGAGAGACATTAGGGAGGAAGAATTTGTTTTTAAGACTTTGTGACTTGAAGGTCGAGTGTGAGAAGGAGGAGGCTAGCAGGACTCTCAGATTTCTCTAATCCAGGAGGACAAACAGGCTTGAGGGAGTAGGTGTGAGCTGTGTAGTGTCCCTGCAGAGTACCCAACACTTTGCAGACAGACAGCCTGGGTGGGGTCATCTGTCCTGCTTTCCCCTTCCACATCTTATAGCAGCTCCTCATTGCATGGACCACATGGTATACAACTGAACACGCAGCTTCTTGCTTCTGAACCTCCACTTGAATGCTTCTTAAGATACTTATTACTGCTGTCTTATTTTTAGAGTTAGTTCCAAATTCCTGTTCTTTCCTTAGTAAAAAATTCCTTTAGGGCAAGGACTATTGTTTTATTCATCTTTGCCAAATTCTCCAGTATCTCATAGCTGGCCCACAAAGCTGCACAGCAAATTCTAGTTGAGGAAATGATTTGTTAGTAGGATTGTTATGTTCAATTACTAGTTTGCCCATTTTATTCAAAGCTTGATACTTAACACCTGTTTGGTTTTCTTGCAGCATGAGAAGACTTTGGGACATTCCATGAGTCATTCAAGTAACATTTCTAAGGTAGAGTGCCACTGAAATATGTTATTTTTGTAGCTTGGGGTTTTTATATTCTTATACCTGGCATGTGTTTACACTCTTCTCTTTTAAAGACATAAAGTTATCAGTTCATTACTTTAATCCACTCTGGGACCACGTGAGGTATATAGCAGTTATATTTTTCTAGTGAGGCAATTCTGAGTGTGTGTTGGGGGGAGTGACTAATAGGAGAAAACCCCATTTCTTCCAGTAGAAATCGTTTACTTTCAAGTAAAAGAAATCCCAGAGAGTCACCAGAGAATCTGTCACCTCAATTAGGAATGCATTTGCCTGATGGTAATAAAAAACCAACTCTACTGACTTAAATAACTATAGATTTCTGTTCTGATGACAAGATGTCTGGAGGTGGATGGTTCAGGGCTGATGCAGTGCTCACAGATGTTGCCGGGGACCTAGGCTCCTTTCGCTGTCTTTGTGCCACCTTCCTTGGCATATTGTCATCCTCATGTTTGATCTCAAGGTGGGAGCTGGACCTCCAGGCACCCTGGCTGTGGTCTGTCAGCTGAGAGTGACCCTTTTCAACAGGAAGGCAAAAGCTTTCCCAGAAGCATCCCTCAGCTGCCTGACTTCTGCTTACATCTCACTGGCCAGAACTGGATCACAAGACCCCCGCCAGCTGGAACGTGGCTAGGAAAAGGAGGGCAGAGGGGTAAATCGGCAGCCAGCAGCACCTGATACACCTGTGGGGTAGTCACTTGAGTAGCCTGCCAGGAGCACATCAGATGCTAGGGGTGACCCCGGAGCCAGCAGACGGTGTCTCCCATGCCGTGAGCTTGCTCCCATGCACTGCTCATCTCTCAGCCTAGACACGGGCTCTAGCCAACCCCTTGTCCATACAGGTGTGTCTAGGAAGGTTCCTTGCAAAGATGGATTTTCTCTCCATGCCTGTGTCAGATCCTGACAGGAAGATCTGAATATTGTGGCAAAACCTATCCTGCTGTCTCAGGCCTCTTAATTTCTCTAAAATAAACAGTGACATTGTATGCCAAATGTTTTTTATTCATATCACTCTATAGTATACTTTTGATTTAAAAGTAGAATGTAGAAAATCCTTTAAGACATTAATCAATCTGTTCTTAGGCATACTTGTGATCTAATCATGTCATTCTGCCAGTGAATTTTGCATGAAAAGAAAAGTCCACAGTGCTTAGTGTGCCTAATGGCCATTTACAGAGTGCTTCTTGGTTCATTGCTGACCTGACCTTCCCCCAGACCAGTGTGGGGGTAGCTTCAGCCACCTCATGTAAATACCTTTCACCAAATACTCTCTGCTGTTCCAACCTCCTTTTCTTTTCTTTTCTTTTCTTTTGCTGTTCCTTCAGCCAGGAATGCTGGAGCTATAGAACTGTGTAGTGGTAGATCATTACTGTCTGAGTAAAATGGCCAGTTTTGCCCTGCCACTTTTTGAAGGAGCTGTCCAACGTATAAGCATAGAGAAAAGTAAGAAGGCATAGATCTAAATGGCCTGTCTGGTTAAGTTGAATTAAACATTTTAAAAGCACACAGTAACACTCATTGCCTTGCTCCAATGGCTAAGAGCAGTTCTGAAGGATGTTATTATCCTGTGCCTCAAATATATGTTTCTTGTTTGTTTATGGTTTTAGGAAGATTTTGTTTGAAGGAAAGTTTCCTCCTATAGTTAAAAAAGTTTGTAAACTCATGGCTTACAATGTCTAGAGGAACGTTTGATGGGCTTGTCACAGGCCTGGGGCATGGGCCTTCTGAGTCGCTCTGTGAGGGTGTTAAGAGGGTTAGGTGGACAAGGGTTTCTAGCCCTGTGACTTTGGGGAAGGATACTCCTCTGAACTTTAATTTCTTGGTGAGTAAAATTAGGGTAATTATACAACCTTCAGGCTCGCTGTGAGACTTAGGGATAATGTTTGCAAGGAGCCATGGGACAGCTTCCTTATTGCAGTGAGTCAGTAAACTGACTCTTGTCAAACTTGGTTGAACCCTGGTGATCTTAGGTTGATTGGGTCAGGATAGTCCCCGATGGTAGCTATTATTATGTCATTACTGATCAAAGACAGAACCATAGGCAGACTTTGTTTTATTGCATTTCACTTTATTGCACTTTTCAAATATTGCGCTTTTTACAAACTGAAGGTTTGTGGCAACCTTGCATTGAGCAAGTCTATCGGCACCATTTTTCCAACAGCATTTGCTCACTTCTTGTCTCTGTGTCATGTTTGGGTAATTCACTAAATATTTCAAACTTTTTCATTAGTATTATTATATTTGTTATGGTGATCTGTGATCAGTGATCTTTGATGGTACTACTATGACTTGCTGAAGGCTCAGATGATGATCAGCATTTTTTAACAGTATTTTTAAATTAAGGTATGTACTTTTTTTCTTTTAGTTATAATGTTGCTTCAAAGTTAATAGAGTACAGTATAGTGTAAACATAACTTTTATGTGCACTGGGAAACCAGAAAATTTGTGTGACTGGCTTTATTGCAATACTTGCTTTATTGCAATGCTCTGGAACTGAACTCACAGTATCTCCGAAGTATGCCTGTATATGCTTTAAGATAAACATCATCTGGGGGTGAAAATTAAGAAATCTAATCAAAACTCTGGCTTTTTTCCTTTTTTCCTTCTTGCACACATTTTTATTGTGTGTTCTCTGTGCCAGGCACTGAGCTCTAGGTGCTGGCATAAAATGATGAGCAAAACAAACAAGGCTGCTGACATGGAGCTTTCCTGTAGGCAGGGTTGGAATTTTCTGAAAAAGAAGTTTTAGCTCCACACTTTCACACTCTTAGAAACAGGGGTACTGTGAAAGCCTCCAAGCTTTCTGCCACAGAGCAGAAAGAAGATTTGGGTCTCTTGCATTTCCACAGCAGGAGTTCCTGCACACTGAACTGGGATCAAAAGAAAACCTCAGGAGTGGGGAGTCTTGTGTGCTCACACCACTCACTTCCCAGTGATCCTCTCAGCATGAAATTTTGTTGTAAAATGTAAGCCTCCTTAAGTATGTTAGGCATGAACCAGTTAAATGGGGCTGCAGAACAGAGGGCAGGACTGCTGTGCAAGGTAACTTGTTTTTGAGAATGCAGTTCTTTCTTGTATTTATAAAATGAGCCTGTTGTTTGAGGCTACTTTTAGGCCAAGATATGTAAAACTCTTATCTTCAGTGTAGCAAACATACTTAAGCAGATGCTTCATACCCTTGAGATGGAAGATACAAAGAAAGGTCAGACCATGGACATGTTTTATGCTACCTGAGATCTCTGCTGTCTTGTCAAGAGACTTTTCCTGCCAACTCAGCCTCTAGCTGGATTTCAGGCTAGTTTGTGCTCACATTAGTCAGTCACCTGCAGTCTGCATTATGCTTCTGTTAAAAAACTAGTACAAAATGTTCTTTCGATGTGTCGCCTAAACTCTTATTCTATCACCCACCACTGGTCCTGATTCTGCCCTTTGTGAACTAGAGCTCTGACAGACAAGGGGATTTGGGAGGCTGTGTGGTGCAGAGAGGGGAAGGGATAGAGGTAGGGTCTCTGCTGTAGGAGAGATGTTCAGCCTCTGGCTGACAGGTGGCCTTCACTCCCAGGGTGACCTGGAGCACGGGCTGGTGGGGGGAATGCAGCGAGATACTGACACAGCCTTCGGGGGACTTGGGTGATCACGGAGGCTGCTCCTGGAAGGCCTGCCATGTTAGGGTGAGATGACGTGACTCCCTGTCCAGGGGTGTTGTACCACCACTGCCCACCACCTGCAAGCTGTCTCATCACTCGGCATAAAGTATCCTCAGCTGTAACGTATACAAGGAGGCCCAGTGCAGCGTTTAGGAGTATTGCGTGAGTTCAGATTTTGTCCAACACTTAACTGTGTGCAAGACGTTACGCTTTGAATGCTGAACTAAACAGAGAAGAGAGGAATACGCAGAGTGCCATAAAATACCTGTAGACAGAATTATTATGAAGGTGAAAAAAAAGGGGCTAAGGTACAGAATTATGAGGAACTGAAGTTAAAAGGGCTGCTTCGGGAAGGTATGGCTGAGGAGGGGATACTTAAAGCAGGACATAAAAGGTAAAAAGGAGCTGGCCAGAATGGGGTTAAACTGTAGTAGAAAACTGGTTTGTCACCTTCTTGGGAAATCCAGTTCTTTAGGTAAAGATGAAAGGCAGGTATTTGCAGCTTTGGTCACTGGGAGTGATGGCTGTCATGGCCACCCAGTTGCAAGGTACCTGTAAACCCTGGGGCTGTGTTGGTTGGGACCATTCCAGTGAGGACCACTGTGCTTTGACCTAAAACCCTTTAGAGGAAGGTTAGAATTCCCCGAGGCGGCTTGAACTCACTCTGTCCAAATGGAATTTTTTAAGATACAAGGAATTGGCCTAGGCCAGGTTCACTGAGGGGGTGGGCTTTCTTGAGCCTCTGCTGATACCTCTCAAGGGAGGCTTATGTGCGGGAAAGGGCAGCACACAGACATGGCGTTAGTTTACCCTGAGGGAAGCATTCTTATTCAACCCGGGGAATTGGATTTGGTCCAGGTGACACAATTTCTTGAACAAGTTCATGATTGGCAGCGCTTCCTACAGGGTGATGGCAGTGGCAAGCTAGACATCCATCATGAAGCCTGGAGCATGGGTGCCCTCCTCCCTGCAGCCAAGCAAGTTCACTAAGCTCCAGAAGTTGCTGAAGACTGGTACCTGGCAGAATATTTTAGAGCTCTGCATAATTTTATTCGGATACCATGAACATTATGTGCCTGCCTCTGGTTAATCAAGTATTCCTGGGTAGAAGGCAGATTGGACATGTTTAATGAGCACTTAAAATTATTGCTGTTCTGTTGTTTGGCAAGCAAATCTCAATGAATTTGAGCATTGACTCTCCTAGAGCTCTTGAATATTTTCTAGTTAATGTTGCCATTAGGTAGGAATGAGATACAGCAGAATGTCACATGTCAGATGTAAATACAGCCTTAGGATGGTGGCTTGCTGGCCACACACCTTGGTGTGATTGTCAAGACCAAGGCCTGCTTCTCTCTGTTTCTGAATACAGAGTTAACCAGTGACAGACTTAGGTTACTCAGACCTATGGGTTAAGTATAAGGCAAATGTGCCTTTCTTAATTTATACTGAAGAAAACAACTATCTCAAAGACAAGATACTTATTTTCATGCAGTAGAAACAAGGAGAGTGAATTGGTGGAGTTGAATGGCATCAAGTGGTAACAGCCTGCTTCACGTGTGTCATGAACACCACGTAGCTTCACTTTGGGTCCTGATGGAGCGCCATGGTCAGTGTCTTGCTATTTGGCTCCCCTTTTATAAAGATTGACTGACCATATTTTCTTTTTTTAACCTTCTGACTTGGTTACAGTTTAATTTTTGGCTGAAACTCTAGACCAGCAGTTTTCAGTTTGCTTCTGGATCTCCTGGCAGGGAGAGGGAGAAGGTTAAAATCGGTTTCATAATAATACGAAGACATTATTTGCTTTTATTACTCTCATTCTCTCACAGGTGTACAGTGGAATTTCCAGAGACTGAGTGGCATGCAAGATGGCATCTTCTCTCTGACACTAATGGAATGTGTGCTGGTGGTCTTGTGTTTTAAAAATTTCTAATATGTGGTTGATGTAACCCACATAAACATAAGAATGAGGCTCTTTGGGGGCCTCCTTCGTTTTTTTAGCGTGTTAAGGGGTCCTGAGACCAACAAGTTTGAGAACCTCTGTTTTAGGCATATTAAAAGAGACACAGTTACTCCAGAGTGTCCTTGTTTTATTTATTCAACAAGTGTTCATTGTACACCTCCTGTGTGCTAGGCACTGTGCAAGGCTGAACAGTAGCAGCTTCTTGGTGAACATATTGTTCCAGTAACATCTTTTTATAAACCTTGACAAGTGCCAGGAAAGAAATGAACCAGGGTACAAGGACAATGAATAATAGGGGTGAAAAGCCCTTTTTGAGGAGAAACCTGAGGAAGGAAGGGCCAGTTGTGTTGGGTGGGGTGTGGGAGCATCCCCAGGAGGAGCAAGAGGGTGTGGAGTGCTTGGTGACCAATGCCGAGTCGCAGAGCAGAGAGGGAGGCTGGACTTGGGGCGTTGGGGCCAGCAAAGGGGTTTCAAGCAGGTCTCTGAATATTCTTTTAGATTGTGGGTCGGGGAGGGCGTGTGCTTAAAGAGATTACTGATTTCATTTGTCACCTAACACATTTGGCTTTAGAGAAAGAGCCTTAACATTAAGTTGGGGGTCATCTTTCTCGTCTCCCGTGTTCCTTGTCAGTCGCATTCTCCCAGGCCAAAGGTTCACCTGCCAGGTGAGTAGCCTGGGCAGAAACTTTTCTCATGCCAGTGAGTGGGCAGCGGTTGCCTCTGTTGGAATGGGGGCATTTCATCACAAATGTACCTGCAGGTTTACTCTGCAGACCATCAAGCAGTAGTAGTCCACCTGGAAGCCTTCTTCGCAGTGGAGACGTTCCAAGAATGGTGTGTGTCACATTTCTGCCTCTCTGATTTTATTTGATCCTCATAGCAGCCCTGTGGATTATTGACCTGATTTTTAAATGATTAAATTCCTGCTCCAAGTGGTGTGCCCTTGGGAGGTGGTGTGCTTAGTGGAGTGACCCCGGAGCACACACAGACTGAGGACTTTGGAGTCAAAAGCCAGTGCTTTTGCTACCACCTCAGAATTTTCTCAAAGAATGATTGGAAATAAAAATGCATTTCAGTTATATTTGAAAAGTTAAATATTTAGGGACTTCCCTGGTGGCGCAGTAGTTAAGAATCTGTCTGCCAATGCAGAGGACACGGGTTCGAGCCCTGGTCCTTGAAGATCCCACATGCCGCGGAGCAGCTAAGCCTGTGCGCCTCAACTACTGAGCCTGTGCACCTAGAGCCCGTGCTTCTCAACAAGAGAAGCCACCGCAATGAGAAGCCTGCACATCGCAATGAAGAGTAGCCCCCGCTCACTGCAAGTAGAGAAAGCCCGCACGCAGCAACGAAGACCCAACGCAACCAAAAAATAAATAAATAAAATAAATAAATTTATTTTTAAAAATTTATTTTAAAAAAGTTAAATATTTAAAGGAAGTCTGTAGTAGTAAAGGGTCCTTTTGAGTACTAAATAACTCAGAAACCCAGCCCTTTCACCGTGGTATTTCTGGTGGTTTGGGGGCCTTTATATGGTTACACTTATAGTTTCTGGGAATGTGAAGCGATCTTTGCTCAGAAATCATTGTCTTCAATGTAATTTATTGAAAACAAGTTATGTTTGCAAGATTCCCAACAGTAGCTTAAAGACCTGCTTTGTAAGATGAGCCATGAGAAAGTCCCTTCAGCTGTTGTCTTCCTTGTAGCAGTGCTATGACATATGCCCCTCATTATGCTGGGGACATATTATTATTCACGTAATTCCAACTCTCTCTAAAAGGGCACCGAAGAAAAGAATTCAGTGTTGGTGCTACTCGCTAGACAAAGCTGAGAGTCCTTTATAATGGAAATCATTTTAGAATTCAGTGGTTTTTATTGTACACTCTCCTCCATGAATTCTGTGTTGTACGTATTTTATATTGACTTTTTTAGCGGTCAGTTTCAATTACTTGCTATTGTGAAAGCTCGTTCTTGGCCCAGCCCTTCATCAGGAGTCAACATGTGTGTATCAGAGCAGCCACAGAACTGGCCTCTCCTCTTTAATTGTAGGTCATTTTGGAAGTTGAATACAACTGGGTGTTTATTTTTAGAAATCAGAATCTCTCTTAATGAAGCATTTCTTTTCACAGAGGAAATTCTGCGCTAAGCAGAAGGTTTGCTGAAACGCAGTCTCAGTCTGTACATTGCAGTGTCTAAACACCAAGTGAGACTCTATTTGGCTTTATTATATGAAGTCAGGCCTGCTGAGCAGCAGTAAGGACCCAGTCACTCTCTCTTGGTTTGGGGGCAGGAGCGCGGTAGCATTTAGTAACCTCCTGAGCAGAAAGTAAAGGTAAGGTGGTCTGGTAAGCAGAATTTCTAAATGGCCCCCCAAAGGTGTCCCACCCTGATGCCCAGAGCCTGTCACTATGATGAGACATTGCTGACGAGATCATTGTATTAATGGAATCACATGAGCTCATAAAGGCAGAGAGCTTTCTCTGGCTGGTGGCAGAGATTGGAAGCAAGAGTGGGCTTGAAGATGGGGAGGGATGGATGGGGAATGCAGGCAGCCCCTGGCTGACAACCAGCAAGTAAACAGGTCCTCAGTCCTAAACCTGCTAGGAACTGCCTTCTGCCAGCAACCTGAATGAATGTGGAAGTGCATTCTTCCCCAGAGCCTCCACAAAGAAGGGAGACCCTGAGCAGAGGGTCCTGTCACTCTGTCTGTCGCATGATACATTTGTGGTTTTGAGCCACTAAGTTTGTGGTAATTTGTTAACATAGTAATAAAAATCTAATACAAGTGGCAAATGCCATCTTTGTAGAGGAAAAACCTCTCTCTTGATAGCTGTCAGAGCCCTTCACTTTCAAAATCTCTGTGCTGACAATGTAACATGCTTTCTTTTTTTTTTTAAAGATTTTTTTTTGATGTGGACTATTTTTAAAGTCTTTATTGAATTTGTTACAATATTGCTTCTGTTTTATGTTTTGGTTTTTTTTTTTTTTTTGGCGGCGAGGCATGTGGAATCTTAGCTCCCTGACCAGGGATCGAACCCTCAACCCCTGCATTGGAGGAGAAGTCTTAACCACTGGACCACCAGGGAAGTCCCTAACATGCTTTCTTGATTTAGCCATCTTCTTTTTCTTTTACTTATTTTGATACTTTTGTTTGTTTGGTATGTTTTTTTGGTAGAAATACAGTAGTGCAATGACTTTCAAATTATGTTGACCATGATCCTTTGTAAGAAATAGTTTTTACATTGAAACTCAGTTCATTGACACACACAACTGAAAGAAAAAATTCCCCCAAAGACTTAATCATCATGTCAGATGCACTTTGACATCTATTTTATTTCATTGTTAAAAATGTAGGTCATGACCCATGAAATCAATTTCTTTACCAGTTTTTCCAGAATTGGAAAATCATTACAGTTGGTTGTGCAGTTTTATTGTACTTCTTAGACTTTCAGTCGCATGTTACTTTAAAAATAAATTTGTGTTTAGGAAATACCTGTTCATGGTTAAGTGGTATAAGGTTGGAAAGGGTCTTCATGAAAAGTCGGTGTCCCTCCTGCCCGGGGTCCCTGCTCTCCTTCCGTGTTTCACAGGAAACCACTATTGAGAGCCATTGACAGATAGTCTGCACGTGCCAGCGTGCGTGGTGTGGCTCTCGTCTCTGCCTGCTCCCTCCATATACCCCTTACTGCACATAATGAGCTTTCCCTTCTTTTAATGATTGCCCACCTTCCTTTCTATCATTGTACCAGTATTAACTCAGTCAGATACGAGCCCACGGGCAATGAGGTTATGCCACCCGTTTGCTCCCACAAACAGTTTTGTACAAACCTCTTCCTGCATATGTGTGAGGATGAATTCCTAAAAGGAGAGTTGCTGGGACAAAGTGCACGTGCATTTGTAATTCTCAGCGAAATTGCCGTCTTAGGAGGGAGGTTTACCAGGTCGCTTTCCCACCAGCAATGTGTAAGCATGCTTGTTACCCCATACTTTTGCCAACATGAGTATTTGATTTTTTTAAAACTCTTTTTGTTGTTGATGATGATGGTATTTCTCATTGGAGCTCTAATTTGTATTCCTTGTTGTGAGAGAGGTCAAGCATCTTCTGATGTTTTAGAGCCATCTGTATTTCCTTTCCCATTTTTTGATTAAGTCATTGATTTGATAAATCTAATTTGAGGTCCGTTGTAAACACGAGCCCTCTTTGCATCTTGCCCTCCTTCTCTAGTCCTTCCTCAAGTTCATTCTGGCTTAAAAGCAAACAAGCCCAACCAGACCATTTCTTGTGGCCCCATACCTGTTGATGAAGATCAGATGGGCTGATTCACTGTTGTTAGGGAGCAAAATGTTCTAAGTGTAGCTTTGCTGGTAAATGAAAAAGGGCCCAGTGGGGTTTTGCAATAGAGGAGGAGGAGGAAGTGGCTGAGAGGGAGGTTGGAAAGTAACGTAGTGGAAGGAGCAAGGGAAGGAAGTGAAGCAAAAAGCAAGCGGGGAAGGGTAGGGTTACGGAAGGTACAGCTGGTGTCCTTCAGGGAGGAAGGTCCCCTCCAGTGTCAAATTGGTAAGTTCCTGCCACGGACTGACTGAGAACTCTACATGGTGAGTCTGTTATGACAGGCCTCCCAATGGCAGTAAGTTCTCTTAAAGGGAAACAGAGGTGGGAGCATGCCAGCTTCTACCAGGGATATATGGAAAGTTTTCTATTCCTTATGTTTTTGGCAGTCTTGATAAAATCATTTAAAACAGTGGGTTGATAGGAAAGGCAACCATTAAGTGACGTGAGGACAGCAAAACAAACTTTTCATTCCTAAGAAATAAAAGCAACTGGGATTTAGGCCTAGACAGAATCCAGAGGTTTGTTTTGGCGTAATTGATTACAACATCTTAAAAAGAGGGGATTTTTACGAAAATTTTTTTGTAGTGAGATTGCTTTACATTCTTTTTCATGACCGGGAAGTCTCTTGTTTGAGAACCAACAAAGAACTTCAGGAACAGAGGGCTTAAGTTTTCTCAACACATATGAATTTTCTCGTTATGAACATTTACACCTTTTATCAGTAACTGGAGTCCTGTGTGGTCTGATCCTCGTGGAGGGGAGAGGGTGTTCTCCGGCTTTGTGCGGGGGGCACAGAGTCTCCTTTTCCCTTGAGCCAGCATGGCCTCCCGAATGTCACCCTGCCCCCTGCTCTCAGGAGGAGCTGGGGAGCTGTTGGCCCGAGCCTCTGAGAGGGGACTGCCAGCCCCTTGACTTACCTTGACCTCCCTGGTTGGACCCTGGAACTGTGTTTGAAGCTCTTGGCTTCATTTTGTCGTCGCCATTGTTGATCAGGCCAGTCTTTTAAATCCTCCGTGGTAGGTTGATAGATTTTACTCGGCCTGATACCAGCAACAAGTTAAGCTTTTTAAAGTTGCTGTCACTGTGCTTTGATGATCATTCTGTGCGAGGACTGGTCCTGAACTCTCAACATGTGCTCCTCTTTAGCTGGTGACAGAAAGGACCTCTACGGGGGCTGTGATGGCCCCATGAATCTTGCTCATTTTCTCGCTCTTAAGGAGAAGGAGCCGGGATAAGGCATTTGTTGGTTTGTATGTATGTAAAACAACAGTAAGTAGATTTTAAAATTTTCCTTGTAACCTCATGATCTAAGAAGAAGGGAGACTTCTTCTCTGTTATTGGGAGGCTTGTCGAGGCTTGGATATTACCTGCTGAAAGTGTCTCGTGATGTTCTTTGTGGGATCAGAGAGGATGAAGTGAGGGCAGGAGCACAGATAGAGGATGCCGAGGCTGTTCCTGTTTCCCAAACACAGCAGGGGCTCGGGGCTGCCGCCGTCCCGCAGGCCTGCCAGTCTGCTGCAAGTGCAGACACGACTCTGTGTGAGTCCCCATGACACACCTGAGCCGGGAACCTCATGGGGAAGGGATCGCAGATGTCAAGTGTGTGGATAGTCCGGCTGCTTCCTCAATGCAGATTTTGTTCTGCTCCGAGGCTCTTCCCTCCTACCACTGAGCCTTGCTATCACGGATGTGTGATAATGTGATCGTCACCCTGGACTTCCCGTTTTCACATGAATTACTTGAGGTTCAGAACAGGAGTGAGAGGCCATTTTGTCTTGGTTTCAGCTTCCCATCTGAGACCTGCCTCCTTTCAAAGACACTGATCCTGGGAGGGCCTCATTCTCCAGATAAGACCCCATTTTCCTTTCACAGGGTTTGCCTTCCCTTCAGAATACAGGAAAGTACGTGTGGTTTCAAGAGGCTCCTGTCCTTAGAATGTAACAAGGAGGGAGGTAACTAGGTATTGCCCCCGTCTTCTTGGTGAGCAGTATACTTTTCCCTTCCTCACGTGGGGAGGGCGCTTCCTTCTGTACCTCAGTCCAAGCGACTAAGCTTGAGCCGGCAACCAAGAGGAAGGAGAGCTGACCTCTTAGCAGTGAGGGACAAGGACGTGAACCTACATTCCCGTCCTCCCTTCCTCCCAGGTCTACTTGGGGAGGCATGGTGACGACGCTCACTT
This sequence comes from Balaenoptera physalus, assembly GCF_965194825.1. Lineage (NCBI taxonomy): Eukaryota > Metazoa > Chordata > Mammalia > Artiodactyla > Balaenopteridae > Balaenoptera > Balaenoptera physalus. Next base: position 69,630,828 of record NC_138893.1, on the reverse strand, counting down.
TTCTACACCATGACCAGCTTGTGGCCTTGCCTATGGATGCTGAACAGAGCTGCTGGTCACCCTCACAAGTTAAAGAAGGGAGCAAGAAGTTCAAGAAGGCTCCCCATCTCAGAGTGGGGCTAGGGCTGAACATCAGAGACCAGGCTGACTGTAGGAGCTGGGGACATTAGTGTGGCTCTCCTCAGCCTGCCTCTGTGCAGCGACTAACAGTAAAGGCCCTGTGTGCTCATCTCAGGAGAATAGACAGAGGAGCCCATGATGGCTGCCCTGGAGGAGGGCACAGGAGAAAGCAGAGGAGGGTGGGTAGCTCGTGCAGTGGGAACGTAGCAGCATAATATTGAGACCGCCGCCCCCCAACACACACACAATTTGTTTTAGAAGGAATCATGACCAAGTAGTGCAAGGTTATTGGAGGGATGTCATTTTCGTGGCTCCAAATAAACTTTAGATTCTTAAGAACTTTGACCAGCAATGCTTTTATGGAGAATATACCCAACGTTCACATGCACATTCACTTAGAAAGTAAATGTGGATTCTTTGGTGACTCAGAAGATGTGCTCATTGAGTAATGCTGCATAATTTTAGCATATACATGTAGCATGATACCATGTAACTTCTTGGATCAAGTTGCTTTAGGTTGAGCTGGGTTTAAAATGATGTATCATCCCCGTGCTGGGGAGCAGGAGTAGCCGTCCAGTGGACACCTCAGTCAGAGTGCCAGTTCTGTCTGGCTCTTCCCAGGCTGATGTATTCGCTGGAGAGGCAAGGTGGGGAGAGCTGTCCTGGTAGCTGATGCAAGTCCGTGGTCCCACAGCTGGAGTGCCAGGATGAGAGTACATCCTGGGGTTGGCACTGAGCGAGAGTGGGCGCTAGGCCTCAGCCGGGGACTAGTGGCCAGATGGGCTCTCCAGAATCAAGAAGCAGGGCTGAGGGCCACTGGAGTGGGCCTGGGGAGGGTAGGGAGGAGAGGTCAGCTTGCTCTTGATGACAGACTCACAGTACTGTCTTCCCGTGGCCCTTGAGTTGTCCCTCAGGATAACTGTCCTAAGCGGGGAAGAACACACAGGGTGCTGTGAGGGCCGTGGAATCTCAGGAGTCAGTCTTGATGAGGCCTGGCAAGGGCCCCACAGAGGCTGGAGTGGGAGGCTGGGGGACCCTCTAGTGGTGGTCGTGCATCCTCAGCCCAGCTGTGCTCCCTGATCCTATTTCTCTCCTCCACTTCTCTTCCCACCGTGGTACTTTCTCACCCTCCCAGACTTCTCTCTAATTTTGGCTTGTTCACGACCCCTCAGAGCCCCTGCTCTATCTCATGACCTCTTGCTATACTTTCTTCGACATTTACATGTTCTTGATAATTTTCTCAATACACAATCCCAAGATTAGGACTTGGGAGCATTCTGTGCTCAGCCCCCTCCTGGGCCCGGGGTTGAGCTCTGGGTTGGTGGCCCTGTGCTCAGGTAGTCTCCCCTTCGTATAAAGAGCGCTGGCAGGGTAGTGAGGGTTCGTGGACCAACTGCCAGGGGTTGAGGGAGGAGTGGCTCTCACATTCTGCCAACCTCGACGAGGATGATCCCAGGTACCAGGTTAAAGAGTGCTGGGTGGGAGAAGCAAGGCTGGCAGGGAAGGTGCTTCATGTTTCTTTTGCATTTGCGTGTACCTTACGGTGCTTGGTTTCTTGACTTATGTATGAACTAATTAAGTTTAGATGCTTAGAAGATAAATGACCACTGAATATACAGGAGGTTGATGGTGCTGTTCCAGAGTCTCAAATATTTCTTGGCTACACTTTTACCTTCATCTGAGAAAAGAAGAGTGCTGCTTGGTTTGTTCTTACCTTGGCTCGTAGGGACCTAATACGTGCTATTCACTGAGCGATGGGCAACGGCACACCCATTGCCATTCACAAGGAAGTGGTGTTTGCAGTCCCCTGGCTTTTCCTGAAAACTGACTGGAGGTGTGTTGTTGCAGGCTGGGGGCTCTTCAGTGGCATCCGCTCCAGTGTCTGCCTTCTCTCGCACTTCTGTCACGCCCTCCAATCAGGACATCTGCAGGTAATGCTCTGCTTCACACGCTACGGTGGTTCATGTGCATCTCAGGAATGAGCGTTCATGTCTGCAGGTTCTTGATTCTCCATATGCCTCTGCTCTAAACAATCAACCTGGTTTTACGTGCTGTTTGCTCACCAGGTACCACGCAAGTCTCATTTCTTCACTTTGATGTCTATTCACTTTTAAAATTGTTTTTACTTTCTGTGCTTTTATTCCACTGTTTTCTGCGTGCAGTTCCAGTGCAGTGTTTTCTGAGTGTTGTCACCACAGTCCCGTGCAGTCTGCTGTTGTCTTGAAAGCTCCTCCCTGCCAGAGTTCTCTGACACAAGGGCTCACTGTGACAGTTGTCTGTCAAGACACAGTGCAGGCATCAAAGAGAAATTCCCATGGCTCAGAGTGGGTCCAGGCCTTGAAGCCTGCTAAGAATACCAAAGCCAGAAGAACACTAAAGTTCTCAAAATCCCTGAATGATGTGGGTGAGAAGGCCCAGGATGCTTTGGAAAGTTTTGACTATGCGGAGAGAACTTGCTCTGAAGGGAAACTGATACTCCCTCAAGACCCGTGTCTCAGTATTAACAGGTTCCACCAGAAAGAAGAAAGAACACTGAATCGCAAACCTCTTGGCAGTTCCAAACATTCTTGTGTTTCATCCCTTTCCGCCAATCGTTCAGCGGCCTCAGAGGCGGGAGCCGGCAAGGGGGGCATGCACGTCCTGCTTCTGGACGAGAAGGCAGATGGCGAGGCCGTGTCCAGAAGCCGGCGGCTGCTCTGGTACCTGTTCTCGCTGTCACACGGCTTGAGCACCAGCAGCCTGCACTGGTTCCACGAGCTGGAGAGCTGCGCTGCTGGCCCGCACCCCGCCAAGTCCTCCAGCGGGCCGGCCGGGAGCGCGGGCTTCTGCTCCGACGAAACGGGAGATGATGACGTCTTTGAGGACAGCACATCCGCAAAACCGAAGAGCAGGGTCCTGCGGGCGCCCATCTGCTCGGCGGAAAAGGACAGTGACCTGGCTGGTCCTTCCCCTCTCTCTGAAAAGGGCCCCCCCATCTCTCCCGTGTCCACATCAGGGGATGCCTGCAGGTTGGTTTGACAAGAACCACCATTCTGACCCTCTCTGCTCCCCACACCTCCATGGCCTCATCTTGCTTTAATATGTGAAGTTTCAGGAAAATGAATAGGCAGTTGTACACAATTACAGATCAGTAAGTAGTTTTCTCCAGAACAGATTATTGGTATCATTTGAAAAACCCATTTTTATGACATGGGTCCCAAGGTAGTTTCATAAATGATAAAAGAGGAAGAAGCTACACATATTAAAGGCCAAGCTGACTCTTCTCAACTAAAAATAAGTAGCTTTTGCATGAGGAAAGTGGAAGAAAGAAAATAGTATCTCCAGTCTTCCAGCTTGATGGTCTAGATGTTAAGCATTGGCTTCCCCTCTCGACCTCGTTTTTACCCATCGCTCCACCTGCAACACGATGTCCATGGGGAAGGGCTGCTCTTCAGCAGCTCCTTCCTTCCTTCCTTTTAACTTGGATGCAGCCACTTCTGCCCAGGTCCTAACTCCACTTTTATCTTCCCGGGTGCAGCATCCTTGTCAGGCCTCCAAAAGCTTTCAGAATTCATTTTTGCCACTACTCTTAGGCCTTCCCCATTCTAACTTTTCCCCAGTGGCCCCTCCTCAGGATCAGCTCTTACCATTTCTTTTAACAATTGGATCAGAAACCCCTCTCACAGAAACAAACAGCCGAGAGCCTGGCCTGGGCCAGAGCCCAGTTCCTTTCAGGCCAGGTGTCCCTACCTGCTCTCCAGCTGCTGGAAAAGACCTTTCTGTTTCTCAAAATCTGTTAAGTTCCTTGAGGTTAGTAGCTACGTCCTGTTGCATGCACCCTTAGAAATAATGAATGATTTAAATCTCTCACTTATTGCTATGAGTGGTCCTGAAAAAAGAAATGAAATTGCAGCATCTTATAATAGTTTTTCAGGTCCAGGAGAAGCACTGTGGTTTCTCTGTTTACTCTCTGAGAGAGGACAGAAATATGTAGTTGTGGTGTGTGAAGGTGAGGTCAGTGATTATAGCTAGCAAGCAAAGTTCATCATCTTTTCAAGTCACTGGTATTTTTGAAAGGTAGAGTGCTGGTTTTGTTTTACACAGAAGTTTTACCTCTAATTATTTTAACATCACATAAGTTCTGGAAGATGTTTCCATGTTGCCTTAAATTCATCTTTTAGTGAAGTTCTTAAGTCTTACCCAAAATGACTGCTTTGTCATTTCTTATATCATTTTTTCCTCTCTGATGCCAAATGCCATCCAGACTTTCCATGTTGGTGCGGTAAGCTAGAAAGTTTTAGCTTGTAGTAATTGTTTTCATTTGTGTTTGTATGTTTTCGTGCTTATAGTCATTTTGTGATGTTTGTTTCTGAACGTTTTCCTTGGGGGGACTGACCTTCCACTGAAGCGTCGTCTTCCCTGTTGTGTGGCCCTCCTTGTAATGACTGGCTTTCCTTCCGCCACAGGATCTGTCACTGTGAAGGGGATGACGAGAGCCCTCTGATCACACCCTGCCACTGCACAGGGAGCCTCCACTTTGTGCACCAGACCTGCCTGCAGCAGTGGATCAAGAGCTCCGACACACGCTGCTGTGAGCTGTGCAAGTACGAGTTCATCATGGAGACCAAGCTGAAGCCTCTGAGAAAAGTATGTGCGAGGCCACCCTCGGAAGTACTTTAGCTTCACTGAGATGAGCACCCAGAAGGGTCAGCACCTGGGACTGGGTGGAGCCACAGCTGGCTTGTGTTCACTCCTTTAAGAAGTGGGGGCTGGTGTGTACATGCATGTTTCTGGTACTGATTTCCAAGCCCCTCCTCTCAGTAAGAAGCTCTTTCTGTCCATTCAGTCATATGACGTTTTCTTTTTCCTTAAAACTAAGTCTGCCTGCTTGTCTGTATCAGTCATTTGGCCCTTGACCACAGAGTGTTTTGTGACATCTTAATCAGCATTAAACTTTGTATGTATTAACTCTTCATGCTTTGCCTCTAATTAGGTCCATATAGTGGAGATTAGTATCTCTCCCCAGCACAAAGAACAGCATAACATGGTAAATTTATTTCTATATACCTGTGAGAAGTGTTTGCTAGATGGGAAGTGGGGGCAGATGGGAAAAGAAAGGAACCACAGGCATTACATGCCACACAGCTCTCTTCAGGTCCCATGTCCTTGCTTCCTCTGAAAGGAGCCTCATCCGGTGCTCCCCTCCTGTGTAAACACTGGCCGTTCAATGTGTCTGTGTGCCCAGAGTATGGAGAGGTTTTGTTTGGAAGAATAAAAGGTTTGTTCTTATCTCAAAACTCATAAATTGCAAGGGGAATTACATAATCAGGTAACAGCACCAACATGCCAATTCAATGCTAACTTCTATGGTGATCGCTCGTATCAGATATTCACAGAAGGAAGTATTCATTGTGGGTCGGAGCTCTGGGGAAGCAGAGTGGTGGTAGCATCATAGAATGTTTGGTGTTGAAACAGTTCTTGAAAGATCAGTAGGATTTAGAGGGAAAGTGAAAGGACTCTAGAGAGGTCAGATTGTCTCTGGAGAAAAGCATCCACCGCAAAGGTAGGGTGAGCATTTCAGGGGAGTGTGAAAGGCTTGAACTGAATGTGTCTTAGAAAATCAGGGGGACATTTTAGGAGGGAAGCCAGATGAAGATACTGTGTCGCACCATAGCAGAAACAAATCTGGATGTTAGAGAAGGCAGGCGCAAACTACTTAAAAAATGTTTTGTCCCATAAAAGCCTTATTGTTTTTTGGGCACCTACTCTATGCTGATCGCTCAAGTGAGTCTTATGGCACTTTGACCAATATAGATAGTCCATGAAGGCTCTACTTTCAGCTTATCCTGCATAGAACCACCTGGAAAGGTTGTGAGTAGGACTGGCAGAGGATATGCAGTGTTTACACTTGTTCTTTTTCTCTACCTCTATGTGTTTTCTTCTGATTCGGAAACCAGTAAATGAAAAAGAAAATCTGGCTATTTGGAGTAAATTAATGAGCTCCTAGAGGAGATGGGACAGACTGCTTGTACCAGGAACTCTTAGCATCGATTTCACAGTGTTGCTGCCAATGTAGCAGAGGACCAAAGAGTGAGCGCCCTCCACCATCACCTTCACGACACAGTGTGACCCATCTGCTAGTGTGTTGTGGTGTCATCAACCCCCTTCTTCCCCTCACTCATGCCAGTCAGCAAGTCACGGAAACTTAAAGTGTGCCACCTGGGTCTTGGGCCAATGTGCTGTTTTCATCAGGACCAAAACCATAAAGTCTTGTATCAAAGCCACTGAATGCCTGCTTTGCCAGAATAAGCAGCCAGGGGATTGCTGGTGGTGGTTCATAGCTCATCTTGATCCCAGCTTCTCTTCATTGCCTAGAAAGTTGGATGTGGACAGAATACCAGTGCCTGGTACCTGGTTGATGCCACATGGTTTAAAGGGAGCGACTCTGGGTGTTTGGGGAAATTCATCTAGCTTGGGAAAGGGGGAGGGAGGAGGGAAGCCAGTCTTAACCATCAACAAAGCTCTCACCCCATCGTAGCGCTTTACGCCCATGAGCCTGAGTCTCACGCTCTGCGTGTTGTCTTTCCAGTGGGAGAAGCTGCAGATGACAGCCAGCGAGCGCAGGAAGATCATGTGCTCCGTGACGTTCCACATCATCGCCATCACCTGTGTGGTCTGGTCCTTGTACGTGCTCATCGACCGCACTGCTGAGGAGATCAAGCAGGGGCAGGCAACAGGTATGTGCTCAGAATGAAAGGTGCACCCAGGAGATCCTGGATGGCACAGTGGGTCTTAGGATTGGGATGTGATTCCAGGTTGATTTTCAAGTAAGACCTCAAATGTCTGGGCTTCTGGAAGGAGGCATCAATTATGAGGCACCACGCATCCTTTTTGGATGTTTCTTTTGCTGTGGTGGTAGTTTTGAAAACCCAGTCAGGAGAGATCAAATCATGGAGAGAGAGAATCTCCACGAATGCCCCCTGGAAGAGCAGGATAAAAGGCAGTGGATATGCTCTTCCACTCCTCCTCCAGCGAAGCAAGATTCGATGAGTTAAGAATCCATGGTTATGGGAAGTTCAGAAATTGTGTTTTATTTACTTCACATCTTAAATAAGGTCGGCTGATAGGCTAACCGGGTTTTTTCCCTTCCAGGAATCCTAGAGTGGCCCTTTTGGACTAAATTGGTGGTTGTGGCCATCGGCTTTACTGGTGGACTTCTTTTTATGTACGTTCAGTGCAAAGTGTATGTACAATTATGGAAGAGACTCAAGGCTTATAACAGAGTAATCTATGTCCAAAACTGTCCAGAAACAAGCAAAAAGAATATTTTTGAAAAATCTGCACTAACAGAGCCCAACTTTGAAAATAAAGATGGACGTGGAATCTGTCATTCCGACACAAACTCTTCTTGTTGCACAGAACCTGAAGACACTGGAGCAGAGATCGTTCACATCTGATGATGTGGAGGGTGTGTAGTTCTCCTGGACATCTGCGAACAGCTGAAGGAAATTGTTTACTGCCAATTGTGTACATTTTCTTATGTCCTTTAATAGCATAGACTGGGCAGGTGACTATTTTTAATGGCTTCTCTTTTTCTAAACCCTCCTTAGTGACTCTCCTGGAAAACCCTCACGTCAGCTGTGCACGGCTGGGTTCTGCTTCCGCCAGCGTGTCTACAGGAAGGGAAGTTGGAAGAGCCCGTAACACCGTGATGGGGCGCTGGCTGGGTTCTGGCCTGTAGTCTTGAGCAGAATGAGAGAATAAGATGCCAAACCTGAGGTTAGAGCAGGAGCTGGTAGCGCCTGGGCCCTGATGCGCCTCTTCCAGTTGGCAGGTCCCCTCACCGACCCTCTGGAGTGGAGTGTTGGGAACATCTAGCCGTGAGGAGAGGCTTCCCCCTCACCAAGCAGAGCGCGGGGAGGCCGCCACTGACAGTTCCTGAGCAGACGGGCCGTGGTGCTCTGTGCGTGGTGGTGAGTGATTCACTAAGCAAAGCAAAGCACTTTACAAAAAGAGAATCTGTATTTTGTAATATGTGTGTCCCATGGGATTGACATTTAAAAGGACGTCTCATTTAGAAACCTTCCCTTCATGACCCTGATTATCTCTTTCACATTATAATAGATCTAAAGCCCTTTTTGCCTTATATATGCTAAGAAACGTGACATCTACTCTGTGTCCATAAAAGGGACTTGTGACTCTAAAGCAGGACAAACAGGTCTGAGGCTTTTTCGTAACACCTTATGGGAATTAATGGATGCTAAATGGCAGTTCGAGCGTAATTCCTGTGGTTTTGAGCCTGTTTTATGACAAGTCTTCATGTCATAGGGCTGCCCTGAATGTTTCTTTTTTTTCGGTCAGCCTGGAAGAAGGGTTCATGAGATCTAAATGAAAAGAAGTAAGTAATTAGAACAAAACTGAATATTTAAAAACTATTCCTTTAAAGACAAACCTCTCCAGTTTGTGCTGGCTTCACACTGATGGAGTAGGCATTGCATCGCCCTGGTCTGGGGCGTGCACACTGCAGGTGCTCCTGGGTGCCTGCCACTCAGCCAGCCCCTGCTCCCGGCACATTCTGTGGATCACTGCCCAGGGCAGAGAGGCAGACGGGCTGGCTCTGGGGTGAGGGCCAGGAGTGAGCAGCAAACTGCCCTGGTCCACTGTGTCCCTGATCCCAGCCACTCCCCTGCCCATTTGTCGCCTTAACTGGACTGAACAGAGAGGATCCTTTAGGGGCCCCTGGCCCTGCTATCAGTCCATTCTGTCATCAGGGATTATCTCCTGTACCATTTTTCATAAAACAAAACCAAAATTACTACCATCAAATGGCCTTTGTCCTTTTAAAAAGGTCTGCTTAAAATTCTGTTTCTAAAGACCAGTTTCATCATGCCAGGCAAATAAGAGTCAACTCCAGGAAAATAGGCCAGGGGGGTCTGCGGTGTAAGTTAGGTATGCCCGGATACTTACTCTCCAGGAAGCTCTGCAGATGAGCATCTGGGGTGAGATGCCTGGGGGTCCTGCCCGCCATCCTCCGAGCCTTAGTTGCTTCATCCAGCTGTTAAGAGGAGGAAGCAAACAGAAGATGATTGCTTTCCATTTCAGAGTAGAAGCCCCATGGTTTGTTTTGAAAGCCAGGAGGAGGCTGAAGGATCTTTAAGCTCTGGAGGAGGGCTTTGCCCTGCCATGGCGTCTCTGGTCTGGCAGCTGCTGTCCAGTTGTAGCCCATCCCTGGAAATAGGTCAGCCGGCCCTCTCTGTCTCCCAGGGCACATCCAGCCCGTGCCTGTGCTCACTGTGCCCCAAAGTGCAATTACCTACACCCCTTCTCAGCCTGGGGACACCAAGCAGCTACAGACTGTCCACTCAGGAGAATCCCAGGTCAGCCCTGCCTGTGCCCCTTAGGAACTGCCTGGGCAAGGCCCCTTGACCCTCTAACGGCAGATGAGTGGTCAAGGGAAGACTGGGATAGATTTTTAAGTGGGAATCTTTCCCTTTCCCCCCGGTGGAACGCCTTATGCTGGACTTGAAAAGCACTGAGACTTTCTATAGAGAGGAGAGTGTGCTTAGGTGGCGCAGCCCCAGGGCAGCCCACCCAGTGTGCCTGGCACCCTCTATGGCGGAGGTGCCTTTATAACCATGACTGTTGTGTTGCTCCCATGCCCAACCAGACTCTCGCGGGAAGCCCTGTCACTTCTTCTTAGGAAGGGCCTAAACACCATCTCGTCACCTCCAGCCAAGCTCCTAAAAGCCTCTGCCTGTGGACAATCAGCCCCATGTCCTTCTTTTCTCTCCTGGGGTGGCACACAGCTACCCGGTTGCCTTTCTCTTTCCTCGCAGGTTCTGTTGAGCACCTCTGACCCCCTACTGAGTCCCAGGGCTAATCTCTTCCCCGAAGGGACTAACGGTGAGTGTGAAGCCCTGCCAAGGTTGGGCTGTGCTGCCACCTAGTGGGAGCTGTGGATCTGCCAGGCATTCCTTTAGTCTGTGTCAGGGGGCTTAATTATTCCCCATTTCCTCATCATTTTGCACCTGGCTTTAGTGAGAAGATGACACTTGGCTGAACTATATAGAAACATGGAATGAGCTTGCAGGTCTCAGGGCCAGGGGGGCTGATATTTGTAGGCCAGGCAAGGGGGAGAGGGAAGCAGCCTCAGGGGTGTCGCCAGCCAGCCATCTCTGATTTGGCCTCTGTTTCCCCTCAAATTATAGTTCAACTGAAGGGCTTTTGTGCTTGGGTTTATTTTAAGATTTTCCTGAAAATCGTGAAAGACCTCTTCCTACCACAGGCCCCTAATGTCACTTCCTTTTTTGCTTCCATCCACTCTTTTCAATCTTATGGGTCCAGTTTCAAAACCTGCGGGTGTGCCCTACCTGGCTACAGACATACAGACCCCAGGCAGTTGGGCCCGTTCAAGAGCCTCAGCTAAGGCCTGCACGGGTTCGAGCTGCCTGTGCTGCCTGGTGGTCGGCTGCAGAGCTGGAGGAGGACTGGGCACGGCAGGGTGTAAAGATCCACGACAGTGTGGATTTGGCCTAATGCAAATACGCATTTGAGATACTTCCCCTCTTGGATCTGATTTGAAATATGCAGCTTCCATCTCTAGTCCAAGGAAAGACTGAAACATAGGGAAGTAAAAGCATTTGTCTTTGTTTTGGAAGTAATTGTGCAACTCATCACCTATTTAGATGCAGTGTTTGTAGGAGGTTGATTGTTAATAAAGACCAAATTTACACTGGCATGTGTGGTGTAGTTTCTAAAAGGCACTTCACATTTGAACTTTTTCTTAACTTAGAGAATTTCGAGTTATCTAAATGTCTAGTTTTGTATCCCTTTGTGTATGTTCACTGTTCTTCAGTATTACTGCTTGAATAATTCTCTGTATTGGGGGGTGGTGGTGGTTGTACTATACACGGGAGTATCTAATTGCAGCAATAAAGCTTTTCTTTAAAAAGGAGTTTTGCCATGAAAGTGTTTTCCTGCAAGGAGGCTGGGAACATTGGCAAGCACTCCAGTGGTCTGGTCCCCTTTCCGGATTCTTCTGGCTTGCACATCAGGAAAGTAAATCAGGCAGACTCGCGTGCAGATTTGGTCTGTCCCTGTAAGGGAGGAGGGATCCCTCAGTAACTGGCAGTGGGAAGGAGTGGGTTCTGGAGGATGTGTGGGCGTGGGAGTGAAAGCTGAAGTCGTTCTCACAGGTGTGCTTGTCTCAGACATCCAGGCTCAAACAACTTGGACTCACCACACTCAAGTTCTCTCAACTTGAGAGAAGCCAGACTCAAGTTCAGGGCGTGTATGGCAGCATGACCATTGGAACGGTACATTGCTTAGCTAGCCTTATCTGCTGAAACATATACTGAAGCACAGCCCAGCTGAGTGAGGGAACGGGGCAGGGCCGACAGGGCTGCTGGCGATAGCTTAGCCTGACTGCATCTCCTGGCTCCTGGCGGGGCTTCCCTGAGTAATGACAGTGCTGTCGATCCTCCAGTCTCGGGACTGCAAACCACTCCCGGGTCTGGGAGTGCCCAGGGCGGGCACCTGGCTTCACCTTTGTACACCAGGTGAAAGGAGGGAGGCCAAGGTCGCCCCAGCATACTGTCTTTGGTGAGCTGGGAGAGTCCGTCCACGAGTGCAGGGAGACTGGGGAGCTAATAAGCAGGAGGGTGCTTTGCCACGTGTCCTTGCCTGACTTCGGAGAAGAGGTCCCCAGAACTGAGTGGAGCTGTTGAGGCTCCTAGAGGAAGAGGTGGCCGCAGAGCAGCTGAATCTGCTCAGGTGTGGGCTTGTGGGAGGGACGGGGGCCAGCGTGTGCCCCAGCCCTCCCCCCAGAGCTCACTTGAGCTCAAGCGTCAGTTGGAGGGAGTGGCGAGGAGCATGGAGCTGAAAGAGGAACCTTTTGTAAGAATGCGAGGTGGGGACTGCCCCGTGAGGAGCCTCTAGCTTTGGGGGCCCGATGAATTTGCGTTTGGCTGAAGGGACGCCCAATAAGGTCTTGTTGCCGGCAGGCTTGACACAGTGCCACCCCCAGGCCTCTCTGCCCTTTGACACCAGCCACAAAATGATGGGTTGGGGCCGCTGATGGCACACCGCTAGGGGCAGTTTGAATCCTCTAGGTCGGGGGGTGGCCCACCACTGCTCGCAGACCAGCCTCCTGTTTCGTAAACGCACTTGTAGATGTACAGCCTTGCCCCTTCATTGACGCTGTATTCAGCTTATTTCCTGCTACAATGGCAGATCGTATGGCCTGCAAAGCCTACAATATTTACATGCCCCTTTACAGAAAAAGTTTGCCAACCCTTGGCCCGTGTGATCAGCGCCCCCTAGAGTTGTTGCTGCACAGCCCATGTGGTGTGAGAGGCGTAGATGACCCTCTCTAGGGCCTGTCTTTTCTCCCAGCCTCAAAAGTGCAACAGTGACCAGGAGTCCTGCTGCACGTCTGTGTTGCCGGGTCAGGAAAGAGCCGAGAAGGGTAATTCAGGGGAGAAAGAGGGAGAGGGATGAGCCGGCTGTCCTGAGCCGAGAGAGTTCCTCTGGGCTGGCAGGCCCAGCCCCTCGGCCGTCAGAGGAGCCACGTCGGCCCTGCCTCGCCAGGCTGCCTCCCTCGGAGCTGAAGTGAGGGGAGCGGAGTCCAGGCTCTGCGGGCACGATCTCGGCGTCCCCTCCGCATTAGGTGGGCGTCTGCAGGTCCAGGGAGCCAAGCTGGGCTCCACTTTGGTCCCCTTGTCCAGCTTCCACCCTTTCACTGGAGACACACAGCGCCAGGCACTCAGCAGAGGGGAGCTGGCCCGGCTGTGCTTCCCGGCACCGCCGTGGCACAGTCTGCAGGGGGACCAGGGGGGATGGGAAAAGGCAACGCAGGTTGTTGCGAGAAAGAGTAGTCTGTTATCCTTATTCTCCTGCTTTTCTGTTGTTAAAATGCTCTGTCATGAAGCAGTGATGAGAGTAGCTGGTAGCACTTGGCGGGGGTGCTTTTTGTGGATTGGTTGGTTCATACCAACAAAAACTTGGTAACACAAATGTCCCTCCAGATGTTTCTTGCAGAACTTTTCTGTCCCATAAAATCCAGTCACTTGGGAACCCTGGTCCTGGGGCTCTTTCCTCAGCCATAGGAGGTGTGTGGTTCCCTGAGGATTGTATAAGTGCCCGTGTCACACTCCTGGGGGGACGCCCATAGCTTTTATCCGATTTTCAAAGTGGTCTGTGCTTCCCCTCCACAGGAACGTCCTTCACCCAACACTAAGAACAGGTGCTCCAGTCTGACCCCCATGTATAGCGGGGAAACTGAGGCCCAGGGAGGGCGTTGCTCTGAGTCACGGAGACCTCTCTGACTCAGGGCTCTCCTCCCACCCCACCCTCCAGATCTCAGCCAGTTTCTGGGGTGTCTGGGAAGAAATGCAGCCAATTTCCAATTCCCCCACTCCATCTGATTCCACCCTGTGGAGGCCCAGGCCCAAGAGACAGAGTTGGGCTCTCTGGGCTCATCCCACCGTTTATGGTGGAGGAAGCGAGGGAGGACGTGGAGCTCCTGGGAGCAGGGCTGCCCGCTGGGTTGAATTAGCAGCTACCTGACCGGCTTCTGTCTGTTGGAGTCCTGCCCCCCAGAGGCCTGCTGGCAAAGGCTTCACTGCTTCAGAAGCACTTGTAAATTCTTAAAATGTTGGAGATGAAAGGTACTCTGGTGCGAGATCACCCAGAGGCATCACAGCAGACCACTAGCTTGGCCTGGAAGGCCCAGCTCCCCTCCAGCTGGCGGCCTCTCAAGGGTTCCTGATCTTTGCTGAGCTTCAGTTTCCTCATCTGTGGACTGGGGCTGACACTCCCCGCCAAGCCCCTTCAAGGGGAGCTTTAGAGGTCAAGGCAGTGCTGATGAGTCCCCACATTTCTCTTTTTAAAGGGTCCACCCAGGAATGTAAATTGGTGCAGCCACTATGGAAAACAGTGTGGAATTTCCTCAAAAAACTAAAAACAGAGTTGCCATATGATCCAGCAATCCCACTCCTGGGCATATACCCAGACAAAACTCTAATGTGGGGCTTCCCTGGTGGTGCAGTGGATAAGAATCCGCCTGCCAATGCAGGGGACACAGGTTTGAGCCCTGGTCCAGGAAGATCCCACATGCCGCAGAGCAACTAAGCCTGTGTGCCACAACTACTGAGCCTGCGCTCTAGAGCCCGCGAGCCACAACTGCTGAAGCCCGCGTGCTTAGAGCCCGTGCTCTGCAACAAGAGAAGCCACCGCAATGAGACGCCTGCGAACTGCAACGAAGAATAGCCCCCGCTCGCCGCAACTAGAAAAAGCCCGTGCGCAGCAACAAAGACCCAATGCAGCCAAAAATAAATTTTAAAAAAACAACAAAAAAAACCTCTAATGTGAAAAGATACATACATGCATCCCTATGTTCACAGCATAGATGTGTGTGTGTATATGTGTATATATATGTACATACATACATACATATATATATAATGCAATATTACTCAGCCATAAAAAATAATGAAATCTTGCCATTTGCAGCAACATGGATAGACTTAGAGATTATCACACTAAGCGAAGTAAGTCAGAAAGAGAAAGACAAATACCATATGATATCACTTATATGTGGAATCTAAAAAATGACACGAACTTATCTATGAAACAGAAACAGACTCAGAGACGTAGAGAATGGACTTGTGGTTGCCAAGGGTGGGGGGCAGGGGAGGGATGGATTGCGAGTTTGGGATTAGCAGATGCCAACCATTATATATGGAATGGATAAACAGCAAGGTCCTACTGTGTAGCACAGGGAGCTATACTCAATATCCTATAAAAAACCATAATGGAAAAGAATATGAAGAAGAATTTATATATATATATATGTATAACGGAATCAATTTGCTGTACAACAGAAATTCACAGAACATTGTAAATCAACTCTACTTCAATAAACTAAAAAAAAAAAAAAAAGTCCACCCAATGCTCCTTCCCCCAGGCTGTACCAGTGCACATGGAGGTAAGAGGGTACTTCAGGCCCAGGGACCCTAAGGACACGCTCACTGCTCCTCACTACTTGGGGTGTCAGGCTGGTGGGGGGAGGATGACTCCTGGGCTAAAACAGAGCCGACCAGATGGCCAGGGGTGGCTGGCCTAGCACATCAGGTATACACTTTCCTGAAACCCTGTGGATCCCACTGACCCGATTCTGAAGCCAAGGGCTGGGGGCTGGGGCGGGGTATGTGTGGAGGAGGAGACAGTGGATTGGCATCCCCAAGCTCAGGGCTGGCTCTGCTTCTTGGGCCTGAGGAAAGAAAATGCATTTTTTAAAAAGTCATGTTGCTTCCTCTGCCATAGGAGAAAACAGCCCCCAGCTCTCAAGACGATGCCTGGAGTCTGTAGGTTAGGTGCCTAGTCGGGAGGAGAATACGGGAGCAGCAGGGTGGTGACTTATGCCAGCCCTAGGCCACCATTAGGGCACAGAAATAAATACGGCGGGTTCCCTATCCTCCAGGGGCTCTAGTTCCAAGGGCGAGACCACATGGGAGGACAGAAGAGGTTTGAACAAAGCCCTGGGGGAGAGATGAGCTCTGTCTGGGCAACTAGGGTGTCTCCCCAGAGGGGATGAGATCTGGGATGTGTTCTGAAGGAAGAGTAGGAGTTTCTGGGCAAAGAAGAGAGAAAAGCACCTTTTCTCCAGACTGAGGGTTGGGGGGAGGCTTTTGCCTACATGGGATCACAATGATTACGGCTTTTTTGGGTCGGGGAGGGGATTGAGCTGTTTGGGGTGATTGGAACGTAGCATGTAGAAGGAGACCTGTTTTGAATGAACAACTTTATTTTTATGAAAACCAATTCTGAATGCATTCAACAAGAATTTATTTGGGCACCTACTGTATGCAAGAAATTGAACTAAGCATAAATAGAACAGAAAATAATCATCCCGTGTCCCCAACAAGAGCAAACATTCATCAGTTATGCTGCTCTGTGGGGCTTTCCTGCTGCAGAAGCGCTGAGCTGGGTGGGGGGCAGGAAGCTACACAGTCCTGCTCTGTGTAGGAAAGGTCCCTGCAGTGTTTACACACTTTGATCAAAGTATGGGATTCACTAGAGACCGAGGAACAAACAGGAAAATGCACCGAAGCTTAGCTATGTCATGGTCTAACCTGGGGAGCCTTTGGTTTGAAGCCAGGAGCCTGGGGCCTGCGGGCAAATTCCCAGGAATCAGAAGGCCCGCCCTGCAGCCGCCCTGGGAGCCTGCCCTCCTGGGCAGGCTGGAGTCTGGGTGCCGAGCCCAGCCTTGAGCAGCTGGCCATCCCAGAGTGAGACGGGCTCAGGCGGCCACTCAGATGGCCACGCTGTTGGGAATCCGGTCTGGGGACAAGTAGTAATACGGCAGCTTCTTGTTCTTATTGCGCTCGGCGATCACGCTGACAATGGCGTCAAGGTTCTTACGGAATCGGGCCATGGCCTCCTTTACAGGCGTCTCGATAAAATGCTCCTCCGGGTACATGCCCAGGAACAGCTGAGGACCCAGACACGACAGAGACACGTTAATCTGCGATGAGGCGATGTAAACTGACAGGCCTTGTCCCACCCCCAGAGACCAACCTTTGGGAGGCAAGGCGTGTGCTCACCCCCCCATCTTCACCTCCTGCCACCTGCTGAGAGCGCCCCAAGAATGCTCCTGGGCTGGGACCTTACAGGTCAGTGCCCTGCCGCAGGGTGGCTATAAGGACGTGTAAAGGTGCAGGCGGACGTGGAGGCGGGGGTTAGTCCTGGCTGTGGTGGGCATGTGGCCTGGTCCCAAGCAGCACTCCCACCTTCCCGCCTGAACTCGGGGCAGCAGGGCCACAGGGGCCAGCGCAGGCCTTCTCTCCAGCCCAGGACGGCCACAGCCAGGCTCTGTTGGGGGTGGTATGCCCATTTGCACACCCACACAGATGTCTGCAAATTAAAACTAGGCGTATCTTTTAGAAACAAACTATGCGATTGTTAAAATTGGAAAGTTTCATACCCAGGGCTGGTAAAGGTGGGAGAAATATCCCGTGCTATTGATGGGGTTTTAGATTTAGTTTGTGGAGGGCAATTCAGTCTTAACATTCTTTGACCAAGAAACTCCTCTACAAGGAACGTACTGGTTCTACGGACACACGTGCCAAGACCCATACATGCAGATGTTAGCGAGGGACCACGACATTAGCAAAGGTCCCAAAGCAACTCAGATGCCAACGAATGCCTGCGGGTCTGGGGCTGGTTCAACTGGGCCGTCATTCTGAGCAGCCATGAGCCGATACCGTGGGGCTGTGTCTACCGAGAGCCGGCTTTGGGATTAGCTTCAGGAAGTTGTACATGTGTGGGAATGTCTCAGAAGATACCCCGGACACTCTCAGCCCCACCGCTGGGGTGCCGGGGAGAAACCCACATGACAGAGCTTTGTCAGTGGTGGGGGTGGGGGGTGCCCTTGTGGGGAGTGTCCCAGTGTCCCCCTGCTCTCCTGCCCCGCCCACCCTGAGCTCCAGCCAGGCTTGGGCCTCAGGGCTCCATGGGCCCCTCCAGCCTTGCAAGTCAGGATTCCTGGCCAGCAGGGGTCCAGCCTGAGCCCTAAATCACAAAACCCTGGGGTTGAGGAGTGGGTTAAATCTTCTGACTCCCAGAAGGGGCGAGAAGGCCTCCGGTCTCACCTCATTGTCCTGGAACTGGCTCAGCGCCCACACTGCGCCCAGATGCCAGCAGGAGCGGCCACGGTCGGGCAGCATGTCCACGATCTGCTCGATGGTGACCATACCCTTGACCGTCGGCGGCGGGGCTCGCATGGTGGGGGGGGCATTGGGGATCCAGGAGCACCAGT
Organism: Balaenoptera physalus; assembly: GCF_965194825.1. Lineage (NCBI taxonomy): Eukaryota > Metazoa > Chordata > Mammalia > Artiodactyla > Balaenopteridae > Balaenoptera > Balaenoptera physalus. Next base: position 69,612,911 of record NC_138893.1, on the reverse strand, counting down.
CGTACTGCGGGGACGGCCACCGACTTGCGTGGGCACCTCTGCGGCGCCGCCTCCGCCCACCTTCGTCTCCTGCACCTCCTCCCGAGCCCCCTCCTCCCGCTCCAGCAAGGCCAGGGCAGGCCCCTCCCTCGGGCTGGCGCCCAGTGCTTAGCACGGAACCAAACCGCACCAGGAACACCGGATTCCTGGCCCCGGGGCTGCCCAGGCTTCGTCCACCCCCGTCCGTCTGGAAGACGAGGAGTGGGGCGGCCCGCCCAGGGGCCCTCAGAAGCAGTCAACGTGGCCTAGGCCACCTCCCACCCAGACGGCTCGCCCTGCCCTTGCCCACCTGGCCAAAGTTCACTGCCGCGTGCTGGGCTGAGGCCGTGAAGATCACCACAGTCAGGTACTCGGACAGCTTCTCCTTGGTCTTGATGGACTTGGGGAAGCCTAAGGCAGGGCCACGGGCTGGCTGAGGCCCCAACCCTGGGGAGGGACCCCCGACTGGCAGACACACGCCGCCTCCACCCATACTGCTTCCTGGGTTCCCACACACCAGTGCTGCAGGGCCTGGGCGTGGGCAAGACTCACTGGGAGGGGACAGCCGCTTGGCCCAGTGTTCCTGTTGTTTCTGACCTGGGCTCTCAGGAGACACAGAAAGGCCCTGAGATGTCCCCCTGAGGCATACTGGTGGATAGGGGTCCCCTAGGGGCTCTGGCCCCAGTGCCAGGTGCTAAGGTGGAGGCCACAGGCCAGCATTGCCCAAAGAAAGTCGGGGAAGAGCAGAAGAGAGGGCTGGGGGCGGCGCAGGGGGGTGTCCCTACCTGAGGCCTTCTTGCCCCGCATGCCGTACACGTAAACGTCCCTCACGAAGTCCTGCAGCTCCTGGTCCTCCTCCACCACCTGGTCGCTCCCATAGTAGATGTCCACCACCTCGGCTGTGAACCTGGCCCGGGAGGAGAGGCCCAGCTGGGAGTGGGTGATCCCGCCAGGATCTGCAGAGCTGTATCCCTGGGCCCTCGGGCAGAGCCCCCATCGGTGATGCTGTCACTCTTTAGTGTCCAGACTCACGTCACATGCTCCTCTACCCCCGCCCCGCCCCGGCATACCCTCGTGCCCCCATCCCTGCCCTGACGATGGAGCCAGGCCCTGGCCCACTTTGCCAGCTGCCCAGCCCCCTGGCCGGGTCCCTCAGTGCCCATGCCCACTCCTCCTGCAGGCCCTCCGCTCCTGCTGCCCAGAGCAGGCCCCACAGCCACAGCACTCACGCCCTGATGGCCTCCCACACCAGGAGCCCGTCGTCCCGGTAGAAGTAGTAGGGAATGTCTTCCGTGTTGTCCATGCCCCGGGCCTTGATGGCCTCAGGGAAGCACAGGGAGCTGTAGGTCAGGTCCTGCATGGACTTCTGCACCAACTGCACGTGCCCACCGCCCCCTGTGGCGTTGGCCTTGAGCAGGAGGGGAGAGAGCGCCGTGAGCCGAGGCTGGTTCCCCCTCTCCAGCCTTCCAGCCCTAAAGCTCAGCATGAGAAACCATGAAAGGGCAGGGGGATGACCAGGCCTGCCGAGGGCTGACCTAGGTCCCATGAGGTGGGTGGGAGGGACGTCTGACTCGGAGAATGCCAAGGGCAGCCCAGTGAGAGGTTACGGGGAGGAGCCTCTGCCCGATCAAGATGTGAGGGGCTGAAGTGCAGAGACTGGGGGCAGCTACAGGAGGGAGGGGCGGGCTCCCATCCCGAGCAGGGCAGCGGGGATAGCTGGCAGGGTGGAGCCCGGGCTGGAGCAGCCCTTGGGCCAGGCCTGCCCTCGTTCTGAGCACGGGCTGCCCAGAGCCTGAGCACTGCTCTCAGGGACCTGATCTTTGGGCACAAGAGGGGGGCAGATACCAGCCCCCAGGACCCTCACAACTCTGTTGAGAGCATCTTGTGTGCCAAGGTGAGGGCTGGATAGACGCCCCGACTGCTGAGATGCAGGCACACACACACGGTGGCTGAGTGCTCAGGGCACAGAATCTTCAAAGGAGGGCTTGGGTGCTGGGAGCCAGACACTGGTCCACTGTAGGCGTTTGACCCAAGCAGGACCAATAGCGTTGCTCCCCCGTACTTTCTATTTGGATGGAAGATGATGTCACTGTGTGGGAACATGAGCTTGGAGCTCACGGTGATGAGGTCCTGTTCCCTCTCCCACAGGGGGAGGGCTGTCTGCAGACCCCATCTGAGAGAGTGAGGCCCACACAGTTTAAAGAGTGGAAGAGTTCCAGCCAGTGGCTTGTACCCTGGGACATTATTTGAGTCCCTGGTCCCTGAGTATGAGGCATGCTGGTGGGCAGGGGTTGCTTGGGGGCTCTGGGCCCAGCACCTGGTGGAGGCCACAGGCCAGTGTTGCCCAGCAAAACACGGAGCTAGGAGCTGTGGCTCCCGAACCCGAATATGTCCAGGTGTGTGAGATGATACAGTTCCTTTACAGCTGCAGCTGGTCTGAGATGGGTTGTGTCATTTTCCACCCAAATGGTGATTCAACCCTAGTGATCGTCTGGCCCGCTCACTAATGGGAGATGAGAAAGGAGGAAAGTTGGAGGTAGGGCTGCCGGGAGGGTCCAGGCTCGGTAAGCCTCCTGGGGGGTCAAAACAGGGGTGGGGTGCTGCCTGAGAGGATGTGATGGGCGGGGGGGACCTGAGCCCCTGCTGACGGGGCGAGTAGGCTGGGAGCACTGACGGCCTGCAAGGGCAGAGTGTGGGAAGCTGTGCTCAGAATGATGGGAGGCAGAGTGGGAGGGGAGATGCAGGTCCCCAGTGTGTAAGAGGTGGGGAGCAGGAGCCGGGAGGCAGGAGGATGGGGAGGGGAGGGAGGAGGTGACGGGGAGACCGCGGTGAGGAGGAAGAGCGGGTGGTGCTTGGAAGTGGCTGGGTGGGAGGGGTGGATGTGGGCCAGGGAACCCGGGAGGCTTCACTCGGAGCGCCTCCAGCCTCCCACCCTCCCCAGGCCTCCACCCCGGTGCCTAGGGGGCTGGTCTCCCGAGAGGAAATCTGGACCTCAGGTCGGAGTGGAGGCCGCCGAGGCTCTGAGAAGCAGGTGCCTGCCGGGCCGGGCTCTTCCGGGCACCGAGGCAGGCGGGAGGCACCCACCTTGTCAAAGAGGCCGTACTCGCAGATGAGCTGCTCCCGGGCCTTGGTGTTGATGGCGATGGTGAACCGCACGTGTGCCACCAGGAGCTGGGTGGAGGGGCAGGAGGAGACCTCAGAGAAGGCTGGTTGGGGGCTCCTGACCAGGTCTGTGCCTCCTCGGGGGTCCTCAGGGACCCTCAGCTCCCCCACCCTGGTCCACCGTGGAGGGGCGATGCTACAGGCCTCAGGGAGGGAGTGAAGCTGACATGCTGACCTTCACTGCGGAGCAGCTGCCAGCGGCCTGGGGGATGGGTGCCGCTCTAATGCGCTAATGCATAATGGTCGTGATAAAAACGGTAACAGTCAACGCTTACACGGAGCAAAGCTGTGTGCTAGGCACTGTTTGAAGCTCTCCGAATCTGTCAACTATTTTAACCCTGACAGTAATCCTAGGAGGCAGGCATACTATCTGAACTGTTCTACAGATTGGGAAACGGAGGCACATAGAGGTAACCTGAGCCTGCAGTCACCCCAGCAGTCAGTGCCGGTAGGATATGGGAACAGAGAAGGGCAGACAGTGGGGGCTGCCACCTGGGGTCAGACAGGGTCACACTGAACTCATTTGCCTCTTCAAAATCTGCCCGCCCCACCCAAGGCGAGCCCAAGCTGGAGTCAGGCCCCGGCCCTGTGTCCTCAGGAACCAGCAGGCTCAGAGCTGCTTCCTCCCTTGGGGGTACTTACCCACCTCTCCAGCATCTCTCCAGGGGCCTCTTATGGCCACTCCCAGCCACAGTCCTGTGGGGATGTCAGTACCCCTCCTCCCTCCCTTCTGTCCCCCACCCCCCATATCTGCATACCCTCTCCCACCAGGTAAGGCAGCAGCTTGCTGTACCTTGAAAATGGGGTGCACAGCAGGCAGCTGGCGGTACATTGCGATGCCAAAAACCTCAGACACTAGATGTGTACGCAGAAGGTGGGTGATGGTCTGGTGGATGTGGAAGTCACTGGAACGCACCCAGATTTTGGCCAGAAGCCAGTCATACTTTGCATCCGAAGGGAGAAAAATGGGGTTCTCATCTCCTGGGACCTGGTTGAGCTGATACATTGGAGAAAGAGAACGCACTGCAGTATTTCGCTCCAGAATGTAGCTACAGAAGAGCCTGGCCTCTCAGGAAATTCCAGGAGAATCCAAATTTCTTAAACAGTGACTTTTGAATCATGAGAGGATTGTGGAGGAGAGCAGAGGCCTAGAGTTCGTATTTCCCATCCCAGCTGCATCACTTACTACCTGTGGGACCCTGGGCAATTCAGCCTTTCTGAGCTCTGGCTTCACCATCAGCAACAAGGGCACAGTGTTTACTCACCTCACAGTTATTAGGAGAAGTGAATGAAAGAGCATGAAGGCATCAGCAAGGAGCGAGCACCGTCATGTGTGAAGGCTGTGGTCTTCTACCTGTTCCCCATCTCCGCTCCTCCCTCCTGGTTCCACCTGCTTCTCTGCTGCTGCTTTTTGGTCTCCCAACTTTCCTTTCCTCTGCTCTCCCCTTAAATGCTGCTGTTCCCCAGGCTCTGTCTTGGTGCTCCTGAATTCCCTTCTTGCCCTAGATTAGCAACTCCAGTTCCTGGGGCTCTAGGGCCCGCATGATGCAGTGTCCCAAGTCACTGTCCCTTGAGCCCAGCCCTGCGGCCAGGTGCCTCCTTAGTAGAGGCTGGCTTGTCTTTCCCTTTCCCGTTTCAACTCCACACTGGGGCAGGGGTGATTTTTTTTTTTCTAAAATGTAAATCACGTCAGGTCAATCCTGTCTTTAAAAACACTCAGTCACCTCTTTGTGCCAGAAAATAAGGTCGCCAAACTCCGTGATCTGGCCCTGACATATCCGCATTATCCAGCCCTTCCTGCTCAAGCCCCTGGTCCCTAGCTTTGACCATGACAACAGCCCTTGGCATTCCTGGGGCTCTCCCCTAGCGCCCGGTGCAGCCTCAGGACCTGACAGCCCGATGTCATGTGAGCCTGCAAGGTAGTTGCTGTCATGACACCTCTTTCTGAGGAGGACACAGAGCCTGGGAGGGGTGGACACGTGGGATGAGAGTGAATTGTCCAGAACAGAGGAGGAGAGTGGAGGAGCCGTCATAGAAACTGGGGGCTGGGCCGGGTGTTAGACTCTTGCTGGGAGCAGTGTGGCGGGAACAGGGTGACCCAGGAGGAGAGCTGCCTGAGATGTGGAGGAGCCAGACCAATTTGGGTCCTCAAGGTCATGCTAAGTATTTTGGAAGGTAATTTCCCTGTCTCTCCTTCAAAAACAGAGATGAGGTCCAATAGAAATATAATGCAAGCCACATGTGGAATTTAAAATTTTCAGGTAGCCCTGTAACCAAGCAGGACCCTATGGGGGTCTTTCCAGGACAGATTCCCTCCATGTCCTCCGCCTGCCTCTTGTCTATAGGAAAACTTTAGCCTCCTAGGCCTTCCCTGAGTTCCAAAGAATAAATTTAATCAGAGAAGTGAGAAAATGCAGAAATAAAGGAAAACAGTCAAGCAAGATAAAATAATATACTTTAGCCATTAAAACAAAGTCAAGGACCTTTAGTTCCTCCTCAAGGGCTATAGATAATATTCTGAGCCATACACTTTGAGCTGTTTTGCAGATACTGAAACCCCCAGCAGGTGGAAGAAATTAACTGTATGCTGCCCACAAGCACACAGACCCCAGACCAGTTGGAACCAGAAGGCTGATGCTGACTCCCGATTACCTCACCACCAACCAATCAGAAGAATGTTCATGAGCTGATCACACATCCCACAAACCCCCTCTCTCACCCTGTCTTTAAAAACCTTTCCCTGAAAGCCATTGGGGAGTTTGGGGCCTTTTGACCACTAGCTGCCTGGACTCCTTGCTTGGGGCCCTGCAATAAATGCTGCACTTTCCTTCAGCACAATCTCTGGAAAGGAGCCAGCTGTGCAGCTGCACCAGCCACAGACCTTAACCTGAATGGGAACCTTGTTCCCATCACCAGCGGTGGGAGCATTTGTTGGGAGAGAGGAGCAGAGGCAGTCAGATGAGGACCAAGTACACACAGATAGATGAGCAGAACATCCCTGCTGGTGGAGGACTACTCCTTTGAGGCCTGGATGGAAGTAGACGCGGATGGAAATGGTGCTAAGATACTTGTATATGCCCTTGACAAAAACCGAGCAAGAGGGTCAGGAAGACTCCTTCCTGAACTGCTGTGGGAGCGATGGCGAGGTGGGGCTGGGGCATCGCTCCCCGTTTCAGGTGATGCATCTCAATGCTGTCACCGTGGACAGTCGCCTGGACAACCTGCAGCTGGTACCGTGGGGTGGGTGGCCCAAAGTCAGAGACCTCGAACAAGTGAAGGGAGCAAAGCTCATATTGGCTTGCAATTCAGCAGCTTCCCACGTACCCCATAGCGGAGCAGTTCCCCGTCCTGAATGTAACCCGGTACTATAACACCAACGGGGACGTGGTGCAAGAGGAGGAGACTCCCTGCACCTGCTACGAGCGCCGTTCCCCTCCCTGCGCGATGACCGAGAAGCAGCTCCGGGAGTTCAACATCAGGGGCCGCTGCCAGCTGGCTCGCTACTGTGGCTCCCAGTGCCCGCGGAAGGACTGGTGCGCCCACAAGAAGCACTGTGAGGAGAAGCTGCGCCCCTTCCAGCACGAGCTCGAGCCGGAGGCTCGAGCCGCAGAGCAGCAGCGCAGCGCCCGCGCTCTCGGCTTCCGATCTCCCCGGGACGCGGCGGACGCAGGCTGAGAGCCAGACCCGGAGCTGCTGAACGAGCCGCTCCCGCAGCCGCGCAGCTGCCAGGGGCCCCTCACCGTGCACTGCCGCAGCGCCCCCTAATGCTCACCTAGAGCAGAGACAGTCAGGAGGCGCCCGCCAGGACCCTTCTCATTATCTCTATGTTAATTGTTCGTAAACTCATGTACAGTTTTTTGAGGCGGAGGACATGGGGGGGCGGGGCGGGGCGGGGCGGGGTGGGGGGGCTGTCGTGGGAAGGCTCCTTAGGGTCCTGCTCAGTTACAGCCACAGTAATACAAATAAAAACAAACGGTGAACTTTATGTTAATAATACAATTTTATTCTACCCAATCTCTCTAAAATGTCATTTCAACATGTAAATAATAAAAATTCTATTTTTTTCTCGTTCTAAGTCTTCGAAATCAGGTGTGTATTTTGCACTTCCAGAACGCCTTGGTAGGGGCTAACCACATCTCAAGGGCTCTAGCGCCGTGGGTGGCCAGGGGCTCCCACGCTGGACAGAGCGGCTCTAGACAGCCCGCCCCGGGCCTGCTCACCCAGGACAGAGCAGTGCAAGGAGGGCAGAGTTTGACCTTCACGATATTTTTGGTTGTTTGTTTGTGAATGCAATTAGTTGTCAACCTTTAAATATCAGTAATTTCACATAAAAATCTGGATTAATAGGTTTTCTTGGAAAATTAGGAGGTCTGCGAACTCTGAAACCACGTTCTCACAGAACAACACTCCAGCCCCTTTTAACAATCCCAGCTCTCAGGCTCCCCACTTCCCCACCTCTCCCCTGGCCCCTCCCCTAGCCCCTCCCCTGCTGCCCCGCTCAGTCTCGCCCCTTGTACTGCTGCCCTGCCCCACCCCCGTCACTCCCCTCTTATTGCCCTGCCCCTCCCCTTCCCCACCCACTGCCCCGCCCCTCCCAGTGCTTCGCTATTTTGCTCTGACTGTGCGGCCCCACCCACACCTGACTCTGCTGGCAGAGCAGGTAGGATGCCTACTGCGCTCTGGTGTGTGCTCTGTGGCCAAGGAAACCTGCTGCATGCTAGGGGCTATATTTGTACTATCTCATTTATCCCTCACCGTGGCCCTGCAAAGCAGGTATTCCTTGACATTCCCATTTTACATAGGGGGAAACTGAGGCTCAGAGTGGTTTAGCAGCTCTCCCAAGTCACACACTGGTAAACAGCTGAGCTGGGAAGGGACCCAGTGCTCTGCCTACTCCTTGGCAGTGCCTCTAGCCTTTCTCTCCACTCTCACTGCTTAGTCCAGACCCTCACTTGCTATCATCCGGAACTCTTACACCAGCCTTGCAGGTCGCTCCGATTTGGGCCTTCCCTCCCGCCCATTCTTCCCACCCTGCCCACTCCCCTCCAGGCTGTTAGTGATGCTGTGGAACTCCAGAATGCTTGGTGTTTTGTGTTTAAATTTTGGGAGCGGTGGTGATAAGGATGTAGCCTTTTGTTTCTGATTAGGAAAGATTGTATACTTACCGTAAAAAATTCCAATCATTACAGAAGAGCACAAGAAAGAAAGAAAACATTTCATAATCCAGCTTCTTTGCATATATGCATATTTGTGCAATTTTCCATATATTGATTAGCATTATAATCAAGTCTGTTGCTTCTTTCTTTTGCTCACCTGTGCCCCAGCCAGTTCCATCCCAATGTTCCCAACCTGGTGACCTGTGTCCTTCTGCGACTCCCCATGCCCACAAGAGTATCTGGTCACATCTATGGTGGGCCCTTTCCTTGCATTCAGTTGACATAGATGAGATCGTATAATCTCTACCCTGTATCTTGCTTTCTGCTGTTAACTCATTGTGGAACCCCCTCCAGGTCAGCTGGGATAGATCTAATTTATTGGTTGTAAAGGTGGCGTAATAGTCCATGGTCTGGACATAAAAGGTCTCTGGAGGACAGGCTGCTTCAGAGGTGCCTGCCAGTGGTGAACAGGGCTCCTAGCTCTGCTTACTTCTCCATCACTTGTCCCTTTACCTTTTGCATCAGTTTCTGAAGAATAGGGCTTCTTTCTGATAACAGGTCGGGAACTCCTTTGGAGGAGAGGTGCCCCAGAGACTGGGAGACTGGTGAGGCATGAACTTTGGAGCCAGACAGCCTGGCTCGAACCTCAGCTCTGCCGCTGACTACTCCTGTGCCTTGGTTTCCTTATCTGCTTAAAATGATCGGTAGCACTAGTGCCTGCCTCCTCAGAGGGTTGTAGTGACAATTACATAAATAAAGGTAGGTCCTGGTCTGAAACCCCAATGGCCAAATGTTTCAGAATTCGGAATTTTTAGGATTTTAGCAGTGTGTACATTTCATTATGTGACACCTCTCTCCCCCTCCCTGGGTCTGGGGCAACACAATATTTTACACTCAAATACGTTAGTAGTTCTGCAGTGAAACATATGCATTTCATACTAAGTGAGAGAAAGCCTCTTAAACAGCCTCTCCTATTGGTTCAGTGCAACCTTTGCTGCCAATGAATTTGCTACAAATTTTTGATAAATCTAAGAGCTTTAGCATTTTTTAGATTTCAGAATCCAAGGTAAGGGATTGTGGACTGTGTAGGCAAACCCTTGCGATAGCCTTGGCGGTTAACATCTGGCAAAACTAGCTGCTATTATGCCCACGGCACCCAATGCCCGGTTCACGGCTGACTCAAAGTACTGTTTGCTGAGTGCTTGTCTGCCTTCCCCGTGGGGGCCCCTGTGCAGCCTCCCCCGTTCATGGACCCACACCTCATCCTGGCCTGGGTGTGGTTTCCTGCTGTCTGCATACCAGCTCCCACAGTGTTGCAGTGGCCTGGTGCCTTGAGAAAGCAGATGCAGCCAGGAATGGGGAGAGATGAAGCTCTGTCCCTGCCTGCCTCTCCCCCAAACTGCTCCCCTCTCCTTCTCCATCGTCTTTGGTGGAGACAAGAACCCCGGGGCACACGAAGGGAGCATCTCAGGACTGGCACAGTTCCTGAACCCCATGGTCCCCCTTGGCAGCCTCAGCTTCCAGCTCATCTCACAGCTTCACTTGCCTGGGCTCTGCTGGCGTTTTGATTTGGGGCTGGTCAGGACGCTGGGGTGGGGAGCCCAGTATGCTATCCCAAGGCAGGTCCTCCTCAGAGCCAGGAAGTTCTCAAGGGTATCTTGGGGAGTGGAGCCCTTTCTGCCCATTGTGGTCAGCCCTCTCCAGGACTGGCAGGAGGCCCTAAGTTCCTGTTTTTCCTGCCTACCTGGCAAATCCTTCAGCAGGAGACTTAAGACTTAAGGCAGAGCTGCCTTCTCCTCCTACAGCTTTGGTGGCAGGAAATCCTCCCTGAGCCCTGACTGCTGAGGGTAGAGCCGCCCGGGAAGAGAACAGGTCCCCTCAGCCTACCTGGATGGCAATGGGGACAATCTTGTTGGCCAGATTCTTGTACAGCAAGCAGATGGGCGCAGCCAGAAACTGCAGAGTGCAGGGGTCTGTTTTGTTGACATCGATGCCATCCAACAGCTTAAAGTCCACGACGAAGATGTTCCCTAGCTGTAGGAGGCAAGAGGAAATACATCCAAATCAGCTGCAGCCTGAGATGCACCCAGCAATCAGGCGCAGAGGGAGGGAAAGGGGGCTCTGGCTGCCCTGGCAACTCAGTGGAGTTCAGAATTTTATAAAGTTCTTGGTCCTCTAACTCAAAGGCTGACTGACATCAGTTTTCACAGGTTGCGGTGGGCTCAGTGAGGTGAAGGAATGGCAGTGGCTCTTCTGCACTTGCTGTACCCGAAGTCTGCCTGACTCTCGTGAAGGATGTTGAAAGATCACCCGGAGTGACACAGTTTAAGAAGAAGAAAGAAGACAGAGTTAATAGATGAGAGAAGTCAAATGCCAAGAGTGATGCTGCAGGACTCCACTTACAGAGATTTCAAAACTGGGTAAACTCAGTGTCAGAGTCAGGACCAGGGTCACCCTTGGGAGGAGAGATGGAAAGGGGACAGGTTCGCAGGTGGGAGGCTCTGAGGGGTGGGGTCTACAAAAGCAGGCGTCCACCGCATCAGGAGGGGGTCATCAGGGCCGGGGGAGGTCTTTAGAGGTGGGTCTTCAGGGGTGAGGAGGTCTACAAGGGCAGAGGGGAGTCTGCAAGGGTTGTGTGTGCTCTGTGTCCTGGTCTGAGGCTGGTGGCACAGCGGGGTAAGGTGCAAATTCATTGAGCTTGCTGCCACTCCCGATTCGTGCCCTTTTCCGTGGATATCATACTTCAATATAAAACAAATATGCACCTGGGATTTGGGGAAGGTAGAAAGCCGCCCATCCCAGACTACACTTGAGTCCCCTAGAGGGAGCTTAAGCTGAGGGCCGCAAGGGCTCCTTTCGCAGGCCAGAGCTGGAAGAGGTCGGGTGGAGGACAAGCGGCGCTTTTTCTAAAGTCTTTTGTGTTTTAAGCTAGAAATGGAGGCAGGGGTTGCGGTCCGGCTGGGGAAGGGGGTCGGGTCTACAGTACGGTGGAGACTGGTCAACAGGTGCTCAAGTCAGTTGTACGTCCACGACTCTGCCTACAGAGGGCGCGCGGTGGCCACTGAGCAAGCGCTTGAAGGGACCAAGGCACTAAAGCTCAAAGCCTGGCCATCATCGTCCTCCTTTTTTCGGATGCAGAGGACCCTGGCAGTTGTCTGACACCAGTGATGAGCTCCGAGCAGTCTGCTCGAGATGCATTCAGGGCAGGAGTGGGATGGGGTCGGGGAAGGAGGGGATGGTGCCCTCGGCCAGCCAGGGCAGAGGGAAGTGGGGAGAGGCTGCTTCCAGGAGAGCAAGTGATGGACCCTTGGGACACCTTGGCCAGAAGTTGGAGACACTTGGCCCAGTGGGTCACAGGGTTGGCTGGGCTTTTGTGATGGACTGGACAAATGGCCTTTCAGAGCGGATGTGGCCATCAGTGACCACTGTGCAGAAGAAAGGGCTGCCAATCAAATCTTGAGCGGACCCAGGTTGTTTAACTTGATGAATGAAACGCTAAAGGGAGGCCCTGGGAACCAGGGGACCTGGGATTTGGGTCTGCCTATAGGGCATTTCTCTGTTATTCCAGGCCACCTCCTCTATCTGGGCCTCAGTTTCATCCTTCTGGAAAGTGAGAGCGCCAACCCTATCTCTCAGTTCTGATATTCTAGGTTCTGCAGAAGATGTTGGTGGTCTTGCTTGTCTGGTATTCCTGTCCTCTCCTTTTGGTCAACATAGTCCATTCTCCTGGCCATAGCGATTGGTTCAGGGAATTATCTCACAACTCAAGCTGGACCCATGACACTTGCTGGAAGTGTTGGGAAACAGGGACTTTCTTTCTGGGATTGGGTAATGTTTGCTAAAATGGTGGAAGGTAAGTCTGAAGCTGTTGGTGGTCATCTTTACCTCCACAAAAGGACACCTTCCTAAGAAAAAAAATCCAACAGAGGCAGAGAATTGAGAAATGGAGAAATGATGCCAGTGGATTATCTGAACCTTGGACCCAGCTATGCCTGAGCTAGTCGCTTTGCTTCTTCTTTTTTAAAAAAAAATTTACTTGTTTGGTTGCACCAGGTCTTAGTTGTGGCACGCGGGCTCCTTAGTTGTGGCATGTGAACTCTTAGTTGCGACATGCATGTGGGATCTAGTTCCCTGACCAGGGATCGAACCTGGGCCCCCTGCACTGGGAGCATATTGTCTTATCCACTGTGCCACCAGGGAAGTTCCCTCACTTTGCTTCTTGCTGTTGCCTCAACCAATGCATTTCTTATGATTTTTGTGACTTGAAACTACAGAATCCTAATATAAAGTCTAAGAACTAAAACACTCTTGAAGAGTTGTGACGATGACTCAAAAACAACAGGGGTAGAATTTCTCTATTCATGTTGCAAAAAAATAATTGCATAGGTAAAGATTAAAAAAAAAACTTAGGAGTTTTAGTAGGCCACAAACTTAATGTAGATCATGAGATGCTGCCAAAGAGAAGTAGCAGAAATGACTGTGGGAATTAAGAACCATATTGTAGGGGATGGAGCGACGTATGTGTAAGAGATAGGTGGGGGCTTCCCTGGTGGCGCAGTGGTTGAGAATCTGCCTGCTAATGCAGGGGACACAGGTTCGAGCCCTGGTCTGGGAAGATCCCACATGCCGCGGAGCAACTGGGCCCGTGAGCCACAACTACTGAGCCTGCGCGTCTGGAGCCTGTGCTCCACAACAAGAGAGGCCACGATAGTGAGAGGCCCACGCACCGTGATGAAGAGTGGCCCCCACTTGCCACAACTAGAGAAAGCCCTTGCACAGAAACAAAGACCCAACACAACCAAAAAAAAAAAAAAAAGAGAGATGGGTGGTGTGTGTGTAAGACTCCAGTCAATGGTGGCTATTGGATTATTGCTTCACCACCAAAACCACAGCTGAGCATCAAGACCATAACTCAAAGGAAAGACGACCATTGTGGTGGCAAGGACTCCTGAGTGGAGGCTGTCCCCCTGCAAGGGTGGCTGGATGCATAGATGGCTGCTCAGTCCCTTCCAGTTCTAGGATTCTCTGGCTTTTAAGGTTCAGTGATTCTCTGATTTGAAGTTTGAAACCAACAGCACTGAATCAGTGTTACTACGTCCAGCAATTAAATCTACAGGGGAGCACTGCTGTGTGTGCCTGTCTACGTGGGGACAAGTTGTCACCTGTCCACATGACCAGGTGGGGCAGGAGCCCTGCCTGGGGACTTCAGCTGGGCAGGTGGCCCTCCAGAGTCAGGTGGGCAGGGTGTGAGGGCTGGGAGGTCTGTCTACAGACGGCACTGACCATCGCTCTCTTTCTGGGGCCCCATGGTGAGCTGAGCAAGCAAGACAGGGTGACTGGAAACAGCAGAAGGCCGCCTAGACACCTGGGGCAGGTGGCAGGAGGCCTGGTCATCCTGGCTCTAGTGGGAATGGGCCAACTGATGGGAGACTAAGGGCAGTTCCCAGAGCCTCAAGCTCCTGGCATGGAAGGCGGCTGACACCGAGTCCCACCAGAGGAGGAGTTTTGAACCCCTTTCTGTCTCAAGACTACATTAGTCTTGGAACTGGAGAGGGCTGACCCTGCAGACGAGGGCCAGGAGAAGGGCTGGGGAGAGGGTGAGGACAGAAGCAGAAGACCAACACTTTTAATTAGGAAGTCAAAAGTTCCATCAGTTTTCTCTTTTTTTTTTTTGGTGCAAGGCTTGCTTTTTTCTCCAGTTTCTTCACCTTTGCAAGGTGGGTAACAATTGATGGTCCTGTGTGTAAAGCATCTCTCACAATGCCTGGCCCACAACAGGCCCTTAGTTAGAGGGAGCTCTTTTAATTATGATATTGATATTGAAAATACTGATATTATGCTCTAAGACCTGAGCATCACAGAGAAATAGCACTCTCAATTCCTCCACCTATGCTGGACAAGACAGTTTTCATAAATGCTCAGGAAAAGGAAGAGGTCACTTCACTGAGGGCAGCCGATCTTGCCATCAGTCAGACAGATGAGCCTGGAGGGAGCAGCCTGGGGGCCAGCGAGCAATGGCCGGCAAGAAGTGGTTTCTGCCCAACATAGAGTATGACCTGGCCATCTGAGCTGAGCCTCTGGCCTGGGGCCACCGTCTCCAGCCACCCAGGTTCTACCTCAACCTCCTGCTCCAAGGTGAGCTGTCGCTCAAGGCTGCACTCCACCATCCCTGTGGTAACCGGGAGATTCGCTGGCAGCTTCGTGCAGCGCTGGATCAACACAGGGTTGCAGCCGTTCAGGAACTGGTAGCCAAACATTAAGTCTTCTTGCCAGTGATTCATAACCTGCTCTGTGGAGGAGAGAATTGCAGCTCAGCCTGAGTTCTGAGCTGGGCTGAGGTCTTCCTGATGCTAGCGGAGGGCCAGAGTCCTTGCCGGGTCCCCTCTCCCAGGCACTCACTGGACAGCCCACCACGCCCAACTGCTTGACCACTAGGTCAGGCCATGGCACCACCCCATCCTCCCTGAGCTGGCCCTTAGTGGCTCAGAAGGTTCCTGGGGAACCCCTTTCTCAAGCACAAAAACAAAAATAGACAAATGGGATTGCATCAAACTAAAAAGCTTTCTGCATAGCAAAGGAAGCAATCAACAGAGTGAAAAGACAACCTACAGAATAGGAGAAAATATGTGCAAACCATATATCTGATAAAAGTTTAATCTTCAAAATATATAAGGAACTCCTACAACTCAATAGCAAAAACACCAATAACCCGATTAAAAAATGGACAAAGGTTTTGAACAGACATTTCTCTGAAGAAGACATACAGATGGCCAGCAGGTATAGGAAAAAATGCTCAACATCACTAGTCACCAGTGAAATGCAAATCAAAACCACAATGAGATACCACCTCACACCTGTCAGGATTCTATTATTAAAAAAAAAAAAAGACAAGTGTTGGTGAGGCCATGGAGAAGTTGGAGCCCTTGTGCACAGTTGGTGGGAATTCAGGATGCACAGCTGCTATGGAAAACAGTGTGGAGTTTCCTCAAAAAGTTAAAAATAGAACTGCCACATGATCCAGCAATCCCACTTCTGGGTATTTATCCCAAAGGATTGAAATCAGGATCTTGAAAAGATATCTGCATCCCCATGTTCACTGCAGCACAATTCATAACAGCCAAGATGTGGAAACCACCTAAATGCTCATC
Source organism: Balaenoptera physalus (assembly GCF_965194825.1). Taxonomy (NCBI): domain Eukaryota; kingdom Metazoa; phylum Chordata; class Mammalia; order Artiodactyla; family Balaenopteridae; genus Balaenoptera; species Balaenoptera physalus. Next base: position 69,597,427 of record NC_138893.1, on the reverse strand, counting down.
TACAGAGGGATGAATAAAGAAAATGTGGTGTATACGTACAGTGGAATACTATTCAGCCTTGAAAAAGAAGGACATTCACAATATGTGACAGCATGGGTGAACCTGGAGGACATGATGCTAAGTGAAATAAGCCAGTCACAGAAGGACAGGTGCTGCATGGTCCCACTTATACGAAGCACCTGAATTAGTCAAGCTCAGTAGAATCAAAGAGCAGCACAGTTCGGTGGCTGCTAGGGAGGGGCTGTGGGGAGTTACTAATCCGTGGTGTGAAGTTTCAGTTAAGCAAGATGAGTACATTCTAGAGGTCTGCTGTACACACTGTACCTATAGAAAAAGAAAAAAAAAAAAAAGAACCCAGGTCCTTGTGCCCAGGAAGCAGGGGCCCTAGGATGAGGGAGAAGGAGGGGAGCGGGGGGCATCCTGGGGAGGAGTTTGTGAAGGCAGTTTTCCCCCTTGCTTGTTTCCTTAATGTCTCCTAATCTTTCTGTTGCTGTGTGGTCCTTCCTGTGCCATCCCTGGCAGTTAGGATGCTACTGCTCTACCAAACACATCCTAGTCCAAAGGAACCCACTGTTGCTTTCATGTAAATGCTTAAAAAACAAGCTAACTCCTGCCTTTTCTCTGTTCAGAAGCATCATAAACGATTGATTTATTTAAAGAAAAAGTGTTGATACTTGTGAGACTTTTGATGGTGAAATGAGGTCGAGGGTGCTCAACCCTGGACATCCAAGGAGGAGGAACCTCTGGCCATGAGGCTGATCCCCAGTGGAGCGTACTGTGTGGGTGCACGCGGTGCTGGCCCGGGGGACAGCGAGGCCTCGTGCCGGAGTGGGTGGAGCAGCCCTTTCCCACGCCCAGGCAAGGCTCCCCAGCACCATGAGAGCCCCCAAAAGCACACTCACCAGAAATAGTGTTGCTGATCCTGACGAAGATTTTCTCGAAGTCAGCAAAGTCGCTCCAGGAAGACTGGAACATGTGCATGAAGCGGTTGATGAACAGGTTCTCCATCCTGCAGACCGAGACACGGCGGCGCCCTTGCATGCTCTGGCCTCACCTGCCCCCTGACAAGCCCCTTCGCACCCTGGTCTCGTGGGGCCTCTAGGGGGCTTGAACCCAGGGCAGCTCCAAGGGGGCAGCTGATTGGCCTTGTGGAAACCAGGACAGAAACTGGCACCCGTGCCCATGCTCTTCCTTCTGCATTTCCCCTAAGAAAGAGACCAGTCGCCTGCCCTCGACAACAGTGTACAGTGCTCTCTTCCCATTCACACGGGCTCTGGTCTGTGCCTTCATTCATTCATTCATCAAACTTTTTGCTGCCCCCAATTGATGCAAGCTTCCAGGGACAGAGCGCCGTTATCTCCTATGTAGCTGCTCTCCCGAGTCTCCTGGATTTGGGGGGATAAGCAGTTTAGTGGAATTTAACCCTCATTTACTTTCTGCCTAACCTTGGCTCTTTGCCTGGTGCTGAGGAGGACATAGTTTCCAAATATTCATTACAGAGGGGAGCAAAGTAACCCAGGACAGGAACTTGCTAAATTCAAAATGCAGGCTGCAGGCAGTAAGGAGTGAGATCTGAGTGGCCTGAGCAACCCCGGGGACTTCCTGGAGGAGGTGGGTGTGGGATGGGTCTGGGAAAGGTGGAAAAGGCGGGAAGAGGCTTCCCAGGCTTTCCTACATAACCCAAGCAAGGCACAGGATGGAGGTGTGGGTATTCTGGCCAGTGCTCATCGTGACAGCCTCTGCCTCAGTTTCCCTCTCTGGCTCACACAGAGCTGAGAGTGATGAGCAGTCACCCTGTCTCCTCCCCACCGTCAGTGCCCGCTGCCCAGCCCTCCAGGGTTCAGGCCTCCCCACTGGCTCCGTCTCTTTTATGCCTAGCTCATTTGAGGTCACACAGCCAGGTAACAACATGGTCAGGTAATGGCACAGCCAGGTAACAACAGAACCGGGTAAAGACACAGCCAGACGGGAGTGCATACTGAGCCACTTGCTGGGTCTGGGTTGGATCAGGGACCTTCAGGGCAGAAGGGCCACCACGCACAGGGTGGGTGCCGTTTCCCTGTCAGACCACTAGGGGGCCGGACCAGGGTGTCTAGGAGCCACCAGCTCCTGTGCTGGGATCTGGACACAAGAATCTTGGGTGGGGCTGGGAGTCCATATGCAAGGCCGGAGAGGGCAGCTGAGATGGACGCAGGTCAGCACAGAGTGTTAAGGGCCTGGCCGAAGATTCCAGCTCCATCTCTTCCCAGCCATATGGCCTTGGGCAAATCCCTAACCTTCTGTGCCTCAGTTTCCTCATCCATGAAATGGGTACAGTAATTGTCCCTGCCTCACAGGGCTGACATGATATATAGAAAGCACTGGTTTGTAAAATGAGTTCAACAAATATTAGCGACTAGTCCATGATTATCACTTACTGTTAATATTAACGTCTGCAGCCTTAAGCCGTGGTGTTCTGGAGGGACCAGTGGACAAGTTCACGATCCAGGCTACAGCACAGAACTTTGCCCTCTCCCGCCTGGGGTCCTTCTGCTTAATTCACTCATCCCTTTCTTCCTTCACACTCAGTTCACCTAAGAATCTTTGCGTCTGGCTCCTCTTTACTTCCTCTCCTCTCTGCCCTCCTTAAGTGCTCTCACCCAGGGCACTGTGTGTCACATCCTAGTGGCTGTATCTAAAGAGTCAGCTCTAAACTCCCCTGATCTCACTGAAGCATCTGACAACCAACCCCTTTTTCCTTGACACTAAAATGCTGACCCCCATGGACTTCATCCCTGCTTCAAACCCCCATGGTCCTGCACTGCCCCCCCCCCAGTAAAGGCTGAGATGCTTGCCCAATTCTCGGCATTGGCAGCTTCAGCCCCACTTCCCTACACAGGCCCCCACTCTGGTCCTCCTGGATCACGGAGTTCTCACCGCCCTGAAAGACATCCCCTCCACTCCTCCAATCAGCGTGGTGAACTCCTATGCATCCTTCAAGACCCAGGTTGGGCTTCTCTCTTAGAAAGCTTTTTTCTGATGCTGCCTCCTCAGAGCTTCCTCCTTGCCTCAAGTTTTCCCAGTGCTCTTTTCCAAAGGAATATCTACCACATACTATCGTGATGAGCTGTCCATAGCTTGGTCTCCACTAGACTGTGAGCTTCTTGGAGCTGGGACCAAGGGACCACTTTTGATTCATCTCAGACCCCCACCCCCCAGGAGCTCAATTTGCATTTGTCAAAGGACAAGCAGCAGGTAGCCTCCTCTGGGCCAGCTCCCGTGGGGATGGAAGAAGCCCAGAAGAGCCAGCAAACAGGCAGTGACAGAGCCTGAGAAGGCAGCTCCCTGGCCAGTCTCCTTCCTTGGGCTCAGGAATGAGGACAAAGTCCTCCCAAGCATCCAGAATGGAGATACTAGATACTAGGTCTACAGTGTGCTAGACCTCACCGCAGCGGCACTGCCTACAGGAGTTCGTTTAAATCTCATAACAATTCTAGCAGTTAGGCAGCACCAGCCTCATTTTATAGGAAGGAAACGGGTCAAAAAACTTAAATAACTCTCCCAAGATGGCGCAGCTACAGTCTGAAACAATCACTGCTCTCCAGGCTCTAAATAAGGTGACCTTTTGCTTTTAAAGGGTAATTAGAGATGAGTTGATACTTGTTGCTATACTTTTAGTAGATTAATATAGGTTTTTTCCCCCAGGAAAGCAAAGTATAACCTTGCTACCCTGAGTGTGGTTGGTGGGCCAGCAGCATCAGCAACCCCAGTCAATAGAAATGCAGATTCTCAGGCTCCACCTCAGCCTTCCCTAATCAGAAGCTCTAGGGGTGGGTCTCTATGTCCAGATTCTAACAGGCCCTCCAGGGGATTCTGATGCAAGCTATAACTTGAGAACCATTGCTGGAGAGGTTGCAATGTTTTCCAAATTAATTTAACTATAAAACAAACCCTTTTTAAAGGAAACATTACTTTATGATTTGTGTTAACTTATACCTTTATTTTATGATCCATTTTTAACAAAAAACTGCTACTTTAGCAAATATAAGTAAAAATTTCCAGGTCTGTCTAACTTTTAGGTGGGAATTTTTTTCCCCCTACATTTTCCCCAACAAATTTATTTTCCAATGGGACACATCTCTGATTCTATAACAGAATTCAGTATGGGTAAATAGGGTTGATAGACAGACATACAGGGATCGGTTAGAACAAGGAGGAGATGACTTTGACAATTACCAAGAAGATCCAAGGATTTGGGTAGCATTCGTGAAGTTAAAGGGGAGAATCCTATTTTCTGAGCGCTTTGGTGATGTGGAGCCAACTTGTTTCTGAGCTGGGGTGGCAGTAGGAGGGTGTGGGGACTTCTTCCCGCAAAACTCCTGGCTTCGGCTTCCAAAGTCAAGAGACCAAGCTCCCTCAGCGTCCCTGCTCCCGTGCCATCATCTCTCCCTCTCTTGCTCTCACCCAGCCTCAGACGGCCTCGCCCCAGCCCTCACCATGGGCAAGGAAGCCCATCTTTTCTCTCTAGCTTCCCGCTCTTCATCTTGGGGCCCTGCTCTTTCCTTCTCTATACCACCAGCTCCTTTCAAAGAGCTACCGTACACGTAATTTTGTCTGACCTCACGCAAGCAGTGGGTGACTGGTCTGTGGGGCTGGAGCAGGGGTGGGAAGAGTTACTGCCTTCAGACCACACTCTTCTCCCTGTCCCCCAACAAAGCCTCTATCTGGCCCTCAACCCCCTCTCCCCCGTCCCTTGCAGGGCTCCCAACCTTGCTTGGCCTCAAGGCTCCCTGAAGCCTCTCTGCTTAGCCCCGGGCCTACCCATCCCACTCTACCCTTGGCCTCACCGTCGAAGGCCGGACAGGGCTCTGAACAACAACATGCCCCCAGACGGGACTCATCTCCCTCCTCACCACGTCTTGTCCAGCTTTCCTTTCTGATGACCACCCCACTCTGCCTATAAGCCAGATGCACAACGTCAAGGGTGCCTTGGGTTCTCCCCTCGGCCTCTCCCCATTTTGATCTGAATTTCAACTGGATCCCGGGGCATCCATACCACATCCCGAAGTCCTCCCTACTCTCCCATTCCCTGTCTTTGTTCTTCCCCACTGCTGGGCTCGCTCATCTGACCCTCAAAGGCTGCCAGGTCAAGCTTCTGCAATGTGGCTCTGATTTCCCTCACCTCTCCCTGTGTCTCATCCAACACTGCAAATCCAGACCCCAAGGAGAAGGACGCCCCTCCAAGGAGCTGCCCCCACCTGATCTCATCTGATGAGAAATGTCCGGTGGGTGAGGACCCAAGCACCCTGGTCTGGTCACCTCTCCCGAACTCAGTCACATTTCCGCACTGTTCTCCTCTACTGGGAAGGAAGCTCTCTTTCTCAATTTCCTTTGAAGAGAACATTCCCTTACCAGTCCCGCCAACCTCCTGCAATCAAAGCTCCAGGCTGCAAACGGTGAGTGGTGATTAAACAAACAAGCTGCTCCTCCTCTGATGACACCGTGAAATTTCACAACCCACTTGGTCCTGTGAGTGGGCCCAGCCACACCCAACCTTTACACGTGATGCTGCCTCTGCCAGAGCACCCTTGCCCTGCTTCTCCAGGCCCCCAGCTGTCTGGTTAGCTGCAAGGCCAGGCCAGGTGTCCTTCTGCCCTGAAGCCTTCCTGGACCCCATAATGAGATAACACCAAAGAGGGGAAGGGTCCCTCTATGAGCCCTTGAGGGCAGGGGTCGATCTGAGGGAGCAGGTGCTCAGCAGGTGATGATGGAGAAGTGGGTCCTGGCTGGCCTCACCTCATTACTAGGAATGAATGAAGACTAATGCTGTCTTTAGGGAGAACCTTCTCTGTGCAGGGTTGACATATGTGCTTTCTTAATATTCTCACAACAGCCTGGAGTGGGAGCTATGGTCTCAGTTTTTAGATGAAGACACCAAGGCTCAGAGAAGTTCACCAGCTTCCTTAGGCTCACCTTCCACTGGCCCAGAGCCCTCTCCCATGAATCCCTCATCTCCCGGGGTGGGGTCCCTCTGAACTGCTTCCCTGAGGCCCAGTCCCCTTGACTCAGGCTGCATCCTCCTCAAATGCAGAGGCTGTGTCTCTTCTCTCCTTCTTAGGACCTCATGGTCCTTGGTTCACTGTGCCAACAGAGCTGGTGCTCAGCTGACCACCCCAGCTGGGCTGTGCCAGGTGGGGCTGAGGGTCCATCTCAGGATTTCTTTGCTCTGGTCCTGCCAAATAGTTTGCAGCTCAAGGGGCCAGGTAACATGGAAGATGTGGAGAAAGATGGGCTATGGTATTGCTGGAGAGATGGTGGCCTGTGTGGTCCGTACTGGGGAGCACAGGGGAGGAAGCCTCCCTCAGACCGAGGGCTTCTAGGAGCTTCTGGGAGAAGGGGCACCTCACTCCAGTCCTGAAAAATGATGAGTTGGACTTGGCCAGGCAAAGAAGGGGAAAAGGGCATTTGAGGCAGAGAAAACAGCGAGGCAAAGACAAGGGGACACGAAGACCCCCAGCTCTGGACACACATGGCTGGGGTGTCCTGTGCATCTGGGGGCAAGAGAGAAGGCTGGGCAGAGACCCCTGTAGTTGGGGTAATCACTGAAGGATTTTAGGTAGGGGAGTCAAAGAATTATATTTGCTTTGTAGAAGGAGCCTCCAACAAACTATACATGCACTTGAGAATGACCTTCCAATTTCTGTGTGGGATGGAGCCTGGGGAAGCAGGTAGAAGAATGTTCCTGAACATTCCGGGGAGACATGGCGGGGCTGGGAAAGGAGGACATGCACACTGAGACCCAGGGGATGGACATGATCCCACATTCACCTGGTTGGAGGATGAGGCCAAGGGAGGCACCAAGGCCAGTGGTTTCAATCCTGGTTGCACATTAGAATCCCCCAAGGAGCTTTTAAAATATACTCATGCCTGTGCTGCAAATGCTGGCTTAACAGCCTGGCTGGGGTGAGGTGGCATGGAGTCTTAATATTAAATGCACAGTCAGGACTGAGAACCACTGATCTAGGATGCTGTTGGCCATGATGGGGATACATGAGAAGGAAAAGCTAAGTGTGTGATTCTGTGTGTGTGTGTGTGTGTGTGTGTGTGTGTGTGTGTGTGTGTGTGTGTGTGAAGTGAGGGCCTGTGAGGTGGCCACAAAGGCCACACTCAATTCATTTTGACAGGGTTTACTGAGCACCTATCCTGTGGCAGCTGCTGTGCTGGGATCCTGAGATAAAAGATGACAATGACCTAAGGAACACTGAGCAGACATAAGAAAGGCACAGCCTGGCTTTCACTTCACCATCCCTCCATCCACCATCCACTATCCATCCCTCCACTCACCAACCATCCATCCATCCATCCATCCATCCATCCATCCATCCATCCACTCCCCCACCATTACTAAGCAGAGGTGGCACTACTCCCCAAAGCAGTATCATCTCCTCTGACCTTGCTGCCTCTCTATCATTATCATTTTCTCTCCAAACTGCCCCTTTCACAAGGGCCTTCTGTCCTTCTTGTATCATCCTGGTCTGGGCTCTGGTCTCCTAAAGCCACATGGCTTTGACTCAATAATGCCAACCCCTGGGTAGGAAATGAGACATATGATTGCCCTGATGTTTCCAGGGAGCCAGATGTTGGGTACTGCTGCATTACTAATCTAGTGGTTTGGTTTTAATTTTACTCTCCATTTGATCTCAATAGTAGCAGGGAAGAAAATCCCCAGTTTTGAACCCCAACAGACCTGGATTCAAATCCTGGTTTTGCCAATTCCTGCCGAAATGACCTTAGGCAAATTCCTTGACCTGGACCTGGCAGAGCCTCAGTTTACTTACCTGGAGATGGTTAAAAACAGTACCTATTTCCCGGGGTTGCTTGAAGGTTAAAACAGATGATTCTATATAGAAAGCACCCACACCTACAGCCTGGCACTTAGTAGAGGCTTATTAAGTGTCAGGCCCTTATTACTTCCTCCCTCCCATGGAGATGCAGCCTCAGGGAGACAAATGCATCCCAGTCTCTGCGATGTGAGGGGATTCTCTGCGGAGTCTGATTGTGAGGCTGTGCGTGTGTGTGTGTGTGTGTGTGTGTGTGTGTGTGTGTGTGTGTGTGTGTGTGCGCGCGCGCGCGTAGGGTTTTTCGCAAATGTTCCAAAGAGGAAGGCCTGAGGGTGTGGCCTCCCACCCTTTCTTTACTGAAGTTCGACCAAATGAGGCAACTTCTTGAGTGGAGCAGCTATGCAACTAAGCAAATGCTGCCGCAGAAGCTAACTGGGTTAGTGCTTCTCTACCTGTCTGCCTCCTGGTTATGCCAACCCAAGGCCAGGGCCCACCCTGGGAGACTCTCACCCTGGCGGTAGGGGGTGCCGGGCACCGGGAGGTGCTGAAGCTCCTCAGGGCTGTCCAAAGCTTGGTCAGGTTGCATGACCACGGATTTAGGGTTTTCCAAATTTGCATGATTGTGAGAATTCCATAAAGTATCAGAGTACAGATTCAAATGCCCCTCCACTAGCCCTGAGGTAGGGCTGGGGCTCCATGTTGGTAATGAGCACCCAGGGAGTCTTTGAAAACCGTGTAATAACTCAGCCGCCAAGAAGGAGCACAGAACTCGGATCTCTGCCGTTTATTAGCAGGGGCTACTGGGCAAGGTATTGTACTTCCTTATTCCACATATTCCTCAACTGCAGAATGGGGATAAGTGCCTGCCTCGTGGGGTTGTAGTGAAAGACGAACGGGGATGCATGTAAATGATCAGCACAGGCATGTTGGTCATTATTACTGCGGTGCCCTGCCAGCTGGGTGACAGCCTGGACACTGTCCACCCTTGAACTGGCCCAAGGGGAGATGAGCTGTGGATGGGGATGGGGCACTCCAAGTAAAGACCTCCACTCTGGGCTGCAAACAGCTGTTTGGTGTCTGGAGTCCTACAGTCTGTAAATTTGTTTAGATACAGGTTTCCCTGTGATTTGATTGGGCATTAAGGATCCATGCTATTGCCGAGATATAATCAAACGATTTGGGAAGAGTTGCTCAGCTGAGCTGATCCCTCAGCCCAAGGCCACCACAAGGGGAGGAGTGAGGGTCCCATCTCCGGCCCCAGCCGCTGGAGGGCTGCCCAGCATCCTCGAGTTCTTGAACACTTACGCTTTGGAGTAGTTCAGAACAAAGTCTACTCCCTTCTCACTATCGAACTGGATATCTCGGGGTAAATCCTTGTGGCATTTGGCATCGATACTCAAGGGGAAGCCAGGGGTCCACTCCATCCATCTGAGCGTGAAAAGGAAGGAGAAGAAAACTGGGTTAAATGTCTGGCTTTTGGGCTGGCCCCTCAGGCTGAAGGCTGTCTGTGTGGTCTGAGGATGTGCCCATAAGGTCACCATGTTTTAGCTGAGCGTGTGCCTGGTGAGGTACTGGGATGCCTCCCAAGGTCTGGTGGCCCCCCACCTTGCTGTGCCCTGAGTCTCACAGTGGGAAGCCTGAGGTTCCCTAAACCTGAAGCTGGGCTTACAGCAGAGGGGTGGTGAATGGTAGGTGCATACCAGTGTGTACAGAGAGCATCACAGAGGGGTGACATTCAAGGGCGATGTCTCCCCAGCACAGAGCTGCCTTGCTGGTCACTGGAGGTGGAAGTGGTTGAGGCTGCCCCATCACACTTGACCTAGACATCCAACATCCCACCAGCTTGGTCAACACCCCTGTATTGTGTGTGGTGGTTGAGGGAAAGGGGACAGCTGTCATGCCTTCCCAAAGGGGGCATGAGTCAGCAGGGAGGTTGGGTGAGGACCTCCGGGCACAGACTGATGCCAATAGCAGGTTCAGAGATTGTTATAATCAAAACAGCTCCCCTCAAAGACAGGCCATGCACTCTATCCCACCAAAATTTTTAGAGCCTGGTGTCCTTAAAATTTATCCTGTAGCATTGGGCATTTAAGTTTGTTTTTTGTTTGTTTTTTTAAATTTTACTTTTCTTTTTGTTTATTGAAAAAACAAACCAAACCAAAAATCTGTTAGTTTCTTTTAGGGTGGGGAGAATGATCTTTTATTTATTTAAATGATCTTACATTTGTTTAAAAACCAAAATTTACATTCTGGGATTTCAGCTTTTCCATTTGTATTCCTTTTTAATCTAATCTCTCTTATAAGAGGGAAGTAAAACACTGAGAGTTTAGGTCATTAAAAAGTCTTAGGACATGGAAGCAACCTAAATGTCCAACAACAGAGGAATGGATAAAGAAGATGTGGTCCATATATACAATGGAATATTACTCAGCCATAAAAAGAACAAAATAGTGCCATTTGCAGCAACATGGATGGACACAGAGATTGTCATACTGAGTGAAATAAGTCAGACACAGAAAGACAAATATCATATGATAGCGCTTATATGTGGAATCTAAAAAAAAGGGTACAAATGAACTTATTTACAAACAGAAGTAGAGTCACGGATGTAGAAAACAAACTTATGGTTACCAGGGGATGGGGTGGAGGGATAAGTTGGGAGATTGGGATCGACATATACACACTATTATATATAAAATATATAACTAATAAGAACCTGCTGTATAGCACAGGGAACTCTACTCAGTACTCTACTGGCCTATTTGGGAAAAGAATCTAAAAAAAAAAAGGAGTGGATATATGTATATGTATAACTGATTCACTTTGCTGTACACCTGAAACTAACACAACATTGTAAATCAACTATACTCTAATAATTTTTTTTTAAAGTCTTAAGGCCCTTTAATATCATCTGGTACTTTTACTGTCACAAAAATTCCACAATGTTTCTTGAGGTATCCTGTTGGCCCAGTAAGCCTCTCATTAGTATCATCAGAGGTGAACAGGAACTGGATATGATCACTCTTATGACCACTCAAAATGCATTTTGAAAAGCGTTTTCTGTTGTATAGAACCTACATTTCTTGCTGTTGGTTTACTAACAACGTTCTCTTTTCCTAGACATTAAAAAAACCTTATTTTTGTTGTCTGTATTAACACCAATGCTGGATTAACATTAACCAGGGTAAAAATGTGGATGAATGCACAAACGTCAACTAATTTATTGATTTTTTCCCCTTTGTTTTAGAAAATGATTTAAGGTATCTCCAATACATGTGTAAAATTGAGGCAGTCATCTGGTAGCCCCACTGGTATTAACTGTTGATTACTTAATTACTGCTGGTCAAATCAATTTAAATATTCCTGACCATCTTCTCCTAGCCACTGGGAAGTAGGGCTCTAATTAATTTGAAGAGCTGAGTAGAGCTGGATTTTTTTCAGTATGGAAGCACTGAACCCAATGAGGAGAGATGGGCCAGCAAATGCATTCATGTTTTCTTAAGGGTAGAGTTTACTTGGAGCACATTTCCTCAAGACCCCACCTTCCTGCTGACCCCCAGCCTCCAAAGTGCCCCACCTCAGGAGGTCAGGAGACAATGGCCTCTCACTGCATGGAGATGGCACAGTTTGCCAGCTAGTTTACTACTGGCACCTGAAACCAACACCTATGTTCCTTCCACTGCAGGCACTGTTGCCTGAGTGGCCTGACAGGCCGATCTGCACAGGGGCCAAAGGCCTTCATACCCACAGATAAATAGGCAAAGAAAAAAAATCATACTCCACTGGGAAGACCAAACTGAACAACCAGGCAGAAGGAAGGAAGGAAGGAGTAGAAAGGACATTTAATTTTAAAAAGAGAGAGAGAGCGAGAATTCTTAAGGAGATGCAATTAGAATCTAAAAAGACTTTCTGCAACCACAAAACATGATTTCGGAATTGAACATTCCATAGAAAAATGGAAGAAAAGAGTAATAGTCACTGTGAGATCTGATTGGTCTCCTGGAAGACAAAATCTGTTCATTCAATAACTAATTATTGAGTGCCTGTTATGTACCAGACACTGCTCTGTGACAAATGGAAGGAAATGTAACACAAATACACAAAGAAGTGGAAGTCATGGAAGAAAACATAGGAGACATGAAAACCAGATATAGAAGATTTGATGTGCAGAGAGAGTTCCGGAGGAGAGACAGGGATACATGGAGAAGTAAAAACCAAAGAAATAGGAGAAAAACTTCCTTAAGCTGAAGGGACCTCAATTTTCTGAGTAAATCCTAGGCAGAAAAAAAAAGAAAGAAAGAAAAAAAAGACATTCCTAGATATATACTGATTAAATTGTAAAATGTCAAAGAGGAGAATGCTGTAGAGACGGAGCGGGGTGGGAGAAAGGGAAAGAGAGAGAGGAGAGAGGCTTCCACAAACTCACAAGCTTCTGGGAAAAGGAAAATAACCAAACTATCATTAGGTTTCTCATTTGCCATACTGAAAATGGGGAGATAGTGTAAGGTGTTTACAGACTTTTTTTAGATAATCATTTAAGCCTCTTATATCAAGTATGGACTCAGACATTATATTACCTGCATATATTACCCACCCTTTCATATATTAATTGAAAAAGTTCAGCCAAACAAAAATGACATTAGAATGAACCAAGAAGTTCCTAAATATAGTAAAGAGTGTTTATTAGAAAACAATAGCAAATACATTGAACAAATAAAAATATCAAAGGCATTTTCTCAAAAATCACGACCCAGAAAGGATGGTCATCCTTGCTACTGTTACTCTGTTTTGGCAATAAGAAAAAATTATCAGTGATGTAATAATGTAAACTAAGAGACAAAAGTACCATCATTTACATAATACGATCAAATAACTGGGCAATTAAAAAGACTCACTTAAAAATAGAGACAATAAAATAATTTAGTAAGGTGTCAATACAAAGTAAATATTAAATAATGAGTAATTATCTTTATCCCAGCAATAGTCATTGGCAAACGGAAAAACATCCTACTTAGAATGGCGAAAGCTATAGTTTCCCTTGGTATAAAGTGACCAGAAAGGTGAAAGAACTTCATGAAGAAAAAGTAGAAATTCTATTGAAGGACATCACACAAGATCTAAATGGGTGGAAAGATGCAACATTATCAAAATGCCACTACAGGACACACGTGTAATTCAAAGCGATTCTCATCATGAAAAACTTTAAAAAGAACAGTAAGATAACATAACGCCTATTCACATTTATTAGAAAGTTCTGATAACCAAAAGATGGCACTGGGCCATGGAGTAGAAAAACAGACCCAAGAAAATATGTGAATATAATACAAAACTAGCTAATATTTATCCAGTGCTTTTTATGTGTCAAATACTAGTCTATGTGTTTTCATGGTGTAACCTATTTAATTCTTTCCAAAAACCCTAAGAAGTGGTACTATTATTTCCCCCATTTTACAGATGGGGGAATTGAGGCACAAAGAGATTACACAACTTTCACAGGACACAGAGTGTGGCAGTTAAGTGGGAGCTGAGCCCAACACCGGCTGCAGAGCCGGTGCACGGGGTCACCACGTCAGCTCCATGTGCTGTGGGTGTCATCCCAAAGCAGCAGGAAGAAACATTATGTAATAAATGACACCAGGGACATTTGACCCCCACTTCACATCATGTATAAAAATACATAGCCGATGAATTAAGAGCCTAAAGTTAAAAATAAAATTATAAAAATATTAGACAAAAATATGAGAATTTATGTAACACTGGGGTGGGGAGGGCCTTCTTAAGCAAAGCAGGAAACCCAAAAGTTACAAAGAAAAAGAATATATATATTAAGAAAGTAAAAAGCTAAAACCTGTGACAAAAGCAACTGAAGACAAATGATACACACTATACATATAACAAAGGGATACAATCTTAATATATAAAGAGCTGCTTTAGATTAATAATAAACAGAAAAATAAAGCACATAAACAGGAAATGCAGAGGCTAAAGTCATCAGTGGTCAGGGGTATGCAGATTAAGACAGCAATGACTCTTACTTAAGGATTCCTGGATTGTTAAAAATTTAAAAGATTGATGTTATCAGGTATTAGTGAACGTATGGGTAATAGTATATTTTTACATACTATTGGTGGGATTGAAAATTACTGTAAAGTTTTGGGAAGGGAATTTGTTCAGTCTTTCTTTTTTTTTTAACATCTTTATTGGAGTATAATTGCTTTACAATGGTGCATTAGTTTCTGCTTTATAACAAAGTGAATCAGCTATACATATACATATATCCACATATCCCCCTCCCCTCTTGCGTCTCCCTCCCACCCTCCCTATCCCACCCCTCTAGGTGGACACAAAGCACCGAGCTGATCTCCCTGTGCTATGCGGCTGCTTCCCACTAGCTATCTATTTTACATTTGGTAGTGTATATATGTACATGCCACTCTCTCACTTTGTCCCAGCCTACCCTTCCCCCTCCCTGTGTCCTCAAGTCCATTCTCTACTAGGTCTGCGTCTTTATTCCCGTCCTGCCCCTAAGTTCTTCATGACCATTTTTTTTTTTTTTTGATTCCATATATATGTGTCAGCAAACGGTATTTGTTTTTCTCTTTCCGGCTTACTTCACTCTGTATGACAGACTCTAGGTCCATCCACCTCACTACAAATAACTCAATTTCGTTTCTTTTTATGGCTGAGTAATATTCCATTGTATATATGTGCCACATCTTCTTTATCCATTCATCTTTCGATGGACACTTAGGTTGCTTCCATGTCCTGGCTACTGTAAATAGAGCTGCAATGAACATTGTGGTACATGACTCTTTTTGAATTATGGTTTTCTCAGGGTATATGCCCAGTAGTGGGATTGCTGGGTTGTATGGTAGTTCTATTTTTAGTTTTTTAAGGAACTTCCATATTATTCTCCATAGTGGCTGCATCAATTTACATTCCCACCAACAGTGCAAGAGGGTTCCCTTTCTCCACACCCTCTCCAGCATTTATTGTTTGTAGATTTTTTGATGATGCCCATTCTGACCAGTGTGAGGTGATACCTCATTGTAGTTTTGATTTGCATTTCTCTAATGATTAATGGTGTTGAGCATTCTTTCATGTGTTTGTTGGCAATCTGTACATCTTCTTTGGAGAAATGTCTATTTAGGTCTTCTGCCCATTTTTGGATTGGGTTGTTTGTTTTTTTGTTATTGAGCTGCATGAGCTGCTTGTATATTTTGCAGATTAATCCTTTGTCAGTTGCTTCGTTTGCAAATATTTTCTCCCATTCTGAGGATTGTCTTTTCGTCTTGTTTATGGTTTCCCTTGCTGTGCAAAAGCTTTTAAGTTTCATAGGTCCCATTTGTTTATTTTTGTTTTTATTTCCATTTCTCTGGGAGGTGGGTCAAAAAGGATCTTGCTGTGATTTATGTCATACAGTGTTCTGCCTATGTTTTCCTCTAAGAGTTTTATAGTGTCTGGCCTTGCATTTAGGTCTTTAATCCATTTTGAGTTTATTTTTGTGTATCGTGTTAGGGAGTGTTCTAATTTCATTCTTTTACATGTAGCTGCCCAGTTTTCCCAGCACCACTTATTGAAGAGGCTGTCTTTTCTCCATTGTATATGCTTGCCTCCTTTATAAAAGATAAGGTGACCAAATGTGCGTGGGTTTAACTCTGGGCTTTCTATCCTGTTCCATTGATCTATATTTCTGTTTCTGTGCCAGTACCATACTGTCTTGATTACTGTAGCTTTGTAATATAGTCTAAAGTCAGGGAGCCTGATTCCTCCAGCGCCATTTTTCTTTCTCAAGATTGCTTTAGCTATTCGGGGTCTTTTGTGTTTCCATACAAATTGTGAAATTTTTTGTTCTAGTTCTGTGAAAAATGCCATTGGTCGTTTGATAGGGATTGCATTGAATCTGTAGATTGCTTTGGGTAGTAGAGTCATTTCCACAATGTTGATTCGTCCAATCCAAGAATATGGTATATCTCTCCATCTGTTTGTATCATCTTTAATTTCTTTCATCAGTGTCTTGTAGTTTTCTGCATACAGGTCTTTTGTTTCCCTAGGTAGGTTTATTCCTACGTATTTTATTCTTTTTGTTGCAATGGTAAATGGGAGTGTTTCCTTAATTTCTCTTTCAGATTTTTCATCATTAGCATATAGGAATGCAAGAGATTTCTGTGCATTAATTTTGTATCCTGCTACTTTACCAGATTCATTGATTAGCTCTAGTAGTTTTCTGGTAGCATCTTTAGGATTCTCTATGTATAGTATCATGTCATCTGCAAACAGTGACAGTTTTACTTCTTCTTTTCTGATTTGGATTCCTTTTATTTCTTTTTCTTCTCTGATTGCTGTGGCTATAACTTCCAAACCTATGTTGAATAATAGTGGTGAGAGTGGGCAACCTTGTCTTGTACCTGATCTTAGTGGAAATGGTTTCAGTTTTTCACCATTGAGAATGATGTTGGCTGTGGGTTTGTCATATATGGCCTTTATTATGTTGAGGTAAGTTCCCTCTATGTCTACTTTCTGGAGGGTTTTTATCATAAATGGGTGTTGAATTTTGTTGAAAGCTTTTTCTGCATCTATTGAGATGATCATATGGTTTTTCTCCTTCAGTTTGTTAATATGGTTTATCACATTGATTGATTTGCGTATATTGAAGAATACTTGCATTCCTGGGATAAACCCCACTTGATCATGGTGTGTGATCCTTTTCATGTGCTGTTGGATTCTGTTTGCTAGTATTTTGTTGAGGATTTTTGCATCTATGTTCATCAGGCACCGAAACCAAATCAACATACAAATGGAAAACAAGCTGAATGTCCATCAATAGAATGGCTGAATAAGTTATGGTACCTTCACATAAAGCAAGAAATATGTGGCAACTTAGGGACAAGGGAAACAATGAGATACTATTGCACACACATTAGATTGACAAAAATGAAAATGTCTCAAAGTGCAAAGTGGGTCAGTGATGTAGGGAAACAGCAACTCAGGAACAGCTCTTAGGGTGAAAATTGGCAGAATCCCTTTGGAAAACAGTAGGCAATATTTAGAAAACTTAACACATGGTCTGCAAAATTTGGTGTCTACTCCTAGGGATGTTCTCTAGAATAACTCATTCAAGAGAGCACCAGGAGACAAGACATATGTGGAAGCTTATTGTGGTGTGGCTTGCAGCAGCCAGAAATTAAAGACCACCCACATGTCCACCAGCAGGGGAGTGGGTGAACACAGTGGTTTACTTACACGGTGGTGCACTACACAGAAGCTAAAATGAATGGACGACACCTATCTGTGTCAACTGGCTGCTCTTTAAAACAGAATGACCACTGGGAAAAAAGCAAGTCACAGAATGATTAGATTAAATGATGTAGATGAAAACACATTCTGCTGTGTGTGTGTGTGTACCACGCAGGTATATGCAGTCATAGTGAGAGAACATGGATGCTGGATTATGACCTGTGTGGGATTCTCCATGTCTCTGCCCGGCTGATTGAGTGATGAGAGCTAGCTGGACTTGCCAGCTTTTGACATACTGGAGATTATTCTTAGTTGTTACTTTACTTCCAAACTCTAATCTGGAAGCCTGTGAGTTCATATGAAAGAGGAACTGTGAGAATATGCAGACGGTGCGAAGCTCAGTGTTTCCTGAACGGAAGCAGAGGAGGAGGTCTGAAAAGGACAGATGAGTAGAAGGAGGAAGAAACAATGATGATTAGATCTAAGAAAGGGGCAGACTATCTCACCAGAAAACCTTCTTCCCCATTCCCTAGACCCTGCCAAAGCCCCATCTCCGTAAAACCAACACACCAATGAATCCACCTCTCCCTGGGGAAGGGGTGTTTCTCAAAGGATGCTGCATGGAGCAGTCGTTCTGCACGATGTTAAGAGTCGTACGTCAAATTCTCTTGGGACACACTGGGTTAAAAATAAAATTAACTAGGGTCCATTACCCCAGAACTTCTCAGAATCCTCAATGCTTATGTGCATCGTGAACCTCTAGAAGGGGGATGTGATAAACAGTTTCCCAAACTTTTTTTTTTTTAAGAGTAATATATATTCTTTTTTTTTTTTTTTAATTATTTATTTGTCTATTCATGGCTGTGTTGGGTCTTTGTTTCTGTGCGAGGGCTTTCTCTAGTTGCGGCAAGCAGGGGCCACTCTTCATCGCGGTGCGCGGGCTTCTCACTGTCGCGGCCTCCCTTGTTGCGGAGCACAGGCTCCAGATGCGCAGGCTCAGCAATTGTGGCTCACGGGCCCAGCCACCCCGCGGCATGTGGGATCTTCCCAGACCAGGGCTCGAACCCACATCCCCTGCATTGGCAGGCAGATTCTCAATCACTGCGCCACCAGGGAAGCCCCCTCCCAAACTTTTTTTACCATGGGACCCTCTTCTGGGGAGAAAGTTTTGGGACCAGTTGCTCCAGTGCACACTTTGGAAAATACTGGGTTAAGACAAAATGCCTGTAAGACTGATTTATCAGTCATTAACATCTTAGTCTGAATTAGTGTGGAACTGATAAAATTTGCTGTCCACTCTCTTAACAGGACACAAACTAGCCTGATTCTCTGGAAACTGTTTAACTTGCCACAGTCTAGGACCCCCTCCTTCCACAAGGCCAGAAGCACGTGGAGTGCTCACTGTAGGGGCTTTCCCTGGGTGGTTGAAGTTGGGAGGGAAGCTGTGGAAGGGGCATATGAACACCAATCCTTTAGGATGGGAATGGGCGGTGCATAGCTCTTGGACAATGCCTTGTGCACTGCACCAAGTACAAAAGTCTCAAAACACATCATATGGTGCCTGAGCTGAGAGGCTTACTCACATATATTCTACAACAAATTGCAAATTCATAGACCCTTAACATTATGCACTGTATTAGCAGATTATTCTTCCATACCTGGTCCTAAAAATCATAAAAATTTCATTAAAAAATTTTACTTTGGAAAAGAATATACAAATATATGTATGTATGTGTATATATGCACACACACACTCACATACGCAGAAAAATGCACAAAACATCTGTATAAGCAACATCCAGATCAAGAATCAGAACATTGCTAGTAGCCTCAACACCCACTGCCCACTCAACCTCTCCGATCACCTTGATTTTGTGATAATCATTTCCTGCTATTGTTTATTGTTCCACTGCTACACAACTTTCCCTAAGCAATATAATTTCAAACCTCATGGATTGGCCAGACATGTGTCTGGTTTCTATTCTTTAGCACTGTGTTAGTGAGGTTTGTTCATGTTGCTGTGGGTACCAACAGTTCACTGCTCTTCCTTGCAGGGTAGAGTTATCACAATTTATTTATTTGTTCTACTGCTGATGGACATTGGGTGGTTTCCATTTTTTTGGCTCTCATAAATAATACTGTTGTGACCATCTCTGTACACGTATCCAGGTGCACCTGCACACCTGGATTTAGATCCAAGAGTAGAATTTCTAAGTCAAAGATTATAATGTAGCTTCAATTTCACCAAATATTGCAAAACTGTGTTCTACAGAGGTTGTTTCAATTTATATCCCTGTCAGCAGTGTATGACCCTTCCCATCCCTTCATCCCTTCTTTAACACTTGGGTACTGTCAAGTTGTTTCAGTTTTGCCTGTGTGTGTGTGTGTGTGTGTGTGTGTGTGTGTGTGTGCACGCACGCAGCAGTAGTAGCAGTAGCTCATTGTGATCTTACTTTTGATTCCTCTGATTACAAATGAGGTTGAGCACCTTTTCGTATACTTGTTGCTTATATTTTGTGCAGTGACTGCAGTGTCCATTTTTCTACTGAATTGACAATGCTCTTCTTGTAGATTTGTAGGGGTCCTTGGTACATGATAAATAATAATTCTTGTCCATCACTCTGTGAACTTTCTCCTCACTCTCTTTGTGGTGTCTTGTAGTGAACTGAAGTTCCTCACTTTGAGATAGGTGAGTTTATTCTTTTCCTCTATGGTTAGTGCATTTTGAGTCTTGTTTGAAAAATCTTTTTTCCTTGAGGTCATGAAGAAGAATCTTCTATAGTTTAAAAGTTTTATAGTTTTGCCTTTAACATTTAAGTCTATTCAACTCTAAAATGAGTTTTCTGAATGATATGATGTAGAGTCCAATTTCTTCTCCTTTTTCTCTTCCTCCACTTTTCTCTCTCTGTTCCGTATGGATTCCTAATAGTCCCACACTACTCATTGTCGGAGCCTCTGTAATATATCAAGTATCCATGTGTGTATGGCCCTGTTTCTCATTTTCCATTCTGTTTCATGGAAATGTAAGTTTTTGAAGGAAAGGGGGATAGAGCTAAAGATAATTTTGAGACTGGGGCAATCAGTGGTCTCAGTGGGGATTTCTCAACCACTGGACAGCAGTGGGTCCATGAAAGAGGGAAAGAATAAGGAGCTAAGAGAAAAGAGATGTCTTTACAAATTAGAAAAGTTAAAAAAATAGAAGATACCACCCAGCTACAGCAAGTATTAGTGAAATAGGTATCTACACACTGATCATGAAAAATGGTTAAAGATTTTTGAAGAGAAATTTGTCTATATATACTAATAACTTCTACTATTTGAATTAGTAATTTCATTTCTGGGTATCTATCCTGAGGAAATACTTAATAATATACACAAAAAGGAAAGATTTCACATTATTTATAAGAATAAAAAATTAAAAACCTCCTAAATGTCCAGTCAGGTTGGTGTTTAAGGAAAGTATGGTGCATCCATACAATGAAATATTATATAAAAACTAGAATAATGTTTGTGATGAGATTTTTAAAATATGGGGAAATGATTCTGCTATACTTCTAAGGGAAAAAAAGGAGGCTGTCAAGTCATATATACAATATAATCCCAAAGAAATAAAGGTGAAAATGGATGGATTACAGGTATTTTTTCTGCTTCTACATTATTCTGCTTCTACATTATTCCCCTTCTCTTGCTTTACTGGATTGAGAAAAAAAAAAAAAACCTGACATGTTACATATTCCTTGTAAGAATTTGAACTATAGAGGAATATGTGAAAAGTGTAACAGTCATCACTCTCCAAAAGCACCCCCCCACCCCCGCCCCTGCCCAGTTAACCATGCTGACTGTTCCTTCCCTTGGAAGGAGTCTCAAACTCAAATGTCTCCAGGGGCCAAAGTAGGAAATGAAAGAAGACTTGATATAGATGATAGACTGGTGTTGGACTGGGGAAACCTAGAGAATAAGAGCCCTGTTTACTCAGAATTCCACAATGACCCATTAAACACATTTATAGGCTGGATACAGCCCACTGACCACCACTTTCCAGATGTGCACTCTTGCTCATGTATTATTCTTAAAAACAGTTATACTGAGATATAATTTACATACAATAAAATTCATCCCTTAAAAGTATCCAATTACAAGGTTTGTAGCATATTTACAGAGTTGAGCAACCATCACCATAATCTAATTTTGGAATATGTTCACCCCAAAAGAAACTTTGTACCCATTAATGGTCATTCCCCATGTCCCACCCCAACTTTCAGCTCTAGGCAACCACTAATCTACTAATGTGTGTCCATAGACTTGCCTCTTCTGGACATTTCATATAAATAGAATCATACAAGATGCAGCCTTTTGTATATGACCTTTTCATTTATTATAATGTTTTTGAGGTTCATCTATAGTTTAGCATGTATCCATAGTTCAATGCCAAATAATATTCCATTGCATGGATATGCAGCATTTTATTTATCCATTCATCAATTAACAGAATTTAAGTTGTTTCTACTTTGGGGGTATTATGAATAGTGTTATTATAAATATTTGTGTATAAGGTTTTTTTTTGTGTGTAGAAATATGATTTCATTAGTTTTGTGTAAGTACCTAGAGGTAGAAGTGCTAAACTGTTTTCCAAAGTGGCTGCATCATTTTACATTGCACCAGCAATATATGAGGGCTCCAGTTTTTCCACATGCTTTACAGCACTTGTTATTATCTGTCTTTTTAATTCCAGCCATCCTAGTGTGTGTGAAGTGGTATCTCATTGTGCTTTCAATTTGCATTGTCTTGATGACTAATGGTTTTGAGCATCTTTGCATGTGCTTATTGGCCATTTGTATATTTCCTCTGGAGAAGTGTTTATTCATTCCTCTTTATGGCCAAAATATATTCCATTATATAGATATCCCACTGACATTCATCAGTTCATGAACATTTGGGTTGTACTCACCTTTTGGCTATTATGGATAATGATGCTATAAATATTCATGCACAGGTATATTTGTGTGAACATATGTTTTCATTTCTCTTGGGTATATGCCTAGGTATGGAATTTCTGGATCATATGGTTACTCTGTGTTTAATAGATTGAGGAACTATCAGACTGTTTTCCAAAGCAGCTGTTCCATTTTACATTCCCACCAGCAGTGTATGAGGGTTCTGGCTTTTTCATATCCTCACGTTGTTATTATTTGACTTTTTGATTCTAGCCATCCTCCTGAGTGTGAAGTGGTACCTCACTGTGGTGTTGATCTGCATTTCCATGATGAATAATGATGTCAAGCATCTTTTCATGTGCTTATGGGTCATTTGTATATCTTCCTTGGAAAAATATCAGTTCAGGTCCTTGCCCATTTTTAAATTGGATTATTTATCTTTTATCATTAAGTTGTAAGAGTTCTTTATGTACTGGATCCAAGTCCCTTATCAGATACACGATTTGCAAATATTTTATCCCATTCTGTGGGTTGTTCTTTCACCTTCTTGGTGGTGTCCTTGAAGCACAGAAGTTTTAAAATTTGATGACATCAAATTTTAAAACTTGATGACTTATTTGTGTTTCTTTTAAAACTTGATGACTTATTTGTGTTTCTTTTGTTGCTTATGCTTTCATGGTCATATATAAAAATCCTTTGCCAAATTCAGGGTCATGAAGATTTACCCATGTTTTCTTCAAAGTTTTATAGTTTTAGCTCTTACATTTAGGTGTTTGATCCATTTTAAGTTAATTTATGTATGTGGTGTGAGGTAAGGGTTCAACTTCATTATTTTGCATGTGGCTATTCAGTTGTCCCAACACCATTTGTGGAAAAGACTTCTTTCCCCATTGAATGGTCTTGTTGCCTCTGTTGAAAACTAACTGACCATAAGTGTAAGGGCTTATTTCTGGACTCTCAATTCTATATCATTGATCTATATGTCTATCCTTATGTGAATACTACATTGTCTTGATTATTGCAGTGGTGTAGTACTTGGGATATTGAGAAGTGTGAATCTCCAAGTTTGTTTTCTTTTTTTCCAAGATTGTTTTGACTATTCTGGGTTCCTTGCATTTCCATATGAATTTTAGAATCAGCTTGTCAATTTCTGCAAAAAAGTCAGCAGGGATTTTAATAGCGATTGTGTTGAATTTATACATTGCTTTGGGGAGTATTGCCATTTAAACAATATAAGTCCTTTGGTTCATGAACATGAGATGTCTTTCATCTTATTTAGCTCTTCTTTAATTAATTTCAACAGTATTTTGTAGTTTTCATTGTGTAAGTCTTAAACTTCTTTTGTTAAATTTATTCATAAATATTTTATTCCTTTTGATGTTATTGTAAATGGAATTGTTTTCTTATTTTCATTTTAAATTATTGATTGCTCGCAAATAGAAAACAATTGAATTTTGTATATTGGTCTTGTATGCTGCAATATTGCTTGTTTTTAGTTTCAATGATTTTTTGGCGAATTCCTTAGGATTTTCTATATACAAGGCCATGTCCTCTGTGAATAGCAATGGTTTTACTTATTGTTCTCCAATACGGATGTTTTTTCTTCCTTCTTGCCTGATTGCCCTGGCTAGAACCTCCAGTACAATGTTGAGTAGAAGTGGCAAAGCTGACATACTTATCTTGTTCCTGGATCTTAGGAGGAAAGCATGCAGTCTTTTCTCGTTAAGTATGATGTTAACTGTGAATTTTTTGTAGATGCACTTTATCAGGTTGAGGAAGTTCCCTTCAGTTCCTATTTTTTGAGTGTTTTTAAAAAATTCTGTCAAATGCTTTCTTGTGTGTCTATTAAGATGATCATGTATTTTTTTTTGACCATGTATTTTTTTTGTTCTTTATTCACATGGTGTACTACATTAACTGATTTTTGGATGCTAAACCAACCTTGCATACTTGGAATAAATTCCACTTCTTCATATTGTATAATGTCTTTCATGTGCTGCTGGATTTTGTTTGCTGTTATTTTGTTGAAAATATTTGTATCTATATTCATAAAAGATATTGATGTGTAGTTTTCTTATGACGTCTGGTTTTGGTATAATACTGGTCTCATACAATGAGTTGAGACAAGTTCTCTCCTTTTCTATTTTTTGGAAGAGTTTATGCAGGGTTGGTATTAATTTTTTAAATGTTTGCTAGAATTCACCAGTGAAGCCATATGGGCCTGGGCTTTTCTTTGTAGGAAGTTTTAAAATTACTTTAAAACTACTTAGTAGGAAGTTTTAAAATTAATTTAAAATTAGTATTCACTCTCTTTTCTTGTGATCAGTCTATTCATTTGATTTGTTCTTGAGTCAGCATTGGCAGTTTCTGTCTAAGGAATTTGTCCTTTTCATCTAAGTTATTTAATTGGTTGGTATACAATTGTTCATACTATTCCCTTTCATTCATTTTAATTTCTGTGAGGTTGGTATTGATGTTCCCTCTCTTATTTCTAATTTTAATAAATTGATTCTTCTCTTTTTTCTTAGTCTGTTAGCTAAAGATTTGTCAATTTTCTTGTAGATTATGTATCACATTTATAACTGAATTATTATAAGAAGACATAAAAAGTGAAGGGTAATTCCTACAATGGGAGTGGGAGAACATCAAGGTGAATTCAAGCCTTTACTGTCCCATTCCTCCTAAATGCCAATACGGTTGATCCCAAGTTTTTCATAACTCTTTCACCATCTCTGCCTGGAGTGGTGGTAAGGTGGAGCTTGGGTACTGAGGAGCACTGAAGGGATCTGGTTCCTTGGTCATCACATACCAGCAATGATGGGCCATAAACTGTGGGCAGGGTTATGCCCCCGAGATAGAAGACACCATGACCCCAAGCCATTTGGTCTGATATCATAACTCACCGATACTGTTTTTGCCGTGTTTCCAGTTCTTTACGTCTGTGCTGCTTGAGAATGTGAATTTGGTCATCACAGGCCAACTTCGCTGTGAGAAAAGGACATGTGTGAGAAGAGCCTAGGGAAGCACATTAACAACATCCAGTATTCAGGTTTCCCTCAGACACCCTTCCTGAGCCAAGTGCTTTATGTGTATTGTCTCATTTAAGCCTCAGAACGCCCCCTCATTTTATAGCGAAGAAATGGGGGCGTAGGGAGGTTGAATAGATTTGCCCTTGAACTTTACCCAAGGTCACAACCTAATTAGTGGATTTTCAACACAAGACTCAAATCCCATGCTGTTAGCTAACTCTCTTTATAAAAGACAAATCCAGTTCCTCCTCCTCCTGTCTGCTCACTCAGCAAGCCTGGGGGCTCTGAACCTCGGGGTTCTGAGAATCACATCCAGATACATGAGCCAGGCTTGGTTCTCATCGTGAATTACAGGAAGGCAGACCAATGCAATGATTCTCTGGCAGGCACAGTGTGCCCATCTCTGGCCTGCCTGTGGATTTCCACCTGGGGGCTCCCAGGACACTGCCTTTGCCAAGAATCCTGGGTCCCCTGGTGCAGAGCTGCCTTTCCACTTCAGAGGAAAGGCATTTCGTGATCTTTGGTGGATCTCTTCAAACCACTTCAGAGCAGTTCACTCCTGCATTTCTCATGCAGAGCAGAAATGGCAGCCACTGCGGGTTTCCATGTTGCCTGAGAGAATAGCAGGGACTCATGGCTCTTGTGTTTCTAAGTCCAGTTGGTTGCTTCCTGGAGAAATGTGTGACTTAAGATTCAATATACAGACGCTGACACTGTCCAGTTTCCTGTGGTGGCTACACAGAGGAATGAGAATGGAGCTTATTCTAAAACAGCCTGTCATGTCCTAGAGTGTGGGCTTTAGAAGAGATGTTCTTGGGTTTGGGTTTGGACTAGGGCTGTGTCACTTAAAGCTGTGTGACCTTGAGCAAGTTGCCTTAGCTTCTTCCCATGTAAAATGGAGATAATTAACGCTTATCTCTAGGGCCATGGTGGGGATTTAGAGAGAGACTGCAGCAAATCACTACATAAGTGCTTAGGACCAGTAAGTGCCCAGTAAATGGGAACCATGGTTATCACTGTTGTCCTTATAATTATCATGGACCTGAGTGTCCTCTTCCTCCCTCTAAGCCAGACTTCAAAGGTGTCTCATCTTTCATTTCAGGAGTGGGCAGGTGGCTAAGGGCACAGTTGGTCACACTTCTCAGGGCCTTTAGAGCAGGAGAGGTCAGATCAAGATTACCCTTTATACTATTATTTAAGGTAAAACCAGCGAACACAGTCAATAGAACCCCAACTGGCAGGATTCCAGAACATCTCCTGGAAAGGGGGTCTCTGCAGTGAAGAGCTTCTCCAGTTCTCTGTGGTGAAGAGCCGGGTTTTTAAAATTTCCATTCCATCACAGACTGACATTTTTGTAAATCAGTGGGGAGGCTCGAGGCCACTGAAGGCAAGGTGAGTATTAAATGTAACAACAGCTGTCATTGGTACATTCATCATCTCTTATCCACCTTAAAGAACCTGCCTATTTCTCAGGCTCTGAGGAGTTGTATCTCTTTAGCTTTAATGTATGAATAAATCAGAGAACATGTAAAATTGCAACCTACCAAGTCTCAAATGGCATATAGCATACTTTTTCCTGGCCCCACTGACTAACAGAACTTCTGGGAACACGGCAGGTGACAAAGCCTGGACTGACTACAGCAGAGTTCAGGGGGACAGATTCCAAAAGACTGATATGAGTCTTTCACATAGATGCTTGGAATCCCTGGGACCACAGTGACCCACTGATCTTCCTCTTTGGGCCCCAGTTCCAAGCCTGGGACTGGAGCTGCCTCATGCAGAGGTGCAATGGGCCAGAGAGCTCTGTGAGGCTCAGAACTGTTGGGTGCTGGTCTGCAATGAGGTAAGAACAGAGGTTGAGTGTACAGGTTTACAAACTTAGAGTAACTTGCTAAAATACTTCTGACTGTTGCATCTGATAATAAAAACAGGGCTTGTATTTTGAATGGCTTTGGTTTGTTTTTGATTTCATTTTTCTAGTAGTTAATTTTTGTTGTGTTTTACAAAAATGTCAGTCACCACAGAGACAGCCCTCTGACTTCTATGGTCACCCCAGGTGCAGTGGTGAAATATTAGATTCCAGAGGTTTCTATGTGGTGAGTGATTGAATCGCTTGTGGGCTGGGCCCCCTCATTTCCAGGTTGCCCAAAGGGTTGGTTGTCGTGCCATGTGGTGGACCAAAGATGGCCACAAATTCTTTGACATTTCTTCCACTGAGAGTAGGTCTATGTTCCCCTTGAGTCTGGGCGGGCTCTGTGACTGCTTGGACCAATAGAACGTGGTAGAAGTTACACTGTGCCAGTTTCCAGGGCCAGGCTTGAAGAAACTGGCAGCTTCCACTTTCTGTCTCTTGCTTTTGGAAGCCAGCCACCACAAAAAGAAGTGCAACTACCCTGAGACCACCAAGCTGTGAGAAGCCCAGGCTCTACGGGGAAGCCTTAAAAATGAGATGCCATGTGGAGAGGGAGAGACCACGGAGCCCTGAAGCACGCGAGAGGAGAACCATCTTAGAAGAGAAGCCTCTAGCCCTTCCCCTCTCCGCGGATGCCCCATGGCTCACAGAGGGACCACCCAGCTGAGCCTTTCCCAGATTCCTGACCCCTAAGATCATGAGCAAAATGAAATGGCTGTTTAAAGCCACTAAGAGTGCTACACAGCAACTGATAAGTGGAACATACTGGGTGGCTTCCATGTGCCCCTCCAGATCCACCCTTCACCTGTTCTGTCCCTGAAGGTTCCTGATCAACGCATCAAGGGCTTCACGTTCAGTTCAGCCACTGGGAACCCTGACCAGAGACTGGAGGGTACGGGACAGTGAAGAGAGGACACTTCTTCCCCAGCCTCTCTCTGTAGTGTCTCCCCAGGCTGTCTGCATCTCTACTGAGGACCAGAGCTCCTCCCAAGGCAGCTCTGGCTCCAGGACACTTCCCTTTTGGACTATTCTCGCATTCTTTCCCTCCCCCCACCCCACCAGGACTAGGAGTTCTAATGGCCCTGCACACTGGCCTACACCTTCTAAATATCCCAACTGGAAGGTGCCATATGCTTTTTTGTTGGAAAGAGATTCGGGGTCCGTGGGAAGAAGGACTACACATCTGAGACCGTGGGTAGGAAGGGGGCAGGAGGGAGATGTGGAGCTCGTGTTTCTACGATCCTGGTAGAAGAGAAGTGCCCTGTCTGCAACCTTCCCCATGCTGGCCACCGTAAGACAGGGTGACTTTTGTGATCTTCTTCCCTGCCATGAAGACAGGGGATAAAAATCCTTCCTGCTCCAATAATTTAGTTCAGAAATAATCTTGGAATTTTGTTTCTTAAGTTAAATTCCATGTCAGAAGCAGTGGGATGTGGCCTGATAGTTTTAAGAACACCAGGTAGAGAAGAACTTTTCCTCCTGTGTCTTGGTTTTCTTAGCTAAAATAGAGGGGGTACTAATCATTCTCATCTTACCTACCCTGCTAAAGTTCTGCGAAGAGCAAATGAACTAGTGATAGGAAATGTGTTGTCAGCTTGGAGGTGTTAAACGGTGGCACTGGAAGAAGCTGCTGTCCCACTCCTCATTATTCTAGTGGATGCACTAGATCATTTCAGGTTTCGAGAGTGAGCAAGCTGAAGGGTCATGAATAAGGTACGGCAGGATTTTGCCAAGGCACGGATTTGACTCACACACGCTAAGAGGCTGGTATGCAAGGGGGGAGTCATTCAAAGGGAAAGAGGCCTTAGCTGACCCCCGCCATCTGCTCCTCTCTCCTCCTCCTCCAACCAGGCCAGTTGCATGTCTCTTACCAAGAATGGCCTCCCGAGGAAGTGCCAGATTGGGGTTTGCACATTTGAGGGTCTTGCTTAAGAGGGTATATTTTGGGTTCTTTTCTCTTTCAGCAAAAAGTGGGACTTAAGTTTAATGACTGGTGACCGTCGAACACCAGGCCTGCCCATGGTTCCTCTGAGCTGGCACTCAGGCACTCCTGGTCAACTCCATCCTTTTCCTGGCCTGCATGGGGTCCCTGGAGCCCAAGCCCTACTGTGACCTCACAGAGAGGAGAGCTGAGAACTCAGCTGAAGAACTGCCCATCCAGGGGCACGACCCAGGGGTACGTGTTACTAGGGACCCCAGTTACCCTCTGGCAAAAAGGGGGTCATAATCTTCTCCTGAAGGACTTTATAGCAGAGAGGGGACATGGCTGGATGGAGCCTGGGGCCTGTCACTTCCCCCCTCTGAACCTGGGGCTTGTTAGTACCTGGAGGAAGGCCACACCTCCTACAGGTGCATCGAGGCACGAAGCAGGTGCTCAACCACGGACAGCATGGTTATTATTCCCATGGATACAGTTCTTCGAGGAAGGAGTGCCTGCAAACTCTCTCATTCCCCAGAAGCCCAGGGAGTGGAAGGGGCCTGAGCCGCTCACCTCGTCCATCTCTCAGGACAATCTCGCTCTCGCCTGAGATCCAGCGGTAGCAGGGGAACTCAATGTAATCCCCGCAGGGCGTCTTCAGTGTGATGTACTTCAGGTACCAGTCGTCATGGAACCAGTACTTGCGCTTCTCGATTCTGATCAGCTGGATGTCGCCCAGTTCGTCATCAACTATCACATTGTAAGAATCAACCTGAGAAGGAGAAAAGGCAAGTAAGACCATCTGGGAGCTCCTGAGCCTTTGAATCACCCTCAATTCATTTAGCTGAGATGTCTGCCAAATGCCTGCCCTTGGCACGGCTCTGCTGCGCCCTGGGTGACAGAGATGGCCAATTCCCCAGCTCTACCCTTAGGAGATGGAAGTCTAGTGAGCAAGGGATGGCGCTGCTCAGAGAGAGACATTCTGCTGTCTGCGCACAGCCCAGTGCCAGGCCAGGCTCAGTGAGGGCCTCTGCAGCTGCCCCCACTCACAGCAAGGGCGGCAAGCCTGCTGGCCCTGCTACCTTACAGGGCTAGATGGGACAAACTGGCCCTCGCACGCAGGGGCAGCCCTTTACAGCTTGCAAAGGGCTTGCTGACGTTGCTATAGATCCCACAACAACTTTGGGAGGAGTGGGGAGTTATGACCTGTGTCTCAGATGAAGACAGTGAGGTTCAGTAAGCCCCACTTCTACTACTAATTGGCAGAGCTGGAATTCCAATCCAGGCCTTTCCGTATCTCTCTCATTCTCAGTGGGGCAAATAACTGAGTGCAAATGGGGAGGCTCAGATAAAAGTGAAGTCACACAGATTCAAGCTGTCCTGGGGCCTCTGCAGTTCACTGAGCCACAGTGATGCCAAGAAAATCAGATAAGCAGCGTCCACTATATCCAAGGCACAGTGGTGGACTGAGGCTGGCCTTGCTACCTCAGGCCACGTGCAGCACTACTCCCCAGGCTGTTGCCAGGCTCCTGACCCCAGGAGACGGGCTGGCGCAGTGGCAGTGCAGGGCAGCCCCTCCACGGCTGCTGCATGATCTGCGTATGTGCAGCTCTGGATGGCAGATGGGAAGGAAGGATGGGGGCTCAAGCATTGCATCGGGTGTTCCAAAGACCAGTAGGTTTGGGGAGCCCCAGACTCAATGCCCTCTGAGGCACTTTCTAAGCCAGATTTCACCCATCCTTGAACTTTTCCCTTGGTGGCAGGCTTAGAGTTCTCAGTGTGATGGTGAAGTAAGGGGAGGGGAAGGGTGTTCATCTCGCACATGACCCCACGCATCCCCATTTCCATCCTTCTCCCTCCAAGTGCCAGGAGACCCCTGGGAGGACTTCTTAAAGGGAGTGGGAAGTTGAACATTTTCAGCAAACCCCTTGGCTCTGAGCACAGTGAGTAGCTTGCATGTCCTGGCTGCCTCAGATGCCAGATGCTTGTGGTCAGAAAGGGAAGTCTCTTCCTAGTGCCCTGTGGTCTGGGCCTGGGTCCTCAGTTAGAAACAGTTCCTGGGGACAGAGGAGCCAGCCTGTGTGCTGGGTCCCTAACAGGTGTGGCAGCACATCTGTCCTGCCAGATGCCCATCCTGCAGGTGAAAGAACCCTCCTGCCCCACAGCGTGTCTTATGGGATACCAGGGGCCACAGGCGAGGTCACAGAGAGCATTGACCCCCAGGGCCTGTGGGGCCTCAGGCAGAGGGGCCTGTCTGTACCACAGGGCGCCGATCCGTGGGGAGAAGGCGGCAGGCCCCGGATAGAGTTGGGAGAGGAGTCCCAATGAGGGGCTGGATGACCTGAGGAGCTGGGAGGAGGGAGAGGAAAGGAAGGACACAGCTCTTGTTGGGTGGCTTCCCAGGGGTGGGGAGAGAAGGGAGGTCCCCGAGCTGAGGCATCAGTGGGCCAGGGCAGGAAGGTTTTGATGGAACATGGGGCCCAACGTCCACCTGGAGAAGCAGAGTGGGGACTGGTGGCTTAAGACTGGACGTTTGCAGGGCCCACCCCATTCCAAGTCCCACCTGCCGCGAGGATCTGCAGAGACCGTGGCCCTCCTGCGGGGTCAAGACAGAGATTCCCACCGAGGACTGGAGGGAGGGCAGTGAGGGGCAGAGGGCGAGGTGAGCCTGAGTGTCAGGGCAGCTCAGAAAGCCTCAGGGGCCTTGAGTTCACATCCCAGCTCCAAAGTAACTGACCAGGGGCCAGGGTAAACTGTTTCACTCTCTGAGGCTATGTTTCTTCATCTATCAAGGGGAGATCACGCTTAGCTTTCAGGACCATTGAGAAGTCCAAATGACATGATGCCTGAGTGGCCTCCTTTCTCCAGAGGCACAGGCCACCAGCTGCTGTGTGTATCGGAACCACCTGGTCCTCCCTCCTTGACTCCTGGGGGGTCAGCAAGTCCCACACTGACTGCGAGCGGCTCTGAGCTAGCACGGGCCCCTGCACTGAGGTCCATGCTTGACTACATGTGCCACATTGAGTAGCCAGAGTAGAGATGGGAGGAAGAAATTAAGCCCATGAGCAGAAACAACTTGGCTCAAAACCTGAAGGGAGTTCCTGTGAGGATGGAGAAGGGGCCTTGAGGCCGAGTGAGAACTGGAGGCATTTTTGTTGCTGGCGGTTCAGGCCGAGCAAAGGCAAGTCAGCGTGTGTTGAGGCCTGGGCCCGGGCTCGCGGTGGCTGCTCCAGGGGACACGGCTTTCCTGTGGCTCCGAGCGGCTAGAGGAGGCTGCAGGTGTCTGGGAGGTTGATGCCAGGAAGGCTGAGGTGAAGGGGGAGAGGACGGCCATCTCAAGTAACAGGCGCCACACGCATCTGAGTTGGAAGACTCTCATGGGAGGGAGGAGCCTCGGATCACAGAGGGAAGGGAGATGGGGCCCAGGGAGCCGCTCCAGGGCGACTCTCAGAGGGACGGCCAGCTGTCCAGCTGCGGGTGGGGATTGATAAGGAAGAGACGGAGTAGCTTCTCCGAGAGAAGGGAGAGCAGGGTCACCCTGGGCACACCTGTGGTGCAGTCACAGGAGAATGGGCCCTCCAGGTCACCCTTTCCCAATGACCCACAGGCACCTGGCAGAGGGCCCTGGAGTTTCACCCAGATGAAATCACTGGACAGACCTATAGGCACTCAGTAGGCCATCTGACAGGGTCTTGCGATGGGAGAGGACTGCCAGTCTGGCTTGTCTCTGGCTGGCCCTGGCTTCAGGCCCGGTGCTACAGGAGGTGAACCAGGGCCCGAGTTCAGTCCCACCTAACTCAGGCAGTCTCAGGGACAAAGTCTGGTGACACTGACACTGGCATCCAAGGGAGCCACTGCTAGAGAGTCACAAGGGATAGAGAGGGGCCTCCAGGAAGATCTCAGGGTCCTGTGTGTCAAACAACAAAGTCAGGTCTTAGGAAGATACAAAGAGCTACAGGGTGTGACGACCTTCCTTCCTCCTCTCCCTGGGCCAGTATGCTGGTGGATACTGTGTCTGTTGACTAATTTGCCTTGACACGTTAATATCACATGTCCATTCTGCACAGTGTACAGTATCAACAGTGGATGGCACGGCGCATAACAGGCCCTCAATAAATACAGTACATGTGCATGGCCGAGTGGATGATTATCTCATTTTATAGTTGGAAACTGAGGCTCAGAGAGGTCAGGCAGCTACCATGCTAGTGAGTAACTGGTGGCCCCACAATTAGAACCCACACCTGTGTGATGGCCCAACCTCTCACTGTTTCCCATGGCCACATCGTGGGAAAAGCCTTGGCCTGGGAGCCAGGTGACCTGGCTTTGAGCCCTGGTTCAAGCCCTCCATGGAGTATGAAGGGGCAATGTGGGGTGGGGTGGAGGACAAGGAAAAGCTTCCTACAAGGTGGCATTTGAGGCAGCTCTTGGGAGTTGGTAAGATTTCAGAGGTGAGTTGAGTGGAGAAGAAGGGGAATGGGCAGGGCATTTTGAATGTAGAGAAAGGAGGTGGGGAATTCGCATGTGAGAGGAGGAGGCTGGAGCATGGAGTTCTCGGGGCAGAGGTGGTGGGTGCAGTGGTCAGACACTAGAAAGAGACATGGAGCCTGGGAAATGTGATATTCACCAGCGTCCTTTCTCAGAAGGGCCAGTTTGCTGATTTCACCCGTTGCTCTCAATCCTCTATTGGGTACACAACTTTAAGGCTTTTGAGTATTTCAGCAAATTGTTAGCTGGCCAGTTTTTTGCTTGATCTTTATATCAACATTTAAAGAAAGGTTTCATTTGTTTCTGTCCCAGATCCCTGCTAGAGCAAGGACAGAGAAGAGTCATGATGTGGTCCAGCCTGACTGCCTGTCTTAGATGAGGGTAGTGAGGGGCTGGTGGGCGGTGGGAGGGGAGAGGAGGGGGCTGTGGAGTAGAGACAGAGGGAGATGATTAAGGGGTGGACAAGGGAGAGGCTGGGGCAGAGAGAGGGAGAAAAGGGGCAGTGGTTAGGGAGACTGAGGGAGCAAAGAATGAGGGAGCTGGGGGAATCTAGGAGACAGCAGAAGGGAGAAATTGGAGCAGAAAAGAAGAGAGAAACGAGGGACATGGGGAATTGTGGGGAATAGGGAGCAGAGGAAGGAAGAGAAAGAGGAAGAAGAGGCAGAATGTAGGGAAGAGATGGGACAGAGAGGGAAGGTGGAGGATAGAGAGATTGAGGGTCAGAAGGAAATATTTACTCTTCAGTTCTATATTATCATTTCTGAGAAGGCGGTATTCTAGAGTACATTCTTCATGAATATATTGTAAGAATATTCACTGAAAATATTTAAGAAGTACAGTTGTAAGACTTGTTCACATGTACTTAGTATATCATCCATGTATCATTCAAGGATGATATACTAAGCATCACCCTACTGCCTTTCGCTTTCCTAAAAGTGATGCCAGGGAATGAAAAAGGGTCAGGTAAGATTTCCCAGAAATCTTCGGATCTGTGAAAGTTATCCCATCGGGACTTGAATTACTTTAAATCGACAGAGTCAAAGAAATCAATCTGCTAAATTTGGGCTAGTCTCTGGGCTATGTGGGTCCACCGCCTGGGCCTTCCCAGCAGATGGCGTGACGGTTGACAGGACAATCTCACCTGCGAAGGACTCCTATTCCCAGTCCTGTCCTGAATCACTTGGCAGAACTCTGATGAGAATAACCAGGGATTTGTGACTCAATTTATTGAGAAAAAAATCAGTCCCATCCATTATAGGACTGAATTTTGCATGGGGGAATGCGGTATTGACCTGCCAATGACCTGGAAATGACTGAATTGGTTGCCCAGAAAAAGTCTTTACTGTTGTTACTGTAACTGTTATTATCTATAATGATTGTAACACTTTTCGGGTAAAATGGGTTAGCCTTATCTCCTCTGCAAGTATTTCCTCTAAGATTTCTCCTTCACCTTTACCCAAATGGGACGAATTGTCCTTAAGAGACATTGGCTGCAGATTGAGGAAGTAGCTCTGGGCTGTGCAAGACCAAGTGTGGAGTAACTTTGCATCAGCAGGACCTTTCTCAAAAGATGATTTTTTTCAAAGAGCCTTTTGGAGCCAGCGATTCCCCTGCAGTGCCCCTCCTGACCTGCCCCCTCTTACCACAATGGAAATGTGACATGCAAATCTCTCCTGAAATTTGCTGCTGGACTCTCACTGAAGTGTTTAATCATAATGTCATTTGAATGAATTCTCAGGGTGGGGAAATAATGAACAGAGGGATGCTTTCACCTCCTTCCGACGACCCTTTTATGGTCACAGCCCCGTACCTCCCGTCTGAGAAGCCACACCCGGCTGCTCATGCTGCACACTGATGTGTGTCGTGTGTGGAGAACGGACCCACTGCGGACCACTTATAAAGGCAGAGAAGTCTGTAACCTGTTCTCCTCCCATAAGTGTTGGGGGAATCCACGAAATAATGGAAATAATTATTTCTGACGGTGCTTCAGAATGGCTGAGGGTGTCATCATCCCAAATGGATGACTCATTAGCCCTCCTGCACCACCGTCCTCTGGGCCAGTTCCCTGGTTGGGGAACCAAACAATAGGAGGTAGTTCTTATACTCAACTCCTAACTCTTCTAGAAGGGTACTCTAGCCACATTAATATGACGAACCTGGCTAAGTGTCAGATGGGCTTATAGCGAGGTTCTGAGGCTCCTGGGTAGGAATCAAGCTCACTTTGAGTTTGGAATCTGGAAAAGGAGTGGACTATTATTTGCTTACTTTAGGCTCTGCAGACCTAAAACACGCTTCATGAATATTATCCAAGAAGTATTTGGTTGAACCATATGAAATTGCCAGTTTTATTTGTCAAAAATAGTCAACTATGAGCAATTCCTTGTGGTTCAACCAAATAATGAAGAGATAAAAAGACAGCTTTGTGGAATCTAAGTCTTTTTGGTCCAGTTCAGAAGCTGGGGGTGGCAGAAGGGAACAGATATTTCCTGGGCACCTGTACTGTGTTGGAGCTGTCACAATAGTTGCTTCATGAGCACTTAAGTAATGAGCACTTAATAAGCCCAGTGGATTGGGCACATCACACCAAACACTTGGCGAGGATCGCCACCTGCGGTGCTCACAGAGAAAGCTACAGGCTGGAATTCACGGCCAGGTCAGCATGGGGAGCCCACTTCTGAATGAATCCTCACACAGCGCCTGGCACCACAGACTAGACGTGCAGTCAACATGGGCTCCCTTTGCTCCCCGAACTCCCAGGCTCCAGGGTCTCTGGTGAGGAGGGGAGAGGGGAAGCCCTCCTCTCTCTTCCTCTTCTGAGCCCTCACACTCTGGGTGGAAGTGTTCCCTGGTGTACACTCTGCTGGGAGCCAGCGACGACCTCCAGGTTTGCAAAAGGCTTCTCCTGGCCTGGGTCTCTGGTTCCCTCTGCATTCCTATGGGGACCTGAACTGAGAATGGGAGCTGCCCAGGTGTGGACACATAAGCTAGTGCCACTCTGGGCCACCGGCTCAGACTCCTAGACCAGCCTGAAGCCAACCCTTGTACTTTACATTTGGGGAAACTGAGGCCCAGAGAGGGGGCAGAGTGAGCTAGTGGTCAGGCCCGGATGGAACTCAGGCCTCTGGACCCCCAGCCCTGCGCGTTCTCCCCACAGCCGAGATGCCATCTGTGGAGCCCTAGGAAGTGGGGCACAAGTAATGGTGGTCACAGCGCTTGCCCAGTTAAGTGGCCTCTCAGAGCCCCTCGCCCCCGAACTTGGGTCCCGGCCGCCCCGACGTCCGCACCCTGTCCCGGCCACCCCAGCCCGTGGCCTCGCGTCCAGGGCCGCGCGTCCTCACCGCCCCGCGCTCGAAGTCGTTGTAGAAGGGCTTGTCCAGCAGGTGCTTCTCACTGCAGCCCGCGGAGCCCACGAGGCTGAGGTAGATGTAGTCGTCGGTGCCCGCGAACCACTGGCTGCCGGTGGCCACGGTGACGGTGTAGGAGGGCATGGTGGCGCGCAGCGAGGGCCGCGGGGCGCGGGCGCAGCGAGCACTGGGAGCCTCGGCGCGCCGGTCCGCGGGCCTCCGCCCCTCGCCCACCCCGCGCGGCAGCTTCCGGCCTCTGAGCGTCCGGGGCCCCTGCCGCCCCCTCCCCTTCCTGCCCGCCCTGCCCCCGGCCCCGCCCTCCCGGAGCTCTGACCTCGCCGGACCCGCCTCGGACTCGGTAAGCGCACCCGTCCCTGCACCTCACCCCCTCCACCTGGCCTCTGTTTTGGCAGTCAGGGGACTGGGGCCACCTCAGCTGCTATCCCCTCCTCCCTCCCTCCATTCTCTCACTCAGTTTCTCATTCATTGTTTTCACTCTTCACCCTTCCCTCTTGCCTCGGCTTCCCTCACTGCCAAGCCCTTGTGAGGCATTAGGGTTGGACTCAAGGGACGCCTAGAAAACCAGACACAGTCCCCGCTCTCACCAAGTCCCCGGGGTTAGAGGGAGGCCGCGCGACTGGGGCACTTAGCCATGCTGTGATTACTGAGAGCAGGGGTGCTCTGGGAGTCTACAGCGGGAAGAGGAGCCCACCTGGGGAGTCAGGAAAGCTTTTGGAGGGGTGACACCTGAGCTGGTACTGTGCAACGCAGAGACTTCCGTGGGCATCGGCTTCTTCCACAGGCTTGGCTGAATGTCACTCTGCGCCGGGTGCAGGTGGGCACTGAGGTGAGTCAGGTGCCAGCCACGCTCAGGCCTGGAGATTGGCAGTGTGTAGTGGGAGGCAGGGCAGCCAGAGAGAGGGAGGCCAGGATAAGAAAACCCGAATCTGGACACCTAAGGGGTTGTCTGGAGGAGGCTGGTGCGCTCGGAGGCGAGGGGTTGCAGGACTCGAGGGCAGGGAGGCTGGGCGTGTGATGGGAAAGGGAGTAGACTTGTTTGGAGATGGCTTCTGGGAATGGACCCATGGCTGGAAGTCCTAGGGAAGAAGATGTGGACTCCACAGCAAGGATGTTCCATGAGTTAGAGGTGGTGCTTGGAAAACCCGCTGCCTGGCAGAGTAATTGGTTGGCTATCATTTACTTATTAATTAATTAATATTTCAATTTATTAAAAAAATTTTTATCGGCTTTCTAACTGATGATGGGCGAGGTTTGGAAGGGATGCTAGTAAAAGGCTTTGGACACTAGAAGGAAGCTTCCTGCGGGTGGTAAGCTTTCCAACTGCTGTGACCTGATCTCAGAAGTCTTCTGTATTCCCCTACACGTCCTCTGTACCCAGCTTCAGAACTGGGTCTGACTGTGGTACACATTCAGTAATGAGTTGAACTAAATTTAAAAATAAGTTCATTCCACGTGAGGTGGTGGGTACATCAAGTCACCTGTTCTGCACACTCACTTTTGGGGACGGGCAAAAAAGGGCAGGCTCAGGGCAGTCTCCCCATTTCTGGGAGCCTGGGCTCCATCTGGTGGCAAGTCCCACTTTCTCCTCTGCCTGGCAGGACCACCACTCTGGACAGAGAGAGAGTGAGTACCTGCCATTCTCTACAGGTGGGAGATGAGGGCAGATTTCAGTGGGACTGGCTTTATTTATCAAAGGACAAACACCAGAGGGATTCTCTGGGAGTCAAATTGTAGGACATGAAAGACTCTGGCCACAGCTGAGATAGGGTGGATGAAGATAGCACAAAAGTGGGATCCAACCCCTGCCAGGCAAAATATATGTTCCAGGAAACCCTGGAGAAGGTGTGAAGGATGGCTCTGGAATTGTCCTTCAAATCTAAGAATAATAGGGCTATTGTTTTGCTAAAAAAAAGGAAATACAATATATTTTTTGATGAAAGTAATGAACTATCTTTGTAGAAAATAAAGAAAAGTTTGATACACAAGTAAAACTCATAACAATATGCAGAAAAAACAATTAGTAAACATTTACTAATTACATTAGACATTTTTACATTAAGAGCACATTGTAAGTGCAATTTCCTGTTTTATTTCCATTTTCCTTAATATTATAACATATATTTTCCTATGTAATTTCACATTTTAAGTATTTCATTGACTGTGTAATATTTAGTTGTATGGATATACCACCATTTCCTTAATTAGTCCACTATTATTGGGCATTTAGGTTGCTTTCCCTCATAAATAATGCTATAGTACATATTTTGTGCTTAAAACATTAAAAAAATTTTTTCTTAATATAGGGACTTAGAAATGGGCCAAAGCATATGAACATTTTAAGACCTTTTTAACATGTTATTAAGCTACTTGCCCAAGCACTGAGTTAATTTATACTCATGCCATTTACTCTCATGCAGAACATGGAATGTTTGTTTCATAGAAACTTTGCCACCTTGGGATAGTTTCCAAAATATCTCCAACTTGTCCTCACTGCTCTGCCCTGGCTCAGGCTTTCAACACCTCCTGTATGGATTGTAGTGACTACTTCCTACCTAATCCCTTTACCTCTAGTCTAACTCCCATCCCCCCACCCGTTTCCCAATTCTAGCTAGAATTATTTCTCTTTAACATAGGTGGGATCATCTACTGCCTTAAAGTCCATCATTGCATGCTTTTCATTCTTTCTTTCTTCCCTTCCTCCCTCCCTCCCTCTCTCCCTTCCTTCCTTCCCTCCTTTTTTACAGCTTTATGGAGATGTAATTAGCATGCCATACAATTCACTCATTTAAAGCATACAAGTCAGTGGTGTTTAGCAATATTCAGAGAGTTCTGAGACCATCACCACAATCAATTTCAGAGTATTTTCATCATTCCATTAGTAGTCACTTCCCATTGCCCTCCTCATCTTTCCAGTCAGGGTAAACACACCTATTTTCTGCTTTATAGATTTGCCTATTCTGGACATTTCATACGAGTGGAATCATACAATATGTGCCATTCTGTGACTGACTTCTTTCACTTAGTATCATTTTTCCCCCCCAGATTCATCCATATTGCAGCAAGTATCAGTACTTTATTCCTTTTTGTTGCTGAATAATAATCAATTTTATGGATACACCACATTGTGTTTATCCATTCATCAGCTGATGGAAGTTTGAGTTGCGGCTATAATGAAAAATGATGTTATGAATATTCATGTATAAACTTTTGTGTATGCATACATTTTCAGTTCTCTTGGGGAGATAACTAGGAGGGGAATTGCTGGATCATATGGTAACTCTCTGTTTTTAGCATTTTGAGGAAATGTCATATTGTTTTCCAAAGTGGCTGAACCATTTTACATTTTCATCAGCAATATATGATTCCATTTTATCCATATCCTCACCAACACATTATACTCTTTGTGAAGGGGTATCTCATTGTGGTTTTGATTTGCACTTTTCTAATGGCTAATGATGTTGAGTATCCTATCTCATGCTATTGGCCAATAATATATCCTCTTTTGAGAAATGTATATTCAGATCTTTGACCCATTAAAAAATTTAGCTTATTTATCTTTTCATTATTGAGTTGTATGTCTTCATACTTCCTGATAAGGGGCTGGATATTTTGTTGCTTTTGTGGGTTGTCTTTTCACTTTTTTATGGTTATATTTGAAGCACAAAAGTTTTTAATTTTGAGCAAGCCCAATATATATATATATTTTTTTTTCTTTTGTTGCTTGTGATTTTAATACCATATCTAAGAGACTGTTGCCTATGCTAAAGTCACAAAATTTTACTCCTATGTTTTCTTCTAAGAAATTTGTCATTGGAGTCTTCATTTAGACCTATGATCCATTTTGCTAATTTTTATGTATGGTGTGATATGGGGATCCAAATCCATTCTTTTGCATATGAATTTCCAGTTGTCCTAAAACCATTTGTTAAAAAGAAGATTCTTTCTCCATTGAATTGTCTTGGCATCTTGGTAAAAAGTGAATTCACCATAAATGTAAGGGTTTATTTCCGGACTTTCAGTTTTATTCCATTGACCAATATGTGTATCTTTCGTCAGTGCCACACTGTCTTGATTACTGTAACTTTATAGTAAGTTTTGAATTGGGAAGTGTGAATCTGCCCTTGTTCTTTATTTTTCAAGAATGTTTTGGCTATTTTGTGTTATTGCATTTTCATATAAATTATAGGCTCAACTTGTCAATTTCTGCAAAAAATAAAAGCAAGCTGGGATTTTGATAGGGATTGCACTTAAACTGTAGATCAACTTGGGGAATATTGTTATCTTAACAATATTAAGTCCTCTAAACAAGGAACTGGGATATAATTCAATTTATCTAAATCTTTTCTAATTTATTTTAATAGTTTTGTAGTTTTCATTGCACTTTATTTTGTTAAATTTATTCCTGAATATTTTGTACTCTTTTTTGAAGGAAAGCTATATATATGTATATATGTTTTTTGATCTCTCCAACTTTATTAGGGTATAACTGACAAATAAAAATGGCATATATTTGAAGTGTGCAACATCAGGTTTTGATGTATAAATACATTGTGACATGCTTACCGCAATCAAGCAAGTTAACACATCCATCACTTCACATAGTTACCATTTCTTTTTTTTGGCTTGGCAAGAACACTTAAGATCTACTCTATTAGCAAATTTCAAGTATACAAAACAGTATTATTAACTATATTCACCATGCTGTACGTTAGATGCCCAGAACTTATTCATCTTGTTACTGAAAGTTTGTACCCTTTGACCAACCTGTCCTGATTTTCCCTACCTCTGCCCCTGGTAACCACTGCTCTACCCTCTGGCTTTGAGTTTGACTTTTTAAGATTCCACATAGAAGTGAGATCGTACAGTATTTGCTTTCTGTGTCTGGCTTATTTTACTTAGCGTGATGTCCTCCAAGTTCATCCATGTTGTCACAACTGGCAGGATTTCCTTTTTTATGGCTGAATAGTATTCCACTGTGTGTGTGTGTGTGTGTGTGTGTGTGTGTGTATGTATACACACACACATATACATATATACACATATATTTGTATACATATATACATCACATATATATCACATTTTCTTCATTCATTCATCAAAACTTAGGTTGTTTCCATATCTTGCTATTGTGAAACAATGCTTCGATGAACATCAGAGTGCAGATATCTCTTCAAGATCCTGATTTCATTTCCTTTGGATATATGCACAGAGGTGGGATTGCTGGATCATATGGTAGTTCTATTTTT
The DNA here is from genome assembly GCF_965194825.1 of Balaenoptera physalus. Lineage (NCBI taxonomy): Eukaryota > Metazoa > Chordata > Mammalia > Artiodactyla > Balaenopteridae > Balaenoptera > Balaenoptera physalus. The sequence goes on along the minus strand of NC_138893.1, from coordinate 69,555,481 downwards.
AATTTTTTGAGGAACCGCCATACTGTTTTCCATAGTTGCTACACCAATTTACATACCAGCAATGTACAAGAGTTCCCTTTACTCCACATCCTGACCAATGCTTGTTATCTCTTATCTTTTTGTTAATAATCCTAACAGGTGTGAGGTGGTATCTCACTGTGGTTTTGATTTGCATTTCTCTGATCATTAGTGATGTTGAGCACCTTTTCATATACCTGTTGGTCATTTGCTCACCTTCTTTGGAAAAATGTCTCTTCAGACCTTTGCCTATTTTCAAATTGAATTTTTTTTTTTTTTTTTGCAGTTGAGTTGTATGAGTTCCTTTTTCCTTGTATAGTTTGGAGGTTAACCCCTTATCAGATATATGGTTTGGAAATATTTTCTCCCATCCAGTAGGTTGTCATTTCATTTTGTTAATTGTTTCCTTTGCTGTGCAGAAGCTTTTTAGTTTGATGTAGTCCTACTTTATTTTTACCTTTGTTGCCCTGCGCTCTTGGTGTCATCCAGAAATCATTGCCAAGACCAATGTTAGGGAGCTTTTCCCCTATGTTTTCTTCTAGGAGTTTTGTGGCTTCAGGTCTTACATTTAAGTCTTTTATCCATTTTGAGTTGATTTTGCATATGGTGTAAGATAAGGATCTGATTTCATTCTTTTGCTTGTGGATATCCAGTTTTCCCAACATAATTTATTGAAGAGACTATTCTTTCCCCATTGTGTATTCTTTGCACCCTTTTCATAGGTTAGTTGGCCATATATATGTGGATTTATTTCTGAACTCTCTTTTTGTTCCGTTGGTCTATTTTTATGCCAGTACCATACTGTTGGCATCTGTTTTTATGCCAGTACCATACTGTTTTGATTACTATATAACTTTGTAATATAATTTGACATCCAAAAGTGTGATACCTCCATCTTTGCTCTTCTTTCTCAATATTGCTTTGGCTATTCATGGTTCCATATGAATTTTAGGATTGTTTTTTCGATTTCTGTGAAAAATCCTGTTGGAATTTTTATAGATTGATTGCATTGCATCTATAGACGTTGGATTGCATTGAATCTGTACATTATTTTGTGAAGTATGGACATCTTCACAATGTTAATTCTTTTAATCCAAGAACATGGAGTATCTTTCCATTTTTTTTGTGTCTTCGAGTTCTTTCATCATTATCCTATAGTTTTCAGTGTGCTGATCTTTTACCTCCTTGGTTAAATTTATTCCTGGGTATGTTAATCTTTTTGGTATCACTGTGATTGGAATTGTTTTTTAAATTTTATTTTCAGATTGTTCATTGCTAGTGTATAGAAAAACATTTGATTGATGTATATTAATTTCATATTCTGCAAACTTGCTGAACTTGTTTACTGATTCTAATGGTTTTGCATGTGAGTGTGTGCATATTCCATCTATGCAAGATCATGTATGAGAGATTAGCGACATTTTACTTCTTATTCACCTTTCTGGATGCCTTTTATTCTTTTTTCTTGCCTAACTGCCTTGGCCAGAACCTCTAGCACAAGGCTGAATCTAAGTGGTGAAAGCAGGCATCCTTGTCTTGTTCCTGATTTAATACATGTGTCTTTTAAATCAGTTAAGAGAAGAAAGGAAAAAATATACACTTGTACTGAATTGTACTGTATTTTATAATTACCTATATAACTACATTCACTAGTTCTCTTTTTTTTCTGGGTGGGTTCAAATTATTGTCTGATGTCACTTGCTTCATCCTAAAAAACTTCTTTTAGTGTTTCTTTTAAGGTTAGCCTGCTACCAATGAATTCTGTCTGAGAATGTCTTTATTTCATCTTCATCTTTGAAAGGTAGTTTTGCTGGATATACAATCCTTTTTATTATTGTGGTAAAAATACATAAAATAAATTTATCTTTTTTTAAATTTCATTTATTTTTCTAGAAATTATATTTTACAAAAGTTTCTCTTTATTGTGGTAAAACATATATAACATAAAATTTACTACCATTTACGTAATTTTTAGGTGTACAGTCAGTGGCTTTAAGTACATTCATAATGCTTTGCATCCCTCTCCAGAACTTTTTCAACTTACTGAATGGAAACTCTGTACCTATGAAACAGTAACTCTCTGTTCCCCCCTATCCACAGCCCCTGGCAATCGTCAATTTATGTTCTGTCTTTATGAACTTGAGGTACTCTAAATACCTCATATATGTGAATCATACAATATTTGTCCTTTTGTGCCTGGCTTACTTCACTCAGCATAATGTCTGACATGTCTAACGTTTTGTAGCATGAGTCAGTTCATTCCTTTTTTAAAGGCTGAACAATATTCAATTTTACCACATTTTGTTTATCCATTCACTACTGATAAGCATTTAGGTTGCTTTTACTTTTTGGCTAATGTGAATGATGCTGCTATGAACATTGGTGTAAAATATCTGTTAATATCCCTGCTTTCAGTTTTTTGGGGTATATACCCAGAAGTGGAGTTGCTGTATCATATGGTAATTCTATGTTTAACTTTTTTTGAGGACTCACCACTGTTTTCCACAGTCGCTGCAGCTTTTTACATTTATACCAGCAGTGCACAGGGTTCTGATTTCTCCAGATCCTCACCAACCCTGTTTTTTTAATGTTGTTTTGATAATAGTCTTTCTAATTGGTGAAAGGTTACATTTCATTGTGGTTTTAATTTTTATTTTCCTAGCGATTAGTGATGTTAAACATCTTTTCATGTGTTTATTGGCCATCTGTATGTCTTCTTGGGAGAAATTTTCATTTAAGTCCTTTGCTCAATTTTGAATCACATTGTTAAATTTTTTGTTGTTAAGTTGTAGGAGTTCTTTATATAATCTGGATATTAATCCCTTATCATATATATGATATGTAAAAAATTCCCTCATTTCATGAGTTGTCTTTTCACTATGTTGAAAGCATTCTTTGATACACAAAATTTGGAATTTTGGTGAAGTCCACTTTATTTTTTCTTTTGTTGCCTATGCTTTTGTTGTTATATTCAATAAATCATTTGTCAAATCCAAGGTCATGAAGATTTCCCCCTGTTTTCTTATAGGAGTTTTATAGTTTTAGGTCTTGAGTTTTGGTCTTTGATCCATTTTTTTCAAAAAATTTTTTTATTTACAATATTGTGTTAGTTTCAGGTATACAGCAAAGTGATTTGATTATACATATATATGTATATATCTATATTCTTTTTTTGGATTCTTTGCCTTTATAGTTTATTACAAGATATTGAATGTTCCCTGTGCTATACAGTAAATCCTTATTGTTTATTTTATATATGGCAGTGTGCATTTGTTAATCCCATACTCCCAATTTATCCCTCCCCACCCCTGACACTTTGGTAACTATAAGTTTGTTTTCTATGTGTCTTTGATCCATTTTGAGTTAATTTTTGTATGTGGTATAAGTGTTCAACTTATTCCGGTACCACACTGCTTTGATTACTTTGTAATAAATTTTTAAATCAGGAATTGTGATGTTTCCAGCTTTGTTTTTCTTTTTTGAGATTATTTGGCAATTCAAGGTCCCTTGCTATTCCATATGAATTTTAGGATGGACTTTCTGTTTCTGAAAAAAAAAAATTGTTGGGATTTTGGTCGGAATTGGATTGAATCTGTACATTGTTTTGGGTAACATTGACATCTTAACAAGGTTAAGTCTTCCACTCATTAACATGAGATGTTTCTTTCATTTATTTGTGTCTCTAATTTTTTTTAGCAATGTTTTATAGTTTTCTGTGTACAATTCTTTTATCTCCTTGGTTAATTTTATTTCAAAGTATTTTATTCTTTTTGATGCTATTGTAAATGGAATTGCTTTCTTAATTTCCTTTCCAGGTTGTTCATTATTATATAGACATGCAACAGATTTTTGTGTGTTGATTTTGTATCCTGCAACTTTGCTGAATTCATTTGTTTTTTTCTAACATTTTTTTGGGGGGTGTAGAATCTTTAGGGTTTTCTACACATAAGATCATGTCATCTGTGATGAAAGACAGTTTTACTTCTTCTTTTCTAATTTGGATGCCTTGTATTTCTTTTCTTTGCCTAATTACTTTGGCTAGCACTTCCTATACCAAGTTAAATGGATGTAAGATTCTTGGTTGACAGTTTTGTGCTATTATGGCAGGAAGGGGGACCCCTTCCAGGGCCCAAGAGTAGGCTCTTGTCTAACACTTGGAAATGAATTGTTCAAGGATACACACGTGCTGACAAAGCAAGAGACTATTGGGAAGGGGCGCCCAGGCAGACAGCAGCAGGGTAAGGGAAACCAGGACATCTGTTCTGCCACGTGGCTTGCAGTTTCAGGTTTTATGGTAATGGGGTTAGTTTCCGGGTTGTCTCTGGCCAATCACTCTGACTCAGGCTCCTTCCTGGTGGCACGCGCATCACTCAGCCAAGATGAATTCCAGCAAGAAAGATTCTGGAAGGTTGTTAGGACAAATGGACTGGAGTCTTCTCTCTCTTTTTGACCTTCCCCGAATTTTTCTGGTTGGTGGTAGCTTGTTAGTTCCACATTCCTTACCAGGGCCTCCTGTTTAAGATAACTCATGCAAGTGGTTACTATGGTGCCTAGCCAGGGTGGGCGGTTTCAATCAGTGGTTCCCCTGACACTATGTCTTACATCTGGACTCTTTCAAAGGCAGTTTCTGTTGCTTGCCTTTTTTCTTCTGTTTGGGTCACACCTTACTGTTTCTCTTCATGTTCAGAATTGGATGTTTTAGATAATGTTTGCTTGTTTGTTTGTTTTGCAATTCTGGATACTCATTTCCGCACCCCCCCCATGTTGTTGTCATTTGATTGTTTATTTTTTATTGACTTGGTTGAATTGACTAGAATGTATAGTGAAGTCTATTTCACTTGCAATGTGGGGGCCTCTGATGTCACTCCTCAGGGGCACAGCCTTGGGCACATGTATTCTGAAGCTGGGATGACAAGGTTTTTAGCTATGCTTTCTTTGACTGTCTCTTTCTCTGACCTGTTAAATTTTCTGTCTCTTTTGGCATCACACTCCACTATTAACCTCTGCTAATTACTGGTTAATTGTTCTGGTTTTTTTGATAGTACCCTGGGACATAAATTGCTCCACAGTCTGATCTAAATAAATTTGGACCCTTTACAGGGGTAGTCTTTGAAACCTGTCTTTGAATTTTGTTTTAACCTAGGAAGCCTCTTCTTAACTGTCTCCTTACTTGGTTTCTGTTATACACTTCTAGTTGGTTTATGGTTTAGACTGTTGCTCTCATAAACCTGCCAGCCTCTTCTTAATTGCTTACCACCAAAATCGCCACTGTTTTTTGTTTTTTTTTAATTCAAACAGAAAGTCACAAAAATTATAATCATCCTCATCAGTTCACTCAGTGCCATGTAATTAATTTTTTTTTCATCTTGACCTTTTGTTAGCACTTTTATGAATTCATCAGTTTTCCATTAGAGTTCTGAAAATGCTTATTCATTCAGTTCAGCAGTATAGTCAGTTGCCAGAAACCTGTACTTGTCAGAGTCTTTTCCATGAATTCCTTGAAGATGAAACCCTTTTATAGGAACATATTTGCAAAAGCATCAGAGTACACCCAGAACTGTCTGTAAATGACAAAAGACTTAAAAATGACCACGGTTAAAGATTTGATGAAAGTTCATAATAATGCAATTGACAAGGAAATTTAGTTATTTCTGAGATATACATTTTAAAGTAATAACTAGAATTATGACTTATAACATTATACCAGAACATATAAGATTTTTAGAAATTTCATGTAATGTCTGAAACATTTATATTAACATATTTCCATACAAATAACCTAAAGAAAGTTTAGTATTAGTTGTTTTTTTTGTTTGTTTTTTTATACTGCAGGTTCTTATTAGTCATCAATTTAATACACATCAGTGTATACATGTCAATCCCAATCGCCCAATTCAGCAAACCACCATCCCCACCCCACCACAGTTTTCCCCCCTTGGTGTCCATATGTTTGTTCTCTACATCTGTGTCTCAACTTCTGCCCTGCAAACCGGTTCATCTGTACCATTTTTCTAGGTTCCACATACATACGTTAATATACGATATTTGTTTTTCTCTTTCTGACTTACTTCACTCTGTATGACAGTCTCTAGATCCATCCGTGTATCAACAAATGACTCAATTTTGTTCCTTTTTATGACTGAGTAATATTCCATTGTATATATGTACCACATCTTCTTTATCCATTCGTCTGTTGATGGGCATTTAGGTTGCTTCCATGACCTGGCTATTGTAAATAGTGCTGCAATGAACATTGGGGTGCATGTGTCTTTTTGAATTATGGTTTTCTCAGGGTATTTGCCCAGTAGTGGGATTGCTGGGTCATATGGTAATTCTATTTTTAGTTTTTTAAGGAACTTCCATACTGTTTTCCATAGTGGCTGTATCAATTTACATTCCCACCAACAGTGCAAAAGGGTTCCCTTTTCTCCACACCCTCTCCAGCATTTGTTGTTTGTAGATTTTCTGATGATGCCCATTCTAACTGGTGTGAGGTGATACCCCATTGTAGTTTTGATTTGCATTTCTCTAATAATTAGTGATGTTGAGCAGCTTTTCATGTGCTTCTTGGCCATCTGTATGTCTTCTTTGGAGAAATGTCTATTTAGGTCTTCTGCCCATTTTTGGATTGGGTTGTTTATTTCTTTAATATTGAGCTGCATGAGCTGTTTATATATTTTGGAGATTAATCCTTTGTCTGTTGATTCATTTGCAAATATTTTCTCCCATTCTGAGGGTTGTCTTTTCATCTTGTTTATGGTTTCCTTTGCTGTGCAAAAGCTTTGAAGTTTCATTAGGTCCCATTTGTTTATTTTTGTTTTTATTTCCATTACTCTAGGAGGTGGATCAAAAAAGATCTTGCTGTAATTTATGTCAAAGAGTGTTCTTCCTGTGTTTTCCTCTAAGAGTTTTATAGTGTCCAGTGTTACATTTAGGTCTCGAATCCATTTTGAGCTTATTTTTGTGTATGGTGTTAGGGAGTGTTCTAATTTCTTTCTTTCACATGTAGCTGTCCAGTTTTCCCAGCACCACTTATTGAAGAGGCTGTCTTTTCTCCATTGTATAACTTTGCCTCCTTTGTCATAGATTAGTTGACCATAGGTGCGTGGGTTTATCTCTGGGCTTTCTATCTTGTTCCATGGATCTATGTCTCTGTTTTTGTGCCAGTACCATATTGTCTTGATTACTGTAGCTTTGTAGTATAGTCTGAAGTCAGGGAGTCTGATTCCTCCAGCTCCGTTTTTTTCCCTCAAGACTGCTTTGGCCATTCGGGGTCTGTTGTGTCTCCATACAAATTTTAAGATGATTTGTTCTAGTTCCGTAAAAAATGCCATTGGTAATTTGATAGGCATTGCATTGAATCTGTAGATTGCTTTGGGTAGTAGAGTCATTTTCACAATATTGATTCTACCAATCCAAGAACATGGTATATCTCTCCATCTGTTTGTATCATCTTTAATTTCTTTCATCAGTGTCTTATAGTTTTCTGCATACAGGTCTTTTGTCTCCCTAGGTAGGTTTATTCCTAGGTATTTTATTCTTTTTGTTGCAATGGTAAATGGGAGTGTTTCCTTAATTTCTCTTTCAGATTTTTCAACATTAGTGTATAGGAATGCAAGAGGTTTCTGTGCATTAATTTTGTATCCTGCTACTTTACCAAATTCATTGATTAGCTCTAGTAGTTTTCTGGTAGCATCTTTAGGATTCTCTATGTATAGTATCATGTCATCTGCAAACAGTGACAGTTTTACTTCTTCTTTTCTTATTTGGATTCCTTTTATTTCTTTTTCTTCTCTGATTGCTGTGGCTAAAACTTCCAAAACCATGTTGAATAATAGTGGTGAGAGTGGGCAACCTTGTCTTGTACCTGATCTTAGTGGAAATGGTTTCAGTTTTTCACCATTGAGAATGATGTTGGCTGTGGGTATGTCATATATGGCCTTTATTATGTTGAGGTAGGTTCCCTCTATGCCCACTTTCTGGAGAGTTTTTATCATAAATGGGTGTTGAATTTTGTCAAAAGCTTTTTCTGCATCTATTGAGATGATCATATGGTTTTTATTCTTCAATTTGTTAATATGTTGTATCACATTGATTGATTTGCGTATATTGAAGAATCCTTGCATCCCTGGGATAAATCCCACTTGATCGTGGTGTATGATCCTTTTAATGTGTTGTTGGATTCTGTTTGCTAGTATTTTGTTGAGGATTTTTGCATCTATATTCATCAGTGATATTGGTCTGTAATTTTCTTTTTTTTGTAGTATCTTTGTCTGGGTGTGGTATCAGGGTGATGGTGGCCTCATAGAATGAGTTTGGCAGTGTTCCTTCCTCTGCAAATTTTTGGAAGAGTTTGAGAAGGATGGGTGTTAGCTCTTCTCTAAATGTTTGATAGAATTCACCTGTGAAGCCATCTGGTCCTGGACTTTTGTTTGTTGGAAGATTTTAAATCACAGTTTCAATTTCATTACTTGTGATTGGTCCGTTCATATTTTCTCTTTCTTCCTGGTTCGGTCTTGGAGGGTTATACCTTTCTAAGAATTTGTCCATTTCTTCCAGGTTGTCCATTTTATTGGCATAGAGTTGCTTGTAGTAGTCTCTTAGGATGCTTTGTATTTCTGCAGTGTCTGTTGTAACTTCTCCTTTTTCATTTCTAATTTTATTGATTTGAGCCCTCTCCCTCTTTTTCTTGATGAGTCTGGCTAATGGTTTATCAATTTTTTTTATCTTCTCAAAGAACCAGCTTTTAGTTTTATTGATCTTTCCTATTGTTTCCTTTGTTTCTATTTCATTTATTTCTGCTCTGATCTTTATGATTTCTTTCCTTCTGCTAACTTTGGGTTTTGTTTGTTCTTCTTTCTCTAGTTCCTTTAGGTGTAATGTTCGATTGTTTACTTGAGATTTTTCTTGTTTCTTGAGGTAGGCTTGTATAGCTATAAACTTCCCTCTTAGAACTGCTTTTGCTGCATCCCATAGGTTTTGGATCGTCGTGTTTTCATTGTCATTTGTCTCTAGGTATTTTTTGATTACCCCTTTGATTTCTTCAGGGATCTCTTGGTTATTTAGTAACGTATTGTTTAGCCTCCATGTGTTTGTGTTTTTTACTTTTTTTTCCCTGTAATTCATTTCTAATCTCATAGCGTTGTGGTCAGAAAAGGTGCTTGATATGATTTCAGTTTTCTTAAATTTACTGAGGCTTGATTTGTGACCCAAGATGTGATCTATCCTGGAGAATGTTCTGTGCGCACTTGAGAAGAAAGTGTAATCTGCTGGTTTTGGATGGAATGTCCTATAAATATCAATTAAATCTATCTGGTCTATTGTGTCATTTAAAGCTTCTGTTTCCTTATTTATTTCATTTTGGATGATCTGTCCATTGGTGTAAGTGAGGTGTTAAAGTCCCCCAGTATTATTGTGTTAGTGTTGATTTCCTCTTTTATAGCTGTTAGCAGTTGCCTTATGTATTGAGGTGCTCCTATGTTGGGTGCATATATATTTATAATTGTTATATCTTCTTGGATTGATCCCTTGATCATTATGTAGTGTCCTTCCTTGTCTCTTGTAACATTCTTTATTTTAAAGTCTATTTTATCTGATATGAATATAGCTACTCCAGCGTTCTTTTGATTTCCATTTGAATGGAATATCTTTTTCCATCCCTTCACTTTTAGTCTGTATGTGTCCCTAGGTCTGAAGTGGGTCTCTTTTAGACAGCATATATATGGGTCTTGTTTTAGTATCCATTCAGCAAGCCTGTGTCTTTTGGTTGCTGCATTTAATCCATTCACGTTTAAGGTAATTATCAATATGTAGGTTCCTATGACCATTTTCTTAATTGTTTTGGGTTTGTTTTTGTAGGTCCTTTTCTTCTCTTGTGTTTCCCACTTAGAGAAGTTCCTTTAGCATTTGTTGTAGAGCTGGTTTGGTGGTGCTGAATTCTATTAGCTTTTGCTTGTCTGTAAAGCTTTTGATTTCTCCATCGAATCTGAATGAGATCCTTGCCGGGTAGAGTAATCTTGGTTGTAGGTTCTTCCCTTTCATCACTTTAAGTATATCATGCCACTCCCTTCTGGCTTATAGAGTTTCTGCTGAGAAATCAGCTGTTAACCTATGGGAGTTCCCTTGTATGTTATTTGTCATTTTTCCCTTGCTGCTTTCAATAATTTTTCTTTGTCTTTAATTTTTGCCAATTTGATTACTATGTGTCTCGGTGTGTTTCTCCTTGGGTTTATCCTGTATGGAACTTGCTGCGCTTCCTGGCCTTGGGTGGCTATTTCCTTTCCCGTGTTAGGGAAGTTTTCCACTATAATCTCTTCAAATATTTTCTCTGGTCCTTTCTCTCTGTCTTCTCCTTCTGGAACTCCTATAAGGCAAATGTTGTTGTGTTTAATGTTGTCCCAGAGGTCTCTTAGGCTGTCTTCATTTCTTTTCATTCTTTTTTCTTTATTCTGTTCTGCAGCAGTGAATTCCACCATTCTGTCTTCCAGGTCACTTATCCGTTCTTCTGCTTCAGTTATTCTGCTATTGATTCCTTCTAGTGTAGTTTTCATTTCAGTTATTGTATTGTTCATCTCTGTTTGTTCTTTAATTCTTCTAGGTCTTTGTTAAGCATTCCTTGCATCTTCTCCATCTTTGCCTCCATTCTTTTTCTGAGGTCCTGGATCAGCTTCACTATCATTATTCTGAATTCTTTTTCTGGAAGGTTGCCTATCTCCACTTCATTTAGTTGTTTTTCTGGGGTTTTATCTTGTTCCTTCATCTGGTACATAGCCCTCTGCCTTTTCATCTTGTCTATCTTTCTGTGAATGTGGTTTTTGTTCCACAGGCTGCAGGATTGTACTTCTTCTTGCTTCTGCTGTCTTCCCTCTGGTGGATGAGGCTATCTAAGAGGCTTGTGCAAGTTTCCTGATGGGAGGGACTGGTGGTGGGTAGAGCTGACTGTTGCTCTGATGGGCAGAGCTCAGTAAAACTTTAATCTGCTTGACTACTGATGGGTGTGGCTGGGTTCCCTCCCTGTTGGTTGTTTGGCCTGAGGCAACCCAACACTTGAGCCTACCTGGGCTCTTTGGTGGAGCTAATGGCAGACTCTGGGAGGGCTCACACCAAGGAGTACTTCCCAGAATTTCTGCTGCCAGTGTCCTTGTCCCCACAGTGAGCCACAGCCACCCCCCTCCTCTGCAGGAGACCCTCCAACACTAGCAGGCAGGTCTGGTTCAGTCTCCCCTGGGGTCACTGCTCCTTCCCCTGGGTCCCGATGCGCACACTACTTTGTGTGTGCCCTCCAAGAGTGGAGTCTCTGTTTCCCCCAGTCCTGTTGAAGTCCTGCAATCAAATCCCACTAGGCTTCAAAGTCTGATTCTCTAGGAATTCCTCCTCCTGTTGCCGGACCCCCAGGTTGGGAAGCCTGACATGGGTCTCAGAACCTTCACTCCAATGGGTGGACTTCTGTGGTATAAGTGGTCTCCAGTCTGTGAGTCACCCACCCAGCAGTTATGGGCTTTGATTTTACTACGATTGTGCCCCTCCTACCGTCTCATTGTGGCTGCTCCTTTGTCTTTGGATGTGGGGTATCTTTTTTGGTGAGTTCCAGTGTCTTCCTGTCGATGATTGTCCAGCAGCTAGTTGTGATTCTGGTGTTCTCACAAGAGGGAGTGAGAGCACGTCCTTCTACTCTGCCATCTTGGTTCCTCTTCTGCCCCCCAGTCACTCATTCTTAAAAGCTCCTCTGCTGCACTCATCATATGGCTACCTCATTCTTATCTTTTGGGCCTTAGGATTCTGGTCACCAATTCTGATGTGTGGGAGTGTTTCCCACACCACCAAACAATTCTCAGACACCAGGTAGATGTGGTACAATTCAACTTGATTCTGACAGTATCAACCTGGAGATCTGAAGAATTTCTTAAAGGTGACCACTGGCCCCAAAGAAATCTTCTACTCCTACTATCTTACCCCAAGTGTTTCCTCTGGAGCCAATTAGACTTCAAAAATAGTTTCTGATTCTAATGAAAACTGTTGTTTCTGTTTTGCCCTTTTCTTCTCAGTAACTCTCAAGGTGAAATATATAGGATCATCACTTTGTTTTAGCAGCTTTATTGAGGTATAATTGATATATAAAAACTGCACATATTTAATGCGTACAGTTTGATGAGTATGACATATGCAATCACTACTTTGTTTTGAATGTGGAAATTTCAACTTTAAAACCTGGGCTATGTATTTAGAAAAATGCCTGCGATTTCTCACTCTTCCTTTACTTTGTTCTCAAATCAACTGCGATGATTTAGCTCTAAAAGTTACACAGCATTGCAAGAAGGCAATGCTACCCTCCCATTGTTTCAGAATACAACTGGGTGGACAAATCCTCCATGTTTTACTGGACTAAAAAATTGATTCTCTTTATTATGACCGATTAAAAATGATAGAAGCAAGTTGTGAGTGTATAACTGAATCTTTGGGATTGAAGAAAAACATATTGTTTGCTATTGTAGATGGAAGCTGAGAGTACAATTTGATATTGATTTGAAAGGGATGAGTTGTTCATCCCTTTTAACTGGATGGTTCTTCATCCAGTATTCTCATTGTCATTCATCAGAAGCAGAATGATTTGGGGCATGAAATTCAAGAATTTCATGAACCATAGGCTGACTGTGGCATTGGCACATAAGTTGGTAGAAACCAAATCTAATCTCTTCTAATGGGATTCTGACACACAAAAAAACATGTTGAAGCCCTCAGTGGTCTCAGAGACTATGCAATGAATAGGGCTTTGAAAACTACCGCTAATGACTCTGTATGATCACTAATAGATTTTCTTTCTTTTTTGAAAGTATTTATTTATTTATTTATTTTTAGCTGTGTCAGGTCTTAGTTGTGGCACATGGAATCTTTTGTTGCATCACTCAGGCTCTTTGTTTTGGCGGGCAGGCTTCTCTCTAGTTGTGGCGCATGAGCTTACTTACCACATGACATGTGGGATCTTAGTTCCCCAACCAGGGATGGAACCCACATCCCCTGCATTGGAAGGTGAATTCTTTTTTTGGCTTTTCTTTTTTTTTTTTTAAAGTACACAATTCAATGGTTTTAGTATATTCACAGACTTGTGCAACCTACACCAGAACTAATTTTAGAACATTTTCATCAACACAAGAGATAATCCCACCCCCCCATAAGCAGTCATTCCTCATTCTTGTCACCCCAGTCCCTGGTCACCACTGCTCTGCTTTCTGTCTCCATGGATATACCTCTTTGGGTCATTTCATAGAAATGGAATCATTCAATATGTGGCCTGTCGTGTCTGGCTTCTTTCAGTGAGACCATGCTTTCAAGGTTCAGCCATGCTGTAGTGTGTGTCAGTATTTCATTCCTTTTTTTTTTTTTTTTTTTTAGTATTAGTTGTTTTTTTGTTTGTTTTTTTTGTTTGTTTGTTTGTACTGCAGGTTCTTATCAGTCATCAGTTTTATACACATCAGTGTATACATGTCAATCCCAATCGGGAAGGTGGATTCTTAACCACTGGACCACCAGAGAAGTCCCTGATCACTAATAGGTTTTCAACATGCCATGAAGAACATATGTTGTGTTATTCATCTTGGTTTCTTATAATTTTATATTTTCTATATTTTGTAATGGATTAAAAAATAAAATACTTAGACAAGTATCGAGTGTTTAACAGAGCATTACTCATTTGACAAAGCAGAAATATGAGACTTGATTTGTATCCTTAGAAAACTGATAACCCAATTAAGAAGACCCTAGTACCCATGCTGGTGAATATAAAAAGAAAAGGCATGAAGGGGGCTGCATTACAGGGTGTGGTATAATAGTGCTGTGGATGCACAGAGATGTGTGTAATGTGGAAAGAGCCCTGAGCTGGGGGGAAGAAGATATGGGTTCATATTCAGGCTCTTTCAGAGCACTCAATCCATTTGAGCTCTAGTTTCTTTCTAAGTATAATGAGGACAATAAATCAACCTAGAGATGCAGCCAAGACTGAATGAGAGAACTAAAGACAATAATATCAAGTGCTATGCAGGTTTAAGATGTTGCTATTGGTGAGTGATCACTGAAGACAGGAGCAGCCAAGGAAGCTGAGATGTCGCAACTCCTCACCCCTGCCTGGCTCAGAGTGATGTTTGCAGTGGTTAACTGGAAAGGGTAAGTGGGGGCTAAATTGCATGTGACCACACAGAAAGAGGCCACTGGGACCGCTGTGGATTTGACTGCAAAAATGACCTAGTGAGGAGAATCAACTGGGATGGGTAAATGAGAGATCATTCAGTGGCCCCTGATTTAAAGTAGATCCCATTAATCTCAGGAAGCCTCAGGCTCCTGAGTGACACCATCCCTACTCAGGAAAGGCCAGAAAAGGGAGTTCCCTGACAGAGATGGATCATCAACCTTTCCTTAGTCCTAGATTCTCTCCCAGCTCCCAAAGCCCATCTTCTTTCAGACCCAGTGTTCTTTTTCTTTTTCCTGCTCTTCAAATTCAATCAGGTCCATTTTTTTCAGATCACTTCTTCTCTTTCCTGTTCAGTTGAGTCCCCTGTCTTGGGCTCTGTTCAGCTTATTCATCTGTACTCTATCTAAGCAGCTGGTCCTCTCTCTGTAGCCCTTTTGATCCAGGTAGAGCATCCCTCCCTGCTGAGTGTTGCCTTGCTTGGAGTTTGCCTTCTCAGAACAAATGCATTCTTTTCCTTAAACTGACCTGGAAACTGAGACTTTGGTTTTTTGTGTGGGAACTGGCACCAATGTGCCTCCCTTAGCTGAGACAGAGAAGCAACTCTTGCTTTCCCATAGTGTTATCTTTTAAAATTAGTCCTCGTGATTTGATGCAGACAGACTCATGACCTTGCGTGCATTCAGCAGGCAGCACTTTTCTATGACTTCACATTATCAATTCTTTGAAGAGCCATAGAGAGGAACTGATAGAACTTTCACTTCTACTTCTGTGCTTTTTGTCTTTGATAATAAGTATCAGTTAAGGAAAGCACATTCTTCCTTCGAATGATTCCCCAACCATGAGCCCTTACCATTTTGGCTTCCCTGACACAAGCAGACCTCCTGCAAGTGGTAGGAACCAGACTGGTCTACCAGCACCAGCAACCACACAGTGAAGTGTCTGGCTGATGGAGGTAAGATATTTCCCTGTGGTGCATCCAGCTCCCTCTCTGTGGAGGCTGCTTCATGAGCTTCAGTCTTAGCCACATTCCTGTCCTTTGGCCCAAGACAATATGGTAGTTTTATGGTTGTGTTTTAGACTGGTTTCATTTTTCTTCAGGTTTGTCTCCCTCAACACTATTGACATTTGGGCTGGATCATTGTTGTGAGGGTTGTCCTGTGCATTGTAGGATATTTAGCAGCATCCCTGGCCTCTACCAACTAGATGCCAGTAAGACAACGCCAGTTTAAGACAACCAAGAATGTCTTCAGATGTTGCCAAATCTCCTTGGCAGGTGAGGGGGGAGGGAACAAAATTGTTTCTGGATGAGAACCACTGAACTACAGCCAACTGGAGATGGCCTGTCTCACATTTGGAAGATTCATGGTTGCTGCTATGCCATTTCTGCCACTATGACAACTGCAGCCAGCTAATATGAGAGTTTCTGTATGTCAGGTCTGGGACTAAGTACTGCGACAATTTGTCTCTAGTTTTCCAGCAATGCTGTAAGAGGCTAGGTAACATGGCCAAGTCACACAATGAGTGGGTGGTGGAGATAAGATTTGAAAGGAAGCTCCAAGAATTCACAGCATAAGCTCCTAACCGTCAGAGTATATTATAGCTTGTCATGGTACTGTCCATGGTTGTGACAAGGGACTTCGTTGATAAGCGGCCAGCCTGCTGTAGCTCCTGCCTAACCTGACCAATGGGCCTGGAAGAGCAATCTTTTTGAAAGTTTTTGGAAAATGTCACACTAGCCTCAACAGAGGACACAAGATTTAGATTCTACTAACTTTTGTCAGAACTACTGAATTGGTGCAATGCTGTCCGCCACTTAATTAACAGAGACAGAATACCTGAGCCACTCATACCTGCTCAACATCATTAATCATCAGGGAAATGCAAATCAAAACCACAATGAGATATCATCTCACACCTGTTAGGATATCTATTATCAAAAAATCAAAGGACAAGAAGTGTTGGTGAAGATGTGGAGAAAAGAGAACCGTTGTACACTTTTGATGGGGATGTAAACTGGTGCAGCCGGTGTGGAAAATAGTATGGAAGTTTGCTTAAAAATTAAAAATAGAACTACTATATGATCCAAAAATCCCACTTCTGGGTATGTATTCACGAAACTGAAATCCAGATATTGAACAGATATTTACACTTCCAGGTTCTTTGCAACATTATTCATAACAGCCAAGATATAGAAACAATTTAAGTGTCCATCGATGGATGAATGGATAAAAACATGTGGTATATACATCAATAGAATATTATTGAACCTTAAAAAAGAAGGAAACCCTGAAATATGTGACAACATGGGTGGACCTAGAGGACACTGTACTAAGTAAAACAAGCTAGACCCAGAAAGACAAATACTACATGATCTCATTTTTTATGAGGAATCTAAAATATCCAACCTTGGGGACTTCCCTGGTGGTTCAGTGGTAAAGAACCTGCCTTGCAATGCAGGGGACGCGGGTTCAATCCCTGGTCGGGGAACTAAGGTCCCACATGCTGCGGGGCAACTAAGCCCATGCGCCACAACTACTGAGCTCGTGTGCCTCAACTAGAGTCCTCATGCTGCAAAACTACAGAGCCCATGCGCTCTGGAGCCTGCGCACCACAACTAGAGAAGAGAAAACCCGCACACCGCAACCAGAGAGAAGGCTGCGCACCGCAACAAAGAGACCACGTGCCATAACGAAAGATCCCGCATGCCTCAATGAAGATCCCACGTGCTGCAACTAAGAGCTGACGCAGCCAAAAATAAATAAAATAAATAAATAATAAATAAATCTTTAAAATATATATATATATGCATAGAGGTATCATTTATAAAAAAAAAAAGATATCCAAACTCATAGGACAGAGAGTAGAATAATGGTTAAGAGGCACTGAGGGGAGCCAGAAAGGGGGAGGTGTCAAAATATACAAATTTCAGTACTGCAAGATGAATAAGTTCTGGAGATCTACTGTACAACATAGGGCCTATTGCTATGATATTGTATTGTGTAGTTAAAATTTTGATAAGAGGGCAGATCTTATATTAAATGTTCTTAACCACAAAAGAAAACAAAAATAAAGGAGTTGGAAGAAACTTTTGGAGGTGATGTATAGATTTACGGCCTTGATTGTGATGATGGTTTCATGCGTGCATACTTATCTCCAGTCTCATCAATTGTATACATTAAGTATGCACAGCTTTTTTTTTTAAATTTATTTTTGGCTGCGTTGGGTCTTCATTGCTGCGCATGGGCTTTCTTTAGTTGCGGCGAGTGGGGGCTACTCTTTGTCATGGTGTGCGGGCTTCTCATTGTGGTGGCTTCTCTTGCTGCGGAGCATGGGCTGTAGGCATGCAGGCTTCAGTAGTTGTGGAGAGCAGGCTTCAGTAGTTGTGACTTGCAGGCTGTAGAGCGCAGGCTCAGTAGTTGTGGCACATGGACTTAGTTGCTCTGCGGCATGTGGGATCTTCCCGGACCAGGGCTCCAACCCATGTCCCCTGCATTGGCAGGCAGATTCTTAACCACTGTGCCACCAGGGAAGTCCCGTATGCACAGTTTTTTGTATGTCAATCATACCTCAATAAGGGGGCTTTTAAAAGCAAAGTGTGCCTTCTTTGAGTCAAAACATGTCTCAGATGAAAACTTTATTGGGTGGAATGATTAGCATATTGGACATTGCGGACAACAGATTAGCAAATTTGAAGATATAATTATAGAAAATTTAAAAAATAAAACACACACAAAAGTAATTCATTTAAATTGAAAACAGCACCAGTGAAGTATGGGATAACTTCAAGCAATCCAGCATGCATATAGTCAGATTTCTGAAGGAGAAGTGTATGTGTGAAAGAGGGATGACAAAAAAGTTTTAAAGAAATTGCCAAAATTTTCCAAATTCCATGAAAACAGACCCAAAAATCTCAGCAAAACCCAAGCACTAGAGACATGAAAAAAACTACACTGAGGCACATAATAATCAAATTGCTCAAAACCATTGTAAAAGAGAAAATCTTAAAAACAGCCAGATGAGAAAAGACAGTTGTATACAGGGAACAAAGATGAAGATAACATAGATTTCTCTTTGGAAATAAGTAAATGAGATCACAATGGCACAATACTTTTAAAGGACTGTGAATAAAAATATGCCAACCTAGAATTCTATACCTATGAAATTATCTTTTGAAAATGAAGTCATACAAAAGATGGTCACCAGCAAATCTGCAGAATAATAATTGGTTAAGTTAGTCTTTCTAAGAGAAGGAAATTATACCAGATGGAAATGTGGATCTAGAAAAAGAAATGTAAATCACCAGAAATAGTAACTACATGGGTAGGTATATAAGATATTCTAAAAATTATTTAAGTTTCTTTGAGAGATAATTAACTCTTTCAACAAAAATTGTAACAATGAACTGTGAGGTTTATAACATATGTACAAGGAAAATGTATGTTAGCAATAACATAAAGGACGGGGGGTAGAAATGGAAGTATACTATTACAAGTTTCTTATATTACATGTGAAGTGGTAAAATATCACTTGACTATAGACAATGATAAGTTAAAGATGTATGTATAAACCCTAAAGCAATCACTGAAATGATAATCAAAGAATAATAGCTACAAAGCCAACAAGGAGATAAAATAGAATCTTCACAATGAGGTGGTAGGAGACTTTTGGGTTGATGTATATTTTCTTTTTAAATAAATAAATAAATTTATTTATTTATTTATTTATTTATTTATTTATTTATTTATTTATTTATTTAGTTTTGGCTGAGTTGGGTCTTTGCTGCTGCTCTCAGGCTTTCTCTAGTTGCCGTGAGCGAGGGGTACTCTTCATTGTGGTGCGCGGGCTTCTTATTGTGGTGGCATAAGGTGACAAGTATTTTGGGAAGTTGATCAGTTAGTTGAAGGCAGCACCAACCTTGGAACTTAGGGCTTCCAATGCAAAATGTTTCAGAGTTTACTACTGGTCCCTTTGTATTCCACTTTCACTGCCACTTCCCTAAGCCATCATTCTCGTTCTCCCGATTTCTGCAACAGTCTCTGTATCCACTTTCCTACTTTGATCTTGGTTTTTCCAATTTCTTTTTCATACAACATCCACAGCTATGAATTATAATATGTAACTAATCAGAACACAGCTGTGATTTTTTTTAGAGCATGTTTAATACTTCTTCATTGTCAATAAGATGAAATCTGAACTTTGTAATATGACCTTCAAGGCCAAGTATGATTCAATCATGGTGTAGAACATACTTCATAAAATTTACTTGTGATTGTCTAATCTCAGAGTTTGGGTTAAAAAGCAAACAAAAGAAAAGAAACATGGTGTTACTCTTCTAGAGGTATTTCCTCTGAAGATGAAAGAGACACATTTCTATCCTGGAAATAAGAGCTAAAAGCACACAATGGATGAGTATTGAAATACCGGAAATGTTGGTTTTAAAATAGGTTATCAGTCGGAAGATAACCTTGTAGGTTTTAAAATAGGTTAGCAATCGGAACACAACCTTGTAGTTGGCAACACAAGTCTACCATAAAAAAATGTTTAAATTATTTTCATTAGTAATATAAATTAGATCGATAAGCAAATAACTTAGATTCCATTGCCTTGAGTCTTTGGAAGAAATCATACAAATGTGGAATAAGTGCTCCTTTTCACTGATGAACACACACATTCTATAGTAACAGTTTTAGGATAAGAACGAATCATAAGTATGCATTATGCAACTGAGGGCTTGGAGCTGGAATAAATTATTTAGAAAATGGGAGCATTGGTCAGCTGTGGGATGCTGTGGTTATTCCCTCTCCTTAGAGGATGGTATGAAAGCTAAAACAGTTCTATTTCTTTCAGCATGGAAGTGATTCATACATGTGTAGCTAAGCTATCCAAAAACAGCAATTAAGAGCACATCTGATGCAAACCATATATATCCCAATATGAAGGGTTCTATAACCATTATTTCTTTGAGGTAGGCATGAAGGACATATAGACCTGAGCACTGGTACTGTTTCCATCATTTCCTTCATAACCACAATCTTCTATCATTTTAATTATACAAATGCCTTTTGGTAAATAGTTGCTAATTCTGTTGAATAATGTTTATGGCCAAATGGCAGTAAAATAAAGAGCATAAATCACTAAATTTCAGAAATTTTAAGACGTGGTTTAAATCAGAGGGAAGAATGAAAATTTAGTCAGGGATTTCGCAATTAAAATCAAATGTCATCAGTATGTGGGATATTTAGGGAGAAGATATTTATGTTCACCAAGGTGTAAACAGAGATCTTTCATTGCTGGGGATGAGCAAACAGAGATCAAGTGAGGTCTGCCACAGACTTTCCACTACAACTATGTGGACTACTACATTGTCTGAAATGAAGACAAATGGTTTTCTGAAGCTATCCACTCCAAGACCATTTCTGAAGCTATCCACTCCAAGACCATTTGATTTTTTTATCTTGATATTTTCATTCTCCACATTATCTTTTTCAGAGCCTGGTGGACCTGCTTGTTCCGTAGAGTGTAGATGACAGGGTTCAGCATCAGGGTCACCACCGTGTTCACAGGGCCAGCCTCCTTACTGGAATCCAGCCTCTTCACCTGCTTTGGTTTCACATATATAAAGACACAGCTGATGTACATCAGAGAGAGAACAATGAGGTGAGAGGAGCAGGTGGAGAAAGCTTTCTGTCGCTCCTTGGCTGACGGGAGTCCCATGATTGTGACTACTTTATGTTGCTGTATGCAATGATGGTTATAATAAGGGATGCCAAAATGACAAACAAAGCAAGGTCGAAGATCAACATTTCAACTGATCTGGTGTCAGAACAGGAGAGATGGATCAGGGGGCCGAGGTCACAGAAGTGAGGGATGACATGGGGGCCACAGAAGGATAAGTGGGACACATTTACCACCAAACCAGAAATGAGAGTGAAGCCCAAAGCACAGCAGGCTGTGAACAGGAGGAAACAAGTCTTCAGGATTGTGAAGATCGGGTAATGCAGAGGCTTGCAAATGGCCAAGTATCGGTCCAGAGATATCACTACTATGAGGACGAAACCTGCTGCTCCCAGAAATACTAACACAAAGGCTTGTGTGAGACAGGCAGCAAAAGAAATTGTTTGCCTAAAAGAAAGATGACCAACAATTTACAAATAACAGCACTTGTGAAACAACACTGAAAGAAGGAGAAAATGCTGAGGAAAAAGTACATAGGCGTCTGGAGCCGGGAGTCAAAATAAGTGATGGTGACTATGAGCTCATTGCCTGCAATGGATGCCAGGTATGCCAGCACGTGCACCAGGAAGAGGACCTTTCCCAGGTACTGGTCAGTAGGAAACCCCTCCAAGGTGAATTCTTGGACAGTTGTCTCATCCCTCATTTCCATCAACATCTCTTTCCACAGCAGCATCATCTGTGGGTCTTAACCTACAATAAAGACATCACAGCGAGCACAAAGGCTTTAGAGGAGCACAAGATCAAGATACTTAACTACCCAAGAAGGTGGCTACATAGATAGCAAAGTAGTCCAGTTAGTTGGTTATTCAATCAGAAGGACATGACTTCAATACTAGCCCAATACTGAGTTCTAATCCCTGAGAAATCGGTTATCTTTGGAAAGTTAGTTAACCTTTGTGAACTTTATTTTCACTCTGTGTAAAAAGAAGATAAGATCTACCTGTTCACGTACTGGTGAGAATGAAATAAAATAGAGCATGTAATTCACTTGTCATGTGATTCAATGATTCTTTTTTTAATTTTTTAACATCTTTATTGGAGTATAATTGCTTTACAATGGTGTGTTATTTTCTGCTTTATAACAAAGTGAATCAGTTATACATATACATATGTTCCCATATCTTTTCCCTCTTGCGTCTCCCTCCCTCCCACCCTCCCTATCCCTCCCCTCTAGGTGGTCACAAAGCACCGAGCTGATCTCCCTGTGCTATGCAGCTGCTTCCCACTAGCTATCTATTTTACGTTTGGTAGTGTATATATGTCCATGCCACTCTCTCACTTTGTCACAGCTTACCCTTCCCCCTCCCCATATCCTCAAGTCCATTCTCTAGTAGGTCTGTGTCTTTATTCCCATCTTGCCCCTAGGTTCTTCATGACCATTTTTTTTTCTTAGATTCCATATATATGTGTTAGCGTACGGTATTTGTTTTTCTCTTTCTGACTTACTTCACTCTGTATGACAGACTCTAGGTCCATCCACCTCACTACAAATAACTTAATTTTGTTTCTTTTTATGGCTGAGTAATATTCCATTGTATATATGTGCCACATCTTCTTTATCCATTCATCTGTTGATGGACACTTAGGTTGCTTCCATGTCCTGGCTATTATAAATAGAGCTGCAATGAACATTTTGGTACATGACTCTTTTTGAATTATGGTTTCTCAGGGTATATGCCCAGTAGTGGGATTGCTGTGTCGTATGGTAGTTCTATTTTTAGTTTTTTAAGGAACCTCCATACTGTTCTCCATAGTGGCTGTATCAATTTACATTCCCACCAACAGTGCAAGAGTGTTCCCTTTTCTCCACACCCTCTCCAGCATTTATTGTTTGTAGATTTTTTGATGATGGCCATTCTGACTGGTGTGAGATGATATCTCATTGTAGTTTTGATTTGCATTTCTCTAATGATTAATGATGTTGAGCATTCTTTCATGTGTTTGTTGGCAATCTGTATATCTTCTTTGGAGAAATGTCTATTTAGGTCTTCTGCCCATTTCTGGATTGTGTTGTTTGTTTTTTTGTTATTGAGCTGCATGTGCTGCTTGTAAATTTTGTAGATTAATCCTTTGTCAGTTGCTTCATTTGCAAATATTTTCTCCCATTCTGAGGGTTGTCTTTTGGTCTTGTTTATGGTTTCCTTTGCTGTGCAAAAGCTTTGAAGTTTCATTAGGTTCCATTTGTTTATTTTTGCTTTTATTTCCATTTCTCTAGGAGCTGGGTCAAAAAGGATCTTGCTGTGATTTATGTCATAGGGTGTTCTGCCTATGTTTTCCTCTAAGAGTTTGATAGTGTCTGGCCTTGCATTTAGGTCTTTAATCCATTTTGAGTTTATTTTTGTGTATGGTGTTAGGGAGTGTTCGAATTTCATACTTTTACATGTACCTGTCCAGTTTTCCCAGCACCACTTATTGAAGAGGCTGTCTTTTCTCCACTGTATATGCTTGCCTCCTTTATCAAAGATAAGGTGACCATATGTGCGTGGGTTTATCTCTGGGCTTTCTATCCTGTTCCATTGATCTATATTTCTGTTTCTGTGCCAGTACCATACTGTCTTGATTACCGTAGCTTTGTAGTATAATCTGAAGTCAGGGAGCCTGATTCCTCCAGCTCCATTTTTCGTTCTCAAGATTGCTTTGGCTATTCGGGGTCTTTTGTGTTTCCATACAAATTGTGAAATTTTTTGTTCTAGTTCTGTGAAAAATGCCAGTGGTAGTTTGATAGGGATTGCATTGAATCTGTAGATTGCTTTGGGTAGTAGAGTCATTTTCACAATGTTGATTCTTCCAATCCAAGAATGTGGTATATCTCTCCGTCTATTTGTATCATCTTTAATTTCTTTCATCAGTGTCTTATAATTTTCTGCATACAGGTCTTTTGTCTCCTTAGGTAGGTTTATTCCTAGGTATTTTATTCTTTTTGTTGCAATGGTAAATGGGAGTGTTTTCTTAATTTCACTTTCAGATTTTTCATCATTAGTGTATAGGAATGTAAGAGATTTCTGTGCATTAATTTTGTATCCTGCTACTTTACCAAATTCATTGATTAGCTCTAGTAGTTTTCTGGTAGCATCTTTAGGATTCTCTATGTATAGTGTCATGTCATCTGCAAACAGTGACAGCTTTACTTCTTCTTTTCTGATTTGGATTCCTTTTATTTCTTTTTCTTCTCTGATTGCTGTGGCTAAAACTTCCAAAACTATGTTGAATAATAGTGGTGAGAGTGGGCTACCTTATCTTGTTCCTGATCTTAGAGGAAATGCTTTCAGTTTTTCACCATTGAGAATGCTGTTGGCTGTGGGTTTGTCATATATGGCCTTTATTATGTTGAGGTAAGTTCCCTCTACGCCTACTTTCTGGAGAGTTTTTTATCATAAATGGGTGTTGAATTTTGTCAAAAGCTTTTTCTGCATCTATTGAGATGATCATATGGTTTTTCTCCTTCAATTTGTCAATATGGTGTATCACATTGATTGATTTATGTATACTGAAGAATCCTTGCATTCCTGGGATAAACCCCACTTGATCATGGTGTATGATCCTTTTAATGTGCTGTTGGATTCTGTTTGCTAGTATTTTGTTGAGGATTTTTGCATCTATGTTCATCGGTGATATTGGCTTGTAATTTTCTTTCTTGTGACATCTTTGGCTGGTTTTGGTATCAGGGTGATGGTGGCTTCGTAGAATGAGTTTGGGAGTGTTCCTCCCTCTGCTCTATTTTGGAAGAGTTTAAGAAGGATAGGTGTTAGCTCTTCTCTAAATGTTTGATAGAATTCGCCTGTGAAGCCATCTGGTCCTGGGCTTTTGTTTGTTGGAAGATTTTTCATCACAGTCTCAATTTCAGTGCTCGTGATTGGTCTGTTTATATTTTCTATTTCTTCCTGGTTCAGTCTTGGAAGGTTGTGCTTTTCTAAGAATTTGTCCATTTCTTCCAGGTTGTCCATTTTATTGGCATATAGTTGCTTGTAGTAATCTCTCATGATCCTTTGTATTTCTGCAGTGTCAGTGGTTACTTCTCCTTTTTCATTTCTAATTCTATTGAGCCGTCTCCCTTTTTTTCTTGATGAGTCTGGCTAATGGTTTATCAATTTTGTTTATCTTCTCAAAGAACGACCTTTTAGTTTTATTGATCTTTGCTATTGTCTCCTTCATTTCTTTTTCATTTATTTCTGATCTGATCTTTATGATTTCTTTCCTTCTAACTTCAGGGGTTTTTTTTGTTTTTCTTTCTCTAATTGCTTTAGGTGTAAGATTAGGTTGTTTATTTGAGATGTTTTTTGTTTCTTGAGGTGGGATTGCGTTGCTATAAACTTCCCTCTTAGAACTGCTTTTGCTGCAACCCATAGGTTTTTGGGTCATCATGTTTTGTCATTTGTTTCTAGGTATTTTTGATTTCCTCTTTGATTTCTTCAGTGATCTCTTGGTTATTAAGTAGTGTAGTAGTGTAGTAAGTAGTAGTGTATTGTTTAGCCTCCATGTGTTTGTATTTCTTACAGATTTTTTCCTGTAACTGATATCTAGTCTCATAGTGTTGTGGTCAGAAAAGATACTTGATATGATTTCAATTTTCTTAAATTTATCAAGGCTTGAATTGTGACCCAAGATATGATCTATCCTGGATAACATTCTGTGAGCACTTGAGAAGAAAGTGTATTCTGTTGTTTTTGGATGGAATGTCCTGTAAATAAGTCCATTTTGTTTAATGTATCATGTAAAGCCGGTGTTTCCTTATTTATTTTCATTTTGGATGATATGTCCATTGGTGAAAGTGGGGTGTTAATGTCCGCTACTATGATTGTGTTACTGTCGATTTCCCCTTTTATGGCTGTTAGCATTTGCCTTATGTATTGGGGTGCTCCTATGTTGGGTGCATAAATATTTACAATTGTTATATCTTCTTCTTGGATTGATCCCTTGATCATTATGTAGTGTCCTTGTCTCTTGTAATAGTCTTTATTTTAAAGTCTATTTTGTCTTATATGAGAATTGCTACTCCAGCTTTCTTTTGATTTCCATTTGCATGGAATATCTTTTTCCATCCCCTCACTTTCAGTCTGTATGTGTCCCTAGGTCTGAAGTGGTTCACTTGTAGACAGCATATATATGGGTCTTGTTTTTGTATCCATTCAGCCAGTCTATGTCTTTTGGTTGGAGCATTTAATCCATTTACATTTAAGGTAGTTATCAATATGTATGTTTCTATTACCATTTTCTTAATTGTTTTGTGTTTGTTATTGTGGGTCTTTTCCTTCTCTTGTTTTTCCTGCCTAGAGACGTTCCTTTAGCATTTGTTGTAAAGCTCGTTTGGTGGTGCTGAATTCTCTTAGCTTTTGCTTGTCTGTAAAGGTTTTAATTTCTCCGTCGAATCTGAATGAGTTCCTTGCTGGGTAGAGTAATCTTGTTTGTAGGTTTTTCCCATTTATCACTTTAAATATGTCCTGTCACTCCCTTCTGGCTTTCAGAGTTTCTGCTGAAAGATCAGCTGTTTACCTTATGGGGATTCCCTTGTATATTATTTGTTGTTTTTCCCTTGCTGCTTTTAATATTTTTCCTTTGTATTTAATTTGTTATAGTTTGATTAATATGTGTCTTGGCATGTTCTTCGTTGGATTTATCCTGTATGGGACTCCCTGCGCTTCCTGGACTTGATTAGCTACTTCCTTTCCCATATTAGGGAATTTTTCAACTATAATCTCTTCAAATATTTTCTCAGTCCCTTTCTATTATTTTTTAATTTTAAAAATTTATTTTATTTATTTATTTTTGGCTGCATTGGGTTTTAGTTGCTGTGAGTGGGTTTTTCTCTAGTTGCGGCGAGTGGGGGCTACTCTTCATTGCACACGGGCTTCTCATTGCAGTGGCTTCTCTTGTTGTGGAGCACGGGCTCTAGGCACACGGCCTTCAGTAGTTGTGGCACTCAGGCTCAGTAGCTGTGGCTCGCGGGCTCTAGAGCACAGGCTCAGTAGTTGTGGTGCATGGGCTTAGTTGCTCCGCGGCATGTGGGATCTTCCCAGACCAGGGCTCGAACCCGTGTTCCCTGCATTGGCAGGCAGATTCTTAACCACTGTGCCAGCAGGTAAGTCCTAGTCCCTTTCTTTTTCTCTTCTTCTTCTGGGACCCCTATAATTTGAATGTTGGTGCATTTAATGTTGTCCCAGAGGTCTCTGAGACTGTCCTCAATTCTTTTCATTCTTTTTTCTTTATTCTGCTCTGCAGTAGTTATTTCCACTATTTTATCCAGGTCACTTATCCATTCTTCTACCTCAGTTATTCTGCTATTGATTCCTTCTAGAGAATTTTTAATTTCATTTATTATGTTTTTCATCATTGTTTGTTTGCTCTTCAGTTCTTCTAGGTCCCTGTTAAATGTTTCTTGTATTTTCTCCATTCTATTTCCAAGATTTTGGATCATCTTTACTATCATTACTCTGAATTCTTTTTCTGGTAGACTGCCTATTTCCTCTTCATTTGTTTGGTCTGGTGGGTTTTTACCTTGCTTCTTCATCTGCTGTGTGTTTCCCTGTCTTCTCATGATCCTTTGGTTCTTAAGGTACAAATAAATCCAGACTTAAGGGAATCTATGCAACCAAGGTAGACTCAGCCAGGGAGTCAGGAGAGCTGAAGGCTGTGTGTAGAGTCAACACTCATTCTTATTGTCCCAATTCTCCAAGTCTCCTCTCTCTCTGAGGTCAAAGAGGATGGGGTTGTTACTTTTGTTTCTGATAGCCATAAAAGTGGATTCATCTCACATGGTCTAGGATGTGGTAACAAGATTTTAAATAGAGACATTCAAAAGGACATGGGTCTTTTGTTCCTGTTTAACCTTGAGTAAATTACTGGAATTCTTTGTTTATAATAGGAAATATCTATTGGGGTCTGAATTGTTTCCTCCCCAAAGTCATATGGGAAAGCCCTAACCCCCAGTGTGACTGTATTGGTAGATAGGGCCTTTAAGGATGGAATTCAGATTAAATGAGGTCATAAGGGTGGGGTCCTAATCTAATAGGACTAGACTGGTATCCTTTTAAGAGACACTAGAGAATGAAATCTCTCTCTCTGCTCCAGTGCATGGAGTGAGGAAAGGCCAAGTGAGGACACAGTGAGAAGGCAGATGTCTGGAAAGTAGGAAGATATTCCTCACTGGAAACCATCTCTGTTGGAACCTTGAACATGGGCTTCTGGTCTCCAGAACTGTGAGAAAATAAACATCTGCTGTTTAAGCCACTAAGTCAGATATCTTTTTATGGCAGCCCAAGCAGACTAGTATACATCTAACGTATATAAAGCATCTGGCAAAGAGTGGCACAAATATTGAGTTCCTTCTTCAATATCTTCTACACTTCAGACACAGATATTCAATCTCCCATTATATTTTTCACCCAGATACTCCAAGCATCTCAAGATCAGCACTTCCTAAAGCAAATTAATCATCCTCTCCCCCAAACCTCCTAGTCACCTAGGCTGGAAACCTCCATCATCTTGTTTCCTCTCTTGCTTGCACCTCAAGTCTGATGTGTCTCCAGGCCTGTCCACTGTTACCACAGTATCTCTTACTTCTCTCCTCCCTGCACTCCCTACTCCATAGCCCTGCTTTAAACATTTCTTTCAACTTGGACTATTACAAGAGTACTCTTGACTCTCAGGGACACCAAGTGGTCTCTGTGACCCAAGTGTCTACCTTTCAAATCATATAGAAAAGAGTCTCTCCAAATTACCAACTTCACATCTCTTCCCAAAAACTTCACTGACTTTTGGAGGATCTGGAATTGCTTGGTCACAAAACTGATATATATATAAAAGTCTGTTTTAAAGTCTACCAAGTCCTAAAAATGTTCCAGATATGGTTTTAAGGGGAAAAACACAGTTTTGGGTGACTTAAAAGTTGAAAATGACATTAGTTTTCTAAAACCATATAGATTCTATGTGTATTTTATACTTCAAAGAGCATAACAGAAGAATCTGGTCATTACAAAATAATCATCCAATTTAGAGGAGGATGAGGTAAGTGGCCTTCCCAGGTTCCTTCAGACCATGAGAATCTGATTGCTTAGAGTTTGATGGTATTTTATACATTTGTCCTTTCACTACCTATTTAATTAATTCATTCAACAAATATAAGTGTGTGCTATGTGCAAGGCTGAAGAATGAATTATGCAATGAGCAAGGACTTTCCAAAGAATAGAGAAGACTGAAGAAGAGGGAGAGGGATGGCAGACAGGGAAAGTGAAGTTCTAGGTGGGACTCTAGCTAGGTTGCCATGGAAGCTGACAGCCAACCTGGAAACTTTCCAGAACTAACTTTTTACCTCTTTCTCTAACCTTCTTTCTGTACTTCCTTCTTGGCCTTTCTTCATTAAAACTTTCAATTGAATGACTACTATAAGCCAGGAGTTCACTGTCTAGTAGGTGAGAGGGAGAATGAGAAAGAGATTGAAACATGGATCATTACACTTCAGTTAAAGGAAGAACATCTAAGGAAGTTTCAAAGCCTACTTTCTGGAGGCCTCTCAGAATAGATACTAGTCAAAGCAGAATAAGCAAAGGTACAGAGCAATTTGGAGTTGATGTCATTAAGTGTGGGGCAGGGAATGAAAGGTAACTTGTGCCCCAAGGCAGGAAGTGAAGCCTGTAGGTCCAGTGAGCCAGGTGGGTCTCTTCTGGGAGATTTTTCTTCTGGCTGGCTATTATTTCTCATTGGATCATCCATTAGCTTCTAACCTGTGCTCCAAAAACCTTCATGCATCCCATCTTATTAAATCATTTCACTCTTAAGGTTGATATTTAAAGCTCTCCTGGAGGCCTATTCCAGCCTTATCTCTCACAACTCTTAGATGAAACTGGACTGTCACTAAAGCAGCCACTTGCTATTCTCTGAGCAGATTCTTCTGTGCTATGCAGCTTCTGCTCCATCATGTACCTCTGCCTCTCACCATACCAGGCTCTCTCCCTCTGCCACCCCCTCCTCCAACACAGACACAGTCACACACAGAGCCTTCAAAACACAGTTCAGGTGTGGCAAACTGGTAAGAAGTGTTGTGAACTTTAAAATCTGTTTCTCTTGAAAAATCAAAAGACCTGGCATATCTGGTCCAGAATCTCTGCATGGCATTAACTGGCTAAAACTGAGTCAGGGTTATCCTTTTAGATGGGCATATGCACTTCAGTTTACAGCACTCAGCTCTTCTCACTTCATTTACATTAGCTACCTGGCCTCTACAGACTTTCGGGCTTCTATTCCCTAACCTAATGTAAATGTCATCCCTTTCAAGATCCCTTCCTTCTTCCCTGTACCAGATGTAAATTCTCCCAATTTGAATGGCAGTCCTACTGTATATTCATGACCTGTACTTTTAGTATTACCTTAAAAAAAAAATTACCTTTTCTACCAGTCTTTTACACATGGCCAGTATTCAACAAATATTTCTCAACAGAATGACAGCACTTTACTTCCCTAACATGGGGAATAAATACTGTTTGTGGCTATGCATTTCTATTTTGAAGATGTACTTCCGCTACCTGCCAAAAAAAATCATACAAATACTTACATTTCCCTTAGGAACTTATTAGATGGTTCTTGCCCCTTATAGGTATCCCTTTCTCTCAGGAGTATTGACTCAGTCAAAATAAAATTGAACTCACCTTTAAATTTGTGGGAGTAATACTTTTGCCACTGACAATTTTAGATTTGATTCAATAGCTTCTCTGCCTCTGAAGACATAAGTCGATCAGTAAAATCTAAACAATGTCTTTTGTAAAAGATAACTGTGATCACTTCATAAGGCATACCTTGTTTTATTGTGCTTTGCTTTACTGCTTTTTTTTTTTAAAACAAATTGAAGGTTTGTGTCAACCCTACATCAAACGAGTCTATTGGTGCCATTTTTCCAACAGCACTTGTTCACTTCATTTTTCTGTGCCATATTTTGGCAATTCTTGCAATATTTCAAACATTTTCATTATTGTTATATTTGTTACATGATCTGTGATCAGTGATCTTTGACGTTACTGCTATGACTCACTGAAGGCTCAGATGATGGTTAGCATTTTTTAGCAATAAAGTATTTTTAATTAAGGTATTACATTGTTCTTTAGACATCATGCTATTGCAGTTAATGGACTACAGTACAGTTAAACATAACTTCTATATGTACTGGGAAATCAGAAAATTCAAGTGACTCACTTCATCATGACATTTGCTTTATTGTGGTACTCCAAGGCATGCCTGTACTGACAAAACACTTTGTGGATATCCTATTGGATGAAACTTCTGTCAACAAAGCCATCTTCTATGACTCTGCACTCAAATACAAGGCCATGAGGGAGGCAAAGTTCAAGTTTGAGACAATCAAAGACAGGAAAAATAAGTGATTCTTCCAAAGGCTGTGATTTTAGATGTTGCCTACAACATCAAAACAATTTCCCAAGAGAAAAATAAAGAGAAGGTAGTAGTATCCAAAATACTCCATTAAAAAAATTTTTTTATGGATAACTGTCATTATGAGTACAGCAGAAACTGTTATGATTTGAAAGATACAAAAAAAAAATCAGAAGAATGTTAGCATTCAATAGAAATTAAAACCTAAGCTGAAGGCTAATCAAAATGTTTCGTACTCGGCATTGTTCTGATGAAAGATAAGAAATTTGTTTGTTTAGTTTTGTAAATAATTCATATAATTCAGAAAAAGTTAAACTTAGATTCCAAAGGAGCTACAATGCACCAACACTTGACTTTTTAAAAACCTCACTTTGCTACAGGCAAACATTTAAGATAATCAGGGTTATATAAAGCTCTCAAAGGGGAAGGCAGGAAGGCAAGTAAATTGTAGATTTTTAATTTGCAAGTTGAGATGGTTTTGGAAAAATAATTTTGGTTTAATTATTTATTCACATAGATCTAAAAGGCTAGCTCAGTTTGTCAGAGCACAAGAGAATGCCAGAAGTCAAAGCCATGGGGATGGACTAACATAAATCCATTCTAATTTCTGGAAAACAAGTGACACGGCGTAACACCATCACAAAGGATAGTATTAGCAGGAATAGGAGACCTGCGGTCTAATTCAGTTCTCTCTTTGGCTTCTAGAGTATCACTTACTAAGAATTTAGTGAAAAACAGGGAAATTCTACTCCTTTAATTAATAATTATCCAT
The DNA here is from genome assembly GCF_965194825.1 of Balaenoptera physalus. Taxonomy (NCBI): domain Eukaryota; kingdom Metazoa; phylum Chordata; class Mammalia; order Artiodactyla; family Balaenopteridae; genus Balaenoptera; species Balaenoptera physalus. The sequence continues at coordinate 69,523,400 of NC_138893.1, read as the reverse complement.
AAGCAGCAGGAAAGAAACAAAGGAAAGCTAACATAGAGTGATGCACCTCGTGGATTAAACATTTGTGAACATGAATTCATTTTAATATGTTGAATCTTGAGCCATACTTACAAACCAATGGCTAATACACTACAAAACTTTACAAACATAAAATCTCATCTACTACAGAACTCCAAAACTAATGGAATTAATTTCTTCTCCCTTTTAAGTATTCCTTCCACAGAAATTCCTGAAACTGCGTAGTCATTGGAACTACACTTCTACACGTGTCATCAAAACATGACTGTTTTGTCAAAATGATTCAAGAAGCAATTTCGAACGAGATCAAGGAGCTTATATTCTCTCAAAACACATTTTCAATTCTTTGTACTCCAGGTTACATAAAAAATAAGGAAGGCTGGACTCAATGTAATTTCTCTCAGCCCAATGTCATTAAACTCCCAATGTCTCCATGCTAGGAAAGGATACAGTATTTAAGTGCACTATTAAAAAATATCTCCAGTTCTAAAAGAAATGCTTTTTATTTTTTAAAAGAGGGCTGATGCAGTGCCCTTTACTTAGCGGAGACCAGCCACTGACTTCCTTCCTTTACCAGCTTTCCAAGATGATACTAAGTGAGTTTTTGCCCTAATATTTTTGCCCCGGGTTTTACGAGGCTTCTCTTCTTTGTGCACCTTCATGTGCTGCCTAAGATGAGAGCTCTGGCTGAAGCATTTGCCACATTCACTGCACTGGTAGGGTTTCTCCCCTGTGTGGGTTCTCTGATGTTGAATGAGGTGGGAACTCTGGCTGAAACATCGGCCACATTCATCACACTGATAGGGTTTTTCTCCAGTATGAATTCTCTGGTGCTGAATGAGATTTGAGCTCTGTTTAAACCTTTCTCCACACTCATCACATTTGTAGGGCTTTTCCCCAGTATGGATCCGTCGATGCTGAATGAGATTAGAACTCTGAAAGAAACTTTTTCCACAATCAGCACATTTATGGGATTTCTTTCCAGTATGGATCTTCTGGTGTTGAAAAAGAGTTGAGCTCTGAGTGAAACTCTTTTCACATTCGACACATTTATAAGGCTTCTCTTCCAAGCTTCTTCTCAGTCTACTCAAGCTTGATTCAAAGCGAACAGTCATTCCCCATCTCTGCCGCTGCCGGCCTGTTTTGCGCTGGTTCTCATAGACTTTTCCTTGGCTTGAGCTCCGAGATATACCTCCCTTAGGTTTTCCTAACCGCATGGTGAAGAGCCAAATGTATTCTTAAGAGTCTACACTCTTCTTCTGAATGAATGTTTCACTTCCTAGAGCTACACAGCTCAGAATTTTCTATGTGTAGAAGAAAAAAATAAAAAACAAATTATAGATGATTTGTTAATTATTCAACTTTAATACCTCTTCAGCCCATCAAAACTGCATCCATTTTTAAATTAAATATCGTATATTAAGGCATATATATGGAATCTGAAAAAATTGGTATAGACGATCTTATTTACAAAGCAGAAACAGAGACACAGACATAGAGAGAGAACAAACATGAATACAAGGGGGAAAGGGGGGGTGGGTGGGATGAACTGGGAGATCGGGATTGACATATATACACTACTGATACTATGTATAAAATACATAACTAATGAGAAACTACTGTATAGCACAAGGAACTCTACTCAGTGCTCTGTGGTGATCTAAATGGGAAGGAAATCCAAAAAAGAGGGGATATATGTATATATATATATATGCTGTATATGTATATATACATATGTATATATGTATTTGCTGTACGGTAGAAACTAACACAACATTGTAAAGCAACTATACTCCAATAAAAAAATTTTTTTAATGTATTCAATATATATGAAAACAAAGACAATTCTGGCAAAAAATACTTGCAAAATAATTCTAATAATTCCAGAGTCCAAACTTAATGAATATAACCAAATTTACCTTTGGAGTTTTTGTCTGTTGCGACAGGACAAAAAAAAAAAAAAAAGTGATAATATGAAATCTAAAATTTTGTTGGACAATAACAAATGAGATTAAAAAGTGGAGACAATGTAACATCTTAATGGGAATAAAAGAACTCCAAAAGACAATCAAAATTTGGGTAACAGATTATCATTATATTTTAATATTTACTCCAATGTTAAACTTATACTCATGGGTGACTCATTAAGGTGTCCAAATTAGAAAGAAATGACAAATCATACTACTTTGTTAAATATTTCTGTTTATCCTTGTTTGTTTAGCCATTCTACTTTCACAGGCTTTAGAGAGCAACTGAGTTCTAACTTTGTAGCATAAGTTGTTTTGAATATAAGAACTACTCTATAAGGAGTGGAAAATTTCTGTGAATCTATTCAATAAATACTGGATGAGGAAAATGTCAATGAAGAGATATTTCATAATTATTTCCTCTAGATTCCAATGATCCAAGAAAGAGGACAATTCTTTGAAAACTTGAAACGAGGAATTTTTTTTTTGAGAAAGAAAAATTTCAAAAGAACTTTTACTTGCTAGTGTAATGAAACAGATAAAAGGTGGTAGGTAAAACACAAGAAGAGGAGGAAAAGAAAGTAAGTTTACATGTAAAAATAGGATGGTATTTTAAAAATACCTAAATGCTACAAAAATTCAAAATTTCAAATAAATTAACTTCATTTAATTACTTATAAGGTTACTTAAAATAATGGCCACAAACAAAGAAGCACAAAGTCCAAATAGGTGACAATGTGGGAAAACCTAGGACTGCAAAGGTAATACAATTATTGGAACTAATTTCCACATCTTATGGTCAGCAAGTAGACTTTAAAATGGTAATAATTACCCTGGGTATCTGCACACAAGCTTACAAAGCAAATAACTGCAAACAAAAATTACATCATTGTTCTTGCCTTTCCATCATCTTATTGTATAATTGAGACTCCAGGCCTGACAGTGCTGAGACTTTGTGTATTTAAGTATATCTGCTGCAATTAAGTTAAGTATCAGGAAGAGCAAACTGCATACAACACAAAATTACAGAGAGAGCACTGCTCATTTCTTAACTTTAGTAAATATTTATAGAACATCTATTACAAGGAGGTATGTCAGGTACATGATGTTGGTGTTCAAAAATAGCTATAATGGTAATTATACACTGAAAAAAACCCCACATTTATTTTTCAACACTATAGAAGTCAGTTTTAGTAGGAAACTCAGAGACTATCTAAACCACCTAGAACACTACAGATGAGGAAATATACCAACAGGCAGCCTGGGTGCCAGTCACTGTGCTATCTTATTTAATTCTCAGAGCAGGTTTACGGGATTATCTTCATTTTACTTCCACTTCTAAGGAAAGGCAGGTATACTTCGGCCAGGTTCCCACCCCCTAGCAGCCTGACCCCAGAGCCTGTATTCTTAGTGGCAGAACTGACTGCAGCCCCAACTTCCAACGCCAAGTCCAGCGCTCCGACTGGTGCTCAGCCTCATTTCACAGCAAGTGCGGGTATTAAGGGAAACGTGAGTGAATGGAGCTGTTGGCCATGCGAATACGCCTCACTGGAATGTGCCTGCTTTCTCGTCCATAAAATGGGGATGACAATAAAGCCACTACATTATCATGGTGTTAGAAGTTTAAATGAGTCTGTAAGTCGCTCAGAACGGCCCTGTGCTACCGAAGCGCTTGGTTCAATCTGTTTTATCCTGACACGCGCCTGATGGAGAGCGTGAGGAATGCGGCTCACGATCCCGGGCCTGTCCTCCTCTGGCCTCAACTCGCCCGGGCTTCCGTTAAAGCCTCCGCTCTCCCGAGGCCTCCGGCTACCACTCCTCGCAGGCCGGGCCCGCCCCGCTCCCTCCGCCCCCGGCGCCAGCCAGCGCAGAGCCCTCGCTGCAGCCGGGAGTTGAGGCCCGAAGCCGCGCCCGGCAACCCGTTGCCCGATCGGCACCGCCCCACTGCGGCCAGCTCGCGCTCCTGAGGCCCCGGCCCACTCACCGCGCCAGCCCGCCGCCGCCGCCCTCGCCCGCTCGCTCGCCCCGCTCCCTTCGCGCCGCCGGAAGTGCAGGCCGAGCCGTTCGCCTCCGCCGCGCGGTCGCTCTAGGATCCTGGCGGAGTGACCCTCTATGCTCACGGGCCCAGCGGAAAAAAGCGACTTTTCGTTTCTTCCTGTCGTTTTATTTTCCTCTCCTACCCCTGAGGCGTCCTGTGGCCCCCAGGACCACAAGACCTGTCGTCTTCTCCCTTTGAGATGGCTCGGAGCCACCCACAGGGCCGACGAGCAGCAGCCTGTGTGTCGCGGCTTTTGAAACGCAACACCAGCCTGTCCCACCCCGAGACTTCATTCTTTCTACAAATATTGTTTACTTATTAATTATATAGAGGTACTTTTGGAGAGCCTAAACTGTTCCTGATATTTTTCATGAGTCACCTTATTTGATTATACCAAAAAGCCCTTACAAAATGGGAACGATCATACTCATTTTACAGGTAAGGAAACCAAGGCTTCGAGTAGAAGTTTGCTCGAGTTTAGACAGTGTATAAGTGGATGGCCAAGGATTGGAATGGGTCTTTTTGGCTCCAAAGTCTCGTGATTTTCAACACACCCCCTTGTTTCTCTTTAGTAATGATCTCTCCTGGTTCTCATTTCTTACAGCCAACCTCCTCCTCCGCCAACCTAACCTGTGCTGGGTCACCCGATCTCCTCTCTTCTCTTCGGGCCCTCGTTTGCCTGCAGAACTCCTTCAGTCTAATGGCTTCAGATACCATCTGTAGGTGCTGAAGACTTCCTAACCGGTAACTCCAGTCCAACCTTGGGGTGCAAATATTACTGAACTCTAGACTTATATATCCAGTTATAACTTATAACTTATATAACTCAGTGCCATTTGCATGTGTGATGGACATCCCGAACCTAACATACCCCCAGATGAACTTCTGATATTCACCTAACCTGTTCCTTCATCAGTCTTCATCCCGACAGTTGGCAATTCCAACTTTCCAATTGCTCAGGTCAAAAATCTTGATGTCGTTGTTTCTTTTTTCACCCCAAACCCAAATCCAAGCCATCTATAATTCTGTTGGCTCGATCTTCAAAATATATCCAGAATTGAGCCACTATCAACACCTCCACTGCTATAAGCTCCACCAAGCTGCTGTTATCTCCTGTCTGGATTATTGCATTGGCTTCCTCACTGGTCTCCCTACATCTACTCACAGCCCCAGAGTGATCTTCTTAAAACCCAAGTCAGATCATGTCATTCATTTTGTTCATAATCCTCCAAAGGCTTCCCATGTTATTAGAGCAAAAGCTCATGGCCTCACAGTGGCACACAAAGCTGTCATGATCTGTCTCTTGTTCTTTGTTATCTCTGTAGTGCTAAGAACAGTGCTCAGAAGGTAGCAGGCACTCAGCAAGTATTTGTTGAATGAATGAATTTATAAGATGCTTCTTTACAAAGTGCTTTTACATCTATTCTCTGGTCATTCATCTTCATAGCCTTGCGAAGCAGGGATCCTCGTGTCCATCTTAAAGAGCAGTAAAATAAGGCTGAGAGGGAAACTTGCCTGAAGTACACAGCGAGTTGATGGCACAGGCCAGACTAGATCAAAGGTTCAGATATCAAGCTGGAGCTTTCTGCTCTGCAGATGGCAAAGTGTGAAACTGACTAAGGCCTGGATGGGGAATGTCAGCTCAGTTATCTAGATGATAGCTGGACTGTTGTAAAGATTAAATAAGATAATGTAAGGCACTTAGCACAATGCCTAACACATAAGAAATATGAGGCATTGTTATTTTATTATTAAATTGTTATAAGTGGTTGATGCTGGTGGCCAGAGGGGTTAGGGGTAGGGGACAATGGTCAAAGATAGTTTAGGAAAAGTTTCAAGAACAAAAATGACCTGATGGAACTGTTTGCTCTATGTACATTAAAATAATAAAAATTTATTCAAAAAATTTTATTAGTAAGAGAGTTACTAGTTAAAACTAACTTCATGTCCCACGTAAAGGTGGATTATCCCTTTTGCCTGTACCTAAAAACAAATGGGCCAGCTACAGAGGCCCAGAGATGTGTAGGTTAGAGAAGTAGGGAATTGGGTAAAGAAAGATGAAATTTAAAAAGGAGAGAGACAAAAGTCAGGAAATACAGGGCTATGGGTGGCCAAGAGTGGACAGAGTAGGAGGTAAGGATGGAGAGGGGCAAGAGATAGAAAAGGTTATGGGGTGGGGAGGGGAGGAAGAATAAAGGGTAAAAGGAAAAAAGAGAGGGAGAGAAAACAGGCAGGGTTTTATGCCCTCAGTTTATTCGTTAGTGTAATAATAGCCAACACTTACTGAGTGCTTATTATGTTCTAGGCACTGTTTGAAGCAGTGGCAGTGCCTCATTCAGTATTCCTGTGGTATGTCTGCTCTTGAGCATTTGCTCTACCCTTCTTGGATTTAACATCCCTGCTTAATCCTGTGTGACTTTCATTGTCTTCTGGTTAACGATAGCCCATCCCACTGATGTTGACTTTACATGTGAGTAGCATTGGCTAACTGCATGTGTGTGGACACAAAGTATAGCCCATCCCAGAAGAAGCTTTGGGTCACTGTGTTTCTGCCACCACTCTGTTCTTCCCCTCTGCCTCAAGAATAATACGTCCCACGTAGGGGCTGCTCCTTCAGCCTTCAGCCCAGGATGAAAGGCATGTGGAGCAGAGCCACGTAAGCCCACCTGGAGCCACCTGCAGTCACATGTAACAGGCCAGAGAAGTAAACACTCTTGTTGTAGCCACTATTTTTGTTGTTATTTGTTACTACAGCAAAGCTAATATACTTTTCACAATCTTAAGAGATAGGAATTGTTATAATCCTCATATTACAGATGAGAAAATGGAGGCAAGTAACTTGCCTAAGGCCGCAGGTGGCAGACAGTTTGGGTCCAGAGCCTATGCTCTTAACCTCTACCTAGCAGTATCTCTCAAATAGAATTCCAGGTTATTTTTAAACAAATTAAATTATTGAAATTGGTCACACTTGATATTTACAAAACAGAAAGCTGAAAGGGGGGAGGGAAAAGGAGGGAGGTACAGTCAGGGTAGCAAAGATAGGCTGTGTTCTCGTAATAGCACATCTTTCTGGGAGAACTGGGTCAAGAGAGGCCAGATCCCTTAATGGCTGGGGCTCCTCTGGGAAACGGCTCGCAGTGGGGTCCAGTGTGTCCCTGAGCCCAGTTGTATTTGAAGGGCTCATTCTAGGAAGAAGAGGCTTATGGGCTGAGAACAGTCTTGGCAAGACAGCTTCCTTTTACTATGGCTTTGTCCCTTGCACCCCACTCCCTTGCAGACAGACAGAGACACACACCAAAAAGCACTGTCTCAACAGGGAGCACTGCTGCCTTGGGTCTGCATTTGGCAACAGTGCAAAAGAAGCCGGTCACATGTGTGGCCCAAGGGCCAAGTGCAGTAAGGAGCGGTCTATCTCCCATGAAGGGCCCCTGAACAAGGGTTCTGTCCACCAAGGCTGAGAGTTTGCTTTTTGTTTCCTTTGGGTTCTCTGGGAAAGGAAACTCTGGGAATTCCCATTCCTGAGTTTGCAGAAAACATCTCTGTTAAAAGTCCAGCCAGGAGGGAGCAGAGCCCCACCCGAATGCTGGAAGTCCAAGGGCAGGTCAGCAGCTGACTTTCTCCCAGACAATCACAGATCATGGGGGCTAAATACAGCACGTGCACTTGCTGTTTTTACATTTGGAAAGGCTTGAGTCTGACTGCCTTTCCTGCCCGAGCATGGCTGAGGGACTGAGGGGCAGGGAGGCTGCTGCCCAGCAGGGCACCTGACAAAAATATCCCACTGCTGCTTTGCAGCTGCAGGGCACCTGTATCCTGCCCACATGGGCACATTGTGTATTGCCAGCTTCTCCGCAGATCACCTGATCTGACAGGATAAGCCTCGTGCTTTGTTTCCCTAGGACTAAGGGGCCAGATGTATCCTGGGTGAACGAACGGCTTTATTTTAACAGTGGGAAGGTCTTTAATCCATTTTCTGGAAAACATTCTAAGCAGGTAGCATATGGTTATCACCATGGGAAAAACAAGCTGTTTTTTGATTCCTTCTGGTAATTTGCTCTGGGCAAATCACCCTGTTTTTCCTGAGTTCAGATCTTCTTTTGCAATCATGTTGATTTTATCCTGTGTTTATTATTTTCCCTGGTTCTGGAGGCCTGACCTGGGAAGACCGTCCTGTTTTAAGAGAGGACACTCATCACAGGAATCTTCACTTTATCTTTGGATACATTTACTACCTGCGATACCAGTGAGTTAAGCAACATATGACAAATAATCTAAGCTCTGTGGAGAGAGGCACATGGAACTCCCATACAAACCATCAGGAAACCGCAGAGCCAAACAGAGAAAGTCTGAAATTGTGGTGTCAGGGTGAGCTGAATTAGCAGCTTTTCAAATTGCCTCTGAAAAGCAAGTAGTGTTGATAAAAAGTTTTGTAACCCCTCAGATGATTGCAGAAGTGCACAGGCATACCTTATTTTATTGTGCTTTGCTTTATAGTGCTTCACAGGTATTGCATGTTTTTTTTTTTTTAATTGAAGGTTTGTGGCAACCCTGCATTGAATAAATCTATTGGTGCCATTTCCCCAATAACCTTTGCTCACTTTGTGTCTCTGTGTCACATTTTGGTAATTCTCACTGTGGACAAAAAAAATGTAGCCAGCCATTTCAGTAAACAAGAAATGTTGGTGCTATCAAGACATCAGCCACTGCAGTCGCTCCAAGGGGTGCACCCTGAGGGCAATTTAGGATGGAGAAAAACAGGATACTGGCCCTAGATAGTTAAGATGCGTATCTAAGGAATAATTTTAATGAACCCAGACTCTTGCATCTTCCCATACACCAAAAGGCACTAAAATCATTAACGTGAGACTTCTGCTTTTTGTGATCAGCAGTCATCTTTCGGTGTTCAACTACATGTTTGGCTTTTTTTTTTTTTTTAAGCAAAAACTCCTGAATATCTTGCTTCCTCCCTTACCTCTTTGGAACAGTTCCTCAGAGCTGTCTGACAGGCTGTCTCATGGGATATAGTTCTCAGTAAGGTCCCCAAATAAAACGTAACTCACAAATTTTAGGTTGTGTGTTTTTTTTTTCAGTTGACATCACAATTTGCAAGCCTTTCATTATTATTATATTTGTTATGGTGATCTATGATCAATAATCTTTGATGTTACTATTGCAAAAAGATTACGACTTGGCTCAGATGATTGTTAGCATTTTTTAGCAATGAAGTATTTTAAAATTAAGGTACGTACATTTTTTTTTAGACATAATGCTATTGTACACTTAATAGACTATAGTAGGGCATAAACGTAACTTTTATATGCACTGGGAAACCAATTTGTGTGACTCACTTTATTGTGATATTTGCTTTATTGCAGTGGCCTGGAACCAACCCTGCAACATCTCTGAGGTCTGTCTGTACATTTTCCCTTTTTTTGTACAACTTGTTAGTGATTTCTTAGCTATGTTATTCAGAAGTTAGTTTTGATAATTCTATTTCACAAATGACACGTATCAAGACAGGCCTTAAATGAAGTAATATTGTAACAACTGAAAGAAAACAAAACAAAACAAAAAACCCCAAAAGCAAAACTGGGGATGTTTACAGAGGGTTTCTTCATCTGATGGCTTCCCATGTGCCAAGCCCTGTCTGCTCCAGGGCTGGCAGGCCTCTTCAGGCTAGAATGTCACACACACTCTCTTAGGCAAGTTGGGCTCAGTCTTGGGCCTCCTTCCAGGGACCTTCACCATCTCTCTGCCCTGCTGGTCCCCTGACCATCCAGGGTGTGTGGCCTGCTTCTCCCAGGTCTTGTCTGAGACCCCTGAACACAGGGCACAGCATGGCTCTGTCTTTGTCCCTCTAGGGCTGAGCACAGGTCTGGCACAAGGCAGTCCCTCAATTACTGCTGAACAATGGAAAACAGTTGTCCTTGACCTGAGCTTATAAATAGGGTCTGGGAGCTATTTCACTGTTTTACTGAGGAGCCCTGTTTGAGTCGATCTCTACCCTCCCCTAGACCCCGTCACCGTGCCCCGCCCCTAGCCCTGCAAGATTCCCGAGGTCCTCCTGATGCTGGGACTCTGCGATTCGGGGTGACCCTTGTGCATGTTGTCCAGGCTGTCCACAGACCCCCACCAATGACTCCTCTGTGCCCTGCAGCTGCCTCTGTCCTCAGGCCCCACACCAGCCCCAAGATTGTGCCCGGAAAGGAAGGAGTCATGTCAGTGTCATGAGCCGTGGGCTGTGGCTCAGCTTTGGCTCTTCTGCCAAACTTGGCCACGTGTACTGTGGGACAGGAGTGTCAGAGGTTAGAGCAGAGGGTCAGGGTGGACACACACAAGCAAAGAAAAGAAGCTTGGACCTAACTCCTTCAGTTCAATACAGCACACCTTTATTGAGTACCCAGGAAACTGTGCTGCCAAAGGCGAGCAGAGACAGCAGAAACTACAGCGGACCTCCCCTGGGCATCTCTGCGCCTGCCTCTGTGCAGATGGCGCCAGGCTGGGGCAATCCTGTTGTGAAGTTCACCCTGAACAGTGGGTTCTATTGGCACGGCTGCTCCCAGGCTCTGTTCTTTATGGGCGCTGCACAAGGCACCGAGGGAATCTCCCTAATATTGAATTTCTATATTTGGGAGACTTTATAGTTTTTCCCTTTAAATTCACTATCCATGGGCCCCAGTGGGAGAATGTGGTCTCCAGTTTGCTCTGTTTTGGACAGACACCTTACGTGACCAATGTAAACTGTTACATAATTTTTGCAAATGCCTTCTTGTTCATTCCAGAAGTTTTCCATCAGCTGACAAACCCAAATTGTTCTGTATCTGGCCCCAGGGGATTCAAAGCCCTTTCTCCTCAAACAGACATTTTTCCCTTGGTGGCCCTTTGATGGGAAGTATTGAGAGGGGAGGAATGCACACCCAGAGAGGGCAGGAGGCACACAGGTGTCCGAGGAGAGCAGCAACGGGGCAGAGCGCGGCCTTCCCAAGCCACTGCCGGCAGTCCCTGGACAGCTCCCGCGCTCGCATGCACCCTGGCAGCGTCCTTTCAATGCCACGCGGGTCACCTCCTCAATGTGATCAAACTGACATGTTTCTTGCAGCGAGCTCCTTGTAAGAATCCCTTCAGGTCTTGCTGAGGAAGCTCAGAGTGAGTGCTGCAGAGAGAAGATGGGCTGCTGGTGGTCTTACTCCCAGTCTGACCTCTGCTGCCGGGGCACGGGGCTATGTGAGGCTCATGGAGTGACATCAGAGGCTTGAGGGCCAGGGACGCCATGGTGAAGTGCTGGCTGGGAGCATCGCACATCCCATACCCGCTGGCAGCCCTTGCTTTACCCAGCGGAGTTTCTGAGCGGCAGCATGAGACGAGGGCAGCCGGGGGTCTAGTGGTTCATGTGTTTGACGAGGATAAGGGCTTGTGGTTCTGGGCTGGGCACTGGGAGAGCAGACGGAGCCCACGCCCTGGAAACAAGGTCATGTTCTGCTCTCCTGAGCAGGAGAGGTGTGGAGTGAACAGGACTGGCCATGCTGTCCAGCTACATAAGTGGCCCACGTCACAGCTTCAGGGCTGCTCACGGCCCAGGCCAGTCTCACACGCAGACCCCACCCAGCAGGTTCCTGGCTCCTCAGGCTTAGGTCTGGGCACTGTGAGTGCTCACCTTGGAGCCAAGAGCCAGGGACGTGGGACTCATGCTACCTGGGCAGGTGGACAGGTGGAAACACGGGTGCCGGATTCCTCAGCCAGTGTGACCAATCTGTGTGACAATCAGGGCCCGGCCGCCAGTGCTCAGAGTGCGCTGGCTGCTGGAGGCTTCGGAGGAGGCAGGTGCTGGTGGGCTACTTGGCCTCCACCAGCTGCTCCAGGCGCTGTAGCATCGTCAGACGCAGGGCTTGGAACCTGGAGGGAGACACAGCCAAGAGGACTCACTGATACTGGAGGGGACAGGGAGGGGGGGAGCAAGGGAGCACATAGATGCTGGGCCTGGAGACCCACGGCTCCTGACCGGCTGATTAGTGGCCACTATCTCTCCTCTGTCAGGAGAGGGAAAAGCCAGGCCCACATCCCACAAGACCACTGGCTTTGAGGAGTAGTCAAACAGGGCTGCAGACCCTGTCAAGCTTCAAAGCAGAATGATCTTTCTATTCCAAAGATTCTCCAGTACAGGATATGGGGATATATGTATATGTATAGCTGATTTACTTTGTTATAAAGCAGAAACTAACACACCACTGTAAAGCAATTATACTCCAATAAAGATGTTAAAAAAAAAAAAAAAAAAAAAAGATTCTCCAGTACAGACAGGAGTGTGCTGGAGTATACAGGGCGGCAAAGTAGGGATCAGGAAGCCAGCGTTCAAGCCCCGGCTCTGCAGTCACGTGATGCTGCCTCCTTCCTTATCTCAGGCCACTGTTTCCTCTCTGTACATTGAACAGGCTGACCAGGTGACCCTCAAGTCCCTTCTAGCCACGGTGACACTGCTGACTGCATGTAGACTGTTTCCTCTGATCGAGGTCTCTGCTGACTGCCTGAATGGGCCCTGACTGCACACATAGAAGCCTTTCTAAGAATCATTCAGCCAGATGCCAGAATCGGAACCAGTCCCCTGACCGCGGGCCCTCACAGCAGCCTCTCTCCTTCCCTTCCTAAGAGGGACTCTGGGACCGAGCTTCCCCTGCAGAGGGAGAGACAGATGACTGGGATGTGCAACCTGGCTGACCTCACACAGCCGGGCCCTGATGTAGCTTCCCCAGGGGCCAGCAGGTAACACCTGCTCACCTTTCCATTGAACTGGTCCCCTGCACCTGCAAACATCAGCTGGTGCAGGCAGTTCCAATAACTGCTGCTTTGGGGCAGGCCTAGAATTCCGGCTAGCGTGAAGGGCCCAGACGAGGCTGAAGGTGCACAAGGAGGCCCCCTCTCGGTTGCTCCTCCAGAGCAATGTCACCAGCAGAACACACAACCCTGGTCCAGGGCCCACCCGTGCTCCTGCCTGACTCTCCTGGGCATTTTTCAGCAGCTTGTGCCTGTCCTGTGCTGGTGAGATTGCCAAGGCTAGATGAGTGGTCTGGGCTGCATCCCCCTATTTTGGCAGGCTGTCACCCCAGCTTGGTGTCACTGTCGAGCAAGGGGCCAGAGGGCGGTGCTGGGGAGCCAGGCTTAGCAGGTGTCCCCGAGCTGCGTGAGGACACCTGGCGCACCTGGAGGAGAGAGGTCTCCCAGCCCCGGGCCTGCGTGCTCTGCCCTGCAGACTTGCCCTGATGTTCAGTACCCACGACTGGCTCTTTAAGTGCTGCTTACTTCATGGTCAGTTTGATTATTTCTCTTTCCTCCTCTTCTTTTAATTTTTCAACAAAACTGTCCAGCACCGGCATTTCAAACTTAATGTACTGAGCGACCTAGAAAATCCAAGAACATTTTAATGTGTTTTAAATTAGAAGCCAAAAGTGTGTTTTCTTTTCCTCGTGGCTTCCATAGCGGCCGATTCAGCAAGGTCTTAAATCCAAGGAAGAGGCTGTCCTGTTTTCCTCCCACCCCCAACACTGCTCTGTGTGTACCAGGATGGGAGGATGGAGCCCATTCTTACCTCAAAGGCAACTATGATCCCTGGGAGGAAAGATTAAGCTGAATTTTAGGAAGAGCATTCAATAGTGAGTGGAGTCACACTGGGTGTTCTCTGGGGGTGGGGTGGAGACGGTGGGAATGCCATTGTTTTTAACAATGGAGTGAAACTACACTCGTCTGTGAATGGCTCAAGGGATACAGGGTCACTGGGCCTTCTCCTTGGGGTCCACACCCTAAAGGCCTTTTCTGGGCAGGGAGTTTGGAAATGTGCCCATTGCCCAGCCAGGACTCAGGCTGTCCTGAGACACAGACCTCCATAGGGTGCCTTCCATAAGCCCTAGTTAGGCCCTAGTTAAGGAGCCCTTGTTGTGGGTCTTTAATGCAATGACAACAAAACACGGTCCAATGAAGGAAAAGATTCTATCTGTCTGAGGGGGAAAGGCCAGGCCATGGTTTTCTAAGACCCAACTTCTTATCTCCCCTGAACCAGCTGATACATTTGGTAGTGGCTGACAGGAAGAAGGGCTGAAAGCAATCCTGTACCGGCCCTTCAGAACGGCGTGGGGGCCTGGAAGCATCGCCCAAGAGGGCTCTGCCTAAGGTCACCTTAAGAGCCCTTGGGAGTCCACCATGCTGTCCCCCAGCCCCTAACTCAGGAGCAGGCTTCCCCGAGCCTCAGCCCTCACTCACATCGTGGGGGACTTCCTCGCCCAAGTCAGCTTCCATCAGGAATATCCTGGCGATCTTCTCACAGGGCCCGTGCAGGATTCTGGAAATCAGCGGGTACTCAGAGTCTTTTAATTTTGTCCTCTCTGAAAAAGAAGGTGGTGGACAAAATTCATGGCATCTCTGCGTCTCTTTGTTCCAGGACAGGAACGTAATGGAAGACAGATGTCCAGGGGACCTGGCAACGCTGCCAGGTGTTGTGTGATGGACATTGCCCTGATGATGTGTGATCATGTCCTTCGGTGAAGGCCCAGCTCAGAGAGGAACAGTGGCTGAAGGAGCGGGGGATGGGGAAGTGGACTTGGGGAGGCCAGGCCTGCTCAGTTGTCAGACCTGGGCTGTGCAGCACTGGACGTAGGGCCATGCAGTACAAGTTCTGCAACAGCAGTTCTCAGTGGGCGAGAACTCCTCACTGATCCATCTTGAAGACCCAGATGCACATTCCTCCCCACTCCCTGCTGAACCTACTGGAGAGAGCGGCTTACCATGTGGTTTTGGTGGGATTCTGAAAGGGATGACAATGTGCCTGGATTTGGGCCCGGGAGGGGTGCTCGTGGTGGGGGCATAGCATGTCCCAAGGCCAGGAGGGCACCTGCCCCGTGCCCGCTGCACAAGCCAGCCCAGCCCTCGGAGAAGGAGCACAGCTGGTGAGCTTGCCAAATGGACAGGGACTTTTGTTTTTATGATCGGGAAGCAAAGGCAGACACTTACCCCCAGACTCGTGAACGATGTAGAGTGCAAACTCACTGGGACCATTTTCCACCTGCACAGGTAGTAACAGGAAGTCAGACCGCGGCTCTTCCAGACAGGAGAGACAGAAAGGGACCCCTGGTGGTAACCACATCCTCAGTGCCACACACACAAATCCCCAGGCACCCTCCCCTCTCTCTGCTTAAATTCCCAGAGATGCCAGCTCAGCTGAGGAAACCTGGGTCATCCTTCTAGCCAGGAGCCATGGCTTTCCCCAGCCCCCTCCCGTAACGAAACAGCAAACCACCAGCAACTGGGGCAGGGCCGCCTGTGGGCAGACTTACTCGGAACTTGTTCAGCAGCAGGGTGAGCACCTGCAGGGTGGTCATGGTGCTGTTGACTCTCACGTTGGTCATGGACCCATAGGCGGGAGTAAACACGGAGGTCTGTACCGGAAGGGGGAGGTAGTTCAGGGCAAGTCCAGAGGGGACACGGGGCTGACATCACACAGGGTCTGGGCATACTGTCGGCCAGATGGTGCTGAGCAGGCTGCAGCAGCAGGCGAACCTGGGCTTCGGGAACACCTGCGTCTATCCATCCACAAAGGTCCACACACAAGCTGTGCCCACATCTGGGCACGCGCAGGGAAGCTGTAACAACCCACATCTTACAGAGGCCTCTAAGAAAGATGCCTACAAAGCCATAAGGTCCAGCTCTCTGGATTCCAGGAACCAGGGCCGTAGAAGTAACTCACAAGGGGTTGGGGGAACCAGTCTCTCCTCCACTCTTTCTGTCGATCAAATCACTAAGTGTCTGCTCATCCTAAGGCTGAACATTCTCAAATCTGTCCACTCCTCTCCATTCTCCCAGCGGTGCCTGAGGTGAGGCCCTCCGTTTATACTGCATCAGCTTCTCAACTCTCCCCTTCCAGTCTCCGCCTTCCAATCCATTACCCACACTGTTGGCCAGAGGAACAACCTTTCAGAAATTCTGCAACTCAAAGTGTGTTCTGGACCAGCTGTGTCAGCATACAGTCTCAGGCCCCCCCAGTCCAGACTCCTGGATCAAAATCTGCATTTGAGGAAAATGCCCCGTGATGCTATCTGTAGGGTACACTTTGAGGAGTACTGTCTTACAGCATGTCCCACAGCCTAGACAGTGCCATCCGTGGCTCCTCTCATGTTATGCACATGTGATACATGGTTCCCTCCCAAGTACCCTGTGCTCTAGCCACATGGCTTCTGCACAGTTATGGGGGCCCGTGACATTCTCATAGGTATCTTGCCTTTGTTTATGAGACACCATCCATGAAAGTCAACCAGGGCATTGCCTGAGGCTATTAAGTCCTCAATGATCACTAGCTAGGTAGTAAACCTGCTAAACACTTTATATATAATCTTTGATTTAATTCTCACAACAGCCCTTAGAAGTACCTGTCACTAGTCCCCTTTTCTTAGGAAAGACATGGAAGCTTGGACAGGTTAAGTGGCTTGTCAGCATCGCCCATCTAGAAAGGGCAGAGCTGCCCCAAACCCCATGCTTCACCACTGTGCCACAGGGGCCTCCCTGCGTGTCCGACTTCCGTGTGGGTAAGCTCCTCCTTGCTTTCCAAATTCCAATTCACACATTCCTCCTGTATGGCCCTAGCTCTGCTTTTCCCAGTAGGGTCTCGGGGTGCGTGAGGGACTTGTTCAGTGTCCGCAGCTGGTCCCCGAGTACCAGAGCCAGACTCAAACTTGGACCTGCCTTCTGCACAGCTGAAATGTAGAATGCCTCTGGGTGATACAGAAAGCCAGCCTAGGTTTTCAGTTTCTAAGAAATATGGAATACAGAAGTCAGGCTATTTCTAGGAGAAGAAAGGTCATGTCAATAAGACATTGTTAGTGTTTCTTCTGCCTGAAGTCTTTTCTCAAGAAGATACCAACCAACTCCAAGTAGGAACGAGGGTACCGTGGCTGTTTTCCCATCTCTAACCACAATGGTTTTCCCCTCACAGAACACATTTGAATCTAACAGGCCAGGGCAAAGCAGTGAACACAGGTACTAAGTTTTACCCAGTCTGGAAATCAAGCCAACATTACTGTGAATAAGAACACTTTTGGAAAATAATTGAGTGAAGCAATAGTGTACAGTTCTAAGAAATAAAACCTGGAATAACAACCCCAGGAAGTTAATTCTAGGAATTTTTTTTTTTTTAATTGTTGCCTGTGACTCAAGTACTTTGTTGCCTGATTTCTAGGGACACTGATTCTGAATGCATGTAGGGCAGGGCGAAAAAGAGGGAGCCCCTTACTCATCCAGGAGATGTGAATCAACTGTCCAACATGCCTAAGACACTAGTTCCTGTCCTGGAAGGTACTCACTCTGCCTGGAAGAATGGGTCTACATTTTGGCACAGGTAAATCTGTGACTGGGGGAAAATCTGCCCTTACTGGGGCCTGAATGGGTAGTGTATCGAGTGTTGGGCTGGCTGGCTAAGAAGCCCTTCTTGGCAGGATGGCTCCAATGGACATGAAAGGCTGTGATGAAAGCCCTCATTGTTCATTTGTTCATTTCAAAGGCTACAGAGTGCTCAGACATCTCCGTGTCCCTGTGACATTTGCAGTGACTAACGTAAGATTTAATGTGCCCAACACACCTCTTAGAGATGACTCCCTTAGAGTAGAGGTGAATATACTGAAGATAAACCCCGCTATTTGTTACCTTGAGTCATGGAGCAAAAAGCTCCTTTTTAGGAATGTAGAACTAGAAAGAGCCTAAACCCATGCAAATAGTCTTTCTAAATTTTTGAGTAATCCCTTAAAATAGCATATCAATATATATTCAAATACTAGCAAATGGTACTTAACACTTTAAGGACAAAACCCCTTTGGAGCAAGATTTAAAGAATACCAAAGTCAGATGGTGGGTTCTTTGGCTAATCTAGACATTCTTAATCTCTGTTTAACTTCAGCCCTGCCTCCCCCTCCCTCTCTCAGGAAACTACTCTCAAATAGTCCTGGGTTTTCCTGGATTTAGTAAAGATAACCTATTGTCCCTCATTAACACTCACTGCGAACCTAGCAGGGAGTGGAGGGAGGTCCTGATGGTGAAGCAGGGTCCTTTCAGCCTGCCTTGCTGAATTCTTCATCCCAAAGTGCAGGGCACCCCAAGAGTGGCTTGAATGGCTCCCAGCAGACCTCACCTGGGGGACTGTTCTTCAGATCTGACCCTGAGACCTCCCTTTGCCCAGGCTCCCCTCCCCCTCCCATGAGTCATCACCTATCAAGAAGGCAGCTGCTTAACCTAAAAACCTTGGCTTCCAATTTCCCAGTGCTGCAGGATGTGGCTGTGTTACCAGGACACTCCCCATCTAGGGCCTCACCCAAACTGCCACTCGTGCCATTTATAGTAACAATCAACTTCTCCTTTTACAGTTTGGTTTGTTTACGGAATGATGTCATCTGGGGAAGGAGCTCTTTTTCCTGAGGTCAGTACAATACATACTTGGACAAAAGGCTAAGTGCTGGGAATCAGGAGCAGTGTGGGTTCTCTGGGACACAGACACACGTGCTCCTGGGCACACCTCAACCTAGTTGCCTTAATCTACCAAGTGAAAATGACAGTAGGGGACATGATGTTCCCATATCAACTGAGCTTGGGTGGAAACCTCATAGAAAATTGCCTTATTAAAAGTGAATTTGGCATCACTTTCCAAATATCCATGCAACTTTTGAGAATGAATTGACAGTGAGTGTGTGATGGAAAAAATACAGGCTTTGGGGCCATGAAGTGGAGTGATATTTTGATGTGACTTTGGGCAAGATAGTTCTCCTCCTGAGCCCGTTTCTCCATCAGGACAGGGGCATGACCACATCTGCACACAGGGCCATGGTGAAGGTGAATTCCGGCATGACCACCACGGAGCCGGCCTACAGAAGGCCCAGTGGTTACACCCGTGCTTGGGGCTGTTCCCTGTGGCCTCAGCCTCAGGGCCCGGGAGAGAGGCCAGGCTGGGACATCACCTTGTGGTTGTAAAAGTGCCCGTTGATAGAGAACCGATGTCGCCGGATCCTCTGGGCCTCACCGGGGGCGCGGCACCTGGGCCGCCTCTGGATCACACAGGCTGCATCGCTCTTGGTCCTCATAAGCTGTGGGGTCTCCTCGTCCTCCTCCATGGGCTCTGTGGTGAGAAGTGGATGAGGGGGTCAGGCTGAGGTGAGGGCGGTGGTGACAGAACCGCTCCCGTGGTGGTCCCGAGTGTGGAGCGTGGCTCCCTGTTGCACTGGGCTACAGCAGACGGCGATGTGACCACTGTCCCTGTGACGGAGGCTGGGGTCCAGCCTGGGTGATGCCCACTTTACAGACGGGAAAGGTGACCCCCAGACAGGATAACCTGTGTCACCATGCCGCATGGCCATAAGCCTCTGGGCCTCCGTCTCCAGGGATTCAGAGCAGGACTTTGACAGCCCCAGCCCTGTCCTCTGGGACAAGCCCTTCACTGAGTGCAAGGGGAGGGCGCAGAGAGGACAGACACACAGGTACGGAACCCGGCGTGTGGGGAAGAGGTCCCAGATGCCTGCAAGGCCAGGGGGGAGCCGCACCCTCTGCTGGTGTTCTCTCCTTTCTATAAGGGTGCACGTTGCAGGGACTCAGGCAAACTACATCACCTCTGCAAGCCTCTGATTCCTTTTCCCTAGGTGAGGAGTCGATAAGAAAGCCTCTCCCGGGTTGAGGAGGGATCTAGCAGGGGCTGCTCCTGAAGGGTAACAAGCCATTCTTGGCTACTCCACAAAGCTGATATTCAGAGACGGTGGTCATGAGCCAACCCCTCCCTTCCTTCCCACCCCAGATGAGCAGGACAGGGTCCTGGGCAGCTCGAGGCCCCACTGACCTGAGCTGTCTCTGGAACTCTCCTCCCTGGGTCCGGCCTGAGCACTTGGTTCCTGGGCAGTGACTCTGCCATCCTGAAGAGGTGGCTCCTTTCTGAAAAGAGACAATTGTGGTGCTCAGAGGGCTGCAGGCAGAGAAAAGTAGCTCAGGTCAAAGAGAAGAGGCTGGCTGCCTTTGTGGACAGGACACAGGCAAGGATCAGGGCAGGCAGAGCTGAGGCCAGGATTTCATGTTAAGTCAGTGTAAGAGATTAAAAGAAAAGCAAAGGATCGCCCCAGTGTCTGCTGGAAGGAGACGGAGTCTGTCCTGAAGAGCCGGTGTCCTGTGCTGGGCGCCGTTGCCTGGACACAGGGACACACACAGTGCCCAGGCGCTGCTGGGTGCTGGGCTGAGGCAGCTGGCATCTGCGGCCATGTGCCGAGGGGGCTCTCTGGGCTGCCCTCAGGCCTGCGGGGTTCGGGCAGCAGCAACCTCGAGGGCGCCAACCTCCAGGCCTCTGAGCAGCGTGGTCTCCAAGCCAGGGTGGCTGGTGCTGGGCTGGAGAAGGAATGGGCGTGATGGGAAGTAGCCACACGGTGAGCAGGAGCCTGCAAGGGGCAGACAGAGCATCCCGCCCAATGCTGAGCGGCCTCTGAGGGCCCTTGTCCGAGACTGCTCGTGGGACCACTTCTACCCTCCTTTCTAAGGAGCCCATCCAAACTCGAAGCTCTAAGTCTGTGCAGCTCAAAATTTGCTATGAGTGACCAGGGATACCTGGGGACGCCCCAGGGGCGTCAATGTGTTAAGGGCTCTCAGAGAAGCAACTTTAAATTTCTGAAGGGGAAAATGTTTTGAATTTCTGACTCTTAGAAGGATTTATTACATGCAGAAGCAAGCAAAACGCAGCAGCAAACTGCCTGTCGACGGGGCGGGGTGGAGAGGCAAACGTCCATTAAAACGATAAGGCAGGTAGAAAACCATTTCATCCCGATCGAAACATTCTTCTGATATTTAAATAAATCTGATATTAAATTCTGATAAATTTATAAAAATAAATTCTGATATTGAAATAAAAGCAGAGCAGTAGGAGGCTAAAACTGTATGCGTTTTTAACATAGAACAGGAGATGCTGAGATGCTTAGCTTGCAGAGGGTGTCGGAAGCCCCCCACCTAGAGCCCTCTCTCTCTTACAGGCAAGGAAAGTTTGAGAAGTACAGCCAGAGGTGAGGGGAGCCTGGAACGTTCTCCAAGAGGGAGGTGACTTGGTTGTCATGGAGAAGGACCATCTGGGGGTGAGGCTGCAGGTTGGCAGGTGAGGTCATGGGCTGAGGCCGTCACGGGGTGACAGGGATGAGGTTGGGTTATCCTGCCATGCTCCTGCCCCAAATGGGAATGGGGCTAGGCTGAGATCAACTTCCCCCGCCCCCGACACCCCAAACGATACTTTCGGGTTGAACAGGTGTCACGGAGACCACCTGGCCCCGCCCCACCTGGCCTGGTACTCACGGGCGTCCTGGTGCCCAGGAGGCGGAGGAGAGGTGCATGCGCTCCCTGTCATCCTGTATCTGGAGCCGGATGGGCCGCCTCAGTCCCCAGGAGATGTTGAGGAGCCCCTCGATGATCAGAGCCCCTTCTTCCTGTGGGGATTCACACGGGTCAGCCTCTTCCCCCAGAGCAGCCGCACTCAGGGGTCACTGCCCACCCTCCCCACCCCCGCTCAGGACTCAGCCCCTGCCCAGGGGACTCACCGTGCACTCAGGCCTCCCCAGACACGCCCTCTCCTCCCTGGCGTCCTGTCCTCCTTTGGGGGAAGGCCCACGAACTTCTATGTGCTCCAAGGCACGTGGCCCGGGGCCGAGAGGAAGCCTGAGGCGTGCCCTTCCACCGCCCGGGTGCAGGGTCTGGGACAGGGCGGCTGAGTCAGGTGTCCCACAGGAACGCGGCCGCTGTCTGGCAGGCACGTCCACAGAGCGGCAAGGAAACACGTTCCAGGGAAGCGCAGCTGTGCAGACACCAGTGCAACACAGGGCACCTCTCCACCCACTGCTGCACCTGGGCAGGGGACCCACGGTCAGCTGGCCCTCCTGGGCATGTGCCGAGGCCGCTGGATCCCATGCCCACGAGAGCAGAGGTGGACTAGGACAGTCCCCACACTGTTCCCATTAGTGGCCTGAACCCACCCCCAGATTTCCAAGCTGCCTTCTTTCCTGAGGGCCAGTCTTGCTTTCCTCACCACCTGGGATATGGACAGTCCCACGTCCCACCACTGGCACACACGCTCAGAATATCTACAACAGCTCCCAGCCCGCGTCCCCGACCAGCCTGCATTTCCCAAGGTCTGCAGATGGCATGGCCACTCCCCTGCCACCAACCCTGAGGTCCTAATCGACAGAGTCCTCCAGAGGCACCCTCAGCCAGCTCCCACTTGCTCCCCTCAGGTCCTTGATTCTGTTCCTCTGACCTATTTCCGGCTCCTGTATAAGCGCTACCACCTCCAGGCTCCCTGTGTCCAGCCTCATCACTCCCACATGTGTGCCTGACCAGGCTGCTTTGTCTGCACCCTCAGAGCACCTGCCAGAAACCTTCTCAGCTTCACGCTTCCACAGAGTCTAGGTCTTCCCAGCTATGTGCTCCTAATCTGCTTTGATACTGGTCTTTTGGCAATGAACTTAAATCGTCATTCTCCCAAAGCCATCTCAAGCACCATTTTAGATTCACAAATGCCATTTCTTTCTCCTTGCTGACATCAAAAGCCCTGTGAGAAGAGGGACCTTGTGGAAAATGTCATATCCCTGGCAGTGCTTACAGAGGTGTCCTGCAGTGTCGATTTCATGGTTAGTTAGTGATAGTTTAAAACACCCTGCCATACACAGAGAAAATAGTTCTCTTCTGTTCAAGTTTATCAAAAACACACATAGCTTTCTGGAATGGCCTTGCACTATTTGCTAAAAAAGAAAACAAACAACAACAACAAAAAAACCCAGAGCTATTTTTGATAACCACTGGTGCTACACCGGCACAGATATGTAACTAAAGATATGTAACTGTATGTATATAATATGTAACAGATATGTAACTGTAAAGGAAAGACTAGATTGATCCACTGGAGTTAAAGGTCCCGTGGGGATAGTAAGAAAACCCAAAGTGGGGTTCAAGTCTTTGTTTTCAGACTTAGCTTCAGATGCCTCTGTCAGATGTTGACAGGTCGCTGGAGAGAGCCTCTGCCCCACCAGGAACACATCTCGGTGTGTTCATTCATGGACATGTTTATTCATGGACACCAGCCCCACGATGGACTCTGGGTGGAGGAGATGAAGCAGACCCAGCCCCAGACCCTTTGATGCCCTGGGGGCACCGCTGGGGCAGGGGCAGCAAGGCTGGACATACTGAGGCCAGACCTCCAAAGTTGCTGTATGAAGGCTCTGGGGACCTTGCCATGAAGAAGGAGGCAGGGGGACTTGCTCTGGGGAAGCGAGGGGCTGAGGCAGAGCTGCTGCCTCTGAGGTCAGGGTTAAGCTATGCTGGGGACCAGCTGGCCTGATGTGACTCAGGCCTGGTGTCCCTGCACAAGCAGCACGGGTGCGCCCAATCTGAGCCCCCTACCACTGCTCTGCCCCCCAGCCTGGCCCCATCAGAATGGAGGGGAGACCCTGTCAGCCTGCAGCTTTCTCTGATCAAATCAGAGAAGCCCAAAGCAGAGAAGAGGGACCTCCAGGGCAGCCCTCACCACGCAGGTGGGGAGGTAACAGGACGAGAACACAGGTCCCGGAGCCTGGACTTTCTACAGGTTGGGAAATCAACCTGGGCCTTCTAATTCTATCCCAGTCAACACTTCCCTCCTCAGTTCAGCCTATTGGCTTATTTGCTACTTGCAAATGAATTCAAAGAGAGCCAGAGAAACAGACAAAGGCTCTACAGAAGCATCCAGATGGAAGAGCCATCGAGGTGGGAATTGCTATGTTTAACTGACATCCTGATCACGGGTTGGCCCCATGCCTTGGCCCACGAGAAATACTCTAGCCAGAATGCATGAACTTGGGACTGTCAGCTCCTCCCGCTTGCCTCGGTATCTAGGGTCTGTCCAACAATCAGACTTCCGACCTGAGCTTCTGTCTCAGTGACTTGCTTTCCATCCCCTGCCTGTGGGAACAAGACAATTACCTTCCAGGTGGGCCCACGGCTAGGTGGATGACGTGAGGTCTGTCTGAGAAGGGTATGGTGCTGGCTCTCTACAAGAGCTTTCCCAGGGTCACCTGCCTCTCCCTCAGCTGCCTCCTGTGCTGACACACTCACCCCTGGACACTAGCAGAGGCCTCCCAACACTGGCCAGATGCTCCTCGGTCTCCCTGTTAGCTGCCCTTTAGCCACGCACAGCGGCAAAGTCAATCCTTCAAAGCAGAAGCCAGACTCTTGCACCCTTGTTCAAATCCTGCAGTGTCTGTCCATCCCCTTCGGAGGGAAACCCAGTGTCCATGCCAAACCCAGTGACTTCTCCCCACCTGGGCCAGTCATATGGGCCCCTGGCTGTCCCCTGCCCAGCAGGCTCTTGTCACAGTGGCTTTGCACATGCTGCCCCTCCACTGGGAACACACGACCCTCATTTGTTCAGCTCTCTGCTCAATGTCCCCTCTTAGAGAGGACCCTCCTGACCCCTCGACCACAGTGCAGCTGGCCTTTTCTTTGCAGCTGTAATCAGTACCCAACATCACAGCACCCATCCACTGAGTACTTAATTCTTTCCCTAACAGCTAAGCTCTAGGACGCAATGATTTGTTCACTGCTTATGTTCTCTGTACCTAGAACAGTCACTGGTGCACAGGAGTACTAATTAGATACCTGGGGAACAAAGAAATAAACCAATTATCATTTGAAAGCACCACATCTGGGAAGCAGCAAGACCAGGACCCTGCAGGCTGCCCCTGGTCCCAGAAGAAGGTGGGCACATCCCAACTCCCAGCAGGCCCAGGGAACCTGGCCTTAGCCGCCTCCAGGCTGAGCCCTGCATCGCTGTGTCTGGCAGGGTCCCTCACAAGTGCAGGCCCAGGGCTCTGCAAGAGCTAGCACCGGGCCAGAGTGTCCTGGGGTTGCAGGGTACTAGTGTAAGGTGTAGTGGGGAACACTTCTAGGCGGAGGTGGCAGACCCTAGGGCTGCTTGTTGGAGCCCAGTGGAGCCCCCTGCCTCTCCCAGTGGCCACCCCACCCCTGCCCTGCAGAGTAAACATTCCCAGAATGCCCCACAGGCGCAAACGCTTGCTCCAAGCTGGCAGCTGGGTCAGGCCCCGCCCGCCAAGCTGTTTTCCTCTGAGAGCCTTCCTGAGAACTGCTATTTTGGGCCGTGTGACAGTAATTGATTGCTGGTGGAAAGGTATAAAAGCAGCTGCCAGGCCCCGAGGTTCGCCAGACAGCTCAGGGAGGATTCCACTCTGGACAGTGGCACATCGTCCAGAGGTCGTAGCACTTCTTCCTCGTCGCCCTCCTCCCAGCAATCTGACGCCGGACACAGGGCTCCAACTGCTGGACCCCGATCCCTCTGCCCTGAGCTTCCTGTGGACTTCCTTGCTCATCCAGCTCCCCTGCTACCCCCAGACCTCCTCAGCTACAGGTAAGAGAGAGCAACTGCCCTCTGGTTTGCGGTAAAACAAAAAGGCGTTGGGTATCTTTGAAGCAGTTCTCAGCCTGGGACGCACACAGCCTCACTGCAGGTTAGAGACCAGGATGCAGCTAACTGCTGTAACAACAGCTGCGGAGGGCTTTATATTCATAATGGAATTTCCCATGAGGTGTCATTCCACAAGTTTTTCCCAACGCCCTTGAGAGGTGTATTTTTAACCCCATTTTATGGATGAGTAAGTGGAAGCTTGGAGAGGTGACTGTGCCAAAGGACTCCGTGTCAGGAACTGCTAAGTTTGGTTTTAAACCCAGGTTTCCTCTGACTCCAGTCTGTGAGGCTGGGTTCTCTGATTTGTATGGGTTCTTGAACAACAGTAATGATAGGATCTTAAGTAATGTTAGCAGGAAGAGCCCAGGAGTTTGAGCCTGGTCTTGGATCTGCAGACTTTAAACTGCTCTCAGGCATGTGATTCACCAGGCAGCCTCAGGTGGGGAGGGGACACAGGAAGGGTGTCAGGATGGCACACTAGTCCCTCACCCCAGTCCTCTGTCAACCAACAGGTTGCTGCTTCCTTGTGGCCGGCAGCCATGAGGTCCCGGCTTTTGCTTTCTGTGGCCCACCTGCCCACAATTCGGGAGACCTTGGAGGAGATGCTGCCCGGTGGGCCTGGAGAGGACCCCCCCGCCTCC
This sequence comes from Balaenoptera physalus, assembly GCF_965194825.1. NCBI lineage: Eukaryota > Metazoa > Chordata > Mammalia > Artiodactyla > Balaenopteridae > Balaenoptera > Balaenoptera physalus. The sequence continues at coordinate 69,497,252 of NC_138893.1, read as the reverse complement.
CCTAGCCTGGATGACTACGTGAAGTCCATCTGTCAGCTGGCGCAGCCCACCTCAGTGCCGAATGAGGCTGCAGCCAGGGTCCGACCCAGGAGACCCCACCGGCCAGCCCGTTCCCGTGAGAAGAGCTGCACCCCTGGGTCCCTACAGGACATCACCACCCGCTTCAGTGGCCAGCAGCCCACACTGCCCGGGGCCAGCACTGTGGACCCCCTGGACTGGCTCTTTGGGGAGTCTCAGGAAAATTGGCCAAGTGGGAGGGACATGCCAAGGAGGGCTGGATCCTCTGCTGACCCCTGGGCTTCATGCAGACAGACGGACAGTGGCAAGGCCCAGGGGGCCCCCAGAGGGAGGCTGAGTGATGTCAGGGCTCCAGGGCACTCTCTGCTGAGACTGCAGAGGGACTGGCACCAGTGCTCCCAGGCTTCTGGGCTACCTGGCCAGGATGCAGTTTCCCCAACAAGCCCCCGTCCCAGCAGCGTCCTTAGAACTCTCTATTTGCACCTCCCCGTGATCCATGAACTCTGACTCCTCCCCAATAAAGACTTTTGCAAATAACATACAGGTCTGCGTCGCCTCTCCACCCTCTCCCTCCCCCCACCCCGGGTGGGCACCGCCTCTGGCAGGTCTCTGGGAGGGAAGTGCCTCTCTGTAGAGGCTCCCTGCTTTGGCAACTCATAGTGAGACCCCTGCTCCGAATAAGAGCCTATCTCACATGCTGTGGCAATCGATACGCATCCTGTTTGCACTGCTCCTAACTGGCTGATCACCTCGGGCAAGTTACTTTAACATCTCTTCCTTGGTTTTCTCACCGGTAAAATGGGGGTAATTAATGGGACCTGCCTCCTAGGTTGTGCTGATGAGTAAATGGGCTAAAACGCGCACACACCCTGGCGCGCGTGTCACAAGCCCACACATGGAGTAGCTGTTGTTTACGTGGTTGCCTCACAGGTGGGGAAATGAGTAGGTGGGGGGAGAGGAGAAGCAAAGGCCGCAGCCCTGGTGGTTTCAGAGCCAGGCCCTGGGCACTCACAAGTCAGCCCCTTGGCTCCCCACACCCCTGCTCCCCCCAAGAGGCCCATGAGCAAACAGGGGGTCTCAGCAAATACACCTGCTGTGTTTCGGGGGACTTGTCACTGGGCCACCCGTGGGTACCTCAGTGGCTCCACCTCACAGGTCCTGTTGTGTCGTGGGCAGCGTTTTCCCCACGCTGATGGCCAAGACAGAACCTGCACCAGCTCAGCCTGCAGGGCACCAAACAATTGGACAAGGTGGCCCTGTGCCCGCCCATCCCCACCCTTACCTGCCTCCACCCAGGGGCCACTTATCCGTGGGGCAAAGTGCAGGGTGTTGTCCAGGTGCCCTGCTGTTGGGCAAGTTCAGGGGCCAGGGCCTCACCCCACATGTCCATGGTTCCCCCACAGCCCTGGGTCCCTACATCCTGGCAAATCCCAGTTCCCAGAGGCATCTGGCAAGCAAGGAGGTGAGGGTGAGGGATAGGGGAGGGGGCAGATTGCTTTCCTCAGGGAGACAGGTGAGGCATCAGAGAACTCAAAAGAGACAGGCTTAAGACCCATTGCCCTGTTCTCTTGGGCCAAGTCAGAGCTGGCTGCCCTGGTCAGCGTGGGAGGGACAGAGGAGAGGAGGAGGATGGAGCTGGGGCCACGGGCAAGCTCATGGCCAGGTTCAGTTTCCTCCACCTCCTTGCCCTGTGGACTAGCAAACTACTTTGCCTTCCTTTTCTCTCTCTCCCTCCCTCCCTCCATCCCTCCCTTCCCCCCTTTTTCCTTTCTTTCTTTCTTTCTTTCTTTCTTTCTGATTTTAAAATATTTTAAAAATTGCTTTGGACATTTACAATATTTATCTGTCCTCCTTTATGTGTATTTTGTGGGGAGGCAAAATGTAAACCATGAATTTAAAAGAAAAAGTTTCAGACAAGCAGTTCACTTAGTTTCCTGATCTGTAAAATGGGGACAGCAACGCCTGTCCTTCATCCCTACAGTGGTTGGGGAAACGGTACAAATGAACTTGGAGATGGAGTTACAAGCACTGTATACAAATTTTCCAACTGTCACAACCGCTGTGTCTCTGGTTGACTCAAACCTCTGGGTCCCTGACTTTCTCCAGCAAATATGTGTGGGGCAGGCTTTGGCCAGAACGTCCTAAGGAGGTGGTGAGGAGGGCTGACCTGCTGAGCGAGTGCCTGGCTGGTGACTGGACGGGTCAGGCTTACTGGGCCAGCCTCATAGCAAAGCGGTGTGAAACTAGGATGACGCTGGCTAATCCCCCCAAGCTCAGAAATCACACTGCTGCATTTGCAGAGATCAGATAGGGCCAAGGAGATTCCTGGGCTCTGGGCTCCTCTGCTAATACCCCCGACGTAAAAGGAGCTAATGGCACCTTCAGAAGGTGCCAAAAAAAAAAAAAAAAAAAAAGATGAATAAAGGCCTGGGGGAAAGGGCTTCTGGCAGTGTCCCAAGCTCCTGAAGACAGAACAGCCTAACAGAAAGTCCTCGTGGTGGGGCCCTATGGAGCAGTCTCATTCTCCTCCCACCCACCACTGAGACAGGGAAGGAACACAAATGCCCCTCCCACCTGGAGGGACAGACTGGAAAGCACTCAGGAACCCCCACGGGCCTAGCACTCACCAGGAACCGGTGGTCTGTCTGTCAACCCTGTCATTCCTGCCTTCAGGCCTTAGAAGAAGGGGAATCATTATAAGAGGGAAGGGGACCCCTGACGGAGGGAAGGTCCTTCCCTTTCTTGCACTCGTGCAGCGGGCCGGGGGCTGCGGTCCTACACTGGGTGTAGTGTGCGCTCAAGCCACCAGGGGGCGCTTTGAGCCTACTCAGAGCTGAGCGCGGGGCGGGGTGGGAGGCTGGCTTTGGCAGCGGCCACACCCCACACCAGGACACCAGGGCCCTACTGCCTCTACTCATACAGTCAGCAGTGATATATTTGCCCACTGGCATTTCTGGGGTGGTCCATTTTTCTCTGGAAGCACCAACCAGCCTGGTTAAAATGCTTTGCTATCTTCAAAAGGCACAATTGCTCCCAGTTGATCACACTTTTCATTGTAAAACAAGCAAAATGATCTCAAAGGCAAGGTTTACAATGAAGGAAGCTAGTGCTTCGGCCTCCTGAGCTGGAATCGTTTGTTCCTAGTTCTGTAGAAGCTGGGGGAAAGTTCACAGGGAAATGCCTGCCCCAGGGTGTGGCCCCTGCCAGTGACACATTTCATCTCTCCGAGTTCTGTGGGCCCCAGATGAGACAGTGGACAAGAAAGTGCCCCAAACAGTAGCAGCCAGCCTGAGGTTGCTCCGGGGCAGGCCCAGAGACAACAAGTTGGGTGGGGGGTCTCTTGAAGAGCCCCTTGCAGCGCTGGGAGGGCATACCCGATGCTGATCGAGCTTGGGGATCAGGGTGACGAACTGCTTTCCGGGTCCCTGAGGCGTGGTGAGTCATACTCAATCAAGACCTCCACAGACCTCCAGAGCTTAATGCTGGCGATGTTATCGCTGTATTATACACTTCTCTGCTCGGGCCTTGGAGCCATGCCAGAATCTTTGACTTCCTTCAGGGTCATCTTGGGCCACAGACTCTAAGAGTCTCAGTTTCTTTGTTTGGAAAATGGTCACTCCTCCCTCACAAAGCTCTTGTACTACAATAAATACAACAGAGGCAAAGCTCCTCTTGTCTGCCCTGTCCTCAGCGTCTGCAGTGCCGGGAGAGCCCAGTCTCAGGTGGCCCGGCAGCAAGTTCTAGGAGCTATGAGTCTCTGAGGCCCAGAAGGTCCCAGGTCAGCAACCTGAGGAACTGCAGAGCCCCGGACGCTGGGTGGTGGGTGAGTCACCCAGAGACGTCGTGCCCCAAGAACCAGTCACGCATTTCAGCATTAGAACTCCCGACTCCCAAGCCGGTAGCCTGTCTCTATGGTGGCGGTCACCTCCCAAAGACACACACTCCCTCAGGCCGGCACACCTTGGCTGTTAAAGCTGCAGAAGGTTCCTGAAAGGTACTTTCCGGCTCCAATGAGGTCAGGTCAGACCCTCACACCTTCTTTAGGGTTAGGAATATGAAAATCCCTGCCCGTGTGATGTTAAGTTCCTGCCTTTGGGGCCAGCAGGAGCACCTCTTCCCCACCGCAGGGTGCTATACTCCTCCATGTGGACTGTCCCATCACACAAACAGGTTTGGGGCTTCCCGGTTCCTCTCCTCACTCAGCTGTTCCTACAGAGGGGATTGTTTTGGGGAATCCCAAGTGCCAAGGTCAAGCTCTTAGACGAGCTGTTCTCAGACTTGGTCTTCGTCAGAATCCCCTGGAGGACTTGTCAAAACACAGCTGAGAGGGTGAAGAGTTTCTGATTCAGCAGGCCTGTGGGAAGGAGGGTGATAAGAATTTGCAGTTCTAACCAGTTCCCCGGTGATGCGGAAGCTGCTGGTGTGGGGACCACATGTTGAGAACCATCATGATCTTAGAGCAATCCCTGGATGGCCCAGAGCTGAGGAACAGGGTCCAGTCAGAAGACCCCACCCCATGCCTTCAGCACAAGAACCGAAGTGAGCCCAACTCCTCACTCAGCAGCACAGATCAAAACTGCCCAGCACGCTGGGGCTCAGGACTCATCCCAACTTGCTCCAGGCCTGCATCTGCTGGCTAGTTATCTAACACCTATGCACAGGTACCGCACCATGCCTAGCTGAGGGGATGCAGGACTAGGAGGGCACTTGGCCCAGGTCTAGGGGCTTATCACTCAAGTAAGAGACAGCGAAAGCAGAGATAACAGGATGCTAGGATCAGAGCCCTGCGGGAAGCAGTAAGGAGCTGGGCCAGGGCGGGCTGCTGAGACAGGTTTCAGAGGCTGCTTTGCAGAGGAGCGCGAGCAAAGAAGCATGCAGAAATTCTTAGGGGTGGGGAGCAAGTTTTAAGGGCTGGTCCCAAGCCCCCACGCAGGGTGGGTGGATCAAGGGGAGGCAGAGTGTGAGGTCTGTGTCATTCCAGGTTGTCCCAGGCAGCCTAGCACTGCCTGAGCCAGGAGCCAGCAGCCTCTCTCCCGTCCAGGCTCCTGAACTGTGTGACACTGGCCTGGCCTGGCTGATGGAGGTCACCTCCCTGCCACTGACTGGCGATCCCCCTGCTGCCCAGAGCTGCCTGAACCTCGGGGCTCACCCTCTGTTCTAGTAATTACAGAAGGGGATGTGTGGTTGTTTGAAGAACTAATGGAAGCGAGATTCGTGAGCCGAGTGGCTTCCACCTGCACGAGGTCTCTGTGGGTTGCCAGGGCTTGAACTGTCCGTTCCCATGTTCAACAACAGAAGGGGAACTCAGAGGCCACCGGCCCTTGCCAGACGCTGATGTGCTAGAGAAAATCCAAGAGTCAACCCGATCTCAACCGTGGAAACCTCCCAAAATAAAGCCTAATCACGATCACGATAAGACACCCCATTTTGGCTTTTCAAATGCCCCAATATCCCGACCAGGGTTCCCATGTGAAAGATCTGGAAGTTCTGGATGGTGGGTGGCAAGACCAGGCCTTCACTTGATCTGCCCGGTGAGCAGAGGCCCCGAGCCTGGGCCCTGCTGGCCACTCCCTGGAGTCCAGCTGGTGCCCACGTGCTTGTATTTGGCTTGTTTTGTTTAGGCCACACAGTGCTTCGAGGTTTGGGAATTCCACATGAAATTCCAGATATCTAGCTTCCTTTGAAAAATCTGGAAGGGTCTGGGTGTACCAAGCCCACATCCCTGCACAGCTGCCCTGGGTTTGATCTGACCCGTGCTCTCCAATGTCCTCCACTCCCCACGCCCACCCTGCCTCTCATGTGTGGACCTTCCTGGCCCTGTAAGCATCTTCTGGGGAGCTCTCCTGTATTGCAAGGCTTTCCTCTTGGTTGACAAGCACAGAGACTCTGCTTTCACTCCTGCGTTGCCCCGTGAACTTGCGCAAGCCAGGGGCTTGTGCTGAGTTCCTCATCTGTGCTGTGGGATGAGCAGGGGAAGGACTGGACCGTGCGGTCTCAAAGATTTCAGACTCCAATGTCCCGGCCTTCACGAAGACAAGTCCCAGGTGGAAGGAGAAGGCCCACAAGGGGATTTCCATCGGCTCTGCATTCTCACGGGGATGGTCCGACCCTCAGTACCCCTTGCAGAGACCTCAAAGGAGATAACCTGGTCCCCAACTCAGGGGATGGGTAACCTTACAATTTATTATCCAAACTGGACACTCAGAGTGAAGGAAAGGGTCTTAAGAATTACCCTTGATTAACAGGTATAAAGCAGCACTATTTTTGACAAGCCAGGATAAATGGTGACTCTATGAAAAAGAAGAGAAATGGGCCTTACCTCTCTGTGTCTCAGCTGAAAGCTTCTGCCCTCATGGTAGCAGTTGTAGGTTTTCAGCAGGCTTAAGAGCTCCGACCTAAAAAGGTAAAGACACACATATGCTCTTGGAATGTGGTGGGGCCTTGGATGAGGCATTTGGCTTCGCTGGGCTCAGTTTCCTCATTTGTAAAATGGGCATAATGTACACGTTTTGCCAACAACATATAATCCATTGAGAGACTAGACTTTGCCATCAGACACACACCCTTTAGTCTTCTAGAGAGTTTTGGAGATCAGTGCTCCTGGAAAGCCCAGGGTGGGGCTGTGAAGGAAGCAAAACTCACAGAGGGGCCCAGGTCACGTTGTTGTACTTCTAGGGTGTTTGCACAATGTCACTATTATAGATAAGAGTTCCTGACAATCTCCCTGTGCCTCACTTCTGAGTCACCTTCTCAGAATAAGTCACTTGGGCTTGGATAATTGGCATTTTAAAGGCTTGCTTTTTCTCCCCATATTACTTCCTACAAGGGTCTGGGGTGGCTGCTATGAAGGTACCACCAGGATGCCTCTTCCCCATCCTGACTTGCTGGACGTGTGATCAAGGGATGAAGGTGACAGCCCTGAGAGTAAGATCCTGAAGGCCCTAGGATGGCTACTCTGTCCAAATGCTGTCTCCCCAGAATAAAGGGAAAGCCACAGCTTGTGCCTTGGCTGAGGTGTGGCAGAGAGAAAATGAGGACAGCTCCCTGTACCCAAGCTGGGCTCTGCAGGGCAGTGCAGTCCAACAGACGTGCAATGCAAGCTACACACATCATTTTAGATCTTCTAGTAGCTATATTACCAAGGAAAATAAAACAGGGGAAATTAGTTTTAATAACACATTTTATTGAATCCAGTGTATCTAAAATATTATCATGTCAACGTGAAATCTATGTAAAAATTATTAATGAGATTCTGGCTCATTATTTTATTTTGTAAGAAATGTTCGCTAGCTGGAGCATCTTTTATATTCACTACATCTCTCCAGCCACAGGTCCCGTGCTCAGCAGCCACATGCAGCTGGTGGCTCCCCTACTGGACAGAGATGCTCTTGAACCTCTCAGGTAATGCTTTCACCCACACTCGAGCAACCCAGGGCCTGGATGAGAAAAACACGCTCTGGTGCTCTGTTGTGCAGCCCCGTGTGATGTGGGGTGATGGCAACTGACAAGGGAACCCGTTTACAACTTAATGGCATTAACAATGCAGGATTCAATACTGCATGTTCACTGTGCTTATAAGTGTGCAAACGCTGAATATAAAATTGTTAGGATACGTACATGTATAACATATCTAATTAATCATGTATGGTTGTTATTATGACTTTTTTCAAAATGATATTTAATATTGTTACATTGTTCTTATTATCAGATCTAAATAAGGAAAATGATGGTGTGGGAGTATTGTCTGTTTTCTCAGGGTCTTTAGTAGGAGGACCCCAGGGGGCAGGTCCTCAGTAAAAGCTAGTCCATTTCAAGGAGGCTTGGTTTGTCTTCAGGATGGCAGATAGGAGCTGCCCAAATTTAGAAAATATTTGGACTCAGGACTTGAAAAGCAAGATAAAATGAAAAAATACACTTTTCTTTAGTTCAGCAATGAACTTGGAAAAGTATCCCAAACAGTTTTTTTATGATGAGACTAGAAGTCTCATCATAAACAAAATAAAATAAATAAAAATAAGCTGAGAAAAATATACTTTTTTAATAAAAACTCAAAACTAGTTTTGAGGGTTTTTTTTTTCCTGAATTGTTTAATGCAATAAGATGTTAGTATTGCTCTAGTTTTTATATAAATTAAATGCCATCTCTGCAGATTCACAGCAGGCACTGTCACACTTTCCTGCTTTTGTCTGCCCAAGGAGGCGGGGGTCAAACTCATGCCTTGATCCTTGATCTCCAAAGAGAAAGGCTTCAAAGAGAAGTGCTCTCATCACTGTCCCTGGGGCAGGCACATCATCATGTCTACAAAAAGCGCCCAGAATTCCTCTACCCACAGGCTGCGCATGGCAGGGGAGTGGCCACGGGGGGAAGGCAGGCATGGAGACCCCTCTTTGCTCACAATGGCTTACTTCAGAATGGACTTGCTGTCGCTGATGGGCACGTGAGAACTGGGCGGACAATCTTCCTTCATCTTTTGCTGTTGTCTGCAGACTCGGAAGTTACCTGCTGGTAGACAAAGGAGGGCCCACAGACACCTAAGCTGGGAGGAGTGATGGCCAGTGTGGCGCCGGAGCCTTGGTGCAGAGGCCGGAGCTTCTGCCTCACCTCCCACCTCCCCACCCTCTCACGTCCCCACGCCCCGACCCCTACCTCACTCCCACCCCACCCCTGCCCCCAGGTACAGGGCCAGACCTAGAGGACTTCATGCGACCCCACACCCGCACATGTCAGCCCTGACAGGGCAAGGTCAGAACTGCCCTATCAGCCCCCTTCCCGAAACCTCTTCATGATCCCTAGGAGTCAGATCAATCTCCTCAATATTTCAGATTATACGCTTTTTTTTCTTGATGGACGCCCTGAATGATGGTTTCTACCTTGATTGCTCCCTCAAACCTCTAAGTCACCCCTGGCCTTTCTCCTCCGTTTCCACGGAGCCTGAGGTGGTCCCCCCATCACTGCCTTTGGAGTCAGCACACCTGGACCAGCTCTCTTAGGGACGGGCTAATCGGTACCATGTTCACTACATGCTGGAGACTGTTGAGCATATTCTATGAATTATCTTGTTTATTCCTTACAACACCATTATGAGGTAAGTACCATCCTATTCCCATTTCACGGATGAGAAAACAGGGACAGAAGTACTTGGCCCAAGGTTCCCAGTGAGTAAATGGCAAAGTCACCGAACACAAGCATCTAGACTCCAGATGCTGGTCTCTTAGCCCCTTCTCTATACTGATATCGGACAGTAACTTAAACCCCCGGACCCTTCATTTTCTCATCTGTACAATGGAGTAACCTCTATCCTATAGGATTGTTCGTGGACTCACCCATGAAACTGTCTCTATCTCTTCTCATTCACAACCTGGAAAAGTTTGTGGAGCTTCCCAAGCCCTCCTGGGTTTCTTTCACGGAGGGTAAATCCACTAGGGCTTTCTCTATCCTGTTGGCACCCTCCGTACTGATTCTTACTTCTCTCTGTCTCTGCATTATTCTGGCCGAGCACTCTCTTATCAAGGCCCCCTACGTGTCGGGCACTGAGCCACAGCTTCACACACACACGCATACTCTAACTTTGACCCTGCCTCTACCCCCCTTCTCCCAAGCTGCAGCTAGGAATCCGAGGGGTTTAGTTACCCTGGGAGGTGGCACCGACAGGGCACACAGTGTGTCTTTCACACCATGGAGCTTGCTTGGCTCCTTCACAAAAAACCCCAACATCTGTTCACACAAACCTGGCTCAATCGCGTCTTCCTGAGCTGTGTGTGTGCCAGTGCTACTGGGGGTGGGCGGGAGGTGGTCAAGGTCAGGTCCAACTGCTGTGGTATCGGTGACCTCAGAGCAGAGCCCGTCGCTGCAGAGGGGCGCTGACTCTGACTAGCCCAGCACACAATCTTCCCTGCTGGCTTGATCCACCCACAAACAAGATGTGCCAGCCTTCTTGTGGCCACATGAGCCTTGAATGAGCATTTGATTCTGGAGGCAGGGGACACACGGCTGGGGCAGAGAAGCTGAATGGTTTGAGAGAGGTGGGCTTCCCAGTGACATCAGAATCATCCCCTAAATTCCTCCCCTCTGCCTGAGTCTACAGTGAGGCAAACTGTGGCCTGCAGAGAGGGCAGGCCCCCAGCTGTGGCCAGCAGCCAGCCCTACCTCTGTAGGGCACAGGGCATTGGCACCGTGGGGGCCTGGAGCTGGGGACCTCCAGCTGCCTTCTTCTTGGCCTATTTCAAAATAGGGTTTCGGTTCCTCAGCACCTCAGATACCCTGTGGAAAAAGTGATCTGCCAGGCTCCCTCTCTGGGTCCTTCCTCAAATGCTTCCGATGCAGAAGCTGGCTTCAGCTCCGGGCAAGGCTGGGTTTCTCAGTCAACACTGTTTCTGTGGGTCCATGACACAACTGTCTTGCTTTAAGCAAGCGCATAATGGCAAGGGCTGGATTTACCCAGAAATAACAAGAGATGGTTTTTTCTCTCGCCTTGCTTTGTAGCCAGCTTCTCTTCCACTCCTCCCCACTGCCTGCTCTGAGCTCCAGCCTTCCGGAGCTGCTCACGGTTCCCCTAATGGGTTCTATGCTTTTGCTCCCATTTGGGCTTTTACAGCCATTCTCTGCTCAGAACCCAGCGCCGTCCTCGTCCTGTAGCCTAACCGTAGCTCGCCAGGAAGCCCGTGCCGGAGCAGACCCTTCTCCAGCAGCAGCAGCTTCTCTCTGGCCTAGCTCCTGCTCCCGGCTCTCCGCTGCAGGGCCGGCCTCTTGTTTTGACTCTCCCAGGAGAGGAGGAGGGTGGTGTGCCTGGGATGTTGCTTTTCTACCTCACCACTTGTTCCCAGCACGGAGTGCAAGCCTGGGACGCTGCAGGACGTCCGCAAATGGCTGTTAAATTATTGGACGAATACAGAAAGCCTCATGGGGTCCCCCAAAGTCAACTTTCCAGAGTTGTGCATACACAGCTGGACCAAATCATGCAAAAGTCTCCAGGGGCCAGGGAAGTGACTCAGCTGAGGGACACTGATCAGGGGACTTGGGGACACATTCCCCTTCCAGAGGGGCAGATCTTCTGGTGTTTCGAAGCCAGAAATCTGGATTTTTATGGGCTACATTTTACTGTTTAAAGTTGGGTGACTGGGGTAGAGACAATTACTGCCCCTGGAATGACCACGTGATAGCTCCCGTCCCCCAGCCCCCCGCAGCTATGGGGCCACGTGACTAGCTCTGCAAACAGAAGTGTTGTTGTCACTCCCAGGCCAGTGCATCTGAGCCAGTGCATGACCCTGCAGCTCTCCTGTTCCCTGTCGTGGTGACCCAGAAAGCCACATGTCCCAGTAAGTACAGCTTCTTGATGGTCAGCCTGGGACCCAAAGTGCTTCTGCGGACCGGACGCCTCTGCCAATCCACAACGAGTATGGACTGGGAAAGAGAAATAAACCTCTGCTGTGTTTCAGGGATTTGCTACTGCAGCATAACCTAGGCTATCCTGACTAATTCAGCAAATAGTAAAGTTAAAATGAATATATATATGTGTGTGTGTGTGTGTGTGTGTGTGTGTGTGTGTATAACTGCTGGCGCATGACATGACTCCATTTATAACCCTGTCTTTCTCCCAAAGCATGTGGGGAAGCATGTGCCCATTTTGCTCTATTTACTAGGGACACTTACAAGTGGAATTCTCTGTATCAAGCAGTGATTAGTTATTAATAGAAGATGCTTCTTAAAGTGCTTTGGGCTGGGAGCTGCTAAAGACCCGTGTAGCTTCAGTTGCATGCTTTTTCCTCTCTGGGCCTTGATTTTCCCATCTGTACAATGAGAATATTGATCTCCAATGAGTTAGAAATTTTCTCAACTGTAGAACTCTTTGTTCAAATGCAACAGTTACGCAAATCAGATTAAAGGGGCCGCTCTGGTTGAAGGTGAGGTGCGTGGCGGGGCGCCCCATCCACGGCTTTGCCTAGGGCTCTGGATAATACTGTGCTGAGTAACACAGGAGATGCTCCCCGCAAAGGCCTTCTGGAATGCTTTACCCTCAAGAGCCTGCTTATTTAAAGGACACGACCAACGAGCTGAGTGTCTCCAGCTGGAGTTGGGTGACATCAGCTGGGGGAGACAGCTCAGAGGGAATCAGGAGGAAAGTGCAGAAGGGTCCTGGATTGCAGAGAGCAAAGCGAAAGGAGAAGGTGGCTCATAGGGTAAACAGCTTATGTGGCAGGGACAGAGAAGGGGGTACACCATCCCAGGTGAGGGAAGGAGATAAGTGAGCAAGGCTGGGGGGAGGCAACAAACGAGGGCTCTTTCAAATTGCCGGGCGGGGCCTGAGCCTTACAGGGGGGGAAACTTTGCTCTATAGAAAAACAATCTCTTCTTTGAGAGAACCACATACTGCTGTGTCCTCGGACATCCGTCATGTGTGTGGCCCGAAGCCAGTCTCGTGGTCTCTGGTTCTCACGTGTCCCATCCCCCGACCCCAACTCGGCAACACCTCCATCTCCTTGTGTTCCAGACCTCAGCTCTGGGGTCACTCTCAGAATTCCTCTCCAAATGCCAACACCGCATTTGTGCCTCCTTTACCCGACTGGAGGTTGAGGCGGTTTTCATTGATTTTGATACTCCCATTGTCTTGTCCAGTTCTCAAGTGAGCTGCATGTGTACCTAGGAGGCATCCTAGGGATAACCTGAATGAGAGAGCTTTGAGGGACCGCGGGCACACACACCCCAGGAAGAAAGCCAACTGAGATTTCTCTCCATTTGGAGCGTGTTCCTGAAACCGCCCCTTAAACACTCACTGTCCTCACGCATTGGGCAGGATTTAATGATCTTCAGTGGAGTGTTTTTCTACCTTTTAAAAAAGGACAATCTTATCTTTAAATAAAGCCCTAGGAGAAGCTTAACACACAAACGGATTAATGTGGGGCTGCTTTGGTTGAAGCAGGAGTAGGGGAGAGGATGGGCTGGCCCACCACCCAGGCACAGGCTGCAAAGCACAAAGTGACAGGTGCAGCTGGGCAGGCCAAGCCCTGTGGCTCTGGGGAGTCCAGCCTTCCTTGTCCCAGCCTGCTCCCCTCCCCCAGGCCCCAGAGCACAGAGCTCAGGCCCCCACACTTACTTCCCTGGCTGGAGGAGGCTCTGTCCCCAACCCGAGGACTCAGGCTGCGCCAGGGCTCCCTGTCCCCCGGAGGAGGGGCCCCAGGGCAGCAAGCCAGCCACGGTTACCTGTCCCAGTGAACAGGCAGTGGATTGTTTTCGCTTTCCACTTCAGCAGCTGCTCTGCCAGCCGTGAGGAGGGGCTGCTGAGGACAGTGGGCCCGCTGCCTGCCCTCGCTATTGTCCCTGGCCTTTGGTTTGGGACAAAGGACAATGAAGCCTTTAAAGCTGCGGCCCATCTTTCCTCTTTTGGGGTCATGGAGCTGGTTATTATGGGAGAAGGCAGCTCTGCAGCTCCTCAGGCCATCACTACAGCCCACTTCCTACTGGCTAACGGCAGAAGCAGAAAAAGAAAGCTAATGCAGTGGCGTTTTCATGAAGCTAAATCCACTGCATTCGAAAGCCTTTTATTTCAAGACGATGTGCTGCCTACTTTTTAGTCCTACGATGCCCTCTCTTCCATAAAATAGTGGCAGTGATAGATGGTCGTTGTTGTTCTAACTTGGCAAAATGGAAAATGTATCGGAATCCAAATTAAAATGTTCCGAGGATGTCTGTGAAATCTGAGTGCCTGGTAACCTCTGTTCTAACATCTTATAAAATTATGACTCTGAAGTTCTTCTTTAGGCAGGATTAAAATCAAATATGTAAAGACCGTGACATGGCGAGTCAAAGAAAGAGGACGGAGCATGTGGGGCACAGCTGGGAGCCTCTCAGCCCAGGCTGCTCAGACCAGAACGAGGTAGGAGGTTCCTAGGGAAAGGGCAGGTGCTGGTGACACTGCCATGCATTCCTGTGAAGCCTGAGTCTCCTGCTCTGCAGCCCGTGGCTGCAACTTTCAAATGCCAGCCAGGGCCAGCAGGAAGGTGGCGCAGAAAACAATGAACCTTTAAATGGGCCCTCCCTAGCTAGCACCTGTTAACCGGCAAATGGCAGGAGGTTGGCCAGGGAAGAAGCTGTAGTGCCTGCTGGTACCAGCTGCCTCTGAGAGGGGGTCTGGCCAGACACAGGCCACCCCCTGGCAATGTATTTGTGCCGAGAAAGCCAGCTGTTGGGATGCGGATGGCGGGCAGGGACGCAGCAGCTGCAGCTTCCATCCCCTTCCACACTGCTGTCCTTGCCCTTCCTCTCTCCTCTGCCTTCACCCCTTGGGCTTGGCCACACCGTCCCTGCCCCAGCCCTGGTGGCTGGAAGCCCAGAGGGGTGTTGTGCACAGTCCAGTTGGAGTCGAGGGAGAGCAGGAATGGCAGCTGCAGAGCCACCCAGCACCTCCACTCGCTGCCTTCCCCTCGGTCTACCCCTTGGCCCCAGCTCACCTTTACTGTATCCTCCCCACCCCCGAGGTCCTGGGCTTCCACCAACATTCCCCCTGAGCCTATCCCAGCACCAGGCTCCCTGACACCATTGCTCTTCCTCTGAAGAGCCCGGTCCTCTGCATCCAGGCAGGTTGGCCCTCCTCACAGCTTTCTGACAGTCGCCACCTAGAGGCAGTGCTGCACCCAGACCCCTGCAGCCAGGTCTCTGGCTTCTGCCCTTGCTTTCGAGGCCTGGCACCCTGGGGCAAGAAAGCATTTCCAATCCTACGGCTCCCCCTTACATACATATTCCCTGGCCCCGCGGGATTCTCCCTCCCCAGACTGAGCTTAGCTCTTGCCTATGGAAGAAGAGATCTAGGAAAAAAGGAATCCCCTCAGCTATGCTTTTTGGGCCAAACAGGTACTCAGAATGACCACTGGTTACTATCCCAATGGCCTGGAGCCAGAGGTGCAGGCCCTCCGAGTGCCAAGTGCCAGCTGCTGCAGGGCTGCACTGGGTGCTCAAAATCGCTGCCCCTCCTCGTCCCCCACGTCCTCCCATCCCCCCAGCCCGTGCTACCCACTGCACCAGACCTGTGTGCTGCATGCAGCTGCTGGAGATGGTTTCCTGTGAGACACGGTTCGGCTCAGAATATTCTGGGTCATGGAGCCCTCTGGAGTCTCTTGAAAGCTTAACACACTGTCTCCAGAAAAATGCCCGTGTGTGCATGACTGTGCACACATACACACACTGAATTTGCACACCATTGCAGGAGGATCAGTAAGCCCCTGCTCATGTGCTCCTGGATCTGCAAGTCCCAGGTTAAGAACTTCTGCTGAAATGTGTCACATCAAGAGAGAGGAGGCAAAGGGGCATACTAGAGAGAAGTCTGGGTATGAGCTTCGCTGGGGTATCAGCTTGGCACGTGACTTCAACGTGTTGTGACATCTCTCGGGCCTCAGTTTAGCCAAGATTGTCCTGGCAGCTGGACCAGAGTGTCTTTAGGTCTCTTCCTAGCTCTTTGGCTATGGGGCTGTATGACACCCTCGACTCCACCCCCCAAGGTCAGGCAAGGCAAGGGAAGGGGGTTCCAAATCTCTCTAAGCAGTGCATCCTGGGGAAGGAGGTCAGACAGCCAGAAAAGGAGACTGAGCAAACTGCAAGTTCCCCTTTAACAAGAGTGACAAAACTGCAGAAGCTTCGGGAAGTGCAGCCACTTCCTATTTGATTTTGATTTACTTTAAAACAATTTGAAAATATTTTCTTCAGTGCACTCTGTGAGAGAATAACCACCAGCCTTTGCAAGGATCTGGGTTTAAAGCTCTGCTCTGAGATTCTTTAGCTGTGTGACCTTAGGCAAGTCCCTTTCCCTCTCTGAACCTCAGGTTCCTCATTAGCTGAATCACCAACTGCTGTGAAGGTGAATGAGGAAACAGGTAAGATGGGCCTGTATGGGGTTCACCCATGATAAACAGAAGTTCCCAATAGAGGTCACAGTGGGAGTCAGGGTCTCCAGAGAGACAGTGAGGCTCTGGAGATGGGAACCTGGGACTCAGAGAGGATGACAGTCCTCAGCAGGAGCGTCTGTGAGCCACAACAACTGGCTGAGTTCACTCTCAAAACCAGGGTCAAGTCCAGAGTGCTTTCTGGTAATCAGAGTCTCCCCTTTGAGCCTTTGCATTTACAGGACCTGAGCTATAACACACGCCTGAGTTCTGTTCATGTTCTGTTGTTTTGGGTCATTGTCCAGCTGACCCTCACCCGGGGGGACCCTGGACTTCACTCTGTTCTCGACCTCCAGGCCACTTGCTGGAGTCTCATGGTGGAAATATGGTCCCACCTCCCGGCTTTCACACTGACACTTTAATCTGTGGCCTCAATCTCACTTTCCCTGTAAAGTCTCGAACCACAGGCACTACACACAGAGGGAATAACGACAAAAACTAATAAAAACGTACCAACAGTGTTGAAACACACCTCATTACAACTTCTTAGCCAGCAATTTTTTGACCTAGGTTTAAGGCATTCATCTTCTTCTCTCCCTTCCCCTTCCTCTCCTCTCCCTCCCCAGTACCCCCCCTGCCCCCCCAGCACCTCCCACTCTGCTGGCAGCAGCTCAGGAATTACTCAGGGGAGCCGGCGGGGGGGGTGGGGGGCAGGCAGATCGGCATTTTAGTTGTAGTTAATATTTACTCATGGCTTCTGGCAACAAATCTTGATTGTGCCGTGAGCAGTTAAACTAGAGAGAAGCCAGTGAGGATGCTTCCTGCAAGTGCAAGTACATGGCTTTGGAGTCCAACCTGCTTGGGCTAAAATTCCAGAATCCCAGCCCTCACCGGTTGTGACCCTATTTAATTCCTCTGTGAAGTGGGATTACTCACAGCTCTCTTTTCAGTGTTTCAAGAAAACACTGGCACTGGCCTGGCACTGATCCTGGTGTGAGAGAAGGCCCTCACTCCCCCAGGCCTGTGCCAGATGAATAAAAAAAAAGGCATCTGTCTGGAGTGGGAAGTGCAGGACACAGTCAGGAGCACGGGGGCGAGCAGAGTGGCTGGCAGGGTGAGCTCTGAAGTCAGTGGGTGAAATGAATGAGACCTGGCACAACAAGCCCTGGGTTAAAATCCTGACTCCACCACTGACTCATCTGGGTAAAACTGGACAATTCCATAACTCTTAAAGCCTCAGTTTTCTCATCTGAAAATGGGGATAATGAAAGTATCAAGGTTTGAGAAGTAGGTGGCATATTGTGCTAAAGCTCTTAGCACAGGTCTGGGAACAAGGCAAATCCTCTATAAATAGCAATTGTGAGGCCCTGCTTCTGCTATTATCTTGGTGTTCATGGTCTTCCATCCATGAAATCAGAATTGTGCCAGAGGCACTTCGAGCCTCTCCCCCCAGTTCTAAGATCAATGCTTCTAGGATATTGGCCAAGATGAGAGACAAGGTGGGCAAAGATGTAGCCTGCTGCCGCGCGCACACCTGCTGTGCTCAGGTTTTAGCTTCTAAAGTGCCCTCTCCTTGGAGGAGGTGCCTGGCGCAGTGCTCACTCTCAGCCTTGGGCCCGAGGCCCACAATACGCCAGGCTGGCAGAGGGAGGGGACTTTGCACGCGGCAGCCAAGGGCACCAGTGCCCAGACTCCGGAGCCCCCGGCTGGGGAAGGTCCTGGGCTCGGGCGGTGGGCGGAGGTCGGCGCTCCGTGGACGCCCCGAACTCTCTCGCCCGTGCATCACTCACCGTCCACTCATCGCGCTGTCCAGAAGCCGCTGCTGCTGCCTTGCTCTCGCAGTCACCGGAGACGCGTCCGCAGCGCCTACTGCTCCGGGGCTTGGAGCGTCAGGCCCGCCCCTCCCCGCCCCTCGCCCCGCGCCGGCCAATGGCGTCACGTCACCTTGTGCGGCCCGCTCAGCCCCGGGCACCGCGGGGAGGGTCCGCTCCAGGCGGTGTCTGAGGGGCCTCGGGGAAGGGTTGGGGCGTCTGCTTTGCGGGGTGTTCCCGGACTACACAGAGGGCACCTGGAGACTCGCGGAGGAAGCAGGCCCGACTCGGTCGGGAGGGTCCGGTATGCAGACCAAGGCCAGGGACCTTGGGGGAAAGGACACCCTTGGGTTTCCAACAAAGGTCGCTGTGCGGGCCCCGCAGTTACTAGTGTGCCTGTCACGAAAGAGGAGGTTATCAGTAGAACCTGAGCGATGTTAGTTTTTGCTCAAGGACCACCTGTGTGCAGTCCGGCTGTTTGCTTGCTGTGGCCTCTCAGAGCTCCACTGTATTTAAGAAGCCAGACCCTGGACTTCCCTGGTGGCGCAGTGGTTAAGAATCTGCCTGCCCATGCGGGGGACACGGGTTTGATCCCTGATCGGGGAAGATCCCACATGCGGCGGAGCAACTGAGCCCGCGTGCTACAGCTATGAAGCCCACACACCCTAGAACCCGTGCGCGGCAACAAGAGAAGCCACTGCGATGAGAAGCCGGCACACCACAATGAAGAGTAGCCCCCGCTCGCCGCAACTAGAGAAAGGCCACGCACAGCAACAAAGACCCAATGCAGCCAAAAATAAATAAATAAATAAGAAATAAATAAATAATAAAAGAAAATCTCATTTGTAAAAAAAAAAAAAAGAAATCAGATCCTCTGGTGATTAAGAGGAGATAAACTTCTCTGCCGGTTACCTCCTGCTGGAGGAGGATTTGCCTGTGCAGAGGCAGAGGGGACAGAAGAGCACAGGCCTTTTGGGGAACTCAGAACAGTTCAGTGATTCTGGGGTGTGGGGTGGCAGGGAAGGGGAAGGGGTTGATGGAAACAATTGCAATTTCTGTTTTATATCACCATCCCAGTACTGACCTCGGGACTTCCCCTTCCCTCCCCCAACATGAATCATTTTACTTTCGTTCAATCTGTAGTTCCTAATCTTTTTAGAGTCACATGGCCATTTTAGAATCAGATACGGACCTTTTAGAAAAATGCAGGTGCCCACATAGGCAAAAATCAGCCTGGGATTTGAGTCTTTGAGTCCCTGGACCCCACTTGAGAGAGGCTGGGCTAATCGTTGTTGTTAGGGCTGCTGGATTTGGGGTAAAGGGATTGGTCTCTACCATCTACTTCCTGCATGACCTTGCCATGTTGCAATCGCTCTGGCCTCAGTTTCCCTACCTGTAAAAATGAGGGAGCTAAAGATGACCAGGCCAGGTAGGGATCTTTCAGCTCTGCCTTTACATGAATTTGTGAAGAGTGGCCCATCCTCTGCCAGCTCAGGGCATCCCAGTGGTTGGGGACCTCCACTCCTTCATAGCCCAAAGGTCTGATCCTCAAAGCTGAGGACAAAAATTGGGTGCTTCAAAAAGTTTTTTTCTTTTTTTTTTAACAATAAGTAAAATTCAACATAGCCCTCAACCTCTGAGCATTCATTCATGCCCAATAGGATAAGTAAACATAGCACCCAGGTAAGATACAATTTCCCTGGCGCCCTCCAGCACTTGAGAGTGTGGGTCAAGCTGATGTTATCATCAGGGCCAGGACTAGCCTGGAGTGATGATTGGCAGGAGCAACCTGATGTGTCCTGCACTCCCACTGTGTGTCAGGCACTCCGCTAGGTGCTTTACAGCAGGGATCCCACACAATTCCCTCAACATTCCTGGGGAGCTGGGTGTTACTACCCGCATTTCACATGGACCACGAGTGTCCATTGTCAAGTACCTTCAGAAGGAGAATCACCTTTTCCTTCAGTATTCAATGGAAATGTATTTGACCCGCAGCTCACTTATGGTGGGTGTTGTGTATTCGGTTAGTTGCCAACTCAGTACCCATTCCCTTCTTTGGCAAAAAGAGAGAAAGGAAGGAAAGGAAAGGAAAAGAAAGGAAAATTGATGCAGCCACTATGGAGAACAGTATGGAGGTTCCTCAAAAAACTAAAAATAGAGTTGCCATGTTATCCAGTAATTTGGAGAAAACTAGAATTCGAAAAGATACATGAACCCAATGTTCACAGCAGCACTATTTACAATAGCCAAGACATGGAAACAACCCAAATGTCCATCGGCAGACGAATGGATAAAGAAGATGTGGTAAATATATACAATGGAATATTACTCAGCCATTAAAGAAGAATGAAATAATGCCATTTGTAGCTACATGGATGGACCTAGAGATTATCATACTAAGTGATGTAAGTCAGAAAGAGAAAGACAAATACCATATGATATCACTGACATGTGGAATCTAAAATATGACACAAATGAACTTATCTACGAAACAGAAACAGACTCACAGACATAGAGAACAGACTTGTGGCTGCCAAGGGGAAGGGGGGCACAGGGGAGGGATGGATTGGGAGTTTGGGATTAGCAGATGCAAACTATTATATATAGAATGGATAAACAACAAGGTCCTATTGTATAGCACAGGGAACTATATTCAATATCCTGTGATAAACCATAATGGAAAAGAATATGAAAAATAATATATATATATATAACTGAATCACTTTGCTGTACACCAGAAACTAACACAACATTGTGAATCAACAATACTTAAAAAAAAAAAGTTGAGAGGGAGAAAGAGAGAGAGACAGAGAGGGAGAGAGCAAGAGTGAGCAACTTGTTTGGAGCAGCAATGTGCCACTCCCTGGTGAAGGATCAAGACAACTTGTATTTTTCATACTGTACTTACAATCCAACAGTGTATCATGAAATTAAGTTAGTAGGTGATCTGACTAGTATTTAAAAAAAATAGAAAATATCAGTGTATAGCACACGTAGTAAACATAAGTTGTGTCTTATGAAAGTTTTTGCACTATGTTTCATTTATGTGTATTAGACTGTGATATAAAATGTGTTTCTCACTGTGGGCCACAGTCAAAAAAGGTTGAAAGCTAGTGTCTAAGTCAGTCTTGACAATCTTTTTCATGGCTTTCTCAGCTTCCTTTGAAGCTATAAGTGGTCACATGACCCAATTCTGGGCCAAGAGATAGGGAAAAGTGTGCTGGGGGGAGAGTGAAGACAACTTTTGCTTTCCTGATAGAAGGATCAGATAGATACCCCCTTTCCCTGCCTTTCTGTCTCAAATGTGGATAATGTGTAATGTCTGGAGCATTGGCAGCCATTTTGAGGTTATGATACAACATGTCCACATACTAAAGCTAGGGGAGCACAAAGATAAAAGAAGTCTGAGTCTTTATTATCATCATGGAGTTGCTGCATAATGCCTTCACTGCCTACTCTAGATTTCCTGCCATGGAGAAAAATAAACCACTATTGGTTTAAGCCAGAGGTTGGTTAAGTCTTTTCTGTAAAGGGCCAGATAGTAAATATTTTAGGCTTTGTGGGTTAAGTGCTCTGTGCTGCACCTACTTAGCTCTGCTGTTGTGGTTCAAAAGCGTCCACAGATAACAAGCAAATCAAAAGGCATGGCTGAGGTTGCAATAAAACTATTAACAAAACAGGATAGGCCACATGTGTCCCATGGGCTATGGTTTGCTAACTTTCACTTTCCCTAGATGATCTTGCCCCTAGATGATCTTGCCCCTTTTATTGCCTCTCTGACCTCATCTCCTCCCACTTCCCCTCCCTCTCTTTGTTCTGACCACACTCTTCTTCCCACATACCAGGCCCACTCCCACCTCACGGCCTTTGCACATGCTATTGCCCCAGCCTGGAAAGCTTTCCCCTCAAACATCTGCATGGACTCACTCCTTCATCTCCTTCAGGTTTTACACACAAATTGCTTTTCTTTGAGGTCTTCCCTGGCCCACTATCTAAAATGCCCATCCCTGGCCCATGCAGACTATTTTCTGGCACACTGTATTTCATTTCTTTTATCATGAGCTCCTTGACGGAAGGAGATTATATCTGTTTCCTTAGATATTGACTCTGTCTGGAATGTCAAGGTGTTTAATCAACATTTGGCGTAGAACTGATTTTTTTTTTTCTTTCTGCAAGATTCAGGTAAGAAAACAGACTTAGGGAGGCTCATTACCCCATCCAAGGGGACATAGAATCTGGGTTTGCCCCCTGGTGGCCCTGGTGGTCATGTTCGTGCCACCAGAGAATGAGAGTAGAACAATATCTACCTCTACGGGAAGATCGGGCCTCAGGGAAGCTGGGGCCACAGAATTTTCTGCAAGACTACTTCCCCCAGGGCATCACCCCAATAAAGGGGGCCTTTGGGAGTCCATTAAGGGAATAGAGCATTATCCTGTTATCTTGGGCAGTCTCATTTTTTATCGCATTCCTGCATCAGAAAGTCTTTAGAAAAGTTATTATTTTGTGAACAGTCCAGACTGACTTGGAAGATCCATAAAAAGCCAAATGGGAGCACTCATGAGCCAACATTTTTAGCTAAGAAAGAGCCACAGGGCTTCCCTGGTGGCGCAGTGGTTAAGAATCCGCCCGCCAATGCAGGGCACACGGGTTCGAGCCCTGGTCCGGGAAGATCCCACATGCCGCGGAGAAACTAAGCCCGTGAGCCACAACTACTGAGCCTGCGCTCTAGATCCCTCGAGCCACAACTACTGAGCCCGTGTGCCACAACTACTGAGCCCGTGTGCCACAACTACTGAGGCCCGTGGACCTAGAGCCTGTGCTCTGCAACGAGAAGCCACGGTAGTGAGGAGCCCGTGCACGGCAATGAAGAGTAGCCCCCGCTCACTGCAACTAGAGAAAGCCTGCGTGCAGCAACGAAGACCCAACGCAGCCAAAAATAAATAAATAAATAAATAAATAAAATAAGTAAATAAATTAAAAAAAAAAAAAGAAAGAGCCACAGAGGATAAACTTATATTTGATTCGTAAGTGTGGAAACGGAAAGGAGCTTGCGTCTGATCAAACACATGTGACTTCTTGCATCAGGTAAGGCTGCCCCTGGGGCAGGGGGCTCTGCTCAGCTTTTGCTTGAAGCTTCTTGGCACTAGGGCACCGTTCCAAGAAGACTGAGAAATTGCCTTCTTCCCTCTGGTGCTTTGAGAGGCAAGTCGTGAAAATGACTCGGTATAATCACATGCTGTTGAGATGCAATTTAGATTTCTCTGTGTCTTGAAGGAAAAATAGGCTTATGTATTTTAACATAAATAATATTAATAATGAAGATTATTTTCAAGGCCATTCCCTTAAAACAGTAAAGGGGAGTTTGAATTAAAATTACTGGTTAATTGCCTAAGGTCTTTTATGGATGACTTTGTATGATTTTTCCCCTTTACTCTCTCCAACATAAGATTCTGAACAAGTGAGGTTTTAAAGCAATTTTTCAAAAAGTCTGCAGATTCTCAGTGTATATTCTTTAGAAAACAATTGGATGATTGTATTTGATTGAGATCTGTAAGATCCAATTTAAACCAAGCAGCTTTTCTTTATCTTTAATGGGCTCTGTTTTATTAAACCCATCAGGAGGAAGAGGCCACTTACAGAATGCTTCTTGCACCATTTGTTTTGGTGGAATCCTTGAGTAGTGAGGTCATCCCATTGCATGATCTTAACATGCAGCAGGATTTGCCATCAGTTTTCAGATGATTTCTCAAATTATTTGCATACCATCTACCTTTCTTTCCTATGTGAAATGGTTTTCATTAACTCCATTTGTTAGCATAAATATAATAACTTCAGGTTAATATATGGAATTCTGCAACCCATTCCAGAGGTAGGCTGGGAATGAGAATTTATTCTCCAAATGGACATAAATTTCAATGATATATGCCATATAAGTGCCTTCTCCTTAAACGGGCATGCATGTGCGCCTGTGTGCGTGCACACACACACACACACACACACACACCCTTAACATATTGTTTGTCCTTTAAGTTATGCTTTGGAAAACCTTTTGTATCCCATTCTGCAGAACTAATAAGTGCTTAGGCACTGGCTTTCCTAGGAGGAAGAGAGTTTGCTTTAAAAGGTGATATAGCTAAAGACTGCTGTTGAAACTTCCTTCTGGGGAAAAATAACAGCTTATCTCAAGTCCCTTCTCCACTTGGTCCAGAGAAGAGGATGTAAATTGGCTCCAGATCTGCTCGAAAAAAATATGTGAGGACAAGGATGGCATGAACATCTACAGACAGAGAACATAAACAGATCTGGTTTGTTGATAAGTCAAAGCTCTTTCTCTACACCCCCCCCCTCCCTATCTTCCTGACACTGGACATACATACTTTTTTTTTGGTTCATCCAACAGTACAAATCAGAAGGCTAGGGAAAGGACATCTCTCCACTTCCTTGGATTTTCCCTGCCTTCCTGCGCCTCCCCCAGACCTGTGTCACCTCCCCACTCACCTGCATTTCATATGTTCTTCCACCTTCTATGTGGTTATGCCCCTGGAGGATGCTGACAACGTGGGGTTGCTAGAAAGTCGATTATTATGAATGGATGTTGTAATGGCCATGAGTTAATAACGTCTTAAAAATAAGATGAAAATTACTGGCAATGCAAAATTTCCTGAGCAAACTGCATTTTCATTGTGACTATGATTTTAATAGTAGAAAATGACTTTATGTTTTTTAAATATTTTGATTCATTTAGCAAAGAGCAAGACTATTTACTGGACACAGTGGCTGGTCCTGAAACAGTACAAGGGCAGGAGGACTTACAGGACAAGGCGTCTCAAAGGAGAAAGTCTTCAGTAAGGCTTTCCCTCCACACAGAGTCTGGTGTTGCTTAGGAGCCAGAATTTCTATGAATAGCAAGATACTGACTGATACTCAAGGCTGAGAACTGAGAAGTGTTAAGACCTTCCCTCAAGTCAGGATATTAAGCAGGCAAAGGAAGTGGAGACCTTTTAGATGGAAAAGAAAGGAATCTTGAGCGAGCACAGAGCATTTGACAAACAAGGGCCGTTTGTCCAGCTCCTGGGCTGTGAATTTCAAAATGATCTTCCTCAGGCACTTTGGGGAGACTCACCAGCTAGAGAATGTGACTGCTACTGTGTCCTGGTCTTCTAAGCATGCAGCTTCCCGAGGAATGTAAAACATCCCCAGTGGGGAAGGGGCAAGCTGGCCAGACTTGACCTGTAAACCCTGGGTTTAAAAAGATGTTTCAGCTGAGTTGACCTTACCTCTGAACCTGCCATCAAAGCCACCTCTGTTTAGCCCCTGGTGTGACAGAGGCTGTCCATTCCCAAGTTTCCTTCCCCAAATGTGTAACTATAAACTAAGGTCCTGGGTGTTTAAGAAAGGATGGCGCCATATAATTACTAAAATTCTTAAATTTTGTGTCCATTGGGAATCATTTCTGGCTCTTCACTTTGAAAACTCTCTCTCATTGTAATAATTAAGATGTCAGCCTTACAGCTGGGACAGAATTAGAACGACCAGTGTAATAGGGTTCTTAAGAGAAGCAGACCAGTAGGAAATATATATTATGTTATATTATTATATTATACTATATTACATTATATTATATTTATTATATACCTTATCGCGATAGGTAGAGATGAGAGATTTATTTATTTATTTATTTATTTACTTATTTAAAGGAATTGGCTCATGTGAATGTGGGGCCTGACAGGTCCAGAATCTTTTGGAAAGGCCAGCTGGCTGGAGATTCAGGTGAGAGTTGATGTAGCAGGCTTGAGTCTGAAAGCTGCAGACCAGCAGGCTGGAAACTCCGTCAGGGTTTCTATGTTGCAGTCTTGAAGCAGAATTGTTTCTTCCTCAGGAAACCTCAGTCTTTGCTCTTAAGGCCCCCTTAAGGCCTTAAGATTGGATGAGACCCACCCACATTATGGAGGGAAATCTGCTTAACTCAAAGTCTCCTGATTTAAATGTTAATCCCATGTAAAAACAATACCTTCACAGCAACATCTAGGCTTGTGTTTGACCAGACAGTTGGGCACCATGGCTTAGCCAAGTGGATGCAGAAAATTAACCATCACAACCTGTGAGTTTGACCAACAGCTTGTATCCCCTCATGTCCTTCTCGGGACAGACTCTGTGGCAGGTTGTGGCCTGATGCTTGGCATTTGAGACACTTTAGGATGTGACAGTGCCTCCTTTCCTAGGGATTTCATGTTTTCATGTACCTATATATAATCTGTGACAATTTTTGAGGAACTTTTGCTTCTCTGTTGGCCTACTGAGTGTAAATTAGGACTTGGCCAGATAGTAAATATTTTCTTATTTGTAGTCTATGCTGCCTCTCTTGGTACTACTCAAGCAGAACAGCCATAGACAAATCTGTAAATGAATGGCATGGCCGTGTTCCAGTAAAACTTTATTTACCAAAGCAGGCAGAGGGCCTGATTTGGTCCACGGGTAAAGAAAGAGTTGGGGTTGATATAGGACATTTTCTTTATGCAAAACCTGGCAAAGGGTGTGGGTAAGTTACACTCTAACATGGGATGCTTTCATCTGTGAGGAATAAAAAAACCCAAACAAAGGGGATTTTATTATCTCACACAGTAAAAAGCCCCAGAAATGGGTAGTTCCGTGGTTGGTTAAGTCAGTGTCTCGAAGACATTTTCAAGGACCCAAGTTCTTTCCATCTCTGCACTCATCCTCAGCATATTGGTTAAGTTCCCCCTCATGTTTGCAAATGGTTCCTATATTTCTCAGCAGTCATGACCTTCAATTGAAGGAGAGGAAGGGTGTCATCCAGTCAGGGTCATTTTAATAGCAAGGAAACCTTTTCCAGAAGGTACTGGGCCATCCCCCTCTCACTTCTTGCTGTCCAGCAGTGGGGTAGGGGTGCGCTGCAGAGGATGGACCCTTGTGACTGGCAGGGTGAAGCACATGGCTGGTCGAGGGGAGGAAGATAGATCAGCTGTGAAAATCCAGCAAGCAAGGGATCAACAGTGCCCCTGGGAAGAAGTCCAGCAATGCCTGCCCTGACTGCAAAGCCCCAGCAGACAAGGCCAGCCCATTCCAGGGGGCAAAGTCACTGCCATGTGATGAGTGAGCCAGGTCTGAAGCGGGAGGGGGAGGACAACAGATGGAGACAAGTTCAGGAGAGCACTGGCCTCTGCTGAGCACCAAGTAGGTGGGGTGGAGGCGCTGAGTAACTGGGAGAGCACCGTGGCTCGAGAAAAGTGGCCTGGCTGTGAGCGCAGGAGCTGCCCAAGCCAGAGAAATGGGAACTGAAAAGGTCCGTGGAGAAATGAAGAGCGGCCATGGGGTCCTGAGGCCAGAAAGACCTCCCACCAGCTGGGGGGGGGCCTTAGCCAGGGGGCTCTGGGCTCAGGGGAGCAAGAGGACTTTGGGGGGTTGTGCTGGCTGGTCTCTGTCTGCTGCCCTTTTTTCTAAGCACCAGGGACTGGCGCACAGCACGCAGGAGCCGCAGGAGCCCCGGGCCTCTGGAGGGAAACCAGAGGGTAGCCTGGGCGTTGATGCTGTCTCCCGAGGTGTCAAAGAGATGTTTACTTCGCCACTTCTCACCTGCATGGCAGGGGAGACCCTGCTGCGGCCGGGGGTTTTGTCCTGGGCGTGGAGGCGGGCCGCGTGGCGGGGTTTGGCGCAGCTCCCGGGCTTGGCTCAAGCCCATCAGCCACCAGGGAAAACCTCAAAGGCGCCAGGCCTCTGGCAGGGTGAGCCGCAGGGCACTGACCGTGCCGGGGGCAGGAGTCAGGCACTGCTCAGGCTCCCTCTGTGTTGGGGTGGGAGGGTTTAATGCTCAGAATAGAAACTGCTCCTGGGCATGCAAACACAGGGTGAAAAAGGGGGTAAACACAGTCACAGCCTCAGTGCGGAGCTGGTTTTCTGCCTTGTCCCACCTAAGCTAGCTCCCTAAACTTTCTTTCTCCCTCCCTGTTCCTTTCCTCCTCTCCATCCACCCCTGAGAAAAATCAGTCTCAGATGACTTAGATGTCAAGCACCTTAGGGTCATTTGGTCAACACCCTTCTCTTTCAAAACACAAGGGAGAGAGGCCCAGGGGAAGGGGCGTGGTCAAGGCTATGGGCTGATGAGGTCTGTGGCCAATCTAAGACTTTGTTCTCCTGATGGCATTAAGAATTTTGGTTCTGGGAACTTCCCTGCTGGCGCAGTGGTTAAGAAACCCCCTGCCAATGCAGGGGACACAGGTCCGTTCCCTGGTCTGGGAAGATCCCACATGCCACGGAGCAGCTAAGCCCGTGCGTCACAACTACTGAGCCTCTGCTCTAGAGCCCATGAGCCACAACTACTGAAGCCCGCGTGCCTAGGGCCCGTGCTCCTCAACAAGAGAAGCCACCACAATGAGAAGCCCGTGCACTGCATCGAAGAGTACCCCCTGCTCGCCGCAAGTAGAGAAAGCCTGCGTGCAGCAATGAAGACCCAACACAGCCAAAAATAAAAATTAAAAAAAATTAAAAAATAAAGAACTTCGGCTCCGGAGTCTGGAGTGAATACTGACTCTATGGCTTTTTAGCTGTGAGCCAATGTGCAAGTTACTAAATTCTCCATGCTATGATTTCCCATTTGCGACATGTAATTGTAAAAGACCCTGCTTCATAGGCTGTGAGGATTAGAGGAGATACACCTGCAAAGCACTGAATGCCCCACACACACTCAGGTCTCGCTTCTGTCCGTTGTTATTGTCTTTGTTGTTGATAGGGCTCTCTGCCTTACGCTTTTTGTACTGCACAAAAATCTTTGTTATGTATGGAGAACATATTGACTGGCTTCAGATTCTGATGGACTTTGCCATGCTTCCCTTGTCCCAGGATAGACAATTACATACCTGGTAATATTCTAGTCCTTCTTTTGAAGCTCAACACAAATCTACTTTCCTAGGTCTCCCTCTGAATTCATCTCTCGTGGCACATTGTCTGCAATTTCATCGTAACGCTTATATCTGCCTCATGTCGGCCACACTTCCATCTATGGGGTCAGACAGTAAGCTCAACTCACCCCTTTAGCCCAGCACCTTGCATAGTGCCTGGCCCACCAGGAAGAGCTTAATGAATATTTGTTGAGTTAAATGGACTCTTGTCCCTAGCAACCTATTCTCTAAGTTTATATTGGTGCTGCTGATCGAAAAGAGAGATGTGTTCCACTTTGGAAAGAGGAACCCACGATTGGGAGCTGCAAACATCTCACCGAGTTTCCTGGAAACTGGATACTGAAGCGATAGTGGGCTTCTGGCCCCCTCACCCCCACTCTGTGCCATGCGCAGCCTCAGACAGAAGCAGCTGTTTAGGGACAAATGAATCATCACAGGCATTGCCTATTACTTGTCATCTTCTCTTCAAAGAGGAATTTGATTTGAGACTCACAAAGGCTTTCAATATCCATTAGGTGGTAAACATTTCATTGGATGGCCTCTTGCACCTGCCCCAGTATACGTCAGTGCACTCCCGCAGTTCTAATGCTCCCAGCTGCCCCAGATCTCTCTTAAGAAGTTGTACAAATTTCCCGGATGATCATGCTGTTAAAAAACAACAACAACAAAAACCACACAGCCTATCTTTAGACTCAATATTGGATTTTCCTTGGACCTGCTCTGAAGTCTGGGCACATACTCCCTGTTAATGTGCCCAGCCCGGCATCCTTGAGGCTTGGAGCTGGCAGGACCCTTAGAGATGACCTCATTCTCTCACATTACATATGAGGAATGACCCAAGGCCCCAAATCTCAGCAGAGCCCAGTGGGACCATTCTCCTGGCCTCCTGGAAGCTTCTTTTTATAAAGTGTCTTCACCCTTATCATAATGTGAAACTCACAGCATAATGTTCCACTGAAATGAAACTCGGCTTCTCTGAATTCCACTTCTCTCCTGTGCAAAGGTCTTGACTTAGCAGTTTTTCCTTCTTCTCCAGACAATGATGAAATAACCAGCCAGGCAGATCTCATGGGGGCAGCCCCTACCCAGCCAATGGGGACAGTCCCTCTTTGTCTCCCAAGAGCAGTAGTTTTTCCTGCCCTCTCCAGGTGGCCAAACAGCTGGCTTTCCATCGACAGGACAGCAGCTCTAATCTCCAGCTGATCCCAGGGTTTTGAGGGGAAGATGCAGGCTGGATGACTGAGCAGTTTGCAGAGAAAGCTTGAAATTTTGTGCAGGCAGGGGATGGTGCAAGAGGTTCTCCCATTTGGATATATCAAATAGTATGTTTCCTTTGAGAGAGGTGTGGAATGGGGTAGAACACCAGGAAAAGAGGCTCAAGTTTGTTCCCAGGACATATATACCCTTGGCAAGGTTTTGGCTCCAGGCCGAGCTGAAAGGGTAGGTGGGACTTCAAGACAATAACATGCAGCCTGCAGAAAGGAGCTGGCAAAAGATTCCAGAATGGCTGTAGGCACCCGCATTCTAAAAAAGGAGCATTCAAGGACCAGGAGGGCCAGGGAGCTGATGTTTACTGAGTCCCTGCCAGCAACCAGGTGCTTTACTTCACTTATATCATAATATTTAACTCTCAGTCAATTCTTGGAGGTAGGTACTTTTATTATTTCCTTTTTACAAACGGAGAAGTGGAGGCTCAGAAGGGTTACATGAGCTCTGGCCACATAGCTGGTGAAAAGCAGATCTAGGGCTCCAGCCTACATC
The DNA here is from genome assembly GCF_965194825.1 of Balaenoptera physalus. Lineage (NCBI taxonomy): Eukaryota > Metazoa > Chordata > Mammalia > Artiodactyla > Balaenopteridae > Balaenoptera > Balaenoptera physalus. The sequence continues at coordinate 69,466,877 of NC_138893.1, read as the reverse complement.
TTGTGCACTTGATGGTCAAAGTTCTCATCAATGCATCCCATTTCTTCATGGTCATGGCACAAAAAATTAGGAGCAAGACTTCTAGATTGGCAGTGCAAGGAGCTCGGGGGACACTCTCCCTACAAACCAACTATTTAACTGGAGGAAATTAAAAGTATCAATTATTTAAAATCTCTGGAAATTGTCTTAAGGGCATATAGCAAACGGAGAAATATTCATTCAAGAAAATCTACTAAATCTTGGTGAGAACAGGGCGGGTATATGGCATTTGAACCACTACCCATTCCCTTATTCCCTCTCAGCTCTATCTCTTGGAAATTATTCCAGGCACTCCACTCTGGGCGGGGGTGGCTAATAACATGGGGGCTCCCTCTCCCTCCAGCGTTCACCTTACATTACGGTTTTGCCCCAAGCATTTGACAAATCCAATAACCTTTCGTGATAAAATCACTCAACAGTGTGGAGATAGAAAGAAACTTCCTCAACCTCATGAGGACATCTACAAAAAACCTAGGTAGCATCATATTCAATGGTGAAAGAATGTTTTCCCCAAGAATCAGGAACAAGATAAGGATATCTGCTCTTGTTCTATTCAATGTTGTACTGGTGGTGGTAGCTAGGGAAATCAGGCAAGAAAGAGAAATGAAAGGCTTCAAAGGACTCTATCAAGAAAGTGAAGAGGGAACACATAGAATGGTAGAAAATATTTGCAAATATTGTAACTGGTAAAAGTCTAGTATCCAGAATATGTTAAAAACCCTTACAATTCAAAATAAAAGGGCAAATAACCCAATTTTTTAAAAAGGGCAAAGCATTTGAATGGACATTTCTCAAAGAAGATATATAAATGGTCAATAATTACATGAAAGGTTGCCCAAAACCATTAGTCATTAGGGAAATGCATATCAAAACCATAATTAATGAATGACTATAATAAAAAAGTCAGACAATAACAAATGTTGGTGAAGATGTGAAAAAATCAGTACCCTCATACACTGTTGATGGTAAGGTAAAATGGTGCAGCCCCTTTGGAAAACAGTTTGGCAGCTTCTCAAGAAGTTAAACACTGATTTACCACTTGACCAAGCAATTCAACCCCTAAGTATATATCAGGGAAATGAATATATATGTCCACCCAAAAACTTGTACATGAAAATGTTCATAGCAGCATTATTCATAATAGGCACAAAATGGAAACAACCCAAACGTCCATCAACAGATGAATGGATAAACACAAGTAGTATAACCATATAATTGACTATTATACAGCCATGAAAAGGAATAAAATAAAGATACATGTTACAACACGGGTGAACCTTGAGAACATTATGCTAAGTGAATAAAGCAAGTCACAAAAGACCACATATTACAATACAGGATTCGATTGACATGAAATGTCCAGAATAGGAAAATCTATAAAGACAGAAAGTAGATTAGTGGTTGCGTAGCATAGGAGTGGGTTGGGGTGGGGAATAATTGCTAATGGGTAACAGGCTTTTCTTAGGGGCGATGAAAATGTTGTGATCTTAGATGGTGGTGAGGTCGATCATGAACATAATAAAGGACATTCAATTATACACTTTGGTGAATTTTATGGTACTTGAATTATATCTCAATCAAGTTATTTTAAAAACTAAAAAAATCCTTTAGGACTGGTGGGAGAGAGATTGGAACACTGGGTGACCCCCCAGGGCATGGCTCCCCGTGATTGGGGGTCCACTATGGCTCTCTAAGCTGAAGGGTGGTATCTACACCCTTTCCAGGCTCAAGCCCTGGAATCTGGATTTGAGACCTGCATTGGCCTTGCCCTGGAGACAAGCCTTGGTGATGTTTTCTGTGTTTCCTTACTTTGGGGCTTCCTCACGGAGAGGTCCCCACAGTAATAGGAACATGCACTCACACCGACTTGGGTGATTTGTAATCTGAAAAGCACTTTCCCCGTCTTTCTTGGGGGACTCATTGCACCCATCCTGAGAGAAGTGCTGTTACTCCCACTTACTAGGGGAAACTGAAACCAGAGAAGTGATGGGGCTTGGCCCAGGTCAATCAACGTGTTAAGGGCAGATTTAATGATCCCCAGCCCAGGGCTCTACTTCCAATAGCTCTGTTCTACGTCTACGCAACATCTGCTCTGCCTTCTGCTGAAAAAGGAAGGCGGGCTACAACAAGGTCAGCCCTTCTAGTCTCTGTTTCTCAGCAAGGATGGGTGTCATTACACATTTGCAGGGATAGCAGTAGCTAAGGATGTGGTTATAGCGTCTTGGGCTGAGAATCAAATGGAGACATGTGGTAGTCGCCTGCTTTTGAGGAAAGTGCCACGTTTCTTACCTGGTCCACTGACAGAGATGAGGGCTCTGGTCTATTGAATGATCTCACCCAAACCTTTTTTTCAGGGGTGGGTGTGGGGTCAACAATAAGAGTGTGGAAGAGCTTTACTTTGGTAACCTAGGTAAGTTCATAATCGCCTCAGCCTCTAATGCAGCATACCCAGCGGACTCCCTTAACTGATGACAGCCACCAGGAAGCCTAGATGTCTCAGAATCACACGCACATCACCCAGAACTCCCAATGCCCACCTTACCTCTAAGACACATCCCAAACGATGCTATAACAGAGATGTTTATTAAATGGGGTCTGAAAGCTCGGACATTATGCTTCCCAATTTGCTTCTTGCAGCCTACTCACCCATCCAGCTCTGCTGACTTGGGCTGAGAATGGGGCAGGACCGTCGGGTTCCCCAGAGGCCTGTGCCACGAGGGTGTCTGTGCCCATCGTATCCTCCTCTCCACATGACAGGTGGGGACCCTGGCTCCTCCCCACTTGGGACTCCTTCCGTGCACAGCAGGCCAGCCTGGGACACCTGGCCCATTCGGAATCAGGTGCCATCTCCGCCTACCCAGACCCATGTTCCTTATTACTCATTCTCCCCCAGCTGTGACTCTCAGATCCTGAACTTCTTCCTCGGCGGCAGCTAAAGAAACAACGCTATTGCTTCCACCTCTGAAGGCTTGTGAGAATGTCTTTTCTCACTTGGTTTTACAGAAGAACTGGGTTATTACAGGGAGAGGTCTGCTTGTTTGGGATACCTGCTGCATTTAGGCACCAAACTGATACTAGCTTCTGGTTGGCTATTTCCATACATTTGCAAAATAACTTGTAGGGAATGTTGAAAAGTGTACAAGAATGAGCACACGTTTCTAATCTAGACCTTAAAGCATGTGCTCTAAGTTTTGCTCTACAGAACCCTGGTGTTTGCTCACACGCACGAATGAAGAAGCATTATAATTTCTCATTAATTAAGATTGGCTATGAAGAATAATGTGTCTGCTCTGCCTTGTAACAATCCCATGGACCACAGAACACTTTGTAGAAATACATATTGCAAATCCTTAACTGAGTATCTGATTCATCTTTCTTTGTTCATTCTGGGTTAATTGTCACTTTCGTGGTACTGTGGCAGAGACCTAGCCTGCTGCCTGCCCACTTTCCTGTCTTCCTTCTTTTCCCGTTCTTCCTTCCTTCTCTCTCATTTTCAACAAATATACATTTCTCACCTATTCTCCCAACAGTCACCAAGCAGGGCAGAGCAATGTCTCCGTACTGTGTGAGTCTCCAGGGCACCGCCTCTGTGGTCCCTGCATACAGCAGGCGCCTTGTCCTGTGTGTTGGCATTCATGGCTGAGGACTGTCAGATTTCAATCTCTTTCAGTTTACATCATCTACTTGGAATCTTGAGAGCCCATGTAGTGAGGATGTAGGGAGCCCTCAGCGATGCTTCTGGAATGAATATTGCTCATCTGGCCTGGCTCTCCCTGCAGTGAGCACAGAGCCGCATTGTCTCAAGTCACTCTGTGACTCCTGCTGCCCAGCGCCGGCCCCAGAGCGCGCAGAGAATTCGGCCCACAGCTCGGCGCTGCTCCCATCCTGAGGGCTCGCACCCTTGCCTTTTCTCCCTGCTCCCTGTCCTGAACCATCTCGGTTGGAGTTCAGGACCCATAGCTGTAGTCTACACCTGCCTCTGAGATGTGTAAGCTGCCAACGCATCCCTGGCCTTTCAGAGCTGAAATGTTACATCAGAGATGAGATGGGCCATGAGTCCTTGCTGAGTGCTGGGTCCTGTGTCAGGAGCAAGAGAAGCCCCAGGGCTTCTGGACTGACGCAGCCTTGTGTGATGTGGGAATGATGGTCTCCTTCAGGGGAAGCACAAGGATTTCTCCGCTCCATGTCTGGGAGAGAGAAACTTGTGAGGGTTCGAGGCAGTGCGAGCTTCGTTTGAGCCACCCTCAAGGTCTCCGCAGGACCTGTCATGTCGCTCGATGGTCCCAGAGGCCCAGATACCGTGGGGATGTCTGGTCACCCGTTGAAGAACTGACCTGTGAAGACCCCGAGCTCCCCGGAGGGCCCCTGGACATCAGGAAATTCCAGGCAGGGCTGTCTATCTATACCGACCCCTTGCTGAGCATCCCCCAGCCTGGAACAAGCAGCTCAGAAGAGGCTGGTGCCCGTGAGGGAAGATAGAAAGAGTGGGGCCTCGGGGGGAGGGATGATGGGGGTGGTGTCAGAGGTGGTCTCCTCTGGCTCGCCGTCCCCGTCGTCCAGGTCTTCGGCCAGGTCCGGGATCATTCTGACCATACTGTCCTCAAAGTGCACCTGCTTCTTCTTGGCCAGTGGGTCAGCTGGCTCCAGAGTCAGCTCCGTCAGGGCGTCTGGGTGCTGGAGGGCGTTGGGCTTCCTGGTCCCTTTCAGGACGCTCTTCATGTGGATGAAGAGGGAGCCAGGCCCCTCCTTGAGGGCCCCATGGAAGGTGTACGTTTGCTCGGTGTCCCCAGAGCCGGTGGTACTCACGGCGCTGCCAGAGGGGTCCGTGTACTGCTCTGGGGGGGGCAGCACCTCTGTGGCAACTTTGCTCTTTTTCCGCTTGCTCAGCAGGAAGTAGGCCAGGCCAGTGATGATGAGCATAGAGCCTGGAAGAGATCTGGGAGGTCAGGACGCTGGACGTGTCCTAGAGAAGAGCCAGAGGCTGTCCACGCCCACCGTCCCAAAGGGCCACTGCGGCACGCCTGTGTGGCCACACTCAGGCCCCCAGTGCTCCAGCCCTCACGCCTAACTTGTCCTCACAGACCCACATCAGACCCGTGTGGCAGGCCTGATGCCCGGCCGGGGGATGTCAGTGGGGCCAGTGCTGTGCTGGGGCCCTCAACCTGACAGTTAGCCAGGAGACCCTGTGCCCCAGGCCCCCTTCTTGCTGACAGCAGATCCTGGTGCTGCCCGCCTGTCCTCCCATCACCACGCTCAGCCTCCCTCTCAGGGACAGCTTGTTGGGGCTGGACCTGCAATGCCTTCGACAGACCTGGACTCTATGTTGATACTGGGCCCAACTGCTGAACTGGGCTTCCTTCCATTCCCAGGGGTAGGGAGATCCTGCTTTACTGCCCCCTGCCCTATAAACATGGAGGAAATTGCAAATCCCTGTGGGTGCAGCTGGCACAGTGTTGGCTCCCCTCCTGGCCCCTCATGCAGCCTCCAGGCCATAGGCCCCTCTGTCTCCCGCTGGGATCCCCACCCTGTCCAGAGGAAGGGGTGAAGGTGGCTGTCCCACCTGCCAGGGCCAGGGCCTCCCATGCATCTCACGCTCTCTAAGGAATGGGAGGCCGTGGCTCGCTGTGGCCTTGGCAGTGCTGAGTCCTGCTCAGGAGTCCAGCGAAGGCTGCACGGAGTGTCCCTGAGAGGCTACGACAGGTACTTTAAGAGAAACAGCAGGAAGGAAGAGGAGGCTCCACCTTTCCACCTCATCTCCAAGGGCGGTCAGCTTCCTGGCATTTTTAGATGGGTTGTGAGGAGGGGTGCAGCTTTCACAGCTAAGGAGGAGGGAGAAGGGTCCTAGCAGAAAAAATCATTGTCAAAACCCAGGAGGTGGAAGCATCAAGTGCTGGCTTCTGAGATCAGAACCTGGGCTGACTAGCAGGGTGAATGGAGTGGGAGAGGAAGATGGAGTTGCAAGGGTCTTTGGGGATCCCATTTGGTGTGCATTTCAAACCAGGCTGAGGAGTTTGGACTTGAAGGGGTAGGTGCTAAGGAGGCACAGAAGGGTTTGGATGGAGAAGTGACTATCTTGCTCCCTCTGAAAGCTCAGACCACACACAAGCATTGGAGAAAAGGTCAGTTCGCTTCTGTGGGTGTAGCCTCTGGACACCTATAGGAAAGATGCACTTCTTGGGACTTTCCTGCCACTTGATCAGTTCCTCATCCCTATGATCTATGCTAGAAAGGGCAGAGGGGCTAGTGGGGCCCTGGAGGCAGCGTCACTGCAGGTCCACGAGAGCGGGATGCAGCCCCTTCTGCTCAGAGCCTACCTGCAGTGGGGGCTGCCTGCCTCCACTACCTCCTGGAGCTCCTACCTGGGATGGTCACGTGCCAGACCAGGACAGGGTGGAGGAAGCAGGCCACAGAGAGCAGCATGTAGGCCAGGAACCTCTGGAAGCAGCCCAGCCAGTGGGCCTTCTCCCTTGCTCTGTAGGCCAGGGACCCTGGCTGACACCTGGGGGGAGGAAGTCCAGGATTGGCAGGGAGTAGGCAGCGACCCAGAAAAGCCCCAGCAATATATAAAGCCATCAGAGTCTGGGATTGGGTCCTATTATGGCCATGTTCCCTGCGGTGGCCTCTGGTTGAACACCCCCAGGGGCTGAAGTCCTCACTGTGGGTTCCACAGTTAGTGGCCTTGCCTGAGCCTCTCCAGAGGGTCTCCAGCACTTTTTGTGAAATGCAGCCCAGACATGCCTGTTTGGCCCAAGGGAGAGGAAGGTAAATGCTCTCAGGATGCTGCAAAGGCAGTGGGAAGAAGAGTAGGAGACTCAGAGGCACACTGGGAAGTCCACAGTGCAGTGCAGAAAGCGTGCAGTACAGGAGACACCTGGCTGGGACAGTTGTAAGGGTTGTGCACTGCACAAAGGGCCTGGCCATATGGGTGAGAGGGCTGGAATCCAGCTGCACCCTACTCGAAGGAGCCTTGGCTAGGCATGAGATGGCATTGGCCCAAGGAGGCTTCTCTGTTAACTGGCATGCAAGGACCACACGTGGGCCTGGCAGAGGCCTGATGCTGAGCAGGTTTCCTTAGGGGAGCTGTCTCCAGGTTGCAAAGGAGGAAAGTGTTTGCCTTTAGGTCCATCTCCTTCATCCTCTGAATTGGCTTGGAGTGGGGCTCTGCACACCGCCTCCTGCCCCGTCTGGCTTTGGGGGAGTGGTGTGGGCTGGCCGATGTTGTGTTGGACCAGAGCACAGCCCTCCTCCCACATTCTGCGGCCATGGCTCATTGGTGCCCCCTGGTGGTCATTATTTTGTAACAAACCCTGGCTGGGAGTGGAGGGACTCCAGAGATGGTAAAATGCCCCTTCAGGCCAGGGGGACCTCCCTCCCCTGCCCTGAGAAGTTGCAAGGGTCCTTTAGCAGTGACGTTCAGCAGAAATGGGGGAGGCCTGCTGCCTCAGGGCTGGTAACCCTGGGAGGCAGCCAGTGGCCTTGCACGATGCCAGGACAGCTGGATTTGAAGCCTGGCTCTTTTGCTGACCACCTAGAGACCCAACTGTCTAGATTCTGAGAACTGTGGCCAGGGGTCAGTCCTTGGCCACCCTGATGACAGCTTCCATGAACGGAGCATGACTGGGCAGAGGTATCGGCCTCTGTGGCCGTGTGGCCTCCTAAGATCCTGCAAAATCTGCATTCCTGCCTCACAAACGGGCATAGAGGCGGGCCCTGACTTGTCCCTGGGTCCCAGCAGGAGGCAGAGTCAGTTCTCAAACCGAGCTCTGCCCGCTCCAAGCTGGCTTTCCGCGAGGTACTCGCCCCGTGGTAGATGACTCAGACAGGGGGTACAGTGACTGGCTGTTTCCAGAGGATGGCGATGGACTCTGTCGGGGGACTCTGGGTGGGGTCAGGCCCTGAATGGACGTGTCAGTCCACTCCCTGGTTGGGAGAAGGGAAAAGGGGACCACTGAGCTCCACGAGCCTGAGCCCATGTCCAGGCTGGGGCTCGCGGCAGGGTCGGGAGGGAACCTGTCCGTGGCTGCTTCGGAAGCAGAACATCTACGGGTTGTGGTTTCACGGGTGGCGGCATCTGGGAGTGTCTGGGGCCGGGGGTGGAGGTGGGGCCGCTCTGGCGGTTACTTACTGGAAGCAGATGGCCAGCAGCTGAGCCACGAAGTAGGCCCCTTCGCTCACGGAGACGGCGGCTCCTGTAAACCTGTGGCGGAGGCAGGTGAGGGAGGCCGGGTATCCTCTGACCCTCCCTTCGCTTCCCTCGGCTGTCTTTTCTCAGCGCCTTGGCCTCCTGGGCCTCTGTATATAGCCGAACAACTGACCAGGAGTTTCTTGACCTAATCTTGTCACCCAGACAACATGAACCAGAAGCTGCCTGGACGCCAGGGCCTGTGCTGGGTTGGGCTGGGCCTTGGGGGTGGGGGGTAGGGGTGGAGGCCGGGGCCCAGAGATAGATGAGGGAGCTGCAGGCCAGCAGGGGAGACGACCTTGACCCCTACACTGTTGCTTGGACACTGGCAGGCACATCCTTCTACCCAGTGTCACCAGGGCTGACACCGACTGCTGGTTGTCTGAGCCTTAAAGCTGGATCCCTTCCTGATCCCCTGCCTTCTCATCATCCAAAGAGTCTCCAGCAGGGGCTGACTGTGTTCCTTAGACAGCCTGAGAATCACTCCCATTCTTTCTGGTCTCACCTGTATTGCCTGAGTTGGACACTTCCCCCTGAATCCTTGTACCAGCTTCCCCTTTTGGCTTCCCTGACTCCCTGACCCTCACCTCCTGACCTCCTGTTCCTCCAATCTATCACCACCAAGCTGCCCGAGGGCTCCTTCTGAATCTGATATTCCTCCCCTTCCAGACTGCTTCAAATGCTCCCCTGCTTCAAGTGTGGTCCGGGGATCCTCCAATCAGAATCTCCTGGAGATTCCTGGGCCAGCCCCAGACTGTATATATCAGAATCTTTGGAGGGGAACTTACATTTTTTATTGGAGGGTCTCACTGGCCTATAGAAATGAAATTTCTCAGCACGCCTTTGAAAGCCCTACACGAAGCTGTTAGGGGCCACACGGCCTTTGCACAGGCTAGTGCCTCTTGGAGGTCTCCCTCTTTCTTCTCTTGTCCGTTTGACAATGTTAGTTATTTCTCTCTTTCTCCCTCTGACCATTTACTACTTAATCTCTACCTTCTCCCACTTTCTCTATGCCTCCCAGTATCTGCCCAGCTCTTACTCCTCAGCTTTTAAATGGTAATAATGAATTTACATAATGAATACATGGCATACATTTCTAAGGGCTTTACAAATACCAGTTCATTTAATGATCTTTGTTAAATCACTGTGATTACCCTCAGTTTACAGCTGGGGAAACTGAGGCACAGGAAGGTCAAGCCCCTTGCTTATGGTCACATAGCTGCTCAGTAGTGGGGCAAGATTCGAGCCCAGCACTCAGACTGCAGAGCCTGTATGCCTACCAAGCACACCAGAGCATGTGCTTTGATAAACAAGTGACATTGCCTTTTTCTATGTCCTGGAGCAGACGGGGGAAACTGAGGCTTTGGGAATAGAGTGGCTCATTCAGACTTCCCAAGTGGTGCTACAGAGGCTGTGCCTCTTGAGGCCAGGGATGCTGGGCCACTCAGACGAGGCAGTGAATCCAAGCAGAGAGCCCTGCCCTTGTAGCAACATCCTACACATGAAGGCCTCTGCCCAGGGCTCCATGCCGCCCATGTGGACCCTTCAGCCACCGTGGGTGGGTAAGTGTGAGGAAGGCGCTGAGGGACCTCTTTGGAAGGAGGAAGACAGGAGGCAGCAGGGGTAGAGGAGAAGTGGAGAAAAGTCCGGAGAAAACCAATGACAGGTCAGCTCCTACTGGTGCCTACTCATGGCCATGGCCCCTGCTTGGCCCTGGGGACACAGAGCAGGAAGTGACAGTCTTATGGGGAGATGCTCCAGTAGACGGAGAGAACACAGTGGCAGGGCTCTGAGATCTGCAGGGGCGGGGGAGATTGTGAGTATGCGAGGAGGATGAGTGGAAGAAGGAGTGAAAAGAGGAGGGAGGGACATTTGGGCCTTTGGGTGTCCCTCGAGGAGTGAGTGGGGTGTGAGTGGCAGGAGGGATGGGCCGGGTGGGCAATGGGTTCCCATCCCAAAGGGTGAGAGCAGGGCATGGGTGGAGAACATAGAGTAGTTTACAGTAAGGGGCAGGGGTCTTGAGGGTGGAAGGAACATCTTCTAGAACTGGACCACAGAGTGACCAGACGGGCACAGTGTCCCCTCAGGACAGGGACGGAGCAGTCAGGAAGAGGCAGGGTTCTGGGTAGAAAACAGTCTGCATTAACCAGCCGTGGATCTGGACTGTTCCGTAGGATAATACCCTCCACCTCTTACCCGAAGTGGATGTTTGTGGGTGAACTAGGCAACCATGTGGAGAGGAGGAAGGCCTGCCCTGCTTCTGGATTCCAGGCAGACAGTGCACCGCGGCCAGGCACAGGCTCAGTAAGACGTGGAGGGCCTTTGGAGCAAGGAGAAGCCACTTCCAGCCAGCAGGGGCTCCAGGCTCGGGGAGGCTTCCCAGGGTGAAACGCAGGGAGGAATGACAGGCTTTGGGAATGCCGGAGTGGCTGGGAAGGCACTCGTGTGCTCTACAGGATGGAGCAACGGCTTAGAGGGGAGGTGATGTGGGTGAGTTTGAGAAAAAGTCAGAAGCTCCTGGGGTGTAAGTTGAGTGACAAGAAATAAGGTGGAGGCCAGAAGATGGCAAAGGAGTGTGGGCTGGAGGCTCTGGGATCCCTTGAAGGTGGACAGAGCGACCAGGTTTCTAGGTGGCTAAAGTTGTGGCGGTGTGGAGATGGGCCAGAAGGGTGGAACGGGGTTGTGGGTGGTGGGTGTGATCCACGTAGCAAACCGAAGAGGCTCCCTGAGGCAGGAGGGCTCCTTAGGACATAGACCAGGGCACCGCGACGAGGGTGGGTATGGAGGGGAGGAGGTGGGGGGCAGAGGATGCAGCCTGGTGACCCTGCAGGCAGGCCGAGGCTCCCTTAGGATGGAGCTGCTGAGAAGCTGGGTTGCAGAGCCCACAGGGACCCCAGGCTCTCCTCACCCCTCTGGGATACCACCGCACAGCCATCTTTTTCCCACTAGGGGGCGCCTGTAGAGGCAGCTGGCAGAGGAGAAAGGACAGAGGCTGAGAAACTGAAGGGACCCAGGTGGATGAATCTGGGCCCTGCTGTTCATGGGCTTGGTGATGTGGGTTGAGCTGCTTACTCCCTCTGAATTTTTTTTTTTTTTAATCTGCAAAACGGACTATATGCACTTCTTCTGTAATGCTGTCAAAGGTAAAGGACATAAGGTAAATAAAACATTTAACTGTGCTTGGCATGTAGAGGAGCTCAAATAGATAGTCCTTTGAACTGATTCCCCAGTCACTAAAAGAAGAGCTTGGTTATTGTTTTATGAATAAAGACATGGTTGAAGAGATGGATGGATGGATAGATGTATGGATGGATGGGTGGGTGGATGGATGGATGGGATGCTAATTGGTTGATTTATGGGATGATCTGGCAAAAGTCCTTCCCAACAAGGGGATATTCCAGAAGCCCCCTCTACTCCTTTCACCTCTGGGACAGGATGGAGCTCGTGTGGGATGGGGGGTTGCTGTGGGTGGGCCTCAGCAGATGGACCTGGGGTGAGCTGGAACAGAACGTACAGGCAGGGAGGGCACGTGCGCACATACTCACAGCAGATAGAAAGCCAGACTTTTAAACTGTCCCTGGAGGAAGGTCTCAGTGCCCACGCCGATCAACACTAAGGGGAGAAGAAGAGGAGGGAAGAGTGGGCCCAGGTGCTCCAGCCACGGCGCTGCCTTGTGCGGGCTCCTTGGGCATGGAGTGAGCCCTCTCCTGGGGACTGGGAACCAGGGTAGCCTCCTCTCCATGTGACACAGGGAGCTGTGGCTGGGAAGGTGCAAGAGAGCAAGGAGCCTTCTGGATTGGCTGGAAACCAGAGGGGTTTCATGCAACACCCCTTTTAATCCAGTCTCCCCAGAGCAGATGCCTGTCCTTCTCTGTCCACATTGGTCATGCTGCCACCCCCCTCAGTGCCCCTGAAACAGCCCACACTGACAGGCCACCAAGCCCTGGGCTCCACAGGTGTCCTCCACATGGAGTGGCTTCAAGGGCCCTCACCGTCCTGTAAGCCCATGTGGGCAGTGTTTCTGGGCCCTAGAACTTGGCCATGCGACCTGCCCCCACCTCTGTTCCCTCGCCCAGATCACTGTTCTTGCTGTTTCCGTGCCCTCGTTGCTGGCTTGGCGGCTTGGCAGCTGCATCACGCACTCCTGGCTCGTCACTTTGGACCCAGTGCTGATTAAGCCCCTGGGGTTTTGCTGGGCCATGAGATGTGGCTCAGCCTCATCTCTCCGCCTGTCTCTTCTTGGCAGTTGGTGTCTGTGCTCAAATACCTGACCTTCCATTTGTATGAGTAAATCCATCTTGGACCCACCTTTGTGGACTTGCTGGGTCCTGGCTGTCTCCTCACTCTCACGGCTTCACTCAACCAGCCACAGCCCTGACCCATCCACCCGCTGATGGAAACGTTCCACAGGCAGCATGCAGATGTTCCTCCCACCGTGGTGACCCACCCATCAGACCTCTTTCTGGCCCTAACTGATTACAGCCCACGCACCCTACACTTCTCTCTCTGGGCTCTGACAACCCATGCTGGTATTTGCCGAACAGTGACTTCAGCTCGTCTCCCTCCCAGGGAGTCAGAGATGGTGGGGCTGAGCTTCTGTTCTCGGCTGCCCGTGTGTGGCCCTTCATCTCTGCCACGCGGGGGACTGCTTCCCTGGGCCTGATGCCTCCTCTTTTCCCTGGCGGATTTGCTGCGTAAGCACCCATGCCCAGGTGACCGGAGCCCTTTGTCCACTGCGGAAATGCTGTCTTCTGAAATGCAGGGTGGAGCCGTTCACTTAGGCGCCAGCACCCCCTCCCCTCCCTTCGTGGGGGGATGCGGAGGTACTTCGGGGAGAAGGGGACAGAGCTCTTCCATCGAGGAAGGGGGTGCCTGTGTATTCTTAGTTATGGGGGTTCCAGTGCTCCCTGTGGTTACGGGCCAGGGCGGTGGTGGACACTGTGCCTCTGTCCTCTCCAGGTCCTAGCCACTTGCTGGCTTGTCCCAGGTGAGGAGTCAGGGGTGCCACACAGCCTCACTCCCCTCTGCAGTGTTAATGTGACCTGTAGGCACTCAGTGGCTGATACACAACGGTCACACGTGTCCTGGTTCCTCACAGCACAGGGAGTTCTATACTCCCCATTTCATAGGGACAGAAATGAGGCTCAGTGACCTTGTGTAGTTCTCCCAAGGACACATCTAGAAAGCAAAGGACCGATAGACCAAACTTGAGCCTTCTGGCTCCAGGCGATGGGCCATTTCCTGGTTTCCACTGTCGACCTGGGTGTGTGTGTGTGTGTGTGTGTGTGTGTGTGTGTGTGTGTGTGTGTGTGTGTGTGTGTTATGCAGGCAAATATTCATGTATTTAGTTTTCACTGTGTCTCCTGTCCTGTTCTCAGCACTAAGCATTTATTAACTTATTTAATCATCACAGCAGTCTTATGTGAAAGTACTGTTACCCTCACTTTACAGAAGAGGAAACTGAGGCACAGGGAGTATAAGTAAAACAAAGAAACAAACAAACCAATCATGGATGCCTAGGTCAGGTCCTGCATTTCGTTCTCCCATTTGCCAGTTAATAGCTGAGCCAATCTCTCTGAGGATTCAGTAAGTTAATTAATGCCAGGCACATCACCGGTGCTCAGTGAAATCATCGATTTTTTGTACAAGAATCCAGTCCAGCCCGGGGAAGTGTCTTCCCACCCAGGGCCTGGGGAAGGGGTCTTCTGCTCAAGGCTGATGCTTGTGATTGTTCACTTCTGGGGTGAGGCAGGACCTTCATTCACCTTGTAATCTTTGTAGATTTGCATGGGCTTCTGGCGATGACCAGCAGATGGCAGGAAGGGGTCTTGGGAACTCAGCCCCTTTCCCTGATTTGCACCCCTTTGGCATATGGAGCGGTATTTTGATGTCTTTTGATGGAAACAGAGGGTCAATAGTCAAAGGGGCATTTCAGGAACACTCTAGAGGCAGTTTGCAGTTAAAAAATGAGAATAACAATAGGGAAAAGAGAGAGCTGGGTTGAAATCCCAGTTCTGTGTGGGTAACGGTGGATAAGTACTTAACTCATCTGAGCTGGGTTTACCATCTGTGGAATGGGGAGAATTCGTTGTATCTCCTAGAGTTGTTGCTTGGATTGGAGGAAAATAACAGGTCTGAAAAACTGGGCTTTGTGCTCACAGATGTCACGTGGCCCATACACACAAGCTCCTTCCTCCCTCTACCTCTGGCCTGGGCAGCTTTCCCAGCCTCCAGGTACCCATTTTGCATCAAGAAAAGTGGGGTCACTCTTCCAAAAGCTCTCAACCAACAGTAAACATGCTGGATTCTGCAAGCCCAGGGACAGAGATATGCCCTTTGGTAGGGGGAGGAGAGCAAGGGGGTGAAGTCAGAAGCATGACCTCTCAGGCCAGGAGATCCGTAGGGGATTCTCACGGGAGGCCGTAAGTCCCTTTGACACTGGGGCCAAAGGGTCCCCCACTGGATCCTCTCAGTTCTGGGGCTCATGTTCTCAGAGGCAGACCATGTGAGGTTGAGGCAATGCTGGCCAACGTGAAGTCCTTCCTTCTGTCCCCCTCATCCGTCTGTCTGCTTGTGGCCTCGACCCAGCTTCTGCCCGCAGCTGCCTGCCCAGGCTCCGTGGTGTATCCTGACAGCTATTCCTAGACTGTGCTTCCATCTCGTCTTCTGTTGTTTCACAGGGCTCTAGCTCTGAGCGAAATGGGCCAACCTACATCAGCCACTCACTCCAACAAATGACGCTGTGGCCCTTGCCCTGAGCTGGGCACGGGGACAGAGGAGCTGAGTTTGAGAATGGAGATGGGGGACAAATGCCATACATGTCCCCAGAATCAGGGCTTCATTATAACAACTTCTCCATAAGAAAGAATTGCCCCAGAAGAGCCTTGATCTTGGGCTGCATTGTTCTTTGTGCCACAGGGGGTGCGGGTGTTGGGCTGAGCCACCTGTGCTACTTTTACACCCCCACTGGGGGCCTTAGACTCCTTCCATCCGTCCCTGTTATCTGTCCCTTAGGATCCTGTTGCCCCTCATCCCAACCCAACAGAATCATATTACAAGCCCACCCTGGCACGGTCCGGCCCACCCCTCCATCTCACTTCCCCTCACAGTCTCCAGGGAGGCATCTTTTCTGGCGTCTGGTTAGAACCAGCATCTGTGGACAAGCCTGGCCTCTGCATCTCATTTCCTGGCCTCTAGTTTCTTTCCCTCCTGTCTGGGCTGAGTCCAACCACAGCACAGTATTTTCTTCTCCCAGAGGCCAGGGCTTTCTTCTGAGTTGCCTTCCTGAGCTGTTTGTTATAGTTCAGACTTAGCAGGGATCAGAGATTCTGGACCTGTGATGCAGGCCTGGGCAAGGCACACACTGGAGCATCTTTCCGGGCATCCTGAGGCTCTGGTCCAGAGTGTGGGTCGATGAAAGCTATGGGCATGCAGTGCTGTGACAGAGAACGTGCGGCTTGATCAGAAAAACAGAGTCCTGGCTCCTCAAGCAAATGATAACTCCCTTGCTTGCTTCCTATTCCAGAAAAATGGGGATGATAAAACATGCGTAACTGACTATGAGCCTCAGGCTTAGTAAATTATAGAGAGTTGTGCAAATGTAGATGATGGCTAATGGAATTATTAGGAGAGGCAGGTTGTTCCCATCAGTAGTCTCAGGGGAAGGGGAGGGTTTATTCTTATCCTTTCCTTCCATTAATACATGTTTTTATTGTGGCTCAAGAGCTCTTCTCTATGTATTGATGTTGCTCATTGATTTTCCGGTCTCGGGTCCCTTCTGCAGGCCTGATTGATACAAGTGGCCCAAAGCCCCAGCTACCTGTACATCTCATGTGTTAAGCCCCTCTGTGCAGCCTGCTAAGGGCCCATGTGCTCCTGAGGATGGGGCCTGTCTGTGGTACTAATGGCTAAGGGGCTATCTCCAAGGCTTGTGCTCCTGAGGATGGGGCCTGTCTGTGGTACTAATGGCTAAGGGGCTATCTCCAAGGCTTCTGGCCTCGCGCTACCTTTGCCTCAGGGCCGATGTCATGGTTGGCTGTAGCTTATCTGTTCTGACTCCATCACTGGGTTGAATTTTGACACCTGTCTTGCATTCAGTGCAGTGCCCTGGTGGCAACATAGGACACTTCACAGAGGTCACTAGAGGCCACACTAACTGGCTTTCCATGCCAGGCAGTGGTCTTGGCCCTGGATGCCTGGGGAGCTGGGTGAGAATGTCATATTCACTGCTGCTAAGGGCACCTCATAACTCCCCATGTCGTATTTATTGCTCTTCTTCATCCTCAGCTATGGCATATCTCCTACTGGTCTTAGTGTCTGTAGGGACATCTCAGGTAGGGACACACTGATCTGATGACAATGGCTGGGGATGGTTCGAAACGGGTCACAGCTGACTGTAGACGTGAAGGCTAGGTTTGCACCATTTCTAAGAACACAGAGATATTGGAACTGGTTGCTGAGAATCCAGTGAGACAATAAAGTAGTAGCTGCAGGTTTCTTAACTCAGGAGAAGTTGTGGCAGATTCTAAGCCTGGCAGGGAAGTTTACCAGTGTGTTGAGAGCCATTCAGGTGACACCTATGAGCCAGGGTTCAGCGATACTATGAGAAAAGGCCAAGATTTTATAGAAGAAAGTTCTAGACATTCAGTTAGAAGAGATTTTAGAGTATAGGGTGGCCCTCAGTGCCCTCCAACCCACTCACAAGCCTGCTCAGGGAGAATTTCCTGAAGGTGAGAGAGTCCTCATTCTCTACTGGATTCTCTACTATCGACTATAGTAGACCATCCAAGAGGACTATTTTGTTTGGCCTTGTAGATTGGCCAAAGTGCCTGTAGTAGATTGCAATGATGCCCCTGCAAGCCTTCACCCCCTTGGTATCCACACCCTTTGTTATATGACTTTGCAGTCCCTTGCACTGAAGAGAAGTCTGTTTCCCCTTCCCTTGAGTCTGGGCTCAGCAATGTGACTTGCTTTGGACAACAGGATGTTATCAGGTACCAGGCAAGCACAGATGGGAAACAGGCCTGTGAACTGGACCTGCTTTCTCACGCCTCTGCCATTATCATGGGCACATGGCCAGGCCAGCCTGCTGGAGCACAAGGGAACTTATCATCCAAGCCAAGGCCAGTCTAGACAAACCAACAGCTGTCTGACCCTCAGATAGGTGAGTACACCCAGCCTACGTTAGCAGAGCTGCCTAACCTACTCGCCCAGATGTGTGAATGATAAAAGCTTATTGCTCTATGCCACTAAGGTTTTGCCGTTGTTACACAGCATTATTCTGGCAATAGGTAACTGACACATCCACTAATAAAAACAGCTTTATTGAGGTATAATTGACATGCAACAAACTGCACATATTTAAAATTTGCAATTTGGTAAGTATTGACATGTGTATACCAGGGAAACCATCACTCCAATGAAGATAGTGAACATATTTATCACCCCAAAAGTTTCCTTGTATCCTTGTAATCCTACCTTCCAACGCTTCCATCCACTCCCAGGGAAACGCTGTATCTATTTAGATAATAATATAGCTTTTCTTTTTTAGTTTGTTAATATGGTCAATTACATAAATTGATTTTCGAACATTAAAGCAACCTTACATTTCTGGGATAAACTGTACTTGGTTATGTATATTATATTTTTTATATATTTTAATTAGATTTGTCAGAACTTTTAGAATTTTTACATTTATGTCGATGAGGGGTATTAGTCTATAGTTTTCTTTTCTCATGATACCTTTTTCTAGTTTTGGTATCACTATAATGATAGTTCATAGAATGTCTTGAGAAGTACTCCCTCCTTTTCAAATTTCTGGAAAGGATGTGTAGCATAGATATTATTTCTTCCTTCAAGGTTATAAAATTCAAGGTTATGAAGCCATCTGGGCCAATACACCACCTTTTGCTGATGACATCGTTTACATGGAGGGACTCTACAGACCTTCGCTGATGTTATTGAGGATATTGACCCTGAGGCAGAATAGCATCCTTCTCGTAGGGACCCTCGGGGAAATTTCTTCTAGGTCTTGATTTCAGGTCAAAGTATTTGGCTGAAGTATTTGATTCTTATTCTTTCTTGCATTTAAAGAGAAGGCATCTGCTCACTCTTCCACATGGCAGCTTTCCCGGCACTAGAAAATAATGACCATGCCTCCAAATGTTCTCTCTGCACATGTTCTCTCTGCACATACCATGTTTCTTTCTTTCTTTCTTTTTATTGGAGTATAGTTGCTTTAAAATACTGTGTTAGTGTATCCTGCACAGCAAAGTGAATCAGCTATACGTATACATATATGCCCTCTTTTTTGGATTTCCTTCTTATTTAGGTCACCACAGAGCACTGAGTAGAGTTCCCTGTGCTATACAGTAGGTTCTCATTAGCAATCTATTTTATACATAGTATCAAGAGTGTATATATGTCAATCCCAATCTCCCAATTCTTCCCACCCCCTCCACTTTTCCCCCTTGGTATCCATACGTTTGTTCTCCACGTCCGTGTCTCTATTTCTGCTTTGTAAATAAGACCGTCTATACCCATTTTTTCAGATTCCACATACATGCGTTAATATATGGTATTTGTTTTTCTCTTTCTGACTTACTTCACTCTGTATGACAGTCTCTAGGTCCATCCATGTCTCTACATGTTTCTTTGTCTGACCTTTACCCGGCCTGTGGCAAGCTAGGAAGGCTCAGGGGAAAGCCCCAGGAGGGCTACATCTCCCCAGCGTCAGCCATTTGTTTCTGACTACATTCCTTTTCGATAACAGGCCTCGTCAGATGGTTGCACAGAGCTAAAGAAAAGTCTTAAAAGAACTGTCAGCCCATGAAAAATAAAATGAGGTTACCATCTTTCTTCTGGTTTCATCACTACATGTGATGTAGAAATAACCAATGTGCTGTGGGATGATCTTAATGACCCAAGCACAAAATGTGAAGAAAAATGTTACTCAGCGTAAGACCTTTCACAGTCTAGCCCCTTCCTCCCCTTCCAGCCTCCAGGGTCATATGTTAGCTTGTTCCTTTCCTCTGATCTTTCTTCTTTTTCCATCCTGCAAGAAGATTTCATTACTCACACTGTGCCGTCCCTGTGTCCTGCACGTTCCTCTAAAATTAACCAGCGCTGAGTGAGAATCTATGTGCCATGAAGTTTGCTGCTTTAGTCATTGTTTCACTGAATGCTCACATTCCCAGAGCGTAGACGCACTTGTTATTCCCATTTCATAGATGAGAAAACTGACATTTAAAGTGATTAGCTGACATGCCTAAGGTCACATATCTACTAAGTGGTAGAGAAGGACGCAAATTCACCCTCTCAAACACTAGGCTGAAGTGTTTGGCACTGGAATATGTATTTACTAGCTTGTCTCCCTGGTCAGCTCATGAGCTTCTCTAGGTTAGAGGTCATACCATCCTAATCTATGTGTCTACATTGCACAAAGTGGGGACTCAGCCAATGTTTGTCACATAAATGAATCCTAGGTGGAGATCCAGATTTTTTTGTTCTAAATCTAAGAAGGAGGACACAGGCACAAATAAGTAAAGAAAGAAATGCTTGAACTAAATTATATTATCTTCCAGTGGTAAGAGGGAACTAAGATGGGGATATTTCATTTGCTCATTGGGACAATCAGACTGGAAAACAGGCAACATCCACTTACAGGATCTGAAAACAATATGTTCTTGCCTGGTAATAAATCCACCTGTGGACGTGTTGGAGTGCATGAAGCTTCCTTAGATGGCAGGAGGTGGACACTGAGATATACATTTAAGAAGGGTGGAAATTAGCATGGAGGGCCCAAGATGATTGCCTCAGAAGCATTAGTTTTTCTTCTTTTGAAGGCTTTGAATAGGCCTAAAGTCAAACTATGCATTTGCTGTACTCTTTAAAAAATAATGAGAACATCTGGGTTTAAATACTTCTTTTATCCTAGACTATATTAATAAGCCAAGTCTCCATTTGAACGGAATGTGGCAAGGAATGGGGCTGTCAGGAACGTGGCTCTGTCCTTTATGTAGAGAAGAGGTTAATGAGCCAAAAACCTGGAACAAAGCAAAACTCTTAAGTGATCCCAGGTTGATCGAAAGTAATTGATTTGTGACAAGCAGGACTTGCTTAAAATGGCTTTGTCTCAAGCCCGGCTCCTGTCCTCGTTGGTTGAGTGGTGCCCTTCTCTTGGGAGCTGTGTGCCGACAGCCCCCAGATGTTCCACTGCATCACTGCCCTGTGAGTGGGCAGACTGGGGCTCCAGCACCAGATCTGCTGTTTACTGGCTGTGTAACTTCTCCCAAGCTACCTAAACATTCTGAGCCTCGGTTTCCTCATTTGTAAAATGGGATTTAGCTCAGCGCTCGGCCCTCATAGGCACTGGTAGGGCTGCAGCAACATAATGGCTTTACAGCATGTTGTCAGTCATGTACCTCTGGACCCATACATGGAAGGTCCTACTGCAATAATTCCTTCTGGAAATTTGTGCAGATTTGTCTGTCCCCAGATGAGGTCCAGGTGTGGGTTTGGCTGGAGATGGTCATGGTGGTGCCAGTCAAAGCATGCTTGGCAATCATTCAAAGACAGAGAATGAGCAGTTGGATCAAATATCAGTGACTTTACAGATGTAGAGAACAAACCAGTGGTTACCAGTGGGGAGATGGAAGGGGAGAAAGGCAATATAGGAGTAGGGGAAAAGAAAAAAAAAGGGTTATTATGGGATTATATGAAATCATGTGTGTCAGACTTTTGAAAGTTGTAAAGCACTCTAGAATTTAAAGAAATTTCATTCAATAAAAAAAGATCATATAATATTGCAGATAAAAAGAATATCAGTGTCTTTAGATTTAGGAAGTGTCTGGTCAATCCTTCCTTTGCTTCAGTGTAACTGTGTCCGCTCTCACCATGACCTCACCCGCCTGAGGCTGTGCATGGTCAGGACTGACCGATGGTGGGGGCACTAGACTGATAGGGTGGCCTCAGCCAGCCTCTTTGGTACCCTCTATGTGTCTTGCACTCTGCATCCCATCGTTTCGCCAAGACATAGAAAGACATGTCCTTTGGCCTGATTTAGGCGGAAGGCATGCTGATGTGGAGTAGGGTCTCAGGAGTAGATAGTCATCGATGGAAATCTTGCCTCTTTGCTTCCTAAGTGTGAGACTTCGAACCAGATACTTCACCAACCAGCCCTCAGTTCCCCCCCAAGTGCAATGGGGATGAGGATGAGCGTGATGGTGCTTCAAAGGGTAGTTATGAGGATGAAACGAAATACTACATTTAAAACATGTAGCACTGACCTAGGGTCACGGTAGATACTCAGGTAATCATGTTCATGAGCAGCTGTTACACCAAGAGCAGAGGCTGGAAGAGTGAAAAAACGCCCCCGAAGGTTGGGACGGAGAAGCTTGAGTGAGTTTTGCTCTGAGGAAAGTTGAGCGGCCTCCCCACAGGGCCCAGAGACATTTCCTCATCAGTTCTTCTTTGCGGGAAGCCCAGACCTGTCCTTGTGCGAGGACACAGCTGTGAGGAGAGGGCTTTCTCTCCAGGGTCAAGGCCTAGGGAAATGAATCTCCTCACCTCCCTCCGCACCCCAACCCAGATCTGGAGGGCCTTCAAGGTGTACCATCTACCCTGACACAGGGAGCTCTTCCCACTCTCTCTCTGCGGGCTTGGGGCAGGGGCTGAGGACTGGGGAGGAAGTCCATGGGGATTCACTCTGGGGGATAAGGAGGACAGCAGAGGTGCAAAGGGAAGCCAATCCTGCCTTCCAAGCACAGGATGGGGACCAACCTCGCTGGACAGGCCCCTTTCTCATTTTATGGAGGCAGTGCGCCCTGGGCCTCAGAGCTCCCATCTCAGATGAAACCCATTTTCTCAGGTCCCCCGCCTCCTGACAGTTAATGAGAATGAAACACACGGTTGAGCCTCTCCTGGGGCCTGAGTCTCTGACTCAGGGATGTCATGACCCTGTCTTGAGGTGGACACAGTGAGAACCTGCCGGAGGGATGGGCACGTAGGGATCCGGCATCTTTGCTGGCAGGTGTGGCGTGCTCCCAGCCCGTGTGCAGTTCCCCGGTTGTGTCTTTTCTTTAGGTGGCACCTGGTGCCACATCTCAGCAACAGAGGGACACCCAATGCCTTCCATGGCCAGGCAGGGGATACAAATGAATGACACCAGCCGAGTGTAAGTCAAATAAGGAGAGGTGGGTCTGTGATGACCTGGAAAGCTTATGACTTCAAAGGGAGAGAATTGCCTCATTTTCTAATTTTCAAAACACTTCTGCCTGAGGGCAATCTGCAGGGCCTGTTTACCCTTCTTTGGCGGTGGCAATGCTCTGTCTGTGCCCACTCGTGGTGTGGGGCTGGTCATGGGGGTGGGACAGCAATGACCCCTGGGACCACTGGACATCCTAATGAAGCTTCATTTAAAGGGGCTGAATGGGGAGGAAGAGGTGAGCTGTGCTTCGGCCACAGCCGCTGGGCCTTGCCATCCTGGTGCATGTCCCCAGGTCCTGGTGCCTTTAGAGCTGCTGACAACCTCAGATCCATCTGCAGAGGGAAAGGGAAACCAGGGAGGGGCTGCTGGATCAGGAGCTGCCTGGTCCCTGCAGGTGACACTCTGGGTGACCTTGGGTCACACGCTTTTCCTAGTTTCTAGGAAACCCACACTCCTCCCCACAGGCGGACCAGGGCTGCCTTAGGTCTCCCAGAGTTTCTGCAAAGTGACAGCCTCTGTCTCAAGTCTCATTTCCTCTCTAGCAGCAATGCCCCTATAAATGAGGTCTGGACTTCTTAACAGAGGATTTCAACAAAAAAGAGGCTTAAGAGAATAAGGAATTTGCAAATCTTACACATTGGAAATAGGCCAGCAGTTCAGTGATGCTGAAAGAAACTCGAGATTTTCCCAAGATGACTAAAGCCCCTCTTTCTAGCTTCCCACCTGCTCCCAGCACTCTAGAAAGCCCAAACACAATTATTGGAAAGCCTGGCCATTAGAAGGCAAAATAGTGGCCTATATTTAGCCTGGATCCTTTATCAAAACCAAGGGAGAGGACCGTCCTCTGCATTAACAGTGGCCCTCTGCACAGAGATAAGGGCTGTAGTTCAGAGGAGAAGTTTGTGTGTGTAGTGTGCGCGTGCGTGTGTGTGTGTGTGTGTGTGTGTGTGTGTGTGTGTGTGGCTGTAGACCCTTCCACTGGCTGAGATAAATCGGACTTTTAAACTGTCTGTAGCTAATCCATTAAAAGTTTATATACCTCTTAAAACAGCTTCCCGACAGGAGCCAGGTCTCCCCTCCGGGCAGAGCATGGCAGGGGGAAGTGTCACTGTGATTTGTGACAGATGAAAGGGGTGCGTTTTACATATTGAGAAACCAAGGCGTAGAGGAGGGCAGGGTGTAGTCAAGATCAACAGTGGTAGATGAGGACTCAAACCCCAGACACAGAAACCCCACTGAGGGTTAACTCCCCTTCCCCAGGATGGGCATTTAGGGGCCTTGGAGCTCATGTAGGTGACAAGGTGGTTCTGATGGAGGCTGGACCTGGATCCCCTACTCGTTCATTTACTCAGGGCCCTCAGCAGAGCAATTCCAGACCCTTCCTGGTGCCCACTGGATGGGGCTTCCTGCCTTGGGAAGAAGGAGCTCTTTGGGCAGAGTTCTGGCCTTTTCAAAAATCGAGCCATCAGGGTTCCAGGCCGGCTATCCCTCTGACCTGTAGCGTGACCTTGGGCAAGGTCACTGCCCCTGTTTGAACTTAGGTGCTCCTTCTTGTAACAGGAGGGGTGGGATTAGACCATCGACAGCAGGCCTCCCTGTGCCAAGTCAGGGCTAATTGCTAGAAGAGCCCACTGGCCAGCATAGCAGTGAAGCTGGCCCTGAACCCAGGGAATGACACAGATCCCCACTGAGCTCTGAAGTATGTCCTGGGGCTTCTCCCAAAAGGTTTACATCCTCAGTTCTACTTAGCTATGCTCAGTTCATGCATCCTCGACCCTCCAAAACACCTGGCTAGCAGGCTCAGTTATCTCTATCATAAAGACTAGATAGCGTGATCCCAGAGGGCCCAGGTGGCTCTCCCAATGTCACACATCGGTGAGCGACAGGGCTGGAGCAGGAACCAGCACTGTTTGGGTCTGAGCTGGGAGCCATTTCCCATTTTCCAAGACCCATTCATAAGATTGTGTGTAATGGTGGGCAAGGACTTGATCAGCAGTGGGTGTCTCTTCCTTGTCCCCAGGGGACAGTGGGGGCCAGAGCCAAGGCTCAGAATGCTACCTGCTCACCTTCCCAACACAGATCCTGGCCACGTGGGGGGCACGGGGCTAGGGTCTGGGTCCGAGCTGGGGAAGTTAGCAGGCAGAGCTCAGGGTCACAGCTGTGCAGGTACTACTGTAACCATCTGTCTTCCCGGCAAGTCGAGCAGTCCCCGGATCAGGCTGGGTGAGGAAGAGCAGCCCAGCACGGGGAACCATTTCTCCCCCCAAACCCACGGTGTTCTAAGGGAAGCCTGGGATCTCTGTGTCCTGCTCTCTAGCTCAGCCTGCCCCGTGTGCTGGGAATTCTCTCTCCATGAAGTGGGGCTGTGGTTTGCATCAAACAAGATGCACTCCAGTGACCATTGACTGTCCAGTGAGGCAACTGATTCTTACATTTGCCCAGCCCTTTACACCTTCACCTTCAGCTCCCACCTCCACCTCACAACAGCCCCCAAGGAGGTGGGGCAGACCCTTTCAACTCATTTCACAGATGACGATGCTGAGGGTTCCCAAGGTCACAGGGATGGTGGGTTGCCAAGCAGAGATTCTGTACCAGGCCCCTGGATCCCAGCCCCAAGCTCACCCCACTGCACCTGCTGCTGCCTTGAAGAGCAGTGTTTCTGGGGTTTGGGGAAAGAAAGTGACGAATATGTGGCCAGGTGTTTCTTCCCATCCCTCGCTGGCCGGCTCCCACCCCTTGGGCAGTCCTGTCTGCTGTGCCCAGTACACAGAGAACCGAAGCTGGGGGGCAGGGTCCTACCTGCAGCAGTGGTGATGCCCAGGAGCCGACAGGTGTATTCCAGCCCCGTCCAGAACACCTGCAGTTTCATGGTGCAGGGTCCCAGAAAGGCAGACAGCAGAAGCTCTGGCCCGAGATGCTCCAGGTGGTCCGTGTGCAGCGGGAGGCTGCGGCTACCAGCTCCGGGCTCTTGCACCCTGGAACCCTGCCTTCCCAAACCAGTCCAGGTCACCTCAGCCTGGCCGAGGTGTGAATAGGGCTCACTTTCCCAGCTTGCCAGGTGCTCGGCTTAATCATTACCTTGGAAGAATGTCCCCACTGCTCCACGCAGCCAGGGCCTGGTCTGGAGCTGCTGCGGCCCCAGCGTGGCTGCCTGAGATCAGGCCGATTAGGGCTGGGCTGGAGGCAGCGTGGAGCTGGCAGTTAACTGTTTCTGGCTGGGAGGGGGGAGCCAGTCAAGGAGCCAGCCCAGGCCGTGCCCTACTGGGTAGCAGAAAGGCGCAGAGAAAGTCACATCTGGACCTGAAGGCTTCAGGGTCTGAGAGTCAGTGTCTGGAGGTGACGGTGTACATGCAGGTTTGTGTTCGTGTGTGTATGGGAGAGAGGGATGTGTCTTTAAATCACCAGCAGAAACAACTTTTGAAATGAGTTCCAAGCCTCTATTCTGCTGTATTTAGGTGGATTAGAAAGCTTCCAAGTCTGTGGCAGATTTGGACTCTGACCAGACATGCTTAGCTCAGGCCCATGCCACACACGGACCTTTCTTTATCTCTGACATGCATCCCTGACATGTGATGTGGGAAATTACTATAATCTTTGGGAGGTGAGTTGCTATGTCAATAATTAACTAGGTGACCTTGGGGAAACCCAAAGATATGCGTGAGCCTTAGTAACTTTTGCAGAAAACAAATGAGCGGATTTGGTTGGATTGGTGGTTCTCAAAGCATGTTCTGAGGGCTGCTCCAAGAAGCCTATCCTCTAAAATTGGACAATGGTGGGCTTTTACTAATTCTTACTTTACTAACTGGCACAAGGGATTGAATTATATCAAGTTTTAGTTTTCCTCCCAGGCATTTTTCTGGAACTTTTTATGCCTCTGCCCATATGGGGTAGACATCAAAAACAACCAAAGTAGGAGAAAAAAATTCCAAACTAAATTCTAATAATAGAAAACTCAGGCATAGTCCGTTTTGCTTTTTTCTTTGCTGAGCATGCGTAAGC
Organism: Balaenoptera physalus; assembly: GCF_965194825.1. NCBI lineage: Eukaryota > Metazoa > Chordata > Mammalia > Artiodactyla > Balaenopteridae > Balaenoptera > Balaenoptera physalus. The sequence continues at coordinate 69,440,451 of NC_138893.1, read as the reverse complement.
CCTCATATAATAAATATTCTTTGCTGATTGATTTGATTAATCAATTTGATTGATTAATTTGATCAAGATTTCATAGCGTTCCATAAAGACTACTAATTTTCCCGCTTTGCATGAGTTTAAGAACTTCTGTGTTCACGTGATCTTTAAGATCAAGTTTAAAAATGTGTGATTTGACGTATGCGTTTATTTCTTTGGTTGGCTGACTGAGTTTAATAGCAGACTATGTTCATCAACTCCAAACTTCCCAATTTCGACAGGTCTTGACACTCACGCACCTCTCCCCCAGTGCTGGTACCTGAGTCTCTGTGGCACAGGCTGAATTGCACGGGTGGAGGTGCTGGGGGCTGGGGTCAGCAGCCTGTGGCTCACATCCTTCAGGCACCTGTTCTGCCCCACAGCACGCCTGGCTTCTTCCGTGCTGACAGCAGCTGACTATGCTGTAAACCTGGCCCCTCCATGCTCAGGAGACATGGTGCCCTTCCAGGCCTTCGTAGGCGGGGTCTGTTCAGCTCACTGGCCCTGGTTACAGCCTCCCCTTCCTAGCAACTTTGGTTTAGGAATGAGCATGTAACCCAATTCGGGTCAAAGAGCCTGGAAGGGGCAGGTACTGCTGTGCTGCTGGGAAAGTGTCCCTGACTTTTAACGCGCGGCCCGAGGACGGGCTGCACTCTCTCCCTTTGGATATGCCTGTGTCGGGGTGGGCCGTTATCTGGTGTTGAGGGGATGAGGTGAAGGGCATAACCAGCAGTACTGGGCACCGGATGTCCTTACGGAGCTGGCTAAATTCACCTGTTCCTTGCTGGTAAGCCGGTTGACGTAGGTTCCATTTCTCTCCACAGCCTTTTTCTTGGGAAGCTCTTTTTTTGTGCACTGGGCTTAGGTTGGGAGAGACTGAGAGCTACGGGGGCTGAGCATTAGGAATATTCTTCCATCCCTGAGGGTCCCCTTGCTTCACCGGGGTTGCACCCTAAGAGGGATGGAAGAGGAGGGGCTGTAGGGCCTGTCATAAGGGTACAATGTGGAGGAACCCCAGAGAGGGCCCTTTTTCAAGAAACTGCAAAGAAGACTCTGGCAGAGTTTATGACCCCTCTTACTACGATTCAGTGATCTGTGAAGCTCCACGGGGAAAGGAGAAATCTGGTTGGGCCCGATTAGACCTCTCAGAATTCAGAGAAAATATTGCCAGGAGCCAGGGGCCAGAGACCTTAAAATAGAAGCTGGCTGAGAAGGCAGAGAAGCTCCCAGACATCCAAGTCTGACCTTGCAGTCGCAAACGGGTCCAGAGGAAAAAGAGAAGGGGCGTTTCCTGGGGAAATTGGGGGACTGCCCGGGCAGCTTGTGAAAGGCTGAGAAGGGGACAGGACAGAAGGAAGGACTGAGCACTGTGCAGGGCTGAGGAACCTGCATAAAGAGTGTGGAAAAGTACTCTGAATAACAAAAAGGGAGTCTCAGATTACAGAGGCCTAAGAAGCAAAGTGCTAGGGACCCCACTGCTCCAGACAATGGTGTGACCTGGATCTCATACATAGAAAGCATTGTTTCAATTGTTATTGCATCCTGCGGAGTCCAAGCTTGCACTAGTGGCTGGAAGTTATGGGGGGAAGCTTTCAGCTCCAAGTAGGGGAAAGTGTTCTAGCCATCATTCCCCCATTGGTAGGATGAACTGTTGCAGGAGATAATAAGCTCCTTGGAGCCCACATGAACACTTGGTGGGGGGAAGTGACATGATGGGCAGTTCTCAAGCACTGATTGGATGATTCACACCTGGAAGTCTGTGATTCTAGATGATTATGATTCCTTAAAGAATCCAGACAAGGACTGTGAGATGTGCCAGGGATGTCACCTAGAATTCAAAGGAAGAGAGCTGGGGTTTCCTACGTTGCCTGGTTCCTCTTTCGCCCACCTGCCTGTGGGCCCTGGATGCCCAGCCTGGGAAGAGAAGCAGTGTGGTGATTGGCGGGGATGGATTCCAAACTCACTTCTGCCATTAACAGCTGTGTGGCCTGGGACGTTCCTTACTCTCTTTTAGTCTCAACTTCCTTATCTGTAAAATGGGTCTACTAGCTGTCTTACTGGGTCAGAAGTGCCATGTCAAAAGTACCTGTCCAGAGCAGATGCCAGTAAATGGGAGCTAATACACAAGTGAACAAACTGACTGCACTGTGGCCCCCCCTGTGCAGGATTCCACCCACTGAACCAACGACACCCCAAACTGGGGCACAGCCTGGCCTCAACATCATAGAGAACCAGGGTAAAACGAGTAGCTGCTCTTTGAGATGACAGGGCTCATCCAGAGCTTTATTTACTATATTGTTTTGTTTCATGCTACAGCAACCAGAGCCCCTGTGTGTTGCAGCCATAGGAAGGTAGGTTGACTCAAGAAACTTACAATAATCCAAGCCCTGACTCCAGGGCTGTGAAAACTAGTGATGATGTCAGTGATGATTGTCATAGCTAGGTGCTGTGCTAAATGCTATATACACAACCTTATTCTTATTATTATTCGCATTTTACAGGCGAGGAAACTGAGTCATGTTTGGTTAAGTGCATTTGCTCAAGCTCACACAGAACAGAAATGAGGAGATTTTGAGTCCAGTGGTCTCAGCTTGGCCCCCTCTATTGCCCCCTCTGGTTTTACAGTTGCCTCTGTCACAAAGCTGCCCCAAGAGAGGACACCATCCCAGTACCCTTGGGCAGATCATTCAGAAAGGCTTTGGGTGGAAGCTTGGTGTTGATTTCCTCACTGCTCCTGGATCCCAGGAGGCAGAGGTGGGCTTGGTGAAGCTCTCCACCTTGTTCTCCCAATGGTGGTCCATGGGAATGAATGCTTCCAGTGGTGGGCTGCAGCTCTCCCTGGGTCTTGTCTAGAGCTTCTGTGTATTGCTATAAGTGGATACTTCACAGATACTCCTCACTATGTGGGATAGCCAAAAATTGTGCACAATTAATAGCAGCAAAAAAATTCCAGATGCTTGGGATGGCTCTGGGGAGCATAAGTCAGGAAAAGATGAGATGTGGGTGTATACGAATCTTCACCTGTTGGGGGTGAGGAAGCTTCAGCAAAATAGTAGGAAGCTCACGGGCATAGCTCACGCAAGTGCCTGGCACTGGAGACAAATCCCGGGATCTGGTCTAAGCCTTTGACCTCTTCAGATGCCCTGTCACCTCACCCCTCATTTCAGTGTCTGCGGAAGAAAATAGACCCTCAGACCTGCACCCCCAAAACCCCTTGCATTCCTCTTAACTGCATCCTCCCCCTCACTTGTCCTTTCCTTCCGATGGAGGCTCCAGGGTTAGTCCTCACACTTGTGCTTTCAATCGCTGTCCTTGTATGTCTCCTGAGCCCTTGGACCCATGTCTTCCACTTTTGCCTCCGCCTTTCCCATCTACTCATCTACAGCTAAGAGCAAAGCTATCCTGCAAGACGCTGCTTTCCCCTGCAAGACACATGCAGTCTTTCCTCCCTTCACCACCTAGACTTTTGAAAGTGCTCTAAATTTACCACTCCCTCCCGTTGTTTCGTTTTCTGTTCAGTTGTTCACCTACTAAAACGTGGCTTCTACCCAGGTACATGTCACTGCAACTATGCTGGCCTGGCAGCTGACCACCAGACCCAGTGGCTTAATTGTTGTGCTCATTCAACTCCACCTCTTGGATTTTTTTAGCATTTGCCACTGTTAACTCTTCCTTCCTTCTGGACAACCCCCCTATGACATTAGCCTTTGGCAATCATCCTACGTGCATTAGGGCTTGCGTTCTTTCCTTTTCCTATGTGTCCTCCTTCTTTGCTGTTTCCCTGGTGGTGATCTGTGGTTGGCAGCCTCCAAATGGTTCCAGCGATCTCCCCTCCTGGTATTCACACCTTTGTGTGGTGTTCTCCCGCATTGGGAGGGTTGGTCTGTGTGACTGAATATGAAAGAAGTGGTAGTATGTCAGCCTGATGTTAGGTTATAAGAGACATTACCTTGGCCACTTTCTCTATCTCAGGGGAAACCAGTTGCCATGTCTTGAGGAGCCCTACTGAGAAGCCACATATTGGGGAAATGATACCTCCTGCCAACAGCAGCAACGTGAGTGAGCTTGAAAGCAGACCCCCTGCCCCAGTTGAACCTTCAGATGTCAGGCCCCGGCTGGCAGCTGGACTATAACCTTATCAGGATCCTGAGCCAGACACCCCACCCCCACCCCCGCCCCCACCTGAGCTTGTTGTTTCAAGTTGCTAAGTTTTAGGGTAATCTGTTACTCATCAAGAGTTAACTAATACATGCTTTGGAACCCTCTTTTCTCTCATCCACTCTCCACTCTCTCTAATTGCCTGGCTTGAGTGTTACCAGAATGAGAATAATTCCCACGTAGGCCCTCTGGCCCAAACCTCTTTTCCTTAGCTGTGGAGCTAAATTTCCACCTGTATTTTGGTCAACTATACATCAAACTCATTATGTCCCAAGTTGAACTTAGTATTTCCACTCCATTCTTTTCCTTTTTCCTCAGTTTTACATCCTGGATACTAGCCTCATTATTAGTCTAGTCACCAAAGCTAAACACATTAAAATCAGTTTCCCTCTTTCCCCAGTTCTTCTAATTCTGCACTATAATTGCTCCTCATCTGCCTCCTCTTGTCTGTTGTTCCTAGTCCTCTTTGAGCTTAGCCCTCATTATTTCTTGCTCAGCTAACGGCCACAGCCTGGTCTTCCAGCCTCCATCCTATGCCTGAATTGTTGGTGGAGATTGCAGATCTTCACAAGTTACAACTTTGCTTAATACCTTCAGAGATTTCCCACTGCCTAAAGAATAAATTCTGAACTCCTCAGTCCAGGATCCCAGGCCTTCTGTAAGCTGCCCCACGCCATTTCTCCAATCTTTGCCCCCTCCCTTCTTCTCTTTCTCCAGACTGTCTGGGGTCTCAGCCTCAGCCCCACCAGACACGTTCATGCTGCCTTTCCTCATGTTGTTCTCTCTGTAATATCTTGTTTCCTTTTGCAATAGTCTCTCCTCCTCATCACCATTACACTCATCATTGAAAGTCCAGGTGAGTAGCACCTCCTTGAATTGTTTTTGATCTCCAGAGTCAATTACTTCTCCTCCCAGGCCCCCAGGACCGGTCACATTGTGTTTGAATTATTCCCTAATTCTTAGTGCTGCCCTCTCCCACCAGCTGACAAGACCTGTGGACTCAGGGATGGTAGATGCTTGAATGAATGAAGGACACTTGTTCAAGGGGATCCTTTATTTATATTTTAGTTCTTTAGGATCAATTTAGCCAAAAAAGCAGGAAGTAGGCAAAGCCACATACCCAACAGTGTGAGGTTGTGCAGTTGATACATTTCAGGTAAACTCATCTTTGCCCCTCATCTCTCCCTCCTTCTCTGGGTTTGGTGCAATCTGTGTTTGCTCCCTTACAGTGCAGGGGTGTACCCAGAATCTGTGCACAGCTTGCGTGCAGGGTTGTGTTAATGATTTTCTTGCAAGTCTTGAGCTCCCAGGGAGATAGAGCTGCCCAGGGTCCACCAGGCGTTGCTTGTGCAAGGTGGGGTGAGATATCTGCTCTGAAATGGGGTGGAGAGGGGCTACCCAAGCTGCATGGGTCTGTCCCCGCTGCAGCTCAGATAAGGGCTTTGGCAGCTGTCATTTTGACACCCTGGTTCTGGCAGAGGGATGGTACAGTGGTCTTCAGGCCAGGTTACCTGGGGGTGAATTCCAACTTGCCTCTAAGATCAGTGTGAGCTTGGTTAGGTCATGCTTCCTGGGTGTTGGTTTTTCTGTGTTTATAATGAAGCAGTTGGACTCTTCAGATCCTTCTGAGTCACTGAGGCTGAGGTCTTTATAGCCTAAAGTCCATTTCAATGAAGACATCTTGAAAGAGAGGAGGGATAATTTAAACCACAAAATCAGAATGTTCAGAATGTTCAGAATCCCTCACAGTGTGAGGGATTGCTATTCCTGGTGGGGGTCTGACACAGGCACCACCTGCTTTGCTGAGTAAGCCTCATCAGACATGGTCAGATGGCCCTGCCAGTGCAGCTTGGGCTTCTGGGACCATCCGTCAAGACACAGATTTATGGGGTGCGGCTGTGGAAGGTTTTAAACATTCCATGGGCTTGGCCTTCTTGATGATCACAGATTTCTGGAAATTGGTCTCTGACATCAGTCTTCCCAGGGGACACAGTGAGACTAAATACCAGTCCAGGTTTGTAGCATTTAGGAGGTTAAATGCCCAGTGTTCCCGGGAGTGGGCCCCAATGTGCAGCGGAAACAATATTTTAGTCAAGGGCGTAGAGTCGCTTTGGACAGGGTCTCCCTCTGCTGTTGCTGTGAGGAATGGGTTTTCCTCATCAATCAGAGCCACAAGGGAGGCTCAGGAGAAAGAACACAGGCTCCTTCATCAGGGTCCTGGTTGTGCTCTCCCAGAAAACCACACCCACCCTGAAATGGAAGTGCTGGAGTGAAATTAGGAGGGGGAAGCTACAATTTCCGTTCCGTGTCAGTGCTTTTAATGATTGTGTCTCTGAACATTCTGATTTTGTGGTTTAAATTATAAAAAGATGTTCAAGGCTCTGTCAGGAAAAATGAGAATTCTGTTCGTAAGTCAACCAAAGTCATTTGTAACTTCCCATAAGTACTAAATCATGTTTTATTCATTTGTTTCTGTTCAGTCACCCAACATCACCCAATTGGTCATCCACATACCAAAAAAATATATTTTCTGATATAACTAAAAAAGAGTTTATTTTTGAAAACACAGGGGCTTGCAGGTGAATGTGGCTCTTTAGTGGTAGACATTTGGCTCCCCTCTGCCCCCATCAAAGTGCAGCATGAGAACTCTAAAAAGTGTTCACTCCAAGGACACAAGGTAAGAGCAGAGAGGAGGATTCAAGTGAAGGATGGAGGCATGGCAACTGAGTTTTCAGAACATGGGAAGTTTCGAGCTACTTGCCTGCAGTAGGTTTTCCTGTCAGCAGTGTGCCTTTCACCCTGCAAATCCCTGAGGGGCTCAGCGCCCAAGGACACCAAGAACTAAAGAGCAAGGGTCAGGTGCGGGGCTAAAAATGAGTGGATAGTTGAAAGTCAGTAAATAGGGACTTCCCTGGTGGCACAGTGGTTAAGAATCCGCCTACCAATGCACCGGACACGGGTTCGAGCCCTGGTCCGGGAAGATCCCACATGCCACGGAGCAACTAAGCCTGTGCACCGCAACTACTGAACCTGCGCTCTAGAGCCTACGAGCCACAACTACTGAGCCTGCGCACCTAGAGATCGTGCTCTGCAACAAGAGAAGCTGCCTCAGTGAGAAGCCCGCACACCGCAAAGAAGAGTAACCCCCTCTGGCCGCAACCAGAGAAAGCTCGCGCGCAGCAACAAAGACCCAATGCACCCACGTCATCTGGGGACCCCATCCCTCCTCTCTGCCCTGCCCTTCTCCTGCATCCTCAGCCAATGGAAACCAGAGGCTTATTCTCCAGATGAACTGAATGGTAGCAGTGTGTCAGGCCTTGGAAGGCTAGGCAAAGCAGAGGACAGAAGACAAGTATTAAAGTCAGACTTGTGCTGAATTGTGGGCTTTTCAGACTTTTTCTCCTCCCCGACTCTAGAATAGCAGCAGGCAGATCTATATCCCCAGGCAGGCAGCTGGAGGACTCTTTCTGGAGAGTATGAATAGCCCCAGGGAAGACCTGGACCCTAACTTATGAGGAACCAAAATTCCAATGACCTTCTGGTGAAACCCACAAGTCCTTGAAATCTCCACAGAACACGTCCAATTACTGTTGCAGTACCTTGTCCTAGGTATAAGGACAGCGCAGGGCCATGAGATATTTGAGGAAGGTGCCTACGTGACAGAGAGGGCCTAAAACAAACAGAAAAAGAGGGCTCAGAGAGAAGGTGCAGGCAATGTAGGAAGCATAGAAAACTTAAAACGAATAAACCCTCTTATTACCATCTTGAGAGATACGTGGGAATATGTTACATCTATAAAACAAGGACAGAACACAATGAAAAAATAACCAGAGCACAAAACTTTTGAAAAGAAAAACAAACAGAACCCAAACAAAATAAAGCAAACAAAACAAAAATGATAGAATGGTTGGACGCTAAAATCAAGCCGAACAAAAGACAAAGAAAGAGAAATAGAAGGGAAAGGCTGAGGTTCATCTACTGACCTATAGGAGTTCCAGACAGACAGAGCAAGGGGAAAAAAAGTATTGAAGATGTAGCACAAGAGAGTTTCTCAGAAATGAAGAAAACAAGTATCCAGAATGATTATATTTTAGGAAGATGGGAGGAGAGGCAGTGAGGAGGATGTCACAAGTTCATGCCTACAGCTGATCAGTCAAAAACTGCAACATGAATATTACCAAATATATGAAAGTGAATATCAGAAGAATTTGCCAGAAGAGTTGACATTTGTCTTTGGGGAGTGGAACTGGGGAGAGGAATTAGAGAAACAGATAGTTGTTTGTTATTGTTGCTTTATTAAGACACTGATTATTTCTTGACATATTAAGCTTGGTTACTTTTTTATTACTTAGACAAAAATAAAAGTGTATTTTGAAAAAAGAAACAAGGATAAAAATTAAGGAAGTACCTCCCTCCAGATGCTAATATATTAGAGAAAATCCTTCGAGTTATATAGTTGTGCATATAGGGAAAAACATACTACCACAACAGGATTATAAAATGCATGCTGCTAAATAAATGATTTTTTAGGCTAAAAATATACTGGAATTGTACACCTGCCAACAAAAATATATAGAATGCCTATATATGGAAGGCCCACTGCTAGGTGGTACAGAGAGAATTAAGTTGTATATAGTTAAAAACTATTGTATAAAAGCTGCATGAACTTAGTTCTATGGGAGAGAAACTACAGGGCTGAGCCCATCCAGGGAGGCTCCTTAGAAGTGGCTTCCAGGAAGCACTTGAAGCCACAGATGTGGAGACTTCAGTGATGGAGAGGACAAAGTGCCCCAGACGATGCCAGCCCCATGCCATCCACAGCTATTGAAGCACGTGTATGAGACTTGCTGGGCCAAATCAGTCATGGTTGTAGCCCATGTAGAGGCCAAGGGACAGGAAACTCCTTGCTTGGTTACAGGGGGCTCTGTCCTGTCCCTGGCTGGGAAGGAGAGTGGGTGGGGTCAGGCCCCTTCCTCATCTCGGTGATGACATTCACCATGTGCCTCACCACACTAGACCCACATCCCGTTTTCCTTGCTGGGACGTTTCCATCAATTGTCACACTGTGAGCTGCGTAATGGTGAGCCGAGCTGTCTTGAGCATGGCGAGGTCCCATCACTGGAGGTTTCCAGGGAGAGGCTGCATTAGGGCAGTGGGGATGCCAACATAATCTTCCACTTGGGATCAAGTCCCACATTCTGACTGCTTCCTTTGTCAGCTCCTTACCTATCTGTTTTCAACTTTAAAAGCTAGCCTCACTTTTCCTCTGTTTGCTTTTCCTGTGATACCTCACCCCTCTGTTCCTTCCACCTACAGTTTCTACCTGTATAATTCCCACCTGTTTTACCTGGTCCAAAAGACTTCCTTGGAATGGGGTTCTGGAAACTTTGAGGCAGAGAAGACTGCACCAGGGCACACACACTGGACAGAAGCAGCACACAGGGATGTAAAACCACAAAGTTCTGAGGCTGCAATGGGAGCCCAATTATTGAGTACATGTGGGGAACCCAGGTACATGGTTCTCCTTACTGAACCGAGTGGGAGCCATTGTCATAACTAAATCACATGCGATAAGTGTTAGTTCCAGTTATTGTTTCCATCCCTTCTGTAAAAATTCCTATTGCTGTTGTAATAAATTCCCACACATTTAATGTCTTAAAATGACACAAATTTATTACCTCATAGTATTGGAGGTCAGAAGCCCCATACAGGTCTCACTGTGCTAAAATCAAAGTGTTGTCAGGGCTGGGTTCTTTCTGGGGGCTCTGTGGGAAGATCTGTTTCCTTGCTCATTCAGGCTGTTGGCAGAGCTCAGTTCCTTGTGGCTGTAGGACTGACAGCCCCATTTCCTTGCTGGCTGTCAGCTGAGGGCTGTTCCCAGCTTCTAGAAGGCACTCACATTCCTTAGTTTCTGGCCCCCTTTCTCCATCTTCGAAGCTGTCAAATGTGGTCCAGTCCCTCTCACCTTTGAATCTCTTCTTCTTTTGTCTCATTTCTCTCCCAGATGGGAAAATGCCTCCACTGCTATTGTACTGGGTGTACCTGGTTAACTCTGGCTAGTATCCCTAACTTAAGGTCAGCTCATTAGCAACTAAATTCCATCTGCAACCTTACTTCCCTTTTTCTATGTAACATAACACTCACAGGTCCCAGGGATTGGGACATGGGCATAGTAGGGGACCATTACTCTGCCTGCTACACTGTCCATCCTTCCACTGCATACTCTGACTTCTACAGAAGGTTGGGGAGGGGAACCAAAGCACAAGAAGTTGGGATATTTTATTTAGCCTTTCAGAGAATCCTTAGAGGAAAACTGCAATTGCGAGAAAGGTAGAAAGCTGCAGCCTATGGACCAGTGTTTCTCAAAGGATGCTCTCCGGACCAGCAGCACAGCATCACCTGTTAGAGATGCAAATCCTGCCCCCCACCACCCCAACCCTGCCACCCGACTGAATTAGAAACTCTAGGGGTGGGGCCCAGCAATCTGGGGTTTAACAAGCCCACGGGTGACTCTGATGAGACCCCCGGCCCCAGATCAGCCATCCTTCCCTGCCTCACTGTGCTCTTGGGCTGGACCGTCTCTGTGTTGTGCTTAGGTTTCTTAGGCTGCCAGTGCTTCCCAGTCACTGGGGCCTCCCTGGAAGACTGGGAACTTGATCTCCTCAGAAGTCAGGCTGCTAATACTTTGCAAAGGTAACATAACCCAGAAAATCTACCAGAAGGAACTGAAAGGCCTCTGGCAGGGTCTTCTGGGAAGCCAGCTGGTCTCACAGTTCACACAGGGATGAGGGAAGTCAGGATGCAGGAGAAGAGCCTCAGAGGCGGTTCCAGTGCAGGACACAGGCCAACCCGAGCTCTGCAGCACCGGCTGCAGGGTTCTCTGTGTGGGAGGGTGTTTGAGGAGCAGGTGAAACCAGAGATTTTGACACTGGAGAATGAGGTGGGCAGAACCCTATGGGGTTAAACATCCAGAGGATGGGGTCCTTGGACTTTTCTGAGAAATCCAGACTCCCTTTCCCTAAGTGTCACCTAAGACGTTGGGTCTTTTTCTTGACTGCACAGAGGAATCAACTTGGGGAGCTTTTACACATCCTAATGCCTGGGCCGCACCTCAGGCCAATTCAATCAGAACGTCTGTGGGGGGATGGGGGTGATGGGGGCGTTGGACTCAGGCTCAGTACCCTTTTTTAAAGCTCCTCAGGTAACTTTATTGTGCTGGTGATGTTCAGAACCGCTGGTCTAACAGTGGCTCTCAATCCTGACTGCACATCAGAATCAACTGGGAAACAACAACAGCAAAGAGCAGGCGGCCTCAGTGCCCTAAACCAGCTCCTGAGGAGATCAGCCTGGGCCTTGTAGGTGTTAGAGCTCAGACAGGGTTGGAGGCCGGGGTCTAATGGGCACGGGGCTGCTTCTGCTGGCAGTGTGTGGTCTGAGGTTCAGCTCCACCCTCCATCTATGGGGTGGGGGGGGGTCTCACCTTTTAATTTCAAGGCGTGAAGCTCCCGGCCCAGCCTGGGCACATGGCAGTGCTCAGTGGATATTCCTTTGTCTCTGTTAAACTGGCTCTTATTTTTGTCCAGCAAGGAAACATGTAGCAGAAGAAAGGCCCTCCAATATGAGACCTGGGAAGGATCCCCAAACACAGGGAACTCATGGAGCAGAGGTGTAGCTGCTACTCAGGACGGCTGTGGGCCTCCCCAGGGGGGGTCACTCCATCTCTCCGGTCCCAGGAGCTTGGGGTGTGTGTGTGTGCTTCTAGGAAGATGGCCCTGTCTTCTTCCAAGGAAGTTTCTCCTGCCTCACAGGAGGAGTTTCAGTTTCTAGTCGCTTTATGATCAGTGTTTGGCTTTTCTCCTTTTGAGCCTGCCATATGAAATACATCATTATGAAATACATCATTATGAAATACATAGTACATAATGATGTATTTCATATTTGCACTGAAGGGGGTCTCATGTCTGAACCCACCCATTGGCATGTCAACGTTTTGTTCTTGCTAAAAGAATCAGCTGGGACTCAAATGTCAGTTAAAAAAAAAAAAACAAAACCGATTTGTCAGCAATGATCTCAAAGTCTCCCATTTGAGGAAGGATAGGTGCCGCCCTTAATAGATGTTGGTGGGCGTGTCGGGGTCAAGGGGCTGGCCTGGGAGTGACAGGCTTGGGGCTGCTTACTGCATGGAAACCCTGGACCTCGATGATCTCATCTGTATGATGAGGTGAGAAGTCCAAGGATCATCAACATCCCCCTGGCTCTGATACTCTGAGACTGTGAAATGAGGTGAAATCTTGCTGAGTGGGAAGACGACCTGTAGCCAAGGACACGGACGTCTTTCCCCCAGTCTCTGCCTAGCTTTCGCTGAAGTGCCGGGAAGTGCTCCTCGCTGGGAGTTCAAGACCTCGCTGTGTGTAACTCTTACCCAGGAAAGCATCTTCTTGCTTTTTTTTTCAGACCATGGAACGTCAGCGCATGAATGAGCTGGGATTTATATCTGTAGGCTTGGCTGCTCTTTGGAGCTTGCTTGGATTTTGAGATATAAATTACACCTGTGAGTGTGTCCTGCTCCAGGACCTGTGTTATTAATTGTTTGAGGTTGAGGATCACAGAGGATCAGATCTGGGGGACCAGGTGAGTCTGGCCAGGGACTGTTTAAAGGCTCTATATTTCCCCTGTTCTTTACCCACTCACACTGGTTCCAGTTGTTTTGAAAAAGAGCAATGGCTCATAGATATGAGTGTGAAGCCTGGGTGAGTTGCCCTTGGCCTTGCCTTCCTCCTGGGCACAGGGTTTAGCATGCACAGGAGTAGCAGGGTGATGGGGGAGGAGAGGGCTAGGACTGGCTTTTAACATCCTAGGTCTGAAAGTGACACAATACCAAGCTCTCTATACAGGCTGCCAGTCCCCTGACACTTCTTTTTCCATGGAAAGAAGCATAGAGACAGTTATACATTTGGGAGTACCTTTGACAATGCCTTAAATTGCCCATAAGGTACAGAGTGCGGAGGCTGGTGTATACAACCCTGGACAAAAATGTGTACTATGAATAGTGCACAGAGCAATGCAGGCATGTCATGAACATATAGGCAGGAAACATTCTGACAATAATTATTGTGATTATATAAAAGAGAGCAAAAGACTGCTTCACACCCACTTGAATGACTATTACTAAAAAAAAGGAGAATAATAGGTGTGGCCAGGATGTGGAGAAATTGGAACCCTTGTGCACTGCTGGTGGGAATGAAAAATGGTGCAGTCATTTTGGAAAACAGCAGTCCCTCAGAAAGCTAAACACAGAATTACTGTAAGATCCAGTGATTCCTCTTGTAGGTGAAGCTAAGTGAAATGTTAGACACGAAAGGACAAATTCTGTATGATTCCACTTTTATGAGGTCCTAGAACAGGCAAATTCATAGAGACAGAGAGTAAAATAGACGTTTCCAGGGGCTGGGGGCAGGAGGAGTGTGGAATTATTGTTTAGTGGGTATAGTTTCTGTTGGGATGATGAAAAAGTTCTGGGGATGGATTGGATGGTGGTGATGGTGGCATAACATTGTGAATGTACTAAATGCCACTTAAAAATGTTTAAAATGGTAAATTTTATGTGTATGGACCACAATAAAAAGGGCAAAAGCGCCAGTGGTTGAATTTGCCTCACTCACCCTCCCTCCAGGGTTGGGGTGGACTCCATCACGTCCCACCTGTGCTTCACCACGGTCCTGTTGGGGGGACATCAGTCCCATTTTATGGGTGAGTAAAGAGGGCGCAAGGAATTTGCCCAAGGTCTGTTATTCTCCTTTAGTTTCTCCCTAACACATACATACGTATTCTCATTTGCATCCACTAGCATATGCATCCTCTCAGGGCAGGGACTTTGTGGGGTCCCTCACCCCAGTATTCCCAGTGCCTGGAACAGTGCCTGGCACACAAGAGACGTTTATAACAAATGAAGACGCAAACTATACTCTTTGAGCTGGTGGGGGGCAGGCACAGAACATGTGCCCCTCTTCCTTCTGGCTCTGCCACCCTGTATTCGGCCTGGATGGGCGAGTGGGGACCCCATAAATGTGAAGCCTTTCATGCTCCAAACCAGGATAAATGGCCTCAGGAGAGCCGCCCCCTGAGCACTGGCACTCTTTCGGTGGCTGCAGGGCCTCCCCCTTGGAGTCACCCGTTTCTAAGTGGCTGGATTCTTCCTAGCCTGCTGCCCCGCCCTGCCTTGACCCTGCCCCAGCACACCTCGGTGTCTGGACAGATGTGGCCTCTTCTCTTACTTTGCTCCCGCTGGACCCAGACTCTTCTGCCTCTCGGTCCTGGGCCCGAGTGGAAGCTCGCCCTGTCCCTCTCAGGGTAGCTGAGAGCCAGAGCCCGGGCACATTTGGGCAGGAGGTGAAAGCTGGCTCCAGGCTAACCTTCGGGCGCCTCGCAGTGGCTTTCTTCTCCCTTGGTGCTTCCTCCCCACCCTTGGAGCTCCCTGGGGCTGACGCCTTACCTTCACTTTCACCCCTGTGTCCAGCACAAGGGCCTGTCCTGTCAAAGCTGATGGCAGATCAAGTTGCCCCCTGCTGACAGGGCAACCGCTGCCGCTAACAGACCCCTGTCCCAGCCCTGGTTTTGGGATGTGTCAGGGTTGTGGAGCTGGCCTGGGAGTGACAGGTTTGGGGTCTGCTTACCTCCTAATGATCTCATCTGCTCAATGAGGTGAGAGGGTCTGAGGGTCACAAACATTCTTCCAGCTCTGACGCTCAGATCATAAAACAAGGTGAAAACATGCTGAGCAGGGGAGATGATCTGTTAGCAAAGGACACAGACACCTTTCCTCCAATCTCTGCTTGGATGACACCCTATGTTCAGGGTCACGGGGTACCACCCATTACTTTGATTTCAACACGGCTCAAAGAGACTCATCTTTTCTCGATCCTGGTCCTCAGTTTAATCTCCTTCTATGACATCACTATCTACCCATCACTCAGATTCAGAACCTCAGAGCAGACTTTGCTTCTAGTTTTCCTTCAGCCCTTCCCAGGTCAGCAGAAGCCCTGCTGTTCCCACTTCCTGGCGTTGCCCTCATCTGCCTCCTCTTTATCACCCCTGTGTCTGTGGCCGACCCCAGGGCTGCCTGCTTATCCTCTGATGCGTGCCATCGACTGCCAACTGACCTCCCCGTCTCTCACCCCTCCACCTGCCGCTCCAGATGCCACACTACAGCCAGGGCGTCGTTCAGAGATATGGACTAAACCATACCACTTTCCAGTGTAAAGGTCAACAGTTCCTGCAGGTACACAGGGCTCTGGGACAATAGCATGCTGGCTGGTAAATGTTTAACAACAGCCGTGCAGGACGAGAGCCCTTATTTGTAGCAAAATTCAATGTATGTACACCAGGTAGGTGAATGTCATGGGAATGTGGTTAATAGGTACTCCAAACTGCTGAGCTCAACTTCAATATTAGATTTGTAAATGGTGCCTACGTACATCCCCATAACCCCTGTGGGTGGTATGACCTCTTACTTCCTAATTAAAATGATCCCTTTATCATTCCTCTCTCAGCGCTAACTCTGTCTTGTTTTTTAAATCTAGTTCACTCTATACCAGCAATTTTCATTATTTCCCAGGGGTGGAGATGTTTCCATGGTGATGCTGGGAATGGTTCAGGTACCCTCAACTCTGACCTACCTAAGGGACTTGTTGGTGGGAGACTTTATCCTGGGATCAATGGGTCGGACGCAGGAGTTGTAACCTCTACTTCTATCTCTTCCCCACACTTCAGTGCAAAAGAAAGTTGCAGAAAGCAGAAGTGAGGTGAGTGGAGAAGGACCTCATGTGGCTTTTTACCCCCTAATAAACCACTTCACCAAATGCTTATATGATTGTTCTGATCAGCATGGCAGCACGCCAGAAGTTCTCACAGAGAGAGAGAGAGAGAGAGAGAGAGAGAGAGAGAGAGAGAGGAGAGCAAGAACATCAATGCGCCATCTCTCTGCTTCCCTTAGAACACAGCTTCTGAGTGAGGGGCTGCATTTGTTGTCTCTTTGGTGTGTGGCATGAGGAGAAAGCTATCCCACACCTACCACTGTTGATTTGTAGAAATTGTATAGTTATATGGTTAATATAGTCAATGCATGTTGACAAACTGGATACTTTGGTGCCAAAGATTGGCTTTTCTGAGTCATCCATAGCCGACCTTGGTATTTAGCAATTTAGTATAGTTAAGAATTTATAGAGCGCCTGTGGTGTGCCTGCCCCTGGGGATGCAGAGATGAATGACATTCCTTGTTATGTCCCAGGAGTTTCTGGTTTGGAAGCTCAGAACTGGGGGAGGCAGGCAAGAATCCTGATTCAGGGAATGCATTTCATAGACACTGCCTCTGTAGGCAAGTTTAGATGTCCACGACTGCATGGGAACCCTTCCTTAGCAAGTCCCTGGCAATGAATTGAGGGTTGGGTTGTAGAATTAGACATGGACTCCACTTTGTCCTTTATAGCCCAGGGCCCCCTCTGCCCACCGAGAGACAGATCTCCATTCAGTTCCTAGGTCCATGATCCTCAAGGAGAGAGCTTTAAAAGGTTTTTGAAAATCGAGGCACAACCAATATACAGTACCATGGAAGATTTTAATCTTTCAGTTTGGAGAATTTTGATAATCATATATATCTATGTAACTATCACTCAAAACAAAGGCTAGAACATTTTCAATCTCCAAGCGAGCTCCCTGTACCCCCCTCCAATCAACCACCCAACCACTGTGTTCTTACTTTTGTGTGTTAAAGATTAGTTTTGACTATTCTAGATTTAATATAAATGGAATCATAAGGTATGTATCCTTTGTGTCTGGCTTCTTAAAAATTTAAGATTCTTCCATTTGGGTTTTTATATCTGTTTTTATTATACCATAATTCATTTACCCATTCATCTGTTATTTCCAGGTTTTAACTGACTATTATGAAGAAAGGTGCTATGAACATTCAAGTACAGTTCTCTTTTGTAGACACAGGTATTTATTTCTTGTGGTAAATACCCATGAGTAGAATTGCTGAGTCATAGGGTAGATGTATGTTTACCTTTATAGAAACTAACAAACAATTCTCTTTAGTGGCAATTTACACTTACAGTTGTGGTGGAGAACTCTGGCTGGGTCTGATTTTAGCCAGATGTGAAATAGAATGTCATCATGGAGAGTTTTAACTCACCCTTTTATTTATTTATTTATTTATTAGTTTTGGCTGTGTTGGGTCTTCGTTGCTGTGTGTGGGCTTTCTCTAGTTGCAGCGAGCGGGGGCTACTCTTTGTTGCGGTGCGTGGGCTTCTCACTGTGGTGGTTTCTCTTATTGCAGAGCACGGGCTCTAGAGCACACGGGCTTCAGTAGATGTGGCGCGTGGGCTCAGTAGTTGTGGCTCGTGGGCTCTAGAGCGCAGGCTCAGTAGTTGTGGCGCATGGGCTTAGTTGCTCCGCAGCATGTGGGATCTTCCTGGACCAGGGCTTGAACCCGTGTCTCCTGCATTGGCAGGCGGATTCTTAACCACTGCGCCACCAGGGAAACCCTTAACTCACACTTGTTTGGCATTTTCACACTATCCTCCTGATGCTCACAGCCTACCCTACCTTCAGGTTTGAGGATATCTTGTTTACAGACCAAGAACCCAATGCTCATAGAGAGTGAGTACCTTGTCCAGTCAGCCAGGTGATACCTGGCACCTCTGGCATTCCAGCCCGGCTCTGGCTGTGTGGTATAATCAAAAATAGACTTTTGATCTTTGTCCCTGGGTCCTGACACAGAGCTCCTAAAACCTTAGGAATTTCTTGAGCGTTTTTTATTATTCATAACAAGCCCCTTTCAACCACACCAGAATTTATGCTAATGAGTTGACCACACCAGAATTTATGCTAATGAGTTGACCACACCAGAATTTATGCTAATGAGTTGACCACACCAGAATTTATGCTAATGAGTTGATTCTTGGCAGCCCCTACAGAGCTTCAGGATGGGGGTTGGTTGCCACGGGAACCAACCACTTGATTAGAAGGTTACAACTTTCAGCTTCACCTTCTGACCTTTGAGTAGGGTAGAGGGTCTGGGGATTGACTTCAATCACCAATGGCCATGATTTAATCCATCATACATCATAAAATTGTACTTGTAAGTAGAGTTGACTCCTTCTAGCAAATTATAAACCTGAGGAGGTCGTGGGAACCCTGAATTTGTAGTCAGCCAGGCAGAAGGGTAGGTCTGGGGACTTCGTTTGCAACTGGTATCTAAAGTGGGGACAGTCTTGTGGGACTGAGCCCTTAATCTGTGGGATCTGCATCGGCTCTGGGTAGTTAGTGTCAGAATTGAATTGAACTGTTGGACCCTCAGTTAGTATCAATGAATCAGAGACCTGGTGTTGGAACGATGTATGTGACCTCAGTTAAAACCATGCAGGCTGACTCTTAGCTGCCCCCTCCTACTGCCCCTCTGTTTTCTTTGGGCACATAGTACTAGGTTGCCCTTTAAACAGTGGGACCTGCGGGTGTTAGAACTGAAGAGTGACGAGAGCCCTCCTCTGAGCCATGTGAATGTGCTGATGCTTGTGTTAAAACAGCAGAATCATGACGTGAGCAGACATCTCCAGGGATTTGCCAGATACAATTTACCAAGCTTCTCAGGACAGACAGTTACCAAGACTGAATTCCAGAATGTGTCACAGAGATAAGGAGGGGAAGCAGACAACATAAATTGCCAACTGTGAGTTGACAGAGATGACATGGAGAAGAAGTCTTATAAGAATACTTTAATGGAAATAGAAATGTCATCAGTGAACAAGACTAAATGACAATGGAGTCGTATTTAGGGACATTTTATGAGTTTTATTAAGTTTTGTGCATTTTAAAATGCTAATAACGGGAAAAGAGGGATAAGATTTTTGTCTCTCATTATTATTTATACATAATAAAAATATCCATTAACGTTGTTGGGACTATTTGCTAGTTTTTTGTTTTTTTGTTTTTTTTTTTTAAAGATTTATTTTATTGATTGATGATTGATTGCTATGTTGGGTCTTCGTTTCTGTGCTAGGGCTTTCTCTAGTTACGGCAAGCGGGGGCCACTCTTCATCGCGGTGCGCGGGCCTCTCACTATCGCAGCCTCTCTTGTTGCGGAGAACAGGCTCCAGACGTGCAGGCTCAGCAGTTGTGGCTCACGGGTCCAGTTGCTCCGCAGCATGTGGGATCCTCCCAGACCAGGGCGCGAACCCGTGTTCCCTGCATTAGCAGGCAGATTCCCAACCACTGCGCCACCAGGGAAGCCCTATTTGCTAGTTTTATCTTTTTCAGAAGTGATGTTTTCCCAGAGTGTCTAAGACTTCTTCTCTCATACTGAGTTGTTGAACCTGGAGTACATTGCAGTTTAGACTCTGAAGCTGACTTTATCACGAGGATATCTGGGTACTGACACTAAGCTGTGAAGACAACCCTTCCCATTACCTGTGCATGAAAGCCGCTGGGGAACTCCTGATGCCTTGAGACTACACAGTTGCGTGAGCACATACTGTGGAGAACCACGCAATGCAGAAATTTCAGTTCCATGCGTTTTTGCAGGAGGTGGCCTCGCACATCATCTCTTTTCACCACTCGTTAGGAGAGGAGAAGCTCAGTTCTGGAGAGGTGAAACACTTGCTTAAGTCCAGCTGGTCACTGGCAGGGGTGGGAGGAGAATGCCATCTCCTTGGACTTTCGCTGCTGTGTGGGATGCAGTTTGTGGGGCAATGCCTTGCCTTTAGAGAGAAAGGAAAGAAAGAGAGAGTGATGTCTTAGGAAAATAAAAGCTCCAATCTATTGAGCATTTACCATGTGTCAGGACTCTGTCAATGCTTTTCGCATCCACAACCCTAAGGAGAGAAGACTGAGCCTGGGAAAGGCGAAGTGAGCTCTCCAAGGTCAGAGGTCAAGCGAGTGGGCATCTGCCATGTGATCTGTCTGTACAGCAGCCCAGGGTTGTAAATGCTGCCCTCCCCCTGGTTCAGAGTCTCACTTATCCTCATTGTCCAGATGATGACATGACTTGGGTCTTCCCGGCCTCAGTATTCCAGAATCCGTTGTCAGCTCATTTTTAGGCTGGTCCCTGATCACCCAAGGACCACTTGCCAGTTGTCCTTGTGGAGGAAGGTCAGGCTCACCCTGAATCATGCACCTTTATTTTCTCGGGTTTTTGCTGAAGCTCTGAAAAGGGGATGGGACACACGGAACACGACTGTTCCAGGGTGACCGTGTTCAAGCCCACCTTTTACGCACCTCCAGCATCGGCAGCCTCCTCTTGGTCTGTCCATGGCTCTGTTTTCCAGTGGCTGAAGGAACACGTGCCGTCTGTTTTGACGCATGTTCTGTGTCTTCCCAGAGCCCCCGTGCCACGCGCAGGCCTGGGAACTGCGTAGTCCCCCAGACACAGAGAAGTCTTCCAGCCGCAGGCAGACAGCCTAGGAAGGGAACATCCCTGGCCCAGCAATGAGCCCTTCTAGTTCCTGGAGCCAGGAATCAGAGCAAACCTGCTTTTAACAAGGCTTTCCTGGCCTTGGCTTTAAATCTGCAATCTGGGGAGAGAAAGAGTTGGATCCACAAGGACTTGGAGGCCAGAGCAAGTATTTGGTGAGGCTTTCACATTTCACACGTGCTCCTTTTGCACGAGCCCCACCTTCCATCTAACACCCTGACCAGGAGCCTGGGGGTGGGCTCATCTTCCACACCCAATTGTTTCCTTGCCTTCTTTAGCACTTTGATCCATCCCCTTCTCAGCACACTCACTGCTCCTGCCTCAGCTTAGGCACTAATCATTTCTCACCTCGATGACTGAAATGGCCTCAGATAGGGTCCCCTGTGGCCTGTATTCCCTGCTCCCTCTTGTCCTGGGTGTCTTGCCCTCTTTACTCATGCAGCGAGAGTTCTTAGGTTGGAAGCAACAAGGACCTATTCTAGTAACTTAAACAGAAGAGGATACATTGGAAGGATGCAAGCTTGTCCAGGGGTTGGAAGGGAGGGCTGGTAGGCCAGGCCTGGAGCAGGCAGATAGATGTCCAGGGTCTCACTGGAGAGAACAAACCCACCTCCCCTGACTTTACTTTTGCAAATCAAATGTCCACTACAGTTGCCAACTTTCAGATAGTGTCTTGGGGAGGGAGCAGAGTCTGGCTGAGGACATGACTTCCCAGGGCCCTGAGTGAAGGATTTGGGAGTAAGGGAATGAGGTGATGGGCAGTGTCTTTGGGAGTAAAATGAAATCAAAGCTCAGAGGGCCATGCAAACCATTCATCAACTGGAAGAAGTGAGGCAGGGAGAGAGAGGGAGGGAGGAAGGAAGGGTAGGAAGGAGGGAGAGAGAGGAGACAAAGAAGGCAAAAAGATTAATGCGAAAGGAAGGAAAGAAGGGAGTAGAGTGGAGAAAAGACGAGCTCTGAAATTTGAGACAGTGGTTAGAACCCAGGAAGCCTGGCCAGGCATCAGGAGGTTTGAAGCAGAGGGTGGGAGGTGGCCCCAGGGGAAATTCTTTGAGCTGCAGGGAGGGGCCTCTGGAGCACTGGGTGGGGGATTTGAGGCCTCGGGTGTGGATAAGAAGAGATTCTCTAAGGACACCCACCCAGAGCCACGCTGGGCACTAGGGGAGCAGGAGGAGTGAGTCACAGGCCTGTCCTCAGCGCCCACAGGGTGGCAGGGACCCCAAGACCAGCCAAGAGATTCGAGAGCAACCGAGGACAGGACAGGATGCAAAGAGCTAAGTCTGTTGAGCCCTACATTGTTCTCGGTCCTCTGCAAGGTGGGCATCCCCAAACCTCCTCACAGGTGAGGACGAGCAGACCCAGAGAGCTCGAGAGCCTTCCTCAACACCCACAGCTAGACAGCAGCACCACTGGGGGCTGGGCGCAGGGGCGTCTGCTCCCGCCAGCACTGTGCTTTCCTCCACACTACGTGTGCAGCCTCTGAACGACGCTGATCCGGATCTGAGGCTCAGGGAGGCCGAGGCAGGAGGTGGAGAGCGCAGCTTCGCGGGTAAGGGGGCGTTTGTGCTGGGCAGCGGTGCACTGCATCGAGGCAGCCGTCCCCTCCCCGGCCCAGGTGCACCCGGCTCCTTCTCAGAAACCCCTTCTCTGCAGGTGGGTGTGCAGCAAGGAAGTGGTGGGGGCGTCCTTACCTCCCCCAAGCTGGCCTTTCAGTGTCACCAGGCTGCTCCCTCCCAGGTTTCAGCACATTGCCCAGCCGTTGATTGCTCCAGGGCCTGCAGGAATGGGTCCCATGACCTGGCTGTTTTCTCAACCCAGGGCGGTCACAAGGGGTTGTTTTGTTTTCCGCTGCGCTATTAACTCAAACCGTGCTGTGTGGCATCTCATTTTGGCTTTCAAGCACCTGTTTTATCCCACCCCCCAGGCTTGCCTCCATTGTCATACCTTTCAATATGCCATCTGGAAGTCCTATAACCATTCTGAAAGACAAGGGACCTTGTTCTTTGGAATTCTCTGCTCCTTTCCTAATTAGGAGTCAGTGGATTGAACATAAGCGAGCCCTTAGATCTATTGGAAATGCCAAGTTCAGATGATTCTGAATTTTCACTTAGATATTTTCTCGGTCTTGGCCCAGCCTTACAAATAAATAAACATTTGAACGTTACCCAGTTACTTTGTTTGATATGGTTGGATAGAAGACCTGTCTCTCACAATTGATAATTCAGGCCTCAGTGTGGCTTCGGTGAATTCTTTGATTTGACTATGGCTCTGATTAATCAGAGAATTGTATGCTTTCTTCCTTTTGGAAAGATCCTTCCCACGGCCCAACTTTACATGTGTGAATGTAAAAATGAAACTGGACTTGGTGACACAGAGCATCGTCACTCCCACAGCTGGTGAGGGACGTTTCTCCTGGGGTCTCCGCTCCACGCAGGAAGGAGAGCTGCAGCTCTGGGGACTAGAGCCAGGAGTAGTGACCCTCATGGTCATACACTCACTGGGGTGGCAATTTGAGCAAAGCATTTGCACTCAGAAGATGACCATGAACTGCAGTGGGTGGAGCTAGGACCCCATATTGGCGGGGTGGGGGACACAGAGGGACCCTGCTGGCCTGGGGGCTGGAGGTTGTCTCTGACCCTGCGGGGCTGTGTGTTCCACCAGCCCGTACTGTGGCAGCATCGCCACAGACACAGAGGTCATCGCTTGTATTTTATGATCGCTCACATTTTGTCCATGGGACCCCCAGTGTGTGGAGTAAGTTCTGCCTGGCTGATTCTCCTGCTCTTGTTTTCTATATCTGCTTACTTTAAGGGAGTGAGAAGAACTGGCCACAAACAGTGGGTGCGTTTCAAGCGCCATCCTGGGCGGGCGGGAGGACAGGCCACTTTCACACAGGTGCAATTTTAAGTTTCATTCCTAGGCCAAGGCCTTGGCCTGTCCTCCACTGCTTCTGGTCTTCTTCTTCCTGGCCCATCAGCAGGGACCGAGACTTTCCTCCGCATTTTAAAGGTCCACACCCTGCAGCCTGTGCTGCTGATTTTTCACCCCATCTCACGCCCCAAATCTTTTCTTCTCTCCTCTTCCTGTAACCATATTGCTTTTACAAACCCCGGCACCAATGCTGTGCTCACTCAAGGCACATTGAGAAACTAAAGGGCCACATGTAGACAAATTGGGCTGATGTGGATGGAGCCAGGCCTGGAGCTGAGACCTGGATGCATCATACGTAAGCATGTATGGGAAAGTGGAAAAGCACCTTTAGGTAAAAGAGGAACTTCATTCCCTGCAGAACTGGGAGAGAGATGGGGGGCCAGATCCCAGTTATAGAGCCCCAGACATGGCTGGGGACCACGGTGGGCCCAGGCCTTATCTCTAAGGCGGGATAAGAGCTGTGGTTATCCAAAACGCTCCTCTTCCCCAATTCATTCACCTCATTATGAAGATGCGGCTAATCTGATTTTGGCCTTTGTTTTCATCTAACAGTCTAGGAATGTAGGTGAAGCCCACCGTTTTTCTTAGTGCTGTCCTTTTTATTAATTGACATTTACTTATCATCCCTGGAGGCTGGAAGAGCAGAGTTCATCAGAGGCAAAACCACTCTCTGCTAGCAAGACCGGGTGGATCTAGTTAACTGAAATGTACTTGTCTATGTCTAAGTATAAACAGACATTTATGTCTAGATGGGAACATGTCACTGCAAAAACAGGACCACGGTGCCAGATCTGAAGTTAGAGTTCATCCTTGTCTCACGTAAGCAGGAGGAGTCAGCACGTTCCCATCAATCAAACATCTCACAGCTTCCCTTACCTGCTCTAATTGGACATGGAATTCTTTCTATTTTTTTTTTTAAGTTTTATTGAAGTATAGTCAATTTACAATGTTGTGTTAACTTCTGCTATACAGTAAAGAGGTTCAGTTATATATATATATTCTTTTTCATATTCTTTTCCAATATGGTTTATCACAAGATACTGAATATAGTTCTCTGCGCTATACAGTAGGACCTTGCTGTTTATCCATCTTATATATAATAGTTTGCATCTGCTAATCCCAAACTCCCAATCCAGCCCTCCTCCACCCCCCCTCCCCCTTGGCAACCACAATCTGTTCTCTAGGACATGGAATTCTTACAGTTACTCCCCTTAGGAAAAGTGACTTCTGTGTACAACATCCAGCTCTGAGGGGGGAACAAAGTCTCTGCTTTGCAGAACACGTAGAATGCATTGTATCCAACACACAAGAATGTTTTGGAAATGATAGATATGAGAAATGTCAGAAATTATTATTACTATTATTATTATTATGCCTACATGTATGTATATAGAGACCCTAGCTTTCATCCTAAAATGCATTGACTTTTAAGTACGTATAACCAAAAACTATCTGGGCCTGCTTGCCTTGTCGTGAAGGTCCAGTCTTAGCACTGTGATGAATCAAAAGAAATGCAGTTTCAACTCCAAAAGCATTTCAGAGTAACAGAAGACTTGAAGCCTTTTGGTGGGCTAGCATATGGGAAACACAAAACACAGCATAAGGTCTCACAGAATCTTCAGGAGTGTTTCATTGCGGTCCTTGCCATCACGGTTTCTCCCTCAGCCCCTCTCACAAACCACGGTCCCTCTTCTGGTCTCTCCTAAAATCTCGGGCCCACCCCCCTTTCACAACCACTTTCCACCTCCACAGCTACCGTGCTGGTCCCCTGGCTGAATACATAAATGATTCAGGATCCATTCACGCTGCCAATAAAAGTGAAATACAGGAAAGGTTATGAACACTTTATGCCATATTTTTATCTTTGTGACATATATTGCAAAACCCAGGCAAGTTGGGTCCAAAACTTTCTTTGGACCACATGTGAGGAGTTGCATCTTAATAACCCCTTGCAAAAACCTTCTGTGGGGCACACAGGGAAAGGAACTTCAGCCCTATTTACCCATGAGGAAACAAAGGTTCAGAGGGGTGATTTGACTTGTCCAAATCACTGAGTCCTCCAAGGGTGGCGCCCGGTCTTAAACTCAGGTCTTCTGGCTCCAAGTTTAAGGCTGTGTCCACTAATTCTCAGAAAGCAGGAACTGAGCCTTAGAGTTGATCTTTGGGTCATGCATGGTACAACGGGAATCACAGCTGCACGGGGAATACACGTAGTTTTGTTTTGCTGCACAAGCTGGCAGTGTTTCTAGCAGTAACACTGGCTGAGGGGTGAGCTGGGCCAGGCTGAGAGTGAGGTTAGGGAGCTACCTTTGGGATTCAGGCTAGTGATCCTTAACTCACTCACGCTGCATAAGCCCAGCAAGAGGAACACTACCTTCTAGCCACCCTAGTCAGGCCCCACTAAGACTACTGGTCCCTTAGCACCCAAAGCAGCTTTTCTTGATGGAATGCAAACAATTCCCTGCCTGGGGCCCTGCCAAACCTTAGCAGAATTAAATGTGACATTCAGTTCCAGATTAATGCAAGTTGGAACAGTTTTGCTGAAGGCGTAGACTTTTGTTTGTTTGTTTATTCATTAACTTACTGAGACCCCGAATCTGCTTTAATGACCTGGTTTTGGATTTCTGCATGAAAGATGCATGAGCACAATTCGTGTGATTTGTATAAGGGCTATCCATAATAATTCTATTAACTCTGGCACCTTCTTCTATTTCTTTAAAGTTTGTTTCTTCCTTTTAAGCTTCATCCCAGGAATTTGGGCTGGAATTCAGGGATTCATAGAACTTCACAGTGTGAGAGGAGAGGAAGTGTCCTAGCTGCTCCCTGAATCCTCTCTATGAAATTCCCACCAAGGGTCCTCCAGCTTGAATCTCCTCCCGCTGTTCATGGGGAACTTCCTACCTTACAGAGCAGTTCATTTCCCCTCCAACAACACTGTCTGAATGTCTGTCTCGAACTGATTCAAGATATGTAAAACTTGGGTGGAAGAGTTACTGGGTCTGTGTTTTCACAAGCCCTCCAGGGGATTCCCAAACATGCTAAAGTTTGAGACCCACTGCTCTACAGAGCACTGTCTTTCTGATCTATGACTGTGTGATAGTTACTTTTATGTGTCAGCTTGGCTGAGCCATGGTGCTTAGTTGTTTGGTCAAAAACTAGTCTAGGTGTTGCTGTGCAGGTCCTTTTTAGATTTAAATCAGTAGACTTTGGGTAAATCAGACTACTCTTTATAATGTGGGTGGGCCTCATCCAATCAGTTGAAGGGTTTACGAGAAAAGACGGAGGTCCCCTGGGGAGAAATGAATTCTGCCTCTGGACTGCCCTGGAACTCAAGACTGCAGTGTCAACTCCCGCCAGAATTTTTCTGCCAGCCTGCCCTGTGAATTTCAAACTTGACGGCACCCACAATCATGTGAACCGATTCCTTAAAAATCTCTTCTCCCTTCCCCTCCACTCCCCTCCCCTTCCCCTTTTCCTTCCCTCCTCTCCCTATCTCTCTTTCTCTCTGTTTCTCTGTCCACCTATTGGCTCTGTTTCTCTGGAGAATTCCAACAAATACAAACAACGTTAGAATCCAGTCTGCAATCTTTCTCACTTAGCCCAAACTTGGCTGCACAATCTTCGTCGGTACAAGACTCCAGACAGCTATTTTATTAGGCAGGAGTTAGTACAGGCATGGAATTTAATAGCGATCCAGGATTTAAAATATTAACTAGGAGCTTAAATTTTTGTAGGTAGATTTGGCAGAAACCATTTGATTTGGGTCATTCCTTGGAAGCTTCTTTATGGAAAAAAATTCTAGCTTTCTGTGAGTAGTTTAAAACCAGATGGATCTGAATTGGAATCCCCACTGTCACTTAACATGTGTGAGTCACATTTTCCTCATCGGAACACGGTTACTAAGTTTCTTTTTCCTTTTGTGGCGTTAATAAAGCTTGTAGGTAGCATATCCAAAGCGACAATTTATGTCAGGCTTAAGGTAGGCATTCAGTGAGTGGGAGCTATTATTATTTCAGCTGTTACTTCTAACAGTGGAGGTAAATGAGAAAGATAGTACTGTCAACTGGAAGTTCTAGGTAACTGTTCTCTGGTTAATCCTGGATTTATTGTAATGTGATACCTTTTTCTGCCTTTTATTTCTTTCCCTTGCCCTGTTGGATTTACTAGAACCTCCAGAAGAATGTTGAGTAGAAGTTGTAAGAATGGACATCCTTGTTTTGATCTTGATCTTAGGGGGAAACATTTAGCCTTCTACCACTAACTGTAATATGAATGGTAGGTTTATCATAGAGGTCCTCTACCAGATTGAGGAAATTCCTTCTATTTCTGGTTTTCTTAGAGTTATTATGAGGAATGGAAGTTGGATTTTTGAAAATTTTTTACTATGTCTATTGCGATGCTTATATGGTTTTTCTTTATTAAATTTATAAATATGGTAAATTACATTGATTGATTTTTCAAATCATAAACTAACCTTGCATTCCTGGAATATACCTCACTTGGTCATGATGGATTATATTTTTATGTTGCTAGATTTCAGTTGCTAAAGTTTTGTTTGGCTTAAAAAATTATTTTTTCTTTTTTTGCTTTCGTATTCATAGGGATATCATCGGTCTGTAGTTTTCTTGTAATGTCTGTGTCTGGGTTTGTTATCTGGATAATGCTGGCTTCTTAGAATGGGTTGAGAAGTATTTCCTCCTTTACAATTTTCTGGAAGAGTTTATATAGAATTGGTATTAGTTTTTTTCCTCAAATATTTGAGGAATAAATAAAGCCATTTGAGGAGTAATAAAGCCATCTGGACCTGGAGTTTTCTTTGTGAGAAGATTTTAAAGTAAAAATTCAATTAAAAATAGATACAAGGCTCTTTCAGGTTATCTCTTTACTCCTGAGTGAGCATGGATAATGTCTTTCAAGGAATTTGTCCATTTTATCTAACTTGTTGAATATATGGGCCTCAGGATTTTCATAATATTCTCTTATTTTATTTTTAACATCTGTTGAGTCTACAATTATGTCATAACTCCCATTCCTGATATTAGTAATTTGGACCTTTTCTCTTTTTTTGGTCGTCAATCTGACTAGAGGTTTATCAATTTTATGATTTTCCAAAAAAACAAAACAAAACAAAACCCAACAAACAACAACAGCAAAAAACCCCAAAAACAACCCCTACAGCTTTTAATTTCATTGATCTTTTTCTCTTGTTTTCTGTTTTCTATTCCACTGATTTATGCCCTGATCTTTATTTTTTTCCTTTCTTCTGCTTACTTGGAGTTCAATTTGCTTTTCCTTTCTATTTTTTTTTTTAAATGTGGAAGCTGAGATCATAGATTTGAGACTTTCTTCTTTTCTAACCTATTTTAGTGCTATAAATTTCCCTCCAAGTATTTCTTTGTCCACAACCCATCAGTTTTGATATGTTATGTTTTGGCACTCAATCCACTGATAGAGTTTTCTTCCCAGTATGAGCCATTTTCCCTGCCTCTTTGCATGTGTGGTCATTTTTTACTGGATGCCAGACATTGTTACTTTTTTCTTGTTGTGTGCAAGATATTTTTGTTTCCCTGTATGCATTTTTGACCTTTGTCTGGGACACAGTTAAGTTACTTAGAAACAGTTAGATCCTGTCAAGTCATGCCTTTAAACTTTCTTAGGGGGAATTGGAGCTGCGTTTACTGTAGGGGTACTTGTTTCCCACTCCTGAACCTAATGCCTCATGGTATGTGAGGTTTCCAGCCTGGCTGGTGGGAAGATACACTATTCTGGTTCTGTGTGGACGCTGGATCTTCTTCTCTCTCATCCTGTCAGGCGGTTCTTTCCCAGGTTCTGGTACACTTGTGCCGATCAGTACTCTGCTGGATACTTTGCGGTTTTTTGGAGTTGTCTCTCTATGCAGTTCCCTCTTCCCTCAGGAACTCTGTATCTGTCTTGGTTTCTTTGGACTCTCAGCTTTGTCTTCTCAACTCATGGAGTCTGTGAGCTGTCCAGGGTCCCCTCTCTGTGCTGTGGCCTGGAAACTCTCTGGGCAGTGAGGTGGCCAATGATAGGAATCATCTGTTTGCCGACTCTCAGGGATCACAGACCATCCGGTCTATGGGCTTTGTCTTAAAAACTAAGTTTCAGATTGGAGGATAAATCTGGTCCCTTTTACCCCATATTGGGCATTTAAACCTTTTAACAATCTTACAGGTAAGGCCTATTTTACCCCCACTTTACAGATGAGAAAACTTCTGCAGGGCGATTTTAAGTGACTTTCCAAGGTCACCAACTAGAAAGCGGCAGTGTCTGAGTGGAGCCCAGCTTCAGGCGGCTGTCAGCGTCTGGGCTCCGTCAGCAGAGGTTGTGGTATGGCCAGTGTCCACTAGAGGGTAGCAGAGGTCCAGTATGGTTTGGAGAAACGCAGTGGCTTTGTTTCCCTGTGGCTTCTTTCACTTTTTCTTGGCTCCTATCCTCTCACTGCTTTTGTGTCCTCTCCTGGTGATTTCTTAGCTTTAAGCTTTATTGCCTCATGACTTTGCTTCTTGGATGGTAGGCTGAGACGAAGCCCCAGAACCACTGCCCTGAGGGCAGCAGGTTACAGACCCTGGGCAACGGGGTCTGAGCTGAGAGGCAGCTGCATGAGGCCAACCACAGAGGACACGTGGTGTGGAAAAGCTGGATTTCCCTTCACTCTCCAGCGTAACTTATACAAAATGGTATGGGTTTTAAAAACAGGTTTACAGGCTTTCACGAGCTAAAGTCTGGTTACAGCTTCAAGTGGGCGTGGCTGACTAGTGGTTCTCTGGCTCCGTGCTCTCCACCTCACAGTGATGACAAGGTGGGATAGTTACTGCCCTTATTTAAAAAAGGTTTGCTTTACTAGACCTTGATGAAATATATAAAAATGGTTAAGTGCCATAAACTCATTCTTTATGTAGACTGTTCAAGGAACTGATATCAATCAGTTCCTCTTGTTGAAAGTTCTGGAACTTCAACAAGCCATCTGCTGAATGCAGAGGCAGCCCTCCTGACATCTGGGAGTGGATGCCTTCCTGTCACTTTTCTCCAGGCACAAATGCAGACCCTAGAGGGACAAAGGGAAGCAGAAGTCACTAGAAACCTTAACAGAATGCAGCTGCACAGAGACCACCAGACTCCCAGACACGCATGTTCGCCCCTCTTGGATCTGGGCTCCTGCTGGGTTCACCTTTTACCCCCTGGAGCTCACCCAGCTCAGAGCCAGTGCCAATACGCATTCTTAATAAAACAACATATTTGAGAGACATTATGTTCTCTTTCCTCATACCCACGGCATCATGACCTCAAAGACCTTCAACGTTTATTTATTTACTCATTAATGCAAATGTATTTATAGATCCCATGCTGATACAGTGGTGTGCAAAACAGACACCGTCGCTGTGTTTATAGAGCTTGACATCAAGCAGGAGGATGGATGCAAAGGGTGCAAGGGGCATGGAGCCAGGAGGCCCTCCTGGGGCCTGGGGTCAGGAAAGACTTGCTGGAGAAATGAGCTCTAAGCCTGCAGGTGGGACGCGCAGGGTGGGGGGCAGGGAGGAGCCTCGGGTGAGCAGACAGTTCCTGCAGAGGGTGTGCAGGGAGGAGCCGTGGACGGCCTCTCCGGCCGGCAGGGCCTGGGACCCTGTGAGCTTCTGCTGAGGGCCTTTGCTCAGGGTTTTGCAGGGAAGCAAAATCACTCTAGGTATTTTGAGTAGAGAGAGAGATTTACTATGGGCAACTGGGGGCTTTTTGAACCGTGGGAGAGACTGGGGAAGTGAAGGTCGGGAAGACTTCCTTAGGGCTTCCAGAACAGATAGGGAGGGGACCCTGGGGCCTGCAGTCCCAAAGCAGGTGTTGTCAGGACACCTGCAAACCTGAGAGCTGGCTGCCTGTGGGTGTCACCTACCTGCGGCACCCAGAGGACGATTCTCAGGAGAAGCCCTGGGAGGCAGAGAGAGCACCACCCATAAGCAGCTGCAGGACGAGTTTTCTCCACTTCCGCACCAGATCCCAGTGCCCGTGTTACCAACGGAAGCTAACCTGGACCCGTTGCGACAGTGATTCTGTGGCCCCAGGTGTATCCCTGCGAAGCAGAGGACAGTGTAGCAGAGACAGGGAGATGCTGCTGACAATCGACAATCCAGAAAAATCAGTTTTGGAGGAGGAACTGGGCTCGTGTCCCCTGTCACTAACTGACTGTGTACCTCTCTCCAGATCTCAGCTTCCTCCTCTGGAAAGTGGGGTGACAATATTACCTGCTTAATGTGTGTCATCAAACATCAGACAAGGTGACATAAGTAAAGTTCTTAGCACAGTGCTGGGCATGTAGGTTTCAATGATTTCTGGTTATTATTATTATTATTGTTAGTAATGTTTATGTTATTATATATTGAAAAAAAAGTTGAAAACCATTAATGGATTTTAAAAGCAGAACAGAAATAGGCTCAGAAATAGGCAGTAGTTTTAGGCTGTCACCGGGAGTGACAACCACACGTGCCGAGCTGACTAACTCTGTGGCCAGGACCACCAGGGTGAGGCCCAGAGCACATCCTGCGGGGCCATTCAACTCCCACAGCCTATCAAGTTCTTGTGAGTCTTCAACACGTTCAAATAGACCACGTGCATGAGGCGTGTGGAGTGGGCAGGATTATTTCCTCCCTTTTGGCCCAATGAGAATTTGCCTTTCTCCATGGGCCACTGTTTCTAAAACTCTGTCCATGGAGTTCAAATGGTGTAGTTTGCTTAGTTCCTGAACTGTTTCAGGAGGTTGCTCTGGCTTACTTCTTTTTGCATCTGGCGGGTGGCATGGGGCCACAGGAGCCTCTGAACGGGATTTGTACTCCTAGTTTGGGGCATGGTAGCAATGCAATTCTGGGAGTATCTGTCTTGGAGAAACAGCCCCTGAACAAGGGTGGGGATGGGATGGACCCCTGAACAAGGCAGATGTGGAGTCACGGCTGAGCCAGATGGGCAGGGGTCCAAAGGCAACGTTCACAGGCCCAACAGGGAGATTTCACTCAAAAAACTAAAAAGGAACCAGCTCCCAGGGGCACAACTACACAGAAACTAAAGGCCCAGACAACTAAAGCCTCCAGACTCCATCTGGAGTGTGGCTGCTGGTGGGAAGGAAGATCTAAACCCTCCGCTGGCTCGGAGGTCCTGGGGGTCTGAGCCTGCAGGAGGAAGGTCTGGAGTTCCCGTGGGAAAGATGCTGTTCTGAACCCTGTTCTGTGAGGACCATTTAACCCCCACACCAACTCTAGGAAGCAGGTGCTGTTATTATCTCCAGTGACAAATGAAGAAACCGAGGTTCAGAGAGGCTAAGACACCCACCTCAGGTCACACAGCTGGTGAGTCGGATGGCTGGTGCCCCAGTAACCTGGCTCTGGAGAATGAGTCGGGCACCATGCTCCCCCGCAGATGCATCTGTGCACTTTCTCATCCGCATGCTCTAGAGTCGTCTTGAGGGCAGTGCTCTTCAAAGGCCCATCTGCGGAATTTGTGGGCCTTCGAACCATTCATTGATCATAAAAGACAATCAGCCTGGAGAGAGGGCAGGGCTGTTCTGTGGGGAAGAATGTGCCTAAGACAGCGCCAGATGTAGCCCAGTACAGGGCCCTGAGCGCTGCGTGTGTGTGAGTGTGAGTGCATGTGTGCGCATGTGTGTCTATACACTCCGGAAAAGGCAAGCACCAGCTCTGGCAAAGGCTGGAAGCTAAAGATGCAAACACACTGGATATCTGCCTGACAAAGCCAGTTATTTCTGTGTATTCATTTGTTCTTTATCATTTTAATGGAGGCAACATTGACCCTGAGGGAATAAGTTTAGAAATGAAGCCTCTGTGTTTTGTGATTTTACTGGCATTTAGTAATCACGCGTGCGCACGCCCCCCTTCCCCCTCCCCACCCCCAACACACACACAGAGTGTCAGAGACACAGGCAACTGGAATCACAGAATCTCACTTCTAACTTGAACGACTTTTCCTCTGAATGAGCTTAAATGTGTCTTCCTGAATTGTCCGTGTGTTAGGCCTGGCTCCTGGCTCCAAGCCTTTGCTTCCTTATCTGAAAACCTGTTTCTCAGGGGTGTGCTGAGGGTTAGCGAAGGAGCAGGTGTCAGGCCTGGCATCCTTGCAGGCCACCCATGTCGGCTCACTCTACACTCTGTGATTCCCCACCCAGCGCCTGGCGGGGTGTGTGTCACTTTTCTAGGGCACCGTGAGAAGCCTGAGTGCCCTATAACGTAGGACGCTGCTTTCTTATGGAGGTGATAGGCCCCCCAAGGCGTTAGAAGAGGGACTCAGCGTGTTCAATAGCTTCTTCTTTCCGACGTCCCTTTCTGCAGTCCTCTGGCCATCTGGCATCTCTGCACTGGGCCTGCCTGCTCAGAAGTGGGAGAGTGGAAGTCCAGCCATCAGGAGGAGTATCTGCTCCCTTTCTTCTTTCCTTCTATCCCAGGCTCCAGCCCTGGTCGGCCTGTCCTGACCCGGCAGGGGTCCCACAGTAGGGAAGGGGAGAATTGGTTGGGGTGACATGTGTCCCATCACACGGGGACTGCCAGGGTGAGGCGGGAGAGGCTCCCCAGCATCACCTGCCCTGCACTCCCCAGTTCTAGTTCTCCTTTAATGTTTTCTTTATGAGGATAACCCAGCCCATGTATGTATGGGCACCTTGATAGTTTTCTCCCAGTTAAGAGAAAACTCTGCTATCTTTTATTCTCAGGGCTCCTGTTCTGAGGAAAGATCTATTTAACCTGAATTTATAACTTTATTTCAGAATGTTGCCAAGGGCATCTGAGATGATGTGACCCATAAGAATACAGGGCAGGGCTTCCCTGGTGGCGCAGTGGTTGAGAATCTGCTTGCCAATGCAGGGCACACGGGTTCGAGCCCTGGTCCGGGAAGATCCCACATGCCGCGGAGCGACTGGGCCCGTGAGCCATAATTACTGAGCCTGCGTGTCTGGAGCCTGTGCTCCGCAACAAGAGAGGCCGCGATAGTGAGAGGCCCGCGCACCGCGATGAAGAGTGGCCCCCGCTCGCCACAACTAGAGAAAGCCCTCGCACAGAAACAAAGACCCAACACAGCCATAAATAAAATAAATAAATAAAATTAAAATAAAAATTCTTTAAAAAAAAAAAAAAAAGAATACAGGGCAGCCCATCCCCGCCTCTCCATCCCAGCCACAGGGACGGGAGAGCTCAGAGAGCTCAGGTTGGTAAGTTCTCGCTAGTCAGACCTCTGTGCCTCCTGTTGCCTAAAGTCTAGTCAGTACTGGGACTGGGACTTGAGTTCCTGTGGTCTGAATGAGGCCCCCGACCCCTAGAAGGGCAGTGGGCAGGCAGTTCTCCTCGGAGTGTGCATGTAGCAGGTACTGGACAACGCAAGCTGAACATGACATGGTCTGATCCCTGAATTTCGTCTTACAGATGATCAAACTGGGACCCAACCATCTCTACTTCCACTCTGCCGTGGAGTGGATAAAATGTAATCATAAAGTGGCAGGGATGAAGGTCACTGCTGTCCAGTCCCACCAAGTTCAGAGGCTGGGGGCTTCCCATTGTATCCCACGTCTGTTCCTCTGGGTGTCAGGGATGGCAGCCTCCGTCCCAAGGGACACGTGAAAGTTGGAAAAGATGCTCAGTAGATGAAACAGTCTGGGTGAGAGGCTGCAAAACCCCCATGGGTTGGTGGGAATCATTTCTGCGTGCAGCATGGGGACCCCTGCCTCGGGGTGGACCTCACTTGTCAACAGTGAAAGCAACAGCTCACTTAGCTTTTCAACCCAGGGGATGTGCAGGCCACTCAGAAGATTACCATCCAGTCAGTGGCTCCCTGGCGCTGGATGGAAGGTTCTTTCAATATTGACACTTTGTGATCTTCTCTCTTTTTGGTCCCCCAGGCCCCAACCTCCTTCCTTCTAGGCCAAGGGCTGCGGCTCATCTATTCTCCCCAGATCTAGGCCCACCTCTTTTTTTTCCCTCTAATCTGTTGTATGGGAAGAAAGTTATCCCTGCTTCCCAGAGGGTGAGGAGTCCCCTTTAGAGGCCCAATTTGTCTTACCATGACTTGGCTCTTGTAAATCAACAGTTTTGCCTTTTTCACTACTGTCTAATATGTGAGTGTTGAGACCTAGCTTAGGAGTTCAAAAAACTGAATACTGAATATTTTATTTTCTTGTGTTCCAATAATATATCTGAAATGTATTGGGGGGATGACCTGAGCATAGTGACTGATTCTCCTAAAGGGTCTAGTGCACAGTCCTGTTTGTCATGGCTGGCCAACCCCTTTGGGAAGTGGGCTGCAGCCATCTCCCTGCAGATAATGGTGCAAGTTCAGTGCAATTATCTCTACCCCACAAGTCATCTGGCTCTCCCCATTTTTTCCATGGATGTGTTTATAAGCCACCTTAGACGGATGATAGCTTTGTAAAAGCCTCATGAAGAATCCCCGCAATCTACCCATAACCTCTAATGCACAGATAATAATGTCCCCAGAAGGCAATGTGGTGGAGTGGGGATGGCACCGCCCGGTAGCTGCCAGCCTGCCTTGGCTCCTCCCCGCCCCTACTCCGCAGCCTTGCAAATTGCATGCACTGTTTAAGCCTCAGTGTCTTTATACGCAAAGCAATTATAGTACAACCTTGATCTGTTGGATTCACAGGATTGTTTTAAGAATCCAGCCATTGTGGACGGAAGGTTCTTTGTAAACTGCACAATGCTGGGCCACTTGCTCCTTTATCCATGATCTCCTGGCAGCAGTTGAAACACTGGGGACCTCCCTTCCTTACCCTGGGCACCCCCCTTCCCACGTAGCTCACTCTCCTGACGACAGGGGGCAGTAGCCCCCGCGGTTCCGTCCTGGGGGTGCCCTGTGCTGGAGGCCTGCTCTGGGCTGAGGCTTAGCTCAGAATGCTGGCTAATTAGCTGAACAATTTGCAGTCTTTCTCAGCAAAGCAACCCTTGGGGGAGCGCGCGGGGTGTGACTCACATTCCAACTTCCTCATGAAGGAGAATGTTTTGAGAATCGTTCTAGCGCTGCAGCTTGGGGTCACACAATCCAGACATTAGGCTTCTCTTCCTTCCCCAGCAATTCCTTAAGACCCTTCTTTTTACCACCCTCCCCCTCCCCGTCCCGCCCTCCACCCTCCATGCACCAATGGGCTTAGTCAGAGTGAGGAATCAAGAGTCCTCCAGAATAAAGACTCCTCTGTGTCCACAAAGACCCATGTCAGGCTCCCCTTCCACAAGCGGTCCTGGCCAGACCCAGGGTCTTTCTTACAGACACGTGAACAGCAGAATCCAAAGGGCCCAGCAGAGCATCTAGTCTAAGGGCCCTGTTTGTAAAGGGGTAAATGGTGCCCAGAAGGGAAGGGAGAGGAGGAGAATGGACGTGTCTTGGTAACATGCTGTGTGCAAGCCTTGTGTGAGGCTCAATTAATCTCTGCAACAACCCCGGGGAAGGGAAGCCCTGCCCATCTCACAGAAGAGGGAAATGGATCTCAGAGGGGAGAAATGGTTGCCCGAGACCACACAGCTTCCAGAAGAGACCAGCTCTGCTGGCTCATGAGGTTATTCTTTGGGCGGATGTTTACTAAGGACCAGGAAGCAGCAGAAAGAGACAGCTTGGCTTCAGAGACTGTCTGTCCCTCTGGGCCTCCTATCCTCAAGGTGGGGAGAATCATGCTGTCTGCTCTGTGGGTCAGGAAGAGGAGGAGATGGATTCCTATATATAAAGATGCATCTTCCACAGATGCAGTGCTCAGGAAACGTGTCCTCACCTCTACCGACACCACCGTTCTCTCTCCCTTCAGGAGTGGGTTCTCCTGATTGTGACTTTGAATCTTCAGCCTCAGCCCATCTCCCTAGCCCAGAGCTGGTGCCAGCAGCGTCCCCATGGCCTTGGCCAATCTGACAGTGGCCCTGGATGTTTGGCCACAAGACTGCTCTCCCAAGAGGCCAGGAAAGATCTGTGGCTGCCTGGTGATGCCTATGGCGGGTGTGGGCTCAAGGAAGGAGGCCTCTTGCAGACCCGCACCCTGTAGATATGGGAGCATTGCTGAGCCCTCCAGGGCGTCTGTGCTGATGACTGTGTCCTTGGCTTGAGCAACTTCTTTGACTCTCTTTCCCCGGGGGACCTGTGTCCCCTTGTATAGTAGTTATCTCAGGGTTGAAAGACAGATAGCTCCAGTGTTTCTCAGGAGGCTCCTGGTGGTGCAGATCGTGGCAATGACCGACTGAGTAGGGCCATTGCCGAATCTCACACATCTCAGCTGGAGCACAGACTCATCCAGGGTCCACCCCAAACATAAGATGCTTTTCACATTGCGGCTGCTTAATAAAAGGAAGCCTTTGCCAGCATGGGTGGGTCGTGTATGTCTTATAAACATACATCAAACCTTTTGAAACACAGACTCTGTAGAGTTGGAAGGGCCCTGGGAGGGATCTAGTCCAGCTTTTGATGGAACTTCAGGCATCAGACTAACAGGGCGTGCCTGGGGCAGGGGGAGCTGTCTCTTTACCTCTCAGAGGTAAAGACAATTGCCTCCTCTGAGCATGTACTCATTTATGCATTCACTCACTCACTCATTTAATACTACTGGTTCAACTTGAGATGAAGTCACAAGCCAGAAATAGTTTAAAGAACAAAACCAGGCATGGCCCCTGACCTTGGGAACCTTATTGTCTGAAGGGAAGCAGGAAAGTGAAGAAGGTAATTAGAAGGCTGAGAGGCAGTACTATATCGTGCAAGGCTCCCTGAGCCCTGGGAAGCATTTGGGTCTTTAGCTTAAAAATAAAGGGGATTTTTTTTTTTTTTTTAAAAAGAACAGGAAGGCAGACAAATGGGCTTTTTATTTATTTATTTATTTATTTATTTATTTATTTATTTATTTTTGCTGTGTTGGGTCTTCGTTTCTGTGCGAGGGCTTTCTCTAGTTGCGGCAAGTGGGGCCATTCTTCATCGTGGTGCGCAGGCCTTTCACTATCGCAGCCTCTCTTGTTGCGGAGCACAGGCTCCAGACACGCAGGCTCAGTAGTTGTGGCTCACGGGCCCAGTCGCTCCGCGGCATGTGGTATCCTCCCAGACCAGGGCTCGAACCCGTGTCCCCTGCACTGGCAGGCAGATTCTCAACCACTGTGCCACCAGGGAAGCCCAAAATAATGGGAAATTTTGAAAGGGATTTTAGCAGGGGTGGAGTGGGGGCGGGGCGGTGAGTGATATAATCAGGTTTGCTTTTTTTTAAAAATTTAATTATTTTAAGTAAATAAATTGGAAGAGGTCAGTACAGGAGGCCTGGAGAATATTGTGGTGGTCCAGGCAGGGAGGAAGGCAACTGGGAATAAGGTGGTGAGGGTGAAGATGGAAGGAGTGGACAGATTTGAGGGATGTTTAGGAGGTCAAAAACGCAAACCTGCTCCTGCCAGAGGTTCTGTTCAACCAACTGCTAGTAATCGACTAAAAGAAGTGAATGCTCGTCCTGGGATCATCCATTCCAACCTGCTCAGTGTACAGAAGATAGACCTGCAGGGTCCGAGGGCGAGAGGACTTGCCTGAGTCATGAAGCAAATTAGATGCGGAGCCTAGTGTGAACTCAAGGGAACCACATGCTG
Organism: Balaenoptera physalus; assembly: GCF_965194825.1. Lineage (NCBI taxonomy): Eukaryota > Metazoa > Chordata > Mammalia > Artiodactyla > Balaenopteridae > Balaenoptera > Balaenoptera physalus. The sequence goes on along the minus strand of NC_138893.1, from coordinate 69,401,271 downwards.
GCCTCACAGCAACGCCCAGAAGTGGACCAGGTACCTCCTAGGGGCTGCAGGCTTGCTCCAGGGAGGAGAGGAGAGGAACCCTGTCTCCAGCCCCCATGGGCATTGAAGAACTGGGGCTCTAAAGATGAAGGGGAGACTTCCCTGGTGGTGCAGTGGTTAAGACTCTGCAGTCCCAATGCAGGGGGCCTGGGTTCGATCCCTGGTCCGGGAACTAGATCCCACATGCATGCCGCAACTAAGAGTTCACATGCCACAACTAAGGAGCCTGCCTGACGCAACTAAGACCCGACACAACCAAATAAATATTTTTTAAAAGTTTCAAAAAATATTAAAAAAAATAAATAAAGAAGAAGGGGTCTGCGGAGGTGAGGGAGAGTAGAGGAGGGGGACAGGGAGTGGAGGTCTCCATTCAGTCCCTCTCCCACCGTCACCGTGCCTACAACACATGTTTCAGCCAAGGATGTGAAAGGCAGCAGGGTGGGGAATCTGAGAACAATGGGCATTTGATGCCTCCGGGGGCAGGGCAGATAATGAGATGAAGGCCTGAGCCCGAGTCCAGGGGACAGCTTGCAGTCCGGCCTGCCCCGCTTTGTGGCACTGAGGGCAGACTTAAAGGTCAGGAGGCCCCTTCCCCCATAGTGCAGTTCCTTCCTTCCAGCTCCTTGGATGTCAGACCCTCTCATGTGGGGCTCTCCTGGCGGCCCCCACCCTCTGTGCTCTTCTTCCCCGCCCCTACAATCTTCCATAGGGGCCGGGAAGCTTCCTATTAGCTTCAATGGCTCCATTGTGGCAGCAGCTGCAGCCCTGGGGGGTTCCATCTCCCTCTCTCTCTCTCTCCCTCCTCCTTCCTTCCCGCAGATGCCCCTGGGAGAAGCTTGGCTCCATGGATGGAGAGCTGGGCAGCTTGTTCCTGTGTTCTGTACCCCCAGGCCCTGACTACAGGGTTTCCGGTCTCCCCTTCCCATTCAGGGCAGGTGGCTGCAAGTGGCCCTGTTCCCTCTCCTGTCTTTTCTGGGAGGATGCTGTGAGTGAGGCAGGAAAGCTATTCCCCCCGCAGGTGAACACGTGGGACCACCAGGATCCACCTTCCCCTCCTTCACTAAAGCTCGTTGCCTGTGTGATCCTGCCTTTTTTGTAGGATCTACATCAGAGGGAAGATAGACCTTGAAGAGGTGTGCTGTGCTTTTGGTTACAGCTTTTGGAATTGAAGATAGAGATGGAGAGAGGGAGAGGCAGACAGACATAGGGAAAACCACCTTTATTCTTTAATTCTCCAGGTGGGCTATACCAATCCTGGTAAAATATAATTTTGGAGTCATCGGTTTGAATGGATAAGACATTCAGTTTGGTGTGGGACTTAATCTCCCTTCTTTTCTGGCCTGGATTTCTTTATCTGCCAGCAGGGTCTCAGATCTCTAACACCCTGGGGGCTGTTGGGAGTCCCCGAGACCTAGGAAAAAAATGCTGGGTGAATGACAGGGGCCATGCAGGAAATAGTCAGTACAGGTCCCTCGGCCTGGAACTCCCTGCCTTTCATTATGATGACATAAGTTTAAGCTCATGTGATGTGTCAAAGAAGAATAAAAGAAAAATGATTTCATGAAGAACCGGGCATTTGAGCTGGATGAGGGGGGGTGCCCCACGCCCTGGCAGCCCTGTAAGCCCAACCAGCTGGCCACCCAGACGCACTAAACCATGGCAAGTCTCAAAATGCTGGAAAGGGGGTTTGCTCTTTATCCCCTGCTCTAAGCAGCAGCAAATTCCTGGAGCCAGTGAGCATGTAGCAGAGGGTTAGGGGGCCTCCCTGGGGAGTCCAGAGACCCAGGCTGCAGTGCACACCTAGGGAAGGCTGGGCTCGCCCATAGCTCATCCCACTGGGCCCGGGGATGGGCTCTCGGAAAGGCCTAAGCAAGGAGCCTGCACTGGTCAAGTCCAGCTCTTGGACTCCCCGCCCCTACCCCCACGAGGCCGCCCCTCACCACTTGGTGACTGTACACTTTCTTGTGGGGAGACAGTTCCTTGGGAAGGTCCCACCTTGACTTAATTATTACCCGGAATGCCAGCCCCCCGGAGGACGAGGCAGTACCCTCACTCCCTGCAGTCTGGGCAGCCTCTGCTCTCTGTGAAGAGTGCTTAATGCCCACAGACCACACTGACCTCCAGTGTCGCTGGCCTCAGGGTCTTACTGGAGCCGTGGGGAGCCAGTGAGCCTGTCCAGCCCCATGAATTGGGAGCCCCAGCTGAGGGAGGGACTGGGGAAGCGTGATGCTGTCTCATGCCAGTGCACCCCCTGACGGGAGACCCCGGAGCCCTTTGTGCTGCAGAAGAGGATTCTACCTGTAGGCGCTTCTGCCCCCACTGCCTTCGCTCTGCACGAGCTCCAGGGAAAAGCCTGGGCGGCTGAGGCCCTCGTGCCCCATGTTCACGTGTGGTGAGCACTTGTGGAGGAGCCATGGCTGGCTGGGGAAGGCGCGGACACAGGGTGCAGAGTTGGAGTAACGGGGCTGAACGTGTGCTTAATGACCATACGTGGATACACAGAAGCAGGACAGCTTCACCCTCGCCGCCTCTTTGTGAGCTTGCCTCCCAGCGTGCCGACACCTGGTAGAAGGCGCTACCTCTGTCTCCCCAGCCTCTGGTGGGCACCCAGGGCGCTTTATGCAAACAGGACCAGCCGTCGTGCAAGGAGGTCCCATTCCCAGGAGCCTGGGTAGCAGGGAGCTGGGCCCAGCCCACCGTCTCCCATCTGTACGAGAAGGCACAGGCTGCTCAGGTGTGGCCACCTGGTGGGATGGAGATGCTTCCCTGCTCCCATCTCTCACTTCTCCTGGGACCGCTCAGGCAGCAAACACAGACCACGAATCCTCATGTGGGGCAGAGGACACGGCATTGGCCGGGGAGGCGGAAAGCCAGAGTCTGAGCGGCAGCTCTATCTCATCTCGGAGCAACCTTGACCAAGCATTGCCCCCCAGGGCTTCAGTTTCCAAATATAGCAATGAGACGTTGGAACAAGAAGCTTTCTGGTCTGGTTCTCTATTGATGTGTGATAAAGCACCCCCAAACTTAGTAGCTTCCATCAGCAACATTTCATTTGCTCATGAATCTGCAGTTTGGCCCTGACTCAGGGGGTTCAGCTCCTATCTGCTCCACTGAGCACCATCGGGGGCGACTGCACAGCCCACGCCTGCCGACTGTCGGATGGCTCACTTGCTCACACCCACCTGTGGCTTTTCCACGTGGCTGCTTGGCTTTCTAACAAGAGGGTGGCCGGCATCCTTAGAGACAGGGGGAGAGGGAGAGGGGGAGAGTCAGAGAGAGAGAGGGAGATGGGGAGGGAGAGAGAGAGAGGGAAAGAGAGAGAGAGAGGGAGAAGGAGTGAGGTGGAAGATATATATCACCTTTTCTGATTCAGCCTTTCAAGTTACTTCCGGTGCATTCAATTTGTTAGGAGTTAGTCACTAAGACTGGCCCATATTCAGGGGGGAGGGAGAATAGACTCCACTTTTTGGCAAGAGGAGTGTCAAAGAATTTGTGGATTTGTGGACAGGCTTCAATACCACTCACTTTCCAAGTCCCTTTCACCCCTGAAGAGGCCATGGGTGTGACACAGGGTGTGACAGCACCATGAGGGCCAGGCTTCCCCCCATAGCCCTACTCTGCTTCCTAAATTTTACTCCCCCTTCCAGGTGAATCTACACACTAGATGGAACAGGGAATCGTAACAATCTAGAGATGGCAGCAGAGCCTAGCATCTCTGTTTGGGTAACTCTGGCATGAAACTAGTTCAGTGCATAAAGATCTGAGTTGGGGAGTATCCGAGAGGCCCATTTCTGAAACTCTCCAGTTGGCCATGTGCTGCCTAGCCCACTTCTTACTTGTTCCTTTGAAGGCTTCCCAGAGTGGCTCTAGCCCAAATGCAAGGAACTGCCCCCAGCTGTCCTCCAGCTGGCTTCTCCAGCTCAGCCTGCAGTCACCCTTGGCTGAGGGCTTCTGCCTGGCCTGGGCCCTGGGACTGGACACCTCCACGTGGCTCATGTGTCTCTCTTCTTTTAATCAGCTTCTCCATCAAGAAGGTTTTCATTACCTTCCAAGCATCTGAGCCTCTCAAGTTTCCTTTCAAGGAAAAGTGCCTTTCTAAAGATGGGTTTTCAGTCAACCGTTGTACCATTGTGATGGATGCCACCTGGGGATGGGGCCTGGTGTCCAGGGCTTGATGGCCACTGGCCTTGTCCATAAGGGGGGTATAAAGGACCTCACTCAGCCCGCGCTGCTTCTTCAGTGACAAGAGCCGCATTTTCTGTCCTTGGCTTGTATTCTTCACATGCTTTTCCCATCTCATGGCCCCTAGGTGGCGGCAACAGAGAATTGGAGGACAGAGGATGGGCAAAGTGGGTGTGAGAAGTGGTGTCAGAACAAGAAGGGAAACAGCAGGGTCACCTCTGATTCCTCTCTCTGGCCAGCTAATTTCTGTTGCTGAAGAAGACATGGTTCTCTTCCCCTGACACTGGGCATCCACTGTCATCCCCTGAGGTGGGAGAGCTCTGGTGCCATTTCCAGCCGTTTCTCTACACCATCGTGAACTCCCAACATGGCAGGCACGGATCCCCGAAAGAAGCCTCCACAGTAAGCCCATAGCCCTTTCAGTGGTGTAGTGCGACGAGCATGCCACACAACGCTGAGGGACACCTGGGGACCCATCCACATAGAACAAGGTGACCAAGTCATGCAAATAGCTGCTAACCTGGTAGACCAGGATTAGCCATTAAGGGACCTGGATGCAGATTTCAGCTCCACCTCTATCTAGATGTGTGACAAGTGGTAGGCCATTTCCCTTCTCTGGCCTTCACTCTCCCCATCTGCACAAGGACAACTTTGGACTAAGTTATTGCTAAGCCACCTTCAGTTTGAATGTTCTATCATCCCAGCTGTGAGGAAAGATTATGAATGCTGTATTAATGACAAAGTAAAAGAGATGCTCTTTTGGCTGTGGTTCTGGGGTAGTTCCTGAAGAGGAGACAGAGGGTCAGAGTGGGCCCCACAAACAAGTGCAAGATATCGGGGGCTATTTGCAAACAGAAACCAGAGAACAGCAGCAGGCCAAGCCTAAGAGGGCTGTAGGCCTGGGCCCAGAGGCAAATCTGCCGGTGTCCCTCTGCTGAGCTTTTACTCCAGTCCCCACCCTCCACATGGTTCATCTTACCTGGATCTCCTTTGTGATCCCTCTCTACCCGATAACCTCTAACCCACTCTCAAGACTCAGTTTACCCTTCGACTTCTCCATGAAGATTTCAATGGACTCCACATCTATGTCATGTGCCCGCCTCTGTATTTCTTCTGGACTCTGTGCTCATCACTGTAGAGAGTGTTTATCTTTCACACACACACACACACACTCAATGGTCATAGTGCTTTATTTTTATAAAATCAATTATAATCAGCTTTGAACCGCACTTCTGCTAGGGCCGGCAGAAAAATCCATCATCTGACCTCTGGGGTTTATTCCACCCACCCCAAAATTCTGTGAAGGCTTGTGGAGGCCTTACTTCCAATAGAGCATCTGGGAGGACTCTTTTTCATCTCGTGCACTTTGATTCATTCCTTGTTCAAGTCCACTTGGGCTCTTATCTGCCTCCCTCCAGGCAGACAGTACTGGGCTTCCATGCCAGGCCTGGGTGGGGGGCTCTTTGCTGAGGCTGAGAACCCAGTCTCCCTGAGGCTGCCACACAGGCTGTGAGGGCCTCCTCCTTCCTGGGGCGCCCCAAGTGGGTTAGTGCAAGCCTGCTGCTTACATAATTCTGCCTGATGTGCGTTTTTTCGTGTTGGGGAATCTCTTCCTCCCTTTTTTGCCCCTGCTACGTCTCTTCTCCTCTGTCCACACCTTCTCCCCTCTTCCTCTGGGAGGATCCATGCCCTACTCTCAATGATCCACAAATTCATAACGTATCAAATTATCAACCATGTGAGATGAAAGATCTGGGTTTATATGTGTGTTTACCCAATCAGCAACAAGCTTCAGGAAGGCAGGAGCTGTGTCATATTAATCTTTATAATTCCGACAACTGGAAAAGTGCCAGACACATGTGAGAACTCAAGACATTGTCACTGAATTAGATTGAATCGACTATCCCAGTTGTGCAGAATTGTCCAAGATGAGTCTGAATCAGGATTACTCTCTCCTTTTCGGGATGGATCTGGTTATGTGAGTGCAGAAAAATCAAGACTTTTTGTTTCATGGCAGTCTGGAAACATGAGCTTGAATCTTTGAGAACTGGCAAAACTCAAAGTCAGGTGAGTGATAACATCTTGAGTTGTCAGTAGCTGGGAGGTAAAGGAATCAGGTTTCAGCCCTTGAAAAAAACGAGGCCTGGACAGCTAGAAAAATTTGGGCCACAGCCAAATGGGAACTCAACTACAAAATTAGAGACAGAGCAGAAACCCAGTCACAGAGACTGGACATATTCGGTAGTGATTGGGAGCAAAGCAACCGCTGGGTGGGGTACCAAAGAGAGCATGTGATGCTAAGACTTAGGACAGCATCGTATCACCTGGTAGGGTCGGCACTCTAGTACCTGTTATGTCTAGTTCTTATTGACCCAGGACACAGTGGGCTCAGCCTGGTCTAATTTTCTGTTATGGAAATTATAAAGTTTGAGGGCTTCATTTCCAAATGGAGAGCTGTCCTACCTCTGGATGGAAGTAAGCCATTAGGGGGCCACTGGATGGATTAAAGATGGTTCCTGGGGAAAGAATTTTAAAGGTAACTCAAGTATCTGGAAAAGTACTTGGTTGGGGATGAAGGCTTCAGATCTACAGAGCATAGACGGTATGGTATCAGTCTGGGGTTTTAAGCATTGGTTTCATCAGCTGGCTAGCCCTAGTAGGATTTCTGATTTTGCTTCTCTCTGAGACTGACAGGTTATATGGACTACAAAATGGACCCTAAATAGATGTAATGGAGGCCACCGATTCATTGAATAGAACGGTGTGGAATGTCTGCCAAGAGCAACAGTGACCCTCAGCCTAGCTAATGTTTTATTCCACTTTCTAAGCATAATTAGCCCACAGGGTAGCTGTTTCTGAAGGTCACTCCTGGCTCACAGTAGTAAACCTTGTCATTAGCAGGGGGTCGGGGAGGGGACTCATTTTCCTATATGCTGTGTACGGGGCACACATACAGTTTGTCTAAAACCTGAATCAAGGTATTAGAGGTAAGTGAAAGCAAAAGGGGTTCTTATTGAGTTTAGGTTTGGAAACTGAGCCGTTGAGAGACTGTTCCTTCCCATTTTCATTTTTTTTAAAAATTTAACTTTGTTTTTTTATATAGCAGGTTCTTATTAGTTATCCATTTTATACATATTAGTGTATAGATGTCAATCCCAATCTCCCAATTCATCCCACCACCACCACCGCCCCCTGCCACTTCCCCCCTTGGTGTCCGTACGTTTGTTCTCTACATCTGTGTCTCTATTTCTACCCTGCAAACCGGTTCATCTGTACCATTTTTCTAGGTTCCACATATATGCGATAATATACGATATTTGTTTTTCTCTTTCTGACTTCACTCTGTATGACAGTCTCTAGACCCATTTTCATTTTGGCAATAATATAACGGTGGAGGTTTTCAACAAATATTTGCAAACAATCAATCTTGTTTCCAATTAAATTTTGTGAGTTGAATTAGATTATTTTAGTGATAATAGTGAAATAAGTATGTCTAAAGCCTCCTTGCTTCAGGCCTTAAGCTGGTGTAGAATTTATGAGAAAGCAAACTGATGGAACCTTGGCAAAGGAAGAGGTGAATTGGATGAAATGTGCAGTTTATTGAGTTGGATGGTGGTAACTCCACCTTGATTCCATCTTTAGGACAGGGAGCAGATTATTTAGTTAGAGTTAAAAGTCTCTATTCGGGACAGACTCTGAGGAGTTCGTGCAAGACAACTTGTAGTGAAAAGAATTAACAGAGCTTTCATTTATTCATTAATTCATTTTGTCTGTTTCCATTTGCCTACAGGTAATATTTTTCCTTTTTTTAAATTAAACTTTTTATTCTGAGATAATTGTAGGTTCACATGAAATTGTAAGGAATAATGTACAGTGTGCACATTACTCAGTTTTCTCCAGTGGATAAACAAATTGTGTACATCCATACCATAAATCTATAGTACAATATCACACCCAGGATACTGACATTGTTGCAGTCAAGACACAGCATTTCCATCACTACAAGGATGCCTCGTGTTGCCCGTTAATAATCATGGCCAATTCCTCCTGCCCCCACCCCTCTTTTACCCCTGGAAACCACTATTCTGTTCTTTATATCTATAATTTTTTTCATCATAAGACTGTTATATATATGGAATTATAAGGTATGTTATCTTTTGGTATTGGCATTTTTCACTCCCCATAATTCTCTGGAGATTCTTCCAGGTTTTTGTGTGTATCAATAGTTTCTTTTATTACTGAGTAGTATTTCATGGTAAGGATATACCTAATTTATTTAACCATTTACCTGCTGAAGGACATCTGGGTTGTTTCAGTTTTTAACTGTTATGAATAAAGGTGCTGTAAATATTTGTGAGCAAGTTTTTTTTTAAATTGAAGTATAGTTGATCTACAATGTCATGTTAATTACTGCTGTACAGCAAAGTGATTCAGTTATACATAAATATACATTCTTTTTTAATATTCTTTTCCATTATGGTTTATCATAGGATACTGAATATAGTTTTCTGTGCTATATAGTGGGACCTTGTTGTTTATCCAGTCTTTATATAAAAGCTTACATCTGCTAACCCCAACCTCTCACTTCATCCCTCCCCCAACCCCCTCTCCCTTAACAATCACCAGCCTGTTCTCTATGTCTGTGATTCTGTTTCTGTTTCATAGATAGGTTCATTTGTGTGATATTTTAGATTCTACATGTAAGTGATATCATATGGTATTTGTCTTTTCCTTTCTGACTTACTTCACTTAGTATGACAATCTCTAGTTGCATTGTAAGCAAGTTTCTATGTGAACATTAGTCTTCATTGTTCCAGGTTTCAGCCCTTAATGGATTAATTCAACTCCATATGGAGTTAAACATTTGGCAGAATTCTCCAGTGATACCATGTGGGCCTGGCGATTTCTTTTGGGGGATTTTAAAATTATGAACTAATTTCCTTAATAGTTATGGGCTAGTCAAACTATTTATTTATATTGGCTAAGCTGTGATAATTTGTCCTTTTCAAGGAATTGGTCCATTTAATCTAAGTTTCCAAATTTATGTGTGTTGAGTTGTTCATAGTATTCCTTTATCACCCTTTCAATTTCTGAAGGGTCTATAGTAATATCCCCTGTTACATTCCTGATATTGGAAATTTGTGTCTTCTCTCTCTAAATTGTCCACTTAGCTAGAGGTTTGTCAATTTTATCGATCTTTCCAAAGCTCTGTGTTTCATTGATTTCCCCATTGATTTTCTGTTTTCAATGTCACTGATTTCTACTCTTATCTTCATTATTTCCAGAAACTTGCTTTGGATTTATTTTGCTCTTCTTTTTCCAGGTTCTTAAGGGGGTGAGGGAGCTTAAGCTACTGAGAGTTTTTCTCTTTTCTTTTTAAGCTCCCTCACATGCATTTAGTGCTATGTTTCCCTCTCAGCACTGTTTTCAGCTGTGTCACACAAATTTTGATGTTATATGTTTGTTTTCATTTAGTTCCGTGTATTTTTGATCTCCACTGAGATGTGCTCTTTGACTCATATGATTATTTAGAAGTGTGCTGTTTAGTTTCTGAGTGTTTGGAGATTTCCTTGGTAACCTTCTGTCATTGATTTCTAGTTTGATTTTATTGTGGTCAGAGAATACACTCTCTATGACTTTAATTCTTTTAAATTGTTGAGTCCAGCTGTAAAGCTTAAGATAGTATCCACCTTGGCATATGTCCTGTGGACACTTGAAAAGAATGCGTATTCTGCTGTTGAGTCAAGTGTTGTATAAATGTCAGTTAGTTCCTATTAGTTTATGGTGCCCTTGTCCATTTTCTGTCTTATTTTATCATTTTTGAGATGAGTTTTGAAGTTTCCAGTTATAATTACTGATTTGTCTATTTCTCCTTTCAGTTCTGTCATATTTTAGTTTACATATTTTGCAACTCCGTTATTTGGCATGCTTAGCATTACTGTGTCTTCTTAGTAGATCAACTTTTTTATCATTAAATAATGTCTCTTTCTGTCTCTGGTAATTAGTTTTGCTCTGAAAAATCTACTTTATCTGCTATTAATATAGTTGCTCCTGCTTTCTTTAACTAATATTTGCATGATAAATATTTTCCATTCTTTTACTTTCAATCTGTCTGTATTGTTATATTTTTTGAAGTGAATTTCTCATAGACCATATATATTTGACTCATGTTTTTTTTTTAAATGTACTCTGCCAATCTCAGTCTTTTAATTGGTGTATTTTGTCCATTTACAGAATTTCCTTAATTCTATTCCAAATTAAATTGTTGTGAAAACTCATCTGATTGACAGAAACTAAATGACCCAGACTCCTACCTGCTAGAGAGTTGAAGAAAGCTGCTTTTAACTTTCCAAACTCTGTTTTCCAGACAGATACATGAGAAGTTAAAATAGAAGCTGAGTGGGGTGCCTACTCATTTCTCTGAAATGTCCCACCTTCCACTGAGGGATCCCTGGATTGCCCCAATTCCTGGAACTGTAATTTTCATTTTCATATGCTGGTCACAACCTACCTCCTGGGAATCAGAGGGGTGTGGTAAGTTCAAGATGAGCCTCTTTATTTAAAGGTGGCTTAGCTACTGGTTATGCCATTGTAGTTACTCTGTTATGTGTCTGCAGACATGGACTGCTGGGCTGATATTTAGCTGTCTTCAGGTTCTCAGTTTGTTAAGAGCACTTTTCTCTGAGGTAAAGGAGAAGAAGCACTTCATCCATAGGTCACATTTAATGCTGGAGTCTGAGGGAGTTTAGCTTCATCGAGCTAATGATAGGTTTAAATAGAATTGATGTACCTGGACTTGAAGGTCCAACCATCTCTGTTTCTGGAAGACAACAGTGTTAATATGCACCTGGAGAGGCGGCATCTGTCCTCACAGCTGGAAAGACCTGAAGCAACACTAGATGCGACAGCCAGGAAAACGATGGGAAGGCTGGCGAATTAGCTGGTGGAGTCCAAAGCAATATCAGAGCGAAGTGGAAGAAACAGAATTTAGTTACCAATGTGCAATGACAAGAGATGTCCAAGTCCAGGAGAGTAAACATCAAAGGTAGAGCCCACACACCCATCTATGTAAAGCCAATGAGACCTGAAGATAGACAAGGCAGAAATGTGCTTTCCTGCACTGGGCATTTTGGTTCAAGGCTTTTTATTCCAGTCAAGAGACCCAGGGTTCTGAGTTGTCAACCTGGGGGTAGGAGGAGGGAGTGAAAAAAGGAGAAACCCAAGGGCTCTGGTCTTAGGGTGGAGGGAACTGAAAAGAAGGAGAGAGGTGGTGTATGCTGAAAGCACTCTTCGCTCTGGCCCATCCTCTGCTGTGCAGGTCTCTGCATCTTCTGTAACAGGACCCAAGCTGGTTCCTTCACGCATCAATCATCATCAACTCCTTTATCTTCACATTTGTTTATATGTCATGTGTGAAAAACTGTCTTGCTCTTTAAAGACCAATTTCAGTAATCCCTTGTACATGATTTTTATGTCCTTCCACCATTTTCAGAGAATGTTGCTTGAACCTTTACTAGAGTTCTTATTTATTCCTTATTTAATGTGATATAAAACAGAATGTACTATTATTAGGGCAATAGAAGACTCAGGATCAGGAGAGTGACCTGGAAATGATAAAACTCTGAAAGGGAAAGTAAGATCTGAATAAATGGAGAGATTGATCATATCCTTGAATGGGAAAACAATACTAAAGACATCAATTTTCCTCAAATCTGTGGATATTTCTTTGTCTCAATGGTAATCTAATTCTTCTCTTGGTTTCTCCCGCCACATCATTATTTGTATTAAAATTTACTCAAGTACTGAATCTTTCATATTCTTTTTATGTTTTTCTTTTTTTAATAGGAATTCCATATATATCCTGGAAGTCATTATCAGACATTGTTAATAGTGTTGCAAATACTTTTCCCTGACTGTAACTCTGTCACTTGCCTTTTGTTTATGGTATCTTTGTTTATGATACCTTTTGCCATACAGAAATTTTAAATTTTATGTAACAAAATCTTTTATGAGTTTTCTTTATGATGCCTTGAGTATGTACCTGTTAAGATTTTTCCATCAAAATTTATAAAAAATAATCTCCTATATATACACTTTTATCCCATTGACAGTTTTATGTTTATCTCTTATTCAAGCTAGAACTCACATTTGCATATAGTGTCAAAGAGGGAATTCACTTTATTTTTTTCTTCAAATTGGTTGTTGGTTGTATAGAATTTTGTTTTTTTTTGTTTACTTATTTATCATAATACATCCTTTTCCCCACTGTTTTGATATACTATTTTTGTCATATACTATATATGTATCCATTTCTAGTGTTTTCATGCTCCATTAATTAATTAACAATTCTTCCATCAATATTGTTTCAAAATACATTTGGAAACCTGGGATGGATGGCAAGCCTTTCTTTGTAACTATTCTTAAAGTTTTATTGTTTATACTTATATGTTTTCTATGCTAGAAGAATTTTAGCTTGTTGCGTTTCATAAAACATCCTGTGGGAATCTTGATTTGAGTGTTTTGCATCTACTAATTGATTTGATGGAACTGATGATTTTACAGTGTGCAACATTCTCACCTAGAAACGAAGATGATTTGTCTTTCATTGATCCAGTCTTTTATAGCCTTCAGTAACGTATGATTGTTTTATTTATATGTGCCATATGCATTTCTTACTAGTAGTATTTAGGAATCTTATGGGCTTGTGCAATTTTTAAAAATAATTTTTTCTATTTTTTTAATTAAAGAGGTCTTGATTTCTGTGATGTTCTTATTATTAATCACCCACTGCACTGAATTCTATTATGGTTTTAATATTTAGTTGTTCCTCTTGTTATTCTTGGTATATAATCCTTTCAATCTGCAAATATAATTTTTTCTCTCATTTCCAAAATTACATTTTTTAAAAAAATTTATTTGTTTATTTATTTATTTTTGGCTGTGTTAGGTCTTCGTTTCTGTGCGAGGGCTTTCTCCAGTTGCGGCGAGCGGGGGCCACTCTTCATCGCGGTGCGCGGGCCTCTCACTGTCGCGGCCTCTCCCGTTGCGGAGCACAGGCTCCAGACGCGCAGGCTCAGTAGTTGTGGCTCACGGGCCTAGCCGCTCCGCGGCATGTGGGATCTTCCCGGACCAGGGCACGAACCCGTGTCCCCTGCATTGGCAGGCGGATTCCTAACCACTGCACCACCAGGGAAGCCCTCTAAAATTACATTTTTATTTTTCTTGCCTTACTGCATTAGCTGAAACTTCTGTGCAATGCCACGTAGTAGCAGTGATTATAGGCTTGTCTTATTTGTGATTTTGTTATATTTTCTAACACCTAGAAAAGGAACAAATATTCAATAATTTTAGTTCTATTTATATCTCAGTTGCCACCCCTTGCCTGTTTTCAGCCTATTTATAAAATAAGGGGCTTGCATTCACTGAGCTCTTATTTCCCTTTCAGTTTGTATATCCTTTTAATATGTTATGTAATGGATTGGCATGAGACCAAAGATCAGCTTTTGAAAACAAAAACTAAAATGAAATAAATGCTTATTGATTTATAATGAAAGGGAGTCTAATTGATAGTTAGACTACAATTTCCTTAACAAGATTTGAGAAGTTAAGGGGAACTACACCTGGAGATGCTAAAGTCCAAAGAGAGGTTTTAACTTTTCTTGAACGCTCAGATACCAGAGAAACTGAATGTTTGGAACAAGAGTTCCCCACCCCCCCCAAATTCAGTGTGCTAAATTAGCCAAAAATGATGCATACTTGCTTGCCACAAGCACTCATGCCCAATCTACCTTCCTTGACATTTCCCTCATCAAGTCTCTTATAGTAATGGACAGAGTGAGAATAGAAATTGGAGAGAATTTGATGGTTGTGCTAATAAAACATAGGAGAGTGAGGGATGCAGCACTAGGTTAGCCTTCAATCCATGCCTTCTGAAAGTCAACCATAATTCTTTGGCCAAATTGTCAGAACAAGAATCCTAAGGGGTGTTAGAGAAAATGGAGTAGATCAGAGAGTTATGGGGCCTCTGTCCACTCAGGATAAAGCTAAGGGGCCTTGTGGAAGACAGTGATGGATTCAAGCCATATGAAAAAGCATACATCAAGTACATCGACCTCATCCCTATCTTTGGAGGATGTACGTAATTGATAGAGTGTTTAAATTAGACAAGTGGCTCAGTCGATTTAGAATAAGGGACAGGAAACACATGTTTCTTTTGCGTTAAACTGAACTTCACCAGAGCAGAAATGCTTATGATCTCCTGAGTTATAGAGCTTGAGTTCTCCATCAAAGTGCTCCTAATTACAGGGATTGCACTTTTCCACAAAGGTGATCCATTATGGAGCACGCTGTCTCCATAAAGACCAAGAATACACTATGCAGCTCACAGTAAGTGGTAATTTATATCGTTGTTTATAGGAAGAAAGAGCAACAACGAGCAGGAGAGTGAGGATGAGAGCAAGAGAATGAGAGAGAAAGAAACCCGAAGAAAGGACATTTTAGTGAAGGTGGAAAGGGACAGGAAAAAGGATTGGAACATACTATGGAAGTGACATCAGCCTTCTGTTCAAAGGAGCTGAGCTGTGAGGTGAGGAAAGAGGGAACTGTAGAGAGTTGAGTAAGTTCAGTTTTCTTTAAATTCCCTACACCTGGGTAGGTGACCAAAGTGAATGCTCTGGGAGCCAAGGGTATAGATCTCTCTTAGGGCCTTTTTGTGAGAAGCAGAACAGTTCACTGAAATACATTTTGCCAATGGCTAGTTCCTTGAGAATCAAGTGCCCAAATTCCAAATTACAGAAGGACCCGCTCTTTGATTTATTGTGGATTTTGCTGCAAGGTTTAGTCCCTCTGCATTTGCACACATCATTTTATATATGAGTGGGTGGGCTTTCCCTTAAATGCAGTTTACCATCATGCCCCCTTTGTGGATCTATGTCCTGACCCTGTAATTGGCACTGCCTTGGCCAAGGCTTCTGCCCCTGCGTCTCCTTCTATCAGCAAAGCAGCTGCAACAGCCTGCTTCACCATGTTTAAGATATTCATCTGATGTGTATTATAAATTGGCTTCTGGCAAATTGATTTTCAGTGAATTGACCAACAGCCCTTCCTTTACAACTGCCAAGATATGGAAGCAATCTAAGTGTCCATCAACAGATGAATGGATAAAGAAGATGTGATGCACACACACACACACACACACACACACACACACAGACAATGGAATACTACTCAGCCATAAAAATATTAAATTTTGCCATTTGCTACAACATGGATGGACTGGACAGTATTGTGCTATGTGAAACAAGTCAGCCTGAGAAAGACAAATACTGTATGATACCACTTGCACGTGGAATCTAAAAAATAAAACAAACTAGTAAATATGACAAAAAGGAAACAGACTCACAGATAAAGAGAACAAACTAGTGGCTACCAGTGGGGAGAGGAAAGTGGGGAGGGGCAATA
The DNA here is from genome assembly GCF_965194825.1 of Balaenoptera physalus. Taxonomy (NCBI): domain Eukaryota; kingdom Metazoa; phylum Chordata; class Mammalia; order Artiodactyla; family Balaenopteridae; genus Balaenoptera; species Balaenoptera physalus. The sequence goes on along the minus strand of NC_138893.1, from coordinate 69,385,590 downwards.
TAGGGACAGGGGATTAAGAGGTACAAACTGTTATGTATAAAACAAGTTATAAGGATATATCGTACAACACAGGGAATATAGCCAATGTTTTATAACTACAAATGGAGTGTAAAAATTGTGAATCACTATATTGTACACCTATAACATATAATATTGTACATCAACTATACTTCACTTTAAAAAAATTTTAAAAATTTTAAAAAATGGTGAAGGCAGTCCTCCCCAGCTTAAGATATGACTTAACTTTGAGAATGTAGCATGTGAAAGAGACTTAGAAGCTCTGGGATCAACTCCTAGTTCTTACGCTTAGGATTAGGAAAAAAAAAAAATCAGAGCCTCAGTTTATTTGTCCTAAAGTGGGAATGCTATTCTTGTCCTAGATGATGATTGTTTAGATCAGCGGTCCCCAACATTTTTGGTACCAGGGACCAGTTTTGTCGAAGACAATTTTTCTCCAGATGGGGCTGGGGGGCGTGGGGCGTGGGTGAGTGGGCATGGTTCAGGCAGTAACGCAAGCGATGGGGAGCCACGGCGAGCGGCAGATGAAGCTTTGCTCACTTGCCCACCACTCACCTCCAACTGTGCCGCCCGGTTCCTAGCAGGCCGCAGACCAGTACCAGTCTGTGGCCCCGGGGGTTGGGGACCACTGGTTTAGATTAATCCATTCAGCCAGTATCTCTGGGGGGCTCCCATGACCCAGGTGCTGTGCTAGTGAAGACTGCATCACTGTCTCTGTCTTCATGCATGAAACAGCTGGTGGGAGGGATGGATGTGAAATAACCACCGGGGGGTGGGAAGCACAGACTGTGTGTGAACTTGGAGCTGGTCTGGTTTGAAGATGCGGTAAAGGCAGGAGTTTGGCTCATCAGAAATTTTGAAAGACGGGCTCTGCGGCTGAAGCACGGTGAGCCAGGATGGAAATGTGAGCGCAGTGACACACGTGCAAGAGGTCTGTATGCTACTCTCATTGCTCCTGCCACACATCCTGCCTCTCTCTGCTGCTCCCAAGGCTCCCCTTTTACTTCTGCTCCTTCTGCCTAATATTTCAGGGATCTGGGGGCAGCGAGACTGATATTTTGGTTTCTCTTGATCCTCACACAGCCTGGAGATTTCTTCCTTCCCAGCAGGTCCCTCGCTCAGCAGCATCAGGCCTGGCCCTGGATGGAGGGCATGTCCACTTTATGGACCACAGCAAGAACCTGGGTGGCAACTCATTAAATGGCTGTTCTGCCACCTGTCTGCGTAGGCTTAGCAGACAATGACATAGGCATCTGACAAAGGCATTTGGCCATCACTCTATTTCAAAATATCAACTTGACCCTTCCCTTCACAGCTCCTCTCCTGCAGCAGACGGCTGGAGCTGAGAGAAACTCTGTGTTGCCTCCTCTGCTGAGCCATCACCCTGCTCTGAGACAGGCCTGTCTGGTCCCCATGGCTCTGTGTGCATACTAAGAACAGAGCCAGGCGTTGGCCTCCCTGGGGCCTCTCCTGAGAACCTCTTGGGGTTTCAGTATGGGTCCTCTGCCTCCCCCTCCACTGTTTTCCAGGATCCAGCCAGCCCTGAACAAATGCTTCTCCTCTGCAAAAAAGAATCCCCAGGCCTCATGTGGTTTTAGCACAGTGAGGAATGATGATTTGGGATAGTTACAGGCTGAGCATCCTTTGTTCCCCATGGCTCTCCTCCTCCAAACCCTGAAACGTGAGGAGGCCCCTCAGCTGCCCAGCACGGCTGTCTATTGATGGGAAGCTTCTCTTGGCCCTGGAAGACGGCAAGGGTCTCTGCCGAGGGACTTGGTTTATTTATCTAGCTGGACTCCATCTCTTAGCATTCAAGGCATCACAGCTAAAAGTAGCTCCGACCTTCCTGTGAAGACAATGAACAGAGAAAGAACAGATATTCACTGAGCCCCGAACTCCCCTTGGTGTTGTCTGCAAGGCTGTGGAGCAGCGGGGGGAGCTCAAGGGTTAGAGACGGGAATCCCACACTCACCCAGAATCACAGCACGGGAGGCACCAAGGTCACGGCAGCCAGCCCTCTCTTCTTCCGGGAAGACAGTGGCTTTTGTTGGTGTGATTATGGAACCTAAGCTCTGATTTCCATTCATTGTTCTAATCTGTCTTCCCTACCCAGACCCACTGCCAACAGCGTAGGTTATTTCCACACCTTTGAATAGTAACACACATTTAATCGAGATACATTTTACATACATGTAAGATGTACTATAGTTGCAAAGGAACACTATCTGTTTCGTGTTGTACAGCCAGTATATCAGCAAGACCTGCCATCAAATAATTGCTCATTTAGTAATAATCTCATGTGTTGACTGAGATGAGAAATGGAAGTTCACATGGATGAGGTGACTTGTCCAGGCGGTAAGTGATGGGATTGGAAATTCATTCAACCACACCTAGAAGGGTCTACTCTCTTTGTAAAAGGATCATTAGACCAGTGACAGAGAGGCTGCACCTGAGCCAAGCAGCAGGGAGAGAGCCTGAGCTCTGATGGGGGATGACATCATGCTCCTCTGCTCCCCATGCCTGGAGGACCCCCAAGTCTGAGCTGACACCGTCTCATCAGGGTGGGGCTCCCTTTGGTTTCCCACTTGCTTCATCTGATCTTGTGCCACTTCCTGGGAGCTTTCCCTGGACCCCTGGAACCCTGGTCAGAAAGCCATGGCCTGTCAGACTTGTGGACTGATGGGATTATTGCTCTCGCAGTGCACAGACCCTGGAGGGGACGGCCACACGGACTCAGGGGGCTCTGCCCCTGCACACGCACGGGCGGACATGGCTCTGCCGGGAAAGGAGAGGGTGCCGTGTTTGTACAAGCAGCTCTGTGTGCCGTGTTGGAGCTTGCTGCTCAACTTTGTGGGTCAGGACTTCTCTCCCACTCAGGCTTCAGGTGTCAAATGAAGGGGCGCAGCTGATGGCCTTTACCATTTTTTTAACCTCTGACATTCTGTGATTTATGAAGTTTTAAATTTGCTACCCAGCAGTTAAAATAAGACAGTCAACATTTATATTTATCTTTTTGCTGCCTTTGGGAGGGGGTAGGTCATTTGAGCCACTTTTTTTTTTTTTTTTTTAATTCACATTAAAAAAGAAAACTGGATATTCCAATACAGGAAAGTTTTCTTTTCTTTCTTTTTTCCTCCCTTCTCCCTAATGGTCAAAGTTTGGCCACTTTCCTCTTTCCTCTGCGGTCCTGGTCTCCTGGAGATGTAGGCCTGGTCCTTGTCCATCCTTGTCCATTCCCTCCCTTCTTCCCTCAGGAAGGAGCGTTCAGTTCTCCTTGAACTCAGATCTCAGCACAGATGCTTCCTCCAGGAGGGGCAGATCGGGGGCGTTTTCTGTTAGTAGCTCAGCCACAGGGAGGCTATCACTGACCGGAGCTGAGGGAGAAGATCCACCCAAAGATAGTCATTATAACCAGTTATACCTTTGGTCTTATTTATACAGTCTAATTTTATGACTTGTATTTAATAGACTGTATCAAGGGAAAAGCAGTAGAATATAGTAGTTAAGGGTATGGGCTCTTGGGTTCAAATTCTATCTCTCTTTTAAATAAATTTATTTATTTATTTATTTATTTTTGGCTGCGTTGGGTCTTCGTTGCTGTGCGTAGGCTTTCTCTAGTTGCCGTGAGCGGGGGCTATTCTTCTTTGCAGTGTGTGGACTTTCTCATTGCGGTGGCTTCTCTTGCTGCAGAGCACGGGCTCTAGGTGCTCAGGCTTCAGTAGTTGTGGCACGTGGGCTCAGTAGTTGCGGCTTGTGGGCTCTAGAGTGCAGGCTCAGTAGTTGTGGCACACGGGCTTAGTCGCTCTGCGGCATGTGGGACCTTCCTGGACCAGGGCTTGAACCCGTGTTACCTTCATTGGCAGGCGGATTCTTAACCACTGTGCCGCCAGGGAAGTCCCCAAATTCCATCTCTTAAAGCTGCTAGAAGAGCCACCATGAGAAAGTCACTTACTGTTTCTAAGTCTAAGTTTTGTCTTCTTTAAAACTCATAACTCATGGAACTCTGAAAATTCAAATGATTTAATATTAATAAAGTGTTTAGAATAGCGCTTGGCCTGGAGTAAATGCTCTCTCAGCTATTATTGTTGTTTTACTCTCTTCTCAAATTTTGCAACATTTCTTAAATTTTGGTTGTTTTTTCTTTTTTTTCTTTTTCGTCTCAGAATGTTTTGGAAGTTCTACCTTTTATTAAGGCTGCTTATTTTTAGTTAGTATACATCTGTTTAATATAAAGTGCACTGTGAATTTTCCTTTTAATTAAATAATAATCTCAAGACACAAATTTGTGGTTTAAAGATGCTTTGAATACTACTGAAATAACAACAAAATCTAAAAAGGGAAAGGAGCGAAAATGAGCAACTTTAATGAAACAACAAATTGCCACAACTGCAAACCAGAAATGGGGTAAAATATCTGCCAAATAACATGCCTTTGGGCCAACAGGAGATGAAGACTGCTCATGCAAGAGCCTCCACACACCTCCTGGGACCATGGGCCATATGGTACGCGAGACCTCCCAATTGTTATTACCACCTTGAAGTTGCCTACAATGAACCTTAGACTAGCAACAATCTAATCCATGGATGGTTTAACTATAGGAACACTTGGTCACACCTGACCCCACTCATCTGCACAGATACTTTGAAATCTGCGGAATCCTGCAGGAGGTCAAGGTTACCTTGTGTTCCTTGCTGCTGATGCACTGGCTAGTAAAATCCCAGTGCTCCACTTTAAGGACTTCCTTTATGTGATGAAAGAAAATCCAACACATTGCCTTTCTTTTTGACAGTTCACTGCAGTTGAGATGTGTTTGTAAGGGATCAATTTAATGTGTCCTTTGTCTTTGCAGGGAGTGTTTTCTTGGTGCCGCTTTCCTAAGTGGAGTTGCTTCCTGCAGACTGTGGCTTGTAGTTCCAGAGCAGAGAAGATGTTATTGTCTTTCATTGAAATGAATGGATGTCCCTCTGGGAGTCTGGATATTATCAAGATGAAAAAGGTTCGACATTTCTTTTAGGAGTAGTAAATCGGGTCCTTTTGTGAGGTGTACATTCAATCTCCTTACCAATCTTTCTTCTAGAAGTAGCTAAGCCAGAGTGAAGCCTTTGTCTTAGCTACTGTGGATGGAGCTGGGGAAGGAGGCCTGTGTCACCCCTCCTCCAGGGCCAGAGACCCACTGGCTCCCATTTGGCTTCCAAGTGCCCAGGCATCCGGGGCTGCCCCTTACCTCCAGAGACCCTCACACCCCTTCCCATCCTCTCTGGAGCCGACTGGCTTCCTGTTGCCTCATCTCCACATTTCAATGCTTTGGGGTCTTCTCTGCTCCGTTTTACTAGGAATAAGTGAGGCCTTATCTGGTGAGCTGGACCATGTTGATGCTTTGCCTTCTTGTATATTCTCCCATCTTAGGCACCATGCCTGGACCCACCATGACACTTTTCTTTAGGAGGGTCTTCCAATGCCTTCAGGAGACCCATGACCAGGAGTTAAATTTGTGTTAATTGTAGAGACAAAATTAACAGTGATAACATAAAATATTTTTCATTCAGAAGTTAATTGGGTAAATAGCAGGTAGTGAATGTTTCGGAGTTTGGGTGTCTTACAGCTTCATTGGGAGCCAACATCACGTTGCTAAGAAGGCAAATCTGGACTGCATTAGTGGAGAAATGGAGTGTGGATCAGAGCAAGAGAGTTCTGCTGTCCTCTGTGCTGGCTACTTGGTCTGGAACTTCATATTTTAACTGTCCATTGCACTACAGGAAGAACCTTGAAAATAAATATTAGGAGGTGCCTAACATCTTGAGGAATCAGAAACCATGTTGTATAGAGATGCGTGAAAAAACTGTGTAATCCAAGAGCACTGTCTAATCTGAAAAAAAGAGAAGACTTGAGAGAAAAACGATGACTGTCTCCAGATGTTTAAAGAACTACAATGTGGTAGAGAAAACAAACTGGTTCTGTGTAGTCACCATAGGGTAGAACTTTGATCTGTAGGTAGAAGTTGCAGGGGACAGATTTCATTTCATTCTGTTTTAGCAACCCCAGGGGCAGCTATGTGGGAAAGCAGTCACCATGTCACCCTGGGTGCCCGAGCCAAGGCTGGCTCCCTTTTTCCAGGAGCTTGGTGGGTACACACTGGGTCTCTCACCTCTGAGCATGAGTAATTCTACAGGTTAGGAGTGAGAGGCTATGGCGCCTCACCGATGGCTCTGAGGCACGGAAGGAGGGCAGCAAAGCCACGCTGTGCTCACGGAGGGTGCTGGGCCGGGCCATGGCCGGCAGGGGATGTTTGTTCAGCTTTCATTCTCAAGCTGATGAACCAGGCCTGGAGTTTCACCTGCAGCCGCTCCTGCACTCCTAACATCTGAAGGGAAGGCTCCAATCACTGACTCAGACAGTCCCATTCGTGCCCTGAAGGCAAGGGTGAGGGTGACCCACATTGGGTTGGCCTGAGGATGAAAGGCAAGGGCTGGAGCTCTGAGTCGGGGGCTGGGCTATAGACATGCTGTGCGGGGCTTTCTCTTTCCTGGTGTTCTTCTCTGTCTGTGAAGCCCATTCCCATGAATATCTCAGGCGCCGTCTTTCTCAGAAGGTTAAAAGTTCGGCTGGTGCCGTAGGAAGCAGCTCCAGGGTTTACCTAAGTCCAGTGGAATCGTTTGTCCTGCCCCCATCCAGTTAAAGGGTGCTTGGGCCACTGGGTTTGAGTTGGTCCTTGTCCACCTATACTAATGAGAGATTCATCAGGAAACTGGCAAACTAGTTTGGTGTCACTGAGCAGGGCTTTGGGGGCTGACACTCACACCACAGCATTGTAAGTACTTACGGCCTTTTCACGTGGACACTCAGGGATAAGAATCCTTTCCCATGCCCGAAACATACAGATTCTATTTGTTATAGGAAAGAGAAAAGCAGAAATAAAGGGAAACTGATGTAAAACTTACTAAGAAAATCAAGTTCCAAGGGAATCCTGAGGTTGGATCTCATTCTTTCCAATTAATCTATACTTTTTCTTTGCTTACATTTGTAAACTTATATCTTAATATAATTTTATATTGACATTATATTGATTATATTGATTGATAGTTGCAATCCTGAAGTAGTCACTGGCACCACGCAAAGCCCGGACCATCGTCAGGAAAAGCCCTTCCCTAAGAGGAGAGAGACCTGCATAAGACCTAATTCTGGGAATAGGGTTGAGGTTATAGCAGGAAGGACAGTCCCACAATAGTGGGCTGGGAACAAGCTGGCCTCTGGCGAGCAGAATCCAGCCAGAGCAGCGGTATGTCAGGCTGGCCTGATCTGGTGTGCGGCTCAGTTCTGATGCTCCGTCCAGAGTCCCGATTCAGGATCGTGTTCTTGATTTGCTGCCAGGCTAGTCTCGGGTAAAAGCTGGTCTAGAAGGGCAATGTTCCAGCCTTGGCCCCAGCTCCAGAGGCTGTCCCTTCCCTTCTGACCCGTATTCACTCCTGTTTGCAGATCTGCTCTGTCCAGACTGGCTGGGCTGGAAGGACTTAAGAAGAAGAGGTCTCAGCTGGACTCATTCGCTCCTTCCAGCGCTCAGAGAGCTGGAAGTCTGCTCCCGCCCCGCAGTCAGCCTGCCTCTTGGCAGCTCAGCTGGAGGGGGATGTCCAGGCAGCGGGGTGGTGCTGGCAGGGGTGGCGATTAGGCTTAACTAAATACTCTAGGGTGGGGCCCTAAACACGGGGGAGAGAGCAGGACTGGAACGTGAGGCCGGCGGGGGGTGGGGGGGGATGGCTTACCCTGCCCCGGTTTGGTTTCTCATTTGCCAGGCCTGTAACTGAGGAGCTGGCTGCTATCGGGTAGCATTAATTAACATCCAAGGTCACCACCCATCTTCTCAGCACTGTGTCTCCTTCTCCACACTTGGGCAAACCCAATGCCCACAAATTGGCACCAAGTCTGTACTCACAGGTTGATTTTAGACCTGGGGGGCAAGATTGCTGGCTAGTCTGGAAAGGGATGAACTCCTGGCTGGGTGCGGGGCTTCTCCTGAAAGCAGGATATCCTGGGAATTCAGCTCCAAGGAGCTTTGGGGCCATGCAGAAAGAACAGACAAGCAGAAACAACTGGGGATGTATTTATGGACCAGTGCAGCCCACTGCAAATGGTTGGACAGTGCCTCTGGAAAAACACATAGAGGTCCCCACGTAGAAGTGAGCATTGCGATTTTTTTGTACTAAAATTTGCTTTATGTCTTGGGAAAAGAACCTCAAGCTTCTTCAATCCCCTTCTATCATGTATCCTTGGTAGCTCTGGGAGATATTTTCCCTATTAAGCAAGCCAACAGCTGCTGATTTTGGCTACAGTTTGCCTTGCTCAGTTCTTGGGAGGAAAGAAGATGCTCAGCTGTCCTCAAATCTACCAGTGGAAATCAAAATAAAAACACAGATGGGCCTGGAGGATGGAAACCCCAAGGGACGCCATGGGTTCCCGTTCTCAGCAGAAAGCTGCAACACCCAGTGATTATAGATTCTCCTCCTGCCGGGCCTGGGGCTGCATGGTGTTCCTCAGGGCTACTCCCACCTGACATTTCAGGATAAGAGACGTAGGTAGAGTGGCAGGTTTCAATGAGGGGACAGTGAGCAAGGCACTGGGCATTTCCTGTTCACCAAAATATTTCATCCATCATCACATTACCAGTTCTACCATAAGTGACTCATTTCTTTGGGTGTCAGTTTCTCCACTCCTGGGTTCTGATTTGAACCAACTAAAACAGCAGTTACCATTTGTGTTACTGTTTACTATATGCCAGGCACTAGTGTACAGATTTGCAAGGTTACACTTAATCCTCACCTAATTCTTATGCTGTACCCATTTTTCTGATTAGAAAGTTGAGTAGCAGAGAAGACACAAAATTTACTCAAAGTCAGAGAGTTAGTAATTGGCATTGCTGGTTAGTCCACTACCCAAAATACATGAAATATTGAATATTTAAATACCAGAATAGACTGCTTTCCTGGGAAGACTGATGCCATTCATTCAATATCTATCTATCTATATCATATCTACATCTATATCTCTCTCTCTCCATATCTATACCTATCTATCTGGCAAACCTAACTCAGAAGTTATATATGTCCATCTATTCCACAGTCAAGGAAACAAATGCAAAGATGTTCACACAACCAAGAACCTCCAAACACTGGAAGAAAATCAACATCATCAGAAGGACATGTCAAATTACTTTGAAACTGCAGTGAAATTACAAATTACATGAAAAAGATATTGCTTCAGGAAGCAAAGTTTAAAGCATCAAAACAAGAATAATTTAGAATAAGTATAATTCTTTAGAATAAGTATAATTAATGTTATCAAATGATATAATAATGCAAAAATGAGAGTATTTTCTAAATAAATTAATTCAAAACTCTTAGACATCTGGAGAAAAGAAAATAAGGTCAAAGAAATTAAAAAGTGGGTTAAAGAGCAGAATTAATGTAGCTGAAAATTGAATTTGTAAGCTGGAGGATGTCAACAAAGAATTCTTCCAAAATATAGCCCCAAAGATAAGAAAATGGAAAGTATTAAAGGAGCATAGTGAGACAGAGAGGGCTTATCATATTGTTCCAAATTCTGCCTAATTCAATTGGCAAGGGGGAAAAAATAACAAAACAGAACTGAAGGGAGGAATAAATAACAGAAGACAAAATTTTCAGAAATGAAGACATAAGTCCTCAAATCCAAACAGACCACTGGGTGTTAGGTAGGACAAATGTAACAGACAAGCCACATGTACACATCGTGATGACGTTTCAGAAAAAGAGTGTCCTAAAGTCTAATAAAGCAAAATAATAGAGACTGTAATTTCTCTATAAAGGAAAAAGAATCAGATTGGAATTATATTTCTCAAAAGCAAGAGAGGATTTCTGAAAGCAATAGAGCAATATCTTCAAAACTGTTGCCATGTTAAATTGAAGAAGACTTGGAATATAGGGAGTAGTGGTCAGCCAAAGAAATAGTTAATTATTAATTCTAAATAAGTATTAATTTTTAAAATAATTAATGACAACTAATAAAAACTTGAACCCATAATTCTCAATGATTTTAGGACAGTTCAGATCATGGAACAAGGGAAAAGCTTTATATTTAAGAACTTTTAACAACATTTTTTTCCAGCTTTTTGAACAAGGGGACTCACATTTTCATTTTGCACTTGGTGCCACAATTTATATAGCCACCTCTGTCACCCAAAGAGGACACTTGAGATTTCTTTTGCTAAAGAAACTGGAACAAAGAGACTCTGTATTTGGAGACAGGCAAATAAGAAAATTGGGTGAGAAAAAGGAAAATTAAGTTAGTTGCTAACTGATTTAGAGACATCCTTAGTCTTCCATCTCCAACATGGGAGATTGTAGGGTCTTTTTCTGGAACAACTGAACCACTCAGAGGAAAGAACTACACGTCCTGGTGTTTGAAGGTCACTAATATTGTTGGTGGCCCATTCCACCAACATACACTAAACTATTCAATATATAAGTTCTTCCATGCACAGACGGCCAGTTCCAAAACATTTTCATCCCCTCCAAACATGACCCTGTATCCAGGGCTTAATGCCCTCACTCCCATTTCCCCTTCCGCCTTTTAATTTAGGAATTGCACCCATTTGCATTTATACAATATTTAACATATATTGCATCTTAGCTTCTATTTGTTTTCTTCACAACGTTTATCACAACATACAATTACTTCACTATCATTGACTTATGAACTTTTTTCATGCCTGTCTCCCCACTAGGCTAGGAGCTCCCTGAGGACACAGCCATTCCTGTCTTATTCACTATTAGAGCCCAAAGTCTCCCACAGTGCTTTGCCCACGTTGTCTCTCAGTTAACTGATTTGAGTGAACAAATGTGAAAGGGCTCAATAAACTGTATGTGACCAAAATGACAGCTTCTGATTATAGAATGGATAGAGAGCAGATTCCCTGAGGCCTGAGATCGTATGATGTTGATTCTGAGACAGTATGAATGACAGATGTGCTACCTGGGTCACCACACCTCCACCAACCGGGCAACATGAGGAGTCGGGCAGGATGGACCACTGTATGCTTTCCTAGCTGGAGTAGAGCAGAAGCAAAGGCAGAAACATCTTTCTTTTCTCTTTTTCCCTCCCTCTATCCCCCTCCCAAACCACAAATGGAACCTGTGAAGTTCAACATGATTCTTATTTCTCCTTTGCCTTCCCAGGCCCTTCCTTTATCTCTGGTTTCAAGCCTGAGAATAAATCTCTTGGTCACGTTACTTAATCAGGTTCTCCCAGGGAAAGGACCCTGCTGCAGGGATGACAGGAACCAGACTCCAAATGGTTTTCCAGGAGCTGAGGGAAGTGAAGGCTTTTCCTGCAGTTTCTCTTGCCAAAGAATTAAGGAAAGGATGTGGGTCATAGGGCTACAGCAGTGCAAGGAGGAATTCTAACACTTTCTCTAGGACTGGAGGGAAGGTCTGTTTCCCTTCAGTAGATGCTGCCCTTTGCTTTTCATGTGGTGTCTGGCTCACCTCATCAGAGGCTCTGTGCTGGGAAACCAGGGCCATAGCTGGCTTGGGTGGCTTATACTAAGATATACAGGAAGGAAATTAAGCCCTTTATTTCTATTATCCCTCCTTGGGCAATGGCAAGAAATTTTGCCTTGAGAGCCTTTATTTCATCCAGGAGAATCGCCTTTTCCCTTCGGGAGAGATTCCCACCTCTCCAAGCAGCTGTTGCTCTAAGTAACCATTTACTTCCCAGTGACCTCAGTCTGAAGGTGTCCTGTGGCATCAGCATCCTGTTTCCCTGGTCATCATCAATGCAGCAATAAAAAGCACGACAGCAGGAACACTCCCCCGCCCCATCACAGCTTGCCTTCCACGTTATAAAGTTTGAGGACAGCATCATGTCACCCACACAGGGAAGGAGCATAGTTCTCCAAATGAGTTACAGCATGGGTGGTGGGAACAGCTACATAAAGTTTAAAAAATGAATCCTGTGTCCTGCAACAGTGCGAACAACTCAAATTTGCGTTCAAGATAAAAACGGAAAATGGAGAAAAACCAGGGAAGACCTACCACTCTAAGGGTAGACGGTACCCTCCCCAGAAACCTCAGCCAACACCTGCCTCTGCTGGGTACTCCACAGATCCCTGCTCCTGCAGAGCATCTTGGTGTCCAGACCACCATGAATTTGGAGCTGGAGGAAACGTGACTTCCTCGGCTTCCTCCGCAAGTGTCATTCCCAGTCAGGAGCTGCGGGGAGCCCACCCTCTGGTTTCTCAAAGCAGTTTCTCTGGAGGTCCCTTTCTTGCCACATTGTATTCTTTTCTCCATGTTCTCATTCTTTTGTGTTTGTTTCTTAGTTCTTTTACCTGCTAGAAACTTTAACATATATTATTAATGTCTTTCCTGACAGTCCCCACACGGGACTTTTTATTATATCTCGACTATGTTTAGACAAAGCTTAGCTCATGGGAGGCACAAAGTACATATGCACAAATAAATGGGGGGGGGGTTCCCGCACACCAGAATTTTGTGTCCAGTGCCATCTCTGACCATTCCAGGCCACCAAAAAGGTTGCCTCAATTCCTTTTGTGAGGAGAAATGACACCTACACATATATTCAGGCTCCTCACTGGATAGAGCAAAGCCTGAGTCTTGGTTTAAGAATGAAAACTTTAAAGATTCTTGAAGGAAGTGAGCTATAAAGCAATTCAGTTTTCTTTAAAATTACTCTGTTGAGTTTATGCTGATCAACAAGTTCAGGAGAAAACTAATATTCATTCTAAAGTTAGAGAAACAAACTTTAGTTCACCTTGCTTGTTTTGCACTACTTTTAACCAATCTAATGGGTTACATTTATTTAAATTTAAAATGCCTTTATCCATAGATGGTAAATCATACTGAATAACAATGATACTTGACTTTCAATGTCTTGAGCTTAGCTAAGAAATTCACGTCTCTTTTCTTTTTTCTTCTTTTGCATTTTCTCAAAGGTTTATTTAATTTAATTTTCTTGTATTTTATAATTCTTTTTTAAAATTTATTTTATTCAAGTATAGTTGATTTATAATGTGTTAATTTCTGTTGTACAGCAAAATGATTCAGTTATACATATATATACATTCTTTTTCATTGTGGTTTATCACAGGATATTGAATATATTTCCCTGTGCTAGGTCAGAATGGCCATGATTAAAAAGTCTACAGATAACAAATGCTGGAGAGGGTATGGAGAAAAGGGAACCTTCCAACTCTGTTGGTGGGAATGCAAAATGGTGCAGCTACTATGGAAAACCGTATGGAGGTTCCTCAAAAAATTGAAAGTACAGTTGCCATATGAGCACAGCAATCCCACTCCTGGGCATATATCCAGACAAAACTGTAATTTGAAAAGATACTTGCACCCCAGTGTTCATAGCAACACCATTTTCAATAGTCAAGACATGGAGAAAACCTAAATGTCCATTGACAGATGAATGTGTGTGTGTGTGTGTGTGTGTGTGTGTGTGTATATATATACATATATATATGCCATATATATATACAATGGAATATTACTCAGCCATAAAAAAGAATGAAATAGTGCCATTTGCAGCAACATGGATGGACCTAGAGATTATCATGCTAAGTGAAATAAGTCAGAAAGAGAAAAACATATGATACCATATGATATCACTTACATGTGGAATCTAAAATATGACACGTCTCTTTTCTATAACATGTATTGAGAGGTAGGAAAAGTCAATTTAGTGGACATTATTAACTAATTTCACATATATGCCAAATCTTAGATAAATGGGTGCATTATAGATGAGCAGTAAGTATGGGTATATAGTGGCCAGGCGACCTTCAGAGTGCTCTACAGGGTTTAATACACAGGTTGTGTTTCCACTGATTTATGCTAAAACTTACCTTCTCTGAATCTTTAACATAACCAATTCCAAATCTACCTGGAGAAGGGTGGTATCTTTTTAAATTTTCTCCAAGTCATTGTTTTTCTAGCCATGTTTCAGTTGCTGCTTGCTCTTTCAAGGTTTAGTTGCTTTCGGGGCTTCTTTAGGATCTTGAATTTTTCATCTGTCTCACAGTCTCCACATGTTAACCGAGATACAGCGTTCCTTGGTGTGCTCTGTGGGGCAGGGGTAGGTGCCATATCTTGGTTCTTGTCATTTCCTGCTTTGCAGCTTTCTTAGTCTCGTATTTCCTTTGATTTTCAAGGACTGCTTTTGATAATGGCTTATCATTTCCTGGTTGTGATTTCTTATTCTGGAGTGGTTTCTTCTCAGGCAGCTTGGAACTGATGATTAGTTTTTTTCCTTAAAGCTGAGGATCTACCAACCATTGTGAATTTATGTTCCTAACCGGGCACTTCCCTTAAAACTGCTTGGTAAGCTATTGTTTTTGCTGGAAATAGTCCATCCAAAAATGGTTTCCAGGACAGGGCTGGCATAATACCAAACTTGTACCCATTATTAACGCACAAGCTGGGAGCATGCATGGCAGTAAAAACGTGCTCCCAACCTGGGCACCAAGCAAAATATGTAGGATCAGAGGTTACTGGTTTAGAAATAGGGTTGCATTTAAAAATATCCCATGATTCCATTTGTCCCTCAGATTTCTAAATCTAGCTAGCATTAATATATGGCCATGAGGACTAAATAAGCTACATTAGAATGCCAGTTCCAAAGTCAAACACTGATCACATTTCAAGTTGAAAATCATCTCTTTGGCAGGCATAACTCCATAAAGAGCATAAGACTCAGTAGACCCAGAATTCCAAATTACATCATAAGTGGAGCTGTGCTTTGGTAATTGAACAGATTACAGCACTTTCTCCATTTGTTGAAGGTGACACATCATTTGCTCCCTGTAGCAGGAAGTTCCTGACTTGTCAAATCTGTCCTAGGCGTTACAACACAGCAGTTGCTTTCTTATTGCATAGCATCATACCCTTATCAACCTTAGAGGAATGATCGTTGGCTAAACCTGCATGAGGTCCACCAAAGTTGGGGTATAGACATAACCTAACAAATACAGGTGCACCTTTACTCCCTGGAACATAGACAGTCCCCTTGTGTGATTGGAGTCCAAGTGATGACACACAATATTTACGCAATTATTATGTGCAGTAGGTACTCAATATATATTTGTTAAATGAATTAATTGTTGTCTTTCTCCCTTGCCCTCAGTGCCCAACATGCTCAGAAAATAGCTATTGATTGAAGAATAAATAGATGAATGAATGATAAATACATATTTCTATTGTTCATTCTTCTGCAAATGCCCTCCAAGCATGGCGAAGCAGCCCCTGAGCATGAGAACACCTCTTCCCCAATCTTTCTCCTGGTTCTGGTCATATGGCAGTGTTGTTTATAAGCAGGTTTCCTTTGATCATTTCCAAGACAAGAATGAATTGTGTGTTGGTGAAAGACATGACTGTGGAATCCTGAAATATCTCCCAGCTCAGCTTTTTTTACTGGAAAAGAAGAGCCTGTGAATGGGGGACCCTGAATAAGAGAAAGTTCTGATTTTCCTTGTCTGTGGTTTAGACTAAAATAAAAGCGAATCCCTGACCTGGTCTTCCCTTTGACTAGGTCTCCTACTTACTCCTGTGCATTTTCTCCAGTTGGGGATCTCTGTGAATCAGTAGGTCTCAGGCCAGGCCAGAGTCACATGGAAGCTTGTCAAGTGGTCAACCGGGGAAGGCGAGGGGCAATAGGAATGGTCTGAAGATGAAGCAAGGGGACTTATCACAGCAACCACCAAGACCTGCCTCCAGATTTACCTTTTGTCTTCCCTTCCAGGGACCTTGGTCTCTAACCCTGGCCATCCTCACCCTCCTTTGGAGAAGGCTCCTTCTAAAACTGACTGTAAAGTAGGACATGTCCCTCCAGATCTGACTCCCACCCTTCATGTCCCAAAGACCAGCCTAAATGGGAAACAAGAATGCTCTCCTGACTTTCCAGAGCTTCCTCTCCCCACAGCTGGACACTGGACTCGTACATGGAAGGATCTGTCTGGGAGCACCAGGAAGGGTGGATATTCACAATCCCATATCCAGGTGTTCTGTCCAATTAGTGAAGCAAGGCTCCTATGTGGGAACCCTTCTTCACATGCCTGTCCTCCCAGTGTCTGGCTCTGAGGGGGACCCACTCTTTCCACCAAGGGTCAGACTCCTGCTTTGTGTCCTGAAGCTGCCTCACATGTTCATACTTTTGGTTCTTTTGGTTGCTGGTGAAAACCGGCACACTCCACATCTCCATCCAAGTAACTCATTTGTTTAAAATTTTGGAACATCTGAAAAATCAAGAGTGTTAAAATGTGTGTGTGTGTGTGTGTGTGTGTGTGTGTGTGTGTTTGAAAGAGCATATGGAAAATCTCCTTCCCCCGGCTCTTTATAACCCTTCCCAGGCACTAAAAGCACAATGGCCATAACTCTCACCCATCCAAAAAAGTGCCGAGTGCAGCACTTTCTTGTTTTATATATCCTTGCTCTTAAGTGCTCACTGTTTGGATTTCTGATCCCATAACTTTATTTAAAAATTGAGTTTTACTGATGAGTCCCAGGGATGAAATGTACAGTGTGGGGATTACAATCAATAATAATGTAATATCTTTGTATAATGACAAAGGTGGTCAAAAGGTACAAACTTCTAGTTATAAGATAAATAAATACTAGGGATATAATATACAACATGATTAATATAATTAATACTGTCGTATGTTATATATGAGAGCTGTTAAGAGAGCAAATCGTAAGAGTTCTCATCACAAGGAAAATATATATTTTTCTTTTTCTTTTCTTTTGTATCTATAGGAGATGATAGATGTTCACTAAATGTATTGTGATCATTTCATGATGTATGTAAGTCAAATCATTCTGCTGTACACCTTAAACCCATCCTGTGCTGTGTGTCAATCATACCTCAATAAAACTGGAAGAAAAAATTTTAAAAAATTAAAAAATTTTAAAAATTGGGTTTTAGTGGAACTTCGCACTATTTGAGCTTTCTTCTGGCCAAGGGCTTCACCTCTGTGGCGGCCCCTCCTGCTCTATGAAGCTGGACCAGCATGACACCTGCTCCCAGTGGTGCTACAGGGTCTGGTTAGGGACATTGACCATCATGTGACAACGGTAACTCCAGAGGACCCTAACACCACAGAAGAAATGTCACGTGGATCTCGCAAAGTCCTATACCTTCTGGCCCCTGGCTGTCCCTTTCATTTTGTCCCCTGCCACTTTGCAGAAACCTGGCGCTCTATAAATGCTTATTGAATGAACGTTCTCACTGTCCTTTGCTCTTTCCACTACCCACATTCTTAAGATTCTCTGGCTACATCATGCTCTTCCATGGGTCTGAGCCCTTGAACAAGCTCTTCTGTCTTCCCATGGTGCTTTGAGAATGCACATTTTCCAGTTTCACATTAGTAGGTTGGGTCCCTGTGTTTATCTTGGAAATGGAGAAATTGAAAAATGTCTGCAAAGCGGTTGGAAGACTGAAAATGATACCATAAATGGTCCTGAGACATCAAGGAAGTTTTGTAGGATAGGAGGCTGATGGCATTGGAGCCAGCGATATCCAGATATTTAGGATTCATATCTGAGGGGGAAGGGATGGGCTTCTGCAGAGAGCCTGTAATTCACTCAACTTAGGGCATCAGGGCTGGGAGTGCTGGGGATCATGCAGAAAGCAGGGTCAGAGGGAAAGACTTTGGGGACCCTGCTAATGGCCTGCCGAGCTTCCTTTTGCTCAGCCTGTGTGTGGAGGAAGAGGGTGTGCCTGCAGGCTCTGAGCCCCAGTGGACAGGGGCACAGGGAACCTCGGCTGACTCTGGCCTACACCATAAACCAGGAAACTCCAACCCAGTGACTCAGCCCTGCAATGAACTCCTAATTCTCTTGGCAGTGGAGGCAGGATGAGTTAATCTATATCTGTGCAGAAGGCAGGATGATCAAAATCTATTAAGTGAAAAAACTGAGTCACAAAAATTATATGCATACACAAATAGTGCATGCACACACACACTCATACACACCCCTTGAAGAATAATCGCCACCATACTAACACAGGATGCAGGCTTTTAGGTGGATATTCCCTTAAAGGTGCTGTCTTATTTTTGCCCTATGTGATGGTCCAGTTCCTGATTACTGAGGGGCTGGCTGATTCTGATTGCCCTGGTGGTCTATGGCTCCAGGAAACTGACCCCCAGTCCTCTGCCAGCACATTCCAAGTCCCCATTTCCCTTCCAGGGTGGTTCCACTTCTGCTGTGCAGCCAGTCTGCTTACTAGGTT
This sequence comes from Balaenoptera physalus, assembly GCF_965194825.1. Lineage (NCBI taxonomy): Eukaryota > Metazoa > Chordata > Mammalia > Artiodactyla > Balaenopteridae > Balaenoptera > Balaenoptera physalus. The sequence continues at coordinate 69,367,290 of NC_138893.1, read as the reverse complement.
GACTATGGTCTCTCAAAAGAATCAGCAGATTCTTTGTAGGCTATTTGCATTTCATCGAGCTTGGTTTGATGTAGAAACATTGGCTTGACTATTGACTTTTTTTTTTAAATTAATTAATTAATTAATTTATTTTTATATTTATGGCTGTGTTGGGTCTTCGTTTCTGTGCGAGGGCTTTCTCCAGTTGCGGCAAGTGGGGGCCACTCTTCATCGCGGTGCGCGGGCCTCTCACTGTCGCGGCCTCTCTTGTTGCGGAGCACAGGCTCCAGACGCGCAGGCTCAGTAGTTGTGGCTCACGGGCCCAGTTGCTCCGCGGCATGTGGGATCTTCCCAGACCAGGGCTCGAACCCGTGTCCCCTGCATTGGCAGGCAGATTCTCAACCACTGCGCCACCAGGGAAGCCCCTGACTATTGACTTTTAAGTAAAGTATTAATTGTGTCAGTAAAGGCCTCTGGGTTTTTTTTCCATTTCTTCAGGGCCTGCAGAAAAACAATTGGATTTTCTTTTAATGTTAAAAAGGACCGATCTCAGCCACCTCATCCCTGGCTTCTTTCTCTCTGCCTCTGCATAACCCCTGGCCTGTTCTGGTACAGCGGTTGGGAGGGGAGTCTTGGCTGCCTGGTCTGGGCCACAGGGGATACCAGGTTCTGAGGATTCAGCCAGAGGTTCCAAGAATACCCTTGGGGAGACTGGCACCCAGCCAGCCGTTTGCCTGACTTGGCTGCAGCCCCAGCCTGCTTTCGAGGTATTTAGCAAGTGCAGCATGAATGCCGCTGGCATGGCCCCCAATGAGGGAAAATAAAACACGTCATTTCTCAGGGACAATTCTCAGTGTCAAGTTCAGTGTTGTTCAAGTGGCCCCGACAGAGAAGTGTGTTCACCTGTCTCTAGAGCGTCCCCCTGCCCTCCCAAGGGCCTGTGGGACAACTGCAGGCATCACTTCACGGGAACGACTGCCCAGAGGACACAGGAACAATGAGAAAGTGATCCTGTTCTGTTTTCTATGAAGAAGTGAGCATCACCTGAATTCCCACTATTTAAGATAATCACCGTTAATATTATAGAACAAACTTTCTCATATATTTTAACACACACACACACACACAAACACACGCAAGTATATATATATTTAACTGTATATGTAATTGAATCCTAGACACTTCAGCTATTATGTTATGAGACTCTGGATATTCATTAAATCTTGTGTTTTTGCAGGCATCCTCTGGCACCGTCCCAGCCGTGAGCGGGAAGGCTGCCCATTACTGCTGGGTGGGCATTAAAGTCCAGGCTCTGACGTGGTGTCCACTGACTCTGGAGAGTGGGAAGGAGCTCATTACTGTTTAGCGAGGATGGAATTCCAGGCTCCCTACTTAGTACTTTGCCACCATCTTGAGGAGGGCTGGCGGGGTTTGGGGGCAGCCTTATTACACCCCAATGAGAGCAGAAGTGTTTGCCTGTGCTGGTGGGGAGGAAGGTGGGGCTGCAGCTTTTTCTGTGGTGTCTGGCTGGAGTAAAATTGTAATTGTCAAAAACTTTTCTGTCTTGTGATGCTACCCCAATTCTGGTCCTTCGGCTATAAAAAAAAATAGGATTGGTGGGCCCTTGTTTCTGTACCTATTGGCATTTCCAGCTTGCTGTCTTCTCTAGCACCCAGTCTAAAATATGTGAATCCAAAAGAAAACCCAAGGAACTCACCACCATATCATGGTTTGGGTTCTGAAGTCCCTAGCCAGTCTGCCTTTTTCTCTCTGCTTTTCAGCCTTCTTATGTTTGTTTTATAATGTCCAGCTTTTTAGCAGGAGGAATAGGAATAAATATATTTACTTCATCCTTGTAGAACTAGAAGTCCTCAATTATTTTGTTTTTAATGTTTAGGTTTTTTCTAGATGGTTTATGGCTCAATTTTAATTTTATACTATCTGAATGTCTTTACATTTGGATTCAGCCCATTCACACTGATTTCAAATATAGATACTGAGCTATTCATTTCTTCCATTTTGTTTACAACTTTTGTACTTAGTCATGATTTTTTTTCTTTCCTTAGTTTGTTGATCTAGTCAGGTAAAATTTTATTTCTCTTCCGGGTGCCCTGGTCTTTCTAACTTGGATATTCTATTATGCATCTCCATTGCACTCAAAGTGGCTTCTTATCTTAAGGGTTCCACAGCTAATAAGTGCAGAGTTCTGCTGCTGCTCTGAGTATTTTGAGATCCTGGGGCAGTTTTCATCTAGAAACACAGAAGCTGTGGCTTCTCAGTCAGTTCCTTGGAGCAGGCCCACATTCTTATGCCTCTCTGAAGGGACATTGGAAAGCTAAGTTGTGGAGGCCGGAAGCAGAGGAAGTGGCCCATGTTGACTCTAGGGATATCTCAATATAGCTGTCTTCTCTGGGCATGCTGACAATTCCTATCATTTAAGGCAATGGCAGCACTAAAACCTCACACCACCATCATCTGCTTTTGTTCCATATTAAATGCATCCACTGGTCACAGCCCAACAGGAGCCTGGAGGGTCCACTTTGGACAGGGAACACAATTTCAAAGAAGGCCCTCTGGCCTCAAGCTGGTTCTTTTTAAAAGGTGACATGAGGGCATGACCTAGAATCTCAAAGAATCTCAAATGTCTGTCTTTTTGGGACTGGCCTTCTTTATCCATCATAATAGTTTGGTGGATGGAGATGGAGTGTCTGGGCCTGGAGCCACCTGGGCTGATAGGACATTGGGTTAATTGTTTCCACCTGGCACTTGTCTGTCATTCTTGTTGTCTTCTAAAGGACCCTTGTATTTAGGCCACAGTTGGTGAAGAAAAGCAAAGACTTGTGGCATTTTTAAGTTTTTTTCTGAAGCAGCATGACCTCCCAAAAATGCTATGCCTCTCAAGTCCAATATTCACTGAAGTTAGGTCAGGATGCAGAGAGTTGAATATTAACTGGGTGTGTACCGCTTCTAACTCTGAACACTTGCTTACCCTTTCTGTGCCCCGATGTTCCTCTCGAGAATTTGTTGTCAGCAATCCAAGATTAACTAAGAAATCATATAGAAAAGTAACCCGGACTCAACAAAGGGTTCTTAAGTTCTGTCCTGCTGGTCTGACGTGGTGATCTTTTTTCTGTTGTATGCTAATACACAAGAGAGTGCTATCAAAATGTGCTTTAATGCAGTGAATCTGCTTAATTTCTGTGAAGTCCATTTTCCAAATAGAAATATCGCACTTATACATATAAAATCCAGTTCCTGGAGAATTTTAGACTCTTAATGTTTTATAGTATCAGCCCTCTAATTTCACAGTAGGAAAATCTTAGACCCAAAGCATGGCTATGACTGACCCAGGGTCTCCTGGCCCCCAGCCCAAGTGCTTTTCTCCACACCCAGTGACTCACTGGCCTTTTGGTGTTATCTGGCTGATCACAGAGCTGTAAGTGGGATGCTCATACGGACGGATGTAAACAAGGCAAGTTTCACATCAAGAAAAATGCCGTTTTCCCTCTGCCTGATTCTTCTCCTCTGAGCTGTCTCATACTGTGCTTTGTCCATGACCAGAACTTTATCCTTGGAACCATGTTATGTGTCCTCATTCAGTGATCAAGCACACTGTGTGGAAAATGTACTTATTTCTTCCCCCTACCCCTTCCTTCTATCTCCTTTGGTTTGGAAATACAGCAGTGAACAACACAGACCAAACTCCTTTCCTCATGAAGCCTTCCTTCTCATTTGGGGAGACATAGTATAAAGAAAAAAATGAGGAAAATGTAAAATATGTCAAGTGGTGATATGTGTTATGCAGAAAATTAAGTCAGGGGAAGGAGACATGGAGGGAGGTCTGCAATTTTAAGCAGTTGGCTCAGTGAAGTCCTCATGGTGAAGCTGGCATTTAAACAAAGCACTGAAGGAAGTGAGGAGGAAGTCCTATGCAGAGCTGGGCAGAGAGTGTCCCTGGCAGGGCATGCAGCAAGCATCACCTCCCCGAGCTGGGAGCGCTCCTGGGATGTCAGGAGGAGGCCACTGTGAGTGGTGCAAAGTGGGCAAGAGGCAGAGCGGTAGGAAGTGAGAAAGAGAGATAGTGGGACAGGGGATCGGGGTGGAGAGGCAGGGGCAGGCTAACCGCGAAGACCTTATCAGAAACCGTAATGAGCTAGGAGGATATATTGTACAGCACAGGGAATATAGCCAGTATTTTATAGTAACTATAGATAGAATATAACCTTTAAAAATTGTGAATCAGTATGTTGTACACCTGTAACTTATATAATATTGCACAATACCATACTTCAATAAAAAAAAGAAACTGGACTGACTTTGACTCTCATTCTGCGTCTAATGAGGAGCCATTGAAGGCTTTTGAATGAGGAGTGACATAGCCAGCTTTTCGTTTTAACGAGTTCACTCTGGTCGCTGTGTGGAGTTAAGAGTGTAGGGGGCCGAGGGCAGGGGAGCCTACTGCAGAGATCCAGGCAGAGGTGGTGGTGTCTGGACCAGGGTCGAGGTGATGACAGGTGGTCAGATGCTGGAGGTATTCTGGAAATAAACGTGAGAGCCTATGCCGAGGGATTCTGTGGGTGTGAAACAGAGGAGCAAAACATGACTCCGAGGGTTTGGTGAGCGAGAGGAAACTCATTTTAAAAACGTGAAATTCAAGGTACAACTGGCCAAAGACAGATAAGCCCGGAGTGCTGTCCCGGGCACAAAGTGCCATCCTCACTTCTGCCCACATCCCATTGTCCAGAATTCAACCTGTTGGTCCAATCAAACTGCAGAGGAGATCTGGCAACACACATTTCCCAAATGCTCAGGGAGAGGAATTGTTGTGGAGAACCCATGACGTGACTCTGCCACAAATGGCTTTAGTGAAACAGCGCATGTTCGGTTGAGGGAGCACCACGCAGCCATTCAAAGCACGCTCTCCAGGCTCTTCTGTCCCCTCCTCAGTGACAGTGGATGGCAGATGGCAGATGGCAGATGGCAGCAGCCCGGATCCAAGGGTCTCTGCTTGGGAGAAAGCTGCCTGGAGATGCTCAACATACATCAGACCTCGAGTACAAAATAAACCTTTGTTGTGTCCAGCCATTGAAATTTCAACATTTCCTTGTTAATTCTGCACCGCTTAGCTTATACTAATATATCACCACATTTATTGCACAGCTGTTTGTTTTCAATTTCTTGTTTTAAAACAAAGCTTCAGTGGACATGGTAAAACACAAATCTTTGTTTATACCTCTGACTAAGATCCTTGAATATATTCTGATTTTTGGAAAATGTGTATCAATACACCTCACCCCCTCCCGTCACACACACACAAAGTAGTACAAGAGAGTATCCCTTAGAACTTGGCCTTATGAAAATTGTTATTATTTTTAAAAACTTTGCTAATTTTATAGATTGCAAACAGCACCTCATTGTTTTAAATTACGTGGTTTGGATTTCTAATATGGTGGAGGGCATCCTTTCCTAAGGCCTCTCTGGGAAAGAGGGTGGGTGCTACCGAATGGCCAAATGTGCTGGGCGAGAGCATCCTCTCACCCCTCTGGCGTTCGTGCATCTTCCGTATCCATGAACTGGGACTTTTTTAGTTGAACTCTGCCTGTGAAGAGAAGTGCCTTTGGATCTGTCTTACAATTAGAGGAAGACCTCGTTTTACTGTGCTTTTTTGTTTTACTGCGCTTCACACATATTAAGGTTTTTTACAAATTGAAGGTTTGTGACAACCCTGTGTCAAACAAGTCTATCGGCACCATTTTTTCCAATAGCATTTGCTCACTTCGTGTCTCTGTCACATTTTGGTAATTCTCTCAATATTTCAAACTTTTTCATTATTATTATACTTGTTTTGGTGATCTGTGACCAGTGATCGTTGATGTTACTATTACAAGAAGATTACGACTTGCTAAGGGCTCAGATGATTGTTTTAACAATAAAGTATATTTTAACTGAGGTACATACACTTTTTAAAAGACATAATCCTATTGCACACTTAATAGACTACAGTATAGTATAAACATAACTTTACGTTACTGAGGCACCAAAAAATTCTTGTGATTTGTTTTATTGTGATATTTGCTTTATTGTTGTTTTCTGGACATGAACCCGCAACATCTTTGAGGTCTGCCTTAGACTGTCTTGTCAGTAGCCTGGATGAGCACTGCTTTGTCTGGATGAAAATGAAGGTACCGATTCTTCCCATTTTATGTCTCTTTAAAAGAAAGAGAAGCTCTCCTGGTGTTCCAGGGAGAAGCCCTTAACAAGTCAGGAAAGGCTTAATGGCCTCCCACTGAAATACAAGGAACTCATGAGCTATTGGATGAGGTGGACAGATGCACACATCACCACACACCTCACAATAAGTTGCCAAAGAGTCAATCACGGGGTTTCAGGAACACAGAGAATAGAGGGCCTTTCTGCCCCGGGGGTGCTGGGACATTCCAGATGAATCTCAAGGGTGATGTTCCAGGTGATAACCGAGCTTGATCTCTGGTCCGGGTCCCAGGCCGGGCCTTGTCTCCCATGACAATCCCCACAGCAGCCCCTCTAATGGAGTATACAAGCCAGGTTTTCCTGTGCTGAAAGGTGATCAAAACAGACAAATTGTAAATCTACAGCTGTTGTTTTGTCAGCATGTGTATTTTTACAGAAAGGAGCAAATCTCTGCTGAGCTGGCCAGATAATCATCTCTGCTTTTCCTTACTTGTTCAGAACTGTGAAAGAACACCCTTGGCAAGGACCTGGTTTTAATCACCTCTGCTTAACACAGAAGCTTTTGAAGGTGAAGGTGCTTTTTGTAAACTGTGGCAGGGTCCCAAGGCATTAACATTTCAGATCTTTCCCCAGTATGGGAAATGTCTAGAGCAGGGCCGAGGTATCAAGCCTGTGGAGACAATCGCCTGCACAGGGAGTTACTTTAATGCCGCTGACTCATTCCTCAAAGACATGTTTTTTTTTTTTAATTCTTGAAAAATTGCAGTCCACGCAAAGCTAGAGACTTCTGGGCCCAAGGAATGTGTCAGCTTGCTTTCATTTGGTACAAAAGGAAGGCTTTTAGGAGAGATTTAGAGAAGCCAGAGGCCTTCTTGGGAATGGTCCCAGAGATGATGAAGATGCTGGAAAGATGGAATTTAGAAAAAAGGCAAGAGGGTTTGGGTGACTTCACTAGGGACAATGGAGAAAGTCACTTTCCCTCATAAAAACTGAGAGTTAAAACACAAACAGAGTTCCCCTGCCCAGAGATTTCTCATTAAGAGCTGCATGGTTTGGGTGGGGATGTAGGGACCTGGGGGCATGCAGGCAGGATGTAAGGCCGAATCCTGCAGGTCTTTAAAATCAGGGACAATATCCATCCTTTGACCTGGTTTAAGCATTAACCGCTTTACTGGCAATGTGGGTTGCTGATGCCTGACTTCTGGGGATGGAGCTCTGAGGAGCATAGGAAGGATGAGAAGGAGATGGCAAAAGCTTGTGATATTTTGCTTTCAGAATCCCTAACTCAGACCATTAACCTCTGGTTGCAAAGGACCTGAGTAAACACTGAGTGAAATAGGCTCATGGAGCCTGGATGTGGCTAAGAAAGTCATGGTGAATATATTCTCTCCATTCCTTCTCAGGTCAGTACCAGGCCCATATTGACTGACTGAGCTTCCAAATGTTCTCTCATTTCAGGGGAGGGGGTTCCTCTTTGGAAAATGCAGCCATTGCTAGGAGTTCATCTTTGACTTGGACTTCCTAGAGCTCCCAAGCCGATGAGGCTCATCAGACGTGGCGTCTTGATTTGCTCTTGGCTCTCTGATTTGCTTTACATCAATGGATTTTGCTGGGTCCAGGAGATTCTGCAGCATCCAGCCCGCTCAGGATGGTCGAGGAGCGCCAATTCACAACTTTGAGTTTTCCACGGATCAGAGAGCTTCCCTTTAAAACAGAACATATCAGAGGCTACTCCACTGGTGAGAAGTAGGAGAAACTATTCAAAAGGAGGAGTCCATGAATGTCATTGAGAACCTAAAGATGCCCATGTTCCGTGTAATGTATGGTCTTCCCAGGATCACTTGGTCTCAAAGTATCACTTGCAGAAGGAGAGCTAAGAGGGAAAGAGGAGGCCCCAGCCCACTGCCCATCGCCCTGGACGTGGTTCTGAAGGCTAGGATGGCTGTTTAACGACTCATCCGTGACCATCACACAGATGATGCTTCTTATTCAGTCATATTTATCTTCCCAAGATTCGGAAAATCAAAGCCACCCGAAATGAGACAAATTCTGCTCCACATTCAAATATGTGATTCACCTGTAATTGTGGGCTGGTTTCTGTGTTCAGTGGAAAAGTCCAGCCAGCAACTGTCTAGACCACAGGCTAGTGGGCGGGGCCAAGTGTTCTACGAGGTTATGGTCTGACAATAAAAGCTTTGGACCAACAGCTGGTGTGTGGAATTTGACCCACGGACACTTGGAGATTCTGGCACACTGGGCATTCATTTCCTCTGACCCTCCTGTGGGCCTGGCAGCCGCTGCCCATACAAGAGCCATGGTTTGTGCTTTTGTTTACTTCTGTCCGTCTCTGGCATCTCTTCATGTGCCCTGAGCCAAGGCCTGTGGGCTGCCTGTATATGCTCTTGAACAATTTGAGTTTCTACTATCAGTGGTAACACTTAAAATTTTATTTAATGTACTTTACTAAAGTGAAATAATATGACCACATAATAAAATGTTTTGGAAAATAGAGGCAAGATGAAACTATCATTTTAAATCTCATTACCATATACACTGTCATCATTTCTTCCAGGCATATTTCTTATCATAATTGTTCTTATGTCCAACAATTAGTTTTATGTCTTTGATTTTACTTAATATTAAATTATATTTTTCATGTTGCTCTATAGTTCTGTTGACCAATACTTGATTACTCCCTAATATTTCATATCGCCTGTGTCATTATTAGCCTTTTCATCATGTAATGAGAAACACTGCTATGATGAACAGCATATGAGTATTTTTTTTCATATTTATGTTAGATATTAAGGACAGTACAAACCTCTGTATTTACTTTAATATATATTGGAAAATTTCTCCGGGAAAAGATTGTACCAATTACAGTGCTATCAGAAGATATTAGTTCGCAAAGCTCAGAGCCAGTTTTGGGTTTATGTATGAATTCATTAGTTTCTTAAGCTAATTTAGCAAGAAAAAAATGGCATATCTGGTGTCTGTAACATTTGAAAGCCCCTTCCAACAGGACATCTTGAAGTTCTGAAACAAAATCAGATGGTCTGCCCTCTAGGCTGTGGTCTCATCGTCTCATTTGCTCTCATCGTCTCTGTGCAGAGCTGCATCTGGCCTGGTGGGGAGAGTGTCTGCCACTGACCAGCAGTGAGTTTTCCAGTGCCTTCATCTCTCTGCATATTCAGCTGTCTGTCCACAGTTCCACCTGTCTTCCAGTACCTGTCATGCTTCAGGAAGGGTCAAATGCTGTCATATAACATAACAAAACCCCACACAGAAGACCCAATGCAGCCAAAAATAAAATAAATAAAATAAATTTATATATATAAAAAAAACCCCCACACATTCCAAATAAGTATGATAATGAAACAAGGTGGAAATAGACAGGTGGGTGGCCCATAGACCTCCAAGGAGGGTCAAAGAGCTGGTGTCAAGTACCCTAGTGGCCAAAGAGAAGAGACAATCACAACTAGTTCTAAGAGCTGCAGTGTCCATGAGGCAAAGCCAAGCCATCTGTTCAGCGAAAGCACGATGATGCTGGGTACAAATTGGGAGAGACTTTCCTCCTGGTACCAGCGATGAGGCTGCCACTCACAGCAGCTCACAGTGTGCTCTCAGAGGCCGTTTCCTGTAGGGTCCCAGGTGTGCGTGGTGGCCCAGCCCAATGCGCAGGTCACTAAACCAGTGTCTCTCAAGGCCTTGTGCAGAGGAGGACATATCATGGGGCCAGGTGGGAGCTCTCAGCTGGTTTGGCTCAATCCAGGAATTAGTCTTTGGTGGTATCTAGAGGAAAGGATGGACAAGAGTCTCTAAATTCTCCATAAACTTTACTTTCCTCTGCCATATTTTGAACAATTCTGAGAGGTAGTGAGATTCTAACAGTGGAGTTTGACAAGCACCCACATGACAAATCTCTTTAGTCAGCTGGCAGAAGCTTGAGAACTAAGCAGCCTCCGCGTGGGCCCCATTGTATATCTTCTTGTCAACGTCAAGGACACAGATGATGGTCCTTATACCTTATATGGAAGGTAGCTGTCTCTGCTCAAAGGGGCATCAAGGGAGAAAACATAGGTAGGGTCAAGGTTCTCCTCCAAGGAGGTAAAAAGAAATGGGGGTAAGAGCACAGGTGAAAGATTAGCCCACATCAGTGGTTTTCAAGGTGTGGTCCCTAGACCAGCAGCATCAGGCTCATTGGGAACTTGTCAGAAATGTGGATTCTCAGGCTCACCCTAGACCTGCTGGGTCAGAAATTCTGCCAGCAGGCCCAACACTCTGCACTTTAAAAGACCTCCGTGATTCTGATGTCTGCCAAACTTGAGAACCACTGGCCAAGGTTCTGAGGGAGAATCAATTAACTTTGCCACCTGGTGAGTTGGTGGAGGGAGTAGAGTGAAGTTGAAAGTACAGTGAATGTGAGACCTGCCATCTAGGTTCCATCCTATCCCCGATGGGAATTTGTGGGGTATCCCTGAGTAAGTTGGGTTCTGCTGGCTCATATGAAAAATGGATCTATTGATCTCTGTTTTCCTACTCCACTGTGTTGTTATGAGAAATGAGAAAGCCCTTTGGAGACTAGGAGATGCTATCTAAATATAATCTATGTTTCAATTAAGTGTTTAAAGCTACTAAAAATCAAGGTGACAAAAAATCAACAGTGTACTAGCAGGCACTCGATAAATATTTATCAAAAGAATGAGTGGATGAAGCGAATCAATAAATCGATAAAAGTGTAGGGAGATGGACGCTACTTTATAGCACCAAGATCCCCATTGTTATTGCAGGTAGGTGACAATCGTTGGTGATGGCTGTGTGTGGAGAGGCAGTGGACAAAGCAGGTGACGGGAGGAGGGCTGTGCCTCGCAGAGGTGGGTGGGTGGTGCTGACATTCACGGAGAGAGAGAACACTGATTGGCAGGAGTCGGGGAGGCTGCCTTCATGAAAATGTTGATTTGACAGTTCCTGGGTCACCTAGGAAGAGACATCAAGGTGATGATGCGATATCCACATCCAGAGCTCAGAGAAGGGGCCTGAGTGGAGGTACACATCTGTGCATCACCTGATTGTGGGTGGGAAGCGATGTTGTTGGGCTGGATGGCATCACTCAGGACAAGATCACAGAGCGAGAAGAGAAACCACAAAGGGCTGCCCCTGAGCAGTGCCACAGTGAGTGAGGGTACAGGAGGCTGAGACTGCACAGAAGGAAAAAGGCAGGACAAAAATGTCAGGTCCTGGCAAGGATAACTTCATTTAATCTTTGTCAACAACACTTTGAATAAGTAAGTTGTCTTTGATTTAAACCAAAGTTGGGGCAGAGGACTGAGAAGTTGTTCAATTCTCATAGGCACGATGCAGTGCCGGCATGACTGGGACACAAGCTTCTCAGGTTCCGAAACCTGTGTTTGTGAGTAACACGCAATGCTTGGGATGTTTAGGGATCAGCCATTGCCTGGGGACCCGCACGCAGGAGTACCACCTGGGAGAAAGATGCCTTGGCCAAGGTTTGCATCTGATGCCCAGAGGAACTAGCGAGAGCCTTCTCTGAGCAACAAGCGTCACCATAATAATACATTATGGATATTTATGGACATACACAAAGGATGGGTCTAGAGAAGCCTCTCTGTGTGTGTGTGTGTGTGTGTGTGTGTGTGTGTGTGTGTATTGGGAGGGTGTTAGGTAAGAAGGTAGAACTAAGCCCTTCACAAGAAAACTGTGATAAGTCTGGATGCTATGAGAGTAAGAGAACTGGATGAAAGCCTGGTGCCAGATGAAGGAGGCTGGGAACTCAGGGCTGAGGCCGTGGACAGAGAAAGAGCTTCTGAGACTCCCTTCCGTGAGATGCCGACCATGACGTGGGGTGGCTCGGGCAGTATCGAACTTCTGATAATCTGAGGCAGTGATCGCCAGGTTAAGGATGTCAACAAGTCCTTTCCATTTTTTTTTTTTTAAAGTGACATTTTGCAGAAGAATTTCAAGGAAAGTATGAGCCTGTAGCTGGAGGTGAAGAGGGCGATTCTGATGGATGACAGACAGAAAGCAGGACTCCTCACCTCCTGCAATGCTTCTTCTTCTTTGTCAAGAGACATTAGACTGGATGAATGAATATTAAGCTGAAGCTGAAGCTGGTGGAACTTTTATAAAAGGGCTCAGTGCTGCTCTGTGTGAATGTTTGTCACTGGGCTCAGAAGGACACATTCCTGGATCTTCAAGGACCTGGAACTTCCCAGTTCACTAAGTCACCCTCTTTCTGTGCTCTGGACGTGGAGGAGGGTGGGAGTGTGGCTGGAGCCAGAAAGAGCATCCGCGTTCTTTGTCATCTGTACCAAAGCATGACCGAAGCTATATTTCACGTTAAATCACCCTGGCACTACAAACATCGAGGCCTTTTGCAAAGTATTGGATAACCAGTAATGATGGCCAAGCGCTGGCTTTTGTCTAAACAGCTCTTCCACCGTGAAAAGAACCAGGTGCCCAAGGCTATTTTTTGCTGTACACAATTAACCAGTCCCAGAAGTCTCTTAATTTGACTAGTTTGTATTTTCTTAAAGTAGAATGAACCTGCTCAGCCTTACTTGTATCCCTTCAGTCTTATAGGTTCTCATCAACTCACCGGAAAGGCTGATTCCCCCCTTGGGCTAACCTTAAAATTAGGCTAGTTAGATGCCCACCTCTTAGGTAGCCCTCACCCCACCGTGGCTTCCTTAGTGCTAGAAATTCGCTCATTCATTTATCGATTCAATCACAGATATTCATAGGGTCATTTCACTGTGGAGCTCCATTAAGTATTTTGTGCTTAAAGACCCCAAAGTAGAGGTGCAGTAATTTTTAACCAAGGAACCTGAGTCTCCTCTTTGCCCTTATTTCCCCTGGAGCGTCACTTATCTTCTCTGGATGATGGGATGCTGAGAAGGTTGTCCCAGAGCTATTGTAAGAATAATATGTAAGACTTAGTAAGAGAATTCAAGGGTTCCTGTTATAAAACAAATAAGTCATGGGGATGTCTTGTCCAGCGCGGGGACTACATTTAACAATACTGTGCCGCATATCTGAAAGTTACTAAAAGAGTAGATCTTAAAAGTTCTTATCACAAGAGAAAAAATTTGTAACCGTGTGTGGTGACAGATGTTAACTAGACTTACTGTGGTGATCATTTCGCAATAAATACAAATATTGAATCATTACGTTGTGCACCTGAAACCAATAAAATGTTATGTATCAATTACACTTCAATAAAATATATGAAAAAAAGAGAATTCATGGGGAATTTTCAAAGTCTAAACTTCTGGACAAAGTGAGATGTTTAAGTTGCTGTTGTATTTTTTTAGTCAGAATAAAAATTAATACCTTGAGAGGGAAACATGTCTGTTAAAAGCCGCAGAAAGTGGAGATGGGATAATAATAAGGTTCTTTTCACGAGCCAAGGGAAAGTTATGAACTGAGTCTCAACAAGATAGGACAGGCTGATGAAGATGTAACAGGACTTTGCTTTCTGCTGGACTCAGATCCACTGCGGGCGGTGAGATGATTATCATCTGCTGGTTAGAACAGAAAAAGAAACGTCACTTGTTTGTCAAACAAAACTTTGAAAGCAAATATGAGAGGGAGATCCTGGAGATAAGCCGGTTATGAACATTGGCCTTCAGTTGTTTGCTGCTCTACAGCAACTTCCAGCTGAGAGAAAGGCATCCGGCATCAGAGAAGCCGCCTTTACAAACATCACAATTTTCCTAAGGTCTTGGCTCCCTCCACGGACATTCTTTCTAATGCTCCCAGAAACCAAATGAGTGGTTTCACAAGGACAGTTACAAATTTCATCCATCATGGAGAGTTAGAGGCAGGCAATTTATTGCATCCAATTCAAAGGCTGTGAAAGAATCCTTCAGATTTGGGTGCCTTCCACATCTTTTAGGTAGGTTGAACGTATCCTTTGGTTCTAAGAAAAACAGCTTGTAGAATGTTTGGGAGCTCTTGGGACATCAAACAGCTCTTAGAGGAGTGCATTTTAATGGTTTACTTGTAAAAGAATCAGTAAAAGAAGCAGAAACATATGGTTTGAATCCCTCTGAATAATACGAGGTATTTTTGTAGATGTCTTTTTTTGTTTTTTCTAAGGGTCTCACATCTTGAGTGCTTACCCTAGAAATACTCAAAATAACCCTTAGATATACTGACAAGATGAGAAGACAGCAGTCCTGTAACACTGGCTTCCTGTTGGACGTGAGGCAGACTCTGGGTTCATCAAGAAATGTGGGGGGCAGAAAGGGACAAGAATGTCAATGGAGTCGTGTGTAATTAGGGTGTAGAGGCCATTGGTCCAGGAGTTCAAGGTTCAAAGGCTTACAGACTCCAAGCAGATGACATTAAGGCTTGAACTGGGTCCTGACAATTTAAAATGGAGGGTAGAATCGGGTGAGCAGCTTGAAAATTGTAGAGCTCTTCCTTGCCCAAGGGCATTCAAATTCAACTAAAACAATATGCTGGCCAAACAAAAGAGGCCTGTGGACAGCAGCTGCCACCAGACTCACCCCCTGTTTCAGCCTAACTTCCTAGGCCATGGATTAGAACATAAGAGGGAGAATGACTGCCACCAAAGTCAAATGGATAGAAAGGAGTGGTACCTAATACAAGTCCTGGGCCCGTTTCATTGTGTTACATCTGAGGGCAAGGGCTGGCAGGAGACTGTAGAACATGAGTGAGCATAGACCTGGGTCAAGTTCATATGTGGGCCAATGGCATCACTTTATCTGTGTGAGATTTCTCAACTGTGAGACAGGGGCAATAATGACTATCTCATTGACTTGTGAGGATGGAATATTAAGACTACATCAATTATTACTAATTATATTATTTTATTATTATTCATAATTATATTAATTTTATTATTAATTATTATTGTAACTATTGACTTTCCCTCTCTTAGACAATAATAACAAGTAGCCTACTGTTGGCTTGCCCTGGGGATATGGTGGTGAATCAACATAGACATGGTTTCTTCCCTCTTGCAGTCCAATGGGAGAGTCCAGTGGGAGAGACTGACATTACTGAAATGACCACATAAGCAGGGCTAACAGTATACCAGGTCGGGGAGAGATTGAGTCTGTGTGTGGACAATTCAGAGGCTCGGGACTCATGGAGACCTCAGGAACAAAGGAGGGTGAATCCAGACATGGAGGAACCACGGAAGTCAAAGGGAACTAAGGATGTGATGGGAGCCCCACTAGTTTCTGATCCCATGGTTTTGACCCAGGAGCATGTAGGATGCTTTGGGCTGCCCTGCCTCTGTTCTCAGCTCCTTGGTCCAGTGCTTCTGCTTACCCATTCACTGCTATGGTCACTTATTTCTCATTCTAATTCCACAGGACTTCTGGGGACTCAGCTCAGGTCAGATGCCTCCTCTCTGGCATCACTGTGAACATTTGTCCAGATTTCGCGTTTTCCTGTCTGGCTGCAGAGTCCTGGCCTGTGCCTTGTTTGTCTTTGTCCTTACTGCTAAGACCACATCCCAGGAGTCTCCTGTGGTTCTGGCCCCTCCCTCTCTTCATCAGGAAGTGATACTTAGAACCCTGATACTCATTTGGGCAAAATCCTTGTTTGCATGCAACAGAAACTGACCCTGGCTGATTACATCAAGAAAAGGGATTGTGGAAAGGCTGCTGGATAATTCAGAGTACCCCTAGGAAGACCATGGAGCAGTGTTTAGACAATGATCGAGCACGAGGGAAGCTAAGCACTAGGCAGGATAGCTGCCAAAATCACACCCACAACTGGTTTGATGTGACCCCTGCAGCCATACCTGCTCCACCTAGAGGCCCCACCTGTCCTCCAGCCTCAGCAACGCTGGCCATGTTCACGGGGGCTGAACTCGACTGCTGCTGCCCCCAGGAACTCAGCCTTGTTGGCACTGGGGCAAATTGGGAGAAGGATGACCTGCTTGCCAAGCCCATGGGAAAGTATCAGAGGTTTCTGCTTTCAGAATGAAGCAGATGCTGTGACTGACTGAGTCTTAGCTCCAAAAACACAGAGAGGAGACAACTCAAGTGCTCTTTCTGGCTAGGTTCTGATTTGGTCCTAAAATGGACAGGACTTAGAGGAGGGAGAAAGAGAACGATGCCCCGCCTTTGGCTTAGATCACGGGGTGATGATGGTGGCATTTACTAAGATGGGCATACAAAGGAAGACCAGGCTCAAGGCAGTCATGGGTTTGAAATACTAGTAGGATATTAATGGATTATTGAATTTACATCATGCTTGGTGCATAGTAGATACTCGGTAAATACGTGGCAAGTGGATATATTGACCTGAGAGCCATTTGGAAGATGGGGACTGTAGCTAATGAATAGACATGAGTTTATGCAGGAGAGAGACAAAAGTTCTGCCATTCCCATCAGAACAATGGCTCCGTTTCAGGGAGACTGCTCAACAGCGTTCATACTCTGTCCCACAGGCCCCAGTGGGGGCCTGGGCTTTTCTCTAGAGCTTGCTGAGGTCACAGCTTGGCTCTTAGTGCCAAGTGGGGCTGTTCTCCAGTAGAGACAAGCTCCTAGGGCCTCCATCGGTTTCGCCTTTCCCTATTGAATATTTGGTCATCACTTTCCTGGTACTCTTCCTACTGGTGCTTTCCAAGTTTTCCACAGAAAACTAATAGAAAAGAGGCAGGTCATGTAGGCCCTTGGGAGCAGAGCAGGTTGGGCAAGCACTAAATTTCATTGCCCTATTTTTAAAAAATCATGTAAATATGTTTTATTCTACTCTGTAAGATCTGTTTGTTTTAATGTGAAAGCCCAAGGCTTTACCTTTTTTTTTTTTTTTTAACCACTGAAGAAAATTGACATTCCTGAGACACGTGTGTTCTTAGCTTCAAATACTGCACCATTGCTCCAACCCGGCTCCATGGCGAGAAGGGGGTCTGAAGGCATTTCTCCCTTTAACTTTCCTGCACCTCCCCTCTGAGGACCAGCTCAGCACTCTCCCTGTTTTCATGTCCCATGATGCCCTATGTCCATGATGGTCCAGGAGGAGTTACATTTATGAGGCTGTTGAATTTAGACAAGGCCAAAGGGGCAGATTTATGTTGCCACAAACGTCATAACTTACAGGCATCTTAGTGGTTTCCTGATCTAGGAAATGGAAGATGCTTGCACTCTAGTCTTCTGTGCCCAAATCAGGGGGACTTCTGTCATTATCACAGACTCCTTCCCTTGAGCATGGGAATTAAAACCTACTTGTCATCCTCTAGATGGTCAAGCCCTCTCCATTTTACAGAGAGGGATATTGAGGCTCAGGGAGCCTGGGATTTACAAGGGTTACTTACAGCAAGGTCTGGACTGGAGCCCGGTCCTCTGATGTCCGAGTTAATCCACTCTGAACTGTACCCCTCGAGGAAGGCGCCCTTCTACTGCTTCTACTGATACCTGGGGCAGGGATCAGTCTTCCCTACTTGTCAATCCCCCTTAAGTGGATTGGACTTAAACACAGTCCTGTGTTTAAAATTCAAATTGAGGTGATTTAAACCTCTTGCTGAATCTCTGAAGACATGAAACAACCGTAAATGGCCCAATAAACTGAAAGAATAAACTGCTCATTAAGGAAAAGGGGATGAGACTTCATGCTACCTCATCAACAGCTAATGTTTCTCAAGACCTTTCCCTTCTTCATCATAAATGAAATCTAGACAAGTTCCCATAGTTGAGACTCAGGGAGGCAACAGAGTGGAAAGAACATTGGCTTTAAAGAAAGTTGTAACTGGTTTGCATCCTTACTCCACCAATTATAAGTAGAGTGATCTTGGACGAGTTACCTAACCTCTCTGAACTCAGATTCATCATGTGTAAAATGGGAATAATATCTACCTTAGAGAAATAGTATGATCATTAAGTGAAATAATATTTATTTATTGGCCACATCATGCAGCTTGTGGGGTCTTACTTCCCCGACCAGTGATCAAACCCAGGCCCTCGGCAGTGAAAGCTTGGAGTCTTAATCACTGGACCACCAGGGAGTTCCCTTGAAATAATATTTAAAATGCCTGGTATAAAAAAGACATTTAACTGAAAAGAGTTTGTGTTTGTTCTATTCCTTTTTTTTTTTTTTTTTTTAATTTATTTATGGCTGTGTTGGGTCTTCGTTTCTGTGCGAGGGCTTTCTCCAGTTGCGGCAAGCGGGGGCCACTCTTCATCGTGGTGCGCGGGCCTCTCACTGTCACGGCCTCTCTTGTTGCGGAGCACAGGCTCCAGACGCGCAGGCTCAGTAATTGTGGCTCACGGGCCCAGTTGCTCCGTGGCATGTGGGATCTTCCCAGACCAGGGCTTGAACCCGTGTCCCCTGCATTGGCAGGCAGATTCTCAACCACTGCACCACCAGGGAAGCCCTGTCCTATTCCTTTTTTAAGAGAAACTGTTTTCCTAGGACACTGGGGCTTAGTTCTCAAAATACCTATACATTGTAGACCACTTAATGAGGTATTCCCGGGCACCCACAAACTATGATAAAGAGTCCAGACATGCTAGAGATAATGGAATAAGACAAAATAAGCTGTAAAGTTTGAATTGAAATGGGTCAAAAAGGGGAAAATTATATGAAACAAATGTGCAAAGAATGTGGGAAATGAAGAGAAGTTCAAGTTGGAAATAACTGTGGAATGTAATGCCGCCAAGGAGAGGACCAGGCAGCGACCATGGGCCCCAGCTGCTGGCTGGCTTCCACCTATGGGAAGTGCAGCATCTGCTCCATGCAGAGCCCAGCTGGTTCTCCAGGCTCTGCTAAGGTGAGCCACATACACAAGAGCCACCTCCTGGTCTTTTGAATATGTACAGTGAGGGACAAAGCAGGGGGACAGGAAAGCAGCCTCAGGGACTAGGCCAAGTGTTAAACTGTGGCTATGAGAGCAGATGTGGGCTAGTTCCCCAGGCCAGAGGGCCACTTACCAGGACACCAGGCCTTCTCATAGGAAGGAGCAAGATCAGAGGACAGGCTCACCTCTTAGAAGTGTGCTATTTTATGTTGCCCACAATTTCTCTTCTGGTCTTTAATTAAAGTTCTCAGCAAAAAATGCTACTCAAATCCATGGTACAAACCAACAAAGGAAAGGGTCTGCTATCAAAAAAATTAAAGGGATGTCCCATCTGCAGTGGGGGGGTGAGTGGCTGAAGATTGCACTGGGAATTAGATGAAGGATCAAAGGAGAAGAAAGTTTCAGGATGCAGAGGGGCAATTTCTGATCGGTGTCATCAGCAAGACTTCCTATTCTGGAGCGTGTCTTCCTTGAACGGTTAGGAGCATGGGGTTTGGATTTTAAAGAAGAAACCATTTCCTTACAATTTCTCCCCAGCGTTGGCTTCTCACATCCCTCTGGCTTTTGTCATTATTCATTTTACAAGAAAATTTATTTCTTCTATTTATAAGATGACAGTTGGGATTACTACTTTGCCACTTGGGGAAAAATAAGATTCTTACCTCACACCTTACACTTACGTTTCAGGTAGATTAAAATAACTGTTTCTAAAAACATATTAGAATCAAAAGTGCATAGAATAAAATATATACAGATCATTATCTGAGCAGAAACCACAAATGAAAAGAATGATAAATATGACTGCACAGAAAAAGTGAAATTTCTGTAAAAGGCGGTCTACCATACATGCAGTTTAAGGACAAAGAACAAACCAAGAGAAAAAATACAACAAACAAGAAACACAGTGTATTATTACTTCTAATCTACAGAGATGCTACTTTAATAGGAAAATAAGATCTATTTGATCCTAATAAGAAAAATAATGTGCAAAGGACATGTATAAGTGGCCAATGGGGATATAAAAATACATTTTATAATAAAATAAATGAAAATAATACAATATTGTTTACTGATCAAGTCTGAAAAGACGACAGAGATTGTTAATAACAGTGAGGGCGGAAGGAGGAGAAAGGGCAGTAACCATACTGTGTCAAGTCTTAGAGCAGAGTGGTCAGGGCATTGATACGAGCAGATCCACCTGGGTTTGAAATCTAGTTGCTGGCTGTCACTTACCTTCTCTGTGCCTCAGCCTCATCATCTGTATAATGGGATTAATAATGCCTCAGAGGGCTCTTGGCAGAATAAAAGATTCAGCATGCAAAATGCTTAGAAGAGTCCCTGGCACATTAACTGATCTTACTATAATTATCATTGTTATTCTCAGCGTGTTATACATGGGGCCATAAACTGACGTAAACTTCTGAAAAATAACTGGTGATTATGAAATTCAAGTGTGCATGCACTTCAGTTCATCAATCATTTATTTATATATGATTATTTATATAAACAAATGTATATACATATAGATACATAAAATTAAATGTACATGCACTTCAGCTCATCGATTTTTTTCTATTACTTTATCCAAAAGTATTAACCAGAGACTGTGCAAGGAGCCACGTGCAAAGATTCCATCACTGTGTTATCGTAGTAGCAAAATATTTGCAAACAAGTTAAACATTTAACAATAAGAGAATCTTTGCACAAATAATGGCAGTCACATCAGTTTGATGAACTATTATGTATCAATTAAAAGAAAGATTCAAATTCAAGTATTATATATTCCCATTTGTGTATCTCTCTCTACAAAATAAATGTACATTCACATTTATTTTGAATCCATCTAAATCTGGAATGAAAAATAGAAAATACACATAGATGATATCTCTATTTGGGGACTACAGTGGTGACTTTTATTTTTGTAGTTCTTATTTATTTTCTAAATTTTCAACCATGAGTGCATTCAAAATGAAAGTAGGTTTATTATTTCTGATTATAAATGTAATAAATACTCTGAGATCTCAAATAATTGAAACCATCCAAATAAGTGGAATTATCTACAATTTTAGTACACACATTTGTGGGATTTTGTTTGTTTCCAGTTTGCTTTCATTGTACTTATACATATGAATGAGGTGTACTTACAAACACAAACTCACACATATACCTATAGCATAAGGAGTTCAGTATTTGCAGGTTTTTAAAAATTGTTTTTCTCTCACATCAAAATATCACAGGCATCATTCTCTTTGAATAAATATAGACCTAATTCATAATTTTAATGAAAGCTGGCAAATATTGAATCACATGGATATGTAAAGTATTATTCATGTGTATTTGTCAAAGCTTCTAGGTTCCTAGAAGTAGAATTAATACACTAAAAAGAAATAGAGGGTTTAAGGCTCTTGATGGATATTTCAGGTTACTTTCCAGAAAGATTATACCAATTTACACTACAGCTGGCAAGGTTTAGGACTATCTTAATGTAACTTCATTTAAATTTTTGTTAATTTAGCCGTTGAAAATATTGTCTCTTTGGTCTTAATTGGCACTCAGAGGAAACTTTCAGTTCAAAGCCTGACATGAAGGAGCAGTGGAGACTTCTGAAACGGAAAAACTTTACTAATTCAAATGATAAGCATTTCAAGCCTTCATATGTGTAGACAATTAATTTCCAAGTGTCAAGAAAAGTAGAGATCTTAATCATAACTTGTGAGTATATAAGAAACAGATTTTGTGGGTGACATCTAATTCTAATGAAGAGTCATGCTTTATCTCTCATCTCTTTATTTGTAGTACCTTTTGCCAGTTGGAAATGAGCTACAAGTATTCAATTAGAATAAATTTTTGGCACTATTTTTTCTTTTCATTTTGCATGCCCAAAGAATTTACTTCTGACTACACTCTTACTTTGTAAAACATCTCCCTTATCTTTCCACCTACATTTATACGTATTGATTTTGCAACCACACAACTAGACAAAATGTTTGTGTTTTTCACTTTTACAAAAATCCATTGAGGTAGTCAAACTTAGCGCATGCTGAAGGGAAACATAGGTAAATTGTGTACAAATGGTATGTATGTGTGGCTGCATGGGTACACTTGGAGTGGAGGCACAGACTAGAATAAGGCCAAGACAGAAATCTGGGATGTTCCCCAATCTCTTTGGAACTGCATCCCATTGTGAGGACTTAGATTTGCAATGTGGCCATCATAGCCCCGGGGAACTGATTGATGCTTATAGCATGCCCGTGGGGTAGGCAGACAAATCGTATTCTTCTAAAGTTAGAGTTTAGGAGAGTCAATGGCCTGCACCCAAGGCCCTTGGCCAGAGGTGGGAGGGACCCAGATTGCCCCAACTCCTGATTCCCAGCCCATGATCTTTCCCTTCCAAGCTGCTGCCTCGCCCTCTAGTGGTTCCGGTTCCTCTTCCTTCTGTGCACCATACCTAAGGCGCTAATGAAATTTAGCAGGGATGAACCAGGAAAGATGGGTCTGGCCTCACCTTCCCAGTCAACTGCTTTATTCAAATATACTCCCTGCATCCTACTCTGGTGCCTCCTTGTGACTTGTGGCCCTTCTTGTCATAATTCCCCTGTGTCTCTCACCTATGAGGAGCCCGGAGCTCTGAAGACACTATCCGTGGGTGTTCTGGGCTCTTCCCTGATGCTGAACTCACTTGCCCATCCTCATGATCTGATCTCTTTGTCTCCCTGTAACGAACCTCCCACCGTGTTTACCACTGTGTCAGATTAATCAGATCTGGGCATGGAAAGAATTACCCAAAGGCGCAGAAACACCAGCCTCAGACATGTTTGCAGACTCTGAACATAATCCATTCTTTAGAGGCAGTTTGGTGGAAGATGTCAATACAGGATCACCCTTTCTGTGGTCTAGCTCAGTTGAGTAGTATCTGATGGGCAAAAGGGTTCCTGGCTTTCCTCTTAGTAGCCAGCTGGCCACCATAACTAAGAAACCGCTCAACCAAGCAGTAAGGTTTGGCATGTTCTCAGCAGCCTTGGCTCCCACCCAGAAACCTTATCTCTTGCAAAGTGACTCCTCAGTTTAGCCCAGAATTCCTCTTTTTTGGGGAGAACTGCCTGTAGAAAAGAGTTTAACAAAAAACAATGTGGGCATGTTCTGTTTGCAATGGGCATGTCAAATTACCCTTACATCAGAGTACCTCAGAGAAAGTTGCTACTTCAGATCCTTCAGAACCCTGGACCCTGGAACAAACTTGTCCTGAAGTCCATCAGCCTCCCCACCTTCTACCTTCTTCTCTAATGTGCCATGAGCTGGTCCAGGATCTTATGCTGGCTGGTACTTCTAAAGTTACCCAAAGTACTCAAGACTCCTCAAGATGCCCCCACTTCCCTCATAAGCATAGACAACTTGAGTTTTTAGGTGAGGTGTAGAAGACAACTTCAGACGGAACATTTGCCACTAGAGAGTGGGGTAGCTGCTCACAACGTTCAATGCTGTGGGAGGATTTGAAAAGGAGTTAATGGAAATGTTCAGAATTGACTGTCAGTCAGTGCTCAACCCACTAGGACCATATCATTGTTGTATTGTTTTTTGAAAAAGACTCAGGTCCTAAATTTGAGAACTTTAGTGTTGTAAGGGATTAAAGCCCAGACTCTGAGAAATTCCAAAGAGTAGCGCCAGGAAGCCTAGTGCTATGTGAACCAGATTCTGCACAAATTCTGGTCTTTTATTCAAGGTGCATCACAACATGCAGCCGTGGATTGAAACCTAGTGGAGACAAACCCACCAAAAATATTTTTGGACAATAAGGAAATATGAATTTGGTCTGGGTATTAGTTGGTATGAATGAGTCATTATTAATTCTGTTAAGTGGGAAATATGGATTTGGCTTAGTAGAAAAATGCTTACAGAAGGTGTTTACAGATTCATACTAAAGTCTTTAGGGATGGAATATCAAGTTATCTGTAATTTACGGTAAAAGGAGTTACTTTGGAAAAAAAGAGTTCTAATCATGTTTGAAATGTGCATTTTGGGGCCAATAAACCTGGATTGTTTTTTTTCAAGAGAGAAATATAAGCTACAATTGGGCCCATGTTTGCCCAGATCTCAGGAAAGTAACAAAATTCCTCTATCTTCCCAATAGTCTAGGGAGAGAGCGTGAGAGTCTGGGGAAAGATGACTCTCCGGAGAAAGGATGGGGTAAAAAGCTGGGGTTATCAGAGCTGGGAGCCACCTAGGCCGGGCAGAGGTTGGGAAAGAAGGAGTGTGAGTGGGAGGGGCTCCTCACTCACAGGGCTGTTCACCCTCATTTTGCCCCTCCCCGGGGGCTCTGAGCCCTTTGTCTCAGCCCTGGGCATCTCCCCAGCTTGCCTGCCTATCAGCCCCTGCAGGGAGCCAGGCCTGCCATTCCCTGACTCCTGCTTTCCGGGACCCAGTGCATCTTCTTGCTGTAGCCTTACACCTCCTACTTTCCAAGAGTGGTCCATTTGCAGGAGAAACCCAGTATATCCCTCCCCAGACAGATGGATCGAGATAATATACTGCCATAGGGATACATTGCGTGAACCCTGACCAATCAACGGACATCTTTAGTTCATGTGTAAGTAAAATCAAGGCACATAGTTATTTGTTTTAAGATGTAATTATCTCACTTTTCATTCCCATCATGAACTTATCATATATCACATTGGGTGATGTGGTGGGTAGAATAATGCCCTCAAAGGTGTCCCTGTCCTAATTTTTGGAACCTGTAAATATATTATCTTCATGGCAAAACGGACTTCACAGATGTGATAAGGATCTTGAGATGGGAAGATGATTTGGATTACCTAGGTGGGCCCGATGTCATCACAGGAATCCTAAAATTGGAGAACCTCCTGGCTGTGGTCAGAGAAAAAGATGTGATGATAGGAGCAGGGTCAGGGGGAAAGGGTCAAAAGTGAAACATTACAAGCTTTGAAGATGGAGGAAGGGGCCACTAGCGAAGGGCATCATCTGGAACCTGGAAAATGGATCCAAGCAAGGAAATAGATCTTCCCTTTAGAGCCTCCAGAAGCAATGCGGCCCTGATGACAACTTGATTTTAGCCCAGTGAGACCCATGTCAGACTTCGAACCTACAGAACCATAAGATGACACATTTGTGTTGTTTGTGGCAATTTCTTATGGCAGCCATAGAAATCTAGTACAGGTGAGATGGAACCAGGTGTGATTCCTTGGGTTCAGGCTGGTCTCCCATGTGCTCTGTTTGCCAATACTTATGTAAAACCTATCCCTCTGTTTGCTATGGAATCGTGCTTCTTCTAATGTATTTTCTTTTTGGATTCCTAAACTCACAGCATGCAATTGTCTTTCAGTTTGCCTTTAAAAGGCAGGTCAGTGGCTCTTTTGAAATGTCCTGCCTCCAAAGAAGAGGGACCCCTTCTCACTTTTCTCAGCCTATTAGACAGCAGCAATGTGATATAGGTTGTATGAAAATTGCTTCTTTATCCTACTCTTTCCAGGAGTTGGAAGCTTTTTCTATTTTGAAGGAACAGAGCAAGATGGGAATATAATTCCAAACTTATATATCCCAAGTCACTGGTTTACCTAGTATCGCTCGATACATTAGCTATATTGAAAAAATTCACTCTGAGACTCACCCTCGTGCACCGTTTTCCCCTTGTGCCCTGGTTTTTGCTGCTCTGAAGGCTGACTGGGTTTTTAGAAATGCACCCAGAGCCCCTCAGAGTGAATTTCAAATGCACCACCTAACTTGGAATTTAGGCGCACCGTCTTATATATACCCTCCCATATCAGAAAATTTGGCTGTTTTCCTAAGGTATTATGTGTAATAGGTGCAGAGAAAAACAGATCCCATGTGTACAGACTCCCTGCACAGCCTCTCCAGAAGGGAAACCTGCATTTAATAAATGAAAATAAATCAGCCTTCCAGAGGACTTGGGTCTTAAGAAGGTCTCTTGTTACTAGATGTGATTTGTGCTTTCTAATGGGTTTCTTATTCTAATCTCCCACTCATTTGAGAGGCTACAGAGATGCCTGTTCTCTTTATAAAGTCAGCTGGTCCTGAGGTGATTACTTATTCTGCCCTGTCTGTTTCATTCTGCAACCTCCTTAATTTCTCTCAGATAATGCAGTTAACGTATTTAGCACAGTGCTGAGACATAGCAAGTGCTCAATAAAGGTTAGCTATTATTGTAACTCTTGCTAAATGCTCTGTGGTTATGTAGGATGTTAACATAGGGGAAACTGGGTAAAGAGTAAAGAAACTATACAATTTTGCAACTCTTCTGTATGTCTAAAATTATTTCAACATAAAAAATGGCGATAAAGATAAGTTGAAAGGAGAAATGAATAAGTGAGAGAAAAGGGTAATGGATTTACATGCACTATTAGAGAAGATATAAAAGGAAATGTCTTCTCCAAGAAACATAAGGAACGACAGGTGCCAAGGTAGTAAATAATGCAGTCATCAAAGATATCGATAAAGTAGTTTTAGTGTTTCAAGGATGCTTGAAGCCAAGTAGCTTAATTGGAGAACTTTCAGAAAACACAGATTAAGTATAGAATGTTCTTATCAAATTTATGTAGAGGAAATCCCAATTTCCTTTTGATTTCCATTCCATTATAAGAGATACATCACATGAGGAAATTCCCCAAAAAAACATTTGAATTGAAAATGAATTTTAAAGGCAAATGTTAAAATTGTATCCTTTATATCCATCAGTAAGCTTATTCATCATATCCCACACTTACACTGTATTATATAACTCATTTAAGCCTATGCACAATATTTCATTTAACTCATCACTTCTCTTCTTCCCTTTAGATACAGTTCCCCCAAAACAAAATCTATGTTTCCTTAATCTCCTTTCATTTCACAATCCAATAAAAATTGGCTTCAAGCATACTTGAAACACTAAAACTACTTTATTAATATCTTTGATGACTGCATTATTTACTACCTTGGCACCTGTCGTTCCTTATGTTTCTTGGAGAAGATATTTCCTTTTATATCTTCTCTAATAGTGCATGTAAATCCATTACCCTTTTCTCTCACTTATTCATTTCTCCTTTCAACTTATCTTTATCACCATTTTTTATGTTGAAATAATTTTAGACATACAGAAGAGTTGCAAAATTGTATAGTTTCTTTACTCTTTACCCAGTTTCCCCTATGTTGACATCCTACATAACCATAGAGCATTTAGCAAAACTAAGAAACTAACTCTGGTATAGTAATAATATTATCATTATTATTTTTAATGTGGAACCTGCGGATGTGGAGGGCTGTCTGGTATAATATTATTAACTAATGTACAGAACTTACTTGGGTCCCATTGGTTTTCCCACTGATGTTCTAGGAGCCTAGGTTGCATTTTCTCACTGGGAATAGCCTTTGCCCTCCCAGAGAGGCAGACCAGGGCTAATGCTTGGCCACTGTGGAGTTTCAAAGGCCTAGTTGCCTTGCCTACCTTTGGGAGAGCTCTGAAGGGCCATCTCAGCTCTGGAGTGCCCACAAGGAAGGATAGGCCCTCAGTTGCACCTACACTGACTTTCAGCCTCTCCTTCCCACATTCCTGCTTTCTTCACTTTATTGCAGGTGTATCTCCTGAGAGCCCTTCCCAATGAATATTTTGCATGTGGAGCTCATCTCAGAGTCTGTGTCCTGGGAATCTGACCTGATACTGTTGATACTGTGAGTGGTCGTAGGAATGAGACCCTCCAGTGCGATTTGGAAGCTGGATCTTTCACTGGGGTGGCTGGCAATGAGGACTCCATCCCTGGTGGTAGGGTCGTGAGTAGAGGCAGAGAGCACACGCTGGCAGCATGCGCAGAGGGCCCGGACCTCCATGTCCTCTACGACGTGTGTGCTGTGCCGCTCTCTCAGCTCACACGCGTGGCTGCCTGGAGGGGTGGTCACTTAAGACTTGCTAACAGAGAAAGGAGAAAAGCTGGTTCACGGAGGGGCAGGCTTGGCTGTGTTTGTTGAAACCCAAAATGAACTGCTGCTGCATTACAGCCCCACTCAGAGTAGTCCTGAAAGACAATGGCGAGGGAAAACGTCAAAATGGGCAGAGTTTGGGAAAAAAAAAAAAATGGGCAGAGTTTGGGGCAGTATACCTTGTTGCACGTTATGCGCAGAAAGAGAAATCATCCTAGGCAAGGATAAACGTAAATTCATGAGCATTTCAAGTTTCTTGGCTTGTTGGTCAATGGCCTGGATGGAGAAAGCTTGAAAGATAGGAAATGAGAAGGTGTGAGGAACATGCATGTGGATGGAACTATGGAAAAGGAAAGTGTGAAGACTTTTGTATCACATGTGAATGGCCACTGAGAGCACTCACAATAGATAAAGCACAAACAGCCAAGTAGTGAGAATGACTCAGCCAGGTGAGATGAGACAGCTTACATCTTTGGCAACCCTAGTGCTGGCACAATGGGTACATGAGCAGAGTTGCTATGACAACAAGGATGGAGGTTCTGGAAGAATGGGCTTGCTCAAAAGCATGGGCTCCTACTTACCAGGGCTGATCTAGCTAATGTCAAGCTGCCAGTAACAGACTAACACTGAACACGCAATGTGGCACCAGTGACCTCCATTGAGAAGACCTTGCTGTCACATGGTGGCAAGTTGATTACATCAGGCCTCCTTACCCTGGAAGGGGCAAAGCATCATCCTGACCATGATTGACATGTATCCGGGGTATTGGTTTGTTTTTTCTGCCTTCAGGGTCTTGGTCATCATCACTATCTGAGGCTTAGAGTGTTAGATCCACCTACGTGGGATTCCATACAACATCACTTCAGATAAGCAACCCCCCTTACAGTGAAGTGGGTCCTTTCACATACCACATGCTGCAGAAACCACTTCCACAGCAAGCAGAGAAATAACCCTTAGAAACAGGTGAGACATCAATCTGGACACAGTTCATTGTGAGAATGGGGCACATTCAAAATGTAATATTTACCATAAAACAATGACCACGTTAAGGTAGCATGCTCCAAGTTAGAATACAATGGTTTAGAACCAATGGGTAAAATCTGTGGGCACCACACTTGCCATCAGTCCTAATGACCACTTTTGGTCACCAACCAATAGAAAAAAACATACATTAGTGGTATTTCAATATGTCTGTAGTAAACAATTAACAAGCATATCATAGAAACTTCATTAATCTCCAATAACAACAAAACCTATGCAACAGTTAGGAATAGCTCTAGCAAGAAATACCAGATCTTTATGAATAAAATTCTTTATAAATAAAAATTTAATTGCACATAAATAAAGTTAAATACATGAAGCGATAAACCAATTTCACTGAAAGAAAAACTCAATACTATAAATATATCAATGCCTTCTTAAGAAATCTATCATTTCAACTCAATACTCATTAGAATATTATGATGTTTTTTATGGAATGTGAAATTCTAATTCTGATTCCTATGTCCAAGACAATTTGAAAAAGGAAAATAAGTAACCATTTTCCTTATTGTCTAATTTAATTTAAAGAAAAGGAATGTAAACGAATGTGCAAGAATAGACAGACATATTAAAGAATAGAAAGTATAGGCATTTTCACATATATGTGGGTACTTGATATAAGATAATAATAATATTTAAAATCAATGGAGAGAAATGGGCTATCTAATACAGTCGTGTGGGAACTTTTAGCTATAAATGTAAAAAAAGGTTAGTTCTCTACTTCACATACCATTCATAAAAATAAGTTCCAGATGGGTTATAGAATTAAACAACAATAGTAATTTTAAAAGCTAAAAATAATCTAGGAGAGAGGATGTTTATGATTTAGGAGTAGAAAAGACCTAAAATAAGAAATGCATACTAAACTCATAAAGACTAACAAATATGATGACAGCAACATTTAAAACTGTAAAATCAAAAACATTTTTAAAAGGTTAAAAAAGTATAGACATTACTTTAAAAATTAAAAAAATTATAAGTAAATATTAATAACATATGTAATAGATATAAGACCAATATCCTAAATATATGAAGACCTCCTTTATTCAATAAAAGACAAACACAAATCGAAAAATCATCAAAATATTTGAAGTGGCCTTTCACAGTAAAGGAAATACTAATTGTCAGTAATTTGTATTGACTGATAGTCAATTTCTTACCCGGAAGTGTCCATTTAAAACAGCAATGATATCATTTAAAACCATGAGCATGGTGAAATTTTCAAAGTTCGATAAAATTGGTGATAACAAGGTAACAGGTTTAATGGGACTGCACATTGATATAGCTGCTTTAAAGGGCAATTTTTAATAACTGTAATAACTAAAAATGGACATACGCTTTGACTTAGAAATTCTACTTCTTAGAAATTCTTGTTAACTCTCTTAGGAAAATAATCACTTGGATTCATGAACAGGCAGGTACAGGGATGTGCAGGGATGTTAATTGTAACATCATTTGTAATTGCAAACATAAAATAAAATCAAAATGGAACAATCTATACTCCATCAATATAGAAATGGCAGGTGCTAAAATGACATGGGAGATATACATGCAGTGGCATTAAAAGATCTGCAAGACACATTATTTAGTGACAAAAAAGTTACAACACAATATGTGCCACATGGTAAATTTATGTAAAACAAAAACAGGCACACATCACATAAGCACAGAGATGAATATTTCTATAGATCAGTGCTGTCCAATAGAACTTTCTGATGATAGAAATGTCTTATAATCTGTACTGTCTAATATGGCAGCCTCTAGCCACGTGTGGCTTTGAGTGTGTAAAATGTGGCAATTATGAATAAGGAGCTGAATTTCAAATTTTATTTAATTTAAAATCATTTACATTTAACAAGCTACATGTGACTAGTGGTTCCCTAATGGACAACATGGCTGAAAATTCACATATATGCGTGATAAATCATCAATGGAGGATTGTATTCAGGTGTGGAGATGTATCACATAAGTATGTTCCTATATTACTTGTCTCATTGGAAAAGTAATTTTTAAAGAGCAAATTAAAAAAACAGCTGCTCAAAAGATGTATAAAATTTGTTGCAAAAAAAAAAAAAGAGAGAGAATTACTGGTCGAATCACATTTCCTTAGTAATGGGATGTCCCTGGAACACGGGGGAATGGCCCATTGGTCAACCCCTACCTAGAGAAAGGCATGGCCAAAGAGGGCTGGTGCTACCATCTGAGCTGGGGTCCCATTCTAGGTGGCAGAGCAGAAAAGGCAGAGTTTTCTGAGGTTTTGGGACTGAACTGGAAAGACCTACATCAGCCGCCAAATGAAACAGTAGGGCTAGGACAGAAAAAGAAGGGTAAGAAGTGTTAAGGTCAGGAACATGAAATAACTGGGCCAGCCTGGGTGAGTCAGTGCAGGGGGTCAGGAAAACAAAGGGCACATCACCCGTCAGAGGTATCTTCTCGTCACGAAAGACCACGGGCATCTCAGTTTGAGGATGGGCTATGTTGGTTGAAGCACACAGGGTCACAATGGACACTCCCATTATTGCACTTACTTAAACGAGTGGCATCCATTCAGCCTACCCTTTTCATCAACAGACTGTGTCCCCTGTTGATGGATTGTGGATGTGCACAGTAGAGACAGATCCAGCATAGAATTAGGGCAAAGGAGCAGTTCCCCTTCGAAGCCCCTATTGTTGTGGCCTGCAGACCCAGCGGGCAGAATCAGGCAGTTTGATTTAATGATGGAGAAATGCCTCACTGTTGCCTAAGTACCTCAGAGTAAAGGAAGGATTGCTGATAGGCTGTTTTATAGACACCAACCATCCAGCTCTAAGTAGGAACAGACATGTGTTTGTTTATTCATTTCCAGCTTTCTAAAGATAATAAAAGATCAGATTAGTGGGCCAAAATCCATGGATACTGAAATCCAACAACCTGAATTCCTCCTCTTTCTCAAGAATAGGATCTGGCCTCAGGGCATAAGCTTAAAAGCTGAATATTCTTCATCAGAATATTGTGTACGAGGTGCTAAGTGCTTTTCACTGTACTGCTGCTGTTTATGTGAGTAGATGACAAAGATGGTAATAAGGAAAGAGCTCCGATTAGTAATGATTGAATGCTGACTGTGGTGAGTGAGTGTCCACAAATTCTTCAGACTCAGACAAAGCAAGGTGGGGTTGGAGAGCAGCAGAGCCTGTCCGGGGAAAAGCTGACGGGCATGAGATGGGCAAACAGGACCCAGCCAGTCTGGTGGGATCTAGGATTGGGTACCTGACTTTTTATGGTCACCCCAAATGGCTCACACTGTGAATTAGTTTGCTGGATACCACAAACTGAGTGGCTGAAACAGCAGAAATATAGTGTCTCACAGCTCTAGAGGCTGGAACTCTGAAATCCAAGTGCAGGCAGGGTTGCTTCCTTCTGAGAGCTGTTTTGGAGAATCTGTTTCAGGACCCTCTCCTTGACTAGTAGATGGCTATTTTTATGTTCACATGGCTTTCTCCCTATGGCTCTCTATGTCCAAAGTTCTTCTTATTATAAGGACACTAGGCATATCTGCTTAGGGCCCAGCCTAATGACTTCATTTTACTTCTGTAAAGATCTGATCTCCGAATACACTCACATTCTGAGGTACTAGGTTAGGACTCCAACAGATCTTTTTTTGGGTAACACAATTCAACCCATAACAAGTTGGAAACGTTTCTTTTCACAGTGCCTCTCTCACTTTTCTTTCTGTTTAACTTTTAATCATCCTGGGAAAACTCACTTCTGGTGTCCCTTCTTCCAGAAAGTATTCTCAGACTTCCAGATTGGACTAAATGCTCCTTCTCTCTCTCTGCCTCAAATATATCCCCAGTTTCTCTATTTTTGCACATACAGTATCACAGTGAGAGTCATTTATGTGTCCTATAGTAACTGCGAGACCACATGGAGTATGTTTCTGTATTCGCAGGACCCAGTGAGGCATAGAATGCAGAGTAAGGCCTGTGCTAAATGCTTTCTGCACTCAGTTACCCAAGACACCCTGACCACATGGCTTGATGGGCAGTCTTCCCACCATGTGGTTTTCCAGGACATAGTGACACCCCAGAGGTACATCCAAGAGCCTGGAAGTCATGTGCTATAGACTGGATGTCCTCACCCCCATACCCCCGAAATTCATATGTTGAAGCCTAATCACCAAAGTGATGGTGTTGAAGTCAGATCTTTGGGAGACAATTAGATCCTGAGGGTGTAGTCCTCATAAATGAGATCAATGCCCTTATAAAAAGAGGAGGAAACATGGGATCTCTCTCTCTGCTCCCAACCATGTGAGGACACAATGAGAATATGGCCACCTGCAAACCGGGAAGCAGGCTCTCACCAGATTCCGGATCTGTCAGTACTTTGGTCTTGGAGTTCTTAGCTTCCAGACCTCTGAGAAATAAATTTCTGTTCTATAAACACATGATCTATAGTATTTGTTACGGCAGCCGCACTAAGACACCCTGAAACTTTCAAACCACCTCTTTTAATCAGGGTGAGGACTTTTCTATACTAACCCCGTGTTCTCTAATTGCTTTTCACTGGAAGATGAGGCAGGCCAAAGTATCAGTGCATTAATTAGAAATAGCCATGATAAGACAAACAAAGGGCATCACTGGATAAACAAGTGTCCTTATTCTTAAGTAAGATGATTATGCAAATGGTATGAATGAGTGACTATATAAGGAGGATAAAGTTGCCACTCAGGGACTTCCCTGGTGGCACAGTGGTTAAGAATTGGCCTGCCAATGCAGGGGACACAGGTTCGATCCCTGGTCCGGGAAGATCCCACATCCCGCGGAGCAGCTAAGCTTGTGTGCCACAACTACTGAGCCCATGTGCCACAGCTACCGAAGCCCACGCACCTAGAGCCTGTGCTCCGCAACAAGAGAAGCCACCACAATGAGAAGCTCACGCACAGCAACGAAGAGTAGCCCCGACTCCCTGCAACTAGAGAAAGCCCACACACAGCAACAAAGACCCAACGCAGCCAAAAATTAAAATTAAAAAAAAAAAAGTTGCCACTCAAAGATTATAAAGTGTCAGAGCAGCCAGAGGATCCAGCAGCATCCTGAAAGAGGTGAGTTTGGCATGGGGCTTTACGACAGATAGGGTTTCCACAGGCAGCAGAAGAATGGGGGAGAATGCAGTTGCTATGACAGATATAGGTTCGCCCACGAGGCCTGCTTGGCTTGAGGAGCAAGCTGGAGTAAATATATCTGGAGTTAAGAGGACATTTCTGGCTGTGGGTCTGTCTCCTACCCATAAGGGAAATATCCAATAGCTCATATCACAGTTTTGAAGAGGTCATGATGGTCCAGAGTGGTGTTGGTGTCTCAGGAGCTCTAAATAATGAGTGTGAAAGCTGCAGCAGCAGAATCTCTGGACATAGGCCATGGGCTCGTGGTACAGTTATATTTTCATAACCTGACCCACAGTGGAGGGAACTGAGCCCAGGATATAGAGAAGGCC
Organism: Balaenoptera physalus; assembly: GCF_965194825.1. Classification (NCBI taxonomy): domain Eukaryota; kingdom Metazoa; phylum Chordata; class Mammalia; order Artiodactyla; family Balaenopteridae; genus Balaenoptera; species Balaenoptera physalus. The sequence goes on along the minus strand of NC_138893.1, from coordinate 69,332,864 downwards.
AGCATTGGAAAGGCACCTTGAGAGAGTTCTAATATCACTGGGGCAATTTGACTCTAATCTGGAAACCAAAGCATAAGAGCTGGGCCAACAGGCCTTAGGTGAGGTCTGCACAACATAGAAGCAGAGGCTTTTAAAGGCAGCAGATATAGGGCTCAGGATAGCAGATCAAATTCAGTGTCTTCCTGCCAATGTCAAGGAGTCTACCGGGAATTCCCTGGCGGTCAAGTGGTTGGGACTCCACGCTTCCACTGCAGGGGGCACGGGTTCAATCCCTGGTCAGTGAACTAAGATCGCACATGCTGCGCGGGGGGAAAAAAAAGGAGCCTACCAACTCCCTGGGGTTTTTGTAATCTCAGAGCTTGATGGGCCCACAGATGAGCTACAGATCGGATCAGCCACAGATCGGATCAGCCTAGAGCTGGGCAGGCCTGGAGCAGTCAAAGAATAACACAAGGCACAGGATGAACTAAAAGGGGTTTATGGTGCCTTTTTAACAGGAACATATAGAAAATACTCTGCCTGTTTGCACAGTTCGAACATTTGTTAGTCAAACAAGACAAAAGGAAAGAATTGACCTTTTAAGTAAATTGATTATGAAAATGTTAAGAGTCTCTATAGACACAGTTGAGGAACCCAGGCGCACATTATGAAGTCAAACACTCCCCAAGTTCATGGCACCTAGTGAAATTTTTAAGTGCTTTGGGAAGCTAACTCAGGGCTATTAGCCATATAGCTATTTGGCAAAGCCCTGAAAATAAATGGCAACCAGATATACTTACTAAGAATAAGGCTGAGATTTTACTGAAAAGCGAGTTTCTCTGTCTGCTCTTTTCAGTCCTGTTTTGTCTTGTTTTAAAGTGATCCAGACTCAGGGAACTGTAGGAACTCTCAAAATATAAATACACAAAGTCTAGGGACCAGATTATGCAATGGAAGGAAAGAATAGATAAGAAAAGGAAAAACATGCTAAATATTAAGGATTTTATTGTTTTCTTAAAATGGAAAGATTTGAGGTCCAATTGCACCATCTACTAGTCCTCTGATCTCAACATGTGATGACCTAATAAGCGTATCTGGCCACATGGGGCAGCTGTCCTAACAGGGATGACACTGTTAGGCAAATGAGCCACCGCTTCTGAACTTCAGCTCCCACATCGGCATAAGGGAACACTTAGAAAGTCTGCCCTGTCCGACTCAATGAATTGTGATAAACGTCAAATGAGGTAGTTACTTGAGTCACAAGTCAACATATAGGTAAATTTTAACATTATCTCCCAGAACTGGGACAGGCCAGTTGAGCTCCCCTAGCCGTAATGAGAACCTCAGATTCCTGCCTTCGAGCTATTGTAATTCAATACAGAAATAAGGAAATCACATGTGAACCAAACACTCTGGGAATTTTTGAATCTTGACTACACACAGACCATGAGAACACATTTTACACCAGTCCCCTGTACTAGAGAGGTCCATATGGACTCAAATTATCTTGACCTCTGTTCATCTACTATTTCTCAAGTGGAGTTCTCGAAAAGTATGATGCTGACCCTTTGCATGAAATGTGCCCAGCAGCTCAGATTGCTCAACAAAAATACAAAAGCACTTAGGGCTCCACCATTCTCCAAACAACCACTTTCTTAACTTCAGTGTGTGCAGTTGCTGGGTCTGTTTCCAATTATCCTGGGAAGCTGCAACTGTGGCCTCACCCTATGCTCAGAATCCTGTTGGGCTCCCACGGAGAGCAAAGCACAGAGAGCAGTCACCAGGAAAGGGTATTTCCATTTACATGACATTGGCACCTACGAAAGTGTGGCCGCATTGTGTGGCCAAAGGGAAAAACATTCCTTCAACATGTATTTACTGAGCACTTTGATATTTTGGAAACTATTTAAGGCATTAGGGAGAGAAAAATGGGATAAGGTAAAGTGCCTGCCCCTGAAAAGCTTACATTTTAGTGGCGCAAACAAATATCTGTATCTATACCTAAACCTATATATCAACATCTATCTATATATCTCCTTTACTGTGTGTGTGTGTATACAATTTAATTACACATAGCAATAAGTCTTATGAGGTCAAATAACGCAGGAGTAGGGACTAGTGGATGAGTGTGTGGTTGGAGGGATGTTATTTACTTTAAATAAGTGGTCAGCGAGTGGCCCTTTGGAGAAGGTGATACTTGAACACCTTGAATAACTTGAATGGAGTGAGCCAAGGACAGATTTAAGAAAACAGGTCTTCCAGATCAAGGGAATGGCTAGGGTAAAACGAGTGTCAATGAAGTGGTGTGAGTTTAGGAGGAGTGTGGTTGAGAGGTCACGACCATTCACCAAGGCTCTTGTGCAAACTGCAGGACCACGCTGGGTCAGCTCCTCCTCCTTCTTCCCACATCCTTTCCCTAACCTCTCTCTCCTTCACTTGGAAAAGGTATTCTTATCTTGGGCACCCAGGTTTGCGCTTATCTTGCTCCTTTCTTCTCCCTCCCATCTTTCCCACTTCCTCTATCCTATTAGTTGAATATTTCATTAATCTATATTTAAACCTTTTATTGAAGTATAATAGATACACACACAAGGGCACAGAGATGTATGTCTGGATGGATTTTCAGGGACTGCATACCCTCAGATGGAGATACTGAACATGGCAGCACCCCAGAAACCATTTCACTCTCTTTCCCCGAACACCTCCCTTGAGTAACCAACAGCTTAGTTATTTTGGCCATTTTTTGTACTTTATATAAATGGAATCATAAAGTATATGTTTTTTATGTCTGGTTTCTTTCATTTCATTCCACATGATATTTGTGAGGTTCATCTGAATCATTGTGTGTAGTTGTGTATCATTCATTCTTATTGGTTATGGTACTCTATTGTGGGAATATACCACTATTTATCAGCTTGTTCTATTGCTAACGGCCATTTGGACAGTTTCCAGCTCTGTGGTATTATAAATAGTGCTGCTATGAATGTTGTCTAAGATATAAAATTTGGTGAACATATGTATGCATTGTTGTATATGCCTAGGAGTGGAATTGCTCAATCATAGAATAGGGCTTGTTAAGATGGAGTAGATATTACCAAAGAATTTTTCAATGTTGATTTATTTTAAAATAATATTTATTTTTATGATGATAAAAGTAATGCATATTTAGAAAACAGAGTAACGTAAAACAAAATGAAACTACACATTATTCTATTTTTATATAGTTGGCCCTTCCTACCCCAAAACCCGTGAATAAGGAGGGCTGACTGTACTATGCCATTTTATACCATAAGGGACTTGAGCATCTGTGGATTTTGGTATCCTCAGGGGTCCTGGAACCTATCCCCCATGGATACAGAGGGCCAACTGTAATCACAGAATTGGAATCATGCTATATATCCTTCTGTTTTCATTTTAAGTTGTAGCATTTTCAATATTATTAAGTGTTTTCAAATCAAAAATTTTAATGACAGCATTTGGATGTGTTAAAATAAACTTAATGATTTAAATTGTTTTTAATTTTATTATTGTAAACAGTGCTTCAATGAACATTACTACATACATTTTATGGACACTTCCGATTATTTCTTCAGAATGTATTTTGAGGAGCAGAATTTCTGACTCAAAGGACTTACTACATTTAAAGTTCTTGCTTTATATTGCCTAATTTCTCTCTGAAAATTGAAAACAGAACTAATTTACAGTTCTACCTGTATTTGGCTGATTCACTTCACTGACAACATAAGGATATACTATTTTATGAATTAGCATTTACATGACAGCTATTAAAATAAAATATTTATTTGTTAATTGACTATTTGCATCTTTAGTTACTTCCCTGTTCAAAACTTTTGTTCATTTTCTGTGATATTCAACTTTTTAAATTGATTAGGTAGTAACTGTATATTTTTCAGTTATGAACTGTACTGTTTTGTGTTCTCATCTTTTAACCTATATTTTGTGATTGTTAATATTTTGCGAAAGAAGGTCATGCCCCACAGACAGAAAAGGCTTGAGAGCTATAATTTACCTTCTTCGAAAGGAAAGTGAATATCCATTTTGGATATACATCTGTACCGCTTATATCATTTCTACTTATGGTGATCTATGAATTGCTGAGGATTTGTAATTGAAATGGCCATTGGAAGAGTGACTCTCTCCCAATGTTATTAAGTCCAAATAAATGAAAGGACTAGAAGTTACCTAAGGGACTGCTTCTTCCAGAGCCCTCTTTGTACAGATGGGGAAATTGAGGCACGGAGGTTGTAAGAGACTTGCTAAAGATCATTACCGTGGACTGGTGTCAGGTAGCCTTCCATCCATCACCTCACTGGCTCTTGAAGAAAAATCCTACCCTCCTTCTATAAGTCTCTTTTCTGTTATGTGCACATAGATGCACATATTATATTTCTCATTTTCTCTGGCGATCATGTTCAGTTTGTGAGGTGCTCTGGCTGCTTGGGGGTCCCTGAATACCAGCACCTGAGAGCCACTGCTGAATATCTGGCTCTGCCTTCCTTGGGGTCCAGAATGTGGTTCCCTGCCTCAGGTCTGGCTTCCCAGATTACTGTATAAACCACCACGGCTAACATGTGTCCTTTACATATTCTCCAGGTCTCTTCTGCAACTCTGGTGCCTGAGACTGGTCTCCTCCATGATTCCTTTCTGGTGCTTGGATCCATATGTAGAGGCAGAGCCTAAATGAGCTCCTGGAGCCCTTCCAGAGTCTGTGGGAAAGCTGGGGTACGACCAGTGCCAAATGGGCCTGTGTGCTAGTTGGACAGGATCCAGAGATGGAAAGATGTCTGAATTCCTCTGAACGCATCCTTTCAGTGGACATTTCCCAAAGAAATTTCTGGCCCCTAAGGAGGACATTTCATTAGAGCTCAGTTTCATGGCAATGTTCTTTGTAAATCTACAAGGAAGGTTATTTCAGAACTGAAAATCTGGACTATATCTCTCATGGTAAAATTAGACGCAAAGGCAATTTCAAAGTGGCGTGTGTAATCCAGGTCTAGATTTTGGTAGTCATAGGGAGCCACACTTCATGGTTGGCTGTTAATGACAGTGGGATGGGTTCACCACCCTGCCCAGCTTGAGATCATCTGGCCCCATGGTGTGAATCAGTAACTGCCAAGTAATTCAAGAAAATCTTGCAGGAATTTCTGAATTGTAATACCTACATCATTCTTAACTAAACTAACATTAAACAGTTCATATATTTTAGCCCTTTTCAGATTGCAAAAATAAATATGTAATGCATTCATTTTGCACAAATTTACAAACATTCCAAGATTAGAATGCATAATATGTGACTAGCATTCATTTTACATGTCCTGCTTCAAGAAACTTAAAAGTGTAGAAAAGCCAGAGAACACTGGCTAATGTCTAGATTAAAACAGTCTGTAAGTCACTAGTAGTTTTTCCATTTCTAATTCAGGTAAAACACAAGGCTTCATTTCTTGACAGTAAGTGTCTTGGTTTTAGATTCTGTGTCTATTAACAAAATAATTTCAAAGCTACTTTAAGAATTGTTCAAATTTCATGTTTTCTACTTAATCAAGAGAACAAAGGCCAATACTTCCAAATAGAAAATAACATTAATCAATGGAAAAACATGATTTAAACCAACTACCACTAGAATTGAACAATGAAAAAGAAAATGCTTTCATGTGTTTGCTGTCCTTCCCTACAGTGAAAATAGTTTATGTTTTGTTTTTAGAATATATCAAGGGAGACACAGCAGAAAATAAATCACAGCCAGAGGATCTCTTCCTTCCAGCTGTCTGCATAGCCAGTACTGATCACTGCTAAAATAGCTGTGGTTCGTGCTGACTTGTCCACATAGTACCCCATGCTCAATGAAACAGTTCCCCAGATTCCAGAGCTTCTCCACGGGAACTTGAGGAAAGGTCTTGGGCTGAACACACTGTGCCTTGGCCCCTCCAAAGCGCTTACTGACAGGCGTCTGTTTACAACAGCAGCCTGGATATCAGATTCATTAAAATGGGGATGCTGAGATTCCGATGCAGTCAAAATATCTGGCTGTGTTTTGGAACAATGAGTAACCAGCAATTAGGCTGAGAAATGTGTGGCTGCTGCCGCTCAAACTCCATGTGGCAAACTTATGAAATCACATGTGGTTTTGCATTCAAAGTCAACTGTGGGATCCCATCCTTGTCTCCTGGTTGGTTTCTTCTGTTCTAGTTTTGATGTCATGAGTTCATTATTTTTCCCTCAGCTTTACTGAGGTATGATCGACAAATACATTTGTATGCATTTAGGTTACACAACGTGATTTTATAAAGGTATACAGTGTGATGATTTGATTTACATACACGTTGTGAAACGATTACCATTTTCAACTTAATTAACACATCTATCACCTCACATAGTGACTTTTTTGTGTTGGTGGGAACACTTAAGATCTGTTCTCTTAACAAATTTTAAGTATACAGCACAGCCCAATTAACTATAATCACCATGCTGTACATTAGATCTCCAGAACTTATTCATCTTATAACTGGAAGTTTGTACCCTTTGACCAACATCTCCCCTTCCTGGCCACCATCACCCCACTGGCCCCAGCCCTGGCAACCACCGTTGTACTCTGGTTCTATGGAGTTTGACTTCTTTAGATTCCACATACAAGTGAGATCGTATAGTATGACACTGGGCATCCTTGTCTTGTTTCTGATTCTTTCTATACCGAATTTGTTGAGAGTTTTTATCGTGAAAGGATATTGAATTTTGCCATTTTTTTTCTGAATCTATTAAGATTATTGTATGATTTCCATCCTTCTTTCCATTAATGTAGTATATCATATTTATTGATTTGTGTTATGTTGAGTCATACTTGCATATGATCATACTTGTGTATGATCTTTTCAACGTGCTGTGGAATTTAGTTTGCTAGTATTTTGATGAGGAGTTTTGTGTCTATGTACATCAGGGATATTGACCTGGAACTGTCTTTCCTTGTAGTATCCTTGTCTGGTTTTGGTATCAGGGTAATGCTGGGCTTGTAAAATGGGTTTGAAGGTGTTGCCTCATTATTAAAGGGAGGATTTAGTGAAACTGCAGAGGACAGTAGGCATTTGCGGGCTGCAGAATGAGCATGGGATAAGCATGAGAACAGAATATCCCTTCTTTACTGGCTAAATGGCAAGGGCACATCACCAGAACCTTCTGAGCCTCAGTGACTACGTCAGTGCAATTGAAACCAAGACACCTGCTTCACCTTGATATGAGGGACTAACGAAGATCATGATTGAGGACACACTCTCTGAAATAGATCAGTGGAATAGAATAGAGCAGAATAGAAAGTCCACAAATAGACCCACACCAATATGCCCATCTGGTTTCTTGCCAATGTGAAAAGGCAATTCGGAGGGTGGAGTCAAGACGGCAGTGTGGGAAGATGCCGAGTTAGCATCTCCCCACAACTAGGGCACCTGCCCGCCACTGGTGGGGAACCCTGACGCCCAAGGAGACGGGAGGAACCCCCAAGTTAACTGGTAGGATGTGGGGGGACTGAGCGGGGAGGAGAAGTGGAGCCCAGACAGGAGGCCCAGTAGATCAGGAGAGGCAGGCAGGAGGGACCCTCCGGGAGGAGCGGGAGAGGGGGCGGAGAGCGTTTGCCCTGCTCACTCGGGCACGAGGAGCCTGCAAGCTCCCAGGCCAGTCCCCTGTCCCTCATGGTCCCCTCCAGGCCATGTGGGTCCTTGGGGGCATAAGGGAGAGGCCAGGAGATCAGGAAAGGCAGGCGGGAGGGTCCCTCTGGGACCAGAGGAGTAGGAGAGGAGAGGAGGGCATTTGCCCTGCCCACTTGAGCACAGCAAGCCTGCTGGGCTCCCAGGTGAGGTGCCCCGCCCTCTGAGACCAGGGGTGGGGGGCACGCCTGGGCCCCTTCTGTTCCTTGAGTGTAAGCCCCACCCTCCACAGCCCCCAGGGCCTTTTCCAGCCCTGTGGGTCCTAAGCATTGGCTCCACTCACCACCCAAACCTCGCCCTTGCTTAGGCCCCGCCCTTCACAGCCAAGGCCTTTCCCCGCCTTTTTTTTCTTTTCCCTCCTCCTCTTTTTTACTATTTTGGTACTGATGTACCTCCCGGTTGTTGATTCATCTATATTTTTATTTTTATAGTCTTTCTAACATAACTGTTAGTTTCCTAGTCTAATTTTATTTTTTATTTTGTTATTGTCTTTTTTTTTTTTGCCACCCCACGTGGCTTGGGGGATCTTGGTTCACCAGCCAGTGGTTGGGTGAAGATACTGCAGTGGGAGCTCCAAGTCCAAACCACTGGACTAATGGAGAACTTCAGACCCCAGGGAATATTCATCAGAGTGAGGTCTCATGGAAGTCCTCATCTCAGCACCAAGACCCAGCTCTACCCAACAGACTAAAAACTCCAGTGTTTGGAAGCCTGAGGCCAAACAACAAGTAAGACAAGAACACAATCCCACTCATAAAAAAAAATTAAAAAATGAGATGGCAAAAACATATGTCACAGATGAAGGAGCAAGGTAAAAACCTACAAGACCAAATAAATGAAGAGGAAATAGGCAATCTACTGAAAAAGAATTCAGAGCAATGATAGTAAAGATGATCCAGAATCTTGGAAATAGAACGGAGGCACGGATTGAGAAACTACAAGAAATGTTTAACAAAGATCTAGAAGAACTAAAGAACAAACAAACAGAGATTAACAGCACAATAACTGAAATGAAAAATACACTAGAAGGAATCAATTACAGAATAACTGAGGCAGAAGAACGGATAAGTGAGCTGGAAGACAAAATGGCGGAAATAAAGACAGAGGAGCCGAATAAAGAAAAAAGAATGAAAAGAATTGAAGACAATCTCAGAGACTTCTGGGACAACACTAAATGCACCAACATTCGAATTATAGGGGTCCCAGAAGAGGAAGAGGTAAAGAAAGAGTCTGAGAAAATATTTCAACAGATTATAGTTGAAAACGTCCCTAACATGGGAAAGGAAATAGTCACCCAAGTCCAGGAAGCACAGAGAGTCCCATACACGATAAACCCTAGGAAAAACACACCAAGACACATATTAATCAAACTAATAAAAATTAAGTTCAAAGAAAAAATATTAAAAGCAGCAAGAGAAGAACAACAAATAACAATCAAGGGAATCCCCATAAGATTATCAGCCGATTTTTCACCAGAAACTCTGCAGGGCAGAAGGGAGTAGCAGGATATACTTAAAGTGATGAAAGAGAAAAACCTACAACAAAGATTACTCTAACCAGCAAAGATCTCATTCAGATTCGACGGAGAAATCAAAAGCTTTTCAGACGAGCAAAAGCTAAGGGAATTCAGCACCACCAAACCAGCTTCGCAACAAATGCTAAAGAAACTTCTCTAGATGGGAAACACAAGAGAAGAAAAAGACCCACAAAAACAAACCCAAAACAGTTAAGAAAATGATAATAGGAGCATACATATTGATAAAAACCTTGAATGTAAATGGATTAAATGTCCCAACCAAAAGACACAGGCTTGTTGAATGGATACAAAACCAAGACCCATCTATATGCTGTCTACAAGAGACCCACTTCAGACCTAGGGACACATACAGACTGAAAGTGAAGGGATGGAAAAAGATATTCCATGTAAATGGAAATCAAAAGAAAGCTGGAGTAGCAATACTCATATCAGATAAAATAGACTTTAAAATAAAGAACATTACAAGAGACAAGGAAGGACACTACATAATGATCAAGGGATCAATCGAGGAAGAATATATAACAATTATAAATGTTTATGCACCCAACATAGGAGCACCTCAATACATAAGGCAAATGCTAACAACCATGAAAGGAGAAATTGACAGTAACACAATAATAGTAGGGGACTATAACACCCCACTTACACCAATGGACAGATCATCCAAACAGAAAATAAATAAGGAAACACAAGCTTTAAATGACACAATAGACCAGATAGATTTAATTGATATTTATAGGACATTCCACTCAAAAGTGTCAGAATACACTTTCTTCTCAAGTGCACATGGAACATTCTCCAGGATAGATCACATCTTGGGTCACAAATCAAGCCTCAGAAAATTTAAGAAAATTGAAATCGTATCAAGCATCTTTTCTGACCACAACGCTATGAGGTTGGAAATCAATTACAGGAAAAAAACTATAAAAAACACAAATACATGGAGGCTAAACAATACGTTACTAAATAACCAAGAGATCATTGAAGAAATCAGAGTGGAAATAAAAAAATACCTAGAGACAAATGACAACAAAAACACGATGATCCAAAACCTATGGGATGCAGCAAAAGCAGTTCTAAGAAGGAGGTTTATAGTAATTCAATGTCACCTCAAGAAACAAGAAAAATCTCAAATAAACAATCTAACCCTACACTTAAAACAACTAGAGAAAGAAGAACAAAGAGAACGCAAAATCAGTAAAAGGAAAGAAATCATAAAGATCAGAGCAGAAATAAATGAAATAGAAATGAAGAAAACAATACCAAAGATCAATAAAACTAAAAGCTGGTTCTTTGAGAAGATAAAAAAAATTGATAAACCCTTAGCCAGACTCATCAAGAAAAAAAGGGAGAGGACGTAAATCAATAAAATTAGAAATGAAAAAGGATAAATCACAACTGACACTGCAGAAATACAAAGGATTATAAGAGACTACTACAAACAACTATATGCCAATAAAATGGAGAACCACGAAGAAATGGACAAATTCTTGGAAAGGTACAATTTTCCAAGACTGAACCAGGAAGAATTAGAAAATATAAACAGACCTATCACAAGTAATGAAATTGAAACTGTAATTAAAAATCTTCCAACAAACAAAAGTCCAGGACCAGCTGGCTTCACAGGCGAATTCTATCAAACATTTAGAGAAGAGCTAACACTGATCCTTCTTAAACTCTTCCAAAAATTGCAGAGGGAGAAACACTCCCAAATTCATTCTACAAAGCCACCATCACCCTGATACCCAAACCAGTAAAAGATATCACAAAAAAAGAAAACTACAGGCCAATATCACTGATGAATATAGATGCAAACATCCTCAACAAAATACTAGCAAACAGAATCCAACAGCACATTAAAAGGATCATACACCACGATCAAGTGGGATTTATCCCAGGGATGCAAGAATTCTTCAATATACACAAATCAATCAGTGTGATACACCATATTAACAAATTGAAGAATAAAAACCATATGATCATCTCAATAGATGCAGAACAAGCTTTTGACAAAATGCAACACCCACTTATGATAAAAACTCTCCAGAAAATGGGCATAGAAGGAACCTACCTCAATATATTAAAGGCCATATATGACAAACCCACAGCAAGCATCACAGTCAACGGTGAAAAACTGAAAGCATTTCCACTAAGATCAGGAACAAAACAAGGATGTTCACTCTCCCCACTCTTATTCAACATAGTTTTGGAAGTCCTAGCCACTGCAATCAGAGAAGAAAAGGAAATCAAAAGAATACAAATTGGAAAAGAAGAAGTAAAACTGTCACTGTTTGCTGATGACATGATACTATACATGGAAAATCCTAAAGATGCCACAGAAAACTACTAGAACTAATCAATGAATTTGGTAAGGTTGCAGGATACAAAATTAATGCACAGAAATCTCTAGCATTCCTATACACCAACAATGAAAAATCAGAAAGAGAAATTAAGGAAACACTCCCATTTACCTTTGCAACAAAAAGAATAAAATACCTAGGAATAAACCTGCCTAAGGAGGCAAAAGACTTGTACTCAGAAAACTATAAAACACTAATAAAAGAAATCAAAGATGACATAAACAGATGGAGAAATATACCATGTTCTTTGATTGGAAGAATCAATATTGTGAAAATGACTATACTACCCAAAGCAATCTACAGATTCAATGCAATCCCTATCAAACTACCAATGCCATTCTTCACAGAATTAGAACAAAAAATTTTACAATTCGTATGGAAACACAGAAGACCCAGAATGGCCAAAGCAATCTTGAGAAAGAAAAACGGAGTTGGAGGAATCAGGCTCCCCAACTTCAAACTATACCACAAAGCTACAGTAATGAAGACAGTACAGTACTGGCACAAAAACAGATATATAGATCAGTGGTACAGGATAGAATACCCAGAGATAAACCCATGCACATATGGGCACCTAATTTACGACCAAGGAGGCAAGAACATGCAATGGAGAAAAGATAGCCTCTTCAGTAAGTGGTGCTGGGAAAACTGGACAGCTACATGTAAAAGAATGAAATTAGAACACTACCTAACACCATACACAAAAATAAACTCAAAATGGATTAAAGACTTAAATGTAAGACCAGACACTATAAAACTCTTAGAGGAAAACATAGGAAAAATACTCTTTGACATAAACCACAGCAAGATCTTTTTTGACCCACCCCCTAGAGTAATGGAGATAAAAACAAAAATAAACAAATGGGACTTAATTAAACTTAAAAGCTTTTGCACAGCAAAGGAAACCATAAACAAGACAAAAAGACAACACTCAGAATGGGGAAAATATTTGCAAATGAAACAACAGACAAAGGATTAATCTCCAAAATATACAAACAGCACATGGAGCTCAATATCAAAAAAACAAACAATCCAGTTAAAAAATGGGTGGAAGACCTAAATAGACATTTCACCAAAGAAGACATACAGATGGCTAAGAGGCACATGAAAAGATGCTCAACATCACTAATTATTAGAGAAATGCAAATCAAAACTACAATGAGGCATCATCTCACACCAGTCAGAATGGCCATCATCAAAAAATCTACAAACAGTAAATGCTGGAGAGGATGTGGAGAAAAGGGAACCCTCTTGCACTGTAGGTGGGACTGTAAATTGATACAGCCACTATGGAGAACAGTAGGGAGGTTCCTTAAAAAACTAAAAATAGAACTACCATATGACCTAGCAATCCCACTACTGGGCATATACCCTGAGAACACCGTAATTCAAAAAGAGTCATGTACCACAATGTTCATTGCAGCTCTATTTACAAGAGCCAGGACATGGAAGCAACCTAAGTGTCCATTGACAGATGAATGGATAAAGAAGATGTGGCACGTATATACAATGGAATATTACTCAGCCATAAAAAGAAACGAAACTGAGTTATTTGTAGTGAGGTGGATGGACCTAGAGTCTGTCATAGAGAGTGAAGTAAGTCAGAAAGAGAAAAACAAATACCATATGCTAACGCATATATATGGAATCTTAAAAAAAAAAAGATGGTACTGATGAACCCATTTGCAGGGCAGGAATAAAGATGTAGACATAGAGAATGGGCTTGAGGACATGGGGTGGAAGGGGGAAGCTGGGGCGAAGTGAGAGTAGCATTGACATATATACACTACTGAATGTAAAATAGATAGCTAGTGGGAAGCAGCAGCATAGCACAGGGAGATCAGCTCGGTGCTTCGTGATGACATAGAGGGGTGCGCTCAAGAGGGAGGGGATATGGGGACATATGTATGCATGTGGCTGATTCACTTTGTTGTACAACAGAAACTAAAACAGTATTGTGAAGCAATTATACTCCAATAAAGATCTATGAAAAAAATGTCAATTCAATGCAGGAAGAAAAGTCTTTTCAATAAATGAATGAATGGTGTGAGAGCAATTGAGAATCCATAAGCAAAAAAATGAAATAAAATTTACCTTGGTCTAAACCTCATACCTTATACAGAAATTAACTCAAAATGCATCACATATTTACATGTACAATGTTTTAATAATGCTTTATTAGTAGTAGCCCCAAACTGTAAACAGTCCAAATGTCCTTCCTTCCTTGGGTGAATGATTGTAGGGCTGGGTGAGGAATTCTTAGACTAGGCATGATCCATGAAAGGAAAAATTGATAAACTCGATCTCATCTCTTGCTCTGTGACTCTGTTGAGAGGTTGAAAAAACAAGTTGAAAATTGGCAGAAAGTATTGTCAAACCACATATACAACAAAGACTTGTATCTAGAATATATAAAGAACTCAAAAACTTACCAGTAAAAAATGAAAAAAATCAAATTAGAAAATGGGCAAAAGATATAAATATTTTACTGCAAAAAATATACAGATGGCAAATAAAAGCATGAAATGATGTTTAAATCATTAACCACTAGGGAAATGTATATTAAAATCACAATGAGATATCACTATACACCAATTAGAATGGGTAAAATAAAAAAGTACCAACACCAAATGCTGGCAAGGATGTGGAAAAACCAGATCACTCATACATTGCTGGTGGGGATATAAAATGATATAGTCACTCTAGAGAAGAATACAGATGTTTATAACAAAAGTGAAAAATGCACTTATTGCATGACCTAGCAATTTCTTTTTAGGCATTTATCCCAAAGAAATGGAAATATACAAAAATCTGTTCATGAATATTCTTAGAAACTTTGTTAGTAACAGACCACATTGGAAGTAACCAAATGTCCTTCCATGGATGAATAATTAAGCAAACTGCGGTTCATCCATAACACGGGATAAAAAGCAATAAAAAAAAGAACTCTTGATCCACACAATTTGGATGGATCTTAAGTGAAACAAAAGGCCATCATAGGTTACATACTGTATAGTCCTCTTTAAATAGCGTTTTTAAGTACTGTATTATTTCTTGAAATGCTATATTGAAAATTATAGTGATGGAGAACAGATTAGTGGTTGTTAGGTGCTGAGTGGGGAAGGGAAAGAAGGTATCTGTGGCTATAAAGGATAGAATCAAGGATCTTGTAATGAAACTGTTCTTTGTCTTGGCTGTGGTGGTGGTCATATAAATCAGCACATGCAGTAAAACTGCGTAGAACTAGTGTTTACACACATAAACAAATGAGTGCATATCAAGCTGGTGAAATATTTACATGGTTGATAGATTCTATTAATGTCAATTTCCTGATTATGTTATTGTACTATAATTATGCAAGATATTATCATTGGGAGAAACTGGGTGAAGTATACACAGGATCTCTGTATTATTTCTTATTACTGTATGTGAATCTACAAAGATCTCAAAATAAAAATTTTTTTTAAATGCAAAAAAAGATGATGAAAGATAAAGTAAATTTCAAGACGTAGAGGAAAAAAGATAAAAAGGCAGATAATATGAAACAAAACGTATGAGACAGAGAAAACATCTGAATAATAGTCATTTACAGAGATAACTGAGGAAACAGTTGGTGGCTAATGTTGCTTGAGGATATACTCCAACAAAATAGGTAACCAGAAACAAAGAAGCAAAAAGAGAAATGGGATCTTGAGAACAGGCTGGAGAGCCAGAGATGTAGTAAATAAAATTCTTGGGAGGACAGCTCTGCAGCTTACCAAGAGAGCAGCCTTTGAGATTGTAGCAGCAAATCAGAGAACGCCAGAAAGGTTCTCTCTGGAGGAAAAATAGAGTATTTCATGCCATAGACATTGTAATTGAGGATTTGGATGAACTTGAAGATATGTTAAAGGCATATTATTCTTCTTACAAAGGAAAAACAAGGAAGACAATTAGAAACTCCAAGAAAAACAGAAAGCTTGAAAACTGTGGCTCAAATGTGAAACAAAGTCAGATGTGCCATATTTTAAGCCATTGATGAAAACCAAGTATATTTTATCTCAGTGCTATGAAAATGTGTTGTCCAGGGATCATATCATGAGACCATACAGAGAGATAATTCTAGCAGACACTTTACCATGAAATGAACAATATTTTTAGTAATAACAATGTAAATATCATTATTCAACTTTTAAACTTTGGAATTCAACCATAAACAAACTATGGAAAACATTATTATGCTTACAAAACTGTTAAAAACTTGACAACATAAAAATAAAACTGACAGAAGTTAGAAAATAGAAATGAGAGAGAAAGAGAGAGAGAGACCAATATTTTCATCTTTCATGAAGGAAACCCAGAACAAGTAATAGAGATACACATATGTCATTTAAATGAACAACCTGATAGACCAACAAAGACAGGCAATGTAGATGAGTGTTTTCAAGTCCAAATTCTGGTGTCATCTAGCCAAGTTCAAATCCCAGCTCTGGCACTAATTGCTTTATTACCTTGATTAAATGAGTTAAACTCTTTGCACCTTTCCTTTCTCATCTATCAAATATAATTAGCAATAGTGTCTACTTCAAAGTTGTTATGAAGATGGAAAAAATTAGTATTTATAAAGCACTTAGAGAGTGCCTGGCAGTAGTAAGGACTACATAAGTATTTGATAAATAAACAGTGCAGTTTGGAAAAGGCTCATGGGAGCAGAGGTAGGAAGTGTGTGTTAAGAGAGCTGAGTCATCACATTCATTGTGAACCATAGCCTAGCGTTGAAAAACAAGGAGTGGAAATATTTTCATGTTTTAAAATTTATGAAGAGATAAACTAAAACCAGAAAAGGTGAAAAGAATAGTTTTATGAACAAGGACTGGGCATGGAGAAGGATGAGGTGTGACACTGTCTCTTTTTTATTTAAAACACACACTCACATGGACATGCACACACACACATGCCCACACACGTACACACATCCATGCACACACAACACACACATGTTGTCAAGCATAAGGCAAAGGCTAAGGCCTGACAGATTCAACTGGTAAAGGAACAATGAATCATTTTCAGATAAAGACAGCTTATTACTTACACTCACAGCAGAAGGAAGAGTAGCTAAAGGTGCCAGCTCCCTGTGGCTCTTTCCCAGGGTAACACCCAAACAAAAGTGGCCAAATGACTGTAGCTTGAGTGATAGGACACCCTTTGCTGAGGAACCAACTCCAGCTCAGGGGCTTTATATTCTGCTGCCATATCCTGAGCAGGGAGCCTGAAGGCTTCTTAACTTCATCAGAACTTAGGAGGAGATGGGAAACAGTCTCATGACAGCCTCTCCAGGGAGGCAGGGAGGTAGGGAGGCAAGGAGGCAGGGAGGCAGGGAGGCAAGGAGGCAGGGAGGCAGGGAGGCAGGGAGGCAGGGAGGCAGGGAGGCAGGGAGGCAAGGAGGCAGGGAGGCAGGGAGGCAGGGAGGCAGGGAGGCAGGGAGGAAAGAAGAAGACGGCCTCCCAGCAGCTCCTCACAGGCCTCCCATACTCTTGTGTTCCGGGGTGGTCACAGGCATTCAGCCAAGACCCAGGTCAGCGGTTCAAGACTTACCTGTGAGCAAGACCTATGTGGATACATACAAAATTGTGATGGCCATGATATAATACATGCGTACATGTATATGTGAATACACCTATACATAAAGCATTGTTATGACTGAAAATATTGTTCATTTCATGTTAATTCAGTCTTCTACATATGCATGTGTATGGTATACAGTAGTGTTGCATATAGAACATAATATATGGTATCACTCACGGTACAGAGTACATGGTGGGGAGGCATTCATGTCTAGGCTGAGTCACTCGGGCAGCAGGAGCGGGGCCAGATGACCCTCAGCAGGCAGGGAGAGGGAGTGGGGCTGACCAGTGTCTAAGAAAGAGAAGCAGTTACATCCTCACATCTTGACCAACTAGAAAACTGTCCTCAGGGGTGAAATTTACAGCAAAAGTTCAGAAAAAAGTATAGAGCTGTAGGATGGAAAATGAATAATAGAAATGACTAAGCTAATCTGAAAATGAATAGTGGAAATGACTAAACTAATCTGGTTCACTTAAAAAAATGCACTTTTTCTCCCTTGAAAGGGTCAATGGAAATGATAACAGTGAGATCAGTGGGGCAAAAGAGTCAGCAGGGGTCCATTAGATGACTTAGTATTATTGCAAACTCTCAAAATAAAACTATTCCAACAGAAATTGGCAGGAGATGACTCTGTTTAGGAAAGAAGGAGCGATGAGATATCAAAAGAAAACTTTCTGAGCCTGAGCTTTTCCATCTCTAAAACTAGGATTAGAAATTGTACCCATTTTATGTCATAGGTTGTTGTGGGAAAAAAATGAGAGAGTAAGGTAGGTCAATGATATCCTGCCTCATACCACCTATCCACATCCCTTCCCAGGTAGGTCATTGCCTAGAGGCATCTGGGAGAGAGGCCGTGGAGGTAATGGGATGCGCTATAAAATGGTATTAAAAGCTATCAAAAAGTTGGATTCAAGAATCTGGAACTTTTCTTACTCTTGAGTAATTTTTTTCAACACAGAGGTTATGAGCAGCTTTATCTCTCTGTAAAGAGCTGTGCTGGAGTTAAGGCTCTCACCCTAGTCAGCTGTGGGACCTTGCACATGTATTTTACTGCCTTAAACCTTAAGTACCTCAAATGTAAAATGTGGTTGATGACACAGCCTTTGCCGAGTTGTGAGGAGTAAATGAGATAATGCATTTAAATGCTTGGCACGGTGCTTAGCACCTTGAAGACAATAAACGGAGCTGTTAGAAGTACTGTTATTATTATTAGAATGACTATTTTTCTATAGGATGGTCCCAGTAAAGATGGAAACTGGTATGCAGAATCGCCATGGGCTGAATTGAACAAACTCTTTTGATGCTACAAAGAAGAATACATGTTCAATTATTGATACTATGTATAAAACGGACAACTGATGGGAACACGCTGTATAGCACAGGGAACTCACCTAGTGCACTGTGGTAACCTAAATGGAAGGCAAGTCCAAAAGGGAGGGGATTTCTGTATGTGTGTGGCTGATTCATTTTGTTGTGCAGTGGAGGCTAACACAACACTGTAAAGCAACCATACTCCAATAGAAATTAATTACAAAAGGGTAAAATTAAAAAATTAAAAAATAAAAGGAAAAGGAAAAGAAAGTTAATTTTAAAAACTAAAGAGGAGAATTGTTCTTGACAAGGCCAATGAACTTAAAAACAATATGAAAAAAAGTACACGTTCAGTATTTTCTCTTTATCAGAGCGTGTCCTCACTCATAATCTTCGTTATCTCCTCATGTCAAGGCAAGGCAGGTGTGTGGCTCCAATTTCCCTGATGCAGACACTGAGCCTCAGCAAGTTTCACTGATGTGCCCTTGGCTTATGGCCAGTAAAGAAGGGGGAAACTCTGTTCCTCAGCCTTATGTCTGTTCTGCAACTTACAAATACCTCCTGTCTTCTGATATTTCACTAGATCCTTCTCCACTAAACACTTGTTTTTCTTATGATGATCTTATGTTTTTCTGTGATAAGAGAAATTTGCTTCAAATGTTAAAGAATTTATCATAGTTGTCAGACCTCAGTTATAGCTTAGAGGCCAACTCTCCAAATCCCTTAATGTTATCAGGCTGAAAACAGGTTTCCCTAAGAAGGGGAGACATTCAAAGTCACAGCACTAGTAAGCATTGATAGCAGAATCCAGGTGGTCCATGTTGTATAGAAACACCTTTCTAATGTACCATGTGGCTTCTCAGACAAATCCATTAATTTGTTTTTGTGTTTGTGTGGGTGTGTTTTGCATACTGTAATTGTAAACATGTCACGCAGATCCACCTGTCTCTCCGGTCAGAGTGGACGAGGGCCTCCTTATTGTACATATAGAGTATATCCAGCATCCCTAGAGAGTGGGCATTCACCAGGCTGTAATATATTCACACACACACAGCCAAGCTCCTGTGATAAAATGCACTTTATAGCCAGAGTTTCTGCAGCCATTTAGCCTTCCCAGCTCATTAAAAAGAAAGGTGCAGCAGGAGTTTTCTGCAGACTTCTGCCAAACTGGCACAGAACTAGAGATGCTTGTCTAATACAGATGCCGCAGACCCTAGATGTTGCTCCTCAGGGGAGCTAGAGAGTATATTGGCGAAGTGAGAACTTTACTCCAATCATGTTAAGCAAATAGTGGCAAAATCAACCCGTCAACAGAAGTCATCAGGCTCATGAGAAATGAAATATTGTCCAAGTCATCAATCTAAATAACCATGGCCATGGCTGGGCAGATTGTATAAACAATCTCTCTCAGACTGTATAAAACCTCTCTCCTCCATGAAATATTCACCTGTTGTCTGCTGCCAAAACCAATAAACCACCTTCTTGGCTGAGTCATCTAAACATTTCCTTTGACAGCAGCAGCTTTCAACTCCAACTGCAAGGCCAAGTTGCATGACAAATATTTCATTGGCCCTATGTTTGGATATGAGTGCTGTTTTCTACAGGCTCATTAAAAACATACCCTGCTGTTGTGCATGAAGTGCCAATAGTCCCTGGAAAACACATTGAAAAAAAACAATGGATCATTTTTCCATGGCTCTGAAACATGAATGTCCAAATGTCTTCTGGACATATTTGTCAGCACCAAATGTCTGCTAACTCTTTAAATTGTGTGTTGGGGGTGGGGTTAAATTCCATAGGACCTATCCCACGATGATTTTAAGGCCTGTTTGATGCCCTCTTTTCTCTTGGGGCCCCTACACTAAAATGGTCTATAATTTATAGATTGTAAATTACCCGAAGTTTATATGACATTTTTTAGATTCTCTCAGCAATGGCTCTATACAAGTTTGACAGATTTCTAAATCCATCCACTGTGGATGTGGTGCATCCACATTCAGCACAATTTCCATGTATCTGGACTGTATAGAGAGTATCAAGTACATAGTTAGCGTGACTAGGACTGGTTAGTAGAATACATTTATTTCAACTTCAAACACGTGAAGGGGCCAGGTTGTGTCTTACCTTTGTTACATAAACCATATCTATAATTATTTGCAGTTATTTAAAGTAGAACTTTTGCAAAACAATCCAAGTGCAGAATTTCGATAGACTTTTTTAAATGAAAAAATTCCAGGACTTTGCAATCTTTTCTTCATTCTCAATTTGAGGACAGGTTTTGAATTACGTTATGGGCTTCTTACAAAATATTCAGCTTATCTTTATTATATTCAGCAGCTCTCTCTTCATACTGATACATAAGTTTCATGATATTGAATTATAGCATAATAACAGATGTAAGTGATATAAGCAATTTTAAAATGTGCAGAAATATGTATTTAGGCTGAAGAATAGTTTGCTAGTCCCAAGTTTTCTGCACTGCCATATATATATATGGCGTTAATATAGCTCAGTCAATGTGTTTACAGAGAGAATGAGAAGCATTGGTTAATTCAGTAAATTGAGTTAAGGATGAGTAAGTTAGCTTCTGTTGTGATAGTTCTCGTTTAAAAAAGAAAGAAGGAAAGCTTTGCCCTCTATACTCTTTTTAAAAAAATTAATAGACTTTGTTTTTTAAAGCAGTTTTAGGTTCACAGAAAAATTGAACAGAAAATACAGAATACAGAGAGTTGTCACATAGATTCCCCCCTCCCTTCAACACACAGACAACAGCCTCCCTTACCATCAGTGTCCTGCACCAGAGTGATACACTTATTATAATTGATGATCCAACATTGACACATCATTATCAACCAAAGTCCGTATTTTACATTAACGTTTACTCTTGGTATTGTACATTCTATGGATTTTGACAAGTGTCCAAAGGCAGGTTTCCACCCTTCTAGTATCATGCGGTATAGTTTCACTGCTCTAAAAATCCTCTGTCTTCTACATATTTTATCTCTCTCTCCCCACTGAGCCCCTGGCAACCACTGATCTTTTCACTACCTCCATAGTTTTACCTTTTTCCAGAATGTCATATAGCTGGAATTGTACACTATGTAGGTTTTTCATATTGGCTTCTTTCACTTAGGAATATGCCTTTAAGTTTCCTCCATGTCTTTTTGTGGCTTGGTAGTTCAATTCTTTCTAGTGCTAAGTAATATCCCATATTCTGGATATACCATAGTTTATTTATAGAAGGATATCTTGGTTGCTCTATATCTTTTGTAATTAAAATTTTATTTTGAGATAATTGTAAATTCAAATGCAGTTAGAAATAATAGAGATTTCATGTAATCTTTAAACTGTTTCCCCAATGGCAACCACTTGCAAAATTATAGTACAACATAACAACCAGGTTATTGACATTGACACAACCCACTGAGCTTATTCAAATTTCTTCAGCTTTACTTGCAATTGTCTGTGTGTGTATGTGTGTCTATTTAGTTATATAAAATTATATCACATGTGTAATTTTGGGTATCACAGTCAAGACCCTGGACAGTTCCATCATCACAAGGACACTTCTTGTGGCTTTTTATAAACACACCCACTTGATGCTCCTTTGCTCTTTCCCCATCATAACATCTTGCAACCATTACTTTGTTCTCCATTTCAAAATATTACATAAATGGAATCATACAGTAAGACTTTTTAACAACAGCTTTATTGAAATATAATTTACATATTACAAAAGGTAACCTTTTAAAATGTACAATTCAGTAGTTTTTAGTATATTCACAAGGTTGTGCAACCATCACCACTATCTAATTACAAATATTTGAATACACCATATCCATTAACAGTCACTCCTCATGCCCACTTTCCCCCGGCCCCTAGCAATGACTAATGAATGCTAGCAATGCCATAATGCCAAAATTGGAAATATTCTAAGTTACCTGCACTACACAGGGAGCAGAAGAGTATAATCTGAAGGTAAACTTAAATTAGTTAAAAATAAATATCAGAAACTCTATGGTGATTGTGAAAATAAAAAAAAATAGAAGTATAATTCATACACTGAGTGGAGACAAAATAGATTCACATAAGATGCTCAACTAAAACCAGAGTAGGCAGAAAAAATTGGGGAAAAAACTAAGAACCAAATACTATGAACAGAAAACAGTTATACAATTTGTTGATATTAATCCAAATATTTTGATATCATATCAAAGGTAATGGTCTAAGTGCACAAATTAAAAAACAGAGAATGTCAGAGTGGATGAAAAAACAAGACCCAAATATTTATTGTCTAAAGCAACGGTCTCCAACCTTTTTGGCACCAGGGACCGATTTCGCAGAAGACAATTTTTCCATGTTGGGGGCGGAGGGATGATGCCGGCTGTAATGGGAGCGATGGGGAACCGCAGATGAAGCTTTGCTCTCTCGGCCGCCGCTCACCTCCTGCTGTGACGCCCGGTTCCTAACAGGCCGCGGACCCGGACCGGTACCAGTCTGCGGCCCGGGGGTTGGGGACCCCTGGTAAAGGAAACCCACTTTAAATATGAAGAGACAGGTTAAAAGTAAGGGATAGAGAAAAATATACCATGGAAAAACTAATCAAAGGAACTATGGAATATCTATATTAATTTCAGATAAAGCAGACTTCATAAAAAGGCAAATTATGAAAGACAAGGGACATTACATAATAACGAAGGGGCCAATTGTCTAAGAAGATGTAACGGTCCTTAATGTGTATGCATCTATCAACAGAATGTAAAACGAGGAGGCAAAAACTGATAGAACAGGAAGGAGAAGTAGACAAATCCACTATATATTTGGAGACTAACAACACTCCTTTCAACAGTGATATATCAAGTAGGCAGAAAATCAGTAAGGATATAGTTGACCTAAAAAGCACTATAAATCAACTTGATCTACTTATTTATAGAATCCATCCAGCAATGGCAGAATGCATAATCTTCTTAAGCTCACATATTGAATAGAATATTTACCAAAACATACCACATTGAAGGCCATAAAATACACCTTAAAATGTTTTAAAAATAGAAATCATATGAAGTATGTACTCAGGTCACAATGGAATTAAACTAGAAATCAATAACAGAAAGATAGCTGGAAAAACCCCAACTATTTGGAAGTTAAACTGTATCTTTCTAAATAACAGATGGGTAAAAGAAAAAGTCTTAAGAGAAATTTAAACATATTTTGAATGAAATGAAAATGAAATACAACTTATCAAAATTTGTGGGATGCAGCTAAAGAAATTCTTAGAGGAAATTTATCGTATTAAAAGCATATAATAGAAACGAAGAAAAATCTAAAATCAATAACCTAATCTTCCATCTTAGGAAACTGGAAAGGATGAGCAATTTAAGTTTAAAGCAAGCAGAAGAAAGAAAATAAAATTTAGATAGGAAATCAGTGAACTTGAAAACAGGAAAACAATAGAGAAAATTACAAAACCAAATGCTGTTTCTCAAAAGATCAAGAAAATTAATAGATCTCTAGGCAGGCTAACAAAGAAAAAAGAGAGAAGTTACAAATTGGCAGTTTTAAAAATGAAAAGTGGTCATCACCTCTGATCCCATAGACATTAAAAGAATAATAAAGGGACACTATAAATAATTCTATGCCTACAAATTTCATAACTTAGATGAAATGGACTGATTCCTTAAAAAGACACTAACTACCAAAACTCACTTAAGGGGAAATAGGTAACTTGAATATCCCTGAATCTATTAAATAAATTATATTAATCATAAAAGCCTTCCCCTCCAAAAGCACCAGTACTTGACGGTTTCCAATTCTCTACAATTTCTTCCAGAAAATATAATCAGAATGAGCCTTTCCTAACTAATTCTATGAGTCTTACCATAATCTTAAAAGAAGTTAAGATATTGTGAGATATGAAACTATAGGAGAATATCTCTCATGAACATAAATGCAAAAATCTTCAACACATGAGTATACTGAACACAACAGTGCATAAAAACTGTAAATACCACAAACAAGTGGGATTTATTCTAGGTATACAAAGCTGGTTCAACATTCAAAGTTCATTCACTATAATCCTCCGCATCAGCAGCCTAAGGAAAAAATTATATGAATATAGTAATTAACTCAGGAAAATCATTTAACAAAATCCCACAATCATTTATGATAAAAGCTCTCTACTAACAACAAGCAACTGGAATTTGAATTTTTAAAAAATTCAATACAATAGTACAAAATTGTAGCACTGAGGTATAAATCTAAAAAAACTTGAACAGAATCTATGTACAGAAAACTGCAAAACACTAAAAAACTTTTTTAAAAGATCTAAATAAATGGAGACTTATTCCATGTTCATGGACTGAAAAATTCAATATTGTTAAGATGTCACTCCTTCCCAAATTGATTTATAGATCAAAGTTCCCCATCAAAATACAGCAAACTACTTTGTAGATATTGATAAACTAATTCTAAAATTTATGTGGTAAGGCAAAGGTGTGGGGTAGTTAAAACACTTTTAAAAGAATAATAAAGTGGAGAAATCAGTCAACGTGACATTAAGGCTTCCTGTGTAGTAGCTTCGGTAATCAAGACAATTACATTGGCAGAGGAATAGACACATAGATCAACAGAACAAAATACAGATACCCAGGAAAAGGCCCACATAAATATGCCCAATTGATTTTTGATAAAGATTAAAAAGCAATTCAATGAAGGAAGGATAACTGTTTCAATAAAGGGTGCTGAAATAATTGAATATTCATAGGAAAAGAAAATGAACTTTGACCTAAACCTCACATCTTTTACAATAATTAACTCAAAACAGATCATAAGCTTAAATGTAAAATGCAAAACTATGAAACTGAGTTAGATATAGGAGAAAATCTTTGGAATTTTGGGATAGGGCGTTACTAGACTTGACATCAGAAGCACAATCCTTGAAAGAAAAAATTGAAAATAGGACCTTATCAAAGTTAAAAACTTCTGCTCTGCAAAAACTCATATTAAGATGAGAAGGCAAGCTATAGAATGAGGGAAAATACTTGCTAACTACATACCCAACAGAAGATTATTATCTAGAATATATAAAGAAGTCTCAAATTAAACAATAAAAAAATCAATGAATACGATCAGAAAAATGGATTTCACTGTATAATCATATATATGTAGAAAACAAGCATATGAAAAGAGGTTCAACATATTTGGCCATAAGGGATATGCCAACTAAAACCACAGTGATATCACCTATAGAATGGCTAAAATAAAAGTGGTAACCATACCAAAAGCTGGCAAGGATAAGGAGAATCTGCCTCACTCTAACATTGCTGTTAGGGATGTGAAATGGTTTTGGAAAACAGTTTGTCCATTTCTTAGAAAATTAAATGCAATCACGATATGACTCAGCAGAAATTGTCTCTTGGGCTTTTCTCCCAGGGAAATAAAAATTTACATTCTCACAAAAAATCTCTATAGGAAAGTTCATAGCAGCTTTGTTCATAATAGCTCAAAACTGGAAACAACCCAGATGCCTTTCAGTGAGTGAGAACTTAAACACATTGGTACATCCATACCATAGACCACTACTCAACAACAAGAAAGAACAATGAGAAAGACCAAAGGCATTTTTCTTGCAAACTTCCTTTTTTTAAAAAAAACAAATGATTTGTTTTTGATTACAAATACTGTATAAGATGATGCCTTCTTTTGCAAAGCCAATAAACACAAGAACAAATTTTAAACATATGTGATTTGTCCAAGATATTTGAAAAAAAAAAAGAGCCTGATTTTTTTCTTAGTATTTAAAAGAATTAGTATTCCCCAACCTTTCAAAAAAAAGGTTTGAAGAAACTGGAGAAAAAGATAGAGAAAGAGAGGGAAACCATCTTACAGCTGTTTTTTGGGTTTTTTTTTAAAATCATCTTTATTGGAGTATAATTGCTTTACAATGGTATGTTAGTTTCTGCTGTATTACAAAGTGAATCAGCTATACATAAACATATATCCCCATATCTCCTCCCTCTTGCGTCTCCCTCTCAACCTCCCTATCCCACCCCTCTAGGTGGACACAAAGCACCGAGCTGATCTCCCTGTGCTATGTGGCTGCTTCCCACTAGCTACTTATTTTACATTTGGTAGTGTATATATGTCCATGCCACTCTCTCACTTTGTCCCAGCTTACTCTTCCCCCTCCCCGTGTCCTCAAGTCCATTCTCTATGTGTGTGTCTTTATTCCTGTCCTGCCCCTAGGTTCATTAGAACCTTTTTTTAGATTCCATATATATGTGTGAGCATACGGTATTTGTTTTTCTCTTTCTGACTTACTTCACTCTGTATGACATTCTCTAGGTCCATCCACCTCACTACAAATAACTTAATTTCATTTCTTTTTATGGCTGAGTAATATTCCATTGTATATATGTGCCACATCTTCTTTCTCCATTCAGCTGTTTTAAATAGCTTCAGATAAGTCTTCAAATGTTACCTTTCCTTTCTGGAACTCATGTCTTCACAAAATGGCTAAATTTAAAATAGTTATAATGAATTAACTGATTAATGGGGAAAGGAAATATATATTGAATACATATGTATAAACTTTACCATAAACAATTATGCATATCAAATGACACTAACTTTTAAAAAGGTACCCCCCCAAAGTGAGGAAAAACTTGAATTTCGAAAAAGAAAGTCAAATTTATTTAATGAAAAACTAGAATTAATAAAAATTAGCAAATACACACACAGAAAATACACACAGAGCAGCAGCACTAAGAATTGAGGGGAAAAGCCGTGGTCCAACACCACTCAACATGGCTTGTCAGTTAAAGGAAAAAACCCAAACATGCGCACACACACTCACACACACACACACATACAGATGCACACAAGCTGTGGATACATGCTACAACTTGGATGAATCTCCAGAAAATTATGCTGAATAGAAAAGCCAGTCTCAATGGTTACATACTGTATGATTCTATTTATATAACATATTGAAATGACAAAATTATAGAAATGGAGAACAAATTAGTGGTTGCCAGAAGTTAGGGACGGGAAGGGAGAGTGCAGAAGGGAGACTGGTGTGCTTATGAAAAAGGACACAAGGGGATCCTTGCGGAGATGTAACTACTTTATATGTAAACTGTCGTGGGTACACAAACCTACACTTATGACAAAATTGCACAGAACTCAATACATACACACACAGAAATGAATATGGGTAAAACTGGGGAAATCTGAATAAGATTAGTAGATTTTATCAAGGTCAATATTCTCGTTGTCATTTTGTGCTATAGTTTTGCCACATGTCACCAGCAGGGGAAACTGGATAAAGGGTACACAGACTCTCTCTCTGTCTTATATTTTATAACTGCATGTAAATCTATAATTCTTTTAAAATAAGAAGTGCATTAAAATTATTCTTGAGCTTTGTTCTGGAATGCAGTTAAGTTATGTGGAAGCAGTTTGATCCTTTAGAGATTTGCTTTAAGTTTCGTTAAGTTGGTTGGTCTTTAGAGCTAATTTTGCCCCATTACTTCTGAGTATTCTACCTAACGCCCCATGCATTACATGGTTTTTCTACTTTGACTAGTGAGAACATGGATTATTCTGGGTCCTGTGTGAGAACTGGAGGTTTTTCTACCTGTTCCTCTGGATGGTTTTAGCTCTGGTCTCAACATTTTCATACATATGGACTGATCATACTTAGCTAGAGACTTGAGTGTCTGTCTGCAGATCTCTGGGACCCTCTCTGTGAAGCACTCTTCCCTGCAAACTCTAGTTGCCTTGGTCAGCCGGAGCTCCCAGCTCTGTCTCCTAAGCTCATGGAGACTGCCATGCTCCTCCTGGGTTTTTCCTTCCCCCATTGCAGCTTAAACCTCTAGCGTCTTTAAATCATTTGGCAATCCGGAGCAATTATAGACTCAGAGCTTTTACCCTAGGATGCCTGTTGTCCAGTGTCTAAACATTGTTAGTTCACATAATTTGTCTTTTTAAAAAATTTGTTTTAATGTGAAGGCTAAATCTAGTTCCTCTTACTACATCCTGTTTGGAAGTGTGTGTGGACCCCAGAGATTTTTTTAAATAAAAAATTTTAATTAGAAAGGTACATGAAAAGGTTAAGAAAACATAGTAAAAGGTGAGAAATCATAGCAGGTGACTGGGGAAGAATGTTAGACAATGTTGAGAGGAATTGAGAACATTCATTAATGAATATTGGAGAGTATTGTGCAACAGGAAAATCAATTGTCTTGAACGAGGAAAAAGCATTAGGTTGGTTGGTAAGATAAGGATGTAGAAAGTCAGTAAACTAAAATAGCGTACCTTATGGAATAACAGACTAAATTAGAAAGAGAAAATTGTAAGATATTTAGAAAGTGGTCTGAAAGCCCCCTCCTTCACCATCTCATGTTGAATACACACAATTAGAAGAAAGAAAGTCAAAGGAACAAGGAGGGAAGCAATTCAGAGTAAATGAGAAGCACAGAGTTATAACATGAGAAAAATATTGAGATCCAAAATGTATTACCTTTAATGAAAAACTAAAAGCATTAAAATGTTAATATTGAGTTAATGAAAGGTGCATACAGAGAAAAATTAATATAAAATGCAAGTTCACTTGTATCTCACAGTATTTTAGAAACAAGTAGACACATGTAAAAGATAATGAAACCATAGGATCTCTTCTAAGAAGCAAAGCAAGTGAAACACAGAAAGATCAGCCTAACTCCAAAATAGTCTGGAAAGTGACCACATAAGCCCACCTATTACCATGACATAATGGAAGGAACTGAAATGCAGACTTTATAGATGCCAAGAGTGAGTAGTAGTCTAAGACCATGCCAAGGGAGACATGGAGGAGGTCCCCGGCTGAAAGTAAAAAGGGCAGGTGTCTCTAGCTTTGTATAAACATGCTACATTTCATGGATGCCTCAGTCTATTTGTGTCTCCTACTGACTGGTCAAATTCACCCCCCACCCCGGCCACATACAACCAATTCTGTGCCTCTTCCAACTTCTCTAGGCTGAGTATTCAGGGCTGCTCAACTTTCCCTCTCACAAATGACCCTGAGTTCCAAGCTTCTGTTCTCTTTTCATGTGATCTTGCTTCATTGGATGTTATTCTGATCCCTTTATTCTCCAAAGTGCTGCCACCTGAAGGCTGTGTGTGAAGGGTTACATCTGAGAAAAGTACACTAAACAACTTAGACTTGAAGGGTAAACCTCCTTGTTTCTTTTTTTTTTAAATTAATTTTATTTATTTATTTATTTTTGGATGTGTTGGGTCTTCGTTTGTGTGCGAGGCCTTTCTCTAGTTGTGGCGAGCGGGGGCCACTCTTCATCGCGGTGCGTGGGCCTCTCACTATCGTGGCCTCTCTTGTTGCGGAGCACAGGCTCCAGACACGCAGGCTCAGTAGTTGTGGCTCACAGGCCTAGTTGCTCCGCGGCATGTGGGATCTTCCCAGACCAGGGCTCGAACCCATGTCCCCTCCATTAGCAGGCAGATTCTCAACCACTGCGCCACCAGGGAGGCCCCAACCTCCTTGTTTCTTAAAAGTCCTAGACATTTCCATCCCTGAGAAACTTTCAGGGGTTGTCTCTTCCCCCTGGGCCCCGTCTCCCACCATGCGGGTGGCCTTAAGTACCATGCCTGACCTCCTAAGACCTCTGTCTCTGTGTCCATAGTTTGGTTGCCTTTGACTTCAAAGAGATATGTTCATTCCAGAGAACAGTAATCAGTCTGATCTCTCTGCCTTGAACCATATTCAAATGAAGCCATCCAGGGATTTCACGTAATTCCCCAAAATAGGCAATTATAGTTTGTTTCTTAACGTTTATCTCTTAAAGTAGACTCTTCTTTAAAGCAGGGCTTGCATCGTTTTGGTTTGCTGCTTTATAACCAAGAACTTGCTCAATCTCCAGCATAGAAAATAAATGAATAAATGACCGGTGACTCATTTTCATAATCGAATATGTCCACCAAATTGTATTCTTAAGTAATACACTTCTGTCCCTGGGAGAATTCTTCTTCCATTAAAAGATGCTTTTCTTCCCATATATATTTGTGGTTGAAGAATGTAGTGTATTTATTTTGAGAATTGTAGGTTTGCACAATGGCAATCTGAAGTTTTCTTAACTGGGTCTACAGCTCTGGTTCAAAGAATTGACCAGTTTTTTATGATTCCTCATGCACCAGGGTGGATTATAATCAGAACGAGAAATGATCTACCATAGGAGGCAGACTTGGGAAAAGACCCAAATTCAGATGCTACCTGGGATCTCCTTACCTAAGGGCTTTGCTAAT
This sequence comes from Balaenoptera physalus, assembly GCF_965194825.1. NCBI lineage: Eukaryota > Metazoa > Chordata > Mammalia > Artiodactyla > Balaenopteridae > Balaenoptera > Balaenoptera physalus. The sequence continues at coordinate 69,302,064 of NC_138893.1, read as the reverse complement.
ATTTTAGGGAAAGTAAATAGTTTACACTAGATTCATAGTATCTTCTTTTGTGTTTATTATACATATTTTACTGTAAAATTTTGAACATACTTATGCTTTAGTTAACTGTTTGGTAAGTAGTGGATAGTTCATCCCCAAATATGTTTCTGTCCTATTTTTGTTAAGTGCTTTTTGGTTCTGATCATAAAATCAATATATGCCTGTTTTGGAAAATGTAGTCTAAAATGAAAAGAATATAAAAATCTCCTGTAATCATAATCTCCTGTAAAATGTATTGGCTTTGTGTGTTTTGTTGGTACCATATTCTATATGCTATTTTTATGCCTTACTTTTTAAATAATTCATCTTTTATTGAAAATATGATGTTTAAGGGACATTTAATTATCTTGTAATTTCATATAATATTCTATCATAGAATTCATTACTTATTCCACTACTATTTAACTTTTAAGTTGATACTCTTTCACTATTATAAATTATATGGTAAATAACACACTTACATATAAATATGTGTTCAATGATGATCTTTCTTATGAAAAATTTCTAAAAACAGTGTTACTGATTTAGGAGGTGAACATTTTTAAAACTCATAATATATGACGACAATTTGCATTGTAAAAAAAGTCATATTAATTTAAATTCCTGATCTTAACTTTTTGTCTAAAATCTCAGACAGGTTGATATGAGAAAGGGTATGTTGCAGTTTTCACTTCTAGTTTTTTGTTTACAGTGCTTTTTCTTTTTGTGAATTTCATTGTTCATGTTCTTTACTCACTTATATACTAAGATTCTAGCATTTCACTGAATTTTATAATCTTTCTATGTTAATAATACTTTGTGTCATCATTGTTTCTTGATGTATTGTTTGCATTTTTATTATGTAGATTTTCAGTTTATTGGTCAAATTCCATCTTTATTTCTTCCCTTGTGATTTTTGATTTCACATTTAGAGAGTCTTTCCCATTCTGAGATAAGATCAATATTCAACATATTCTTCTAGCATTTGATACTTTAGTTTTAATACTTAAATCAACCTGAAAGACTATTTTGGTGGATAGTGTTGGGTAATGATACATGCACATGATTTAAAAAAATCAAATATACTGTGTTATAATGAAAAACAACAGGTCCCTATTTCACTTCCCTCTGCCCCTGACACTACTCATAAAAGACAACTTTTAAGTGTTTATTTTTAGATCTTCTAAACTTTCTTTTATTTTTCTAAATAATGTGCATCATACTGTTATATCTTTATTTAATCAATTTAACAATATTAATTAACTTCCTGCTGTTATAAATAAGGATTTTGCTCATTTGAACCATATCCAATTACTCAAACTTCCTCCTCCAAGCCTACTAATATTAGTGAGATCCATTCCAGTGCCCATTATTTTTATTAGTACAAATGGTTTAAATACAAAAATCCATCCCTGTTTCCCCCATTAATAACTGAGACTCTCTAAGATAAGGACATTCGAGTCCCTCCACTTTCCTCTACCTGTCTTCTCTTCCTTTCATCCAGCTTCTTTGCCATACCCTAATATTTGTGGAGTCCAGGGCAAGAATACAAATGGAACCTCACCTATTATAAATCTAAAGATTTAGAAGTTATATATCAAGCAAATAAACTACTAAATAAAATATATTCTACTTTTCTACTTTGACAAACATAACTTCCTAAGGACCAGAAATTCCAGGTTTGGATTTCCATTTCTCTGACTCTGTGCAAATCCAGATAGAGTCAAGCTATACCCAGAAATAAAACTCAGATACTTCTCTAATGTGTGTGTGTGTTTTTTTTTTTTTTTTTGCAGAGAGTTAAAAATCTAGATTTAAAAAAACAGTTAATGTAAGGCAAACTCACATGTGATTCTCAAATGTAACTTCCAATGAGAGTTAGAGTACCTCCAGATGAGCACAGCAGTATCTATGATACTTCCTAAATATGTTTTCATAGGGAGCTACAGAAAATCTTAGGGTAGTCAAGCTACATCCATAAATAAAATATACGGACCTACTCCTCAATGTCACTTTCACAGAGTTAGAGCAAATCTAAATGCATTCAAAGAGTACCCATGAATAAAAAGCCAGCTACATTTCAAATATAAGTTTTCAAAGCAGCTTTAGAGGAAATAAGATGGAAAAAATATGTAGTTTATGCTTAAAGAACTTGAGAATCACAAATGCTTCTCAAATGTAACTTCCCAATGGAGTTAGAGCAAATCTGGAGGAAACCAAGAAGTATCCATTAATAAACTCTCAAGATCCTTTTCAAATATGAGTTTTAATAGAACTTTAAAACCCAACTACAATAGCTGGTCTTAATTTAGTACTTACTATATTCTAAGACATTTATGTAAATTATCTAATTGAATTCTTCTTCCAATATTTTGCCAGAAGTGATGGCTTTATCCACCCGTTTATAAATTGGGGAACCGAGACTCAGAGGAGTTAAGTAAATTTTAATGGTGGAGCCGCAACTTGAACCCATATTATTTGATTGTAGGGTCTTTTTTCTTTACTACTATGTGATATGCCAGTGTTCCACTCCCTCTATTTGTTATTACAATCTAGTATTTTGACTCCAAGTTATTATCATTAAATTACTGTTTGTATATTAAATAGTATCTTTTACATTTGTGCTTTTGAAAGTATGATTGCTATTGATCAGTTTTATAAAGCTGATTTTGGAAAACTGTTTAGGTAAATTTTTGCTTAACTGGCTTTGCATTGGCTTGATTTCTTTATTTTGACTCCTGACTCATCTTCAAATAGGTTGTATGTTTCTGAATCATTATATATTTGAAAATATATTTAGGTCATTCTTATACAGGAATAACAGCTTGGCTATGTATTGCATTGTCAGTTAAAATATTTTCTCCTCAAAGTACAGTATTTCTAACTCTATTGTTTTCTGCAATTTGCTGTTGTAGTGAAACAGTCTGAGGATTCTGTGGCTTTTGTTGTTATCATCGTCCCTTTACAGTAACCTATGTTAATTCCTGGATGCAAGTGAGATTTTAAAATTTAATCTTATATGCAAAATTTTGCTTTTTATCAATTCAGTTGTGCCTAGGAGATAGTTCTACTTTTCAGTTAAAAAAGAATGGTGATTCTGTTTTTGACTTTCTTTTTGTATTCACAGTCATGCCCTTTGCTCTTTTATGTTATTTTGTTTCTGTTGTTCATTTTTTTTCTTCCTCAAGAATACCATTTTTGTATTAGATCTGTTATCTAATGTCACAGTTTCAGTCATCAGCTTCTTGTTTCTCTGTCTGTTTACAATGTCCAGGTCCAGATTTATTAACACCTTTCTCTTACGTGTCAATCACCATACCACATACTGCTAATGAAGTCAGACATATGCTGTTGCTCGTGCTGTATTACTCATCAACTATTTTATTTGTCTAATTAATTGGTGCATATATTTTTGGTATAATGGTTAAAGCCCTCAGTCTCCGGAAAGGACTCTTTGGGTTCAAATCCTTATCTTCTCATGGCCCACTGTGTATCCTTGGGGCAGTTACTTAATCTCTTTCAGCGTCAATTCCCTCATATTTAAAGTATGATCTTAAAAAAAATCACTTACCTCATAGAGCTTTATGTGGGTTAAATGAGATCTACAGAAAGTTCCTGACACATAGAAGGGCTCAATCAATGTCTTTAGGTCATCATTATTTTCACCAACCTTTTAGAGTCTCAATTTATTTGTGTTTGTATTAGGGATGGTAATAGTGCCTGCCTTCATAGCACAGTAAAGGGTTTCGTCATCTATTACTTCGTAACAAACCCATTCTAAACCTAGTAACATGAAATGAATATCATTCATTATGCTTTCTGGAAATGTGGGTTAGGAATTCAGATAAAGCACAGTGTGCAGTGTCTCAGGGAGACTCAAATGCCTGAGGCTGGAAAAATCTGAAAGTGTCTTTGCTCTCAAGACTGGCACCTACTCTTGGATCACTCAAAGGGGTAAGGGGCTCATATGCAACTGTCTACTAAAGTGTTTGCATTTGGAATTTCCATGTGGCTTGGGCTTCCCACTGAATGGGAGTTAGATTTCAAGAGGCGGTGTCTCAATAGAGAGTATTCAAAGAGACCAAGACTGAAGTTGTAAGTCTTCTTCAGTGCCAGCCCCAGAAGAGATGCCGCATCCATTCCGCTTCAATAGGTTGGTTACAAGTGAGTCACCAAGACCAGTTCAGATTGAATATGAGGTTAATTAGATTAGGTTAATTAGATGGGATAGTGGCTACAGCACACTGCAAAAGCGGGTATAGGATGGCTGACAATATTGCAACTGTCTTTAGAAAGTATACTATACCATAATACATGTAATTCACCATGAAGATACATAGTAAGAACTCAATAAAAATAAGCTTATCATTGTTTTTATTATTATGCTGATCCTAATAGGACACAAATCCCTCCTTTTGAGGGAATTATAATTTAGTGGATAACAAATTATATAAGGCAATGCATGTAATAATATGTTATGATGTAATCCCATAATGGTTATGATGGGATCTCAGAAGGACTGTTAATTCTCTCTGTGAGGGTAAGCCAAGCCTTTCTGGAGTAGATACACTTTGAGTTGACTTTATCCAAAGCAGGTAGAGGAAATTTCTTATACAGGGTCTTGATGTACCAAAAATAAACTCCCAGAGAAATTCAAGTCCCTGTTGTTGAACCCCATCTCTTTCTCACCATTTTAGAACTGCCAAACTGGGACTTAATCGTCTAGAGCAATACTCCCTAAATTGTTTGATCCTCATGCAAGGAGACTGATACATAGAAAATTCTTGCCTCTCTGGCCAGGTACATAGCTTCATCTGAGTACAAAGAGACAACTCAAAATATTTGTCCTCATTTACCCAGAGATGGAGCAGGAAGGTGAAAAGGTTTGCTCTACTGGTAAAGCCACCCTTGGAAAGAAGGAGAGTCTACCTGGTGGTCAAGGAAGGTGGCCAGTAGGAGGATGCTAGCGCCAGGTTCAGAATTGATTATGGCAAGAGGAGGAACAGAGCATCTGACAAACCTCTTCATGTTCTGCAGCTTTCTTATGGCCTTGAGATGTTGGCTTTTGCGTTCCAATTAGCTGGATGTTTAACAGAATTTCCTTCCATGTCTCTCTATCCCAATTAAAGTAACAAGCTCCTGAAAGGGAAGTGCTGTGCCTTTGTAACCTCACATTGTCAATTACACACTGGACACACTCTAAATATTTAAAAAATAAAGAAAGATTCTTTATTTTCTTGTCCAAGGACATGCCACAGCTTCTTTTTATATCTTAATATTCAATAAGAAATAGCCACACCATCTTCCTGATCCCCATATCACATCACAGTTTTAGGGAAAACTAACCAATACATCTGTCACGTTTAATCTGTCTGTGTGTATGTGTGTGTGCACACACATGAGTATGTATGCATATGTGTATTAAGGAAGGAGGATGGTAGAGTGCTTTATGACAACACAGCCTCATCTATATTTTATTAGTGGAATAAATATCTGACAGCGTATTTCATAAAGTTAATATTTCCAGGAGTGAATTAGAGAGAAGGCACCCATTTTGATGTGTTCCTGTCTTAGCCTTGGACAGAATAATTGTTCTCTTGTTTTTTTCCTTATAAGCAGCCCCAGTGAGAGTCTCAGATGACTTGGGTGGTGGAAAAAACATTTACAAATGTTTTCCTTTTGCCCCTAAGGAGACGTGCTGGGCTATTTCCATATTCCTTCACAAGAGTTTGGCTGGAGGAGGAGAGGGAAAGCTTTTCACACGTAGAGTTGAGTTGTATGTTAAATTGTCTTCAGGAATGGGGAGTGCTTGGGTCATCATTAAAGCAGTCCTCAAGAATTCTAAGCCAAGCAGCCCAGTAGTTTTGATGTTCCTAAATATACTCTTTCCAAAAACCTTGCATTGAAGTTTGCCAATGCATAGAATTTATTATACATTCTGGAGTTCTCTAAAGGTACAAATTTCTTTCTGGATAATTTCATTTTCATACCACTTACAGGCACACCAATACCTAATTTGAAATTCATCTGTTTTGAAAATGTCTTTAGCACTGTACATTTTCATTGCCATTGGTAGTCCATGAGGGATTTAGGAAGGGAAAGTGGCTTGTGGTGCTAGGCATAAGTGCTTCTCTACATGTGAACAATCGTTGGAGTCAAGGCAGAGATGGCAAAGTGCAGTTTAATTATCTTCCATATTCTGCTGAATCACTGTCTAATGGTTGGGGATATTTATGTTTCATGTCTGTATTTTATGAGGCATTGGCAGAATAAGAGGTGGCCAGGAGAAGGAACAAATTTTTCTTGCAGAAACAGCTATAAAGTAGTCATGTACAGCTATTGCCTGATGTATATAACTCTTCAGACTGTTCCTGTTAAAGAAAAAATTTATCATGGCAATCGTTAAAGATGGCAAGAAAGACTTTATTTAAGGTGGCTACAATGATGGGGTTTTGTAGTAGGAGAGAGAGATCAGACTCAGCTATGAATACAATAAGGAAAAGTGGGGATTTATAGCCAAGGAGAAAGGTGGGGGCAGTGTCCATGGATGGAATTACTAAGAGGTAGGTAATTCTTTGCCAAACTGACTTAACAGGATTTTAGGCAGGCCAGGGTGATATGATATCAAGGGTGAGGGATTTTCACTAAACTGATTAAGCAGTATTCTTGCTGAAACTGGAATAAGAGGGCCAAGAACAGAGCCCAAGGTAAAGACCTAATCAGAAAGAAGACTCATAGGAACTTGACAAGTTTAGTCAAGGAGAGAGTCTTTGTCATTCAAAAAGTCTGTTCTCCAGGGTGTCTTATTCTTCCAAACTAAATATCATTCAAATATCAATGACTTTCATTGGCTAATCAAAAAGCCAATTATCCTGAAGTTCACAGTGTTACTTTGAAAAAGGAAAGAAACATCTCTTTCCTTTAATCTAGGTTTGTTGATAGTCTTATTTTCTTACTTTTGTTATGGCATGAATTTCACTTTCTAAAATTTTATTTAATTAAAATTTTTATTATAAATATCAATCAGTTAATTAATTTAAAAAAGTGAATTCCTATTATGGGCCAAAAATATCTTTCTTTTAAAAAGTAGATTGAGGTCTCAGCTTCCTGAATGGTGAATTGAGGGTTTAGGTGAACTCATTCTGCCTCTAAAAATATAAGCAAAACAACTAAAATCAACCATTTCAGAACTCTGGCACTTAACTAAAACCATAAATGGAGCCCCAAATTGTATTTCCAACTGTACCAACTGGAAACTACTGTACTTTGGTAAGACAATGTGGTCACAGCTGAACCTGGGTAAAGCAGCAGGGTCTGTGACATTTTAACTTTAACTTGTGATGTTTTATCCCCTCTTCCTGCCTTGCTCAGTGATATGAGAACCAAAGCTGGCAGCTTTGCCAACAATGGAGAGATCTGACAGTCTCTCGAGGTCCACTAAATGGACCATCCACAAAGAACAGTTAAGATTTATCCCAAACTTGCAGTTCCTTGGAAAATCTCTATTTTCAGAGTGTGGGGTTAAGCAGTTCGACTCAGAGGTTAGCTAAGGGAGATGAAGGGAACCTACTCCCCTAATTGAACAATAGTAAACTGCTTTCAACATCTCAGCTGCCTAAGGCTGTGATCTCATTTGGGGTAAACTAGAGCCAGGCTGGGAATTTAAGAGATAATGCTGGAGAACAAGACAACCACATGGAACTTTGAAAAGCTCCAACATATTCCTGAGGATATATAAGATGATGCATATGCATAAGGCTGTGTGCCTGACTAGGAAAGACCAGGGAAAGGAGAAGGCAAGAGGCAGTCATCTCTGGTTGACCTTGAGACCTTGCTCAAGTGGAAGTGGAAGCTAAGGTTGTCTTGTAAACTGCCTGAAGTTTTAAGATATGCTTTCTTACACAGATAGCCTTGACAAAGGGTAGAAGGGAAGGCATTTAAAGAATCATAAACTTTTGAACAATCATTGGTTGCCCACTAAATTATACCGACCCAGGTATGATTTCTAAGAAGGCAGACTTAAAAATGAAAACAAAAACTTAAAAGAAAAATATACTTGAAAATTCAGAGGCTATACATCGAAGGAAATACAGAATTGGTTCAGGAAATTCACTAAATAAATAAGCAGCAACAAGAAAAAATAATAACAACAATAAAAAAAAAACAGCAACAAACCAGCCACAATAGCAAATGTTGGGGGGTGGGTGGAACTATCTGGTACCAAAATTGTTAGAAAATGATATCTAAAATATCCAGTTTTCAAGAACAAAAAAGTTATAAGATATGCAAAGAAACAGGTAAATATATCATACACTCAGTAACAAAAAAGGCAGCCAATCGAAAATGTCCCTCATAGACTTAGTTGAAAAAGATTTAAAATCAGGTATTATAAATATTTCCAAAGAATTAAAGGAAACCATATCTAAAGAACTAAAGAAAAGTATGACAATAACATGTCACCAAATACAGGATATCAGTAAAAATACAGAAATTATTTTAAAAAACTAGATAGAAATTCTGGAGTTGAACAATATTATAACTGAAAAAAAAATCACTAGAGGGGCTCAAAAACAGATTTGAACTGAAAACAAAAAATTAATAAGCTAGAAGATAGGTCAATAGAGATTATCAAGTGTGTGGAGTAGAAAGAAAAGAGAATAAAAAAAAAAAATAGAACATCAGTGGCCTATAGAACACCATCAAGAGTAACAATATATGCATGATGGGAGGCTCAGAAAAGCCATCTTCCAGGCAATAAAAACCAAGACTAGATCTTTATATTTGGCTACTGGAAGAAAGCGTCATAGGGATCTGGGCAAATAACTTCAAGAGGAGATTGTCAACATAGCTTGGGGTGGGCCAGGGAGCTTTCTTATGTGAGGACAGCAAGAGCCTTGGCTTTATCAGCCTGGTGCTCCAGGACTCTCTCCATCTCCCTGACTTTCCACTAAGCAGCTGTAAGTGTGATTGTGGCTTCCTTGGGCCCAGACTCTTCTCCTATAGTTGGCAACCTTGTCTGCCTCTGATAGGGTGGCCAGCAGAGTCTCATCTACTCTAGTTTTGTGTATCCTTCCTTCATCAGCAGACTTCCTGTAAGTTGTTGCTTGGGGCAGATCTCTTTTTTTTCCTTTTAATGGAGGAAAAACATACTCTTCACATACTCTGTTGAAAAATTTTGCCCTTATACAAGGATAAGTTAATCTTCCATCTTGTACACAAAACAGCAAGTCTACTCAGATCTTGAACGTTATCAATGTCCCAAAGTTACGACAATTTAAGCCATCTGTAAATGTGTCTCAGAAATAATTAGGTGAAAATGACTCTCCCTGCCCAATGCCCTGTGGGGTTCTCAGATGTCCAGACTAAGAGGTAATATCACTATAGTTAAGGTACCAAGTCTGGGGGTCACTGTGTCCATTCCTAGGGTGGCTCAAACCATATCTTGTCTATTTTAAAGAATTATTATAAAAGTTAAAGTTGAACTATTCTTATACATTTGTAGTACCTTAGGAACCACACAAATAGCTCAAAAACTATCCGACTGCCTGTACTTGTCATTTCCCACACTACCCACCACCCGAGGGCTTTCTTATGAGAACACTTCCAGCTCAAGAACTGAGTTTGGCAGCTATTGGGTTATAAGCCCCCTTTGAAGGAGGACACTGTGACTGAGATTTCTGGCCTGAAAAGGTCAGTTTGTAATAGATGAGGTATCTGGTGAAAGCTTTAGGGAAAAGAGAGGTGAGTAAACGTGCTCTGGGTTGTACCTCCTGACACTCTTCACTTGACCACTGGGCCTGTGGAAGATGTGGAGGTTTTTGCTCCAATGGCTCCAGCATTTTCTAATTGTCTGTGGATTTGGAATATCTTTGATATATGTCAACTACTCTCACATTGTAATAAGAAAATTCCTTTCTACAGTACATCTCTACTTTGAATAATGCTGTCTTAAGTGGTGGGAAAAGATTATTTAAATTAAACTTAAAAAAAATTTTCTCTACTTCTTGAGCTGTAAGCCAAAGTCTCCACAAGCCAAAAAAAGCTCTCACTAAGATGTAAAATGAAATGGCAGGCAGATCTGGAATGTTTTATTGTATGAAATTTGAAGGGAAGTCAAGCATTACCTAAGCAGAGGGTTCAAGTCATTTTCACGCAACAAAAAGCTAATGATTATTACCTGTTAGATAAAAAGAGAGATAATCCTGTGATATGTACAACTAAGGGGTATTCAGGTGAGGTTACTGGAGCAAAAGAGGCAGCTTGAGAGATGGACTCAGGAAATCTCAAAGTAAAGGTGAAGGTCCAAAGAGTAGGACATCAGACAGAATGATTTAGAACTCTGAAAGAAACAGACTAAAGGCTCTAATGTCTGTCAAATAAGAGTGCAGACCTGTAAAACTTTGAGAAATTTACCCATTTACTGGAAGATTTGAGGACTTTTGTGACCATTACTGTTTTATAAATTAGGAAGACAAAACTGTGAATTGATGGTGCTACTTAGAATTTACTGTTATTAAAAATAACTTGTTTTGGGGCTTCCCCGGTGGCACAGTGGTTAAGAATATGCCTGCCAATGCAGGGGACACAGGTTCGAGCCCTGGTCCGGGAAGATCCCACATGCTGTGGAGCAACTAAGCCCGTGCTCCACAACTACTGAACCTGCGCTCTAGAGCCCGTGAGCCACAACTACTGAAGCCCGTGTGCCACAACTACTGAAGCCTGTGCGCCTAGAGCCTGTGTTCCGCAACAAGAGAAGCCACCGCAATGAGAAGCCGTCACACCGCAACGAAGAGTAGCCCCCGTTCTCGGCAACTAGAGAAAGCCCGTGCACAGCAACGGAAGACCCAACACAGCCAAAACATAAATGAATAAATAAATAAAATAAATCTATAAAAAAACCCTTGTTTTCTAAGATTTCATTTGAAATAATGAATAATAGTAATAATAGCAATCATCATAATAATAGCGATCATTTATTAAATATTTAAGATGCGTCCTCATCCATAAAATGATAATTATGGGTATATCATGAAGATTGAATTAGATTATGTGTGTTACATATAAACATTCATGATCCTTGTCACATGCATGACATAATAGAAAGCACAATAAACGGCAGTTATCATCATCCATTATGTAGCCCATTTCTGAAAATAAAATTTATTACTTCAAGAGGGACATTGATAATGCAGTGAAGAACTGACAGTTTGCAAAATAGATGGTATTGGATACTACCCTTGCTTTTAAAACATTGCTTTGCAACAAAATGAATTATAAGAAATCCAAGTAATATCAGTAGATGAAACTCTCAGAGAGGTATCTCAGGTAAGCAGAATAATACCTCTCCCAAGGATGTTCACACCTAATCCCTAGAACCTGTGTATGTTACCTTACACGGAAAAAGGGACTTCAAAGATAAGATTAAGATTATGGACCTTGAGATCGGAAGATTATCCGGCATTGTCTGGTTGGGCCCAATCTAATAAAATGAATCCTTAAAAGTGGAAGAAAGAGGCAGAAGAGTGGGTCAGAGAGATCTGATCTGACCTACAGAACTATAAGATAGTTCTGATCTACAGAACTCTGATCTACAGAACTATAAAATAATAAATTTATACTGTCTAAGCCCCTCAATTTGTAGTAATTTGTTATGACAGCAACAGGAGACTAACACCATATCCAAAAACAAAGGATATTCCCTCAGAGAGCAGAGAGTTTCCTGTCATTGGACAGGAAGAAGAAAGGTAATTAACTTTTTGGATACCTTCTGTAACCCATACACTATTTTATTTACTCCTTTAAAACTCAAAGGAACCCAGTGAACTATGCATTATTTGTAGACAGATTCAGGGAGGAATATTAGTAAATTACACAACATTGTGACTAGTTTATCACTCCACCTCCCCTATGCTTGAAATATTTAGAAGGGATTTTGTTGTGAAGATTAAAGAAATAAATGAGGGGTTGAACTCACATATTTCTTCTAGCTCTGAAACCTTTCTTCATTAGGATGATAGGTTTTGTCCCTTCATTTAATCATTACATTTCACCCCAACACCCTCCCCCCATTTTGATGCTGTTCTTACAAACTCATATCTGAGTATTCAAGAGACTCAAGTCACTGTAAGAGCACAAATGCAAGCTTAATAACAGGAAAGTCTTGCTTCATAATTTAACTCAGCCCCTTCAAGTCTTACTAGACAAGGAATATCTCAAGTGGGTAAGGATAAGTGATTGCATAGTCCCAATCATAGCTCTTGACCTCACCTGATCATTGGGATCCTTTCTTATGCCTGAAGCTGGCCCAATGTTATCTTTTCACTTATGAGCAAGCTTAGACTTTGGAACCTCTAAAAATAGCTAAGGTAGGCTGATTTATTCAAAAGTCTTTCCAAAATACTAAGGGCAAAACCAAGGAATACATACACATCACATGAGGAATACAGAACACATCACATGAGGAATACAGAAGTTCCTCTTGGAACTCTCAGAAAGTCCAGGATTGTTCTATTAGATACTGTTTATGTTTATACTACTTGCTGTCACAGGACAGGTCTACCCTCTAATCCCAAAAGCCTGGAATAGCAGACCCTGTGTCTTGGTTTATGCCCTAGTACCTGGCCTAACTCATCTAATAAAAATAGGGAACAGATTCAGAAGACCTTAATCTTTACCTTGATGAAAATAAGAAAGGCCAGATCCTATCTCCCACTTCTCTTGGTTCTTGGTCTTAAACGTTTTTTCCCTCCAGTAAATGACTCAGGGGTCATCTCATCCTTGATTTAGGCCCTGCTATTATATAAAATGCTGACTTTGTTTTAAAAACTTAAAAATTTTTATATAGAATTTCCTAAAATATGGTATTTATGTCCCTAGTGAGCCTCAAGATGATAGCAATTGGTATTCAATACCAATTCATAGTTTTAATAATTATGACATTATTTTACTAAATATACTTATTTTAATGTGTATAATAACATTTTAATCATCATATCAAAATAATAATTTAACTGATATTGCTAGAAGTTTAAAAGGGGGGGTTGAGTTAAAGAGAACTACTGCTGCATTCAGCCATGAAGAAGTGACTTTAATTATGCCATTTTAAAAAACTAGAAAACTGGGCAAAATATATAAGGCATCTGCTTTTAGACACTGGAGAATAGGCAGTGCCAGACTATGACATCTGAGAAAAGAGAAAAAAAGGAGCTAAGCCCGATGATCCCCCTGGCCTTCTGGCTGGAAGTAAGTTCTAGACAACAGCATAGGAAGGAAAAACTCAGACAGAGGCTAGTTGTCTCTTGAGTTCAGGAAGACTAAGTCAGCTAGAATTTGTTGAACAAAATACCGTAAAATAAGGAGTTACACAGTGAAAGAACTCTAGAAGGCTGTGTTGAGTCTTTGGCTGAATACCAATCTAAATGTGTGTATGGCAAAACTTTATGAGTCGAGGCAAAAAACAACTGCCAGAAAGGAATAATTATAGGGAACTTGTAAGATAAACAATTCCTTACAGCTTGCACAGGTCTTGGAAATCTCCCCATTTTTCACTACCCGGAGTGGAAAGATCTTGTTGAATAGATGGGTCACTTAATAGAGATCTCAGAAGTGTCAACTCCTAGAAATGGGACTAAAGAATTCCTTGAGTAAACTAAGTTCCGCAAGCCCCAACCTAGAAAAGCTTTAAAAATAAGACATGAAGGGGTTGAGCTACTCTATAAGTAGTTTAACTGCCTTACAGAAAAAAGTGGACACTCATTAAAGAAATACAAGAAAATCTGGAGAACTAAAAAACAAAATTCACAATGTCTGACACCCAATTAAAAATTAGTATACATGTTAAAAATTACTATACATGTGTAGAAACAGAAAAATAGAGCTCATCATTAGAAGAAAAATTAATCAATATATGTCATCATTGAGAAATGATAACAGAGATGATGGAATTAGCAGGTAAGGGCATTAAAGCAAGTATTATAAATATGCTCAGTATGCTCAAGGGTTTAAAGAAAATGTGATCATGGTGTGAGATATGGGAGATATAAAAAGAACAAACTGGAAATTCTAAGCATGAAAAATGCAATATTTGAAATGAAAATTTCACTGGGTAGGAAGAGTTGCATATTTGACACTGCAAAATAAAGGATAAGTAGATCTGAAGACAAAGCAACATAAAAAATACAAATGTAAGCACACAGAGGATATAAAGACTGTTAATAAAAGAGATTAAGTGAGCCATGGTACAATATGAAATGGTCTAATATGGGTAATTTGAATAAGGGAAGGATTTAGAAGGAGGAACAGAAAAATATTTGAAAACATAAATGACAGAACATTTTACAGATTTGATGAAAACTATAAACCCAGTGGTCCAATAAAATCAGTGAACCCTAACTAAGGAGAAACACAGGGAAAATCACATCAAGACATATGATAATCACATCAAGACATATGATAATCAAATCACAGATTTTATAATCAGATTGTTATAACCAGGTAAAAAGAGAAATCCTAAAATTACCAGATGGGAGGAAAAAATTATATCCATAGGACCAACAATATATATAATAGCAGATTTCTTGTCAGAAACCAGAGAAGCCAAATACAATGAAATGACATTTTTTTGTATAGTAAAAGAAAAAATAAAACTGTCCATCTAGAATACTACTCCCAGTGTAATTATCCTTGTAAAGCGTAAAAGACTACTCACCCTTGAAATGTGACTAGTCTAAATTGAGATAAGTGTAAATGCAGTGTAAAATATAGAAAAAAGAATGTAAAGTATCTGTTGATAATTCTATATTGATTATGTGTTGAAATGATAATATTTTAGACATTGGGCCAAATAAAATATAGTAACATTAATTTCACTTGTTTATTTTTATTTTCTAAATATGACTGCTAGGAAATATGGCGTCCTGCTGTTTTTTGTTGGAAAACTAGCTAGTGTTCACTTCATTAAACAACTCTAACACAGGGTCAGCTCTACTGTATACTGGAGATAAAGACCTCCCAATCTGTTTAGACCCTCAAGGATAGATTCTAGAAAATCAGAGGTTTTTTTTTTTTTTTTTCAGAGTTTTTAATGAGTATTTAATAAAGTGAATTATATTCAGTTATGTAGGGAGGAACATACAGAATTCAATAAATATTAGTTAGTGTTATTACTGTTACTATCCCTGTATTTAAGTGCAAGGCAGTATGGTTATCTGTGCTTCGGGAGAAGTGGAAATCATCTAACCTACTCATACAGCTGATGTGTCTCTCGATTCAGTGGGTGCACTGCACTCAGCGAGAATGATTCTAGAACTGGCTGGTCCTGGAGGCAGCATGGCCAGCAGTAGGGTTGTGGAGCATCTGCCCCGGTCCATGGGAGCCAGCAGTGGTACCCTATGTGACCCCCTCTAACTCTGCAGTGCAGGAGCAAGTTTGCAGATGAGAGATTTGTGGATTACTAACTTGAGCGGTGCAGAGAGCGGAGGTTTGTCTAAGGACACTGAGGATACTTGTGCTTTCACCACGTTCCCTGAGAACTGACTTGCTTCTCTACCTTATATCTCACCCTCACCAAGTTTTCCAGGGACCAAAGTGTCTCCCTGTGAGTTTCAGACCACTGGTGATTTATTTGAGGTTCTCCTGCCAAATGCTTTCAATGTTTAGCAGGTTTCCACCAGAGCATCTCATCTTCCTTCCCCCTTTCTCTCAGTTTCTTTACTTCTCAGTATTAGATGCTAAATAGATTTGAATGGACAGTTTGGCTTACTCTGCTCTTCCTGGCCACTGCCTGGGTTATATCCCACCAATAAAACCTGAGCTGACAGCAGTGAAATTTATGAAGGCCAGAAAGAAATGAGGTATGCAGAGTCGCAGCGCTCACATACAGCTGACCCTAGAAGTGCTGAGGTCTCTATTTCCAGGCCAAATTGCACAAATAATGGGGCTCAGACCCTTGCAATTGCAAATACCAAATATGCCTAGGTAATTCATAGAAAAATAGTTTATTTGTCTCAGGAAACCTAAGATTGGAAGGACGCTGTGAGACTCATCTGCCCCTTCAACCCCACACAGTCCCAGAGTTCCCAATTACTTCCAGGGCTGCCTCATCCTACAGTTGGGTGTGATTATTCAAATCCCACCCTAGGAGCTTCGCTGGATCTTGAGCTCCAAAGAGAATACATCCAGAGATTACCTTCTTTGGTTTTCCTACTGATCTTTTAGTTGTAGAGGAGAATAGAATCGATGTAAGCTTAGTAACGATTTCCAGATCTCCAAAAAAGGCATCCTTGTTCCTGTTGTACTGGGCGGCCTCCTTCACAGTGGGGATGTGGGCATTGTCTCCAGGGACATGACAGAACTCCACGGAGTTTCTATTTCACTGGTGGAATGTGGTGCCCTTGGGGGGTCAAAAGGAACTGATCACAAAAGGAATTGATCACAAGGCCAATATGCTTCCTCAATCAGACTCACTTGCCTCAGATTTATATGTTCATAAGTTCCACAGAGCCCTTCTGCACACAGGATTGGAAACATGCTCTTTCCGGACTTGAAACATAAAGGAAACAAATAAATACTCCAACCAAGCATTTGATTTGTGTTACATACACACACACTGTATGTATATATACATATGTATGCATACTCACATATGAATATACACATATTTTCACATGCACACATATGTGTACTTGAATGCATTTATGCATACACATGAAAGATGCATATGTGCATATGCATAAACATACATATACACATGTATGCATATACGTGCACATGCACGTACACACACACACCCCCCCCTCCACCACCACCTATTTCAGAAGCACTATAGGTAAACTGGCAATGGCTGATGCATACTGAAATCTGGATGAAAAGTTCACAAACTCTGATTCCTCGTGATGTGACTACTTGGCTTTGAGAGCCGGGCACTGAAGATCCAACAACTTCAGAGCTGGCCTGTGGCAGAGATGTTTGTCGTGTTAAGTTCTAGGACACTGCCCCTTGCTGGCCTAGGTCCCTGGAGGTTTGAGTGGAGGGGGGCAAACCCCTCCTCCCCTCATGTCAGGTGCAGAGCTGACCCTCAGATAAACTCAGTCACACTTCATTACTAACCACATTTTTATTTCAGGCATGTAACTTAGGGCCACTCAGATGCTGTACCTGTAAGTAAACCCATCTGCAGAGAGTTTGTCATGACAGGGAGAGTCAGGAATGCCTAGCAGAGCTCCGTTTCCCTCCTCCCTCAGCTGTCAAAATGGCAACTGCCAAAGCTGGAAACTTTGTGTTGGACATTGAGGGATATTAATAGTGAAAAACAAGTTCAAGGAAAGGAAGAAAAACAGGTATGTTCCAAACAAATGATATTTAAGAGAAACTGGAAATGGTATTTGGAAATAACTTAGAGTTTGTCCAGCTCACCAATCTCTGCTTCTGCAATGGAACACCTCCACCAGCCCAGACGATGGGCACTTCATTTGTGTAGGTAGATTGTCATCCTCTGAGCTCTAGCCAAGGGAGGCCTCGCGCATACAAGTTTCATTTCTCTCCTCAGTCTTTCCGTATTTGCCCAAACGATCATCCCCAGGAAAACTAGGTGAAAGCAACTCCAATGATAATGAAAACAACAACGCTGCCTAAATAGTCACCTGAGATTGCTGTGACTCTGCCCAGCTCTTTAAAGACACAGGCATGCCCTTAAATGAACACGTTAAGGCTTTTGAAGAAATATTAACTTATTGTGCCATAATCCAGCAACTGAATTTCATGTACAGCAGTTCAGTTTCTGGTCCACGGACACCAGTTGCATTTGGTAATGAAGTAGAGCAGACAGCAGCCTAGTTGTCTTGGAATATGATATTTACACCTCCTGGAGGACAGCACCTGAAACCTGACTTTTATGTGGGGCTAATCCCTCGTTTGGCTGTTGTTCCCTCTTTGGAGTATTTTAGAGAAGACAAAGCGGAGAAGGGAATGTTGTGTGGATACGTGCATGAAACAGACGCAAGCTGCATCATTCACGTGCATCAGCTTAAAGCAGCTCAGTCTACAGCACATGGTGTGGGTAAAACATCACCGCCAAAATGTGTGCATGGGAACTGTCAGATGACTTCATTTCTTTTAAATCAAACTCCATTTTTCCTCCAGGTGAAAGGAATCTCAGTCTTCGTTGTTATTGATGTGTAGCGTTCACAGCAATTTTATTTCCCTGACTCTTGAGGTTAGTTTGGGGCCATTTGACTAGATCTGGCCAATGAACCACAGCAAAGGTGCTGTGCATCATCTGTGAGCTGAGGTGGTATAAAGTCTCAACTTCACTTTCCAGCTCTTTCTTTCCTGCTTGGTAAGCTTCAGAATCACATTTCCAGATGGTTTCGCTCCATAGAAAAGGAGGCCACCAGATTCACATGCAACTTTCTGGAAGCAACAAAGAAATATTCATTGAGTTAAGCCAGGGACATTTAGGAGTTAATTTGTTATCATCTCACAGCCCAGTATTACCTGACTAATTTTGTTCTCCAGGCTGACACAGGAATGGGAAAAACTTCCATCATGACAAGATAATGGAGAGAAGGGCCCTTTCAATGTCACTGTGTCATGGTGGCCACAGATTTACTCACTGTCTGAGCTCTGGTGACCCATTTAAAGCTGGTGCCTTTGTTGATTCTACACCATACTTAGGGGTCAGAAGTTTTACTCTTGCCAAGAGGAGCAAGGGATGAAATGGGCTTAGACCCCACCTCACCTAGGATTATGAGTGATAAGGTAGAGATGAGGCAATACCACTCCAGATGCAGGTCACTCACAGGCGGCCTGTAGCTGGGCCAGAGAGAGTCTGTGAGCAGGTTACAGGCAGGTGTTGGTGCTGCCTTTGGGATCCAGGGCTTCCATGGCCAGCCCACTCCCAGATCAGAACGAAGTAGTAGCAGAACATCCTCAAGGGGGAGAACAGGTTTTACTCCTGCTCACACTGTGCCCCAGCAACTAACCTCTGAAGGATGGATAATAGGACCTGGTGGGAAATGCAGCAAAATAAAAGCCCTACTCCAAACTGAGGTTTAAGTTTACTGTAATTCCCAACAGAATCCCAACAGTATTTTTGTAGGCATAGAGAATTTTATTCTAAAATTTATATGGAAAGGTACAGGCCCCATAAGAACAACAACATTCTTGAAAAAAAAAAAAAACTTTAATGGAAGAAAAGCTCAGTAACCAAGAGAGTGTGATACTGGTGGAGGAACAGACACAGAGATCAATGGGACAGAATAGAGAGTGCAGAAATAACCACACGAATAAGCCCAACTGATTTTTAACAAAGATGCCAAAGCAATTCAGTAGTAGAAAAATAGCCTTTTCCATAACTAGTGCTGGTGTCATTGTACATCCATCAGCAAAAAAATGAATCTCAGCCTAAACCTCATACCTTTTATGTAAATTAACCCAAAGTGAATTGTGGACTTAAATACAGAAGATAAAACTATTACATTTTTAGGAAAAAAACTTAGGAGAAAATCTTCTGGACCTAGGGCCAGGTGAAGAGTTTTTAGACTTGGCACTAAAAGCATGACCCATAAAAGGAAAAATTGATAAACTGTACATCATCAAAAATTTAAAAATTTGTTCAATGAAAGACCCCATGACGATGGATGAAAAGACAAGTTAAAGACTGGGAGAAAATATTTGTCAACAATGTATCTGACAAAAGACTAGTTCCCAGAATATACAAAGAAATCTCGAAATTCAACAGTTAAAAAAAAACCCCTTTGTGACCACCTAGAGGGATGGGATGGGGAGGGTGGGAGGGAGGGAGATGCAAGAGGGAAGAGAAATGGGAACATATTGTATATGTATAACTGATTCACTTTGTTATAAAGCAGAAGCTAACACACCATTGTAAGGCAATTATACTTCAATAAAGATGTTAAAAAAAAAAAAAAACAAAAAACAAAAAAAAAAAACCCAGTTAGAAAATGGGCAGAAGACATGGATGGACACTTCACTGAAGAGGATATACAGATGGCAAATAGGTACATGACATTATGTTCAAAATCATCAGGCATTAGGGAAATGCAAATTAAAACCATAATTCGATATCACTACACACTTATTACAATGGTTGAAATAAAAAATAGTGACAGAACCCCACCTCCGTGCGTCACAGAACGGCCTCGGACACCCACGCAGCCCCTGAGGGTCGGGGAGGAGCGGGGCGCGGAGGTGCGCGGAGCGGGGCGCGGAGGTGCGCGGAGCGGGGCGCGGAGATGCGCGGAGCGGAGCTCAAGGCTGCGGAGGGGGCGCGGAGCTGAGCAGCTGGGCGGGCCTGGCCAGGCCAGCGGAGCGAGACGTCGGTGGAGCAAGGCGGGACATGCGCTTTTGACACATTGGAGGCTTCCTTGATCATGGATGGTGAAGATATACCAGAGTTTTCAAGTTTAAAGGAGGAAACTGCTTACTGGAAGGAACTTTCCTTGAAGTATAAACAAAGCTTCCCGGAAGCTCGGGATGAGCTAGCTGAATTCCAGGAAGGAAGCAGAGAATTAGAAGCAGAGTTGGAAGCACAGTACAGGCTGAACAAAGAAATAGAGACTTGCAAGCTGATAAGCAAAGACTGAAGTACGAAGTGGAAGCACTAAAGGAGAAACTGGAGCATCCATATGCACAGAGCTACAAGCAGGTCTCAGTATTAGAAGATTTGAGTCAGACTCGGGCCATTAAGGAGCAGTTACGTAAGTATGTGAGAGAGCTGGAGCAGGCCAGTGATGACCTGGAGTGAGCAAGAAGGGCAACAGGAGTTTCACTGGAAGACTTTGAACAAGGAGGACTTTCCTATACATTCTTTGCAACTTCCTGTAGCTTTATAATTGTTTCAAAATTAAAAGTTAAAGAAAAAGCCTCTCGTTGTAGACCATACACTTGGACTTTTTTGTTTTACAGAGTGCAGCAGGCTGCCTGCCAGCAGGAGGCTGCCCTGTCTTGGAGCCTCCTCTTATCCTCTGCTGAGGACTCCAGATAAGGGAGGGTGTGTGGTTCTCGGCTGATTGACAGCACAGTTAAGTAGGGAATCTAGGGTCTTGGGCTTGATGCAGAGTGCGGAATTCATGTTTTTTACCATTTGTTCATTCGTTAAACAATCATCAAGTGAGTACCCGCTGTGTGCCAGGCCTATGCTAAGATTTGGGTCACTAAGACCTGGACCCTGTCTGCAAGGAGGGCTCCAATCGCTCCTTTATTGTCAGGCTGTGACATGATGGAATCTGACAAGTGGACAGTATGGGTGAACGCAGGGCACTGTGGCACCAACCTTCTGCCCTGGTGAGAGCTTTACAGTTTACAACAGGCTTTGCGTATCTCACTTATTGGTGGTATTAATTACCCAGCAGCAGTACACTATGGTGCTTGAGGCCTCTTGTTCAGAACTTACCTGGCTTGGTTTCCAGTTCGGCTTTGCTAATTACAAAAAAGATGATCTTAAACAAGCTACCTGATTTCTCAGATTTTCAGTTTTCCTGCCAAGACAGTAAACGTAATGCTAACCTATGTCGTAATATCGTTGTGAGGGTTACATAAGATGATGGCTTATCAGATTGCCAGGTGCAGAACAAATAATGATTACTTACAGTTATTACTGCAATTGCCACTACACTATTATTATTATTATTAGCATTATTCCTTGACTCAATAATCCTTGAAATGTCTTCCACTGTGTCTGTAGCACCTTTAAAGAGGTGAGCTTTCCCAGATCAGGCCACTAATCCTGCCAATCCCCCTAGATAAATCAGGGACCTGGAGAGCCAGGTTTTGATGCGCACACATTGAAGAGAACTTTCCAAGCTCTCCAGTGCAGGGTCGGGGAGGCAAGATGTCTATGTTTCTGGTGGAAGCTATTCTTTCCTTCAGCCTTTTTATGGGCTTGGGTACAAGTCAAGTCCTTCATCCCTGTTTCCTCCTGTAGCCCCTTCCTCATTCTTTGAAAGTGAGATGCCATAAAGAGACATCCCCCAGGGCTCACTGAATCACAAAAGGAAAGGCATTTCACAAATTGGAGAACATCCTTTGATTTTTTTCCAGGATCACATTTTTTCTCCAGTTCGCTCTGTCTCCTGGTTGAAGGATTAAAAAAAAAAAAAAAATCACACAAAGGGCTCCATGTAACTTTTGAAAGGTAAAATAGAACCAGCTGAGCCTAATCAAGTCACAGAGGTGCCATAAATACCCTCCAGGCTATAAAAGCACAATCTCTCTGATATGGCAAAGGAGAAGTGAGAGGTACAAGGGGAATGTGGCTCCCTGATCCTAGGATAAACACTTCTCAAACTTGCTTTGTGTTCATGGCTGTCAGAGCCTAATGGCTGGGCTGAGGATTAGAAAGATAACCTTCCGTGAGGGCTCCCAGAGAGCCCACATCTTGGTCCAGGTGCTCCTTGGGGATTGGAGCAGCCTGGATACATGATGGAGCGAAATGACAGCCTATCTGCAGGCAGCCTAGCGTAGGGGTGTTGAGGATGATGTCATGGAAGTTTATTTCCTTTTCTGCTTGGATAACAAAGGTCTTAATTACGTGTCTAGTCCCATCTTCATTAATTTCAGCTAATCATGATGACTCACTGGCTCCTGCTTGTGTCTTAGAGCTTTCCTGTTTCTGGGTCTACACAGAGGCTTTCCCTTCCTTTGCAATTCCACCCCCTTGAGCCCTCGGGCCCCTCAGATATCAGTAGATAACTAACAGAAAATATCAGGCACACAATGGCTTTCCAGTAAAAGTCAACATCCGCCCCTTCCCTCCAGGGAGGACCTCTGCTCTCTTCTACCCTGTGGCATGATGGACAGCTTTCTTGGTTTTCCTTCTACTTCTATTTCCTCTCCTGCTCTATCTTCTTTAAAAGTTTATCTCCTTCTTCTTGGCTATTATTACTGATACGGGGCGTTGAGGAACGTCAGAACAGTCAGAACAGCGTGCGGACTGGATAAACGCCTGTCTGGCTTGAATTTCCTGAAAGCAGCAGACCTACCTGAAACAAACCTGGGGAGCCTTGACTTCCCCAGGTGCGGACCAGAGCTCGGATGTTCCTGCCTATGCCCCCTGTCCCTGTTATGAGCCCCAGCACAGCCCCAGCCATATCTATCTGGCAGTCCTCGTCAGAGAAGAAGAAGGCATTTTTCTCTCAGGCTCTAAGGGTCCCATTTAGGCGCAGACTGATTCTCTAGCTCCATTGATGATCTGTTCTCCTTGGATGGACCCACATGCACCCTGCCGCTCAGGCTGCTCTGAGATTCAACCCAGCAAATCCTCCAGCTAACTAACTGCAATCCCAAGGGAAAGGACTCCTCCAGCCCCTTGTCTCAGTCCTGGCTGTGTCCCTGGTCAGCCATGTCACCAGGGGCTGGCATCTAGGATGTCAGAGCAGCTGTTGTCACAACTTGGTTTGGCACCAAAGCTAGAGAGAATTCTATAAAATTGATATGAAAATTTAAATCAACATATTTATTATTAAATATTATATTTATTATATTTATTATGAAAATATAAATTTTTGCAAGATTAATCTATAGATAATGCAATTACATTACATGGATTTGACAAACTGCTTTTAAAGTTTATATGCAAGAGCATACAGCCAAAAATAGCCAAAGAGAAGAAAAGAAGGTAGAGAATAAACTCTATCAAGACTTGTAAAGATTCTGACAAAATAGAGACCATGCTGATTGTTCCAGAGATATGCCAACATACAATAACTCCTCCATAAAGAAAAAAATACAATTAGAACCTATACCATGCTGTACACAAGTTAAATCCAAGTGAATTAAAACTTAAATTAGTAAAGAAAAGTAGTATAAATCTAGAAGAAATATAGGAGGTCATATTTAACACCTAAGGGAGAGAGGGAAGGATTTCTTTTAAAAAACCCACAAAATTACAAACCATAAAGGAAAATTTAGTAAATGTATCTATATTATAAATGAAAACAGGTGGGACTTCTGGCTATGGTAAAGAGGATGGCAAACCTTCTTCCCCACAAAAGCAAGTTTAAAACTAAATAAAATTATGAAAAACAAGTATTTCAGGCATCTGGAGATTGACCAAAAGCAAACAGCAAATTAAGTATTTACCCATGAGGAGCTGCTGAAACTTTGAGTAAAAACTGTGGGAGTCTGAGGCTACTTGCCTGATCTTCTTCCATTCTTCCTGCCACCAGCTCAGTTGTAGTAGTTTTACCCTGGCAGGACTGACCATGAAAACCAGTAAATTTGCTGCCGTGGGTGGATAACTTGATTTGGAGTGAAGGGTAAAAACTCATGGGTTATGGTGTTAGTAAAAGTAAAAAACTAAGTAGGAAAAAAATGGTGAAAATCCATAGTTCTGCTAATATAAGGTTGTTAGCCCTGGTTGCACTGAGTGGCAGAACAGCTAGAAATTTAAGGGTAATACCTTGGAAATTAGAGAGCCATAGAAGGGTTAAATAAGTTTTACACATGCTTGAAAGACAGGAAATCTATGCATTCAGGTTGTGGAAGATCTGAGAGGGCCCAGGGGAAAGTAAAAGCCAGGGCAGACCTGAGAACTGCCTGAACTTTGAATGTACCCCCCTTCCCACACACAGATCCATTGCAGAGAGTGGAAGCCTTACATTTTGAGCACAGACTTATACTCAAGTACACACTCTTCTCCACTGTTGGCTGATCCCTAAGCTACTCAGACACTGGGGCAGTCCATAGGAAGCCATCAGTGGCCACATATAGTCAGGAAGGCAGAGTCTATAGATAAGTCTAGGCAAGTCAATAAAAGACAAACAAAACCCTCTTAAGACAAAAAAGTTTCAGAATCCAGATTTGTTACAATATATTATCTCAACACGCCATTTTTTTTTAACTGCAAAAAAGTATGACATGCAAAGAAACAGGAAAGTGTGACCCAGACTCAGGGGGGCGGAAAAAGCAGTCAGTAGAAAGTGACTCTATGTGGTCCCATAGATCTGCTTTGGGCAGGCAAATACTTCTAGATCTCATATGTTAAAAGATAAAAGAAAAAAAAAGATGTTTAAAGAATTAAAGGCAAATATAAAGACAGTAACTCCATAAATAAGAGAGCTCTATAAATAAATATTCATTATAAAAATAAGCTAATGGAAACTTTAATAGCTGACATGAAAAAATTATTTAAAATAATATTTGAAGTAGAATAATTAGTGAACTTGATTGATTTGTTGCAATTACCTGCTGTGAAAAATAAATTTTAAAATATTGATAGAAATGGACAGAGCCTCAGAAACTTGTGGGACAACATGAAACACTCCATCTGGGCATCTGTTAGACCCTTCTCAACACTCAGAAAAAGGTAGCTCTCATCCTGACTAAGTTAGAGGCCACATATCAGGCATGACTGGTGATTCCCAGATGACTTCTACTGCAATTCCTTCATCTTTTTGTGGTTATTTTTAGAGAAAGTTTTAAAAATTAGCATATTGTTTTACTGACACATTATTATTTATTCTTCCTTTTTAATAATCATGTAAAAGTCTCACCATATGTCACTTGATACATACTTTTCTCATCTGGCCATATTCACATTGCTTTTACCTCACTTTGCCTCTGTTTTCAAAGAATATTTTAATTTTAGAGCAGTTTAGATTCACAGCAAAATTGAGAGGAAGGTACACAGGTTTTCCATATGCCTCTGCTCTCACACAAGCATAGCCTCCCCCATTGTCAATATCCCCATCAGAGTGGTGTATTTGTTACAATTGATGAACCTCCATTGACACATCATAATCACCCAGAGTCCATAGTTTACATTAGGGTTTACTCTTGATGTTGTATATCCTGTGGATTTGGACAAATGGATAATTACATGTATCAATCATTACGGTATAAATGAGAGTATTTTCATTGTCCTAAAAACCCTCAGTGCTTCACCAATCTTCCCCTCCCCAACACTTGGCAACCACTAATTTTTTTTTATTGTCTCCATAGTTTAACCTTTTCCAGAATGTCATACAGGTGGAATCATACAGTATGTAGCCTTTTCAGATTGGCTTCATTCACTTAGAAATATGCATTTAAGTTTCTTCCATATCTTTTCATGGCTCAGTAGATCATTTCTTTTTAGCGCTGAATAATACTACATTTTATGGATGTACCATAATTTATTTATCCATTAACCTACTGAAGGACATTTTCGTTGCTTTCAAGTTCTGGCAATATTGAGTAAAGCTGCTATAAACATTCATGTACAAGTTTTTGTATGGACATAAGATTTTCAGCTCCTTACGGTAGATGCTGAGGAGTGCAATTGTTGGATCATATGATAAAAGTATGTTTAGTTTCCTTTCTGGTGCCTTAAGAAAAGGGAGTGGGCAAAAGCGGGTATTTACCAAAAGGTCATCCACACATAGATTTGAATGGCTGTGGTTGGGGAAAGGCTGTATAAAGGGAGCAGAAACTATTTTTTCCTCTTTCTTTCCTAATAGGAATATAGCTTTTCTGTTTTTCTATAGTGTTTGCATTTCTAAGTTTTTAAATCACCTGGAGACAAGAAAATATTCATAGAATTAAACTGTTCAAAATATATTCAATTTACTTTACTCAATATAAAATAGACAATGTTTATTTTTGTGTAGAAAGTTTTGAATTAGTGTGCAAATAGCATTATAACCAGGAATTTAATGTTGTTTTTAAAAAATAGAGAAGATTTTTTTGATCACTTATGTAAAGAAGCACCAAACTAACTTTATTACAAAGTTTTTCTGTGGTCAAATTTGTGTTTACCTCTCAGAAGTTTCACTGGAATATAAATAATAAACATTAATTTTATTCTTTAAAAGAAAATTCCACACTTATAAGACTGACAAAAATATTTTAAAGTCTGACAATGTCAAGTACTGGAAAATAAATATTAAAAAAAAGAGCACTCATGCCGTACTGGAGGAATGTAAATTGTTATAAGCACTTGAAAAACAATACGGCAATAGCTAATTAATGAGAAGAATCATTTATAGCTCTCTATAACCCAGCGATTCTTCTCTAGGTTATGTAACTTGGAAAAACACCTGTACACGTAGTCAGTAGAAACATAAAACACTGGCACCAGCATTTCTGAGAACACAAAATTGGAGCCAGCTAAAATTCCCATCAGCAAAAGAAATTATGATTAAATTTTGATGGACTCTTTCTCATGTAACATTTTCCAGTAATGAAAACAAATTAATTAGATCTACAATTATTAACAACCATATTGCTCACAAACATAACAGTGAGTAAAAATGCAGGTTTCAGAAATGTACATACAGAATGATTCCATTTGCAAAATGTTTAAAAATATGCAAAACAGGATGATACATTCTGGAGATATACACATATGTGGTAAAACATAAAAGAAGAAAAGGAATAAAAAATAACATTTGGAAGAGTGGTTACCTCTGGGAGAAGGGAAGGAATGAGAGCGAGGATGGGTATGTAAAAACTTCAACAATATTTGCATTGTTCTGTTTATTAATCTGAATGGCTTGGGACTTCCCTGGTGGCACAGTGGTTCTTTGAGAAGATAAACAAAATTGATAAACCATTAGCCAGACTCATCAAGAAAAGAAGGGAGAAGACTCAAATCAATAGAATTAGAAATTAAAAAGGAGAAGTAACAACTGACACTGCAGAAATACAAAGGATCATGAGAGATTACTACAAACAACTCTATGCCAATAAAATGGACAACCTGGAAGAAATGGACAAATTCTTAGAATTGCACAACCTACTGAGACTGAACCAGGAAGAAATAGAAAATATGAACAGACCAGTCACAAGCACTGAAATTGAAACGGTGATTAAAAATCTTCCAACAAACGAAAGCCCAGGACCAGATGGCTTCACAGGCAAATTCTATCAAACGTTTAGAGAAGAGCTAACACCTATCCTTCTCAAACTCTTCCAAAATATAGCAGAGGGAGGAACACTCCCAAGCTCATTCTACGAGGCCACCATCACCCTGATACCAAAACCAGACAAAGATGTCACAAAGAAAAAAAACTACAGGCCAACATCACTGGTGAACATAGATGCAAAAATCCTCAACAAAATACTAGCAAACAGAATCCAACAGCATATTAACAAGATCATACACCATGATCAAGTGGGGTTTATCCCAGGAATGCAAGGATTCTTCAATATACGCAAATCAATCAACGTGATACACCATATTAACAAATTGAAGGAGAAAAACCATATGATCATCTCAATAGATACAGAGAAAGCTTTTGACAAAATTCAACACCCATTTATGATAAAAACCCTCCAGAAGTAGGCATAGAGGGAACTTTCCTCAACATAATAAAGGCCATATATGGCAAACCCACAGCCAACATCGTCCTCAATGGTGAAAAACTGAAACCATTTCCACCAAGATCAGGAACAAGACAAGGTTGCTCACTCTCACCACTATTATTCAACATAGTTTTGGAAGTTTTAGCCACAGCAATCAGAGAAGAAAAAGAAATAGAAGGAATCCAAATCGGAAAAGAAGAAGTAAAGCTGTCACTGTTTGCAGATGACATGATACTATACATAGAGAATCCTAAAGATGCTACCAGAAAACTACTAGAGCTAATCAATGAATTTGGTAAAGTAGCAGGATATAAAATTAATGCACAGAAATCTCTTGCATTCCTATACACTAATGATGAAAAATCTGAAAGTGAAATTAAGAAAACACTCCCATTTACCACTGCAACAAAAAGAATAAAATATCTAGGAATAAACCTACCTAAGGAGACAAAAGACTTGTATGCAGAAAATTATAAGACACTGATGAAAGAAATTAAAGATGATACAAATAGATGGAGAAATATACTATGTTCTTGGATTGGAAGAATCAACATTGTGAAAATGATTCTACTACCCAAAGCAATCTACAGATTCAATGCAATCTTTATCAAACTACCACTGGCATTTTTCACAGAACTAGAACAAAAAAATTCTCAATTTGTATGGAAACACAAAAGACCCCAAATAGCCAAAGCAATCTTGAGAAAGAAAAACGGAGCTAGAGGAATCAGGCTCCCTGACTTCAGACTATACTACTAAGCTACAGTAATCAAGACAGTATGGTACTGGCACAAAAAACAGAAATATAGATCAATGGAACAGGATAGAAAGCCCAGAGATAAACCCATGCACATATGGTCACCTTATCTTTGATAAAGGAAGCAAGCATATACAATGGAGAAAAGACAGCATCTTCAATAAGTGGTGCTGGGAAAACTGGACAGCTACATGTAAAAGTATGAAATTAGAACACTCCCTAACACCATACACAAAAATAAACTCAAAATGGATTAAAGACCTAAATGTAAGTCCAGACACTATCAAACTCTTAGAGGACAACATAGGCAGAACACTGTATGACATAAATCACAGCAAGATCCTTTTTGACCCACCTCCTAGAGAAATGGAAATAAAAACAAAAATAAACAAATGGGACCTAATGAAACTTAAAAGCTTTTGTACAGCAAAGGAAACCATAAACAAGACCAAAAGACAACCCTCAGAATGGGAGAAAATATTTGCAAATGAAGCAACTGACAAAGGATTAATCTCCAAAATTTACAAGCAGCTCATGTACCTCAGTATCAAAAAAACAAACAACCCAATCCAAAAATGGACAGAAGAGCTATATAGACATTTCTCCGAAGAAGATATACAGATTGCCAACAAACACATGAAAGAATTTTCAACATCATTAATCATTAGAGAAATGGAAATCAAAACTACAATGAGATATCATCTCACACCGGTCAGAATGGCCATCATCAAAAAATCTACAAACAATAAATGCTGGAGAGGATGTGGAGAAAAGGGAACCCTCTTGCACTGTAAGTGGGACTGTAAATTGATACAGCCACTATGGAGAACAGTAGGGAGGTTCCTTAAAAAACTAAAAATAGAACTACCATATGATCCAGCAATCCCACAACTGGGCATATACCCTGAGAAAATCATAATTCAAGAAGAGTCATGTAGCAAAATGTTCATTGCAGCTCTATTTACAATAGCCAGGACATGGAAACAACCTAAGTGTCCATCGACAGATGAATGGATAAAGAAGATGTGGCACATATATAATGGAATATTACTCAGCCATAAAAAGAAACGAAACTGAGTTATTTGTAGTGAGGTGGATGGACCTCGAGTCTGTCATACAGAGTGAAGTAAGTCAGAAAGAGAAAAACAAATACCGTATGCTAACACATATATATGGAATCTAAAAAACAACAACAACAACAAAAAACAAGTGGTCCTGAAGAACCTAGGGGCAAGACGGGAACAAAGACACAGACCTACTAGAGAATGGATTTGAGGACACGGGGAGGGGGAAGGGTAAGCTGGGACAAAGTGAGAGAGTGGCATGGACATATATACACTACCAAACGTAAAACAGATAGCTAGTGGGAAGCAGCCACATAGCACAGAGAGATCAGCTTGGTGCTTTGTGACCACCTAGAAGGGTGGGATAGGGAGGGTGGGAGGGAGGGAGATGCAAGAGGGAAGAGATATGGGGACATATGTATATGTATAACTGATTCACTTTGTTATAAAGCAGAAACTAACACACCATTGTAAAGCAATTATACTCCAATAAAGATGTTAAAAAAAAAAAAAAAGAATCTGCCTGCCAATGCAGGGGACACGGATTCGGGCCTTTGTCCGGGAAGATCCCACATGCCGCGGAGCAACTAAGCCCGTGTGCCACAACTACTGAGCCAGTGCTCTAGAGCCCGTGAGCCACAACTACTGAGCCTGCATGCCACAACTACTGAAGCCTGCCTGCCTAGAGCCCGTATTCCGCAACAAGAGAAGCCACCGCAATGAGAAGCCCGTGCACTGCAACGAAGAGTAGCCCTCGATCTCCGCAACTAGAGAAAGCCCGTGTGCAGCAACGAAGACCCAACGCAGCAAAAAAAATAAAAATATAAAAATAAATTTTAAAAATCTGAATGGTTAATACATAAATATCTATTTTCTTATTCTTTATCTTTTGTAGACTGGAAACATTTTATAAAACTTTTATGAAAGAAAAGCTCTCTTATGTAGTCCAATCACATTAGGACAATTTGAAACAGAGCTACTTAAAAATACTAATAAAGTTTCAGTTTATGTACAAAACTGAAAGTATTGAGAAATCCAAAGTTTTAATGAAAGTCGAAAATTAAATAATTTCTAATCTAGGGGGCGCCAAACACACAGCAAACTGTTTTTACTTTATTGTTTCATAGCAGCACTACTTTAGCTGAGAAACAGAAATTCTCACCACACTTTTTCAGGACATCACCTCGTAGAACTTCTGTGAGAAATTTTAGTGATACAGGTGATTTTATTAAATATTTAGTGTTGTTAGACTATGACCTATTTTTTATATCTTATAACAAAATAATCTGTGACTTCATTAACTGATGGGTGCTATTGGAGTCCAGAAAACAATGTACTAAAAATAAGTAACTTTGGAACAGAATCTAGATGTAATAAAAGATTTTAAAGGAGACCAAGAATTGCTGTGATACTATTAAGACAGTATGTTTCAAAATATTAGAGATAATGAGAAAATAAAAAATTAGCATTAATCTGTATACCATTTACCTTACTGAAAATATTGTACAGAAATACAGTAGCACAGTATCATTAGCCTCCAAGTTACAATGTACTTCTTAATTCATATAGTCATCCTCCCCTTCCACTCCCATCTAGGACATTTGAATCCTAGGCAGGTCTGGCCACACTAGACCTTCATTCCAATCAGGCAATGAGTGGTTGCATCTGGGTAGAGGGGTTATACATTGTCCACTCATCATACTACCAATTCCTACTGCTTAAATCAGGGGTACTCAAATTTTAGCTTGAATCAGAATTACCTGCAGGGCTTGTTAAAACATAGATTGCAGGATCCACCCCAGAGTTTTGATTTAATAGTCCAGGGGAAGAGCCTGATAATTTGCATTTCTAATAAGTTCCCAGGCAATACTGTTGCTATTGGTCCAAGCAAGGGCCCACAGCCATCTGTTCCATTCATCTACCTTTTCTGCACAATCTTTCTTGGCATTCAAGTTTGCGGCTTCCAGTCCATACTATACAGAAAATGCAAAAGTTCACAAATAATTTACCTTTTTAATTTATTAGAACAGGTACCCCTATAGTAATGCTATTTCTGCTTATAAGTGTTTCAATATACTTTCCGTTATTCCCTATAATTCTGAGTAACAACCTGGGAGCAGGTCTCACATGTTGTACGTTACCTAGGTGTGCACTGAGGAGGCTAAAAGGATTAAGAAGACTTGGCTTTTCAATGGTAATACTCATTGTGCTATAAGGATCGGGCTGTATTTGGGAATTTGAACAAGTAATTCAAGTTCTTTTCCTCATGGGAAATTGGGGATAATAATATGCCCTCATGTATACCATTGAAGAGATTAAAGGAGATCGTATGTGTCCCTATTGGAACTCCATACACATTAGTTCCCATTCCCCACCTCTCCTCTCCTCTGGTTGAAGTGAAGGGAATTTGGGGAAATATCATAGAGGATATAACAGTTAAGTGGTATTTGGTCTTAGAGGACAGGGAGGATTGGGACTTGCCAATGTGTTTATTTCCAAAATTTACACCATACAGCTCCCTTCTTACCCCCTCCCCCCCCAAAAAAGAAGTGAGGAAATTTGGAGACAGATGGTGATTCTCTTTAAATTGCAGTAGTCGCTAAGAAAGCGGGTATTCAAGGCTGTCTGGTGGAGCTGCCAGTGATGCTGGAGAGGGTGTTATACCTGCACTGTTAATATGGTCACCGTTGGCTTCATGTGGTTTTTGAGCACTTGAAATGTGGCTAGTGTGACCGACGAACTGAATTTTTAAGTTAAATTTATTTGTTTGTTTATTTATTTATTTATCTTGGCATGCGGGATCTTAGTTCCCCGACCAGGATGGAACCCGTGCCCCCTGCAGTGGAAGCATTAAGTCTTAACCACTGGACTGCCAGGGAAGTCCCTTAAGTTAAATTTAAATTTAAATATCTATGTGGGACATAGCGATTGTATTAGAAGTGCAGGTCTAGAGGTTAAGGTGAATTGGATGTGTCTAGAGTCAAATCCTAGCTCTCCTAGCTCTAGGATCTCATGCAACTTATTCCCCGAGTGCAACCCTACTTGCCCCAAACACCTATATGATGATCATGAGGAAGAAATGAGGTTATTAATGCAAAGTATTGAGCAGAGTGTCCAGCACACAGGAAGTGCTCAATAAATATTGTCATCTAATCCTAATTGTTAGTTTGGATATTGATAAAGTTTCTTCTTCAAGGTTTTCCATGAAAGAAAAGTAAATAAATTCTGTGAAAATATTTATTACCTAGTAAGTTCTTTAGATTATAGGCAGTTGCTTGTGTGTGAAGATCTGAGGGCTCTATCTTCAAACTCTGTCATCTGGACATTTAACAGGTAATAGGGATGTCTTTAAACAACTCGATTCTGCACTTTGTGATTGTTTTGAAAAAATTACTTGTATCTTATAGGTTTATGGCAAGGGTTAATGCATGAAATAAAACTGATTTTGCATGAATTAATTTGAAGACAAGCTCGTTCACTCATAACTGCTGAGCTAGTGTTCTGCTAGAAAACATATATTTATTGCATAATATGAACCTGCGTTTCCTATCTTTTGATTCTATGCACATGTGACTGTATTTGACATTGAAGTGGATGGAGCAACTGTCCTGAGAGCAAGAGAGCCTGTAGGGATTTTATCTCAGATCACTTGAATCGTGTTGAGAGAGGTAATTGTCAGTCTGTATGTCCTGGTTTCCTTATCTGTCTAATGGAGAGACAAAATACACCACAGTGCTGTCTGCTTTTGAGAAATATGGAGGACATTAAATAAATCATGAGAACGAGGTATATGGAGCCTTAAAGAAAATAAAGTGCATAATAGGAAAAGAAGGTGCAACATATTTTACTTAACTCTCCCATGTGGCTATATGGATGGATTCTTCCCAAGAGGGAGCATAATAGTAGAGCATTTTATTTGCAGGTGTGAAAAGAATGTAGCTCCTAGCTGGATGTTTTCCCGGCTTTGTCCATATGAAACACAGATGTTTTACAAGTCATCTTTATGTTAAGGCTCAGATAACCCAACTAGGTTTAAAAGTGATCACATTTTTCAAATTATGCTGTTTCCCAAGCAGTGTACTCTGGAAAGAGAATTGGCTTCAGAAGGTGATTCCTGGCATAATCACTGGGGCTCCCAATCCAGTAGCCTCTGGGAACCTGAGCGTAACAGAGTCCATCTCCTGATATAGAGGAAGCAGGTACAGGTCCCACACTTTGTGTTAAAGTCTCCTGAGCAGTGGCACCTCCTTTCACACAGGGAAAATGAGGAGACTTGGCGATGAACAGTTCCAAGGAAAGGCATATTAAAATGAAACCCTATGAACAAATTGTAGCCCCTGCTTTCATGAGTCATAAATCCACCAAGGCCTGGGGGTTTCTAGGTCCAGCTACGAAGGGCTGCCATTGGACCAGCCACCACTTGGGGCTACTGGTGCCATATGGATGTGCAGGAGTTAGGAGAAAACACGTTGTCAATCAGTTTCTCTGGCAGCATCTTAACTGCCAAGAAAGTACTCTGATGTTGGTATAAGTTGTAGCCACAGACTGAGCTCAGTTCCAGGTTGCTTTAGTAACCACTGACTTTTGTAGCATTGCAACTTCCTCCTGGGCTCTTGGTATCACAGTCAAAAGTAACTTCCAATAAATAAGCGACTCCCTCGCACTTGACAAAAGAGCATAGATTAGCTAAAGTGATTGGCACTGGGAATATCTACACTTCGGAAAGAGAAATTTTCTTCCTTGACAACAAGAATGTGATCTTGTACACTTTATACTAAGAACCTAACAGTCCAAAAATAGGATATGTGCAATTACTCAGTTTTAAGTACCTTTACCTGGAGACTGATAATAGTCTTGTGTGAAGGGTGGTGCAGCACACTGGGTACATTTGTTTTTGGTCTGACCTCATGCTGGAGCAAACGCGGTGCCCAGGCCTGCACATCTGATGTGTGGTCCACTTCCCCAGGTTTTCTGGGGCTGCCTGCACACATAAGCACGTGATTACTCAAGAACATAAGAACATAAGAACGTGATAAGAACATAAGCACGTGATTACTCAAGTGCACACACACAGGCACACACTTGCCTACTCTCGAAAAAAGAGAAGCAATAATCTTGCATCATCGAGAACCCAAAAATTTTTTTCCCAAAAAGTAAAAGGTCTTCAGAAATACAGTACCAGGTTTTCTCTGCCAAATAGGAACCTGCACGGGAACCTGTCTCGACATCTACATTCAAGTTAATGATGAGTCTAGGTTCACCCCAAACCGAGGGCTTTTCTCAACAAAAGAGCACACTCTCACATGGGCATTTAGGAAGCAGGAAGCAACTTGAACTTCTTAAAGGAATATCAGGTCTCTACTCATTAAGTTTCAAAAGAGCCTGTAGTTAGTTTCACACACTCACATACTCCATGTACGTGATTGAATTGATGCACAAAATAGAACCAAGTTTGCTCAATGTCGCCTAGCCTTGGCCAGAAACAAGTTATTTTGACTCCAAATCCAAAGAGGTTCCCCCCCAACCACTTTGCAACATGCCTTATAAACTGTGCTGATCACTTGTCTGATTTCCTCATTGTGATTCATAATCTGATGATGTCAAAGTTGGAAGGGCCCGACTGCATCTCCTTCCAGCTTCTCCTCACTAGATAGAGGGGACTAGAGTCCCAAGGGATCCTGTGGTTTGGGCAAGTTCACAGAAAAATGACCAGAATGCAGGTCCAGGAACCCAGAGTTCAGTTCTCTGACTTGTTTTAGGCCATCTCTACTCATATTCATCTTAACTTTTATTTTCTGGAAAAATATAATAAGGTCAAACTTGCCAAAAGTCTATTCCTTCAGGGGAACTTGGTTTCTCCTAAGTGAGGAGTATCAGTTTGCAACAGGCATTTGACATTCAGAGGCCTTGAAGATCCAGTGAGATTATTAAAGAGAACATGAAATTTTATTTCTTTATTTCTTTTAAAAAATGTTTTTTTAATCTTACCAACAGGAAATTAAATTTTGCTGACCAGTTCAGGGTCCCAAACCAAATAGACTCTGTTAATAAGAGGAATGTGAGTGAACAATGGCTCCAATCCTCAAGCACAAAGTTCTTTCCAAATTTTAAGATGCAATAGGTAATGTTAAAAATACATGTTAAAATCGTACTGTCTTCCTTCTTTCATTTGTTTAGTTGGTGCCTTCTTCCTTCCTCTTCTATATGCAAAGTTCGAAGCTTCTACAGGCTTAGGTGAGAAAAACGGGGCTGGAGCTAAAGAGTAAACTCTCCACAGTCCGACTGGACTTGTCTGTGGCAGTTCTGTACTTTAGAAGTATCTGACAAGCTACAAAAAAATACACCACCCTGTAGGTGAGGCCCTGGCCTGGATATCTTCAAAAGTTCACCCCTGTGAAGTTCACGTGCAGCCAGTGTGGACAATCATCTCCCCAGACTCCCATCTGTTCTTTTGACTTCTCACACTTGCTATGGATCCTGCCATGGGCTGGGATCTGTGGCGCTTGCCAAGGACAGAGATGTGAACCCCACAAGGTTGTTACAGGTTGTTGTGATTGAACAAATGAAGTAGTTTATAGGACAGAAAGAGATGGCTGTGGCAACCTCAAATCCACTCTTCTAAACCTGGCGTCTACTGAGTCATCTGTCTATTATATTCAGCTCCTTCTAGAACCAGGGCTTTGCAGTATTTTGTTTTCCGCTCCTACCACCAGAAGGTGGCCTAGCATCAGCCAGACCCGTGTCCAACAACTGACTCTGCTGCCTTAGTTCCCTCATTTGTAAATTATGGCACCACTGGTGTCTGCATTGAGGCTTCTAGCGAGGATGAAGTGCTCAGCCAAGTGCTGGTGAATGAAAAATCACTGAAACATCAGCTAACTTTAATCAAGTGGTCTCTTGCATTTAAATGGTCTCATTCTCCTCACTGTTCAGAAGAAGCCAGAACACACGGAGTCACCTTCCTTTCTATATTTTGACTTTCTCTTCTTTAAGGGCTCCATCAGGGGTCCTCTTTCAACTGTGTCATCCTCTTGGATGAGAATATCATCTGGTGTCTGCAAACTCCATGGGTCTGGAGACCTTTCCTGTTTAAAGTCCAGAGGAGTGGACCTCTGAGTGGGCGGGATTACAACAGATTGTACTTTCTTCCTTTTAATCACAGGCGCTGTAGTCCGGAAGGAGCCTTGATGGTCACATTTCAATGCCCTACCCACACAGAGTCCTCTCTGACAAATGATTAAACCACCTCTCCTTAAAAAATTAAAATGATAGAAGATTGCTTACTTCACAAAGTAGACTCATTCCATAGTTGAGCAACTCTAATTGTTCTTTTTTTTAAAAAAAGTTCTTCCTTGTGTTGAATAAAATCTGTCCCTCCATAGAATTTCTCCTTTGATACTGGTTCTTCCCTGTTACTTCCAAAGATAATGCTGACCTCAGAATGGCAGATGAGCTTTATTTTGGTTTCTACTGACTTGGCTGTGGTTGTCTGCAGTCTGATGATGAAGGCAGGGAAGCTACCTCGTGGCTCAGAGGGAGAGAGAAATGGGGTCCCTCAGCCACGTCTGGCCACAAGGGCGGGGGAGGGCAGCACATGAACCAATGGTTCACTGGCTAATTATCGTCTAACCCCTCTTCCATGTAGCAGTACTTCAGCTCTCCGGTTTCATGTTTTGTGAGTATTTTAGTTTCAAAATTAAACTTTTTGATTTTCTTCATGCCCTGTTTCTGTGCATTTCTCAGCCTTTTTTGGGGGGTGGAGGTGGGAAGGGGAGGTGTTTTTAACGTATCAGTCTCAGCCTAGGTCTGACTAGTGTGGGTAAAAAACAGTTGTTTTATCTTCTTTTTCTCCAGGGTAGTCCTCATCTATAATATGTGACACACATCTCTGTGTTGGGCGAGTCCCTCTAGCTAGTGGAATTCTGTCATCTTATATTCAGAGCCTCTATTCAGTCCACGGACCCCATTTTTTATCTGTTCTGTCGTCCACTGCATTGTCTCTCTCTCCCTGCTTTGACGTGTCTACAAATGCAATCAGCCTGGTGTCAGTGTTCTCGTCCAAGACACTGAGAAGTAGCTGGTTTTAGCTTCCGGGCTTTCGATCAGCACCCCCTCCTCACACCATGCAGTTCACAAAACTCTTATGCCCTTAACTAACACCAACTTAAGAGTCCAGCCAATGCCTGGTACATTATAACCCTTCTTGTGGTGTTTGCATTTTAATAAAGAGCTTTGGAGGCCTTACTGTTGTTATTTTAGGCAGCAGCATAAGAACTGAAAGGCACTGAGACTAGGAGAAGACTGGCTCAGGTGGGTCACACAGCTGGCTAGAAGCAGAGCCAGGAGAGTTTATGTGAAAATTTCCAGGTCCCAACTGGGCGCTGAAATATGTCTATGAGCAGTGGGTGAATATTCCAGGTTCCAAACATTAGTCATGGAGGCCTGAATGGTTTCCTACTGAGATGGTCCTCCCAAGTCTTCACTGATATCTCCCACTTCCCAGTGTGTGCACGGGCAGGGTTGGCAGGGCATCTTAGAGAACCCCTCAACTCCACCGGCTGGAGACCTGGCCTAAGTGGGCTTCGTTCTTCGGCATTGTGACGGGCCCACCCACATCCTGCTTTGTGTTGCACAGTTATTGAACGTGGCCCCAGGTCAATCTATGTCTTTGGGCTTGCAGTCCCACCCTTGCAGGATTCCCAGCTTTCCCTGAGGAGCCGCTTTGGGAGGGACTGTTGATCTTCCTCTTTGTGAATCCAAAGAAACCTGTCCTAAGAGTCTACATTTTATTTTAATTATAGTTTCAGCTATAAGAGGAAATAAAGCCCTAGATTAATAATCAGAGGAGACTATTATTGAATTATTTCTAACTCATGAAGCACTGGCCTCTGGAAAGCCACGTGCCAGAGGTTCAATTCTATAACCAGTATTATTAAAGATAAGAGTGTGGTGTAAAGAGATAACTGTGTTCTGAAAATTAGAAGTCCTGGGGTTTAAACTCATCATCGAAATTTAGCAGCAATCTAGAGCCCAGGCCCCAAGCCTGGAGCTAAAGAGAGGAGGGGTCCAAGCCATGCTGAATGGGTGGCACCATGCCAAGTGTTTCAGGGCTGGGACTCTGGCAATTTCATGACCTTGTTGGCTGTGATGTTCCCATTGTCCATGACTTACAAAGCCCATTCTTCACTAATGGGACAGACCTTTAATGTCACAGAGTTGGGCTTGTCACTCATTGTGGGACTCTTACGAAAGTTACTTAACCTCTCCAAGCCATAGTCAACTCATTTGGAAAATAAAGGGGGTGGGTCAAAAATTGTATTCCTTCTGCATTCCTAAAATGACTAATTCTATGAAAGGGCCATTGGAGTATATCACCATGCCAAAGACATATATTCAAGTCAAACTTAATTAAAATATAATACTAAATCACAATGGAATTTATTCTGATGCCTAATTCGGTTGCTTTTTGGATCATCTAGTCTCAGCAGAGCACTAAAGTAATCTAGGCAATTCACATGATGAAATGTAGCTGAGAATCGAAATAATGGCTTTGTTCAACCCTTAATGAAATAATTACTTATTGTGGGGATGCTTCCCAGTGCCAACACATACCAGTGTTGATGGCAAGGTAAGTGTGTTTAGGGGCCATGGAGGATTTTTCCCAGAAATCGGAATGATTCATCTTGAAACACTCCTCTGAAAGAAATTTGGGGTGTTCAGAGTAAAAGCCTATTTTGGCCAAAGGGTAGTGAGAATCCCTCTGCGATCAAACGTGAAAGTGTCCTGAAATCCGGGCAGGAGCAAAGACTCCCTGTTCCGGCTGCTCCTCCCTTCTCTTTTTCTTTTTTAATGAAATGAAGCGATTCTCTTGGAAAGGCTGGCAGAGCCTGGCCTGGTGCAGTAGGACTGGGTGTGACGGTGTGGTGAACAGAGAATTAAGGACATATCGGAATTCAAAGCATTCTT
The DNA here is from genome assembly GCF_965194825.1 of Balaenoptera physalus. Lineage (NCBI taxonomy): Eukaryota > Metazoa > Chordata > Mammalia > Artiodactyla > Balaenopteridae > Balaenoptera > Balaenoptera physalus. The sequence goes on along the minus strand of NC_138893.1, from coordinate 69,261,957 downwards.
AAAGAACAGAACACTGAACCTCCTTCGATCAGGGAAAGGGAGTAAAAATCCCAGGAAGGCTACAAAGCAATAGCAGAGTCAAGGGGCCAGAGCCAAGAGGGGCGCACCCTCACGCCTAGGAGAGGTTCCTGAAGACATTGGGACAACTTTGCTTGGTTGTGGATCGGAATCAGAACAGAACTCAGCCAGGTCAGGAATAGTATTCCCCCCAAACTTTTCTATTTACTTGGAAATAGTTATCCTTCTAAACTCTTCTTTATTTTTTAGCATAATTTTTTCTGATAAAAATACATCTTCAGTAAAGAAAATTTTGAAAAAACACATAAAACACACTAGAAGAAAATATAATCAGCTCAATCCCAATATTCAGAAAAAAAAACTTCAGGATGCAGTATTATGGAGATTTGGAAATTGTGTACTATTGCATTTTCTTAACTAGAATTCAGTATGTCATGTTTCTCAATATATTGCATTTTTATTTTGTGTCACTAAATAAAGTTAAAATTTTTTCAAACATAAATCCTACACTCACCTCTTTATATTCATCCCAAGTCTCTTCTTTCTTCTTCTTTATTCCTTCTCCTTACTATTTAAAGGTGGATCTTCATTATAGGGTTTTTCTCATTGATTATTTCTGATGCATACAAACTCTCAGGAATTTTGTATGTTTGTTTTGTATTTAGCCACCAGGCTGAATTTTATTATTAACTAAAATACATCAGTTAATTATTATAGGTTTTCAGCATATGTGGATGATGTATTTGTCTCCTTTCCAATGGTTACAACCTTTAAGCTTCCTGCCATTTGTAATGGCTAGAACTTTGTTTTTAGTTATCTTGCCTTTAATTAAAATATCTCTAAAACCATACCATTGTGTTGTACAGTTGGTTTTAATATGGTTTTCAAGTGAGTATTTGCTACCAATTTAAAGTACCTATCCATTTATTCATAGTTTCTTTAAATTTTTAAAAAGTAGCTTTAAATCAGAAATGGATATTAAATCTTAAATGCTTTCTTCAAATCTGTTGAAATAAATATATATTTGTCTTCTTTAATTTCCTGTTGCAGTATATTATATTAATTTTATATTAAGTCATTCTTAATATGTTGGGATAAATGCTTTTATTAGTTTGTATAGATTACTTTCTGTAGCAAAAATCCCATATTCTGAGTGGTTTACTGCAATAAAGTTTTATTTCCTGCTCTTGTTGTTAGTCCAATGCTGGTTGATGAGGGGCTCTGCTTTACTCAGTCACTCAGAAACCCAAGCTCCTTGACTGGTGGTGCCACTATCATCTGGGGGGCTTAAAGTTCTTTCTGAATCCCCTGACTCTGGCCAGTGGCAGGGAAGAAAGAGAGCTTGAAGGACAGAACATTCACCCACCACACTCACATTCCACTGGTGAGAACTGGTCACATGATTCTGTCTAAGATGTAGAGGAGGCTGGGAAATGTAGTGTACTTGTGTTCACAGGTAGAAAAAGAAATGGGGCTTGGCAAATGCATGATGTGGTCTCTTGCACAACTTTCATAGTATGTATTCTTTGAATTATCTGCTGGGTTCTATTTCTAGTATTCTAGTTAGAACATTACATACTGATTCAAAAACAATATTGCCTAGTCTTTTTTCTCTGTCTGTGATATCTTTGTAAGATTTTGGTATTAGCTATGATTTGTAATGTTTCCCCCTCTCTCCCCAATTTACTTTTCTATACTCTGAAACACTGTACAAAGTATTTAAATTATTTGTTTCAGAACTCTTTTTCTTTTCAGTTTTTTTCTATGTTGGAACTTTATATCCAGATTGAGATTACTATTCAAATGTTATCATTTTACACAATTATTTAACATAATATATTAATATAATATTATTTTAATAATTAACAATTATTTAATAACTTTCAAAATATAATTATTTAGACTGAGCTCTGGTTAAAAATGTGAGTTTCATCCTTTCCCACCAGTGTTTATTGTGAAGTTCTTACGCAGATTGCAGTACATGGATTCACCTTCCAGTCAGCTGTCATGTCCTGCTTTCATTATTTTCATAAATTGGGTTTTTTTCATAAATGAAAATGTAAGTTTCTTACACAAGTAGAGAATTTATCTAGGCATAGATTCTTCTAATTCTTTTATCATGATTTTTCCCTTTAAAACTAGACTCTTTCCAAATGTCTTTTGGCAGAATTTCAAGAAGTTTGATGCCAGCCTACATTTTTGTTCCATTAGAATTTTCTTCCTTTTTTTTTCTACTCCTCTCATTTTCTCCTCTTTTTCCTTCTCGTGATCCCACTTCCTTTCTCTCTCCCTTCCCCTCCCCTTTGGTTTCTTTTTTTCTTTCTTGGATGCTTCTGGGATTTTTTTTATCCATAAAATTAAAAGAGAATAAATGCTCAGGCACAGGATTATTTTAACTAATTTTGCTAGTACTTAGTGAATTTTTCTGACTAAGGTTTCTTTACTTTAGTTCAGCTAAGTTGTCTTTGACTGTTTCTCATATTATTACATTAACTGCATCTGTTTTGTTATCTTTTTATGGGTTTCCTGTTGAATATGTTTTCAATCTTCTAGATCTTTCCTCCCTCTCTGTATTAATTGAATATAACAGAAAGTGCAACTTAAACTAGCTTAAACAATAAATCAAATATATTGGTTCTGTTTCTGAAAAATCCAGAGGGAGCTCACACTTCAGTCAAGGAATGGGAAGAGTTCCTGTCTGTGTTTCTGTCAGTTCCCTTGGCTCTGGACTCCTCCTTGGGTTGCCTTCATCTCCAGGCTGGTTTCTTGCATTGTTTCAAGCTGGCTTCCAGCAGAATTCAGGGTTGTAGTTTTCCTCATTCCCATCCAGACACACGTCTTCCCACAGTCACTGAACAGCAATCCTGATCTCCCAGGTCAGGTAAACTTGACTCACATGCTTATCCCAGAAATAATCACTGCAGAAGGAAAGATGTAGCTAGTGGTGGGTACACATCAGCCACATGAGAAATGACTGTATTGTTTCCCTCAAAACTCTCTCATCTTTAGCCTAATTTCCATATATTTATCCCTCTCTGATTTCTCCATAAATTTCTCAAGTTAATTTTCTCTTGGATTCATTAGGTTCTCTGTGACTGTGGCAGTGAGGGGAGCGGATTATACTTATTTCCAACATAAATTAAAAATATATACCTCAGATTATTACCCCTTCAGAAATAGGTACTGGTGCTCGTTATATAGATTGATTCAATATCCTTTCAGATCTTGGTGAGACTATGACAGAATTTGCCCCGTACAAACTTTCACAAATTTCAGAAAAACTTTATATTATTTTCAATAACTGATCTAGTCTAATCTTTCTCTAACTCCCTGCCCTGGTGAGTACTGAGGATGTCAGAGAGGATTACTTAAACCTGCCATTTAGCAGCATCTAAATCTCTTCTTTTCCAAAACAGTTTAGTTAGGGCAAAGGTTGGGTTTTTCTTATTTCTTCTCCTCCCCACTACTCTCCACAATGTGGTGTTTGGGTCTTGCTGGGAGTGTGGCTCTGTATCCTTGTGGCACTGGGGAGAAGTAGGGCTCCATGTCTGCACATGGAGACTGAATAAGTCTTTACATTGGCCTCTATCCTTGCCAAATCCCTGGTTTTGCTACCAGTGCTACCTGGCCTTCAAGCCTGTTAATACTCAATGTTGCTGACCACAAACCACGTTACTATCTCTTTTGAATGATATCCCAACACTTGGCATCCTCCGCTTCTAATCCCAGGACTCTTGTATTCCATCTGCTCCACACTGCCCTCCCCAGGAATCACAGGAGCTTCTGGACCACTGCCTGGGGCACTGCAGCTGTGGGAAGCCACCAACATCACCGTTGAGTACTTCTTCAGGCACTTCCCTCTGCTAGCGGTACACTCTCTCTTCCGCACCATTTTGACCACGTGTCCAGCCACATGAAGAGTTTCTTCTTAGTAGCATGCAGTTTCCTCCTCATGCTACATCCGGCGAGGTGGCTCAATACTCTGATAGTCTCAGGTTTTCTCAAACTTATCTAAAAATTTTAGCTCCTTTCCACAGCTTTGGGGGGAATCCTGCCTGGCGGCACATCTCTGAAACTCACCTACCTCCCATACCCTTCAGGGAAAGAAGGGGTGGGATTTCCAAAATCTCTTACTCTGGAGCACCGTGCATCATACGTTGAGATCTCTCCCCCCTGTGCTTACGATGTAATCGTTGATTATTCTACCAGGTCTGACTTTGGGTAAAGAGTCATAAAATAACCATGAACAAATATTGGGTTCCTATCCCCCAAACTACTCTTTGAAAAATGAGGAGGCTTTGCTTTCTGGATTTCTGCTTAAGTGCGCTGTTTTTTCTGGACAGAATCCTCACAGAGTAGATTTTCTGTTCCTCTCCCTTCCAGCCAACACTTAGTCCTCTGAGACAGGAGTTTTAAGAGTTCTTCCCTGATGTCTTCTTTTAGAGGAGGGAAATTGGAATCAGTCCTCTGCCTTTTCCAACCCAGACGCATCTGTTCTATTTCTAGCAAAATGTTCTATGCATAGATATTACTCCATTTTATTGCCAGTGGTGGTGACTTCTATGTTTATATTCTGCTAATCCTTTCTATAGAAATCTGGAAATAGTGGATTTAGATATCAGGGTTCACATTACCATATTACCTCCAAATCTGAAAGTGTATAATAAATTGTAAAGCATGGAAAAATGCAATAAATTACTATTTTATCTTTCAAATGATTTTACCCTTTGTCAGCAATGATGATAACATTCTCCCACTCTGTCAGAAAGGCTGTTTTTTAAAGTTAATTAATTAATTAATTTTTGGCTGTTTTGGGTCTTTGTTGCTGCACGCGGGCTTTCTCTAGCTGCAGCGAGCGGGGGCTACTCTTCGTTGCAGTGCACGGGCTTCTCATTGCGATGGCTTGTTGCAGAGCATGGGCTCTAGGCACACGGGCTTCAGTAGTTGTGGCACATGGGCTCTAGAGCGCAGGCTCAGTAGTTGTGGCGCACAGGCTTAGTTGCTCCGCGGCGTGTGGGATCTTCCCAGACCAGGGACTGAACCCGTGTCCCCTGCATTGGCAGGCGGATTTTTAACCACTGTGCCAACAGGGAAGTTCCAAGGCTGTTTTTCCAATAGTGTGTTTGTTGAATAGTTGAGTAATTCCTTGTCTGGTTTCTCTTATGGCCAACAGCATCATGTGTTTAGTGAGTGGCAGTTGGCATAGGTGAGGACTCTGGGGCAGAATGTAGTATTTTAGTGCCTGATGTTTAGAACTCACATCTTTGCAGCACTAGGTCCCTCGGATTGTGTCTGAGACCCCCATATCTGCAAGGAGTGTGTCATAACAGTCAGGAATGTAATATTTATAGTAAATAGTTCTGATTCAAACACTAGCCCTCATTCGTGCTAGCTATATGACTCCTGTTAAGGTATTTAACTTTCCTAAACTTCAGTTTCTCTCTCTATAAACTGCAAAAGATAAGAACATCTTCTTCCTACTTGTGATAAAGCACACAGGGCTTGGCATACAGTAGGCAATCTTATGGCAATCTGTATTATTACTATATTATATTGGTAGTAACAGTACTAATATTTGTAGTGAAACTTCATGGAAACCCATCTTTTCTTGCCAAAATCAAATTTACTGCCAAGTAAGCTAAGCATAATTGCATTCCACTGCAAATGACTCAGGGATAAGCAATGACTTCCTGAATACAGGCCTTCTTGAGAATTAGGAAGATAGAGATTCCCAAAGAAAGCTCTCTCTACCACCCGGTCTGTGGGGAGTCATTAACTAGGGATTGGAGTGTTTCTTAAGGGGGGACAGTTGACCCTCAACATGCACTGGAATAACAGGACCCATTTATGGCAGACAATTGGCTCTTGCCAAGTGGCCCATGAAATATATGGGCCAAGCATTCATTTTACAGTCCTTTTAAAAGAGGGCTCCAAATGTTTCAGGAGATCTCAAAGTCTAAGCTGTTACATGTGGAAGGGACCACCCATGTGTGTGTAGGTTGTCCCTTTTAGAAGCAGAAGCACATTCCAAAAGCTGCACTTGGTATGTCTTGCCAGCCCAGCATTTCAGGCTGTTAATATAAACTATTTCTTGAACATTGGGTTTCACACTCATCTGTGTAAGCTGGAAAATTTTCATTTTCATGTAAATGAAAGATCTGAAATAAAAAATCAGATATTGAATTGGTGGTTTTGGGAGCCAGCCTCTGAGACGAGGACAACATTTGAGCATGCTGGTTATTGTGATAACATCAGCAGTGGACCCAGTTGCAGAACTTGATTAAACAGTCAGTTCTAGTGGAATGAAGATGTGGTCAGGACTGATTACTGTGGCAGCCCTGAGGCTGTGATGGTTAAAGACAGTCTGCTCATGCTCAGTGGGCTCATTGTCTAGTTTCCTAGGAGAAAAGTCATGTAAACCCATAGTCATCACAGATACCAGTCCTAAACAGTGGTTGGAACAGAGACGAGAAGGCAACCAGTCCTGGATAACAACCTTAGGGGGATGTCCTAGAGATGGTGAGGGTGTCCTGGATTTCAACAGATAAATTGCATATCCCCAGGAAATGAATACTAAAACCTTATGAAAAGATGGCATCACTTTAAGAAAACAGGTGTGTGCCATAATAACAAAACTAAAATTATGTTATTAAAATAATACAACTGTCCACTAGAAGTGCTCTATGTAACTATTAATAATAGGTATATTGGGGTCCTCGGGAAGATGGCGGAAGAGTAAGACGCGGAGATCACCTTCCTTCCCACAGATACAGTAGAAATACATCTACACGTGGAACTGCTCCTACAGAACACCCACTGAACGCTGGCAGAAAACGTCCGACCTCCAAAAAGGCAAGAAACTCCCCCCGTACTTGGGTAGGGCAAAAGAAAAAAGAAATAACAGAGACAAAAGAATAGGGACGGCACCTGCACTAGTGGGAGGGAGCCGTGAAGGAGGAAAGGTTTCCACGCACTAGGAAGCCCCTTCGTGGGCGGAGACTGCGGGTGGCAGAGGGGGGAAGCTTCGGAGCCACGGAGGAGAGCGCAGCCACAGGGGTGCGGAGGGCAAAGCGGAGAGATTCCCGCACGGAGGCTCGGCGCCGAGCAGCACTCTCCAGCCCGAGAGGCTTGTCTGCTCCCCCGCCGGGGTGGGCGGGGCTGGGAGCTGAGGCTCCGGTTTCGGTTTCGGTTGGATCGCAGGGAGAGGACTGGGGCTGGCAGCGTGAACACAGCCTGAAGGGATTAGCGCACAACAGCTGGCTGGGAGGGAGACCGGGAAAAAGTCTGCAGCTGCCGAAGAGGCAAGAGACTTTTTCTTGCCTCTTTGTTTCGCGGCGCGCAAGGAGAGGGGATTCAGAGCGCCGCCTAAACGAACTCCAGAGAAGGGCGCGAGCCGCGGCGATCAGCACGGACCCCAGAGACGGGCGTGAGACGCTGGGGCTGCTGCTGCCGCCTCCAAAAAGCCTGTGTGTGAGCACAGGTCACTCTCCACATCGCCCCTCCCAGGAGCCTGTGCAGCCCGCCACTGCCAGGGTCCCGTGATCCGGGGACAAGTTCCCCGGGAGAACGCACTGCCCACCTCAGGCTGGTGCAACGTCACGCCGGCCTCGGCCGCCGCAGGCTCACCCCGCCTCCTCTGTACACCTCCCTCCCCGCGGCCTGAGTGAGCCAGAGCCCCCGAAGCAGCTGCTCCTTTAACCCCGTCCTGTCTGGGCGGGGAATAGACGCCCTCAGGCGACCTACACGCAGAGGCGGGTCCAAATCCAAAGCTGAACCCCAGGAACTGTGCGAACAGGGAAGATAAGGGGAAATCTCTCCCAGCAGCCTTAGAAGCAGTGGATTAAAACTCCACAAACAACTTGATGTGCCTGCATCTGGTGAATACCTGAATAGACAACGAATCATCCCAAATTCAGGAGGTGGACTTTGGGAGCAGGATATATTAATTTTTCCCCTTTTCCTTTATTTGTGAGTGTATATGTATATGCTTCTGGGTGCGATTTTGTCTGTATAGCTTTGCTTTACAATAGCTTTATTTTACTTCACTATATTATAGCCTCTTTCTTTCTTTCTTTCTTTCTTTCTATTTTTTCTCCCTTTTACTCTGAGCCGTGTGGACGAAAGGCTCTTGGTGCTCCAGCCAGGCATCAGGGCCGTGCCTCTGAGGTGGGAGAGCCAACTTCAGGACACTGGTCCACAAGAGACCTCCCAGCTTCACGTAATACCAAACGGCAAAAATCTCTCAGAGATCTCCATCTCAACATCAAGACCCAGCTTCACTCAACGACCAGCAAGCTACAGTGCTGGACACCCTATGCCAAACAACTAGCAAGACAGGAACACAGCCCCATCCATTAGCAGAGAGGCTGCCTAAAATCATAATAAGGCCACAGACACCCCAAAATACACCACCAGACGTGGACGTGCCCACCAGAAAGACAAGATCCAACCTCATCCACCAGAGCTCAGGCACTAGTTCCCTCCACCAGGAAGCCTACACAACCCACTGAACCAACCTTAGCCACTGGGGACAGATACCAAAAACAACAGGAACTACGAACCTGTAGCCTGTGAAAAGGAGACCCCAAACACAGTAAGATAAGCAAAATGAGACGACAGAAAAACACACAGCAGATGAAGGAGCAGGGTCAGAACATACCAGACTTAACAAATGAAGAGGAAATAGGTAGTCTACCTGAAAAAGAATTCAGAATAATGATAGTAAGGATGATCCAAAATCTTGGAAATAGAATAGACAAAATGCAAGAAACATTTAACAAGGACGCAGAAGAACTAAAGAGGAACCAAGCAATGATGAAAACCACAATAAATGAAATTAAAAATACTCTAGATGGGATCAATAGCAGAATAACTGAGGCAGAAGAAAGGATAAGTGACCTGGAAGATAAAATGGTGGAAATAACTACTGCAGAGCAGGATAAAGAAAAAAGAATGAAAAGAACTGAGGACAGTCTCAGAGACCTCTGGGACAACATTAAACGTGCCAACATTCGAATTATAGGGGTCCCAGAAGAAGAAGAGAAAAAGAAAGGGACTGAGAAGATATTTGAAGAGATTATAGTTGAAAACTTCCCTAATATGGGAAAGGAAATAGTTAATCAAGTCCTGGAAGCACAGAGAGTCCCATACAGGATAAACCCAAGGAGAAACACACCAAGACACATATTAATCAAACTATCAAAAATTAAATATAAGGAAAACATATTAAAGGCAGCAAGGGAAAAAAAACAAATAACACACAAGGGAATCCCCATAAGGTTAACATCTGATCTTTCAGCAGAAACTCTGCAAGCCAGAAGGGAGTGGCAGGATATACTTAAAGTGATGAAGGAGAAAAACCTGCAACCAAGATTACACTACCCAGCAAGGATCTCATTCAGATTCGATGGAGAAATTAAAACCTTTACAGACAAGCAAAAGCTGAGAGAGTTCAGCACCACCAAATAAGCTTTACAACAAATGCTAAAGGAACTTCTCTAGGCAAGAAACACAAGAGAAGGAAAACACCTACAATAACAAACCCAAAACATTTAAGAAAATGGGAATAGGAACATACATATCGATAATTACCTTGAATGTAAATGGCTTAAATGCTCCCACCAAAAGACACAGGCTGGCTGAATGGATACAAAAACAAGACCCATATATATGCTGTCTACAAGAGACCCACTTCAGACCTAGAGACACATATAGACTGAAAGTGAGGGGATGGAAAAAGATATTCCATGCAAATGGAAATCAAAAGAAAGCTGGAGTAGCAATTCTCATATCAGACAAAATAGACTTTAAAATAAAGACTATTACAAGAGACAAAGAAGGACACTATATAATGATCAAGGGATCGATACAAGAGGAAGGTATAACAATTGTAAATATTTATGCACCCAACATAGGAGCACCTCAATACATAAGGCAAATGCTAACAGCCATAAAAGGGGAAATCGACAGCAACACAATCATAGTAGGGGACTTTAACACCCCACTCTCACCAATGGACAGATCATCCAAAATGAAAATAAATAAGGAAACACAAGCTTTAAATGATACATTAAACAAGATGGACTTAATTGATATTTATAGGACATTCCATCCAAAAACAACAGAATACACATTTTTCTCAAGTGCTCATGGAACATTCTCCAGGATAGATCATATCTTGGGTCACAAATCAAGCCTTGGTAAATTTAAGAAAATTGAAATCATATCAAGTATCTTTTCCGACCACAACGCTATGAGACTAGATATCAATTACAGGAAAAGATCTGTAAAAAATACAAACACATGGAGGCTACACAATACATTACTTAATAACGAAGTGATCACTGAAGAAATCAAAGGGGAAATCAAAAAATACCTAGAAACAAATGACAATGGAGATACGACGACCCAAAACCCATGGGACGCAGCAAAAGCAGTGCTAAGAGGGAAGTTTATAGCAATACAAGCCTACCTCAAGAAACAGGAAACATCTCGAATAAACAACCTAACCTTGCACCTAAAGCAATTAGAGAAAGAAGAACAAAAAAACCCCAAAGCCAGCAGGAGGAAAGAAATTATAAAGATCAGGTCAGAAATAAATGAAAAAGAAATGAAGGAAACAATAGCAAAAATCAATGAAACTAAAAGCTGGTTCTTTGAGAAGATAAACAAAATTGATAAACCATTAGCCAGACTCATCAAGAGAAAAAGGGAGAAGACTCAGATCAATAGAATTAGAAATGAAAAAGGAGAAGTAACCACTGACACTGCAGAAATACGAAAGATCATGAGAGATTACTACAAGCAACTCTATGCCAATAAAATGGACAACCTGGAAGAAATGGACAGATTCTTAGAAATGCACAAACTGCCGAGACTGAACCAGGAAGAAATAGAAAATATGAACAGACCAATCACAAGCACTGAAATTGAAACTGTGATTAAAAACCTTCCAACAAACAAAAGCCCAGGACCAGATGGCTTCACAGGTGAATTCTATCAAACATTTAGAGAAGAGCTAACACCTATCCTTCTCAAACTCTTCCAAAATATCGCAGAGGGAGGAACACTCCCAAACTCATTCTACGAGGCCACCATCACCCTGATACCAAAACCAGACAAAGATGTCACAAAGAAAGAAAACTACAGGCCAATATCACTGATGAACATAGATGCAAAAATCCTCAACAAAATACTAGCAAACAGAATCCAACAGCACATTAAAAGGATCATACACCATGATCAAGTGGGGTTTATCCCAGGAATGCAAGGATTCTTCAATATATGCAAATCAATCAATGTGATACATCATATTAACAAACTGAAGGAGAAAAACCATATGATCATCTCAATAGATGCAGAGAAAGCTTTCGACAAAATTCAACACCTATTTATGATAAAAGCCCTGCAGAAAGTAGGCATAGAGGGAACTTTCCTCAACATAATAAAGGCCATATATGACAAACCCACAGCCAACATTGTCCTCAATGGTGAAAAACTGAAACCATTTCCACTAAGATCAGGAACAAGACAAGGTTGCCCACTCTCACCACTATTATTCAACATAGTTTTGGAAGTGTTAGCCACAGCAATCAGAGAAGACAAAGAAATAAAAGGAATCCAAATCGGAAAAGAAGAAGTAAAGCTGTCACTATTTGCAGATGACATGATACTATACATAGAGAATCCTAAAGATGCTACCAGAAAACTACTAGAGCTAATCAATGAATTTGGTAAAGTAGCAGGATACAAAATTAATGCACAGAAATCTCTTGCATTTCTATACACTAATGACGAAAAATCTGAAAGTGAAATTAAGAAAACACTCCCATTTACCATTGCAACAAAAAGAATAAAATATCTAGGAATAAACCTACCTAAGGAGACAAAAGACCTGTATGCAGAAAATTATAAGACACTGATGAAAGAAATTAAAGATGATACAAATAGATGGAGAGATATACCATGTTCCTGGATTGGAAGAATCAACATTGTGAAAATGACTCTACTACCCAAAGCAATCTACAGATTCAATGCAATCCCTATCAAACTACCACTGGCATTTTTCACAGAACTAGAACAAACAATTTCACAATTTGTATGGAAACACAAAAGACCCCGAATAACCAAAGCAATCTTGAGAACGAAAAATGGAGCTGGGGGAATCAGGCTCCCTGACTTCAGACTATATTACAAAGCTTCAGTAATCAAGACAGTTTGGTACTGGCACAAAAACAGAAATATAGATCAATGGAACAGGATAGAAAGCCCAGAGATAAACCCACACACATATGGGCACCTTATTTTTGATAAAGGAGGCAAGCATATACAGTGGAGAAAAGACAGCCTCTTCAATAAGTGGTGCTGGGAAAATTGGACAGGTACATGTAAAAGTATGAAAATAGAACACTCCCTGACACCATGCACAAAAATAAACTCAAAATGGATTAAAGACCTAAGTGTAAGGGCAGACACTATCAAACTCTTAGAGGAAAACATAGGCAGAACACTCTATGACATACATCACAGCAAGATTCTTTTTGACCCAGCTCCCAGAGAAATGGAAATAAGAACACAAATAAACAAATGGGACCTAATGAAACTTAAAAGCTTTTGCACAGCAAAGGAAACCATAAACAAGACCAAAAGACAACCATCAGAATGGGAGAAAATATTTGCAAATGAAGCAACTGACAAAGGATTAATCTCCAAGATTTACAAGCAGCTCATGCAGCTCAATAACAAAAAAACGAACAACCCAATCCAAAAATGGGCCGAAGACCTAAATAGACATTTCTCCAAAGAAGATATACAGATGGCCTACAGACACATGAAAGAATGCTCAACATCATTAATCATTAGAGAAATGCAAATCAAAACTACAATGAGATATCATCTCACACCGGTCAGAATGGCCATCATCAAAAAATCTAGAAACAATAAATGCTGGAGAGGGTGTGGAGGAAAGGGAACACTCTTGCACTGTTGGTGGGAATGTAAATTGATACAGCCACTATGGAGAACAGTATGGAGGTTCCTTAAAAAACTACGAATAGAACTACCATACGACCCAGCAATCCCACTACTGGGCATATACCCTGAGAAAACCATAGGTCAAAAAGAGTCATGTACCAAAATGTTCATTGCAGCTCTATTTACAATAGCCAGGACGTGGAAGCAATCTAAATGTCCATCGACAGATGAATGGATAAAGAAGATGTGGCACATATATACAATGGAATATTACTCAGCCATAAAAAGAAATGAAATGGAGGTATTTGTAATGAGGTGGATGGAGTTAGAGTCTGTCATACAGAGTGAAGTAAGTCAGAAAGAGAAAAACAAATACAGTATGCTAACACATATATACGGAATCTAAGGGGAAAAAAAAAAAAAAAAAAAGGCCATGAAGAACCTAGTGGCAAGACGGGAATAAAGACACAGACCTACTAGAGAATGGACTTGAGGATATGGGGAGGGGGTGGGGTGAGATGTGACAGGGTAAGAGAGTGTCATGGACATATATACACTACCAAATGTAAAATAGATAACTAGTGGGAAGCAGCCGCATAGCACAGGGAGATCAGCTCGGTGCTTTGTGACCACCTAGAGGGATGGGATGGGGAGGGTGGGAGGGAGGGAGATGCAAGAGGGAAGAGAAATGGGAACATATTGTATATGTATAACTGATTCACTTTGTTATAAAGCAGAAGCTAACACACCATTGTAAGGCAATTATACTTCAATAAAGATGTTAAAAAAAAATAATAATAATAGGTATATTAAGGGAATAATAAAAACTCTCCTGTATGTATTCAAAACAGCAGAACAATGTAGCTTCCTAGGAATGAAAATTAAAGTCTTTCCAACTGCCCCCTAGAGGATTAGAGTAGAAAAGAGTAGGTATTTCTCTTCTCCTTCCAAGAGGCCCATGGATAGCAATTCCCAACCAAGGAGGAAATTCACACCTACTCCTAAAGCTGTCCTCCAGCCAAGATGAGGCATGAATGGGTTAGCCTGGTCTAACAATTCCCTGAAATACTCACAAGGGCCTCTGCAACAGTGTGTCCCAGGGACCACAGGCAAGGCAGAGATTGCCAGAGCACTTAAAGCAGGAGTCGGAGAACTGGGGTCAAGACCCAACAACTCTGCTGTTACCCAGCCTGACTCTTACCAAGATGGTGGACTTCTCTGCTCAACTTGCCTTAACTTCCACTTTAACAACCGTGAATGTTGCTACTTTTAAATTAAGTGGCCAGCCCCAAGAACAGGAGATTCCATCTAGATTTTTTTTTTTAAATAAATTTATTTATTTATTTTTGGCTGCATTGGGTCTTTGTTGCTGCTCAGGTTTTCTCTGGTTGTGTCTTACGGGGGCTACTCTTTGTTGCGGTGGGCTGGCTTCTCATTGTGGAGGCTTCTCTTGTTGCAGAGCACGAGCTCTAGGCACGTGGGCTTCAGTAGTTGCAGCACGCGGGCTCAGTAGTTGTGGCTCATGGGATCTAGACCACAGGCTGAGTCGTTGTGGTGCATGGGCTGAGTTGCTCTGCAGCATGTAGGATCTTCCCGGACCAGGGCTCGAACCTATGTCCCCAGCATTGGCAGGCAGAATCCCAACCACTGTGCCACCAGGGAAGTCCTCCATCTAGATTTTTGAATGCTATTTCCATTCAGTTTCAATCCTCTAAATCCTTGTATGTTTGACCCCTGGATATGAGAATTGTGGCTATTTCTGAAAATAACGCTTGCAGTAATTCAAGAGATAGCACTTTATTTGCACTGTCAAGCTGTGCTTCATTTAAAAAGTGCCCATTGTGCTAACAGAAGTTGACTTGGTCTTTCCTTCTTCATGGCCCACATCAGCAAGGAAGGACATTAACTCTAACTTGCTCAACACATATTTGATAAACAGCTGTTTCTGAAGCATCTCTTCCTGGGATATTTTCTGCCCTTCCCCCTCCCTTGAAGGAAATGACCTTTCTTGAGATAGCCTCATCCGCCAGAGGGATGACAGCAGAAGCAAGATATACAATGGAGAAAAGAGAGCCTCTTCAATAAGTGGTGCTGGGAAAACTGGACAGCTACATGTAAAAGAATGAAATTAGAACACTCCCTTACACCATACACAAAAATAAACTCAAAATGGATTAAAGACCTAAATGTAAGTCCAGACACTATAAAACTCTTAGAGGAAAACATAGACAGAACACTCTATGACATAAATCACAGCAAGATCCTTTTTGACCCACCTCCTAGAGAAATGCAAATAAAAACAAAAATAAACAAATGGGACCTAATGAAACTTCAAAGCTTTTGCACAGCAAAGGACACAATAAATAAGATGAAAAGACAACCCTCAGAATGGGAGAAAATATTTGCAAATGAAACAACTGACAAAGGATTAATCTCCAAAATATATAAACAGCTCATGCAGCTCAATATTAAAAAAACACACAACCCAAACCAAAAATGGGCAGAAGACCTAAATAGACATTTCTCCGAAGAAGACATACAGATGGCCAAGAAGCACATGAAAAGCTGCTCAACATCACTAATTATTAGAGAAATGCAGATCAAAACTACAATGAGGTATCACCTCACACCAATTAGAATGGGCATCATCAGAAAATCTACAAACAACAAATGCTGGAGAGGGTGTGGAGAAAAGGGAACCCTCTTACACTGTTGGTGGGAATGTAAATTGATACAGCCACTATGGAAAACAGTATGGAGGTTCCTTAAAAAACTAAAAATAGAATTACCATATGATCCAGCAATCCCACTACTGGGCACATACCCAGAGAAAACCATAATTCAAAAAGACACATGCACCCCAATGTTCATTGCAGCACTATTTACAATAGCCAGGTTATGGAAGCAACCTAAATGCCCATTGACAGACGAATGGATAAAGAAGATGTGGTACATATATACAGTGGAATATTACTCAGCCATGAAAAGGAACTAAATTGGGTCGTTTATAGAGACGTGGATGGATCTAAAGACTGTCATACAGAGTGAAGTAAGTCAGAAAGAGAAAAACAAATATCGTATATTAACACATATATGTGGAACCTAGAAAAATGGTACAGATGAACCGGTTTGCAGGGCAGAAATAGAGACACAGATGTAGAGGACAAATATATGGACACCAAGGGGGCAACATGGCCAAGGGGTGTTGGTGGTGGTGTGATGAATTGGGAGATTGGGATTGACATATAATCACTAAAATGTATAAAATAGATAACTAATAAGAACCTCCCATATAAAAAATAAGTAAAATAAAATTCAAAAATTCAAAAAACAAAAAAAGAAAAGAAAAAAATGACCTTTCTCTCCTCAGGGTGGTCTTTATGTTCTGGAGCCCAGTGGTGATGCCAGGCAGAGAATAGGCCACTTGTGGATGCCCGGAAATGGGCCAGTCACAGAGCAGGCCACCCCATGCACTGGTCTGCTGCTGGGGAAGAGGAAGTGCAGGGTTTGAGTTGTTCCTGTTAACCTGAAAAAAATAGGCTGCCAGCTCTTTCTCTGGCAAAGACGAGTTTATTCACGATCAGCAGAAAACGGCAATTTGGGGTCTGCAACCATGGCGAGCCACGTGCAAGTCCCCATATGGCAAGGGAAGGAGAGCATTTTATAGAGGAGGAAGAAACCTGGGAGGGCTATAGTAAACAAACGGTCCGTGGCTTTTCATTGGTTGAGTCCTTGTCAGGAAAGAAGAGGAGTCTTTCTTCTTCCTGTCGGGCTCTGCTATCTTGGTAGGGCATGAGAGCTCCACCTTCTGGTGTCCTGCCTCTATTGAACTGAGGTTTCTGTTTATTAATTTTTTACATCCCTAAACCATCCTCTAGCTTTCTCCTGACCTTAAGGAGATGGTTCTGATCATGCCTTTCTTAACCACAGAGAAGTCATAAGTAGTGGATGACTTCCTATGAAGTACCACATCCCTGGGGGGGAATTTAGATATTCATTGAGCCACATCTGTGTACCAGGGCCTACCCCTGGAGCTATATATGAGTGTCTTATTTAATCTGCACTGTATCTTGAAGTAGTGTTATTATGGCCATTTTATAGATGAGACTGATCCAGAAAGATGAAGTGATCTGACCCAGCTAGTAACTGGCAGAGCCCAAGTGGGAACTGGGCTGGTTTAGCTGCATTGTGCTGCCTTTCTGGGGGCCCACTGGGCCCCTGTGCAGAGGTAGCTCTGCAAACATAGAGGCTCTGAAGCACTGCCAGTAGGCCCTGCACATGTCTTCCTGGGTGAACAGGCACCTTGACCTCACTTGTCCAAAGCTGAACTTGTATGCTTCTCCTCAGGTTGTAAGTACATCTTTAATCAAATGTCTGGTGAATGAATGGCTAAGCTGCAGCTTCTGAAGCCAGAGCACATGGGTTTGAATCCTGCGTCCACCATTTACTGTGTGAGCTGGGGCAACTTACTTAATCTCTCTGTGCCTCAGTTTCCTCATCTGTAAAATGGTGATGAGCACAGTACCTACTTATAAGGTTAAGGAGGCTAGAACGAGTTCACCAATATGAAGTGCTTAAAGTTGTAGTTTGTGCATGATAAATGCTATGAGCATTGACCGTCATCATGATATTATCACCATCATAAAGACCATCATCGGAATGAAGTCTTGTAAGATATTGCTGAGTCCTCCCCACTCCTCACTCTCCATCCTTCTGGGACTGGGCAACTTTATTCTAAATGTTTCTTTCTCCCTAGTCCATTGCCTTCACCTTCACTGTCTCCAACCCACATGACTACAACTGCTTCCTACTTGCTCTTCTGTGACTAGTATCTTACCTTCCCATTCATCACCTACACTGCTACGGCTAGGTCTTTCTACCATCAAGTCTGAACATGTCATTTGCTTAAAAATCTGGTTTGTCTCCCCATTGCCCAGAGGATCAGTTCCTAATGCCTTAGTCTGGAATTTTCATTACTTCCTAATTTGACTCTTTCAGTGCTATGTTTTGTCTCTCCTCTCACCTACCCTGTCATCCATTTGTCTCCACCTGCTCCACCTTCTCTGAAGATACTCCCAATTTCACATTCCCACAGCTACTGGTCTGCTCCCCCTCCCAGATGCCATCCTCTTTCTCTACCTGGCAACCTCCTTCTCCTTTGCCTTTGTCCATTAAGAGCCATTTTGAGCTCTTTTCGGAAGACTTATGACTTGCACTCTGGCTCCTGCCCCCAAGAAAAATGTCCAGTACAGCACTCTCGACCTTCCTCTCAAAACTTCTGCTTTGTTCCCCTCAATTCTGTAAGTTTTTTACATATTTCTATATCCCCCGCTCCTGGCAGATGGTCTCACCCAGGGAAAGTGATTGGTAAACGTTGATTGATTGAAAGCGTGCATAGCAGTTGGGGTTGGAATGAAGAACAAACTTCCTATCCTTTTTGTTTTTGGAGAAAGACACGAGTAAAGAATGCACCTGGGTGAGTATGTTTATGGTTATGGATTCAACAAATGTCTTAAATATAGGTCTTAAAAGTTTTGCTTAGGTGGGTTCTAACTATGCTTTCTTTTCTACCCTGTTTGCCTTGAAGTTTAAGCTGAGGTGTGCATGCCTATAGGAAAATTGATTCTGTGAGCTTTGAACTTTTTTTAATAAATTTGTTCCACCATATTTTGTGGAAGCTCATCAGAAATCCAGGATGCTTGGAATTAAACCTTCAAAAGAACAGGAAGCGTCACTTTTAAAAATGCAAATACAAATAAATGGGCTTAAGTCCTAAGGATTTTAACATGACTGAAACCCAGGCCCAAGAGACTCTATGGTTTCCACACCTGGGAGAGCCCCCTCCCATCTACCTCTGCTAACACAGACTTCTGGTATGTGAGGGAATTTGTTTGGATTTGCCTTCCAGTCCGTTAAAAAAAAAAAAAAAGCCATCTTAGAATAAGTGGGTCAGGATAAAAATGATCTCAGCTTCACATTTGGATATACAGCTGTTTGGGTTAAAATGTTAGAATTGCAGGTTGCAATGCTGTTCTTTTGCAGATGGTGACCCTGGAGTCCAGTGGAGACCAACAACTTGCCTGAGGGCCCTCTCCACAATCCCACCTTTGCGCCCACCCACCTCAAACCTCCACCCCTAGGCCCATGGTGCCTGAGCAGAGACAGCCCTGGGCTCTTCAGCCAGGGCTCCCTGTAGAGCCTGGGAGAACAATTTCTTCCTTTTCCTCTGGAGCCAAACCCTCTTCACTTCCTGGTCTAGTTACTCCATCGGCAGAGTCACACTTTGGGTCTCTCCATTGGAAGCAGTGTTGAGATGCTGTTTAAGAGGAGGGGCCGTGGGAAGGAGGCTGGTAGCCTCAGAGGGGCCTCGTGCATGGAGTTGAGTTGCATCCTGAGCCAGTGTTGGGCCCAGAGCTTCAGGCTCTGCATCCATAGTTGGGACAGGGCATCAGAAAAGAACCTTAGGCCAGATGCAGAGGAACATTCCTGTTGGCTGATCTTTTCCAAAACATCATCTACGTAATAAGGGAGCAGCTGCTCTTGAACCATTTCCCAGGCTGAAGGGTTGAGTAAGAATTATTTAATTCAGCAAATATTTATTGATGACCACTACATTTTGGGTCCCGCACTATATGCTTTTGAAAAGCACACAGTGAGATTCCTGCCCTTAGCAGGCTCAAAGTCTGGTCGGGGAGACAGATGTATAAACAAGGAATCACTACACAACATGTTGGGCCTTCTCCCTGCATCATGAGGAAAACGTGATGGGAATGAAAGTGAGGGAAAGATGACTCGCAGAGATGAGGTCTGAGAAGTGGTTGGAGGCATGGGTCGGATTAGGGAGAGAGAGAGAAAGAGGGTTGCAGAGAGAGGGGGAGAGGGAGAGGGAAGAGGAGCAAGGTAAGGAGCGTGGATCAGCATGGAGAAGGGAAACGGGATGGGCACCGTGTCCCCCAGGGTGGGATGTCCATGCGGTAGGAGAGGTGATGATATAAAAAGCAACCTGGGAGAGAAGACCTTGTACATTCTGGAATTAGGAGAGTTTCCTCTGGGTTAAACCTCACTGTTCCAAAAAGAAACAGTTGCCTATGACCTCAGCCCTAAATCCTTAGGATAAGGGCATACAATGCTTGACTTCTGGAATCAATTAACAGAGAGCAGTAGCTGCTTTGCTTTTGTTGCAGGCTAATGATACCTGGTAACAGTGTTGTTTGTTTTAACATGTACTGTGGTGTTTCAACCAAGGGATTGCTGGTGAAAACCATGGAAACTGAGAGACAAGACCAGTCCTGGACGTGCTTTCCTAGGCCCCCAGGGGGAGGGTCTCTTGACCCCTTCCCTTGTTTGACTCCTTCAGCCTGGCTCCAGTCTGTCCCTTGGTTTAGTAAGTTTTACCCAGGGGTCTGCCTTCATTTCCCACTGTCCAAAAGGGCAAACACTCAGCAGATTTCTGTCGACACCTGATTCATCCTGTACTTCTAGAAGAGAAGGAGCTGTCACCAGGGGCTGTGGGAATGTAGGAACAGAGGAGACCCAGAGACACAGGGCAAAGGGCTTGGATGGCAGGCTTGCATCGAGACAGTGGTGCTTCCTTTCTCTGCAAGATGCTGTGCACATGGCTCTGCCTTCTAGCCACTGGTGAGAGCTCCTTTCAGAAGTTGCTGGGACTGAGAATGGCTGTAGAGCCCCCAGAATCTAAACCTCTCATGTGATAAGTAGGAAAACTGAGGCCTGGAGAAGTACAAAGTGGCATGTGTTTAGTTAATCTAGACATTTGGAAAAAAAAAAAAAAAAGAAGTGTGGTGAAGTCACTGGGGGAACCAGTTGAGGCAAAGGGGCTTGGAAAAGAATCCTGTCTCTTAGGGCAGACTCCTATCAACAAGGTCATGAGAGACTAATGGATAGACAAGGAAAATGAAGGATTAGGATGCTGGAGAGGCCAGAGCACTGGCATCCGAGGACTGTATATTTTAATCTCTGTAGGCATGAGACATGGAAGAAAGCCACTAGGGCTTTGAAAGTGGTACTCCACTCAGGCAGAATTCTGTTTGCTACTCACCTGCCTCCCTCTAGTTAATTCCAACACATCCATTGGAGCTCCATCCAAATAGTATTCTGCAGGAAGCTTTCTGGAATGCTCCTACCTATGTCAGCTTGCTTTATTATTGGTCTTATAGCACCAAGTCCCTCTCCTTCAGAGAACTTATCCTAATTGTAATTTCCACCTAATTATTTCATTAACGTTTGTATCCTCCATTAAACTATAAGCTCCATGAGAGCTTGAGCCGTATCTTCTTTGGCTCACCATTGGGCTCCCAATGCCAAACAGAGTTTCTGGCACCTGATTTGTTGAATTAATGAGTAAAATAATGAATAACGTTGCTTGAGGATGAGTGGTTGGTAAGAGACTTAATTTAAAACTGAAAGTTAGTAATGACTACTGAGGAAAAAAAAGCAGAAATATATCAAAAGCAAACAAAACAAGTTATGATACAGATGTGAGGCACTGGATAAGTTGGAGACCATGTTTTTATGGTAGTTTTGGTCTACAGTTGTGAAACTGTATTAGTCATTCAATAGATATTTATTGAGATAAATAGATATTTATTGTCCAGCTTCATGCGAGTTATTGGGGACACAAGGATAGCTATGCCTCTCGTGGAATTTCCAGTCTAACCATGATCTGTAGCCTTGGTGTAAGTGGGAGGGAGAGAGAGAAAGAAAGAGATAAAGGGAAAGTCTAACTGGGAGAACATGGAGAGAAAAAAGGCTGGGGTTCTCTGTGAGTTTAAACAATACTTGCGGTAAGTGTGTGGGTACCAGAGAGTGAGAAAGATATAAATATGACATCTAATTTAAGATTTCAGCCATGAGGCATTTCTATATGTTTATCAGGTTTTGCTGTTGATGTAGACATCTGAAGTGGGATACAGATGAGGATCAAGAGAATTGGAGAGATTAAGACATTGTGAGTTCCATGTGCTGGATCACCCCTCCTTATAGTCATTGGCGTCATCCAGGATAGAAAAACCAAAATGCCTCAGACAACTTTGAGTCCAATACTTGGTGACAAGATATCCCGATACATATCAAAATATGAATGGGTGAGGACAAACTGTCAATTGTAACAAGATTTTCATGGCATTAGAACATCATAGGAGATAGTGGAGGGAGGGCAAAGGGATTTCTGGCAACATTTATAAGTAGAGAACCCCTAAACTATAAAGTGGTACTAAATGGTCATTTCATAGGCTATTATGAAGCCACCAGACAATGCTGGGAAGGGTCTTTTGCAGGCTGAAATCTGAGGATGAGTAAAGGGGCCATAATAGTGTCAGATGGTTTGTATAGGGCTCTGGGCCCTGTTGATTCCCAAGACAAACAAGAAGAAACTCATTTCCAGGATGAAGCTTGAACTGAGGAAAAAATACTAGGAGTAAGATCCAAACTGAGCATGGCAGGGACAATAGGAACAAAGGAAAGAGAAGGTCTGAAAAGAAAAGGGGAGGGTAAGATCAGCAGGTCTTTTTATGGGGTCAGCATAATATTGATCCTGAAACCTGACAAGGACATTATCAGTTAGGAAAACTACAGACCAATCACTTCATAAGCATAGATGCAAAAGTCCTTCTTTAAATATTGGCAAATCAAATCCAACAATACATAAAAATAATAGTACGTTATAACTAAGTGAACTATTCTCAGTATACAGGCTTGGTTTCTCATTATACACTCAATCCACATAATCTATCACTTTAACAGAAAAAGCAGAAAAATTGTATTATCACCTTGATCATTTCATGATTGCAGAAAAGGCATTTGTCAAAGTTCAGTATCAATTAATGATAAAAATTCCTAGTAAGTTAAAGATAGATGAGAATTTACTTAATCTGATAAAGACCCTCCGTTGATATATTCATAACAAAATACTGAAAAACTTAACTCCTGCAACTAGGAAGAAGACAGGAGCGTCTGCTACCCCACTCTTACTCAATACTGTACTGGAGGTAGTGCAATGAAGCAAGGGTTAGAAATAAAAATTGTAAGAATAAGAAAGGAAGAAGCCAAGTTTTATTACTTGCAGACAATGTGATCTTGTTTACCTAGAAAATTCAAGAGAATTTAGAGAAAAACTATTAACATTAGTGAGTGAATTTAGTAAGGTCTTTGGAGATAAGGTTAATGTATAGAAATCAACTGTCTTCATATTCCAAGTACAAAATTAAAAAATTACATTAACATCAAAAATATCAAATACATAGGAATGAATCTAACAAAGACTGCAGCAGGCTTCTACACAAAAACTAAAAATTTACTAAGGAAACGAAAGAAGACCTAAATGAATGAAAGAATATATCATGTATTGTTGAGTCAATATTTCAAGTTGTCAGTTCCCTCCAAAATAGTATAGTTTATATACATATACACATATGTACAATATATATACATATATGGTTGTACATATACATCTATGATTTACAATCATATACATATATGATTGTAAATTCATACAGAAATGCCAAGAATCTGGAATACTCACAACAATCTTAAAGAAGACAAGTAAAGTTGGAGAACTTATACTATCAGATATCTTCAGTCAATCTATTAATGGTGCAAAAAAAGACAAATTGAAGAGTAAAATGTAACAAAGAGTGCAAAATCAAACTCATGTATTGATGACGAAAGTGGTAGTGCAATTCGTTGGAGGAAACAATGGCCTTTTCATTAAAAGGTGCTGGGTCAATAGGATATCTATAGCCAAAAAAATAATGGAACAAGACCACTTTTTCACCAAGCATAAATGTAAATTCCAGATAGATTTTGGATCTAACTGTGAAGTGTAAAACAATAAAGCTTTTTGAGAACATAATTATATGTATTTGAGAACTTGGGGTAAAGAAAGTTATTGGGTTTTTTTCTAAAAAGGACACAAACACCATTGAGCATGAAAGAAAAGAAATGATAAATCAATCTATATGAAAATTTAAGAAATTTTGTTCACTAAAAGTCAACTTTCAGAGTAGGATGTGATTATTTGTAACACATATATCCAACAAGGAACTGCATCCAAAATACATTTTAAAAAATCCTATAAATTAATAACAAGCAACATACATTTTTATTATAATGATCAAATGCTGGCACTTAGAAATCCACTTGGCTCACATATTGATTCTTTTACTTGGACCTCAACTGCACAGAAATGGATAACCCCTGGTTCCTAACGTATTATCATTGATTAATTCATGACTTTCCTTTATTCAGTTAATTCTTTAATTATATTATAATGCAATACACCCATGAACTAACCCCCTTTAAAAAGAACAAAAACTTTGAATTTAACCTACATCTAGCCATATTTTCTTCCCTTTCCCCAACTCCCTGCTTCTTCCAACCCAAGTTAACCACCATCCTGAATATCATGTCCTTCTTGTCTAATTTCCTGTTTATTTAGTTTTGTTACATCATTATCTATTCCAAAAGATGAATGTATAGTGTTGTTTTAATTACCTATAACTTTATAAGAAGAATATAATGCTGTAAGTAATCTTGGAGCATTTTTATCATCTAATATTATATTCTTTACTTCATCCAAACTTTTGTTTACACTGTCGTGTATCAATTTTGACTACTATGTAATATTCCATTATGTGAATATTCCAAATTTTGTTCATCCTCTTTCCTACTCATGAGCATTATGTTGGTTTCAATTTCTATAATAAGTATTCTTGTATGCGTGAATTTCTCTTGGATCTCTGCCTACAGGTTTTGCTAGGTCACAGTGTTTGTGAATAGTCATCTGTATATTTGGTCATGATTGCCAGTTTGTCGTGGAGTTTTTCCAAATTATTTAACTTACCATATTTTATGAATTCTAACATACACTTTTTTCCACATTTTAAATTCTCTGAAATAGGAATGGTGTACAGTAAATGGTGCAGCATGGTTTTATTGTTGGCATTTTTTTTCTTTCTAAATTATACATAAAATAGTGACTTGCCTTAGAATCAACGAGTGTCTTAAATTTGACAAATATGATAATTTTCACTGAAACAACTCTTTTTACACATGCACTTTATCACCCCATACTTCATCAATTTATAATATGTTAAAGTCTGTAATTAAAATAACATGTACAATTGACAAAAATAAGTGTGGGGGAAGAGACAACGGACTCTTGGAGAGCACAGAATTGGTGGCAGGAGCAGAGACAAGTAATAAAGGGGAGTGCTGCCAGGCAGCACTTATGGGCACCAGCCAGGATGCACTAGGCAGAGAACGGAGAGTGTCCACCTGTGAGTCAGTTAAATGGAGACTGGTGGGGAGAGCTTCCATGAAAACACTACACTGGGGCTTCCCCCCAACACAAAGCTGTGAACTATCCCTTTTCACAAGTTGGCCTGAGGAATTAGCAGGCCAGATGGAGTGGCAGGCGGGTCCTTTTGCAAAGGGACTTCTGGTCCTCCCTGGACTGTTGCAGTGAGTTCAGATCAGTAACAAATCCTCTCCCCAGCAAAACACTTTCACTTCTTAGTTCATTCCTTCGAAAACCAAGAAGAGTAATACGATAACTTCAAAGAAAGAGATACTACTGGATCTTCAGCAAAAATTTATTTTTCTTCTTTAAAACAAGGTACTCAGAGGGGTTTTCATTGCCTTAGCTTCCCATTCTCAAAAATCATGATCTTCAAAGAACTGGGGCGACTGGAGCAGGCTTCCAATTCTGTGTATCTGTGGCTCTGAGATGAGCATTTCAAACTTCCAATCTGAGGATTTGAACTTGTTTTGTAATTTCCAAATCAGAAAGGCAGCATCATGCTTAAGAATGTGCACGCAGGAATGAGAGAGACCCCATTCATATGGTTGGCACTACCACTTGCACACTGGTCCTGGCTGTCCTCACTTTGTGCCAACCTCACAGTATTGTTGCAAGGATTAATCACCATCATTCTGTCAAGGTGTTTTGCAGTGTGCCTGCATGCAGTAAGCACCTAATAAATGTCACCATCATTATCTTTATTCATTGTCTAAAGACAGCAGTGAGGTGGGGGCATTAGCCTCTCATACTCCAAAAAACAAATTTGCTTGTCACATTGAATAGGAGCAAAACTAGAAGGTCTGGGATCCTGCCAACACTTTCCCTGCAGTTTTCAAGTTCTTTTTTTCTAGGACTAGAGGCAGAAAGAATAGGGGAAATGTCATTTGGCAAATAATCTTCCCTCCTCCAGTTTTGTTTTATTATTATTTTCCTTCAGGCATTACATCAAAAAATGGGGAAAATTATTTTACAAAACTTCTTAGCGCAAAAAATGAAAACCACATTTCTCTGCCTGTGGCCTCTGACTTCTCCTAGCAGATGGCTTTGGCAGAACTCCCTGCCTCCACACCAGGATCAGTGCGCTCTCCTCCTTCCATTGATCACTGTAACACACCAGCAACACACCAGCAGCGCTGAGAGCCAAGGCTGAGCAGGGAGGCCAGGGCTAATGCACAGACACAGATTCATTGAAGCTGGAATAAAATATTGCAGTCGCTGGCCATTTTCAACTATGTGTTCTGCAAATTTAAATCAGAGGATTCAAGAAAGGCCATTGAAATGAATTATGAGTCAGTTAAGATGTAATCACTTCGCAGTTTAAAAAAACACATATATTTTATTATTCAACCCTTACAATGACAATATAATGCACCGTTATTATAGTACCTCACTTAAAAAATGAAGGAATTGAGGCTTAGAAAATTTGAACGAGTTGTCCAAAAATACAGAGCAATCAAGGTGCAGGGCAACTACTTGAAACAACTGTTACACAGTGTCTGGGCTTCCAAGAGCTTGGGACTTGTGTTAGAAGGGATCTTAGTTATATCACTCCAAGTTCAACTCCTGACTACTTCGTTCTTAAAAATGCAAAAGATTAGTTATCCTATATGGAACTGCAAGGGAAGGAAGGAAGGAAGGGAGGGAGGGAGGGAATAAGAAAGGAAGGAAAAAAAGAGAAAAAGAGAAGAGAAGAAAATTAAAACAGTAGCACTGTGGCATCTGATGTCTCCACTAAAGAAACATCTGTGTATTCCCTTAAACCATGAGAAAGGATCCAGCTCTTTATCATAAATTATCCGGAAGACATAACATAGGCTTTTCATAGTACAACACACAGAAAACCTTCACTAAAATCCTCTTTAGATACCTCTTCTTCTCCCTGAAGATTTAAATTCAGACAACTGCTAAACAACTCCCCTTCTTCTTTCCATAGAGTCCTGTGACAGCCACTTTACTCTCCCCTTTCTG
Source organism: Balaenoptera physalus (assembly GCF_965194825.1). Lineage (NCBI taxonomy): Eukaryota > Metazoa > Chordata > Mammalia > Artiodactyla > Balaenopteridae > Balaenoptera > Balaenoptera physalus. The sequence goes on along the minus strand of NC_138893.1, from coordinate 69,234,680 downwards.
TCCTGCAGTGGGTCCTCAGAAGTCTGGTCTCCCCACTGTGATTCTCCAGCCAGGAACTGGAGTGAACAAAATTCTCTATCATCTTACATGTAAGGCCCACTGCTCCCTTAAAAAGGGAGAATAAGCAAGAGGAGCTTCATGAAAGAGTAAGTATAGTTGGTCTTGGGGAAAAAAAGGAATTATAAGTAGAATCTAGGAAAGGAGATAAGGCACCAGAAGAGACTGGGGCTGCAGGAGGACTTTTAGTCCCTAACTGAGATAAATGAGCTGAGATGAGGAACACAGAAGGGATGATCGTGCATGTGGCCAGGAAGACATAAAATCATCTAGGAAGATGCATGGGAGGGAGTGGGAAAGGGAGGTTTCCTCCATCACCTACTTCTATATCTTATATTTACTCTAATCAGTGGATGGACGTTATGTCATGTTTGGTAAATGTATTTAAAGTTTAAAGAACATGGTACTAGATATTTGAGCACCCTGGAATGACTCTTTTTGGGGAGCATGGGGACCACAGGCTTTGGGGGGCTTATTGGGGGACCATGGCAATTGGGAAGCTCGGCAACACCCAGTATTCGGACGCCAAGTCAGAGGCCCGCCCCGTTGTACCACAGCTGTCTCTCACGTTAGCTGGGTGATTCTAACATCTCAATTGTTGATGACGTGAAAAACTCAAGGAGGTAAGCCACATACTTGTGGGTTCTTAAACATTTTGATAGTTTGGCTATTGTACAGGCTTTTATTAAACCCAGATCTACAGGCACACATGCAAATAAATAGCTCTGAAAAGAATTTTTCTGAGCATCAAAAGATATTTGGCTTAGCACCTCCTGCCCCTTCATATCCTGGTTGAGGGAGAGGGAGGAGGGGAGGTGATTAGCCTTTCCCTGGTTCATTGAAGGTAATAACTCAGTGCCATTGGGCTCATGGGCTGGGCGGTGGTATCCCTGCCCTCTGAGTCACTCCGATTACGTGATTTTGGAGAGTTTAGCACAAGAGAATCCCTGGTGCCTTCAGTGGTTTCCATGGAACTTCAATAGGTTTTCCACTTCTTGGTTTGATGAATTAGGGGTGGTGAAGTTCTATATTATAGCATAACCCCTCCATTTGCCAGATTTGGAACATTCATTGAGGGGTAAGACTTGATGAATACTTACTGAATGACTGACAGAGTGAATCGTGGATGAATGAGTGAATGGACTAATGCAGGGGGACCTGGGTTCCATTATGATTTCCGCAGTGAGATGTTGGTTGTGGTCGCAGACCTCACAGTTCCCCAAGGAGGAGTACGATCACTTCAGAGCCTTTGCAAGGTGAGCTCGGCCCAAGGTCCTTGGCTAGAACCTATAAATGAACTTCCCGTCCAGCCGTGATGGTGCTTCTCCTTCCGGTTGAGGCCACAGCAGAATATGGCTGATAGGGGAGGGGCAGGATAAGCTGCGGGCATGACCCACCTGGGGAAACTTGGTGGAGACCTTCTGTGCAGAGCCACAGCTTGCTGGAAAGGGCTACACGGAGGAGCACGTCTTCCTATGAATGGAAGGGTTTGGCCCTCCCACTGGGATCCTGCCGTGCGTTCAAGGGTTTAGCAACAAATGCTCCTGAACGGCTGGAGCTGTTCGAGATTTTCTGAGTCTATCTGTGACCAAATTGCGAATCTGACACTTGGATTTGTTAAGGAATAACATATGCCTTTTAAATAATTAATAAAGAATATTATGTTAGAAAAATCCACCCCCATTAAATAAAAGGCCCAGCAGACAACAGCTGAAACGACTTGAATAACCATTTTGAATGCTCATTTCTTTCCCCTGTTGATCTGGCACATTACAACTCTCACCGAAGTTCTTTATGTGCACAGATCTCTCTCTGAGCTCTTTATTTTTTCTCTTTGATGATATTTTGGGGTCAGTACCACACTGCCTTAATTATTACGGGATTAATATTGGGTTAGATGTTTCCTCTCTCTGCTCTTCTTTTGAAGTATCCTGTTTACTCTTGGAAATTTATTCTTCCAAACACATCTCAGGATCAGCTTATCAAGTTTTAAGAAAAACCCTGTTGGGGTTTGGATTGGAATTACACTGAATCAATAGATTGACTTTTAGACAATTGACATCTCAACGGTTTGTTTTGTTTCTATGATCACAGTATATTTCTCTATTTAGTTGGGCCATCTTTAACATCTCTTATGCCACTTAAATCTTCTTATAGAAGCTTACATGCTTCTTGTTAGAATTATTATTAAGTTCTGATACTCTCTACCATTTTCAATGTCAGTGTCTTTAAATTAGACTTTCTATTATTTATTGGTGGTCAATAGATATTTAAAATTTAAATAGAAAATAATAAATAATGTAAATGAATAAATAAATTCTGTGTATCTTTTCTAATAATTTATCTATATGTTCTTTAGGTTTTTGCATATAAAGAATCACATCATCTGGAATTAATGACTGGTTTATTGTCTCCTTGCTAATCTGTCTGCACTGAATTGATCATTTTCTTGCCCTTATTGCACTGTTGTAGAAATCCAATACAATGCTGAGTAGAAGTAGGAATAATGGCAATATTTCTAATGTTTCTTCATTAGTATAGCATTTGCTGTAGTATTTTTACAGATACCTTTTATTAGATTATAAAAGTGCCTTTATACTGGTAGTTTACTAAAAGTTTATAATCATGAACATATATTGAATGTTATCTCAGGGTTTTTCTCAATCTATTGAAATAAATATATATTTTAAAAAGCTATTAATATGGTAAACAAGGTATTTTATACACAAGTCATTTAAAGCCAGGTTTATTATGGTTGGTTGTCTTTTTATACGGTGTGATTCAATTTGCTAATATTTTATTTAAAATTCTTCAATCTGTACTAATGTTAAATGGTAAAGCAATGTTATGTATTTATTTCTTCAAAATGTCAGTGTTTGGTTTTAAAACGAGCTGATATGGATATTTTTTCTTCCCATTTGTTGGAATAGTGATAAAAGATTGAGATGATTTGTACCTGAAAAACTTGGTAGATCTTACTGGTAAAACTATTTAAGCTTATGTTTTTTTTCTTCTTCAGAAGATTTATAACTGATGTTCAATTTTGTTATTCTTTATTTCTCCTAGTGTCCGTTTTGCTAAGTTATTTTTTTATGATTTTTTTTCATTTTTCTCTGTTTTTAAACCTGTTGGCATCTGTCATATTTTCAATCTCTGTTTAAAATGATTTATATCTTCTTTTATGTTCAAAATATTATTTGTTTTAGTTTTCTTTTTTTCCCTTAATCTCACTAGAGATATTTGTTTATTTTTTAGTTTTTTTTTTTGTTTGTTTCTTTGCTTTGTTTTACTTAAGAAACAACTCTTGGCTACATTCTTCTTCTCTATCGTACTTTTTTTTGAGATCATTCTGTTGTCCTTTTCCTAATTTTGTAATTTTCAGCCTTTCTCTTTTTCTTTTATAAGTATTTAAGGGTAAAAATTTTCTTCATAACACTACTCTAAATGCTGATGGTATTATTATTATTATTATTGTCTAATTCTATGGATGTTAAATTTCCATTATAATTTATTACTTAAGTCATAAGCTATTGGTAGTGTTTTTTAAATTCCCAAATATGCGAGTTTAAGTTTAGATAAGTTTAGATATTTGCTCAACTTAATTATTACAATGAACAAATACGAACTGTATAATACATATATCCTGAAATTTTTGATACTCTCTTTATGACCTAGTGCCTGATCAAATTTTGTAATGTTCCTTGTGTGCTTGAGAATAATCTATATTCTCTAAGTGTTGGATACAAATTTAATTGAGTTGTTTACATTTCCAATATCCTTGCTAATTTTTGTCTTCCTGACATATCTATAATCAAGAGAAGTATTTTCAAGTTCCTAATACACTGATGATTTTCAGATCTCCCTGGAATTCTACCAAATTGGCTTTGCATATTCTGAGAGTATTATACTAGGTGTAGACACCTTTAAAATTCTTATATCAACTTGACTCTTGAATATTTTATCACCATGTAGTGACTCTCTGGATGCCTAATAATTATTTATTACCTAAAGCCCACTTTTTGCAGCAGCTTTCTTTTGGTTAGAATTTTCCTGACATACCTCTTACATCCATTGGGCAGAGTCCAGAGAATGGTTGTCTAACCCAGAAGGTAAAAATTTACTTAGGTGCTTCTGAGGATAGAATTTTAATACAAAGAACTGGCTACAAATATGGTGGAGGAAATAGAGTAGCCAAAGGAGAAACGTGAGTTAACCCAAATATTAGCAACTGCATGAGGCCATTTCCAGTCATAAAGCTGGAGAAGCAAATGCAAAATGGGCAGAGCCCACAGTGCCTGTGTGGCTGGCACCACTGCTGTGGGAACCAGAGTGAGCAGGAAGCAGGCGTCGTCTGCACTCCCTGACTCTTGCTGCTGCTGCCACAGCTGGTGCATTGTTTCCGTGATTTCCTTTTTATATAGTTTTATTCCATCCTCTGCATTCCTTAAAATTATATTTTGTATTTAATTTTTTTTCACTTTATTAAAAGGCATGATGCTGTATATAATCTCCCCAGGTTTATTTTCACATTTGTCTATAGCTAAAGTTTATTTATATTGTAGCATGTCTCTTTAGTTTGTTTACGTTTCATTGTGTAAACACACCAGCATTTATTCATGTACTCTCCTATTGATAAGCATTTGGATTGTTTTCAGAATTTCTGTGAGTAGTACCGCTATGAACGTCTTGTGTGAAAGTTTTGTTTAAGAATATATAAACAAGTAAAATTGTGGATATAAGGTAGATGAATATTCAACTTTATTGGTTAATGAACAATTGTTTTCCAAAGTGGTTTCACCAGTTTACAAGCCATCATGATTCCATAGGTAGATGGTTAGACAGATAGATAAGATAGATACTATTTGACAGTGCTCTAAATATTATTAATAAGGTAAAACCATAAGTTTTAAAACACAAACAGTAGGTGCGTATAGCCTTGCCTAAGATCGCAACCAGACTTGCTGCATAGGAAAATTTGGCCCTTCCTCCTCCAAAGGGAGAGTGGAAATTCTGAAGCTGGAACAATTGCTTTTATGTGGTAGGACGTTCAGGTCAACTGCTTAATGATTCTTTTAAAAAATTATGTTTATTAAGGTATAACTTACATACACTAAAAATCAGTCTTTTTAGGTATAGTTCTATAAGTTTTGACAAATATTTACAGTTGAGTAATCACTACCACAAAGTATAGAACAGTTCATCATTCCAAAAAGTTTCCTTGTGCCTCTTTGTAATTAACCCCACCCCCCCGTCCATAGCCCCTGGCAACAATTAACCTGATTTTAATCCCTATAGTTTTAACTTTTCCAGAAAGTCAGAAAGAAATCATGCAGTATAAAGCCTTTGTATTTAGCTTCTTCCAGTTATTATTCAATATAATGCTTTTGAGACACATTTACGTTGTTGTATGTATCAATAGTTCATTTTACTGCTGAGAAGTATTCTGTATATGAATGAACAACAATTCATTTTTCCATTCACCTGTAGAAAGACATTAGCATGTTGTTTACAGTTTTTAGTGATTGTGAATTAAGCTGCAATGAATGTTTGCATACAGGTCTTTGAGTGAGATTTGTTTTCATTTATCTTGGGTAAATATCAAAGTGTGGAATTGCTGGATTTTATGGTAAATCTCTATTTAACTTTATAAAAAACTTCCAAACTGTTTTCTAATATAATTTTATAATTTTGTACTCTACCCAAAATACATGAACATTCCAGTTGTTCTGTATCTTTTCTGTCAGTCTTTCTAATTTTACTCAGGTAGGTATGTAAAGGTATCTTATTATGGTTTCACTTTGCATTTCCCTAATGTCTAATGATGTTGAGCATCTCATCAGATGCTTCTTTGCCATGTATATCTCTTCTTTAGAGAAGTGCCTGTATAAATCTCTTCATTTTTTAATTGAACTGTTTGTCTTCTTACTGAATTTTAAGTTTTTTTTTTTTTTTTTTTGTATAGTCAAGCTACAAGTCCTTTATCATGTTTGCTTTGCAAATATTTTCTGCTAGTCTGTGGCTTGTCTTTTCATTTTCTTAACAATGTTTTTTAATGAGCCAAGTTGGAAGATACATTACCTAGTTTCAAGGCTTACTGTAAAGCTCAAGTAATCGAGACAATGTAGAATTGGTATAAGATGAACACATAGATTGATAAAACAGGATAGAGTGTCAATTGATTTTCAACCAAAAATTCAGAGTAATTAATTGAGAAATGATAGTATTTTCAACAAATGATGCTAGAATAAAAGGCCAACTTTGTGAAAAAAAACAAATGAAACAAAACAAAGCCTTTACTTCATCCCTTGCACCACACATAGAAATCAATTTGAAATGGACCATAGACCTAAAGATAAAACCTAAAATGCAAAATTCTAGAAATAAAACATAGGAGAACATTTTTGTTATTTTGAGTTAGGCAAAAATTCCTTAGATAGAACACAGAAGTACAAACTATAAAAGAAAAAATAAATTGGGCTTAATATTCAAATTTTCCATTCAATGACTTTAACCTTCAAAGTACCATATGAAATAGAGAGGATAAATATTATCATCTCTTTTTTACAGATGAAGAAATTGAAATACAGAGAAGTTTAGATCACAAAGCTGGGAAGTGGTAAAGAAAGTGATCAGATATGGGTGTTGGCTCCACGGGCAGGCTTTTGCCTCTCCATGAAGGCAGAAATCTACCTACCTGTATTCAGTCCAAATGCAAACATAAGTAGATTTTATTAACTGTGCCACGACTCTGTCAAAGATAACTGAAAACTGGATTTGTGTTTATACATATAGGATCCTTATCTATTGTGTGTATATTGACAGATATCTGTGCAGCTATTTAATCTCACGGGCTTTTGGCTTGACTGGTGTGAGGTCACCCCAAAATGGACTTTTCCCAATGAATCTCCAAACTGATCTGATAGGAAACAGCAATTGCCAACTAATCTGTGGCTTCCAGGCAGTACAAAACCTGACATCAGCAAGGGCTTGGCATTGCCGACTTTGCTCTAGGGCTTTGGTGACCACACTGACAAGAACTCAACACCCACAATTCACCCAAGTTGTATACTCTCAGATATAGATATGCAAGATGACTTATGTTACATGGACCTACATCCCCTATGACTTTCTCTCTTCCCTGATGCCTGGTGTTCTGCTTGATTCTGAAAGCAGTATCTGACAAAATTCCACCAACAGAGATCACCACGAAGTGGACTGGAAACCATGCCAAAGCTCAATATGGAGGCTTTTATCAAATTGTCCACTGAAAACTGAGTTGGCAGGGCAGAGGCAGAGTGGTGATATGCTGAATCCAGCGTGGAAGCTCTCAGGGAGTTGAGAACAAGGGTAGAAATCAACACAAGAAATCATCTATCATTTGCAAGAAGATTGGATCTCTTCCATGCATACTTTCCTTTTTCTTTTTATTTCTTTTTTTAAAAAAATAGATTTACATTTTTTGAAGTGGAATACTCAATGTAGACTTAGAGTCAAATAGTTGATGGCTGATGAAAAAAAAAAAGCTTACCTTTCTCTAATGCAGATACACATCAAACAATTACCCTTTCTTACCATTCTATGCCAAAATTTCTGTTTAAGTTCTATGATTAAAAAAGAAAGTATTATATACAGTCTACCAAGGGATAGATTCCTGAATTTAGTTGTCATATTAAAGTAACAGTGATTAAAACAGCCTTTCAATTCTAAATTCTATTTGGTACTGTGTCCAGCACAAAAGTATCTTCTCTATTGAAAAAATCAAATCAAATCTACCAAACAAGAGCACTTATCCTCAACATGGTTTGGCTTGAATCAGGCATCTGCCCCTGGATCAGTCGGGTAGAAAAGAAGAGCTGGATCACATTCACGGGACAAGGTCCCAGTGTGTCATGATGCTCTTTAGACAAGGAGAACTCATTGCCTTCCAAGCTGTCACTTTGTTAGTTATTTACTATGTCTCATTGCCCACCCCTAACCTGTACCTTCAGCTTCTACTACACTAAACTTCCTTTGAATCCTGGCTATGTCTTGTTCTTTTGCATCATCAATCTCTTGAATATACTCTTTACCCTAAATGCATCTGCCTGGGAGACGCCAATTCCTCTTTTTAGAGATAGCTTAACCATCATCTTCTCTAAAAAGACTTCCCAGATTTTCTCCATCATACTGTCATCTAGGACTGAACCAAGTTCTTCTCCCTGAGCATCCTGAGTGGCATTTGCTTGCTTTTCTTGTGGTGTTGCATTACACAGTATTGCAATAGCTGGGCCTCTGCTCTGTTCATTCATGCCTTTCCAACTCCTTGGAAATCATTAGGCAAAAGCGAATTTTTTTTTTGAGTGAATAATGAAATCAATCAACCAATTAATTACTTATTTTAGGCTTGGCATCAAAGTTTACTTGTTTCTTGTTTATGCCCCAATCCTAGTACTCTAAGCGGAATTTGTGTTACTTTGTAATTGACATGATTTGTCTTTCAACCGACACAATGTGACACAAATGTTGCTATGTATTGAAAGTATTTAACTAAGGACAAAAGTAAAATCAGAAATATTTTCAAAGAAAGAGGTCATTTTAATAGCCCAAACTTTTATAGAGCATTCTACATCCCAGGAATGGTCCTAAGAATACTACCTGTATTAAATCATTAAATCCTTATACGAACCCTATGGTGTGGGGCTATTATTATCTCAACTTTACAGATGAGGAATCTGAGCTACAGAGAAGTTAAGTAACTTGCTAGAAAGTGGTGGCATTAGGATCAGATAGATGTGCACAATCTTGTTTCTGGTGCTGTGCTCTTAACCAAGAAGGTTGTCAGCCTCTGTCAGAGATATCAAGAGCCTCAGGTAACATAGTTTATGTGTTTAAGCATTGCACTTAGCTCATATTTCTTAGAATCCCCATGGAATAAAGTCAAACATATAAAGGAAGGATTGGGGCTGGATTCCTGGGCGTATAACCTGTGCAGTTGTATAAGGCTCTGAGCTCAGGAATTGGAATGCTCTGCTGTTGCCATCTTGAAATTTTAAATAATTTTTTAACGAAGGGGTCTTGTGTTTTTATTTTGCACTAGACCCTGCAAATTAAGTTGGAAATGTTAAAAAAATTTCCAAAGAAGCGCTTGTGAAATATATGGGTATTTATTTTATAAATTGTGTGTAATAATGACTAAACATTTTTTCCAGAGAATGAAAAAGTGAACTCTTTCAAATAATTTTAATCAGTTTAGACATCCAAATTGTAATACTGGATAAGATAATCAAGATGACTCCCTTTTGAATGCAAGCATCCCTTGGGACTAATTTCCTAAAAATATGTTTTCCAAAAGATGTCTAAAAGAATACTCAGCCTTTCCTTTTCTGGCCATACTGTTAGAGGGCAGAGGGGGCAGATACAGGGTCCAGGGAATGCAAATGAGCGGCATGGGGGTAGATGTGGGAAAGCATGAGAGATAAGGCTGAAAAGGAAAGCCAAACAGGGCAGTGAGGGGAGCTTGGGTTGATGAGGTCCTTGAAAGGGGTATTGGAGAAAACGACTGAGGATTCCTAAAGACACTGTAGTGAAAAATAAGCTGCATCTATGACTGACTGGCTATGAGCCAGAGGGAAAGTTGGATAACTCTGGGATCTCAGACCGAAGCAACGTGGAAATATGACAGTACCTTGAAAAGTGATGGAATAATTCTATTATAGTCAACCTTGTATGTCTTTCCTCTTTTGTCAAATTGTAAGTCCCCTGAAGGCAGGTTCTGTTTCATCTGTGCAGTTCCCACATGCTTAACACGGTGCACCAAACAGAGTATAAATGAATCATGCTTTTTCATAGTTCACAAAGTGTGGTGATGGCCTCTTCAGTTAGGCTGTGAACAACTATGATCAGTGACGTCAGTGAGGCTTGAGAAGCATTGTGTGGATACAATGGTATGGACCATATGGATAAATCAAAACTATGTTGGAGACTCTTTCATCTCATGGAAATCCTGTTTATTTCATTGCATAAAGGTCTTTTACTACTGAATAAGAAACACTTCAAATGTAAATAGGCTGACGGAGGTATCCGGAAAGGTAAGACACAGGAAAAGACTAAACTCTTCAAAAGAATTATTGAATCACTGCCCCTTCATTTCCCTCTGGTGCTGTTCTTACAAATCCAGATTAGAGATTTTACCCACCACAATGAATTTCTCATGGTTTGATGCTATTTACAGCAATGTTTTGGAACACCAAATATACATAAGTTAATCGTAATCCTAATTCCACAGCATTTATGCCAGTTATTAAGACATTGTCTCTCTGCTCTGAACCTACCTTCCTATACCTGGCTTTGTGATGATGAGGCTGGACTCTGAAACTCCATTTCTTTGGGCCAGCCGCTCCCTGTTAAACTCTGCCACTAGATGGAGCTAGAGGAAGACCCCCAAGGCTAGAAGAGAAGGGACTTTTTCCTATTTGTTTCCTTTCCTTTAAAGGTCACCCCAGCCTCACTTCTGGTGAAGAGCAACAATATATTCCAAATTAAAAATTTGATGGACACATACGGAACACACTGTACCCAGTAATTATAGAACAAACATCCTGCTCAAGAGCACATGGTATGTATATGTGTGTATATATATATATATATATATATATATATATATATATACACACACACATATATATATATATATTTTAATTGACCAAGTATCAAGCTTTAGAGCAAGCTCCAACAAATTCCAAAGAATCTGTAACATGCAGAAAAAAATTTCCTCACCATGATGTAAGGTAACTAAAACCAGCTTCATATATTTTGGAATAACAATAATAAAGAAACCACCCAAATTAAAACAAAAAACAAACAAACAAACAAAAACCACTCCTCTGACTACCTCATGCACCAAAGGAGACATGGGAAATTTTTTTTAAATGCTTAAAATTTAGTAAAAATGAAAATACAACCTATCTAAACTTACAGTATTTAGCTAAAACATTGCATTTTTATTTACATTAGAAAGGGAAAAAAGCTTACATTATTGAGCTAAGTTAAAAGAAAAAGAAGTTAGCACAAGATTAGCAGAATAAACCAAAAGATGACAGAAGAAAGGAAATAATAAAGTAAGAGCAGATATTAATGACAGAGAAAGCAAATATACAATAGAGATCATTAGTCAGGTCAAGGTTGTTTTTTCTTGAAAGAAACCAATGAAATGAGCAAACTTCTGGTGTGACTGATTAATATGACATAAGGAAGAGAGAATGAAAAGGCACAAATGAAAACTCTTTAGAATAAAAAGAGGGACATTAGAGATTGAAAAGATAAGACACTGTTATGTACTTTATGTCTTGTTTTAGTGTAAACATCTTAACTTGCCATCAGTGGAGTCCCCTATCACTCAATCTATTTCACTTAATATATAATTTTTGAACACCTCCTCTCTCCGAGGCACTCTTCTATACTCTGGGGATTCAGTGGTAAAAAAGTCAGATAAGTCCCTATTCTTATGGACTGTATATGTCAATAGCAGGGGGAGACAGAGAAATAAGATTCTTTTGGAAAGTGGTGGGACTGTGAAAACATCAAACAGAGTGATGGCATTGTAGGGGTGGCAGACCAGCTTCACACCGGGTAGTCAGCAAAGCCCCTTACTGATGGAGATGTGTGCTAGGGTATAATGGGTGAAAACAAGCCAGCTGTGAAAATATCTGAGGGAAGAATATTCTACACCAGTGCTGTCCAACAGAACGTTCTGATGATGGAAATAGTCTATATCTGTGCTGTCCAATATGGTAGCCACGAACCACATGTGGCTGTTGAGTGTGACTAAAGAGCTGAATATTTAACTTAATTTAAAATTTAATTAATTTTAATTAAAATGGCCGTGTGTGTGCCAATAAGAACAAAAACATCTAAATTTAAAAAATCAAATTCATAGAGAAACATGTTTACTAAGCCACTCATGAATACGATAAAAAGGTTTAAATTAAATGTTTACTTAAAAATCTTCTCATGAAGAAAAGAGGAAAGTAAATTTTAATTCCAGTCTTACACAGAATGTTCCAGAGAAGTAAATAAAGAGGAAATACTTCTCAAATTTCCTTGATAACAAAGCTGGACACACGAACCATATAAGGTGAAGGGATTTTACAGACCAATTTCCCTTGTGAACATAAAAACAAAAGTCTTAGATATAATATTAGCAAAATATATCTGGTTTTATATATTTGACTTTGATAGCATCAGGCAAATATTTTGCATAATTATAAAAAAGAATTATATTCGGCCAAAGGCAATGAAGATAATATGATTTGAATTTTCCAATTAGTGCTGTGTGGAGAATAGTTTTGAAGGGACCAGAATGAAATCAGAGGAGCTGATGAAAGACAGTGGTGAAACTGAGTTCCTGTCTGGATATGTTGTGTTTGAGGGACCTGAGAGACACCACTTGGGAGAAGTCAAATGAACAGGAGGTACTGAGTCAGGTCTGAGTACGGGCACAGTCCCGTGGAGATCTACACTGGATGCGGTGGGTCTGTGGGAGAGGAGCTGCAGGAAAACACTGCCTCCCTGCTGTGCGTTATGCCCAGTGCTCTTCCAGAACCCAGGACTGAGAGACCAGGAGGGTGGAAGAAACACAGTAATTAGGGCAACGCAAAGTCCTACATGCCTTTCTCAACTTTGGCAGATCTGGTGGAAGGCATTTCCAGCTTGTCACAGTTTATATTTTCTTTCTCTCCCCAGCAGAACACAGTTAGGAAAGAGCACCACATGTTTGAACTGGATGTAAATCAGAAGGAAGGTGGTTCACAGGAGATTTCGGTCCAAATAATAGGTCAGACCTTTTCAAGCTCCATAAAAAAGAGTCATAAAGATCAGTATCTAAAAAAACCTGAATTCCATTATCCACTAAAGGAAATTTGAAATCACCCAGGGCCCCTGTCCGCTTCATTTTATTGGGGGACAGGTGGGAAGAGAAGTGTATCATATCTCATTCCTTCAGTAGGTTTTAGAATCCAAGAATCATAGGATCTCATAGCTAAAGGGTATGTTTGAGGTCAATTTACCTGACCTCCCTTCAAAAACTTGAAATAAATCTTCACCAGCAACATTGCAAGAAAGAATTCCTTCATTGCCCCTAGGACAAGCTAATGTTCTGGGACCACTTTGGAGACATGGAAGAAGTGGAATGGTCCCTCAGAGTAGCAGTGGGAATAATGCACTGCATGCATGCCAATGAGGAAAAAATGATCTCAGCAATAATGCCCTTCCAGTGTAAGCTGGGTTACATGTGCGTTTGGCAAAGAAAATAAAAGACTGCAAATTAAGAAAAAGGAGTCTAAAGCAGAAAAACAGAAATTGAAGGGTGGTTATCATCATACTTTACCCCTTCTGTCTACATCAGTAAGAGGAACCTCTGCAGATAGCACATCATATATATTAACACAAACCTATTGAATACTTACACATTTAATCCTCTACAAACCATCATTAAACCCATATTGCATCTGATACCCAGAAGAGGTAAATAGCTTGCCCAAGTTCACACCTTTAGTAGGCAGAAGAGTGTAGAAACCAAACACAGTGTTTCTGTGGCATATTTTCTTCCAGAAGAGGAGCTCACTTATTATTGAGAATGCATTTTAAATTATTTTTATTGTGGTAAAATATATATAATCTAAAATTTGCCATTTTAACCACTTTTAATTATATAATTCAGAGGCTTTAATTACATTCACAGTGTTTTACAACTAGCACCACTACATATTCCCCTAATTGTTTATCACCCCAAACCCAAAAGTCTGTAACTATGAAGCAGTAATTCCCCCCTCCCCTCCTCTACTCAGCCCATGATAACCTCTAATCTACTTTCTGTCTGTATAAATTTGCTTATTTCATATGGAGGGAATCATACAATATTTGTCCTTTAAATCTGGCTTATTTCAATTGGCATCACGTTTCAAAGTTCATCCATATATCACATGTATCAGAACTTCATTCAGTTTTTATGGCTGAATAATATTCCATTGCATGTATATATCACATTATATTTATTGATTTATCTCTTAATGGCCACTTGGGTTGCTTCCACCTTTTGGATATTGCAAATAATGCTGTAATAAATATTGGTGTACAAGCATCTGTTTGAGTCCTGTTTCAGTTCTTTTGGGTATATTCCTAGAAGTGAATTTGCTTGTTCATAGAGAAATACTGTTTATTTTTTTTGAAGAACCACTAAACTGTTTCCCATGGTGGCTGCACCATTTTACAGTCCCATCAGCAGTGTATAGGTGTTACAATTTCTCCAAATCCACTTGTTATTTTCTGGGCTTTTTTTAAATAGCCATTTTACTAGGTGTGATGAGGCATTTCATTGTGGTTTTGATTTGCACTTCCCTAGACCAATGGCACTGAATATCTTTTCATGTGCTTGTTGGCCATTTTTATATCTTCTTTGGAGAAATATCTATTAATGTCATCTGCCCATTTTAAAATTGGGGTTTTTTTTTTCTATTTGTTGTTGAGTTGTAGGAGTTCTTCAGATATTTTGGATATTAACCACTTATCAGATGTATGATTATAAATATTTTTCCTATTCCATGAGTTTCCTTTTCACTCTGTTGATAGTGTCCTTTGATGCACAAAAGTTTTTAATTTTGAGGAAGTCCAGCTTATCTAATTTTTCTTTTGTTGCCTGTGTTTTTGTTGTCATATCCAAGAAATCATTGCTAAATTCAACTTCATAAATTGTTTTCCCTATGTTCTCTAAGAGTGTTACAGTTTTAGCTCTTATGTTTAGGTCTTTGATCCATTTTGAGTTAATTGTTTATATGGTATAAGGTAAGAATCCAACTCTATTTTTGTATATGTATATATTCAGTTTTCCCAGCACCATTGGTTGAAAAGACTGTCCTTTCTCCATTGTATGGGCTTGGCATCCTTGTTGAAAAGTATTTGACCATGTGTGTAAGGATTTATTTCTATGCTATCTAATCTATTCTATTGGTTTATATATCTGTCTTTATGCCATTACTTTATGCCACTGTTTTAATTACTCTAACTTTGTACTACATTTGGAAATTAGAAAGTATGAGACCTCCAAATTTGTTCTTGTTTTTCAAGATTGCGTTGGCTATTCAGGGTCCCTTGAGATTTCATATGAATTATAGGATGGATTTTTCTATTTAAGTAAAAAATATCATTGGGGTTTTGATAGAGATTGCATTGAATCTGTAGATCACTTTGTGTATCATTGATATCTTAATAATACCAGGTTTTCCAATCCATGAACGTAGGATGTCGTTCTATTTATTTGTGTCATAGATAATTATCCACAGAATAATATTAACAGTGAGGATGAATATTAATGAGAAAAAAAATCACACAATTACAAGATGACCCAGTGGCACAACTAGGAATAGATTATGAAAAATGAGATAGTCACACTTCATAAGAGAATAAATAGGGGAATTCCTGGAAAAGACATGTGTATACTCACAAAAGTTACTTTTTAAATTATTAATAAAACTGACAGCCTCTCAAAAATGAAAGATTAAATATAGTGTGTACAAACATTTTATTTGTAATAGATTTTTCCTGAATTTGTATGTAAAAACTATGATTTTGACCTTTTGTTTCTTCATCTATACAATAGGGGAGTGTTGGAAAAAACTAATCATACCAGATTATCTCTTTCTTCCTTTTCTCTCTAATAAGTTTATTATTCTACTTCCTTCCAACTCTAAATTCTACTTCCAACCATTCCCTGCCAATTTTTTCCAAAGAAGCTTTAAATTTCCAAATTCAAATACACAGGGATGAGGAGGTCTTAACAATTTGTTGCCAATTTCTGAGATAAAAGGAATAAGCTATGTCCTAATTATCATCTCTCATTCTTCCCACATTTCTAATGACCAACCCTTCCTCCTCGGACAGTATCTGAGGGCATCTCTCTTTAACACACTTTTCTAGAGGGACCTGGTGTCTTTCCACAGTCAGCTGAGGACAAAACTTAGCCAGGCAATGGAGTATATGACTCATGCAGATGGAGGCAAGGCTGAGAGTTCAGGACCAGTCCACTGTCAGTGAGTCACAGATGGCCAGCACTGAAGGAAAGGAGCAGCTGTGTTATGAGGTGAGCAGAGACAAGTAAGCATCCCAACACATCCATCCATGGTGCATGTGCACATCTGGTACTGATTCCCTCATTTCCCTTTCCAGGGAGAGGTGTGTGTGTGTGTGTGTGTGTGTGTGTGTGTGTGTGTGTGTGTGTAAGAGCAATCTAAGCAGGTGAGAACTTCCAGCAAGCAGGCCACAGAGGAGAGATGTGGGGTAACAGGGACAGGCATAGTGGTGAAAGTTAAGCGGAGGCTGCTAGTAAAAATGCTCTTCCACGACCGCTGCTGGAGGAGGAGGGCAGCGCGTGCCTTTTCTTTTTGCCTTTCACAAGCAATGCGTTTACTTTTCAAAAGAGTTTGAGGGGTTGAACTTCCAGCCCTAATTTGTTCAGATAGGTGAATCTGCCTCGATTTAGAGCTCAATTACCCCCTCTTGAGATTCTCAAATTTTGCCTCTTCCTCATGGTCCTTTTTGAGGACCTAATATCTATAGTATTTCATCTCTGATTTGTTCTTGGCCAAGCCTCATTCCCCTCTTGCCATGTGCTTCTTGAGTCTGTATACACGGTCACCTCCCTCACTCCCCGTCTTCTCCCCCTCTCGCCCTTTGTCCCGCCTCTCCGCCCAGGTCCCCCTAACTATTGACTAGTCCACAGGTCACTATCCAGCATCTCTGGAGACCCCTGCTTACTCTCCTCTCGCTCACCCTCACCGTTCTCATGGCTGTCTCAGGGTTTTGTGTTCAGGGCTCAGCTGAAGGTACACTTTGGTCTTAAGGGAGAGGAGGATGTTGTGCCACTGGCTGTGGTTCAGTTTTTCAGACGATCCTGCGCGGGAGTTTATCGGCTTACATGTTACTAACTGTACAGCCTTGAGTGTGTATTGCCCTCTAGAATTTCTCAGCGAGGCATTGTTGTGCTTTGGGACAGCGTCTGAGCATTCCTGGGTTTCGTTATAAGAAAATAGCAAATATCAAAATCATCAAAATATCACCTGATTCCTAATGGGAATAGCATCTGTTTGAGGGAGGTCATCTTTTATTGGGTGTGAAAGGAAAAAGCAAGGAAAGGCTGGCACTGAGTAGGAGCCATACAATCCCAGGCTGACCCTGTTTTTTCTACTCCATCTGTCAACGCTCACCATGAGTTCTATACCATTGCCTTTGAACTTTCCATTCACCTATGGATCTTGGCCCTTACTAGATTATGAGCATAATATGTATCATTATTATATGAATAATACGTATTATTCCTAATGTCAGAAAACATAGGACTGATTGATGACTTGGCCATGCAACATTCATGTTAACTGTGGACACGTCACTTCCAGTCTGTTGGCCTCATTTTCCACACCTGCAAAAATGTGAATACTAGATAGAGCCTGGGGGTTCCTGAGTGTTCCTTTAATATGTATCTTTCTATGAATCAAAGTTCTAGGATGTAACCTAGAAAGCATCTTTTTCTTTTGAACATATTCCCATAGTTTGATGGTGCTGACATAGGATATGCCTGCTATTTTGTTAAAGAAATAACAACTTTAAGCAAGTAACACATTCATAAATCCGTACTGAAAATGCAATAAATAATAGTCCTGGGAAGAAGTAACCCATTATTCTCAGAGTTCCCAGGGCCCAAAGGAAGGGCACACAACCAACTGGTCCAGAGCCCCCATCTATACACAGAGGCTCTGTCTTCACCCCACAAACAAAGTTGAAATGCCCCATAAAGATGGTCACCCAGGCACATCCAGCCCTGCCTCTGGCTTCAAGCCCTAGGAAAGTCATAAAAGAGGAAAATAGAGGTGAAGGGTAAGTAGTAAAAATATACATTTATAAATATTGTTTAAATTTTTGTGAAAATATTCAATATATTTTATAATCAGCTAAATATATATATATAATCTGAATAAAATGAGAGAGTCAAATGGATCTCCATTCCTCCCTCTTTCCTTCCCTCAAGACTTCTCTCCCTCTCTCCCTCCTTTCCTCTTTCTTTCTCTCCTAAGGTGCACCAAGATAGCACCCCCTTTAGCACATCTTCTAGTGAGCTCTGATGAGTTTTTCTTTACTGGGATATGGGTCAGGTGATGTTTGGATTGGGACCTGCAGTCATCACCCCTAGGAGGTAAGGTAGGACCCTTGGCTCTCTGCTCTCACTAGTCACCCTCTAACACAGCCTCTGCAAGATCTGACCCACCTTCTAACCCACCTCTGCGAAGTGACCATGAAACTAATCTTAACCCACCTTCTCACTTACCCTCCAATGCCTCTTCTGCAGTGGATTATAGGACAACACCCCTCGGATGACATTTTACCCTTCACACTCAACATGCCCAAACTGGCTGGAATCTATCTTCTTCCAGCTCTCCAACATCTATGAGATCTGGCTCTATCTTCCCTTAGCAACATCTCCCACATTTGGTCCTTATTCTTTATGCAGACCACCACCTCCAGGGTCACATAATGGGGAAGGGATCTCAAGAGCTACTTGGCCTCGTCCTCTGCTGTCATACCCCACAGGTGCTCCAGCAGCCCAAGGAGCAGGGAAGACGTGCTCCACTGCTGAGAGCTCAAGGCGGTATGTGTTGGCTTGAGACACCACCAGCCTCCGTGGTTTTTACACATTCCTCCTTCTGAGCCTCATAGAACAAATAGGACCTCTCCTCCACGTGACAGCCCTGACAAATTTAAAGCACGTCCTGCCATCTCTGACACCATTCAAGTCTGCTTACGGCATTGTTTACACCTTCCTTCCCAGGTCAGCCCCTCTGCACACACTCTCCAGGTGAAGGCCCTGATTCGGGTGTGGCCCGTGGGTATATAGCCCCGGGAGGCAGTCCCCTTCCTGAACATTCCAGGGTCCCTCCCCAGAGGCCTGAGGGCTGCAGTTACCAAGTTGATCTCCTCTGGGAAGCAGGTGCATGGGCAACAAAAATGCTTTAGCTCTCAATGGCATTCGACAGCAACCTGGATCACTACTGAGAGGGCCCAAGTTTTCCATTTTCATAATTTTAAATCTTTCTCTGGAGGCCAGTAATATTAACTGAGAATTATCTGAGAATTCCACAGCATAGCCAGGGTTTCATTTTCAAGTAGAGTAACCAAAAAAAAAAATCACTATATGATCCCATGATACCTGTGACCGTTAATTTTTTTTTTTTTTTTTTTTTCCTGTGCGAGGGCTTCCTCTAGTTGCTGCGAGCGGGGGCCACTCTTCATCGCGGTGCGTGGACCTCTCACTGTCGCGGCCTCTCTTGTTGCGGAGCACAGGCTCCAGACGCGCAGGCTCAGTAGTTGTGGTTCACGGGCCCAGTTGCTCCGCGGCATGTGGGATTTTCCCAGACCAGGGCTCAAACCTGTGTCCCCTGCATTGGCAGGCAGATTCTCAACCACTGCGCCACCAGGGAAGACCGTGACCGTTAATTTTATGTGCTAAATTTTATAGGCCACAGTACCCTGATATTTGGTCCAACACCAGTCGGGATGTTGCTGTGAAGGTACTTTTTAGATGAGATTAACATTTAAATCAGTAGACTTTGAGTTAAGCAGCTCACCCTCCATAAGGGGTGGGGATTGGGGGAGGGCTCATCCAATCAGTTGAAGGCTTTAAGAGAAAAGACTGACTTCCCAAGGAAGAGGGGATTCTGCCTCCAGACTGCCTTTGGACTCAAGTTTCAACATCACCTCTTTCCTGGGTCCCCAGCCTGATAGCCTGCCCTGCAGATTTTGGACTTGCCAGCCTCCACAATCACATGAGCTAATTCCTTAAAATAAATCAATCTCTCTCTCTCTCTCTGTCTCTCTCATCTCTCTCTCTCTCTCTGTGTCTTGCTGCCTCTGTCTCTGTCTGTCTCTCTAGGTAGTTATATGGATAGATATATATATGTATTTATATATCTCTATATCTATCCAGATTACCGCTTCTGTATCTGGAGAATCCTGACTAATATACTACCCTTAAGAGATCTTTTGAATTACACTTAAGAAGTATATGCTCATTTTTTCCCCTTTTTAACTTGATGCATTATAAAATAACCTCTTGTGATTAATTGTATACTGCTCCCCTCAAATATTAGCACTTTCCCTCATCTTTTTTGCTCTCTTCAACCCTGTAAAACAACTGAAGCTCAAATACAAATGCTACCAGGGACTCATTACATATTCTCAACAGCTCATTAGACATCCACCCTTCCACCCTTCTTTGTACCTATGACAGGTGTACATATCTCACACATTTTAAAGGGAAATAAAGACATGATTTTTTTCCCCAGAAACACATAATCTATACACACAAGAAGCCGCATATTGAGGTGAAGGATGGGAGAGTATGAAATAAAATAAAACCGGACAGGTTAAAAATGCTTCTTGGCACATGTTTCAAAGAAATCTAAGGGGGTTTTGTTCATTTCACTCTATGGAATGTATTCATTCCTTTAATTAATAAAGATTAGCTGAGTGTCCTGCATGGAAAGCTCTGCACTGCAGGTCCTAGTAGGCTCTAACAGCATGATCTGGACCCAGGAACCGTGTTCATGGCTTAGAGTCCATGGCATGTGCATGATCTACACATAAACAACCAGGCTGCAACAGGGACTGGAAACAGGAGAAAACTATAGAACAGAGTGTATGGTGTGAGACATCCCTATGGGTGCTGTATAGAGGGATGGAGATGGAGTGGAAAAGTTCATTCTAGAAGGAACAGCCAATAGGTACACGAGCCCAAAGCCCAGGGAGTATGGAAAGAGCAGGGAGTAATAATAAGAGTTGTCTGGATGTAGCATAAAAGTCATGCTGGGAGAAGTAGTAAAACACAGGTGGGGAATGACTGAGACCAGGCACAGCCTAGTGGTGCACCACTGAGGCATTTGGCCCTAGAACTATCCTCATGGATTATAGAAGTTCGACTTGGCCACTTTCTTCTGCAATTGCCCATAAGAGTTTCCAGTTTCAACTGGTATCTGGTAAGAAGTGCTTGAAACAACCTCTTCCAATTCCCCAACAAAATGCCCATGAAAACAAATTATAAAATAATAAAAACTCACATAATTCAAGATGAAAAGACAGTCAACTGACTGCCAGAACCTGTGGGAAATTTTTCCCCAAACAAGTCGATGTGATGAGATCCGGCAGCATATTTGTCAGCCTGTTCTTTTTTGCATTTAGAAACAAAGCAAACTCTTTTCCAGAAGAGGAAAGATGGAACCTTCTCTCACTGTTATCTACTCAGAAACTTAAGAAGAATGGTACCCACAAGAAAACTGAACATCAAAACTGCTATTGAATTTTGAATCAGTCAGAGGGTCATTCCCCCCCACCCCGTTAGCACATGCATCGTCTTTATCTAGTCCTCTAAGTCCAGTTGGAGCTCCTCAAACTCCCAGGGGCTGAGGGATGGGGAATCAGGACAGGTCACACTACATCCTGAGAAATAAAGCCTCTACCATTTCTTATTCTACATCAGTGGCTCCAGTGCTTGACCCTCTCCCCTCCTTTGTTAAGCACCCAGTTGTGCTGCGTGGAATCTGGCTTTCTCTACCTTTCACTACCTCCTGCCCCCGCCCCCTCCCGCCGTGTGGGACTTGTGCAAATAACTGTGGGAGAATCAGACTGTTCAACTCAACTTTGACTTTCAGTCAACTTTCATTCCATCCTAAAGCCAGAGAGAGCTATGGTCTTGAGGGATATGACTTTAAGAGGTGTTGACTGCTAACTCTGGATGAGATGGGGAGCTGGTCCCTGTACCAATTCTGGGGGCAGGGTACCCCCTCAGATCTTCATTTCTCTGACAGCCTTTCAAGTTTTGGTGCCTGAATGGGGAGACAAAGTCTGAGACTGTTACTTTCACGGGGAGGCACTACAAACAAATAGCAAGGAATAAATCCAAGTTTAAAAATAAACAGTCTTCACAGATAACTCTTCAGGGCTACCTCTTGGTGAGTTAGCTGAGTGACAGATCCCCCAGCCGCCTACAGCCAACAGAATGCCTATCAGCCTCACTAATTGTTCAGATGGAGATAGAACACATCTCCTTCCAGAATGGACCTGCCCCGCTGACCTTCGAGCTTACTTTATCATCTAGTTTGTGTTTATCTAATCTTTCCCTCCCCCATCCCTTGGAAGACAGTTCCAAACCCAAGCTCCCAGCCAGCACGTGGGACTGTGTTAGTATCTGCTCTCTTCCTGTGGCTGCTTGGGGCCGCGTGCACCCCATCACCACTATCGCCTGCATCTCCTTAACTACAGCTCAGATAAATGTCATCTTGGGGAGCAGAAGCCCTTGCAGAAGTCAGCAGGGGCCATAAAGGGGCAGATTCCTCCCACTCAAGTCACATACCACTGCGTTCAGTTCAGGCCAAGCCATTGGTAAGTCGTCAAAAGGTATCACTACCTCTTATTTGGATGGGCCCTCATTAATCCTTCGTTGGAGATTTAATTGGCACCACCTTGGAGCGTCGTGTGTTTATAAAATGATAAACAACTTCAGACATTCATTAGCACTGTCAGAGCCTTTGGAAAGATAAATAGAAGGGAGGCTTGGTCAAAATGCTCTGGAGCTAATCCCAAATTAAATTTTCTCTACTCTGCCAAGAAGAAATATGAGAGCAATGAAGGTTTTATGATAGCCCATAACCTCATGATTAAACAAGCGACTGAAAAGAAAATGGAACAATGCGTTATGTTTTAATTGAACTATAGGAACCAAAATAAACAACAGCGCCTCACAGCCCTTCTGGTGACAAGGTCTAACGCACCTACACTTTAACACTGAACCCCAGTGCCACACACAACGTGCTGAGTGTGTTGTCCATCACTGGAGCATGCCCAGCCCTGCACAGGGATCGCCTCTGTGTGTTTATTTTTCCATCAGTATAAATGGGCTGTCTCCAGGACTCCGTTTCCACTCGTCCTCTTCACTCCAACAGTCGCCCAAATTAAAGCATTGGGATTCTATGGGTAATTGAGTTAAGGTTTAGCTTTACCTACAAGAAAATAACTCAGTTCCATGAAGAGAACCACTCCACAGTCTGGAGAAAATATGAAAGGGATTGGAGTGCCTTTAGCTGAACGCCAAGGAGGAGAGGGAGCAAGGGTAGAAAGGGCTGTTGTTTGCACTCTGGAGAGTTATGTAAACTGGAGCTTAACTTTCCCTCCGGACCACCCAGTTTCATCTCTTTAGTAAAACATTACCACGTTGGAAATGCCTGGAGGAGCTCTGGAAGCCTCTCTGGAGTTAGCAGGAAGAGGCTTCCATTTTATGGTCCATGAACAGAAGATATACCAGGATACTCGGGATGCACCAAAGCAATTGCCAAAAAAAATCACATAAATATTTTGAAATTGCATCCTAAGGCCAATCACTCTTTTTTCTTTTTCTTCTTTTTAAATTAAATTCAAATAAGCCATTTTGGTTACTGACAGCTCGAGTCTGTAAGAACTTTGGAATCGATTTCCCTGCCTGTGGAATATCTCTTGCCCTTTGCTTTCTTTTTCAATATTTGAGATTCTATAAGTATATTTTCTTCGAAAAAGAGAAATTGAGGTGGGCTTCCTTTTAATAACCAGGACAGCAATCAGAGGCCATGGTCGCCAGCCTCTGTGTGCCCCACCAGAGGCACAGGTGACCGTCCTGGGCTCTCTACCTGTGAGGTCACAGACGCTCCTTACACCACGGCCCTCAATGCATCTGTGTAAACATCACCTCTTGTATCTGGGTGGGTGGGTCAGCTACACAGGTAGTTTCATTTTCTTGAAGATCTGCAGGCTCTCTGTCCAGAAAGAGTCTAGTTCAGTAGGACATACACCTGGGCCTGCCTATGCTGGCGGCCTGAGAGCCTGGATGCTGGTCCATCCCAGACGATCAGCTTAACCAGAGAAACAGCGCAGCAGTTCCCCCGCGGCGGCCCCGAGTTTCTCTGGCCACACGGCAGCTCCCCGTGCTGTATAAACCCTGGGACACATTTTGGTGTCACTTCATATATTCAAACCTAGACCTCTTCCGTGGCACTTGGCGTGTTTTTGTAAGATGATAAACATTATTATTTTCCCTCCTTCATGCTTATTTTTGTACGTGTTTACAGCAGGTGATTTGTTACCTGCTTATCTCTAGACGCTGGCCGAGACCATCTGTCCCGAGCAGGGGAAGAGCCATGTTCCACAGCAGCGCCAGAAGAATGTTCGTCCAGGGATTACCAGATGTCACGGAGCAGACGGAAAGGGCTGCCGCTCTGCAATTACAGCTGCCTAAGGAAACAGCCGTCAGGAGATGCCTGGACAGTGTCTTCCCCCTCTGGCCTTGACAGCAGCGTGGAAGAGCCATCTTTTGCGGATGGCATGGTCTGCTCCACGCGCCACCTGTCTGTGCATCTTGGGGCGGCTCCCCACATGTGCTCCTCACCCCCAGATCCCCTGTTCTGGGGACGGCTCCGGGAGCAGCGCCCCTCACCTGGCAGGAAACACAGAGTAGTGGACGGTTTCGGCCCTACATGCCCATGCCTTAGAATGTGGGGCTTGGAAACCATGAGCCAGGCCTCCAAGGGTAGAGACAGAGGGAGAGGACAGAGGATGGCAATGGATGGACAGAGGGAGAGGACAGAGGATGGCGATGAGGGGAGGGGAGGGGAAACCCAGCAATGGTCCCTGGTACCAGTCAATCCTCTCTTGCACAGAGTTAAAATAGAATGAGCCATCCGCTGTAGAACTGATTCTAGAAAAGCCTGGGAAGAAGTGCGGGTGGGGTATTGAGAGAAGGGAGGCTCTGTGTAAAACTCGTCACCCCACCCCCCAGCCTCGCCGCACCAGGATGCTTGACTGGGAATCGAAAGTGCTGAGGGGCGCTTCCTCGGGGCAGCCTCAGCTCAACTGACAGTCCTGAAAAGGAAGCAGCCCATACTGCCAACATGGCTGGGTGGTCACACGGTGATGGTCACCTTGTTCCCACACTGTCCCCATCCCCCGGAAATGACTCAGCCCTCCAGGCCCTGTTCAGACGCCGGTTACTCAAAGAGCTGACCGTGTGTGGGGTGAGGGCACAGCAGAGGAAAAAGAGAGGGGAGTTTAATTCAAATTCACCCAGAATTCTCCTGTCAAAATGTCTGTAAGTAAATTATTGTAGGCTTCGTATGTGTGAGGTTGAGAATCATTTGGAGATATAAAGGTTTCTTTGCAGTTCCACGGCGGGTTGGGGAAAGAGATTAGGGCCTTTGCCATCTTAGCCCAGCCTGGATGTGAGCAGGGAATGTTGGGGGGACGTCTAGGCTATGTGAACTAAGCTGGGGCCCGGAGTACCCCTGTGAAATGGGGGACCACCTGCCAGACGTGGGTCCAGCCCTGCCCTTCCTGACTATCTGTGACATCTTGGGCAATCACTTAACTTCCAGGGACTCTAGCTGGGGATAATGATACCCTCCTGGAAATTTTGTAGTGACGACTGAGAAAATGTATGTGAGCAGTGTTTGGTGAACCCTGAATAACAAAACGTGGAAGAAAATGAGAAGATTGGGAAAGGGCATCTGGAGAAAGGAATGACCACAGGTACACAGGGCTGTGTGGTAGGGCTTCCTTGGTGCTTGTGAGAGCCACGGAGACCCCTAAATAGTGGTTCCCAAACTTTAATGTGCATTTAAATCCCCCAGAAAGCATGGGGACCCATGGCCAGACCCCACCCTCAGAGATTCTGATTCGGCAGGTCTGGGCAGCATGTGGGAATGTGGCCTCCATCAAGTTCTCAGGAAATGCTGATGCTGAAGGCCCACACTTTGAGAACCTAAAGGATTTTTGTGCCTACCTCTCTGGGGAAGGAAATGAGGTGATGCCTCTGCTTGGAGGGGTGGAGGGGCCCCTTGGCCCTCAGAGGAGCCAGATTTAGGACTAAGGGCTGGTTCTAATCAGGGCTATAACCAACCCTCTCCTCCAACGTCTTACCCAGACACTCTGGTTCTACTCTGGATGAACCCAGGAGTATATAGTCTCAGCAGCCCTTCCACCTGCCCTGCCCGTACATCCACTGCTCCTGTTTCCACCAAACCAACCCAACCCTTCTCTACTCAACTCCGACTTCTCTCCCCGCCAGCCCCCAGTGGAAACAACCCCCTCCTTGCCTGAGAAAACGTAGCCTCGCATCCACTCTCCAGAGGAAAACGAAACAAAAAACAGTGCACATCTACACACAGAGACATACACAAGAATATCCTTTACAGCATGGTTTGTAAACTCAAACGGCTGGAAACAGCCTATCTGTCTATCGATGGGAAATGGTTGAATAGACTCTGACACACACCTACTTCAGAATATCATGCGGCCTTTAAATAAGGAAATGGTTCTGAAGGTGCTAAGGTGAATTATTCCCAATACATCTCATTAAGAAGAAAAATGCAAGTTGCAGAGCAATAGGCCATAGTGTGATCTCATTAAGAAAAATAAAATTAAAGAAATACACAGCAAAAACCATATATTTCTATAGTCGGTGTTTATTTATAGATAGAAACAAGAGACACATAGCAAATTAAAAACATTGACCATCTCTGGGCAGAAAACCAGGATGGTGATGTGGTCAAGGGCAACTTATAATTCATCTATATTGTTTGGGGTTTCCAGGGACATATCCATGTATAACTTGAATGATTAAAAAATAAAAGTATAGACAAAGGAAGCTGAATGATGACAGGGACTCCTGCCACATGTGTCCCTAAAGCACTGCATCTGTCTTCATTTCCTTTCCTTCCATCTCAAAAGAAGACGGACCTGGGGATTATCACATTAAGTGAAGTAAGTCAGACAGAGAAAGACAAATATCACATGATATCGCTTATATGTGGAATCTTTTAAAAAAATGATATAAATGAACTTATTTACAAAACTGAAGCAGGCTCACATACTTAGAGAACGAACTTATGGTTACGGGGGAAGGGGAAGGGGGAGGGATAGATTGGGAGTTTGGGATTGACATGTACACACTGCAATATTTAAAATAGCCAACAAGGACCTACAGTATAGCACAAGGAACGCTGCTCAATATTCTGCAATAACCTAAACGGGAAGAGAATTTGAAAAAGAATGGATACTTGTATGGGTATAACTGAAGCACTTTGCTGTACACCTGTAACTAACACATCATTGTTAGTCAACTATACTCTAATATAAAATAAAAATTAAAAATAAAAATAAAATGAAATAGATAACCAACAAGGACCTACTGTATAGCACAGGGAACGCTGCTCAATATTCTGTAATAACCTAAATGGGAAAAGAATCTGAAAAAGAATAGATACATGTACATGAACTAATACAACTTTGTTAATCAACCATGCTCCAATATAAAATAAAATATTTTTTAAAAAACTGGAGAAAAGAACACCTCCCTTCTTTCCAAGATTTATTATTATTCTAAGAGCCAAGTGATCCCTGACACTGAAGCCCAGCATCTCCTGGACACCTGTCTCCTTCCACTGTGCCCCGCGGGTGTGCCCTCCCCACCCGTCCACCCCGACATGCTCCTGCTGAGCGTGGTCTGGGCTTTGTGCTTCCAGAGGCCTGCTTGGCTCTCCCAGTGTAGATCATTTGAGTTGGATGCTTCTCTTTCCTGAGGCTCTCTCTTCATAACAGAAATGGAGGGCTTTTTTGTTTGTTTGTTTTGTTTTTCAAGCAAATATACATGTATATTTTCAACTTTTTCTCTCTTACGTATACGGTAGCACTTTGCTTTTTTTTTTTTAACTTTTTATTTTATATTGGAGTATAGCTGATTAACGATGTTGTGATAGTTTCAGGTGCACAGCAAAGGTACTCAGCCATACATATGCATGTATCCATTCTCCCCCAGACTCATTGCTTTTTCCAGAGTTTTCTATCAACACCTTAATGGGAATTACATAGAAGTGAGGAGTTAATTTGGGAAGAGCTGTCATGACTGCAAGATTCAGAGACCTGTGAAGAGTCTGCATTTACCCAAACCCTCCTTTACATCTCCGGAGAAATGTTTTCATCACTTAGATCCTATAGATATTTTAACAGACTTACCGCGAGATTTTGAATTCTTTGATATGCAAATGACATCTCTACTTCCGCTATATTTTCTGATTAAGCACTGCTTGTGTGTGGAAAGGCTATCATTTGAAACAATTTGAGCCACTTTATTGAACTCTTATTCTCTGAGATTTGATCATCTTGAGTTTAGCTACATGCTGTCCCCAAATAATCAACATAATCAATACTTTTTCCAAAAGTATCTTTTTATTTATAATTCAAATCTTGTTTAATAGACTGCCAAGAAAATGTAAAATCATAATTGTGATAGGTATCTATCCTGTTCTCTTTTTTGACTTTTTAAAAAGAACTATAATTATATATAAGCACTTGTACAAGTATATGTTTACTAGAGTGCATGGCCAAAAAATTATTTTTTTGCCAGGTTTTGTTTTTAGAATAAAAAAAATGGATGTTGATTTTCATCAAATTACCCCAGCATCTTTTTGGCAGTATTTATGTTCTATTTTTTACATCTTGATATTAACCTTTTGTCCTTGGGACACATCATGCTTGATCCTGGTGAATGATAAATTTCATGTAGGATTCAAGTTGTTATTTTGTTTCTTTGTTAAGATTTTTCGCATCTATAGTAGACACTTGAAAATCATGAGGTATGTCTGAGATTATCATAAATCCCCAGATTTTCTCTACAAAATACAGCAAAAAGGCACTTATGTGGATTTATCACCTATTACTTCTCAGTAATGTTAGTGTGACTTCTCGGCTTTCTTAGGAATCATATATGAATCTTATGGCATTTGTTTCTCAGGGGGCACATCTTCATCATACAGACATAGTCGCTGTCCTTGTTTGAGGTTTCTAAAAGCAGGCCCTGAGTTGAGGATTTGGCTGCAGGTAAGGTATTTGAGAACTGATCCTGGGAAGCAGGAGGGGGAGTAGGGGAGGGAGACAGGGAAAGCGGCCAAGCCTGGGAAGGACCGCTTAAGGAGCGAGTGACCCGTGTGAACAGTCTGGGACTAACCGGGCTGGGAACCCTCTGAGAAAGACCTAGAACATACCTCGGAAGAGTCCTGCAGACTGATAGGGCAGCTTGAGAGCTGCCCTAGGGGCACGAAATCCCAGCTCCCCTGGTCTGTCTGCGCTGCCTGCAGGTGGAGTGAGTACCCAGGCTCCGGGCTCCGGAGATGCGGGTAAGCAGCATAGGGCAGCGTAAGGAGGGGCACCGTTCGCATGCAGGAGTCACCTCCGCCCTCCGCGGCCGCTGAGCACAGGAGATCCGGGCAGCGCCAAAGTGTCTGCTCCAGACAGCATTCCCACGGTGGCTTTTTCAACGTCTAATTCCCCATTTTATGAGAGATCTTTGCACCAGCGAAAGTATTCATTAAACTTTCCCCAGCTAGTTTCCCCCAAATAATCTACAGACTATAGTGACGCTGTTTGGGTCAGTGATGCAAATGAATAAAAAATTTAAGGGAGACAGTAACCAGTGCCTTCAGTCCTGATACCCTGCTGTTTTAAGGTGCCCAAGTACCCTTAAATAGCTCCCATTTCCCCCAGAGGCCTAAGTCAGTGTCTCATTTTTGTCCCCAAAGAACACATCTGGACCCCGCCACCCTTACATGTTCCCGTCCTGGGGCTGCCCATCCCACACCCGCAGTCTGACTTGGAGACGCATCCTCCCCTCAGCCCATCTTTGACCCACCTCACCGCTGAGCCTCACCTCACCTGAGGGATGGAATAACATTAGGGAAGAGGATGAGGCTTTGGTAAGTTGTATTACTTGCTAATGTAACTGGATGCAAATTTAATAGTTGAGACTTTTGAATCCTGCTGAGATGTCCCCAGAGCTTCAGGGATACCTTCCTCCTGCCCTGGAACCCCTCTGTAGCTCTGGAAACTTAAAAGATGCTGCCCAAGGATCAACTCTGGATTGATCCTTGGATCAGCCCTGCTTTGGGCACCTGGTGTGGCACATGATCATCACAGGATCCCAGGCTGTGGCCTTTTGTGCGTGAGGCAGGAGAAGAGGCACACAGGTTCCAGATTGGTCCTCTCCGGGTCTCATTTGCATAGAGCAACGTCTGACACAAAGGAGCATTATTAAATGAGCCCCTGGAGTGACAAGAAGTTAGCCCAAACAGATGCCTGCACGGCTTGCTTTCTCCCATCTGGGCCTTTGTTTAAATATCAACTTCTCAGGAAAGCCTTCACTAACCACCCTTCCTAACATAGCAGACCCTACTCCAAACACCCCCTTACCCCTCTCTCTGCTGTATTTCTGCTGTAGCCCTTCTTACCATTTGACACCTTACATATTTTACTCATCTGTGGTCTACCTGTCCTCTCCAGAATGTGAGCTCCACTTGGCTGGACTTTTTGCTCTTTTGGTTCATTGTCAAAGACCCAGTGCCTAAGAACATAGAGGCACTCAATAATTTCTGTAGAATAAAGACGAGTAAATAAAAGAATGAGTAAAGAACTACTGTCACCAAGTCCCTAGGCTGTGACCACATTTTTCTCAGCTGATGCTCAGAGACACAGATATTGAAAATGCCAGAAAACTTTTGTGGGGCTAAGTAGCAAGTTATATGTAACTTAGAATTTAAGACCAATTAAATAATTATAGAATGCTAGACTATTCCCTCAATCCAGGACAAAGGTGAGAAAAAAATGAAACTATAATTTTCCCTGCCAAAGAAGTGTAGCTCTGGTGGACAGATCTTAGGAAACCTGAACATCAGGTGGGGTATCAGAACGCTCGTCACAGGAAACCCGGCCTGAGAAGTCAAGAGGGATTCTTTTGACACAGGAAGGCGGTTACGAGCTGACACCCCACACAGCTGAATCACACAGACGTTTGTGTGGTCATCCAGCTCCAGCAGATTCGGGCAGGGCCGCCCAAGGTGTATGGGACCTTGGATAAAGATTTTTTTTACAGGGTCTGTCTATATAAATAAAGGTGATCAGAGCCTAGGTTTTCTCAACCTTTCCCACAACTTCTTTTCTGAAAATGTCACTCCAGAATCTACTTGACAACCCCACACTCACCGCAGCTGCTCTGTTAACTATAGTATTGGGGGCTCCCATGGAGTCCACAGCTCCCCGACTTCCCGCAAGCTGGCTGAACTCAGAGGTGCTCAGGGAGTCTGCAGAACGGCAAGTTCCTCAAGTTTCCCACAAAGGAAAAGCAGGAGAACCTAAATCAAATGAGCAAATGGATAATCATTGTCTAAACGAAATCTGCTTCAAAATTGAATTTGCTAAATAGGATAAGTGCAGGAGCAATTCAGATTTACATTCAAAATCGACAGGATGCCTACAGATTTCCAACAGGCACTCACAAATAAGTTGGCAGGCATGCTTTCTCCGTTTCTGGGGTTTATTCCCTCACTTTAAAAAATTGTGTTTCCATCTACTTTAAAGTCAAGTTTTAGAAAAAGAGTTCCAGAATTTAATGGTTAGGCCAAACCTCACAGTTTCATAACAGTCTTGCCATTTCTAACTAAGGATGACTAACATTTGCAGAGCTCTCCCTTGTTTAAGAAAGCGTCCTGTTTCACATCAATTTTCCTCTTTCACAATCCTGGGAGGAACTAGGGCGAAGATTTGTATGATTATTAGGTGAAATAGAATCCTTTTTCATAGGAAAAAAAATGTAAATCTCAGAGTGGTTAAGTGACTAGCGTGGGGTCACCCAGCACAAACCTTCGTTCCATTGCCTCTGTGTTTGTCTCCTTTTGCTTTCCTCAGACTGCCCCTGGACCTCTTGTTTGATCTCTGAGTCCTTGTAACCACATCATCTAGCATTTTTGTCTTTGCTGGTAGGTCTATAACTGATTCTGAAACTAGGTCAAGCCCTCATATTTATGCAGACCGGAAAAAGTGTGGGGATCATGAAGCCGTGAGGACCACCTCCCCGTGCAGCCGTGAAGTGAGGGTGTGGACCACAGACGCTGCGGACTGCAGGGCTCCAGGGGAATCAACAATGCTTCGATCCATATTTTTTCTCAGAAAAAAAGGTATTAAAAACAAATGAGAATTTCTGAAGTTCTCCAAGCCGTGGAAGAGACGCTCAAGATTCTCTGTCTATCTTTCTATAGCCCAGACGTGAGCGGACACTCCATGGTGTCACCACTCTGAGAAGCAGTAACAAAACCCCCTCCCTCAGTCCTTGCCAAGTTGAGACGGGCATCTCCTTCCCTCCAGGAGTCAAGCCAGTCTCTCAGTGTTTCCGCAAGTTTCCATAGAGACAATTAACCCTGCAGTTATCTTGGATACCATTCCCAGAAATCCCCACAAATGGCTTCTGGGATGCAAAGATTCCCCATCGTACACACAATAACCAAACAGAGTTTTAATCTTCCTCACATATCCCTGCAATCACTCACACATTTATTCACCTGCTGTGCCCTGAATCTGAGCCACACTTCAAGTCAGTTACCAGCAATAAGGGGAGGGGGGCATGGGTCTGAGTTGGTATCAGGGAGCTCGTGGGCTCTTGTAGCCATCTAACTAATACAACGTGAAGTGTCATATTATAAAATTAACATGCAAGTACTGTTTGCATGCCTGGAAGGGGAGACCTCATTTCACTGCTATGTTGGAGAAGGGTTTGTGTGGAGGTGGCATTGGGCTGGGTCATTAAGAATGAAGAGGAGGGTTTAGCTGGGCAGAGTAAAAAGGGGGTGTCTACTTCAGGCAGAGGGACCCCAGCACAAACACCCAAGGCCTGAAAGAACACAACGAGCATTGAGCCTGGCTGTGAATTTGGATGTAGAGGGAAGATGGTGACAGGAGGTGTGCCCGGGAGGTCAGTGGAACCAGGTGGAGGCAAACCCAGGGCCTGGACTTGATCCTGCAAGCAGCACGAGGCCAGGGAGAACTTCCAAAATGCGATTCAAGAGTCTTGGGTCTGGGGAGCACGGGGGCATGTGTACATCCATGGTGAGGTCAAAGGCCATCTCTCGATGATGGCGCCCACAGTGCCGGTTCTCTGCCCCGAGGTCTGCAGGAGCCCCATAAGCTCTGACAAGACCCCCCTGGAAGGCCTGCTCTCACACAGTTCCTACACCCTGGAGGGTTATCTCCCACCCAGGACTACCCTGGAGTCGCTCCTCACGGGCCTTTCACCCAATGCCCACGTCAGGGGTCTGTCCTCTGGCTGGCCTGACCCCCCAGGCTCTCAGCCTTGCTGTGGATGAGCCCACCCCAGGCCTGTCTCCCCTGCAGGGGCCATGAGCAGGGCAGCTACCAGTCAACAGGCCTGGGAGGCGCTGGGGTCCAGCAAGAGGGGTTTGGGTCCCTTCTCTTGTTCTGGGCTTGCTTCGTTCTACTCCACGTGCTCCTGACGGACGTTAGCAAAGAGCCCAGGCAGGGTACACACCTCTGTTTGCAGCTCCAACACATGGCCCTCAGCACTGGGGTGGACATAGGCCTTAAGGCAGGGGGACGGGCTACTTCACAGGAGGGCAGTCCCAGGAGCCCCAGGTGGCTTGTTACCACTGTGGACCAAGCCTGTGCTTCGTGATGTGTGGGCCATAAAAACTGAAGAGATCTCCATAGTCCCTGGCCACCATCCCTGGCCCAGACACCAAGACAGACGTTGATGGCATCCCTCCACACCCTGCCAGCCTGTCACCATCAGAGGCAGAGGGAGCAAAGGGCAGGTGCAAGGCATCCAACTCTGATGTCAGAGTGGGCAGGGCTTGCTCATCCCTTCTTCCCAGTCTGGCTGTGTGATTTGGGCAAGTCACCTGAACCCTGTCTGATTGTCAGTTGCCTAATCCAGCTGTCACACCTCTATAGTCCTTGTCACAGCGGCAAGCTGCATGATCCTCCCACAGGAGACATGGATTTCCAGAGGCCATGGACCAGACCAATTCTGCCTCTTTCCCAAGTTGTTCTGCACAAGTATGAGTCTTGGTGGGCACTACAGGGTCCTGCCCAGATGCCCCTTCAGGAGAGAGGTGCCCACTCCTCTCCTCCTCCAGTGCTGACTGCCAGGGTTCACGGCTCCAGGAGCTGAAAGCAACTGTCTGTCCCGAGGTCACACTCTCTCCCCTGCATCCCCTGCCTGGTGAAGGGGTAGGGGTACAGAGGCCCAGCCCCCTGTGCCCCCATTTGGGGCAACTCTCAAGGGCCGTAATGACTCCAGCGCCTCCTGTGGGCTCAGCAAGGCCCCTGCGCATCATGACTCTTACCTCTGCCAGAGTAGCTTCTCTCACTCTCAAGATTACTCCGCAAACCGTCCTGCACACACATCTCCATCTCAGGGTCTGTGTCCGGGGATCCTGGCCTAGGAGAGGCATCTTTTCACTAAAGTTTGTCTAGGACCATAAGAAAGAACAGAATTCTTCATCTAAGGAAAGGAAACTACAGGACAGAATCTTTTCTGCTCTCCACTCTCAAAATGACAAGCTTCATACTGAAGAGCTTGCTGCCTCCCCTCCAATCCTGGGCTCCCCTGCCAGCCTATGTAACTGGACAGTTCTGTGTGCAGAGCAGCTGACTCGGCACTGTTACCCAGAAAAACATCCTGGAAGTCCTCCCTTCCTCCTCTCCCCAGTTCAAACGTGACACCTCTAAACAGCTGAATGAAGGAGAATCACCTGATGTGAAGAAAGCATTGGTTCTGCTGGGAAGTGTCACTGTCCGGGAGTCAGAGTGATAAACTCAACTTGCTGTTTCCTTTGAAAGACATCTGTGAACTCAGGAGCTGCCCTTGAAGAGCTGCTGCCTTAACCCAGCGGAAACCTGAGAATGGCTTTTTTACATGTCACAGCTGTTGAAGGCCTCTAGAACACTTTTCCTAGATGTCCATGTCAAGGCAGCCCTCAAAGGGAGTAACAAGTGATCAGACAGTGCAGCAAGGGCAGGAGCATCCGAAAAGCATGCTGGGTCCTCTGAGAGGAGTGGAGCGTCCACGGAGTGGAGAGCCAGATACGAGAGATGAGAGTGGAGGCCAGGTGGTAAAAGCTGCGATAAGAGTTTGAATATCATCCTGTTTGCCAATGGAAAGCACCAGAGACTTTTTAAAAGAGAAGCTGTGTGCTCACATCTCCTATTTGGAAAGATCATGTAGACTACAGTTCTATAGAAGTGATGGGTTGTCGGGGAAGGGCGGTGACCTGAGGCATAGATCCTCACTTATGTCTGGGGCAACAGTTCAGGGGACACATAATGGGAACTGCTAATATTCCCTGCTCACTTAGACAGAAACATGTGTTCCATCCACCATTAAACAGAGAATGACCTTGAGGATACTGGCACCTCCTCTCCACTTTAGGGGCTGCTCGGTGGAGATATGGGTAATGTGAAAATTCTACACTTGCTGAACTTTCAGAAGACAATCTAAGGTGCCTCTCGGTGGAATAACCAGAGTCTACAAATCTACAAATAGATTGTCAGGCCTGGAGGCTATTCTTTCTCAGGGCAGCATGTGGTTTCTTGGAGACCAGAGAGCAGAGAGGCTACACTTCTGGCAACCTTCCCAGGGAAAGAGATTTGTCATTGTGATGTTTGTTCTCCTCTATTCTTCTGCTTACAGGTGATAGAACCCTAAAATCAAAATGGCTTAATCACAAAGGAGATGTATTATCTCCTATAATGTAAAAGTGTAGACTTC
Source organism: Balaenoptera physalus (assembly GCF_965194825.1). Classification (NCBI taxonomy): domain Eukaryota; kingdom Metazoa; phylum Chordata; class Mammalia; order Artiodactyla; family Balaenopteridae; genus Balaenoptera; species Balaenoptera physalus. The sequence continues at coordinate 69,198,922 of NC_138893.1, read as the reverse complement.
AGGCAGAGCTGGATCCAGGCACACAAATGAATCTCTCACTCAATTCTCCTTCCACTCTCTACAACACCAGAATCAAGGGCTTCAGACTCAACAGCCCACTGATTTGGCAACAATAACCAATGAGAACTTCTGTAAGAATTCTCACAAAATTGCCATGATTGAATCTCATTACCTCAATATAATCTTGCCTCCCTCCTCAAAAAAATCAACGTGGTCAGAGGGATGCACTATACTGATTAGTTACCCCTGGAGCCGGGGGGACAGGTAAAAAGGGAGAGGAAAATACCCATGTGGACAGAGATTAGGAAAGAAACAATTTCCTTAAAGGAAAACCAAGCTGCTGTAACTGAAAGGTAAGAGAATGGACTCCAGGCAAATGAAACAAGTGACCACCATATGCATCCTGACAATTCCCGTCCCCTTCGCAGACTGAGGGAACTTTGAATCCTTGAAACCTCCAAGACTCCACTCTTTCTAATTGAGCCAAAACTTAAATCCCTTTCTTCCTTAGCACTTTGCTTCCAGCACTCAGCGACATTTGTAAACTTCGTATTTAGTTAAAGCAAACATAATGCAGGAGACCGTGGACTACTTTGAAGCTAGAATCACATCTTATTTGCTGCTCCCTCCCCACTGCCCAGAATGTTGTAGCCTTTCACACACATATGCTGCATTACATATGTCAAATTTATAGCGTATTTCTGGTGCCAATATGCCTTGCTTTGGTAAATAGAGGTAAATATCTATACCCATTCTCTTGCGTCAATCCATTGAGATACCATGGTAGGGGAAACATGTTAGTCAACCAAGCTCTTGAGAGACAGTTGGATCTTAATAGCCACTCACATTCGGGATGGCACAAATATATGGAGAGGCTCCTGACATGATCCCAACAGTCACGTCCACCAGGGGCCCTGTGGTTTCCGAGCAGAGAATTCCTACGGTCTCTGCAAAGCTCCTGCATGCTTTATCTCCCACTGGAGGACATGTCTCTTCGCCCCTGTAGTGTTGAGTCTGGAGCCCAAAGAGGGGCTGGTATGTTGATTAGCACCCACCCAGGCCACTTTCTATTTACATTTCTTGCTCCCACCTGAGATCATCCTCACATACAAAACTCGAGATTACAAAACTCTTATGTGCCATGGAACTTCAGGATCACTTGGGAATAGGTAAAGAACGTTAAATTCACTCATGCCAGGGCCTACAACACCAAGATCCCAGAGGGGCTGCCTGTGGACCTTCCCTAATAGTCAGGACAGGTCTGTTTGAAGGAAGAGCACAGACGTTTGTTCTTAACCAGAATATACTCTTTGCTGAGACCCCAAGGAGCTGTGTCTGTGTAGGTTAGCTTCTTCCAGAGAGAATACCAGGCACAGATGCTCCAGGCCACAGGATCAGGAAGAGGATCCCCAAATCTTACATGTTAGAGGGTTCAAGGCTTGGGGCCTGACTGGGAAAGGCTGGAGCCAACCACTCTTCTTTTGACAAACACTTCTCACATGGCTACCAAGGGCCAGGCACTTCTCAAGTACAGAGAGCTCACATAGCAGCAACGCAATTGTTCCCTCTCCAACTGAGTCACCAATGGAGACACTGCACCTGCAGTGGCCAGAGTGCTATGGAAGCACCAAAAAGAGGGACTTAATCCAGGCTTGGTGAGGAGGAGAGAGAGTTTGGACAGTGAAAGGCCCCTGAAGAGGGAAGACAAGCATATACACAGAGTTTGTGTGGGAACCTTTTCAGTTAGAGCCACCACCTTGGAAGAGGGGGTGAAGCCCAGGGGGTGGGGTCCAGCATTGAGCCAGGACACAACGCCATCTTCCCCATTCCTCTCCTCTCCCTTGGTCCTGGGAGCTTGCTTCTGTTTCCCCTTGACCTTCCAAGCACAGGCCAAAAAATGGTGAGATCTTCAGTTCTCTTCAGGGCCAACTCATACTCAGCTGCAGCTGGGCCCATTGGCTGTCCAGGGGCCCGGGTGTGTCACAGGGGGCCCACTATTTTGAGCAAAGCCTTTGTTCTACAATGGAATGAACCCTGGTGTTGCAGTCAGGCAGGCAGCCCTGGCTCTGACCTACGCTCCACGGCCATATGGACAAATTACTTCCCTTCTCTAGTCTCATGTCCCCTCCTCTGCAGGGAAGGAGCTGAGCATCTGTCCAGCCTCCTTATGCTGCAATTCTGCAATCAACACTTTCAGTGCCAGAGGTCTAGGCTCTGTGCCAAATCAGATGTTGCTAATCACCACCGGCCACAGAACTGGAAAGCAATGGTGTCATGGATACAGGCTGCTCACCCCCTACCACACACAAGCACTTCTGATTCTGAGGCCATTCATGACCAGAAGACCTGCTCTAGCAAAAGAATCTGTGTCTTTACCTTGCTCAAACCAGCCATAATCATTCTAACCACACAGCAAAACTCAGCCACTCTGGTTTCCAGAAAGACCCCCACATATTCACAGAATTTGCCAGATCTCTTGAAGTCTGTCCCAATGGACAGCTTTGCTAGTGGTCTCCAGGAATTAAGACACTGCTGGAGCTCAGGCCAAATGATTTTCCCTGGAAGCAGAGTTTCTCTGTAAATGTGTAACCCTGCCTGTCACCTTCCGTGCTAATGGAAGGAGCCAGTGAGACACCAGGATATGAATGTCTATTCCTCTGTAGCAGTTGCTGTGTTAGGCACACCCCTCTCATTACTCCATGTGGTCCCCATTCTGCAGAGGAAAGTGAGTGATTATTCCCAAGACAGATAGCTGGAAAGTGAGAGAGCCAGGATTAGAACTCAGGTCTGACTCCAAAATCCATATCCTTCTTGCTGCCCCAAGGGTAAGTGTCTCTACCACAGCACGCACATGCTTGAGAAAAAAAAATATCACTGCACCCACATCTTTGGGGACCACTGCTTCAGTAAAGTTTTGTTGCAGGGTCTATGCCTACCCTGCCTCTATTCCTCTTTCCTTTATTAACCTGGAGATCAGGTCTCTCCAGTAAAGATTAACCAAAGTAGATATTCAACTGTTCAGCTTCTGAATGCATTCACACACACACACACACACACACACACACACACACACACAGAGAGAAAGAGAGGGGGGGAGGTAGAGAGGAAACATACACACTGAATGCATAGTGCCTTTTAGCTTACAAAGCAATTTCATACTTGTTATCACATCTAATCTTCACAACAGTTATTAAGGGGACATCATCATTGCTAATTTTTAAACTTTTAAAAAACTTTTATTTTGAAATAATTATGGAGTCGTGGGCAGTTTCAAAGTTAGTACAGAGATGTCCCCTGTACCCTTCATCCAGCTTCCCACAATGGTTACATCTTAATGTAACTACAGGACAATATCAAAACCCGGAAGTTGACATTAGCATAATGTGTGCACCTATGTCAGTTTATCACATGTGTAGAATCAAGTAACTACCATGGCAAAAAAGCCAATATTATAAGGTCAGATACTATGTGGTTCCATTTATATACTAGCATTCCCAATTTAAAGATGCAAAACTGAGGTTCAGAGAGATGACGTGATTTGCTCAAAGTCACACAACTAATGAGTGCCTTGTGACCCCAGGTCATGACTCCAATCAAGTGCACCAGATTGCTCTGATTAACTTTAGGGACAGGAAGTGACTCAGCACAGATCTCAAAAGTGCAATGAAAATTCTCAGAAAAGTTTATTTGCCTGAGGGAAACAGAACTGCCATTGCAAGACCACCCTCTCTCATCTTCAGTCTTCATCAGGGAGGGGTCTAGCCTGATGGCCCCAAGTGTGGCTCAGTCCAGCCTACAAGTTGGAGATGGGCTGACTTCCAATACCAAGTTCTCCTATAGGGTCTGGGACAACTGTGGCCTCATAGTATAGCCACTTATCTGTTGCAGTTTCAAGAAGGCCTTGTCCAGTCTCAGTTCTGGATTCCAGCTCAGCCACCCCCACAGAGCTCCCAGAGAGGCTTGTCATAAAATGGTAAGGATTCAGGCATTTCCTGAGCATTTGTCTCAAGTGCTATGGTTTTTCACAAAGGAGGCACGTGTGCTAAGAGTTTTTGATTGTCTAAGAATCCTGCAGATGTGACTTGACCAAGCCAATGTTCCCAGCATATGACATTTAAGGGAGGAAATGTCCTGCCATCATTGGCTTGATTCAGGCATTCATCATTTCTGCTTGGACAATTACAAATTTGCCTCATAGTTTCTCTGTTCTAAGTCTTATCCTGCTCCAATCTTTCCTTCCCACATTTTTCTAGAATCACGATTGTGTTAACAATAACTGGCATGTCAGTGAGCATTTTAGACCTATGATCTCATTTATTCTTCACAAAGATCCTACAAAGTAGATCCTCTACACTTTACAGATTGGAAACACACTTAGGGAGGTTTCTACAGTACCCTGGGTCACATTGAGTTGAGTAAGAAGAAAGGCTGGTATTGAATGCAGACTCAACTGACCCCAGACTACTGTCTCTCATTTACAAAACACAAATCTAACCTTATCACCCGCTTAAAAGATGGGGTAGACTCATCTCTCTCTCTCTGCCCTTCCCTGCTAAATACAACTATAAACCCTAGAAATAAACACAAGAGGCAACCAAAGGAGGATGATACAGGTGGAAATAGGAAGGTATACTGATTAGGGACCCCAGGACTAGAGGGACAACACAGTAGCAGAGAGTCTTATGATCTCCAACCCAATAGAAGAATGTCGGTCTTCCCAAATTGCTCTATAGATTTAGTGCAATTTGTATCAAAATCCCATCAAGTGTTTTTTTTTTTTGTACCGATAGACAAGATTATTCTAAAATTTAAGTGGAAAGGCACAGTACTCAAAAAAGATCAAGCCAGGAAGAGTAAAATGGGAGTAGTCACTCTACCCTATGCTAAGGGTTACTCTAGAGATACAGTCATCCAAACAGTATGGTATTGGTAGAGAAATGGCACATAAATCAATGAAAGAAAACAGAGAACCGAGAAATAAACCCACACACATATCACCAACTGATTGTTTTTACCAAGGTGCAAAAGCAAGTCAATGTAGGAAGAATAGCCTTTTCAACACATGGTGCTGGAGGAATTGGAATCCATCAGCAAAAATAAGTAAAATAACTTCAACACAGTTATCATACTTTACAGAAAAATTAATTCAAAATGGAACACAGACAATGTACAATTTGAAAGTATAGAACCTTTAGAAAACAACATGGGAGAAATTCTTCTGGACCTAGGGCTAGATGAAGCGTTCTTACACTTGACACTGAAAGCACAATCCATAAAGGAAAATTTGATAAATTGGACCAAATTTGAAAAAAACATTGAAACATTTTCTCTGTCAAGTACAGTGTTAAGAGTATGAAAAGACAAACTACAATTAGGAGAAAATATTTCCAAATCACATGTCTGACAAAGTACTAGTATCTAGAATATAGAAAGAATCCTCAAAATGCAACAGTAAAAAAAAAAATCTAATTAGGAAATTGACAAAAGACAAATATACTTTTCACTGAAGAGGATATATAGATGGCAAATAAGCACAGGAAAAAATGTTCAACATCAGTAGCCATTAGAAAAAGGCAAATAAAAATGAAATGAGATATGACTATATATCTATAATAATGGCTAAAATAAAAAATAGTGACGTCACCTAATGCTGGTAAGGGTGCAGAGAAACTAGTTCACTCATACATTGTTGGCAGGAAAGTAAAATGTACAGCCACTCTGGAAAGAGTATGAAAGTTTCTTACAAAACTAAACATGTAACTACCATACAAACCAGAAATTGCACTCTTGGACATTTATCCCTGAGAAATGAAAAGGTATGTGCATGTGAAAGCCTGTACGTAAATGTTCATAGCACTTTTATTCATGATAGTCAAAGGCTGGAAATAGCCAAGATGATGCCCTTCAGTGGGTGAATGATTAAACACACTGTGGCTCACCCATACCATGTGTATTAGGCAGGGTTTTCCAGAGAAATAGAACCAATAATGTGTGTATGAAAAAAAAAATATATATATATATATATCTATTTATTAACAGAATGAGGCAAGAATTAAAATTGATCATTATCTTCCTGGAAATTCTTAGGTCACAGGGTCTATAAACATTGCTAGCTGCATAGGATGACTCACCTATGAAGATGGGTGTAGTTCACCGCCCCTGTAGATGCCGCCAGTCCCCTCTGGGAGCTGGGCCATGCTCCCCTCCTCCCTGCACTTTGGCCTGAGTAACCTGCATCCCCAGGCAGAGGCCCCTGAGTGCTGGGTTGACTCGCCACCCCTTCTTTCACGCCCTGAATCATGGCAGACCAAGCCACCAGAGCTAGGGTTTGGCAAAGTTACATTTTTCCTTCAGGGCATGAGCCAGGATGTCAGATTTAGTGATTTGCAAATGGAATCTACATTCTACAGATGCTAGTAAATGTGTTTGTAGTGCAGCTGCTGTTTTGCCGCCAGCTGTGTATACTAGGCAGCAGAACAAAAATCCTGTTGCTGAAGACAATCAAGTCACAAATAACTAGAAGAACATGCATAGCTGCTCCTTGCTCAAGCCTGGCTTACTCCAGGCAGATGTTCTTACTGCCCCAAATCATGAAGAAAAATCTTTCAAAGATGCAGACAGGAAAGTCAGGTGATTTCCTCCCACAGAAATGAGGTGAAATGTATTTTCTGGATGGACAGAATTGAGATCATTTGCATGGAGCCCAGAACAGCAGATTTTTGGGGCTCAGAAAAGTTCTTTATCCCATTGACCTCATTCTGCATCTATGGGTACTTATACATGAATATAGAGGAGCTGAAAGTTCAAGGTTCAGGATCAAATGCCTATTTCCTGGCTGAAGCAAGAATAAAGCCCACGATGACTGGAATAGCCTTAAACAAGTAGTGTCAAGCTCTTAGCCTTTTCAACAAATGAATAACCGTGATCTGTTTATCCATGCATTCAAAAGCATTTATTGAACACCTACTATAAACTAAACATAGCACAAGGCACCAGGGATTCAAAGATGCAAAGCAGAATTCTGCCCTTGAGGAGGAATAGGGAAATACAGAAAATAAGGCAGAGTAGTAACAATGTGATAGTGGAAAGCATGTGGTGCCACTGAGGCCAGGAGGAGAGACTTCTAAGTCAGGAGTGGAGGTTAAGGAAGGGGAGCCAGAAAACCTAACTAAAAGGAGGAATGTATAGAAATGGGAAAAATGGAGAGAGTTGAAAGGCTAGCTCTTTCAAGAAGCAAAGCTATGAAAACAAGAACTAAAAAATAGCATAGGCAAATCACTTTATAACTTTGCAGTGTAGAAAACATTTTAAACTATGTATGATCCAAAATCCAGAAGCAATGAGAGGAAATATTGATAAATTTGATTACATTAAACTTTACAAAATAGGAAAAAACATCATAAGCAAAGTAAGAAAACAAAATGTAAACTGGGAAAAGACAACATATCACGAAGGGTTAATGTGGTTAGTATCCTTAATTTAGAAGGAAGTTCTAAAAACAGAAGAAAAGGCCTCATGAGCTAAAGATCTGAATAGAACAATTCACAGAAAAAAAATGCAAATGGCTTTTCAACCTGCTCGTATTAAGAGAAACACAAATTAAAACTACGCTGAAATTAGCAAAAATTCCAAAGTTTGACAGCATATTCTGTTGGCAAGGCTTTTAAGAAAGAGGCACTCTCAGGCCTCCCCAGTGAAAACGAAAAATGATACAAATGGTATACAATTCAAAAAACAAGAATAAAACCAGCTTTAAGTCACCAGCAATTCTAGATATCAGTGATAAAATAATCCTCCTCCCCCAACAAAAAAAAACTTTTATTAGACTAAGTTCTAAACTACTGCTGCAGTCACTATGGATTTTAATAATATATTTGTAATATATTTGCAATAATTATAGTGGTTTCAAAATAGCACTTTTACTACATGTTTTAATGACCATTGTAATTTATATGGACGTTAATTTGGAAACTTCCAATTTTAAGTTTAAAACAATGAAACAAAAGTATTAAGTGTGAGGTTTAAGTGCAAATTTTGGCTCATTCATAAAAGGTTGAATTTGAAAAAATATACTTTAAATTAAAATCTTATTTTAAAATTGTTTTTTGTTTTAAAACTGAAGTATAGATCAAGAAAAATAATGATTGTCACCAGTGATTACATCATTATTGCTAACAATATATTTTTTTCATCTAAGGGAAGAAGGGATGTTAAAATCTGATCCACTGCTGGTATCAGACATTGGAGTACACACACCCCTGAAGCCATCCTTATGGTGTTTCCTCTCAGCTGACGGCAGTGGCCTCTGAACTTACCCTCCTTCCTCTGGCTCTCCTCCAGTCCTTCCTTTATATCACCCCTAGTATGTTTCTACAAATCTAATTTTATTACCCACATGCAAAGTTCATCCCCTTTAGATTGATATATAGGTCCCCCAAACCGGCCTGATACTCTTTAAAAGAGAATAAAATCCATCAGTCCTCCACGGGACTGAGGGAGGCAGTGAGGGTGCAGATGCAGAGAACGGGATGGTTTGGGGAGCCACTTAGGGGCTAGAACATCTAGGACCCGATCATGGCTGCACGTGGGCAAGTGATGGAGGGGCAGGCCCTTCGGTGGGCCCTGTGGCTGGTGAGCAGGAGGTGGCCTGAAGTGGCACATCTCAGCTCCAGACTAACTAACCGGCTGGACTTGAGCACCTCTATCCCTTCGCCTACTTTTATACCTACTCTTAGGGATGTTGACATGATTAAATAGCACATGTGGTGCAGGGAACACATATTCCTTATCTGCCATTGTGAGGAATAACTGTTGCCCTGGGCAAGGATGTTATGTAAAGTTTCCTAAGACCAACATCTTTCCTCGAGGAGCTTGAGTGTAGACAGGCCACGTCTAGGTAGTGCAGGTCACATGGAAAAGGCAGAAAAGCAGAGTGAGAGTTGCTGAGCTGGGTTTGAGATCTGGTTGTTCCACCTACTGATCTGATGGAGGGTAGGGGACTCATCCTCTCCGGGCATCAGATTTCCCTCCTTTGTAGGAAAAAACCAGACCAAATATTACATCTGATTCTGATAGACCAAATATAACTTCCAGAATCCCCAACCGCACACCCTCCATTCCAGCCACGTAGCAGCCCTCAGTGCTCTTCATCACACCAAACATGTTCAATCCTCCCAACTTTGGTCATGTTCAAATCCTGCTCTCCTTGTGCTCTACTATTTTTAAAACTGGTCAAGTACATGTCACGGTCCCCCTGGAATGAGTGAGCTCTTCAAGAGAAGAGACTTTCTTTATTCATTGCTGCAACAGCAGGTGTAGCCCAGAACCTGTCAGGGGGTAGGTGCATTTGGTAAGTGGTGAAGTGAATGATGCCCTGCAATAGCATATTACAGAATATTATCAGAATAGTTTCACATGAAAATCAATTCAGTCAATACTTAACGTTCGTTTACTGAATGTTTGGTAGGGTGTTCCTAAAACAACTGTCTTAGATATTTTGAAGAACTCTCGTAACTTAATTGTGTCATCCCAGAGTAACCCCCAGAACAAGATGGACGTTAGCACAGCTTCCTGACACTTATAGCTGTCTTTCAGCGGTTCCTTTGGGAGGTGGTGAATTCTGTTTCCATAGAGGAATTGAGCAGAAGCTGGACAAAGAGTGAGGAACTGCAGACCGTATCAGGTGGACACAGAAGAGGAAGTTTTGCTACAGGTCTTCAGGAAGCTTACTTCCATCCAATTCTGAGATCCATTGACCTGCCACTACCTTGTCCTCATTGTGGCCATGTGAGCCTTGGAGTCAGACTCGGAGGAGGGTGACTTCAAAAGCAGGAGCTCCCATTCGGTATAAAATTCAGACCAGGGAGCTTCAGGTCTTACTGTTCCTGTGAATTCACCTGCTATTAATTCAGTTTCAGCACTGGCTTGATGATGTCCATCTCTTGTCTCAACCACCCGAGTGACAACAACAGGGGCAAAGACCTGAAGGGCTGGCCCTCTTTCCCACCTGCCCACTTCCAAGAGGAGGCACCACCACTTGGCAGTGTTCCCCCAACCTCTGTCAATGCAGTTTCCCCCCAACCTCTGTCCATGCAGTTTCCCATAGTCTGGTCTCAGTGGTGGAAGTGTTCTGTACCCTTGTCTAGAGCTCATTGCCACCTTCATAGCAGAAATCGAGATTGTTAAAGACAAACCCAAGCCAGCACTAGATTTCCTCCACTTCCCTCGTGGAGGAAGACACTAGTTGCCAGAACACAATGACCTGCCCTCCAGCTGTGAGCACTGAAGATCCTCCTGTTCGCTCTGGTCTGTGTCCTCCACTGCACCAAGGCTCCGTGCGCTGAGGCTGGCTGGGGTCAGGGCCTCACCTCCCCTGTAATGTCCTAACTTCCTGACTGTAGATAGGATCTGCCTGCCCCACATGTAAAAGTCTTTCGGCCCCCTCCCCTCCATTCGGCTCCCTGCCATCAGCTTTAGCTCACCAGTCCCTAGAATTTCTGCCATCCAAAACCACCACTGAAGTCCTCATAATCAAGTCCACAGCTTTCTCTGTTTCTATGGCCAAAGCAGATCAGATTCTCAAAATCAGTCATTCCTCTTCCTGAGCACACACTTGTCTCTGTGGCCATGAGACAATTCTGGCTGATGAAGTGCAAGCATCACTTCCAGACTGGCACCTGAAGGCCCCCACAGGTTACCTCCCGTGCTCTTCCTTCTACTGGCTTCCTACAGGCTGAGGTGATGTCCTTGGAAGCCAGGTGTTGAATGGGGCTGGGGAGCAGGGTCAGGAGAAGGGGTCACAAACCAAAGGAGCCTGGGTCCTTGAATGGTCACCTGGAAGTAGGAGCCAACAGCCCAGCATGAACACACATTTTGGATTTCATGTGAATGGGAAATGAACTTTGTGTGCAGGTACTAAAATTTGGGTGGTTTTATTCACTGCATCACACACTGTTAGGCTTCCATCCCTTGTGGGCTTCTGAGCATCTGATACTTTTTTTTTTTTAACTTCTTTATTGGAGTATAATTGCTTTACAACGGTGTGTTAGTTGCTGCTGTATAACAAAGTGAATCAGCTATACATATACATATATCCCCATATCTCCTCCCTCTTGCATCTTCCTCCCATCCTCCCTATCCCACCCCTCTAGGTGGTCACAAAGCACTGAGTTGATCTCCCTGTGCTATGCGGCTGCTTCCCACTAGCTATCTATTTTACATTTGGTAGTGTATATATGTCTATGAGCATCTGATACTCTTGACCCAAATCACTGTGCGTGGCTCCCTGTCCCTGGATTTTCCCTTCTCAGCCAGAGTCAGTCTCCTCTGGCCACTGCCTGCCCCCAGCTCTGGGCAGAATTGCCCCCAGGTGATCTGAGGGATCTCCAGGTGAGCAGCGCAGAGTGGTGTGGCTAGCATGACTCAGGGTGAGTGAGTCCCCCCTGATAGCCACTGCTATCAGCCACTTGGCTGCTTTAGACATTTGAAATCAATAGAAAATCTTAAGAGGGGAGCCTGGGGTATATCACTTGGTTATTTCTATGTAATTTTCTAGGACCAAGAAGTGACTGGGTGCTGGACCCATAATAAATTGTACTTAAAGATTTGGATATGGTCAGTGTAACTACCTCTGTTTTCTCTTTGATAAGGAAGCTGAATCCCAACAGGAATAAATGCTTATAGAGGAATAATGAATCATTCCTTCTGAATTGGTATGCCCTTGTCCTGGGCATGCGCTTTGAAGAGGAAGTGTTGCTGGACTGGGGTAGAATCTTGAGTTATGGCTCAGATGTGATACAGCTTTCCCCAGAGTCCATAGTCCACTTGATTGAGGCTGTTGGGAAGTTTGCCAGACGCAGTCTCACATGTGCCCAGAGGTAGTCCAGGAAATGTCATAGGTCTGGTTGTCATCAACTCTCTAAGGAGGCTTGACTAGACTCTTGGTTCTGAGCATGCTACAGCCAGCCTTTCATAAACTCAGCACACCCATCACCACCCAGAGAAGCCTAACAAGGCACATCGTGGCCAGTCTGAATGCTCTGCTCTGAGGGAGCCCAGGCCTGCATGGAGCACAGGGGCCAGACATTTAGGGCTAACCAGGCAATAGGGTTTGCCCTAGAGTACGCTGGTGCAGTTAGTACAGGAAGCGGTGGGACAAAGAAAGACTCCACCAGGAAAAGAGACCGGTGAGCAGAGCACAAAACACTCAAGAGGAACTCTCCAGAGTGACACCCATCAGAACCTCCATCTGGGTGTACCTCATCAGCCCAGGAGTGCTAAGCCCACACCCTGTGATGTACACAGGGATGGAGGGATGCATTTTAACAGGACCAGATCTGCCCTTTGGGGACTTCCTGGATAAAGCATGCTTAGCTGAATAGTCCAGCCCGAACCCTGTTTACAACACTCAGCAGGAAGCCTGAAGACCAGACCCCACAACTGGTCCAGAGACCATGAGCCCAACCAACTGACTTATTTCACGAGTGAGGAGACTGAGCAGAGGTTGTGCGAAGCAGGCTAGAACCCAAGTCAGATTCCAGTCTGAGCCTTTACACGCCAGCACGGACACACACACACACACACACACACACACACCAGCGATGCCCTTGGGGCAGTCCACGCTGAGAGCAAGCTGGAGTTACAGACCACAGATGCATATCAAATGAGCTCCTACAAGCCTCCTTCAAGCTACATAGGCATCTGGAAAGAATTTCGGTGTGGGCTAGAAACCGTGTTTAGAACGGCATTTTCCCATAATATCCCCCTTTCTAAATAGGCACGTCACGGCTGTTCCAAGTCTGATTTCAAGGTCTAAACTTTGTTCAAATTCACACTGACTTGGGAAGAAAGGGGAAAAAATTTACTGTGGGAGGGAAAAAAACGTACAGGGAGGTACAGCCAGTCCCCAACAACTGTCACAATAGCAGGCACAACGGACACACCCCAGCCTTCCCAGGAAAGGCACATGGCTTTGGCAGGGGTGCTGAAGGGGACATCTGTGTAAGCCCAGCCCCTGCCAAATCTCCTGGTATTTATACGTAAACACAGGGGCCGAGTATTCCCTCCCTCCTTTACTGGAGGGAGGGTGCTCATGTTTCCTTTTCCATTCTAGGCAAAAGCAGAGGGAGGGGATCAGAGAAGCTTACATCCCTATGGGAAGGACGTTATTGAAAGAAACGTCTATGGAGGAAGGACCATAAATTCATGTGAGGTTCAGAAAACAAAGCTAAATGTGTTCTTCCTTTTCCTAATGATTTGCCTCTCATTCTGTAGAGCTCACCAGAATAGGCAGCAGGGAATCACCTCTCTCTTTCCTTCTCATTGTTGATTTCCTGGGGTCCCTTCTCTTAGTAAGAGAGAAACCCCTCTGAGATTCCCCTCTCCTCTTACAGATGAATGCCACCGAGTGCTCCTTCTGACCGAGTTGTAGGTAAAGACAAACTCAGAACGAATCGTCTGCAGGAAAGAAACCAAGCCATTCTCTGTTCACTGTCAACCCTCTCTTTGCACTGTGCGGACATAGTTTAAAGCTCACAATTCCTCCCAATGAAAGTCTGAGAGTGATTGTTCTTGCTGGTGTCATTCAGTGATGGAAAGTTCCTCAGCACCATTGGGCTCCAGGTGCACCTCATCAGCCCAGGAGCACTAAGCCCACACCCCGAGGGACTGCAGTTCGGCATCACAGATGGCAGCTCCCAACATATCTCAGTGTCGTGCCTGGAAGGCCATTGGACAGTCTTAAATACACAGAACCCCTAGATGATGTTAAACTGTCTTTTCCCCATCAGATCTCTTTGTGGTGGGCATGAGATATATTTTCTCTTTACTCTCCACCCCTATTTCCTCCATCACAAACCCCAGAATATTTGTGCTTACCTGCCTCCCACTAGGATTGTATAATCTATTTCTTCCAATTTTTTCCTTGGTGAAACTGGAAGAGGGAAGGTTTGGTCTTCCAGCTCTTTTAGAATAAATACTCTATAAAGTGAAGGGACCTTTCACTTGACCATATGGAAAGCTTCTTCCAACCTACCTCGGGGCATTATTTGCTATTTCCATGTCTCTTTCCCCCTGTTTTTCTCCCTACGAAGGGCTGAAGGAGAGAGGAAAACCTCACACTGCTCATTAAAATAGATTTGAACCTGAGCTCCACAACCTGCTGGGTCTATGACTTCAGGAAAACTGATCAGATTCTCTGGTTGTCCATTTACCCATCTCTAAAATAGAGTTGTTAATATCCACCTCATGAGGGTTTCTAAGAATTGGATAAAACAGGTAATGAGAACACTCCAGGCTTCACCATCCCAGTGTGCAAATTGGGTCACATTTGCATTGAGAGCTGTGAGGCAGCCCCCGCGCCTGTAGGACCTCAGTTCCCCTGAAGTTCCCCCCTTGGGTATCCCTGGAGTGGACCCAGGGCTGAAGGTGCTCATCTCTACCCAGCAGACCTCCCTTCCAGCCTCTGTGAAGTTGTGCAATTCCTCAGCCTCCTGGCTGGCCCTGCCCTCCCTCTACTTCCATTCCTAACATTCTCTGCAGCAATTTGACAGATGTTTTTCTAGCTTTGGACAAAATTGTGCCCAAGATTTGTGTAGTAGAAGGGGTCTCCTTTGCAAAGAGTGACTCTGACTCTGTATGTGCCCCTTCTCGGTACCTACCACCCTTCATGGACCTGCACAGCATTCTCTGTCTACCCACCATCGGCCTGTCTCCCTGTACCATGGACCATATGCGTCCCCAAGTCTTAGATTTGTACAAGTGCTGCCTGCAAAGGCACTGTCAAAATTCACACATGCCTCCCTAGGCCCATTCCTTATTTATATTGGTTCCTTCAGCCTGAAGTGAACTTCAGGCCACTGTGCCCTTCCTACAGTCTCAGTCCTCGAACCAAGAGTGTCCACAAAAACTAAACCCAGTGTCTGGAAAAAACTGAAAAATGTTTCCAGATTTAAAATGGCATTGTCTTCCAAATCCCATCAGTTCTATACCCACTAAAAGAAAACAAAATATACAATAACAATAACAGCAGAAAGGTAAACAAAACAAAGACCATAAGCAGCTCAGTCAGGGCACCCAGCTTCATATATAAGGAAGTAAACAATATTTGGTAAATAAAATCAGTTCTTAATTGGCTGGGCAAGGGGCTGATTGCCTATGTTTAAAAATGATAAAAGATCATTTATAGAAAAATGCAAATTTTTCTGGAACTACTGAATTTTTCTGAAACTTCTGGGACTACCCAAGAGGCATCACTTTGTGTGTTTTCTGTCTCGTTGGAATGTCATGGGAACAAGGCAGGAACAGGGAAAAGGTGGAAATGTTAAACAACTAGCAAAAGAAACCACGTTTTATCTTGGTAAGAACACTGGACCCAGCCCAGATTGAGTGGGTCACCTCTACAATGGGCAAGGTCCACGCAATGGAAGAGGGGAACAAAGGGGCTGCCATTGGAAAAAGTAAAATCATCAATTTACTTATTTTGCATCCTCTTCAACAACAACAAAACGTTTAAGCCATTTGGCAGAAAAGGAGTGAATGAGGAGGGGAGAACTCACAAAACCCTTACTCTCAGACCATCTGCAGGGCTGTTTTACAGTGAGGAAGGCAGGCTGCCCAGTGCCAAACTCATGTTACGTAGGTTTCATTTTAACATTTGAAAAATAAAGGGCTTAGTTGAACAGCAGAAAAGAATAACAGACTGTTTTAATTGAGACTAAACTTTTTGCCCATTTTTCATCTGCAACTTGTCATGTTTTGTGTGCTTAAATTTTTGCTCTTGTTATTTTTCTCACACTTGAAAATGGCATCGGGAACACAACCATTAAGTTATAAATAGTTAATGTAGAATTAATATTAATTTGAGTCGTGCTTGGACCAGCTTTACTTTCTCTCCAGTGACAATAACCATTTCCTCTCTGTTGTCTGGTTAATTGTGGGTGGATAGAGATAGGCACTTGATGCGCCATTGCTAAAGAATGAACAAAGACCAGAAAATCCTTCAGGAGCCCCCTCCCACTCCTAATTCACATCAGCAGGGAAGACAGCATTGTCACCCACACCCATATTCCCTTCCTTTCCCTTGAGCACCCTTGAACTTCACCCAAGTTGCTTTGGCTCTTGTGAGTTGACATGGGAAAGGTCTCAGGCACATGGATGTCACACTGCCATGAGAAGGACTCTGGGGAGATAGTATGTCATAAGTAACTTCCTTCAGAACACAGGGGCTTTGAAGTGAACAGGGTGACGTCCTCAGGGGAAAAGAAAATGTCGAGAGGACCAACTCTAAAAAGAAAATGATTCATGGAGTCGCCATGAAATAAGTGATTTTAGCCACTTGCATGAGAGATTGCTCTAAGAGAAGATTACTAAATGCCATTATGAGAATAGACACTGGTGTCCACAAAGTGTTTCCAAGGAAAGTAAAGTAATTATAATGATGAACGTGTACTTCATAAGTCATGGTTTTAAAACTGTTTTCATAGCTAATATCTCATTTGATCCTTGCAACACCCTGAGAAATAGGCAGTACTATTTCCTTTTTTTACACAGAAGGCAAAAATGAGAGGAAAATCCTGAGTTTCTCCATCAGGCAAACTTGAGCTTACACTCAGATTTTGTCCTTTACTTTCTTTCTTTTTTAAAAAAATTAATTAACTAATTAATTTTTTGGGTGGATTTTTTTTATTATAATGAGACAGAGTTCAGCATCAAGCCTTTTTAAAATTTATTTTATTTACTTTTGGCTGTGTTGGGTCTTCGTTGCTCTGCGCGGGCTTTCTCTAGTTGTGGCGGTGAGCAGGGGCTACTCTTCATTGCTGTGCGTGGGCTTCTCATTGCGGTGGCTTCTCTTGTTGTGGAGCACAGGCTCTAGGCACATGGGCTTCAGTAGTTGTGGCATGCAGACTCAGTAGTTGTGGCTCATGGGCTCTAAAGCGCAGGCTCGGTAGTTGTGGCACACGGGCTTAGTTGCTCCATGGCATGTGGGATCTTCCCAGACCAGGGATCGAACCCGTATCCCCTGCACTGGCAGGCAGATTCTTAACCACTGTGTCACCAGGGAAGTCCCGTCCTTTACTTTCTTAACCTCTCTAAATCTTTCCAATTGCTGACTATAAAATGAGTTTCAATCATAACCTTACTGTACTGTTGTGAAATAAATGAAGAAATTAAAGCATTTGTCAGAACTTAATAGACACACACACACAATGGTAGCTATTATTATAATAAATTTGAGAAAACTGAAGTCTAGAGGGTTAATTTAACTTGGTGTAGGGTACACGAAAATAAATTGCCTGTGCAAGTAGTGTTTTTATTAAGGCTAAAGTCCAAGACCTTCCCAATATGTCAGTTACAACCATCAAAAGTCATACTATGAAGCGGTAACAAACTTACATATGCTTTGGTAACTTACCCCAAGATAGTGAAAATATGAAAATATGGTACAATGGTATTCACTGTGGAACTATTTGTCATAGGCAAAGACTGGAACAGACACACATGGCTGTCAATAAGGGACTTTGGTTCAATCCCACAATGGAGTAATCTGAAGCAATAAAAAGAAATGAGGAATAGCTCTATATATTGTTATTGTGTGTTCTCCAACATAGAGTTTGAAGGGAACAAAGCAAGATGGGCAAGAAAGTATGTATATTATGTTACTACTTATCTATGAACAAAGGGAATCTTTATGTATGTAATTATTAACCATATTAAAAGAGTATAAGAGACTTCCATTTTTGGAAAGATGGAGTAAAGTACTTTTCCATATTCTTCCTGCTAAGTACAACTAAAAACGTTGGACGGTACATATAAAAAAATGTTAGATGGGCTACAGAGAGCAGGAAGACCACCTAGGAAACTTGGGAACCAAGAACAACATTGTGGTTAGTTCTTTAGGTTTTCCAAACATGGAGCTGAAGAAGCCAGCTACCTAGAAGTACCAATGGTCACAGACAAAACACACCCAAACAAAAGCCAGCTCTCCTGAGCCAGAGGACCCTAAAAGGAGCAGCCTAGCAAGACAGAATGATGACTCTACTCCAGTCAAACACCCCAAAGAAAACAGTGATCCCACTCACATCCACACCAGCAAAGGCTGAATGAGGAGCCTAGACTTCACCTTTCTGCAGAAGGCACCCCAACACCCCTATTGATGTGGTGTCAGAGAAGGCCCAGCAGACAACCAGGACTTTTATACCTATCAGATGATAAAGAGTCCTCTCTCCCCTTGCATGGTGTCATGGAGAGCATATGGAGAGCCTGAACTTTCATTTCTACCATGAAGTAATGAGATGCCCTTAACCTTCCCAGTGGGGTGATGACAGAGGAGGTGGTACAGGAAAGTCTGCGCTTTCACCACCATTAACGGGTAATGAGGTCACACCATCTGTAGTATTAGTAGATCCATGAGGGGAGCAGTAACAATGTATATCTACCACTCTCAGGGAGGTAGCAGTGGAGGCCCAGTGAGGAGAAGGAACTCCTCTCCCTTCCCACCAGTAATGAGAAACTCCCCCCAATTTGGATGGAGGCCCATGGAGGCCAAGTGGGGAAACTATATTTCTAACTCCATCTAGCCACAATGATACAGTAAATCTCCCTTTCCTTTGGTGGAGCACTGTCAGAAAAAGACAGTTAAAACAGTTTAAATAAGATACAGAGTCTCAAAACATAATATGCAAACTGACAAGATTTCAATTTAAAAAATCACTTATCATACAAAAAACCAGGAAGATCATAAACTAAATGTAAAAAGATAATTGAATAGATGCCAAAACAGAGATACAGAAAGGTTAGAATTACCTTAGAAAGGTTTTTAAATTAGTAATCACAGAAGTGTTTCAATGAGCAATTATGAACTTGCTTGAAACAAATGAAAAGTAGAAAATCTCAGTAAAGAAATAAAAGATATAAAGAAAAGCCAAAAAGAAATTTTCAAACTGAAAAATATAATAACAAAATTAAAAACAAAAAACCAAATTCAATGGATTGGGCTCAAGACCAGAATGAAGAGTCAAAGGAAAGAATTGGTGGACAGAACAATAGAAATTATCTAATCTGAACACCAAAAATAACACAGACTGAAAAAAATATATAATGGAACCTCAGGGACTGTAACAAAAGGTCTAAAATCACTGGAGCCCTGGAAGGACAGGAGAAAAAAGGTAAAGCTAAAAAAAGTACTCAAAATAATAATGGCTAAAAACGTTTCAAATTTGAAAAAAAAAAAAAAAACCCCAATAAGCTATAGATTCAAGAATCAGAAAAAATTCCAAACAAGATACAACCAAAGAATATACACCAAAACACATCATGGTTAAACTTTTAAAAAATAAAGACAAAGAAAATATCATGAAAGCATTAGGAGTGAAATTATACATTACCTATAGGGAAAAACAATTCAGATGATATCAGATATCTCATCAAAAAACATAAAGGTTAGAAGGAACTGGAACACATTTTTCAAATGATGAAATAAACGAACTGTCAATTTAGAATTCTATACCCAGTGAAATACCCATTCCTTCAGGAATGAGTAGAAAGCAAGATATTCTTAGACAAAGAAAAACTTAATAATTCACCACCAGCAGACCTACCCTAAAAGAATGACTAAAGAAAGTTCTAAAAATAGAAAGGAAACAAGAAACCTTAGAACATCAGAAAGGAAAAATTAACACATAAGAGAATCTATAGGTAAATGTAATACACACATACCTCAGAGATATTGTATGTTTGGTTCCAGACCACCATAAGAAGGCAAATATCACAATAAGGGGAGTTCCATATATTTTTTTGGTTTCCCAGTGCATATAAAATTATGTTTATACTATACTGTAGTCTATTAAGTGTGCAGTAGCATTATGTCTAAAAAAAAAGTACATACCTTAATTAAAAAATACTTTATTGCTAAAACATGCTAACCTTTATTTGAGCCTTCAGGGAGTCATAGCCGTAACATCAAAGATTACTGATCCCAGATCACCATACTAGATATAATAATAATGAAAAAGTTTGAAATATTGTGAGGGTTACCAAAATGTGACACAAGGTAGGCAAATCCTGTTGGAAAAATGGCATCAATAGATTTGCTCAATGCAGGGTTGTCACAAACCTTTAATTTGTAAAAACAAAACAAAACAAAAAACCCCCAATATCTGTAAAGCACAATAAAATGAGGTATGTCTGTAGTCTTTCTTTCTATTCCTGATTTTTCTATATTATGATTGATGTGATTCTAAATATATGTAGAGACAACTATAAATGAGGAAGTTTAAAAGGACATAAAGAAAGATAAAGTTTCTATATTGCACTTGACTTGGTGTAGACTGTGAGATGTATTTATACATAATATAATACACAGAGCAACCACTAAAACAGCTATACAAGGATATATGCTCACAACCACTATACATAAAATGGAATTCTAAAAAAAATTCAAATAACCCACAAGAAGGTAGAAAAAAGAAATAACATTAAAAAAAGAAAATAAACAAAATGGACGACTTAAGCCCTAACATATCAATAACCATATTAAATGTTATTGATCTAAACACACTAGTTAAAAAGCAAAGATTGGCAAAGAGGAATAAAATATACCACCCAACTATATTCTGTCTATAAAAAACTCACTTCAGATATAAAGGCATAGGCATATTGAAACTAAAAATATGGAAAAAATATGCCATACAAGTGTTTATCAAGAAAAACAGGAGTAATTATACTGAAATCAGATAGACTTCAGAGTTAAAAAACTACTACAGAAAAAAAGAGACATTATATAATAATAAAAAGATCAATCCATTGAGAAGATATAACAATCCTTAAATGTATGCAACGAACAACAAATCTGCAAAATATGTGGATCAAATAGAATTGAAAGGAGAAATACACAAATCCACAGTTAGAACTGGAGTCTTCAACATCCATTTCTCAACAATTGATAGAGCAGGTAGATAGAAATTCCAAAAGAATATGGAAAAACTCAACAACACCATTAACTAACAGGACATATTTGACATATGTGGAACATTCCATCCAACAAGAGCAGAATACACATTCTTTTCAAGGACCCACAGAACATTTACCAAGGTAGACCATAATCTGGGCAATAAAACAAACTGAAAAGGACTGAAATTATACAGAGATTGCTTTCTGACCCCAAAGGAGGCAAATTAAAAATCAGTAAAATACAAACAAGAAAATATCCAAATAGTTGGAAACTAAACAAAATAATTTGAGACAATGCATGGATTAAAGAAGAAGTATCAAGGGAAATCAAAAGTTATATTGAACTGACTGAAAATGAGATTACAACACATCAAAATTGGGGGGGCACAGCTGAAGCAGTACTGCAATGGAAATTTATAGCACTAAAACATATATTAGAAAAGAAGAAAAGTCTCAAGTCAATAATCTAAGCTTCCACCTCAAGGACCTAGAAATGCAAGACCAAAAGCAAGCAGTAGGGGGAAAATATGAAGATAAGTGTAGAAATCATGGAAATAGAAAACAGTAGAGAAAATGAATGACTCAAAGAGCTGTTTCTTTGAAAAGATCAATAAAATTGACAAACTTCTGTAAGATTGGCAAAGAGAAAAAGAGATGACACAGATTACCAGTATTAAGAATGAATCAAGGAATATCATTTCGGACACTGCATACATCAAAAGAATAATGTGGGAATGTTATTAATAACACTATACTCATAGTTTGAAAACTTATGAAGTGTACCAATTCCTTGAAAAGGACAAAACACTTCAACTCATCAAATATAAGATAATTATATGAATAGCCCTAAGATTATTAAAGAAATTAAATTAATAATTATTGGACACTGGGATGTGGCAGGAGTGAGATTGACTAACTCCCAGCCTGGTTGTAAAACCTACGGCACAATCCAATGACCTATCTTTTCCTTTTCTGTGGCAAATCTGGAGGTCATGAGTTGAAAATGGCAACATCATAAGATGGACTATCCCTGGATTTTGAGCAATCATTTAGAGAAGAACTGCCTGACCCAAATCAGCCTGTGACATAAGGAAAAAATAAGGATTTATATTTATTTATTTGTATTTCAAGGCTGGGTCTCCCTGCTCTATCATCTCCTTCACTGCTTCCTTCTCAAGGGACAAACTCATTGGTTTTTCCATGAAAAACAACCTCACTGCCCCTCCTTTGCTCATTTCTCTCCCTCTGTCTGGTCTACTCTTTCTTGATAAAGAGAGAAGACTCAAACTGTCCCATGCCTTCCCATCAAAACCCTGCCTGTCTTCCTTACGCTTATCTATATTTTCACATTTTTCTAGTATTAATACAAATTACTATTTATTTTTAACACCTACATGACAAATATTTATAATGGAAATAGCCATAGTGGGAGACAAAATAAGAACAGGAGAAAAGGAAACGGTCTTTCAAATGTCAGTTTACATTCTTTCTCCTTGAGTTGGACTATTACTTTGCTGATACCAGCAAACCACACTTCCTGATATTCAGATCCTTGTGAAGTTCCCCTCCACACTGTCACATGACTGGGCCTGCAACTGCTTTGACCAATAGAATATAACAGAAGTGATGCTGTCCAATTCTGGGTATGGCACTCATTTGGTCTGGTAGCTTCAACTCCCTCCTCTTGGAAAGCTCTTCTTGGAATCTGGCCTGTGTGTCCTAAAGCAGCCCAAGTGGCCACACGGAGAACTGAGGAACAGTTCTGAGGAATCCAGGAATGGAGCTGATGACCCTAGATGAGCTCCCAGCCACGCTTTCCTGGCACGTCAGTCAACACTACCTGAACAGGAAAGCTGCCAAGTCAAGCTGTGAAATGGTAAGTGACAATCAAATGGTATTTTAAGCCACTAAGTTGATATTTTACCCAGAAATAGATATGTGAAACACTCCTCTATAAAGCCTCTGATGTTTACAACCGGCAATAACCTCTTTCTCCCGTGACAGGCCATTGCACATTGGTGTAACCACTGGTGCATTTATCACTTACTGCTGTACTGTAGTTACTGGTTTACATACCTTACCTTGGTTGCAAAACATGAGCTGCCTGAAGCAGGACCTGAATCAAATTAGATACTCGAGGCACTGCAGGATAGGGGTAAGAGTGGAGGCTTTGACGTCAGATGAATACAGAACTTTGGGTTTTACCTTTTACCTTGGGCAACTTCTTTGAACTGCAGTTTCTTCATTGTAAAATAGGTAATTGCAAGAATGAAACATGTCAACATAGGTAAAGCCTTTAGTTCAGTGACTGGCACATAATAAACAGTAAATATTAGTGTCTTCTTATCCTTTCCCCTATCATCCTGCTCAGAATCTGATATATTGTGAGGACTCACTAAGTGCTACCTGAGTAAGTAAATGATGGATGTGAAAGTGGCTGTGGCCGATTCAGGACGCCTGCACATTCTGTGACTCTCTTCCTTTCAAGAGGGGGCTCTTTTATACGGCTTTGTCCTCTCCTCTTGAATCTGGGCTAGGCTGTGGCTACCCTGACTAACAGAGTAAGGTGTATGTGACATGTGCCAGTTCTGGGAGCCCTGACTCACCGTGGAAAAGCTCCATCTACACTGTTGAAGGAGGGGAGGGACCCAGCTAGACTCACCCTTCCATCTGTCCCCTTCTAGATCCCAGGCGTGTGAGTAAAGACATTTTGGACCCTTCAGACAATCTAGCCACCAGCTGAGGACCACCAAGTGAACTCACTCAACACCATGTAAAGTAGAACTGCCAGCTAAGCTCTGACCAGATTCTTGACTTGCAACATCATGAGATGTAATAAAATGGTTGTTA
Source organism: Balaenoptera physalus (assembly GCF_965194825.1). NCBI lineage: Eukaryota > Metazoa > Chordata > Mammalia > Artiodactyla > Balaenopteridae > Balaenoptera > Balaenoptera physalus. The sequence goes on along the minus strand of NC_138893.1, from coordinate 69,175,126 downwards.
CCTGGGGAAAGTTTGTTACAGAACAGTGGATCTCTTGGGCTTATGGCTTCCTTCTTCAGTACCGCCAAGGAGCCCCTGGTGAGGAATCTCAGGGCAAGGAGCCCAGTAAATGTGTGTGTGCTTACGTCTTCCCCCAGGGGGCGCCACCAAAGTTTGATGATGACCATCTCATCTTTCTGCAGCTCAGGGACGGCTGGTAAAAAAGTGAGTCCTCCAATGACAGCAGAGCCTGTGACCAGTCTATCCATGGGGCACTACAGAAAACCCCTGCCCCTGAAGTCCAGGACACTTTCTCTCCAAGCAAGCCTGCAGGGCACCTCCACCCACAGCCATCATGGCCTGTAGGACATGAAGCCATCGGTCCTCAGAGCCTGGCCATGTTTGCAGCCCCTTGCCTGCTCCCTCTGGCTTCACTGGAGATGGTCACCCGCAGATCATGCTGAGTGTGCTGTGACCTTTGAAGAACCCTGTGCCCGGAGGTCAGCTGTGTTCTCACTCAGTCACTCTGCTGCCTGAAAGGTTGGACTTCGGGTGGGGCGACAGAGAGTATGTGGACACCCAATAACAGGGATTACCCAGGACACTTAGGAACTGATATGGAGGGAGACAAAAATCCATCACAGTCCCCGATGAGCTGCCTCTGATGGCCAGTCCTCTTGCTTTACTTAGACAGGCTTTCGGATCTTACTTTATAGGATTCTGTGGTCTAAAATATGCCATAAATCTCCAAGAGCCTTTCAGAGTCCTGCTCTGTGTTTCATTCACACGTCCTGACAGTTCTTGTTCAAGTGAGAAGCTTTGTGCAAAGACTGGCTGCAGCCTGGCTGGTCGCCCCTGAGCTCAGAGGAATAAATCTGTCAGTAGCCTGGCAGGACGGTACCCCTTCCCCGAGCTTTGAGATATGTGCACAGGGCAAGGGCCTGGGAGGATCAAAAGTCTGGGAATGTTTAATGGCACCAACGCTTTCCAAAAGCATGAGAAGAGAAGCATGTTCCAGGTTTTTCCCTTACATCTTTAAGATAAACACTGGTTACAGTGAGGAAGGTAAAGCCAATCTACATTTTCTTGGCTCTCAGGAAAAGTCTGGTATTAATACAGTACAAGCAGGCCTAAGGCAAGCAGGCTTGAGACATCATTAGACTGGTCCATGGAGCTGGCATCAAGCTGAGGCCCAGGATGCAGGTGTGGGGACCGTGGGAGAGGCTGCCACAGATGGAGCTTCTACCATGCGTTGTCTTCCTAGGGGACTCACCTACCCACCAAGGGTACCCCCAAGATGAACCAAGGTAAGGTTCATCTTACCTTGCCTGCTTATACTTCAGAAATCCCTGAGGCAGAGCGAATGGGTACATGGGCACATGGTCAGAAGGCAAGCAGATGCCACCCAGTCCCCCTACACCTGAAAGTGCTGGATTTGGGAGACGCACCCAGTGAAAGAGAGCTAGATGCAAACAGACAGGCTGGAGGTGTTGGGGAGCATGCCACACCAGTGTCTCTAGAACCCCAGAGCATCTGGAAGTCCTCCTGGACTGACAGAACATTTATCTCCTGGACGCCTCTCCTGATTGACCAGTGCAGGCCACATGGAAACCCTGGTGAGTTTTAAATAAAACATATTCTGACTTTCTTTTCATGTTTCCTCCCAATCTCTGCTCTCAGCTAGAAATCATAAACACGGTGATGCAAAGAGTAATTCCTGCCAACATAGAAATGACTGATGCTCCTTCTTAGGTAATCTTCAATAATATAAAATGATACTCAGAGATTTGGTCTATTTTTATCAAATAAATCTATTTCGAAAGGTGGAAAGGCAGACACTGTGGCAGGCCGTATGATGAGATGTTGAAACCCCAAATTGCTTGAACAAGCAGCTCTCTGTTCTGAAGATTAACCGGCCCTGACCTCCCTCCCTCATACACACTCACACATACTCCCTATGTCTTTATTTCTTGGGAGCCAGAGTCCTCCGGTTAGATTGGATCATGCATTCTCCCATGAAGATATCTACTTCACAGCTGCTCCTGACTATTTTTTTTTTAGTGCCTGGTCTCTCCTCTCAGTTAATAGCACACTGTCCAAAGCACTCAGCCTGGATTCCAGTTCCTAGCTGTGTGACTTGGGGCACCCTGTGAGACCTCTCTGTTCCTTGGTTGCCCCATTTATATAATGAGTCTGATCATGGCACCTGCCTCCTGGGTTTGTTGTGAGGGTGAAATGAGATAATATTCATGAAGCATGTTGAATAGTGCCTGTAACTCATGGAAGCATACAACTAGAATCTGCTATTCCTGACCCAAGGTCCAACATGTGGGTTAGATTGTCTTGAAGACACGGTCTCACCTGGAGTCACAGTTGCGGACTTAGAAAGACCCAGATGATCATCCAGTGATGCCTCCCTCTGCTGGAGCAGTGTTTCCCAAACTGCATTCCAGAACACCCCTGAACCCTGAATGTTCAGCCTCTATCATGTTGTACAAAGGTGGACACACATACCTTAAAAGATGTTATATTATCAAATCAATCTGTGAGACAGAACATTCTTAGCTCCTTCCTGAGAAAATCTGCAGTAAAGATACAGGCTTAACGTGTTTGAAGCTAGTATTTCTAAACTTTAATTTTCTATAGAAGATTTTCTGGGGAGCAGCTAGTCATACAGAACACGAGTTTTGTTGAAAGCAGAGATTGAGAAATATCATGTCAGGACCTTTCTTTTACATGACTTACACTTGAATACTTTCAGAGCCAGGGGACCCACCACTGAGTAAGGCTGATGGTGGTAGCCACCTTCATGTTGAGTAGCTGCCACTTGGTGATCTTAAATCCACAAAATAGATCCCTGTAGAAGATGCTCCTTCTCCCATCCACCTTCATGTAGCCATCAAGACCCCTCACACCCTAACCAAATAAAATAAAATTATAAATAAATTCTCGTCATCTGGTTCATTGATCTCTAGTGGTGGGGGGGTATTGTTAGTTAGTTGGTAGTTTATCAGCTTGTCACTCAGAGCTCATTTGACATGAATTTCAGTCCCTTTTGCCATCCTGGTCACTCTTGCACTGTGTTCCAATTTATCTATTTCTTCCTCAAGTGTGAGATTTGAATTATTGCTTTCTCTGTCCTAGATGCCATCATTTTGTTAATCCAATTTTAAGGTCACAGATGCACTTGTAACAGCAGTGCCACAGCTGTTATAATACCTAACATACCAAATTGAGCTCTCTACAGCCGTATAAAACCCCAAGTCACGGGGGAAGCTTCTATGCCGGCTCTTCCCCCATCCTGCCCTTTCGTGGATGGGGACATTGTAAATCCATGGTCTTGAGTCAAATTCCACTTTCTTTTCTAACGCATAGTATAAATGACTGATCAAAACAGAAAAATAAATACAAAGAAGAATTACATAAATATCTCCCATTTGTGTAAAAAATTAAAGATGTAAATATACACACATATATATGCATTTACATCTTTGTATTTGTATAGGCATAAAACTTTCTGGAAGAATATGCAAGAAACCATTAATAATTGTCTCACGCGAGTACGATTAGAGGATCTGGAATGAGATATTGTATACTCTTAATAACATTTAAATATTACCATGTACATATATTTCTTCTTTGGCAAGAAGAGAACGAGATAAAAACATGCCTATATTTTTGGTTGGAGTCAACTCATTAATCTCCCTCATAAACTTTGCTTCTTTCTCATACACAAACTTGATGAGCTTGCCTGCTCAACCTTCATCCAACATTTTTTTTTTTAATGTTAGAATTAAAAAGGCAAAAGAGAGAGCCAGGGGCACACACCAGAGACCCTCCCTCAATGGCAACATCCTACATTCCTTACATAAGAATAACCATCTAGTTTGGTTTTTCCTAATAGCCCTTTCATCCAGACCACATTTCTGCATCTTTCTTTTAATAAAGACTTTTCCTTTCTTCAAAACTGAAAGTTGCAGCAAGAATTCAGGATGGGAGAGGGAGGGTGAATGTCACATACAAGCTGATGGCCAAGTGAGGTGTCAAGCATGGCGGCAGAGAGGCGTGCTTCCTCCGTATGCTCGGTACTGACTGCACACCTAACCCCGCAGAGACTGTGACCCACTGAGCAGACTACTTCATTTTCTGATTTGCATTTCACTCAGGATCCTTTCAGTCCAGGATCCTTAAAGAATGACTCCAACCTGAGTACTTTGGTTTATCCAATGTCCTCTTTTACTCATCCAAATAGAGCAGATGGAAGCTATAGTCACAGGGGAGGTGCATGTAGGGTGTGGTCCCAGGGATGTTTTGCACAGAGCCTGCTGTGGAGATGCTCAGATGTACCTTTGAGAAGTATAGCAGGTGGTTGAGCAAGCCCAGGGCAGAGCAGAACTTTCAACGCAGCACTTTCCTCCCTGGCCTGGTCTACATGCTTTGGATCTCCCGCACTACCCCAAGCTCTCTAATATATTCATCTTCCTATTCTCAGCAAGTGGCACTGAGCCCAGTGGCCACATGGCCATGAGCACTGAGGGAATCAGTGTGTGTTCTTTTCCATGGATCACTCTATTTTTTCCACCTTGGAAATGGTCCACAATTGACTCCCAATTCCAGCCCCTTTGGGCTCATCCATTCCACAGCTTTGATGTAATAAACTCCAAGGGACCTCTCCAGAGATAGGCTTGCTATGTATTCACTCCTAATTACCCTCAGCATCATAGGACATATAATTCAGGGTAACATGAAATCCTGCCCTGGAAACACTCATCACTTGGACAAAATTTATACCAAAATATTGCTCCAATGCAGTGTTATTTGAATGTAGAAGGCAACTTGCTAGAATTTAGCAAGAGGAAAGCTATATATAACTCGTTCAGACGGAGTTAACCTCTATATGGACTTCCTTTGGGATCCGCTGCATTTATCACACACCAGGACTATTAATGCCATGGAGGATTGCTATAATATAACACACACGTACTGTCAACATGTTGAAATAACACAAAATCAAGACGTTAACTTGGGCTGGTGTGGACCCCTCATTTTGAAATTTCCACCTCAGTACCCACTGAACTTGCAGTGCAAATCCACAGATTATTTCTAGACTTCGATTCACATTTGCAGCTACATGAAGCCGAATATCCATGAGAAAACTGAAAAGCTCCATTAAAACTCTTGCTTTTTAAATATCCAAATGTCTGACTGTGTCTAGCAAAAGCATCTGGAATATGTACTGCTTTGTTTCTCAAAGTGTAAGCCATGTTTGGAAGCCCATAGACCTATGTAGGACCTCTGGCCATTCAAACTCAGACCTGAAGCTTAAACTTGAAAATGACCAGTAAAGAGCCCCAAGGCGTGTGGAGCTGCTTCTCTCTTTCCTAGGCCTCTTGGAGCGGTTGTCGTGAACCCAAAGACAACTGGATACAGCTATCTGGAGGGATGAAGCTTGGCAGCCTTGGGGATGTGGGGTGAGGCTCGCAGTGAGATCTCAGCAACATGTGTTGGACGAGTTTTGAACGTTACGTGGCAAAGCCTTGTTCTGAGATGATCTTTAATGCTAATCCTGTGTCCTACAAAGAGAAGGACATACAGGAAAACTCCAGGAAGGCATAGCTGGCCAGTGGGTCAGCGTCAAAGACCAATCTTATAAAGAGGAAACGCTGCTTTCAACTTCGGTTTCTGTGATGTGACCTCCCTACCCAGGAGTCCTCAGGGAATCCCTTTCCATCTTATCCATCTAACATCCGAGACCTACCATTGCTCAATGATAAGCCTCCACTCTGTGCCCATCCATCTCCTTACCACGATCCTCATTAAGCTCTTCTCTACTGGTTGTCTATGCCCCCTTGCCTGGAATTCTCTCTCCATTCTGAACCTTAGTTTACCCATGTGTAAAATGGGGAGACATTTTCCTAGGATTTTTAAAGGATTCAATGTGACCATTCAGGTCACAGCCTTGCAGGCTCAGCCTTGCACATGGGAAGCCCTCGATAAATACTCCGTGGGCAACCTTTATGGGTTAGTACAGAACAATGTCTTGGAAGTCAGACTGAGTCTCTAACCGGATAACCTTGAGCAAGTTAGGAGCCTACCGCGTAGGATGGTTAAATTGAGTGAGTTAGCCATGTAAAGCACCTTGAGCAACGCTTGGCACCTAGAAGATGCTTGATAAATGTGAGCCATTTGGATTATTGTCCTCTCTGAGGAAGACCTGCTCTCTCTCCTTTGTCACAGTCCCCTCATGAGCAATGTTAGACTCGAATAATGAGTGATTCTAGGATGACATCTTTTGGCTGTATCTTGTTTCCAGGGCGTGTGTTTTTCACTTTGGGAAAAATCCACCCCTTACCCTTCCAGTAGGAGCCCAAATATATTTGAAGGACTAATTGGTGCTGGACTATTGCTTGCTTGATGCTATGTACGCTTTCAGACCCCTGCATGCCTTCAGGGATGAAGCAGACTCCTGCTTTGAGTGATTAGCCTAGGTGATGAGGATTTCCCATGGGTGTTAGGGGAGATCAGGGGCCCTGAAGCAGCTGCTGAAGTGTAAAGGGAGAGGCTGCGCTCAGGGCAGGTTCTGGATTTGATGTTAGGCTCTTCACTCCCGGACGTGGTCCCCAGGGCTAACCTGCTTTCTACTGCGGTTTGTCTTCGATGGAGGGACTGTCCTCACTGCCCAGCACATGTGCCTGTAAACTGCGAACCCACTTGATCTTTCCCCAATTCATTTTTTTCTTTCCCTTTTGGCTATAAGTGATTTATTGGTTGAGATAGAAATCATTTCCTAATTTGCCAGGGAAAACAGTCTCCCTTATTTTCACTAATTGAGGTATAATTACATATTTACATGCCATCAAGTTCACCCTTGCATGTTCAGTGACCTACTGGGACTCGGGGAACTGGGGCCTGTGAGGAGTGGATGGAACCCCACTCAGAGGAGGATGTGCCGTCCATGGGAGCAGAAGAGGTTGGTAAGTTTTGACTTGACAAATCCCTCCATCTCTGCCCCACCGGGGGAAGGGGAGACACTCCCTGACCTGCCCATGCTTCCTGCTCCTTGCAAGGGCACCTCTTCTCACCTTGACCGAGGGAGGCCCATCGGGGTCCTGGACGTCTTCACTTTCAAGGAACCATCTCAGCTGGATCTGGGCTTCCTAGGTGGTTACTAGACATTCATCACTTTCTAATCACTGGTTTTCTCCTGCTTAACCCTGATGCTACTGTCTTTACCACTCTGGAAATTAGAGAAAGAAAGAAACTCTAGAAACCTTAAAGCTCTTATTTCAGTGGGACCCCAGCAGGGCAGAGTTACCAGTGGGCAGCTATGAAAAACAAAGTCCTTGTGGGGTGGTCAGGTGGCCTTGGGCTGGGCCCTGTCTCAGTCTGGTGATGCCCAGATGACTCCATCATCCCTGATGGCAGCTGAGACAGGAGGGCCCAGCCCCCTCCATCCCAATGGCCGTGCACCCCACCCCTTGCTCTATCTCCCTCTCTCTCTCCTAATCCCGGCTTCACATAAGGCTTCAAATCCACCCCTCGCCCCTGGGGCAGTATTTTTCTCTCACTACCCAGTCCAGGCCTCACCACTTCTTCTCCATCTGTGACAAGAGCCTTCAACTGCGTTTCTGGACTTCCAGGCCCTGTTTCTCAGAGGTGCCTCCCTAATTAAGTCCAAACAGCTGAGGTGACCAAAAAGCCCCAGGCTCTGCTGGGTGGTGGTGTCTCTGCCCACCTTGATGTGCAGCCTCAGCACCCACTAAAGCAACCACCAGCAGCACGCCTCCTCCTTCACCCACACTGTCCCCACATCCCAGCCCTCGGAATCCTCTCATTCCCCAGGTCTGCCCACATGCCACCTCCTCCTTGAAGCCTTCCTTACCTCCCCAGCTGGTGTGTCTGCTCCCTTTTTGAACCTCTCCACTCACTTGTGGCTCACAGATCCCTTCTAATCTGTGTGGTCTTGATTTTGGGCATCTATCTCCTCTGCCATACCACACTTTCTGAGGCTTGTATGTGTTGGCATCCCCATGGGTGGAGTGTGAAATGTCAGTTCTCCCGTGGGACTTGGAATACTGAGGAGGGACCACAGTAGAAGAAAACCACAGCTGGTGGCACTGCCCGGTGTCAGGCCTAGGATGACGCGCTTGGCCATGGCCGTGGCCTGGGGTGCTGTGTTGGGCGTTACAGTGGACACATATATGCACAGAATCGTCAACTGATTCAAGTAACCAAGCAGGCAACCAAGTCCCTGGAGGAGACCTGTGCCACCGTGGAGGAATGGCTGCCCAGGAAGCAGTGGGGCGAGATCAAGGGACCGTTGGTAGGCTGTGGCCAGCAGACCTGTCTGCCATCTGCCCACGCTGCCGGGCCTGCATCAGCTGGGCCCTGTGCATGGCTGCACGGGGGCTCTGTGTACCGGGAGGCCTAGGCCTGGGCTGCTGTCTGACCACTGTCTGTAACGTGGCTTTGCTGGAAAGTTGCAGCCTATTTATAATAAATCCTGGGGGTTGTTTGCAAGAAAAGAAAAAAAAGAAAAAGAAAAAACAGAAGAAAACCAGAAAGAATCACATTTCCATAGCATGCCACTTCTCATCAAGGAGCTTATCCCAGGATCCTGCCCAAGGCCTTGTTAATGAGAGACCCCCCCAGCTCAACAAGGTCCTGGAGACCCTGAGCTTCCACTCAGCCCCAGACACCAGCAGCGGGTGGTAAGCATCTTGTCCAGGCCATGGTTTCCCTTTCACCGGGGCCAAAAATGTCACCATTCTTGGTTAAATGAGTCTTGTGACAGAGAACTCTGATGAAGGCATATCTTTCCTCCAGGCTTGTGTGGCCTCCATGCTGACCCTGTCTTTCTTTCTGCCAGATGATATCCTTCTGTTCCTCCCTTGCTTAATCCAGATCAGATAGTTGAATCTCCAGGCCTATTTCTCTGGTCAGTGCTGACCTCACAGGAAGTTCATGTGGAGGGCACTGACCCTCCTAGAGGAGAAGAAGCAAAGAGTGCCAAGGAAGGAAGTCAGAGGGCGGGCCTGATGGACAACCCTGGGGAAGTGGGCCAGAGCGTGCCTGGGGAGAGGGATGGAGCCCTACATACCTCAAGAAAAAAACGTTACGAAACAGAGCCTGAGGCATTCCATCCTCTGCCTCCCGTTCACTCCCTTCTGGCTTTTTCTGGAAAGAACATTTAGCTCTTGGTTTCCTATAGTTCTCCTCATCGCCTCCCTGACTTGTCAGGAGTCAGCGCACCCTTCCAGGCAGGTTTCTCTGAGTTCACCTGCTCTGTATCGGGGGTCCTCCTCCAGTGGGATGTCAAAGATGCTGCACTATGCTTGTCAGCTCCAAGTTTCCTTGCCCAGGAGACTGTGAGCTCGCTGATGCCATTCATCTCTGTATCCTCAACGCCCAGCCCTCTGCACGGCTCAAGTTAGCTTTTGCTGAAGGCTCACAATCTCACATCCCGCATCTCTCTCTAGCTCCCTTTCACCCCCTCGAAGACATTGTCCTGGCCCACACCCATGACACCTCCTGCCCAGGCAGCTCCCACTGTCTTCCATCTCCCCCAGCTCTTCTCCTCCCTCTGCTGTCACCAGTACCTGCTTACCTGTCACCAAAGGGGCATCTCAAAAAAAGAAGAAAGACCTGGACTCAAATCCCAGCTCTATCACTTGCTGGCTGGGTGACCTTGATTCAATATCTTATTGGGTTGGCCAAAAAGTTCTTTTGGTTTTTAAGTAAAAATAAAAGACACAGTTTTCATTTTCACCAAGAACTTTATTGAACAAATATTCACTCTTTTGTCCACTATCTTCTGCCATTTTTCAGGCAACTTCATAAGTCCATCTTCCCAAAACTTTTTATCTTTTTGAGCAAAGAACTATTCCAGGTGCCTTTTACAGTCTTCCAGAGAATTGAGATTTTTTCCATTAAGAGAATTTTGTAAAGACTGAAATAAATGGAAATCCGAAGGTGAAATTTCTGGCGAATACGGCAGATGAATCAGAACTTCCCAGCCAAGCTCTAACAGTTTTTGTCTGGTCATCAAAGAAACATGCGGTCTTGCGTTATCTTGATGGAAGATTATGCATTTTCTGTTGACTAATTCCAGATGCTTTTCATTGAGTGCTGCTTTCAGTTGGTCTAATTGGAAGCAGTACTTGTTGGAATTAATCATTTGGTTTTCTGGAAGGAGCTCATAATAGAGAACTCCCTTCCAATCCCACCATATATACAACATCACCTTCTTTAGATGAAGACCGGCCTTTGGTGTGGTTGGTGGTGGTTCATTTCACTTGCCCCACGATTTCTTCCGTTCCACATTATTGTACAGTATCCACTTTTCATCACCTGTCACAATTTGCTTTAAAAATGGAATGTTTTCGTTATGTTTAAGTAGAGAATAGCATGCGGAAATATGGTCAAAGGTTTTTTTTGCTTAACTTATGTGGAACCCAAACATCAAAGCAATTAACATAACCAAGCTGATGCAAATGATTTTCAACGCTTGATTTGTATATTTTGAGTATGTCGGCTATCTCCCACGTGGTATAACATTAATTGTTCTCATTTAAGGTCTCGATTTGATTAATCACTATCAATTTCAGCTGGTCTACCCGACCGTAGAGTATCGTCCAGCGAGAAATCTCCAGCACGAAACTTCACAAACCACTTTTGACATGTTCGATCAGTCACAGCACCATCTCCATACACTGCAAAAATCTTTCAGTTGTGTTTTTATCTTTCTTGAAATAATAAAGCATAATAAGCTGAAAATGTTGCTTTTTTTCTTCCATTTTCAATATTAAAATGGTTACACAAAAATTCACCAATTTTGATAAGTTTTTTTTCTAAATGCACGCTGATATGACAGCTGTCACAATACAATCTAACAAAATTGTTTCAAATGAAGTTAAAGACAACTAAGCACTACTAGAGCCATCTTACGGAAAAAACCGAACGAACTCTTTGCCATGGTCCTATTATTTCTAGGACTCAGGTTCTCCTTGTCCACAATGGATGCTTATGCATCTTTGATTGCAAAAGCTGGATCACGTGTTAGAAGACATCAGGCATTGAGCCTTTTTCTCCATAACATGGAAAGTTAAATAAGACAATAAGGCCCTCTCTCTTGTCTCATAGGAAGTAGCACAGAGCAGCCAGAGCTGCATGCACCTGGTTTCTTCTCTGCTGGATGGCAGGGGTTTCAAGGACAGATACTCTACAGCTTTTCCCATCACAGATACCCAGTACAGTCCATGCCTCACAGGAGTCACAGGTTGGTGTTTGTAGATCAGGTAGAAGGACCCACCCCAGGGCATTTCCTTCAAGTCTCAGGTATAGCCTTGTATCATGCCTCTGTTTTATGTGGCGTTCCCCATCTAATTACTAACATCATGTGCCCTCCTGGCACCCCCAGCCCTTCAGCCCTGACTTCTGGCCCAGAAACAAGTGCCGCAGGGGATCAGAGATCAGAGTGAGGTTCCCAGTACCCAGCCCTCTGTTAGCATATGGTGGGAGCTTAAATGCCATGAGGGCTGGTGGAAATGATTTCACATGCATCCCTAGTGTAAGGGAAGTTCCTTAAGAGGTTAACTGTTAGGGGTGAACTTTGACCATGTTGGGTAGGGATAAGAGTAGAAGGGGAGGTATAAGAAGCAGAAGAGAACTGGGTGAGGACGGCCCAGCAAAGAACATCTCTGGGCGAAGGTAAAAGGACAAGTCAGGAGATACTGGAGGGTTAGGGAGGACCTCCCATCAGGAGCCCAGAGCTGGCGGGAGAAGGACACGGGAGCAAGTGAGCCAGGTAGAAAATAAGCCTGTGCCCAAGAAACCACATTTACCAGCAGATTTGGGCATCAGCAGAAGTGATTTGGGAAGATGTGCTCACAGGCTTGGGACATCCTGAGCCCAAGGTCCTGTGTCTGTCCCTGGTCAGTCTGGCTGGAGGCTACCTCTCCACAGAACGGACCTCAGGGTCCAGCAGCCTCCCTGACTCCGTACTCCTTCTCAGGGCATGACCCGTCACCAAAAGACTCCCACTCATGTCCCTCAGATCACCACCGGAGTGTGTCCACTGCGTGCCTGTGTGAGTTGTCCTAACCACCCTATGTGGAAAATGTGCTAAAAATCAGACCAAGGTTCAGCCCCCAAGCGAGACTTCTTATTGTGCTGGGGTTCATCCTCAGCCTCTCTCCCTGGGTCCCAGGGAGAGACCCCTCACTTGCATCCCTGACTCTAAGCTAGCTGCTACGTGGAAGACATTGTCCTGAGTCCTCTACAAGGCCTTTGAGATGGATGCCATCAGTGTCCCCATCTCACAGATAAGGACAGATGCATAGAGAGGTTCAATGAGTCCCCCGAGGTCACAGTAGGTATGTGAGAGTCCGAGGCTCCATCTGAGGCTGGGTGATTACAGAACCCCACACTTAACACTCTACTATACTGCCTACCCCAAGCCTGGGAACCTCCCCTGGTCCTGGTCCCAGTTCTACTATTTCCAGAACAACACTAACTCAACCACACAGGTAAAGTTGGTCCCCAAAGGGACGAAGATTTGGTCAGGTCTGACCCCCCCACTCCAGCCTCTATGACAGGATATGGTGGGGCCACCCAAGAATCAGGTTTTGGACTCCAGAATCCCAAATAGTGCAGGTGGGTAACCATACTCTCTTCCCAAGTATTTTAGAGAGAAGGGGGACTCGGGAGCATCATTCTGCTTTATTGCAAATCTAGACCTGACCTCCCTCAACTTTACAGGGTGCCTCCTGGGGCCCTGGGATGCTCCATGATCAAAGGGCAGTCTGTGGGGTTGAGGGTGCAGCTCTGGGCAGTGGTATCCATGTGGAGCCCATGCAAAGGCATATGAGAGGAAATAAAAGTAAGAAGTCAGCAGATTTAAATAAAAGTAAGATCAGAGTCAATAGAGGTAAGAAGCATGACCTACAATTTTCTCTCTTTCCTGGAATAATGCATCTGAAATGTATTTCATATTGTCCTTTTCTTTAAAAACCTCCTGACTGCCTCATCTTCTTAATTATCCCACTCTGGATTCTCCCCCTATAATTTCCACCTTTCTTTGGTCTTTTTTTTAAATAAAAACTTTTACTGAGACAGCTATAGATTCATATGCAGTTATAAGACATAATACAGAGAGATCCCATATACTGTTGATCCCATTTCCCCCAATGGTAACATTTTGCAAAACTACAGTACAATATCACAAGTATGATATTGACTTTGACACATTCCCCGAATCTTATTCAGATTTCACTAATTTTCCCTTGTACTCATTTGTGTCTGTATTTAGTTTCATACAAATCTTAAAATATTCTAAGTGAAGAGATCCAGATACAAAGGGCCACATATTATGCACTGCAATTCACAAAGCCTGCAGTGTTGTAAATGACACCTATTCTCAAAAAATATCTTGGGTTCTAATCTATTTGTAGGAAAGAGGGGGAATGGGGAGTGACTGCTAATGGGTACAAGCTTTCTTCTAGTGGTGTTGGAATCTTCTAGAATTAAATAGTAGTGATGGTTGCATAACCTTGTGAATGTATTAAAATCCACTGAATTGTACACTTCAAAAGGGTGAATCTTGTGGTATGTAAATTATATCTCAACGTAAAATAAACAAGCATTTAAAATAAAATGCTACTACCTTCTGGCCTCTATTGTGTCAGATGAGAAATCCACTGTCTTTACAAGTGGAGTTTCTCTCTAGATTATGTGTTGTTTCTCTCTGACTGCTTTTAAGATTTGTTTTTGTTTGTTTTTACTTCTCTGAAGTTTAATTACAATGTGTATTGGCATGGATTTCTTTGGTTTATCGTGTTTCTCATTTGCTCAGGTTCTTCAATCTGCAGGGTTTTGTCTTTTACCAAATGTGGGAAGCTTTATCCATTATTTCCTTGAATAGTCTCTCAGTCCCACTCTCTTTATACTTTATTCTGGAACTCTGATAATACAAATATTGACTTATCTGTTTTTGTTCTACAGGCCCATGAGGTTCTGATTGTTGTTGATGTGCAACTTGACTGACCACAGTGACCAGAATGTGATCAAGCATTATTCTGATGTTTCTGTGGAGCTGGTTTTGGATAAGATTTACATTTAAATCAGTGGACTTTGAGTAAGGCAGAGTGCCCTCCACAGTGTGGTTGGGCCTCATCCAATCAGTTGAAGGCCTGAATAGAACAGAAGACTGACTTCCCCTGAGCAAGAGGGAATTCTTCAGCAGATGACCTTCAGACTTAACTGCAGCATTGGCTTTTCCTGTGTCTTCCAGCCTACCCTGCAGCTTATGGACTTGAGTAGAATACTACTTTTGTTTATCATTCATCACTTGATGAACATTTAAGCTGTTCAAACTTGTTTTTTCTAATATATTACGTGATTCTTTTTCTCACAAAACTCTGAAATTCTGTCATTTTGCTTCATTATTTGTTCTTCTGCTCCTCAGAGCAGATAATCTCTATTGAATCTCTATCTTTAAGTTCATTGACTTGTTTTTTTAATAACAGCTGCTATTTTTTATTGAGTGATTATCGTATATCAGGTTGCTATGCATGTATCATCTTTAATTTTCACAGCAACCCTGTAAGATAGGTTTTTTTTGATTAATTCTTTCTTTTTCCAACTCAAATCTGTTCTTGAATTCCTTTGGTGAATTTTTCACTTCATCTCCAAAATTTCTATTTAGATTTTTTTAATATATGCAATTTCTCTATTTTTTGACATTCTCTATGTGGTGAGACATCGTTATCATACTTTTCTTTTAATTCTTTAGACATGCATTCCTTTAGTTATTTGAATATATTTATAACATTTTAAAAGTCTTTTCATAGTAAGTACAAAATCTGTGCCCCTCAAGGACATTTTCTGTCCTTTGCTAGCTGTTTTTTCCCCTGTGGATGTGCATAATTTCTTGCTTCTTTGAATGTTTCATAATTATTTGTTGTGAACTGGACTGGTGACTTCTCCTTTCCTAGGTCTTTCCTGTGCATATGCACAGCCTTGTGCATGTGTGCAGACTGTTTAGATCCCCAGGAATGTGAGAGCTTTTCAAAGTTTCCTATGATAGTCTAGTTCCCCAGGATTTCCTTTTAAATTCCCAGTCAAGCTCTAGTTTTCCTTAAATGAAATCGCAGCCTCAGGCAGCTGAGATGTTGCCAACAGTTTGGTATTGGTTCAGTAATGTCTTGGAAGTAGATATTTTCTCCTGATTCCCATTTCTCCCCTGCATATGAGCTTAGATGAGCTCTGAGTCAAAGCAAACAGCCAGCACGTTCTGTGAATAAAGATTTACCAGGGAGCTGCAAGTTCTAACCAAGTATTGACTCTTCTCTGAGGACTGCTTCTTCTCTGTCTCCCTTGAGGACGTTTCCTCTCTGACCCATCTGTTAGCAGTAGGTGTGCTTTTGGTCCTGTTCTAGGATGACTTTTCCTCTCAGTAGACCTAGTCTCTCTGAATGCACTCATCCATTTGTGGATCATGTATGCTCCGCTGACTTTGAAATATAAATTTCCTTCCCAGCACTCTGAGGATTTAAGCTCTCAACTGGAAAGCTTCTCTTGAACATTCCTCCAGCAACAAAAAACAAAATTTCTGAAACTGAACTCACTCTCTTCCCTGTCCTGGTTCCCTAAACATCTCATCCTCCTGTTTCACTGACAGGGACCCCTCCTCAAGGCAGTCCAAACAGGGTCTCCCTGTGCTTTCTCCTCCCCCATTACCACCACTCCACATCCACATAGGTGAGGATCCCAGCTGTTTTGCCCCCTAAACTCTCTCTCATACTTCCTTTCCTCTCTGTCCACACTCCTTTTTTCCCCCAGCCTTGGCCACTTGCCTCAATTCCCAGGCTGGAGTAGAGACATCCCTGGCACGTATTCCTGTAGTGCCCTGAAATTAACCCACCCAGAGCTCTTAGCACTCTGAATTCTAGTTATCCTTTGTTGACCTATCTTCCACCTCAAAACATAATTTCCAGGAAATTTCCAGATCTCATTTGTCCTCATCCCCTTGACTATGGAGCTTGGTCGGCACTCATAAATCATATGCTGAATACGTGAATATTTGTAGCAGCAATTGAAATTCTAACGATGCTTAGGTCAGTTTGTAAGTTTGGGTTATCCAGGAGAAAAATGGATGATCGTTAATGAAAAGTATGAGTGATACCGAAAATGCTGCTGACATTAATCAGAATGTATTCTTGAGGTGTCACACCAAGCACGTGTGAAGGAAGAAGATATGAGAACACCATGAAAACCTTGGCAGTCACTCTTTACTCCACAGAGTAACTGTGGTTCAGCTGTAATTTAAGGAAAGATGTGATTAGACAGCTCAGGACCTCCATCTTTTTTTTTTTTTTTTTCCTCCATCTTTTTGAACTCCAAATCTTTTCACTTGGCTAGAAAACCCACAGGGATTTGACTTCAGTTTTCTTGAAGGTAGAAATGTATTTCTTCCAGTTACTGGAGGTCAAAGTATTTCTTTGTAAGATTTGAGCAAATTCTGCCTTAACAACACCCAGAAAAACAGATAACCTTGACCACTGGAACTTTAAATTTGAATTCAAAAATAAAAGATTTGAAATACAAACACTTTTAAAAGGCATCTATCTCCAGAATCTGGAGTTTTCATACTGACTCTCCCAGAGCTTATGTCCAAGTCTTGCTGTCTAGTGAGGCATGGGAGTAATGTATTGATTTATCCCACTGTACTGAGTTGGATAGTGTCCTACTAAAATTCACATGCAGGGGCTTCCCTGGTGGCGCAGTGGTTGAGAATCTGCCTGCCAATGCAGGGGACACGGGTGCGAGCCCTGGTCTGGGAAGATCCCACATGCCGTGGAGCAGCTGGGCCCGTGAGCCACAACTACTGAGCCTGCGCGTCTGGAGCCTGTGCTCCGCAACAGGAGAGGCCGCGACAGTGAGAGGCCCGCGCACCGCGAAGAAGAGCGGCCCCCGCTCGCCGCAACTAGAGAAAGCCCCCGCGCAGAAACGAAGACCCAACACAGCCAAAAACCAACAAACAAACAAACAAACAAACAAACCCTCTGTTCTCTGTGAGCAAAGTTATAAAAAAAAAAAAAATTCACATGCAGCTTAAGAAATAGAATATTACCCTTACCTCGGAAAATCCTGACCATTCTCTATAATCAGAAGACCAATTTTAAGGAAGAAATCTCAACAGATGTGCTGGTTGTGGGCAGCGTCTCTCCTGTCTGCCACTCCCTAGAGAATCCGAAACCCAGCTATTCCTCCCTGCTTTCCATCCTGTAGAGTTCAGATAGGTGACCTGGATTTGACCTATCTATTGCTTCCATTCAGAACCTTGAATCTTGAGAAAGAGACACACACACACTCAGGGACACCTGAGAGAATATTAGGACAGCCAAAGGCTCAGGAGAGTCATCTGAAAAACTGCTCTCGGGGCTGATCTTGGCTATGTTTCCTGTTATCTAGCCTTCCTTGTGTACAGCTAATTCTCCAAGTCTCATTTGCCAGCCTTCCCTTGAATTTGGGAATGTCTCTATACACAACCAACAAATTCTTCTGCCACTGAAGCTAGCTAGAATCTGTGTCTGTTGCTTGTGACTAAACCTCTGCTCCTGCATTCTCTCCTGCAGTTGGAAAATCCGTTGCAACATGGCAGCTCCTGTCTGATGCATCACTGAGCTCCAGACCCCAGCCCCAGCCCTGGACTAAGCTCAGAGTTGGCGCCAGGAAATATCTGTTGACCAAATGAGGCCTCAGAGTAAAAAGAAAAAAAAATCTTGAAATTTAGACCTAGGGAATTTGGGAGAAAACTTCCTGGCTCCAGGAACTCTGTCTGTCACAAGAGACGCCATTGTGTCTATTGATTTGTATTCTTTGACTTGGAACAAGGAGCACAAGTCACTTGTCTTTTCTCCTAGGTCATACTGAACAGCTGCTCTGAAGTGAACACCAGATGAAGTGCTTATGACCTCCTTCTCTGAATAAATGCAATAAAGATGACTTTCCCCTTCATAAAGCATGGTTAGGAAACATGCCAAAGGATCCTCATCTTTTCCCTCTTCTGGCTACTCTCTGGCTTCCTGGCATGGCAAAGCAAGTGCACATGTTCCCAGGGCAGCACCAGCCCTGCTCCAGGCAGCTGCCATCTCACTACCTCTAGTGCTTCAAGGTCAGGTGCTGTCGGCCGTGAAGCCCTCTGCCCCTCTGCAGAGGCAGGCCAGTCCTGTCCTGCCAATTAATCCTTCCAAAAAGCATTCACTGAGGGCTGAGGCCAGGCTGGGGATTTGCAGTCTAATGAGTGCAACAGACACAGGAACACAGTTGCTCAACAGATAGCCAAGGTTTCTGTCTGATACTTACATCAAGTGCAAGGGGTAAAGGGGAGTCCAGGGGAGGTGCTGGAAGGGGTCAGACAAGATCCAACAAGGAGGCGCCCCTGGAACTGAGTCTTGGTGTCAGACTGGGGTTTGTCAGTGGGAAATGCAGGGTGAACGTTTCAGACTGAAACACAATGGGAGCAAGTGCACGGTGGCCTGAAGGTGCGAGAAAGAGTCGGGAGAGAAGGGCAGAATTGCTAGTTGTCTTGCAATTGTAGCAAGCTTTCTCTGGGTGGCTTTCCCTTCTGGTGGGATCTGAAGGACCAAGGCTGAGTCTCCACTCAGAAACAGTGGAAGGACCTCCTTCCTAAGAAAGAACTTTCAACCTGGGAGGCATGACAGCTGGTCCCTGATGATTTCCCACAAGCCTGGACACAGGCCCTTTCTTCCTTTGTGGGCCAAAAAAGAGCCTCACCAGGTGTTGTGGCCCTCAGTCTGGCCACAGAGCTCTATCCATGCATTCAGCCAAAATTTATGAACACCTCCTATAGTGGACTGTGCAGTAGGAGGTCCAAAAGTAACTGATACGTATTCTTTGCAGGAATGTGATAAATATTGTACTATGCAACCACTAAAGGTAAGGTAGAAATAACAATTAATGACTTAGAAAAGGAACATATTCCATAGGATAAAGGCAAGTTACAAATATTCTATACATAGAATTTTATTTTCTGTGAAAGAAAAAACTTTCTGCATATGAAGATACGGAGACTGGAATGATATATGGATAATAGTGACACATATACACACATACGTACAAATATTCTGAGTTGTGAGATTACAGGTGATTTATAATTTCTTCTCTATTTCTTTCTATTTTCTAGGGTTTTTTTCCATATACATGAGTCATTTTGCAATCTGGAAAAAATAAAAGAAAAAATTTAAATACAATAAAAAGCACAGCCTTTGTGCTTTCAGAGCACAAGTTCCCCATGGGGCGTGCATGGGGATTGCAGGACTCAGTCATGCCCGCATAAAAGTGGGCTGATGGCGGATGCTGTGAGACTCTGAGTCCTATTTAAATCTTTTATTTCAGCAGGCAGTCATGCTGTTCAGTTTTAACATGCAGCTACTGGCCTATTTTGTGGGCTGTAGTTCCAATGACAATTTAATTTTCAGGGCTTTTGCCATCTCATTTTGCTCTGTTTATTTATCTGGTGCTTCTGGGACTCCCTCGGGTCCTGCTGGGGCTACCTGAGGAGGTGAGATGTGTGTCTCCAGGAGGGGTAATGATGGATCCTGGTGGGTAGGGAAGTTCAGGCCCCAAGGGACAAGAGGTTTCTCTGGCCAGACACGTGTTGTGACAAGATCCCCTTAATAGTGACCCCCAGCTGCCCTAGAGTCTCTAGTGGGAGAAAAGGGTCTCAGTCTTTCTAGTCTGGCTGTCTTCTGTGTTATTCCCAGAGTCTTTAGTTGTACCTAGCAGAGAGGAGCAGGAAGACATGTTCCGTTACATTTTGATCTGAAACACAAGTGCCCTACTCAGTCTTCATTTCCTCTTTTTCCTTCATCTACTCCTTTAAATTCTCTGCTGAGAATTTCATTTATGAAATGCATCCTTTTAAGGTGTACAGTTCAGTGATTTTTAACACAGTCACCAGGTTGCGCAACCAACGCCACTATTTAATTCCAGAACATCTTCATCACCCCAGAAGGAAACTCTATATCCACTGCAGTCACTGGCCCTCATTCCTCTCCCCCAGCCCCTACACTACACTCTGTCTGTAGAGATTTGCCTTCTCTGGACATGTCACACAAATGGAATTACACAATATGTTCTCCAGGGTTTACCCATGTTGTTGCATGTAGCAGGACTTCATGTTTTTCATTTGCAAATAATATTTTATTAAGTAGATAGACCACATTTTGTTTATCCATTTATCACTCAAATATTTAAGTTGTTTCCACTTTTGGGCTCTAATGAATAATGCTGCTGATAATATTCATGGACAGGTTTTTGTGTGGACATGTATTTTCACTTCTCTTGGGTTTATGTCTAGAAGTGGACTTGCTAGCTCATATGCAGTGCTGTATTGACACATGCTACAACATGGATGAATCTTGAAAATATCTTGATACCAAGTGAAAGACATAAAGGACCACAAATTGTAAGGTTCCATTTACATAAAATGTCCACAATAGGAAAATCCATAGAAATGGGAAGCAAGGGGTTGCCTAATGATGGGATGAGGGTTGGAGAAGGGGATGTGATTCTAATGTGTATGGGATTTTTTCGGGGGGTGATGAAAATAGTTCAAAATTGACTGTGATGGTGGTTGCACGTATCTGTGAATATAAGAAAAACTACACAATTGTACATTTTAAGTAGGTGAGTTGTATGGTGTGTGAATTATATCTTAATAAGGCTGTGCTTTAAAATGAGAGAAGAAAGAGACGGAAGGAGGAGGGGGCCAAGATACTATCCGTATGGGGGAGACAGGGCTGGGCCTCTGCCCCCGTGTGTCCGCCAGGGCGAGTTGTCAGTGTCCCTGAAGCCACATCGCTTAGGCCTTGGTGCCTCTTCTGAAGGGAGGGCCGCTGTCAATCATTGGCCAGCTGAGGAATGGCCCTGTAAACTGGTGCCCAGTGGCCTCAGGTATGCTGTGCCCTTCCACCAAGATTACCCGTCATTACTGCTTTATGGACCCTCAGATACCTTCTGGGTATTCACTTGCTTGGAACTTTTCCACTCACCTTGTAAGTCCCCCCATGCAAGTCGGCCGGCCCCATTTCCCGGCCCAGGATTCCCACCAACCCCAGTCTTCCTGCTATAAATGTCAGAGATGATAAACTGGGGCCAGATCTCTTGTAGGAAATGGTGGAAACCCTATCTCTGAAACGGAGGGAAGCAAGACTGGACAGAGGGCTGGGGAAATCACCAGAGCCACTCTCCCACAGGTGCCCTGGGGCAGGGGAGAAGGATGATGGAAGAATGGAGGTTAGATTTGGGAGCTTGCTTTTCCAAAACCCTATTATTCTGGTGGCTTGCATTACCGCACGATAAAAACAGAAGGAAGTGAAACATTTTATTAGAAGTTAAAGGTTCAGGATACAGACAAATTAAGAGGCATTCACTTCCTTCATAGAGAAAATGTCTGTGGTATTGAGCTAATGGAAGAGCCCACACAGGGGTGTGTGTGGGGAGGGGTCTCAGGCCCCCCACTCCCCAGAGCAGCAGGAAGTCACAAATCCTGCAGGTGTGAGAGCCTGCCCATGACACAGCAACCACTTTAGGTAGAGCTTATTAGCAATGACTCTCTTCTTATACATTAGCTTCAACAAAGTAATTAAAGATTAAACAAAAATATGTGGTGATGGCTCTCAATTCAAATAGAAATAGTTTGGAGCCATCTGCTCTTTTGCATTCCAGAGACTATTTCTGCTTGTCAAGCTCATGAGGTTGGGATAAGGGGCAAAGGAGGAAAAGTCCTGGGAAGCATTTTGGAAACTGCAAAGCACTAGACAAACACTAACATCTTGCCTTCTCTCTTGGGGACTCCTTACTCAGGGACCCACCTAGGATGCAGCAGGAGAGCCAAGAGCGCTTGCCAACCCTCTGTCCTCCGGAGAGAAGCAGACCAGCCATGCAGGCTGCCCCCTCCCACTGCCCTGACTTCACACGACCCTCCCCACCCCGATTCAAGCCCGTTTCCTGGGAATTGCTCTGGTTAGGTAGAACTTAGTACCTAACGCCAAGCTTACTCTCTCATTTGATGACTCATGGCGAGGTTGGCAGAGCAGAGATGAGCATCTCCAGGTATGAGGGAGAAACTGAGGCTCGGAGGGGGTCCTACGCTCTTCATCCTACATAGTCTGGTGTCAGGGGGAGGATATGGTGGTGGCTTGTCAGAGAGGTCCATTCTCCCCCAGCCTCAACGCTGAGGCTACTCCCCAAATAGTCCTTTGGTTCCCAGCCTCCTTTGTTCTCAAAAACTTTGCCCAGGGTCTGGGTGTCTTCGTGAGCCAGGCACCCAGTGGTCTGGAGGGTCCTCATGCCAGGACCCTAACTGCCCGCAGAGGGAGCCTTGGTATCTCATCACACAGGCATCAGAGCTGATGAACCACGGAGCGCTCGGTGCTGCAGGGCCTGGCAGCGCAGCGAGTGAGGGAACCAGCTGAGCAGAGGGAAAGCCCATGTAGCCGGGTTGCACGCCAAGACACGTGGAGGTACTTCCCCTTCCCACTGGAAACATTTTTTTGGAAATTTGTGCCTCTTAACATTTTTCACTTTTGATAGAAACATGGGCACAGAGAAATATTTCTCTACTACAAGGGGAAAAAAACAGTGCAAATACAATGATATACAAGCACAGACCCCCAACCCCTTAGCTGGGGACATGACAGGGAGCTGGGGGTGCCAAAGGGACTGATGTGGGGCTGTTTCTCACCTCCACATTGTTGTCTCCACACTGGAAGGTGGGCCCGGTTTCATAAGATGGTGTGAGTTTTCAAGGGAATCTGGAAATGTGTGTTTCTATATGTCACTTCCCCATTTTCATATGTAGCACACATCTTGCTTTCCCCTGAAGCCCAGTGAAGGTAGCTGTATGATGCATTGGTGGCCAAATTGACTTGCCTGTTTGGATGTTTGCCTTACCTTTTATATTACATGGTGTGTAAATGTCTCTCCCTCAGAAGATCCACACTGGTTCTCATACAGTAAGCTGACTTGCTCTCTGCAAGCACGCTCCAAAGACCTGGGAGGGAGCACGGACACATCTCAAATCTCGTCTTTCCTGAGAATGCTCAGGGAATTCCCCTTCCTCTCTCGCCTGCTCTTAGGACCAGCACATAAATATATACTGATCGGTTCTATTCTTATGAGATAAAAATGCATTAATCGAACACAGTGTTCTCTACATTTTTGGTTTCACGATAAGAAGGAAATCTAAACTCTTCATTCCAAAAGACTCCAGAATGATTTAATAGATTTTGTTCCAAAGCCTTGCCTTTTAAAGTTAAGTTTGTAGGTTTCTTAACCAACATCAGTACTAGTTAACAGAAAGTTTAGACTTGGCCCCTGAGAATCCCAAGTTCAGGGGCTTATATCTTAATGTAAACAGGCTGTGAACATTTGACAAAAACAGGTAAAGTCATGACCAACAAACTATGATGAAATGAAAACTAATCAGAGGAGAATAACTTTCTGAATCTTTTTGAGTAACTCTGCTAATCCTGGAGGATATGATCTCACCCTCCAACCATGCAGCCTCTGTCCACACAGGAGACTTGTAGAGGCACCAAGATAGCGGTTCTGTGCACCTCCTGGTCCCAGCCCCAGCCATGTGGTCCTGAAAGCTTGGCCATCACGCTGGTTTTCCTCCCTGAGAGCCATTCTTCTCCTGGTTTTCTTTTCTCTCCTGACCAATGATCCCATTCTTTGAGATCTCCCTGGTATGCTTCTGCACAACTATATTTCCCTCCTTGTTTACAACATCATAGAATTTTTTTTTAAGAAAAAGGAACTGAGGAAATTGGAAAACCTGGCAAAAATGAAGTTGAAGAAATTCACTCCATCCTTCACTGAATCCCCCACCCAGCATCCAGATCCAGTTAAAAGTCAAAGACGCTCCACGCCTCTGCTCGGAGCCTGCGGTGTCTTCTTATTTCTCTGGAAAACCAAGGTCCTTCAAAGGACCTTCAGGTGTCTCTTTGAGCTGCTGTCCTCCTACCCACCCCCAAGTCTCTCGCCTCACCTCCTCCCGCTCTCTCATGCCTTCAGTCCGCCAGGATGACTCGCCAAGCACGCCAGGCCCATCCCACCTCAATCCTTTGCCCTTGCTGCGCATTCCACCTGGAAGCTCTTCCCCAGAAAGCCACATGCCTTGCTCCCTCACGTCATTCAGGTCTTTTTTAAAAAATGAATTTATTTATTTATTTTTGGCTGCATTGGGTCTTCGTTGCTGCACGCGTGCTTTCTCTAGTTGCGGCGAGCGGGGGCTACTCTTCGTTGTGGTGCGCAGGCTTCTCATTGCGGTGGCTTCTCTTGTTGCGGAGCACGGGCTCTAGGCGGGCAGGCTTCAGTAGTTGTGGCACGCGAGCTCAGTAGGTGGCTCACGGGCTCTAGAGCGCAGGCTCAGTAGTTGTGGTGCACGGGCTTAGTTGCTCCGTGGCATGTGGGATCTTCCCGGACCAGGGCTCAAACAAGTGTCCCCTGCATTGGCAGGCAGATTCTTAACCACTGTGCCACCAGGGAAGTCCCCGTCATTCAGGTCTTGATTCAAATGTCACCTCATTGGGGTTTTAATTTGCATTTCCTGACAATTAGTGATGTTGAGCACTTTTCATGTGCCTGTTCAGCCTATTATATGTCTTCTTTGGAAAAATGTCTAATCAGGTCCTTTGCCCACCTTTTAATTGGATTATTTGCTTTTTTGCTATTGAGTTTCACAGAAACAGAGAACAGAATGGTGGTTGGCAGGGGCTGGAGGTAGGAGGAAATGGAGAGATGCAGATCAAAGGGTACAAACTTTCAGTTATAAGAGGAATAAGTTCTGAGGTTCTAATGTACAGCATGGTGACTATAGTTAGTAATACTGTATCGTATACTTGCAAGTTGCTGGGAGTAAATCTTAAGAGTTCTCACTAAAACAAAAAGTTAACTATGTGAGATGAGGGATGTGTTAATTATTTTGATCTTGGTAATCATTCCACAATATCGTATATCAAATTATCACGTGGTACACTGTAGATATACACAAGAATATTTGTCAATTATTCCTCAACAAAGTTGGAAAAAAGAGCCCCTGACCACACTATCTAAAACTTCAATTCAATGCCCTCCAACTCCACCACCCCTTCCTCTCCTTCCCCTCTTGTTTTCCTAAGCCCTCATCACGCACTCTCCGACCTTCTGTCTACTTTACATATTATCTTGTTTGTTACTCTTTCCCTACAAGACCTTAACCTCCCTGAGAGCAAGGATTTTGGTCCCTGCGCTTGGCACATGGGAGGCTCTCAATAAATGTTAAAATCTCTATTCCTTTTATCAAAGCAGACACTAAGCAAAAAAGCACATGCACCTGGCAAGGTGACACCATTGGAGATGGGCAGTGGAGAGGGCTCTGCTTCCCCAGCCCTTTGCTCCATGGGGGCCTGGGCAGGTTCCTTGCCATCTCTGAGCCTCGGTCCCCTCTGTATCTTGCCTCACAGAATGAGAAACCATTGAACAGCAGAGGCTAAAGTGCCTTGCAAGAGCTAATATGCTCTATGGCAGGGTTTCCCAATGTGGGCACTATTACTATTCGGGGCCGGCTCATTCTGGGTTGTGCTGGGCTGTTCTGTCCACTGCAGGATGTTGTATAGCATCCCTGGCCCTAGTGCCCTGGACGCCAGAAGCAATCCCCCCAAACCCCTATTCCCCAAGTCTTTACAACCAAAAGGGCTTCCACACACTGCCAAATGTCCCTGGGGCAGGGGCAAAATTGCCCCCACTGAGGACCACTGCTCTCTGAGGATCTATTAGTTGTAGTAGAAACTATAATATTCACCATTTAAATTCTTTAACGGGCCTGGTTTTCACTGAAATTAAAAATTTACATGACTGCCTCTTTGACTGCTTAAGTTTTATTCACGTGCAAATGAACTAGACACTTCTCCTTCCCCCAGCAGCCCCCAGATGGCTCCAGCTCTGACCCTCACAGCAGATGTCCTTTCCTCCCTCTGGAGGATGGTTAAACATCTTCAGAGTTTACATCTCAATTTCAGAGCCTCGAATTGGATCCCCAAGGTACTGGGCAGTCTGTGCAAAGTTCCAAAGAAAAATCTGTTCGTAAATTGTCGGAAGTGAGAGGAAACGCTCTCATTCTTTACCAGCAGTCACATCCATGTCCTTTAGGAAAAGTTCTAGCATCTGGAAGAGGCAGTTACACACTTAGGCTAGTGGCTGGCTGCACGTAGCCAACTAAACATAAGTGGCAGCTTTGGGAAAGAAACACACCGTAGGCTGCCCGGCTTCAAGGTACACCTCTGAAGGGGACTCTTCACAAGGGTAATAACTGGGTCCTAAATTTAACACACTTCACTCCAATGTGCAAAGAAAATGTTGCTTTTTTGTTTACACTTTCCTATAATCTTTTACATGAATCCCCACCCACTGGTATGTGGACATAGAGCTAGCAAAGGCAACTGTGGCTTTCCAGTAAACAGCATCTCAATGTGTTTCCGGTTTAAATAGTTTCTTTTAGTAAGTAGTCAATTCCAAGTTCAGCTCTTGACTCCGGTGGGTTGCCTCTCCCTCCTTCTTCTCCAGATGGTGATCTGGATGAGAGCGAAAGTCCCGGAACAAGGGAAGCAGGAGCTCATGGATGGTCCGTGTACTGCCCACCCTGCTGGTGACCACCAGGGACTCTGCTCTCTCGAGATCTATGCTGGTCCGAGGCCAGTACACTGAGATACCAGCAGTGCTGGCTGCTCCCACAACAGAGGGGGTGCTATCAGCTGCTACTGCCACTGGGACTCTGGCCTTGGTGGCCCTCAGTGCTTCTCTCTCTTTCAGAAAATAGATTGCTGCTCTTCCACATTGAACTTCACATGCTCTTATTTGGCAAAGGGGAGCTCCAGGACCCCATTCACGCCTGGTCTAGGTTACAGGGAGTCAGGAGGACTGCTCACACCTGACCACCTAGACACCTGTCACTCACTCCCAGCCTGTGTTGAATCTTGACCCCACTGAGCCAAGACAGGGCTTCTCCCAAGAGCATGGAGCCTCATTCACTCATTTATTCATTCAACAAATACCTATCAAATGTTCACTTCTGTGCCATGCACTGTTGTAGGCACTGGAAATGGAGTATCAAGCAAAACAAAATCCCCAATCCAGTGGGAAGAAAAAGACAGTAAGCAAACAAACGAATACTCAGTGTGTCAGTGGGTGATAGATGCTACTGAGAAAAGTATGTCCAGGAAAGGAGCTGGGGACCATTGGGAAAAGAGGGCACTATTTTAAATAAGGTGATCAGGAGAGGTTTCTCCATAAAGTGATACTTGAAAAGATTTGAATGGAGACTTAGAATTGGTGAGGGGTGAGTCATGAGAATATCTGTTGAAAGAATCTTTTAGTCAAAGGGAACGGCAAGTGCAAAGGTCCTGAGGCAAGAGCATACCTGGTGTGTCTGCAAAACTACATGAAAGCCTGGGTGCCCAGAGTTAGAGAAGGGTTTGGAAACATCCAGGTAGATACGGAGGCATGTCAGAACATTAAGTGGACTTGTCTCCTTGTCCTGCTCTTGGCTATTCTCTGACTTGAGGACCAGCCTCCCAGTGATGCCAGGCTGTGGAGCCTGAGGTCTGCTTTCCTTGCTCTCCCCGCATATCCCATTCCTTCCTCACCAATTCTTAGCGCAGGAGAGGCAGGGTCTCGTTCCTCTTTGAGTTTCATTAGAGAGCTACCTCACTATACATCCTGGGTCCTCTCTCTTCAGTATGACTTACAATAAAATTCTATAATCAGAGCCATGGAAAGTCTCACTCTTTCTTCTTACTTTTTCCAAAAATCCTGGCTTTGTCTCTGCTAGTCCACAGGGTGTCTTTGTGAGATTTTGAAAACGTCGCCCACTCTCAGAGGATGCAGCCATGTGCCATGATATACAGCTTGCCAAACCAAACCCAGACTGCATTTCTGCCCCTTCTTCACGCGCCCTAAATAAGTAATCCTATAGCCCGCACCTGGGTAAAGGTCTAACTGGCTGTCATGACTACTAATCCCTAAAGACTTGAGAAAGTCAGCTTTGAGATGCAACATTAATCAATGACCTATGTGTCCTAGAAATACCAACGTTAAACTTTCCTGAGATAATACACTTTGTGGTTTTGGAGGTAGAAGACATAAGAGAATGCGATTTAAGGGGGAAATGAAAAATATTGTTCCTATTACCAATATTTCCCAAAGAGTCTACAGGATCCATTTTGATCCTCTGAATAACTTTCTCCTCCTTTCTCTCTCCCCTCATGACCAAGACCAGTTGGGACCTTTGCTGGCTGTTCCCCAAAGTTAGCGTTCAATCGAATAATAGACGGGGTGGAGATCAAGGTATGGGTGGAGACTAACTGGAGCCAGGCATGGGCAAAGGAGCCTGAGGAAAGGATCAAGACCTAACTAGTTGATATCAAGCCAAAGCAGTGAGTGTCAAGACCATTAAGAGTTTGCCATTTTACTCTACTTACAAAGTAACAAATTAGTCTACCACAGTTTCATGGGCAAAAGACATGAGAGTCCTGGATCAGAGACAAAGGACTTTATCACTCACCACACAGCAAGCAGCATGAGCATCAGCATATTTACATCAATTCTCCTTGGCCCCCCAAGTCCTGTAGAGATGAGACAGAGAGGTCCACGTGGATGCCACACACGCAGTGAGTTTGCATCACAGCTGAGATACCCCGAGCTTAGGGAACCTGAATCTGTATAATATACAGTAAGCAAACCTGCCTGACTTTTCCCCAGAAGGAGACATTATCTTTGCCATATTGGATAGTAAGTAAATCTGCCTTTTGCTCTGAAGAGGCAGACTATCTCTGTCTTCCCAGGCTTCTCCCCATAGAAACATTCTTGAAGAGAATCTGGGCCGAAGGCAGCTGGTGTCTCTGCTCACGAGAAACGTGCAAGACACGTGGAGAACTGTCTCCTAGGCTGGCAGGTAAAAGCGCACTCTGCAATGTCGGCAGAAGTTCAGGAATTGGCTGCCACCCCAGAGTTCCTGTTCTTGGTGAGAATGGATGAAAAACATAAAACCGAAGACCATGTCACTGGAGGATAATGTTGCCCTTTTGATCCCTGGTATTGCCTCAAAAGTAAACAAAAATGAGCCTAAACACAAAACATAGGCAAGACAGGAGTTCAGCAACTTGAACATTCCCCCTCACCGGGTACGTTTTCTGTAGGAAGTCGTTGGCCCCTGGCTGACTGGGCCAGCGAGCAGCTCAATTCATCACTGACACAGCTCTGGCAGCTGCCGGCCCATCCGGCCTCTGGAGCCACCTCTCCAGGCAGAGACCAGCAATTAGGGGTTTAGATCCGAATCAACATTTATAATAGCCTTGGGGAAGTTTGCAGTGCTCTGGGAGACCAAGTAAGCTACTATCAGTAAAAACATATGAATTAAAATCGCACAGGGAAGGATTTTATAAAATCTACAAATACACTTGTTTTGACAAGAAATTTGTTTGCTTTTCTTACTGCTTCCTCTGCTTGTATAAGAGTATTAATGATTCACTAATTCTCTTAATGTAATTAAGTGTCTAAAATTTTTCAGAAAAAAAGTAGTTGAGCATTTGCCATGACTTGGTCTTGACTAGGTGCTGAGAATACACAGATGGGTAAGTGGCGCCCCATTTCCTCAAGAAGCTTACAATCCGCTCAGCAATGCAGTCCTCTGAAGGGACAGCCACGGGGGCCTGCAGCAGTGCCAGGAGGGGGAGTGGAGTCTGGTCCCTGACACACAGACACAGGGACACTGACCTCTCTTTATCCGTCAGCGTGGGAACAATTCCCTTCATCCTCGTTCCTCATCACTTACTGCCTCCTCTGATTCTGACTGTGCTTTGTCCTGCAAAAGCCCACTTGGGCTACAGAAAAATATTAAGGCAAACTGGTCACAAATGTGAAAATCCAGGATTGCATTGCAGACTCAGAGTCCTAAACAAAGGTTGGGCAAGAGGTTCAGACAAACCTTCTATATTTATAATAGGTGAAGAAATTAAGAGAATGAATGAATGAATAAATTACGTAAAGTGGGAATTCTTGTAACATAAAAAAAGCAAAGAAAGATGAAATTTACACCCATTAGGATGGCTGGAAGAAGAAGAAGGACGAAGAGGAAAAAAAGAAGTGTTGGTGAGGCTACGGAGGAAATGCAACTCTTGTGCATCGCTGGTGGGAATGTAAAATGGTACAGCTGCTGTGGAACACAGTATAGCAGTTCCCCAGCCCCAGATAAACATAAAATTACCACATGATTCAGCAATTCCACTTTTAGACACTATATCCAAAAGAAGTGAAAGCAAAGACTTGAACAGATTATTTGTACACCAGTGTTTATCACAGCACTATTCACAATAGCCAAAAAGTGGAAACAACCTAAATGTTCATTAACAGAAGAATGGATAAACAAAATGTGACATAGATGATAGATAGATAGATAGGTAGATAGATAATGGAATATTATGTAACTCCCCAAAGGAAGGCGAGTCTGACACCTGCTACAACATGGATGAACCTTGAGGTCATTATGCTAAGTGAGATAGGCCAGACATAAAAGGACAAATACTGTATAATTTCACTTATATGCGGTACCTAGAGCAGTCAAACTGATAAAAACAGAAAGTAGAAGGGTGTTTGCTTGAGGCTGGGGGAAGATGGAAATACAGAGTTTTTGTCTAATGAGTACAGAGTTTCAGTTTGAAAAATTTGTTGAGATGGGTGGTGGTGATGGTTGCACAACAATGTGAATGAAATTAACGGCCCTGAATTAGACACTTAAAAATGGTTAAATGGTAATTGCATGTTATGTATATTTTACCACAATAGAAAAAGGAAAAGTAGAATATTCAGTGAGTCATCAGTTGAAAAATTGATGGCTTTTTCACTTTTTAGCCAGATGTTTTGGCGTCATGTAGACATAGCCAGATTGAAATGATGAAGGATTTGGGAATTGAAACCAGGACTCCGGAGTCTAAAGTGACTGCAATAATTACTGCATTTCATTTCCTGTATATAAGGCGAACTGAGTTCAAGACCAAAAGCAATATTCCAATGGGCTGTGATTAGTTACCCCTCCTGTGTTTAAACGGACCTCCTCATGGCTTTTGCTATTTTTCCACACAAATAATTAGTGCTGTTTCCACTGCAGGGGCCATGCGTGTGCATGTCCTCATGGACAAAAACAAAGGGCAGTTTCTGCCCCATATTTAATGAGATTTCAGACTTGGAATAGTTTAATCCACTGTGAGATTATGAGCACATAGGTTTAACTGGGAAAGGGAAGACACAGACCTGGGGCTGGCTCCAGCTTTACACCAGCTTGTCATTCACCTACACCATTTCACTTAATTTTCTTAATAATTCTATGATGTATATATTCCTTTTTTCTTTCTTGATGAGTGAATTTCAGAGAGGTGAAATAGTTTACCCTGAGTCACACAGATAGTAAATGAAAGCGTAGAAAGCTGTGCTTGGCTCTGATACCAAATCCTTTCGTGCTTTTCCGAACTCTGCATATTGACAGGTGATAGAAACCTTGACTTTCCCTGAATAATTATGCTATCCACTTGGTTATTTTCTTACTCAGCCAACAAAGAATCATCTTTACTTCCTATAGTCTAGTGATAAGCACTGAGGATAGAGACATAACATAGTCTGTTGTTACTTCTAGGCAAGTTCAATGTCAGTGACAGGGAGAGGCAGGTGGACTGGCATTTAGTGCCATTGCAGAGGTGTGCACAGGTAGGAACGAGCACAGAGAAGGCAGCATAGCCCAGGCCACTCTGCAGATGAGGTAGGGATGAGAAGGCATCAAAAGACAGAAAAATGAAAAGCAGACATTCCAATCGCAGAAAAAACCCCAAAACTTCCTGGTAGTACACTTGGAGCAGATGTTGGAAATGGGGTGGGGGGGTGGTCAGGGGGTTGGGTTTTATGCTGAGGTAGACAATGAACAGGGATCCACTGCCACTAGTAAGTGAAAAAATGACAAGAGTCCATTTGCAGCTCGGAAGGATCACCGTGGTAACTCTGCGGAGGGCGGAGAGACGAGGCGGCAGGCAAACACAGAGGCAAGGGGGCCGCATTAGCTTCCTAGGGCTGCCCTTAACAAGTTACAGCAAACCGGGGGAGGAGTCGGGGGGTTGGGGGGAAGCGCTTAAACAACAAATATTTATCCTCTTACAGCTACAGGGGTGAGGAGTGCAAAATCAAGGTATCGGCGGGGCCAAACTCCCACTGACGGCCCTAGAGGTAATCTGTTCCATGCCTTTCTCTTAGCCCCTGGTGTTGTTGGCACTACTTGGGGTTCCCTGGCTTGGAGGCACGTTTCTCATGGCATTCTCCTGCGTGTCTGTCTCTCCTCTTCTTGTAAGGACACCAGCCATGTTCAAACAAGGATTAGGACATGAACATATTTTTTAGAGGGGAAACAATTCAACCCACAACAGAGACCAGTTAGAGGACACTTGCCATTGCTCAGCTGAGAAAGGATGGGGAACTGGGCGGCAGCACTGACATGGAGTAAAGGGGTTGATCAGGAAGGAGAACTGCCGAGCTGGACGCTGGATGGACGGGAGAGCCGGCGGCGGTATTCCCGCTCTCAGCTTAGGGCCGGTGGGGTCATAAAGGAAGAGGATTAGTGTGGGAAAGAGAAAGGATAACTTTGCCACGCGCATCTGTCAAACTTGAAGAAAAAGTGTTGGCAGCGATGGTGTTGATTCTCCACTTTTTAAAGCAACAGAACTCTCCATTGTCTGTGAGATAAAATGCCAACATCTGATCTGGGCACTCAGAATCGTCCAAGTCTGGCTCACACCTCTCTCTCCAGCCTCACCACTCACACCCCTGCCTTTCCCCCATTGTGCACGCACACACACACACACACACCAGGGAGTTATTCTCTCCATTTGCTCACCTTTCTCCTAAAGCACATGCCAGGCACTGCGCTCCTTGAGGATGGACTATGTCCTGTGCCTGTCGTGTCCACCTGGTCCAGAGAAGACCATGAGCATCTCAGTGAGGGAAAGCCCAGGGTGCCCCTTGCCCAGAGTGCACCCCTACCTGCTGAACTCCACTCCTCTGCCCACATGTCACCCTTGGGGAGAAACAAATTAACTCCTCCTGTCTTTGAATTTCCGTAGTACGTTGAATCTAATCTGCACCATGGCTGTCAGGCTCATTCATCGTCACTGCGCATGTGCTCCACCACAGGAGCGACCACACGTAGTGAGGTCAGTGCTTCACTCCTCTTTATAGCTCCAAGGCCTCACGGGACCCCTCTCGGCATAGATGCTCCAGAAATATTTGCTGAAAAAAGCATACCATATTGGTCCTTCAAGGAAAGTTGCTGAAGTCTACTGCAGGGATCAAGTGCATGGACTTTGAGGTCAGATAGACCTGCATCTGAATCTGGCTCTGATACTCAGCAGCTCTGTTCACTTACGGGAATTTTTTAAGCTTCCTAAGCTTCATTTTCGTGTTTGAAAATGGGTATCACAAGAGTTGGTCTGCATGACAATTCAGTTAGCTCATAGATGGAAAGCATCTAGCACGCTGCCTGACATCTAGGCTCAGAACAAGGCTGATTGTCATGGTTAGTCTTCTGAGGCCACCCGGCTCTTCCGACAGCCCTTTCCCCACCTGAGAACAGAGGGATCTGTGCAGCGCTAGCCTGCTTCCACCATTGTCCTGACCCAAGGTGACCACAAAATTATGACATATGGTTTGGGTACTGAGCAATCATGAGACATTGGAATGTCATTGGGAACAGCTGTTTCTAGAGGAAAGCTCCAGGGAGAGTATGGAACCAGAAATGTGCCAGGAAAACAGGTGTAAGAGTTGAACAACGAGTTTTACAACTTGCAGATGGGATGGGAGCTTGATGCAGTGGAAAGAGCCTGAGCTGCTGTCTCCTGGTCCAGTCCTGGCTCTATCCCTTAGAGGCTGTGAGACCTGAGGCAAGTTGCTTACCCTCTCTGACCTTCATTCTCTCAGCCTTTTCATGAAGCTGTTGTGAGAACTGGAAATAAAACATGTAAGTTGACCAACCCAGTGGGCAACACTATTCAATAAACAGTGCGCCTGTTTTTCTGTCATTATTAAGATCATGGTGGGTGGAGAGAGGCATCAGAGGCCCTGGTGGTAAACACTCAGCGATAAATCAGGCCCCTGAGATCCTCAGCCTCCCTCTCCCTGATGCGGGGGGTGACCTCTATAGTCTAAAAGAACATGTGTGCTACCAAGTGTAAAACCGATAGCTAGTGGGAAGCAGCCGCATAGCACGGGGAGAACAGCTCGGTGCTTTGTGACCACCTAGAAGGGTGAGATAGGGAGGGTGGGAGGGAGATGCAAGAGGGAGGGGATATGGGGATATACGTATATGTATAGCTGATTCACTTTGTTATAAAGCAGAAACTAACACACCATTGCAAAGCAAATATACTCCAATAAAGATGTTAAAAATAAATAAATAAATAAATAAAAAATAAAAGAACGTGCGTGGACCTGCCCCTGTTTGGAAAGCAGTGTCCCCTTAGAGACCAGAAGTGACTCCCCTGGACCCCAGCAGAGCCCTGCTCCTTGGTCCTGCCTGATTCATTGGGCAGGTACCCCAGACTCAGTAACAGGCAGGCTGAGGCTGGAAACTCCACAGGACGAGTCAACTTGGAGGGGGTGAGGGAGAGACATGGAGGTTGGACCCAAACTCAGAAAGGACCCAGCAGGGGGGATGGGAATAAGGGGGGCTTGGGGCAAAGGAGAGTTTGGGGAAGGACAGAGCAAGTCACCCCAAGCAACTGTGTGCTGACTTTGAAGTTTTTATTTGAGCATCTTTGGAAATGTCTTCAGGAGGCCTTCAAAGTACAGTAAATTGCCCGGTGCCTTAGAGAACCGAGAGGTCCTCATTTTAATTCAAGTGAGAATTATTACCTGCCTAGGGAGGAGAATTATTACCTGCCTGTCTTTGAGTCTTGACGTCATGAACTGGACACTGGGGGACTTGCCTCTGGTCTTGCCCTGGCATTTTGTTTTTTAATTTTTATTGGAGTATAGTTGATCTAAAATGTTGTGTCAGTTTCTGCTGTACAGCAAAGTGAATCAGTTATACATATACATATATCCACTCTTTTTTAGATTCTTTTCTCATATAGGTCATTACAGAGTATTGAGAAGAGTTCCCTGTGCTATACAGGTGCCCTGGCGTTTTGTATTTGAATGACTTTGATCAGACCCCTCACCTTGGTAAATCCAGCTCCCCTTTTTGTGAAGTGTCCTTTGGAGAACTTGACCTCTTAGGTTCCTTCTAACTGACATTTTGTAACACTTAGTTTCAGATTCCCAGCCTCCCTTTCCTCCTCATTCTAATTTTTTTTAAGTGTGGGAACCATAACTTAGAAAAAAACGTTTTGCATTAACTTTCTGTAGCATTTCCTAGACACTAAGATCCACACTACAAAATCGCCCAGCAAGCCTATTAAAAATATCTTCCTTTGGGATGGGTCCCAGAAACATCTGTCAATTTAACAAGCTCCATAGGTGATTATTTATGATCATACAGCAATTAGCCTATGCTGTCTGAAAGTATAATCCATAAAGCAGCTGCTGGAAATTGAACATGATTCAATCCTTAAAGGCATATCTTTAAGCTGTAATAAAAGCCAAGGTCTGCACCAGCAGAGTGAAGCCAAGAATTGAGAGAAGCGCTATGATGAACACCAGCCTCCACCAGCTTGAGAGGTGTGAACCACTGTGTGCCTGGGCCACAGGGTTCTGAGACGGTTCAGGTTGTCAAAATGACCTTGGGACGTGCTCGTTGTTGACCTAACATGCTTGTCCATGCTGTAGGCCACATGGCCTTTGGTTTAGGCTATAGCGCATGTGTGCTGAGTTGCATTCAAGGAGCAGGAAAGAATTTGTGCAGAGTCATGTCCATCCTGTAGCCCTCCGTGGGAAGCCATCTGGCTGGGATCTGAGTACCCTCTGAGGCCATGGCTGGAGCAATACCCAGTGATCCACCATAGATTAGACCCTTGACCCCGGCTGCCCAAGAACAGAACTCTGCAGTGGCTGGTTCCCAGGAGGTCAAAGCTGGGCAGGGAGCAGAAGCTCAGACCTTGGTGGCCCCCTTTGAGAAGGCTAGTGACCCCTGTGACCCAGCAGAGGCAGAAAGTGCATCTGCAGGGGCTGCTACTAAGGTCCTGATGTTTGGTTCTGACCATGCAGGAGGGCATGGGACAGAGTGGGTTGCCTCTCAGTGGATTCAGTAGGCCTCCCTGGGCAACTACTGGGTTCACCCACCCCACTCTCCAGCTGGACACGGACCTTCCCTGACATCTCTGCATGTTCAAGCTAGCTGCAGGTGTCCTCAGTAACAGGACGCACATAGCTGCTGCCACTTGAAAACATGTGTCTGCTTGTGCTTGCTTAGTTGAGAAGTTTTCCATTGGAGGAAAAGGCAATGGGATATGACTAACATTTTAAGAAGCAGTAGCACTAAATAATGTTGAGATCAGTCCTTACCCAGTCCCTAAATCCATATTATTGAAGAACTTCTGTGGGCTAACCATTCATTCCCTCCTCTTGCCTTGTCTTCCATCGAGGCCTTTGCATATACTGTTCCCTCTGCCTAGAGCACCTCCCACCCCTATCTTACTCCACCCCCCTTCCCTTCCCTTGCTTAATCCTATTTAGTTTGTAAAAAGAAAACTTTTACTTCTAGAAGAGTTTTAGATTCACAGAAAAGTTGTGAAGATAGTACAGAGTTCCCACATACCCCACATTCTTTTTCCCTTATTGTTAACATGCTATATTAGTACGGTTCATGTGTCACAACAAATAAGCCAATATTGATACATCATTATTAGCTAAAGTCTATGCTTTATTCAGATTTCCTCAGTTTTCATCTAACATCCTTTTTCTGTTTCAGGATCCCATCCAGGATTTTCATTACATGTAGCCATCATGTCTCCTTGGGGTCCTCTTAGAGCCTCTGAGAAACTGTGACAGTTTCTGACTTTCCTTGTTTTTGATGACCTTGACATTTTGAGGAGTTTTGAGGAGGACTCATCAGGCATTTTGCAGAATGTCCATCAGGTGGCCTTTGCCTGTTATTTTTCTCATGATTAGACAGAGTTATGGGGTTTTGAGAAGAAAACCATAGAGGTAAGGTGCCATTCTCGCCACATCATATTCAAGGTACATGCTATCAACATAAGTAGCCTTGCTTGCCTTCATCACTGGCTGGGGTGGTGTTTGTCAGGTCTCTCTACTGTAAAGTTACTCTTTTTTCCCCTTTTCCACACTGTCTCCTTTGGAGGAAAGTCACTACGTACATCCTACACTTAAGGTAAGGAGTGGGAGTTATGATCCACTCCCTTGAGAGGGGAGTATCAATTTTTTGGAATTCTTCTGCATGGAAATTTTGTCTGTTCTCCACCATTTTTCATTATTTATTCAATCATATATTGATATCAGTATGACCTAATGGATATTTATTTTAAACTTTGGGCTATGAGCCAACATTACTTTATTCATTTTATTGCTTAAATTGTTCCAGCTTTGGCCATTTGGAACTCTTTCAGTGGCTCCTGTGCCCCTATGACGTGCCTCCATCATTGTGTGTGTGTTCACGTGTCACCACATGCACCCGTGTGTGTGTACTTATATTCTGGCACTATGAGGTACTCTTGTCGTACATACAATGCCTCAGCCCTAGAATCAACCATATCTCCAAGGAAACTTGATTCTTTTTATTAGAGAATACTATTAGAAACCAAGATTTGTGTGTCATTAGTGCTTGTTGCTACTGGGGTGCCACTGCTTCTAGGCCCTCTCAACTGACAGAGCAAAGAAATATATGTGAGAATACAGACCCAAATACAGTTGACCCTTGAACAATGTAGGGGGAGGGGCACCAAACCTCCACGCAGTTGAAAATTCATGTATAAGTTTACAGTTGGCCCTCCATATTCACGGTATCACATCTGCAAGTTCAACCAACTGTGGATTGTGTAGTTCTGTGGTACATGTTCATCAAAAAAAATCCATGTATAAGTGGACCCACACAGTTCAAACCTGCCGACTGTATTTATACGTATATCTATAACCATTTCTATGTGTATCCTTCTGTATCTATATTAAGGCAATATGAGTTAATACCTATATCTCCAACTCTAATCCAGTATCACATGGATCTCTACCCTTCCCCTGACCCTTGCTTGTCTGTAACCTCCTACTCCAACAGTTAGAAACCTGGCTCCCACTAACTGCCATCTGTTAATTTTTGATTCCAGTGTACACGTGTAGTGGTTTTAAAACTGTTAACCCAAACCACTGTGGGAAACGACTTTACGGCTAGAGCACAGTGTTTTTGTACAGATCTTTTTGCCTTTAATCTTATAGCCCACGTTCATTTCTAAAGTTCCTTAGGTCAGCACCTTTTCCCCCTTCCTGTTTAGTGAAGTTATTTCATATATTTGTAATACAGTTACATTACATTTTTTGTCATAGTGTGCAGTCCATCCTGGCATCCACTGACCTCCTAGTCTTTTATTTTAATTTGCATCCATTAAATTCCAATTTTTATTCTATAAAGTTCTGTGGGTTTTGGCAAATGCACAGTGCTGTATACGCATCATTACAACATCATGAAGAATAGTTTCACCACGCTAAAAATTCCCCTATGCTTCACTTATTCAATCCTCCTTCATCCCCAAACTTCTGGCAGTCACTGATCTATTTATCAACTCTATCATTTTGCTCATTACAGAATGTCATAAAGATGGAATAAAGAAATTTCAGACAATAGAGAGGAATTGTGCCAGAGCCTGGAGTACACCCAGAGCCTTACCCATACCTGATTTAGATGATTTAGTTGAGATTTGGGAGTTTCAATTTGATAAAACTTAGATGAAATTTTGGACTTGGGTTGAAGCTGTAATGGATTGAGACTGTGGGCCCATTAGCATGTGACAAATATATTTTGCACGTGGGATAGAGATGCTTTCAGGCCAGAGGGTGCACTGTGATAGCAAAAAATATCTCCCAAAGATCCTGGAGTCTGTAAATATGCCATCTTGCTTTGAATAAGGGACTTTGTGAATGTGATTTGGTTAAGGATCTCAAGACGGAGAGATTATCATGGGTTATCAGAATATCAGGGTGGACCCAATATGATCACAATGGTTCTGACAAGGGAAACAAGGAGGCAGGGTGGACACATCAGAGTGATGTTATATGAGAAAGACTCAACTAACCACTACTGGCTTTGAAGATTGAAGACAGCCATGAGCCAAGGAATCTGGGCAGCCTATAAAACTGGAAAAAGAAAAAATAAATAAAAGAATTCTCTCCTAGAGCCTGCAGAAAGGAGTGAAGCCCTGCCAACCCCTTGATTTTACCCCATTGAGAATCCTCTTGTATTTCTAACTTCCAAAACTGTAAAATAATAAATTTGTAAGTGTTAAGTCACAAGTTTGTTGCAATTTACTACAACAGCAATAGGAAACTAATACAAAAGCTATGATCCATTTGAGTTAATTCTTGTGTAGGGTGTAAAGTATGTGTCCATGTTCATTATTTACATACAGACATCTGATTGTTCCAAACACTATTTGCTGAAAAAACTACTTTTCCATTGGATTGCCTTTGTCAAAGATCAGTTGACTATGTTTGTTGGGTCTATTCCTGGGCTCTCTATTACATTCCATTGAGCTGTGTGTCAATTATTTTGCCAACACTCAATTGTCTTGATTGCTGCAGCTTTTTAGTAAGGCTGGAAATAAGGTAAAATGAGCCCTCTAACTTTGTTCTTCTTTAATATTGTGTTGGCTATTCTAAATCCTTTGTCTTTCTATATAATTTTAGAGTTAGTTTGTTGATATCTACCGACTAGATTGCTGAAGTTTTATTGGGATTACATTGAACCTAAAGATCAAGTTATGAAGAATTGACATTTCAGAAACATTGTCTTCCAATAAATAAACATGGACTACTTACTCCCATTTATTTATGTCTTCTTTTATTTCTTTCATAAAATTCTTGTAGTTTTTCCACATATTTGTACCTATTTGCTAGCTTTATAACTAAATACTTCATCTTTTGGTGCTATTGTAAAGAGTATTTTTGTTTTATTTCAAATTCCAATAGTTCATTTCTGGTAATAGAAAAGAAACTGACTTTTGTAAATTGATCTTGTATCTTGCTACCT
This sequence comes from Balaenoptera physalus, assembly GCF_965194825.1. Classification (NCBI taxonomy): domain Eukaryota; kingdom Metazoa; phylum Chordata; class Mammalia; order Artiodactyla; family Balaenopteridae; genus Balaenoptera; species Balaenoptera physalus. Next base: position 69,134,859 of record NC_138893.1, on the reverse strand, counting down.
TCTTATACTTGCTTATTTATTCCAGGGATTTTGTTTTTGTTTTTTGTAGATTCTTTGGTGCTTTCTACCTAGAAAATCATGCCATATGTGAATAAGACAGTTTTATTATGACTTTTAAAATCTCTGTATCATATATTTCTTTTTATTGTATTATTGCACTAAATAGAATCTCTAGTATTATATTGAATAGGTATGTTGAGAGAGGACACCTTTGTTTTGTTGCCAGTCTTGGGGGGAAAGCATTATTCTCTCACCATTAAGTATGGTATTAGGTGTAGTTTTTTCCAAATATATCCTTTATTAAGTTAAGGAAGTTACTTTTTATTCCTACTTTGCTGTGACTTTTTTATCATGAATGGATATTGAATTTTGACACATGTATTTCTGCATCAATTGATATGACTATGTATTTTTTATTCAATCTGTTAATATGATTAATTCCATTGACTGACTTACAAATATTGAACTATCCTTGCATTGCTGAATTGAATGCCACTTGGTTGTGATACATTACCCTTCTTATATGTTACCTAATCAATTTTCTAATATTCTGTTAAGAATTTCTGCAGCTATGTCCTTTAGAAATATTGGTCTGTAGTTTTCTTGTAATATTTTATCTTGTTTCAGTATCAAGGTAATTTTTTTTCTAACTCAAAAAAATGGGTTAGAAAGTGTTCCCTCTCTTCTAATTTCTAGAAGCAATTATAGAGAATTGATATTATTTCTTCCTTAAATGTTTGATATAATTCACCAGTGAAAACATCTGGGCCTGATACTTTCTTTTTAAATTTTCTTTTCTGGAAGGTTTTAAATTATTAATTCAATTTATTTAATAAATTATATTGATTAGGGTTATCTATTTCTCTTTGAGTGAGTTTTGGTAGGTTGTATCTTTCAGGAAGCCACCCATTTCATTGAAGTTATCAAATTTGTGGACAAAGTGTTGTTTATGGTATTCTCCCATTATTCATTTAATGTCCATGGGATCAGTAGTGATGACCTCTCTTTAATTTTTGATATTGGTAATTTGAATATTTTCTTTATTTCTCAGTTAACTTGGCTTAAGGTTTATCACTTATATTGATCTTTTAAAAGAACCAGCTTTTAATTTTTTTTAGTTTTTTATCGTTTTCCTCTTTTCAATTTCATTGATATTTACTCTAATTTTTTAACATTTTCTTTCTTCTGTGTGCTGTAGATATAACTTGCTCTTTTTCTCTGGTTTCCTAAGGTAGAAGCTGAGGTTATTAATTTGTCATAGCAAAGGTTCAGTAAATAAAATAGTCTGACAGATGTAGAGAATGGACATATGGACACCAAGGGGGGAAAACTGCAGTGGGGTGGGGATGGTGGTGTGCTGAATTGGGCGATTGGGATTGACATGTATACACTGATGTGTATAAAATTGATGCCTAATAAGAACCTGCAGTATAAAAAAACAAACAAACAAAACAACTAATACTAAACTTTCATTGGGTTATTTTTATGGAAATATGTTAATATAAATGTTTCAGACATTACATGAAATTTCTAAAAATCTAAAAAAAAAAAAATATATCATGATCTTCAACTTCAAGTCATTGCAATTTAACAAATGTTGCAGTGCTTACTACATGCAAGGCACTGTGCTAGCTGGTTAACTTCCCTCCTCCCTCACTCTCAGTGTTGTCAGACATGTGTCAGACATGGTCCTTTTAAAAATCCATTGTTGCTTTTCACTTGCCTCTCAGAGAGTATTAAAGATATGAATCGTGAAAAAAAAAAAAAAAGAAGACACTGATTTTCTGAGACAAACCTCTTGTACAAAATAAATTGAGAGATAATAAATCTCTATATAAAAATGATTGTACACACACACACTTATATGCCCACAAACACATATTTACCTTTCATTTTAAACAAATCACTAGGAAAATAAGGGTTGAAGGAAAAGTTCCTTGCTCCTTTACAAGGTAGGCAAATCAACATAGGGTAAAAATAATACCCCAAGTCACCTAATCTATTTTGGAATAGTAAAACCAAAAGAGATGAAGAATCAGTTTTATCTTGGGGAAGTTGTTTCTGATTTTAAAATGTAAGCACAATACACATGATGATAAAATGGACTTCTCAACTCAGAATAAATGAACTTTTATGAGTGTACATAACTCTAAAGTAATGATAATGAAGTAATTCAAATAAAGGGAAGGTTGGTGTGTGAGATGTCTCCAAAATTTTTCATAATATTTGGTTTTCCCTTTACTTAGGACTTCTTTTAAACAAGGCGAAAACTTAAGGTTTTCTGGCCTGTTTTGGACAAGGTGTTATGAATTTTAGCATCTCATCTTTAAATCTCTATTCTTGAACTCCAAATGTTTCCCTCGATTACAGTGTACAGTAATAAACAACTGCTACTCTCTGCTTGTTCCCACCCACTTGTACAAGTAAGTCTGTAGTATTTCAGGACTTCTGATTTGGTTTTCAAGAGGCTTTTTCTTGTCACTGGCTCTCCTCCATTTCTGCTGACCCAGGCTTCCAAGAGTGTGAGGGATAATGGGATACACTCTCCGAAGAGTTTGATGCCTCTCTTTTTATTTGTTTTGCTCATCACTGTATTAAAAACATAAAATTCTAACTGAGTAAATTTGAAGATCGAATTGGCTTTATTCAATGATTTATGAATCGGGCAGCATCCCATTGAGCAAGTAGAAAGGAGCTCTGCGGAGCTGTAAAAAATGCAAGAACTTTACAGGCAGGAGGGGGCAGAAAAGGGAAGTTTCTAGCTAAGAGTGGATTGTTTCAGGCAGGGTCACCTTCCTTTTGGGGGAAGGTGGGGGGTCACCCCTCTAGTGCTGACCAGGTAATTCCAGATCTATTGGTGAAAGGTCCCATTCCTGAGAGAGGCTGAAACTGCAATTAGGTTAGCTATTAAGTCTTGGTTTGCTGACGTGGGACTTAGCACAAGTGACTCCATTTGGGGTTTGTTGTTTCTTTACTAACAACTGTATCTCATTCCTAGCTCTTAACCCCAGTACCTAGATACTTGCTGGTGAATGGATGACCAGACCAGTGAATTCAGAATTTCAGAGAAGTTCTTTATAATGAGAGACAGGCAGAGAAATGGCAGTTCTACCACCCAGTAAGTTTTGAACCCTTGCAGGTCTGATGCCCAAATCAAGCGTGGGAACGTGAACAGTGAGACTGAGTGAAAACACAGCAGTTCTTTGTGTTTCTGTTAGAGAAACACTGGTGGGAGACAGAGGACAAAGGAAGGAGACACAGGACTGGAGTGACCTCAGCTGGGGGCGGGGTTTCACAGTGTTGGGTGCTGCAGAGAGGTAGTCAGCAGGAGCAGGGGCTGTGTACATCATCAGAGGCATTTTTTATTTTATTTTATTGTTTTTATTGACGTATAGTTGATTTACAATCTTGTGCCAATCTGCTGTATGGCAAAGTGACTCAGTTATACACATATAGACATTCTTTTTTAATATTCTTTTCCATTACAGTTTATCACAGGATACTGACTCTAGTTCCCTGTGCTGTAGAGTAGGACCTTGTTGTTTATCCCTCCTATATATAATAGTTTACATCTGCTAATGCCACACTCCCAGCCCTTCCCTCTCCCACCCCCCTCCTCCTTGGCAACCACAAGTCTGTTCTCTATGTCTGTGAGTCTGTTGCTGTTTCATAGATAGGTTCATTTGTGCCATACTTTAGATTCCACATGTAAGTGGTATCACATGGTATTTGTCTTTCTCTTTCTGACTTACTTCACTTAATAATCTCTAGTTGCATCCATGTTGCTGCAGTCATCAAAGGCATTTTAGAAGAGGCTCTGCTTGCCATAGCTTCTGGCAGCGTTGCTTCCTACAGTGGAAAGAAGAATGTTGTTGATGGGAATTCCCAAAGTTAGGCTAAAGTGGGGGTGAAGTAACTTTTCTAGGTGAAGAGGTGATCTTTTTTTTTTTTTTGATTTGTATGTGTGTGTTTTATTATATATTAGTCTCTTAAATCAAATAGAAGACAAAAAGTGGACCTACAAACCAAAGTTACAACAGTACTGGCTTTTCTCGTCGCCCGTCTGTCTACTTTTACCAGGGGTCTTTATTTCTTCATAAGGCTTTGAGCTACTGTCCAGGGTCCTTGACTGCAACCTGAAGAACTCCCTGTGGCAGGCGGGTCTGGTGGTTAAGAACTCTCTCAATTCTTGATTAACTGGGAATGTCTTGATTTCTCCCTCATTTTGGAAGGAAAGTTTTGCTAGATATAGGAATCTTGGTTGACGGTTTCTTTCCTTCAACACTTCAAGTACATTGAGTCATGCCATCTGGCCTCCGAGGCTCCTGATGAGAAATCTGCTCAATGACCTTCCTGGCAAACCTTCTCTCAGCTTCATAGACTTTCATAATGTACCGTATCATGTCTTATGCAACAGAACATTTTGTATAGTATCGTGAAGTCAGTTAAGTTGTAACGTTATTTTGAGACCAGAATTTAAGGAAAAGGAATTGAACATTTCAAGTGTAGACATTATGAGGTCTTTAAAATTATTACACATTTTCAAACTAGAAATAAAAAGGCCACTGAAGTATCCTGCAGATTTTTATTTATAACAAAGTGAATACCAATATCTAATAACACACGTAAAGAAAAATTTCTTTGGGATCCTTTTTCCTAAGTGTAAAGGGGCCTTGAACTCAAAAAGTGAGAAAACCACTGTGGTGTATCCCCAGCGGTGATGGGTCCATTTCTTGCTCTGACCTCAGAGTGCACCATTGTGATGTACTTCACAAAGCCCTATGAAAGAGAAAGGTGGGCCCAGGTTTTTGGTCCTTAGAGCCCAGGAAGCTGCTTTTGGTGACCTGACGGCCTTGGACCTACAGTTAGCTTGTGTTTTCCTTGTTTCTGCCATTTTGTTGATTTTCGTTTCTCTTTTCTCTACTCTTTTTTATTTGTGTCATTGTTCTTTCTACAGTTAGCATAGTGAGTATTGTTGGTATAGTTAATACTTGATTAGCATAGTTAGTGTAGTTAGTACTAGTTAGCGCTGTTGGTACAGTTAGCGTAGTTAGCGTTGTTAGTAGAGACAGCATACTTAGCCCTGTTAGTACAGTCAGCATTGTTAGTTAGCGTAGTTAGCGTTGCTAGGTAGTGCTGTCAGTCAGTGTAGTTAGCAGATCACCAGGATGCAGGGCCTCACAGCCAAATCTGCTGGCAAGGAGGCTCATATTGATGACTTCGAGATCCTCCACACCATTGGTGAAGGCACCTTCGGTAAAGTGAAGTTGGCCCGGCACATTCTGACCGGGACACAGGTGGCTGTGAAGGTCATAAAGAAAAGGCGTCAGAGCTTCTCAAGTGTCCTGGCACTTTTCCGGGAAGTGTGCAGTCTGAAGGCTCTGAATCACCCCAATATTGTAAAACTGCTGGGGGTGATTGACACAGAGGAGACATTTTTCGTGGTGATGGAGTACCTCAGTGGGGGGGACATGTACCGCTATTTGAAGATCCATGGCCGTATGACAGAGGCGCAGGCCCGAGGCCCGTTCCAGCAGCTGGTCTCCGCCCTGCAGCACTGCCACCGGAGGGGCATCGTGCACCGGGACCTGAAGCCACTGAGCCTCCTCTTTGATTCCAACATGAATATCAAACTTACAGACTTTGGCCTCAGCAACAAGTGTGATGACATTGTCCAACTGGACACGATCTGCGGCACACGCCCTTACGCTGCCCCGGAACTCCTCCTGGGGCAGAGCTCCAGCGGCCCTGCGGTGGACGTGTGGAGCCTGGGAGTAGTGCTCTACACCATGGTAACTGGGTCCCGGCCCTTTGTGGGAAAAGACCTCCAGGAGCTGCGGAAGCAAATCCTACAAGGGCAATACCCCATCCCACCTTATCTGTCTGTGAAGATAAGGGATCTGTTACAAAAAATGATTGCCCTCAACCCCAGTGACAGAGGCACCTTACCTGACCTCATAAGGCATCCATGGGTCAACATGGGCCAGAAGGAGCCACTCCAGCCACCCTGTGAAGAGGACCTGGAGGTGACAATGGTGAGGACTCCGGGCTTGACTTGCGACCAGATCCAGGACACTGGGACAGGCAGTGTGAGCGCCAAGAAACCCAAGGTGGAGGTCTCCATCATAACTCTGAAGCCCTTCTCTTGCGGGGACCTCTGTGGCAGTGAACTTGAGCCTTCTTCAAGCCCTGTGGTGTCCTCCCTGCAAACCAGGTGGCTCTACCACAGAAAAAGTGTGCAGCTGCAGGAAGACCAGCAGGCAGGGCAGAAGACCGGTGAGTCTGCCTGTCCCCCACCCAGCCTGGAGGCGAGGACTGCCACCCCCAGCCCAGCCCCCCAGTGTGGCACTGGGACATCCACCTCCAGCAGCAGCAGGATTGGAGCCCCAGAGGGAAGCAGCTGCCCCCTGGGTGTGTCCAACACTGGAAGGTCCTCCCACGCTGGGCAGCCTGAGAGTGTGTCCTCATCCACTGTCTCTGGCCAGAGCCAGAAAAAGCAAGGGGTGGCTGGGAGAATCTGGAACTTTATTTTGAAACATCTTTGTTGCAAGCTGCCCAGCATGAGGCGTCATAATAAAGTGAGCCCATGTGAACCCCACGGATGACCGAGGCAGGAAGGTCAGGCCGCCGCGCTCCCTGGGGCCCGGTGCAGGGGAAGAAGAGTGTGTTCTCTGCACGGCCTTCAGAAGCATCGTATCCAAGACCCTGGCCAGTTCAGAGGATAGTCCGGAGCAGCCCGGGCGACCGAAAGCGAGGCCACCGTGGCTGCAAGTCTGCCCCTCAACCCCCACCTGGGTGAAACTTGAGAGACTGGACTGTCATTCCTGGGGCACGTCTCCCCTCCCCTACTCTTCTGTCTTCCGTGTTGGTGGGGGAGGGGGATAGTTCTTGTTCCAAGAACTCCTTGGTTCTTCCAATTCTAGTTAATAAACTTGATGCTCCAGAAAAAAAATAATAAAGTAATATAGTCTGTACCTCCAGGGTGGTAAATGCCTCAGTGAGAAACCTGAGACATGATGGTTTGCAAAAGGAAGGGTGTGGGCTGGCTGGGGTTTGGTAAGCAGAGCAAGGATTGGATTTTCTATTTTCTGTGCCTTTGATATCCACACTAACCCTCATGTTAGCTCTGATTTATGGAGGATTGGTTTTTGTCTAGCATTGTGCTTGGTAAGTCCTCAGGCCCTCCCAGTGACTTACGTTCTATCCGCAGGTGACAGAGGTGGAGACTGAGGCTCAGAGAGGTAGAGGTGTTGCCAAGGTCACAAACTTTTGGTTGAAACCTGAACCCAGCCTGCCTACCTCCAGAATCTGTTCCCATGGCTCCCCTCATGCAACAAGCCTGAAACAATCACCATAGCCCTTCCTTTCAGAGGATGAGCAGAGAGCTCTAGCTGCAGCTTCTTGCTGGGCCTGGAGCTTTCCAGGCTTCCTGCATCCACGCCACCTGGACACTGGTCCCAAGGTCTCAGCAACAAGCTCAGGGACCAGTGAATGAATCCAAGTAATGGGCCGTATTCAGGCCTGATGGTTCCCATTCTGAGGGCTAATTATGTCCAGAGGCCTCAAGAATTCCTCTGCCAGAAACATCAGACAGAAGGACGGGCAACTGGCACAAACAGCAGCCAGGGGGCATTTTATGAGGCCGCCCATGAGGCAAGAATCCAAGCCCTGTATGAAAGGTCCTTCCAAGGGCTGCACCTGGCATCATGGACCACCAGCCCAGGGGGTTTTCCAGTGTTGCCTGAGAGACATCAGGTAGTCTGCACCTCTCTGCTCTCTGATGCTGGGTGTGTGTGTGTGTGTGTGTGTGTGTGTCTGTGTGTGTATGGGGGAGTGGGTTCAACAATCCACAGACAAGACCAAAGGCCAGTCACAGATGTCAGGCAGGCTGGTCACTGCCAGCTGCTCACAAGCCCCAGTGCTCCACCTGTGCCCCTGCCCACCATCAGCGTGGGGACCTGTGTGGCAGCCAGGGGGGCTGTGTGGGAGTCTGCAGCCCTCTCCCCAGTTCTTGCCTCCCCATCACTGTTTGATGCTCCGTTGTGTCCCTACTCGGCACTAGCCTCTCTCTATTAATGTTTATGAATATATATTTGCACCCTAATTGTCACTAGGAGTGCTGGCCAGTTCAGACACCTGGGTAGACGGTCCCCAGAGGTCTCTACTGTCCATGCATGTCCAGACACATGGCTCTTCACTTGGGACTGGAAAGGAACAGGTGTGCACAGGTGGGCTGTGGGGACGCGCAGGGCAGGTAAGATATGAGGAGCAGGACCCCAGGCATCTGGGCAGACTTCTAACCAGCAGACTCCTGGCATCAGCTCCCCTGAGCATCCTGGACACAAGGCTGCCACAAGCCTCAGGGGGCACGCCCGCTGCCTTAATCACTTTGGTAAATCCAATGCCCTGCTCAAGTCCTGGAAGCTTTAAACAAGGAGACCAGACCATTCAAGTTCACCTTTTGCTGTGGGAAAGCCAGCCTCTGGGAGTGATGCTGGCCTTACCAAGGGTCCTATGAGATGCAGCGAGGGTCTCCAACCTAACCAAACGGCCACTTTACGCTGCACTGCTACCCGCTCTCCCAGAGTGGAAAGAGAGTCACCACTTTGTTCCACAGCCCCACCTGAGACCTTAAATTAGGTAGCGTGATGGAGCTAATTCTGCCCTTCTCTGAGCGTCCTGGAGATGCTCAGGCATATAGAGAAAGGCAGGCATATAGAAATCTGAATAAGCAGAAACATGGCAGCCGTGAGCCTTCCTTGGGATCCTCTTGTCTTTATTCAAGAGAGGTGGAAACGAAATGAGGTTCAGGGCCTGATCCTGGGTAGCAAACACCCTCATTCTGCTTTGCCCACCCAAGGCCAGGGCAGGATGGCTCCCACTCTGGGCTCCAGGCGTGGCCCCAACTCTCTGACTCACTACTCCCTTGAGCAGACCAGTCACATCCATGGGACAACCCTGATGTCGGGGCGCCCTTTCAGGGCCGCTCTGGCTGCTCTGGGAAGCCCAGGTGTGTCTCTGTGACGGCAGGCAAGGCCAGCCTGGGGGCACGGGCTCTCAGAGGAGGTCGACGTGGGCTAGTAAGACACACAAGTCAGACACCGAAGAGCATGGATGACAGGACAAACAAGGGGCCGGAGAGAAATGAATGCCAGAGGAGAGCTGCTTTGGCCTCCATTTCCTGGGTGCCCGACACTGTGCTGGGCCCTCCGCAGGGGTCCCCCCATTAGCCCCCGTGTCGGCTGCAGGGTGGGCACCGCCCCCACGCTGTCCCCGGAGAGCTGGAATGCCTCTCCCAAGAGCACGCATCTTATGAGAAGCTGAGCCCCAGCTCACCCCCCAGAACCCATGGCCACAGAGACACCCTCTTCCCCTGCCCACTGCAGTCCCTGTAAGGGGCCCGTGGTGACCTCACTGAGGCCTCACCGGGCAGACTTGTCTCTGTTATCACTTCCCTGGGAAACCCAGTGTGCCCATGGAGCCCACCCTTTGGACACCATCCCGGGAGCCACATAAGCCGCGGGGGAGCTCCTGCATCTTCTCTCGGGTGTCACTTGCAGCCCTGTAAAAGGAGAGCTCAGATCTGAAATCAGGTTCTGTTGGGTTCACAATGTCCTTTTATCAAGTTACAGCATCTGGGGTGAAGAAGAAATAACAGACTTTGGCCTGTGGGCTGTTGTTGGACAAAAGCCACATTTGGCGCTGGGCTTTTGGCCAAAGTAATAATCATTTTTCTAAATTGACCCCAATGGAGGGGTGCAGCCATGGGCCACCAAGGCAGGAGTGGGCGTGCTGAGGAATTCCTCCCCGGCCAATCCATCAGCCCAAAGCTTGATGGAGATTCTGTTCGGATGTGGACACCCAGGGGCTGTGCAGAGTTGACGCCCAGTCCTGTTTTCTTAATAAGCAGAGAGGCCGAGATAATGGGTCCCGGGTAAACATTAGGGTCAGATGTCTTCAGGGTCTCTACTGTCAAAATATGAAAAGAAAACTGTCTGGGAGGCACAGCCAGCGTACAGACCTCTTGATTAGCCCCGTAGAAGCTGCACTTCATTTAATCATGCCTTCGATGGCTTTCAAGAGAAGGGAACTTTGAGGATTAAATGAGTTCCCAAAGCAAAGATTCTTCCTCTTGCTCCTATTTGCAATATTCGTGTTGGGGGTCAGCTGCGTCCTGGTCATCATGGGGCATGTGCAGGGGGCAGCAGGGCTTGTCAAGGCCCAGAGGGTGGAGGAGGACATTTAGAGATTTGGGGAAGTCCACCTCCCACTCCAGCTCATGGTCAAGAGGGAGAAATGTAAGAATGAAATGAAAATCCAGGAGCCAGGAAGTGGGGAACAAAGTGCAGGGAAGCAAGAAGGTGTCCTCTAGAGTTAAGGCAGCCGGGGTGAAGGACAGGCTGTCGGGGGGCTGGGACTGCAGACCACCCCTACCCCTGCAGATGGACTTCCAGAGGCAGGGAGGTGTGGGTGGGAGCTGCGTGGAGCCGGGGCAGGCCGCTCAACCCACTGTAAAACCTGCAGAGAAGTCGTGAGGGACGCCCTCCCTCGTGGCCTCTCACCAAGCAAGGGGCAACGCCTCCATCTCCCACCACCCCATGGAAGCACCAGGCTGTGATTCTTTCGCATGTCTTTGTTCAAGCTGCCCCTCAGCTCAGAATGCCCTTCCCGCACTCTCTTTGTTAGGCAAAGCTGAGGCATCTCCCCCTCTGGAAGCTTCCCTACAAGTTCCCTGGCCCCCTCCCTGTGCACCCTGAGCCATGAGCTTCCCCTTGGTTGTGTCCTTAGCACCTTTATCCTCACACTTTTTACCATGTTGTGGCTGTCTGTCTACTCCCATTCCACTGGGAGTGCCTTATCGGCAGATATCAACTCCTATTAATTTATATATGCCTAGTCGAGTCAGTAAGCCCTGAGTTGTGCTTGTGGAATGAATGCATGGATGAATGAGTGAATGAGAAAGGAGCAGTGGCTGGAGGGCGGGCCCCAGCAGCTCAGAGGGAAAGAGACTGCGGGCTTTGTCTTAGGTAACATGTGCTCTTCCGAGAACCCCTGCACCATCTCCAAAGTCTGGTTGTTAACCTCCAAGTAAAAAGAAAACAAAGACTTCCAGGCCCCGGTGTAGACTCTGTCCTTAATGTATTTAATAAATGCCTCAAACATGAAAACAGGCTGGGTGTCTCCCACAGAAAGCGTCAAGAAATCCAGTGGGGAAATGCCACAGTAAGCAGGAGTGTGCCCTTGGATTTCATTTACAAACTGGCCGTGTCTGAGCAGGGCCTCTCCTTGTCCCCTCCCTCAGAGTGTATTGTTGCTAAAATACACTATTCTATGTTAGCTCTTACTGCCACTCATGGGTATTGAGGATACCAGAGTGGTTGGAGGATTGTTCACTTGGAAGAAAAAGTGCCCATTTATTTAAACTTGATAATGACTTAGATTTTAAAACACAAATAAGAATGGCTTAACTGGAGAATGTGAAATTTCAGTGACTGTTTGGAGACACACAGATGGGATTTGCTGTGGTGTGAACAAGGCAGATGGACTTGACTGAAGCACTGGCCTGAGCCCAAAGTCTCCCACCTCTATGAGCTCTCCCTGCAACACACACACACACACACACACACACACAGTCTTTTCAGAGTCACAGAGGGCAGGAAGGCCCGAAAAGGCTAGACTCTGAAAGCTAAGTGACATTTACTTCTCACAAACCAGAGGAGCATCCAATCGTTTCTCAACTGTATAAATCTCTTTCTGCATGTATTTGTCATGTGTCCCAGCAAGGAGCAATGGCAGGGGGCAGAATCATTCTCCAAAGAGCTAGAAGGTGGCCAGTGGGAGAGGGACAGGCACGCATTTCTGCTACTCCATGCAGGGAATTCTCAGCAAATAAGATTAAGGGATCTGGGCTTGGCTGATTCGTGTCTGGAGGGGAAGGGCCCATTTAAACATGAGTGCCTCGATCTAGATGGCAACTCTCAAAGAGAATATTCCAGGGAGCTGTCAAGATTACTGTCAAAGATGGGCAATTATGGGACTCCATGTTTTCAGGGGGAAAACCTATGTACTTTGGCCCCAGGGAGAATGTTCAGAAAGAGACTCAGACAAACAAAGCAAATGCAAAGAGAGGAAGCCAGGCCTGAAGCACAGAGGTTGCCTTGTCCAGAGAGACAGAGTCAGGCTCTGCTCTGGAAAAGTGTCCTAAAGCGTAGGCTCTGAGGACAGTCTACCACCCCACCCTCTGGATGCCCCGGGCTGGCCTGTGTGTTGGGAAGTGGCTGGTGGGGCACTGACAGCTCAGACTCAGGTCCTACTCATCAAGTCCAAAAATGCCTGACACTTTTTTCTAACTAAACCCAGATTGGCCAAGGCAGAAGTCTTCCTTTTCCTGACTATCCTTCATGATCAGCTGTCCCAAAGACTGTCCCCTACTTCTTTCCAGAATCAATGGACAGCTTCTTGTCAATAATCACACATCTATTTTTTCTTTATCTTTCCTATCAAACCAAATCTAACGACATAGACAAGATGTGTATACATAAAGCATAATAATAATTTCTTAAAAGGTAGCTTTACTATAGACAACAGTGGTCCTACTAGGGCAACCAATCAGATAAATTAATCCATGGAGAGTTAACGTGGAGTTCACAGGCCTCCCAGTTTGGGATGACTGATGACTGATGCTCACAAAACACATCTGTGTCTCCTGAAAGACAGAGGTGCTCTAAGGGTGGGCACCGTTACCATGCGGCAGGACAAGGATGGAGATGTCCTTTTCAGTTCCTGGATGGCCCCCACTCTTCCTGACACTGGAGCTAATGGCAATCTCATTGGCTGAGCAAAAAAACATCAACAGTCCACACACTGGCTAAGACAGCCAAGGAAATCTAACTCTGACAGTGGCCTTGAGCTCCCCACATTGATTCCAATTTTCTGACTACACAATTATGGGCCCAAATTCACTTTTATATATAAAAACAGCAATCATGTTTTGCTTAGTGTTTTCCAACTAGTAACTTAAATGCAGTAAACCTGCAGAGAGGATTGGATCCTGGTGGGTGGCTAGGTGACCTGCTATATGATTCTAAGAAGGTGCTGATATTTTTGTAAATGAAAGTAAGTGGCAGGCAGATTTGTGTAGCTGTAGAGCACCCAAGGACCAGAATGGCAGAAAGAGAAATGCAACATCAAAAACACGGAGCTTCAAAGACTCCTGTGGCCTCCCAACTTGTGTCCCCACTGTGTATAGAGGCACAGATTGAACACTTAATTGTGCACTTAGGTAATTAGATCCCTGACAGAATCTCTTCTTCCCAGCTCCGCAGAAGGCCCGGCACTACTGCCATCTGGTTTTGTAGTATGGTAGCGCTTTGCACTCTCAAGTGCCTCCTTTGGAGTCCATGATCAATAATTTCTTCCTTTAAAGCTGAGCTGGCAGGGTGTTTGTCAGTGTGCGCTCCCACAGCCTTGTGAGCAGCCCTGAGCAGTGCCGAGCTAGAGAGCCACGGTTTTTCTAGGTGGGTGTCAGAGCAGGTCAGGCCTGGGTGCAAGCCCTGGTTCTTCCACTTACTCAGTAGCTTTGTGATGTCAGGCAACTTGCTTAGCATCTCTGAGCTTCAATTTACTCATCTATAAAATGGGGATAATAATAGTGCTTATACTCAAGGTTACCTGAGAATTCAGATGATGCACGTAAGCCCCTTAGCACAGTATCCACCCTATGGTAGCTCTCGTTAAATGGTGGTTATATGTATTTTTGTTGTTGTTGTTCAAAGTGCCTCATGGTACACATGTTGACAGAGAATAATTGAGTTAATAAGTCTGAGAGGGCCTTCTGGAGAAAATGGGTTTCCAGAAAATTTTCAGTGAACAAAGGACAATGGGAACTGATCACACTGAAGCGAAGTATTGTGTGTCCTGGACCCACTCTCCAGATACAGGGAGACTTTGTGGAACACAGCAATGAATGCAATTTTTATTGAATCCCCCTGTGATAACTCTTTTATATAATATTGCGAGATGGAATATGATCGTCACCACCACCCTTCCAGCTCTTTCTTCTGAAAGTGTAGGTGTGCTGTCTAGGCAGGGAAGACACCATCCTCCACACACCCCACCAACCCACACCCTTCATAGATGCTCACTAAGCCAACTTAACCCTGTAATATGACCACAGTATTAAACTAGCAGTGCTTTTTCCTTCATTCCTCCTTATTTTATTTCCTTCTTCCCCCCTTTCTTCTTTCCTCTGCTCCTCAAACACTGATCCAGAACTTACCATGTGAACAAATCCGAGCGCGGTCTTGTGCACTGCAGAGCCCAGCCCTGAAGATGCCTCCCTCTAGGGAAGATGAGCTATGCACATAACTCCACCACATGGCAGGATGTAAAGGTGCCAGGAGATGGGAACCTACCAAGTCCTCAGGGATTCACGGAGAAAGGACCCAACCTCCAGCTGGGAAACCAGAGTTGACCCAACAATAAAAGTGCCATTGAGGCTGAGACTAAAGGATACCTAAAGGATGGGTAATATTTTGAGAGATGTGGAAACAGAAGAAGCTAAATGCCCATTACCTTGCCCTAGAAGTGCAGATATGATGAAACGTGGGATTTGAGGGCTAGAAGGGAATTTATGGACCACTTTGTCTGTGCATGCTCCCAACCATCAGAATGATCTTCTTTAAAAGTAAATAATGCCAAGTAGCCACCAAGTTCAAATCCCTCCACTGGCTCCCCATGCACTTAGCGTAACACCCATGTTCCTGCCCTTGGCCCCTGTGGCTCTGCATGATCTGGATTCTGGCTACCTCTCCAACCTCGTCTCAGTTCATCTCCTCTCACCCACTGCAGCAAGGCTGCCCTTTTTTCTTTTTCTCAGACACACCAATCATGTTCCCACCATAGGGCCTTTGCATGAGATGTTCCCACTCTCTGCAACACTTTTCTGCCACACCATTTTGTGGCTGTCTCCACATCATGATTCAGATCTCAGCTTAAATCTCACTTCTCACCAAGGTTTCCATGGCCACTCCTAAATGAAGGGGCTCTTCCCCAAAACATACCCACCCAGGTAATCTCTAGATATAGGGCAGCACTCTCTTTAATATTTTTCAAAATACTTGTCCCTCCCTGGAATTGTCTTTTTGTGTGTGTGTGTGTCTGTGTGTGTGTGTTTGTGTGGATTGTCTCCACAATCTTCTCACTAGAATGTGAAGTCCACAGAACAGGAATCGAGTTAGATTTAATCATAGTGCTAGCCCCAGACAATGCCATTCAGCTGGCCCTCAGTAAATACCTGTTGTTGAATGCCTCGCTCCCACTTCGTCTCCCTTCTGAGTCTCAATAGCCCATCTCTAAAATGAAGAGTGTTATGGATTGAATTATGCCTTCTGAAAATTCATACATTGACGTCCTAATCCCCAGTACTTCAGTATGTTGCCTTACTTGGAAATTGGGTCTTTGCAGATGGAATTTGTTAAGTCAACATGAAGTCATACTGGAGTAGGATAGGCCCTAATCCAATATGACTGTTGTCCTTAAGAAAGGGGGAAATTTGGACACAGAGACAGGCATAGAGGGAATACAGTGTGAAGACATAGGGAGAAGATGGCCATCTTCAAACCAAAGAGAGAGCCTTGGAATAGATCCTTCCTTCACAGCCCTCAGAAGGAACAAACCCTGCCAACACCTCAATTTCACACTTCTAGCCTCCAGAACTGTGAGACAATCAATTTCTGTTGTTTTAACCACCAAGTCTGTGGTACTTTGTTACAGCAGCTTTACCAAACTAATACAAAGGCTGCATAAGATGATTTCCAAATAGCTCTCCTATGACTCCCCAGTTTCTTCTCTCCCCTGGTCCTATGGGAAGGGCACTTTCCATCATTCCCTTGGGGAGAATATGTGACCAAAAGTTCAGGTTGAGTTTGCTTACTTAACATTCTTTAGCAACTGGACGTATTCACTTCCCCCTCAGGTGAGATTAAATTCCTTGGCTGGACAGAGTCCTAATCTCTCCACACTGTTCCTTAAATGGTATTTGTTCTACCACTTCCAACAAACAACTTGGTGGAGGGAGTTTATGACACGGCTTACAAGAGGAAGCTTTTACTTCCTCTCTCAAACCACTATTACAAAAACTTCTCCAGGGAACTGGGAGCCCATCCAGCGCCAGGGCACTGAGAAGGCCCTCCAGGGCTTACCTTGACAATCCTAAAGGCCCAGCTTGGTTTCTGCCTCGGTCCCATTCCATCCATAACAATTCTTCTAGCCGGCACCCCTCGTGTCAGAATACATAAACCCTGGTTAAAGCACAACTTAATCTTCATTCCCATTTTCCAAAGCTTCTTCCAAAATGGGAAAACTATAGTGCTCTGGAGACTGGCTGAACAACTTGAGGTTTCTGGCAAATACAAACATGCGCAGATGTGTTTTTCAAATCAAGAGCAGGGCCTCACCAGCCAGTTCACATGGGCCCTCTCTCCAGGAAAAAGAGGCAAGCAGTAGTTCTGGCTCACATATCTGAGAAAGCATTGCTCTATGTGGGCTTAGATCCAAGGAAGGGGCTTCCAGGTTCAGCTCAAGAGATGCAGAGAGCCGAGAAAAGCATCATCCTTACAGCAAGAAAGACACTAGACAAATTGCAAATCAATGATATTTCTTGAACCCATCAGAGAACTGAGGTCACAGGTCAACCAACCAACCCAAAATCTGGGGAGAGACAGACACATTCAGGGAGAAACAGGATTTGAGTGTTTGCTTACCTGGGGCAGACACCACTGGGTGTCATATAAACTGGTAAGGAGATTCAACTAAAACATTTTGATAAGTTGATAAATGCCACCTGTGGGCTAGCATGAGCAAATGAAACTCCTGAGGAGGGGGTGGTGAATGGAGGTATAGGGACATTAGCAGCCTCTGGCAGGCTTTTCCTCCATGAAGCTACCACCAGGCACTTACAGGGAAGATTTGGAAAATTCTGAAATAGTCTAACTCACTGTGATGGATGGGGAAAGGTAAAAACAGACTTAATCTTCAGAATAAGAGCCACAAATATTGCCACCTTAGGGCACTGGTAGAAACACAGTACATCTGGAAGAACAGCTAAAGTAAATCTCTATGCCTGGAGAAGCCCAGAAAAATGTGCTAGGCCCAGTGTTATAGCTGAAGGAGGTAAAGGAGGACTCATGAAAGTCATGCCCCCTGACACCCAGCTTCACAGTGCCTGCCTGAGACTGAGGCTTAACCAGAACAGCAGAGATTGCTTTTTTCCCCTTTCCCCAACACCATGATAACAAACATCAAGTAAACATAACAGTGGACATAGCTGGGAGAGTGACAACAAACAGACTCTCTCTAGGGAGCAATACAAAGTGGGGACTGAACATGAACCAGCTAGACCCCAAGCCAAGCAGGGTGCAGACAGTGGGAAAAACCCTTTGGAAAATAAGGCTACACCCTGAACACAAGGTATTACCAGAGGAATCTGAGATCTCTGGTCTCTGGTGTGCTGAGGGTAACCAGAGCAACAACAAACTTCAAACATAACCCAACTACTAACTATGTTAACACAAACCACCAAACAAAAAGCCTAGCAGAAGTAAAACCATGCTCATATCCAAGCATAAAATTATATCCCTAACTCAATATCTACCATCCTACATAAGATGTCCAACTTTCAACAACAACAACAAAAATAGGAGGCATATGAAAAGGCAAAATAATATACTGCATGAGACAAAGCAAGCATCAGAACCAGAATCAGAAGTTGGAACTGTCAGACAAGGAATTTAAAATAACTATGACTAATATGTTAAAGGTTCTAATGGAAAAAGTACAGCATGCAAAAACAGGAGGTTAATTTCAGAAGGGAGATAGAAATTCTAAGAAAGAATTCAGTAGAAATGCTAGAAATGAAAAACATAGTAACATAGCTGAAAAATGCCTTCAACATGGGTATGACACCAATGGGTATGACATAGCTGAGGAATTAATCAATGAATTTGAAGATAAGTTGATAGAAGTCAGCTAAACTTAAATACAAAGAGAAAAAAAGAGTAAAAAAAATGTACATTAGAAAGCTATGGGACAATATCAAGTATTTTAAGACAAACATAGTTGTGATGACAGGAGAAGAGAAAGACAATGGAGTAGAAGAAATATTTGAGGAAATAGCAACAAGAACAAGAATTTTCCCAAATTAATGACAGACACCAAACCACAGATCCAAGAACTCAAAGAACACTGAACAGGATAAACATCAAAACAACACAAAATTACAATAGACTTCTCATTAGAAATTATTACAATGAAGTGATTTTTTAAAATGCTTAAGGAAAAAAAAACTGTTAGCACAGAATTCCATAGTCAGTAAAAATATCTTTCAAAAATGAAGGAAAAATAAGGACTTTCTCAGACAAACAAAAACTGAGATAATTCACTCCAGCAGACCTCCTCCACAAGAAATGTTAAAGGAATTTCTTCAGGAAGAAGGAATATGACATAGGTTAGAAAACAGAATCTACACAAAGAAATGAAGAACACTGGAAATAGAATAAATGAAAGTTAGATAAAATTCATTATTTTGAATTGCTCTAAAAGATAATGGAATATCTTTAAAGCAATACTAGTAAAAATGTATAGTATATTTATAGTTTATGTAAAAGTAAAATATATGACAACAATAGCACTAAAGATGAGAGGAAAATTGGGAATAAAGATCCTTATACGACATGTGAGGTGGTATAATATTATTTGAAGGTGAACTCAGATTATTTTAAAATGTATGTTGTAAACCCTAACACAACGACTAAAAGATTTTTTTCAAGTGTATAGATATAGACATACTTAAATAAAAAACATAAAATAGAAATAGACTAGGTAAGGATTTCTTTCAATGGAGTCTAAACAGGTGTGGAGGGAATCAGAGCTGGAAGGAGGCAGGGTTGGGGTGGGTGGGTGGTGTGGGGGTTGTGATCACTTGGTTAAAATCAAGAGTACTGCTTGGGACCAGTGTCCACAACTGTCTTTTTTTCCTTAGCTTATGCAAAAATCAGTACTTCCTTTTGTTACTAGACAACTTGTCCACTCATAAAATGACTTTACTGAATAATTTCCTTTATCTTTCAGTTCTGTATCTAGTCCTTCAAGTCAACAGTGGCCAAGGGATCACAACAAAAATAGCAGACATACTTGAAAAAACTTTGTTGACCAAAACAAAGCCTACATAATGCGGCGTATTTATCAATAACGAGCTACACTGTTCTTAATATTGTATATTAGCCTGTTGACTTTTATCCTTTTATCCATCTTTGGCTTCGAAACAATGAAAAATTACCAAATTGGGAAATAGGCATGTACACAATTATCTTCTTGCTGACGCAACATTAAATCCTTTAAATTTACCAATCCATTGATCATCCATGACTACAAAAAGAGAGAAGAGAAGATGAGAGGTGAGGAGAAGAGAGGAGAGGAAAGGAGAAAAAAGAAAAAAAAAAGTGATTTCTATAACAGCATTTGTCAGGGTTATTGACATAGAATCTAGAAGTAGTCTTTCAAATTTAGAACAGCAATTTATTTTAGAAAAAATAGACATCCATTTTCAGATTAAATTCTATCAAAAAGAGGGACCATCTACATATAGCCGAGGCACTGACTCTCTTATAATGAGAATTTGGAGCTGTCGTCACCACGCAAGCCATATCGAAATTTAAATAACTTCACCAAAAGGAAATTTCTCATGAGAAACCAAACTAAAGGCACTAAAATACAACCAAGCAACTGTAAATTTTCACATGGAAACCACTTCTCCAGATGGTTGAGGCTCTTGAGGACAGCATCATTGCTCCAGAGGCTAATTTACTGCCTATATGAACTTGAAAATGGTTCTTCTTCAATGAAAGTTAAACTTTCCATTCAGAACTTTGGCCATTAATAATTTTTCCCAAGGAATTTCTGGATTTTTTTCATAATAAAAATCAAGATCATGAGAAAATGCACTCCAAATTTTTTTTAATGCTTGTTTTAAAGAGTAAATCTTTCCTTTTTGAAAATAAAGCTTTCTTTTTTCTGGTGAGGTATTTGTAAATTTTTAGTTATTCTAAAATAAAAATTGTATACATTTAATGTTTACAACATGATATTTTGATATACCTATACATAGTGAAATGATATAGTCAAGCTAATTAACATACCCAACTTCCTCATATAGTTACCATTTTTTGTGTGTGGTAAGAATATCTGAGATCTATGGTCTTAGCAAACTTCAAGTATCCATTGTCGTATTATTAACCATAGTCATCATGGTGTGCATCACATCTCTAGAATTTATTCATCTAGAGATGAACTTTGTACTTTGTACTCTTTGACTAACGTCTCCCCATTCCCCCCACCTCCCCAACTCCTGGCAACCACCATTCTGCCCTCTACTTCTATGAATTCGACTTTTTAAAAAGATTCCACATATAAGTGAGATCATGCAATATTTGTCTTTCTGTGTCTGACTTATTTCACTTAACATAATGTGCTCCAGGTTCTTATCTCAAAACAGTACTATTAGCTACAATAAAGATGGAAAACAAAGGGTCACATTGTCCAAACTGGGTATTTATAACACAGAAAGGGCATATGGCCTAGCTGGTAGCAACTGTGACGGGAATCCGAACCTGACCATCAGTTGTCTGCGCTGGAGACTAGAGGCTTCCAGCCTGCACACCATCAAGGTACGGGCTCCACAAACATGCCCTGAGCCTTGCTTGTCTGCTGGCATCTAGACGGGGCACTAGAGGCCCAAACATGAAAAGGACACTCCTCCTCCTCAAAGAGTCACATCCTGGAGAAGACAGACAGACTTAGAATTAATTAAAAATGGCATTTCAAGTAAATGCAGCCAAGCCTCCTGCTCAGTAATTTCTCAAATGAACCAAAATAACTTAATCTAGGAAAAATGAAAAATATTCTTCTACACAAAACCAGGGAAGTCCCGCATCATTCCAGAATCTCTGTAGACTAGCCTCAGACACACCACAGTTGGGAATGAGCTCAGGGACAGAGGTCGTCGCATCACAAAACTAGCCACCCCAGGACAACGCTGTCTGGCTGAGGGCGTGTCCCCGCTGCCCTCCAGCAAGGAGGGTGAGGGCCAGTGGCTGGCACTCTCCTGAGACTCGAGGGTAAACCCCAATTCGCTTCTCCCACCCAGTGCTGGTCCGCATGGGCAGAAGGACTAGAGAAACATGTTACCAAATAAGGTTTTTATTTTCTGTGACCAGGTTTCACAGACAGGAGGGTTGAGGTGAGGAGACATCTGACTTTATAACAATAGATCACCAGTGACTCAATAGAGGAAAAAATACACTGAAGTCGAATCATGAAGAGTTCTTGAGCCACAAGGCATTTTTCTAATCTGACTTTGTACTAACATATCAAGTCTTATAACACGGTAGTATATCTATTTATTTTAAATTTTAAGTTATACAATACAACTAAAAATCAGCTATATCCCTTCCAAATTCCTGAAGATGGTTTTTGAGATGGAAGAAAACAGACCATAGTTCAAAAGATAGAAAAAATTTTAAAACACCAAAGAAGCATTAAAATAGAACACAAAAGCTATGTCTTACAACATCTATTTTATGCAGTAAATATAAATGTATAAACCTAACTCACAGAAGAAAGGCTTATCTCAGTCAGGACCAAAACAAAACAAATCTCAGGCATTCTACAAAAATATGCAATTAAAATAAAGGAACTTAGGAAGGTTGAAAGTAAAGAGAATAGCAAAAATATCCCAGTTCATTGTACCTAAATAGAAATCTGGGTGCTAATATCATACACAGTTATATTCAGGGCCAAAAAAGAGGATTGTGTCATAATAATATTGAACTGTATTCAATATAAAAATATTGTACTCAACATAAATATTCAATATAAAAATATAACATACTGTATGAATTTTTGTTCAATGATTTAGAGTCATTTTTATTTATTAAATAGCATAGCACTAATAAACAAAGCAATAGCCAGAGTAAATAAAAGCATAAATTTGGCAAATCACAAAATCATTAGAAGATTTTAATGCAGCTCTCTCATTCAAACCAATAAGTCAAGAAATTAAGGATGATTAAAATGCAGAGAATCTAAATAATATAATTAATTAGACTGATCATATATATAACACATACATATACTTATGTAAACACATGTTTATTTATATGAATAGGTCTCCATGCATTGCAAACAGAAAGTTTACATTCTTTTCTACTGTCCATTTTCTTATATTATTTCATGAAGAAGATCTCAAATTAAAAAAGAAAATAAAATGAAAAATAGCAGAAACTACTTTCTATAAAGTCAATAGAGTCAAACTGGAAATACATAACAAAGGTTAGTCACTGCCAATAATAACAAGGAACAATTTTGGAATTTTAAAAACTCTTCCCCAAACAATACTTTGGTCAAGAAAAGCTGAGGATAGCTCATGGAACTTTCTTAAAACTCCTTATCAAAAAATTTGGGATTCTGTTTATAACTGTAATCATGGGAAAATGTACAGCCATTAATATTTTTAGTAATAAATATGAAAAAACAAAAACAAGTGAATTGAGAATTCCATTCAATACATTTAAAAAATTAAATTTGCTGAAAAGGATATTGAACAGAATATAAGCAAATTAAGAAGTTAACACAGAAAAGCAGCATACAATTAATCATGATACAAAAGGTGTTTCTTTGGGAGAGGAAGGAGAATAGAATAGAATACAATAGAATATTTATTTGCCTAGTCAAGAAAAACAAAAATAAACTAATAAAAGAAAAAGAAAGGAAGAAAGGAAGCTGGGAAATAATAGAGTAAGAGAAAGCACAAATATACAAACAGGTATTAAAAAAGAAGAAACAGAATTATACATACATGTTAATGACTCTGAAAACCTGAATAAGATGCCCTCTTTTCTAGGAAAATACAAATGATCAAAATGGACTCCAGAAGAGATAGGAAAGCCTAAAGAGCAAATCCAAACAGTTTTCAAAGAACTACGCCCTGTAAAACACCTGATCCAAACTTTTTTCTAGCTGAGCTTTTTGCAAACACTGAATTTAAACTGATCTAGTTTGTAAAGTTAGGGGGGGAAAAAAGCCTCTCAATTATTTTTTGGAAAGCTAGTAGTACATCTCTGACATGAAACTAAAAGAGATAGCACAGAAAAAGTACAGAAAACTCTGACAGATATTGATGCATAAATCCTAAATTAAATATTAGCTTAAGTAAGGACGCATAAATGAGAAATGGGGCAATGTGCCAATGGCAGCCAATTTGTGAGTATCCTTCTTGGTCATTGGGTCCAACTACGTTTCTGAGACTGAAAGCAGTGTCCTGGCTGGAGGAAATGGAATGCGATTGAGTACTTGGACCAAGGGCCTCCGGTGCTTGACCAAGTGCTGCTGAGCTAGGGGTGTTTGTAGAGGACGGGTCTGGAGCGAAATGCAGGTACCAGGCAAAGACTCTAGGCCGGTCTGAGTCTGAGAGGTTGAAACGCCTCTGTGAATTGTTCTGGGACTCTGCTGGAAAGTAGCGGTGAGCATTGACACCTGGCCTCAGAGGTGCGGTGGGGAATGAGGGCTGGGCTCCCCCTCCAGGACAGAGGTGCAGGAGCGCGGGGTGACCACAGTGGCCTCTGGGAGAGAGAACTCTCCTCTAAACAGGAACAGAGTGGTCTGCAAGACAGGAGCCTGGAGCCCAGACCCAGGGGCTTCGTAGCTCCTGAGCACAGAGGAGATTTATCTTAGACGGCGGGGAGGAACTTTGAGAAAAATAAAAGTGTAAAGAGTGAAAACATCAAAGTAGCAACAAAAGACAAAGAGAAATGTGCCATGCTTTACAACTTACCAAGCTTCTTTACAGCTTTTAGCCTGTTTCTTGTCAAGGTTTGGACAATGACCACGCCCAGGGAGGCTGGGAAGTTAGGGATCACACCCCCTCCCCCCACTCCTGTGCTCCCCCTCCAACTATGATGAGTCACAAAATAAGTCACATGCCAGGCCCAGCCACCCATCCAGGCCACGTTCTCCCCACTGTTGGGGCTTTCCAGCCTGAAGTCCAGCCCAGCTTGGAACGCCCCAGGGTCTTCTGAACCCATGAAGCTCTCCCTCTGCCCTTTGCCACATTTAACTCCATTGATTCCACATCTTCATCAAAGCCCTGGAGAAAGCGATTTGTGTGAATGATGAGGTAAAGTGAGAAGGTTATATGGCAGAGCATGATTGATTCCCTGGGGCTTTATTGTAATAACTTTAATCTTCTGGAGCTCATCTGGTATGAATTTAGGAACCGTGCGGCATTTTGCTGAAATTCCCCCTTAATGCAGCCCTCGCTCTGCTGGCCTCGGTGGTTACGGAGTTTGCCATGTTTATGATTTGGCCCCAGGCTCCTTATTAATAGGCCTTGAAAAGAGGGTGTGGAATGTGTTGGCGCCTTTAGTTGTGCTTTTCTTGGGGGAAGAAACAAACAGAAATCTCTACCTTGAAGTGCATCTGCGCTCTGCCTTCCTTGAAAGAGAAGTAAATCAATTTTTGCTTCCCAGAACTAGTTGGGTGGAGAAGAGTCTGGCACCTGTACGGTCTCTGAGCTCTTGGTGTTTGCAGATCAGTGGAGAGAAGTGGGCTTCCTGAGGTCTTTGTAACAAGGAACTCAGGTCCTTCCACTGCTGGGCCCACCAGGGTTAATAAAAAAAAAGACACGTGGTTTGGGGTGCAGCTCCCTCTATTTTAACAGCTCTCCTGGTCAAATCTGCCCACACTGGACATCAAGAGATTTGGGGTCAGATCCCCAGGCTTACTGACTTCGGACAGGTCGCCTAACCTCTCTCCACATCAGTCCCTCAGAGCACTTCCTGGAGTGGCCTCCAGGAAGGAGGGGTCCTCTGTGCTTTGCACTCACTGGGCATGAGGGTTCCAAGGTCAGGAAAGCAGAGGCTGATCATTCCAGTGATCGTGAGTCTAGTGCACCTTCTGAGCTTTGCATTCAGAGCCTCTTCTGCAAAACCACCTGCCAGCAGATGACGACAGGCCAGGTGCTGCGTTAATGGAATGAGATGTCAGTGTTCCCGTTACCCTCTGAGGCTTTTGTAAATCAACAGAAAGCAAACAGAGGTGCCCTTGTGACCTTGATGGAGCCGTGTTGTGACCAGCTGAGATGGTAAGAATTGTGACACCTTGAGGTGCAATGTGCACTTCACAGTTTCCAAAGCACTTTCACATACTTATTCTCTGTAACCAAAGGCTTTGGTCAGCCTTGTTTGCGGGCAAGGATGATAGTACGGAGGCTCAGCACTGTTAAATGACTTTCCCTGGAACACAGCAGGCGCGCTGCCTGATACAGACAGGCAGTGTGGTCCTCCCAGGCTTCAATCAGAAAGCCCAGATTTTAGTCCTGGCCACTCACCAGCTCTACGGTTGGGCAAGTTATTTATGTCTCCTATGCCTGTTTCTTTCTTAAGTTAACAAATGGCAATAAGATTGCCTGCTTTGTAGAGTTCCTGTGTCAACTAAAAATCTAACGTATGTCTATTTCCCAGGAGCATGTCGACACACAGTATATGCTCAGTAGAGCTAAGTTCACCTCCTCGCTTCTTTCACTGCATTTCCGGCACTGTAGGTATTGCACAGATATTAACAGACAGTAGTAACCAGAAGAGAATGTTCAATTTGTGCACTTGCTGGCACATCTGTTTGAAGGTTGGTGATGCCCAGACCTGGCTCTTGGGTCACCTGGCAGCTGGTATCCTCCACGCCCTCCTTGTCTGGCACTGTCTACTGTGAGCTCAGGATTAAGGGGCCCATGTGGACCAAATCCCTCAAAGCATCCATGTGAGCCCCCCGCAATGCCACTCTTCACCCTCAAGGGGCCTCGCCAGGCCATATGACCCAGAGGAAGTGTATTATTGTCTCTGACCAGACATCCTGAGTATCCTACTACGTTCTGAAAAAAATCCAGCACTAAGAAATAAGGCAGAAAAAAGCCAGCTGTGAGAGCCTACATTGGATTCTGAACCCTGCCAGCCCCCTTCTTCTGCTCTTGCTAGTCCCCCACTCTGGGCCTGGCCTCATCTATATCCCAGCAGCTGGGGAGGAAAGGGAGTGCAAGGGCATTAGAATGCAAGGACCCTCCACCAGGATCGGGACAGCAGCCACAAGACCCAGATCTATCGCACCCCTGGCCGAACCGCTGGGGCTGGGCTGCCCCGGCTCTCCAGCGAGCACTCCCAGGCACCCTTCGCTCTGCTCCTCCCCTCTCCCTGGGCAGGGGCCCCACTGAGGCCGCCCGACCTGCCTTAGGACCAAGCCCAGGCGTGAAATACAGGAGGGGATCCACGTCCTCTTCTCTGGAGCTACCGGCTCCATCTATACTTTAAATATGCAAAGGGGGATCAGAATATGCAAAGGGGGACCAGAGATCGAATCTTCCCTGAGGCAAGTCCGCCCGCCCTTCCCTTCCTCCGTCTATTTAGGAGAAACAGTCAATCCCAACGCCGTGCCCCCCACAACCTTGGCCTGAGTTTGTTCAGTTGGGTTTTAGTCACCGGTGACTGTAAAAAACCCTTGCAAAAGGTTTGTAGATGTTCTATTCTAACAAGCTGGTGGAATTTTTATATCCCTGCTGTTTCCATTATAAAAGCTTCTTAAAATTACATTTCATCTTAAACCAAGCCAAACCGCTACTCTGAAAGGTGTCCCATGAAACTCCACTGGGCACCCTGAGACTTCAGAGGCCTTGTCCTCCTGGCTTGTCCAAACAGACCACCCACCCCCAGGAGCCTCCTGCGTGCGTGTGCGTGGGTCCTTGTCACCGTCCAAGGCCAGAGCCTTAACCGGCCAGGTCCCCTTCTCACAGAAAACACTTCCTGAGAGACAGGGCTTGGCCAGGCAAGGGGTGGACTGTAGTAGACGCTGTGATGGGTCACCAGGTCCCCTTTCCAGCCTGAAGGACTTGTTTCTTCCAAGTGCTGAGAATGTCACTGGCTGAAGGCCACCCTGCAGCCGCCCCATCAGAAGCTGCCCTCTGCTGGAGACAGCAGCCTCACCCACAGTCGTCCTCTTCCCAGGGCGGCATCACCAGCAGCCCAGCAGGGTGGGAGCATGAGGGCCCCTTTCCCTCAGAGTCTGGGCTCTTAACTGGCACCTTTTTAAGGCTGCCGCATAGCTTGACATCCCCCTCTGCTCAGTCCTGCTTCCTTCCCTCCCCTTCCACAGGTATCAGCCTCGGGAGTACTCCAGAATAAATTTGCTGCATATTAACAAAGTACACAGGAAAATAAAGGCATCATCTGCAATCCCAGTAGTCCTGGGCTCAAACATTTTCAGGGGCCCCCTTTATCCTCCAGAACTCTGCAGCACTCCCCACCATGGTCCAATGAGGCCAACCATGGGGGTTCAGGTCATCCTGGGCATGTCCTGCCAGGGATGGACTGGCTGAACTCAGATGGCCAAGAGAGTGTCTAGAGAGAAAAGCAGAGACATGAAGCTGTAGGTGGCGGGACAGGAGCACTGCGGGGGGCATTCTGGCTCCTGGCCAAGCCCCCTGAGTGGGTCTGAGATGGCCAAAGGTGGACAGCTGCCAAGATGGAAGCTCTGAGGGCTGGAACATGGTGCAGGGGACAAACAGGGGCCGCTCCAGCCAGCACCGAGAGGAGCACGGCCTCTGCCTTGGCAGCTGGAGAAGTGTGGTCTCACTCAGCCCATGGCACGCACCGTGGCTTTAGGGTGAGTCCCAGCAGGAGGGCCGGTGTCAGCGTCCCCTCAAATAGCTGTGCGGGCCGGACATGAAATAGCTGGCTGCAGCCAGATGCCCTTGGCGCAGGGTCTTTGTGAAGGGGGGGGTTCCAGTGAAAGGGGGCAGAGTGACCGTTTCCTGCAGATGGAGCCCATTTGTGCCCACAGGCTGGGAAAGGTGGGAACAGTGAGTGATACTACCCCACTCCTTGGTCAGACACTCGAGATCTCTGTGGCCCGGCCACAACCTGCCCTCACTGTTTAGCATCTGATTCTCCACCAAATCATACGCTCCTAGGTGCCCCCAACATGCCCCCAGCGTCCTCGTCCTATTTTGCTCCCCTAACCCTCTCCCTCCACCTGCCTCATCTTTACTTTTTAGATCTTTTCAGTCTTCAGCATTTAGGAAACCCCCTCCTTCATCCAACCTTTCAAATCTCCCCCACAATGTGCCTCTCCTCTGCCCTCCACCCCTCCTTTGTGTCGCTCAAGACCTCAGGCCCATCCTGATGAGACGCCCCCTTCCTCCTGCCCTGAGAGGGTGTGTGCCGCATAAAGGAGGGGAGAAGCTGGGATTTGTGGTTGAGTGTGAGTTCAGATCCCATCTTTTCCATTTATTGGTGACAAACTCCCCGAGCCCCAGTTTCCTCGTCTGCGACAGAGGGATGGGTAACAACGTGTCGGCACCAGGCGAGCTCCGAGGACTCTTCATCCAGGGAGCAGAAGAGCTTCTGGGGAGCTCGGGCCGTCCACTCTGGCGTCTGCCTGAAAGCCATACTCTTGGGGGTCAGCCTCTGCCAGGACCTCCAGTTACCCCCCGAAAGGGAGGGAGGACGAGCCCAGGGGACCACAAGGGAGGAGTGCACCCTTGCCACTGCAGGGCAGACTGGAAGCAAGGAGCACCCGAGGGTGGCGCTGGGTGCCCAGGAGGGCAGTTCCGGTGCTCAGGTGTGACTGCTGGGGTTGGAGACGTGGCATCGCTGAGATGACTCGGTTTGTTGGTCCCTCGGGGAAAGCAAATACCCAGGGTGTGGGGAGAGGGGCCGGGGAGGCCGCTGAGTGCCCAAGGACAGGAGTAGAGGTGCCTTTCCAGATTCTTGCCCCAAATAGATCCCAGGAGGCGGGGGGCTTACTGGGCAGGCACACACAGCCTTCGTGGCTGCGGCTGGCCTTTCTCCCCATTAACTCACCCTCCCTGAGCTGACCTGCCGGAGGCGGAAAGTGTGGGGCTCACACTCATGCTGGCCTCCAAAGCATCCCCGATCTGCAGCTATGCAAGCCAGATGGGTTCTGTCCCAGGTGCCCGGCTGCTGGGGGGAGACTCCGGCTGGCTGCAGTGCTGAATGCCCCTCTTCCCTCCACGGCTGTGATCTGAGCTGAGCTTAGCACTGGCTGAGCACTGCCCAGGGTCCTAGCGCGGACACTGCAGGCGGGGCTGGGAAGGTGGAGGGGGCCAGGCTAGGGAGCTTACGGCTCTTTTTAGGGACACGCTGGGTGCTGCCACCTACTGGTGCCCCTCCTCACTGGGCACAGACCCTAAGGGGAGCCTGAAGTGGGCAGCGGGCCACTGTGAGGTCTGACAGGTAGCTCTCCATCCAGGCCAGTTTCTTCCTTTATCTTATCTGCAAACTAAACACATCTACCATCTGGCAACCTGGGGAGATGGAGGTCAGATTTTGCACACATGAAGAATTTCTGCCTGAATAAACAAGTTTTTTGTTTGTTGGTTTTTTGGGGTTTTTTCCCCCTCTTGGTTCCTGGTCATTCTCAGAATCGATCCAGCTGTTCAAAGCCTGGGCCATCTCCTGGCCCCAGAAGTACTCTGGGGTGACACCCCTGGGCTGGCTAAGTGAGAGGAGGGAAAAGGCGGGTCTCACTTCTGTGGCCCCGGGAAGGAGAGGCCTGCCCTTGTTTGGGGTGGAGGACGGGCAGGTGGCAGCCCACCCCAGCCTGGCCCTGCCCTCATTGCTCTCCCTGGGGTCCTGGAACTGGAGGCTTACTCCAGGGAGGGTGACTGACATTTACAGACAAGCACCCTCTTCCTCCGACCAAGATGCAGCTCCTGGGAAATGCCCTCCCTCCCCGGACCTCAGTACAGCTCTCCTGTCCTGCCCTCCTTCTGTCTCCTTCCACCTCCCCTTTCCCCTTCCCCAGTGCTGATGGGGAGCTGACCCTGGGTACAAAGATCAATTTATCTTCACTCCCATCTCCTATCAGTTCCTAGGTCTGCAGACAGGCTGGTTCTCACTGAAACCATGATTGCCCAAATTCCAGGGGCTGGTGCTTACAGAAAATAAGCTCCCATTTAAGAGCCTGTTAAGGGGCCAGGCTGAAAGCAGCAAGGGGGCAGGGGTGAGGAGTGGGTGCTCAAAACCTGTTTTTCTTGCTGTCAGGTCTGACGCAGGGACCAGTTGCTTGCAGACACCTGCCTGAGAAGCCTCTGTGTTAAGACTGAGGTGGCCGGCAGTGACTACAGGCAATGAATTGTTTTCCTGACGTCTTGCTAAGGTCAAATCTGCTGAAGCAGATGCACCTTCACCCTTGCATGAGCTGCTTCTTCCTGATGGCATTCCCAACCCTCTCAATGAGTACACCAGCCTTTAGAGGTCCTGCAGCTGGGGCATGAAAACCCCCAGGACCCTGCCTCTCCACCCACCACCTGAGCGACCTCCCTCAAGTCTTTGAGTCCTGGATTCATTCCTTGCCAGCAAAATGGGGATGAGAACCCCTGGTTCAGTGGGAGACAGAAATGCATGCAAGAACTGCTTCATAAACCAAGAAGAGTTGTAAATTGGGAAGACATAAATAATAATAATAATAATAATAAGTGCTGGCATTCCCTGTGCTTACACAGAATGGAAGTGTGCCATCCTCCAAGCTTCTGGCTCCACCAAAAGGGAAGAGCAGATCCCACCACCTCTTCCAGCTCCTGTAAACAATGTTCCATTCTAAGAAGCTGGTGCCTGCGCATGACCTTAGCTGTGAGGATTTCAGATCTGCTAGGGCAGGGATGAGGGGGGCCCTCGTCAGGAGCCCAGAGAGCCATGCCTGGAATCCTCCAGGAAGACGCCAATGGGTATGAGACAGGAGGCCCAGGGCCCACGCTGGGGCTCCCAGCCGGCCTGGGCCTCCGAGGCTCTGCAGACCCCACAGCAGGCCTCAGACACAGACCGAAGGACTGCGGGCCTCATTTTGGTCTTTGAGGTCAGCTATCTGTAGGGTTATTAAACTGCCTCCTCTCAGCTCTAGAGTAGAACCTAACCGTGAAGTTTCAGACCCCTGCTACACACCAGCCAGTGCTCCGCAAAGTGGACCTTGGGTCAGGGGGGAGTTTGCCCTTCCACGTCCAAAGCAACCAAAACACCGGCACCTCCACACCCAGACTGGAGCGAGCCGGGAACACATGGGCCATAGCATGAGTTCTGGGCAGAGTCTGGTCTGCATTGCCAGCTCAGCAGGTGATGGGAAGTCCATTCACTGTCTGGGCCTGGGTGTCAGCATCTGAAGAGTGGGTCAACACGCTTACCCTGCAGTGCGGCTGGGAAGCTCAGCTGAGGGGCAGCGTGACCCGTCTCTGGACTCGTCAGGATCTGACATTCGGCCAGACTGTGGCTGTCATCACACACAGGACCTCAGGCTAAGTGCAGCCTCAAAAGGCAGCTTGGTGCTTGGTCCCTAGGGAAGGACGCCTGTCCTCATAAGTTTAAGCTTTGCTTTTCCTTCAGACTTCAAGACCTGTGCGAGGTCTAATGGGCTCTTTCTACTGAGGCATGAGATTCTGATACAGCTAAGACTGCCGTCTCTGCGTGGTGGAATATCAGAAAAGCATGGGCCTCCTGAGGTCACTGGGACAATATACAGCCTACAACTTCACAAGCCAGTGGTGCTGTTGGACCAGGTACAAACTGAAGTCACCCATCTCTGTTGATAATGGCCTGGTGTGCAGGGACTCTCACCCCGCCCAGCCAGGACAGGACAATGTGCTTTTCTTGGCCCGCTTTGGGCAGGGGTTCCTGACCCCTCCTGAGTTATGAGCGCTCAGGGTTGGAACTTCCTGCTCAAAACCTCAACTGCAGTCAACTGGTAGACAGAATTATACCCACACTGACCTGCGGAAGAAGCCACAGAAGTAAATATTGCCTCGGGTCAGAGCCCCTCCTGGAATCTCAGAACTTTGTTGAAAGCTGCCAAGGCAGGGGTAATACATCACCACCACCCGTCTCTGTTTACAACCGGGTAATGCCTTTTATGACTGCCTCTCTCTATCCTGAATATTTGTTTTATTGCCCCTGTAGGGAGATTTTTCCATTTGGCAAAAATCATCAGATGGTTTTAGTCATGTTAACAACTGCTCATTAAATGCAAAGGAGTAAACAGTGAAATAAAGGTTTGTTTCTTTGTTATTTTTTTCTTTCTTTCCTTTTTTTTTTTTTTTTTTTTTTGTTATTTACGGAAGAAAATCATGGGATGGGCAGTAAGAGGTAAAGAGTACTCAGATGTTGTCCCTCCTTAGCGCCTTGCCTGGGTGGGAAGCCAGGAAACCCTCCCTGCCTTTCAGGGAGCCCATTCCTTCAGCAAGGAGAGAGCGAAGGTTTTGATCTGTTTCAAGGTGAGGGCTTGCTGGGTGATCTCTGGGTTTTGGGCCCTTGATGCTTGATTCTTCTTCCCCTGTGGCCCAGAAATCAGGAGGTACATCTTTCTGTTCCTGGTGGAAAAGGCATCTCAGGGCTAGAGCAGTACCTGGAGAGAATTGGTGTGGAGTGGTTGAAAGGGAGAGCCAGGTAGATGGGTGGGTGGATGGATGGATATATGGATGGGTGAGTAAACAGATGGAGGGGTGGATGGATGGATGGATAAGTGGACAAATGGATGGTTGTATTGTTGGGTGGATAATGAACGGATGGGGGGATGGTTGGATGAATGGATGAGTGGGTGTATAGAGGAATGGATAGATGTATGGATGGGTGGTGGAAGGGTGAAAGGATGGATGGACGGATGGATGGAAGGTTGGATTGCAGACTTATGAAGGAAGTAGAGCACCTCTTGGTGGCAAGCCTAGGGCTGTGAGGCAAAACTTGGGTACTTTACAGAGACAAAGGGAGTATCAGTGATCCATCAGTCTGATTACAAATGTAAAAACTTCATTCTGGGAACCTAAGAAGAGAAAGGTTGCTGGAAGCTGGAAGCCAGTGAGATTTCATGGCTGAGACTCAAACTCGCAGTCAGCATCCTGGATTTGCATTGCTTAAAAACAACAACAACACCGCTAATTTACAGAGTTTTATTGATAACTTATCCCCAAACGAAAATATCTTTTAATGATCAACTTGTTTAACCTCCTCAGTCTGCTTCCGAGCAGTGGGTTGGGAGGATGCGTACCTTAGAGGTGCTGGCAATCCTCGCCACCCGAGCCCATCTCCCACTTATATCCCCTGCGCCAGGCTGCCAGGGGGACCTGCCTTTGCACTTGGCTTTGAAAGCCTCTCTGGGCAGCCTCCGTGTGCGGTCTTGTCCAGCACATCTGTGAAGAAAGACTTCAGACTCTGGCCACAGGGATGCAAGGTGGAGGAAAATGTACAAGTCCCTCCTCTGAACAGGGAGGGCCAGTGGGGCTGAGATCCTGACTTCTCTGACTAGGGGACCAGCTGTGCAGGCAGTAGGCCCAGCTCTTCCTCCATGACCCACAGCAGTGCTTGACCTCTTTCTATATCTGAGAATCCCTCCAGATAGGATACTGCTCATGTGATGCTCATTCCTGGCAAGACGGCTTCTCCTCCTCCCCCATACACAGCCCAGGCCTCCTAAACAGACAGAAAGGGTGTCAGTAGCTGGACTTCACATACATCTGCTCAGACCAGAGGAAGAGGAGGGCTGGTGATGCTGGAGAGAAGAAGCCTGGATCTCCTTGCCTCAGGCATGACCAGGACTATTTCTGGAAGGTCAGGATTGGGGCTAGTGTGTCATTAAACTGTTCATAGCAAAAAGGAGAATAAAAAAGATCATTCCCATACTGCTTTAATGCACCACTTGCCAGCATAATAAGACTCTGTTGTAGTAAAATTCAAGAAATTCTCTCACTGAGAAAGTGGGTGATTTCAGAACTTACCTTCCCAATGCCCTTCCCACCCTCTGCCCACAGGTCCTGAAGTTGCAGGCAGGGAGTCCACAGAGAGGGGCTCCATTGTGTCGCGAAGAGTGTAAGACCCTGGGGTCGGGTTATCAGACTCAACAAATAAAAATCCTGCACACCTAGTTAAACTTGAATTCCAGATGAACAACGATTAATTCCTTCTAGTGTAACTATGTCCCATGCAATATTTGGAACATATTTATACTAAAAAAAAAAAAGACACATTTATCTGAAATTCACATTTAACTGGGTGTCCTCTAGTTTACGTGGCAAATCTACTCTTCTATCCTTCACCAGGAACAGCCCTACTCCACAGGCAGGCTGAGCTGGTTTAAATCCCCGCTCTGCCAAAGAGTAGCCATGTAATCTTAGTTCCCAAATCTGGGGAATGGGGTTAACACTGAACCCGCCTCGCAGGTAGATGTGGGCATAAAGGAGGCAAAAGGTATACAACACGGAGTAACTCCTGTGTAAATGTTATTTATCCCCCAGGGCACACACTTCCTATCACCCAGGGGTTTATGGTAGGGGCTGGTGTATACTCCAGCTCCAGAAACTTTGATGGAGCTCCAGATGCCGAGACCAGTCTGCCCAGAGGCAAGGGTACTAAGAGAGAGGGGTAGGGTTAGGATTGGCAGAGCAAATTTGGACCTGCCTCCACTGATTTTGGTGATGGGGTGCAGGCAGAGTTGCATTGGTGTGTGGGAGCTGGTGTGCAGGCTGGGGGCACGAGGATGTCCCAGAAAATACCACCCCTGCTTTAGAAGTGTCCATATCAAGGGAGAGTCTTTGGGTACAGCCACCTTACACAGAAGATCTGGCTTGTTGGACGTGCACCGTCACCTAGGGTGAGCCCTGCCTGCATGTGTGTCCCAAAGCCAGCCAGGACCCAGCACAGAGCGAGCCCCATGCAGGAGCCCTGCCTCAGCTTCCCTGGGTCCTTCCCTCCAGGATGAACTGGGGCTCTTGGAACTGGCTCTTGAGGCCAATTTGGGATCCAGTCAATGAAAACATAGTCAGCCTGACAGATGCTAAGCCCGGGCCCTGGGAACAGGACTCCAAGAGGTTCCCTAGACACCTGCCATGGAAGTGACCTCCATCCCCGCACACACTGATGTTCCAGAATCCAGAGACGCTGGTCCAGAGAGTTGTGCCTTTGTCCTTGGCCAGCTCTGCCATGTTGGCCAAGGCCTTGAACTGCTCTGAACTTCAGGCTCCTGTCTTCAAAGCTGAGATATTAGGGCTTATTCTGTTGGTGTCATCTTTGTAAGAACCAAATGTGATGAATTCAGAGACAGCAAACTGAAGCCCTGTGTAAATATCTTCCTGAGGGCCTTCTCTGTGCCAAGTGCTTTCACACTTAGTAAATCCGAAGGCCAACCCTGAGAGATAATATACCCATTCCACAGATGATAGCATCGAGGCTCTGAGGTTTCGTCTTTCTCACGGACCTCCTGGTTCCCAGGGTAGGACATATACCAGTGAACCCCGATGCGAGATGTCAAAGGTGGGAGAGCAGGGGTGGGTGGGGTGTAGCCCCTCCAGGCCCACACTCAAGGCTGTATGAAAGAAGCCTCATGATTGGGGTGGGAGGGTCATGGGTATCCAGGGTTGGGGGTTGGGATCTCATGTATCCCCACACTCTTCCTAGGACGTGAGCACTCCTGGGTGAGCATTCTCTGGCCTTATCTGGATGGCAAGAGTGAAGATGCCATATCTCCCTTGTATTATTTTGTTTTACCACTTTGAGACCAAATGGTTCGTTTATAAAAGGGGGAGTGTCAAGCAATTTAAAAATGTTCTTTACTTATTTTCAAACTTCAGATCTTTTTGTACCACTGTCTGATTTTTTGCTCTCCCCAACCACCTATACTATTGCATGCTTTGTTAGTTTAGATCTACTTATTTTTTAAAACTTAAATCATGAAATCAGTCTTGAGCAATATCTGAAATGTCTGCTTTAATGTGCTAGTTATTTTTTATTACTTTAAAAAATAAGTTTATAAATCTATGTTGTTTAAAATAATGTTTTCAGAGTACCACCTGAAGTCATCTTGTTGGTTTCACACTGGGAAACAATGATTGGGTGCAAACTTACAACCCTGTACTAAGGTCCTTCTCTGAAAGCGCAGTCACTGAACTCTGAAGGTGTGAAGAGCCTAGGCTGGGCAGAGGGCTGTGGGCAGGCACCTGGACTGGCACTAGGGGTCTAGAGACCATAACACAAAATCGAGCCTTGGAGATGCACCTGTCTGTTAACCCAACAGCCGGACCCCTGCCTCCCTCTCACCTTGAACTCCTCATGACTGAGGTGTCCCTGAGGAGCTGCAGCTCTGAGTGCTGAGTGTGGGAGAAATCTGCAACATCTCACAGGGAAGGTGGCATTGCTTTGGGCCTTGACAGGGAACTGAGCTTCCTGGCAGAGAAAGAAAGGTGGAGCCTTTTAAGCAGAGATAGTGCCATAAACAAAGGACAGAGGAGAAAGGGTAGTGGGCCCTGCTACCCTGAATTTGGGAGGCATCCCTGTGACAGAGCACAGAGCCCAGGTTAAAAAGGCACAGTCTGGTCCCCGGAGTGTTGACTTGTGCAGAGTTTTAAATTTAAGTAGCTTGCCAACTTATAAACTGTGGACAGTTTACAGATCCTTGGCTTCCCTATTTAAAATCCTAACTCACTCCCCTTCCTTCTGGTCCATTTTCTCGAAGCACTTAATGACCTTCCATAGTTTATGTGCTTAATTCCTTATGTATAGTGCCATTTTCTTTTCCCCCATCCCCCAGAATGTACACTCCAGGAGGAAAGGGGTTTGGGTTGTTTCGTCTGTTTGTTTGTGCTTCCTTTACTGAAGTATTTCAAACACTTATCCCATGTCTGGAACATAACAGGTGCTCAATAAGAATTTTACTGAATTAATGGAGGAAGTGATGGCACTGATGGGTCCCACACTAATGTCTGTCCTGGGGTTGTGGGGCGCGGCCAGACACAAGGCCCTGGTTTCCCTTCAGCCCACGCGGGTCCCTCCCAGTGGCTCCCTCAGGCTGTGGGAGCAACAACCGATTTGTGACCAAAAGCAAACAAGCGAGAGGCTTTGACATTGGCTTTGGCCGGACTTTCAGGTAAGGCTCCACAAGCGCGGCTGTCGCCGGGCCTCTGTGGTGTGGCCCTAAGTCCCGGCCACCCGATATATGACTGAACCTTGCAGCTTCACCCGTCTGTGCAGTGATCTGGGGCGGGCCCGAGTCTTGGTCCACTCGGACCGCAGGGGCGCGGGGAAGTGGGGGAAGGGGGGAAATGAGAGACTTCGCCACCAGAGGGCGCCCGAGCTCAGCCGCCGCTCGCCAGCTTGTCAGCAGCGGGCTAGGGCTCCAACTGGAAGATTTCCTGCCCCAGGTCTCCCGAGAGGAGGTGGAGACCGGGGGATGCCGGAGGACCGTCTTATCCATTGGATTGTTAGTTCTTTAAGGGCAGGGACCAAGTCAGTGGGATTCCCGGCTCTACACCCAGCACTCAGAAGCAGGCTCGGCCCGGAGTGAATGAATGAATGAATACAGGTTCACAGAGCACCTAATTGGGCGCGAAAGTAGTTTGGAAAAAACAAAACAAAACGAAAAATGCAAAAGACACCCATCCCCACGGCCGGAATCCCGGGGCTCTCGCAGCTTCCTGCTGATTGCCCCTTCCCTTGGCCCCCAGTTGGAGCAGCTGAGCCCAGGCCGGGAGGGCCCTGCCCACTCCCCCAAGGCCAGAGATCCGGGACTCCAGAGACTTGTCCCCACCGAACACCCCTTGAATGGACGCGGGGACAGAATCCACTCCATTGTCAGGTTATGAGGGAAAGACCAGAGGGAGGTGGCCGGAGAGGCTTGTGACCACTAGCGAGGCTCAGAAGGGCACTCCTCTCACCCCTGCGCCTCCCACACCGCCTGCTTGCAACCCAGTGCTCTGCTGGGGCCATCTCGGGTGTCCAGGTTAGGGTGCGGCAACCTGCCAGGAGGGCTGGACACCGCCGAGAGACGACCCCGTGGGTGTAGTTCTCTGGACCAGAAAGACGAGGAGCGCCCTCCTGGATGTGGGGGGAGAGGGGAGTTCTTTCATCACTTCGGGGGGCGCAGGGCATCCTTTGGGGAGAGGGAGAAAATAACTGAAGTGTAAACAATTATTTCTACCTTCCATTTCTTGAGTACAGACTATGTGTCAGACGCAGTGCTGAGCACTTCGTGGTGGTTGGGAGGGGAGTCTCAAGTCAAATCCCACAGTTCCCCTCCGCGGGGTGGGAACTGGGTTTATTCCATTTCACAGTGGAAAGAGCAGAGGTGCAAAGGGCTAAGTAAATTCACGTTTACTAAGAGCCTCCGGGGCGAACTGCCATTATTTCCTTTTGGTGGCAGAGCACTCTGTTTTAGAGCTTCAATTTCACAGTTGAGGAAACTGAGGCTCGGCTAATAAGTTATAGCTTTGGCTCGGAATCAGAGTCGCTCTGCCTGCAAAGACTAGTCTGTTTCCCTTAGTCCCAGCTTTCCCCACCGCTGAGCAGCGAGCTGAAGCCGGTGGTCACCTCCAGGTCCTACACTCCCCAAAAAGGACCCTCTTAGCTACCCGGGACGCCGCTGGCCTAGCTGGTCCTCACCTCTAGGACCGACCTGTTTGTTTTTCCTTGGTTCGCATTCTGTTCCCGCCTCTGGGACTCAATCTTTCTATCTGCATAATGGGAGCAGTAACCAGTCCCATCCGCGACCCTCACTGAGCGGCTGGCTTCCTCGGTGCAGGTTAGGCCTACAAAGCAGGGCCCAGCGCAACCGAGAGGTCAAAGGCTGGGGCGCACCGCAGTCCCAGGAGCATCCCGGGCGCGGAGCAGGGGTGGGAGGGAGGGGACAGGGGGAGCGGCCGCGTGGGAGGGGACTCTGGTCAGAGCCCCGGGCCGCAGGCAGAATTCGGCTCCAGGCCCGCCCCTTGCCGCGCGCCCGCCCCGCCCCACCCCGCCCCGCTTTCGCCTCTAAAGTGCTGGGCGCGCGCCTCCTGCTGCCGCACTTTCACTCTCCGCAGTCGCATCCCCTCCGCGTCCTGCCTCCGTCCGCCCGCCGCCCGCTCTTGCCATGGATGCCAAGATCGTCGCTGTGCTGGCCCTCGTGCTGGCTGCGCTGTGCCTCAGCGACGGTGAGTGCGCCCGGAGACGGAGGCGTGGGCAGGCGCCAGGCTCCTGACTCCGTGCGGGGCCACGGCTCCTCTGCCCCGGCCCGAGCCGTCCCGAGCGAACCTAATCCGCGCCTCTTTGCACCCGGGAGGTCGAGGCAGCCCACCTCGCGGGGCGCGCTCCCTCGGCGTGCGGCGTTTGAGGTCCCCAGCGTAGCGTCCCCCGCGCTGAGGTTCGCACTCCGCTGCCGAGCTCGGGTTCCGGGACGCGTGAGCTGCCGCCAGACCTCTGGCGGGCTGCAGAGCGAGGTCGGGCGGCAGAGCGAGGTCGGGCAGGATAACTGGGTGCGAGCGCGCCCAGGGCGCTTTCGGAGCCGGCGCGGGAGGGCGCGGAGCCGAGTCGGGAGCCTCGGGTCCCTGGCCCTTGACCATCCACCTCCCAGCTAGTGCCTTCCCGCGGCCCAGCTCGGTTTCCAGAGTAGAATGGGCTCCTGGCTCCGTGCGGGGCCACGGCTGCTCTGCACCGGCCCGCGCCAAGGCGGTCTGCGGTTCCTGTTGGAGAGAGCGCTTTGCAAAGCCTGTCTGGCATCGCAACTTGCTTGTGGTGGCAATGCGATCGGGTGCAGCTGCGAGGCGTCCCTCGCAGTCTTACCGTTCCGAGCAGCTGTCGGGTTTGCGGCGAACGCCTGGCTGCGCTTCTGTACCGCAACGCGGTCCGCAGCGACGCGGCGAAGCTGGAAGCGCATCCAGACAGTACCTTCCCTGCCTCTTCCTGGGGTCACCCAGGAGAGGCCCAGGGGCGATCCGGGTCATGCATGCGCCTGCCCAGCCCCCAAAACACACCTGCAGGCTGGCGCCTTTGTCGCCAGACGGGCGAGCACTACTCTGTCTCGGAGTGAGCGCTGCAGCAAAGTTGAATCGCCAAGGCTTTAGGCCGTGGGGGAAGGTGGTGTACCGTTTCACTGAGAGGGAGAGAGCTTTTTTCCTTCTGAGGCTTAAGCGAAATCTCACTGTCCTGTTACAGGACACCACGGCTGCAAACCAAAATAAACTGTTGCCTCTGAACACACAAAACAAACCATGTCAGCATGGTCAGGCCATGCTGAGCTTTCTTGGCTGCGAAGTTTCCAACAAATCGCGCAGAGGGTTGAAGGACACTGTGCTCGGTGCAGC
This sequence comes from Balaenoptera physalus, assembly GCF_965194825.1. Taxonomy (NCBI): domain Eukaryota; kingdom Metazoa; phylum Chordata; class Mammalia; order Artiodactyla; family Balaenopteridae; genus Balaenoptera; species Balaenoptera physalus. The sequence goes on along the minus strand of NC_138893.1, from coordinate 69,094,658 downwards.
TGAGGTCTGTGCAGGGCCCCAGGCCCTGGAGCAGTCTGCTAGGTGCCGGCTGAAGACCACCGCTGCATTCTCGCTGGCCGGTGGCTGACCACCTGGGAAGTGTTCTTTAAAAGTGTAGCAAGTTGCTGGTCAGAGCCGCAGAGAGACTGGCACCAAAGGGAATTCAGAATTTTTCTGTAAGCTGAAAAAGTAACCTAGCCTGTGTCTTTACACTGACACTGACACCCCCAACCCAGGTCATGGGGCACACTCCGGTTTGGGTATTAACAGCTGAGTGGTTTGGTGAGAGTAGAGGTGTCATCATCCAGCTGTGGGAACGGTGCTTCTTCTAGCTGCCCCCTCCCCTGGGGAACTGCAGAAGTGACTAGAATGCAAGGACCCAGGTCCTTGAGTCCTGGGCACAGCTGACCTGGGGGGAGCACAGAAGGAGTGGGGGCCTCATCCACAGACTCCTCCTGACTCTGGGAAGGGTTGGTTGCTTGCCCATCTGAGTTGCCCTCTTGGCAGCCAAGTGGCCAGGTCAGGGTCCTGGGCTCCTGCTTGGTCGGGCTCTCCTTGCACGCATAGGCCGGAATGCACTTTTTGACCACCTGGAGCCTGTGTACCCATGCTGGGTCCCCTTGTTCAGGCTCTGACTCTGGTTCCTGCCCTCCCTCCATTGGCTAACCTCAGCCAAGCAGCTGGGGCCCCGGCTGCCCTGCGCTTCTAGGGGTTAAAGCCAGGGTGGGCCCCATTCCCAGGCCTGGCTGGAGGGGCTGGCTTGGGGGCTCTTGTCTCTGCATTAGAGTGGAAGGACTGCTCCGGAGCGGAGCCAAGTTCACCAGAAGCCAAGTTCCCCCGAACCCTGCGTAACATCTGGACCAGTCAGGCCTCTTGCCTGTACACGGACCCATATGCAAAACAGTTGGAAAAGTTAGTAATATTGACAAAAAGCTGGCAGGAAGGTCACCAGGTGGACACAGCACCTAGCTCTCTTGGTAAGATCACTTGGGGCTCTGTCACTTTAAAAAACCTGTTGAAATTCTCCACTTGACAGGCAGGCAACTGGGTCCTGGGAGCAGGAATAAAAATTGCCTTGGAAGGAAATGGATAATCCCAGGAGGTGGAGAAGGGAGAGGAGAAAAAGAGAAAGCTTGTGTTCTGAGCTCTGAACGGGCTCTGATTTCTGGCCTGATCGCCACTGCTTGGCTAATGGACTCAGAACAGCATCTCAGGGACACGGGGGAGGAGCAGCCCCCATCTTGCACAGCGCTGCCCCCAGCAGCTGTCATACTGTGCACCTTCCAGTTTGCTGCTCTGGGGTTGGGACCAGTCCTGACTCACCAGTGGGCCCCACATGCCGGTTCTGCTCAGCTCTGAAGGACCCCTGAGAATTTCAGGGGAACCTGGAGGCAGGACACTCGGAGGGGAGCCTTTGGCTCTTCCTTTACCCTGGCCACCCAGCCCCCAGCTGCAGGCCACTTTCCCAGGTGATCTGGTTACAGGGCCATACAGACTTCTGCAGGGACCCGGTGCACTTGCTAAAAGCCAGGCCCAGCAGCGACTTTCTGGACTTAGCCCAGGTGTAAACCTGAAGCCTGCTCCAGGCTCTCCAGTGCCACACGAGTCACTGAGAGCCTTGAAGCCAGGCTTTCTTCTTCCTGGTTTTCAGGGAGTCGAGTTTGGTCTTGGGGGGCCAGGTGGTCTGCTTTCCCCCTGACTTGTTGGCCATGCCACCTCTCGACGGAATTCAGCCTTTAGGAAAAAAATGAAGTCCCTCACTCACAAGCTTCCCCAGCTCTCTTGCCCCAAATACGGAACTTCAGAACCACCAGGAGGCCTCTGGGAGCTCTGTAAACAGGCAAACTTTTTTTTTTTTAATCTCTGGACTAAATATTCTCAGACATACATTTAATCCCTGATGATAGGATCCACAAATTCAAATAATTTGGGGTATTAAGTAGGGCTTGGATAAAATCTGCAGAAAACGCGTACACATACGCGTGCGCACACATACACGCGTGCACACATACACGTGCGCGCGCACACACACACACACACAAATGTCAGTACCCACCCCCCCATCCCCCGGGGCTTGCAATTCTAGACTTCCAGGGTGAGCTGTGGGTTCTGCAGGAGCCCTTTGCTAATTTACACTAATGAGTGTCAATTATGGCATTTTGCAAATTGGTGAACTGGCAAACAAAGATGTAATACAACCCAGGAGGCTGGAGCATCCCTGCACAGGCAATGAAAGCCACGTTTGCCTCCAGCCCTGGAAGTGCAGGGGAAAAGATGGGCCCTTGCCTGCCCTCTGGGGACGCCCAGGTAGGAAGCCAGTGGGATTCTTTTGCGGTTGCCTTGGCTTAAGGTAAATGTGAGGACAGAGAAGACTGCAGGTGGGGGAGGGGAGCATTCCCAGGGCAGCTGCAGTGGCTCCTGGGAGAGAGTGAGCCTGGAGCCTCCTTCTTCCCCCTCCCTGTTCCCTGAATCGGGAAGTCTTTCTCAGTTGGCCCTGGAGGAGTTTATTTTGCAAAGGATAGCTAGGAACCTCAGTACCTTGGACTGAAACAGTTCTCTCCTGTGATTAATGTCCTTTATCTTGAGGCACCCGAGCAGGGGCCTTCCGATTTTAGCTTCCCTACCCTCTAGGGTCCAGCTCTCCTCAGGTTCTTCTGGCCTCTTGCCCTGTAGAAGCTGAGCCTCAGCCCACTCAGAGCTCCCTGTGCTGCCCAAGGGAAAGGTCTCTGCCAGGATGCACCCATGACTCCTCCCATCGTTCCCCATCCTACCCTCATTCCACCATCTGATCACTCGGATGCAGACTCAGACACACTTGTATCCCCAAGGCCTGGCAGGATAATAACAAGCTGCTTTGTTCTCATTACCTCTCTAGGGAAACCGGTCAGCCTGAGCTACAGATGCCCTTGCCGATTCTTTGAGAGCCACGTCGCCAGAGCCAATGTCAAGCATCTCAAAATCCTCAACACTCCGAATTGTGCCCTTCAGATCGTGTAAGTCCGAACATCATCCTCCAGGGATGTTACATTTGATGGGCATAGTAACACCCAATGCGCAGACTTGTTTAAGCTAGAGAAATGACACATGCCGAGTGTCCAGGCTCGAACCTGGCATAATTAGAGGCAGCTGACAGTACCACCAGGCAGGGGTTTCAAAAGCTGCTCTCACCCTTGGTGCCCTAACCCTTGGTGCAGTGCTCACTCACAGAGGGCCCTTGCCTCTTCTTTCCAAGCTTCCTCCCTTTAGTGCAAGAGATGGGAGCACATTCAGATGCACCCTTAGACTGGAGAAACATGGGATTCACCAAAGTTTCTTTCTGCTGAAGTACAGTAAATTAGCCAGCCCCTTGCTGGTAATAGTTCTGCCAATTTCAGGGCTTTGGTGCCCTAATTTAATCCTTTATCACATAGCACAAACTCACAAGTCTCAAATTCAGTTGAAGTCATCGTTAAACTGTTCGGTGAAACTCAAAATTACCAGCTCACTTAACTGCATTTTCTGAAAGCCAACACACAAGGTTTTAGTTTTGCTGGTGTTGATGGCAGCTGCTAACATTTGATTTCATCCATGTGGGAAACGAGACATACCAAAATCACACATACATGAGACGCTAAGATCCCTCCTGGAGAGCAGGAGGCTGAGCCAAGTCCAGAAAGAAAGCCACACATGGCCGTCCATTGCTCGGCCCTCCAGGGCCCGTGTGTCCCCATGCCGCTCACAGCGAGCTTGGCCGTGTGTCTAGATGTCGGGGAGTTGAGGCTCGGGGTCTCCCGGGCAGAGCTCACCTCCTGAAAAGTCCCAGCACTAAAAGCAGGACGGGGACACAGCAGTTGGAGCAAAAGCTACACCCACCTGACGACTTTCCACCCAACACCAACTGGTTTTAGGTTTGACTTTTCTTTTTCTCTAGCCTTTGCTGCCTTGAATGTGTTTGTCATTTACAATATGCTTTAGGGCACTAGAAGACGAATTTTTTTTTTTTTCCATTTTCTTTGCTTGTAATAAAATACTCTCTTTTGAGTAGTATTTAATCAGATAATGAATTCAGCGAGGATGGGCCCACTTTGCGGTGCAGACTCTGTGGGTTCCCTTGCCTCGAGGTTGAAGAAGCCAGATAGAATCCTCAGGTCTTTCGGGGCAAACACATTAATAAACAGCAATCCCCAGAACTGGACCTGGATCCGCCTTGCTCCGAGCCAGGCCCTCTGCACAGCTCGTTGACTCAACAGGCAGGCTGTGTGAAGACTCCTGGTGTCCACGAGCCTCTGTGCTGGCCGCACGGGTCCTTCTAGACCCCAAGTGGCTGGGCGGCGGTGTCCTCGGGCTGCTTGAGATTACCTGGTACCCAGGGGCTTTATGGAGAGGGATCCAGAGATAAGTCCAGGTCCTCTTCCAGGAGTCTTCAGGGAGGGAGGCTCTGAGTAAAGGTGAGAATTGGGAGGAAGGTGCAGTACGAACTTTCAAAGAACAAATGAGACCATGAACATTCAGTGAACTTGTAAAATCTCTCTGGAAACCATTTTCTGGCAAACTACCTACCCTACCTCTCCCCTGCCCTCTCCACCTCCCGCCACTGTACTCTCACCTCTCCCCATCCCCCAGACTATGCGGCACCTCTTTGTAGGTCTCCTGCCTCTAGGCTTATTCTTAAGTCTGTCTTCCATGTACTATCAAGATGGTCCATCAAAAGAAAAATCTGCTTCTGCCACCCCACAAGTTCCCGTCATAAACAAAATTGCAGATGAAGCCCCACTGCTTTGCCCCTTACATCTGGCCGCGGGCTTCTTGAGTGTCCTGTCTCCCAGATTCCTCACATCCTCTCTGCACTGTTACCCCTTTGGGCTATTTGCTCTTGCTTTTCCTTCCCCCTTTACTTCACTTGCCCAGCTCCTACTTATCCTAAAAAAGCCAACTCAAATGTTCCCTGTGTGAATTCTCCCTGGACTCCTTAAAGACTTTTCTTCACTCCCCGGTGTCTATGGGGTAAAACTTGCAGCACGGCTAGCGCTGTCTCCCCAGCACACCTGGGGTTCCTCCCGAGCCTGAGCCTGCCAAGCGGGGCACCCCGCTCCAGTTGGGTCCTAACCTGGGTGTCAGATGAGCAGATGTCCAGGCCACAGCCATGTTCCCTTCCGATCAGCTGCACACTGTCGCCTCTTCTGTTTTGGCAGGGCAAGGCTGAAGAACAACAATAGACAAGTGTGCATCGACCCGAAATTGAAGTGGATTCAGGAATACCTGGAGAAAGCTTTAAACAAGTAAGCACAACAACCAAAAAGGACTTTCCACTAGATCCACTTGAGGAAAGCTAAACCCGTGTGAGATGAAAGGGCAAAGGTGTGTGGGGGAGGAAGGCCTGAATGGTGAGGACCAGGTGTGCCTGGGGGGCAGCGCATTGACCTGGGCACGGGCGAGAGGTTTGTCCAGCATGTAGACAACTGCATTTATAGCCTACGGTACAATATCGCAGCATGTGTTCATATGTGCCCCGTACCTTTCACATTGGCTGTTTTATAACTGGGGTTTTTCTAAGAAATTGTATCATCCCAATAGCATTTCCCACCAGTCGGTTCCCTCATCATCATCACAATCATCATCATTCTCATTACCCTTTTTTAAATCGATGATTACTTCAAGCTTTGTATTTGGTTTGTTTTGGAGATTCTCCTTTTCTCCCCCGGGAAGTCTGAGCACAGTCAGGTGATGGCCAAGCAGGGAGCTCAGATAAGCATCCTTCCTCCAGACGCTGAGGCTCGGAGGAAGACAGTGGGCGACTCCTGCAGGGGGTGCCCCTCCTGAAATGACAACCCACCTGCTGACCAGTGCTAGGCAGTGGCCACTACCTTCACCTCCTCTTTCAAGCTCAGTGATTGGATGGGTGGGCTCCATGTAGAACCGCCATCACCGGGGACTGTGCTCAGAGACCCTCTCCGGGTCACTCCCGGCCTCTCCCTGCCTCCCGGAACATGCTTTCATCTCGCTTCTGCTTCTCATTTCTGTACGCACCCAGCTGGAGGAGGGTGACCGCAGGGGCTCCCACCCTGTGGCCCCCTCCTCCCTTTGCCCGCCCCTCCTCTGCAGGCCCTCTGTGAGATCCTTCTCTGGCCTCCTCCAGAACGGGGCTGGCCCTCTGCTGGGGGTATGAGATCACGTCTCCTCCTTCCCACGAAAGACGGTCTTTGCAGAATCAAATGCAGTTTTCAATCTGAGAGCTTGCTTTGAGGAATTTGGTTTCTGTGATTGCCTCTGAAACCTATGTATGCCATGGAGGCTCTACAAACTCTGAGGTTTCTGAAATCAGAAGTGAAAAAATAGATGAATCAATGAGCCTCTTGCCACTAACCCCTCCTCCTGAAGCCACAAGATGGTTTCAGGTTCCAATCAGAAATGTTGGCAAGATGAAATCCCCTGCATAAATGTGATCCACAGATGGGCCTGGTGGTATTTGTAACTTTTTGCAAGGCATTTTTTTATATATATTTTCGTGCACAATTTTTTAAACGTTACTTTAGTAAACAAATGTATTTCAGAATATATTTATAGTCGAACAATTCCTATATTTGAAGTGGAGCCATATGAATGTCAGTAGGTTACATTTCTCTATTACCATAAACTACTGGCGATTTGTAAAGAAATATATATAAGTGTGACTGCAGCTTTTTAATGTTACCCACAGTGTATTTTTTCACTTGTACTAAAATTGTATCAAATGTGACATTATATGCACTAGCAATAAAATGCTCATTGTTTCATGGCATAAACCTCCTACTGTATGTGGGAATTTATTTACCTGAGATAAAGTCCATTAGTTGTCAGACATGGGGCTCACACACATTTCTGGAATTTATTCAGATAAGCTGGCCTGCTGGTCAGGTGCCTTGCATCCCTCCTGCCGAGTTCACATGCAAGTGACAGCACATGGGCCTTGCTCAGGAGCAGATTAGATCTGCAGCTCAAGTTTTTATGTCTTTTTTTTTTTTAAAACCCGGTAGAAGCAGTGGGGCTAGTTGTCTGAAGAACAATATTTGGCTCACTAATTCCTTTTCCCCTTCTTACTGCTCCTCGGTTCTCCTAACATCCCCATGTAATCTCCAGAGACTCAATCCTCATAATATCCAGCTTTCACATTTTCCCATGTAAAAATCCCATAATTCCAGCCCATGGCTAATATCAAGCTTTCTCAGGAACAGGTGGCCTTACCCCATAAATCATTAAATACCATTCAGCTTGAATCATTTTAATGTGACAGTCAAGAGCCAATTGCTCTAATAAAGTTGCTCTAATAAAATTCTGCTAACCAGCTCTCTCCCTTGCTCTCCAGAACAATCCCAGTCATTCCCAGGGGGTGCACACAGGCATCCAGAAAGGAGAAGGTGGGATAAGGCTGCCTTCTTTCTCTTCTCCTGGATGGCCATCTGAACCTTGGGCCTCAACCTCCAAAGCTTATTCGATTTGAAATGCAGAGATTTTAAAGATAAAGCAGAGAGCTCAGCCCTGCATTGAGATGTAAAGAAGCCCTAGGAGAGCAGGTTGGGGTGAGACAGAAGACCAGTCCGGCCTGGCCCTGGGCGTGCCTTCCCACCCTTTCGGGTATCAAGTCCTCATCCCTGTTAGAAGCCTCAGGCAAGAGCGGGAACCAGGGGCAAGTTGGCAAATGGCCAACTGCTATAACCAGTTCACGGGTATCTGTGTTCTGGAAGACCGTCTAACATTTTTTTGAATTGGGGAAAATGTCTGATTTATTTTAATGAAGTACTGACAGACAGTGCTTTGCCCAGGGGCCTCCAGGCCTGAGACTAAAGACAGGGTTAAACAAATACACGGCCCACTTTTAAATATTGTGCAGACTGAGAAAGACTCCTGTTTATTTCAACGTTATTAATGGTTCTACTAATTTTATCTAAGGGGGCGCAGAGAAGAAAAAATGGGGAAAAAAGAAAAGATAGGAAAAAAGAAGCGACAGAAGAAGAGAAAGGCTGCTCAGAAAAGGAAAAACTAGTTATCTGCCACCTCGAGAAGGACCACAGTGCACTCTGCTCTTGTGTCTCCCGGCGCTTTGTAAATCTGCCCTAACCCTCCTCCAGGGCAGAGCCCCTGCCTCCCGGGCGGGCGCTCAGACTTCCGTGGGGGAACAGCACTTTGCCGCCACTGTGGCCACCCCGGGTCCTGTATTTATGTGCTTTTTAGGGCCTTTCCTGGTCTGCTAAGTTAAGAAGAAAGTAGTTGTACAAAGACCGGGGTTGGAGTCTGTGACACAGAGCCTGTGTGCTCAGGACTCTATCTAGAACAGCCTGGGACTCCGGAATGGCCCAAGGCTCCATCTAGAATGGCCCAGGGTCTCTCTCCAGCACCACCCTGGGCTGATGAGCCTCCACCCTGCCCTCCGCTCCCTCTCTCGCAAGGCCCATGATCACGAGCGCTCAGAGCTCACACAGCTCCCCACTCTTACAAGCTGCGTTCCCGTCTGAGGCCAGCGTGTGGCCACCTGGCCTGTGCACAGAGCGGTCTGCTGGCCCAGCAGCCGGCATCTCACCCAGCAAGGGCCATGTGCCTGATACCCTCTCATCTGCCACTGCCGGTGGCATCACTGCCTTTGCGGGGCAGAGCTGGCTGTGGCCATGCCATTTGCAGGCGATAACTGACTCCTTTCCCCAGATGCCTGTTGCCTGGCTCTCCACCACTCTGCCACCTGGGGTAGGACTTTTCTGGCCGCTCCCTCCCTGGGCCTGGCACTGTATGAGCGGCTTTACCTCCAAGCTTGGGTGGGTTTCTTCAGACCGTGTGGGGAGAATGGCTGACAGCTCTGCATTTCCAGAGGGCAGTTGTGGAAATGCTTCTCAGGGAGCCTCTTTGCAGGGCAATTCACTTTGTAGATTCTTTAAACAGGTCCCTGATGCAGAGGAGGTGTGTGGAGGGCCTGTAGCTCTGGGGACTCCTAGCCTATCCCCTTCCCCCTTCTGCGTGACCCCAAGTGATTAAGTTCTGGAACGCAGCCACCTCAGTCCTCACTCACCACCCCGACCTCAACACACATACACACACAGATTCATGGCTGAGCTTTCTTGCCAAGTCTCTCCAATTTGGGCTGGAAGGAGGGGGATCACAGGGGAGAGCAAGGCCCTGACTTCAGTAGTGCTTTGAAAAGGGAAACCTTGAATATCTACTCTTCTCCCCATCCCCCTGTCACACAGGGACACACACTCATCCTGTACCCCAGACCCCTGGTCATAATTTCAGTACATGGGTCCAGAAAGACGACATGGTTGAAGGATGGAGCACATGGATTTCAGGAGAAGAAACCCAAGGTCCTTGCCTGTCACCTGGGTCACAGAGCGCTGTGTCCCCCTCACGCTTTAGTGCGCTCCTTTTAATTACAGCATAAGGAATTACAGCCATTACTTTTCCTCACTGGAGAAGTGTCCCCCTAGGGCACTGTAGCCAAAGACTTTTACTTCCCACTGCCATCCCTTGTACCTGGCTAACTCCCCCAGCCTGTGGCCCTCTTGCCAGCAACAGGGATGGCAGGCCTGCTCCCGGGCGTGTGGGTTGCCCACTTACCTCATCCTGCCTGTGGTGCCTCCGAAGGCCTCTGGATGGCTGCTGGGCTACCCAGGGCTGCAGTCCTTTCCGTGGAAGCCAGCAGCAGTGCTGGTCTGCAGGACCTTGGCCAGGGTAGCGCTGCTCTTACAAAAGCACCTGCAGAGGGTCAGACCTGTGACTCCACACTCCCTTTTTCACACCGCAGGAGCAGTACCTTTCTGTGCCAGAGAGGGTGACAGGTCTGTTCTGGGAGAGCTGTTTGCCCTGTAGCAACTGTGGGTCAAGCTATTGCTTCCCTGAGGTAAGCAATAGCTTACAAACTGCTTTCTGCAGTGCCCAGGGAGACAGCATCTGCCACCTCTCCGGGGGGAGCCGGGGCTGCGGGGACTCAGAGGGTTGGACCCACATTAAAAAACATAGGCAAGCCCCTGTCTGTCCTTATATGACTCCATTGGCCCTGGGGCCTCACTGTATCTGACCAGCGGGCCTCAGCCCCGCTGAAGGCAGGGTCGCTGTGGAAGAGCCGAAGAGCTGGACCTCCATTCCGTTGTGGGTTGAAACTGACTAGGCAGCGCTGGCGCGTCCGCCACCGGGTGCGCATGCGCGGTCCCAGTGCCGGCTGCCTGGGCGCCTAGCTCCGGGGCCACTCCGCCGCGCCAGCTCAGAGGTCCTGGGGCTTAATGTCTATGCTGGGCTAAGGCATCGCGCTTCGTCCTGCCTTGTGACCACTGTGTCATGCCATCTCCGTGCCCTTGTTCGTCCATCCGCCCTGTGCTTGCTGTGCCCACCTGCCCTCTCCGCTTCCTGCCTTCCATCTATCCTTCGCTTCTGCCATGCTGTCTCTCTCACTTCAGTCCCCCTGCTCAGGGTCTCGGAAGGCAGAAGCACCGCAGAGATTTGGAAATCAGGGGTGTGTCCCCGGCTGGAGCGGGGCTCAGCGTCTCAGGTGTGCGGCCCGGCCACTGCAGGAACCCGCCTTAATGGTGTCTCCCTCTGTTCTTGTTAACAGGAGGTTCAAGATGTGAGAGGCGCAGGTTGGGTCAGACGCCTGAGGAAACCTTACAGTAGGAGTCCAGGTCTGAAATCAGTGTTAGGAAGGGTCTGTAGCCACTCCCCTGCACCCAGGCAGGCCTGAATGCATTTCCAAGGGCCTTGTCTTGCACAGTTTGCCTTACTTCACCATTTGATTATGTAGCAAAATATATGGCGTTTATTTCTCATTTAGTCTGATTATCCAGCGTCACTGGCGACAGATAGGAACTTAGATTAAGGCCATTCTTTTACCTGCTTTGTTATAATATCCTTCCCACGGAACCCATTATCTAGCCAGAGGTTTCGGAGCTGTGCAGGCTGGAACCCCAGACCGAGGGAGCCTTGCCCACATCACCATGTCCAGGGTGGAGAGCCACCAGGAGGTGTCAGCACCAGTCAGCATGGGCAGAACTTAGTGAAGGCTGCCCTGTGCAGGGGCGGGGGGTGGGGGGAGAGGTTCTGGGGCGCCAGGCAGGAGCCTCACCCTTCCTTAGGGTGAGAGCAGGGTTCTGCCTCTTTGGCGAGTACCGCAGGGCTTCCCTGAGCTGAGGCAGGCAGGAGTGTGAGGCCAGGGTAGAGTGAGATTCACCTCTCATCCCAAGCTCTCCTCTACATCCCATCACGTCCTTCTCATCATTCTCTCTCTCATCCATCATCATGTGTATCCAAGACTGTCTCCATGACCCAGGAAAAGGACTCTCTCAAGAGCAAAGCTTTACTTTAAACTGGGCACCAAGAAGTAAATCAAAATGTCTCGTGTTACCCGGTCCTGAAAGCACTGTGCACATCTGTGGCTTGTTTGGGATATTGTCCATTGTCCAATCCTGTGTTTTTGTTCAAAGCCAATGTCCTCCGTGCATGCACTGTCAGTTCCTCAAATGCAAAGCCTGAGAGTGAGGAGATGCCCCTTGGGGCCTTTGACCAGGTTTCTGATTAGGGCTGTGATCCTTTTGGATGGAACCTTGTATTCCCCATGATCACAAACCCATGTTGAATCAACAGAGCCCAAGGGAATTCGGTTTGCAGCAGTATGACCTTCGAGGATGCAGACCCTCGAGGCGTCTATAATTGTTGGTACCTCAGAACTACAGAGAGTTTTGCCTTCATGGTGTCAGCATTGTTTGGGGAATAACAAGAGAAGAATTTTCAACTTTTTTTTTGGTTTTGAAAGCCCAATCCATAAAATAATCAATCCTGGACATGAAGATTCCTTCCCAATTAAAATCTAACCTCATTTTTTTCACCATTTGATGATCCCATCATCTCTTAACTTTGCACAGTGGCCCCTGGACCTTCTCTGCTGCCGCTGTCATCTTGTACTTACAGGACGTCCAGCAGGGCATTCCTCTTAGAAAAGAATGGGCTGGTTGGGAAAGTAGCTAAAAAATCCTGACATTTAGGGTGTTTCCCTTTACTGAGAGCAGTTTGTAGAGCTTCATTAAACAGTTTAAAAATCTCACTTTCTGAAAAGGTAAGCACTTGAGGGGTTTTGGCTTGTTTTGTTTTTCATTTGGTCTCACTAATACTTTTCCCCTCTGGTTAAATTTTTTTTAATTAAGAAAGTAGAAAAAAAGAAGGGCAAAACAAGGAAATGTATCAATTGACAGGATGATGTAAATAACATGCAGAAAGTATATTCTTGTAAAATAATCTTGAATTGTAGGTGTTCTCAGATTTAATAATCTTTGGGTTATCAGTAACATGTGTTAGGCATTTCCATAAACATGCCTTTAAATTAGATCTTCACGCAAAGAGACGCAAATCCATCAACCAAACAAAAATTCACATCCTCAAACCAGCTTTGTTATATTGAAAACAATAGAGTATGGAGGGGCCTTTATAAGGGATACAGAGCTGGTTTCAAAACCCTCTTCTGAAGTTAACCTGTCACTACAGGGCTCCTGAATTAGACATGAAATGATCGAATTTTCAGTGGGAGAGTCATTTTCCAAGTAATTCAAGACATTTTAACATCTCATGGAAAATTTGGAATTATCATCCCCTGGAACCCATGAACCGGAACCATTAAATCTCTTTCTCCAAGAAAATTAACATGGCCCTAAATAAATCTTGACTACAATTAAGAATAATTTTTGTTTCTCCCCTATAGGGGGAAAAATAGATAAGAGGAGAAACTGCAGGAAAAATGATTTGTGTGACAATCCCTCTACTTGCAATCTGCTCCTAAGTGGAGACTGCCCAGCTAAAGCAAATATGCATTTAAATAGTCCATTTGCAAAGGAAAAGGCTCTCCTGATCCCCTTTTGCTTTCAAAATACAAGTTCCCTGGATCACTTTGATTAGGGGTCACCTAGCTGTTCCTCCTGGTCCAGCGCTGCCTCTACCTGACCTTCCCTTGGGCTCCATGTAACCTCCAGCGTGGTCCTCCACTGCCAGCCTTTGCATCAGGACCCAGGCAGAGAAGACTTGGGGGGACTGAACTCACAGACGTGCTGTGTGTTGGAATCTGAATCTGTGCCTTGTGTTGTTTTGCACTGTTCTTTGTCCCACTCCGGCCAGGTGCTGAGACCCCAGCGAGACACACGAAGGACCCTCTGCTTATCTGCCTGTCCTCCAGAGAAAGGAGGGCCAGCTTTGAGCAGAGGGCCTGAGTAGCAAAAGGTTGCAGCCCCCACTGTGTGAAGTCCAGAGAACTTCTAAGCCTTTTCACTGGATCCGATTTGACCTTCCTTTTCTGACTGCCCCCTGGTGTTATCACTATGGGATCTCTCACTGGGAGTTCATCACCTTTCCCAGGTGGTGCATCCTTTTGTAGCTGGATGAGAATTGTGGGGTCCTGATCTCTCTATGCATATTCCCTGGGAAATTTCCCATCCCTGGGAAATGTTCCCTGGAAACCTTCAAGTCCCCTAAGGAGACCACTGACATTGTCAAGTTGAAAAATCCCATAGGCTGTTATTCTGCAACCTCGCTGGACTCTCAGTCTCTGAGCAGTGATGGGTTCAGTGTTAAATGTGATAAATACTGTATTTTGTAGTGTTTAAATTGCATCTCCCACATAATGTGAAAATGGTCCAGGAGAAGGCAGCTTTCTCTATGCAGTGTGCTTTTTTTTTTAACAAGTAACAACTCCTTTTGAGAAACAACAATTTCTACTTTGAAGTCATATCAATGAAAAGATGTATATGCACTTATAATTTTCCTAATAAAGACATGTACTCAAATGTAGCAGCCAACGGTTTGAAATTAGTGTTACCATTTGGAACTCTCCAGACTTGGTTTTTCTTCCTCAGACCCAACACGGAGGGGTTGTGTAATTCTAGCTGCAATAGTCAGTGAAAAACAGGCCATTGTAATCATACTCATCATAGGCAAGAATTCTGGGGGCAGACTTGCGTCTCCTAGTCTGTGTCCTTAGCAGGGGGAAAGGCTCTCCCTTTTCTCTGAATGTCCTTGGTTTTGCTGGAATCCCTTCTTAAAAGCGAGCCAGTCCACTACTCCAGAAGGGATAGTTTTGTGCAAGGGCCTGGGTGATTGCCTGTCAGCCTTGGGGAAGGAAACTTCCACTCTGTACTTCTCAGGCTTAGTAGAAGGCAACAGAGGCCCCGTCCCCGAAGGCATGGCCCAACACCCAGCACCTTTAGTATTTTCTGTCCTGTACCGGGGCCTCTGCTGGAAGCCAGATGCTGATTCAGGGCTGAGCCCAACAGACAGGGTTCTGTCCTCACAGAGGTCGGTCAGCCTTTCACACTTTCCACCACATTCTCTCTGATCCAGTCAACCATGCTGGAAAGGAGAGGCCAGCACGAAAGCCCCCAAATGCCTAAATCCAGATTGTTCTGTCCTCCAGGCCCTCTTGCCCACATGCCCAGATGTGACCACGTCACCCCCGTGCTCAGTACATCCCGGGTATGTGGTTACCAAGTTGCAGATTAACTGGAGGGAGAAGGAAGGGTTAGAGAGACCACGTCAAGAGGCAGCGCGGCGTCCTGGGACAGGCGTGGCAGTGAAGATTAGCAGGCCAGTGCTTGAATCCTGGTCTTCTCTCTGCTCACTGTGTGATTTGACACCCCTGCCTGACTCTCAGTCTCCCCATATAACGCTGGAGCTTAGAATCACCAAGAGTTGTGAGCATTAGACTGGGATCCTGTGTGTGGAAGCCATTTTGCTCCCTCTCTCTCACCCCACTTCTCCCCGGGGTCTACAGTGTTGGGATAAGATCCTGCCTGCCTCTGCTTAGACCCTCAGCAAAGTTCTGATACCAGCTGGAGCTCAAGGTGATCTTAAAAGTTGAGCTTCACCCGCTTAGCCGACAGATGGGGAAAAGTCTGTTGGTTGGGTCTTGTAGGTGTCCCGGTGCCTGTGCAGTGCTGGTCCCAGCATGTCCCACCACTATCCTAGCACCAGGAACTCACAACCTAACCTCTGGGTTAATTCCCCAGGATGATGTTGACTCTTCAGAATGATGTTGCATTAAAAAATAATAATAATAAATAAATGAATCCGTGTCCTATCATGCTTTACACAGCTGATGGTCCTCATTTAGCCACCCAACAATACCTGCCACGCCAGGCCCGGTACGAGGTGGGTAGTATGGATACTGTGGTGAGCAAGCTGGCGTGCCCCCTGATTTCAGGGAGCCTGTAGTCTGCGGGACTGTCTTGCAATTAAGTGAGCATTTTCGTAAAGCGTGGTAATGTAGGTCAGGGTGCATCCAGGGGTCAGGGAAGCTTAGAGCACCATCGAGGGCTCCTTAAAAGAAGTGCTGCTGAAGCTGAGACCTGAGAGAAGTAGATTATTTCCAGGGAGGGGAGCATCTACTGACCCATGAGGACTGTCCTTGTGAGCCCACGTGGGGTCCTGCTGTGGGTTAGAAACGGGAGCTTATTCTGTCAGGGGCGCAGCTCCCACGGGAAGCCCAGCATGAGGGCAGAGAGAGCTGGATTTCAGCCCCTCACTCCCCTGCTGCAGCCTTGCGTAAGGCACAAACTGCACAACGGCGGCTGAGAAGGGCTGGGCCCCCCCATGCTGATGGGGTCCTGACAGCTGGGAAACATGATGAAGGGGTGCCCTCGGTACAGCTGATTGCATGGTTTAGACACCTGACCCTGGCTGCCCGGTCCAGTTTTCTGCCCCAGGAGTGCAGAGTTGTGATTCACACTTCCTTGGGTTCTCTGGGTTTCTCTGTGCCTACAACTGAGAGCCTTGTTCTCGGGAGTGTGGGTAGCTGGAGAGAGAGAGACGTAGATGGAGCTACAACTGGATGAAACAGATTCAGAGAGAGAAGGGGGGTGAGAGAGCAGGAGGCCCTAGATGCAGGTGAGAAGTGGACAGAGAGGTCCGGCCACACCCCCTGCCCTCGGCTTCTGTGTGTTCCAGATAAACCCCTCTCAAGAGCTAAGATGAGGATTTCTGCTAATTACACCCAAATAACCAGCATTGGAGGCAACTAGACAGGCATGGGGGGCAAGGCAGGTGGGGAGCAATGAGGCTCTGGACATGGGCTCGCACTTGCACAAGGAATCATTTTGGAGACCTCCCTACCTCCTCCCCAGCCTCCCCAGGGGTCTTTTCTGGGGTTTGTCCCTGGCTTCAGCTTGAACTCCAAGGAAAGACCCCTCAGCCCTGTGCTTGCTACCTTGTAAAGACTGATAAATGACCCAGAAGCCTCCCCTAAGCCCATCCCCCCATAAAAAAGTACACAGATTCTGTTTAGGAACAAGATGCCCTTCCTTCCCTGAAGAGCACCAACCCAACCTGCCCAACATAAATGGTGGTGAGATGGCTGGACCATCAGCCTGTGGAGAGCTCTAGCCCAGCCCCAGGTGTGTGGAGGGGAGGCTGCAGTCCACCCACAGCCTATGTGTCCAATGAGAACAAACTGGGACAATGAATTCTCAAGTGCATCCATCCCCAGGGCATCCCCTGCTGGGCTGCAGGCTCCGTAATGTCCTGTTGGGATTGGGGGAGCTCTGCGGTGAAGAGTGCTTGTCATAGTGGGTGTTTAACAAACATTTGATATGTGAGCTGATGTCCTCGAGTCGTGAGGCATCAACAGACCCTAGCAGCAGCTTCCCGGGCAAGCCACAACCAAGCCCTGGTGTTCCTACCTGGGACTGGAGCTAATCTCAAATTCCAAGGAAGTTGTTCAGCTAAGTTTCCAGAAGTTAACACTCATTTTAAAGCAAATGAATTGCAGCTACCTCTTGGCCCATGAAACCAAACAGAAACAAAGCAGAGTGAAGCCCTAGATGGAGGGGGGAGAGTAGAGTGGCAAGGGGTGCTTATGGATTGGGAGGCTGGGTGGGAGGAGCCTTGGATTTGCAGTGAAAGCGAGTAGCTGCGGATTGCTGTACGACCCATCCCCAGTTCAATCTAACTCAGTCCACAGGGCGCCTGCCTGCACCTCTGTAGCTGACTGGAGTTCAGAGAAAAAAGTACATCCCCGCTATCAGGTCTGTTTAAATTCCTGACACTCACCAGAAGTGGGTCCTTAGTGCTGCCACACTTCCCTGTTCCATTTTCTCCTCCTTCTCCTGGGTGCTGATTCCACACTTTCCTCTCTCTTTAAATCTTCATCCCCCTCTCCCTCCTCACTCCCAGCTGATGGTCTGGCTTCTATGTCAGAATAAAAGGAAGAGGTAAGAAGGGCATTTCCTTGAGCTTCCCTTCTCATCCACTGTCTGTCCATCCTGTACCCACTGTCACTGCTGTCACCTGGGAGTGGTGCCCAGTGCTTCTCACCTGCAAAAGGACATCTCTCCTAACTTCCCCCGTCTCCTGCACCATCAATCTTTCACTCTCCCCATCATGCCAACATGCTATGATAGCTCCCTTGGAAAGCAAAACAAGGCAAAAATAAAAACAGCTTCTATACTGTATCTTCTACCCCTAGGTCCCCCTACAACTTCTACAGTATTTCTGTTTATCACACAAAAGTCCTCAGAAATGTTGCCTGTATTTCCTATGTCCACCTCCTCTCCTCTCTCTTTTATCCTTCCTGAACCCACCCTACCACTCACTCCACTAGAGCTGCTCTTTGTTGAGGGCGTCATTGAGCCCTGCTGGGAAATCGAATGGTCGGTTATCAGTCCTCAGCTTCTTCAATCTCTTGGCGTCATTGGACATCGTGGAACACCCTCCTGGAAACACGTTTTCTGGTTGGCTGTCAGGAGGCCACTCCTGGCCGTTTCTTTGGCTTCATGCCTTCTGTGCTGCTTCCTTCTCAGCCTCCAGACATCATCCAGACAGGGACACCCCGGGACTCAGTCCTCAGATGCTCTTCTTAAGCACCAGGTGAACTCACTCACTCTCTTGGCCTTGAACTCCATGTGAAGGTTAAGGAAACCAGTGATCTCTCTCCTGGACTCTCACCTTGTAAGCTCAGCTCCTCCTCTGAAATTTACCATATGCAAAATGAAACTGCTAATTCCCAATTTCCCCCCAACCTGCTCATCCCGATTTCTGCAAATAACAACTCCATTTCCTCCAGTTGCTCAGGCCAAAACCTTTTAGTTGTCTTTGATTTATTGTATTATCTTACAGCCCTCAGCTAAACCATTACCAAACCCAATTAGTTACCTTCAAAATATATCCAGAACCCAATCACCACGCTACCATCTGATCCAAGCCACAGTCATCTCCTCTTTGAATCCTTACACTAGCCCCTAAGCTGGCCCACCGTCATGTCCTGCAGTGTCCTCTCAACAGCAGCAAGGGTGGCCGGGCATGGTGATGTCACCCCTACTCAGACCCTCCAGTGGCCAACAGAGGCTTTCACCTGTGGGTCCCTGCCATCTCTCTGATGTCACCTCTCTCTACTGTGGCCACGCTGGCCTCCTCTCCCTTGAACAGGCCAGGACTGCCCCTGGCAGAGGGCCTTTGCACTTGGTGGTCTCTGCCTAGAAAGCACATGGTTTACCCCCTCCCTTCCTTCCGTCTCTGATCGCCATCACCTTGTCAGAAAAGCCTTTGCAGACCCCCCCATCCCGTACAGCCGCTCCTCACCTGCATGTGCCCTGGCACCCTATCCTGCTTTTTTCTGTCCACAGCACCGCCTGCCGTGTTTACTTGCTTGCGGACTGCTTCCCCACAGGAGAGGTTTAATACCACGCAGGAAGAGAGGGGCTCGGTCTGTTTCACTCACTAATTATTCTTTGCGGCTGGTACACAGAAGGTACTAAAGAAATATTTTTTGAATGACTGCCTGATAAATCAACAGGATGCTATCATATTGGATGCTTTCTTTGCTCATCTCTAAAATAAAGATAGCCATGCTCGCAAGGTTGTGCGTTCATTCATGCACCCAAGGTCACACTGGTCAGTCATTACTTGGATCCAATTCATCTTACTCTACTGTCCGTATGTCAGTGGTCACACACATGACCCTTCTCTAGAATCCCCTGTGCCTGACCCTTCCCCCTGAAGTCCCCATCACATGAAGAACTACAGTGGTTCATTTCCTGTGAGTCTAGATTAAAGAATCATCCCTTTCCCCAGAGGCCCCTCCTTCTGAGCGCTCCTCCCCCCGTGGGGACCTGCACACACTCCCTGTGCAGACCACGGGGGCGGCGAGTGCTGGGCTGGGGTCCAGCTGGCCTGGGCTCTGCAGCCGGGGGCTCAGGGGGAGGACGGCCACGGCCAATACAGGTCCCCAGGGATGAGATCTCTGCTGCTGGTGCTTCATCACAGGCAGTGGATGGCTGGCCAGACCTTAGGACCCAGCAAGAGCCCTAGAGGAAAATGATTCCAGAAATACTGAGCAGAAAAGAACAATCTACAGGGATCAGCTACAGGAAACGGAGGCTGTGTGACCACAAATAGACACGAGTGGGAAGTGACAGACTGGAGGGGTTCCCACCTCCATAACCATCAGGATTCCCGGCCTCATTTCTAGGGGTACCCAGGTCTTTCCCACTGCCCTGCCCAGGTGGAGGGCTCCAGGCACCTGGATGCTGCTGGCTTGGCCTAAAGGCAGATGCTGGCAGCCAGACCCGGGAGGAGGTCCGGCCACGGGCCGAGAGCTCGGGAAGGCGGGTGGCAGCAGGGTCTGTGCTCAGCTTTCCTGAGCAGCAACCAAGCACTGCACTGCAGCCGTACAAGTTGCTCGGGGGAAGGAGTGACCGGTCAGCCTAGAAGGCCCCAGATGCAGCCACAGGCTCTCACCTTGTCCTGGCCTCTTCCCAGGCATTTTCCTGAACACGGGAACATCAGCCCAGGTCACACAGGCTTGTAGGCCGTGAGGAAACAGCCATTCTGAGCATTCCTGAGCTCTGGGGGAGGGGACTGTCCTTCTGACCACTGTGGGAACCCCCAGCACCATGCCGAGTCCTTGGCACCTAGGAACGAGGCCTGTGAGGGACCAGCTCTTTCCAGTTCTTCCCCTGACAGATCACCTGCCCAGCCAAGGCCCGCCCCCTGCTCAGGAGGCCAAGGGGAACCAGAGGCTAATGCATTCACCACGCGTTTCCTTATGTGGGCAGGACAGAGTTCCCAGCGGGGACAAACAAACCCCTTGATCAGGTGCTTTCCATCCTGCTGACAATTCTGGTGCAGCCTGTACCTGCCAGGCCCATAGCAGTACTTTCTAGGCATGGTCTTCTTGTCCTCCCAACAATCCCACGAGAGACCAGCCCTCTCCCGTGTGATGGACACAGGCACCAAGGTCCGGGGCGGCCATGGAGCCTTCATGTCTCAGAGCTGGGACGTGGAGAGGGCAGATCTGATCCTGGGCATTTTGGCTCCAGTGCACCAGACAACCCGTCCTTGCTGTTTGCAAAGCGGAGCCCCAGGCAGAGGCGGTGGGCAAGGGCTGCCGGGTTTCAGATCCCTTCTGCCCTATATGGCCCAAGCGTATTTCCAGACCCCAAGTGAGAATCCATTTAGAAGAAATGCTAGGCAAACTCTGGCTGTGAAGTCAGTATAGCCTGTCAGAAGCAGCAATTTTTTTTTTTTTTTTAACATCTTTATTGAAGTATAATTGCCTTACAATGGTGTGTTAGCTTCCGCTTTATAACAAAGTGAATCAGTTATACATATACAATATGTTCCCATTTCTCTTCCCTCTTGCATCTCCCTCCCTCCCACCCTCCCCATCCCATCCCTCTAGGTGGTCACAAAGAGAAGCAGCAATTTTTAAAAATGAAATAGCACTGAATAGAAAAGAAGAGAATAATTTAGAAAATATGGGCATATGTCACACTTACTAAAGGGAAGAACAATTCACACTTGTGTGGGTATGTGTGTGTGTATGTTTCATAACGTCAAATGCAATTTTCATTGTAGACAGCGGTCAAAAGTGTACTGGTCTTGTGTACATACAACACAGTGATGAACGTGTCTCACCCTCCCTGAGTAGAAGGAAAGAAGTTAGAGGATAGCACTAGATTTCCTTGATTTAATGAGTTAAAAAAATTCTTATGTTTCTAAAATGAGGATGCAGTAATAATAACAGTATGCACCAAATGGCTACTTTTTTTTTTTTTTTTTCTTTCCTAAAGAGCTGTAGGCTTCCCTAGAATAGCAAAATCAGATCTAACCCACAGGGTACTTTCCTGGCCCATGTTCTCAAGTGGCAGGAGGGCAGGAGCCAGGTCCCCATCATTATGCCTTTCCAGGGAGTCCAGTTCCAAAGGGGACCCCAACTGGCCTCCCAAGCCTGGTCTGTACTCGGGAAGCCCAAGGAGCAAGGGCCTGGAGCCTGGGTCCCAGAGAGGGGAGGGCCTGAATCTCAAGATTCCCAAAGAGCAAAGCCAGAGGGAGTAGTCCCCCGGGCAATAAAGAGTATCGGTGATGCTGTTAAGATGCCCTTTCAGTGTCCTTAAAAATGGAGTGATCCTGGCCCCGGATGTGCCCAAACAGTCCCAGTGTCTGCCTATTGTCCCAACAAAATCGCTAATAGTGCCCTTTCTCTCTCAGAATGTCCTAGTTTGAATGATAAATTGTATGGCCGCCTTATCAAAGGATGAATGAGTTTGTGGACTCCGCTAAGCTCATGCCTGCTTCTCCCAGCTCTCTTTCCCCTCTTTCTCCTCCCTTCCCTTCAGGAAAGCCTGAACAAGCCTCAGGTCCCTGTCCCACTTCCTCCCCGGCCCTCATCTCCTCTGCTCACCCAAACCAGAGCTGCTTTCTGGGGTATCTGAATCCCTGGCCCAGCCTTGGGCCCCTCAGTCTCCCCAGAGGCCAGGTACAAGATAGGGAGGCTGGCCCAGGAAGAGGAGACATCAGAATCCACAGAGTTTTTGAAGAGTCACTGGACCCACAGTCAATGCCCACCTGTCCCAGACCACACTGGGGACCCAGGGAAGCCTCTGTACCTCCCTGAGGCCTGGTCTCCTTGTCTGTGGTTCCTCATCTGGAGCTTACAGAGAGGGCAGAGGGGACAGCCCTGGAGTGCCCTGGAGGTGGACAGGGCAGGCGCCTGAGTGCAGGGGAGGTACCAGTGTTGCGTTCACCGCATCTTCCTTGTGCCCCGCACACGACACACGCTAAAGGGTGCTCACTGCAAGGAGATGGCGTCCCTATCTTGCGTATCAGAAAAGTCAAGTTAAGCACTTTCCCAAGCAATGTGTGTAAAAGTAACAGAACCTTGAGTCTCCACGTGTTTTATTGCACCATCTGTATCACCAGTTAGTCCTCCTTCCTGCGTGTCTCAGAAGTAACCATCAGCCGTGGAGGGGTGAAAGGGAGGTTCTGGGGTGGGGAGGGGTTATGATGACAGGAGGGAGTCACTCTGAGCCTAAAAGGCAGTGGACACTCCTTCACCATCCACTTAGCTGGGGGCTGCCCTGGGATAGAGGGGTGACGTGACGGCGACTCTCATGGGGTCTGCACATGCAACGTATGCAGAAGTGTCTCCTGCACGTGACCCTGTTGACTGACATGCCCCCAGCCACGCGCAGCCGTGGGCTCAGGAGTGTGGCTGAAAGAAATGCATTCTTGGTTGGAAAAGGGGGGCAGTTAGACCTTGCCCTGAGCAGGTGGCATGGAGGGAGCCAAGGTAGAGGCTGATAAAGAATAACAGGAATAATAAGGACAAACATGATGCCCGCTAATGTTCCCCACGCGCTGATTATGTGCCACACAGAGCTGGCTGCTCTAGATCTGCGACCTCATTCAACCTGGGAGAAAGGGAGTGACTTGCTCAGGGTCACGCAGGATTAGTAGCAGACGCGGACCAGATCCATCCCATCTCTGCATGGTGGGGGTTTGAAAGCTAGCAATGGGGGCTTTGCAGCTTGATATGTTGGGTTCCAAGGAGTGCAGTGCTGAGCTGGGGTTCCCCTCCCTGGCTTTGCCCCTCAAAGCTGCCAACATGAGGCTCTTTCATTCTTCAGGGCTGCCCCCTATGTCCTCCATTTGTAATCAAACCCATATCTTTATGAAGTGCCAGGGGCTCTTGGTGATGTTCATCCCCTCAGCTGTCTGTGTTGAGGTTGTTCCTTTGCTGGAGACCAGGCTGGGATAAAGGGTTAAAGCCCACCCCACCCCCCTTTCAGCTTTTTCCCTGGGGCTGTCTCCCAGTGGGCTCCTCCTGGGGTGGCCTGGGCTGTTTGAAGTACCCAGGGCAGGACGTTCTCATGAAGCCAGGATTCAGGAATCTTTTCAGATTCATGTGATTAGGCTCTGTCCTTGGCCTTAGGGTACACAGGCCCCCAGTCCACCCACCCTGGGCTCAGCCTGTTGCTCCCCTTCCCTTCCTCATCCCCATGCTGCTCTCTGTCTGTAGTCTCACCCCATCCTCAGGGACCCCAGCTCCTAGCTCAGCCCTTCTCCAAGATTTCCCACTCAGCCAGGGCTTTGGGCCCTGTTCCCCTGGGTCCATCATCAAGGGTCACCAGCTCTGCCCAATTTCATGGAAATTTCCAGCTCCTAAGTCTCCATCTTGGGTCCACCGCTCACTCATTGCAAGAAATTTTAATTACTTGCTGAAGAAAATATTTAAACAAACAACTGAGGTTATGTAATTGCCACCGGCTGCAGCTCCCTGACCCGCAGCTCTGGAAGCGTTGAGAACTGTGCCCTGGGCTGGACCCAGAAGCTCCTTAGAGTTGCCCATCCCTGTGACATGTCAGCACACATGGCAAATCTGATTATGAGTCTGCTAATGAGGATGTGGTTTGAAAAGCATTTTTGCTCCTTTGTCTGTGAACTGAAATTCTTTTATCTGGATTTTACCATTTCTTAATTTTGCTGAGGGTTCACAAACCACAGATCTCCACAGTGTTGAACATATGTATTGTTGGGAGTTCAAATTCCCGACTTTCATCCTTCACTCCCAACTGTTCCAGCTTCAGCAATTTCATTTCACCAGCTGTCCTGCCAGGGGACCCCAGCGCCACCTCATGCCAGTGTTACAGATCCTTTCTCAGAGCAGCCAGGTGGCCTCCTATGCAAAAACTTTTTTTTAATTAAAAATGGTTTCCAAGTAAAATAAGACAGAGTCCTCCACCTCGTCCCCTCAACCTAAGCCACCCACCGCTCAAACGGGTCTCCACCCAGAGGTTGCTTAGAAACATATACAGAAGGTCCAAGGCAGCTTGGAAATGACTTGCATCTCTTCTCCCAACACACACCGTGGGCTGTTTTACAGGAATCAGATCAAAGTGGAACAAACTTGTGAAGTTTCCAGCAGCTAAATGCAACTTCCCCACTGTTTGCGCTCACATGCTCACACAATTCACTATCAAAGTGAAACAAAAGACAGAAGAAGGCACCTTTGGCAGGTTAGGGCTTGGAATTGTGGCTGGAATTAAAGACACTTTTGAGAACTCCCATCTCAGGGACCCAGCCAAACCCAACCTGAATGAGTCAGGGAGCTGCTGCCAGTCTTTGGGAGTAACTCCAGCCTGGTTTGTGACTCTCTGGGTATGCCCCCAATGCTTAGGACAAGGGAAGGCATGTTTTCGGACCTTTGCACTTCCCAGCATCCAGAAAGAGAAACAAAAGAGGCTACCTGATTCCCTGGACGTGGCCGGTGGGCGTCATCCATGGTGAGAAAAGAGATGCAGCGATTTAAGAAGAGCCTGGAGGGAAAAACCAAGCAAAAATGAAAATGGATGGAAGGAAAACAAAATTTACAAAATAATATTAAACATTTAATTTTAAACGATGTGAGGAGAGCCTTTGTAATGGTCTCGAGCCTTTTAGGATTTTGGATTCAGTGTCTTTCCTCACAGAAGAATGAAAAGTATCTCAAAGGTAGCGACGTGTTAGATTCTGGAGAAGAAAGATCAGCCTCACCTTGCTTTGGGGTTCCCTGTGTGCTCAAGAAAGTGTGAATTCATTGTAGGCACTAAATAAAAATGCTCTGCGTGGATCTTAACATCCTTTAGTTGAAACCCTCCAAGAAATTCCCACAGCTCCCCTCTGCAGCCCCACTTCGCTTCCCCATCCTCAATCACACCATCTCACCAGGGTCCTCAAATGCATCTTTCCTTTGGCCAAGCGTCTTCCCCGACCTTCCACCCCATGGCTCTATTGAGCCTTCAGCTGGACCCTCCCCTGCACCAAGATGCCTCCCTGATAACCATTTCTGCTCCACCCTGTTTCCCTCACAGCGCACAGATCTCCACACCATCTTCGCTCCCTTGCTCACGTGTCTGTGTCTGTGGTCTGTCCTCCCCCTGGTTGCCAGCTCCAGCAGGCACTCTCCTCCACACCGCACCCCAGCCGTCCCTGACAGGACAGCCTCTGCGGGCAGCTGGCATTCTTCGGTCTTGTCCCTCTGGAAGTTTTCTCCTGTCACACAGCCAAGTCCAAGTTTGTTTACCTTCTCTTTAGCCAAAGCCTGACCTACTATACCAAGAAGGAAGGCAGCAAAACTGTCTCCTGTTAACTATTTACAAAGCAGTACCTTTTTCGTTGCTGTTGCTTACATGCCCTGAGGGTTTTGCATTGGTCAAATTGGCATAATTTGAATAATGTGGTAAGTTAATATTTCTCTAAAAACTTTCATGTGGTTACATTTGTAATGTATGTTAATACATTAACATAAACTATAGTATTCATTTTATTAAAAAAGAAAAATCACTTGGCAAGTTTCATATGGAACACTGTAAGTCCCCAAGACTACAGGCTGAAGCGTTAGGAAAAATCGAATATATTATTTTTAACATACTGTGCAAAACCCCCAGAGGATTTGCTCACAAGGATCTATCTTGTTTAGGCACTTTTTTTTTCGCAGTACATGTTTGGAAAGACGATTATCACCCTAACTTGTTTTCGGTGAGTAGCTGAAAAAAAGAGAAGGCAAATCCAAGAAGAGGATTTAGTAAAAGAAATACAGGAAAGCAAAGAGATAGGAACAGCAAGTCTAGAGGCAAGAGTCCTGCTGGGGGAAGGCCCAGGCCAGGGGCTCAGCCCGAGCTGCACGTTAGGACCACGATTCCCAGACTGTGACCAACAAAATCAGAGGCGGGGGGTGGGAACCAGGTGGCAGTACTTTCTTTGCTCTTAGGGAAACTCACGGTGGGAAATCACTGCTGCAGACCAGAGGTGCTCAAGTTTGAGAGATGATCAGAGGGCTTCTTAGGACACATTTCTTGGCAGCACCCCAGAGCTTCTGACTCAGCAGGCCTGGGTGACACCTAAACAGGTGCATTTCTAACGGGTCCCAGGGGATGTGCCGCTGCAGGTCCAGGACCACAGGATGACAGCGAGCCTGTGCTCTGGACCTGGGATGCTTTGCCCTGGGGAAAAGGCAAAGCCCCATGGATTGTCTGAAAACTAAATCAAACCCTCTAATAGCTTCACACAGCCTCTGGGCCCCCATGCCTCTTTATACCTGCTTTTGCCTATACCTCACCGGGCTGCCCAGGAAGCTCTCAGGGCTTGCGGGGAGAGAGTGGCACGCGGAAGTGGGAGGGGTGTCCAGAGGCAGAGGCAGGACCAGTCCCGCAGCCTTGTTGGGGCAGATGTCCTGCCCGTTCGCTGCCTTCAGCCGTGGGCATCCTCCGCCACTTCTCAGCCTGTCACTGTGGACCCAGCCTCTGGGTTGCTGCTCCCTCTTCCTCTTCATTAATTTCTTTCGCTCTCGTTTGATTAGTGGGATTCTCTGCGTGTATATGGCAGACCTCACGCTACTCACTCAGTGCCCCGCAGAACTTGAGGGCAGTGGGCTGCCGGGGCTTTGGTTGGGAGGAACGGTCCAGGTTTAGTGAGTGTCTCGAGGACTCAGTTCCTAAGATGGTATTTAGAGACACAGCTGCCAATAGAGGTTACTTTATACGATGGGATTCTGGGGCAGTGTGTGGAATATCTTCTGTCACCTTCCAGACCCAGTCCCACACTCTTGGGCCTGACCTCTGCCCTGGGAACCAACCTGGCCAGCACCACTGTCGGCACCACCAGCAGGAGCTGAGGACGACGGGATGTTTATTCCCTGGAACCTTGAGCCAAGTCACCCCACCTCCCCCAGCCCCCCGCCCCGCTTCTGCTGATGGAAGGTGGGAACTCTGTCCCTCTGTCCAGGCCTGCTCCCTGACTCTGTATCTGGTGACTGCTCCCTCCCCTCCCCCCTCTCCAGGGGAGGTGACTCTGTGTCCCGCCTGCACTTTTGTAAGGAATTCCTTTATTAAACTCTCCTGAAATGGCGTTAACTGGAGTGTGCCGTCTCATCTCTGCTGGGACCCTGATTGCTACATTCACTTTCACATTTTCAGATTATATCTTTCCATGATGTTTGCATTTCTTGTAACAAGCCCATGTTACTTTTACAGTAGAAGAAGTAAACAGCAAGGAGAAGAAGCAAGGAAAGGCAGCAGTCAGTATGCTGCATGGGGCGGAGAGCTGCTCCCTGACCTGGCTCACTCTGGGCCCAGGTTTCAACCCCCAAGGGGACACAGAACTGACCCAGGTCCCTGCATCTGTGCATAAAATACCCAGGGGAAGATTTTAACTCAGCGAATTATGATGATGCAAAAGGATTTGCCAAGAACGACTCAATTCACCCTCTGGAGTGAGAAGGTTATAACTTTAGTCTGCATTCATTTCAAGGTCTACATCAAGCTCAGAGGCTACAAGGCCAGGCTTTGGAGTTAGGCAGACCTGGGCTCCAGCCTGTGTGACCTCAGAGAAGTCACCTAACTTCTCTGAACCCCAACCTTGTCATTGGCAGAATATTAGCTGTGGAGAGAATTAAATGAGATAATATATTTTCAATCTTTAGCATAATGAGCACCCAGCAGTTCCTCAAAACATGGAGATAATTCTCATATAATTATTATAAATGCTATTCCATACCTTGAGCAATCATGAGTACAGTAAGATGGATGACGATATACACACTTCTAGTTTTTCACATGGCATGTGTGGCAAGAGGCATTTTTGGTCCCAGTCTAGCCTGGGCTTCAAGGTCTTCAGCCCCTATTCTGTCCATCCTCAGCTGAGGGTCCCGAAATACCTGAGGCCCAATTTGCTCTGCCTTGGGGTGGCAAGCCCTCCTCTCAAGGGCTTTGCCACAGTTGGCAGAAGATCCGCAGTCTGGGGATCTATAGTCATTCA
Organism: Balaenoptera physalus; assembly: GCF_965194825.1. Taxonomy (NCBI): domain Eukaryota; kingdom Metazoa; phylum Chordata; class Mammalia; order Artiodactyla; family Balaenopteridae; genus Balaenoptera; species Balaenoptera physalus. The sequence continues at coordinate 69,066,623 of NC_138893.1, read as the reverse complement.
AAGGTCACTTCACGCACAGATGTGTTACCACCTGATGTCTGAGGAAGAAAGCTTCCCTCCAGTAAGTTTCCCAGGACTCCAGCCGCCAGCCTGGTGGTCAGTTGGGACAAGCATCTGCTGTCGGTCACCCGAGGGCTCTGTGTCTGGCTCAGTGCGGTTTTGGGGCTGCCATCTTAAACGTTTGCTGTTCGGGAACAGTCTTTTCCTGAATGAGATTCAAGCTCAGCGCTCCCGCAGGACACGGGGCAATTCCCCTATAAAGGCACCCTGTCCTCTCCGTCCATCCAACCACTCCTCCACGGTCAGAGGGCCTTAGTGGAAAAAGCACTATGTGTTTGACCCTGTCCATCAGGGGGTCATCGGAGGGGAAGGTAGGAATGATCGCCTTGAAGCTATACGTTTCCAGGCCTGAAAGACCGAAGCCACTTCCTTGTCCAACCCCCATGTACTGGGAGCAAAGGCTCGCACGGGAGGCTCTCGGGATGGCACTCGAAGGACAGCTGGTCCCCATGGACTGTGTCACACTCTTGTTTCTGCCCTTCCCTGGCCACTCTCCCTCTGCACATCTATGGCCCAGGTCTGTGGGAGGATCACAGAGATCATGGGTGTAGTGTCCGCGTGGCTCGGGGCTCAGCTCCTGGTGTCCACTATGCAACCCCAGGCCCGGCTGCAGGACACGTGTCCACCAGTGGGGTTCTCTATGGCACCTCTACTGGGCATCCAACAGCTCCCAGCTGCCAGACTGATCTTTAAAATATAAATTTGTTCACAGCTTTCTCCCTGAGTAAAATTCTCCAATGCTTTTTTTCTGTGCCTTTATAATAAAATTCAAGCATCTCTCTAGAGCCCACGCACAGGCTCAGGAAGCTCTGCCTCTGGTTACCATCCAGTGCTCATCAAAAAACACCCCATCACCTGTTTCCTGAGATCCAGTCTCCCCACCATTTCTCTGTCCCTTGACCAAGCCCCACGTGCTCTCTCCTCAGGACCAGGACGTTTGTACTTAGGGTTCCCTTGCCTGGAGCACTGTCCCCTGCATCTTCCCACACTGCCCCCTCTTCACCCCCAACTTAAAGAAGTCCCCCCAGGGAGCCCTCTTCTGGTCCTCAAGCAGACCCCCTCTCCTCCTCAGTCCTGCCTGCACCCTACCTGCCCCCACCCCATTTATCATTTGACATTTTCTCCCTCACCGTCTGTCTGTGAACGTAAGCGTGTAAGGGCAGAGAGCCTGTTCATTTCCACCTGTGCACCAGGCCCCTAGGACAGTGAAGAGAACATAGCAGGGATTAAATAAATAAGTGAGGATGGGTGATGATTCCCCAAGTGCCTTGCAGTGTAGAGACACGGGGGTCCTGGTTCCAGGCCAGAGAGCCCAGAGAAGCCCAGGCAGCCATGCCCACTGTGGACCAGTTACACAACAGGGAAATAGAGGTAGGAAGTGTCCCAGCCTGGCTTCTGAAGAGTGCAGGCCCCCAGTGCACCTGACGGAGAGAGACTGGGGATGCGGGGGAAGTGAGTATTCAGAAACCGAGGACGTTCAGGTGTGGAGAGCGCTGGTGGCGGGGGACAGGTATGGACGCTGTGGGTTTCCAGCAAGCCTGAGCCCGACACCAACCGGTGGGACGCTGGGCTTTGGAGCTAGGCGGCTTGCCCAGGCCACAGCTGGCCAGGCTCAGCTGAGCCTCCCCAGAGGAGGAGAGCTGTGTAAACAGGAAGTCCACTGCCCGGACGCTGATGTGCCTTTGATAAGGGCCGAATCCTCGGAGGTCTCTTTCTCCCAAACAGTTTCTCTATTGGTTTGAAGCCACAGCTCCGGTGCAGGAAAACAAACTGGAAAGTGTGGACACTTTCCTCCTTCCTGACTCAATCTCCATGGGGGAGGGAAGGGAGGGGAGAAGAGGAGAGGGGAGGGAGGGAGGGACTAGGAATACATGAGAAAAAGGGTGAAAAGCGGAAGAAAATAAGACGAGGAAAATGAAGGAGAGGGTGAGACAGAGGAAGAAGCAAAGGAAGAGCTGAGTGATTACGCAATTTCTCTGAAGTAAAACCAACTAAACAAAATGGAACTTTGAAAAGCTAGAGGTACTTTGAAGGGATCAACATATGAAGTTTCATAGGTTAGAACTTCCGTGGAGCCCCTGCTTGCAAACACCCGAGTCAGAAGCACTCTCTTTCCAGAAACGGGTCTCGTCAGAAATTCCGTTTTCTAGTGTGTGCTCTCTGTGGAGAAGAGAGAGAAGGCAGCTTAGCGCCATCCCTGCCGGGTCTCTCCAGCCCTCTTCTCCCTGCTTCCTATCCAGTCTCCCGCACAGAGCTTATCTAGCCCAATTGTTCCATGTAAATCGTTCCCAAGTCTCCACTCTGTCCTCATTTCACTTCCAAAATTCAGTCTCACATTTTCTATTACCACCTCCAGCCTCATGCCCCATCGACCCCTCAAACTTACTGAAATCTGGCCTCTGAGCATCAAGTAATATACAGAAATAGAAGGAATACATCAAAAATGAGAAGTAGAAGGATTGCTTGGAAAGCAATTGTATTTCTGCAGTATTCCTCCACCTCCCCACACATTACTGGGTCCTTTGCATGCAGCAGGTGATCAATGGCTGTTCACTGAGTGAATAAATTGATAACAGACACCACATCCACCTAAATGGAAATCACTCCCTTGTGAAGCCCAGTGAGCCCCACCCCTGCCATCTTCCCTGTCCCCTCTCTGCCTCCCCAACTCAAGTCTTCTTCTTCGAACAGTACTATGCGGTAAAATCTTCATTTGTCCCCCTCTTCAGTTTTCCTCCATTCCAATGCATTTGGCCAGCTAAATCTTTCTCAAGCCAAGGTTTGATATTTGACACGTACACGTATGTCCTACTGTGTGCCTGGCCCTGTGCTGAGCATCTCACATACATGGGCTAACTTGCTCATCAAAGTCACCACGTTACACAGGTACCCCTATTTCTCCCCCCATCCCTGTACAAGAGGAAAACTGAAACCCTTGTGCAATATTAGTGGGATTGTCAATTGGTATAGACACTACGGAAAACAGCACCTGAAACCTGAAAATAGAACTGCCATATGATCCAACAATTTCACTTCTGTGTATTTACCCAAAGAAAACAAAAGCACTAATCTGAAAAGAGAAATGAACTCCAGTGTTCATTGTAGCTTTATTTACAATTGCCAAGATATGGAAGCAACGTAATTGTCCATCAATAGACAAATGGATAGAGAAGATGTGGTGTGTATACACACACACACACACACACACACACACACACACACACACACACATATATATATATCTCCTGGGCCTGCTGCCTTCTCCTAGCATCCAGACTAAAAGGGGAGCTATTCCTCAGAGCTCACTATGAACGTTCCTTAAAAAGACATCATCACCAGGGAACTCCATCTGACCAGCTTGCGCCCAGGGAGGTCAGTATGTCCAAACCCTTTCAAAAGAATTCCAGAGCAGAAATAAATAATTGCTCTTCCAATACGCACTCTGATTTTATTGCCAGTTAAGTAATTTTGGTGTTTTTAAACTTTGGATTCATTACTTGAGGTCATTAAAAATAATCGTGAGCTTCAACATGCAGTACACTAATTAAGAGTTTGTGGCAGATTCCTGTCATTTCCTTCAAGTCCCTGAAATCCAAGTTCTCTCTTTCCCCAGTTTATTGAAATTTGAAAGCACGTCCTGTGTTCTGTCAAGTTCTGGGTGACCCTGTATTAAGAAGGCACTTTTTGGGCGGGATGAGTGGTTGGTATGAATCTGACTGTAAGAACAGATTGATTAATTTTTAAAAGTATAGGACATGTAATTTTTTAACCTTTCAGAGTCCCCCCCCCCACCCCCTAAAAAAGTCATGGGATTCTTCCCCCAAAGAGACCCAGGGACAACTTAACAATGTACAGGCAATTCAGAGGAATCTACGTTAGTATGATGCTTCCAAGCCTCACCTTGGAAGAAAGTACAGAAAGTTAAATGCAAGAAAAGTTATGCCCTGAAGCTACGCTAGTTTAACTAAGAAATGAGAGGTGGCAGGTCGGGTTGGGAAGCTAGATCTGGGCAGCTGCCACGTCCAGGTTCACATGTGGCTGGCACCCTGTGGAGGCACTCTTGTGCACCCACGGCTGCCCTGTCCTCTGCCCCTGGGGCTCTGCCTTTTCAGACCGACAGTCTCCAAAATGTGGGGTGAAAGGGCTGGTCCCTGAGCAGTGCAGAGGAGAAGTGTGCATGCATTCGGAAGGCTGTAGCTGATCTACACGCCCCAAGATCTCAGTAACCTTCAAGGCAGCCCTAAGATGCATGATTGCTGCATGTCCAAGGCTTTCAAGTTCTCACCTGTCTTTTTCTCTGCAGTAGGGCTTGCTAAATTGTGTACATATTTCTGGGTTGGTAAGTTAACTTTGAATCTTGGTTCTTTCATCCAAGGCATTTGAAATTCCTCCCATCTACATGCGGTCAAAGTCTTGATCAGAACTTCTATAGTGGACCAACGTCTCAAATGCCCTTCGGCACCTCAACCCTTCTTCCCCTAGTCTGCAGGTGATGACAGAGACCTGGGCGACAGGTCTTGTTGAGGACTAACTTGCATTCTGTCCCCTTCTTTCCTTTAGGACGTGTCTTTTAATTCCTTCACTATTGCCATGGATTTCTTCCGTACTGTTCAAGTTTTTTAGGTGCCTTTTAAGAAATGGCACCAAGAGCTGAGTTTGGACTAGAAAGCAGGACTCTGAGACTCCCCGCTCCCTCAGGGGAAAAGGTGGAATCAAGGATTCGCCTTTGTCTAATTCATTTGACAGTCATCCTTGCCTCTCTCAGTTGGATTGTGACTCATTTACACCCCATGTGGAAAGGGTGCCCCATGTTGCCCACTGCAATCCCATTTTCATATCTTAGAGATACACCAAGGTTCTAATGACATTTTTCCAAACATTCTTGCTCAGAAAAGTTTAAAGAGAAAGGATGAGCCTAGAGTCCTTCTGCAAGCGGGATGTGGAGAGCCAGATTTTCCATCCCCTTGTTCCCTCCCCTCAACAAAAGTGGGCATGGCTCTTTACACCGGTCTGGGCTGGGCAGTGGAGTCCGGGAAACAAATAGCCTGTTCCTTTCTCTTCCCTTCCTAAAGAAATGTATTTCCCTCCAAAGCAATCTTATTATTTGTGTATGTTCCCAGTGTCCTTCATTACAAGTGGCTCGCAGCCAGCTCAAGGGAAACTGTGAAATTCACAAGAGAGCCCTTGTAGATGGAAAGAAACACTCACTAACTCAAGTAATTATGATGTTTTTTTTCTTTTTATTAATAGAGTAACCCCCGACATAGCCTCAGCTAAGTAATTTATCAAATATAAATTCCAGAGCCTATATATAACTGGATTCCTTTTAAAGCTTTAAAGTGATCCATCCTATAGACTTCTTTTGTTGAGGGTTCAGTGGAACATGAGAAGATGAAATGAGGGGAACTTGGGAGTTAATACTTTAAAACTGAGATTTCTTGAGCTGGTTCAGAGAAGGCTGTATTTCTGGGGAAGGAAAACAAAGAAAGATGAGACAGGAAGAGGTGAGAAGTCTTAGTATTTGGTGTAGTGAGTACTGTTTGGGGAGCTATAGGCTTTCAGCCATGCCAACAAAATCCTCCCTCAGCAATATTTGAGGACTACGTAGGAATATTTCTCCTAAAGATGTGAGTAGTTCAGTTATGTGTTACTGTCTGCAAAACCATCCCAAACACAGTGACATAAAGCTACTTCACCACCACTTCACTGTGCTCATGGGGTCTGTGGCTCATGAGTGTGAACAGGGAAGAAGGGGGTGACTGGTCTCTCCTCCATGCACTTGGGGGCCTCAGCTGGAAAGAACTGAATGGGCAGGAGTGATTCTCACAGCTGAGGGCTGAACTGGAGTCAGCTGGAGGTGCCTTCTCTCGATGTCTGGCACCTGGGCTAGACAGCCGGCAGGTTAAGCTCCACTGTGACTGCCAACCACGGCACGAAGGCGTTGCCTTTCCCTGTAGCCTTTCTTGGCCACTGGATTCCAAGTGAAAGGGCCTGTGATGGTTAATTTTATGTGTCAACTTGACAAGGCCATAGTACCTAGATATTTGGTCAAACACTGTCTGTATGTCACTGTGAAGCGTTTTTTTGTTTTGTTTTGTTTTGTTGTGGTTTTGGTTTTGGTTTTTTTTAGGTGAGATTAAGACTTAAATCAGTAGACTTTGAATAAAGCAGACGATCCTCCATAATGTGGGTGGGCCTCATCCAATCAGGTGAAGGGCTTAAGAGAAAAAGACTAACCTCTCCCAAAGAAGAGGGAATTCTGCCTCCAGACTCCCCTGGAACTCAAGACTGTAACATCAACTCTTCCCTGGGTCTGCAGCCTGCCTATCCACCTACCCTGCCGATTTTGGATTTGCCAGGCTCCACAATCAGGTGAGATAATTCCTTAAAACATGTTATTAGTTCTGTTTATTTGTTCTGTTTCTATTAGTTCTGTTTCTCTAGAGAACCCTAACACCTAGGGGCTCAAGAGGGACAATCCCGAGAGACCTAATTGGAAGGCTGAAGCATCTGGGCCTTTTCTGGCTGAACCCCAGAAGTCACAGAGCGTCACTGCTCCATGCTCTGTTGGTTAAGCCCAGATTCAGGGGGAGGGGGTGTAGGCCACCTCTCAACAGGAAGCGTGTCAAGGAATGTGGGTCCATGTCTTCCAGCCTGCCCACTATAAAATCCACAAAGGCCCTTTGAGAACTAGGATCGGACACAGGGTAAAGTTTCCCGATAATTATCTAAGGAGCCAGAGGAAGTACAGATTGAAGATCATGTCTGTGCCAAGAGCCCCGGCATCATCACACAGCCTCTGAATGCATTTCCTTACTGGAGACAAGAGGGGATGGTCAAGGTCACATTTTTCCTAGGTCTTGGGTAGAACCAACCATCAAGAGAACTGCTGCCTTGCTCTGAGCTTTGGGAGAAGCCTGTGGCTTGTGTACCATGGATCTAATCTGTGTGACAGAGTAGACAACTTGGAAGAGGGCATATAGGCAAAACCTAAAATTTTAATGTGGGTCAGGTTGAGGGGATGGCCGAGTGCATGCACCCCAAGACACCTCCTCTCAGTGTGTTTACGGTATAAGGTTGTACTCAAACTCAAACTCTTCGTTGTCTCATTTAACTTTTCAAATAAGCATGCAGAGTAGTTATCCGTTGTCGCTGAACCAATCACGCCCCAGATCTAGTGGCGTGCGGCAGGAACAATCATTTCGTTACCCATCCTCGTGGCTCTGGGTGGACTCATGGACGTGTCTCAGGCGGCAGTGAGGGCCGAAGTCACCTGAGGCTCACAGGTCTGGCTGCTGAGGCTGTCGCGGAACCTCCACTGGGACCGTCAGCTGGAACGTCTGCATTGGTCCTTCATGGAGAGTGATTGGGTGCCGAGAGGGAGCAGCCCAAGAGAACCAGGCAGAAGCTGGCCGGCTTCTTGTGACCTCACTTCGGAATCACGTAGCATCACTTGCACTGCATTCTATCAGCTGCGAGCATCACCGAGGTCAGGCCGTATTCAGGGGAAGGGGTATCAAAGCGCTTTCAGACATGCTAAAAACCATCGCAGGTTATTATTCCTCTCCTTTTACAGATGAGGAAACTAAGATCTGGAGAGGCTGCGGTGAGTGTGGTGGTTCACACAGCTAGTAAGCAGCAGGGAGGAGACTCGAACCAGCTCAGCTATACCCTGCCTCTGTGTGAGCGCACATTCTAGCAGGGCACAGAAAACACAGACGTATAGGACCAGACATTGAGGTTGAAATTGATAAGCACTAGAAGAGAGGAGCTGATAAATTATTCTAAGGGCAAAGAAGGAATGAACCTGTCCTGCTCAGAGAAGTAAGGAAAGGCTTCCTGAAGCAGGTGGCTTGGAGCAGAGGGGGAAGGATCTGTGTAAGACACAGATGTACAGAGAAGCTGGGGGAACGGTGAGGAAGGCGGAGAGGCACAGGCATTTGTGGCAGAGACACAGGATGAGTGGATATGCAGAGGCAGGAACACACGTGGCGGCCCTAACTGTTAACAGCGGAATGTGCATAAGACATTTCATGGAAGTAGATGCAGGACACGAGGACTGCCACCTGATGATGAAAGGGCTGGAATGCCAGGTTGAGGCCTTTGGCTTTTATTTAAAGCTGTGCTTCTCAAAGTGTGATCCCTGGGCCAGCAGCCTGGGCAGCACAAGCACCACCTGGGAACTTACAAGAAATGCAAATTCTCAGTCCCACCCCAGATGTACTAAATGAGAAACTCTGGGGAGGGGGCCCAGCAAGCTCTGAGGGAGGCTCTTGTTTGAGACCCTCTGCTCCCAGGTACTGGGGAGTCCCGCAGCACTTTTGAGCAAGAGAGTACTGTGATCTGAGATCCTCTTAAAGCAGATTGCCCTGGTTGTGGTGTGTTGGGCAGGCTGAAATGAGAAAGCAGATACTTGTCTCCAGGAAAGAGGTCATGTACAATCGGACAAGTGCAGGCGGAGTGGAGGATGGGGCAGAAGTGATGGGCGAGGCACCGGGACAGGCAAAGCCCTGGGACTTGGAAACTGGTGAGGACTGTGAGCCCTTCCTCACATCATCCCCTCTAAGGACAAATAGCTAACAGGCACAGTTGGGCTATTTAGAATTTCTCTAAATATTTGAACCACGTGGCCCAGGAACCTGAGTATAAACTGAGGACCCAGGGGTTGGATTACAGACGCGGTTTCCTGTTACACAATCAAGCTACTCTCTGCAGTTTTCCTGGGGGAAAAGCATTGCTTGGTCCAGCATTTTCTTCTTCATGCTTCATTACAAGGTCTGTTGGTTCCATCATGCTGTTGCAGAATGGGTTTAATAATATGAACTATCACATATGGTTGAAAATTAAATAATTCCTGCAAACTCAATATACATTAGCTATTTTAATTATTATCATCCTTGCTGTCATCATCATTATTCATTGATTAAAGATACATTTTCTGTGCACCTACCGTGTGCAAAGCACTGAGAACGTAGTGGTCCATCCTCTGGGTCGGTCTATCCTTTACTGAGAGTTCATCTGTGAAACAGACAAGAACATGGATCTTAGACTCTAAAAAATTGGGTTTGAGCTTTAAGTTTTGTAAAGTCTTAACTTTAATCTTGGAAAACCACATCTCTAGGCTTGTTTAGTCTTCTGCAAATGGAATTAAAAGACTTGCCTTGCTTCACAAGACTGTGTGAGGATCAAATGAGAAAAAAAAGGGAAGACCGTTCTTTACTTTTTAATCATAGTCAAGGCTATGCATCCTCAGAGAGGTGCCGCAGAATCAGTGCTTCTTGCCCCTTCCTCCCCCATCCACACATGCCCCTCAGCTCCCAGGCCACGTCCATTCCTGGTGCCTCCCTCTCTCTCCCTGCTCAAGGCCCAGTTCCCCACTGGAGTGTTGCAGATTTCATTGTCTCTTTTTCTGGGCTGTCCCCAGCTGCCCTTCCAATTCAATGAAAGCCAACTAAGTCACAAATCAATTGGCAAAATGACTAATTCATTGACCATATATATAAATAAACAGATTTGTCAACAACTTGTTTCTTTTGATTCTTTATTGAGACTTTGGCAATCTTACTGGAAGTGATGATTTTATCAGCTTATTGATGTTTTAAGGGACGTTTCACTTGTGCTGCTGTAGGGATCCTGGAGGGCACCGGGATGTAAAGGAATTCTCTGAGGGAGGAAAGGCAAAGGCAATCAGCACATGGATCCCCCCGGACTGCCCGACTCAGAGAGGGAGGGGCTGGCAGTTATCTGCAGAATATAGAGGCCCCAGAGCCCAGACTCCTACAGCTCTCTTAGGCCCTGCCAATCCATCAAATATAAATCGCTAGAGACTTTAATAAATATTTTGGTAAATTTGCCAAATTTGCAGATTTGAAATACTGAAACATTAAAACATTAAAAGCTTTAAATTTAAAACATTAAATTAGCCCTCCAGTGCCCAATGGTCCAGTCACCCATCAGTGTGTGGTCGACTGGTTTTTAGGGACTTGTTGAGGCCCAGACAGACATTTCCGAGTGGACTTTCAGCACATGTGGCCGAGCCTGGTCTTCAGCGCACTGCGATTAGCCTTGTCTCTGGCAGTCACCTGGCTCTGGCTTGCGCCCGCAGACCTGCTCACTGACCAATGTTTCAGCAGAAGCCACAGAAGCAAAAGGGGGAGGGGAACTGCTCTCCAGGACTCCACACCCGAGTGGGATTTGGTACCACCTGGAAAAGTTCTGGCCTGAAAATATCTTAGGTAACATCTCTGTTCCTCCTCTGTCTGAACCTTCCTAAAGCTACCATTTTCCCCACCTGTTTCAACACATTTTCTTTTCCAAGCCAAGAATGAAGGTCAGAGAACTTTCTCTGTTAGTAAATGTCCTCTGCGTATGCTCAGCTTCCAGGCTGGGCCCAGAGTGGCTGGCCGGCTGACCTTCACCACCCTTCCTGCCTTGCATCTGTGACTGCGTTAGCTCTCCTGGGGGCCTGCACCTGCCTGTGTGATCTACCAGCTGCGGTTCCACTGAACCTGTGTGCGCTGACCGCTGTAGCATCTCTTACCAGGAGTAAGGTGGGGTTCCCAGAGTGGAGGTGGCCACGAGGTTGCCGTGGGCTCCCCATGGGCGGGGCTGGAACCATCTCGCCCTCCCCTGAACCTCCTTAGAAGGAGGAAGAGGAGGAGGGGAGTATCTGATAGAAAGGGTGACTGCTGAGGTCTTGTCCTCAAATTCTGCACAGCGAACCTTCCCCTGCCAGGGTGGTGGGCAGTGAAGGGGACGCCCTATGGTTTTGGGTATTGTTTACCTCTGGGGAAACTGAGGGCTGTAGGCCAGGAGGAACATGCTGAAGACACGTGTCAGTAAGAGACGAAGGTGAAAGTGAACAGCGGGATTCTGAGCCGCTCCATCAGCTGTGCTGGGTTTCTCTGCTGGGTCTCTCCGAGCCCGCTTGCTTCCTACTCTACCCAGCAGAGAAACTGGCTAAGACTCCAACCTGATGTCTCAGGTCCCACTTCACCTCCCAGCATCCCCTCGTCCTTGAGGACAATTCCCAAACTCCTCAGTTTGGCACATGTGGCTTTAACTATTGGAGCCCTGGCTGTGTCTCTGGCCTGACCACCTATTTTGGTGTTTTACTAAACCACAATGTCACTGCCACTTGTGTGTCTTCTCACATGCTGGACCCCTTGAATGAATGACCCCCACCCTGTTTCAAGGCTACGTCTTACCCAGTGTATTTGTCTGTCAGGGCTGCCATAATAAAAGACCACGGTCTGGGTGGCTGTTACAACAGATATTTATTCTCTCACAGTTCTGGAAGCTGGAAAGACCGAGGTCAAGGTGTGGGCAGGGTTGATTCCTTCTGAGGGCCATGAGGGAAAGGTTTGTTCCAGGTCCCTCTCCTTGGCTTGCAGATGACCACCTTCTCCCTGGGTCTTCACAAGGTCTTTCCTCTGTACGTACATGTCTCTGTCCCAACCTCTGTTCCTTATAAGGACACTGGTCATGTTGAATTAGGGCCCACCCTAGTAACCTTCTTTTAACTTACCTCTTTAAAGGCCTTATTTCTAAATTCAGCCACATTCTGAGGTATTGGGGGTTAGGACTTCAACATATGAATTTGGGGGGACACGGTTCAGCCCAAATCACCAAGCCCCAAGTAGGGAAGTAATTGCCCTGGTTTGAAGGGGATTGAGGGGTTTTCTACAACGTGAGACTGTGGATGCTAAAACTGGGACAGTCCTGAGCAGACCAGAGCCGTTGGTTTCTCAGCCCTAAATCTCCGCGGGTGGGGCTCCCCGCACGTCTATCGCGTCCTTCATCCCATTGTTCTCCCGAGTGTCTCTGCCCGCCTAGTAGGAACTCCTTGCTTACTCATCTTTGCATATACTTAGCCTAATTCAGTGTTCATATATGCAGAGGAACTGATAAATAGTCCCTGATTATGTTCCAGACTCTTCCTTCCCTCATTCCTGGAGTGTCTCTCACTCTCCCCCTTTTAACTTGCAGTTTTTATATCAGACCCACGATAAAGGCTCAGCTTGAATGCAGAAAACCATTCCAGATTTGTCCACCAGAGCTGACTGGGAAGGTTTCTCCACCATTTGTGCATGGCCCTCCCCATCCGCTGTCCTCTGCCTTGGGCTTGGTTATGTGGCAGGAGGCTTGGCTGTGAATGTGTCTCATCCTCTCCAAAGGCTTGAGTGCAGGAAGCAAGCCCAGCCCTTCCCTAAGGTGACAGTACTTGGTCGGTTAGACCAACGGTGCTCAGAAAGCTGGTCCTCATCTCGGGTTGTTTTGTTCTCTCAGAGCCTGAGCAGTAGGGGTCCAGAGAAAGTCAACGGCCTGGGCAGGTCACACAGGGGCAGGGGTGGAGCTGGGAGGTTGCACTTCCAGTTGCAAATCTGTGGCGGGTGGCTGGACTCCCCTGAACACCGAGCCGGGTGACCGCTGGGCCCACCTGCTCTGCCCACCTTATGTCTTGCTTCCCCACAGGTGTTGTTTAAAGCCCCTGCTGGCCTGGGGCTTGCTGAGCGTGCGGGTCTCCGACTCCTCCCTGCATCTATAGTGGCCGGGCACAGTGCCCACGAGATGTCTCTAGCACTTCCTGGTTGATTTTTTTTTTTTCTAATCTCATTATCCTATCAAGCATTGTTTACATTTTTTTTTCACACACACACACTGTATTTTACTTTTACAAGAGATAAATAGACTGACACCAAGCATTGTAAATGGATGACCACAACAAAAGCAACAATGATTGCAATTACCAAACATGAAACACACTCATACTATTTCATAATATTGACATTCAGTCCAGTAATCCTCCACTGTAACAGCTCCTTTACTTTGCAGTGAAAATTGATTTGTATATTCTTTGCCTCTGAGTCCTTGTGGGATTTTTTTTTTTTTAATTCAAACAGAAAGTCACAAAAATTATAATCATCCTCATCAGTTCACTCAGTCCCATGTAATTTTTTTTTTCATCTTGATCTTTTGTTAGCACTTTTATGAGTTCATCAGTTTTTCATTAGAGTTCTGAAAATGCTTATTCATTCAGTTCAGCAGTACAGTCAGTTACCAGAAATCTGTACTTGTCAGAGTCTTTTCTATGAATTCCTTGAAGATGAACCCCTTTTATAGGAACATATTTGCAAAAGCATCAGAGTACACCCAGAACTGTCTGTAAATGACAAAAGACTTAAAAATGACCACAGTTAAAGATTTGATGAAAGTTCATAATAGTGCAATTGACAAGGAAATTTAGTTATTTCTGAGATATACATTTTAAAGTAATAACTAGAATTATGACTTATAACATTATACCAGAACATATAAGATTTTTAGAAATTTCATGTAATGTCTGAAACATTTATATTAACATATTTCCATACAAATAACCCAAAGAAAGTTTAGTATTAGTTGTTTTTGTTTGTTTGTTTGTTTATACTGCAGGTTCTTATTAGTCATCAATTTTATACACATCAGTGTATACATGTCAATCCCAATCACCCAATTCAGCACACCACCATCCCCACCCCACCGCAGTTTTCCCCCCTTGGTGTCCTTATGTCTGTTCTCTACATCTGTGTCTCAACTTCTGCCCTGCAAACCGGCTCATCTGTACCATTTTTCTAGGTTCCACATACATGCGTTAATATATGATATTTGTTTTTCTCTTTTTGACTTACTTCACTCTGTATGGCAGTCTCTAGATCCATCCACGTCTCAACAAATGACTCAATTTCATTCCTTTTTATGGCTGAGTAATATTCCATTGTATATATGTACCATATCTTCTTTATCCATTCGTCTGTCGATGGGCATTTAGGTTGCTTCCATGTCCTGGCTATTGTAAATAGTGCTGCAATGAACATTGGGGTGCATGTGTCTTTTTGAATTATGGTTTTCTCTGGGTATACGCCCAGTAGTGGGATTGCTGGATCATATGGTAAATCTATTTTTAGTTTTTTAAGGAACCTCCATACTGTTCTCCATAGTGGCTGTATCAATTTACATTCCCACCAACAGTGCTAGAGGGTTCCCTTTTCTCCACACCCTCTCCAGTCCTGGTTGATTTTTGATCACCTGCTCTGTGCCCACCTGTGATGTGCAGGCAGAGGCACTCATTTTAGGAACATGAGAGTTGAAGGCTCTCAGACTGTAGCTGTAGATCATGGACCGATCTAAATTTAAATTATAGGCATCCCTATAATAATAGCTAACATTTATTCCGTGCCAGACCCCTCGGTGAGGGGGCTCCCATGTATTAATGCGTGTGAGCAGACTAGAACCCAGTGAGGCTGCTTCTCTTGTTACACTGCAAATGAGGAAACTGAGGCACTGGGAGATTACATGATCTTTTCAAGGACACAGACCAGGCGTGACCCACTGAAATTCACACCCACCAGCCCTCTCACAACCACAGTTTCGATCTTAAAGTTTGTGTTCCACTCTCAACTGGAATTTAAATGGAAACCTTCAAACTAAGAGTTTACAAACACACACACCTACAGGGCGGGGCCCCCTGAGCTTGTCCAGTGCTGGCAGGCTCCGTGTGTCCCAGGCTGGGAGCTCGGGCTGGTGCACCTGCACGCAGACACCTGCATCCCTCTCCTTGGCATTCCCTCCACATCCATCCTCCTCTCCTCCCAGCTCCGTCCCTCTACTCCATGGTCACGCTGGCCTCACTGCAGCCTGATTTCACCACAGCTGTGGTGAGGGCCACGGGATTTCGCAGGGAATCAGTCTCTAATTGTATCCTATGAGTCACGATCATCTCCCAGCTAATAATAATTATGGCTACCCCTGCACAAGACCTCGAAAATCTCAGAGCTCTTTTACCTGGGAAAGTCCAATCGATCCTTCTCATGACCTCATTAGGAAAGCAGGTGGCAGTGCTGATTTTCGTCTTCTAGGTAATCCAAGGGCCGGGCAAAGGGACAGAGGGGAGTGGCTCCTTTGCCCTGTGCCTGAAACGTGATGCTGGGCTTCAGTGTGGGGTGGAATATGGACGCTGTGGCTGATTCTATGTGCACTTTCAGACACCACAGAGATGGGACAGACGCTTTGCTCCCAATATGCATCATTGTAAAAGGCACAGAATGTAGTCTCTGCAAAAGAATTGTAAAGAGACAGAGAGGAAGAAGACAAAACAAAGCCAGAAAGGAGAAGGCCCTGCTCAGCAGGCACGTGGAAGTGATTGGAGCCTTAGGGGATCGCCTTACACCCACGGGAAATCAAGCAGGTGGTGACGCTGGGGATCTAACGGGGTTTGAAAGTAATTATCCCCAGTTTATTATTCAGAACAACATCGTTTATAGCTGAGCGAGAAGAAAGCAAATACACCTTTCCTGAACTTTGGCCTTCTTGCCTCCACGACGTCTAGACCTGGACTGTAAACTGGGCTGTGAGGACATCTGGATTGGACAGCTGGATCTGGAAGAAAGACATGCATGCGTCAAGGAAGGATGCAAGCCTGTGTTATCTAGGAGAACCTCACAGCTGCAAGACAGAGACAGAGGGTCTTGGGGTCTTCATTTGTGGCGACTTGAAGGGACAGAGGGGACTTGGAGGATTAGGGAAAGGCTCCCTGACACCCAGATGCAGGGGCAGGGCTGGGCCTGGAATCAGAGGTCTGCCTCCCAGCTGGGTGCCTGCCAGGACCCTGCAGACCAGAACGGCCCCTCACTTTATTGACTGATTGATTGATTCATTCATTCATTTATTTATTTTTGGCTGCGTTGGGTCTTTGTTGCTGTGCGTGGGCTTTCTTTAGTTGCAGCGAGCGGGGCCTATACTTCGTTGCAGTGCATGGGTTTCTCATTGTGGTGGCTTCTCTTGTTGCGGAGCACGGGATCTAGGCCCGTGCGCTTCAGTAGTTGTGGCATGTGGGCTCAGTAGTTGTGGCTTGCAGTCTCTAGAGTGCAGGCTCAGTAGTTGTGGCGCACAGGCTTAGCTTCTCCCCGGCATGTGGGATCTTCCCGGACCAGGGCTCGAACCCGTGTCCCCTGCATTGGCAGGCGGATTTTTAACCACTGCGCCACCAGGGAAGTCCCAGCCCCTCACTTTGAAATGCTTCCGGGGTGTGGGCCGACCTGAGCTCAGCTTCTGCAGCAGGAAGCATGTCTTTCTCTCCAGCCCAGCCCGTGATCTGCCCACACGGTGCAGGATGTGAGGGGGTGTTTTTTTCCTTTTGGAAGAAAGTTGGGCTTTGTTTGTTTTCCTTTTTTCCCCCTTTCTCCTTCTCTATTTCTTCACTTAGAACAGACCAGTACCGGGCATGTAATAAGTATTCAAGAAACAGCTGTTAAGTATAGTACTTTATTCTTCTTTTTAAGTAACACCTTTTGTGTTTAGTTATGGAATTAATATGAGTTCAACTGTAGGAACTCTTGAAAATATAGATAAGTATAAAGAGGAAAATAAAAACTCTAAATTTCCACAACTTGGACAAATACATGTTAACATCTAAACATATCTTCTTCTGGTCTTTTATAGATGCATACATTTACATACATAGTTAACAAAGCTGGGGGGCATCATTTATATAAAGTTTTATATATATAGATAGATAAATATAATATATATTTGATTTTCACTTACTATTTATATATATATATAAATATACAGAGATTTGATTTTCACTTATTATTTTAACAGAAACATTTTCCCCACATTTTTTTTTTTTTTTTTTGGCTGCACCATGGCGTGTGGGATCTTAGTTCCCCCACCAGGGATCGAACCCATGCCCCCTGCACTGGAAGTAAGGAGTCCTAACCACTGGACCACCAGGGAATTCCCCATTTTCCCCACATTATTCAAGTTTCTTAGAAAAAAATGCATCTGAGAGCATGCTCACCATTTCATCATACAATGGGCCGTAATTTACCTAACCCTTCTCTTCCTAAAAGCACTGCTGCTATGAACAGCACCATGCACAAATCATCGTGTGTCCTCGGTGGGGGGCGGGTTCTTTAGGGTCATTCCTAGAAAGGAAGTGAGTGGCTTTAGGGCCCTGTGCACACTGCACTCCAGACTGCTCCGAGGACAGTGTGGGTGGGTCTCTGTGACTTGCTCACTTCTCTGGAGCTTGAGAACACTTCAGGAGTGTCAGGCTCCATGGGTACTTAGCAATCTGTGCCTGTGAGTCATTAAAAATATAAAATAAATAAAGGAAGGTGGAGCAAAGACATGGGCTGTGAGAGAGGAAAGAGGCAAAGTGCACACACCAGGAGTCTGGCTTAAGGACAGTGAACTCTTTGTCAGCAACTAGGTCTTCCCAAGGTGTAGACAAGCTGATGCCCCTATAGAGGTGTGCGTGGTCACTTTCCTATGATCGAGTGACTCTGTAAGGCAGTAAAAGGGTGCCTATTTCCTTGTAGCCTGGGTAGCTCAATAAGTGTTGATATTAAAATAAATCCCAGTGATTCCTCTACGTTGCTCTGAAAATGATTATGGTTTTCGTTCTCAATAGATAGAAGTACCAATTTCTCAGACCTCCTAAAAAGGACCCTGGCTTATCTTTCAGACCTTATTTTCTACTTATTCACTTGCACAAATTTCAGACTCCAGCTAAGAGAGAAATCTCTCTGTGATCCAATCATGTCCGCCACCCCCACCCCACCATGCCATCACATTTCTACTTCCTGACTGTTGCTGGACTAAATCTCTGCCCCTAGAAGACCCCTTCCTCTCATAGTTCCTCTCACTTCTTGTAGAGGTCCTGATTTCTCAAAACCTGGGATTTACTCAAGAGTCTGGTTTTAAGAGTCTCGTTTGAGGTCCCTACTGTGTCAAGAATCAATGGATCACAGCAATCCCACTCCTGGGCATATACTCAGATAAAACTATAATTTGAAAAGATACATGCACCCCTATGTTCATAGCAGCACTATTTACAATAGCCAAGACATGGAAACAACCTAAATGTCCATCGACAGATGAATGGATAAAGAAGATGTGGTATATATATATACAATGGACTACTACTCAACCATAAAAAAGAATGAAATAATGCCATTTGCAGCAACATGGATGGACCTAGAGATTATTATACTAAGCAAAGTAAGTCAGAAAGAGAAAGACAAATACTATATGATATCACTTATATATGGAATCTAAAATATGACACAAATGAACACATCTACAAAACAGAAACAGACTCACAGACAAAGAGTTTGGGGTTAATAGATGCAAACTATTATATATAGAATGGATAAACAACAAGGTCCTACTGTATAGCACAGGGAACTATATTCAGTATCCTGTGATAAACCATAACAGAAAAAATGTGAAAAAGAATGTATATATATATATATAGATAGATATAGATATAGATATAGATATAACAGTTATATGTGTAACTGAGTCACTTTGCTGTATAGCAGAAATTAACACAACATTGTAAATCAATCTTACTTCAATAAAATTTAAATTTAAAATAAGAATTGATGGATCAGATGAGTAGCAAAACGTCATGCATCCAACCCATCATCTAGTAAGAGGAGAGGCAGAACTACTGTGAATGATGTGCCTCTGCTCAGTCGAGAAGGAAACACCACAGAGGATGAGATGTAACCACGCCTAGTACCGGGGGACAGAGGGAGACGTGTTAACTTGCCTTAACCATGGCTCTGGGCCCCAGGCTGAACCAAGGTCCTCTCACCTCTGATGAAGATGCTCCTCAATGCAGCTGAGAAATGAGACTTGATATGGAGTAAAATTCAACACTTGGATCTGGGTATCCCCAAATTGAATTTTTTGCTCAATCTGGACCAGTTCCCAATGGAAACAGCAGCACTGACTTGTAACTGGGCTCTCACCCCTAGGACTTCCCATGAACAAAGCTTAGAGTTAGAATTCTGGGGAGACTGCTGGGTTGAAACTTTGTTTCTTATACAGGAAGAGCCCTGGAAACCCCGGTCTGAGAGGCCACAAATGCTCAGGCCAGGCTGAGCAGGTTTAAACATTTGAACCATCTGCCCATCACAGAGATGGTGAAGAAGGGAAGGGTCCAGCTATGATGCAGAAGAACAGATTCCTGGAACTAAAACTGAGAACAGATGTTTTAAATGGGGATGGAGATGATGGTCCGTGTAGAGGGGAGGGTAACCAGGTAATTCCCAGAGGCGTCAAGGAAACTAAAGCCTCTTCTTGTAAGGACACCAGTCAGATTGTAAGGACGCCAGTCAGATTACTCTTCTTGTAAGGACACTACCCTGACAGCCTTATCATAACTTGATCACCTCTTTAAAGGCTCGATCTCCAAATAGTGCTCATGTTCTGAAGTACTGAGGGTTTAGAGGGTCACCATATGAATTTTTTTTGTGTGAAGGGGAATGCAATTCAGTCCATAACAACCACATTGATTTAATTATTATAGTTATACAATATGACTTGTACCTGTCTTAATACAGTACCTCCCTTTCTTCTTCCTTTTCAGAATGATTTAAAGTAGTCGTTTAGTTTTACTCTTTTACCAGGAAAGGAGACAGGTAGTGAGAGAGGAGTTGATAGTTGGACGCAAAACCCGGAGGAGTTCCATGAAGGTCCAGAGAAGCAGAATTCAGCTCAGCCAAGGATGAACTGTTAAGCATTTTGAGCTCTTCAGATCTCTCTCCCCCACTCCACTTCTCTCTCAATCAAGCTCTTGCTTCAGGTAAAATAGGTCTCTCAGGTCCAGTGGGTAGAAGACCCTACCATTTCTGGAGCAATCTGAACGTGGGAGGGAGTTCTGATTTCCTTTCACCCCAGCCGTACTCCTCCCAGTAAACCAGGTAGCAGAGCTCACTGTAGCCTTCCCATGGGTCTTGTGATTCTTTCCGTTTACTGCTACTACTAAAGTTACTATTTAAAAACATTCAATTATTACCTAATTTAATCCTCTCAGTAACCCTGTGAGTTATACATACCCATTCTACAGATGAGGAAACTGAGATTTTCCTAAAGTGACTTTCCTAAAACCTCATTAGTTGGTAGTAGAGCTGAAAATTAATCCCATGCTAGTCTGGTCCAGATCTCATCTTGACCACTGGGTTTACACCCTCCCCTAGCTAAGTAAGAGTGTTGGAGCACTGAGTCCATTGTCCTGGGTGTCCAGGTCTGAAGTAAGATTACTTTCCCAAGGGCTTAGATTCATGGGGCAAGATAGTGACTCCAAGGACTTTCCAACCAAGATTTTTCTTAAGTCGAGAGGTACAGGGTTAGAAGAGGGGGCATCAAGACACAAATTTGAGAAACTAGTAGATAGTCGTGTTGGTAGCAAGGGAGTAGATGAGAAGCCAAGCTAGGTTTTCCCTGATTTCTTTCCTACTATGGTGGGTTGATAAGTGTCCTCCACCCCCACCCCATCCCAAATACATGTCCACCTGGAACCTCAGACTATGACCTTATTTAGAGATGAGATCTTTGCAGATGTAACAGTTAAGATGAGGCTATCCTGGATTAGGGTGAGCCCTAAATATGACTTGTGTCCTTATAAGAAAAGGAGTAGACATGCAGAAATACATGTATTATAGATAAGAAGGTCATGTGAAGACAGAAGCAGAAATGATGCTGCCACAAGCCAAGGGACACCAAGGATTGACTGCAACAACCAGAACCTGAAAGAGGCAAGAAAGGATTTTCCCCTAGAGGCTTTGGAGGCAGTATGGCTCTGCTGACACCTTGATTTCTGACTCTGTCCTCATGAACTGTGAGACAATAAATTTCTGATGTGTTAAGCTGCTCAATTTGTGGTAATTTGTTATGATAGCCCTAGGACACTAACACACCTACTCAGGAGTGAGAAGGGATATCCTTGTTGAAACAGTTGAGGTGACATTTCCAGATACCTCTAATTTCTTATTCTTTTGATGATCTGACTTGCGAAATTATCTCTGCTTCTTGGCATGTGAGATGCAAATGAAATAAAATCCTAGATCTGAAGCTGCTTCTCAGTACGTTTGGTTCTGGCTGGGATGGGCTTCTCAAAATGAGCAATGTCTGGCAGGCAGTAGACCCTGCATATTCATATTTGTTGAATGGATGAATTAATTTATGCATGATGGGTATGGGAAGTAAAAGAGATCATTATACTTCTTTATGGAAATCAGGCCTCTTCATATTTTTCTTTGATTCAGTTGTCTGTAGGAGACGGTCTGGTTTGCTGAAGTGGTAGAGAATGGGCTTGATAATCAGATAAACTTTGAGTTACTTGCTGTGTGACTTTGAGCCAATAACTTAGCCTCACTGAGCCTTTGTTTCCTTACCTGTGAATAAAGAGGGCAATGCCTGCCTCAAAGGGTTGGTTATCTGAGTACCTGGGCTATCACATAAGTATACATGGTCACAACTCCTATAATGTTGATCTACTTGCTCCTCAAGTGGGAGGTGCCTAATGGTAATACTTGCAATGGCCTTTTGAAATTGGAAGATGCATGCACACATTTTGCGGTGTGTGTCTGTGTGATGTGTGTATTCTTAAGTGTGAGGTGTGTACAAATTAGTGTGTGTCCATCGAATGGCTGTTCTTAAATAAACCTGAAAAACTGTGACCACCCTCGGCTGTGGCTGAATTCAGCTCTAGAAAAATCCAAGTTTTCCAAGTAGCCCTCTTCTGAGAGTGGAGCATCAAAGAACTGAGTCATTTAGTCACACATTTTAAATCTCTGTAACATTTTCCTCATTCATCCCAGGACTGTCAACACAGCTGTTATGCAACGTAGGTGTAGACAGCTTTCTAAATGGAATGGTAAGTCCATTGGTTTTGGTTTAATAGACACAGTATTAGATGTTTTCCACTTTTGGCTACTGTACTCAATAAATCATCTTCTCTGGAGGAAATATAAAGGAATAAAAAAGAAGAGGGAGAAGAGAAAAGGCATCAATCTTGACTGATAATGATCCCAGGAGCTTCTCTCCCAGGGAGGACTTTAGGAAGGGCGTGTGAAGGCAAGTGCCAGCGGTGGACACAATTAACCTGTCTTGAGATCTATATGTCAACATTCCTAACACCGAGCTGTGCCCCAGGGAACACACCCCCAAGAGGAAAGGAAGGTGAGGAACAGTGGAAAATCTGACTGCTGGAGAAAGTGGCTCCAGGTACCTTGGAAGCAGATGCTGGCAAACAAATGCTATGCACGACCTGGTCCCCAGCCAATTTCTTAAGCTTCACCAGATCCTATAACCAGAGCAATGTGGCTTCAAGACTCATTTGGCTGATTTTAAATCCAGACATACACACAAACTATTAGATGACATTGCACTGGTATTTTTATGGCTTCGTAAATCCATTCTTTGTCTAATGCCTTAGACACCTTGGACAACTGTTTGGGTGGCTGGGAGGAGAGGGAAGCAAGGAATCCCACACACAAGGCAGCGCTAATATGAAAACTAGATCTGATTCCACTGCCTGTGCTCTTTCTACCCAGTGCACTGCTTGGCAAGCGGCAGAGACTTAAGGCCTTCCATCATCTGACCCTTGCTTCTCTCCTTGGTCTAATTGGCCATAAATCTATACTTGCCTTCCTGGTCTCCAGCCACATGGAATTCCTCGCCTTTCATGAATGCACATCAGCGCTGAAGTCAATGTCTTTGCACTTGCTGTCCCTTCTATCTGGAACACTTCTCTGTTTAGAATAGCGTTGGCCCTTTTGGCTGCCTGCCACATTTCTGAATAAAGGACAGCCACTTCTGAAAATTTTTCTTCAGCTCCCTTTTCTATCTCCCTTTTCATAGCTCCCTTTTCAATCATATACATCTCTGAGTCTCTGTTTACCTGGCTGCCTACCTCACCTTTCAGCTTTATATCTCCATAGTCAGGATTATTCTTGGGCTCTAGTGGCATTTGACAAAGACTGTTTAATGCATGAAGGAAGTAACGAATGGATAAATCGAATGAAAGCTCTCAGCGGAAGTCCCCAAAGCTTTGGGAAGAGGTGAACTATAATCATTATACATCACATACAACATTACATATCGTGCTGAATAAACCATGACTGAGTCAGGTCTCCCTGAATCAGACTACATGCTCCTTTCTGAGAAGGCAGAATTCTCAGTTTGGGTTATAAATTAAGCATCAGAAATAACTAGCATTGCAGATATCAGCGGGTGTAGTTGATTATCTCACATATCCAAGGAGGGAGTTTAACTCCTAATTCAACTCCTGGCTTAGCATGTGACTTCAAGCAAGTATCTGTTGTTCTTTAATCTTCCCACTCATACGAGAGGAATAAAGACTTTGACCTTTAACTCAAGGACTAATGAGGTTGAGAGTGTGAGTGCTCTGAGCATCTTGGGGGAAAATGCTTGCCACAGGGCTATGAACACGCACTCTCATCTCCTGTGGGGTGTGTAGGGTGGCTGAAGTTGTCTCCACTCTTCTCTACCATCTAAGGCAGATAATCTGGATTCCAAATGTCACTACATGGAAGGTTGCAGTTAGACGCTATTTCTGGCTAAGGAAAAGATAGAATTGGCATTGCTAGAATAGTTTTCACTAGATTGGGGTACAAACTAAGGCCAACACAGCTTTATAGGATTAAATTTGGAGCACTCATCCTGCAAGCTGTGGGAAAGTCTATCTTCCCCATCTGGCATCTCCCTCCCATGATAAATGTGAGAAATCCTTTCTCAGCCCTGGAAGATCAGCCCTGGTGATTATTGTCATCCAGAGGCTCCACTGCTGCAGACATTAAGTTCTGTCAAAGATTCCTCATGCTGAAGGGTGGAAAAAGCCCTGAACTCAGTTATGGGTGCTGTGGCTTTTGCCTTAGTCACATGCAGTGCCTGGAATGAGCCTTTCCCACAGAAAAGCTCATGACATCTAGATGGCAGCTACTCTCAATTAAATAAAGAAAGTCACTACAAGTAAATCAAGATGGGATCCTAAGATATTGTTCAAGTAACCTAAAAGAAGGCAAGAAGAGAGAAACAAAGGAATAAGAAATAGAAGAAAACAACAAAATGATAACTTAGGTCCTGCCACAACAATAATTGCCTTAAGTGTGAATGATCTAAATGCCAATCAAAAGAGAGAAATTGACAGAGTGGATTTAACAATATGGTCAAAAATACACTATCTACAAGACATATACAAATACAATAACATACAAACATCAAATACAATGACCTAGGTAGGTTGAAGTAAAAAAATGGATAAAGATATACCATGAAAACATTAATTAAAAAAGAAGTCAGGAGTGGCTACATTAATATCACATAAAGTAGACTTCAGAGGAAAGAAGAGAGACAAAAAGGGATATCACATAACAATTAAAAAAATATACCACTATGAAGACATAATGATCTTAAATGTGCTTGCACCAAACAACAGAGCCTCAAATACATGAAGCAAAAACTGATAGAGCTGAAAGGTGAATAGGCAAGTCCACAATTACAGTTGGAGACTTAAACACCTCACTCTCAGCAATTGATAGAACTACAAGAGAGAAAATCAGCAGGCATGTAAGAACTGCACAACTACTATCAACAAACAGGATTTGACTGACATAGGTATTCTACTCAATAACAGCCAAATACACATCATTTTCAAGCACCCGTGGAACATTCACCAAGATAGAACCATATGCTGAGTCATAAACAAACCTCAATAAATTTAAAAGAATTGGAATCATACCAAGTATGTTTTCTGACCATAATGGAAATCAAACTAGAAATCAATAACAGAAAGACAACAGGAAAATCTCCAACTTAGAAGTTAACACAGGACTTCCCTGGTGGCTCAGTGGTTAAGAATATGCCTGCCAATGAAGGGGACACAGGTTTGATCCCTGGTCCGGGAAGATCCCACAAGCCACAGCGCAACTAAGCCCACGTGCCACAACTACTGAGCCTGCACTCTAGAGTCCACGAGCCACAACTACTGAGCCTGTGTGCCACAACTACTGAAGCTCGCACGCCCTAGAGCCCGTGCTCCACAGCAAGAGAAGCCACCGCAATGAGAAGTCCATGCACCACAACGAAGAGTAATCCCTGCTCGCCACAACTAGAGAAAGCCCGTGTGCAGCAACAAAGACTCAACACAGCCAAAAATAAAATAAATATATAAATTAATTAAATTTGTTTTTTAAAAAAAAAGAAGTTAACACAGTTGTAAATAACCCATGGGGCAAAGAGAAATCTCAAAAGAAGTAAAAAGTATACAGAGCTGAATCAAAATGAAAATATAACACATTAAACTATGTGGGCTGCAGTTAATGCAGTGCTTAGAGAGAAACTTGTCCTGAATTCTTAGTTTAGAAAAGAGAAAAGTTCTCAAATCAATAATTTAAGCTTCTACTTCAAGTAACTGGGGGAAAAAAAGAGCAAAATAAGCCCAAAAACAAGCAGAAGAAAGAAAATAAAGAAGAGCAAAAATTCACAAAGTTCAAAATAGGAAAATAAATTAAAGAAAATCAATGAAACAAACAACTGTTCTTCAAAAAAAATAATAAAATTGATAAAACTCTTGCAAGGCTAACAAGAAAAAAGAGAGAAAACACAACTCATCAATATCAGTTATGAAACAGAGCATGTCACTACAGATTCTGAAGCCATTAAAAGGATAAGAGGGAAGTACTTTGAACAATTTTACTCTCAAAAATTCAATAACTTAGAAGAAATGGGTCCAGGTTAAGAAATGGGTCCAGTCCTCAAAAACCACAAGCTAGCAAAACTTAATGAGGATAAAGTATTCAATCCTAATAATCCTATAACTTGTGGAATAAATTGAATTCATAAATTAAAATCTCCAAAAAATGAAAGATAGTACAAAAAAATTAGGAAACTACAAACTAATATCTCATGAATTTTGATGCAAAAATCCTCAACAAAGTGGGAGGGAGGCGCAAGAGGGAGGGGATATGGGGGTATATGTATACATATAGCTGATTCACTTTGTTATACAGCAGAAACTAACACAACATTGTAAAGCAATTATACTCCAATAAAGATATTTTAAAAATAAAATAAAATGCTCATAACTGAAAAATAAATATTAGTCAAGCAAATCCAGTAATGCATAAAATGAGTTACAAACCACCACTAAGTGGGATTTATTTCAGGTGTGCAAGGCTGGTTTAACATTTAAAAGTCATCAGTGTAATATGCCATATCAGCAGGCTGAAGAAGAAAATCCATATGAGCATATCAATTGGTGAAAGAAATAACTGACCAGAAAAAAAAAAAAGGAAAGAAAAAATTCTGTTTCACCGAAAAACCAGTACGGGTTGTGCTGGCCTTGTCCAACTGTGGCAAAGGTCAAGATGAACAGTCTTTGGTTCCCTGTCCTTGGAGAAACAGGAAGTCTGGAATGGAGCGGAGATATGCAGAAGGGTGGAGATAGAGCATTTGCATTATGGGCTCAGGAAGGCTAAATCATTTGCTAAATGCCATCTAGCCAGTAATGGAGAATAAGAGTTTTTGATAGAGCAAATCCAGAGATCTCTGCACTGGGGTACCCTGGAACTGTACTCCGGATCAAATTATTTCATAAAATTACATACACACACACACGTGTATGTATATGTCATAGAGATGAAAAATACGTCTCAAGACAAGAAGATAGTGAACACAGCAACTAGAAATCCTTGAAATAATGTGAAGTGGTGACTCTTATAGTATTTGGCATCACAGAACTCTTTCATATGCCTAGTTTTACAATGATGGAATTGAAGTTCTGAAGATTAAGTCTTGCCTGAAGTCACACAGCTACTTAAAGGCACAGAGAAAACTAGATCTAGTGACTGGAAGGAAAATTTCGTTTTACTCTGCAGCTCACTAAAATGTTAATTATGAATGCACTATATGTATTAATTGTATAAGAGAACCCCATGTACTTTTAAAAATGTTAATGCCATGTCAAAATCCAGCCTCACTGTATCATTCATTGGAATTGTAAAAGGGGCTTGTACTGTAAACTGTCTCAAATTCTTTAAAATTATGTAAGAACTGCTTTATAAACACATAGGATTACATCTCATGTATATGATCTCTAATATGAGCATTTCAGCAAATATGGTAAATATTCATAAATATTTAATAATAAAATCTGGGTATTTTCAGAGGATATGAAAGGGATTGGTTTGGTGGGATTGCCCATGTTATTTTAAAAAGTTGTTCATAAAAATGGGAACAACGTCTTAGTTTTCCTTCAATACATTTCCTCAAAACAAACAGCTGTTCAGAATCCTTCCATGAACTATTCTTTTCACAAGGATTTTGAGCACCTGGAGAAGAAAGCATTTTTTAAATCTTATCTCATTAACATTAATGATGATTTTGCCCTGGGCACAGCTCTGGGCCCTTTCTACATTTTTCTTCTTTTTTTTTTTTAATCTTCACAACACTCTTCCAAGGTAAGTATTACTAATAGTAATATTATTCCAATTTTACAGGCAGGTGAACTCATCGGCTCACCCAGCATCACAGGGGGCTGGTGGGAAAGCTGCGACTGGATCCAGACACCCATGCCCTTTCTCATTCCTATTGTTCCTCCCCTCTACCCTCCCCATCCACCCCTAGCGTCGGAGGTCCATGTGACATTACCTTCCAGGATACTACAGGGGGAAAATTTGAAGGGACTGTTCAGAAGGAGGGGGAGACCAGGGCGGTATGTAGAGTTCATGTTCTTGGGCTGATGTAAATGCCCGGTATTTTGCAGAAGGAGCAGGATGGTGACGACTAACCCTTACCTGGGTGCACAGCTGAAATTGTGTCCACTGCCCTGCAGATCCACCACACACAGCCAGCCAGATACCCCCAAACTTCCACCCTAAAAGGAATGGCTGTTTTGACAGGAGGGATGATCCCAGTTGCACCTGGTTTTGGATCAGTCCACAACTGACATTCATTCTTTTGCTTCATATTTTCCAAAACTTAGGGAGGAACTAGAACTAGACTTAAGAGGAACAGTAAATGATTAAAGGGAACATTAAAGTTCACCCTTTTAAAGTGTACAATTGAATGGTTTTTAGTATATTCACAAGGTTGTGCAACCATCACCACTATCTAATTCCAGGACATTGCATCACCTCAAAAGAAAATCTATACCCATTAACAGTCACTCCCAGCCCCCACCCTCAAACACCTCCACCCTTGGCAAGGGTAATCTATTTTCTGGCTCTATGGATTTGCCTATTCTGGACACTTCATGTAAAAGGAATCATATATATGTGGTCTTCTATATCTGGCTTCTTTCACTTAGCATGTTTTCACGGTTCATCCATATTGTAGCATGTTTCAGTACTTCATTTTTATTGCCAAGTAATATTCCATTTTTGTATATACCACATTTTTTTATCCATTCATCAGCTGATGGGCACTTGGGTTGTTTCCACTTTCTGGCTATTATGAATAATGTCACTATGAACATTCAAGGACAAGTTTTTGTGTGCACATATGTTTTAAATTTTCTTGGGCATATACTCAGGAGTGGAATTGCTGGGTCAAATGGTAATTCTATTTTTAACTTTTTCAGAAATTGCTAAACTGTTTTCCAAAGTGACTGCACCATTTTACATTCCTACCAACAATGTATAAAAGTTCCAATTTCTCTACATGCTTGTCAACTCTTGTTACTGTCTGTTTTTTTTTTATTACAGTTGTCCTAGTGGGTATAAAGTGGTTTTGATTTGCATTTCCCTAAAGATGTTGAGCATCCTTTCAAGTACTCATTGGCAATTTGCTTATCTTCTTTGGAGAAATGTCTATTGAAATCCTTTGCCCATTTTTTAAATTGGGTTATATGTCTGGATACTAGACCCTTATCTGATATAAGATTTACATTTATTTTAGATACTTTCTCCCACATTGGCTGTCTTTTCTCTTTCTTAATAGTGTCCTCTGATGCACAAGTTTTTAATTTCATTGAAGCCTGATTTAACAACTTCTTTATTTTCTTGCATGCCCTTTTGGTATCGTATCTAAAAATTCATTGACAAATCCAAAGTTATTCAGATTTACCCTATGTATTCTTCTAAGTATTTTATAGTTTTAGCTCTTACATTTGTATCTTTGATCTATTTTGAATCAATTTTTCTATGGGGTATGAGGGTAGGGGTCCAACTTCATTCTTTTGCGTGAGGATATCCAGTGGTCCCAGCACCATTTGTTGAGGAAGTTATGCTTTCCCCCACTGAATGGTCTTGACACCCATCTATTGATCATAAATGTAAGGATTTACTTATGGAACCCTTTCATGAGGGAACTTGCCTCTGCTTTTACTTTCCAACCAAGTATGTGACTATCCAGTGATAAGAATGGATGTGAAAATGTGTGGTAACCTTATAGTGCTGTGCACATCAGAGGGTGATGACGTTGATGATGAAGACTGGTCAGGTAGAAAATAGAGAGGTCCGGTTTGCCCTCTGCCTCATGGCCAGACAAGTTGGATCTGTGCTCTCAATTTATGATTTTCACATTCTGGGTGCAAAATGCGTGTGACCAATGTCTGCATGAACTGAAATAGGACATCAAGGAAGAAGGATGCCTAAGAACAGGCAATGTTCTTTGGGGCAGAGGGAGCATAGGACAATGATACAATAATAAGAAAGGCTGGAGATTTGCTTCCCTGCGCACCTGCAGGAAGGAACGAAACATTCACTGCAGCCCCTAAGGGCCTGCGACCCCTTCACCGCAGCTTCCTCTGCAGTGTGCAGTGAGGCCACGTGTCGGAAGGAAAGGGACGTGGAAGCACTTCTTTGTCACAGGACAACGCAGGGCACCTGACTCAGGGTGCAGAGGAAGGGAAGTGGGGGCAGGCAGTGCCTCGTCCCTCCCAACCAGGTTGTCTTAGGGGACTGAATGCTGCTCAGCCCCCCTAAGGCGTTGGTTGACTTAGTGAGCCTTGGGTTCTCCAAAAGCTTTCTTGAACTCGGTATTTCCTGAAATAAAGCCCTTTCTTTGGTGTGATTACTCATGATGGGACCCAAATGTAGCATTTTCTACTAAGTGATTTGATGCTGAAATTATAAACTTAAATTATAATTGAAAAATATTTTCAAGAGGAAATCTGGAAGTTGTCAGGGGCATGTCACTGCAATCACAACACTCACAGCTGGCTCGTTTAAAAAATGGAGCCAGAAGACTTCTTAAAACAATGACCAAAAGTAAAATGTCCGGGGGTCTTGGCGCAGTAATAGCCAACAGCTTCAGAGAATAGAGAGGCTTACTTTCTCTTGCTGGCCATTCTTGGTGCACCGGAACTGGGCTAGTAATGTCCCTTGTGTCAGCATTGGGAACGAAGGCACCAATAGGATGTACAATGAGACACATATTGGATGGTATTCTCACCCTGGACCTTACCAGATATAGCCCAAAGTAAAGCACTGCTTTATGTCTGTGAGTGTGCAGTGTCGTAAAAACAAAACAAACCCCAAATTCATTTTTTCTGGCCTCTGAACCTGAATTAGTGGAGCAATTTCACTACAGAGTAGATGGTCTTTGTTTAGCAAAATACTTTGGTACGATGCACCGTTGTAACGTGAAAGAGGAGACTCCTAAGATGTTATTTGGAAAGGGACAATGGAAGATATAGTTAAAAGACATTGTCTAGAAAATCAAAGGGAATGCAGGGGTGGGGAAGGCCAGAGAGGAGAGGACACATCTTAGAGGAGGGGAG
The DNA here is from genome assembly GCF_965194825.1 of Balaenoptera physalus. Taxonomy (NCBI): domain Eukaryota; kingdom Metazoa; phylum Chordata; class Mammalia; order Artiodactyla; family Balaenopteridae; genus Balaenoptera; species Balaenoptera physalus. The sequence goes on along the minus strand of NC_138893.1, from coordinate 69,035,983 downwards.
AAAAACAGCGGGGGTGGGGGACAGCCACATGGCCCACTTAGAAGAGAGATGTGCAGTGACAAATTCCCAGAGGCACAAGGTGGCTGGCTACTTTGAAACACAGGGCTAGCATACATTAGTTTTATTTTTTTTATTACGTGCTACTGACATTTCACCTCCCTTTACCCTCTCAAACCTTTAAGGATCAGCTAAACCCCTACATCCTTTTGAGGTGATGGTCTGGAAACACGATATTAGCAGCAAAGGAAAAGAGGTTTCCACCTCCTTTTAGGGGCCATGATCCCAGGAAGTAGTATCTAAAGAAGAGGTCAGAGGTCCTGAAGAGCCCTGCAGTCACCAGAAGCAAAGAGAGCTGAGGGAATGCCTAGAGGAGCGAGGGCTGGTGGGAGGAGCTGGGGCTGGTGGGAGGAGCTGGGGCTGGTGGGAGGGGCCGGGCTGGTGGGAGGGGCAGCTGCCAAGTTACTGGCCAGGAGCACTTTCAGAACCAATTCTATTTGTCTCATCACAGAAGGAAGTGGGTGGTGCAGGGGAGAGCTACATAGGTATCCTCTCCTTAATGTCATTAAAGCAATGAAAATAGAGAATTGATTCAAAGTAAGAGCAGAAAACTGGAAAAATTGGTGCTAGTTTTATGGCTGAGAGGCTACAAGCAGTGCTGGACGTTGCTTGGACTTCAGAGGCAGCGCAAATCGAATGGGAACCCTACTTCTGTCACCTGTGAGCTGGGTAATCTTGAACGGAACAGAGCCTCACTGGACCCCAAACTAAGAAATGGAAGTAAGAATAATGATCTTGCTGGGAATCATGCCCCCTTTATCCCTCTTCTCACCACTCCCTGAGGAAGAAGCCAATTTCCCCCTTCACCATGGCCACCCAAGGTGTTAAGAGAGCCAGGGGATCTGAATTAAGGAGACCCTATCTAAAGGAGCTCCAACTCCCCCTGTAGTCCTTTCTTCCTAAACCTGTGCTCTCCCAAGGGCCCCCAGCTTCTCTCTCTGCTTGTGGCTGCTAGGGAGCCCCTTTTCATGCTACGTGGACCAACTCCCCTCTCACTCTCCAGCATCATGCAAGCCGGCAGCTCTAGGGCAGTATCTCAGAAGTGGGTTTGTGGTGGATTCCAACACAAACTGAGCAGCCTTTTATTTTTTTTAGCAACATGTTTGGAAATGTAGGAAGTGGATGGGTGGGGAGAGGTACAAAGAACCCACCCTGTATGAATCAGATACAGCAGGAGACAATGATTATGTCCCGAAATGGGTAAAAGGAAGTTCTGGGACATACCCTGCACTCTCAGCATTCCCTGATTTCTTTATGATGCCAGGATTGGACAAACTTATTCCCCAGTAGAAGAGGCTTTCTAAGTCAGAGAGCAAAACACCACATGCCTGGGCTGGGGAAGCCCTCATGGCAAAGATACAGTCTCTCTGACCAATACACTTTGCAGAACCCAAAGGTTACCTTGACAGCTTTCCATTGAAAGTCTTCCTTGGTGCTCATTTCACAGCTCAGTGATGACCATCTTTGTTAGCTGGTGTCTTGACTTTCTCAGTCCAAACTTTCCTGTCCCCTACCCTCTTCTGCCACGCCAGGCATCTAAAGCCCTCTCAAGCTTCTTAAAGGGGTCACAGGCTGTAATGCAGCTACCTGGGGTGCCCTACCTGCCTGGATGACTCAGTCCTGTCCTTCACTTGCTCTGCTTTATTTTTTTCTGTCCTTCCTCCAGATTATGAGCTCCTCAAGGACAGTAACTTGCTGGAGGTACCTGGGCATAAAAACATTTTGTTGAATGAGTGATCCTTTGCTGTTGGTTGTTGTACATGTACGCACACACGCATGCACGCGCGCACACACACACATTAGTCAGCGTTTACTGACTTTACCATGTGCCAGGCATTTTGCTGAGCATTTTATATGCATTTTCCCCTTTCATCCTAAAAACAAATCGTCCCAATTTAAAACCAAGAAACTAAGTAATTGACCTAAAGTCAAACGACTTGTAAGTAGCAGAGTCAAGACTCTGACCAGATTCATCCACCTGCCCTCCAGAGTTGTTTGAAGTTAGAAAACTTCAGAAATCATTCTAAGCAAATTGGAGAGATGAAATCCAGTGAGCTGTGCAGTTCAGGGAATGTGCGTGAGTTTATTCACTGTGTGACTTTGAACCTGAGCCTCAGTGTCTTCTATCTGTAAAATGGGGATAAGGGTTTTGAACAACAGGCTTTTGTATGGATTAAATAGGCTAATGTTAATAGGTCTTACCAAACCTCCTGATCAGGGCTAGCACTAGGGTGAAGCCAGCCGGCCACCCACCAAGGGCCCAACTCTTAAAGAAGGTGGTCTCTCTCAGGAGCCGACCTCCACCCAGCACGACCTTGAGCTTGAGCACCTATGTATGCCTCACCCTAGTCCTGCTCCTGGCCCTCAGGAGGTGAGGAATCATTATCAGTGCCTCTCTTTCTTACTTCTCCCTAATGAAGCTGAGTTTTCTTAGGCACCAGGGTGGAATTGTTCTATCTGTAGGAGGAGCTATTTCCTCCAATCATCTCTCTTTCCTCGTAGTCATACATACCTCAGTACTATTACTGTATTTATTAGGAAAACCCCCTGACCCCAGAACTACTTTCATATCTTCATGCAGTTTCCACACACCGGGGGAGTGGTTTACAGTGGGTCTAGTTTTCTATGGTAGCTCAAAGGGTGCCCTGTGTGCAGATGTGGTCCCAGGCACAGTCTCTCCAGGAATCACGCTTTCCTTTCCATTTCTAGAACCTTCGCAGCTTACCCCAGACATAGGGTTCTTACCAAGGCTTCAGCAGAAACTCTGCCCTGGGCTGTGGATGCCGTGCTTGTGCCCTCAGCCCTGTGCTGGGCCTGAGGCTTTTGGCTCCTCTTTAACTCTTGGACACGCAGGTAGCTCTGGGGCCACGTCGGAGCGGCCAGCCAGGCCTTGGTTGCTATAAAGCTGCTGAATGACGCCTGGGTTCTCCGGGAATCATTGCCGTGCGGAGCTGTAAGGGAAAGGCCGCTGGCTGCTGGGTGGAGGAGATCGGGCAGGCGGCGCGCCACGTGCCCCCAGGACTGGCAACGGGGGCTCACTGCCGGGTGGAGGAGGGGCTCACGCCCCCTCGTTGAGAGCTCTGTGCGTTCATAAAGTAAATGCGGAGATAGGCCTCGGGGAGTTTAAAAAAATATTCAACCTTTTTATTTTGTTAGCATTCACTCAAGATTTTCATCCTCCCCCTCTTTCTCTCCCTCTTGTTCTTAATAAAATGGCATTATTTTTTTCCTAGAAGTTTCTGAAATGTAGCTTGCGAAATAACCCTGCCCAAGGACAGAAGAAACTAAGTTATATGGCTAATGCCCCTTTCTGTTTTTGGACATATTTCTTTGGGCATTTATTCCTGTTTGCCCTTCCTGTCTTGAAAAGCCAAACAAGAAAATGGAGCTTCGATTCCCGATGCAAGCTCTCCATCACTCTGTCCAGCAGAAATGTGTGAACCACACATGGGAGCCACACCTGGTATTTTCAGTTTTCTTATGGCCACATCCAGAAGAGTGAAAAAAGAAACAGTGAAATTAATGTTCAATATATATTTGCTTTTTTCTTTTTTTTTTTTTTAGTGTAACAAAGATTATAAGCCAGACTTTATTTTATTGCTACATTTTCCCCACATCCAATATGGGTACATTTGCTTCCGCCAAGCTTTTCTATAATACTGGCGTGGTTTAGAGTTGTTAAAAAAAAAAAAAAAGCAAATCTGGATTCATCCTCTCTTTACAAAAGTGTTGATTTATTTATACTGCACTTGATTCAGCAAATATATTTGCTTTAACTCAATATATCCAAAATAATATTTCAACATATGATCAATATAAAAAATTATTAATGATATATTTTACATTTACACAAAACCCAGTGTGCATGTCACACTTACAGCACATCCGCATTTCAGCTGGCCACATTTCCAGGGCTCTGCAGCCACATGTGGCTATGACTTCCATACTAGACACTGGACTGCACAGTTCTAGATTCTCTGTATCCACTGAGTTAGAACCACCGTGCCTGGCAAGGCAGCGTGATGGATTCAGGCAGACCCGGCCCACCAGTTGCCACATGATGGTGTGTCACTTTGAGCAAGTGACTTGAGCATGCTGCGCCTCAGTCTTTCTCATCTATAAATGAGAACAGCATCTCTATCTCCTAAGTCTGTTATAAGGATTTAAAACATTGCTGAATTCAAAGTCACAAATGCATAGTCAATGAGTGTCGATCACTGTTATCAGTACTAGTAGTAACAGCATCCAGGTACGGATCTCAGAGACAATGGGTCTATATTGCGAGTGATCATCTCAGGACGTGGTGGGAGACTTGGAAGGGATGTTTGACATCATCTAGTCCCAGCCATTCATCACATAAGCAAGAAGACTGAGGCCCAGAGAGAGGAAGTGATGCCGCCACACCACGCGGCAGGTTAGAGTGGACCCCTGACATCTAGTCACGTGTTCTCACGTACTCCTCCACCTCCCAAGGGCACATATTAGGCTCTGACATCAACTCCACCTTTTTTATTTTATTTATTTATGTTTTTATTGAAGTAGAGTTGATGTACAATATTATATAAATTACAGGTGTACAATACAGTGATTCATGATTTTTAAAGGTTATACTCCATTTATATTATGATTATTTAAGGAGAGATAAAAGTTCTTACTTTTAATGTATTATTATACTATTAATATGTAATATAGTATAAAATAATATAAGTGTAGTCTAGTAGATAGTATGAAATATAGTATAGTCTAGTATATAGTGTGTACTATATATTATAAAATAAATCTAAAACAGTAACTATCTTGTATAAGATCCTTGTTATACATACCATGCACATAGCACACATATTCGGGCATACCCTGAAGAGATGGATGTTATTTGTATGAAAAACAAAAGGTGTAAGAAGACATAATAGTATGAAATCAGTGCAGGACAATTTATGAGTAATATCAGGAAGTCTTTGTTAAGTGTGCCATCTATTATTAGACTAAAATAGCCTCCCCAGGGACACAAAGGAGGCCCCGTGACTTGAGACATTTCAGCCAGGACAAGGCGCTGCTAAGCGCAGAGAGAAACAAAGTACCCCCCTCCCAGGGACGCTCCCAGGGACAAAGCTTGAGTCTTAGCCTCCTTTCTGAGTCTCGGATGTAGAGCAGAAGTTTGAGCCAGAACAGAGCATGCCTCTGTGTGTAGCAGCCTCTCCTTAGTGTCCGACCGTGTGAGCTGAGCGATAGGCTTAGAAACTACTAAGGGCAACTTAAAAGATGTCATGTCAGAACCCCACAGCAGGCGATTACTAGCTGCATGTAGAGATACGTGATGGGCTCAGTGTCTCTGGATTTCTGTGAGGTATGTGACAAGGTGACATGTGGAAGCTTTTTGATCAATCTAAAGATGATAGAACAAGAGCCTCATGGGGCCCTCATAAAAGCTTTGGTAGTTGATTGAACAATCTCTCACAAAGGGCAGTGATGAATGTGGACCCAAGGGAGCTCTCTAGGAGCTGTGCAGTCTCCTTAAATAAATATTAAGATGGATTGTGGTAATCAGAGGCACTAGGATAGAAAGGCTGCCTGCCAAACTCACTAAATTGTTTTGGAAAGCACTACAGATATACTGGATATCAAAAAAATAAATCACATCCCAAATGGTGATACAAAAATTGTGAAGAAACACCAAGATTGAACAACAGTAATAGCAACTGCCTGGCATGTAATAGTCAATAGGAATGAAATGTTTGCTGGCTCAGTTAATGGATGGGATTAATTAATAGCATGTATAAAAATAAAAAGTTGAACATAAACTCAAAGTGTGTCAGAAGTGCAAAGGTTGTGTCACATCAACTGCTGTGACCTCCACTGTGTGCCCAAGTCCAGCCGTCAGCCCTGGGAGGTGACATCTCATCTTGTGCACTGGTCAGACCCTGCCTACAGGGTCAGGTGGGCTTCTGGGCACCACTGTGTGAGAGGGGGTTGGAGAAATGAATTGTGTCTGGAAGCGAGGGATCCAAATGGTGACGTCACATCACAGCTCGATGGCTGAAGGACTTAGGAAGTTTTAGAAAGAGGGGAGGAACTGGGGTTAGGTGATGGTTGGGTTCAAATTCCTGAAGGATTGTCGTGAGAAACAGAACTATTTTTGCTCAGGGTGACTTAAAAGGACAGGGAAAGTGGAACAAATGATAAAGGGCAGATATTGGCTTAACATAGGGAGCTATTTCCAATGGTTGGAGTTGACAACAGTGGAATGGACTGCTGATGAACTCCCCGTCACTGCAAGTGTTCAATCAGAGGCTGAACAGTTACTTCCCGTGTTTGGCACAAGCAGATTCGATTCACGCCTGGGGTGGACGATCAGACTGGTTTGTATCCTCCTTAGGGTTGAGTCTAGAGGAAGGCTGCCACCTTGCTGGCCCAGGCAGAAGAAGCCATTGCCAGCAGAGGGCGTGCTTACTGATGACCGGTGCACGGGCTGCCTGGACCACTGGCTGGTGTTGTAAGGAGAAGTGATGGGATTCGAAGTGAAAACAGCTGGCAGGGGGCTGGTCACTGGGTCCACAGAGAAGTTGATGAAGTAGGCAGGGCCCAGGGTGAAGAAACTTGTTCACCTGAGCTAGGGGGCCACAGGTTTCTAGCTCTGGCATGAATGCAAAGGCCTGCAGGCCATAGGCGGCTGTGGTCAATAGGTGAAGTGGGCCGGGAGGGGCCATGGGAGAGCTTGGGGCCCCTCTGGAGGGGACAGTGGCCACTCAACTCCAGACCACCCACTCTTGCCCCTTCCTCTGTGCAGCATGTCAGGAACTCTTACTAAACCACAGTCCTTGCATTTCTCACGTTTCCACTTTGTTTGGGGGTTTTTTCCATACACTGTTCTCTTCAGGCCTGCCTTCCTTCTCCCCCTGCCCCCAATTGGGTCCCCTCCATATCCACACACTCCTGGTCTCACGATGGGCACCTACAGGCAGTGAGGGAAAGGGGGGTTTCTCCCCCTGGCCCTCTGGGAATCAGCTGCTCAGAAATGAACCCTCTGACTCTGTGTACATCTCGTGCTAAGAGGTGAAGAGAAGCCAATCAGCCCTAGAGGCAAAAAAAACCGTCTTTTCGGTGCCAACCTCTCTGGTTTCCTTAGTGGCTTTTCACTTTTATACACCTTAATGTGAAAATTCCTCTGCAGGTTTCCCTGGGGGCAAGCCCAGTCGAGTCACACCTGGACTGCACTATTAGACGCCAGCATCCTGCTTCCCACCGGTTTAGCAAACCCAACCATCTCAAGTGCCTTCCCCACAGGGAAAAAGGGGATGAAGGGAAGTGAGACTCATATTGAGTCTCCCAGGGCCAAGTCTCTGGTCTGTGTCAGTCACACCAGGCAGCCAAGTTTTTACAGAGATGTCTGGCCCTTGCTGGGGCACGTTTCATCTTTATGAAATGTTTCCCTTTCCCTCTGCCCACTAGCCCACCCTCCCTCACCGTGTGTCCAGTGGGCAGCAAAGGTGGTACTTCTGCTGATGCCTCAACCTGTGGGAGAGTCCAGCTTATGAAAGCGGGCAGCCTGACTTCAGGCTTTCATTTGTGGACTGAATAAGCAGGCGGGGTTTCTCCGCATCACCCAGAATCCTCAGCACCAAGCTTGGAATAGGCCGCACCAGGAAGAGAGTCAGGGTGGCTTTATCTGGGGTCAGGAGGCTGAATGGGGAGGTGAAGAGCTGAAATTCCTCCATGCACACCAGGACCAGTTCACTTGGTCAGGGGTGCCTCTCTCTCTCTCTCTCACACACACACAAAGCCACATGGATTATTCCTCTAAAAAGTTCTCTGATTTTTTGAACCACATGATGATTTCAGTGGATAAACTGTTTATGATTCATAAGGGCCACAGCTCATTAGACTTTGTTTGTTACAAACTGACTTTATTCACTTTCTCGAGGCAGCCAGCAGCTCCCAAATGAGTAGCACCACAGTGCCCGTTTGTACCTGACAGAGCTGCACGATTGCGTACGTTCTGCCCTTAAACTTCCCGATGGCAGAGCCCTGGAAACTAGACAGTGGACCAGAGGAGGAGTAATGACAGCCAATGAAAGGGGAGCCAAGGCAGGCCTCCAAAGTGAGTCGCTTACAGACTGAGGGGGACATTTATCAAAATCCAAATCGTCCACATGGCTTCCATCATAACCAGCCAACCCCAACTGTGACACTTGATTTTGGGGGGAAAAAAAAGTAAACACAGCACCCAGCTACAACACTATACTTTTAAACAAATTATTATGTAAACAATTTGGAAGATTTCTGTCAACCATTCACTGGGAAAAATGAAGAGGGCTTGTAAGTTCCAGATTTTTTTTTTTTTTTTATTAGCAGAGGACTCTTCTATTTGTTTGTTATGAAGATTTAATCAGCTAGGTAGGCCCAAAGCAAAGGCTGTCGCTCTGCTTCCCTTTCCCATGTTGAAGTCTTTACTCTCTATTTCTTATTTCTAGGCATTATTGAATTACCTTAGAGCCTCATGATGGATTGAGTTAATTATTCACACGAGAGGGCACAGGTAAAACATCAGATAGGACACTGAAGCTTAATGGGGACAACTGCTTAGAGGTCCAAAAATATATCCCGTTTGTACAGGGCTTGGGGCGGGGTTGGGAGTGGGACTTAGCTTGTGTTAATCAGAAGCACAAGAAGTTGGTAGATAACCAAAGTATCAATTGTTAATACGCTATGGGAGTGTAATGTCTCACACTCCTGTGGACTTGGTTGGCATATTCTTTTTCCAGAGCTGACCAAATTCAAGCCAGAAGGTTGTATTTTGTGCACTGCCTCCTGGATGAGCCCTGGGTGTTGTTCTGCCTCAGAGGCAGATGAGACGATGATGGGAAAGGCTGAGTAAATAGCTAAAATGTCAACAAAAGATTTTATCATCACCCATCAACAATGGTTAATAGGCTCATGGCTTTTATGAGCCACCACCCAGTGTGAGAATACCTAGCAATCAGTACTTTTTTTGTAATATTATTTTACTGATGCAAAGGACACTGGATATTTTTTGATAGAAGAAACTATTTCAGAGGATATGTTAACCATGTCTTTTACTTTCTTTATTCTGGTGCTTTGACATCTTAGGACCTTGCTGACCTTGGAGGGACTCCCCCTCCCAAGGTTAGAAAATTCCTGGAGATAGCCAACAACTTGCCTTTCAGCATGCCTGTCAAATGCAGTAAATTGGTCCTATGTCATTTTTTAAATTATAATAATATACATTCATACTAATAAATCAAATAGTAAAAAAGGCTTATAATACAAAGTGGCAGTTTCTTACCAGATGCCTCCACAGCCCAGAACCAGCCTACAGAGACTGTTCACTCTTTCTGTTGGTAATTGTTCTGAAGTTATCTCCCCATAACTCTAAATAACATGCATTATCCACTTATCGCTCCCCATTCTGCTGGAGATGTAGAGGGGTTTGTTTCCCTTACAACCAACCCCTTCCCTCCTCTGCTCTTTGAAATGTTAGAGAATTGTATTATTATTTGTATTATTATTATTATTTCTAGCACCTCTATTGTTAAATTGTAACTTTAACACACTCCCCCTTTACCTCTAGTTCCATTTACTTTTGACACACTTTCTCTGTTCTAAAATGAGGGTATTTGTTTCTGGGCACTTTCTTCTACTTTTCTTCAAGTCATCTCAGCCCTCCCATCTTCTGTCGGCTGTGCATTTACTCGTCCCAATTAATGTGATGTAGCTGACACTCTCCTGCTCGAACTGCAAGTCCAACATCAGCGTGCTACAGCGGCCAGACCAGGAGCTCCTGAGAAGGGAACCGAGGCTGATTTCCACTAGTGATTTTCTCTGCTCCCCCGAGGAAGCCAGCCAATTCCTTGTAGCAATTCACTACTCTTTGCAAACGATCGCTCTGGTGGAGAACCCATTAATTTTCTTCTGCCACCTCCTCAGAGACCCTCTAAGCCTCACAGCATGAGAGGTTGCGGCTTTTATGAGAGTGGGGAGATGGTAGGGGTCAGGGAAGAGAATATCTGGTTATTTAAAATATCTCTAGTTCTTAATTTTTCAATTTACTTGGTGACAGTAACATATAGAGAGAGCTGGAAAAATGCCAAGCATGTGTCCAACAACACGGGTATTTTTGTCCTGGTGCAAGTTTTGATGCCCGATTCCTCTTAATATCTTATATTAATAGAATATTTAAGAGACTACATTGTAGACATACTGAGTGCTTTGATCTGGAAGGACCTGCAGCGCCCTCAGATGGAAGCACTGAGCATCTCCACAGCTGCTGCTTCCCGCCTCCTGCAAAGATTCCCTGATATCCTGTCTTAAACTTTGATGCTGTCTTGGCCTCCTTTGGCATAGACCTTAATATTTCCTTATTGGGGCTGCTGAAAATCTTGGGATTCGTTCTTCTCTCAAGGATCACCATCCACTTGCCACTTGCCACTCTGCACAAAGGTCTAGGACCGTTGCAGGCTCTCAACTTGACTCCTTCTCTTCATTATTCAGGTCTTGACTTCCTATGCTGGCTCTTGGCTCCCCACTCCGCCTGGTTCACTGAGCTGGCCCCAGCCTCCCCTGCAGACGGCTCAGGGCCAACAGATTGCTGACACCAGGAGATTAATTAGGTCCAGGGAAGCCGGAAGCAGGTGGCTTGAGTGACTTGGCCACTCGTTGGCTGCTCTTTCTCTAGGATAGAATGCAAACACACATACACATGCCTAGTGTCATCACGACCATCCTAACCCAAAAGACCCTGGCCACAGGGATCTTAACTCCAATAATAATGGGCAGTTAGTTTAGCTGCATCTCAAGTAAAGAAGTACAAGTCAGTAAACCAGCTCTGGAGAATCAGAACCATTGACCACACGTAATTCCGGGGAACAGATCATAGGCTCAAGTCCAAGGGCACGTCTGTCAGTAAGTCTGGCCCAGTGCTGAATCATTTAGTTTCTGGTACTTAGGCATCTTCTGTTCAAGCAAAAAGCAACCAGATAAATATCTGCTGAGGTGAGCCAGTAATAACAACAGGAACAGTAATAATCAATTTGCATTGTGATCTCTAGATCTAAAAGCACCTCTCTTTATTTGCTTATGTATTTATATATTCATTCATTCAGTGGACAAGTTTAGGCTCAAAAGATGAATGAAGCTCTGTGCAGGGGGCTGTGCTGCAGAGAAAGGCCTTGCCACCGAGGAACTCAGTGTGTCTGGGGGCACGCTATCAACACAAGGATCCACAGCCTGCAGTTAAAATGCCGAGACAGAAGTTACACCACATGCCATGGGAACAGCGTGGGGACTCAAGAACTCTGCTTCTCGATGAGTTCCTTCACGTCCAAACTTATCTCTACGTTACTTACTCTCTTTACCTCTGGCAAGGTTGAATGGCCTTATTTTACCCAACACCAGGAATCTTCCAGGAACTCCAGACAGACTCAGGCAGGTGAGGTCAGGCAGGCATGTGTTCATGGGAGGAAGTGGGCAAGCAGCTGGGGGGGCAGACAGGCCTGCCGATAGCCTCTCACTCAGGAAGAACTCTGCCTGCCGCCCATCCCGGAGCTGGGGGGTAGACATCCAAGGGTGGACCACGGAGAGAAATGACTTTAGCAAAGCCCCACCATATGAGCAGAGCCTGTGTCCACGACATTTCAGTAAGGAATTTTAATTCTCAGTTGTGTAATGTGGCATAGAAAATCATCTTTGGGGATGGATTAAAGACACCTCGGTTGTCATCAGCTGAAAGCTTTTACCCTGAGTGCTCACATCTCTACGGAGCTGGGCCTCTCAGAGTCGGACTGTTAACAGGAATTCTCTCCAAGGTACCAGCACTTCTCTGGGAAAAGATCCAATTTTGGGTCAGTCCTCCCAGCATATGCATTCCTGGCCTGGGCCATCAGATCTCTGCCAGCCTGGTGCAGGCTCAGTGCACCTGCCCTCTTTGCTCCGGACTCCCGACCCGGATTTGGACGGTGGGGGATGGCCGCCTGTGCTGGGCCAAGAAAGACCCACCCTGACTCTCTGCTCTCTCCCTTCTCCCTTTGTTCTAACATTTTCCTTGGATTATGGCACGTGCCCACCTTGGAAAATTGAGGAAATACAGACAAATTTAAAAGGAGGAAACATTTTTTCTAAACCACACCACGCAGCAAAAAATTCAGTTAATATTTTAGTGGTTTTTCTTGCAATTTTAAAATCCATGTTGTATACAAAGAGAGAATTTTGAGGCTGCGGGGGGCTAGAGATGATATTCTATAACCAATTTGTCTTCTCATTTTATATTACACGAGTGTTTCCTAATATCAATAGGAGTGTCCGATCATTAAAACACTGGAGATATTTTGGGTCATGCTTTTCTAGACAGACCCACACACGTCTTATCTTTCGTTCTATTATACATACTATTCTTTAATCATATTTTTTACTTAATAGCCATTATGGGTAGGTCTTTATGTTAGTAAATATAGATCATATGTCAATTTCTTTATAATATTTTGTAGAACAGAGGTTACACAATTTCTTTAATACTATATCGATAGACATTTAAAATTTGTCCTTTTTTTAGTCAGATTAAAAAAAGCATCATGATGGGTCCCTGAATTATTTCTTTAGAACAGGCTCCTGAAGCTGGAGTCCCTGGAGTCAGCAGGAGTGTGCTTTGAATTCCTGCCCTTGCCCTGCAGGTAGGTTGTAACACTATTTCTAGCAGCAGTTTATGAGCAAGAACAGCTATGGTCCCTGTTAACATTTAAGATCTTTTTAAATCTATGCTGATTTCGGGCTATAAATACCCCACTAAGGCTTTTTCATATTTATTGATCATTTACATTTCATTATATTCTATCTGAATTGCCTGTTTGTATTCTCTCTCTGCTTTTAAAAACGGTTGTTTACCTTTCTCTTAATGTTTTATAAGACCTTTTTATATAATAGCTATATTAATCCTTTTATATGCATTTGGCAAGTCCTTTCCTGCCCACACCCTCTTAGAAATTTTCCTTATCTCTTAACTTTATATCTGGCAGATTGTTGTTTTATTTCAAAGCACATTTTAAATTTTTATGTATTAACATGTATTAATCTTTTCCTTACAGTATGTCAGGTTTTGCTTACGTGCTTAGAAAGAACTTCCGCAATCTAAATTTTCATACAACTTTTCACTCTATATTTTCTTCTATTGCCTTTATGGTTTCTCCTTTTTTTTTTTTTTAACTTTAAAATATTTAGCCCATCTGGAATTCATTTCAGTTTGAGGTATGAATTTAACACTATTTTCCCCTGAAATGATTAGTAGCCTGTCACAACACATTCCCTGGCTAATCCTTCCTTTTTCCATAGATTTAAAGAGACATCTTTACACATATACCTCGTCCCATGTGCTTCTGTGGCACTTCTTGTGGGCATCACATCATGATGAGAGATGGTGACACCTGTCAAGGGAACCTCTCTGACTCAGCATTTTTATTGCTTCCAGGTAAAAACTCTGGAATATACATACACACTGTTGGGATGTTGACTGGCATTTTGTCATATTTGCAGATTACAGAGAATTATGATAGTCTCATCTAAATACAATAAACATTTTGTTTCTTCCTTTCCAATATTTATGTAATTTATTTATGTCTCCTTCCTTCTGGGAGGAGCTAAAACGTGGCTCCACAGCAATGCTGAGACATAATACCGAGTGGGACATCCTTATTTTACTTCCAACTTTACCCACAGATCCCTCTGTTTCACAACTAAGTATAACACAGGCAGGGTATTTCTGACAAATATTCTCCATAATGTGGGGAGAACACAGGAGCAGTTATTGAATTATTATCAATAGCAGTTATTATCTGCCACTTAAGCAATAAATGAGATTTGGGGGGAGTGGATTTTCTCCTTTAGCAAATGGAATTTTTAAAATATCAATTATATTAACATACTTCATGCTGATAAACTATTTCCATATTCCCTGGAATAAATCTGGCTAGTTCATGTTACTTTGAACGTGTTCCCAGGTTTAATGTGAAAATATCTCATTAATAAATGTTATATCTATATTCATAAGTGCATTTTTTTCTACAGATGCTTTTTATTTTTATTCAGTTCAGGCTTCAGTGTGATGCTGGCCTTATATAACCAGTTCAGAAAATTTTAAAAAACATTCTATGCTTTGGAATCTTTAAAATAGTGTTACATTTAAGTATCTCATCAAGGTCTGATAAAATCATCTGTGACTTGTATTATTTATATGGAATCTGAAGGAGGGTGGACAGTAATTTGCATTTTTAAAAGCCCTCCTATCTTGGGGTTGGGGTTCTTTGATAGAAAGAGTAGTTTTACAATTTCCATGTGATTAAATACTGCTATTTTTTGGCCATTACTTTCTAATTTTATTACACTGTGGTCAAAGAATAAGGCTTGAAATTTTCTACTTTATTTAAAGTAGAACTTATGAAAGCTTTTGGGCCTAGTTCATGATCATTATTTATAAATATTTCATTAACATGTCAATATTTTTAAAGAATGTGTTTTATCTCTTTGTGGCTTATAAAAATTTCCTCTGTAGCTAGTATGGCAAGTTTGTTAATTATACTATCAGTCCTTCTATGTCTTTATTTTTTATCTCTTTGATCTGCAAAATTCTTTTTTTAAATATTTATTTGTTTGTTTGTTTATTTATTTATTTATGGCTGCATTGGGTCCTCGTTGCTGCGTGCAGGCTTTCCCTAGTTGTGGCAAATGTGGCTACTCTTCATTGCGGTGCATGGGCTTCTCATTGCAGTGGCTTCTCTTGTTGCAGAGCATGGGCTCTAGGCGTGCGGACTTCAGTAGTTGTGGCATGTGGGCTCAGTAGTTGTGGCTCACGGGCTCTAGAGCGCAGGCTCAGCAGTTGTGGCGCACGGGCTTAGCTGCTCCACGGCATGTGGGATCTTCCCAGACCAGGGTGCGAATCCATGTCCCCTGCATTGGCAGGTGGATTCTTAACCACTGTGCCACCAGGAAAGTCCCTCGATCTGCAAAATTCTGTGCAATGTGTTAAAACTTTTTGATACCAAACATTCATTTTCTTACATGTTTTACATTTTGCATAGTTTCTTCTGAAATCAGTATTTCAAATGCAAATTTCATGACCACAATGTCTTAATTTTTGATTGTATATTTTATCAATAAACATAATTTTCCCCATTTACTATTTTTACCATATAAAATATGTCTGCTAGATCCTTACCCATCTCCTAAGTGTCAAAGTATCAATCTTTCTGTTCATTTCTCTTTAGGAACATCTAGGTTTTGCCTTTTGAAGCACTCTGAGCTACTTGGGCTTTGAGTAGGGAAGTTTAGCTTACTTATTTTTTTGAATGTATTCTGATAACTGATAAGTTGGGTCATATTCTTATTCCATCTTTTATATTTATCTTGTTTCTAGTATTTCTGTTTTATCTTCTTTACTTTCAGTGTGTTGACCCAATAATATTTTTTTCCTTTTGCCTGTTCAGAATTTGGCAAGTTATAGATCCAATTTATATTTTCCAGTGGTTACAATTCAGTTTGTAACTGTACAATTCAGTTTTGTAAAACAAAACATTACACGAAAACAACCTTGATCTTATATTTCACTGTAACTGTAAAAAATGAAATCGTTTCCATGAAACAGGCTTTAGAAGAGAAAGACATCTTGTATTTCTCTCCCTCCCTTCTTCCCATATCAGATCTGGATGTCCCACAGTTGGCAAGGCAGCTGGGGAGAAGTTTGAATTTGCCCTTGTTTGAGGGAAAATTAGTTCAGTGTGGCTTTGCCTTTGCCACAGAGAACCTATTTGGGAATGAAAAACGATGAGCTAAACACATGATAACATAAAAGGGGTGAACACATTCCAATACTGTGTTTCTTTTAGAACTGTTTTGTTCTTTTAATTGACGTGCATGTAGACTGAGCTATTTATGAAAGCTACTTGTTTTTAGAAGTGTGTGTGCCACATGCATGTGAATGTGTTTGTGGTGTCTGTGGTATGTGTTGGGTGCTTGGTGTGCGTACTTTCTGGTGTGCATATGGTTTGTGTACGTGTGTGATATGTGTATGCAGTGCGTGTGTGTAGATGTGTGGTGTGTTTGTGGTGTTTGTGTGTGTGCTGTGCAAATGCCTGTAATGGGTGTGGCATGTGTGGTATTTCTGTGTGGCAAGGTATTTCTGTATTTGTTTGAGTTGTGTGTAGTTTATGTGATCTGTGACATGTGATTCTTATCAATAGAGCAAGTTGTGTGTGTGCACCTGTGATGTGTGTTCCACATGCCTAGAGTAGTGCGTTTGATATGTTTGGCATATGTGCACGTGGTGTGTGTATGTGTGTGAGCACGTATGTGGTGTAATACATGTGTGATGTAGTATGTGTATGTTGTGGGTATTTGTGTGTAAAGTACTCTGTGTCTGGTGTGTGTATAGTGTGATAGGTGTATGTAGCATGTCTGGGGTGGTGTGTGTGATAGGTGTGTGGCATGTGTCTCATGTGTGTGTGTTAGCGTATAAAATACGTGTCTGGTTCACTGTACATGTGTAGCACCTGTGGTGTGTATAGTGTGTGGCTCGTGCAGGTGAGTCTGTGTAGGAGGTGGTGTGTGCGTGCACTCGGGTGTGGTATGTGGGCGCTGTGCATCCTAATCTCGCACTGGAAGAAGCAATTTCTCTCCACCCCGTGCAGGTGCTGGTGGGGACCAGGCCAAGAGGACTGGAACCCGCTCAGCCCGTCTAGCCTCCCCGGCCCAGCAGGAGGCATCCTCTCAGATGTGGTGAACAGAAGCCCACAGTCTAGGGGAGATGCATGGAAGTGAGTAGTGGTGTTCCAAAGAATTGTCCCAGGGACCCCGGGCCCTACATCAAGGTCCCGTGGGTTAGGGGTGGACTCCTTTATGTCCTGAGGATTGTGAGATTTCCTCCTGTCAATTATTACAAAGATGGCAGATGCAGGGTCACAAAGGGTGGCCTTGGGGACAGTCCTGGAAACGATTTGGGTGGGCCGGAGACTCAGTGCAGGAGGGAGGTGTGGAAAGACTCACTTTCTCCCTGGGCGATAGGGGGACAGGTGAAGGCCAAGGTGTGCCCATGAGGCGTTCAGGAAAAGGATTTCCCTTCTACTCTTAGTCTTCAGCATTACTTTTGGCAGGTGTGCTTTCCTATGCTGTGTTTCTGGTTCATGAACCTCAAGCCGTCAGGAATCTGGCCTTTGCTGAACCGAGGGGCACTTGAGACAGGCTGGTGTGTCTGATTCGGGGTCCAGTAAAACAGAGGGCAGTCTTTGGGTGCCCCCATATCTTCTCCGAAGCCAGCTCCAGGGGGGCAGCACTCCAAGGGAGTGCAGATGCCGGTGGATGCAGGGAACCTGCATCTTTGCTCCTGGTGGAGCAGGGGAGCTGCAGAGCAAGATGCTGGTCATGGCCCAGGTAGGGCCAGGAGACTTGAGTGCCGCCCTTCCTCTCTGAGGACCCTCGCGGGCACTGGCTCAGCCCTGCTCCTGTGAGCAAATAGATCAGCGCTCTTGGATCTATCCTGCTGTCTCTGATTTTTCTCTCATAGTTTCCACCTTCTTTTTTTAGTAATTATATGAATACGTGAATGTACTGTTTTTAACTTTCCATTCTGAAATACTGCAAACCACATGCAAAGTCAAAGCCCCCTTTGATACCACTGTCCTGGATTTTACTTCTAATCCTGGCCCTCATCCTCAAGGGTTATCAGTTTAATGTTTATCGTTTTATACATATTTTCACAGACAAAAATATGTAGTTTTCTTAACATATATAGTATTATATCACACACTTTCTTCAAATTCTCTTTTCACTTATGCTTTAGAGGTATTTCCAGATCAGAACATGCAGAAGTACCTAATCTTAAACTGCTGCATTGCAGTGCATAGTGAAAATACACCCCAATTCCATGTGACACTTTTTTTGGTGGACATTTGAAGTGCTTCCTTTTTATCCTACCTTAAACAATACGGCAATGAACATCTTGATGGATATGTAGTGTTCCTCTAAAATGGCTACCTAGATTTAGAAATGTCAAGATAAGAAACGTACATTTAAAATTTAACAGATAATGCCAAAAAGTTCCTCAAGAGGATTTGCCAATTGATACTCTCACCAATAATACCCACATTCCTTTTCAATTTTTATAAATATCATGAGCAAACCAACGGTTTCCTTGCTGTTTTAACTTGCATGTCCTTGGTCATGGAGGAGGCTGCATAGCTTTTCATGTTTGTTGTCAATCTGGCTTCCCTTTCCTGTGAACTGTCTGCTTTCATCTTTTGCCTAGTTTTTGACTATCTGCTTTCTCATTGATGACAGAAAAGTACTTTATATATTCTGGAGATTGATACTTTTTATAAATTGCTAACATTTTCTTCTAGTCTATGGTTTGTCTTTTAACTATGATTACAGTGTCTCATCATATACGAACTTTCAATTTTGATGTCATCAAATTTATCACAAATTTTTTTTTACGTTACTTTTTCTTCATAGCTTGGCACTCAGTGGACTCTTCTAAGTGTTCATCTTTTTTCCTTAAGCTTTGGAAAATGTTGTATTTATTTTAATATTCCCTCTCCCATACTTCTCATATTTGTACCTTCTAGAACTTTGCTAATAAATTTTAGAACTTTGACATCTATTCACATTTCTTAACTTTTAAATTATTATACCCAACTCTTCCTTTGTTTTATGCTCAGGAAAAATTTCTTAGCTTGATTTTTCTTTAGTGATGTCTGTTTTACCATGCAGTATATTGAGTATATAGTAAGTTTTTTTTACAATAATAGCTTTGTGTATGTATATGTGTGTATACATACATACATACATTTTTTAAAGAATCGTGATCATTTCTTTATAGTAACAGCCTATGCTTGTTTCATGGGGATCAACAGTGTCTTGGCTCCCTCTGAGAACTTGAATTATCCCAATACAAAATCTCGCACATCTTGTTTGCAGATGTTGGCTCCTCTCTTGCTGGTCCTGGGCTTCCTCAGCTGCTTGGTAACTCTTGGTATTGCTCATCTTTGAATGTGGCATTCCTCTATGCTGGGGCTATTTGCTGTGACCCAGCAGCAGAGGCTTGGGATGAGCCAATAGGCCAAGGGTTCCACTCATTATTCTCCTGGGTGAGAAGCTTCCCAGCGCCTCTTGGGTGTTTCCAGACATTCAGGTCACTACCCTAACTCTTCTGCTCAGGTACTCAACTCACACCCTCTCCTGACTGACAGAAGCAGCAGAGTGGGGAGAGGGGAGGGTCTGCACCCCCGGCTGCTCCTTTTGTGCCCAGCCAATCACCCTGTCCGTCTCCCCAGATTCCTTCCCTTCCTGCTCCTGATTCACCACCTTTGGGGCTAAAAACACCTGGTGAGCTGCATCCACCTTTTGCAAAAGTCCTTTTCTGTGTGAATTTGGCTTATAGTTCCCTTCTTCAAAATGATCCCATTCACTTTCTGTCTTTTAAGGATTCCTCATAGTTTCTGATCCATTACAGAAATGGATTTTTTGTTTGTTTGTTTTCTGGCTCTAATATTGATTTTATAAAATATCTTTTCTGTAACTTTTCAGTATTTGGAATTGGAGATGGGAATGAGAGTAGGTGTAGTTCACCATCTTTATCTAATTTTCCCTCACATTTGTCTCTTGAAACTGGGTTCCAAATTAATTTCTGCGTCAGCCTCCTGAATTTATTTTTCAGTATCCATTTTGCTATTATTTGTTTTATCAATTAATCAAGTTGCCTTCACTGAAGAATTCAGCAATGAAGATTTATCTTTAATCACTCTTTTTCCCCCTTCTCAGATTGCTTGCTCTGTATGACAGCCAAGTTATAGACTGGTTCTAAAATATTTATATATTAAAATAGACTAAGGGGATGTGGATCTTATCTACACTGGCAAAGGCAGAAAGAGCAGAAAGCAAATACCCATCCAAGGAATTGGACCAACAGCTCTGAGGAAAGTCTGTGTGTGGTTGGCAGGGCACAGAGGAAAGAACATTTTTTTGACCTATTTGGGTGGATTCCAGAAGCCCATACCCAGGATGAGGGGCTCAGCCTTTAATATCAATCTGCTCATGGATACAGACACTTAATGGCTCATTAAGCACCAGGACTAATCATGATTTGATTTCCCACAGAATGTGTGTTTGGGAAAGTGGGTTGTATAGTGCTTAAAGGCTTGATCTCCTGAACAGCAATTCTCAAACTTCAGCATATGTCATGGTCACCTGGAGGGCTTGTTGGAATAGATTGCTCGCTCCCTCTCCAGAGTTCTGATTCCAAAGGTCTGGGGTGAGGCTTGAATATTAGCTTTTCTAACAAATTTTCAAGGGATGCTGATGCTTCTGGTCAGGGACACACTTTGAAAACAAATCCAGAGTCTGACATATTTAGGATTAACATCTTTATCACTTCTTAACTGCTTGAGCTGGAACAAGCGATTGATCCTCTGCGCCCTCAGTGTACTTCACCAAGGATCCTAATAGACTAGAATAATAGAATTTCCCTCACTGGGTTGGCATAAAGATCAAATAAGATAAAGTTTACACTAAGCACTGAATATGCACCCAGATTACAACAAATACTCAAAATCTGGATACAATCATGATTTGCTTTGACAAAGTTAAGGACAATAACTTAGAATTTTAAAAATACAATTTATTCTTATCTACACTTTTAAATTGTATGTCAGAAACTTGCCATAGGGTGTTCAGGATTGGATAACTATTGCTTATCTTCCCATTGTTAGAACATAGCCCCAAGCCAATTTATGGAAAAGCCCATTAATCATGGGTCTAGTTAATACCATATTCAGTTTCAGGCTACTTATAAAGGTGAAGAAAAGACATATATTAACAGAACTTATTATGCCACTCTCTTGATAGTTTACATTTTAACATGTAAAATCTACAGGAAACTGCCAAAAATCAAGTAAGGATACCATGCCTGAACTTAGAATCCATATGAAAAAGTCTAGTTTTCCATAAATGTATATTATTGCCCTGGAGCTCGTTCTCAAAGTATGTCCTTGACAAACACCATCAGCCTGACCTGGGAACTTGTTAAATATAAGGTCCTCAAGCCCTACTTGGATGAACAGAATCAAAGCTCTGGGGATGGGCCCAGGTGACCAACACTTGCCCACTAACTTTGACAACCACTGCCCCGAAAGACAAATGATAACAGGAGGAATGTGCTTCAGCCCAGCTCCCTGATTTTACAGGTGGGAACACTTACATCTGGAAGAAAAATGATTTGCATCAAGTCACAGGGTAGCTTGGTAGCAGAGCTGAGGTTAAGAGGCAGGCATCTCCCTCCTAGCCCTGCCTGCTCCCCCAGGCTGGGTGGGGGCCATCACAGACCTGAGTCACCCAGGCCCACCGATGAAACAAAGGCTCCCCCGGAAGCTTGGAAACTTCCCTTTGGAATGTGACTGCTTCAAGAGACAAGCATGCTTCCTTTGTTTTTAGTGATGTTGTGTTATCACCGTCAGAGCAGCTGAACAGAGAGCCTTACCAGAATCAAAGGCGCCAGGAAGGCAGACCTCCTCTGGAGGCTGTGAGGGCCAGCAGCACACAAGGCCAGGCTGCCAGGAGCACGGTGGGAGACGTGGCTCTGGGAACGGAAGCAGCCCATGGACGGCCTTCTCGGACTTCCTGGCTGCCTGTGGTCCAGAGCAGAGACACAGCTGACTTTTTAAATGTGCTGTGAAGGAGTCAGCTCCTCCAAGACACAGGTCAGCCCTGGGCTTGCTTGAGAAAAAACTTGATTGTATCAACACATCTCAATGACTCTCCTTCTATTCTTCCTTTGTCTGAGAGACCAGTGAAAGCTGAGGCTATGTCACTGCATTTCAGTGTCAGTGAGGGCAACAGATGCTTTTCCTGGTGGTCGCCTTTGGGTGTCAGGTAGCCCCCAACATCATGGGAGCAGGACCACATTGAATGGGAAGCAGGGCTTTGCTTTCTGCTCTTTCCCTCACTCTCCTCCCGGATCTCAACACACATACACACACCTGCAAGGACTCACTACAAGTACAGCAGAAAGGAGGTGGGGGAAGATTAAAAACGTGTGGTTGCTTATATATACATTTATGTACATTTTGGAATGTGTATATCTTTACATTTTACATATAGCATATATATATTATATGTATAACATGTGTGTATATACATATACATGCATGCATATATTGTATATCACACATGCGTGTATATACATATACATATATAGAGACATACCTTGGAGATACTGTAGGTAAGGTTCCAGACACCACAAAAAGTGAATATTGCACTAAAGTGAGTCACACACATTTTTTTGGTTTCCCAAGGCATTTAAAAATTATGTTTACACTCTACTATAGTCTATTAAGTGTGCAATAACATTATGTCTAAAAAAGCAATGTACATAGTTTAATTAAAAAATACTTTATTGCTAAAAAATGGTAACCATCACCTGAGCCTTTAGCAAGTCATAGTAGTAACATCAAAGATCACAGATCACAGATCACCATAACAAATATAATAAAAATGAAAAAGTCTGAAGTATTGCGAGAATTACCAAAATATAACACAGAGACACAAAATGAGCAAATGCTGTTGGAAAAATGATGTCAATAGATTTGGTCCACGGAGGGTTACCACAAACCTTCAATTTGTAAAAAACGCAATAAAGCGAAACGCAGGTAATGAGGTATGCCTGTATATGTCGTCACACATATAATCAGTTGTGGAGTCCAGGTGGAGACTCTTTTCCGTTTGACTCCAAAAACTGTCCCATCTTCATGTTCTTTAACAGAGTGAAGTTCTTAACCATACAGGATACAGATCTGGCCACTTATCTGCTGCAAGATTTCTGTCACATCACCTTCATTCTTGAGTCTCAGTGTCCTCATCTGTAAAGTGGGGTGGTTGTCTATCCATTGCGACTTTAACTTTGCCACGTATGCCAAGAGCTTACAACCATGTATGCACCGAGCACCGTATCCATTTAGTGATTTTTAGTGGTTTCCTCTCTAAGACCCTCAGATAATGAACTCAAGCGTGTGCCCTCAGCCTCCCAGTTGTGTCCAGAGGCCCCGAGAGCCTCAGAATGCGCTCTACCTGCTGACGGACAGGCCTTAGCTCACATCCTGGCAGTTGGGCTGTGTTCGGAGTGGCTCCCGTGAAGGGCAGCCTGTTGCCCTCTAACTAGGCCTCTGGGTGGAGTTTAAATATTGATGGGGAAGGTGGGCTCCTCGAATGTTCCCCTATGGCAGGAAGACCGGACGGCAGTGGAGGAGAGAAGTGAGACACAGGGAACAGAGGTCCGTCCCCACACCCCAGGGAGGAGGGAGCTGAACTGTATGTCACGACTGGATAGCGTGTCGCTTGCCCCTGCCTGGAGTTCCAACCTCATCTCTTAACTGAGACACATCCCAGCAGAGTCCTGTCAGGGTAGAGGGCCCAGGGGCCAGGCCCTACAGAGCCCCTTTATCACGCCCAACCACCCAGGGGCCCGCGACCACCCAGGGGAGGCAGGGGCTCCCGCACCTCTGCCCTCAGTAGCTCCTCATGACACTTGCCCATGAACCAGCCAAGTACTGTTTCCAGGAGGCCTCCGTCGGGGGGGGAGGAGGAAACAAGGCCATGCAAACATGGAGCAGCGTGCTGCCCCCGAGAGACGTCTGGCTCCTGCTTCAACCATTCCCAGAGGCCACTCTTGGCCAAACCTGAGTAACCTCTTGATTACTAAACTCAGTTGTCCTCTCTGCCCGTTTCTCCAGGTGGCAGCTCAGGGCACTGTTAACCATTCCCTCTTTCACCTCACCACCCCTTCTCCTCCTACCCCTCCCACCCTTCCAGCCAGCTTTGCCTAGAGGAGAGGCGCCACAGCTTAGATCACTTGGACACAAGACCCAGAGAACTTTCTATGGGACCTCATAGCCCAGCCAGGCAGGAGCTGCACGTGCCGGCTGAGTAGGAGAATCCTGGGCTTACATGGCGTTCCTGGCCCAGGCTCCTCGGTTGTATTGAGCACTTTCTATTGATCACTGACAGATGTTCGTGGAAGAAAATAGGGAAACATAGCACTGGTCAAGTCCAGGTAGTATGTACATAGCACAAACTGCAAGACTTTCTGTTACTAGGTTCTTGATGGGGTGGCAGGTACATAGAAAAGAATGCTCAAGCCTCAGTGGAGGGTGGGAATAAACATCTTTTGCTGTTGCTTCACCAGCACTGCATCGTCCAAAAAGATGGATGCCAGTGTTGGTCACAAGGCTCCTCTCTGAGGATGCACTTTGCCAGCCCTTGGAAGCCCTGCCACTGCTCTCACCCACATGCTCTTGGATATGGTTTTATGAGGCAGGCGGTGTTGTTTCCAAAAGCCACAGCTCAGCATGTTTTCCATAAATCACTTTAATAGAAGACACATGAAAAAGTCAAAACCTTCTTTAGCACGTGTGAAATGAAATTAAGAAACAGTTACAAAAATACCAAAGAATCTGTTGGGTGAATCCACCATCAAGGAGAAAAAGGGGATCTATTCCTGATTCCCAGGTGAGGTATCAGTTTCCTGCCAGGGCCGGAGTGAAGGCTGCCTTCCAGAAAGATTAGTTGTAAGAAGGAAGCAAAGAATGCCAAGAAAAATAATACAGCTTGGTTTAATTAACTTAGCTGAATGCATATTTTCCTTCTGTCACGGCAGCTAACTAAAGGTTTCTGGCCCGAGTCACTCAATCCCTCCACCCTTTACTCTTCTCCATTCAGTTCTGAACTCCTATAGTGCCCTTAGGAAAAGCCCCCATTAAATGAGTTGTCCTAGTATCTTGATGGTCTTGTCTGTTCTGGGCAACTTTCTGTCTTGATATTGGGTTTCTGAAATTCTGAAGAGGCCAGTCTGAGACTTTCTTATATACTATCAGTGGGGTTATAAACTGGTGCAAATTTTATGGAGGGAAATATCATCAAATCTGTTCAAATAAAATATACTCTAACCTTTGACCAAAAATTCCAGTTTTACGAATTTATTATACAGAAACATGTACACGGGTATGTTGCAAAAACCCAACTTTCCACTGAGAGGTGACTCAATCAATAAATTATGCTACAACAGAGAACTGGATTAATAATAACCGATATTCGTTGGAAAGACCAAGATGGTTCTATAGGGATTGACATGGAAAGATTCAACAGGATCTTAAGTGAAAAACTAAATTGGAATAAAATATGTATAGTAAACATTATCTGCATAAAACATAGGCTATGCATCGTATCACGATCTGAAAGACTATACCCCAATGTTGATGGTTCTGGGAGTGGGTGAAGGGCATGGTAGCTTTCCACCCTCCCCATATGTGATAATGGAGTACTTTTAACTCTTCCTGCTACCCAGACGGTTCACCAAGATGCTTCCATTCAGTTCCACTCAGCTGCTTCCACTGGACCTCGTAACCACTGGACCTCGTAACCAAGTCCAGAAAAACCCTGCTGTCTTTTTCACCTGCCTTATCACATCCCTTTTCTGATGAAATACACATGCTTGAATGGGGAGAAAGTAAAACTAAGGAAGAAGGTAAGCAATTTGGGTGAATAATTCACATTTTTATCTATAATGTTTTGATTATTTTTAGAAGACTTATTACCATAAAGATTAAACAATACAAAAAATGGAAAAAAGATGACAATAGCTATCTGCTTTACTCACCATACGAACAGATTCGCAAGGTACAGCCATCCCCAGTCTTGGTTCTTGGAGGCCTTTGGAGGAGGAAAGCAGCCTAAGATTCCACAAAGCTGCTCCGTTGTCATGTGGACCCAGATGCATTGAGAAGGTGCTTTCAAGGTGCCACAGACATTAAGGAAAGTCATGTCCAGCCTTGTGGAGCAACGATGCAAGGGCAGAAGATCTAAAAACAAGCTTTTCCACAGGGAGGGGCAGGAGGGGCCCACAGTAGCTGGGGCTCTTAGAAGCCAAGCAGCAAACCTGAGCTCCTCACAGGCCACCACTGAGCCCACTCACAGCAGGTTCAGGGGCAGGGCCACTGCCGGGGAGGCTCTCAGTGGTCAGGGTGCTAGGAGAGCACGGCTGGTGGAGAAAGTGTGTTTCAGGGGCTCCTCCAGGCAGCTCCCCCCTCCAGGACCTTCAGAATTCACCGCCACCTTCCTGCAATGACAGGCAGGCTCCAGCTCTCTCGGCCCTGCCTCTGCCATTGCACGTGTTCTCTATAGACATCACCCACCTGGTCTCAGGACGCCTGAGCTCACGTACAATCCTGGTGCTAAAACCTCAGGGCTCCCATTCCCCCTCTGGGCTCTGTGTGTGGGCACAGACACACCTCAGGGGTGAGGATTATTTCAAATTCTCTCCCTAATCCCTTCTTTTCCCTGTGAATTTCTGAACACTCCTTTCCTGACAGCCTTCTTCAGGCCTATCACCCGATATCCTCCTTGGTACCTGCTTTTCCTATGTGGCCTGAGGTTTTGGTTCCTTAATCACCTTGGTTTTCAGTTCACTGCCATATTGATTACCTCAGTGTTTCTCTTCAGTTTTCTACTTTCTCTTTAGTTTCCTACTTTCTTTTCAGTTTCCTTGGACAGAAGGCTTTCATTCTGATATTTTAGGCCAATTTTTGTATTTCTACACTAGCTTTAAATCCTAATCCTAACTTTTAACACTAACTTTCACCCAAACCTTGCCTCTCTGCCTTTCTTCTGGTTTCCTGCAATGAGATACCACTTAGCCCTGCAAAGATGGCTTTTCCGGTGTTAGAATGAAAGAAGTCCCAGATATAGTGTTAATTTAAAAACAGAGTTGGAGGACGGTATGTTAAGAAGGATCCCATTTTCTCAGTCTCCCTGTAAGCCTCACACCTGGGTGCACAGTGCTGGGTAGCACCCCCATGACACCTTCGTGTGTCTGGATAGGTGACTTGCTGTCACACGGGGCCGGGGGTGACCTCAGAGCTGGCCTGAGCAATGGTTCGTTGTCCAGATGCAGTCAAGCAGTGGCCAGCCAGGACCCTCTCCTCCCCGGGGCAGGTTAAGTACAGGTGGAGCAGTCCTTGGGGAAGGGGTCTTTACCCACATTTCCCGTGGTTACTGTAACAAATTACCACAAACTCAGTAGCTTCAAACAACCAAAATTCATTCTCTCATAGTTCTGGATGCCAGGAATCTGAAATCAAGATGTCAGCAGGGCCATCCATATTCCCTGCAAAGCCTCCCTGGGAGAATTCTTCCTTGCTTCTTCTAGCTTCTGGTGGCTGCCTTAGCATTCCTGAGCTATGGCCACATCACTCCAATCTGCTACCATCTTCATGGGACCTTCGTTTCTGTGTAGGTCTGTGTCAAATTCCCTCTCTTATAAAGGGTCCACTCAGATAACCCAGGATATGCCCCTCCTCACAAGATCACTAACTTAATCACATCTTTTTCCATATAGGGTGATATTCACAGGTCCTGGGGTTTAGGGTGTGGACATATCTTTCGGGGCCACCATTCACCCCACTACACACACCCACGCTATTCATGGAGCTGGAACAAATGCCAGATGTTAGATATCGAAAGGGTGTCAAAAGCACAGCCCACACAAATAATTCCCCCCAAATAAACAAGTCAGCAGTGAGTCATACCCAGGCAAAGTGTGTTTCTCTTTGCCAAGTGCTGAGTTGTGTTGACTCAAATCGCCCACACCACCCCGACCCTTGTGTGTGTCTGCTAGGCCAATTCAAAACTCTGTGTGCCAGGTCTGGCCCCGGGGATTCCTTGGGCCAAAGGGCAGCAGCCATATCTGGGGGAGTGCGTGGGTGTGAGGGCATCGCGGTGTGATGCAGAGACACGGGGCTCAAGTCCTGGTTCCTCCACTTACTAGCCCTCTGTCCTGGGACAAGACATGTAGCTTTTTTAAAGAAGGACAAAAATAATCTCTATGTTTTACGATTTTGCAAGAATTAAATGATAAAATGTAAGTATATTAAAGCTAAACTCTTCACACGTTCAGGGGATTGAGCAGCCGGGCACCAGGAGAGGAGGGTGGTGGGCAGGCTGGTCATCCTGGCATCTGCTGTAAGTGGAACAATCTGAGGCAAGTCCTCACTCTCCACTCTGTTTCCCAGTGGGTTCAGGAAGCCCCAGAGACTCAGTGGGCACTTCCTACCTTCCTCCATCCAGCCTGAGAAAGTGGCAATGATCATAAGTCAATGCATTTACGTAGGGAGAGAAACTCTCTTCCGACGGAAGACAGTCACCCCATGATGCAAGATAATTTCCTCCTCCTGTTTCCTGGGTCTCAAATACGTAAAGATATTTAGACGCACAATAGGCAAAACAGGGCGTTGTTGAGGACTATCACTCCCTTTCTGCACCAAGATCTGAAGGGTGGATGCACCCAGCAGGAATGGCCCCCTCTGGGCTGGGATTGAGAAATTAAAGGTATACAGTCCCTCCGGTGCTTTCCCCGTCCCCCAGCCCTCTCCTCTTGTGAGGCATGACTATCATATTTGCTACCATCACCATCACCACCTGATGGTAACAGGCGGGGACGCAGCCCAGGAGGTGGTCCTGCTTCCCCCTGACTGAGCCCTCTGGGGCCTCCATCCTGACCACCCCTCCCCACCCCACGGCAGTCTGCCGATGCTCCCATGCCCACCCACCCAGCCCCACACGGGCTACCTGCCACAGCTAAAATGAAGAGAATGCAAACTGTGAGCTGCTGTCAATAGGCAAAGCCTTCAGAGATTTTTACTAAATCCAGCCAGGATCTGTGGCTTATTTATAAACTCATATGGCTTTTTGACTTCTCTGACTTTTGCCAGATTGCTGACATGGTCTTAAATTATCCAGTTTTTTTTTTTTTTTTTTCCTTCTTCTCTGTTTCTTGGGAAGATAAAGCCTCAAGCATGTGGCCCCTGTCTTTTTCCTTCTTCTCTGTTTCTTGGGAAGATAAAGCCTCAAGCATGTGGCCCCTGTCTTTTTCCTTCTTCTCTGTTTCTTGGGAAGATAAAGCCTCAAGCATGTGGCCCCTGTCTGTTCATAACAATGATGGTTTTCTGGGCGGCTGTCCTCCACCCAGACCACCATTCACTGCAGTTACCATTTTAACCCAGACTTCAGAAGCCTCAGAGGTATTTAGCCCTTAGGAACACAGAAAACAAAGGATTAAGGGGGAGAAGCTACAACGCAAGGGTTTTTGTTTTTTGTTTTTTTTCATTTCATCTATGTAGCCATATAGCAAGAAATTCTGTTGTTAAAAATAAAAATTTGTAATTCAGAAATCCTCAGGCAGCATACATGCTTCTACTGGGTGATCTCTAATGGTCCAAGCAAATTCAGAAAACTTCCAACGGCTTCAAGGACTGACATGATGGCAGGCTTCAAGGACTGACATGATGGCAAGCGTCAAAGACTATTTCATCCAAAGCCACGAGTTATTTTATAGCAGAGAAATGCAATATAGCTTTGGAGACAGTTGGCTTTGTCCTGCTGAAAGAGTCCCAAAAGATTTTGCCTGTGGGCTGTCGTTTGAACTCTTCTCTAGTCCTAACCCTGTCCCATCTGGGAAAGGTGCTGTACTAACACTCCCCAAATTCAGCAAGGTTCAGACTGGGGCTGATTAACACATTGTAACTTTCAAATTAAAGACAGGAACTCTCCATCCTCATCCCAATTCTGCACAATTACTCCATAGATTGCTCACCAGGGAACATCAAAACGGAAAAAAGCAAGCACCAACCTCCCACATCACAGCTGGGATTGTCACTTCCTAAAAGAAAACTCTCACTTGCCTTACCTAAGCCTGTAAAGTCCCCCATGAGTTCACTCAGGATGTTAAAAGCATTGGCCAGTGTTCACCTCTGTGTTGGGTTATCAACATGCCCCCACTTGCACTCACTGTGAGTCTACAGTGGTTTGAAATATGTCCACAAATTCTTGGGCACTCCCTTCAAACAGCAAACCCCTCCCCTGAGTGTGTGGACTCAGTGACTGCCTCCTGGCAAGTAGAGAGATGGCAGAAGTGCTGGGGTGCAATTTCAGAGAACAAGTGTATTCGTTTTTTATTGCCGCATAACAAATTACCATGAACTTGTCTTAATGCACATTTATTATCTCACAGTTCTAGAGATCAGAAGTCCCGGTACAGTGTGACGGAGTCTTCTGCTCAGGGGCTCACAAGGCTGCAATCAGGTGTGGCCAGGACTGAGATCTCATCTGAGGCTCGGGGTCCTCTTCTAAGCTCATGCATGCAAGTTGTTGACAGAATTCAGTTCCTTGTGGTTGTAGGGACTGAGGTCCCCATAATCTTGCTGACTGTTGTCTGGGGACCACTCTCAGCTCCTAGAGGCTGCTCTTGGGGTCTTGACACATGGGTACCTCCACAATAAGGCAATTCACTCATTCAAATCCCTGGTTGAACATCTCATGAGATCAGGCCTACCCAGGATAATCTCCCTTCTGATTAACTCAGTCAACTTGTTAGGGATCTTAATCACAATATTCCTGCTGCCATATAATCATCATGGGAGTGAGATCCCATCATATTTATAAGTCCTGCTTCCATTCAAAAGGAGGGTATTACACATGTGCGCCAGGGGGCAGAATCTAGGGGGCCATTACAGAATTCTGCCTGACTCGCTGAGTGATAAAAAGCCCTATGGATTCCTGCTTGTCTTTCTTCCTCTCTCTCTGGGATCTCCCACTTTGGAGAAAGTCCACTGCCATACAGTGACTGGCCAAAAGGCCAAGCAGCCTTTTAGAAAAGTCACCAGGTAGAAATGAGTTTCTTCTGTTAGCAGTCAGCAAGGAACCAAGCCCCGCATCCCATACACATGGTTGGGGGATGGGGGGTGGGGACGATCTTAGAAGCAGATCCACCAGTCCAGCCTTCAGATGACAGCAGCCCTGACCAATGTCTTAACTCCAATCCTTCGGCAGATCCCAAGCCAAAACCACCCAACTGAGCTGCTCCCAGATTCCTGACCCTCAAAACGTGTGTAACACACATACAAGACTAGTTTGCTGTTTGGAGATCCTCTATTTTAAGGTGACTTATTACACAGCTATAAATAACTAATACACAGCCTTTATTCACTAAAAGAGCAATTAAAAACAGTGGGAAAATGTTGCATTGAAAAATGAGAAAAAAAAAATATCCCAGCCAAACTGCTTTCTATTCTCAAAGACAGAGCTCTCATCCGGGCCTTTGTCACTCCAGCCAGAGGCTCGCAATTACACTGTGATCACCACTGGATGCCTCCCCTCTTCTGCAGGGGGGTGAAAAGCCACATTGCCAAACCGCAGGTTCCATTTCCCAGGGTTCTGCTGTTTCCAAGGTTCTCCCCAGCATTCTCCTTAGTTTGGATTAATATTTTGTTTCACTCTGAGTACCAGGCTCACCAACCCACGTGCCCTTCCTCTGGACTCCTTGCTTTCCTCTCGGTGGCCTTTTCCCTGCGTGTGGATTCCAGCCTCGGCAGTGAGCTGAGGCTGTGTGAAAGCAGAGCTCCTCCGAAGAGGGTGCATCTGGGGCTACCCAGCCCCTGGCTTAAAGCCATGGCTTGATTTAAGCCATTTCACGGTGGAAAGCCAGGCTCTTAAATCTAGGTTGTCTTCCTCTCAAGCTGTGAACTTAGATGACAAATCACAGCATATCTTCTTCCTGACTGCCCAGCTGCCCTCATGAGCTGCACCACTCTGGGCCATGATGCAGAATCCAAGGGTCCATGGGAGGCACGCCCAGCCTGAATCTCATGCTCTGATGAATGAATAGGGCAGGGTGGGCTGCAGTTCCTCCCCCTCTTTGTCACCCATGGGAATCCGCTGTCCGCCCAGTCTGGAGAGAGGTGGGGAAGAGGGTCCTGAGTGCCCCGTCCTCCATGGTAAACAGGGAGAGAATAAGCCATCTGCCTGGGCCGCAGCAGATCGAGCTAAGTTCCAGTTCCAGGTGAAACAAAGCCAGGGCCACGACTTGTATAATTTCAGGTCAGTTCACCTTGAGCTCAAGGAACAGTCAATCTCCAGAAGGCTCGGCTTGACACAGTGCAGACCCCTCACCCCTCACTGCTGGCAGTGAGTAATTGGCACTAAACATGGGATGTGTCTGGATTTAATCTAACCTGAACTCAATTACTTGACGCGCCTGATGGAAAATTGCCCGGCCTCCAGTGTTTAAGTGAAGAGACGGCTCTAAAATCTTCTGGTCCCTGCAGCCCAGGTTCTGTTCTTCCTGCCCTCATAGGCAGGCAGAGGGATGCACACGCTCTGGGCCCTGCCGCCAGTTCCCTGGGTACTCCCCCGACCACCACCTCATCTGATCCCCAGGACAGAGTGGGGTGCTGGGAGGGATGTGTGTTGATGCTGCATCCCTGTCACTCAGGTGAGAAGATGGAGGACCTGAGTTAGAGTCACAAGCCCAAGGAGCTAGGCAGTAGTAGCTAAGAGGAGAGAGGAACCCTGGTTGTCCCTTCCTACATCACTGCAATGGAGCATGGCTCAGCTTCTGGCACCCAGAGAGAGGATGCCTCTAGCCAGGGGAGGCCCACTGGGAGATACCTGAGCCCTGGCTCTGAGTCTCCGCACGGCACCCCACTTTCTGCATTTGATTTTCTGAGGCCAGCCTGCATCTCTCAGCTGGAATCACAGTGGCCCTTAGAACTCTCCTCCCACTGCACACAGACACCTAGGCAGGATTCGAGAGGCCCAAATCCCAAACCCACTGGCCTCTTTCCTCTCCTCCAGGCTCTGCACTGCATCAGGCCCACTTCTAGCCCAGGCCTTGGAGGTTTCTCCACTCTGTCCAGCCCATGCCTTCGAGAAGGTGTGTCTGCTCTATCCAGCCTGCCTCTGAACTTGGCAGCTCTTGCCGTGGAGACCTCTCCCTGGGCACATCCGGGCGCCGTTGGATGTGCTGGCTTCCGAGTCGGCCACCTCTTCCTCTCGAGCACCGCTCTGTGTCCCATAGGATGTGGAGGGTGAGCAGAGTTCTCCTCCTCAGGCTCCGAGAGGCACCCGTGTCCACTGTGCTGCGGCCACGGGCCTCACCTGCATCTCGGCCTGCTCCCCGCTGGGCCTGGGGCAAGTGGGAGAGTCCTGGGGAGAACTCTCAGGCAGGAGATGAGGAACTTCCAACTAGAACCTGCTTCTGTTTGCTTCTGGGTCAAGTAGGCACACCCAGGGAGCAATCAGGCTGCTACCTTGGAATCCTGCCCTGAATTCCAACCAACGTCATGCCTGTCCCGCACAGGGCTGCCCTCAGGACCCCTGCCCTGAGTTGGAGAGAATTAAAATGACATGCAGGGGCTTCCCTGGTGGCGCAGTGGTTGAGAGTCTGCCTGCTAACGCAGGGGACACGGGTTCGGGCACTGGTCTGGGAAGATCCCACATGTCGCGGGGCGGCTGGGCCCGTGAGCCACAATTACTGAGCCTGCGCGTCTGGAGCTTGTGCTCCGCAGCAGGAGAGGCCGCGATAGTGAGAGGCCCGCGCACCGCGATGAAGAGTGGCCCCCACTTGCCGCAACTGGAGGAAGCCCTAGCACGGAAACGAAGACCCAACACAGCCAAAAATAAATAAATAAATAAATAAAAATTAAAAAAAAAAAAAATGACATGCAGGGGCTTCCCTGGTGGCGCAGTGGTTGAGAATCTGCCTGCCAATGCAGGGGACACGGGTTTGAGCCCTGGTCTGGGAAGATCCCACATGCTGCGGAGCAGCTGGGCCTGTGAGCCACAACTACTGAGCCTGCGCGTCTGGAGCCTGTGCTCCGCAACAAGAGAGGCCGCGATAGTGAGAGGCCCGCACACCGCAATGAAGAGTGGCCCCCGCCTGCCACAACTAGAGAAAGCCCTCGCACAGAAACGAAGACCCAACACAGCCAAAAATAAAAATATAAAAAAAAAATTTTTAAAAAAAGACCTAAAGAAGAAATACATGGCAAATATCTTTCAAAAAAAAAAAATGACATGCAATTGGAGGGCAATAAAACTCTCTGTCTCATTTATTTTTCTCTTAAAGCTTTGACTCATAGGCTAAGATGCTGTCAGTGGGAGAAAGAAAAAGTATATATTTTAGACATAATTTTGAATAAAATTTCAAAGCAATTGGTAACCATTAAAAGGCCATACCACAATTGGTTAATGTAATTTGGGCCAAAGTTCAATTCACTGGGTTTGAAACCTGTTTCCATCATTAATTACCTGTGTAATCTGGGGTAATTTGCTTAACTTCTCTCGGCCTCAGTTTCCTCATCTGCAAAATGCAGACTGTGTCAGCACTTGCCCGGTTGGGATGCCGTGAGGATCGAGTGAACATATGGAAATGGCTTAGAACAGAGCCTGGTCCCCTCTGCGTCTCAGTGCATGTAAATAAACTAGGATCAGTGTTAGATGGGAGCCGAGGAAGGATGTGGAGTCAGAGACCAAGGGCAAGTTTCGAGATGATGGGCCAGAAGATGGTGCCCAGAGTCAGGACCCTGCTTTGGGAAAAGGAAGGAGAAAAGGCTGGCCCAGCACCTGTGCTCCAGAGACGACTGGGAGGAAGCGCTGGGCCTGCAGAGCATGGAGCCAAAGACGTTTCATGGGTCCAGCCTGAAGGCCGGCAGCTGCTCAGACCATCCTGTCATCGTGATGATGTCAGAGGAGGAAAGAGAACACAGGCCTAAGCCCTAGCAGGAAGCCGCTAGCCCAGGATCGAGGGAGAGGACTAGTTGACGGGGAAGCCGAGGTGTTCTCGGGCCGCAGGGTCCAGTTACAAACGCTGCAGGGGGCCTGATGATTTAGGCCAGGGGTGGGACGCATGGAGCGTTCTCTGCAGAAACGGCACAATTTAGCAGTATTTTTTCTAGGGGAAATGATAGCTTCGCATTTGGAATTGAGTGTCCCTGCTTAGGTGCGCAGGTGGCATCTCTGTTCTGAGTTTTCTCTTCCTGGGACAGAGTTGCCTAATGTTGACTCAGGAGCTGGGCTCACTGCTACCGACCTCTTTATACCCCACGGCTCCTTTTAAATGGGCAGATTCATGGGTCCCTCTCCAGAAATCCCAGCCAGCAGCTCTGGAGGAGTAAGTGCAGCATCTGTGACTGTAACAGCACCCGAGTGACCAATGTGCAGGACATGGGTCTCCATGAGCAACACAGACTAGGCCCTCGGATAGTAGTGAAAACTGGTAAGAAAGCCATGAACAGAAAAAGCAGGACTCAAAGGCCAAGCAGCACAAACCTCTTCTCTCTCAGACCCCAAATGAAAACTGTTCAAGGCAAGGGGACCATGCTTTCTCTTTATTTAGAACTTTCTAGAACAGTGCTGTTCAAAGGGACTGCCGTGATGAAATGTTCTAAATCTGCAGTGCCCAACATGGAAGTCACTAGCCATATGTGGCTCTGGAACGTTTGAAATTGGTCTAGTGTGACTGAATTTTTAATTTTATGCTGTTAACTAATTCAAATTTAAATATTTGTAGCCACATGTGGCTAGTGGCTGCCATATTGGATGGTGGAATTCTGGAGGAATGTGGACTACAATCTCTATTGGACATGGGGTCAGTGTGACTCAGGTCCACATCCATATGCAGACATCTAACAAAGATAATCACATCCAAAGAGCCCACAAGTGAAACAGCTCTGCCTGGAAATTGGTCTAGTGAAAGGAGAGAGCCATCCAGGGCATCTATGTCACTGCCTTGCACAGGGACAGCTTATCTCTCAAAAAATAATAAGGGAAAAAAACCTGCTTCTCCTTGTAGCCTCCTGGCATTCCTCTATGTCACTGAACTACAACGAGACAGCTGTGCTTTGCCGTCATCCCACAGAGTCAGGTCAGTAACAAAGCAAGCTGCAGATCGGGTGTTGGAAGGTCACAGAGGGTGTGACTAAAGCAAAACTGACACCAGGGAAGCAGTCAGTGAACTGGTGGCAGAAGTAAGAGCTGAATGACCTAGCTGAATGACCTAGCTGAATGACCTAGCAGGTGGTATCTTCTTCACCCACAGCCACTTTGGGCCCCAGGTGAGTGTGATTCTTGTTCCAAAGAGTTTGTTTGTTTCCAAAGAGTTTTAAAGGCACCACTAGGCACCTGACACTGTAAGACAATTTGAGGCAGGAATGAGCATCTCTAAATTAAGTGACTTGGACTGGATTGGATACCCCATGGGCGAGTGTTTGCAGACCTGACAAGGGCCACACCCAAGTGAAGAATGATTCTTTTAACTCCTCCATGGGTTGGTAAGTGTGAAAAGTAACTCACATCTGAGTCTTGGACTGTGGCAGCAATGTCACTTTTTGGCATTATCTCTGGGATTTAGAGGTGAAATCTTTGAAGGCATTTGTGAAAACCAAATGTCTGACACCTTTGCAGGACCTATGAAGCCAGGGACGGAGGTTTCTGGCATGTTTCCCTGTTGTAGCAGTGCCAAGCCTGGGATATGCTGGTGAAGGCATCTGGACGTCACAATGGGTCTGCGAGGCACAAGGGGCCAGCTGAGCACTGGGATCTGAGCATCAAGGCGCTGGGGCTCTGGGAACAGTTCTCCCAAATCCACATTGAAGAGGTCCAGGGAGAACGTTCCATCACCCAGGCCTATTGCCCTGCACCTCCTCCTCTGAGGTCTCCGGCCTCAGTTTGGTGGGGAAGACTTGGGTCGATGGGAAATGCACACAAGTGAAGCCATCTGCCACCAGGAACAAATGACCACTGGCTGGTCCTTCTCTCCGATGAGCGGTTGATCCAAAGTAATCTGTGATTTTGGCAACATGTGCTCCATGAGTCCTCATAATATCCTGTGAGCGGGGTGGGTCTGAGGCTCAAAAGCTATCTGTTGAGACAGGCTGGCCCGCAGAGTGAGCGCCCACTGAGCCCCGAGCTCTGTGCAGGGGTGCAGCCCTTCTCCCCTCTCCAGAGGCATGGGCACAGCCTGGGAAGTTATATGACTTTCCTCCAAAGGACAGAATGTAGCACAGCAAAGACTCTAACGGGGGAATCTGCTGACAAACCTGTTTCCTCTCTCATCTGTGCCCTCTTTGCTGGTTGATGTTGAGGGGTAGGCAGGCTTCTCCCACCCTGACGCTTCCTCTTGGGGGAAGGAGAGGAAATGTCATTTGCTGACACTGTTTGTATCATTACAGTCACACTTGGTACCTCCCACGTCTCACATCTGCTCTGGCACACACCTTGCTAAGATGGGAATGGTTATGAAAGAGTACCACAAGGGACCCTTGTGGTGAGGAAACTGCTTGGTACTTTGTGATGGTGGTCACATGATCCACATGTGAAAAACTGCGTAGAACTAAACACAAAGAGATACACACACAAATGAGTGCATGTGAAGCTGGTGAAACCTGAGTGAGGTCGCTGGTTGGATCAATGTCCATTTTCTCGTTGTGACATTGTACTACAGTTATGTAAGATGTCACCAGTGGGGGAAACCGGGGGATCTCTCAGTATTGTTTCCCACAACTGCATGTGAACCTAACAATTATCTTAAAGTAAAAATTAACAATATATATTGAAAAAAATCTCATGGTGTGGAGTGTGTTTAATTTAAGCTACTTTGAGAAACAGGCAGCTGAAGTCCAGGATGGGATCCTCCTTCCTTTCTCTGTCCCTTCTAGGTCTCAGGATTCTCACTTACCTGCCTGTCTCTCTCTCCAGCACCAGGAACGAGGGAGGCTACTGAGGACAGTGACCACCTGTGGCCTCAAGGTGAGTTCTGGGATCAGCATTTCCACAAGCGCGGTGAGGGGGTGAGGGTGAGTCTGCGGGGGAGCTCTCCAGAGGCCTAGGGGTGTGCACTGGGCACCCTCTCACAGAGGGGCAGGTGGCCCCCCTCTGCCTCTCTGGCTCAATGAGTGCTCAGTAAGTACCAGTTCTTCCTCTTCTACCTCTCCTTCCCCTTTCTCTCTGCCTTCTTCTCCTCTTTCTTCTTTCCTCTTTTTCTCCTTCTTCCTCTCCTCCTCCCCCTCCTTCTTCTTCTTCCTCCCCTTCTTCTTCTATCCTTCTATTCCTCCTCCTTCTTAGTGAGAGTCTAAATAATAAACACACATCCTCTTACAATTAAGACTTTTTTATTGGCCATAGGAAAGCCACAGTGTATGAGCCAAGAAGTAGTGGGCATAGGATATGGGATCATTTTTTATATTAACCTATCCCTTTGAGCCACCTAATGCCCAAGATGTTCTTAGGCCAGGCTTCAGGTTTTACACCCTTCCTAAAGTGTGGGTACCAGAAATAAAGCATCTAGGTGTGTCTATCCAGAGCAGAAAAGACAACACCATCACCCACCTGTCCAGGACCTACACTAGGTTTCCTGTAGAGTAGCCCCAAATAGCATGCGTTGGGGGGGCCACAAGATCACTGGTTGACTAATACTGAGCATTTTGAAAAACTATGCAATAATATGAATTATCCCAAAATACCGAGCAGGGATCACGGCTACAGAGGTCAAGTTGTGCTAGCAAACCACCTACATGACAAGGGGACGGTCAAAAGCAGTTCCTATGGCATATATCTGCCTGATTTGCACTCTTACCTCAAATCTTGCTTGATTTATCTGGAGATCTCGAAGCCTTTTAAGTTCCCCATTTGACGAGCGCCTGGAGGCCCAGGCGGGCGACCACACAGCTTGGCAGGTGTTAGGAATCTGGGCTGAGACACGTTAGTTAGAGTGTCCGAGTGGACTCCCCAGAGCCAGGGTCTGGAAGAGAAGCAGGCAAACTGCCTTTGAGACTCCATCCTCCTCTGCCCAGTCCTTGATGAGCAGCCCGTCATCGCCCACTGTGACCACACCGTGGTTGCCTTCTCCATGTGAAGGTCATGTCATTGACCACCCGTAGGACAGCAGGGCCCAGAACTATTTTGCTGGTAAGTGGGTGCAGTTTTCTGAGTCAGCATCAGCACTGGAACAATATTTTGCAATATTTCTGGGATAAGGATGTAGCCTTGACCGCATTTGCCATGTGTTTTAAGTCCTGGTACTTATTAACTCCAAGTCTGAGTGTTACCTCTCTATGGTAGGAGAGGCTTCCCGCAGCCTGTGGAATAACTGTAAATCTCCTGAGAAGCACCACGATTTTGTCTGGTGGAGGTGAGACCTCATGATAGTTTAACTCTTCAGAGAGTAGTCTTTCTAAGGAATATGGGGAATATGAAGAGAAGGAGGGAAGCGAAGCAGGTAGCAACTTGATCTTGACCGATGTAAAGCTCAGTTTCCTTGTTTATAATTTGGGGATAATAACACAGATGCGATACAAAGGATTCTAAAGGTTGAAATAGCTGACCTCTCTATGCAGCACCCAGCATGTGGTGGATAACCCTAGCCCTGCCCCCTAAAGTTGTCCTCTATTCTGAGCTCACCAGCCCAGCAGACCCCAGGTCTAGCAGTGGGGATAAGAACAGTGAGATACACTTAAGGGGCGAGAACAGTGAAGAGGCAACAGGTGTCAGGATGGAGCACTCACTAGCAATGGGTCTGAGGGTGGTAAGGGTCAGACCTGCAGCTGGGATGACGGGGCCCGGTCCTTCTTTGACAGCAGGTGTTGGACATGACAAGGCAGAGTCAAAGCCAATTGAAATCAGACCAAACATAGACCAGCACCAAACCTGGACCCTGGAAGAAGAGTTGCTCCTATCCTGGCCCTGTGACATTTGCACACATAAGGCCCCTTCTCAACGCAGGGACTCAGGGGTCTCAAGACTCTGCCCACTAACAAGGATGAGTAAGGCCTCCACAGGAATAATAACACTGGGCTAAGCCTCCTGAAGCCACAGTTACAGTTTTGAATTAATTTTGTTCTTTTCTTTCTTTCTTCCTCCCTTCCTTCCTTCCTTTCTTTCTCTTTAAATCAGTTTAAATCTGTGTAGGGGTAACCATCATGGAAGTCAAATAAATCATCACTGGATAATACTTCTCATTAAATCCTTTCTACTTAGTTCTGTGTTTTTATGTCTCTTTATAACATTGTTTAGAAAAATGAGACTGAGGCCGTTAGGCTGTCAAATTCAATTTGGTTCAGTTTGTAATGTGCTCATAAGTCTTTTGAACTTCAGTATTTTCTAATTTCAATCAGAACTTGCCACAAAACAAATGAAGTCTGGGCATTTGTGTCTGATGTGATGAAAATGATGTGATTGGCATATAATCCTATTTAGTGTCCTTTCTTTCCTCTTTAATCAATGCTCACTCTCAGATGAACCCCAGCCAGGTATGATTGTGAAGTATTTTAGGCACTTATGATTTTAGATGTGTTGTGTTTATGCTGAAAATGTCCTAATCATTTAGACTTACTTCCCCTTCTGGTGCATGTTCTGTATTATCACTCATAAATAAATTAGAGTAGACATGGAAATAGAACTAGGCACTGTACGAAACACTTCTAGGTATTAAACCCTTTGAATTTTCACAACAATGAAGTAGGTACTTTTATTTTTCCAATTTTACAGATGATAAAACAGACAATGAAGTTAAGTAACTTGTCCAAGTTCACAAGTTGTAAATGACTGAAACAAACCCCAAGGCCAGAGTCAAGTTCCAGATCCTGAACACTTAAACCATTACAGATTAGGGAAAATTTTAGCTGCTATTTCTTCAAATAATTTTTCTGGGCCTTTCTCTCTCTTCTCCTTCTGGGACCCCTATAATGCAAATGTTGATGTTGTCCCAAAGGTTTCTCAAACTATCTCCACTTTTAAAAAGTCTTCTTTCATTTTGCTGCTGTCTGGGTGAGTTCCATTGTTTTGTCTTGCAGCTCACTGATTAATTCTTCTACCTCATCCAGTCTGCTTTTGAACCCCTCTAGTGATTTTACAGTTCAGTTATAACTTATTTGGTACTTTAAAAAATATTTTCTGTCTCTTTGCTGACGTTCTCACTGTGTTTATTCATTCTTCTCCTGAGTTCAGTGAGTATCTTTATGACCATCTCCTTGAACTCTTTGTCAGGTAGATTCTTATCTCTGTTTTGTTTGGCTCTTTTTTTTTTTTTTTTTGAAGTTTTGTTATATCTATTGGAACATAATTCTCTTTCTCCTCATTTTGCTGAATTCTCTGTATTTTTTTTCTTATGTATTAGGTAAATCAGCGATCTCTTCCATCTTGAAGGTGTGACCATATTTAGGACATGTCCTGTGCAGCTCAAGGCACCATCCCACATGGCCACCAGAGCCAGGCACTCAAGGGATGACCCCTATGTGGGCTGTGTGGACTCCCCTGTTGTGACAGGGCTGTGGCTGTTACTGTAGCATACGAGCGAGTGGGGCTGGTCCCTGGACTGGCTTCAGGGCCCACCCACAACTGCTGTTCATGCTTGTGGGCAAGGCTATCGCTCAGCCAGTTGTGAGGCCCAACCAAGGTGCAGAGATGGGCAGGGCTCTCAGCAGTGCATACCCTCTGACACTAATAGGTTAGAAGGGAATTTCAAAAATGGCACCTGCCAACACTGGCATTAGCAAGGGAATAGCGCCAACCAGTCTCAGTCACCAGGGAGCATCCCAAGTGGTTCCTGCCTCCATGACAGATGCTTCAAGATTAGTAAGTGGGTCCCCTTCACCTATGGTCCATGTCCTTTTTTTTAAACATCTTTATTGGATTATAATTGCTTTACAATGGTGTGTTAGTTTCTGCTTTATAACAAAGTCAATCAGCTATATGTGTACATATATCCCCATATCTCCTCCCTCTTGTGTCTCCCTCCCACCCTCCCTATCCCACCCCTCTAGGTGGACACAAAGTATTGAGCTGATCTCCTTGTGCTATGCGGCTGCTTCCCACTAGCTATCTATTTTACATTTGATAGTGTATATATGTCCATGCTATTCTCTCACTTCGTCCCAGCTTACACTTCCCCCTCCCCATGTCCTCAAGTCCATTCTCTACGTCTGCGTCTTTATTCCTGTCCAGCCCCTAGGTTCTTCAGAACCTTTTTTTTTTTTTTACATTCCATGTATCTGTGTTAGCATACGGTATTTGTTTTTCTCTTTCTGACTTACTTCACTCTGTATGACAGTCTCTAGGTCCATCCACCTCACTACAAATAATTCAATTCCGTTTCTTTATATGGCTGAGTAATATTCCATTGCATACATGGGTCACATCTGCTTTATCCATTCATCTGTCGATGGACACCTAGGTTGCTTCCATGTCCTGGCTACTGAA
The DNA here is from genome assembly GCF_965194825.1 of Balaenoptera physalus. Classification (NCBI taxonomy): domain Eukaryota; kingdom Metazoa; phylum Chordata; class Mammalia; order Artiodactyla; family Balaenopteridae; genus Balaenoptera; species Balaenoptera physalus. Next base: position 68,993,806 of record NC_138893.1, on the reverse strand, counting down.
AATAGAGCTGCAATGAACATTGTGGTAAATGACTCTTTGAATTATGGTTTCTCAGGGTATATGCTCAGTAGTGGGATTGCTGGGTCATGTGGTAGTTGTATTTTTAGTTTTTTAAGGAAACTCCATACTGTTCTCCATAGTGGCTGTATCAATTTACATTCCCACCAACAGTGCAAGAGGGTTCCCTTTTCTCCACACCATCTCCAGCTTTCATTGTTTGTACATTTTTTTGATGATGGCCATTCTGACAGGTGTGAGGTGATACCTCACTGTAGTTTCGATTTGCATTTCTCTAATGATTAGTGATGTTGAGCATCCTTTCATGTGTTTCTTGGCAATCTGTATATCTTCTTTGGAGAAATGTTTATTTAGGTCTTCTGCCCATTTTTGATTTCAGTTTTTTGTTTTTTTAATATTGAGCTGCATGAGCTGCTTGTATATTTTGGAGATAAGTCCTTTGTCAGCTGCTTCATTTGCAAATATTTTCTCCCATTCTGAGGGTTGACTTTTCGTCTTGTTTATGGTTTCCTTTGCTGTGCAAAAGCTCTTACGTTTCATTAGGTCCCATTTGTTTATTTTTGTTTATATTTCCATTTCTCTAGGTGGGTCAAAAAGGATCTTGCTGTGATTTATGTCACAGAGTGTTCTGCCTAAGTTTTCCTCTAAGAGTTTTATAGTGTCTGGCCTTACATTTAGGTCTTTAATCCATTTTGAGTTTACTCTTGTGTATGGTGTTAGGGAGTGTTCTAATTTCATTCTTTTACATGTAGCTGTCCAGTTTTCCCAGCACCACGTATTGAAGAGGCTGTCTTTTCTCCATTGTATATTCTTGCCTCTTTTATCAAAGATAAGGTGACCATATGTACGTGGGTTTTTCTCTGGGCTTTCTATGCTGTTCCATTGATCTATATTTCTGTTTTTGTGCCAGTACCATACCGTCTTGATTACTGAAGCTTTGTAGTATAGTCTGAAGTCAGGGAGTCTGATTCCTCCAGCTCTGTTTTGCTTTCTCAAGATTGCTTTGGCTATTCAGGGTCTTTTGTGTTTCAATACAAATTGTGAAATTTTTTGTTCTAGTTCTGTGAAAAATGCCATTCGTAGTTTGACAGGGATTACATTGAATCTGTAGATTGTGTTGGGTAGTATAGCCATTTTCACAATGTTGATTCTTCCAATCCAAGAACATGGTATATCTCTCCATCTGTTGGTATCATCTTTAATTTCTTTCATCAGTGTCTTATAGTTTTCTGCATACAGCTCTTTTGTCTCGCTAGGTAGGTTTATTCCTAGGTATTTTATTCTTTTTGTTGCAATGATAAATGGGAGTGTTTCCTTAATTTCTCTTTCAGATTTTTCATCATTAGTATATAGGAATGGAAGAGACTTCTGTGTATTAATTTTGTATCCTGCTACTTTACCAAATTCATTCATTAGCTCTAGTAGTTTTCTGATAGCATCTTTAGGATTCTCTATGTATAGTATCATGTCATCTGCAAACAGTGAAAGTTTTACTTCTTTTCCAGTTTGGATTCCTTTTATTTCTTTTTCTTCTCTGATTGCTGTGGCTAAAACTTCCAAAACTATGCTGAATAATAGTGGCAAGAGTGGACATCCTTGTCTTGTTCCTGATCTTAGTGGAAATGCTTTCAGGTTTTCACCATTGAGTATGATGCTTGCTGTGGATTTGTCATATATGGTCTTTATTATGTTGAGGTAAGTTCCCTCTATGCCTACTTTCTGGAGGGTTTTTTTAATCATAAATGGGTGTTGAATTTTGTCAAAACCTTTTTCTGCATCTATTGAGATGATCATATGGTTTTTATTCTTCAATTCATTAATATGGTTTATCATATTGACTGATTTGTGCATATTGAAGAATCCTTGCATCCCTGGGATAAATCCCACTTGATCATGGTGTATGATTCTTTTAATGTGTTGTTGGATTCTGTTTGCTAGTATTGTGTTGAGGATTTTTGCATCTATGTTCATCAGTGATATTGGCCTGTAGTTTTCTTTTTTTGTGACATCTTTGTCTGGTTTTGGTATCAGGGTGATGGTGGCCTCATAGAATGAGTTTGGGAGTGTTCCCCTCTCTGCTATGTTTTGGAAGAGTTTGAGAAGGATAAGTGTTAGCTCTTCTCTAAATGCTTGATAGAATTCTCCTGTGAAGCCAACCGGTCCTGGGCTTTTGTTTGTGGGAAGATTTTTAATCACAGTCTCAATTTCAGTGCTTGTGATTGGTCTGTTTATATTTTCTATTTCTTCCTGGTTCAGTCTGGGGAGGTTGTGCTTTTCTAAGAATTTGTCCATTTCTTCCAGGTTTTCCATTTCATTGGCATATAGTTGCTTGTAGTAATCTCTCACGATCCTTTGTATTTCTGCAGTCAGTTGTTCCTTCTCCTTTTTCATTTCTAATTCTATTGATTTGAGTCTTCTCCCTTCTTTTCTTGATGAGTCTGGCTAATGGTTTATCAATTTTGTTTATCTTCTCAAAGAACCAGCTTTTATTTTTATTGATCTTTGTTACTGTTTCTTTCATTTCTTTTTCATTTATTTCTGATCTGATTTTTATGATTTCTTTCCTTCTGCTAACTTTGGGGGTTATTTGTTCTTCTTTCTCTAATTGCTTTAGGTGTAAGGTTTGGTTTTTTATTTGAGATGTTTCTTGTTCCTTGAGGTAGGATTGTATTGCTATAAACTTCCCTCTTAGAACTGTTTTTTCCTGCATCCCATAGGTTTTGTGTCGCCGTGTTTTCATTGTCATTTGTTTCTATGTATTTTTTGATTTCCTCTTTGATTTCCTCAGTGATCTCTTGGTTATTTAGTAGTGTATTGTATATCCTCTATGTGTTCGTATTTTTTACAGATTTTTTCCTGTAATTGATATCTAGTCTTATAGCGTTGTGGTCAGAAAAGATACTTGATACAATTTCAATTTTCTTAAATTTACCAAGGCTTGATTTGTGACCCAAGATATGATCTATCCTGGAGAATGTTCCATGAGCACTTGAGAAGAAAGTGTATTCTGTTGTTTTGGGATGGAATGTCCTATAAATATCAATTAAGTCCATCTTGTTTAATGTATCATTTAAAGCTTGTGTTTCCTTATTTATTATCATTTTGGAAGATCTGTCCATTGGTGAAAGTGGGGTGTTAAAGTCCCCTACTATGATTGTGTTACTGTCGATTTCCCTTTTTATGGCTGTTAGCATTTGTCTTAGGTATTGAGGTGCTCCTATGTTGGGTGCATAGGTATTTACAATTGTTATATCTTCTTCTTGGATTGATCCCTTGATCATTATGTTGTGTCTTTCTTTGTTTCTTGTAATAGTCTTTATTTTAAAGTCTATTTTGTCTGACACGAGAATTGCTACTGCAGCTTTCTTTTGATTTCCATTTGCATGGAATATCATTTTCCATCCCCTCACTTTCAGTCTGTATGTGTCCCTAGGTCTGAAGTGGGTCTCTTGTAGACAGCATATATATGGGTCTTGTTTCTGTATCCATTCAGCCAGTCTATGTCTTTTGGTTGGAGCCTTTACTCATTTATACTTAAGGTAATTATTGATATGTATGTTCCTATTACCATTTTCTTAATTGTTTTGGGTTTGTTATTGTAGGTCTTTTCCTTCTCTTGTGTTTCCTGCCTAGAGAAGTTCATTTAGCATTTGTTGTAAACCTGGTTTGGTGGTGCTGAATCCTCTTAGCTTTTGTTTGTCTGTAAAGGTTTTAATTTCTCCGTCAAATCCGAATGAGATCCTTGCTGGGTAGAGTAATCTTGGTTGTAGGTTTTTCCCTTTCATCACTTTAAATATGTCTTGCCACACCCTTCTGGCTTGCAGAGTTTCCACTAAGAAATCAGCTGTTAACATTAACCTTATGGGGATTCCCTTGTATATTATTTGTTGCTTTTCCCTTGCTGTTTTTAATATTCTGTCTTTGTATTAATTTTTGATAGTTTGATTAAAAGGTGTCTTGGCATGTTTCTCCTTGGATTTATCCTGTATGGGACTCTCTGCGCTTCCTGGACTTGATTGACTATTTCCTTTTCCATATTAGAGACGTTTTCAACTATAATCTCTTCAAATATTTTCTCAGTCCCTTTCTTTTTCTCTTCTTCTTCTGGGATCCCTATAATTCGAATGTTGGCACGTTTAATGTTGTCCCAGAGCTCTCTGAGACTGTCCTCAATTCTTTTCATTCTTTTTTCTTTATTCTGATCTGTGGTAGTTATTTCCACTATCTTACCTTCCAAGTCATTTATCCGTTCTTCTGCCTCAGTTATTCTGCTATTGATTCCTTCTAGAGAATTTTAAATTTCATTTACTGTGTGTTCATCATTGTTTGTTTGCTCTTTAGTTCTTCTATGTCCTTCTTAAATGCTTCTTGCATTTTCTCCATTCTATTTCCAAGATTTTGGATCATCTTTACTATCATTACTTTGAATTCTTTTTCAGGTAGACTGCCTATTTCCTCTTCATTTGTTTGGTTTGGTGGGTTTTTACCTTGCTCCTTCATCTGCTGGGTATTTCTCTGTCTTTTCATTTTGCTTAACTTACTGGGTTTGGGGTCTCCTTTTCACAGGCTGCAGGTTTGTAGTTCCTGTTGTTTTGGCATCTGCCCCCAGTGGGTAAGGTTGGTTGAGGGGGTTGTGTAGGCTTCCTGGTGGAGGGGACTGGTGCCTGTGTTCTAGTGGATAAGGCTGCATCTTGTCTTTCTCGTGGGCAGGACCACGTCTGGTGGTGTGTTTTGGCGTGTCTGTGAACTTATTTTGATTTTAGGCAGCCCCTCTACTAATGGGAGGGGTTGTGTTCCTGTCTTGCTAGTTGTTTGGTATGGGGTGCCCAGCATTGTAGCCTGCTGATCGTTGAGTGTAGCTGGGTCTTAGTGTTGAGATGGAGATTGCTGGGAGAGTTTTTGCTGTTTGATATTACATGGGGCCGGGTGGTCTCTGGTGGCCCAATGTCCTGAACTCAGCTCTCTCACTTAACAGGCTCAGGCCTGACACCTGGCTGGAGCACCAAGACCCTGTCAGCCACATCTCTAGAAGAAAAGGGATTAAAAAAAAAAAAAAAAAAGAAGTAAAGAAAAAATAAACAAATAAAATAAAATAAAGTTATTAGAATAAAAAAGTTATTAGAAGTAAAAAAATAAAAAAATAAGAAAAAATAAGAAAAAAAGAAAGAAAGAAGAGAGCAACCAAACGAATAAACAAATCCACCAATGATAACAAGAGCTAAAAACTATACTAAAAAAAAAAAAAGAAGACAGACAGAACCCTAGGACAAATGGTAAAAGCAAAGCTATACAGACAAAATCACACAAAGAAGCATACACATACACACTCACAAAAAGGAAAAGAAAAAAATAAATATATATTTTAAAAAAAGGAAGAGAGCAACCAAATCAATAAACAAATCTACCAATGATAATAAGCTCTATATACTAAACTAAGATAAACATAAAACCAGAAAGAAATTAGATGCAGAAAGCAAACCCCAAGTCTGCAGTTGCTCCCAAAGTCTACCACCTCAATTTTGGGATGATTCGTTGTCTATTCAGGTATTCCACAGATGCAGGGTACATCAAGTTGATTGTGGAGATTTAATCCGCTGTTCCTGAGGCTGCTGGGAGAGATTTCCCTTTCTCTTCTTTGTTCGCACAGCTCCTGGGGTTCAGCTTTGGATCTGACCCCGCCTCTTCATGTAGGTCGCCTGAGGGCATCTGTTCTTTGCTCAGACAGGACGTGGTTAAAGTAGCAGCTGATTAGGGGGCTCTGGCTCACTCAGGCTCGGGGAGGGAGGGGTATGGAATGCGGGGCAAGACTGCGGTGGCAGAGGTCAACGTGACGTTGCAGCAGCCTGAGGCGCGCCGTGTGTTCTCCCAGGGAAGTTGTCCCTAGATCACAGGACCCTGGCAGTGGCGGGCTGCACAGGCTCCCAGGAGGGGAGGTGTGGATAGTGACCTGTGCTTGCACACAGGATTCTTGGTGCCTGCAGCAGCAGCGTTAGTGTCTCATGCCCGTCTCTGGGGTCCGTGCTGATAGCCGCGGCTCGCGCCCATCTCTGGAGCTCGTTTAGGCAGTGCTCTGAATCCCTTCTCCTCGCACACCCGAAACAATGGTCTCTTGCCTCTTAGGCAGGTCCAGACTTTTTCCCGGACTCCGTTCTGGCTAGCTGTGATGCACTAGCCCCCTTCAGGCTGTGTTCATGCAGCCAACCCCAGTCCTCTCCCTGGGATCTGACCTCTGAAGCCCGAGCCTCAGCTCCCAGCCCCCACCTGCCCTGGTGGGTGAGCAGACAAGTCTCTCAGGCTGGTGAGTGCTGGTCAGCATCAATCATCTGTGAGGGAATCCCTCCACTTTGCCCTCCGTACCCACTGCACCCATTGCTGGGCTCTCCTCTGTGGCTCCGAAGCTCCACCCCTGCCCACCCCCCGTCTCTGCCAGTGAAGGGGCTTCCTAGTGTATGGAAACTTTTCCTCCTTCACAGCTCCCTCCCAGAGGTTCAGGTTCTGTCCCTATTCTTTTGTCTCTGTTTTTTCTTTTTTCTTTTGCCCTACCCAGGTACGTGGGGTACGTGACTTCTTGCCTTTCGGGAAGTCTGAGGTCTTCTGCCAGTGTTCAGTAGGTGTTCTGTAGGAGTTGTCCCACTTGTAGATGTATTTCTGATGTATTTGTGGGGAGGAAGGTGATCTCCACATCTTACTCCTCTGCCATCTTGAAGGTCCTCCCTGGTCCATGCCCTTTTTAATCTGGTGTTTTTGCACTGGTTTTCAGGTTGAGTGAGTCTGTATGTGGACCCTTTAAGAGTGGCCATGGCTGGTGACTTATTTTTCCTCTGGTTTCTTTCAAGATTTCTTTATCTTTGATTTTCTATAGTTTGAAAATGATATGCCTAGGTGGAGTTTTTGTTTGTTTGTTTCTTTGTTTGTTTTTAGCATTTATCTTGCTTGGTGTTCTATGAGATTCCTAGAGCTGTAGTTTGGTGTCTGACATTAATTTGGGGAAATCTCATTCATTATTGTTTCCAACATGTCCTCTATTCTTTTCTTTCTTCTCCTCTGATATTCCCATTACACATATGTTATACCTTTTGCAGTTGTTCCACAATCCTTGGATATTCTATTGTTTTATTTTAGTCTTTGTTCTTTTTGCTTTTTGGTTTTGAAGGGTTCTGTTGATATACCCTCTAGCACAGAGATTCTTTCCTCAGCCATGTCCAGTCTACTAATAAACCCGTCAAAGGCAGTCTTCATTTGGGTTACAGTGATTTTCATCTCTAGCATTTCATTTTGGTTCTTTCTTAGGATTTCCATCTCTCTGCTTACATTTAGTCATGCTTGCTGTCTACTGATCCATTAGAGTCGTTAGCATATTAATCATGGTTGTTTTAAATTCCCGATCTGATAATTCCAATGTCTCTGCCATGTCTGGTTCTAATGCTGGAGAAGGGGAGGCTTTCCATAATCCTATAATTAGGTCTTTGTGTTTTAGTGAGCCTGTACCTCTGTGAACTTCACAAGGGTTTCTCAGTTTTACACCTTGTTTGGGACAGGATGGCTGGAGTGGGCTGGAGTTGGGTATTTACCTTCCCCAGGTTAGTTAGTTCTTGATAATACCCCAGCAGGTTAAGCTCTGGTTAACTAGTTTCCCCTGAGGTGAGGCTTTGTTAAGAAGAACAAAGTGCTCTGGTGTATTCCAAAAATGGTTCCCTTTTCCTTTCTTCTGCCAGAAGCATGAGCAGATTTTTCTCTGATATTTACTGTGGGAACCTGGTCAAGCTCCTGGAGGTTGTGGGGGCCTTCCTATGTCTGGTTCCTCCTGGAGTTTTTAGCTCTCAGATTTGTCTGCACTGAGCCTCTAGCAATTCATCAATTACAGTTCACATTTTCCTACCCCACGACTGGTTCCCAAGGCTGTTTGCTTGTGTGAGTCTCTGCTTTGGTAAGCTGTGACTCTGTATTCGCCTGTCTGTCTCTTCAATCCTAGGAGCAGTGGTTTGCCCTGTGTCCTTCCCTCTTTTATGGATCAAGAAGAGTTGTTGATTTTTCAGTCTATTCAGCTTTTTCCCCCCGCTATTATTGATTTTGGCAACTACTTTGAGGGAAAACCACCAAGTGTTGAGCTTATTTTATGTGGTTTACTTCTCTCAGGCATTCTTGCCACTTAATTCCTAGCTACATTGGTATCTCGTCAATCCTTTCAATAGCTGTTTATTTTGCATTATATCTGGATTTTAAAATTTTTCTTGGCAGAAGTGTTGGTCTACTTCAAGCTACTCTATTTTTGTCACACTTAGAAACCCCTTTAAATTTTTATTTTATGAGAGACAGAGTGACATACAGCCACCACTCTAGAAATAGGAAGATCTGTGATCCATTTTTGGCTCTGTCACTCACTAATGTTGAGAACTTGAACCTGTTTCTTAACCTCTTAGTGAACAAATTTACAAAGTCATATGGTTGTTGGAGCAGACATTTTAATGGAGAAAAAAATAATAAGAATAAATAAATGTATTACAAAACACGATTAATGGTATTAAGAAATTATAATTATATATCCTTGCCATATAGATATTATTTAATGATATGGGAATGGATAGCATATTTTAAGGAAACAGGATAAAGAAGAGAAGATATTCCAAAACAAAGTTTTGAGTAATTATACCAACATTTAAAAATTGGGTACAGAAAGAAAGTTGAGAATAAATAGTAGGTGAAAAAATGTGGGAATGTGGCATCACAGTAGATGGGAAAGGAGAATGTTGCCAGAACAAAGAGGTAGACAGCTCTATCAAATGCTGCTATGATGTGAAGTAAAAAGAAGGCAAAATATCGACCACTGAATTTGACATGTGAAAACTGTTGGAAACTTTGACAAGAGCTATTTCAGTAGATTCTTGTGGACAAAACCAGAAAGAGATGAGTTGAAAAATGAATCAGAGATTTAAACAAGGGAGACAGCCTGTTTAGACAACTTTGTCAAGAAGTTTAGCCTTGAAGAGAGGGCAGGATGTGGAGTTATGCTTGCAAAATCTCAGTAGAGTGCTTCTCAATATCTACCCCTCTCCACCTCATAAACTGAAGAGCTCCCCAACCTCAGTACTGATTTTGTCTTTCCCTCATCTTTTTCAATGAGCCCTTCCTTTTGTTGCCCATTCATATGGCTACTCTTTCTCCTTTCTTTTGCTTGGTGGTAAAACCAATATTATCTTGGGTTAGCCTTTTGTTTTTACCTGAGGGTGAGTTCTTTTTCATATTTTTAAATACTATTTCAGATTATGGTTACTTTAGATAAATTAGTTGGTAGTTAATATCTTGTATTTATTTAAACTTTTCAAAATAGCAGAATCATTTGTCCTAAAACAGTAATTGTTACATTGCAGAGTTCCTATAGCAGATTTAAAAGATAGATTGCAGGCAAAGCAGTAGGGTAGAGTACAAAATCCACAGGATTCTGAGCCAGAAAATCCTGAGTTCAAGTCCAACTTCTGTGTGTCAGCTGGGACAATTTATTAATCTTAATTTTATAGATTTTCTATATGGAGAGATTTATATAGATTTATCTATATAGAGAGACTATATATAAACTATATATATATTTATATATAAAATCTATCATTTAAGTATATCTTTAATTATGTATCTATATACTATATGTATGCACACACCTATGTGTATATCTATATCTATTTATATCTCTCTTTAGAGATCTATTGAGATGCCTCAATGAGATATTCAAATACTGGCCATACAACAAACAGTAGTTCCTCTTTTCTTTTCTCCTCAGCTCTCCATCCCGTTAGCTAACCAGCAATACAGCTTTAAAAAAAATATATCCTTCTTTCTTCCTTTTCCAAGTTTCTCTTGTTATTTATTGACAGTATCCCTTGCTATTGGCAACTCATCTTTCCCATCTCCTAGGCATCATTCATTCCAGTGCAATCAATTCAAAAAATTTATTTTGCAAAATCCTGGGTCACACACTAGACTATTTTTGACACTCATTATCTCCTTTCATTTCATAGGCTATTTACTCAGCCTGCAGTTCTGAAAACTGTTTCTTTCTCTATCATTACTGCTAAAATTATGTCAAGAGCCATTTAATAGAACCAGCTTTCCCTTTCCACACTCACCCAATTCTTACTTCTCTTCCCTAATTTCCATCCAACCTCTGCCAAATCACTCTGTATTTTCATATTATTGTCTGAATCCCTCACTGCTCACTCTGAATGTTTTTAGATTTAAAATATTCTGCCTTCTCTCAAGTCCTGTCCTAAGGGCTGGCTACATAATTTGTAGGGCCCAGGGAAAAATGAAAACGGGAGTCCCTTGTTCAGAAAACAGGAAAAGGAGTACAGTTAAAAACGAAAAACTATAAGGTTTTCCTTTGAAAATATTTTATTACTCAGAGAATGTAATGGGGCAATAGTGACATTATTTACTCTCAAAATGACATGACATAACATAGCCTAAAAGGAACAGGGAAGCCTCCAGGCACTGTCTCCATGCTCTCCTGAAACCATGGCCACTTTAGCCAGCGCTGTTGCTTTTGCTGCAGCCACCACTGCCACCACTGTCAGTCTAGGCCCAGGTCCCCAGAAATAACAACCCCCTTAGGGCCCTGCAGTGTCCCACACGGCTCCAGGCAGAGCTGGGCAGCCAAGCTGATGGCTGGGCGTGCAAGGCGTCCACTGCCCATGGTGCACACTGGCTTGGCAGGTGCGTGCGCACGTGGGGCCGCCCAGCGCAGGCTCCTCTACTCAGGCGCGTGCTCCAGGGTCACATCAGACTTCATTTACGAAACGCAAGTCCAAAGATGAAATTATTAAGGATTTCAAGATGGCCACAGAAGAACATTAAACCAAGTGTGGGGCCCTTCTGAGAAGGAGGCTCAGGTGATGGTACTGCTTGCATGCCCATGAAGCTGGTCATACCTGGGGTGTCTGTCCCTCTGCTGTGGGCTCCCATGAGAGCAGGGAGAATCTAGCCGTGCTGTGTCTAGGATGGACAGAGTCTCAACTAGCATACCTTACTTTCTTTCTGACTTCCAAATTACAGTTAAGAGAGGCTCAGGACCTAAGTATTCAAAGTTTACACCAGCATAGACTCTTTTTAGCGATGTGAACTGCCAACATTGTTTATCTTATATTGTCAACAATATAATTTGAGAGAAAAAATTACTTTAGTAACTTATATAGTTACTGATTTTAAGAATAGATTTCTTTTAACACTTAAGAAGTTCCCAAGTGGTATTTACTAGTCAATTTATATATTTTTCTAAATGACCCTGGTTATGTTTTTCTTTTTTTTAATTGAGGTATAGTTGATGTACATTAGTGGTCCCCAACCTTTTTGGCACCAGGGACTGGTTTCAAGGAAGACAGTTTTTCCACGGACAAGGGCGTGGGGGTGGGGGGGTGAGGATGGTTCAAGCAGTAATGTGAGCGATGGGGAGCAATGGGGAGCGGCAGATGAAGCTTCGCTCGTTTGCCTGCCATTCACCTCCTGCTGTGTGGCCCGGTTCCTAACAGGCCAAGGACCAGTCCTCAGCCTGGGGGTTGGGGAACCCTGATATACAATATTATATAAGTTTCAGGTGTACAACATAGTGATTCACAATTTTTAAAGGTTATAGTCCATTTATAGTTATTATAATATATTGGCTATATTCCCTGTGTTGTACTATATATCCTTGTAGCTTATTTATTTTATACATAGTAGATTGCCCCTCCCCCCTTCCCTCTCTGTACTGGTAACCACTAGTTTGTTCTCCATATCTGTGAGTCTGTTTCTTTTTTGTTATATTCACTAGTATGTTTTATTTTTTAGATTCCACATATATGTGACATCACACAGTATTTGTCTTTCTCTGTCTGACTTATTTCACTTAACATAATACCTTCCAAATCCATCCATGTTGTTGCAAATGGCAAAATTTCAATGGCTGAATAGTATTCCATTGTGTGTGTGTGCTTGTGTATGTATGTGTGTGTGTGTGTGTGTGTGTGTGTGTGTGTGTATATATATATATATATGTATTTATATATATATATCACCTTCTTTATCCATTCATCCATCAGTGGACACTTAGGTTGGTTCCATATTTGGCAATTGTAACCAATGCTGCTGTGAATATAGGGGTGCATTATCTTTTCAAGTTAGTAATTTCTTTTCTTTTCTTTTCTTTTTTTGGGTAAATACCCAGGAGTGGAATTGCTGGGTCTTATAGGTAGTTCTATTTTTAGTTTTTTGAGAAACCTCCATACCGTTTTGCATAGTGGCTGTACCAATTTACATTCCCGCCAACAGTGTATGAGGGTTCCCTTTTCTCCACATCCTCATCATTTGTTGTTTGAACTTCAGAGTACCTTCTGCACACACACAGTTTTTCCAATATCAGCATCGGATTGTTTCTAGCCTTGGATACTTCATGCCCTCAAATGTTTTTCCCTTTTGCCTCTCAAAGTAACCAGCACTTTGGAGCTTAAGCTCAGGGACAGAGGTGAAAACTGAAAAGGTGGCTCATCAATTGGCCAAGGCCCATTGGAGTGTTTCTCTGAAGTATCAGCCTCCAGCAAGACAAAGGCTATGATGATGACTGTGCTCTTTCTGGTCCCCCTGCCCTGTATCCTGTAGGCAGTCCACCCAGCTAAGGGTTTCTAAAGAGAAGTGGTGCAATCTCACAAGGTTCTGTGTTTGGGCTTTGGGGGCCACCTTGTCACTGTAAATATCCAGGACTTGGTGTGTTCTCTGCAGTCCCTGTCTGACTGACTATATGCCAAATCCTCTCTCCTGTGAGTAATCAGCTGGGAGATCTGGTTCTGCTTGAAATGAAGATTCCTTGGGCTAATAATCATGTGCAGCAGCCTCTAGATCCCAGTAGGAATGGCAATTCCTTCTCACCCTGCCAGATGGAAAGCAGGAGGATTCATTTTGCAAGCCTTCATTGAAGAGTGTGAAGAAAAGAGGATGTGCTGTGGAGTCACACTAACTCAGGAGCCACCACTTATTAATTATGACTTTGGCCAAAACTTTCAACTTCTTTAAGCCATGTTTTTGGTTTTTTTTTAATCATTTGTAAGATGTGAATAATAATATTTTCCTTTTGGCATCATATAAAGGTTAAGTTTAATGCATGTAGGAATTCCTAGCAGAGAGGCTGGCACATGGATGAAAATTGATAAATAGTAGCTACTATTTTTTATGCAAAGAAATAAACAAGTGATCATAAAGAATGTTAAGAATCACATTGTCTAATCTTCACACTTTATTTTTTTCCCTCACGCAAGGACACGGAGTCCTATAATCTCTATACATTCTAATTACTAAAGACGTTTTCTTTGTTTTCTTCTTATTGTAGGAATTGAATGCTTTTTTTTCCTTAGAGAGCTCCAACCTGGTAGCCTAAATCACGTTTGTTCCTCATTTCAGGCATAATGGGGTAGACCTGCTGAGGCCATTTTGTATATTTCCATTTCAAGAGGATGGAGAGTAGGAATGTGGTAACTTGGAGCAAGTGTGGTGGTCCAGTGTGGCCCGGAGAGGTGGTTCTGAGTACAGTATGGTGGACTCTCTCTAGATTGGCCTGTACTACCTGAACTAAAGAGACAGGAGTTCAAAAAATACGGAGACCTATTTCATGTGAGAACTGGAGATTGAGGAGGAACCCTCATTGGAGTCCAGTACAATAGTGTTGCATGAGGAGTGGTCAGAAGTACTTTTGCCAAATCAGCTGTTGGGGCATGCTGAAATGTCAGAGAAAAGTGCGAAAGGGTTTGAAATGGAAGCTAGAAAGGATTATTCACTGCCCTGTCACTGAACCCTCTGGTTTACCTCTACCTTTCACTGCCTTTTAGATGTTTTACAATTGTGAAAAACTGATAATAATGCAAATGATTCTTGTCTATAGAAATACAAAGTAACTGTGTTCAGTGGAATGCAATTATTGCCCTATGGATATTCCCATTTTGCATCCAAGTTAATTTTAACATCTCTTGTCTTCCTATGAATGAGTGGTACTTTAAATTCACCTTTGAACCAGTTGAAAGAAACATCTTACACATACTCATTGCATTATTATTATTCCAACACTATTATACTTATATTATTAATAAGTAAAAATATAATACTTGACAAGTGTTCTTTTAATAAATATCTGTATGAGAGACTTGGTTAGAGCCTCTTTAAAATAATCTTTTAACAGTTTGGGACATCCTTCACTGAGATGCCCAGTGGACTCACCTGACAGAGGCAGGTACGATGCCTTTGGCTTGCCCCTGGTTTGAATCCTGTTCCCATTCAGTGGCTAGACAGTGTCCTCATTGCTACTTGGAGGCATGTAAGGATTTCTTGCCCAAGCGTGAAAATAGAAGGTCTCCCTTCCCCTCCAAGCTCTGCTAAGACTTTCCTCTGCCCTTCCTGTCCTCTGGCATCCTACCTGTGGGGGGAGCAAGAGGAGAGAAAAAATAATGTTGTACATCCCTCAGTTCACCTGGGTCTCTGATGTCCACCAGGAACTAACCAAGGTCACTGCACACACATTCATGAGGAGTGCTGTATCACTCACTGAAGACCGTTTGCACGTTCACTGGGGTAAGATAGATGGAAGACGGGTCAATGAGACTGAAGAACACTTTCTTTGGAGAAGGGGTAAACAAGACCCCCACAGCCAAACACACATCCCCACTGACTGCTCTCAAGGATGTGCAAGGGGGCGGACTGCTCTCCATCACCATTAATACTGAGCTCAGAGGGAAGAACAGGGCCATGTCCCCAGCCTCCCTCAGCAAGAGAATGGGGTCATGGGGGCCAGTGGCTGCTGTTCCCCCACTAAGAGATCCAGGGCCAGTGACTGCTCCCCTGCTTCTGAACTCAGGGCCTAGCCACCCCCCAACCTTCACATTCTACCTTTTTTGCCATACAAAGCTACTTGTCTCTGCCCTTTCCTGCAGAAAAAGTGGGAAATTTCTTACCACGTTAGGTCTGTTTAACACAACCCCCCAAGCCCCAGACTCCCACACACAGCTGTATAAAGTTCAAAACAGTGAGGGAACAGGGGGTCAGACTGACTGAACCAGGCCCTAGGGTTGGGACTTTATTTCTCACTTAGACAAGCTGTTGAATATTTTCGTAGTGGTTTTCCTATCATTTTTCCCCAGTGAAAGTTTTTGAAAAATCTTAGGTATTTCAAAAAGAGTTTAGTTTAGAAGGTGGAGATGAAGGAACCTTGAATGATGAGGGGCTTGTGAAACCCCTCTCGATCTCCCTCCAGCAACCAGGGAACCCTCTGGAAGCCTAAGCAAGCACTCTGTCCAGCCTGAGGCTGACCTCTTCCTTCTCGGAGCCCGAGTTCCTGGCACACCCTGAGCCTGGACCTCACCATGGCACGGACAGAGGACGCCTCTCTCCGGCACTCTCCTATTGGAAGGAACAAATGCATTTGGAAAGAAAGAATCTCCTTGGTAACAAGAAGTAGAGACCATTTTCTCAAGAGGATGTTTAATATGAGAACTACTGGAGCTTCTGAGACTGGATAGAAACATTTCTTTGAGTGAAACCTCCTTCATGGGGGGGATGGAGGGGGACTTTATGGTTGCTGTTGAGACACATGCCCAAAGAGAGAGCAAGGGTCAGCAGGGAAGTCCCCTGCCTCCCCAGCACCCACGCTGCCCCTGGGCAGATCCTGGAGGGGTCCCAGGCCCCCAGGATGTGGAAGGAGGATTCCTCAGCCACAGCTGTTGATTTTGGGATCTCACAGTTTTCCTGGCCTACCTGCCTCTGCCTTTTATCTGCCTCTTTCTGCTCTCCAAAAATACAAGCATTGGAGCCTGCGTGAATGTGGCACTTACCTTTTCTTGGCTCAGGGGTGAGCCAGCTACAGGATTTTTCATGTGGGAGACCCAGAAGTCACATGATTAACACCAGGCATCAGGAAGAAAACCACAGGAAGGGAGAGAGGAGGCAGCAGCCGTGCTTATTCCACTCAAGCGCCAAGCCCCAGACCCCGCGCTCGCCCCACCCCTCCTTTTCATCACAGCTCACCCAGAACCACGAGGCGGGCAAGGCAACACCTCCTACGTCAGACAGTCACAAGTTCTTGGTTTTCCTCGCTTTGGGAAGAGTCCAGTTAGTCTGCACCATAAGCCAAGGGAATAGTGATGATGCACTTGAAAGGAAGGTTGACATCCTATCATGGAGGCTGTGATTGCCCAGGACAGCTCAGCCCATCACTGGGGTCTCCCAACTGCTCTTCTGGGCAACTTGCATCTGCACGTTCCATCCACTCACACTTAATTTCACATTGTTAAGGTTAACGTTCATTTTCTCACTTTATTTATTTATACTTGACATTGTATCCTGATGTCTGTGTGCCTAGTGCTATTCTAAGCAGTTTGGAAATATTAACTCAATGAATTCCCCTCTACCCGCTTGACACAGGTGCTATCCATGTACCGCTGGACTGAGTACCAGTCACACAACTGGCTCCCACGGTCTGTGCTCTCATGAGCCCTGCTGGGCCCCCCTCCTCTCTGCCTCCAGCCCAGCTCTGCGAGCCCTCGCTCATCCCCCTTCCCCGTACTCCCTCCATGGACTCTTCTCTCACTGCCCAGAGCTCCACTAATTCCTTTGATTCATTGTGTGAATGATGGTCCGGTGCCAGGCCCTGTGTTCAAGCTGGAGACCCCACCTTGAGCTGTTCTGACACGGTTGATGCCTGATGAGCTCACAGTCCAGAGAAAAAAGCAGATGAGTATTCAGCTGTCACCATCCCCTGAGGTACACTCAGCCCCATAGGTAACCCATGGACACCTTCATTAGAATTAGAACAAGATGCCCCTTACCCATTGTTGCAAACTGTTTTTGTTTTTGTTTTTTGCTATTGAGTTGTATAAGTTCTTAATATATTTTGGATATTAACCCCTTATCAGATATATGATTTGCAAATATTTTCTCCCTTTCTGTAAGTTGCCTTTTCATTTTGTTCATCATCTCCTTTGCCTTTTAGTTTGATGTAGTCCCACTTGTTTATTTTTTATTTTGTTGTTTGTGCTTTAGGTGTCATATCCAAAAACTCATTAAGACCCACGTCAAGGAGCTTTTCCCTTATGTTTTCTTCTAGGAGTTTTACAGTTTCATGTCTTACATTTTAGGCTTTAATCCATTTCAAGTTAATTTTTATGAAAAGATATTTTTCCAGAGAAGATATTCAAATGGCCAACAGGTACATAAAAAGGTGCTCAACATTACTGATCATCAGGAAAAAACAAATCTAAACCACTAAACCACAATAAGATATCACCTCACACCTGTTAGAATGGCTATTATCAAAAAGACAAGAGATAAATACTGGTGAGGATGTGGAGAATCCTTGTGCACTGTTGCTGGGAATGTAAACTGGTGCAGCCACGATGGAAAATAGTATGGAGGCTCCTCAAAAGATTAAAAATAGAACTACCACATGATCCAACAATTCCACTTCTGGATATGTATCTGATGGAAATGAAATCACTATGTTGAAGAGATATCTGCAACCCTATGTTCATTGCAGCATTATTTACAATAGCCAAGACATGGAAATAATGTAAATATCCATTGACAGATGAATGGATAAAGCCATAAAAAAAGAAGGATATCCTGCCATTTGCAACAACACAGACAGACCTAGAGGACATTATGCTAAGTGAAGTAAGCCAGACAGAGACAAATACCGTATGATCTCACTTACATGTGGAATCTAAAAAAAGGCTAAACTCATAGAAGGAGAGATTAGATTTGTGGTTACCAGAGGCGGGGGATAGGAGGTGGGGGAATCAGATGAAGATGGTGGAAAGGCGCAAACTTTCAGTTATAAGATAAGTAAATACTGGGGATATAACTTAAAACATGATGACTACAGTTAACACCGCTGTATGGTGTATTTAAAAGTTGCTAAGAGAACAGATCCTATAAGTTCTCATTACAAGGGAAAAAGATTTTTTTTGTAACTCTATGGGTAATGGATGTTAACTAAATTATTGTGGTAATCATTTTGTAATATATGTAAGTCAAGTCATTACGCTGCCCACCTTCAACTTATATAGTGCTGTGTGTCAATCAAATCTCAATAAAACTGGGGTGGGGGAACCACCAACAACAAGATGCCCCTTGCTCCAGACATGTAACTACCATCCATGGAAAATGAGTCGTATTACAATATGTATCTATAATGACTCAATGTGAATTGTGTTCTGTGCACAGTCTCCACAGCTAGATGTGGAGACCCCAGGAAGGGACATGGGGTCAGAGGGGCTCATCCAAGCCTGCAGAAGGGTCAGCAAGGCTTCTCACTGGAGGTTGAGATTTGAAGGTGGAGTGAGCAAGGGAGAAGGAGAGATATGGGGAAAGTCTCCCCTGCAGAGGGAACCGTATGTGAGGAAAGGGGTCAGGGCTCTGCGTGGTGCAACGTACCCATTCCTTCATCTTAACCATGACTGAGTGTTCTATGTTCTGTCCACACATGAGCTTGAAGAGACAAAAATCAATAAGGAGCATTTATGTGAATATGATCATGTAAATACTGTACATGACGGAATACATAGGGTTCGGGGCAAAGGTTTCAATCCCTGGGACACTATGAGGAGACTGTTTCTAGCGTTGGACCTGAAATTGGAAGGAGAGGCCTATCTGCCTCCAAAATCACCGAGTTATTCTGCCTTCCAGTCCTCCAGGATGTGCTGGTTTCAAAAGTAAATACACAAGAATATTAAAAAAAATTTTTTTTAAGCAACGTTAGATATTTCTTGTCCCAAAATGCTTACCACCACCATCCTTCACTGTGTGCCTGACATTCCTAGACATCTGGCTAGGATGACTCAGAGAACCCCAAAAAGAGCTGCCCACAGCCAGGAGCCTGCAGCCCTGGGTACCCCGGGAGCATCCCCCAGCAGTCAGAGGAAAACATCTCTCTCATGTTGACAGGGGCATATGCTGGGGGCATGTGCAAGATTGGAGGGAAGAACGGAGAGGACCCAGCCCCTCCTCGGTGGCCACTTTCTTCTCTGGCCACTGTGGATCTCAAATAACTTTTCTTGGCCCTTTTAGGACGTGGATACACAAACTAGTGCTGCTCCCCTCTTCCCTCCACTCACTTTCCCTCTCTCTAAGCTCATTTCATGCTGGCTCCCATGCCTGGCAGGACACTTAAACATCTGGGCATTTTTCACCTCCCACCCTCTCTGACTCCCTCTTCTATCTCTCCCACGTGATAGGGAAAAGTAGGTAGCAAACTCATTCCCTTCTTTACTCTGATCCCCTTTCATGACGCATGCATGCAAGAAAAGTGGAGGGAGGATTCCAACACCTACACAGATAATTCAGGTCTGAAACTGTTGGTTAGTTTTCTAATGGAAAGACACAAGAATCTAATTGCTCAAGCTCTTATTTCGTGTTGCCTGATTTTCAACTCCGAAAGTCTAGAGCTGTAAAAGATACACAAGATTACCTATTATACTCCCCCCAACCTCCATGTTACAGATGAAGAGATTAAATTGAGAATAGAGAGAGAAAGGACACCTTTAACTGCCCCATTATGGGCTGAATTGTGTTTCTCCCTCCAAAATTCATGTTGAAGTCCTAAACCCCCAGTACTTCAGAATGTAACCTTACTTGGAGACAGGGTCTTTACAGAGATGAGTAAGTTAAAATGAGGTCATTAGGGTGGGCCTTAGTCCAGTATGACTGGTGTTCTCATAAAAAGGTGAAATTTGGACACTGACAGCACAGAGGGAAGACCATGTGAAGATACAGGGAGAAGACCTCCACCTACAAGCCAAGGAGAGAGGCCTCAGAAGAAACTAAACCTGCCGACTCCTTGATCTCAGATTTCCAACTTCCAAGAATGTGAGAAAATAAAGTTCTGCTGTTTAAGTCTCCCAGTCTGTGCCTTTTGTTCGAGCAGCCCTAGCTAACTAAGACACCCGATATTACACAGCAGGAGGTGGCAGGTGGGGAAACTCTGGCCTGTCTCAGTTCTCTGCTCTGCCCACTGTCTGAGGCTTCTGCCCACTCAGTCTCATTCTCACCTTGATGCATTTCTCTCCTCTCCAGGAGAGCACCTGGCTTTGAATGTTTGGATCCTGAAAGATTAGTGTGTAGTTACTCAGGTAGAGAAAGGGAATAATATGTAAAGGAAAGAAAAAGACACCAGCAACATTGTGGGGGAACTGCCAGACTGGTAGTGGGGTCATTAGGAGCAGCTGGAAGAGACCTAAGGAAAACTCAGGGAGGGTCTAGAGATCAGGGTTGGGCCCTAGAGCATCTGGTCTCTCAGGTAAGGATCTCCCACTTTATCCTATGAACAGAGGATGCCCTGAAAGATTTTAGACAGGGAGTGACAAGGCCAGATTTAGTCTCAGACAGTTTGTTCTGGCAACAGAGGAGACCTGGACTGTTGGATGGAGACCAAAAGCAGAAAAACCACAAGAGGACTGCGCCGATGGTCCCCGTGAAGGATGCTGGTGTTCTGCAGGCCTGGGCATACCATGTGAAGGAGAGCGAGCTGGGATGACTGCCTGTGGCCCTTCCCACTTCTCTGCTGCCCCCAGAGCTCCAAGGGGAGGGGTCCGAGGGAGGGCAGGTGTGTTCTGTAGCCAGTAAGCGCAGGAGGGGGAGCCCAGCCTCGGGACTATTTTCTAACTCTCAAAGCTAAAAGAGCAAAGCAGTTTGCAAAGTTTAAAGAGCATATGACCCAGCAACCCCACTTCTGGGTATACACCGAAAGAAAATGAAAACAGGATATTGAAAGGATATCTGCACTCCTATGTTTATTGCAGCAATATTTTCAATAGTCAAGATATAGAAACAGCCTAAGTAGCCACTGATGGATGAATGGATAAAGAAGATGTGAGACTATATATACATATGTACATACATATATATAATCTTTTGAAGGCACTCTGCTAAGTGAGATAATCATACAGAGAAAGACAAATAATGTATAATATCACTTATATGTGGAATCTAAAAAAGCTAAACTCATAGAAACAGAGAGCAGAAATGTGCTTACCAGGGGCTGGGGGGTGAATATTGGAGAGATGTTGTTTAAGGATACAAATTTGCAACTAGTAGATAATTACCTCATGGAGATGTACTGCATAGCATAGTGATTATAGACAACAAAATACTTATTATACATTTTAAGTTGCTAAGAGACTAGATCTTAATTCTTCTCACCACAAAAAAGAAATGATAAATATGTGACATGACAGAGCTGTTAGCTAACACTATGGTGTTAATCATATTACAATGTATAAATGTATCAAATCAACACACTGTATAACTTAAACCTATAATGTAATATGTCAATTATATCTCAATAAAAAGACAAAAGTTTTGGATTGTTTGTTTTTTTTTGATATTGAGCTCCATGAGCTGTTTGTATATTTTGGAGATTAATCCTTTGTCTGTTGTTTCATTTGCAAATATTTTCTCCCATTCTGAGGGTTGTCCTTTTGTCTTGTTTATGGTTTCTTTGCTGTGCAAAAGCTTTAAGTTTAATTAAGTCCCATTTGTTTATTTTTGTTTTTATTTCTGTTACTCTAGGAGGTGGGTCAAAAAAGATCTTGCTGTGGTTTATGTCAAAGAGTGTTTTTCCTATGTTTTCCTCTAAGAGCTTTATAGTGTCTGGTCTTACATTTAAGTCTTTAATCCATATGGAGTTTATCTTTGTGTATGGTGTTAAGTAGTGTTCTAATTTCATTCTTTTACATGTAGCTGTCCAGTTTTCCCAGCACCACTTATTGAAGAGGCTGTCTTTTCTCCATTGTACTTTCCTCCTTTGTCATAAATTAGGTGCCCATATGTGCATGGGTTTATCTCTGGGCATTCTATCCTGTATCACTGATCTATATTTCTGTTTTTGTGCCAGTACCATACTGTCTTGATTACTGTAGCTTTGTGGTATAGTTTGAAGTCAGGGAGCCTGATTCCTCCAATTCCATTTTTCTTTCTCAAGATTGTTTTGGCTATTCGGGGTCTTTTGTGTTTCCATACGAATTGTAAAATTTTTTGTTCTAATTCTGTGAAGAATGCCATTGGTAGTTTGACAGGGATTGCACTGAATCTGTAGATTGCTTTGGTCATGTACCACAGTGTTCACTGCAGCTCTATTTACAATAGCCAGGACATGGAAGCAACCTAAGTGTCCATCAACAGTTGAATGGATAATGAAGATGTGGCACACATATACAATGGAATATTACTCAGCCATAAAAAGAAATGAAACTGAGTTATTTGTACTGAGGTGGATGGACCTAGAGTCTGTCATACAGAGTGAAGTAAGTCAGAAAGAGAAAAACAAACACTGTATGCTAACACATATATATGGAATCTAAAAAAAAAAAAAAAAAAGGTTCCGAAGAACCTAGGGGCAGGACAGGAAAAAAGACGCAGAAATAGAGAATGGACTTGAGGACATGGGGAAGGGAAAGGGTAAGCTGGGACGAAGTGAGAGAGTGGCATGGACTTATAAATACTACCAAATGTAAAATTGATAGCTAGTGGGAAGCAGCTGCATAGCACAGGGAGATCAGCTCAGTGCTTTGTGACCACCAAGAGGGGTGGGATAGGGAGGGTGGGAGGGAGATGCAAGAGGGAGGAGATAGGGGGATATATGTATATGTATAGCTGATTCACTTTGTTATAAAGTAGAAACTAACACACCATTGTAAAGCAATTATACTCCAATAAAGATGTTAAAAAAAAAGTACAGTATAGTCAGTTTCACAATATTGATTTTTCCAATCCAAGAACATGGTATATTTCTCTATCTGTTTATGTCATCTTTGATTTCTTTCATCAGTGTTTAATAGTTTTCTGAGTACAAGTCTTTTGCCTCCTTAAGCAGGTTTATTCCTAGGTATTTTATTCTTTTTGTTGTGATGATTAATGGGATTGTTTCCTTAATTTCCCTTTCTGATTTTTCATTGTTGGTGTATAGGAATGCCAGAGACTTCTGTGCATTAATTTTGTATCCTGCAACCTTACCAAATTTATTGATTAGTTCTGGTAGTTCCTGGTGGCATCTTTAGGATTTGTTATGTATAGTATCATGTCATCCACAAACAGTGACAGTTTTACTTCTTCTTTTCCAGTTTGTATTCCTTTTATTTCTTTTTCTTCTCTGATTGCCATGGCTAGGACTTCCAAAACTGTGTTGAATAATAGTGGCGAGAGTGGACATCTTTGTCTTGTTCCTGATCTTAGTGGAAATGCTTTCAGGTTTTCACCATTGAGTATGATGCTTGCTGTGGATTTGTCATATATGGCCTTTAGTATGTCGAAATAGGGTCCCTCTATGCCAATTTTCTGGAGAGTTTTTATCATAAATGGGTGTTTAATTTTGTCAAAAGCTTTTTCTGCATCTATTGAGATGATCATGTGGTTTTTATTCCTTAATTTGCTAATGTGGTGTATCACATTGATTGATTTGCATATATTGAAGAATCCTTGCATACCTGGGATAAATCCCACTTGATCATGGTGTATGATCCTTTTCATGTGTTGTTGGATTGTGTTTGCTAGTATTTTGCTCAGGAGTTTTGCATCTATGTTCATCAGTGATATTGGTCTATAATTTTCTTTTTTTGTTTTATCTTTTCCTGGTTTTGGTATCAGGGTGATGGTGGCTTCGTAGAATGAATTTGGAAGTGTTCTTTCCTCTGTAATTTTTGGGAAGAGTCTGAGCAGGATTGGTGTTAGCTCTTCTCTAAATGTTTGATAGAATTAACCTGTGAAGTCATCTGGTCTTGGACTTTTGTTTGCTGGAAGATTTTCAATTACGGTTTCAACTTCATTACTTGTGATAAGTCTGTTTATATTTTCTAATTCTTCCTGGTTCAGTCTTGGAAAATTGTACCTTTCCAAGAATTTGTCCATTTCTTCGTGCTTGTCCATTTTATTGGCATATAGTTGTGCAGAAGACCTAAATAGACATTTCACCAAGGAAGACATACAGATGGCCAAGAGGCACATGAAAAGATTCTCAACATCACTAATTATTAGAGAAATGCAAATCAAAACTACAATGAGGTATCACCTCACACCAGTCAGAATGGTTATTATCAAAAAATGTAGAAACAATAAATGCTGGAAGGGGTGTGGTGAAATGGGAACCCTCCCGCACTGTTGGTGGGAATGTATATTGATACAACCACTATGGAGAACAGCATGGAGGTTCCTTAAAAACTAAAAATAGAACTACCATGTGACCCAGCAATCCCACTACTGGGCATATACCCTGAGAAAACCATAATTCAAAAAGAGACATGTACCACAATGTTCATTGCAGCACTATTTACAATAGCCAGGACGTGGAACCAACCTAAATGTCCATCGACAGATGAATGGATAAAGAAGATGTGGCACATATAGACAATGGAATATTACCGAACCATAAAAAGAAACGAAATTGAATTATTTGTAGTGAGATGGATGGACCTAGAGTCTGTCATACAGAGTGAAGTAAGTCAGAAAGAGAAAAACAAATACTGTATTCTAACACTTGTATATGGAATCTAAAAAAAAAAAAAATGGTACTGATGAACCTAGTTGCAGGGCAGGAATAAGATGTAGACATAGAGAATGGACTTGAGGACACGGGGTGAGAGGGTGAAGCTGGGGTGAAGTGAGAGTAGCATCGACATATATACACTATCGAATGTAAAATAGCTAGCTAGTGGGAAGCAGCAGCATAGCACAGGGAGATCAGCTTGGTGCTTTGTGATGGCCTAGAGGGGTGGGATTGGGAGGATGGGAGGGAGGCTCAAGAGGGAGGGGATATGGGGACATATGTATGCATATGGCTGATTCACTTTGGTGTACAACAGAAACTAACACAGTATTGTGAAGCAATTATACTCCAATAAAGATCTATTAAAAAAAAAAGACAAGAGTTTGAAGAGCAGTTGAGCTCTCATGCATTTGAAAGCAGTCCTGTATGAAAGACATAGAGCTCTTATAGAAACTGTAGGGAAGCAGCAGTTTCCCTGTTGATAAGAGTCCAACAAATCAATTCCACATGCTATTTACATTTGTTTGGCCCAGTGAACTGTTAGCTCCCTATTGACATCGACATAGAGAAATAATCTGGTAGTGATGTGATTTCATTTGGAGCATGTTCCATGTTCTCAAGCTAAGAGGTGACTATGGGAAAGGTCTAGAAGGAGGTATTAAGGGTCTGGAAGGATGAAGATGGGAGAGGCAGCAGATAGAAGCTCATTCACAGCAAGATTACAAAACGGGAGGGCTTTCCTACTTCTCAATAATGTGATAACATAACTATAAATGTAATTCATTGCCAGACTCCCAGCAAAGCTGGGAAGCTGAGCTGTGGGTTTTCGAGAAGAACCCACAAGCTCCAGCCGGGAATTGTGTTGAGTTTGTGTTTCATGGTTGAGGTCGCTGTTCTCAGATTTCAAAACTGTAATGTAGTGGGCAGCAACCCAGTTACTAACCCTGTGAATCAGGAAGGAATCTAGAGAATTTCCACAACCCCAAATCCAAAACTGTGCAGAAGCAGGTAATGTTCTATGAGTTTCGTGTTTGTTGAAGTGACATTGTCACGGGAGAGTGGCTGGACCTGGTGTGCAGGGCTGTAGGGAGCAGGAGATGGCAGGCCCTGCAGTTGGTGTTTGCTTTCATTCACAGACATAAATGGAACTGGGGAGTCGTTTTGCAAATGAGATGAAGTGGAAAGAGCAAACCTCATCTTTTATTTTATTAAGGCGACAGTGTGATTCCAAATTAGTATTGGATGGGAAACTGGAGTTTGTGGCCAATGTAAAGGATCAAATCTAGTCTGGGGGAGGGAGGAGGAAGGCCTCCTGAGTTAGTAACATTAACTTTAGACCTACAGATCTAGACAGACTTGGGAGTGTGGGGGAGCTTATTCCAGGCATAAGAACTGCATGTGCAAAGGTCCTGAGGCAGAGAAGGAGCTTGGCTGGTTTCAAAAGAGAGAAGCCTGTTATGGCTAAAGCTTAGTGAGTGAGCACATTGAGGCAGAAGCTGAAAATTGGGCTAGAGTCTCACAATTCAGGGCTTTGTAAACCATGCTAAGAACTAAAAGAAGGTTCTCTGCCATGATGTGGGCATGTCATGGAGAGTAGTATGGATGGAATGTCTCTTTAGAGGTCATGAAATGTTGGAAAAGCCCTGGCAGGCTAAGGGATGGGGCCACTGGAAATGAAAGATCTCTCCTCTTTAGGGCTCAACCTACTTCCCATCAGTGATGTATGTGGTGCTGAAATGAACACAGTGGACTTCATTGTACGGAGTGGGTGGAAGATTTCCAGTCACCTACTCACCACCATCCAGCCCAGATCCACTCTAAGCCCAGAGAAAATACTTTCTTCACATTTTTTCCCTTCCTCCTTTTTTTCTCCCTTTGTTTTTCTCTTCCTTTTGTCTCTCTGTCCCAATTTCTCCTTCTTTTCTTCCTTCCTTCTTCTATTTTTAATACATTTATTGAGGTATGATTCACATACAATAAACTGCACATATCGATCTATACATACACTCATGAACACATCACTACAGTGAGGATGGTGAACATATCCATCACCCCCAAAACGTTCCTCCAGCCCGTTTGTAACCATCCCCCTACTCTGACCCATGCCCCAGCAATTCACCTCATGTTCTTCTCACTGATTAGTTTGCCTTTTCTAGATTTTATAAGAATGGAACACTACACTGTGTATCATTTTTGGTCTGCCTTCTGTCACTCAGTGTAATTATTTTGAGATTCATCCATGTTGCATGTAATGATACTTTTTTCCTTTTTATTGCTGAGTACTCTTACTGTACGGATACACCACCATTTGTTTAATCCATCGACGTGTTGATGGACACGAGGATTGTTTTCAGGTTTTGCCTATTACAAATAAAGCTGTATGAACATTCATGTACCAAGTCTTGGTGTGGACAAAGGCTTTTATTTCTTCTGGGCAAATACCTAGGAATGAAATGGCTGGATCATTTGGTAGGTGTATGGTTAACTTTTTAAAGAAACTGACAAACTGTTTTCCAAAGTGATTGAACCATTTCATGTCCCCTTTCCTGCAACATCTGAAAGTTCTAGTTTCTCCACAGCTTCACCAGCACTTGGTATGGGCACTCTTTTCATATGAGCCATTCTAATAGATGTGAAGTTGTATCTCATCATAATTTTAATTTGTACTTTTCAAATAACAAATGATATTGAGCATCTTTTCATGTGTCATCTGCTCTTCGGTTAAGTGTCTGTTCAAATATTTTACTTTTTCTTTTACTGAGTTGTTTGTTTTTTCATTATTAACTTTTGAGAGTCCATTATATACCAGATACAAGTCCATCAGATATCTGCTCTGCAATTATTTTCACCCAGTAATGGTTTGTCTTTTTATTCTTGTCACAGTGTCTTTCAAAGAAGTGTTTGTAATATTTATGAAATCCAATTCATTATTTTTTTTAAATAAAATAGATTGCTCTTTTGGTGTCATAGCTAAGAAATATTTGCCTAACACAAGATCACAAAGATTTTCTCCTATGTTTTCATATAGAAGTTTTATTATTTTAGACTGTACACTTAGATCTATGATCCATTTTGAATTAGTTTTTGCATATGGGTCAAAATTCATGATTTTTAAATATAGAGATACAATTATTCCAACGCCAGTTGTTTAAAAGGCTCTCTTTCTCCACTGAATTGCCTCTGCACTTTTGTCAAAAATTAGTTGTCCCACATGTACATCAGTCTGTATCTGGACTCTATTCTGTTACACTCACGTACTTTTCAATCTTTATGCCAATACCACACTGTTTTGATTACCATAACTTTATGTCTTAAAATTAGTTTTGTTAGCCCTCTAACTTTGCTCTTCTTTTTCGATGGTATTTTGGCAATTCTAGCTTCTCTGTATTTCCATATGAATTATTATAACCAGCTTATAAATTTCAATTAAGACAGCCTGCTGGGATTTTGACCAGGATTACATTGAATCTATAGATAAATTTTGGGAGAATTGACACCATAACAATACTGAATCTTCTGATCCACAAACAAGGTATAACGATCCACTTACTTAGGTCTATTTAAATTTCACTCAGCAATATATTTTTTAAAATTTTCAGTGTACAGGTTTTCATATCTTTTGTCAGATTGATCACTGAGTAGTTAATTTTTTTTTTTAGTTAATATTTTTGATGTTATAAATCCTGCTGGTTTTTAAATTTTTAACATTCTATTGTTCATTACTAGTATATAAAAGTACAATTGATTTTGATTTTTTATATTATCTTATCCTATAAATGTGTTTAACTGACATTAATACTAGTCGCTTCTTCTGTTGATTCCATCAAATTTTCTACAAAGGTAGTCATGTCATCTGCAAAGGAAAATCATTTTGCTTCTTCCTTTCCAATCTGGATGCACTGTCTAGAGCTTTCAATACAATGTTAAATAGAAGTTATGAGACTGGACATCCTTGTCTTTTTCCTGATCTCAGCAGGAAAGCATTCAGTTTTTCATTAATTAGTATGATATAAGCTGTAGGGTTTTTGTAGATGTTCTTTATTAGGTTGAAGAAGTTCCTTTCTATTCCTAGTTTGCTGAATGTTTATCAGCAATGGATGTTAGATTTTGTCAAAATAATATTAGGTTTCTCTTCTTTCTAGTTTATTAGTATGGTAATTTACACTGATAGATTTTCAAATGCTAAACCAATCCTAAATTCCTGGGGTAAACGTCATCATCCTTCTGTATACTGTTGATTTTGATTTTTTCTAAAATTTTATTTAGAATCCTTGCACCTTGTTTCATGAGGGATATTGGAGTGTAGTTTGTTTTTTGTTTTTTTTTTTTTCTTGTCATGTCTCTGTCTGAATTGGTATCAGGGTAACACTGGCCTCTAAGAATGAGTTAGGAAGTGTTCCCTCCTCTTTAATTTTCTGGAAGTGTTTGTATCATTCCTTCTTTTGTAAATTTCACTAAGGAAGCTATCTGAAATGGAGGGGTTTTATGGAAAGGTTTTTCATGACAGATTCAACTTCTTTAATAGATATAGGGGTCTTCAGATTATCCATTTCTTCTTGAGCGAGGTTTGGCAGTTGGTACACTATGACGCTCTATGAAAATTTGGATGTAAGGAAGAATGGATGAATGAAAAATGAAGGAACAAGCAGTGCACGGGTTGGAGAGACTGATTTCTGAATCATTCTAAGATAGAAAAAGAAATTTCCTGGCTGCCAATGTTCCTTGAACTAGAGAAGCTGGTGCCTACTATGGAGAAATCAGGGGGTCAGATTTGGAAGTGTTAGAGGGGTCCCTCACCACAGGACCCTATCCCATTCCTTAGGAACCCTGCACTCAGCAGCAGACAGGGCCTCAGGATGCCCCTTAGCTATTGGGAATACTCATCTGGTGCTCAGGCCACAACAACCAAAGCTCTCATGGGAACAGCAACCCTATTGGTTGTCATTGG
Organism: Balaenoptera physalus; assembly: GCF_965194825.1. Lineage (NCBI taxonomy): Eukaryota > Metazoa > Chordata > Mammalia > Artiodactyla > Balaenopteridae > Balaenoptera > Balaenoptera physalus. Next base: position 68,964,308 of record NC_138893.1, on the reverse strand, counting down.
TCTCTTTGAGAGTGTCAGGCCTCTCCACCCTTTACACAAACCCTCTCTCTCTGGGGAGTAAATCAGCTTCCCCAACCTTGCCATCTCCCTGCTAAATTTTCCTTCCAAGATAAAGCCTCTGGTGATGGGTAATACAGGTAGAGCTGCCCCCAATAAAACAACCAATCCTTTATTTGCCTCTGGTCCTAAAGGTACCCTGCTTTCCTGACATCAAGATAGAGTGGAGTGGACGGTATGAGTGAGGGGTGTGTGTGTCTGTGTCTGTGTCTGTGTGTGTATGTCTGTGTGTCTGGGTGTGTTGGTGTGTGCACCTGTGGGTAGGTGTGTTGGGATTGTGGGGGGCGGGTTTCTCTTCCAATTCAAGGAGCTGGCAAATAACTAATGGCTTCAGCCTGTCTCTGGATGTGAAGTTCCTTGGTCCAAAGTTCTTGTAAAGGAGGGAGGTTTCCTGGCAAAGACCCTGCCTGAATACCGGCTCAAGTCTGTAATGCTGAGATGCAGAGTCGCCAAAATTATCATTGCTTGAAGAAACTACTTTGTAATGGGTTTCTGAAATGGTTACAACCAGCTTTTTATTATTAAAGAAACCAAAGCCAACGGGTTTCCTTTATAACATGTATGGAGAAGGGAACATTTAAAAAACAGCTCCCCGCTGAGATACCACCTCAAAATAAGTTCTATTCTGTGCCCCTACACACCTGGGGAAGAGCTGGAGGAATGGACACCAATGAGGCGGTGTCCATTTCTGTGCAGCTCTGCCCTGCCCACTGCGTGGAGCAATGGACTTCTGGGCTCTGGCATTCTCTTTAAAAGTAGAAGCCACAGACCTGGAGCCAGGGTTTGAAATGGGAAACTCATGTAATCCTTGGAAGAGACTGGGATCTCCAGTTGGGCTTGCAGACACTTTCCTGTCTTGCAACATACAACCCTAGTTTGGCCAGAATTATTCTTTGAAAGTGTCTCTTCCCGTGGACAGAAAAAGAAGACAGTGTGTACGCTAAGGTTTCTCTCCATTTGTGTCACCAACAGTGGACATTGAATCCCAAATGTCCCGTCAGAGTTTGACATGTAATTAGTTTAACATAAGAATCAGGCCAACACCAAAAAATATATGTAAGTGAAGGTTTCAAAGCTGCAGAGTCTCTTATGTAAATATTTCAAATGTTCTCTCTCCTTGTGCCTCCTCCTCATCCATAAATAAATAACATCACAAATGAAGGGATGAATTCAGTGGGGACTGACAATGGATGGGCTCTGAGGGGCCTCCTTCTCCCACAACTCAAATGCCCTCCTTCCTTCATTTCTACGTAAGTCAAGGGTCTTACTCATCAATGCATTTCCTGCCATGTCCAGCATAGAGCCTGACACACAGTAGGGGCTGAGCACAGGTCAAACATATTATTTTTTCTATTTTACCTTTTGAGACCAACAAAACACAGAAAATAATCTCAGATGAGCTGGATTCACTGCATTCACGATAGGTACTAAATATGCTAAAGGAACTCTCTTATCCCCCCCCACCACAAGCATTTGTTTGGGTAACAGAATTTACCTCTCTAGCACCAATTTCAACACTTTTATTCTGGTCTTCTTTCTATGCAATAGCTTCTTCTTCTGTCAAATGGAAACCTCCCCTTTCCCCTGTGAAATGTGTAGAGAAGTGCTGAAAATGTGACTGTGCTGACATGTGGCCATGCTAGATTTATTCAGGATAAGTGTTACAGAGAGAAGGGTCTGAAGGAGCATCTTCTGGTCCCTTCCATTCCAACTCAAATGTCTTCCTGGAGATGCACTCTACCTCCTCCTGGCTCCCACCTTTTAATCCTTCTTCTCTCTTCTTCTTTCCTTCATTTCTTCTATCCTTTCTTCCTTCCTTCCTCCCTTCCTTTCCTAGTCCACTTGCTACCCAGCAGGTTTACCATCCTAATACCTAGCTCTGTAATGCCAGTCTCTTGCATGAATCCCTTAACAGAGACTCCCTCTCCCCTCACCCAATTACATGACATTGAAACTTTTCAGTTGGGCATTTGAGTCCTTCCGCTATGTGGTTTCAACTCATCGCCATTTATTATTTATTTATTTATTTATTTATTTATTTATTTATTTATTTATTTATTTATTTTTTAAACTTGGTTATTAAAGGCTGGATACCTCACTGGGCCTTGGGCCTCAAGGGGTACTGTTTTTTCCACGGGTCATCAGCATTGGGTTTTTTTTTTTTTTTTAATTTAATTAATTAATTATTTATTTTTTTTGGCTGTGTTGGGTCTTCGTTTCTGTGTGAGGGCTTTCTCTAGTTGCGGCAAGTGGGGGCCACTCTTCATCGCGGTGCGCGGGCCTCTCACTATCGCGGCCTCTCTTGTTGCGGAGCACAGGCTCCAGACACGCAGGCTCAGTAGTTGTGGCTCACGGGCCCAGTCGCTCCGCGGCATGTGGGATCCTCCCAGACCAGGGCTCGAACCCGTGTCCCCTGCGTTAGCAGGCAGATTCTCAACCACTGCGCCACCAGGGAAGCCCTCATCGCCATTTAGAAGAGGGTGGGGTTGGGATGTTGAGGTTTTTTCCACGTCAGAACATGAAAGGAAGCCATATATAAAGTGGGGTTTTTAAGGCCTGTTGAAGAAAGGACTCAGAAGAGAGTTAGGTGGCAAACCACACCATTTCAAGGCCCCCCTGTTCTCCTACTACTTCCCTACCCTTCCTGGGCTCCTGCAATCCTAGCTCTCCTCATTCCTGACTGTCTCCAGCCCTTCAAGTCTTGGCCTGTCTGCATCACTGCCCATGAGACTTTCTCCCCACTTCCTAGAATAAACCTTCCTTCATTCACCCCTGATGGACGTCCCACCAGCATTCAAGGTGCACGTTGCCTCCTTCATGCAGCCTTTCCTGACCTGCTCCAAAAGGTTCAGATTTCTTCCCCTGAATCACAGTAGCATTCTCCAGTCTTTTCTGTTTCCAATTCAAGCAAACACAGTGACGACCCATGCTGTGGGATGCAGGAGCGGGCTCTCATGCAGGAGGGGGATGAGATGTGGGGCACAGACCCGGAGGGCCAGGTGGTGCGGGATCAGAGGAAGGTGATATTCACAGCTCTAACCACTGCATCATTTGCCCTCCCACCTACTGTGATTTTGGAAGGGGTTGATTGGGACTGACCAATGAATTCACATGGACATGGAATGAATGCAGTGTATTTCATAGTAGCTCAAACTACTCTATTTTATTTTTAAGAATTATATGGATTGCTTTTGCAGAACTCCTGACTAATGCCAAGGGCATCGGATCTGACCGTAGAGACCATGGAGAAGCAGAATCTCAGGGCAGCTCTGAGCCAGGCTGTCTAGGCTGGGGTTCAAGCTCTCCCAGGATTAGCTGATGATCTGGGCAAGCGCTTACCCTTCCTGTGCCTCAGTAAGATCACTATAACAGGTATCCCACAGATTTGTTGTGAGGATTAAGTAACTGATTATGTAGATGCTCAGGGTAATAGCTGCTGCAGAGGAGACACTCTCCAAATATTGAAAAGAGACCCAATACTCTCTCTGTATTAGATCAGATCCACAGCCATTGGCATCCAGCACAGCCATGCTGACATGGGAACATATGTATATGTATAACTGATTCACTTTGTTATAAAGCAGAAACTAACACACCATTGTAAAGCAATTACACTCCAATAAAGATGTTAAAAAAAAAAAAAAAAGCCTAATCTGAGCACTTTCCTCACGTTCTGTGAAACTTGATCAAACACAAGCGAAGCCACGTTGAGCAATAGGGCCCCTGCAAAATAGACTGCAGTGCCGACCAAGTTCACAAAAGCAATTGCTAGGGGAGTGTGTTTTCTTAACTTCTAAATAATGGCTCTGCACTGCCTGGGGGAATGTTATTTACATTCACAAATTTACGGTTTGTGAAAGAATTTCCCTAATAGAATTTGAAAATTCAGCAAGTTTTTAGCTTTGTGCCCAGTTTTTTAAGTTTTAAAACTTCCTTCAACTTCATAGAAAGCTAACTCTCGTATCCAAATATTGCAAATAACTCGGTGCAGTAAATAACTTTCTGATCGTTAGATCTTTAAAATCTAGCTCTGCATTTGGGAGAATCACATGCAGTCTCTGTGTCTTGATGTTGTCACCTCAAGTGGGGTAAACGGAACTCATCTCATGATTTTTATGAATCCTAAAACACACTGAAAAAGTACACGCTATACTTGTTTTAGAATAAAAGGCTGAAAAAAATAATAGTAGATACTGTTTTGGGGGTGGGTGGATATTTACTTCGTGCTATGCACCTTATATATGCCCATGAGATTTGGGACTTTCAAGAGCAGAAACCTTGAAGAAACAGAAATTTAGGCAGAAAGCCAGGTGGAAAACCTGAGGGGTGTTAAAAATGGGCTGAAGAAAAAGACACAATACAAGGATAAAGATGAAAAGTATCAAGTAGAGAACATTGAAATAAAAATTGAGAAAGTCTCTTAGATTTGTTACGCACGACTTTGGCAACATTATAGTGGCCTAAGGTAAATTGGCCTAAAGTAAACTGGCCCACTTCTGGTTGGAAAACAAGACTATTTGGTCAAACAACATCTGGGTCATTTTGGACACATGCTGGTGAGAAGTTTTGTGAATCTTGATTTTCAGAAACTTTTTCTAATGTCTTTACATGTGATTCGATTTAAGTTTCTTACTCTTGCCCTGTAGAACTTAAAGTAGTGAAAAGATAGAGCAAATAATGTCCAACAGTAGATTATCTGGGATAATTTCTCAGACAAGTAATAGTAAGTTACATGATGGAGTTTTCATAGAAAAGGTATGTAAAGACATACTCCAAGGTGGGGCTGAGCGGTTGTCCCAGGGTGGGTGGGACTGCGGGGGTGGGGAGGTTGTCGGTGGTGGTGTTCTTTTGCTCTTCTCTGCGTTTTCTAATTTTTTTAGTGACCTTGATTTCCTTTTATAATAGAAAAAAGACTAAACGTAAGAGAAAAAGATCTGGAACATTCAGAGAGATTTAAAGAACATTTTCTTTAAAGAGTATTTTCAATTCATTTGAAGTCAATGTTATATGGCTTCGAGGAGGAAATTCCAGAATTCAGGGCCAGGGAATTGAGATGGAAGGACTAGCAAAGGAGCGACAGACAGTGGATGGAATTTGAAAAAGAGACCAGGGCCTCTGATATGCTCCTTTCTCCCTCCACTCCTTCCTCCTCTGTCATTTGGCGAAAATCATTGTCATTGCTGAATATCCAAAGATTTGGCTTCACGTTATAGGATTTATGCACATGCCTTTCCACCATTCAAACCTGAGTGCTCCCAGAGGGACTGCCTTCCTCCTCTCTGGGTGCCTGTACAGCGAAAAGATGAAGGAAGGAAACTTCACAACTTTTGTATTACTTTGTGATTATCATCAAGTTTTTCCAGAAACAGCAGGCAGCTAGTAGTTTCATAAGAACCATTCACAGGGAAGTACTCTAACAAGATTTGAGGCTACACAAATCTCACCAAATAAAGAGAGAGGTATAAGAATCAGTTGCTGTGTGTATATTTGGTATATAACACATGGCCCAGAGTCTTCATGACGAAGCTGCTATGCATGATGTATAAACAAAGACATCACACTCTCAATGTGTTTCTTGCTACATCATATTTTTTCCACTCAGCTGAAATGTGGTAATTAGTCACTGATTTTGATTTGGATTACTGCAGTTTCTCTTCAAGACTGAGACTTAAGCTCTAAAGACAAATGAAGACATTCCTTCTGTTGAATGTGTTCAAGAGTAGCAGCTTCTCGATTAAATTCATTTAGTGTTTAACTCTACAAGACTCTGAACTCTTCAGTGGGGCCATGCCATAATTACTGAATTACCAAAGTGCAAACCATAGTTGAATGAAACATGTGTGTGAACTTGTAGCTCAGACGGATTTGGAAATACTGGTATTTTCCTCTTTCTCAACTTTCCTAGCCTTTTGGCTAAAGCACTTGTGCCCTCCATCTGTTCCTCATTAGAACACTGTCTCTCATTTAGGGAGGAGTTCTTAGTGCCTTAGATAGAACTAAGAAATACTCTTTTTTCTCTCACACCATCAGTGTACCTTGCCAGAGCTGTTCAGGAAAGGCAAAGAGGGTCAGGCTCTCTGAAAAACTGATAAAATCCACTTTATGGGGTCAGGGGGAAGATATAGCATGTGGAGTTTGACAAGACACTCACTCAAATGACTAAGTCAGATGGGCTCTTGGAAATAGAACCAACTGCACTCCAAGCATCAATTGCTTGCCATCGCACGTGCGTCATCAGAGACAAATGGCTCTGAGAAAGAATTTTGAAGCACAGAGGCTAGTGTGAACTTGGAAAGGAAAAACCTGCTTCTCCCATCTTACTGGAATCACGGTTGTGGTCTCAGTCAGGTAGCAGTGATGCCATTTAACAGGTTTGTAACAGCAGTTCTGAAACTGGACTTGCATCAGGCAGACTTGCATTTACTGAGACTCATAAAAGTCCCTCTAGTCTGTGCCACTGGATATCTGTGCACCAGACTGGGTCATAAAGATTCGATCTTACCACTTGGAACTATGCAAGTGAGGTCAAGGTCGCTGGACCTCAACTGGAACACAAAAACATAGTGAGAAAAAGGATATATTAGTGTCAGGCTGCCATAATAAAATATCACAGTCTTAGTGGCTTAAACAACAGAAGTTTAGTTCTCACATTTCTAGAAGCTCAAGGTCCGAGATCAAGGTGCCAGCAGGGTTGGTTTCTTCTGAGGCCTCTCTCCTTGGCTTGCAAGGGCTATCTTCTCGCTGTGTATTTACGTGGTTGTCTCTCTGTGTGCACACGTGTCTGGTCTCTCTCTGTATCCTAATCTCCTCTTGTTATAGGGACACCAGTCATATTGTATTAGAGCCCACCTTAACGATTATTTTAACTTAATTCTCTCTTTAAAGACCTTATTTCCAAAGACAGTCATATTTTGGGGTACTGGAGCTTATGACTTCAACTTATGAATTTGGGGGAGACGCAGTTCATCCCATAACAAAGAGTAAAGAGGAATTTGGCACCACTTGCTTTTCCTTGATGGAGAAAGGGCTAGGATTCCCAACTTCATGTCCCAGTGCTAGGTATCATATTTGAATATAATACTAGAAAGCCATTGAGATTAATAAGGCAACCAATTCAAACGTCTCTAATCTTCACTTACTTAGTAATTGCTATATTCTTTGTTTCTGTCTTCATATCTCAGTGTAGTGGCTGGGACTTCCAGAAAAATGGTAAATAATAATAGATACACTCTCCTTGCATCTGATTTTTAAAAGTAATGCCTCAAGAATTTCACCATTGTGATTAATGACCTCTGCTGAATCTCATTAGATATTTTTTGTCATTCTCATTGCTGATTTACCTACAGTTTTCATAAGAATATATGTTGAAATTTATCCAATGATAAATTTTTCATTTTTTAAAATGAACTTGTATCATTTCCCCTTTGGCCAATTTAAGTAGCCTCCTAATAGATGTATTTTTAACCTATCAGAAATACATTCCTGAGGAAAACTTAGACATGGTCTTTCAATATGCTGCTGAATTCTATTTGCTAGTCTTTGATTTAGAATTTTTATCTTGCTATCCATAATGAAGCTCAGCCTAGAGTTTTCTTCTTTGGTTTAGTATCTTCAGATTTAGATACCACTGTTATGCTAACATGAAAAGTGATTTGGGAAAATTTTCACATTTCTATATTCTCTGGAACAGTTCACCTAATGTAAAGATTATCTGAATGTTGCAAGCTTTAAAAAAAAAAAAATCAGTATTATCACCACAGAAACATTCTGCCATGTTCCTGTCACCTGTATCTCTATGACTATGACTTTGTTCAAGCTTTACATTCCTTTAGTTAATCTTGGTTATTTCTCTTTCCCTGGGAAATAATGACTTTCATAGATTTTTTAAAGCATATTAATGTGATTTTGTTCTTAATGGTGTCTTATAGAATCTGAAGTCCACACCTGTGGTTAGGCACTGTTTCTCATTCTTAGTTTTTCATATTTATACTCTCTCTGTTTTTTTCCCTTCATTTTTACTTGCCAAGTAGATCCATATAATTGTGGTTGAATTTTTTTTTCCCCTAAAGTGTCAGCTCTTGCATCTATCTAAGTACTTATAAAGTTCTTATATGGGAGGGATGGTGAAAGAATTGTCAACATCAGTCAGGAGAGAAAGAAACAATGGGGCCATTTCTTCATGGCTTAAGGCTGTGAATTCAACTTTGGAGGCTTCCTGGGGTGATGACATTGACCATCTCCATAAATAATTCTGGCACTGTTGTTTATGTCTCACACAACCCTAAATGTCAAAGAATCTGTTACTCTAAATATGGCACACATTAGGATAAAGTCATAAATTGGTGCTAATACCATGCCCATTCTAGACAATTAAGGACTTTTTTTTAATTGTCCTCATCTGATGAAAATAAGAAGAGGAAATGGAAAACAATCCCCTCCACACTGAATGTGTCAGCATGAATCAAAGGAGAGAAAGAGGAAAAAGATCATTGAGGTCAACCTTTGGGGATTTTGCTTTCAATTCTTGATGAAAAGAAAAGGCAAAAAAAACATTGAAGAAGAGTATTATAATAATAGCTGTGATATTGAGTGATTATCATCTAGTGTGTCAGTCAGACTTCCATAATGGGGAAAGACTTGAAAATGAAAATACCCTACTTTTATTGAGAAAACACTCTGACCTAGATGTCCTGGCAATTCAGTTGCCCTGGAACTCATCTGCAATGTATTACCTCCTGGAGAATGCTATCAAGTGTCCCTCTGTGCCAGGCACTCTTTTGGAAGCTGAGGGTGTCAAGAAGCCCAAACACAAGCTTGAAACATTGACTTCTCTTTACTGTGCTTCATCAACTTTGGGGGGCAAATCACTTCCTCACTGTGTGCCCCCATTTCCAGTATATGTTGGCTGGACTCAGTGTCTTCAATCCATGCCTCTGTGTCAGCAGTTGCCTTGCTCCTGCTCCTGGAGCATTTGCCTAGTGTCTCATCTCAGCTGTTCTGTACTGTGCTCTTGACTTATCAGTCAAGTCTGCTGATCACCAAGCTAAAAGGGGACTCTTGGTCACATAATCTTGATTCTTCTCCATTTCTGTCATGTACTGGTACATGAAAATCTCTCCAAACTTCAGTTTTCTTATCTCTCTTTGGAGGTTTGGAATATATTTTACATGGTTTTATGGTGCAGTAATGTTTTAGAATGGCATACAGCCATGGCAAAATGAGTGGCTCCCTTCAACTGATGGAGTCCTGCCAGACAAGGCTCAGGATGAAATGCCCACCCAATAATGGAGCTTTCGTAAGAGCTCACTCCATTTCATGCAGACAGTATGGTTTATGGACTCAGGGGCATAGAGAATTGAGACTCATATTGATGAGGATTCTGATCATGGGAGTGTAGTTAACAATGTCTAGTGACATAGATCTGTGAATTATTTTCCAATTGGACCCGATTTAATTTGTACTAGTGAAAATGTGAATGTGTTCTTTGACATGTGAAGTATCAGTGACACTGCTGGGACTACGGCTCATCTTCATATTTGTGGGCTTGGCACTTGGAGCAAGTAGACATCTATGAACGGAATAAACTGCTTATTTCAATCTGTGATACCTCTGAAGCATTTTGTCTTTAATCTCACAAATCTGGGGAAATGAGGGGACCATCTGTAAAATGAGATGGACCACACCTAATGCACAAAGTTATTGAGAAGATCAGATGAGGAAAATGATCATGATGGTATATCCTAAATTGTTTTTAAATTGCTGAGAACATATGAGGAACATTTGTTACCTCATTTGCAGGAAGACATCCCAACTAGATGAGCACTCCTAACCCCAAACTGATTCGGACACTGAGACAACTCTCTCTGCTGTATCTGGGCTATAAATCTTTGAACTTCAGGCCTAAGTGGAATTCCATCTCTCACATTTTTTTAATGAAATAAAAATAAATACAATTACTGAACAGAAGCCAAAGATCACAGGAGGTTAGAAGTGGGGAGAGGATATGGTCAATACTGTTTGTTTGCATTCTGGCACTGTTTTCTTGGTGAATATTTCATTAATGGGAGGGCTATAAGGGGGCAGGGATGGCCCTTTCTTCCTCCTGATGGATGTCTGCTGCTGATTAAATCTGAGCTGGGGTAGCCTTGTGGTGCCTGGGAAATTTGAGACCCTAATGAGGACATAGTCTAGTAAAATGTGAGAGATTGAAACCACTAGATATTAAAATCCTCCTGAGTCGGAGCTTTTTCCAAAGATTAGGCATTTGCTCTTGAAATCATGTTCAGGAACATACTAAGATGCACTTATCTTTCCATATTCTGTCCCTGCATTCATCCTCCAAAGACCTTGAAACCCATTTTTTTCCTCTTTCACCCAAGTAAAAGTAAACATACAAATAAGTACTTATTCTTATGGAAGGTCTATTCTTTAAGTAAAAATTTGACTTACAATTAATACTCTGGTTTTTTATTAAATCTGCTATTGATTCCTCATAATGGAGCTAGAGATAATTGGTAAATGCAATATCAATATAATTGCATCTTCTGCAGAATAATCATGGCTGCTAAAATGGAAAGGAGCAAGATATCTGAGCAACACAGAAAACAAGTAATTATCCAAAGCCCATTTCAATAAATGTCAGTTTCTTAAAGAAACTGTCTGGTTAGACCACAAGTAATTTCTGCTGGTGCAAATTCCCATTCACTCTTATTAAGCCGTATTATGTACTCAGCATAAACAGTCTTAGTTTCTCCTTCCACAGGTCTCTGTCAGTGTCTGTATCCAGTTGCAGCCAGGTATAGTAAGTGCCTCAGATCACAGAGAATTTCAAAATAAGTCTAACAAATCAGGTCCATGATTCTCTAATGCAAGCACACTTGTATTTCACTTACACCATGGCTCTGAGATATTTCTGAACTCTTTTTTTATGCTCATCATTTCTCTTCAGAGGAGAGGATGGTGTTGCTCAAAAAGAAACACAGAGTCAGTTCAGCTAATAACTTTCCTCAACAGAATTGCAAACATCAAGCCGTTGCTATCTTGCAAATTACCATTCCTCACTGCAAACGCAAACACTAACCAGTGGACAAGTGATAGATCTTGACCTGCTGTTTCCAATGAGACCAGGGTGGTCTTTCAATCTCAAAAGAAGCATAGCCACTGCCTTCTGTTTGTCTATGCCTCACTTAGATTTACCTTTGGGAATATGTGTATGTGAAGGAGTCCTTCAAATGCATCTACTGTTTATATTAGTGTGAGGGCTGTAGGAAAGATTGTTATAACCTCCCAGGTCATCCTGTCCAGTGTGTTCAAATAGATGCAATAGAGTGAGAAAGATACTTTTTATTGATTGCACTACTAAATCTTTTTCTTCTCTGCTTCACCAAGTGAATAGTTTCAGGCCAATTGTTGACTTAAATTGGTGTTGGGCAGGTGTGTCCAATGTCCTTAGGCATATTTGTCCACTTTAGCACTCTCCATAGTCACTGAAAGATGATGAGCCAAAGCCACCAGGAGTCCAGGATTTCCATGATGGGTTAGATTGACATTTATGGGATGTACATCTAATTCTGGACTGGGTCCTGGGTCTCTCCATCCTTCTCTATGGGCTTTACTCACAAAGGGAAATGATGACATAGAAATACTTAGGAAACCAACTTCTAAAGTGGGCCAAAATCCCCCCCCGCTTTTTAAAAATTAAAACATCTTAGAGCCGACAGAGAGTTTAAATAATGCATATTGGGCTTCTGTGCAAGGAAGAATGAATGAGTAAAAGATTTTACGAAGGAGAATGCTTAGCTGGTCACTTGGTAGTACATACATTTTGAATTGGGTTCCCTCAAGCAACACATTCAGGTTAGACGCCCTTCTCTTAATTAATAACAGAATGGCTCTCTTTGAGAAATGAGGTAGCTATGTCACCAAATAACCACAATTGAGTGGCCGCATTTTCAGATGCCTTGTGTAACATTCCTACCTAAGATATAGAGGCCAGATGGTTGCCTGTGAGTAATTACGGGAGTAGTTGATGGAAGTAGAGAGTTTGGGGGCAGAAAGAACATTTAGAGCAGAGGTTATGAACTAGTTTTATTTGGTCCAACACAGTGCCCGGTGTTTAAAGAAATGTGGCTTTGCAACTAATTACTAATACTTGAACAAGAAGCTTCACATAAAAATCCAAATTTCTGCCATCTCTTGGAAGAACCCCTTGCTTTCACTCTGGTGTGGCACCAGTCAGAGACAGACTGTCCCCCTTAAATGGGCTGCATCCACCATCCTTCTACCTGTAGGCACTGAAGACTTAAATCGCATTCCTATGGATCTTTACAACCTACCCTGTTACACAATCTGGTACAGTCATGCTCACATTGAGCATGTGCAATGAATGAAAGAAGCCTCCAAGAAGAGTATCAGAAACTTGAAAGGATATGTTCTCGGTCTAAAACCTCCCATGAGTATGAGAGTCCCCCTGAATTCTAATCCCATGTGCTTTGTATTAAAATGATCTGCTTACATAAATACCTGCCCCTCAAATTCTGAACCACCCCTAGGCAGGAACCATGTACTGTACCCCATGAAGAATGATGACTAAGTATCCAATCTAATGACCGTGTGTTTGTCAATGATGTCTTTAAAAATTCATAACACTGATCTTTCTTAACTCTTAGTTTTAACTTTTAAAAGAAACACATAGAAATTCATTCAATCCTAATGTCTGGAAAAGTCATAACAAGCTGAGAGTTGGTTTGGAATTATTTAAGCTACTCTCAGACCTCCCTGGAGAAAGGACTAGGCCTCAAAGCTCTAAAGGAGTTTGGAAACTGTAGTGATTCAAAATGTCACTTTGTCCATAATCTATTTTATTTAGGGAATAAAAAAGCTAAGTCTGGTTAACTCTTAAAAATTATACCAGCACCAAAAACGAATCTGTTTTCTCAGATAGTAATCTCACATTATTAACTAACTTAAAGGTTTTCAGCCAAAGTTGTAATTATTAAATGTTATGCAATTAAGTTCTGGAAAAGATTTACCTTAGCTTATTATACTTAAAAAAAAAAATCTTTGTCAGTGTGTGAAAGGAAGAAGAAATAATGGACTCTGATTGGTTCAAGATGGTGGAGTAGAAGGATGTGCGCTCATGCTCTCTTGTGAGAGCACCAGAATCACAACTAACTGCTGAACAGTCATCGACAGGAAGACACTGGAACTCACCAGAAAAGATACCCCCCATCCAAAGACAAAGGAGAAGCTGCAATGAGATGGTAGGAGGGGCACAATCACAATAAAATCAAATCCCATAACCACTGGGTGGGTGACTCACAAACTGGAGAACATTATACCACTGAAGTCCACCCACTGGAGTGAAGGTTCTGAGCCACACGTCAGGCTTCCCAACCTGGGGGTCTGGCAATGGGAGGAGGAATTCCCAGAGAATCAGGCTTGGAAGGCTAGCAGGATTTGATTGCAGGACTTTGATAGGACTGGGGGAAACAAAGACTCCACTCTTGGAGGGCACACAAAAAGTAGTGTGCTCATCAGGACCCAGGGGGAAGGAGCAGTGACCCCATAGGAGACTGAACCACACCTACCTGCTAGTATTAGAGGGTCTCCTGAAGAGGCAGGGTTGGCTGTGGCTGGACACGGGGACAAAGACACTGGCAGCAGAAGTTCTGGGAGGTACTCCTTGGCTTGAGCCCTCCCAGAGTCCACCATTAGCCCCACCAAAGAGCCTGTAGCCTCCAGTGCTGGGTCACCTCAGGCCAAACAACCAACAGGGAGGGAACTCAGCTCCACCCATCAGCAGACAAGTGGATTAAAGTTTTACTGAGCTCTGCCTACCAGAGCAACACCCAGCTCTACTCACCACCAGTCCCTCTGATCAGGAAGCTTGCACAAGCCACTTAGATAGCCTCATCCACCAGAGGGCAGATAGCAGAAGCAAGAACTACAATCCTGCAGCCTGTGGAACGAAAACCACATTCACAGAAAGATAGCAAAATGAAAAGGCAGAGAACTATGTACCAGATGAAGGAACAAGATAAAACCCCAGAAAAACAACTAAATGAAGTGGAGATAGGCAACCTTCCAGAAAAAGAATTCAGAATAATGATAGTGAAGATGATCCAGGACCCTGGAAAAAGAATGGAGGCAAAGATTGAGAAGATGCAAGAAATGTTTAATAAAGACCTAGAAGAATTAAAGAAAAAACAAACAGAAATGAACAAAATAATAACTGAAATGAAAAATACACTAGAAGGAATCAATAGCAGAATAACTGAGGCAGAAGAACGGATAAATGACCTGGAAGACAGAATGGTGGAATTCATTGCTGCGGAACAGAATAAAGAAAAAAGAATGAAAAGAAATGAAGACAGCCTAAGACACCTCTGGGACAACATTAAATGCAACAACATTCGCATTATAGGGGTCCCAGAAGAAGAGAGAGAAGGGACCCAAGAAAATATTTGAAGAGATTATAGTCGAAAATTTGCCTAACATGGGAAAGGAAATAGCCACCCAAGTCCAGGAAGCGCAGAGAGTCCCAGGCAGGATTAACCCAAAGAGAAACATGCCGAGACACATAGTAATCAAATTGGCAAAAATAGACAAAGAAAAATTATTGAAAGCAGCAAGGAAAAAATGACAAATAACATACAAGGGAACTCCCATAAGGTTAACAGCTGATTTCTCAGCAGAAACTCTACAAGCCAGAAGGGAGTGGCATGATATATTTAAAGTGATGAAAGGGAAGAACCTACAACCAAGATTACTCTACCCGGCAAGGATCTCATTCAGATTTGATGGAGAAATCAAAAGCTTTACAGACAAGCAAAAGCTAAGAGAATTCAGCACCACCAAACCAGCTCTACAACAAATTCTAAAGGAACTTCTCTAACTGGGAAACACAAGAGAAGAAAAGGACCTACATAAACAAACACAAAACAATTAAGAAAATGGTAATAGGAACATACATGTCAATAATTACCTCAAATGTGAATGGATTAAATGCTCCAACCAAAAGACACAGGCTTGCTGAATGGATACAAAAACAAGACCCATATATATGCTATCTACAAGAGACCCACTTCACACCTAGGGACACATACAGACTAAAAGTGAGGGGATGGAAAAAGATATTCCATGCAAATGGAAATCAAAAGAAAGCTGGAGTAGCAACACTCATATTAGATAAAATAGACTTTAAAATAAAGAATGTTACAAGAGACAAGGAAGGACACTACATAATGATCAAGGGATCAATCCAAGAAGAAGATATAACAATTATAAATATATATGCACCCAACATAGGAGCCCCTCAATACATAAGGCAAATGCTAACAGCTATAAAAGAGGAAATCGACGGCAACACAATAACAGTGAGGGACTTTAACACCTCACTTACACCAGTGGACAGATCATCCAGACAGAAAATTAATAAGGAAACACAAGCTTTAAATGACACAATAGACCAGATAGATTTAATTGATATTTATAGGACATTCCACCCAAAAACAGCAGATTACACTTTCTTCTCAAGTGCGCACAGAACATTCTCTAGGATAGATCACATCTTGGGTCACAAATCAAGCCTCGGTAACTTTAAGAAAATTGAAATCATATCAAGCATCTTTTCCAACCACAACACTATGAGATTAGAAATCAATTACAGAGAAAAAAACGTAAAAAACAAAAACACATGGAGGCTAAACAATACATTACTAAATAACCAAGAGATCACTGAAGAAATCAAAGAGGAAATCAAAATATACCTAGAGACAAATGACAATGAAAACATGACGATCCAAAACCTATGGGATGCAGCAAAAGCAGTTCTAAGAGGGAAGTTTATAGCAATACAAGCCTACTTCAAGAAACAAGAAACATCTCAAATAAACAACCTAACCTTACACCTAAAGGAACTAGAGAAAGAAGAACAAACAAAACCCAAAGTTAGTAGGAGGAAAGAAATCACAAAGATTAGAGCCAAAATAAATGAAATAGAAACAAAGAAAACAATAGGAAAGATCAATAAAACTAAAAGCTGGTTCTTTGAGAAGATAAACAAAATTGATAAACCTTTAGCCAGACTCATTAAGAAAAAGAGGGAGAGGACTCAAATCAATAAAATTAGAAATGAAAAAGGAGAAGTTACAATGGACACCACAGAAATACAAAGCATCATAAGAGACTACTACAAGCAACTCTATGCCAATAAAATGGACAACATGGAAGAAATGGACAAATTTTTAGAAAGGTATAACCTTCCAAGACTGAACCAGGAAGAAATAGAAAATATGAACAGACCTATCACAAGTAATGAAATTGAAACTGTGATTAAAACTCTTTCAACAAACAAAACTCCAGGACTGGATGGCTTCATAGGCGAATTCTATCAAACATTTAGAGAAGAGCTAACACCCATTTTTCTCAAACTCTTCCAAAAAATTGCAGAGGAAGGAACACTCCCAAACTCATTCTACGAGGCCACCATCACCCTGATATCAAAACCAGGAAAAGATATCACAAAAAAAGAAAATTATAAACCAATATCACAGATGAATATAGATGCAAAAATCCTCAACAAAATACTAGCAAACAAAATCCAACAACACATGAAAAGGATCATACACCATGATCAAGTGGGATTTATCCCAGGGATGCAAGCATTCTTCAATATATGCAAACCAATTAATGTGATACACCATATTAACAAATTGAAGAATAAAAACCATATGATCATCTCAATAGATGCAGAAAAATCTTTTGACAAAATTCAACACCCATTTATGATAAAAATTCTCCAGAAAGTGGGCATAGAGGGAACCTACCTCAACATAATAAAGGCCATATATGATAAACCCACAGCAAACATCAATCTCAATGGTGAAAACCTGAAAGCATTTCCTTTAAGATCAGGAACAAGACAAGGATGTCCACTGTTGCCACTATTATTCAACATAGCTTTGGAAGTCCTAGCCATGGCAATCAGAGAAGAAAAAG
Source organism: Balaenoptera physalus (assembly GCF_965194825.1). Taxonomy (NCBI): domain Eukaryota; kingdom Metazoa; phylum Chordata; class Mammalia; order Artiodactyla; family Balaenopteridae; genus Balaenoptera; species Balaenoptera physalus. The sequence goes on along the minus strand of NC_138893.1, from coordinate 68,947,250 downwards.
AAATAAAAGGAATACAAATTGGAAAAGAAGAAGTAAAACTGTCACTGTTTGCAGATGACATGATACTATACATAGAGAATCCTAAAGATGCCACCAGAAAACTACTAGAGCTAATCAATGAATTTAGTAAAGTTGCAGGATACAAAATTAATGCACAGAAATCTCTTGCATTCCTATACACTAATGATGAAAAATCTGAACGAGAAATTAAGGAAACACTCCCATTTACCATTGCAACAAAAAGAATAAAATACCTAGGAATAAACCTACCTAGGGAGACAAAAGACCTGTATGCAGAAAACTATAAGACACTGATGAAAGAAATTAAAGATGATACCAACAGATGGAGAGATATACCATGTTCTTGGATTGGAAGAATCAATATTGTGAAAATGACTCTACTACCCAAAGCAATCTACAGATTCAATGCAATCCCTATCAAATTACCAATGGCATTTTTTACAGAACTAGAAGAAAAAATGTTAAAATTTGTATGGAGACACCAAAGACCCCGAACAGCCAAAGTGGTCTTGAGGGAAAAAAACAGAGCTGGAGGAATCAGACTCCCTGACTTCAGACTCTACTACAAAGCTACAGTAATCAAGACAATATGGTACTGGCACAGAAACAGAAATATAGATCAACAGAACAGGATAGAAAGCCCAAAGATAAACCCACGCACCTATGGTCAGCTAATCTATGACAAAGGAGGCAAGGATATACAATGGAGAAAAGACAGTCTCTTCAATAAGTGGTGCTGGGAAATCTGGACAGCTACATGTAAAAGAATGAAATTAGAACATTCCCTAACACCATACACAAAAATAAACTCAAAATGGATTAAAGATCTAAATGTAAGACCAGACAGTTTAAAACTCTTAGAGGAAAACCTAGGAAGAACACTCTTTGACATAAATCACAGCAAGATATTTTTTGACCCACCTTCTAGAGTAATGGAAATAAAACCAAAAATAAACAAATGGGACCTAATGAAACTTAAGAGCTTTTGCACAGCAAAGGAAACTATACAAGATGAAAAGACAACCCTCAGAATGGGAGAAAATATTTGCAAACGAATCAATGCACAAAGGATTAATCTCCAAAATATATAAACAGCTCATGCAGCTCAATATTAAAAAAACAAACAACCCAATCAAAAAATGGGCAGAAGACCTAAATAGACATTTCCCCAAAGAGGACATACAGATTGCCAAGAAGCACATGAAAAGTTACTCAACATCACTGATTATTAGAGAAATGCAAATCAAAACTACAATGAGGTATCACCTCACACCAGTTAGAATGGGCATCATCAGAAAATCTACAAACAACAAATGCTGGAGAGGGCGTGGAGAAAAGGGAACCCTCTTGCAGTGTTGGTGGGAATGTAAATTGATACAGCCACTATGGAGAACAGTATGGAGGCTCCTTAAAGAACTAAAAATAGAATTATCATATGACCCAGCAATCCCACTACTGGGCATATACCCAGAGAAAACCATAATTCAAAAAGACACATGCACTCCAATGTTCATTGCAGCACTGTTTACAATAGCCAGGTCATGGAAGCAACCTAAATGCCCATCGACAGACGAATGGATAAAGAAGATGTGGTACATATATACGATGTAATATTACTCAGCCATAAAAAGGAATGAAATTGGGTCATTTGTAGAGACGTGGATGGATCTAGGGCTGTCATACAGAGTGAAGTAAGTCAGAAAAGGAAAAACAAATATCGTATATTTAACGCATATATGTGGAATCTAGAAAAATAGTACAGATGAACCGGTTTGCAAGGCAGAAATAGAGACACAGATGCAGAGAACAAACGTGTGGACACCAAGGGGGGAAAGTTGAGGGAGAGGGGGTGGTGGTGGTGGTGGGATGAACTGGGAGATTGGGATTGACATATATACCCTAATATGTATAAAATGGATAACTAATAAGAACCTGCTGTATAAAAAATAAAGGAAAATTTTTTAAAAAAAGAAATAATGGACTGTGTTTCATAATAAATGAGTCTGCCTTTGGGTGCAACAACCCCTCCCCCCGCAATCTCATTAATCATTAAGCATTGAGGATCACTGGGTAGACAAAAGTGCAGCAACGAAATTTGATCCCCATTTCACAGATGGGGAGGTCAAGGCAGCAAGAGGTTAAGTGAGTTTTGGAGACCACACAGTAAGAAGATGGAGGAATGGGGCCTGGTCACTGCCCTGAGCTTCTCTGGCGGTCTCCAGGAGACCACTCATGAAGAAATAGAGGGCTTGCAAGAAGGCCTAATGGGAGCATCCATGACTCAGGTCGGGTCACAGGAGGAACACACAGACCTACCTTCAAAACTTCTCTCCCAGTTCACGGGCTCTGACATTGGCTGAGGTGTTTCTCTGAGTCTCCATTCCCTCACCTTTAAAATAGCTATAACAATACTCACAATTATGTTTGCAGTGAGCTCACTTAGAATTCCCGCATGAAGAATCTCTAGAACATTATGAACATTCAGTAATGTCTCCCTTTGACCCTGCAACTTGCTCACAGGTAGAAAACTATTAACTCCTCCCATTTCTAGACTAAGAAGCCCTGTGTCCACCATGCTACTCATCAAGAGGACTGGGGAGGGTACACAGGGCCAGCCTAGGCTCTCTGCTGTGCTGCAAGGGCTTAGGGGATATCAGCTGTATCTTACTATCTATGGCATTAACACCTTTTACAATGCTGAGAAATCACTAGCATTATAAACATCATCTTCTCCAACCTCTCACCACAAACACTTGTCACTTAGAAGTGTGCTCTAGGCCTCCCCATACTTATAAGGAGTGTTTACTTCCTTTCTAAAGAGGCCTCCCTCCCTATACAGCAGATAAATGATGTAAACATTCTACTGCTACTCATTTATGTAACATTACCTTGCAAAGGTAAACACTGGTCCCAAAGTAAACATGAATTTCCTTTCAAGGGTATTCATAATGGTGAATTAATAATTGTGAATCAATGATGTTTGGTGTTGGCTATTAAAAAAAGGAGGCAGTGAAACAGTAAATAGTGAATAGACAGTGAAATATATTATAAAACTCATATGGCTATTAAGACCAGAAAGCTTGTATGCCCTGTGTCAGGGGACCAGGCATCCCTGTTCCCTAGCCAGGCACACGGGAGTCATCCTTTATCCTTCTTCCCTCTCCCTACAGACACCATGTCCTTCACACCACCTGTCCTTCAGCCCTTTGCAGGGCTGTCTCCTTTGACTCACTGCCCTGGTTCTGGCTGTATTCCAACCCTCAGCACCCATCTCATGCTTGAGTTGTGGTAACAGTCTGCAAGCTCATGCCCCTGCTACCATTTTTATCCACTTCCTGTCCATCCTTTACACAGAGCCAGAGTATTTTATAAGGTGCAAATTTTACCCTGTCCTTGCTGTGGCTTAAAATCCTTAGTGATCTTCCTGGGCCTCCGAGGAAGGAGGCACAGTTCTCCCAGAGCAGCTCCTGCCTCTCTCTGCCCCTCTCCCTCTTGCCTGGACCACTTTCTATCCTTCGCACTCACACTAAATGCCTCACTTTCCCCTGAGCCTATCAAGTTGGTCCCTGCTTCAGTGTCCCATCGCCCGGCTCCATTTGGCTCCCATATCTCTCCATCAGGCTTCTAGGGCAACCACCTCACTTCCCCTGTTTCTGACATCCCTGGAGCTGTTCTTTCTTCTTGTGAGCCTCTCCTATTCCTGTGCTCATGGGCCCCTCCTCAGCGACTAGTCCTCTAAATGTCTGTCTCCTCCACAGGCCGGGTGATCTGCAGTGTTGTGTGGCTTGACTACCACGGTTCTTAGTGTGCATAACTTGTTCTTTATCCTCCTTGGGACTTAGTTACACAATATCAACTCAAGATGTATTACGTCTGGAAAGTTCTCAGGTATTACGACTTTGATATGGCCTCCCCACATCCCCTCTCTTAATACTTTTGGAACTCCTGTCAGATGTATATTGGATCTTCTTATTCTCTGTATTTCTTAAACTTTGGTTCATATTGTCTATCTCCAGATAGTTTCTTCAGTTCAGTCACCCAAGCATTCATTCTTTTCTTCAATTAAGTTCAACCTCTTTGGTACATTACATTTTGTTTATCTCAACTACTGGATTTTTATTTTTGGAAGCTGAATTACTTAGCTTTGTCTTGCTTTTTTGTTTTTCCACCCAGAATCTATTATTTCATTTGAGTTTCTAGTCATTCTTTTATGTCTTTAAACAGGTTTATTTTTAGTCTCTTTCAGACAGCTTGATTACCTCAAATTTGTATGTCCTATTTTCATGTTTGCTGTGTCTTCTAATTCTTTCTCACAGTTGGCAGCTTTCTTGTGTAGTTCATAAGTTTTAAAATTCATCTTCCATGGGATTTATTTATATGTAAGGACACTGGGCTCTCTGGACTGTGGAAAGCCCCTTACAGAGTGGCTTTCTTTGACTTTGCTTCTGCAGGGCACCTGATTAGGTCCAATTCCACACTCATTTCTTGGGGATTCTCATACCATGTGGGAATATGCACTTGAACTCCATACCACCCTTGTGCCTGGCATGGGCTTCATGTTTTGAAACCTCACAGGTTACTTTTTTTTTCTATCTACTCAGAGCCTCAGGTGAACAGTAGGCGTCCTATTGCTTCCATGTTTTGAGTTTCCCATCTTGGGCCTGACCTCCAGCTTTCTACAGATTCCCCCACCCCATCCCCCATCCTGGTTGGGCATTCAGTCCCCATTCTCAGCCACTGGACCCATATCCAGATTCCACTCCCCTGATGGCCTTAAGTATCTGACCACAAGCTTCTTATTCTAGCCTTCAGTTTCTTTTTCATTTCTGGCATGTGGGAATTTTCCTTTCTTTCTATTAAGCTCAGCTATGTAGACACAAAAGACTTTATTTTGGTTATACTTATCCAGTAGTTTTCTGCTTTTATAACTGGAAATGTAGCACACATTAGCTGTCCTCCTGTTTTATGAGCTAGAATCTTCCCTCTGGGCTCTGCTGACCTTGAATTAGGATGTGTGTTTTATTCAGCATTCAGCAAGTGCCTGCAACGTAGAAGACACTTAGACTTTTTGACTACTGAACAAATAAAACCTGAGATGAATCTCACCTTCTCCATTTAGCAACCAGATCTTAGAAAAGCCATGAAATCCCTCTAGGCTTCAGTTCCTTCATTGTCAAACCCAATGAAAATCATCTCTCCCTTGTTGCCTCACACAAAGAAAGTCAATGCAATAATGTTATGAAAGAACTTTAAAAAGCCATCAGCCCTAGTTAAGAGAAAGATAGTAAGGAAAAATAATACTCTATTAAGCGATCATCCATTCACTTCTTTCTCACCAAGACAGGGAGAAGTAAGGAGGACTGAGTCCCTCTGGCATCTGCTAGTTGGTGTCAAGCTCTTAAAGTAACAGAAGCAAAACAGGACAGAAAGCTCTCAGATGGTCCACACATTTTGCCACAAATATAGACCCCTTTTCTGTAGCCTTGTATTTGAATGTTTCATTATTAAAGTTGAAGTTCTCCCTTGAAACTTGTCCTGTCTTTTTCCAGTGTTGGGAGAAACATGACTGCCAATGGTGATGGCCTCCCTGGTGCACAAGGCACTAAGCTGTAGTTCTCTCTCTGACTCTCACCATTTATTTCCATTTATCTAATGGTTTAGTGACAAATCCTTATTGAATGCCAAGCATGTAATGATGAACATGAGAGGTGTTGTATTTTCATTTCCCTTTGGGGCTTAAAGGTACGGATCAAGTGGGAGGAAACAGTAGTTTAATCATTTGAAGCACTTGCTGTAAGAGTCTTTTTTTCCTCGCCTCAGTCATTCTAGATCTAATCAAACACCTTTCACCATGTAGGCAGAACTTTCCTTCTAACACCCTGTCCATCTTGCTAGCCTCATCTCCCATTCCTCTCCCATGCATGCCCTAGTTATCTGTTAAATTGTTCTACACACTAGATGTTGAACACGCTTTATGATTTCCTGGCCTAATGTCTTTAGGTGCTGTTCCTTCCTGCTACGAACTCAGCTTCTCTCTTGAAGCCTCATCTGACCCCTGGGCTGAGCTCACATACTCCATCACTGTCTGAGCTCTGCATTCTTCTTTAACTTCAGTAGGCAAGGCTGCTTGTGCCTCCCTTACGGCCCTTACCATGTTCTGGAGGACACTGCATTCAGTCATCCACAGCTAGGAGGTTTTTGTGAAGTGCCTCTATGTCTTTTTTACTTACCGTGGCAATCCCACAGTACAAAGCACAGTATCCCACTTAAAATTAGTGCTAGTAAATATGTACAGAAATTGGTTTAACTTGGACGAGTTTTCAATGCATGTCTAGAAGAGACATACTTTATGTTCAAAGACAAAAAGAGGCTGAACACTAAAAGATATGAAAAGATATGGCATGCAAAAAGTAACCAAAAGAGGGCTAGAGTGGCGATACTAACAACAGAAAAAATAGACTTTAAGACAAAATATAGAGAGAGACAAAGAAGGACATTTTATAATGGTAAAAGTGTCAATCCATTAGGAAGATATAAACATAGGTGCATCTAACAACAGAGCCCCCAAATACTTAAAGCAAAACCTGAACTGGAGAAATAGACGATTCAGTAATAATAGTTAGAGACTCCAACACCACACTTTCAATAATGAATAGAATAAAAAGACAGAAGATTAAGAAGGAAATAGAAGACCTGAACAGCACTATAAACCAACTAGACCTAATAGCTATCCACTACCCAACAACAGTAAAGTACAAACTCTTACAAGTGCACATGGAACATTCTCCAGGATAGACAATATGTTAGGCCATAAAATAGCCTCAGTAAATGTTAAAGGATGAAATCAAGCAAAGTATGTTCCATAATCATAGTGGAATAAAATTAGAAATCAATAACAGAAGGAAATTTGGGAAATTCACAATAATGTGGAAATTAAACAACACACTCCTAAATAACAAATGGGCAAAGAAGGAATTACAAGGGAAATTAGAAAATACTTTGAGATGAATGAAAATAAAAACACAGTGTATCATCCATGTCTCTGCAAATGACACAATTTTGCTCCTTTTTATGGCTGAGTAATATTCCATTGTATATATGTGCCACATCTTCTTTATCCATTCATCTGTCGATGGACACTTAGGTTGCTTCCATGTCCTGGCTATTGTAAATAGAGCTGCAATGAACATTGTGGTACATGACTCTTTTTGAATTATGGTTTTCTCAGGGTATATGCCCAGTAGTGGGATTGCTGGGTCATATGGTAGTTCTGATTTTAGTTTTTTAAGGAACCTCCATACTGTTCTCCATAATGGCTGTATCAATTTACATTCCCACCAACACTGCAAGACGGTTCCCTTTTCTTCACACCCTCTCCAGCATTTATTGTTTGTAGATTTTTTGGTGATGGCCATTCTGACTGGTGTGGGGTGATACCTCATTGTAGTTTTCATTTGCATTTCTCTAATAATTAGTGATGTTGAGCATCCTTTCATGTGTTTGTGGGTCATCTGTATGTCCTAGAGACTGTCATAGAGAATGAAGTAAGTCAGAAAGAGAAAAACAAATATCATATATTAATGCATATATGTGGAATCTAGACAATGGTATAGATGATCTTATTTGCAAAGCAGAAATAGAGACACAGACATAGAGAACAAACATATGGATATGAAGGGAGAAAGGGGAGGGTGGGATGAATTGGAAGATTGGGATTGACATATATACACTACTATGTATCAAATAGATAAGTAATGAGAACCTACTGTATAGCACAGGAAACTCTACTTGGTGCTCTGTGGTGACCTAAATGGGAAGGAAATACAAAAAAGAGGGGATATATGTATACATATGGTGGATTAACTTTGCTGTACAGCAGAAACTGACACAGCAGTGTAAAGCAACTATACTCCAATTAATTAATTAATTATTTTAAAAAACACAACATATCAAACCTGTGGGATGAAGCTGAAGCAAATCTTAGACAGAAATGTTTACATGTAAATGCCTATATTAAAAAAGAATAAATCTCAAATCAATAACCAAAACTTCCACCTTAAGAAATTAAAGAAAAGAAAGTAAACTAAACCCAAAGAAAGAAGAAGGGAGAAAAATAATGACTAGAATGGAAATAAATGAAATAGAGACTAGAAAATCATTAGAGAAAATCAATGAAATGAAAAGTTCACTCTTTGAAAAGATCTCTCCTGGGTCTTTAGCCTGCTGGCCACTCTGCAAGTTTTGGACTAACCAGAATCCAGAACCACATAAGCAACTTCCTTATAATAAAATCTCTTTCTACACAAACACACACACACACACACACACACTCTGGAGAACAACGGTATGCAAAAGGTAGAGAGTAGCATGCAATGATTAATGCAGGCTCAGGAGCCAGACTGCCTGCACTTGAATCATGGCTCTGTTACAGACCAAGTCTCTATATGTCTTAGGGCAAGCCAGATCACTTCTCTTTGCCTCAGTTTCCTCAACTGTAAGTTGGGAATGATAACAGAACTCTATTTTGTGGGGTTGCTATAAAAAGACGTTAGTTAATTAATAAAAAGGCTTATTATGGTACCCTTGGCATATAGCTGGTGTGCAAAAAATATTAGTTCTTATGATTTTAATGGGATTTCCCCTAAAATTTTATTTTAAAAAAGATTAGTCACTATTAAAAATGTATGCAAACCACTGGAATTTGTTCAGGCTGCAGTTTTGTTTTGTTTTGTTTTTGTTTTTTGCTTACTAGTAATCAATGCTGCCAGTATTCAGTGGCCAAAACAAAAGGAAGATATTGTTCTAACTACTCAGAGTCACAATTATTTCACATCTGCGAATCAACCCAGTGAATTTTAGCCACACTACTCAGAATTAGAATACAAATGCCACATATATATATTATATATATATATATATATATATATATATATATATATATATATAATATATATATGACATTTATATGCATATGAACTCCAAAGGCAGTCTAATATATAATATGTACATATTAGTCTAGGTTCTTCACATGGTAATACTCAAAATTGTTAGTGTCCCTTTACAAGTCATTTTAAGAGAATGGCTCTCCATTTGACTTAGTGCATTTGGCCTGCTATGATAGAGACTATAGACTGGGCAGCTTAAACAACATTTATTTTTCATGGTTCTAGAAGTCCAAGATTAAGGAGCCTGCAGATCCAGTGTCTGGTTAAGCCACTTCCTGGTTTGCAGTTATCCATCTTCTCACTGTATCTTCACATGGCTGAGAGAGAGAGAGATCATCTTTCTCATGTCTCTTCTTATAAAGGCACTAATCCCATTCATGAGGACTCCACCCCAATGGACTGATTACTTTTCAAAGACCCCAGCTCCAAAGACCATCACATTGGTGATTAGGCTTCAACATATGAATTTGCGGGTACACAAACACTCATTCCATAGCCCTAGTAACCAGAATTCCATAAAAGGAAGGGTCAAGTCATTACAATAAAACTAGCACTCCCTGTAGGCAAGTATGGATGAGCAAGAGCCAGGCTCTACTTTCTGGCTGCTTATAGTCTGAGGGCTAAGAAAACATACATCTAAGATGCTTTGGCAGATGACAGAGTAAGATGAGACTACATAGGGCACATAGCTCTATGTGTTCCAAAATGATTGCCTGAATTAATAAATTCAACAAGTGCCTCTCATTGTGTCCCATGGATTGTGTCCCAGGCTCAAGATGAGGTAGGCCTAAAATATTAGGAAAAGCTGCAAGGGGTCTCTTCTGTATGCAGCCAAGAGGTAAACTTGCAATTGCTTGTAAATGGTTTAATTTTCACCTCCAAACTCACTTCAATCTGTTCTCTCTTACATGGTCACCATGTTGCTCCTTTCATCCTTGGCCCCCCATGTCATATGGCCTGCCCTAAATTAACACAACCCATATTAATAACACCCAGTGGATTTCTCTATCCATGAAATGCTTATTTGAAAGATGTCAGCTCCATGTACCCTTTGGACTTTCTCCTTGAATGTGGCCCAATTTATCCTCTAGATTGTGACCTTCAAAAGGTCAGAGATGGAACTTCTTTAGACCTAATTTACACACACTGGGTGCTTAATGTTTGCTATGAATGTGATTAATTGACAGGCACTTTTCCTGTCTTTAGACAAAGTGTTTAGTTTCTTCACCTGAGAAGGGGGGGATTTGAAATGTAAATTATATAAGAGAAAAGGTCATCTTAGAGAATATTTTATTCTCTGGTAATAAAAGCCACTCACTGTTGTGATGACATTTATCATTCATACATGGTGAAAATTTAGTCACCAGTTTTATTGAGAAGGACTTGCCACAGCAGCATTTGCACCAATTTCTATCAATCAGAAATACAGGATACAATATGGTTCTTGTGATGAGAAATTTAAAATTTCTGTACACAGCTTTCATTTTCCCAGGGTACTTCTCAAGGTAGTCAAAATGAAAGAGACCCTCAGGGATAAAATGATGCAGAGGATAATGGGCAAAGCAGAGGTGGTTCCTTCAGGGAGAAGTTTCCACTTTTCTTCAACAATGGGCTGGAAGAAAATCCTCATGGGAAGCCCCTGGATCAGACACTGGATATCATGGTCCAAGTAGCCTTGCCAATCACAAGTCTGAGTATAGGAATTTGTTCACAGATTTCCTCAAATGCCTTTTGAGGCAAGTGGAGTTTACAAGGAAATAGTGTCAATTCATCTGAATTTTCTCGTTATACAAGTTCACCCAAGGACTAGAATGTATGTTTTTTCCTAAAGGGAAAATGTACTTAAGAATCTAATAAGAACAAAGAACAAATTAAAAACAAAATATTCTTAATCACTCATTCATGTCTACCGTAAGTTGTTTTCAAACTAGTTCAGATAACTGAATATTAAAGAGTTCATTTTGGTTAACACACACACAAAATACTGATTCATCAAACCTGGAACTCCTACCATGATATGTTTCACTGAGTGAAATTACATACGAACATACATAAGAATGCAGGCAAGAAAGTACCATTAGATAAGGAAGCTTTTAGAAAAATTCGTGGGCTAACTATGTCAAATTAAGGACGTTCTATTCATTGCCATAGTTTTGTTTCTTCCTAAATTGAGAAAATATCAGTGGTGCTTGATTTCAGCCTGTCATGTTTCTGTGTTCTAGGAGATCATACATAGATCAGGTACTATGAGACACCATGATTTTGCCAATGGGAAATTCACTTTTTAAAAGAGAAGGTCCAAGAAAGAGGAGCCCAGCCAAGAATGTTTTAATTCTTACATTAATGAAAACATGACTGTGGTTTGTCGGCTGTCAAACTTTGGAAACTTCTCAGCCATTATTATTTGGAATATTTCCTCTGCTCCATTCTCTCTTTTCGTTTTAGTATTCTAGTACTCATGTATTACACCTTTTGAAATTTTCCTACAAGTCTTGGATGCCCTGTTCTGTTTTTGTCATTATATTTTGTCTTTGTATTTCAGTGTAGGAAGTTCTGATTGACCTATCTTCAAAGCCACTGGGTCTTTCCTCAGCCATATCCAGTCTCTGCTGAGCCCATCAAAAATATTCTTCACTTTCATTACAATATTTTAGATATCTTTTTATTATTCTTTAGACTTTCCATCTCTCTGTTTACATTACCCATCTGTTCTTGTTTGTTGCTGACCTTTTCCAGTAGAGCCCTTCATATAATAATCATAGTTATTTTAAATTCTCTGAGAATATGTTCATGTCATATCTGAGTCTGGCTTTCTCTTGCCTTTTAGTATGCTTTGTATTTTTTGTTGAAAGATGGCTATGTTGTATTGGGTAAAAAGAACTGAGTTGAAGAGGCCTTTAGTGTGAGATTTTATGTTAATCTGGCTAGGAGTTGGATTGTGTCTAATGTTTGCTGTAGCTATAGGTGCCAGAGACTTCTAAATCCTCTAGTTTTCCTGCTTTGTCTTTCCTGTTGACTTTGGGCTTCCCTAAGAACTCCTCTTCAGCTGCAGTCTGTGCCTTGCAGTTCTTTCAACTGTAATTCTCCGTTTTTATACTGGAGCTCTATTAGCGTAATAGTAAGGTATTTGTGTTGGGGGTGGCAGGAAGCATTCTATAAATGTATGATTAAATCTCAGTCTCTTTGTGAACCTGCATCGCTGGTCTGTGACTATCACAAATGTTTCTTAGCTTCCCTCCTTTCTTCCACTTAGGTGAGCCAGAAAGCCTAAAAGGAGATGGAGTTAGAGAACTGTCCTTCTCCCAAGTAGGATAAGGCTCTGGTAAAGTCTTTTACCCTGGAGAGTAGGTCTTTGTTTTGGAGAACTCTCTGGACATATTTCTAAATGATTACTCCTCCTCTCCCTCAGCCAGAGTCAGAAGGGAAATTTTTTTGGCCCTTTACCATGAGAATCTGGTGAGGTTAGGTGAGGTAAAGACAACAAAAATGTGGTGACCCCTCACCAAGACTATGCCCCCAGGAGTTTCTCACTCTCAAGCTAGTTCACATTCAGTTTCCAGAAATTCATCAAAATCAGCACCTAAAATGTTCCCACCAGTGTATGGCTCCAGCAGCTTCTACTTTGAGTAAGCAGATCTCAGCTGTGACTCTCTGGATTTGCTTGTCTCTCCCAATTTGGGGGTGGCAGTTTGCCTGTGACCTCAGTTCTTCCATAGGTCTAAAAAAAGTTGTTGGTTTTCATTTTGTTCAGTTTTACTTGTTGTAAAGACAGAGGTGACAACTTCTGAACTTATTACATGTTGGATATTCCACATGCTCTTTTTACAAACAACTATTGGCACACACACATACACACACACTTACATACTTATATTCATATAGGTAAATAAAGTCATATTAAAAGGAAGGCAAAGGGTTGATAAATACCAGATTCAGAAAGATGGTTAAATTGCATGGGTATGGGGTTGATTATCCATTTGTTAAGTACAGTAGGCACAATAGTGCATAAGGCCCATGATAATGTTAGGGTTCCACAAAAATATTTTATTTTCTTTTAAAAACATAAGAAAAATGAATATAATAATAATAAATATAAAATAATGAACCCAGCCTGGATTTTACTCATTGTTCTACCAATGCAGTTATAAAATATTATCTATATATAATATTATATATATATAAAATATATATATATATATATATATATATTTAATAGAGGAAGGGATCCACAAAGACAAAGTGCTTAGGGTCCACCAAAGTCAGAATGAGGTGGGTAATGGGATGGAGACGACTATAGTGTAGGTTGTTGGCAAAGTCCTAGTTTTTGTGTTGGATAGTAGCTCATGGGTGCTCATTAAATTATCAAAAATATATTACTAACTAAATACATAAATATATGAATAAAAGCAGACCATACATTGGGCAATGATGATAGCATCATGAACTGAAAATTATGTTGTGCACTTGAGGTGAGAGAGAGAGAGAAAGAGTTTGACACTGAGGAGCATTAACTGAGTGGGAGACAAAAGCTACAGATCATTATGTGAATGAAGAAGGCATTTTAATTTTCTCCCTGTCTCGTGTGGCCGAGTCCAGCCTGCCATAAAGTGCGAAGAAGGCTGTCCCCGAGGACAGTCCATTCCTAGCCCAAGCTGGGGCAGGCTTACCGTTGGGAACCACATGCTTCATCTGTCTGTACCTAGCTTCTCATCTTGTCTTCTGGATTTCTGAGTTTATTGAGTTTAATGTCAGCCTGCTCTTCCTTCCGGCTACTTCAGCTCTATGAGTGTGTGTTTCTGTTGTAGACTTGGCGTTTGTGGCTCTTACGACCATACTTTTGCCCCGGTATTCCAACTCAGCCATTCATATTTCCATTGAGTTACTTACACAGGATTGGAGCTCAACTCAGGGATACTTAGGCCCTAAAGTCCTGAGCTCCCTATTCTCAGCCCAGTCTCCTAATGGAAAGACACAAAAATGTGTTTCAATCAGCGCCTTGAGGATGAAATGAAGGCACTAAATGCCATTTGAGATTAAAGTCTTACCTATATTCCTGAGCATCATCAGAGAGACCTAACTGAAAAAGAACACTGTTCTCCAAAGACCACCACACTGCTTAGGTAGAGGCATATGATAATCTCCACAACAGAGGGGCCATGGCCTTAGCTGAGAGGGGCTTTGGCACATCCCAGTGGGTACTGCTTCATGGAAGGAGAGAAGAAGTTTAGACCAGGGTTTGCATACACAAGTTCTGGGGCCAGCCCGCCCAAGTTTGAATCCTACCTCTGCCACTTACTAGCTCTGTGGCCATACCAGCAAGTTACTTGCCCTTGTGTTCCTTAGTCCCCTCATCTAGCAGATGGTGATAATAACAACTCATACCATTGTTGTATAGGTTAACATACATAGCACCCTCAGATTAGCGCCTGGAACAAAGGAAGTGCTACATATGCCTTTGCAATTATAATTGCTTGTTTTCTATATTCCCACCTGTCTATGCTTCAGCAAGAAGTGCGTGCTGGCTTCTGTGAATCTTTGCTGCTCTGTCAGAGCTCATCTACTGTTTTCTCAGATGTGATTGTAATTGTATCCACTGCAAGATTTGGGCAAGAAAGGTCTTTTGGAGAGAAGATTTGCCCTGCCTTTGCTGCTCGCTGTGCTGCCCCTTCTGAATGCTCGGTGAAAACTGGGTTCTATCCAGTCATCTAATAGCTTCTCCACTGGGCTGTCTGTGGGAGTAGCAAATGTTGGGTTCTCCCAGAGTGATGCCTGAGGTGCTTCAGAACATGCCCAACACTGACTTTGGACCAGACATTGGGGAAATCAGATTCCAAATGTGATCTGTGATTTCACATTTGGAATCTGATACCAACCAGATCTCCCTGCTGCTATCACTACACATTTCAGATAATCAGAAAACAGTCAACAATTTCAAGCATCCCAAAAGGTCTGATAAGCCTCAGCAATAGGCTAAGGAGAAATAAGACTGAGATCCATCCAGAGACAACTGGCTTAAACTCAAATAGCTCAGAGTGTTTTTTAAAACATCTTGTTCTTGACAAAGACCAGGATTTTGACAACACATTCTTACCTTTTAAAACCCCTAGGTCCACTCTATGTGGTTCTGGTTCCTTTTTCCTGGGCTCCATCAGAGGTTATGCAAGGACCATGGGATTATTTTATGTCCATGAAACTTTGACTCCATCTTGCCCTCATGCCATCACGATTCTCCCAAGTGGGTTACACAGTATGGCTCAGCCCCTCTCACCCACCCCATATGGATGTTTGCTCAACGTCAGTCAAACTCCTAACCAGTGCGGTTTCACAATCCATGGTGTCATGACCTTCCATGAATAACCCCCCATACTCTCTCCCTAAGAGTCTCCTGATACACTCTGGGTGCTTGGCAAATACAAAACCGCAAACAGAACTGAAGTTCATGGACACAGCCAGCTCAAAGGGGATTTCCTCAATGTGCATTCTTTTCTGAGAACCTCATTGATTGTTCTCCTGAGGCCGACTGTGGAAAAAAAAAAAAAACCTCTGAACTCATCTCATTTGGGTAGACCAAAGACCTCAGTAAGGGGAAATTAGCAATAAAAAAGCTGAGATGAGGCAGGTCAGATGTCCTGCAATTGAAAGTCTTCTGGGATAGCTCTGAAGTTGCTAGGAAAGAACATATTTTAGAAGGAAAAATAGCCGAGTCACCTGGCTTCCAGAGGTAGAGTCCACAGGGAGATACAACTGGGAGCTTTGTGCTGGGTGACTGAGACCTGCAACCAGGGTGCTTATGTTTAATTACAATTATAATTAAAGTAATGCATATACATGATCAAGAATCAAATCCCCCCCACAAATGGTTTAAAATGAAAATGTATATATATTTCTTGCCCCTGTCCCACTCTCCCAGGACAAATTTGGGCTTATATAAAATGAGTTTGGAAGTGTTCCCCTCTCTTCTATTTTCTGGATGAGATTTTTGCAGAATTGGTCTTATTTCTTCTTTAAATATATTTCAGAATTTGCCAGTGAACCCATCGGGACCTGGACATTTCTTTTTCAGAAGGGTTTGAACTACAGGTCAGTTTGTTTTATAGAGGTTATCTATTCAATTTTGAGTGAGTTTTCATAATTTGTGGTTTTTTAAGGAACTGGTCCATTTTGGAATTATTTTCTATTGAGGTATAGTTGATTTACAATATTATATAAGTTTCAGGTGTACAACATAGTGATTCACAATTTTTAAAGGTTATACTCCATTTAAGTTATAAAATATTGGCTATATTCCCTGTGCTATACAATATAGCCTTGCAGTTTATTCATTTTTATACATAGTACTTTGTATCTCTTAATCCCCTACCCCTATTCTGTCCCTTCTCCCTTCCCTCTCCCCACTGTTAACAGTCCATTTCTTTTACATTGTCAAAATTATGAGCCAAAGTTGTCATGAGAGTCTCTTATTAATTTTTAATGTCTGCAGGATCTATAGTGAGACCTCCTTCTTTTATTCCTGATATCAATAACTTGTGTCTTCTCTCATTTTTGTCAGTCTTTCTAGAGGTTTATTTTTTAAAGAACCACCTTTTGGTTTTATTGATTTTTCTCCATTGTTTTTCCATTTTAAAGTTCATTGATTTCTGGTCTTTTTATTATTTTCTTCCTTAGGCTTGCTTTGAAATGATTTTGCTCTTTTTTCTTCCTAGAGCATTAAGATGGAAATTTAGATTATTTATTTGAAACTTTTCTTCTTTTCCAACATAAACATTTAATTCTATAAATTTCACTCCTTTACTCCTTTACTCCTTTACATGCCACAAATTTTATGTTATGTTTTTATTTTTGCTCAGTTCAAAATATTTTCTACTTTCCTCTGAAGTGTGTATTTTGCTGCTTGCATGGACAACTCAATAAATATCAACTGAATCCATTTAGCTGATGGTGTTGTCCATTCTTCTGTATTCTTGCTGACTTTCTTTCTGTTAGGTCTATCCATTACTGACAGAGTGTTGAAGTCTCCAGCTAAGATTGTGGGTTTGTTTATTAATCCTTTCAGATCTGCCAGCTTTTTCTTTATGCATTTTGAAGCTTTTATTTTAGGTTCTACACATTTATGATTGTTATATCTTTGGGGGGGAACTGTCTCTTTTATCATTACATAATGTTCCTCCTTGTCCCTTGTACTTTTCCTTGCTCTGAAGTTTATTTTGATATTAATACAACCATTCCAGTATTAGTTTAGTGTTTGCACGGTATGTATTCTTCCATCATTTACTTTTTAACCTACCTGTATCATTACCATTATAGACAGCATATAGTTAGGTTATGTGTTTGTTTATCCAGTCTAACAATCTCTGTCTTTTAACCGGTGTGTTTAGACAATTTAGGCTTAATGTAATTACTGATATGTTTACATTTAGTTTAACAATTTATATTCGATTTCTGTTTATTACCACTATTTCCCATTTTGTTGTTTCCTCTTTCCTGCTTCCTTTTGGTATATTTGAACATTTTTTTTAGTATTCTATTTTCATTTACCCCTTGTGTTTTGAATATATCTCTCTGTATAGTTTTGTTTTGTCTGTTTGTCTTAGTGATTGCTCTGGGGATTATAATAAACATATTAAACTTTAAAAATCTAGAGTCAGTGTTTTACGACTTCAAGAGGAATGTATAGACCTTACCAATATACAGGTCCCTTTCACTTCTCCCTTTTATGTGGTAGTTATCTGAAGTATTACATCTATGCACATTGAAACCTCATTGATAACGTTATAATATTTGCTTTCAATCATCCAACATGTTTTAAAGAACTGAAAGGGAGAAAAGTAGTCCATTATATTTATCCATATATGTACTATTTCTGTTGCTCTTCCTTCATCCCTGATGTTCCAAGTTTCCCTCTGATATAATTTCACTTCTATCAAAAGAACTTACTGTAGCAATTCTTTTAGAGCAGGTCTGCCGGCAAAAATTCTCTTAATTTTCCTTCATCTGTGAACATCTTTATTTTACCTTTATTCCTCAAAGATGTTTTTGCTGAACATAGAATTCTGGATTGACAGTTTTTTGCTTTCAGCCCTTTAAAAATGTTGTGCCACTTCCTTATGGTTTCCATGATTTATGATTAGAAATCTACCCTCATTCAAATCATTATTTCCTATGTTTTTTGTCTTGCTGCTCTCAAGATTTTTTTTAAATTTAATTTTATTATTTTTTTATACAGCAGGGTATTAGTTATCTATTTTATACGTATTCATGTATATATGTCAATCCCAATCTCCCAATTCATCCCACCACCACCACCCTACGCCCACCCCCACTTTCCAACTCCCAAGATTTTTTGCCTTTAGTGTTCAGTAATTTTATTATGTTGTGTTTAGCATGGATTTCTTTGGGTTTACCCTGATTGTGGTTCACTGAGCTTTTATGGGTTTTATACCTTTTGTTAAATTTGGGAAATATTCAGCATTTATTTCTTAAAATTTTCCCCCTATTCTTTCACATTCCAGACCACAGCAGCTCAAAGGCATCTAAAAATACCATGGTCATGAAACTTTTCAGTTGGAGAAGTTGTGATCACAAAAAACCCATGTTGCTTTTTTTTTCCTTCCTCTGTTGTCCTGCAACTTGACCCTGGATAGGGAAGCAGTTGCAAGAATTATGCATCAGAGCAGGGTAAATAAAGCCCTGTTTTCTGACTACAAGACTGATTAGGAGAGTCCTAGGAAGTTAGAAGCACCAGAAGGATTGTCATCATATCTTACATTTTTATATTTTTATATTTTCTACTAACTCTGTTTCATGTTAGGAAACTGTGTCTTGGCACTCCTCATGCTCATTGAAGTGAGGACTTCCCTTGTAGCAAATTTCTTTCTTTCCACTTCCTTCTCAAAATTGAGCAATATTATTCCTTCTTGGTGCCAGTCCACACCCACAATCTTCCTTAACTCTGTCCCATCCTCACTTGTGTTCAAGGTCTTACTTGACCTTGTATCTTATGCATAAATTATTATATATAAAGGTATAGACAAAACTCATTATATTAAAATACTGTTATAAAACTATTTTAAAATCATGCTTTGTTGATATATTAAAAAGAATTAGCAGCAGGTATAATAACTCCTGTGATTTCAAAGTAGATGGGCATTTTGAGATTTTTGGAAATTTTAATGTATTTGAAAATGTATAAAAATTCTATTGGTGAGAAGAAATAGATAATTCTGCAGTAATATAATACATGATAAAGTATAATAATATTCTATATACTTGAATGCCCAACTTTCAATAATATATGAAACAACTAAGCAGAATATTAACAAGAAAATAGAAAAGTTGAACAACATTACAAACTAACTAGACTTAGATACATTCCACCCAAGAACAGAAGAATACAGATTCTTCTCAAGGGCACATGGAACATTCTCCAGAATAGATCATGTGCCAAGACATAAAACAAACCTCAACTAATTTAAAAGGATTGAACTCATACAAAATCTGATATCTGACCACCGTGGGAAAAACTTAGAAATTTACAACAGACAGAAATTTGGGAATTCACAAATATGTTGAAATTAAACAGCAAACTCCTAAATAACCAATGGGTTGAAGAAGAAATTACAAGGGAAATTAGAAAATATTTTGTGATGAATAAAAATGAAAGCATCAAATGCTAAAACTTATGAAATACAATTAAATTAGTGCTCAGCGGGAAATACATAGCTGTAAACGCCTACATTATAAAAGAAGAAAGATCTTAAATCAATAACATAACTTTCTACTTTAAGACAGTAGAAAAGAAGAATAAATTAAACTTAAAGCAAGCAGAAGGAAGGAAATAATAATGATTAGAGTGGAAATTAGTAAAGTAGAGAATTTAAAAAAATAGAGAAAATGAACAAAACCAAAATTTGATACTTATAAAAGATAAATAAAATCGACAAACTTTAGCTGAACTGTCAAAGAAAAAAAGGAGTGAAGACGCAAATAATTAGAAACACAAATGATAGAGGGGACATTACTACCAAACTTACAGAAATAAAAAGACTATAAAATACTCTGAACAACTGTATAATAATAAATTACATAAATTTGATGAAATGGACAAATTTCTACAAAGACTCAAAATATTAAAACTGACTCAAGAAGCAATGGAAGTCTGAATAGTCTTGTAACAAATAAAGAGACTGAATTAGCAAACAAAAAACTTCCTACAAAGAGAAGCTCAGTTCCAAATGGCTTTACTGGTAAATTCTGCTAAACAGTTAAAGAAGAATTAATAACAATTCTTCACAAACTCTTCCAAATTTTAGAAGAGTAAGAAACACTTCACAATTCATTGTATGAGGCTGATATTACCTTGATACCAAAAATAGACAAAGATACCAAAAGTAAAGAAACCTCAGACCAATATCCCTTATGAATATAAAAGCAAAAACCATCAACAAAATACTATAAAATTGTATCCAGCATCATATAAAAAAGGATTCCAAACCATTACTGAGATCTACCCCAAGAATGTAAGGTTGGTTTAACATTAGAACATCAATCAATGAATACACCATATCTATAGAACAAAGATGAAAATCACACGATCATCTCAATAGGCACAGCAGAAACATCTAATAAAATCCAATGCCCTTTATTAATGAAAACAGTCAACAAACTAAAATAAAAGAGAAATTGTCCCACCTGATAAATGATATCTATGAAAACCCACAGTTAATATACATACATATAATAATGAAAGACTGGATGCTTTCCCACTAAGATCAGAAGTGTGCTACCCCACTTCTATTTAACATTGTACTGGAGATTCTAGCCAGGGCAATTAGGCAAGTAAAAGAAATAAATGGTATCCATATTGGCATGGAAAAAACTATCTTTCATAAATAATATATGTAATAATAAGAGATAGTAAAACTATTTCTATTTGCAGATGACATAATCTTGTATACAAAAAATCCTAAGGCATCCACCAAAAAACAATTAGAACTAATAAACCATTGCAGCAAGTTTGCAGTAAACAGTACCAACATACAGAAGTCAATTGTATACTATACACTTGCAACGAACAATCAGAAAGTTAAATTAAAATTTTTAAATTATTTACATTATTGTATTTTATTATGTTATTATGTTATTATATTATTGGTGTGAACAAAAAGAATAAAATACTTAAGAATAAATTTTTTAAAGGTTCAAACTTACACTCTGAAAACTTCAAACATTACTGAAACAAATTAAAGAAGACCTAAATGAATGGAAAGGCATCCTAAGTTCATGGATTGCAAGATTTAATATTGTTAGGATGGTAATACTACCAAAAATGATCTGTGGATTCAATGCAACCCCTATCAAGATTCCAGCTGCCCACTTTGTAGAAATTGACAACCTTTTTCTAAAATATCAAAATGCAAGGGATCCAGAAGAGCCAAAACAATCTTGATAAAGGAGAACAGAGTTGAAGGACTCACACTTCCCAATTTTAAAACTTACTACAAAGTTACAGTAATCAGACAGTATGGTACTAGCATAAAGATAGACATAGAGGTCAAAGGGACAGAACTGAGAGCCAAGAAATAAACTTTCACTTTGATGGTCAATTGGTTTTCAGTGAGGGTGCTAATACAATTCAATGGAGAAAGAGTAGTATTTTCAAGAAATGGTGCTTGGCAACAGGATACCCACATGCCAAATAACCCTACCTCACACCATATGCAAAAATTAACTTATAATGGAATGAAGACCTAAATGTAAGACACAATCCTATAAAATCTTAGAAGAAAACATAGTCATAAATATTTGTGACCTTTTATCAGGCAATGGTTCATTAGATAAAATAACCAAAAGCACACGTAAGAAAAGAAAAATAGGTAAATTAGACTCTAACAAAACTAAAACGCTTTTGTTTCAGAGTATCATTAAAAAGTGAAAATGCAATCCACAGAATGGAAAAAAAATATTTTCAAATCATATATCTGATAGGTGACTTTTATCTAGAATATATAAAGAACTCTTACAAATCAATAAGACAACCCAATTTTAAAATGGGGAAAGGATCTAAATAAACATTTCTCCAAGGGAGATATAGAAATGGCCAATAAGCTTGTGAAAGGATGTGCAACATCATTAACCATCAGGGGAATGTAAATCAAAACCACAGTGAGACACCACTTTACATTCATTAGTATAGCTTTGTCAAAAAGTCAGAAAATAACAAAAGTCAGTCAAGGATGTGAAGAATTTGGAACCTTCATACATTGCTGGTGGGAATGAATGAAAAATGATACAGCCACTTTGCAAAATACTCAGGGAGTTCCTCAAATGGTTAAACATAGTTACTATATGACCCAGCAGTTTCATTCTTAGGGGTATACCCAAGAGAAATGAAAACATATGTCCACACAAAAATTGTACATGAATGTTCACAGTAGCATTACTCAAAACAGCCAAAAGTAGAATTAACCCAAATGTCCATCAATTGATAAATGGATACACAAAATGTGTTATATCCATAAAATGGAACATTACTTGACAATGAAAAGTAATGAAGTACTGATATATGCTACAATATGGATGATTCTTAAACACATTACATAAATGGGCAAGCCAGTCACAAAATACATTTTCTTATTGTGGTAAAAAAAAAAAAAGTTCTAAATCTGATTGTAGTGCTGAGTGCATAATTCTGTGAATATACTAAAAACTACTGAACACTTTAAGTGGGTGAATTTTCTGATGTGCAAATTATATCTGAATAGAGCCGATATCGATTAGTTTCTATTGATGAAAAAACAGGTGCTCTTAATACTACTGTGCTTTTGGGATTATAGTCACAATTGAAGGAAATGCTAACTCTCACTTAAATGTTAGTGAAAATAATGGCATATATTATGTTAGTGAAAATATTTAACATCCATCTGCTATGGAAAGCTCTTCAAAGGAGACCATTCCATTCTGAAATATTGTCTTTGTCTGGCTTTCATGTCTCAAGCCCCCCCCCAACCTTTTTTTCTCTGTGAGCCTATTTTATTTAGAGGATCCGGAATATAGGCTGTCAGGATGGACAAATTAGCCAGTCAGCCTTTCCGTGAAGTCAGAGAAAATTAACAACCTCCTCTAGACATTAAGAAGTATACTGGTATGATGAAGTTTCCACACTTTAGTTCACACAGTTAAATGTGAACGTTCATATTCAGCCAAGACTTAAAGGATTTTTAGGCTCCACTCATCCTGCCTTGATCAAGAGAAATACACACACACACACACACACACACAACTTGTCATTCCTAGTGACTTCAGCTAAAGAGCTTCTCTCATCAATCACACAGGTGCAGCCTGCTGTCTGGATCTCCCTCTTCTCTTCATAATCCCCCACCCCAATCCACACATCCCAAAGCAGGAGCAATACATAGAGGAGATGGCAGAGAGGGTTTGCATCATCCAACCCCAAAATGATAAAACAAACACAATCATACATTTCCCTTTGCCCTTTCTGAACTGCTCTTAACTCCAGAGCCCAAAACCATCACCCCCATGAGAGTCAGTACTTCTTCCTTTGTCTTGCTCCTTCACCTTCCCTCCTGGATTTGTCTCTGTAGGAACACCAAATTCCTCTCTCTCCCATTTATTAGGCAGAGTTTTTTTCTTCCTCGTGGAAACTAGGCACCAGCCCAAAACCCAGGTCCTGGAAGCTTGTTTTTATTCCCTCAGTAGGCTTATAAAACAAATTTCCAAAAAAAGCCAAGTCCCTTCTGAGTGAAGAATTCCTGTAATAAGCTCTAAGAAGAGAAAACATTTCTTCACTTTATGACATTAGAGTTTCAGAAGAGATATTTGTTTTCAGGTTCTAGGGACATTTTACTCTAGCCCTCAATGTTTTGTCAGAAGTGAAAGCCCAGTAGAGCAAATTCCACCGCGAGTGTGGAGTTTGTTACAAGCGTTGTTTCCTCTAATAGATGTGTGGGGTTCCCTGTGGTCAGTCTTCCCTCTACTCACCAACAAGAACACATTGCACTATGAGGACTGTGCAGGGTCCCAGGCCAGTTTCTCCTTTCCCAGCTTCTCCAGTAGAACATCCTAGGGGGCAGCCAGTCCTACCCCTTTAATTGAAATGAACAAACTGCAGGCTTACACAACTTCAGCCAACTCCCACACTCAACAGTTTGAAGGGTTACACCCTAAGTCACTCAATGCCAATCGGTTGAGGGTAGCAAAGCACCCATATCGCAGGTGAATTCAGCAAGTGGCCCCAGGAAAACCACGGTGGACACAGGAAAGAACTACAGCAGTGGAAATTCCCTGTGGCTTGTTGCCCTGCTCACAAGCCTTGACCCTAGAGTACTCCATTCTGTTTAAATGGCTTCCCTACTGTATTCTCAAGCGTGAATCTGACCTCCTACTCCCACCCCCAATCCCTGTGGCCCCAGCTGTCTTCAGTTTTTTCTAATTTCTTCTTCTGTTATCTTCCTGGTTCCCCAGACCATGTGAGGACTAAGGTCCTGTTCCACTTTTACTGGATTAAATGGCTGAGGTGAAGTATCGACTGGGAGATTTGCCTACCCCCAGATGTTATCAAATGGTGTAAGGATTACAGTAGAGACAGCTCTCTGTGGAGAACAGGGGTGTTCAAGGCCAAGTTCATGGCGGTCCTGATTCTTGACTTGAGACTACCACTGTCATTCACTTATGTCACCTATTTGTATGCTACAATTACCAAATAATTATTACTCTTACTACTTTACACAATTGTATTTTAGATAAATTAAAAATAAGAAAAATCAAACACTCTATTTTACCTTTATTTATTCCTTCTCCAACACTCTTCTTTTTTTTAGTGTAGATCAGTTTCTTACCTGTATCATATTTCCTTTTACCTGAAGAATGTTTAAAACATTTCTTTCAGGGCTTCCCTGGTGGCGCAGTGGTTGAGAATCTGCCTGCTAATGCAGGGGACACGGGTTCAAGCCCTGGTCTGGGAGGATCCCACATGCCGCGGAGCAACTAGGCCCGTGAGCCACAATTACTGAGCCTGTGCGTCTGGAGCCTGTGCTCCGCAACAAGAGAGGCCGCGATAATGAGAGGCCCGCGCACCGCGATGAAGAGTGGCGCCCACTTGCCGCAACTGGAGAAAGCCCTCGCACAGAAACGAAGACCCAACACAGCCATAAATAAATAAATAAATAAATAAATATTTTAAAAACAAACAAACAAACAAAAAACATTTCTTTCAGGACAGGGCTGCCAGTGATGAATTTCCTCAGTTTTTGTTTTTCTGAGAAAGTTTGTATCTCTCCTTGCCTTTTGGAGCATGATTTTGCAGGGTACAGATGGTAGGAGGCAGGTTTTTCACCACTGGAGTGGCAGTTAACAGATAATCTAGGGAAAGAGGTCAAACTGTTCCATGCTCTAATGGATTAGAGTTGGGGAAATAGTAGAAGTTCATGTTTAGGTTAATATACATACAGATTGTTATGTGTGTGTGTGTATATATATGAAGTATATACATACATATGCATATATACATGCATACATACATATGGGTCAGTATATACACACATATTTCCTTCCTCTGTCCCCTGAGAGGACCTACAAGCAAGGACACTTGAAATATGTCTTTTAGGTCATTCCATGGAGTATAAATAAATGTTTCATTATTTCTAATAACTGTATAATGTATATAACACATATTTGCCTAAAATTTACTTCATTTCTGCTATTTTCCATTAAATATTGTTTGAAACACTTTTCTTGATTTGACACAGTTTTGTAATTTTAGAGGTACACAAAATTTTATTGCACTGAAGTGCCATAATTTATTAAACTCTAATGCTGGGTATTTAGGTTATTTCCAATTTCCCTTGGATTTAAGTGCAAATTTGTGAAACATTGGGTTTGTGGATTAGATTAGGGCATTAAGCACCATCTAAAATTAGCAACAAACTAAAGTCCAAAATTTCAGATTCTACACAAAAGGACATACTAACATCACCCAACAGTAAAGTTTCCATATATGGCTCTTTGTTAGACCCAAAACCTCAAGCCTCATGGGCAAAGAGCTGGTGTGTAATGATTTTTTTCATTTACTTCTTTATCATCTATGTATTCAATTTATATAAATTTTTATTCCAAGTATACTGTGTTCTATGAACTCTGCTGAGTTCCAGTGATATGGGTAGAATATCTCCCCTGACCTTGTGGGACTTATAATATAGTAAGGAATACAGACAGTACAGCAGTAAAACAAACATACTTGAGAGAGAACACATATAGAGGGAGACTCTAGCTATACTTAAGCCACTTAGTATGTATCTACCCTGGGACAGTTATTTAACCTCTCTGTACTTCGGTTTCCTCATCTGTAAAATAGAGAAAATAATAGTTAACATGTGTAAAATGCTTAGAAGCATCCTTGGTACATATTAAGCACTCAACACATTTTAGCTATTGTCATTGCTGCATAACAAATTACCCCAAAGTTTAGCAGATAAAAAGCATTTATCGTCTCACATAGCTTCTGATGATCAGGGATCCAGAAGCAGTTTAGCTGGGTGGTTCTGATTCAGGGTCACTCATGAGCCTGCAGCCATTTGAAGGCTTGGCTGGAGCCGGGGCATATCTTCCAAGACGGCTCCTGCACATGGCTGTTGGCAGGAGGCCTCAGTTCCTCATCCTGTGGATTTCTCTATAGGGCTGCTTAGGAGTCCTTATACTGGGACATTCAGCTTTCCCTTGAGCAAGTGATTCCAGAGAGAGGAAAAGGATGCAATGCTTTTTATGACCTAGTCTTAGAAGTCCTACACACCACCACCTCTACCCAAATCTATTTGTTAAAGGTGAGTCACCAAGTGCTGCTTTCACTTAAGGAGAATAGAAAGAGTCCACTTTTTGAACAGGATCAAAGAGTGTGCAGACATATTATAAAACACCACTCAGACGCAGAAGGATCACTCGGTGTCTGATCGGCAGAAGGGGTCCTCCCTCTCCACCCTTCTGTGACTCTCTCAGTACAGTGGTGTACTCAACTCAGCCAGTCCATAACGTTCACTTACTTAGATGTGTTTTGTAAACCTTTTACTATTTCTACAAATACAGATCATCTTCATCACCATTTACACGTCATAACTCTTTTGGTTCTGATTTTATGTTAAATCAAAGCAAGTAATAGATCAGTGGCTCTTTTAAACCCAAGCAAGCTTCAATTCCTTTCAATACATCTCTCTCAAATTTCTTTATTTTAGTCAGGAAGCATCTGTAATGTCCTGAGAGATATAGAGCCAGTAAAAATCCACAGCAGCACAGGAGAGGCAACTTCCAAATATACTGGGCCAGGTCAGGCTACACTCAGAAAACTTCCTCTTAGTTCTCTGTATAGCTGCCTGGCAGGTTTCCCCCAGCCTTTGGTTTTCTAATAGACCTATTCTTTTCAATCATATTAGTCTTCCCTTGAAAGGATTTTGACCTGTCTTCCTAGGTTTTTAAAAATTCATATATTTATAAGGTACCAAATCCTTAATATAAATTATCTTCAATCTTTACTTAAACTTTGAAAAACAAATATTATTAGTCCTCATTGTAAATGAGAAGCCTAAGTCTCAGAAAATCAAGGTACTTGCACAAGATCACACAATGACGGCACTAAAGTTCAAAGCTAAACTGGCTGGACCTCATATCCAGTTCCTCCTATGGATGCTGCCATTTCTTGGGGTTTTATTTCAGAGCCACACGACTACAAAACCCTGTGGTCATTGATGTTATCCCCAGACATACCAGTTCACTGGACATTTTCCAGAAGCTTTTTCCACCCCCATCTATGACAATAAGATGTCACCCACACATCAGGTTGCCAGATAAAATACAGAATGTCCAGTTAAATGGTATTTTAGAGAAACAGTAAATAATTTTTTAGTATAAATCCGTCTCATGGAATATTTCTATATCCTGGGACATACTTAAGCTGGAAAGAAATTTGCTGTTTCTCTGAAAGGCAAATTTAACTGGGCATGCAGTGACGACAGACTAAAATGCTTACAATTCTCTCTCTTGCCATGCCAGATCTGGAGGTTCGAATGGATTCTAAGGTTTCTGATTTCTCCATAAAATCAGAGTGGAATTGGAGCCTAGGTTACAGAAGCTTTCAGTTCTTCCACAGTGAAGGACGGAGCAGAATCTTGGGGAAGCTGGAGCTTCTGATAACACCAAGATGAAATGCCCTTTAATGCTCTGCCTCAAATAAATGCAAGACAGTTAGATGTTTCCCCTCCGTTCAGTTAGAGGTGAGTTTGAGTGTGGAGACCAGATTCTGTGAGGGTTACTTGTAGCAGAGTTGTCACCACAAATTCATGTTCTTTCACCACCCATGTGCCCTTAAAGGGCCTCAGGCCATTTAGTTAAATAGCGACCTTGGGTGCGAGCCACAGCTGGGAAGACTCTCCAGCAACCCCAAATAAGGCAGGCTCTATGGAATTAAAATTCATTCTCAAACAAAGTTGGCCAGAACAGTTGGACACCACTGTCGTCCTACCCTGTGCTTGCCCAAATCCTGGCTGACCTCTCCATCATCCTTGCATGCTGGAGAAGAGAATGTGCTGCCTCTCAGATGGCTCTGCACTCCCAGGACATATGCATGTTTTTAAGAGCAAAGTCCACCAAAAATCCCTTAGGATAAAGTGCCAAAATCCTGGAGTGTGCCCCAGGCCCTGCGTGACTCTCCCTGCCCATGGTTTCCTCATTATCCCCTGCTTCCATTCACACTGGTCTATCAGATCCCCAAATGATTTCCTTTCCTGGAGTGTTCTTTTCCTTCCTTCTTCTGGAGAGTACCTAATGACAATTTAGGTAGCAGCTGAAATAGGATTTCTTAAGGGAGTCTTTGTCTCAGCCCTACCCATCTCCACAGGTCACGTTTGCCAGTCAGGCTAACCAGCCATATGCTTTCACAGCCACCAATACCACTGGGCTTAATTAATTCTCAGTATGATAATATACTCATCTTCTGTCTTCCCTGGTAGTTTTTTTAGTTAATTAAGGACAGGTGTTACATCTCTTGTTCACTCATGTATCACCAACATGAAGAACTATATAAATGTTAACATGCTCAATAAGTATTAATGGAATTAAATGAAAGTAAACTTCTGATACAGCAGCCTGGCCACTCAGAAGACCTTTCCAGTTCTCCCTGCCTTCCTTTCACCCTCTCAGGCCCCTGTGTCTGTGGTTCTGGACACTGATGACTGTATCTCTTCTCTGTCTTTGTCTTATCCAATTGGAGAACAGCCTAGGGCCACCTATTTCCTGGTTAACTTTCAATACTTGGAATGCTGGCACTTCCTACTGCTCCCTAGCCCTGGCCACCTTAATCGTTAGGAAAGGACACTGGACATGAGGAAAGGAGAGGGCGTCTCACTTCAAAATATCAAGCTAGTCTTCTTGCTATTAGCAGTACCAAGCTCTCTTTTGTCCCCTGAATTTTCTCACGATATCTATACTCTGCACTATCTCTTCCAAACCCACCAACACACTACCTGTTATTGGCTTTCCTCTAGCACTTAAAAGCTTCAGCTAAAGCCAGTTGATCCTGGAGTGAACCAGCTTCTAGTATTAACAACATGATATACCAGTAACACTTGATTTGCCAATATGTCTGAGTTTTGTTTTGAGGGGTTTTGTTTGTTTGCTTATTTGTCTATGAATGAGATTAGGGAGTTACATATCAACAAATACACACTGAATATTTTTTTAAATTTCCTCTTCTTTTTTAAAATAAGGTCCAAAGTATTTTAATATTCAGGAAGTCTTTTAGACCTGCCTGTTCAATATGATGGACACAAGCTACACATGGCTATTTGAATTTAAATGCAAAGTAATTAAAGTGAAATACAATTAACAATTCAATCTTCCTTACTCTATTTAGCCACATTTCACGTGCTCAGTAGCCACATGTAGCTACTGGCTACTGTATTAGTGCAGATATAGGACATTTCCATCAGCACAGAAGAATCTTTTTCTTTAAAAGAAAGATGGTAAATGAGGGCGTGCTTTGCTTTTACTTTCCAGTGCCCTGTAGGGTTGTCTCTGGTGGGGCTTTCTATTCACAAGCTGTTGAGTCCATCTTAAAGCTGTGTGCCCTGGCCTTCCACCTCATTTTCCCATCCTCTAGAATGTAGGTCTGATGCTTTCATTCACTTCTCTATAGATAGCCCGGGTACTGCCCATCTGTTCTCTTATTATAATTTCCACCAGGCAGGCCAAGCTCTTGTTTTCAATGAGTTTACTCTTTCAAAGTATGGTAAGAGAAACAGATCCAGACAAAGATGCCTCATCAACAATTTCCTGAAATCAAAGTTTGCTTATCCCCAGATAATAACCTCCTTCTGGAAAACAAAAAAGCCAGAAGCTGAACACAGTGATATCCATTCTTCTTACTGAATGTGCAGTGAGGCCAAAACAGAATTTCCTGAAGCTATGGGCACCTCCCATTCCCACTGTGCCTCTCACCTGGCCAAGCAGACAGAGGATTTCCTCTTGGAAGGTGCCTCCTAGAAAGACTTTTCTTCCACTATCCTCTGCTCTTTCCATAAATCAACTTCTGTTTTTCTGAAAAAGAAAATTGAAAAGCTATTTATTCTATTTATGAAGAGATAACTGCTCTGAAATCAACACATAAATTAATGAACAAATGAAATGGACAAATCTCCAGATTCCCTTCCTTGGCAGAAATCTGCCTGCATAGTCAAGGTCCTCTCTTCCTTTAGCATATCTCAGGAGAGAGGGAGTGAGAAAGCAGCAAATGTCCTGCCAATCTCCCGACCTATGAAGACAATGCAAGATGAGGTGTTGTTCGGATTGCATGCATCTCTGGTCATGGATTTCTGGGGCTCAGTCTCCTACTTTGACTTTAAGACCATATGTGAAACACATCTTCCACTTTCTCTATTCCTTAATATCATTCAAAAGAATTTGGTTAGAAGGGAGCAGGCTTGGGAACAAGTCTCAGAGCTCCATATCTGTAGCAAGTGGACCGTCTCCACTTTTTGTGCAGCCACTTGAGCTGGCTTTAGCCCTTCTTACTTGCCATCCCTACCAGCCTTGCTTAGTCTACAACTGGAGAGCAACAGGGCCTCAGAGCAGCTCCTGACCCCATGAAAATTGCACAGGTTTGGATGTGGACAAAGGGACCTTAATAGGAGATTGGGCAGAAGCTATTATTCCCATGTAAGTCATGATTTTAAAGAATGAGAAGATGAGAGGGGATGTTATCATAGGATGGGAAGGGTGGTGACCATGGGTTCAAGGGCAGCAACTATGGGTTCATTGGAAGAAGAGGGACACCTTCCAATACAGCTGGAGGGAAGAAAGAAAAGACAAGCCAGACAGTTTTTGAGTGTTTGCCGGAGATTGAAAGCCATAAATAAATGAGTAGGGGCACCAGTCTCTGCAGATGCGTGCTCAGAAGCCTGTGTGCAGATGTTGAGAGGACAAGATTTGTTAGATGGGTTGAGATGTAGCAGGCTCACGCATTTTAACTCTCACTGCAACTCCTTGTTTTTATCTATAGCTGAACTGGCCTCCTTCATGAGCCCCAACTGCTGGTGATTGAGGAAAGCAATCATCTATGTGTTCAAACCAACTTATTCTGATCTTTTACTGCAAACAGTCTTTATGGGGTGGAGGGAAAGGCTGAGTCTCTTAGATATCCTCCCACCTCTTCATTCCCTGCCATGACATCTGGGGTAGGAGATGTAGTATATGCAGAGAGGATCCTTAATGAAGATGGCTTTGATCCAGGTGGCCAACACCCATATTCTCATATTTCAGGTTTCTTTGCGTTTTGTTCAAAAGAACTCTCATGATTTGGTTTTTGGTTTGTTGGCTAGTGGGTAAATGCTAGACAGCTTTTCATTCTGTGATAGAAGGTAGAGGAGGAATTAAAACTGTGTATGCTGGAGAGAGGGGGCAACTAAGTGCCATGGGTCCCTATAGGCAGTCAGGGTGCTGAGAGCTTAGGGGTCTCTGGGGACTTGTTATGACGAGGGGTTCCCACCTTGGCTGCAGCCTCTTCTGTGACCATATTCTGGTTTTTGGTTTCCTCTTCTTTTTCATATGCTTAGATTCTCCCATTTCTTTCCCATTGTTTCAAATTTTTCTGAAATCCCACATCAGCTGATGACCCACCCTAACCAAACCCATTCCATCCTCTTCACTTTAAAGGATTTGTTGTTCTCTTTTGGGTTTCATTAATTACGTGGAGAGGAAAAAACAAAAAAAATGTGCCCTGCCTTCCATTTTGTATTATGATTTACTAAAAGCTTTGAAAGTTGTGAAATATCCCTGGCGGTGATGTGCTGGCTCCAGCCCACAGATCTAGCTGTGTAATGCTGTAATTGTTGATCCTTCTTCAATTTCAATTTTGATTTTTGCTTTAAACCAAGAATTTGATATAAAGTTGTTTTAGTTTCTAAATGGTAAGGATTACTTTGGTTTTTATTAGTCTTTTCTGGGGATTTTTTGGAGATGAATGGGGGAGATAGGAGTGGGTATTTTTTTTTTTTTTTTTTTTAATTTACTTATTTATTTATTTATTTTTGGCTGTGTTGGGTCTTCGTTTCTGTGCGAGGGCTTTCTCTAGTTGTGGTGAGCAGGGGCCACTCTTCATCGCAGTGCGCGGGCCTCTCACTATGGTGGCCTCTCTTGTTGGGAGCACAGGCTCCAGACGCGCAGGCTCAGCAGTTGTGGCTCACGGGCCCAGTTGCTCCGCGGCATGTGGGATCTTCCCAGACCAGGGCTCGAACCCATGTCCGCTGCATTGGCAGGCAGATTCTCAACCACTGCACCACCAGGGAAGCCCAGGAGTGGGTATTTTTAATCCTTTTCTAAAGATACATAATTGTATTGAAGTCAATGGATATGGATCATTGTCTTCTTTTTTTTTTTTTTTTAGTGAGGAATCCAGGTTCATATAATATTTTTTTTTCACACACACACACTGTATTTTATTTTTACAAGAGATAAATAGACTGACACCAAGCATTGTAAATGGATGACCACAACAAAAGCAACAATGATTGCAATTACCAAACACGAAACACACTCATACTATGTCATGATATTGACATTCAGTCCAGTAATCCTCCACTGTAACAGCTCCTTTACTTTGCAGTGAAAATTGATTTGTATATTCTTTGCCTCTGAGTCCTTGTGGGATTTTTTTTTTTAATTCAAACAGAAAGTCACAAAAATTAT
The DNA here is from genome assembly GCF_965194825.1 of Balaenoptera physalus. Lineage (NCBI taxonomy): Eukaryota > Metazoa > Chordata > Mammalia > Artiodactyla > Balaenopteridae > Balaenoptera > Balaenoptera physalus. Next base: position 68,914,044 of record NC_138893.1, on the reverse strand, counting down.
AATCCTCCTCCTCAGTTCACTCAGTCCCATGTAATTAATTTTTTTTTCATCTTGATCTTTTGTTAGCACTTTTATGAGTTCATCAGTTTTTCATTAGAGTTCTGAAAATGCTTATTCATTCAGTTCAGCAGTACAGTCAGTTGCCAGAAACCTGAACTTGTCAGAGTCTTTTCCATGAATTCCTTGAAGATGAAACCCTTTTATAGGAACATATTTGCAAATGCATCAGAGTACACCCAGAACTTTGACGATTTCTGCTTTGATGATTTGTCACCCCTACCTGTCAACTGATGGAGGTATCCTCAGTGTCCTAATCATAGTTTGTTTTGTGACTGTTCCTGGGGCATCTGGAAAAAAATGTGTGCTGATCTGTATATTTTATGTGTAAAATCTTCCAAAGCTCTCCCTCTGAGGGTTCTGCCTTTGGGGTCATGTTTAGAAATTCTACCTCCTAGTCAAGATTATATAAAGACTCATCTGTATTGTTTGGGGACATAATGTTTTCAGGTTTTATATTTAAAATTGTAGTCAACTTGAATTAAATCTGGCAGGAGATAGGGGTCTACTATTTCTGAACAGAAATACTATCTATTTCTGTTCTTCCCAAGAGGTTATCCAGTCAATCTTGGTTTCTAAATAACCAACCCATCTTTTACCTCTCACTCAACATCATACTAAACTCCATCAATATGCTTGTGTTGATCTCTGAACCATATAATGCTTTCACATCTGTTAGTAAAATTCTCCCCCATGACTCTTCTTATATAACAATTTATCTAGTAGAATTTATGTTTTTCTTTCTTCGCTAGCTTTTTAAAAAGTAGTCATGTGGTGTATTCAATTGGGACTGTTCTAAATGTATGAAAAAATTAGGGAAAATCAACATCCTTCAATAAGGTCTTTCCACTGAGGCATTTAATATCAAATCCCTAATCATTAATGCTTACAAATAAAACTGCCCTTCAATATCTCTGAAACAAATGTGTTCTATAAGAATATTATCAAATGAGGTAATACTGTATGATATGGTAAGAGAGGGATGTGTTCTGTATTGCCTTCTCTTTAAAATTTACCTAAAGCCCTTTTAGATAAACTGTAACTATTCTTTCACAAATGATCATAAATTTGGTGACCCACAACAGTCCACTAAACCTTGTATCTAATTTCAGTCCAAAAGAATGAATTAAGATGTTTCTCTAACCTCCAAATCAGCCACCTGCCAACATTTAATTGGATCATATCTGACACTTGTGCTCTGTAGGTCAACTCTGTAGTTACCTGAATGTATACTTTTGAAACTAATTTATCTTGGAAGTTTCATTAGAAATGGCACTGCTTAAAATTAATCATTTTCTGGGTAAATTATTGGAAAGTTTTATGGTCATGGTGGATGACTGTAAATACTTAGACCATTTTCAGAATCACTGTGGCTGCCTTTTATGGCTCAGAACTTGGAGGCCTTGGTCCTGTTTGTCCTGTGTTTCAAGCATATCAGGACTGTTTTCTTAGTATTGTGCAAATGTGTTTCTGCTCTACCTCTGTGTGAAGACTGAATGGCCTTCTTTTCAGAAAAAAGTCTTTTCAGACATTATAATTTTTCTCAAGATAAGTCAGACCACCATTTGTGTTTTTGAACATTTGGATCTGATCTTCTTTGGGACACACATTAATTTTGCTCTGTATCTTTTCTTACTATAACCTCCACTTGTTCCTCAACATTTGTCCAAAACACTATTGTGAGACATGTTCCCTGAGCCTCAGCTATCTTCTATGACACCTTTGTGCAAATTAAACAAAGAAGACTCTCTGGATGGACATAGCTCCACAGAAGTATGGCTTGGAGAGAAAACTGTACATTTTTAAAAAATTGTAGTAAAATGTATAGCGTAACATTTGTCATCTTAAACCTTTTTTTTTTTAAGATTTATTTACTATTTATTTATTTTTGGCTGCGTTGGGTCTTAGTTGCGGCACGCGGGATCTTTCATTGTGGCGCACGGGCTTCTCTCTAGCTGTGGTGTGCCGGTTTTATCTTCTCTAGTTGTGGCGTGCAGGCTCCAGGGCGTGTGGGCTCTGTAGTTGTGGGCTCTGTGTTTTGCAGCACGTGGGCTCTAGTTGAGGCACGCGAGCTCAGTAGTTGTGTCACACGGGTTTTGTTGTCCCACGGCATGTGGGATCTTAGTTCCCTGACCAGGGATCGAACCTGCATCCCCTGCATTGCAAGGTGGATTCTTTACCACTGGACCACCAGGGAAGTCCCATCTTAAACCGTTTTTCAGTGTACAGTTCACTGATGTTAAGTATGTTTACACTGTTGTGTAACCAATTTCCAAGATTTTCTTTCTTGCAAAACCAAAACTCTGTACTACTAAACAAGTCCCCATTTCTCCTTCCCCCAGCCCCTGGCAAACACCATTCTACTTTCTGTTTCTATCAATTTGACTGCTCTGGATATCTCATATAAGTGGAATTATGCAGTATTTGTCGTTCTGTGACTGGCTTATTTCACTAAGCATAATATTCTCAAGTTTCAGTCATGTTGTAGCATGTGTCAGAATTTCCTTCCTTTTTAGGACTAAATAATAGTCCATCATATGTATATATTGCATTAGGTTTTTCCACTCAATTGTAGTAAAATGCATAGCATAAAGTTTGATCAATTCTTCCCTTTTAAGAAGCCAGATTGTCAGAACCATTGACTGTTCCTCAGCGATTAGAAACTGAAATGTACAGAGTTGCTTTGACATTGTACAGATGGGTTTACATTTCCCTTTGCTTTTCTGCAATGCCCAGTTTATGGTGAGGGGTACTATAAAGGGCCACAAACAGCATTTGTTAATTGCTCTTGTTCTCGGGGATTGATGAGGATGTGATCTCCTCACCAAGATCCATAGGAGAAACAAATATTATCCCAAGCACAGTTTATATTACATGAACACTGAAACTGGTCTTCTTTGGCTGTTTCAAGTAACACTCTTTTTCTGTTTTGATTGGCTCCTGGGAAACTTCAAAGTAAATGTACAGCCCAGCTTTAACAGCTGTGTGAGACTTTCTGGCATATATTTTTGAGTACCAACTTTAGCTCACCCTATTATATTTCTAAATGGCATTATATGCTTTGGAATGAGAAGGAGTTTATACATATACTTCATTTCATGAAATATCTCTATCTGTTTGACCTGAGAGAACATATATATTATTAAAGCCCATGTGGTTGCATTTAACAGAAAACTGACTCAAACCACTTAAAGCAAAAAATGGAGTTTTATTGGCTTATAAAACTGGGAGGAATGGCTGGATCTTGGGCCTCAGTAGATGTTATCAGGACAGTCTCTCTCATTTCCTGTCTCTGATTCTAGCTTTTGTTTCCTCTGTGCTGGCTGCATTCTTAGTAGGTTCTTCTATCAGGTGGAAACTTGGTCCCAGAAGGTCTAACCTACAGACCACCTTCTTAGGAATCCCACTGGGCCACGAGCATCTCCTCCCCAGTGGCTTCAGCTTAAACCCCTGGAGGTTTCTCATTGGCCTTTCTTGGCCCATGTGTCCACCATGAGCCAATCACTGTAGCAGGAGGAGGCAGTGTTCTGGATGGCCAGGTCTGAGTCACCTGGCTCCCCCAGCGCTAGGGATTGAGTTATGACAGTAAATTTCATAGACTTGAAATAAGAGTTAGAAATTGAGATGCTAATGCCAAAAAGAGTAGAAAGGGATTCCACACAGGCAAAAATGACTGATTTTCTCTACAACATACCTAAAAGGATTCCTCAAGAATAGTAACCTCATTCCGCTACATACAGGAATCTCTTCTGTAATGTTCTTCCCAGGTATTTCACCTGGTTTCCCTTTGAACACATCCCAGAATGGAGAACTCACCACTTCCTGTTGTCTTCCATTCCAATTCCAGACAAATCTAGTTGTAAGAAAAATATTTTTATTTTAGCCACTCTGAGTCTTCCTGTAATTTCTAAGGGATTGTCTTAGAATTGTCTTGCTACCCATTAGAACTCCGTAATTTAAAATTTTAATCTCTTCTTTCTGAAAGAGTGCTTTAAATGTTTGAGTCAAATTTTAATACTTTTAAAATATTTCATGTTCTACTTTCCCAGTACCCTTTGAAGATTCTTGATATAATCTCCATTCCGGATCAAGAATATTCTTTACAGATCCAACAGACTCCAATGATCTTCTGAACTTTACCAGCTACTAGAGGCTCCCTCCTTGTGTATCTTATACCATCTAATGGCTCAAATGCTGGAAATAGTTTCCAAACACTGATTAAAATCTGCTTCTAACTCTGAGAGTAAGCCCCAAAATGGGATATTTTTTTCCAGTCATATCACAGTTTTGGTTCAAATTAAGCTTAGTATCAGTAGCTACCATTTATTGAGTGCCAGATTTCCTACATCATTTATAATCCTTATAATAATTCTCAGAAGTAATTACTATGATTACTATCCCATTTTACAGATGAGGAAGCTGAAACTTGGTTTAAGTAGCTTCAAAAAGATCTCAGAGTTGCTAGATGGTTGATTAGTATTTGAGCTCAGATATCTTTGACTCCAAAACCAAGTTTTTTTCATCGCATTCCAAGCTCGTCACTTGAGGTCAACTGAGATCATCAGATCTCTTTCTTTTGTCAATCACTTCTTCCACACTTGTACGTATGGACAAAGAATTTGGTGCTCATCTTAATGCAGAGCTATGCATTAAAACAGTTAACATAGCAAGTCTGAGACTGCTATCTTTAAAAAGGCCTGCTTTCAGGGTTAGCCCTTGACCAGCACCTGGAGTCTTGGATTTTAGGAGAGTTCCTGCCATCCCCTGATAAGAATGGCTCACTATGCCTAAACTGTTTGTGTAGACAATATAGTTTATACTGAATACATGCTTTCCTCCTGGGAGCATGGATTTTGGGACATGTTAGACAGAGGGTGCCTATATGGCTAACCCATAATAAAAACCCTGGGCACTGATTCTCTAATGAGTTTCCCTGGTCGATGTTTAACACATGTTGTCACAGCTCATTGCTGGGAGAATTAAGCACATCCTGTGTGAATCCACTGAGAGAAGACTCTTGGAATCTTGCACCTGGTTTCCTCTGGACTTTGCTCCATGTGCCTTTTCTCTTTGCTGATTTTGTTTTGTATCCTTTCACTGTAATAAGTCATAGACATGAGTACGACAATATGCTGAGTGCTCTGAGTTTCCCTAGCAAATCACCAAACCTGAGGGTGGTCTTAGGGACCCCTGACATAGGGTCTTTATATTTGTTCCTGTTAAATGTAATCCTGATAAGGTAATTTTGAATCCTGATCCTCTCATTCTTTTTTGTTGTTGTTGTTAATGTTTAACTCCATATACATTCCTTCTAGGTTTTCATTCCAGTCCTTGATAAAAATTTTAAATGAGAGGGTCAAAACACAGTATTGTGATTGTTTCCTGAACCCTTCCTCTGTGTTAAGATTAAGCTATTAATCAAAATGTTAGGGCAGAGCTAAGGCAATGGATACAAAAGCAAAAATAAACAACTAGGACCTAACTAAACTTAAAAGCTTTTGCACAGCAAAGGAAATCATCAACTAAACAGAAAGACAACCTACTGAATGAGAAAAAATATTTGCAAATGATATGGCTGATAAGGGGTTAATATCCAAAATATATAAACAGCCCCTACAGCTCAATATCAAAAAAACAAACAACTCAGTTAGAAAATGGGCAGAAGACCTGAATAGACATTTTTCCAAAGAAGACATAAAGATGGCCAACAGGCACATGAAAGGTGCTCAAAGATCACTAATCATCAGAGAAATGCAAATCAAAACTACAATGAGATATCACTTCACACCTGTCAGAATGGCTATCATCAAGAAGACCACGAATAGCAAATGTTGGTGAGGAAATGGAGTAAAGGGAACCCTTGCACACCGTTGGTGGGAATGTAAATTTGTGCAGCCACTGTGGAAAATAGTATGGATGTTCCTCAAAAAATTAAAAATAAAACTACTATATGATCCAGCAATTCCACTCCTGGGCATTTATCAGAAGAAAATGAAAACGCTAATTTGAAAAGATACAGGAATCCCAATGTTCACAGCAGCGGTATTTACAATTGCCAAGATATAGAAGCAACTTAAGTGTCCAACAACAGATGAATGGTGATACTCAGTCATAAAAAGGAATGAAAGTTTCCCATTTTCAACAACATGGATGGACATGGAGGGTATTATGTCGACACAGAGAAAAGCAAACATTGTATGTTATCACTTACCTGTGGAATCTAAAAAATAAATGAACGAATAAAACAAAATAGAAACAGACTCACAGATATAGAAAACAAACTAGTGGCTACCAGTGGCGAGTGGGAAGAAGGAAGGGGCAAGATTGGATAGGGGATTAAGAGATACAAACTACTATGTATAAAATAAATAAGCTACAAGGATATATTGTACAGCACAGGGATATAGCCAGTATTTTATAATAACTTTAAATGGAGTTTAATCTATAAAAATTTTGAATCACTATGTTGTACACCTGAAACATATAATACTGTAAATCAACTATACCTCAGTAAAAGAAAATGTTAGAGCAGAGTTGCTAAACCAGTTATACATTTTTTACAAGTGGTATTGAAAAGAACATACTTCATTATATTATTCTCTAAAATTTTCTAGGAGATTTTGTCATTTTCAAAATTAAGACATATAGTCCAAGGTGTTCTCATTTTTTTCTCACGTAGTTACAGTGTATTTAAAAAATAACTGGAGCTATTCTGACGTTATTTACTCTTCCTGAACCCATATTCCTCCCTTATAATTATCACATTCTTATTACAATTGATAAATAACAATTTGTTTAATTGTATTCTGAGGATTTTTAGATTTTATCAATGACAATATTTGCATCTTATAGTTTTTAGAGTGTATTGATTTTTCCTGTTTAAATATCAGACCATTTCCCTATTTCTTGTCTTCTGCATTCTTTTATGGAATTGATCCATTTCATCTAAGCTATCAAATTTGTGGACATATAGTTGTTCATAATATTCCCTTTTTATTCCCTTTTTATCCTTTTTATGTCCATGGGGTTAGTAGTGATTGCCCGTCTTTCATTTCTCATCTTAGGATTCTGTGTCTCTCACTTTCTTTCTTGGTTAGCCTGGCTAGAAGTTTATCAATTTTACTGATTTTTTTCAAAGAATTAGATTTTGTTGATTTTATCAATTGTTTCTGTTGCCAATTTCATTGATTTCCGTTCTAATTTTTATTTCTTTTCTGCTTGCTTTAGGTTTATATTGCTCTTCTTTTTCTAGTTTCCTATGGTAGAAGCTTAGACTATTGATTTTAGATCTTTCTTTTCTAGTATACACATTCAATACTATAAATTTCCCTCTATGCACTCCTTTTGCTGCATCGCACATATTTTAAGTTATGTTTTTATTTTCATTTAATCAAAATATTTTAAATGTCTCTTGAGATTTCTTCTCTGACTCACATGTTATTTTAAAGTATTTTGTCAAATCTCCAAATATTTTGGGATTTTCCAGCTATCTTTCTGTTATTGTTTTCTAGTTAATTTTATTGTCATCTGAGAGCATACTTTGTATGATTTCTATTCCTTTAAATTTGTTCAATGTGTTTTATAGCCCAGAATGTGGCCTATCTTGGTGAATGTTTCTAATGAGCTTGAGAGGAATGTGTGTTTTGCTGTTGTTAGATGAAGTAATCCATAGATGTCAATTAGATCCAGATGGTGTGGTCTAATGAAACTATGTTCTTACTGATTTTCTGCCTACTGGATCTGTCAATACTGATAAAGAGGTGTTGAATTCTCCACTATACTAGTGGATTCATCTATTTTTCCTTGCAGTTATACCAGCTTTTTTCTCATATATTTTGACATTCTGTTGTAAGGTGCACATATTAAGTATTGTGTCTTCTTGGAGAATTGGCCCTTTGTCGTTATGTTAATGTTCCTCTTCATCCCTGATGATTTTCCTTATCTTGAAGTCACCTTTGCCTGAAATTAATACAGCTGCTCCAACTTTCTTTTGGTTTTTGTTAGCAAAGTATATCTTTATCTATCCCTTTAATCTATCTGTGTCTGTTTTTAAAGTGGGTTTCTTATAGACAACATAGAGCTTGGTCTTTTTTAAAAATCCATTCTGTCAGTTGCTGTCTTCTAAGTGGTATATTTAGATCACTGATGTTTAAAATGATATAGCTGGGGGGATTTCCCTGGCGGTCCAGTGGTTAAGACTCTGTGCTTCCAATGCAGGGGGGGTAGGTTCGATCCCTGGTAAGGGAACTAAGATCCCACATGCCATGTGGCATGGCCAAAATACATAAATAAAATAAAATAATAAAATAAAATGATATAGTTGGATTACTATCTACCCTATTTGTTTCTGTTCTCTATTCATTATATTTTATAAGCTATAATCACTCAACACATTGCTGTTTTGAATATTTTGAGCAGTTATTAGAACTAAAAATTTAAAAAATAAAAGTTTTTATTTTACCTTCACTTATTCCTTCTCCAATGATCTTCCTTTCTTTATGTAGATCTGAGTTTCTATATCATTGTCCTCCTCTCTGAAAAACTTCTTTTAGCATTAATGCAAGGCAAGTCTACTAGGGACAAATTCCTTCAATTTGTGTTTGTTTGAAAAAGTCTTTACTTCACTATTGAATGATAATTTTGCTGGTTACAGAATTCTAGGCAGAATTTCTTAACACTTAAATATTTCATTCTGAATAAAAACAAGAATAATTTCTGAAAAGAGGTCTAACGTAATTCTTATCTTTGCTCCCCTATAGGTAATGTATTTTTTCTTCTGGCTTTTTTCAAGATTTTCTCTTTGTCTTTGGTTTTCTGCAGTTTGAATACAATATGCCTAGCTGTAAAATTTTTGGTAATTATCCTGCTTGATGTTTTCTAATTTCCTGGATCTGTGGTTTGGAATCTGTCATTAATTTTGGAAAATTCTCAGCCATTATTACTTCAAATATTTCCTTCACTTTCTTCTGGTATTCCCATTATGCATATGCTGCACCTGTTGTAATTGTCTCCCAGTTCTTGGATGTTCTTTTCCTCTTTAATTATTATTCTTTTTTCCCTTTGCATTTCAGTTTGGGAAATTTCTGTTGACATATCTCAAGCTCACTGATTCTTTCCTCAACCATGTCCAGTCTACTGGTGAGCCTATCAAAGGAACTCTTCTTTCTGCTAGAGTATAGTTGACTTCTAGAATTTCCTATGAATTCTTTCTTAGAGTTTCTATCCCTCTGATTACATTACCCACTTGTTCTTGCATGTTGTCCAGTTCTTCCGTGAGAGCCGTTAGCATATTAATCATCGTTATTTTAAGTTCCTGCTCTGATAATTCCAAAATCTGTGTCATACTTGAGTCTGGTTCTGTTGCTTCTTCTGTTGATTCTTCATACTGTGTTCTTTCCTTCCTTCAGCATGCCTTGTAATTTTTATTGAAAGCCAGGCAATATACATTGGATAATAGAAATTGAGGTCAATAGGTCTTTAATGTGAGGGTTTATTTTCATCTGATTAGAGTTGTGCTGTGTTTACCCTTTGCTATAGCTATAGATGTCTAAGGCTTCAATTTCTTCCATTGTCCTTGTTTTTGTCCTCCCTGTTATCTTTGGTTTTCCCTAGAAACTCCTTCTTAAATTATTTTAGCTGTAATCCTACTGTTATTATACAGGATCCCTGTTCCTGACTCTGGCAGCTTCTACTTCAAGTTATTCTCTGTATTCCACTCTTTCTCCAATTTTGGAGGCATCATTTTGCCCTGTGACCTCAATTTTCTGAAGGATCTAAGAAAAGATGTTGGTTTTGTTTCTTCTGCTTTTTGCTTGTCATGAGGATGGTATTGATGAGGTTTTTACATGTCAGAGCAGAAAATGGAAACTGTCCCATTCTTTATGATTCCTCAGTGATAACAGACAAGACTTTGCTCTAAGATCATGCCTGTGGTTTTTTCTACACTTTCAAGATATAAAAACTTGGACCTGAATATATAAATTCATGCAAATAGTTATATATTCTCTTTCTAAGTTCTCGCCATAGGCTGACGTGTTCTACCATTTCAAACGTGGCAGAGAGCCCACAGGTGGAAGCTTGGGGAACAAATGATAGAAAAACAAGTCATAGGATAAGTAATGTGGTGATAGTGATAGATTCTACTGGGATCATTTACTTAGTGCCTGTCACCCCTAGTGACCTACAGAGTTACCTATAAAACCCAAGCGCACCCACTTCTACCCCACTCCAAACTTTAATAGCTATGCCTTAAACAATGTTTTTAAAACGGGAAATCCACTAATTCTACCAAGTTCATCCATGTTGTTGCAAATGACAAAATTTCATTCTTTTTTATGGCTGAGTAGTATTCCATTAAGTGAAATAAGTCAGACAGAAAAAGACAAGTATGTATGATATTTCTTTTATGTGGAATCTAAAAAATACAACAAACTAGTGAATATAACAAAAAGAAGCAGACTCACAGATATAGAGAACAAATTATTGGTTACCAGTGGGGAGAGAGAAGGGGGACAGGAAATATAGGGGTAGGGGAGTAAGAGGTATGAACTATTAGGTATAAAATAAGCTACAAGGATATATTGTACAATACGGGGAATATAGCCAATATTTTATAATAACTATAAATGGAGTATAACCTTAAAAAATAAAATAAAACTTGAAACCCATATAGGGAGTCCCTTGATAATTTTGGATGAGTTTTGGTATCTAAGACTGTGCTATTGGCAATAATTCCTATTCATTAGTTAGAATACTTTTCTAATAAAGATGTTTAGATTTCCCTGATGTCCAGCAAGAGCCTGGAGAAAATTCCTGGACATAATGCCAGCTGAAGGGCTTGGGCCAACATGATGGAAAGTCCAGCACTGCCTGGGCATGTTTTATTCTTCCTGACTCCTTTCCCAGACTGTGGGAGCGCCAAGTGTTGGATGTGAGTTTTAGCAGGGATGGAAGCTGAGCCTGTACTCAACTTAATGACAGAAATTGATGTCATGGCTAATCAGCTCATAAAGCAACCAATTAGCACATCTGGCTATTAGTTGAAAGGATGGACTCCACCCAAGGGTGAGAATTTAGCTTTTCCTCCTCTGACATTTGCATTGGCTTTCCTCGCCTCTGTCCCTTGGCCTCTGCTGTTCTCTCCACTTGGAACACTTAGCCCTTATTCCCTCCCTCAGGTTATCTCCTCCTTATTCTCCAAGACTCTGCCCAGCATTTGTTTACCTGTGTGAAGCCCTTCCTGGCCACTCAAGCCTGATGCTGATCTTCCTGAGGAGAAAGGAGGTGAGCATCTGGTCCAATATCATTTCTCCTGTGTCTAAAATGATGCTCACCTTTCATAGTTGTGTGGATGAACTAATGAAATATATATTTCCGAGTTTATGTTCCTGGCAAGAACTAGTCTGCATTTGCCCATCTGCCCCATTAGACCACAAGCTCTTTGAAAACACGAACTGAGTCTCTTATCTTGGTTCTCACAGCCTAGTGTAGAATCTGGCATGTAGTGAAGGCTCAATAAATATTTGTGAAATAAATACAAAGTGAATGAATGAGATAGTGCCTGGCTACTTTGAGGTACCTCATATCATAGACATTTCAGTGCTTCCCTGCCCTTCCTACCTCTTCAACGAGACTAGGCAGCAGCTTTCCTCAGCTGCTATCCTAGGGTTCTAAGAGATATTATTTGCAGTGAAGGGCTAGTAGCCAAGATTAGTTTCCCATTAGCCTGAGGTGAACATCAAGTCATTGCTATTGGTTTGGCCTCCTTAACTAGGCCTCCTCACTAAGACAGGGAGTACCTCTATTTCAGCTAAGCAGGGAGGAAGAGAGACCAAGCCCAGAGCAGCCTATAAGCCATACACAGCCTCTTCTCTGTCAGACACCACCTCGCCACACCTGGGCAGCTCACACCTGCTGATGCACAATGATACTCTGTGGGAGCACTATCTTTTGAACTTCCCCATGAGAACTTGCATGTAAGCGTGCAGACCAGAGTTGTGCATTCCAGGGCCCTGAGCAGACATGCACGCAGGGCCAGAGCCTGCTTATGCTTCTTTTTCCCTGAACAATTATTAATAGTACCCACTTTACCCTCAAGTGTTCTAGCTTTTATGATAAATGATATGTCCACCCTATATGCCTCCCACACATTTTGTTTACTACCTCTGTTACATACTGGAATATTCTCAAGCAAATCCAAGATATCACATTTTATCAAAAACTACTTCTGTTTTTAACCTTTAACAGGTAAGGACACAATAAATAATTGCAGTGTCTTTATCTTACTTAACAAAATTATCAATAATTCCTTCATATCATCAAATGTTTAAATTTCTCGGATTGTCTCCAAAAAGTGTCTTTTGACAGTTGACTTATGTGAGTTAGTATCCAAAGAATATCACACACTGCATTGCTCAATGTATCCTTTTAGTCTCACTTCCTTTCCCCCTCCTTATATTTTACTTCACTTCTTTTTTTTCTTATTGTTTATTTATTAAAGAAAGCAGGTCAATTGTCCTGTAAGTTTTCCCACAGTCCAGATTTGACATCCTAGTGGTGTCATTCAACACATTATTCTATCCTGTGACTTCCTACAAATGGTAGCTAGATCAAAGACTTAATCATGTACCAGTTCAAGTTGTTTGGAAAGGATATTTCATGTGTACCTCTTATTATGTCACATCAGGAGACATTAAACATCTGATTGCCTTTCTTTTTGGATGTTGCAATTGATCAGTAGGTCAGATGTTGTTACCCTTATCCCTTTATTATAACATTCCTCATCAAAATCTCACTTAAAGGTTTTGGCAGCCATGGATAATCACTGTCCAAATCTATCATCCATTAGGGGTTACAGAGTCATCATTTTCTGTTTCTATCATTTCTTCTATTTACATTAACCAGAATCATCTATAAAGAAGCAATTATTTGTTATAATTTATATAGGAAATGGAGGGTAAATGTTTTATTCTTTTCCTTTAATTATAAATTTTAAGAATAATGAATTAGTAATCTAGCAATATTGAAACTTTACCAATGAGCATTTTGTTCTTTTAAAAATATGTATTAGAACTCATAAACATTTTAAACATAAATATTGGATTTCAATCCATTTCAGCATTATTACATTTGTGCTCAAATCATCCCATCTCAGACCAGTAGGAGTCCTTCAACTTGAAAGCACATAAAAGTTCATCTTTTACATTTTCTGTTCCAAACTTGGAACCAGCAATTTCTACAAGAAGCCTTGAATTGCTTTAGTGGAAAATTGTGTTTAAGGCCCACAAGCTGGATCCTATGGGTACTAATTGTGATAGGGTTGTCATTGCTTTTAGGTGTTTTCAGTGGACAGAGCTAGAAAATGTATCTTCTTTCAAGAGAAAAAAAAATATGTCATAAGTTCTTATTGGTATTTCTTACAAATTTAAAATCACAGGGTTTTTATTTAACTTTGGTTTTCAAATACATTTCAAAAGTAAAAATGGATAAACAATAAAATGGATTCTATCATAAGATTCTAATATACATATTACCTGTTAACACTTAGAAAAGTGAATGAACCTGGACAATAAGCTAGAATGAACTAATTTCCTTTACTTTAAACCTGATTATTGGATTTTGGTTCAGATAATGTAAAACACTATCATATAATATTTTATTAAATTTCAGTTATATCCTGGTGAAAGGATGAAAGCTGTATGGAGTGAAAGAATTTGTAGATGATTAACACCAAGTTGTACAATAAGCAGTGTAAAGTCTGATATCTATTGTTAAAAAATAACTATACAAACAGGGTGCGCAAAGTTTAGCTTAACAGTTGTTTATGTCCAAAAAACTTGGGATTTTTTTAGTCTCTGCTAACATCAGTGAAAGTAGGAAGATGAGGGACTCAATCAGAGGCAAATCTACATGAATGAGATAGACACTTGGTGCAATGGAAGCTGAGACCATCCCTTACAAGAAATGAGAGGGAATCATTTAAAATATATACATAGCCAATGCCCACTTATGATAAAATATCTCCACAAACTAGGAATTAAAAGGAAGTCTTTCAATCAAATAAAAAGCATGGATGAAAAACCTCCACCTACCATCACACTCCTGATGAAAAATTGAATACTGTCTCCCTAGGATAAGAAAGAAGATGAGAATTTCCACTCTTAACTCCTATCCAACATTATTACACTGGAAGTCCTAGCAAGAGCAAGAAAAGGAAATGAGAGACACAAAGATTAGAAAGGAAGATGTAAACTGTCATTATTTACAGATGGCAATTGTGTACATCGAAAGCCTTATGGAATCTACCAAAAAAAGGAAACTTCTGGAATCTGTAAGTAAATTCCATGAAGTCACAAGATTCAGGGCCAATGCACAAAAATATCTATATTTCTATATACCATCAGCAAACAATTTTTAAAATGAAACACAAACATTATTTTAAACCATCAAATAGGTATTAATAAATCTAATATGTGTAAGATCTCTACACTGAAAACTAAAAATCATTGTTTAGGGAAATAAAAGAAGACCTAAGAGAATGGAGAAGCACATCATGCTCATGCTCATGAATTGAAAGACAATATGGTGTGTGTGTGTGTGTGTGCATTTATATTCACAAATATGCATAAACTACTGATACAGGCAGCAGCAACATGGATGGATAACTGAAACATGATGCTGAGTAAGTCAAACTACAAAATAGTACATATTGCATAATTCCATGTATTAGAAACCATATAATGGGTAAAACAAATCTATGGAGTTTGAAATCAGAAAGTGGCTGCCTATAAATAAATTGGAAAGGGGCATGAGAGAAACAGGGCAATAGAGATGTTCTCTATCATATTTTAAGTGGTGGTTACGTGGATATACAAACAACTGTTGAACTTCATTGCACTGAAAACTTTAGATATATCCATTTTGATTGTAAATTGTACATCAACAACCACCACTACAACAAAATAAAAGGTCAAAAAAGGGCCATCCGTGGGATATATACTGCTGTTTTGTTAATATCATGACGCATGGATATGACAAGGGACTTGAAATTTTGCTTTCAGAAATAAACTGTAATGAATAGTAGTAAAATTGTTTGAGAAATAAGTTATGAAAATTATTTAATGGCTAGAAATTCTTAGTCATTGATAGACATATGTAATATTGATGTAACTGTGATACATCATACTCACATGAATTCCCTGTTAAGTATATTACATAAATAAAACAAACGTTATTTCAAATTCCCTAAAACACCTGTCAACAATAACAAATTTTTGTGGTATCTTTGTCTGGTTTTGGTATCAGGGTGATGGTGGCCTTATAGAATGAATTTGAGAGTGTTCCTTCCTCTGCAATTTTTTGGAATAGTTTCAGAAGGATAAGTGTTAGCTCTTCTCTAAATGTTTGATAGAATTCGCCTATGAAGCCATCTGATCTGGACTTTTGTTTGTTGGGAGTTATTTCATCACAGATTCAATTTCAGTACTTGTGATTGGTCTATTTATATTTTCTATTTCTTCTGGTTCAGCTTTGGGAGATTGTACCTTTCTAAGAATTTGTCCATTTCTTCTATGTTGTCCATTTTATTGGTATATAGTTGCTTGTAGTAGTCTCTTATGATGCTTTGTATTTCTGTGGTGCCATTTGTAACTTCTCCTTTTTCATTTCTAATTTTACTCATTTGAGCCCTCTCCCTTTTTTTCTTGATGGGTCTGGCTAGAGGTTTATCAGTTTTGTTTATCTTTTCAAAGAACCAGCTTTTAGTTTCATTGATCTTTTCTATTGTTTTCTTCATCTCTATTTCATTTATTTCTGCTCTGATACATGCACCCCAATGTTCACTGCAGCACTATTTACAACAGCCAAGACATGGAAGCAACCTAAATGTCCACTGACAGATAAATGGATAAAGAAGATGTGGTACATATATACAATGGAATATTACTCAGCCATAAAAAAATAATGAAATAATGCCATTTGCAGCAACATGGATGGACCTAGAGTTCATCATACTAAGTGAAGTAAGTCAGACAGAGAAATACAAATATCATATGATATCACTTATATGTGGAATCTAAAAAAATGATACAAATGAACTTATTTACAAAACAGAAACAAACTCACAGACTTAGGAAACAAACTTATGGTTACCAAATGGGAAGGGTGGGGGGGGAGGGATAAATTAGGAGTTTGGGATTAACATAATCACACTACTATATATAAAATAGATAATCAACAAGGACCTCCTGTATAGCACAGGGAACTATACTCAAAATTCTGTAATAACCTAAATGGGAAAAGAATCTGAAAAAGATTAGATATATGTATATGTATAACTGAATCACTTTGCTGTACAACTGAAACTAAGACAACACTGTAAATTAACTATACTCTAATAGAAAATAAAAATTTAAAAATATAGTATTTAAAAAAATAACAAATTTAACCTCTAATGCAATAAATAATTTAACTTCTGGTATCAGTACTCCAAAGCTGTGTGCGTGTGTGCTTGTGTGTGTGCATGTGTGTGTGCGTGTGTGTGTGTGTGTATGAATGAGAGAGGAAGATGGAGGAAGGAACGGAGGGAAGAGGGGAGGAAGGAGGCAGAGAAGGAGGCGGACACAGAGAAATGAAGAGACACAAAGAGAAACACAGTATTCTGGCAAATTCAAAGAATTTTAAAGGTTGGTTTCTCTCCTACATCACCATCCACACAAAACCACACATACATCTTGATTTTGTGTTCTCAAAACCATGTATGTGTACAAATACATGTGTAAATCCTTTTTCCCTTTCTGTTTTCACATCGTTTCATTCCATTTTATAGATGCAAAGCCTTGAAATATTGCCCAGAATCAAATACAGACTTGGTATCAGAGCTCAAGCTCACACCGGCTCTTCACACCCTTAGCCTTTAGCCTATACTCCCTCTGATCCATGTTGGGGGTGGGGGGGGGGGCGGGTGCGGGGAACGGACTTGACTCAGGTTACAAGGGAAGCCAGAGGCTTGGTGCTTGCTGCTTCTAGCAATGCCAGATTATGAGGCACAGATATTAGCTAAAATCCTCACGTGTTGATAAGGCAGAAACACAGGGACTATTGATTAAACATACGAGTGGTATTGTTTGTGAACAAGATATAGTTCCTGTTTATAGAAACCTAAAAAAATAGGGAGAAACATCTAATTTCAAAAACTAAAATGCCAAAGCAATTTCTCAAAGCCTTCACTGAAGACAGAGAGAAAATACTTGTGAAATTCTGATAGGTGAAAATTGCAGATCTAAACTCCAGAAGGTATTTCTCCTCTACATTTGGAATCAGTTAAATTAGTAAACATACCAAAAGGCATTTGCACTTTGCAGCATATTCTGCCAGTGACAGCAGAAAAGGTGAAGAACACCAAGGGATTAATCAGAGACAGATGGAATTAAAACCAGAAGGGCTAAAATGGCCCATAGGTCAAAGGGAATTAAAATCTGGGCAAAATTTCCACATAAATGAAAAAAATGCAATATATTCTATTGGGACATTTAACTGAAAATCTATTGCATTTACCAAGCAGGTTTCAGCTAACCTCTTCAGTCTGCAAACCTTGGAGAAGTTTGTAAGTGAACTTGACAGCACATAGTGTGCTTTAGACGGCCCAGTGTGCAAAAGTCTTCATCGAGACTGGAAGTCTTTTCTTAGTTCGTAAAAATAAACTTCCTAGGAAAAGGACATGCACGTCTGTATTTATTTCTGTATTTGTTCTACATAGCACTTTATAAACTTGACTCAATGCTTTGTGGTCATTTCAATTCAGTATCCCTTGCCACATTCCGAGGAGATAAGCAGTGACTGTGCCCACTTTGCAAATGATAAGGATGAGATTACACACGTCATTTTTCTGGACTGCTCAGCCTGAGAACAGTGGCCTGGGGATGCTGTGTGTGCCTCCTTGCCACACTGCCCATCTCCTCGCTTTGGAGATGCTCTCTGAGAACCCTGCTTTTCTCTCCACCCAGGTTCCTAAACCTCGTGTGCTACGGCTGGTCACCCTCTGCACGTATCAAAACACTTTTTGACAGCCAATAAAATATCTGCCTTCTACCCCTTCTCCCAGGTCCCCATGTCACAGCCCATGATGGGCAGGTCTGCCGAGTAGAAAGAGCCCAGCTCAGGACCTGGGACAGACCCCTGGCTCCAACAGTTCACCAGCCCATCCTTTAACTGCTCTGACCTTCGGTCTTCTCCATCATGGTATTGGGGTAATGCTTCCTCTTCTGATTGTTCTGAGGATCATGGAAAAGACAAATGCCAAGTGGGAGGGGACTGTCATTGCCAGGGATTAGTTTCCTCCTGCACCCATTATACGCACACACCCTAAACATATACATACACACACACACACACACACACCCTAAACACACACACAGCTGCCATAGGTTCCTGGGAGTGCAAAGTGCTCTACGTTTCTAAGCCAGTTTTCACTTTTTAAAACATTTCACACAGTTGACTACAGTGGTCTGGAAGGCAGCCAGCTACCTCTAGCTCTCCACCCCTCACATCTGCCTGCATCCTCCTAGCATCTACAGCTGGTGTATTGCCAGGCACCTGGCCATTCTGGAGGAAGAGCCCATTCAGAACCCAGTTCCTCCAGTCCAGGCCCTGCTGCATAACTGGAGTGTGATGTCCAAGGGAGACCCCCCACCCCCCGCCACCCAGGGGAGGTGCGCAAGTGAGGAGAAGTAAAGCAAAACCTGAGGACCCCTCTTCCTCCTGTCCTTGAAAGAGCATTGATCCTGCCCCACCAATTGGGAGTATTTTCCCGGATACCTGTACTGACTTGCTGCTTACTTGGGCCTTTCTCAGAGGAGGGAGGGCAGTAGAATGGTCGAAGGGAGGCACTGGTGGGCCGGCTTGCCAGGCCAGCTGCCCAGGGGAAGCTGCATCTGCATTAGTTCAGCTTGAGCCTAAGGGCTAGTCAAGCCCACTGACCAGGCATCAGGGCTTCCACACTAAGCTGGACCGTCCCTCAGAGAGCACGTGCTCTGGCTGCTGCCTCCTCCCGCCCGAGGCTGGGAGGTTTGAGGCTTTGTCAAAAGTCCTTCACTGAGTGAGTGCTAGACGCGGGGCCAGCAAGGGCAGTGGGTATAAATCTCATCTGAGCCACAATATGCGAAATCTTAACTACACGAAAACCCAGCTCATATATTCTGGAAGACCTCACCTGGGTCTGATGCAGCTGGCAGGAAAGCTAATTCTATTAATGCCACTACTTATGCTATGGTCCTGGAGGCCTTGGCAACCAAAACTCATAGTGTGTTGCCTTTTTATTCCATGCGGGGTGTTCTGTTCCCACATTTAGCATCTCAATATACACTCAATCTTTTTAACATGAAGTTTCATTTCTCACAACATGAAAATTCCCAAACAGAATTGGACGAAGTGGTTCTCAAACAAAATTCTCTTATTTGAACTTGGGAAAGACAGCAAGGGGGTGAACAAGTGAGTACAGAAATAGACAAAGAGGAGGCTCCTCTGAGCAAGTAAGCAATCCCTGAGAGGTTTTTTAAGTGCCCTGCATCATCTTTGATCAGCGTTCGTGGAATGCGGTACTGTGGCGCTGGGAGCTGCACGGGTACAAGCCAGGCCACCCAACCACACAAACCTGCCAGCAGAGGGTGGGCAGGGGCTTGGGCAAAGGAAACACTAGAAGGTACAAAGGGATGCATACAAGACAAAAGTTCTGTTCCTAGGAGAAGTTGATCCCTGAGCAAAGCCCTGTGGGGTTGCCTCCACGGTAACAGGGAGTTTAAGGACCCCACATCCACCAAGGAAGGCTCCAGCATCATATGGAATGAGACTCTCCAAAAGGCCCAGTCCTTCAAATGCCCCCATGTGAAGCCACATTCCATCTATAGTCACTCCACGCATTAGGATCATGGCTCCAAAGGCCACCAGCAATGATTCTCAAGCTAATACCCCCAGCGTGGATCTGTCTTCCAAACTCCATTCACATGTATCAACAGTTGGTTGCATGTCTCCCTGAGGAATTTAAGAGGCATGGTGACTTGGCATGTGCCAGCCCCAGCTGCTCATATGGCTGTCCGTCAGCCAGCCCTTGATGTTACCCCACATCCAGTGTCAGCAAATCCCGTTGGCTCCATCTCAAAAATGTATCCAGAATTTGACCACTTATGATTGTTCCCACTGTCCCCAGCAGGGCCAAGCACCCTCTCTAGTATGTGTTATTGAACAAGCCTTCACTTTGCTCTCCTCTCTCCTGCCCCTGTCTCTCTCCAGTCTGTTCATAATGCAGCAGCAGACTGACCATTTAAAAATGTTCCAGACACCCACCCCTGCTCTCAGTCACCGGAGGCTTTCTGGTTTGCTCAGGGCGTGATCATGCTGTACCCCACCCCTCTGGTCTCCCCTCCTACTGGCCGCCCTGCAGTTCTTTGACCCCACCAAGCACGCTCCCACTTCAGGCCTTTGCACCTGCTGTTCCTTTGGTCTGAAATGCTGGTTCCCTCACTTCCTTCTGTTCTTTATTCAAAAGTCCTCCTCTGAATGAGGCCTTCCCTGGCCACTCCGCTAGAAACCCCCTTCCCCTCAATACTTTACAGCCTCTTCCCCTGATTTATTTCTTGGTGTTAGCATTTATTAATGGCTCTAGCCATCTCTACTCTGTGGTTTTAAAAATGCACACTGGAAATTATCTTAGCCTTGATAAGGAAAACAACTGTGTCTCAGTTTTTTTAGGTACCCCTACATACCTATTAGAACAGCTAAAGTGAAGAATAGTGACAATACAAAATGCAGGCAAGGATGTGGATAAATTGGGTCACTCATCCACTGCTGATGGGAATACAAAATCTCACAGTCACTCTGAAAAACAGTTCGGCGGTTTCTTTAAAGATTAAACATTGACTTGTTAAATGACACATGACTGCACTCCTTATCACTTGTCCCAGAGAATGAAAACATGAAAAAACCTGTACACAACATTCATAGCAGCTCTGTTTGTAATAGCTAAAACCTAGCCCCCCAAACTGTGGTATCACAGAATATTATTCAGCAATAAAAAGGAATTATTGATACGTGCAACTTGGATGGATCTTAAGGGCTTTATGAGTGAAAAAAAAACCATCTCAAAATATCACATACTCTATGATCCCATGTAGAGAATGTCTTTAAACTGACAGAATTATAGAAATGGAGATCAGATTAGTGGTTGCCAGGGGTTAGGGATGGTGGGTGAGGAGTGGATATGCCCACAGAGAGATTTTTGTGGTTATGGAACAGTTCTCTGTCTTGATTGCTGTGATGGTTACATGACCTACACGTGATAAAATGACACACTCTGGACAAATGTCAAATGCCTGGTTTTGATGTTATACTGTATCATGTAAGATGTCACCACTGGGAGAAACCGGGGGAAGGCTACACAGAACCTCTCTGTACCATCTTTGCAACCTCCTGTAACCTATATTTATTATCCTGTTTAATGTTGGTGGAAAAGCTTTGGGCTTTGTCTGAGAGATGCTATGTGGAATAGTCAGAGGATCAGGGTATTTAATTATGAGCCCTAGCTATGCCCTATTTGAAGAAAGTTTGAACATACCAAAAAGTAGAAATAAAACTAAATAGGAGCTAGTTGTGCAGGAGGAAAAAGACACTTTTCGCCTCCCTGAGTGTTTCAAAGAGCCAGCTGCTCAAGGGTAGCCCCAACTGCACATAGCATGGCCAGCGCCAGGTTCAGGGTCACGGTTGTGAACTGCAAATGGAGCCCCTATCCTGGAAGTTAGGGGACCTGCGGTGGGGTCCCCTCTGACCAAACCCCCTGTGCCTGTGCAAACATCTTAGGACTGCAGGCCTCAGCTCTCCGCTCTGTACATGGAGGCGATAGAGCACCAAGGCCCCGCCTTGCCTTCGTCCGTGTCTGCCTTCCCAGACTCACCCAAACAGCATGGGGAGGGCCCTGCACATGCCGACTGTGCCAAGGAGGGGATGCCCAACCTGCTGCAGAAAATAAATGTGGTCATCAACAATGGCTGGGCTGGAAGGCAGGGTGTGTGGCATCGCAGAGTTTGGCTTGTCAAACGCAAGGCCTCTGCCCGGCAGCCCCGTGCCACACAGGAGTAAGAGAAATCCCCACGCCTGCCAGCGAGGGCCTTCAAAGCCATCTCAGAGATAAGGAGTCAGCAGCCTCTCCCGTGGGCAGAGTCCACGTGTCCACGAAGGATTCTGCAGAGGCAGCAAACGGAGCTTTATCAGCACAGGTGGCTGATAATGAAGGTTAAGGCTGATAATGAAGCACAGGGGCTGCAGATGAAAGGGGAGAAGGTGAGTAGGGCAAGAGGGTGGGGGTGGAAATGCTTTTAACGAGCGGACAAAATGGTGCTCCTTGGAGTGAACACCCAGGACATCTTTTCAAATTGCGGTAAAATATACATAACATACAATTTACCATCTTAACCAATTTAAGTGCACACTTCAGTGGCATTAAGTACATTTGCATTGTTGTGTGACCATCACCACCATCCACCTCCAGAAATTGTTCATCTTCCCAGACTGAAACTCTGTCCCCATTAAACACTAACTCCTCGTTCCCCTCTCCCCTCAGCAACCACGATTCTACTTTCTGTCTCTATGCATTTGACTATTCTAGGCACCTCATGTAGGTAGAATCATGCAATATTTGTCCTTTTGTGTTTAGCTTATTTCACTCAGCATGTTTTCAAGATTCATGCATATTATAGCATGTGTCAGAATTTCATTCCTTTTTTAAGGCTGAATAATATTTCATTGTGTGGATATATCACATTTTGTTTATCTGTTGATCCATTAATGAACATTTGAGTTGTTTCCAACTTTTTGGCTCTTGTGAATAGTGCTGCTATGAACACGGGTGTACAGGTATCTGTTCAAGTCCCTGCTTTCAGTGTCCAGGACACTATTCACAGTCCTTATGCTCTGGCTACATCTGGTTTCCCAGGCCAAGGTTACTTCAAAAGAGGCTATGGGAACTTGCTTCCTTAATCTGTCTGAGCCTCATGATCTAACCTCTAAAGTGGAAATCATGCCATAGCAGATGTAAATAGTAGAGACAAGAGTTAGGCTGCGTTTTGGTTTGCTGAGAACTCTCATTTTTCAAACCAATGGAGGCTCATTCAATTCACCCCTGTATCACCAACAGGAAGGAGTGAGTTTCCAAGAGGCAGCCGATGTGTGTGTGTAGGGACCAAATGGGTCTGCGTAGGAGTGGTGAGGACATACTGAATCACCTAAAGTGAAATCCAGAAGATTGCAGGAGGCCACATAAGGCAAAAACCAAAAAGCAAAGCCCTAGCAGGTCACAATCCTGCCCAAATGGAGGTCTCTATGGGCCTTCGGAATTCCTCGGTGGGATTCAAGGGTCAGATAATTAATTGTTAGAGATTCCAGGTCAAGACAGCAGCGTGGGCTTCTGGGAGAGGAAAGAAGGTGCTCAGGGTTCAAGCAGAACTTGAGGGCCCACCATGGTGGCGAGCAGGGTCTGACATGAACAATGCAGAGCCCAGGTTTCAGAGTACCTGAAGTATGAAGTCAACTGTACGTCCCCATTTGCCCAAAGCAATTCCAGTATAGGCTTGCTGTTATGGCTTAATCACTTTCAAAAGTGCCCCATTCTTGGTTTGAAAGATAAATTATATGGTCCCTCTAGGTATTAGGGAGGTTACCAATGCAGGGGTCAGCACAGGCAATTAGGTCAAAGGTACACAGCAAGGTCTATGTCACCAGGAAGGCAGGAAAAATGCCCTGGCTGAGAAGGAAGGAGGGCCCTCCTGGAATGAGCACACTTGACCCTCACAACAGTGGTTGTGGTGGGTTGAATGGGGTGGGAGCAAGCGTTGACAGCTGAGGGGATTGCTTTCCTGCTAAGTGTTTCATCTCTGTTCAACGAAAATTGTTGAAAATTTTTATCTTGCTACTAAAAGGGTAGGAAAGTTGACGCCTTTGGTTTTTCTACGAATCTTGTTTGGCATCTACCATGGAATGCAGTCCCAGTGCACTGTGGTTGACACCTTCCCTTGAGAACCACACAAAGCCTTGGACATTTTTGTTTGTTTGGTTTTGCAAGACTGGAATGGCCCAGATGAGAACACCCAGCTTTGTCCCCTCGTTCTGTGTTTTCACTCACCCTGTAGCCCAGCCCTGCTGGCACAGTGGCACAGCGGGATTCCTCATCCCCAGGATGAGGCCCAGACAGCCAGAAACTTCCCTCAATCCAGGGTTTGCCCACAGCTCAGGTGAAGGCCCCCATTCTGAGTTCTCCTTTTCTTCTCTCATCATTGCAAAAATCCTTCAAGTATTAGCAAAGAGAATTCAGCAATATATAAAAGAACATACGCCATGACCAAGTGGGGCTTATTCCAAAAATGCAAGCGTAGTTTAATATTGAGAAATTAATCCATGTAATCCAACATATTAATGAATGAGAAGAAAAAATCACATGGTAACATCAATGGATGCAGAAAAAGCATGTGACAGAGCTCAACACCCATTTATGATAAAAACTTTCAGAAAACTAGGAGTAGATGGGAACTTCTCCAACTTGATAAAGAGTATCAGCAAAAAACCTTCTGGTAGCATGATACTTAAAGAAAGACTGAATGCTGTCCTCCTAACACTGGGAATGAAGCAAGGATGTCCCCTCTCACCACTACTACTCAACATCATCCTGGAGGTTCCAGCCGGTGCAACAAGGCAAGAAAAAGAAATAAGAGGGATACATTCTTCCACCTCGGGAACTGGCCCCAGTATACTTTCCTAGTACCAATGCTGCGTGGGCCCAGCACCCAGGGACTTGTTGAAGCCCTTATTTGGGAATCACCCAAACAAGGAGGCAAGAGAGCAAAGTTGCTTATGAAGGTGGAGGCTGGAGCCAGGTTGAGCTCTGCCATGTGGCACCTGCGTGACTGTGCAAGTCACTCGCCTGGGTGTGCCTCAGTAGTTTCATCTGTGAAGTGGGGTAATAATAGTATCTGCATCACAGGGACCTTGTGAGGCTTTAAGAAATTGACACCCACGGAGCAGTTAGAATATGCCCTGTCACATGGTAAGTTGCATGGAAGTATCAAGCTATTATTATAGATTTTAATGGTTACTCTGGGCTTCCTTTATGATAAGGAACAAAAGAAAAAGTCAGCGGCCTCAAGTGGAGCTATAGAAAGCCGAAGGTTACTTCGAACATCCTAGAATGTGACTTTTTTCTAGGGATATTGCAGCTCGACACTGTATAACAACATGGTGGGCAGGCTTTTGATCAATCAAGCAATTTCCAGAGGGGTAAAAGTGGAATATGATCTTTTCCTTCCCCCCTTCTTTGTAGCTCAGGCCACGATCTGGGGAAATATTCCCAGTCCTCATCCCTACTTTCTTGTTCTCCGCCAAACAGATTTTTCCTTCTGGTCTGAAATGCCTTTATTTTCCCCCCTCCATTCATTCCTCTCTCTCAGGCCTCTCCTAGCCTCTCTTCCCACATGCCTATCATCCTGACTTTCCACACTAAAACCTCCTTGTAACTGACATAGACCCCTGTGAAACTTCCAGGCAATTAATCTAATTCAGCAGAGCTTTGGAGACCTCAGTTTAAAAAGAAAAAAAAGGCCACAAGCTCAGGTTTCTCTCACATACCATTTAAGTGGAACCTACAGAGATCCATGTTGGGCCAAGAAGTGAATAAAGCCACCTTTTATTATTTTATTTAAGGAAGAAATTAAAAATTCAGCTCACACAGTTTGGAAACAAACACTTTCTATCCTTAAACCTTTCTCCATGTTTACTGCCCACTATAAATTGGGGAGTGGGGGAAAGCAACCAATGCAGTAAAATCACCACAACAAAGCTGGAACAAATATGCAAGCCTCAGCAGAGGCCAGATTTACGGTCAGAAATATGGAGTGCGTCTCAGCAGGGGCAGGTCATGAAATAGCATGAGCTAATTTCAGGGGTGTGAAAACAGGCATTGTTGTTTAGTTAACTAAAGTCATACAATTAAGCGATTCTCAAAAATCAATTAGCCATATGTTATAACCAAGATGACATGTTTTTATAACTTCTCTCCCAGTGTTTTATTGCCAGAGGATGCTCATGTGGGCACTAGAACAAAAAAATAAAACACCAACCCAAGAGTAAAAGTGCAGAAATCCAGCCAAGGTTAATTAAAAGAGTCCAATCTGGAAATGACAGAGTCACTGAGCAGGCCGCATGGCATTGGAAAGATTCCTTCCCAGGGCCTCCATTCCGATGCAAAAAGCCATGGGTCATTTTTTTCTTTCTCTTTGTTTTTCTGTCCTTTTTAATTTAGCACAGATACAGCTGTGAAAACTGAATATTCCATTTGAACTCCCATATTTATGCTTATAACTGATGGTTCCAAGGAAACGTCACTTTAAAAGCTTTCCATGGAAAAGGAAAAATGTACTCCTCAGGGGGAAACCCTGGTGGCATGCTGCTGTTAATGGCAGATTTTGTTTTCCTGACTTCCACAAAGGGAACAAAAAGTGAGGGCAGAGCTGTACCCCTTCCTCTTTTGTTACTTGGGAGCTAGGTAAGAAATAGACCTAAAGAGGATTTACAGAGACTATAATATAGAACACACAGTAGGGCCCATTTTTAAGTAGCCAAAGTTTCCTCCCCTTCCTGTATCCACCATCCAGGAGTGGGATGTATTTTTCCACCCCTTGGATCTTGGCTGGTCTAATGCTTCAGTCAGTAGAACATGGCACAGGTGATGTGTGCGGGTTCCCCACCGGCCCAAGCACATGGTGCAAGGTTGCCCTCTTCCTTCTGGAACCTGCAGCAGCTGTGTGAACAAGCCCAGTTGCCTGCTGAATTATGAGACACCCATGGCTCACCCTCCCCTCTTCCTCAACCAACAGGAAGACAACCACCAGACAAGCAGCTGAGGCCACCCAAACCGGCAGGCCCCACCCAACCTGTCAGCTGATCACAGCGATGGGCCAGCCCTGCTCCATCAGCTGAGCTTGCTCTGAGCAGCAGAACTGCCCGACTGACCTATAGACTGGTGAGCACTAATAAATAGTTGGTTAAGTCACTAAACTGCGGGGCAGCTCCTTACAAGGCAAAAGCTGATGGATGCAGTCAAGATACCCAGAGGGCAGTGTTAGCTGGGACAATTCCAACCACACGGTCCGGCAGTATTATCACCCTTCACACACAGTGCTGCACACCACCAGTCCTGCAGCTCTGCGGTTCCGTCAATTTATGTACGGACGGTCCCCAACTTCAAACGGTTTGACTTAACGATTTTTCTATATTATGATGGTGCAAAAGCAATTGCGTTCAGTAGAAAACGCAGTACTTTTTTGAATTTTGATCTTTTCCTGGGCAAGTGATATGCAGTTCAGTACTCTGGTGGTGCTGAGCGGTGGCAGCTGCAGCTCCCAGTCAACATGCGATCATGAGGGTAAAGAACTGTTACGCTGACAACCATTCTGTACCCAGACAACCGTTCTGTTTTTCACTTTCAATACAATATTCAATAAATTACATGAGATATTCAACACTTTACTAAAAACAGGCTTTGTGTTAGATGATTTAGCCCAACTGTAGGCTAATGTAAGTGTTCCAGCATATTTAAGGTAGGCTAAGCTAAGCTACGATGTTTGGTAGGTTAGGTGTATTAAATGCATTTCCAAAAGGAGCTCCACTCTTGGGTGTATCTCCAACAGAAAGGAGTGCTTGTGTCCACCAAAGGCATGTCAAACATGTTCCTGGCAACTTTATTTATAATAGTCAAAAACTGGGGAGAACCAAAAGTCCAAATTCAAATTATCTTTCCAAAGTGGTTGTACCAGTTCACCCCCCCACTAGCAGCAGACAAGAAGTTGTCACCCTGCATCCTCCCCAGTACTTAAGTTTATCAGTCCTTTTTTAAAATCAGTTACACTATCTCCATGTGTTTTTAATATGAATTTCCCTGATGAGTTACAAAGAACTGGTTTTTGAAATCAGGTCCATTTAATTGCAAACCCAACCCTTTCCACTGCGCCGCTAGGTAAGATTACAGCTTGATATAACCTCATCCTTAGCACAGCTCCTATAGCCATCCTCAATGGAGGATCACTTCCTTCAGAGAAGTGATGTTCTGCCCAGTGCTGGGGGCTGGTCATCACCCCCACACCTGGGTACTGGGCATTGTGGGAGAGGGCAGGCTATCGATCCTGGCACCCATAGCATACAGCCCATGCTGAGAAGAACCCCTCTGGGATTCGGAGTTTGTCTATAACTAGTTCAAGGTTAATTGCTAATTGTGGTCAATAAAACCCAAAGGAGCTCCAGACAAGTGAGACACATGTGGCTGCATCACGAGAACAGGCTTCTCAGAGGTGAAGTTGGAGCCAAGGCCCTGAGGATGGGTGAGACCTAACAGAGGAAAACCTGGGAATAAGAATGAGTATCACATGCAAGGAAGCCAGGGAAGCAGAGAGAGGTGTGACCGAAAGAGAGTTTGTGCTGGCTTTGGTGAAACCAAATCCATGCTTCTGAAATGCTTTCACTGTCCCAGTCATTGACGTTCCAGATTCCTACGGGGCAGAGACTTTACTTTCTTCTTGCTAAAAGGGAAACAATGAGATTTGCCCTTAGGTCTCTATAAAAGTGAACTTAGAGACATTTTAATCCAGGTGACACAGGTGAGCAGGAAGCCAGGCTGTGGCCTGAGCTTTGGGAGACATATTTCAGAGGTGGGAAGAGCTTGCGTCTGTGACTGCACTAATGGGGGCGCTGGCGCCCCAGCTATCCTACTGAGAGAGACCTCAGGCAGGGTCAGTACGGGATCAAACCTCCTTTTAGGAACGTCCCGCGTGTAAATGTCCCAGACAGAGTCAAGGCCAGATGGACTTTTTTTTTTATCTTTTGAAGAATGTGAGTTATGTGGAGAACTTCACTGTTTTGTTGTTTGTCCAGTTGCTAGACGCTTTTTAAAAAAATACCATCAGAGAGTGGGTCCAGTAAAGGTGGGACAAGTTTGAAGTGAGATTTGTAGAAGAAAACTGCACCTGGAACACCTACGAGGAGCATATTAAGAAAGTATTTCTCAAAGAAAAAAAGAGAGGATGAATTAAGAATGACAGGATGCATGACAAACTCGGGATCTAACCTGAGCTTAGTGGCTTTCAGGATGGAGAGGCACTGCCACCCCTCAGCCACGTAACTTTCGTTCTATCCAACTCTACATGGCCTTGGCTCTCACATCTTTACAATGACGTGTGTAGCTATAAAACATCAATTCCATTTCAATCTCTCTGCTTCATGGCATCCGACTGCTCCCTACCGCCTGCAATAGCAAATCCTAAAGTCTTCATTGGGGCGGATAAAACTCCATGTTCTGGGCCCATCCTACAGTCCCATCCCTGCCCCACCGCTCCCTACCCTCCAGGCACTGAGATGTTGCACATCTTGTTGGTTCTGCTGGAAACACCCTCCCTCCTTCCCAGCCTGAGGAACTTCTGCAAAGTCACCACTCTCTCTCTCTGCGTCCAAGAGAGCTCCCTGCTCTGGCTGTTACCACCTTAAGGTGTAACTATGTGTCTATATGTCTCTCCCACTAAACTGTGAACTTCCCAGGAGCAGCAATGAAACATTACTCTTTTATATAGCCTTCCCTCCTTCTGCCATTTAGTACCTGGCACATAGTAAGTGCTTGGTAAATAGTGGTTGAAGATTTTAAGTATTTTCTTTTTGAAATAATGAGCAGAATTCTAAGCCCCACTGCCCCACCACTTCCCCTTTGCTTTCTGAGCCAGCAAGGGGGCATTGAGCCAGTACAGCTGAAGACATAGCCTTGAGCACATTCCACAAATTGCTATATTCATCCCTATTTGCATTTGGGTGGGTTTGGCAAGGCTTTAATTGCATGCATGCACTTTCTGGGTAGAGAATACGGGTCCTGGGATTTCCCTCTCTGCAGCAGTCTGCTGCCGTGATCCCTGCTCCCCTCATTCTGAGGACACAGAGACCTCCGTCTGTACATAGGTACATGGGATCATTAATCGCTTTCACTACCTGATTAAAGCAATTCTCCACAGCGGGGGATGGGGTGTGTGTGCAGAACTATGCTATAAAAAGTCTTTGAATTATATAGAGTCCCTCTGCACCAATATTTCCAAAGAGTCCCTCTGCACCAATATTTCCAAATCAGGTAATTTGCTGCAAACAACCAAAATCTCATTCTCAGGCCATTAACTAAAACAGGAAAATATCATCTTAAATTCTAAGGATAACAAGGGACACATTGTAATAGGTTTCCAGTTCTGGACAAGTGGATGGGTGCTTAGCATGACGGAAACCTCAAGAACTGGGAACATGACTTTTTCTTTCCCAAACCCTCTGACTTGGAGGCTGCACTCTCAAGTAGGCCTCCAGCGCTCTTGACCATGACTTCTGTCCCTCATCTTTCAGATTTCATAGCTACAATGCCTCCCAGTAATCAGAGTCAGGAGCGAAGCCAGGAAACAAAATCCTTTTTTATTTAAGTTAAATAAATAAATGGACTTGGTATTTATAAGGGGTCTGCTGAAGGCTCCTTCTTGTGTGTTGTTGTTGTCTAGTCTGTTTTGTTTTTGTGGGAAACTGAAGAGAGTCATACATGAGCAGGAGAGACTGGATCCTGTTGAACCGTAAGAAACGGTTCTGCCCTCACTCCTGAAACTCTCTCCTCGAGACCCATTGATGGGTCTTTAGTGCCAAAGCCAGAGGCCCTCTGTGCTCTCAGTCTGGGCCTGGCTTGGCCTTGACCTGTTAGCTAGAAGGCAGCAGGGACATCTGGGTCTGGGTATCTGTTCCAGGAGTCACCAGATCAGGAGAGCAGGGTGTGACCTGGACTTGAATTAATGGGAACCGACACCTTGCAGCCCTGACACTGGATACATGTGAGGTGAGGCTTAGGGAGGTGGGGTGTCCCACCGTCCTCAGGTACAGGGTCTCCCTGGGGATCTGAGGGCCCGGCCCCACCCAGCATGAACTCCCTGGGGGCCTGCACCCGCCACCATTGTGAAAATCCCTAGCAAGTCCTCTGACTGTTGTGTACCCACAGCCGACCACAGCTCTGCCTCCCTTCTCTCCTCTTCCCTCTGGGGTTCCCCAAGGACACAGTCTGTTCTCTGGGGACCTGAAGCCCTTTCCTCTCAGAAATGACCTCTGACTTCCTTCATCCATGAACCCTATCAAGGCCCTTCAGCTCAGTGGGTGGTAGAGCTAAAAACTTAGGGAGCAATTGATCAAATGTGTCTGAGGAATAAATGGGTGATGGGCTCTCTGGGACAGGTCCTTCTTCACAGACATGGTTGGAGTGGCGGGGAAAGTTTGCTATTTAGAGGATACGGGGGGCTCCAGGGTCTTCTCCCTCAGGCCCATGGGGAAAGCCTTCTCTGGAGAGGCAATAATTGAAGGCAAAAGTTATATTATGATCCTCCTCTCACCAGGCCCCTGAAGAAGGAGTGAGTCCTGTTCCCTCCCTTCAGCTTCTGGCTTCTACTACATCACAAGCTTTGTGAGTGCAGGGCCGGCCTGACCTGTCAGTAAATCTCACAGTTTCATTGATTCAGCACTGAGGCTGGGCTGCTGGCTCCCATCCGCTCTCCTTCCTGAAGAGGAGAGTGGGGTGCGGGGAAGGGCAGGGAGAACGCCTGGGCTGAGGCCCACCTCTTCGGCAGCCTGAGCCCTGGAGTCCCCTGTCAAATTCGTTCCCTCCAGAGTTCTTTCTGAGTGCAAGCTCAGTCACATCGTCCTCGCTTAAAGGCTTTGTTTTAATGACAACTCATTATTTTCAGGATAGAACACAAATGCGTTATCTTTCCAAGGTTCTGGTGATTTCACTGCTGGGGCCTCTCTAATATCACCTCCCAGCAGCCCTTGCCGCTGCGTTGCGCTCTAGCACAGCAAACGCCAATAGCCCTCATTCACCCATGCCTCTCTGTCTTCCCAAGTTCTCTCCGGGAAGCCTCCTGGCACTCTAGCAGCCAGGCTAACTCATCCCTGCTCCAGGTCCACTTGTCCCAGCCCTGCTGCAGCTCTGCATGGGCTCGGCGGCTCCCATGGGCCCGTGGCAATGCCTTCCCGGGCTAGTGCCCAGCATCCCTTTCATCTTAACAAGTTTCCCTGTGACACCAAGGCATAGACCCTGCTCAGTGCCCATGACTGTGTCACCTGGTGGTACAGGGGAGTCACTATCGGTGGAGAAACACTTTAACCAATGGGAGATCAGAGTTTGAGAATATATTGTCCCCCTTTATCCTTTGCCTCTCAGTGGACCATGACTCTATGTGTGAAGCTTCTCTGAGAATGGTACCCGCTCAACTGAGCCATCCGTTGCACTTAGCTGTGGCCATATTGATAAAGCACCCATCCTCTCACATGTTCTCTCCCCTTCTAATCCGCACTCACTCCTGCTTCCTGTGATGCATTTCTGTATTAGTTTGCTAAGCTTGCCATGGCAAAGGTACCACACACCAGGGGGCTTAAACAACAGAAATTTATTTTCTTACAATTCCAGAGGCCAGAAGTCCAAGACCAAGGTGTCAACAGGGTTGGTTTCCTCTGAGGCCTCTCTCCCTGGCTTGTAGGTGGGCACCTTCTCTCTATGTCGTCACATGGTCTTCCCTGTGTGCATGTGTGTGTCCTAATTTCTTCTTATAAGGACACCAGTCATATTAGACTAGGGCCTTCCCTAAAGACTTCATTTTACCTTAATTATCTCTACAAATATCCTATCCCCAAATATAGTCATATTCTGAGGTACTAGGACTTCAACACATGAATTTGGGGGGGGGCACACAATTCAGCCCATGACAATTCCCTAATTCAATAATAGCCCACAAATCCTCTGCTTTCTAGGAAACTAAGGCTAATACCTTGTCAGTTTGCTCCGCAAAACTAAAAAACATTGGAGAACAGGAATCAGGCCCCCTTTCATATTGGAATCCTTGATGCATTAAGTAGGGCATGAAGTAAGCACTAAATAAAAACATCCAGAGGAATGAGTGACGTTACATGATGTAATTCATGAACGCCCAGAGTTTCCCCATTCAGATATGTCTTCTTTGGGGATGGACTGCTTTCAGTGTGTGTAAAATGTTCGCCCCCAACAAAATCCAATACAGAATAGTGTTTATTACTTTCTAAAAAGATGTCATATGCATTATTTTATTTAGTCTATTGCAATCACACCCGAAGAAACAGGTGGCTGAGAGCCAACAGATAGGAAGCTGAGTACAGAGGGGACTGGCCCAAAGTACACCCAACAGAATTGGCTGACAGTGCCTGCTTGGGCCTGGCATCAACTAGGCCCCTTCCCCAGCTGAGTGCCTTTGGCTCAGGCCTGAATGTCAAACCTTCTGCCATGCATTCCAGTCCACAGGGCTACTGATAAGTCACCACAGAAAAATCCAGAACAGGGAGAAAAGCCTTTGGGGCTCAGGACCCTCCAAGGTGCTACCTTGGCAAGATTCCTGCAGCCAGCAGTGCTGTAGTTTACTGTAACTCATGGAGGCATTGCAGAGTATCTGACACAGATGTTCCAAACAGACCACAGATGGGCGCCCATACAAATGTTCATACGGCGTCTTGAAAACCTAGTCACCGGCATCATCACATCATCATCATCACCGTCATCTTCATCATCGTGTCCCAGCCCCGCCACACATGCATGCACATGCACATACACACACACACATCTCTGAGATCCTCCCAGACCATTTTGAACCTACAGCCATCACCCATCTCTTTCAGCCTGACCCACACTGGGCTCCTAGGACTATCTTCAGGCCTTCCCTTTTGGATACTTATTCAAGCCGGTCTGAGCACTTTCTCTCGGGCACGATGTTGATAATCACTTTTTGGCCCCAAACACTGCAGTGCAGGGGCCAGACAACAAAAACAAAGCAAGTGCACTTGCTTTCTCAGATAAATGGTTTTATTGCTAATACTTTCTAAATGAAATAGCAAACATGAGCAAGGGTTGAACATTAATTTGGAACTTCTGACAGAAAAGACAGAATGATAAATGAACAAAAAGATTTGCTAATATTTGTGGTCCTCGTAATAAAGTAGAAGATGGTTAAATCTTAGAGAGCTGTTTCAATCATCCCAGCAATCTTTTCAACCAATGGCTTATGGATTGATTGAACTATCTGTCTGTCTGTCTGTCCGTCTGTCCAGGGGGACTGCTTGAGTCATAATAACTTGCCAGCTTCACTCTAAAGCAGAAACTAAAGAAGCCACGTGTTCTGGGACTTTTAACAGGAAATGTTTTCTCTTCTGTATTTTCTGCTTTTAAGAGAAGATGCCCAAGACAAGGCAGTGAGAGACCAAATCAGTAACAGCCAAGGCAAAGGGGCTTTGGTCTAAGTGCAACCAAGAGCGGTAGCAAACATAGAAAGAAGAGCTGCTGAAACTTATTTGGGTTTTATGACCCTGAGCACACCTGGTCGCACTGTTTCCGTTCCCATTAAACTCCCCCTTTCTGAGCTCACAGACATGGTCTTTGGTGGTCCTGGGATAATGGGCGTGATTTGGACTAGGCAGGCCCCTCTTTCCCACGCCATGGGGGAGGGGTCCCCGAGCTGGCCTAGAATGCTGAAAGCCTCTGAGCAGCCTGCTCTGTGGCCCCTTGCTCAGGAGGGGTCATGCAGGCAGGCTGGGCTTTGAAAATGCAGGGGACTGTCTGCCCCTAGAAGGTGGGTTCAGCCACCAGGGAGACAAGCCAACTGAAAGGATTTCCCCAAACTCACACCAGTGCATTTTCTCCTGGGTCCTCTTAAAACTCGGACTGCAAAAAGATGGTGGTTGTCTGACTCCTGCTGCACACTCAGGACAAACATTTATCACACTGAAGGGCCAGCGAGGCCATTGTTTTGATCTCTTGTTTACATAGTCCTGGTCTCTGCAGCATTCCAAGGAATCTGTGTCCCCTGCAGCCTCAGGGACCTCCTGGGGCCGGCATCACCTCCTTGTGCCTGTTTCCCGCCACATGTGTTTTTGCAGCTTTCACTGCCTCCGCTCACGTGACTTGGTGGCCCTGGCTGGCTCTCGCTGGGTAGCAAGTGCACTTGCCCAGGGAGTGGGCCCCTCACATCTGTGCCCGGCAGGGAGCCGGGGCTGCTCATCTGAGTTTGACTTCCACTATTCTAAACAGCGCTCTGGGGTGGTGTTTTTTCTCTTTCTTTCTTTCAAATTTCAAAGCATTTAGTGTCATGTTATCTCCCCAGATGGAGCAAGCCAAAGTTAAATTATAAAATAATAGCCAAACTCGACTGAGTGGTAAGTCAAAGGCACAGTCCTAAATGCTTGGCATGCAGTATCTCAATAAACCCATATTTGACAAACAAAGAACCAGCAAGCTTCCTGAGGTCACACAAGGGCCAGTGAGTGGAGTTACCAGAATTACAGTGCAGGTCTGATTCTGATTCTCAACCTTCCCTCCTAACGACAACGTTATCCCATGTTTCAAACGATCATCTCCGGCTCCTGTCGGATCCACTTTCCCCGGCTTTGCATCTCCGCCTGCTCCATTTCATTGGTTCTGAGAGGCCCGAGTGGGCTGCAGAGTTCTCCACGTGTGGGGCCTCAGAGACAAAGCTCCAGTGTCTTTTCTATGGCCACAGGGCTTAGCTAGTCTCCCGTTGTGGGAACAGCCAGACCTGCAGACAAGCTTAGTATTTCCTCCTTCAGATGGCGTCCTGCCCTAAGCCCAGTGCTCAGAACCCACACAATCAAAAGCAGATGTGCTATCCTGGAATCTGAAGCTCTGGGGTTAGATATGACTTTACGATCACATCAAGTTCATCCCTGAGGGCCCTGCTCCAGGCTGTTCGGTGAAACCTCCCCCATCTATTCATCCAGACAAGTTTTAAATATCTGGATTACAGACATTTCTGCTCCAGTCCAGAAATGAGGAAATGCTCTTATTCCCTTAAGAGTCTGATCACTTACCATCTTCAACCTGATTTCTCTGTCTCTTTGAACTTTAATATTCCCTCCGCACCATAGCAGTCTATGTATTTAGGAACACCATTAAAAGCTGAATGCTGGTGAAATTTGAAAAGATTCAGTATTTCTCTGAAGCACGAGTCCTAGTCCCTGAAAATATAACTCTTATATTACTTATCATCTTTGTCAACAGCAAACATTTATTCAGCATCTACTATATATTCATTAGCGTTAACCGTGGGTGGACGGAGTGGTACAAATATACAAATATGCGTAAAAAAATCGTATGTGGGCTTCCCTGGTGGCGCAGTGGTTGAGAGTCCGCCTGCCAATGCAGGGGACACGGGTTCGAGTCCTGGTCTGGGAAGATCCCACATGCCGCAGAGCAACTCGGCCCGTGAGCCACAATTACTGAGCCTGCGCGTCTGGAGCCTGTGCTCCACAACAAGAGAGGCCGTGACGGTGGGAGGCCCGCGCACCGCGATGAAGAGTGGCCCCCGCTCGCCGCAGCTGGAGAAAGCCCTCGCACAGAAATGAAGACCCAACACAGCTAAAAATAAATAAATAAATAAATTTATAAAAAAAAATAAATCATATGTGACGTCAAGGAGCACATGAGATAGAGAAGGACCTGAACACTCCTAGCACTGATGTGAAGCAAAACCCGAGTGTGATGAGCTATGACAAAGGCAATGATTTCCACTAGGGTGGAAATACTTCATGGAGAAAGGGGCCTTAGACATTTTGATTGAAGATAAGTGAAACTTTGATGGGTAGAAAAATTACCTATGGAGGATGCTTTCCAAATGAGGAAAGGACACAATACACGGAGCACCAAGGAGTCAGAAACATTCTGCCATAACCAGGAGTTAGAAAGTGTGACTGTGACTGGGGGAGGTCATGAGGGGAGATGATGGGGCAGCTGAGTCACGTCCAGACTGTGGAGGGGCTTGTGGTTCAGGGAGCTGGATATGCATCCATTGCTTTCAATCTCCACGTGGTGGCCTGTCCAAAATGTGAAAACCATGGGAAGAAATGGTCAGGTTGCCTTGGCAGCAATGTGGACGCCACAGCTTTCCTGGCTACACATTCCCTGAGGTGAAGAAAGAACCCATTCTAGGCACCACTCCATCTGATCACCTTCTGCGCCTCCAACTAAGGCAGGTAAAACATGGCCTTTCCAAATCTCCACACCTTCCCCTTCCACCAAGCCCAGTAACAAGTTCCTGTCTCTCTACTCTCACAAACACCCTGTATACGTTTCTACGAAGACATTTAATCCATCTATCAGGATGATTTATGGGCCCACCGGCCCGCTCACTGAAGAGAGAACTTGTAAGAGAGGGATGGTTTCTTACTCTTCACACCTCACAGGGTCACTCGGGACAGTGTTAGAGAGACTTGTGTGTTCAGAATCACTTAGTGAGTGCACAGGAAGCACAAAACAAATGTCTGTATGTGAGTAGGCGATGGAGGCTGGGTGGGTGAAGGGCACGGCATTTTCTATTTCCAAGGGGGCGTCAAAGCCATAAACAACGTGAGAAGCTGCTGGAGTCTCAGGGACACAAATAACTGACAGGAAAAGGCTATTAAATGGGGTGCTGGCCCTCCTTCCATGGAGCCAGGCCCTGAAAGCACATATGACCACTCTTCCCAAACTAGAGATAAACACGGTGGAGTGAATGCCTGGAAACTCAGCTTTAGGGTGGCCTCAGTGGCTCTGGGTGGATTACAAACTTTCATTAAGTAGTTTCTAGGGACAAAACAGTCAACTGGCTGCCGTGAAGGATGGGAGATGAATAGATCGAGCTCAGATGAGATAAAGTTTCAAAGTCCCTAGGAGGACAGATAGAGCCCTAGGCAGTGCCAAGGAGGAAGAGCTTGCCTACAGCTTGGGAGAAAGAGTTGGGCCCTAATCTCTGGCAGAGTGTGCCCGACTATTTCTAAACCATTCTCCTCTTATACCATGACATTATTATATTAGCTGGGAAACGGCTCTGCAAAGCATGAGAGAATTAATCTCAAGTCAAGGTCATAGAATTAATAGCTATAAATGAAAACTGGCATTGTATACTGATTTAAACATTTACAGACTCTTAAACCAGGGTTTCTTAACCTCTGCACTATTGATATTTTGGTCTGGGTGATGCTTTGTTGCAGAGAGCCATCCTAAACATTGCAGGGTGTTTAGTAGTATCCCTGGCCTCTACCCGGGAGACGCCAGTAGCAGCCCCCATCCCAACTGTGACAACCAAGACAGACTTTGCCAAATGTCCCCTGGGGACGCCAAATCACCCTGGGTTGAGAACCACTGCCTTAAGCCCCAGCCAGATAGCATGCCCACCTCTCCAGATGCCTCCCACTCCTTTCAGATGCCAACTGCACATCCTCATCTGCTATCCACCCTGGCTCAGATGATACCCAAGCACAGCAGATGCTGTCCCCATTCACTCTGCAGGCACCATAACCTCTCAGATGTCTCCCACTCAGTCATGACAACCAGGGTGGCCCTTTGCTCACTCAGCCCTCAGTTCCCATCCCGTGGACAACATCCATGTGCATCCCGACATCACCACTCCACTCAGAGGTCACTCGCTTTCGTCACTTGCCCTGCCCCCCGCCATGCTCACTCCTGTGCCACAATGCCCATTTAGAGATGGCCTCCTGAACTGATTCTGTTTTATCTTAGAAAGAAATGTATTTCATAAATTAACTATACTCCAGTATAAAATAAAAAATTTAAAAAAAAATGCATTCCAGGTCTCAAGTTCTCTCATCTATAAAAGAACAATAAGAAAGATCTTATTAAATTCCCAAAGTGTTTCCTGGCTCTAAAGGTTGCAAGGGAGGAAAGAAGGCAAGTGTGCTGTCTCCAGATCAGATGGTTCCCTGCAGTGGCTGCTCTGAACAATTCAGCTCCCTGGGAAGAGGAGTTCTGGGTGGCCCTTCACACAGAGAGGAGTCCTTAAACTCAGTCTGCTATTTCAGGGCACCCGAAGATTCCACACAACTGTTAGATGCTTAGATCTGTAAATCACACCAGTTTTCATGCTAATATATTACATATTAACATATGTAATATTATTGTGTATACTATATATAATATTATATGACCCCCCGTGAAGCCTCCAGCTGGTGTGCATACATCATGCATTTGCTCTATCAAGCCTCCCAAACAAGAGAAGCCATGCCTTCCTGTCATACTTTGACATTTCAATGGGGCATGGAGACTGAAAAGCCCTCAATGCGTTTGCCAAGGGCAGAGATTTATTTCACAGATCTTAAGGGGCCATGAAGAGAACACTCAATAACTCTTAACAGTTCCACACAGTGTGAGATGAAGTCTATGGCGCTCTTAGAATTGAGTCACCAGTGCTTACTCAGCTGAAATGAATTCAGCACCGTGACTGCCAATAACAACAAAGAATGTGTCATCTTCTAAAAAATCCTCACTCTCTTCCATCCCTCCAGGTAGACAGCTACCGGGAGTCACACACCCCAATCTCCAAAGCTGAGGCGGCCTCTCTTTCTGGGAGCCCCGATGTTTCCAAATGTGGCCACCATCAAGGTAAAGGTACACCCCAGGACGAGAAGGAGCAATGGCCCAGGTCACATTCGGTGTCAGGTAGTCCTCGTTCGGTCCTGGGTGTTGGGAGTGATGAGAGCAATAGTCAAAGGCATCATTTCTAAGCAAATGATGCCACGT
The DNA here is from genome assembly GCF_965194825.1 of Balaenoptera physalus. Classification (NCBI taxonomy): domain Eukaryota; kingdom Metazoa; phylum Chordata; class Mammalia; order Artiodactyla; family Balaenopteridae; genus Balaenoptera; species Balaenoptera physalus. The sequence continues at coordinate 68,874,305 of NC_138893.1, read as the reverse complement.
GGGTCTCAAGTACCTCATTCAAGGCCTTTGTTGCAAAAGTAACTCTTCAAACCTCGGATTCATCATCTGGGAAGTGGGGTTATGCTGCTGGTAATAATAACTCCTGCATCACAGAGCTGTGCAATGATTAAATGGGACATTACATGTGTGATGTGTTGAAAACTCCAGAAGTATCAGTGTTTGTGTATTTAGTACATGCATAAATTTTTTTATTGAAGTATAGTTGATTTATGTTATGTTAGTTTCAGGTGTACAGCCAATTGATTCAGTTATGTGTGTGTGTGTGTGTGTGTGTGTATACTTGCATATATATGTGTATATATACATATACTTGTGTGTGTATATATATATATTCTTCTTCAGATTCTTTTCCATTATAGGTTATTACAAAATACTGAATATAGTTCCCTGTGCTACACAGGAGGTCCTTGTTGTTTATCTATCTTATATATAGTAGTTTGTATCTGTTAACCCCAAAAGTACATGCATAATGTTTTGAGGTGAATGATAGCCTTAAACTTTCTGATATTGTTCGTGTTCTAGTTTGGGACTGAGTCGAAGCATTCTCCAAGCAGAAAGACCAGCTCCTCAAATCTGTGGGGCACACGCACTCCTGGGCCTGCGGGCACAGCCCAGTGGGCTCCTCTCACCAGAGCAAACTCTCCAGCTGGTTCCACCACAGTACAGAAACCCTTTCTCCTCTCCTCTTGCTTTTCGTTTAGGTCATCACTAAATGAAAACAAAATAGAAACTATCACTGTTTATTGTTGCAAGTTGGGAGTTGTAATGACCCAGTTCAAGACTGGAAATTGAATCTGATTCCACTTCCCAGAGGAAAGACCCAGATACTATTGGAGTTTTGTTTTTCCCTCACCCTGACTTGGGAAAATTGCCTGAACGTTTTGTGCCTGTGTGCCTTTATCTACAGAATGGAATTGAAAGTCTTGGCCATTTTCATTAGAAAACTGGGGAATTTGTTTGGAGGGGAGTACCCCAAGTTCTGGACTAAAATGTTATGTGCCCTTCATGGGTAATTTCATTACAATATTGAGGTGAAACTCCCCAAAATAAAGTCCTCTCTCTTTCTCTGTCTCTGCAACAGCTGCTGGCACTGCCCTTTCTTCACAGAACTTTACTGACCTACACTGAATAAACAATTTGGGAAGCATTCAGAGAACCACAGAGATGACAAAAGGATTAGAGATACTGATAGAGTGAGAATTCATGAAACTCAACCATGGCAGTTTGCCTGAGAAGAAACGCATTACTAGTGTGGATGATATTAGCATTAAGAAGGAAGACAGTGTTTCAGGATGACCCATGCAGATTCAGGTAGAAAGGAGGAAATTAAAAGGAAAGCAAAGCAGTCAGGTGCTGGATACCAAGAGGACAAGGGGCCAACCTCGTCCTCTGCATTGGCTGGTCACAAGTAATGCCGAGGGGTGACAATGGATTTGATGACAGAGAACCTGACTGCCAGGCTTGGAGCTCTGCTGGGTGGGATGAGGGAGGGAAGAAGGCCAAAAAAGGCAGTCAGTTTCATTGGTTAGAGGCTAAAATCCAAAGATGAGTTGTTAGAATGACCGAGCTACACTGGGATGTGTACAGGAGAACCTTTTGAGTAGACCGTGAGGATAGAGCTACTGCAGTGTCGTTGCCAGTGGGCCCAGCTGAAGGAGCTATTGGAGGTGCTGGGTGCCCAGCAAGGGCATGAACACTCATTCGGAGTTAGTGGATTCGTTTATTCCACATGGCAATCCCCACTCACATCCCTGACCAGAAGGATATCCACAAGGCTGCTCTTTCTCTCTCTCCATCACTGACATCTCTCATGCTGAGGTATGCAAACAGCCCCTGCTTGCCTCTCCTTGGAGCCCACGGAGACACCTGGGATCTAGAACTTCAGGAGAGTTGATGTTATTTTATACCTTGGAGGGACAGATGCTGGGCGTAACCCCAGATTTCCGGCTAGACCTGCCTTGAGCTAAAACATCAGAACAGAAAGTTTCCTACAAGTGTCCCTGATCTCAAAACATGTTTTATTTGAAATAATAATAACAACAAGGTCTTTGGAGAATATTCCAAGGATGTGGTTCAACAACAAATGAGCTGAATCCCATAGAACTTCAAAAATCAAGAGGCACTGGAAAGAAACATTAATGCTCTCATGTAGTTTGTCTATCTTCTTTTTTAATAATAATTCTCCAAACTTCACATTAAAATGTAGGAGGGATAAAAATATGGTTTAAAAAATCAGTTGCCAAAGAGCACATCGTGTTGGATATGGCATAAGATCAGCAGCAGTTCAGGGACTTATAAGCGACTGGACCTTAGGAAATGTGCTATGTTTGCTCTGGGAAGGTTGTTGAGAGTTACGTCATGTAGTGGCTTCTGTCAGGACTATGGGAAATATTTACCTTAGGTCCCAGTACCAGGAATAGCTATAATTGTCCCGAGCCACTGACTAGTGTTTCCTTTATGTGCCTCAACACATAAATGATTATGCTACCATCTTTCCACTTGTTGCTAGGAAACTCAGAGCCAAATGCACAGCCTGCTTCTAGCAGGGTTACAGGATCTCCAGGAATGCATTTTACCTGCCATTATAACTTTTGGCTTTCTCTATTTTCCCCATTTATACTATCCCTTTGCTAGTTTCTTCAATTAATATTTTTACATATGGCTGTATTATATTTTGAAAAGTCATTTTAAATCTTTTTAGGAACAAGAAAGCCAAGAAATCAATAGTTGAATAAATAAATATGAATAATGGTCTATGTTTACAAAACCACAAACAAAAGAGGACCTAAGAATGTGTAAGTTTGATGTGTATACACAACATGAGTCCGATGGTGCCAGAAATCTTTCATGATACTGATCAGATCACTGTCTGGAACCTTGTGGTCCACTGCAAACACAATGTTTTAAGAGTGATGACCGACAACCTTGAACACATTGGAAGAAGAAAAGAGAGAAGTGTCTGGAAAGTTTGAGGAAATGTGGTTAACCTGGCAAAATGAAGACTTGGAGAATATTCTAAAAGCCTTCAGATTTTTGAAGAACCAACACATGGAAGAAAGAATGCACTTATTCTATTTCAATTCAGGCAACAGAATTAGAACCAGTGATTGGCAGCAAAAGATCGACTGGGGCGGATTTGAGATGAATGTAAAGAGAAGTTCCAACCAGGATGTCTGTGGAACAAAGGCATCACTGTCTGCTAGGAGGATGAGGAAGCAGAGCCTGCACTGCAGAGAAGGGGCTTCCGCAGTGCCTGGGTTCCCCTTCCAGTGGGGAAGTCCAGACTCCATCACTCTTCCAGCTCGGTGACCCTGGGCAAATCGCTTTCCTTTCTGGGTCTCATTGTCCTCAGGCCAAAAGGCAGGTTGGTGACTTCGAAGGCTTGACATGCTGGGTGTCCGTTATTCGCAGATAACTTTCTCTTATGTGATGCACCATTTTCCAAAGCAAACATTTAGCAAGGAGTGAAGCGCTATTGTGAGAACTAGACCTTCCTGTGACAGAGTGATTGATGTGTGTTTGATAGGCCAGTTGTGCCATCCGCTGCTCAGCCCTGAACCCTCCACTGCACCAGGAGAAGGAAAAAAAACATGTCCCTCCGTGCCACACTGCAGACGAAGGCAAGGTTCACTCGTAATTGCAGCGGGACCGACGTGGTACAGGATGGGCTGGGGGAGTTAACGAAAACAAACCAAGGAAAGACTTGGGCAGCGCTCTGATGAAGAAACCAAGAGGAAATGAAGTCAGCAAGGGTTCCTGCGTGTTTATTTCAGAGTTGACAGGGCATAGACCTAACCGGACGGAGTTCCTGATTTATAAAGTATTTTTATTTTATTACCTATTTTACATTATATTGGAGGCTCTGCTCTTTGAGCCAGAAAAATAAACAGCAGTCCCACAAGAGCCTTTGGTCTAGATAGAAGAATATAAACTCTTATAACCTTCCCACTTTGAACCACGATTTCTGCCAAAAATTGTTCTGGGGTTTTTGAACTTCTGGAATTGGCTTGTGTATTGGGAAGGTAAAGTCCACACAGAATACAAATGTTTCTATTCTATAAGTTTTCAAAAGGTTTAAGGGCTTAAGATTTGTTTGACAAAAACCAACAAAAACACTGCTTCCTGCTGCTATAGAAAATGTATGTTTCCTATTTTGTCTGTGTAATGGCTAAACAACTCCACTTTGGCATAGCCAATTCCACAAGTGGACAAGATTTTATCAGCCAACGTAATCCCAGGACTGTTGGCCCTTCTTTGGGAATTGCAGCCTGACAGAGGCATCAGGAAGGCAGGTCTGCCTTCCATTCCTCACGTGTGTTTTCTTTTTTCAAAGAAGCAATTCTTCGACTTGAGCAGATGCCATTTCCAACAGAAAGCTCGCCTGGGGCTTTTCTGGCTCCAGATAGCTGAACTGAGTCATTGTTAGCAGACATTTAAGTAAGGTTTATGCTAAACATGTGTTATCAACTTGGAGCACGCCCCTCCCTTGGTGCATACCTGGAAGCATTGCTATGTGCGTGCTCTGAGTCGGCGCCCACTGTGGAGAGGTGCCCAGGACCCCGCTAGCTATTCAGCCATGCTACCCCCAGAGCAGGAGCAGGGATGCAGGTGAAGTAGCAATGACTTTCATCTGCAGGTCTCCTCCCAGCAACTTATGTGCACACATGCTTTCTACTCTTCAACCTCATCTAGTAAAGTCCTATTTATCTTCCATGAACAGATAAAAAGCTCAAAGTCAGAATGTTTACAGCCTTTAATGGGATGAGTGCCTGTCAAGATTCAACATTCCTTACAGCCTGGGACCTAGGTATTTCCCTAACACAGTGCTGGCCCTAAACTGTTCCCAGTAAAAGCTTGTTAATGATGAAGGAAAGAATGGGCAAGTGAAAAAACAAAAGCATTACTGATTCAACTGCATAACGACAGGCAGCTCATACTAAAGCCAGAACACGGAACAATCTAACCAAGCTCCACTTCCTGTCGTAGTGATGCATGCCCTTTATTTTAGGCCAGAATCATGAATTAATATTCCTGATGTGACCCAGCAATCCCACTAATGGGCATATACCCAGAGAAAACCATAATTCAAAGAGACACATGCACCCTAATGTTCATTGCAGTACTATTTACAATAGCCAGGTCATGGAAGCAACCTAAATGCCCATCAACAGACTAATGGATAAAGAAGATGTGGTACATATATATATAATGGAATATTACTCAGCCATAAAAAGGAACGAAATTGGGTCATTTGTAGGAATGCGGATGGACCTAGAGTCTGTCATACACAGTGAAGTAAGTCAGAAAGAGAAAAACAAATATCATATATTAACACATATATGTGGAATCTAGAAAAGTGGTACAGATGAACTGGTTTGCAAGGCAGAAATAGAGATACAGATGTGGAGAACAAACGTATGGACACCAAGTGGGGAGAGACTGGGGGTAGTGATGGTGGTGGTGGGATGAATTGGGAAATTGGGATTGACATGTATACATTAATATGTATAAAATAGATAATAAGAACCTGCTGTATAAAAATAAATAAAATTCAAACAAACAGACAAAATACTCCTGATGAATGAAGACTTACAGTGTCAACATCACCGTGGGGAAGAAGACGGAGGCAGGAGATTCCTCCACGCTACAGAGCTGGGGATTGAGAAAGCCTAGTGGCATTTTCCCCACCTCTCAGTAAAACAGGGTCTGGCTGTGCTGAATCCCCCCTCTTTTTTTTAAATTGTGATAAAATACATATAATGTACCATTTTTAAACATACGGTTAAGTAGTGGTCAGTGCATTCATATTGCTGTGCAACCATCACCCCCCTCCATCTCCAGAACTCTTTTCATCTTGCCAAACTGAGGCTCTGTACCCATCAAATGCTAACTCCCCTCTCCCCTACCCCACCTCTAGCAACCACCATCCTACTTGCTGTCTCTACGATTTTAACTACTCTAAGTGCTTCATATAAGTGAAATCATACAGTATTTGTCCTTTTTGGGACTGGCTTATTTCACCCAGCATAATGTCCTTAAAGTTCATTCATACTGTATGAAGCCCACACCACCACCCCCACTTCTTTCCTACGCAGGATGGAAGCAGTGCCTCGCTCTCCAGGGCCTCAGTCTTCTTCTAGCGTCCTCATCTCAAACTGGAAGGAAGCCTGGCTGCCTTTTTTGGTTGGCTGAATGGTGCCTCATTATACTGTAAGCTAAACTATGCTTATAAAAATGGGATTTTGCTATATAACTATGGAAAATACAAGCTTAAGCAAAGAGGCATTTCCTCATTCATGTTAGAAGGTCAAGTTGGTTAAAAGGAAAAAGGCTGGGGCAGATCAGCCGGAGGCCCAATTAGAAAGCTAAGACGTTTGCTCTCCCAAATGAGGAAAAGCGGCAGCTGAAGCTGTGTGTAGCCTGAGGGTCTGGGAACAATGCACGGGCCATCTGGACTTGCCTCTAATGGAAGATGGAACGGTTTAGTCCCTGAAGCCCCGGGATTGAGGAGATTCACAGAGGAAATGTGTATTTCGATGGTCTCTAGGGCCCCACCATCGCCCATCCAGCCTCTTGGGGCCTGGGTGGGAATGACGGCAGATGGTGGGTAAGACCAGAAGCCTCCTGATTACATTCCTGAATATGCTCTCTCTTTTCTCTTTTCTACTTTGGGGGAGCCCTTTGATTTCTGCCAGCTGAGGTGGTAAAAGCGCCCACCCTTGCACATACCTTTACTCCGCTATGGCCTCTGAGCTGTGGACCAAAGGCAGCATCACTAAGGGCTGAGCACAGATGGATGAGCTGATGGAGAAAAGCCCATCCAGCCACAGCATCCTGTGGACTCCAAGTGGCCAGACCAGCCACCCCTGGAGCTCTGAGTATCACAGCATTCAAACCCCAGGGTGGATGGCCATGAGTCTACGGAATCGGCAAGCTCTGGTGCAATGGTCTGACCCAGCGTGGTCCCTGGGCTCACCCCATTCTCTATGATTGACTCACAGGGGAGATGCACCTGCAGCAGAGGCCCCTGAGATGCAGGGCCCTGTTTCCCACCTGGTTTAAGCTTGGAGTGAGATGCTGACAGGAGCAAATGCCAGGCGGAGATGTGAGGCAGGAAAATACCTGGGAAGACCTCCTAGGCCTGTGCTCAGCTGGCAAAAAGGCCAGGGAGGATGTGGAGGAAAGACCAGAGCCCAGGTACCTCTCTGCCCAAGTCTCTCTCTACTGAACCAAGCTGGGCCTCCATCGAAGCTCTCGTCAACCACACCCACAAATTAAATCAGGCTGAACTAATATCCCTAATACCCAAAAATCCATCAACAAAAGTTAGGCTGTTGTTTGAAAATCTTTCCCCCAAGGGAGTGGGTGTGTTTTAAAGTGCTTCATAAATTATCTAAAAGGAAATCTGAATCTTTCTAGTTCTTCGAAGAGACCTACAAAGACAGCGGGACACGTACGGTCTCACACTGCGTCCGTGCGTGTGTATGTCTATGGAAGCTTCACCCCCCGGCCCCAGTCCAGTTGGTCAGCATTTCAGGAGGAAACCTGACCCTCCCCGTGGCCATTCCCTTCTCCTCCTCCCCACAATGAAATTTTCACCGGGCAAATTCGCAGGATCTTTTTTCTATGATTGTTTTCTTGATAAACAGTCCATGCATAGTGTTTGAATTTTCTAATCGTTTCATTGCTTCACAGTTCCTGGGAAAACAATGCCATAGGGGGAGCCTGAAAAATGAAGCTGGAAATAACTGGGGAGTGAATAAGGAGTCAGTTTCATTCTTACGCCTTGAATTCCAGGAAAGCGGGGACATGGCACAGGCCTGTGCACAGGGAGTGCGTGGCAGCCCGCCAAGCACACAATGGGTCCACCACGATAGGGTCACCAGCTCCCTTCGCAAGGAGGACAATGGGAAGCTGCAGCCATGCAGGCCCCGAGGAGAGCTGAGCCACAGAGAGCCAGCAAGACAGGTACAGGTTCCTGTTATTTTACCCAGAATAAGGACTCAAAATAGGATCTGGGCAGAAGGGCCAAACTGAGGGCCATGTTTTCATCAGGGGATTTGCCAAACCACCTCCTGAGAGTGCTTTGCTCCCCTCTGCAGAATGGGTCCTGGGCCTGGGAAGGGAAGTCACATCATCCAGGAGCCCCAGGGCACGCTGGGGAAAGGGGGAGGACAAGGACCCAGGAGGCAGGAGGCTGGGCTTGGACCTGCCTCTATCTCTTATCAGATGTGTCACTGGGCCCCAAGGTCCTCCCGTTTGACCCAGTTCCTCATCTGATAACAGGAGAAACAATGTCTATCTTTGGGAGCATGCAGGCAGTCATGGAGGAAATGTGTTAACCATGAAAACTCAGAACTGAACAGCTGGATGGACAAGGTACTGAGTCAGGATGGAGCAATGGCCCCTGCCCAGGGCTCCCTGATGCTAAGTCCTCCCTACGAAGTCAGACACACTCTGAGTTGTAGGGTGCAGACGGGTCACCTAATACAAGCCCAAACATCCTTTCTTTGGCTATACCAAAGTCCCCCAGATGTGGGCACACCTCATCACCGGCCTATGTTTTATTTCATGCACATTTCCTCCATTTATACCTTCAAAGACCCACCGAGTACTTTACGAGGAGCCTGGGATGCACAGATTGGGTACAAGCCATCCCAGGCACAGAGAATCAATCGAACTAGAGTGGGAACAGATACGGCAGGGAGGAGGCGTCTAGCAGTGGCACTCCAGTGACGGGACACAGGAGCAATGCGACACAGCCAGTGTCCACAAAGGGCTGAGCGCTGCAACCTCACCAGCTGCTCTTGGAATCACTACAACCATATCTTTGTGAAGGTCATGGAGGTGATATGGAAACAAAATTGCCCAGGAAATACCTTGGATGCCTAACCTAGTAGGTAGGCAGACAGGGACTCCATAAAGGTTTGAATCAGATAGAAATTGCCATCTCTTCCACCACCTGGCAGTCTATGATTCAATGACTTAGAGCCACTACTGAAGTTGGATATATTCCCAACAACTGTTTTCAGAGTAAAATCGCACCATTGGATGACAATGCACATGAAGTAAACAGATGCACTTACATCTGTGTTTAAGCTTCATATAGGGACCAAAAGTGAAGCAATCTTAAGGCAATGCACTTGGGTTTGAAATATATTTGTTTCTGGCTTATTGACTCTTTGAGGCTTTCTTTAGGAAGAACAAGAAAATGTTATTCTAATATCTCTTAGGACAATACAATCACACACCAGCTCTAGGCCCTGTTGGTTAACTTGGCAAGCTTCTGATATTTCCTTTGGCATTTTCATGACTGAATTAGGGGTGGACAAATTGAGATCCACATTTGGATCAATCCATATTTGGTTCAATGAGGGCTTAGGAGAATTAAAACGGAATCAATCCAGGTGGAGCAATAAATGATGGGACTTGAAGCATACAGTCTCTTCTAATAAAATTCTACATTGCATTGCTTTAGTTAATAAGTAGGTTAAGCTAAATTGTATTTTTCCTAATGTGTGTTTATCATTTGTACTTTAAATAAAACTTCTTGTTATATTCTTTAACCTTTCATCCATTTATGACTTCTTAGAGTTTTTATGGATTTGGATAAAAATTTAACTGATTTTTGTCTGTCATAGCTATCATAACCCTTTTTTTTTTTTAGTTTGAATTTTGTTAGTGTTTGTGGAACAGAATTTTTTTAATTCCTCATATTCTCAAATTTATTGAACTTTTAAATAATTTCTTCTGTTGCCTTGTTAGGAAATTCTCGTTTCTACACTCTAAGAATAAAATGTATTTTCTGATTTTATTTATTTTATTTTTTATTATTTTATCCAGAGTGACTTTATTTTTGTTGTATAATATGAAGTATGAATCTAAATGACTTTTCTCCATATTATTACAAATTACCCCCGACTCATTTTTTAAAATATTCTGCATTGTTTATGAGAGTTATTTATCTATTAAATTTATATCTAAAGAGAGTCAATGTTTTAGATCCTTTGTTTGTTCCACTGGTCCATATCTTATTTCCTAAAAGTATATTCTAATACCGGATAAATTTGGTCAAACATTTTTTATCATTTAAATTTCTGAATATCATTTGAAATCCTCACAAACTTATTTCCCATACCACTTTTAGTATAATTTTATTAACCTTAAAAAAAACCACTACATTTGAATTAGTTAATTTGAGTAAATACTTATGTTCAAAGATATTTATAATAGTGTCTTTTAACCAGATAAAGTTTACCTAAATATTAAATAGCAGTTGTAAAATTTATACCCTAATATTAAGTATCATAGCATCATTAAAATATTATAGAATAACATGTAATAGCATGGACAAAGTTCTTAATATGAGCTTAAATAAAATTGGCAGAATACATTGTTCTTTATATACAATGATCCCAATTACAAAATAGGTGCTTAATATACACTACCAAATGTAAAATAGATAGCTAGTGGGAAGCACCTGCATAGCACAGGGAGATCAGCTCGGTGTTTTGTGTCCACCTAGAGGGGTGGGATAGGGAGGGTGGGAGGGAGATGCAAGAGGGAAGAGATATGGGAACATATGTATATGTATAACTGATTCACTTTGTTATAAAGCAGAAACTAAAACAACATTGTAAAGCAATTATACTCCAATAAAGATGTTAAAAAAATTAATAAAATAAATAAATTAATTAATTAAATAAATAAAATAGGTACTTATACCCATTCAATTATTTAACGGTTATTTATGAAACATCTACTATGGGCCAAGTACTATTTGGAGTGTTGAGGTTACAGCAGTCAACAAAGCATTCACACAAACCCCTGCCTTCATGGTGCACCCTCGTGTGACTTCCCAGTGTGGGGAGCTGAAGCTGGCTCAAACCAATTCAAACATATTGTGAAATTTTCAGGAATTTGCAAGCCAATTGTTAAACACAACCATACTTGCAATTGACCGTAGTGGGAGTATGCACAGGTCTCCTGCACTATCAGGGCCTCCACCCCACACAACCCTGCCCTGCAGAGTCAGTTATTAAACATTTACTAGAACACCACTGGGGGAGTCAAACAATGATGTAGATGACCAAGTCAAAGATACATATGGTAAGTTGGATAGTAGGGTGTACTAAAGGGAAAATTAAAGGAGTGAAGTGGGATAAGGAGTGCTCAGAGTTAGAGGAAGTATGGAGTTTTGGATAAGGTGACCAGCGCTCACTGAGAATGTGGCATTTAAGTAAAGACCTGAGGGGGCTGAGGGAGGAGGTTTGGTTAATCTTGAAACCTTTGGGCAGGTAGCTCCAAAACAGAGCTGAGAAGAGCAGCTAAGCTAAGCATGCCCACTGATCCATCAGACAAATCACTTCCAATCCCTTAGGGAAGGGTAAGTAAGATGTGGAAAGGAAGGAAGAGAGTTGCCTAATTATCCAAAGAATGAAGCAGTCATTTTCTGAACAGACAGACATGGGGGTTGGGGAAAATCTGGTTCCTCCACTATAATTAGGGAGAGTCACTCAGGTAGAAGGGATTTCCAGAAGCAGAGGGTTCTGCTGGCTTCCCTGGAGAGCCCTTGATGTCCCCTGGTGGTGGAGCCAGGAGTCTTCTCACCGGGCCCTTGCACACTGCTGCTCCCAAGCCATAACCCTTCCAGCGGACGGAAGTCATTCCCTGCATTCTAGCTGCGGTTCAGCCTCAGAAATGTGGGAGTTTCTCAAGATGCTCTGCTTTGCTTTGAGCTTCCTTTAAGTTGCAAAATACTTTACTGGGCCCATGGGTTCTGTGCTATGCTTTGGGCTTATTTTGTTTGTTTTTCAAGTTGTTGTTCTTAGGTTTCCGCTCTTTTCTTTTCTTTTTTTGCAGTGCTTTTTTTTAGTGTCTCCTGAAAGTCTCTCCTTTGACATCTGACCTCTTGCTTTGAGTCTCTTCTGGGCAATGTGGATTTCTCATGCACGATGCCAGTAAAGACAAGAACTAACATGAAAGCCATTCTGTGGTTTAATCTTTGTAGAGTTCCACTTTATAATATTGGGAGACGCACTTAAAATTAAAATGCAATGATGAATGTTAGAGTGACTCACTTACAGCAGGCACTCAATACATATTTGCAGAATGTGAGAGTGTTTTGTAAACTTCGAGATGCCTTTAAAATCTTGGCTATTAATACCCCTTCTGCAGTCCATAGCATGCCTCACCTCTGTGGGTAGCTACTGATGTGCTTACCTATCTCCCCCAGTGAATGGGGAGTGCCTGGGCCATCAGAGGCAGGAAACCAGCCCTTTCTCCTCATGGAATCCCCTACAGTCACCACTACGTCAAGAAGGAACAATAAAAGTAGCAACATCCATATATTAAAAGATCAGTAAATTACAGTCCTTGAGAGAATCCATAACATCTCAGCCACGAAACTGAGTTAATATTTCCCTGAGTAGCTCAACTTTTTTTATTTTCTTTTGCCTAGCGAGGCATTTATGGCCTAGTCTTCATGGAGCATTGCCACTGAGATTTTCATTTAGGGATCTTATTTCCAAGGGAAAAAAAATATAAACATCCCAAAGTGAAAATATCTAGTTGTATTTTATGAATTTGCATAACGGTCCATTTCCAGAACCTGGTAGGTTGATTACCAAAGGAATGCACCAAGGGAATAAGTGCCATTTGGATTTGTTTGTACAATATTCAACGGCAAATCTATCTTACCCAGCGGCTATAAAATTATCCCATTTTCTATAGAAACTTATTTTTCTAGCCACCATAATCATCACTTTTTCTAAATCAAATCATTGTATTTATTCAGACAAAACACTTTGGTTATTGAAATGACATAAAACATTCTGAACAACATTGAAACCCTGGCATAGAGTGAGTTACAGGAAATTGAGGAGAGTAATTGGCTCCAAAGTTTACTTGTCTTGCAAATATTTTTTCTTCCTCCATCACTTAACATTTTCTCCTTGACACTACTTGATTGAACTCATGCAGATTCTATTCCTCTAAGGAAACAATTCACTTGGGCAGTGTGAACTCTGAAAGGTCACATCTTTTGGAGTTATCTGCCACCAAAAAGAATGGCTTCCATTTATTTTTCAAGTTGAAAAAGTTTATTTTTTTCCTGTTCATGAAACTCAAAAATGCCCAGAGTAATTTAACTCAGACTGACCAAACAGAAAAAGCACGTTTAAGCTGTGACAGGACCTGGAGTGTCTGAGTCTGGAAGGAGAATTATTTGGGATTTTCTTTCAAAAGCCAGGCTTCCAAATGATGGATTTTGTCTCAAAACCTGAGCTTCTCTTTTCTACTGCAATTTCTAAGGCAAGAACCTTAAGATAGAAAGGCCAGAATTCTCTTAGAATGGATAACTAAGGTAAGCTGCATAAAGATGAGACCAGTGGTTTCCATATCTTTCTGATTGGACATTCCTATCAGTCTAATAAAAAAAGATGGGAACCATTACCTCTATTCACAGGTAGCTGGATGTCATCGTTGAAGTTAACGATGGGTATGAAATTGCAAACCAAATACCACCACCAGAATTTACAAAAGAAATTTCTGGGAAGTGGCTCTATTCTGAACCCAAGAGCCTGACCAAGGATCAAAGGACTCAGAAAGTGGGGGAGAGGACAGCGAGCTGGGTGCACGTCTTTGTGGAGAGCTGGGGACCCCACATGGAAAGGGGCAGATGGTGCTGCTACTTCCCTCCAGCCTTGAAACGCCTCCCAGAGTCAGGAGGCAAGAGGTGTGCAAGATGGATGAAGCTAGGGGAGGGCCAGCCCACTCCTGAGGATTTCTAGGGCCAGAAGCCATGATGCTTCCTAGAGACCAGATGTGGGTCACTGAAGAGAAAGAGACAGGGTGGCAGGAGTGGGGTTCTGTCCAAAGGGCCACCAAGAATCTACTGAATCCTAGGTGCTAAGGAAGGAGGTCCAGGCAACCACCTGGAATAAAGATGCATCTGTCTTGATTAGAAAGAGACTCTTCCAGCCAGGACTCTCTGAGGAGCTCTCAATGGTGTCACCAAAAGAAAAATCCACTTTTACCACCTTCTAGACTCAGAGAGAACAAAGCCCCTGGCTATGGAGCAGCTGCCTCACCCCTGATCTCTCCTTGGTCCTTCTCCCTCCCTCCTCCAAAACAGCACCTAGAAAATGGGAGAGATGGGGCAGAAGCTAATCACACTGTCTCCCTGAAACAAGTCCCAACATGGAAAGGGGTCAGAAATCTTGACTTCTAATATTATTAGAATATTAGAATATACTGAGTATATTCTAATATATACTAGTATATATATATATACTAAAATATACTAATATATACTAGTATATACTAGTATATACTCAGTATATTAGAATATACTGAGGATATCTGGAATAATACCTTCAGTTGAAGGAGTTCTGAATTGAGCTGTGTTTTCGGATTGGAGCCTCAGTAGTCCTCTCTGCTACCTAAAGCAGGGCTGGTGCTTGGTGGATGTACATTGGCACAATCATTCAGGCTGGTAAAAGCTACTACCCTCACCCCAGATGACCTAGCTTCCTCCAAGACCCCAAGTTGAGACCATCTAATCTGTACATCCTTAAGCAGGTATAAAGAAACAGCCAAATCCTGATGTGCTGGAAGCAACAAAATGATTAAATAAGCAGCTGTCACCCCGCATGCTGGAAGCTCCCTTTCAGGCATTTGTGACACTACATCTTTGACTGAAGGACCCACATATTAAATGTTATCCAGGCCTAATGTTTGTCTTTACATGAAGGCAATACAGATCACTAGGTTATCCTGAGCACCCCTGGGTGCACGCAGCACCACACTGGAGACCACTGAACCCCCCTAGATGTTAGCAACCACACTGCGACCCAGCAGCGCCTATCACAGCCTGGCACTTGTCTTCAGGCTGAGCCTCCAAATTATCCCAGCCCCTCCTGCAGCTCTGCACACCTGGAGCACTACGTGGACCTGACCTTCACAGGTTCCAAGATCATCTCCAGCAGGGTTCCCTGCCATTTTAGGGTGCCCTACACCTAATCAGGCCAAAGCAGTCATTTATTCCACAGATGCACACTCCGCCCCCCACCCCGCCCTCAGGCCCTCTTTGCCCTATTCCTCGTGGGTCCCCTTTAAGTTAGTAAATATAAAATTAATCACTATTTTTGCCTACCTTCTGAATAATACAAGGATATTGGAACACATCACTTTTGATTTCTACCTTTCCATCTACCATGTTATTGGTTGTTAGTATTTTAACTGCACCTTATTTTTAAGACTTCCAGAATTTGTCTTTTTTGTTTTTATCAATGCTCTTTTTTATTTCCCAATATATTTGCCACCATTTTCTAGTCACTATTATTCCTGGCGACTGACTTCTACCTCAGGTTCAATGTTCACCTTATTACTGTCTATCTTTTAGTAGTTACTTCTTGGTGACTTTCTAAGGGAAAAAATTTCTTAGTTCCTGTTTTTCTGAAAATGTCACCATCCCTTTGTTTTGGCATTAATTGTTGTGATGAAGAATCTTCTGTAAATATATTGTCTTTGTGAGAAAGGTTTTGATTCTTTTCTTTCATGTTCTCCAGTCTTAATGGATCGAGTATGGTTAGTTCTATTTACAAGCATTCTTCTCAGAACTCCTGTGGTTCTTAGAAATGAAAACATATTTTTCTTGAAATCTGAAAGATCCTCAGTCATTATCTCTTTAAATATCGCCGGTCCTTCATTTCATTTATTTACTCCCTCTTTCTGGGACCCACATTTCAAGGAATCAGCTCCCTATATCCTCCCTGTCTCTTAGCTGATGGTTCTATATGTCTTCCTTTCTCTGCTGCATTTTATTTGACTTCTTCAGAACTATCTTCCAATTTGCTAATTCTTCTTCTGGGTGCCTACTCTGTGCTTTATCCTGCCCGTTGAGTTCTTATTTTCAATGACTCTATTTTTCACCTAAAGAACTTCTACATGGCTGTCTTAAATCACTGTCCACACTGACTAGTCCTTTTATTATGGTTTTCATTCATTCCCTTATCTCTTTAATATTTTGAAATATACTTAAACCATTGATTTTTCAGATTAACGTACTCTTTCCAGTTTGGAAGGTGCTGATTCTATTTCATGTGTTGACGCTAGCTCATTGTGGTTCATTTTCTTGGGTGGTTAGTTTATAATTCTGATTGTCAGCTCATCTTCAAAGAGGCTGTTTTTTCTGCGGGAGTCCCATGACCCCTGGGTTGTGAAAGTTTCCCCAGCAATAATTTCACATTTGCTTCTGCTGAAAATGTAGGGCTTTAGTGGTCCTGAAAGGTTATTTTAATTTCTCCACTTGGAATTCCCACTCCAGGCTGGTAGTACCAATTTGGATTGCACATCTGTGTGTGCACAGAGTTGGCATTTCAATTTTTCATGGGTGACTTTCCTCTCTCCCTCCTCCAGACTGCAAAAATTTTTTCACAGAATTCTCAAGGATGTTAGTTTCTATTAAATGAAAGGGACAGCTCTTTGAGGCTCAAGGCTTTATGCAGGGGCTCATTTCTAGCTGCTTCCCTCCAGGATATTCCAATCCCATCTCCCAATCTACATAAGGGTGAGACCCCCAGCCTCCCCCTCAAAGGTTTCAGACCATCAGGCTTCTTTATTGGACATATGAAGATTTCACTTTTTCCTTTTTTTCCTAAGGTTAGCTAAGTGTCAAAATTAGTTTTAGTTCTATGACACAAGCGAACTTATCTACGAAACAGAAACAGACTCACAGACGTAGAGAACAGACTTGTGGTTGCCAAGGGGGAGGGGGGTGGGGGAGGGAAGGACTGGGAGTTTGGGATTAGCAGATGCAAACTATTATATATAGGATGGATAAACAGCAAGGTCCTACTGTATAGCACAGGGAACTATATTCAATATCCTGTGATAAACCATAATGGAAAAGAATATGAAAAAGAATGTATATATATGTATAACTGAGTCACTTTGCTGTACAGCAGAAATTAAACACAACACTGTAAACTGACTATACTTCAATAAAAAAATTTTTAAATTAGTTTTAGTTCTATCTTATGAGACATAGAGCGCGCTTCTCCATTTTCTTACCACATATCCTACACACACACACACACACACACATACACACACACTGCCTGCTGCCTGACTCCTGCTGCCCTCCAGGCCCTAGTTGAGATGCACGTTCTCCAGGAAGCTTTCTCTGACCTCCCCTCCTCTAGACAGCAGGAAGAATCCTTGCCATGTGCCCCCAGGCCTCTATAATCTTACCTATCAGACCATTTGTCACCAATTCCTAGGACTCTAAGACCCTTGAGGCCAGGATTAAGTCTTCTTCCCCATTTAAGCCCAGCACCTAGGCCAGAGCTTAGATAGAACTGGACACGTTACACGTGTTGTGACCACGTCCTACAAGCTGGACACTGTCCTGGAGGATGAGGGTAGGCAGCACAGTTATACAGGGCCCAGGGTCTTAATGAGAGAGCAGACCCTCCTCATGCCCCCATGTGACCCCATCTTGACCCCAGGTAGTACACTTCCTATCATAATTTGCTTCCTGGACTTTCCCCCATGGATTGTGAGTTAGTTGTGTGTAGATAAGAGAAGTGGCCAACATTTGTTGAGTATTTCTCATGTTCCTGGTCCTAGTCTAGGGATTTTTATATTTTAATCTCACCAATCCTTACAAAGACCCTATGAAGTAGGTCTACTGACCCATTTTGCAGAAGACGAAACTAAGTCTCTAAGTGGTTAAGACTCTCACATAAGGTCACAGAGCTAATGAGGGTCCTTCAGTCCAGGTCTGATGGTTCTGACCCCTACATACTCTTCTCACTCCCCTCAGTCTCTTGCCTCCTATTCCTCTGCGTCCCTGATGCTCAACTCAGTGCCTGGAGCAACCAGGAGCTGAAAGTGCCTGTGGGGCAGAGGATGAGACGAGGGATGCAGGTGCTGCTTAGAATGAGCACAGGCACAGTGTCTGGATGTTCAGCTGTGAACCCCCAGCAGCAGCAGCACCTCCTGGGAGCCGGATGGAAATGCAAGTTCATGGGCCATACCCAAACCTACTCAACCCGAATCTGCATTTTTACAAAACCCCTGTGTGAGTCACATCACATTTCAGCACTGACGTGGAGGTAATCTGGACTTTGTACCTGAGAAATTTGGAGTCAGGTGGGTGTGTGGTTGAGAGGGCGGTAGGTCTGGGAGCAGAACTCGAGGTGACCCTTCTCTCTTCCCCCATAACCACCCCTCATGGACAAGGAAGGTTCCCCGCTCAAGGGATCCACAGGTCAAATGTTAATTAACCCTGTCTGTTCCCTGTCATAAGGACCCCCCACCCCAAGCTGAGCATTCCTGAGGCCCCTGAGGCCTTTCTTTATGTCCCTGGCAAAGACGGGCTTGTTCCTCGCTCTGCCCAGACACCCACTGCAGGCAGAGAACTTTCTGAGGATAGTACTGGGTTACAGACCCCGTCCTTGGCCTTCCTGGGCCTGGATTTTCCTCCCTATGTTGCACTGGATCCCAAGGCCTCTCCTGTGGCTCTGCGTTTGAGAAGAGAGCTGGGCCAGGAGGAGGGGCCCCATGTTAGGCAACCAGGGCTGCCATAACAAAGTACACAGACATTCATTTCTCACAGCTCCGGAGGCTGGAAATCCAAGATCAAGGTGTCGGCAAGTTTGGGTTCCCCCGATTGCCATTTCCTTGGCGTGTAGACGGCATCCTCTTGCCCTGTCCTCACCTGGCCTTTTCTCTGTGCCTGGGCATCCCTGGTGGCTCTTCCTCTTCGTATAAGGATTGGGGCCCATCCTGATGGCCTCATTTAACCTTAATCACCTCTTTAAAGGCCCTATCTCCAAATACAGTCACATTCTAGGGTACTGGGGATAGGGCTTTAACATAGGAATTGGGGGACCCAATTCATCTTATAGCAGGTCCCCTGCTTGCCACAGAGGTAGTGGGTCTGAAAAGTCATTTTTCTTCTACATGCTGGGCTCCACAGTGACAATTCTTCCTGATGTTTTACCTGCTCTAGCCTTGCAGGGCTTGGTCAGAGGGAAGTGAGATGGGTGAGGAATGTGGAGAAGAGAGGAAAATGCATGAGCATATAAATGTGTTTTCTCTTCCGTCATTCCCAGAGTTTTTCACTGAGAAAGTCCCTGGTAGCCTGACTCTCCATCTCGGGTGTGTGTTTGCAGCTGCTGCCGCCGCAGAGCAAGACCTCCTCTTTAGCTCAGGGCAAAACTCGGCCCTTTTTGTTGTTTTTAAGCTAGAATGCTTATTTTGACCCCATATGCAGTCCACCAGCTGGAATTCAAACGCCCATGAAAAATCATCTCAAACACACGTTTTTAAAGCCCACTGTCCGTAAGTCCCCAGAGAGGACCTGTGACCACTCTGGAAATTCCTCAGTCTACTAGGCTCTCAATTGGGCTTGGATGTGGGAGGAAGGGGTAATAAGTTATTTTTGAAAAGATTTTGAAGTCTTCAGATATGGCCCCTGGCTAGTGGAAAGTCTGAAAAGAAATCTCATTTGCATTTCCTTAATGCTCAAAGATCTGATGATCAGGAGAGGCTTTTATCAAGATTTTTGTTTTAATTTCTCCTCATTTTCTATGCTCTTTATTAGCAGCTCACAGTTAGAATGTACAGTGACCCAGAGGAGATTCAAAATGACTGAAGTTAAACGCTGAAGCAAATTAACATAAGATACAGACAAGCTGAGGAGATTAGAGGTTTTTTAAAAAAAAGTGTAACTGTATCTGGAGAGAAGAGAAGACCCGACATAGCCTTCTGGCTTAAGGAAAACACCTTCACTACTTGAGTTGCCCCAGTGACATCTGTGAATCTCCAAGAACGAAATCAAGACAATCACGTAAAGTCATTCCCAGGTGGCGATGGAACAGAAACTCCCCAGGCTCGCAGAAGGCAGCGGAGACTCTGAGGATGTGAAAAGGGGCCAGGCCACGGTTCTGATAGGAATTTTCTCCCTCACGCAAAGGCAGACCTTCTCAGTAAGTTACCCCCCCTTCTATCTCTAATGTAATTGTAGGATTTGATCAGACATGTATAGAAAAGGAGGGAAATATCATCAGATTGTGTCAGACTTTACAAGTAAGCAGAGAACAGTGTTAGGACCTACCCCCCCCCACTCCCCCCACCCCCCGCCGCCATGCCGGGAGAGCTCTCTTCTCCTCCCCATGGTTTTCCTTGTTCATTAGAAAGCTACCCCACTTTCTTTTTCTTTTACCTCTTCCTTTGATGAGGTGACTGACTGCTATGCTCCCAGACAACTTTACTCTTAAAATGGGCTGCTGGAGGAATGACCTTCCACCAACAGCTTGCTGTGCTGAATCAAACCTGAACTGGGAATCCACGGACACCCTCTCTTTAGTCACTGGGGAAGCTAAGGGCCCAGCCTAATCAGGGTCTCCAATTCCAAACAGAGTGTTCTGGTCACACTTGGAGGTCAAGGCTTGTGTGCATTTGCCAGAGGAATTAGATTATGATGCTTTCCCCAGGATCTATGTACTTCCATGAATTTAGAAAGGTACAGAGGGGGTTTGGAGGAGGGAAAGACCTGGGAAAATGAGCCCTTTTCCCCCTTCACTGAGGTTCAGCGATATAAAAACGGAGCTGGTGCATGGAGATGCCCACCCAAGGTCAGGCTGCTGGGATGAACAAGGGAAATTACCTTATGAACGAGGACATTGAGGGCAGTGTCATAACATCCAGCCTATAGGGATCCCATTTGACACAACACATTGGCAGTATGGGTGTGCCTAGAGGGAAAAAATATGTCTTTTGGTTAAAAAAAAATAGTAACAATAACCTTTCAGAGTTCAGGCAGATTGCCTTTGAGACACCCCTTAATGATGGATCCAAAGTGATGGCACTGAAGGACATGAGCCTGCACTGACAAAGAAAGAGGGAAGCCCGAGCGTCCTTGGGGAAAAGGTGCAGTGTCTTTGCTGTATTTTTAATGGAGACAGCAGAGTTGTGCAGTAATTTGTATCACAACAGCTGCTGGAGAGTTGGGATAAGCTCACTTCATGGACAGGTCTGAATCCCCAACACCCACACCAGATAAGCTGTGAGGACAGCCTGGCCTGACACCAAAGTCAAGGGCATGCTCCCACTTGGAATTCCTGAGAACGTCTGTGGAGAGGAGTCCCAGGGCAACACTAGAACTCCTGCTGCAAAGGGGGTTAGGAGGAGGGGAGTATGCCATTGTAAAGGAATCCAGTGTTTATGGGATAGAAACGTAAATGGAACCGCCTTTGTCCTTTGGAGCTGATAAAGTGTGAGATTTGCTGGTTCGGTTATATAGATATTGTTCTCACCAGGCCACTCCTTGTTACTCTTCTGTCCTTAGTGATATGGCCCTGGATCCGTGGATGCCAGTGTTAAGGCAATGAATGTTGAGCCTATTGTATTAAGTTCTAATATGGCTATTATGGGGATGCCTGATAGGTCAGGTGGTTACATAAGGTTTTCCCTAAAGGGGGTGCCAGTGGTTGGCAGTCCTGATGTCAATAATTGAGAGAAAGAGTTTATCAGAAAGGAAATAGGAACTTCCTGTCTCTACTAAGACAGACCGATAAGGGACCTCTGCATCTCACTGAGCTCACTGCATTCTAGACTTGGGAGCGTTAAAGACTACATGTGGGCTTCTGGCTGGAAAGCAGAGACAGAGCCCACCATTTAGAGGAAAACAGAAGCTTACATGCAGAGGTTCTCTGAGCATCCAGAACTGGGAAGCCAGACCACCCAACTTCACGCTACTCTTCATATCTGTCTTCCCTACATTTTCCCTGACACCAGCAAAGCCTTGTCTAAATGGCATGGCCTTGCCTCAGCTTTGCTGCTAGGAAAGGGGCATATGTCTCCACTTAAGCTTATGTTGTTCAGGGGCATGGAGTCCTCTCAATGAAACCCAAAAGCAAAGGAGAATCTCAGTGATCAGGGCATGGACTGTTGCCCCCTGATTCTCCCTCCATGGTCAACTTTGGAGGAGCTTTGTTTGACCTCAAGAAAACTTCAATCTCCCTTCAACCATGACTAGAACTAACAAGATAAGAGGCAATAGAAAGAATTGAAAGCGCCTTGAGTGGTTGCGGGGGAAGCCGGGTACTTGGGTTTGCTGTTCAAGTTGACAACAGTATAGCCAACTTAGCCATCCTGAGAAGGTGGATGCTGGAAAGGAGCTCCAGGAGCTCCAGTTCATCGAGCCAGCCATACGGGAAATATACCTAGTGTGTTGCCTGGATAATCTCATATTTGATTTCTTGAGTGGAATTCTTTTGGGACCACTGTTGGGAGTGTGGGCTTGGGAATCTGAGGAATAAACAGTGAAGCTAAATATTTCAGCAGAATTTCTCAGAGGCACCAAAAAATGTAATAGAGTTCAGGAACTGAAAATATACTTTAGCTGTATCACTGTACATAGGGTTTTTTGTCACTGGGGAGCATAGAACATAGAGTGAGAGGGGATGCAGGATGCAAATCAATAGAACATACGTTGTGTACTCTTTTTTTGTCTGGTTTATTTCACTCAGTATAATAGTTTTTAGATTCACACATGTTGCATGTATCAATTGTTTGTTTTTATTGCTAAGCGTAACCCACTGTATGTATATACTACAGATTGTTTATCCATTAACCTGCTGATGGGCACTTAGATGTTTCCAATATGGGGCTACTACAAATAAAGTTTCTATAAACATTTACGTACAAATTTTTATATGAAAGTTTGCTTTCATTTCTCTTGGGTAAATATACAGGAGTGGAACGAATGGATTACATTAGAAGTACATATTTAACTTTTTAAGAAACTGCCAAACTACTTTCCAAAGTGTAGAAGAGTTCCATTTCCTCCATATTCCTGTCAACACTTGGTATATTCAGTCTTTGTCATTTTAGTCATTCAAATAGGTATGAAGCTGTATCTCTTTGTGGTTTTAATTTGCATTTCCCCAAGATGTTAAGCATCTTCTAATGTGCTTATTTGCCATCCTTATACCTTTTGTGGTGAAATGTCTGTTCAAATCTTCTGCCCATTGAGGTATTGGTTTTTTCCTTATTATTGATTTTTAAGAGTTATTTACATATTCAGAATGTAAGTCCTTTTTTGGATATTTGATTTGCAAATATTTTCTCTCAGACTGCAGTTTGTCTTTTCATTCCATTAACAATGCCTTTTTAAGATCAGAAGTTTTAATTTTCATAAGTTTAATTCATCCATTTTTTTCCTTTATGGATTGGTATGGTACCTTAATTTTTTGTTGTTGTTTTACTCTATTCTTAAAGAATTTCTCCTATGTTTTTGACTAGAAGATTTAGAGTTTTAGGTTTCATGTTTAGGACTATGATTCATTTTGATTCAAGTTTTTATATATGATACAAGACATGAACCAAAATTCATTTTATTTTGCATATGGATATACCTTGTTCCAGCACCATTTGTTGAAAAGACTATACTTTCCCTACTGAAATGCCTTTGTCCCTTTCTTGAAAATCAATTGTCCATACATGTGTGTGCCTATTTCTTGACTCTTAATTCTGTTCTATTGACCTATTTGTCTATCTTGATACCACTATCACACTGTTTTGATTACTGAAGCTTTATAAAAAGTCTTTAAATCAGATACTACTGGTTCTCCAACTCTGTTCTTTTTTTTTCAAAGTTGTTTTGGCTATTCCAGGTATTTTGAGTTTTTACTTGAATTTTACAATCAACTTATCAATTTCCTCAAAAAAAGCCTGCTGAGATTTTTATCAGGATTCCATTGACTATAGATTAATTTGAGGAGAATTGACATCTAAATAGTATTGAGTCTTCTGATTCATAAACAACGTATATCACTAAATTTATTTAGGTTTTATTCAGTTTTCTAAACAACATTTTTTTTCTTAGTGTAGATAGCAGTCTTTCACAATTTTTGGCAGATTTATCTCTGTTTCATAATTTGGTGCTATTGTAAGTGGTATTACTTTTTAATTTTAACTGCTGATTTTTGTTTGTATATAGAAATAAAATTGATTTTTGTACATTGATCTTGTGTCCTGCAACCTTGCTAAACTCACATATTAGTTCTAATAGCTTTTTTGTATGTTCCATGAGATTTTCTACATAGGCAATCATGATGTCCTAAAATAAAGACAGTTTTGCTTTTTTCTTTCATATCTGGATAACTTTTATTTCTGTTTCCTGCTTTATTTCATTGGCTAGAACTTCAAGTACAATGAATAAAATGGTGATGGTGAGAGATGATGTCTTTGTATTTTTTTTTAGAGGAAAGGGGGCACTTTGTAAGTCTTGAAACCAACAAAAATCACTGCCTATGATGGTTAATTCTTGGGACTGATTATTTAATTTCAGAGACAGAATTTAGGGAAGGTTGGGTTCTCTCCAGCACCCCTGAAGGCTAGGCAACTACAGGTTACACAACCTGGGGTCATTGTATAGCTAAGATTTATGTACTTGCTATAATCCAGCCAGAAAGTTGAGGGCCACGGTTGGATAAGACATGGGTTCAGGTGAGCACCTGTAACTGCTGGGTTCTCACTTTAAACACATTCCTATGCCTTACAATCTCATGGTGAGATTGGTGTTTCTTCTGGTCCTAAGCAAACATGTGAGGAAGATCTGTCTTATCAGAGTAAGGTTTTCTTTCTCCTAAAAATCTCTTCCTTAAACTCATTTAGCTTTGGGGTACTTCCACATCTTGCGATGTCTTTTCTCAGCCAATCTCACAAAGAGATTAATCTACTCCTCTTTCTAGTTCTTCCTCTCCAGCTCACTATGCAACATAACATAGCCTGGCTACAAAAGGAGACTGCCGCCTCTGCCCCTGCAACCATCCACAGTTCAGGACACAGCGCTTACCTGCAGGTTGAGATCTATCCCAGCTCTGAGACCAAGCCTGGCCTAAAACAAGAAACATTCCCAATCCAGTCTCCAGAGGGTTCAGCCTCAGGTCTTACTCACAGTACCATTGCCCTGAACCTGAATTCTTGCTTCATTCTTTGTGTTTGGATCTCTGTCTCATTAACCTCTAGGATGCTCATGGCTTATAACTGCCACATGTCTGGGAGGTGGGGTGAGAGGAACTGGGAATACTAATAGAACTCAGGGCTTGAAAACCCATCCCCAATAGAGAAAGGAGAGAAGGAGAGAAAGAAAAGAAGACTAGCATTTCTTTAGTATAGTATATCATACTAACTACAAAAGAGGCCCCGGAGTCCCATCGCATGAGTTCCAATCCTGGCTCCACTAAGTACTATATCAGCTTGATCATGAGAAAGTTATTCACCTCTCTTAGAATCTTACAGATTCCTCATCTGTAAAATGGGGGCAATAATAATTTTGAGTATTAACTGAAATTATTATGTTAAGTGTTAAGCAGAATTATTTGCACATAGTAAGTACCTAATAGACCTTCACTATTGTTGTTATCATCATCATCATTACTGCATTCACAACTTGCCCATCCTTGTCCTAGTTGCTTGGTCTTCAGTATCTCATAAGGCCTCACAGGTATGTGAGACAGGGGTCACAATCAGGCCTGTCTCCTTCAGTACCACAAGCCTGACCTTGGTGCAGGCTGCAGTCAGCAGAAGGTGCATCTCTGCCTGCTGAGTGATATTGAAAGAGAAGAGAGAGCCCAGAAGCTGAAGCCTGGCCAAGGAGGCTTAAAGAATCCAGAGCCAAGGGGTCATCTGAGAAGAGAGACACACGGCAAAAACCATAGTCTGGGGGAGACAGTTCAGAGCTTGAGAGAGGGGCCAGGTTGTGTAAAGGTGCATCCCAAGGCAAACGAGCTGCCACACTGAAGCTGGACTCCATCCCTCCTGAATCCCCCACTCCTTGACATCATACCCAATAACCTGCCTGGTGCCAAGAGTCATTACGGCAAGTGTCCTAGCTACGCCTCACTTTATATGTGGTGTTGCTACTGCTGTTGCCCAGCCTCTTTTTCTTTTTAACTTGAATGTCCCATGCATTCTCTTACCCAACACCCTCTCATTCAATAGCCACGTGTTAAAGCCATATGAGACAACAGCCATGAGTTAAAGTCATGCCTGAGCTAGGCATGGAGGATGCAAAAATTAAAAATAGGCAAATAGACACAAAGATTTAAGCAAATAAACACAAGCTCCTACTTTTGTGGAGCTCAGAGTCTAGTGAGGGAGACAGACAAACAGAAGTAAAATTATGAAGCAATGGGACTAACTACATAGGAAAGGGATGTAGAAAGTCCTATGAAATTAATAATAGCATCACTAACTCTACTTGGGTGAGTTAAAAATTGGGCCTTTAACTATATTCCCTACTAGAGAGTAAGTTCTTTAGGGAGAGGGGAAGTTGAAGGGTGAGCAGGTCCTGGCTCCATTTATTTCTGAATTCTCCATAGCTAACTCAGGACGTGGCACAGAGCCACAGTTAAAGATGGATTTGAAACTGACCTTGACTTTTCCATTTTCTCCAGTCTTATCTATTCTGTATACTGCTGCCAGGTTTTTCCCAAAGCATAGAGCAAATAGCATGCAATTCTCCCACAGTGAGCTTTCAACTGCATCTTCAGAATTAAGAACATTTTCCTAAGTCCTGTGGATCGCTTCGGTACTTTTGACGGCCAGCAACAGAAAACAACCGTGGCTCGTGAAAGCAGAAATGTTTTGAGCTAGAAGGCTATGGACAAAAAGACAACCCTCAGAATGGGAGAAAATATTTGCAAACGAAGCAACGGACAAAGGATTAATCTCCAAAATATACAAACAGCTCATGGAGCTCAATATCAAAAAAACAAACAACCCAATTAAAAAATGGGCAGAAGACCTAAATAGACATTTCACCAAAGAAGACATACAGATGTCCAAGAGGCACATGAAAACATGCTCAACATCACTAATTATTAGAGAAATGCAATTCAGAACTACAATGAGGCATCACCTCACACGGGTCAGAACGGCCATCATCAAAAAATCTACAAACAATAAATGCTGGAGAGGGTGTGGAGAAAAGGGAACCCTTCTGCACTGTTGGTGGGAATGTAAATTGATACAGCCACTATGCAGAACAGTATGGAGGTTCCTTAAAGAACTAAAAATAGAACTACCATACGATCCAGCAATCCCACTACTGGGCACATACCCAGAGAAAACCATAATTCAAAAGGACACACGTACCCCAATGTTCATTGCAGCACTATTTACAATAGCCAGGACATGGAAACAGCCTAACTGTCCAACGACAGATGAATGAATAAAGAAGATGCGGTACATATATACAATGGAATATTACTCAGCCATTAAAAGAAACGAAATTGGGTCATTTGTAGTGAGGTGGATGGACCTAGAGTCTGTCATACAGAGTGAAGTAAGCCAGAAAGAGAAAAACAAATATCATATATTAATGCATATATGTGGAATCTAGAAAAATGGTACAGATGAACCTATTTGCAGGGCAGGAATAGAGACATAGACATAGGGAATAGACATGTGGATGCTGTGGGGGAAGGGGAGGGTGGAACGAATTGGGAGATTAGGACTGACATATATACACTACCATGCGTAAAAGAGCTAGCTAGCGGGAACATGCTATAAAGCAAAAGAAGCTCAGCTCGGTGCTCTGTGATGACCTAGATGGGTAGGATGGGAGGGAGGTCCAAGAGGGAGGGGATATAGGTATACACATAGCTGATTCACTTCACTGTAGAGCAGAAACTAACACAACATTGTAAAGCAATTATACTACAATAAAAAAAAAAAAAAGGCTATGAAAAGCTCAGAGAACAGAAATAGAAGTTGAAGGACCAGACTTCCAAATGGATGGGACTCAGGATGGTTCTGGGATGTGGAGAGCATGAATTGATTGGTAGTCTGTGCCTTCAGAGTGCAGCCATTGGGGTGAATGAAAGACCAATGACTCATACTTCCAATTTATTCACACATCAAAAGTTCTAGGAGAGAACGTTGGATCGGCTTGGCATGGGTACCTCCTCCTTCATTGGTCAGCAGAGATGGGGCGGGTCAGGACACCTTGAATATCAGTACCCCTAGAAAGCTACCCAGTAGAGAGAGAGACAGCTGTAAATCCAAAACTGAGGCACTGGTACCAGAAGAAAAGATGGATGCCAGGTAGGCAAAGCCAAAAACAAACAAAAATCAAACTGAACAATAAAAACAAGTGAAAAAGTAATCACTTTTAGCCACTAACGGGGTCAAAAAATCTCCAAAAGTAGGTACAAGTGACTTTTCTCAGATACTTCCCTCTTGCACATACTGTGTGCTCCCATCAAACAGGCCCCTTTCCAATACAGGAACCACCAGACTCACATATGTGCAAACATGTAGTTTCTACTCCCTGGATCTTTGCATGCCTGGCAGCTTCTGGTCACTCACAGTCAGCCAGCTCAAATGTCACCCCTGCACGGCCTGTCTAAAACACTCTGGTCGTTCTGCAGCCAGACATCCTGACTGCCTGCTAGAGAACTGTTGGACCGTCCACTCCACAGGGCAGCAAGGGCTCTTTCTTCATCTCTACACCCTGGTTCCTAACCCAGGCTCTGCAACTGCACTTAAGCTCAGAGAGCTGAGCTAACACCACCTCCTGGAACAGCAAATAGAGTGACGTCCCGAACCCAGGATGGTCTCCTCAGGGAAAGCAGGCACAGCTTCTCCCACTTCCCTCCACCCTGCAACCCTGAGAAGGGAAGGTGGACAGGATCACTTCCAAACCACAAAGCAAGTGTTTTCCATTTTTGCTCATTTGTGCCTCATTCAGCTTTATAAACTCACTTGAAAATGACCAGCATCTAAAACTAATAGCACTCACTTCTGTAGGTAATCTTACATTCTTCAATAGCTCAATGTTACATATAAATACATTATTTTTTAATAATTCTAATCATTTATTTAAATTCTGGCACCAAGAACAAGTACTATGGCCAAGGTGCGTGGCAGAACAATGTGTGCAAGGCAGCCCAGGTCAGGGAATATGCCATATGCCATCAGACCAGAGCTGGGGACTTCGCTTCCAAGGTCTACTTTGATGCTGACTCCTTGTGTGACCTAGAACCTCCCTGAGGCTCCACTTTTCCCAGGATAGAATGAGGGTCTCTCACCAAGAAGACTCCTTGGCAGGAGGACAGAGGGCTTGGAGCCAGCTACATCTGAGTGTAAATCATGGCTCTCTCCTCTAACCAGCTTTGTGACCCGAATAATTACCTAATTCAGTCCTTCCCAGACCTCACTGATTATCAGAAACTCCTGGTGAACTCTTGGAAACTAAAGATATTTTGACCCCAGAAATGTTGATTCAGGATATCTGGAAAGAAGCCCAGAAATGCATATTTTCCAAAAGCTTCCAGGTGACGCTGATGATCAGCCGGGTTTGGTCATCATTCTCTCAGTTACTATGAACTTCTGTTTCCTCATCTGTAAAATGGGGATAGGAACGGTGCCTCCCTTGTAGACTTGGTAAGAGGGCTCATGAGACAACGTGTGCACGTTTCTTGGCACACAACAGTGCACTCCTGCAGCCAGTCAGTCAGTGGGGGTGACTGAGCTCCTGTCCTGTGCCAGATACCAAGTCAGGCACTGGACGCAGAGTGTGAGCATGACAAGTGTGTCCCTGGCCCCATGGAGACCGTGCGCTGGGGCAGGGAGACAGCAGCATGCAAGGAAACCCACAGGAATAGCTCTCATTTGATGTCTCATACTCTGGGTCTGCCACTAAACCCCGCCTGGTCACCATCACCATGGGGGTGGCCAGAGTGTAAAGGCCCCCGGACATACCTGAATCTAGAGAACAGGTGGAGCTGGAGAGGCAGAGAAAAGACCTCGTTCTGAGTGGGGGCCTAGCCTGATGCTGATGCTGTTGGAGATGAAAAGGGTCAAGTGCCTCGTGGGGAAGCAGGGGCTGTGTGGGAAGAATTCACTTGGAGTGTCCGGATGATAGGGAAGTTGGGATGTCAGACGCAGTATCTTGAGGGCAAGAAAAATGGACCCAGGCCTTCCATTCTACTGTCATTCCCCACGTTGAGTGAGTCGAGCTCTGGTGAGGGAAGAAGCTCCTCTGGGATCACTTTTGGTCACAGACAGAGCAATGGAGCGGGGATGACTCAGGATAGGCTTCCGGCTCTACTGGGAACCCTCCACTTCCTGGAAAAGCCAACCAATCGTGTACTTCATTCTTCATGAGTGTGTAATAGGAGAGAGGGGCACAGACTTGGGATGGGGGCTTAAAGCTTAATTGGTAAAGTTTAGAAAATTTTAAAAGAATAAAGAGGTCCTAAAGGGGGAAAATGAGCTAGGAAAGGATAATAATTAAAGGATGTTTATTTGTTCATTTGTTTAAAGCAAGATGGAGCTATAGGGTTACTCTATTTTGAAAACAAAATGTCAATGCCTAGGTCCAAGGCCGATGGATCAGAAACCAGTTCTAGGCAACAAATTCTGGGCACTCAGGTAGCAAGATGAACCAGCAAAAGGTCAACTGTCCCTAAAATGAAAAAAAGCTTAGAGAAGGAGCTAGGACCAATTTGAGAGGCTGCAAAGGGCCACGTGCACCTGTAGCAGCCTGCGATGAGCAAAGACACCTTATGTTATGTTGGCAAGGGTGACAGGTTCCAGCTCGGGACCTGAAGGTTTTAAGGAAGATTTGACAAGTAATTCACATTTAGCATGCTGGTATCTTTGAGCACTTGTAGGTTCAGTGAGCTGTCTGGGGCACATAGAATCGAAGGACACACATGCTGTAACAAAAGAATGAAAGAGGGACGTTGGGGTGGGTGACACCCCTGATCTGTGTTGACTCATCTGTACTGGCGCCTCAAGTCAGTTTCATCACTCAGGGACAATGTTGTCATGGATAGCCAGACTAACTGCTCCACATCATTTCGTAAGGCATGAACTAGAATGCCTTTCCACTGCCCCCATCTTAAAGATGGAGAGCGGCAAGCTAAGGTGTGGGTTCAAGCCCCAGTGAAGACTGAGGTGCGATTCCAAAGCTTCCATCCTGGGTCCTGTGTGCTGCATCCCTGTACACATCAGAGGGGCTCATGCACCTGCAGCAGCCCTGTGTCAGCTGGCGAGCCTGTGCCAATGGAAGGGCCGTAACAGCACTGCAGGGGACCACCCTTCTAGATGAACACGAGGGCCTGGGGAGAGGGGTCAAGTTCAGGCATTTCCTCACTCTTCCGGACAGCAAACCTCACTCTGATCAGAATGATTCCCTGTAGGAGAGAATGTTTACCCTAATTCATGATTTGCAAACAACTAGGCTTTAATAAAACGCATTTAAAGCTAAAAGTGTCCAGAACAGAATCGAGTGTGTCTTTGAAGACACTTTTGGATTTTGGCAGATCCTTAGTTCATCCTTGTCACCCTCACCTCACCACCAGCAGACTTCTGAAGCTCCACACTCCCTGCAGTCGAGGGAAGGGGCAGCAGCCCAAGCAGGGAGCACAGGACAACTTCCATGATCCAAGCCCAGGCAAGACACTTTTCTGATCAGATTCCTCTTGCTGGCTAAGTCTATAGGAAGACTTTTTTTTTTTCTTTCCTAAAACCTTGAAGACTATTTTAGATGTCAGTTTCATGGTTGACTTGCTTCCAGAAAAGCAAATAAAATTGACTATATTATGGAGATAACTCTAGATGTAGCCAAGCCTAGGGCTCATTGGCTGAAGAATGAAGACAGATGCAGAGATGCACAGAGAGGCTGAGTGGTAAAACATGGATGAAAGAGCACAGACCTGGAACCATGGTGCCTGGCACGTTGCTTACTTATCCTGAGTCTTGGCGCAAGTTATTTAGTCTCTTCCTGCCTCAGTTTCCACATACAGGAAACAGGATAATAAAAGTACCTCTTGGGGCTTCCTTGGTGGCGCAGTGGTTAAGAATCTGTCTGACAATGCAGGGGACACGGGTTCGAGCCCTGGTCCGGGAAGATCCCACATGCCGAGGAGCAACTAAGCCCATGTGCCACAACTACTGAGCCTGTGCTATAGAGCCCACAAGCCACAATTACTGAGCCCACGTGCCACAACTACTGAAGCCCGGGTGCCTAGAGCCCGTGCTCCGCAACAAGAGAAGCCAGTGCAATGAGAAGCCCGCGCACTGCAAGAAGAGTAGCTGCAACTAGAGAAAGCCCGCAGGCAGCAATGGAGACCCAACACGGCCAAAAATAAATAATAAAATAAATTAATTAAAAAAAAAAAAGTACCGCTTCATGTGTTTGTTGTTAAAAATAAATGGATTAACACATGTAAGTGCTTGGAACAAAGAGCCTGGCGCGTAGTAACACTGCATGGAGTAGTTATTCACAGCGTTCTGCAAAACTCTGAACTCCAGGCACCCTTTTTCACTATTGACCTTCAGAGGGAAACTGACTTCAGAAGAGATGCCAATTATCAATTTCTGTGATCTTCCGCCCTCGAGCTCATGACTCAGAGCTCAGAAATGACTCAGGCACTCACCCTGAACTCAGACCATTTCTGGCAGAACTTTTGCACTCCAAGGAGTCGTCAACTAATTATACTGAATGAGCCTTGCTCTGAGCCAGAAATGTGATAACAAATTTCCTTAGAGGGATGGACTAGGAGGCCTGAAGTCAAAACACCAGGGAAGCTGATGAAACATTCAATGCACTGCCTCCATGTAGAAGGGGAGGAAGAGGAGGAAAGGGAAAAAAATAAGGAGCAAGAAAAAGAACACAAATATTAAAGAGGACTTCAGATTCATGTCATCTTCACCCTGAGGTAGAAGTACACATCCAGACCTGCCTGACCACTTGTACTCCATTCCTGGTCCTCTGTGGCTGTGGCCAAGCAGAGGCTGGACATCAGGATTTACCTGTTCTGTTTGCTCTTCACCCACATCTGATAGGTCATTAAGTGCTGCCGATTTTGTCTGACCCTATGTAAGTTCCAGATTTCATTTCCAACCAATGAAGGAAATCTCTTAAGGAAATCTCACTGCAGGGGTTAGGATCTCCCAGGCCAAAGGAGTGGAGACGGACTCAAGTTATCAAGCAATGTCAGCTAATCCTATCAGGGAAGTCGGGAGGAAAGAAGAAAATTTAGCATCCACCAACCAAAAGAGTCCAAAATGCAGCCCAGCTGCAGCAAGCCATCCTTCACCCATCTGCAGCAGATGGCCACTGCGCCCTGCCGCTGCATCTCTTACATGGCAATTCTGTCTCTTTATCTTCTTTTGTTGCTGCCAATCAAATGCCCCTCTGCTCCCACTGGCTCTGCTGTCTGAGAGCTTCTGCTCATACACTCTCTCTCTGTGAGTCATCTGGCATGCACTATTCCAATGTCTGCATCCCTGTGTGTCTCATTTTCAAAATCCAGAAGAAAGAGGATTTAACTGAGTCAATATGGTGCCACATGGAGCAACCCTGCTGGGCAGAGCTGTTGTAACAGGCCACTGCACAGAAAACCTAAAGGTAGCTGCTTTGGGGCAGGCTCAGACCCACAGTCCCATCATTTGTGGCAAGATCATGTAAAAATAAAAATCTTTGTTGATTTTCAGTTGTCAACACGTTCATTTATACTTCTAGATTTTTTGCATGAGCTGTGACTTCAGTGGGTATTGGCATGTAAGGCATACTTAATTACATGGAATGTTTTGTAAGTGATATCAGAAAGATGGGAGCAAGGCAAAGAACAACCATTTCACGAACAAAGTTTGGGATATTGCAGGAATATTAAAGCTCTTTTGGCGTCATTCTGCATTTCATGAATCCAGACCTATGAGCGAGCAGAACAAGAGTCTGTCATATTAGCTATTTACAAATGGTTTCTTTTAAAACGTCCTTTCTGATTAGCAGTTCACAGGA
Source organism: Balaenoptera physalus (assembly GCF_965194825.1). Classification (NCBI taxonomy): domain Eukaryota; kingdom Metazoa; phylum Chordata; class Mammalia; order Artiodactyla; family Balaenopteridae; genus Balaenoptera; species Balaenoptera physalus. Next base: position 68,840,449 of record NC_138893.1, on the reverse strand, counting down.
GGAGCTTTCTACCCCAATGACCAGGGCAGCCCCTCATGTGAAGTCAGCGTTTAAACATTCAGCCAGGATGTGTCGGACCACCCAGGCTCTCCCAACCTCCCAGCCCGGCTGCCACGCTGGCTGTCCCTGTGCTGGCTGGAGTTCTGGGATCTGGGCCGCAAAGACGCTTCAAGATTTCTGACTTTACCGCCATGGTAACTGACTGCATCATTATCTATAATACATCTGGAGGGAGAAGCACATATTGAGGTGAGTGAGAGAGGGAGGTGATTTGAGAAAAATTTCCAGATCTTGTTAAAATCTTTTGTGGTCTTGGGAATCTTATATAACCTTCAGCTCCCTGTCCATAAAAAGGAGAGGTAGATGTGCACACCATATGCACATGGATTTCAGTGGAGATGGATAATAGCGACCACTTATAAATAAAATGTCTGAGGAGGATAATTTGGCAAGGGGAGACTTCAGTTTCTCAGATTGGCTTCAGTTTTAGTAATGATAGAAAGCAAGTGAGATCATCACTACAGCCTGACAAACCCCTTCAATAGATCCCATTATTCTATTTAGCTCTTTATTTTTAAACAAGATATAGCTAAAATTGTGACTTTCACAGAGTTACTCAGGGGCTAATATTATTGTATGGGTCACTCCATTTCCTTCCTGGGGTAGTAAATACTTGTACTTTTATGGTGCGGACTTTTGCTGGCTGTAATGAGTTTCTCTGCGTTTCTCTGGGCTGAGAGCAACCATGGCGGCCACTCATGACTCAGTTTCCTGTGCACCTGGTCTTGAGTCTGGTCTCTAGGGCAGGTGGCCCAGGGAAACAGCACCCCCTGCATGAGATCAGCCTGGCTTCCCCCGACCTTGCTGGGCAGCTCCAAGGCCCTGCTCGGCCACAATGGCATGCTGAGTCCAGTCTGCCCTGTGCTCACAGAGGGCTGCTCTCAACTAGATGAGCCAACCTCACAATCTCATCTTGGCTGCCCTTGGCACACAGACTGGCCTTCTCACACCAGAGACAGAAGGCTGCCGCCAAGAGTACTGGGCCAGCTGCTCTCACTCTGCAACAGAGAGGAAGGGTGTCTTTTCCAGCCCCATGGAGGCAGGTGAGCACTTGCTGGGAGCCTTAGTAGATAGCTGAGCGCCCAAGGACCTGCAGGAGCTCATAGCCTAGATCACTCCAAGAGGGAAACCAAAATACGCCAGAAGACCCAACTGAAACGGGGCTTGAGGGAACAGGCCAAAGTCTACTTACAACAACCTAGGCATTCACATCCAAAATGTATCCATAATTTAATAAATGGCTAAAAGCATTCATATGCGATATCAACTTTATCTCATGCTCCCTTGAATAAAATCAAGATCAGAGTGTCTTAGAGCAGAGGGGGAAATCTGAATGGGCTGGATAGATACAGATGTGATCAGCCTGGGATTTGGCAGAATTTGGTAAGAGCAATTGCACACAATGCATTGAAAATGCTCAACTATGGAGTGGAACTGCCTTATATCAGAATATATGATGCTGAGGGCTCACAATTATCTGAAAGAAAACCCCCCAGAAATAAGATGTCAATAACCTCATTTTTGTAGCCCATACTGACGACAGTGAAAAATTCTTTGGCATCAATGAAACTTGAGTGATTGCCTTTTCCAGTTGTCCCAAATGAGAAGCAGACCCAAACGGGCAAGTTTCTGCCAAGGGAGAGTTCTCTTAATTATCCCTGAACCTCATTTGCCACAGGCCTAGTAAACAATCGGAGCCTTGCCTCTCTCTACATGACCCCATATACACACACATTCTCAGGTGAACATCCTTCTGCACACACATGTATAAAATACACACCTATGAAGATAAACTAGCAGGGCCAGGCTGACTGGAAAAAAGAACTATTGTATTGGACTTGCTACATAAAAATATGGGCAGTGCACAGAACAGATAAAATCTTTGCCAAAAGCTTTATCGCATGGGGCTAGTTTGCTAAGACATCCTTCAGCCTTTGTGTTTGGATAAATTAGGGTTTAAATTACTCAGAGTGACTTGCCTTCTAAAACCACACAGAATTCTTCTTTCTGCACTAAAACCTCAAGACTCCTAAATCTCATAGAAGTAAAAAAAAGCCATGTCTCTCAGGACCAAAATAGAAAGAGAAGGAGGCGGCAGCCAAGAACATTATTTCCAGTGTACAGGGGACCACCTCCTTGTTCACATAGCCATCACGATTTGTAAGGAAGGTTAAGGGTCCAGCTTACACCACCAAGATTAAAAACTTGAGGCCAAGAGGTGGCTGCCCAGAGCTGGGGTGAGCAAGGCTAAGAAGAGCTTACATCTTCTCTGAACCACGCCAAGGATGCCATTCCCTTGGTGCTGAAATTCAAGAAGCCAAAGATAATTTTCCAAAAGACTGTATTTTCTAAGGCCAGAAGGTGAAGGGAACAAATGATGCTTCATCTCCCTGAGGATTCTGAAGATTATTAGATTACCATTTCAAGACAGGAACATTCTGACATGATGTAGTATTTGGACTAAAGAGTGGAAGCCTGAATCAAAAGCAATTCTGTTGAGTTTGGATGTTGGGGAAGCTACTTCTCTTTGCCCAACCTGACTATTTTCTTCTTGTATTGATTCATTACATCTACAAACCCTAACACTTTTATCACATGACTTCTATTACTCTCTTTGTCTCCCAAGTCCCCTTTTTGGGATCAACTGTTGGTCAAACATGTTAATGTGCCACAACAGGGACAATCTCAGGCTGTGACCGAAAGCCAGTACTCACTGGTCCTTTTCCCCAACCGCATTCTTTTCTCCTTTGTCCTCACTCTCTCTCGTGGCATTGGCATCAAATGAACCTGTGTAAGCTTCTGCCCCCCTCTAACTAGTGCTGAGGGCTTAAGCAAGAACGACTTTCTGAACTTGTTTTCTCATGTGTGAAATAAAACCCTCCAGTGAGGATTAAATGACGTGATTAATAAGGTTAATGAGAGCATCAGAGTAGTGCTATCCTAATCACAAGAGCCCTTTAAAAGCAAAGAGTTTTCTCTGGTTCCCTGTGGCGTGCCAGCCTGTGAGCTCCAAGAGGCTCATTTCATCAAACTTCACCACAAAGCTCTACAGAAAAGGCACAGGAAAGGCCCCTGCTCCCTCTGAGAGAGTTGGTCAAAACCACTGGACAGCAGTCTTTCCAAATAAGTAAAAATATGGAACAGGCTGGCATACGTTTGCTGAAAATCTGACCCATGTTTTTAAGATTGCCATTGTTTTGTTAAATTCACTATCCTTCCTTTGCTTCCTGTACCTAAAGAAAGTTCATACTCACATACTCAAAACACGTCACTACACAGAATGAGCATGATGTCATCCCATGAGGTCCTCTGTTCAGGGGAATTCCAAGTTACAAGCCATGTCTCCATTAGAAGCCATCACTAATCTTAAGCCACTTTCTAGCCCATTATCAGGGAGACCAGCCCCACCATCCTCAGCATGTGCACACATGGGTCTGAATGACGGAGGAAGCTGTACTGGCAGAGAAGGAAGAAAAGGGAGGAACAGAAGGATCTCTCCACTGATGGGCTTTCCAGATGGCAATTTAAATAGTTCTTTTAAAATAAATAAGTAAATAAATAAATTGTTCCGGATTGTCTGAGATAACATCGGTCCTATGTGTTTATCTTTTTCTTACAGACTTTTAAATTATAATAAATAAAAGGCTTTTAAATGGTTTTCCATAAAGGTATAAAATTACCTCTGGAAAGAGAAAAAGCATTAATGCTTGCAAATAAATATATTCTGTTTATAATTTTTGGATTGAAGGAAAGGCCAGGGATACTTGTTTTCCTTGTGTACTCTTACCCCTTCCATTTAGAATGAATTCCTCATCTTCTTTACCCACTTTCTTCTGCTACCTACCCATCTTTGTGTTCAAATATCACCTCTTTGGTGAAGATGTTCTCTCCACTCCTTTCCCTCCCAATAATATAATAATATAGTTATTCTCTATTGATGGCTTTGTTACTTGTTTCATTTACCATGGCTACAGCATTGATTATCCTCTAGTTATCTCTGTAAAACAGGAATCATTCAAGTACCTCATGAAGACCTATAATGTTGATATCATAGGAGGGCTGCTGGCCCTGGAGAAAAACAATGAATTTGAAAATTGCACAACAGGAAAAACTCTGGACTCTGTAGAGTGGCCTAGTCATAGTATGGGTTGATCAAGTCATTTAGGTGAATGAATCTTCCTCAAGAGAGTACGTTGAGTGATTGGAAAGAAAAGGCGGATGATCTGTTGAACTTTAGGTATGCGTGTTGGTCCCTCAGGTGGGTGAGTCATATTCATTCCCGTATCACAAAGGCCAGGGATAACCAAAAGCCAACTTCTCAGCCGGGTTCGCTTCATGGATGTTTGTACTATCCTTTCCATGAAGGCAGAGCTATAGCAAGAAGGGAAAGACTGTGGTTCCAACAGTCTCCCTCCTTTCCTGAGAAGGAACTTGATAGAGAGGTAGTTTCTCCAGGGCTGACTTTAAAAATCTGAACTGCAGTGGTCTCTTCACCCATCCAACCAACCGGCATTTAGTAATTACCTACTGTAGGTTAGGGTTAATGCTAGATTCTAGGAATAGAGGACAAATTCCCCAATTATTGCTTCATACAATCTTCTAAATGAAGATAAAAAAGGTCTTGTTTAAAAGTTTTTTCATATCCAAGGAGGAAAGAACAGCCAAAACAAGTGAGGCAGGGGTGAGAGGGTCAGGACCCCCCAGCGGTAAGTCTGAGTGTTCAAGGAAGGTGAGAGCAAGAGGAGAGGTCCCCCCAGCAAGCCCGGGGCAGGGTCCCTCTGGTGGTGGTCCCAGGGACTACAGATGGAAAATGATCATCTTGGGGGGTTAACCCTGAATGTAGTAGCTCCAGTGCTGTGACTCAATAGGTAGAGCCAAGGCCACTAAAGTGTGACATTCCTACACAAACAGTCACCATTGAGGGGCTGTCTAGGCACATAGGTGCCTTAGCTGGAAGCTGCTTTCATCAGTCCGCAAAAACACACACAGTTAAGAAAGAATTCCCTGCCAGTTTTTGAGACACTGAAGCCGAAACATTAACCCTACACAAAATGAATGTATTAGGAAGCTGCGGGAAAGGGAGACATTGGGGACACAGAGAGGGAGAAATCAATTCTACTCCATTTGGGGAGGAAAGAAGAGAGGTTTCAGAGAGGAAGTAAACGTGTAGCTAAAGCTGGAAGAATATATATGCATTTGTCACGTAAAACGGGATGGGGTAAGAGAAATCTTGGCAGAGAAAACTGTATAAACAAAAACATGGCAGGATGAAGTGTGACCAGAGCATGGGCTTTGAGAAAAGACACTGTAAGAAATAAGATTGGAAATATGGAGAGGGCCAGACCTCAGGGGCCTTGTAGGACATACTGGGAAGTTTATATTTCATTGGAAATTCAAACTGTTAAAGAGAATGATCTCATATCCCCTAAGGGTCTTAGGTCATAGCCAAAAGGGAGCCCTGTGCACATAATTTACTTAAAATATCTTAAAATACTCCAATTGTATCTTCTACTTTATAATAAATTGATACTTGTTTTAATATTTTAAAATAGTTCTAAGCTTCTAATAAAATTGTTACTCCAGAATAACAGACCACATCTCTCAGAAATTTCAAGTGCCCTGGAATACAAAGAAGTACCCGCCACAGGTCTATGTAACTCAGTTTGAGAAGAATAGTTGTATGTAACTGGAAGTCTTCAAAGCATTTTAAGAAGTGGAATAATTTTAGTGAATTCAGAGAGCACTTAACTTATGAGATTTGGAGTTGGTGAGGAGTGGGAAAATATAAAAGTCGTCAAGTGGAGACTGTTAGGATATGGTGACTGGTAGAAAAGAATGGGCCAATAAGAAGATGTAGGATGTTGGCTTAGAGGCCCTCCACTTGGGTAAGGAATGTAGGGGAATCAAAACAAACACGAGGTAGGGGCAGAACAGGAGGTTCTTGGTTTATGTCTGCAGATTTTAGCCCTGACTGCCTGTGGACCATCCGGCAGGAGATGCTTGGGAAGACAATGGGTCTGCTGTTCGGGAGCAGTCTATACTAAAGACAATATCTGAGAGCCACTGGCCTTGCAAGTGGCCAGAGGAAAACTGTGGGGAGAAAAGGCCAAGGAGAGAAACCAATGTATTTGGGCCTCCAGAGTGGGTCGGGGACATAGGGTTGAATCAGATGTTTTCCTTCCTCCTGCAGAATTCAGCTTAGTGTGGAAGTGAGGATGGCCACTTATGGCAATACCAGATATGAATGATCCATGGTAGCCAGCAGGCACACCGGGAATACTCAGGTTTGCCTAAAGCAGAGCGTCAAGTTAAGAAGTCATGGAGGGCTTCCCTGGTGGCGCAGTGGTTATAAGAATCCACCTGCCAATGCAGGGGACGTGGGTTTGAGCCCTGGTCCGGGAAGATCCCACATGCCGCGGAGCAACTAGGCCCACAAGCCACAACGACTGAAGCCTGTGCGCCTGGAGCCCGTGCTCCGCAACAAGAGAAGCCCGCGCACCTCAACGAAGAGTAGCCCCCACTCGCCGCAACTAGAGAAAGCCCGGGTGCAGCAACAAAGACCCAACTCAGCCAAAAATAAATAAATTAATTTAAAAAAAAAAAAAAAAAAAGAAGTCATGGAAACTGAGATTAGAAAAGGTAAGTCAAGGCCAGCTCGTGAATGACCAAGAAATTTGAAAGACAAAGGGAAATGTCAGAGTTTTATGAGCAGGGTAATGCTAGGCCCAGGGCTCTGTGAAGCACTGTCAAATTCGACTAGGAGAAAGTATTTCATGGTCAGGTGACCAACGACATGTAGAAAATAGGGAGACATTTATATACAGGGGAAGGGAAGAGGCAGTGTGGGCTGGCACCAGGCAGGGGATACATTTTAAATACCTAATGACCTTAATGACATGGGCACCATCAGAACAGATGCCAGCCAGGGCACGATACTGGCACAATATCAGAAAATGTAAGCCCTTGCCAGAGAATCAGCAATGGAAAGAGTGAGGAGGAGGTAGCTATAGAGTGACACAACCCTCCTCTTATGAGGCATAGAATACAAATAGGAGATGCAGGTGGCTGCTGTGATGGTTATGAAGCAATGTCAGCAAACAAGGGAGGAATGAATTCTTGATAAACCATAGCTCTGCCCTTCACATGTGCTTTCCTGGGACAAAAGAGAAAAATGATTCAGATGCAGAAGGCCCTTATGATCTGGGAGCAGCTGGGTCACTGAGAAGCACCGTCGGCTTCAATTTCCCGTTCACACACTTGGCATGTCTCAGTCTTTTCACCAGACCTGGGACCAGGTGTCTGAGGTAGAACCATACAGATGGGGTGAATGCAAACAGTCTCCTTCCTCCCTCCTCTCCAGTCTCGTGTTATTTCAGAGCTCTAGATATGAGCTGTTCATAAAGCATTTATGAAAGTTCCAGAGCTAGGCCCAGTGACCAAACTCCTTATTTCTAGTGTTAGAGGCTTTGCACCTTCTTTATTTCCTGGGAACTCCTGTGGAGGGTGGATAAGATTTAGGCATAGATAGCAAGTCTCTTTCACAACCTGGGAATCTCATACTGTATATATTTTATCTTCACATATGACTCGTGTTTTTGTAAGTTTTGTAAGACTTTATTGCATGAAGTACGTTACACATGAACAAAATAATTAAAATTAAACACAGAAGTCTCATAAAACCAAGATTCTAGGGCTTGATAAAGTCAGAAGCAATTTTCCAAAATACTTGACCATATCTATTCTTTATAATTTTAATATAATACAGCTCTGTTAAATCCCATTAAATGCTTTCATTAAGATAGATTATCTAAATTTGCCCTTGCTTGGCTTATTAACAGACTAGCATACCTGAGCATAACTCCCTGGAGGTATGTTTTGAAGAGAAACAGACTATTGAACTTGTAGTTCTTGTTAACTTGCACACTCAAGTTCACACAGCAAACTGCCAAGTGGGGAATGCTCATGATTCTTATAATGGTTCTAGTCTGAGGTAGAAAGTGTGTCTCTTAAATAAAAGCAAAAATAAACAAATGGGACTTAATCAAAATAAAAGCTTTTGCAGGGCAAAGGAAACCATCAACAAAATGAAAAGACAACCTACTGAATGAGAAAAAAGTATTTGCAAATGATGCAACTGACAAGGGGTTAATATCCAAAATATACAAACAGCTTAGATACTCAATATCTAAAAAACACAAACAACCCAATCAAAAAATGGGCAGAAGACCTAAATAGACATTTCTTCAAAGAAGACATACAGATAGCCAACAGGCATATGAAAAGATGCTCAACATCACTAATTATTAGAGAAATGCAAATCGAAACTATAATGTGGTATCACCTCACACAGGTCAGAATGGCCATCATCAAAAAGTCTACGAACAATAAATGCTGGAGAGGGTGTGGAGAAAAGGGAACCCTTTTGCACTGTTGGTGGGAATGTAAATTGATACAGCCACTGTGGAGAACAGTACGGAGGTCCCTTAAAAAACCAAAAATAGAACTACCATATGACCCAGAAATCCCACTACTGGGCATATACCCTGAGAAAACCATAATTCAAAAGGACACATGTACCCCAATGTTCATTGCAGCACTATTTACAATAGCCAGGACATGGAAACAACCTAAATGTCCAATGACAGATGAATGGATAAAGATGATGGGGCACATATATACAATGGAATATTACTCAGCCATAAAAAGGAATGAAATTGAGTTATTTGTAGTGAGGTAGATGGACCTAGAGTCTGTCATACAGAGTGAAGTAAGTCAGAAAGAGAAAAACAAATACCGTATGCTAATACATATATATGGAATCTAACAAAATGGTACTGAAGAACCTAGTGGTAGGGCAGGAATAAAGACGCAGACATAGAGAATGGACTTGAGGACACGGAGAGGGGGAAGGGGAAGCTGGGACGAAGTGAGGGAGTGGCATGGATATATATACACTACCATATGTAAAATGGATGGCTAGTGGGAAGCTGCTCCATAGCACAGGGAGATCAACTCGATGCTCTGTGACGACCTAGAGGGGTGGGACCAGGAGGGTGGGAGGGAGGCTCAAGAGGGAGGGAATATGGGGATATACGTATACATATACCTGATTCACTTTGTTGTACAGCAGAAACTAACACAACATTGTAAAGCAATTATACTCCAATAAAGATGTGGGAAAAAAAACTCTTCTAATTATATTGGTAGTAGAAATATTAGTAATAGATTAATATTTTGAGACTGTTATATATATAATTTAAAATAAAAAAATAAGTAACTATGAGGTTTTCTAATATCCTCTGTGTCCTTAAGAAGTAGGATTTTTAGCAGGTAGAAAAAAGGAGATACAGATAAATACAGAAGAGGTATAGCTGAATTTGAACTGGAAGCATCAATATGATGTCATCAGATATTTTATTTAACATACTGCTCTTATTTGCTCTATCCACTGAAGAGTCTTAGAAAAAATGATCAACCCATTAGCAATGAGCATCTCTGCTGCCCAGCTTGTGGCACTGAAATTCCAATTCTCATTTCAAGACTTCTTGAAGAAATGACAAATTCCAGGTCTGGGGAAAGAACCATACAAGAAGAACCTGGAACATCGTCTCATACCAGATAGCAAGAAAGCTATCAGAGACTCAGGAGCCCATGTGAAAAAGCTCCCACTGGCCAAAAAAATGGGACAATTTGATCTCCCAGTTGGATAATAATCTCAATGGAATGAAACACAGCAAATATGCTTAAATCCATGAATTCATATTGATACTTAGAGAAAAGAAAGTAAATGACCATATTTTGGAGGATGAAAGGAAACCAACTCATTATTTTGAACACTGTAAATAGAGGAAAATAATTTTTTTAAAAAGAGTCTACAAATAACAAATGCTGGAGAGGGTGTGGAGGAAACGGAACCCTCCTACACTGATGGTGGGAATGTAAATTGGTGCAACCACTATGAAGAACAGTATGGAGCTTCCTCAAAAAACTAAAAATAGAGCTACCGTATGATTCAGTAATCCCACTTTCAAACACATATCTGGAAAAGATGAAAACTCTAATTTGAAAAGATACATGCACCCCAGTATTCACAGCAGCACTATTTATAATAGCCAAGACATGGAAACAACACAAATGCCCATCAACAGACAACTGGTTTAAGATGTGTGTGTGTGTGTGTGTGTGTGTGTGTGTGTATGTATATATTACTCAGCCATAAAAAAGAATGCCATTTGCAGCAACATGGATGAACCCATGAACCCAGAGAATATTATACTTAGTGAAGTAAGTCAGACAAAAAGAAATATTATATGATATCCCTTATATGTGGAATCTAAAAAATAATACAAATGAATCTATATATAAAATAGAAACAGACTCACAGACAGAAAAAACAAACTTACGGTTACCAAAGGGGAAAGGAGTAGGTCAGAGGGATAAATTAGGAGTTTGGGATTAACAGATACAAGCTACTATACATAAAACAGATAAGCAACAAGAATTTACTGTATAGCACAGGGAACTATATTCAATATCTTGTAATAAGCTATAATGGAAAATAATCTGAAAAGAAAAAAATATATATAATATGACTAAATAACTTTGCTGTACACCTGAAACTAACACAATACTGTAAATCAACCATACTTCAATTTTTTTTAAAAGTGTGTCCCTTTTAAAGGTTGACCAAAGAACAGTAAATGGACCTCTACTCAGGGACTATTTCAGGCAAAATGCCCTCAGTGGATGGATCTTGGGCCAGCTGCCCAACAGTGGAGGCTTTGCACATTTAAATGGCTTCCTCACTGGCTGAGACCTTATCTAAGGCCAGTGTGTCCCTCAATGACCCTTTTACAGAATACACTGAACGCATCTGCCAGGTGCAGTGGATTACTGCTCTACAAAGACTCTAGGCTCCTGACATCAAAGTGAACCTTCAGTTGTAATGCTGGCATTTTAAAAAGAAAATTCTGAAACCAAAATGGCCTTTCTCTCCCAGCTTTTGCTTTGGAATGCACCAAAGCCAGACCCGAGGAACGTGATGACATCCTAAAAGCCTGTGATTAATTCATGCTGGTCCCCAAGCCTTTGCCCCTTGGTGCCACATGGTGAAGCATTTACCACCACCTGGTTTTGCTCCACAGCCAGACAGCACTTCCAAGAATTCCAGTCATCACTTGAATAGAGATAGGCTTGAGTTCATGGAGTTTCTTACAGGGCTATTTTATGCAGATCTCTTTTATCCATTCCCTCATTGAGATTCCCTTGCATAAACAACCCTGTTTACCAGTGGATTATTTACCCATGTAATTGATTGCTTGTTTTTTCAATGAGTTGTTCAGTGTGGGGTGTTTAGTCCCTGTTCCAATGTTTTTGTATAAGTAAGAGGATAAGGTGGCAGGAAATGGGAGCTCCCCAGAGAAGAAGTAACTGTGATAAATGAGACTATGTCAGGCTATGTACATACAGGAAACAGTACAAGCAAAGGAATGAGACAAATCCTCAAAGTTTGCATGTTGCATTAAGTCAGTAGTGCTGAATTTTTTTGCCAAATTAAACTTTTTGAAACTTGTTGATTATTTATTATCTTTGGTTTAAAAAGAATCACTATAAATGAGAAAAATTTGATTGCAATTGATTAAAGACTATACATAATTAAATGTGAGTTTTTCTGCTGGGAAGCATGGAAGATTTGCACAACAGGGCCCAAATCAAATTACAGGATTTTCATTAGAGTCTGGAAAATAAGAATGTATTTGATCAATGCCAGAGTGATGAAAGACTAAAGAAAGACAAAAGAGCATTGTCAACTTTTCTCCAGAGAAAATGATTAGTATTTCTGGGATTATTCATTTCTGGATGGCCCTGTCTGGCCTCAGTTGTCTGTAAGATGAGAACTCAGGACTGAGAAGATGGGGTATCTACCTAGGACCTCAGCCCCTCAAGTACTGAAGTGTTGCCAGGATGCTAAGAACCTGCTGGTCAAAGGGCTCAGCAGTAGAGGAGCCTGGACATATCTGACCTGACCCTGGGTTTCACTATAACACGGCAAGATCATGCCACCCTAAGTCCACAGAAGACTTCAAGTTTTCCCAGGGTGACTAGGCCTGTTCCATGCTAACTGGGGTAAAGCACCATTCTTTGAACTCTGACTGCTGGAAAAATCCAGGGTTCTAGGATTAAGCCTCATCCAACTGTGCTGATTCTGGGTCATTGCTAAGGAAAGAAGCATTGTTACGGACTCCAAGTACAACTGCCAAGGAATAGACACATCACCCAAAACCATGACAAAAGGCATTAGGCCCAGGGCTCAGCTCTTCTTGACCTAGATGTACTGATGAACTCGTTCAATAAAAGAGCCTTTATCTGAGTAAACCTGCAGATCATCCTGGAATTGGTTAGCCCTGGGCCTTTATCACAATTTAGATTCCAGATGTAACACTGTTATTACTGCTCTACCACTGCTATTACTGCTGCTGCTAATAATGATGCAATGAATAAATACTGCTCAGGACTTTATACAGAAATTTCACCCAAGAAAATAATTCAAATAAAATACAATAAAACCATTAAAAACATTAAGGGAATTTAGTAAAACCTCTTCAGTAAAATGGCAGATCACAAAACATCAAAGAGCATTTCCTAAACATAAATAGCAAGTTTTTAGAAAATAAAATTATTAAAAACATCCTGTTTTTACAAGGCCTAAGTAAAATGATATCAAAATGCTGACTTTGGCAGCCATACAAAGACGAGAAACAACCAGTCCATCAACAGAGGTCTTAGATAAATCACAGTATATTCCTACAATGAAATACAGCACATCCATGAAGAAGAATAAATTAGATCTATATATCCTAACATGAAATAATACCAAGATTGATTGTAAAATGAAAAGCAAATGTGAAATACTCTATAGAGTGCTCCCAACTGCATAAAAAGATACGTATATGTAGTTCTATATGTTTAAAACATTTTTGAAACGACGTATAAGAAAATTCCAAGAGTAGCTGCTTTAAGGAATGAACCCTAGGGGATAAGAGCCCTGAGGGAACAGAGGATTTATCTTCTTATTCTCTTTGTATTTACTTAAATTTCCAACCATCTGTGTAGATATTTTCTCAAAAAACTCTTGCTAATTTTAAAATTATAGAAAGAATTCAATATTTCTAAGTCTCCTCAAATTAATAGGAAAATTATCAGTCGATTTATAAACTATGCTTTTTAAATTAGAAGGTGATATTTTATAATATATTCTTTAAAATGCGTTCATATATATTATTATATATTATCTCAATTGTTAGTCACAACCACCCTCCGACATGGATTTAACATTCTCTTTTATTGCAGAAGCTGTTTGCCAACTCATTAATAGCCTGAGTCCTTCTGAGTTGTTTCCCACACAAGGAAAGACATTCCCAGAGTCACATCTCATCTCCAGAAGACCTCTGGGTCTGCTGTGGCTGTGCTTTTATTCTGGAAGGAGTGCATCTTCTCTCTGCCTCACCTGGGACTGCTACAGCTTCCAGCATGGGGTCAGTGCATTTGGAGCCCAGGAATCCATAGCCCACTTGATCAGGGTAAGCTTTAATTGGTTTCACAGCAAACCAGAACCACATAGCTTTGGAGTCTCAAAGCCAATAATCCCAACACCTCACATTCTTGTTGCCCTTGGTCCCATCTGTGGTATAGGCCTCCTCCCTTGCTCCCTACTGGACAAATGTCATCTGAACATGCTCTGCCCCTCCTCTCCACTGCAACTCCCTACCACGTTCTTTCTTCCCTATCTTTGCCACTGTGTCTTGGGCATCCTTTTCATGATGGACACTCTCAGCTGTGTCCTTGGCTCTTTGTAGAAGACATAGGCTCTCCTGCCTGACACTGCACCTAGGAACCCACCTCCGCCATGATCTTCTCAAGTGGACAGAGAGATACCCCTACTGAATACAGGGACAGATGAGAGATCAGCATTCTCTCTGTTCGCCATGCCCATTCCTTCTTCTTTGTAGCGTATGTCACTCACTGGCTGCCATCACCGCTTTCTCCTTCCCTTCACACTCCATCATTGATTGAAGACTACACCTATATCACTGCCTTCCTTTCTTTCATTTCCTCGTCCCTGTCAACTGTCCTTACCATCATCTTCTCTTACCTCAGTGTTACTGTGGGTTACACATCAATCCCCAAGTCTAATGCCCTCCAATACCATTCTCAATCAGTTACCCACTCTTGCAGTCCAGGTGCAGGTGCCCTCAACTGGCACTGCCCCTCCTCAGACATTAATTCCAACAGCCAAAGAGAAAAGGACAAGCTTGAAAATTTCAGGAGAGAACAAGAAATTATAAAAAGTGGTGTGGATCTAGTATGTTTACCCTCCCCACCTTGTGTTTTTTATTGGCTCTTCCCCCATTAGAATAAACTTCAAGAAGGTGGGGATTTTGGTTTTTGTTGTTTAAAAAAAAAAGTGGTATGGCAGATTTGGAAGGTACCAAATATAGAAACTAAAGATTTTTAAAGTAAGAAGAGAAATAAGAAAGATTAGTTCAAAAGGAGTAACCATGAGACTAAAGGCAGGTAGACAATATGGAATGATTTCTTCAATACGCTGAGAGAAAATAATTGCCAGCCTAGAATTCCATATCTAGCAAAAATGTCTTTTAAGAATGTAAGTAGAATAAATACATTTTAGTTAAACAATGAGAGATTTTGCTACCAGAACACCTGTACAAGAAGAATTATTGGACAGTGTTCTTCAACCACATGATATAAATTTGGAGGTCAAATTTAATGAGAAAATAAATTTAAATAAATGGCATTTAAAAATCACCTAGGAAAAGTGAAGAGAGAGAAGAGAAAACATTCTGGACCAAACCTAAGGATCCCAACAGTTTGAGAATGTATCATGATACTATTAACTACCATCCCCTCTTGGTTTCAGTTGGGTCTGATAATTCATCTCTTAAAGCTCTTTTGCAAATATACTCAACTGTCTTAACCTCCAAGTTTCTGCCTCACCTGACTTTAAATGAGTCCAGCCGTATACTTTTCTTTACAAGTACACCTGAGATGCTGAGCAATGCTGCTGAACTCACACAACCTTGAAGACTGAGGTCAATGAAATTCTTGGTCTTCAAGTTTGCTTCTATAACACTCTCCACGGTCCTTCTTTTGATCCTTAGGATGTTTTCTTATTCAAAACAAAACTAGTTCTAACCTTCACAACTCTCTTTAAAGAGTCCCCTAGACCCCCCTCTTCCATCATGACTCGCGCGACCACCTAGGTCACTGAAAAAACAAAGGGTGTAGTGGAGGCTGTGGTCTGCAATCTAGACCTCCCTTTCAGGGCTAAACTACTCATTGCTCCAGCTTCTAGGGGTATTGGCAGCTGATGGCTCTCAAATGAATCCCTCTCTTGGAATTTCCCTCATCCACAGAGAGTGCCTCTACCTGAATCCAGTGCCTAGTTGACATAAGGAAAGAAAAGCTCAGCCCCTTTGCCTCAAAGCAGGACAACTCCAAGGGGTCATCCCAGCACAAGAGCTCCCTGTAGGATTGTCTGAGGTTTTTGTTGTGCAGCTGCATCACAGCTCAATTTCTTCCTCTTTTCCTACCTTTTTTACCCTTTAAAGTGTTGTTCCTGAAAGCACATAAATCTTCTACTTGCAAACCTCCATCTCAGGGTCTGTGTCCTGGGGAACCTGATGGACACAGGGCAACAACTTCCTCAGCTCCTGCTCTTCCCTCCTCCAACCCAGAACTTAGTTAGAGAAATAAGTTATCACTCTATCATGCCCTCTTTTGAACAGAAACTCTTCTATTTGTTTCTGGATATACACCAGGGCAGAGTGCCCCCCCCCCCACTTCCCCACCCTCAAGGTACCTGCTTAAGAGCTTTGTTCATAGATTTCCCTTCACGTTCCTGTATTCTCAACATCTTTCTGGTGGGGCATTCCCAGCAGCATATAAATATGTTCAAACCACTCATTTTAAAAAGAAAAAAAAACATCTTCAGTCTTCTCTCTATCACCTTTATCTAGTATCTGTTTTTACTCCCTTCACTGTCTGGCTTCTGAAAGAACAGTCAAGTTCCTCACCTCTCTCACTTCTTAAATCACTGCAGTTGCCCATCCCACTTCAAAATATCCCCAAAAACGTTCTCAAAAGGTCATCAATCGCATCTTAGTGGCTAATTTCAAATGGCACTTTGAAGTAAGTCAATGCTGGACACCACTTCCTTCTTTTGCATGTAGAGGACTCTCAGCCTACCCCACCCTTTCCTCTCACGCTCATGCGTCAGGGTTCCATCCTTCATCCCTTTCCCACATTTACAACTCGTCCCTCCCCAGGACCCCATCCTGTAGGATGATGACCACCCCATCTGTGTTTCTGGCCCACACCTCTTTTCTGAGCTCTGGACCTCCATATCTAAGTGCATATGCCTACCCACGCATATCCCCACCAGCCCTCTGCCTTCATGCTCTTCAGACTCCAGTCAGACTACACACATTATGCACTTATGTGTCCAGGCCTTTGCACATGAAAGGCCTTTGCCTTGAAAGCCTTTTTCTCCTGATTCCTTTTTCTTTCAAATTGCTAACTCCCATTTATACTTCAAGTCTTAGATTAAATGTCCCCTCTTCTGGAAATTTTTTTCTGTTTAGTTCATGCTAAATTAGATCTTCCTTTCAATGTATGCACATAGCAGTCAGTGCTTACCACTGTCTTGGCAACCAGAGCCACGATGGATAGCTGCACAGGCTGTGAACTACACAACAACAGGGCATGCAATTACATAGACTGAAATGTGATAGAACCCTCTAAAATGTAAGATGCAGTAGTTCTATTGGCATTTATCATAACATATTTAAATTACCACTCTGTCTCCCAATTAGACTCTGGGCTCCTTGAGTACAGAGACTGTGCCTTATTTTTCCTTAGCTCCATTGCCTTTAGGATACAAATCTAAAATCCACAGGGCCAACCCTAAGACTTTTAATAATCTGGCTTCTGCTTATGTCGATACTCTCATCTATTCATGCTTCCCCTTCCTATCTGAAGATTCAGCCAGGCTAATCTAACCATGGTTCCCCAAGAGTCTTACGTCTCCATGCTTTGAGAGTATAACTCTTTCTTGATTAGATTGCCTACCTTCCCAACCTTCCTTGCAGATGGTTGAGACCATGGAGACCTCTGCCCTTCAGAATATTCAGAAGGCAGCCCCGGTCCTTCACAAATCAGGCTTCTGACATTTGCCTAAGCCTCTAATAACCGGCTATTAACTCTTATTCTTCAAAACACCTATATACGGTCTCCGACCTACCATGATTTGACTTAGGATTTTTTGATCACGAGGGTAAACAACTGGTACATTTACAGCCATTCTGTACCCAGACAACCGTTCTGTTTTTTCACTTTCAGTACAGTATTCAATAAATTACATTAGATATTCAACACTTTATTATAAAATAGGCTTTGTGTTAGATGATTTTGTCTAACTGTAGGCTAATGTGAGTATTCTGAGCACGTTTAAGGTAAGCTAGGCTAAGCCATGATGTTCGGTGGGTTAGGTGTGTTAAATGCTTTTTGACTTCATGATATTTTCAATTAACAACGGGTTTATCAGGATGTAACCCCATTGTAAATTGAGGAAGATCTGTAGAGTGGTACTTGGACCCTTGACTCAACTCCAACTGAAAAAAACTACATATTCTATTTATTTCCTTAATCCATAAGAAAAGAGTTTCCTAAGCAATGATAACTGGATCCCATGTGTTAGAATTAAACAATTTGTAAATAGTGGAAGAGGAATAAAAAGTGTTATTCAACGTAGGTGTGTTTGAAATATATCTTGTCCTCTCATTTTAGAACACGAATTTTGTATAAATTATAAAAGGACTGATTCTACTATGTTAAAGAGAAGAGTAGCAACAGTTTTATTTGATGTCTTACCCACTGCATAGATTGCCTTAACTCACTCAGTTCACCTTATCTGCATATTCTGGGTGTGAATTCCACTACACCACATGGAATGCCCTGTCCAGGGCAAGAGCTGTCAGCACGGCGAGCTTCCTCCCTGGTAGGACTGCAGGGAAAGATTGCATCTGACCACCACATCCGACAGACTGGACTTACTGTACTTAAGCAGCCCCAGGTTGATTTATGGCCCATGGGCCAAGATATGTAAAAAGGCTTGCCAGGTAGATAAATCCTACAATCCATTATGCTTTCATCATATGGACCAAAAGATGAGGGAGAAGTTACTGTCCTCTGAAATAATAAGGTCTAGAAGATTATTTTTTGCATTATGTTAGGAGGTAAAGCATTTCTCTTCCAGCCCTCTGAGGATGCGTATGAATGAACATCTAACACCATTTAGCTCTTCTTTGCATTAGAAAACCATTTCTGCCACGAAGGCTATTCTAGCACCAGTGATAGCCGAGTCATTGTCCCCACCAGCTTCCTTCTCTAGATCCAAGCCAGTAAAACATTTGCACCCTCCTAGCTTGGGGAAGGCCCCCCTTTGCTGCCCTCTCAGAGCCTCCTGGATCTGCAGACCTGCATCATTCCATGTGCTAGGATCTATGTTTCTTCCTCCTTTCTTCCCTCCTCCCTCCCTCCTTTCTTCTTACCCCCACCTCCTGCCCTCTTCCCTCCCTCCTTCCTGGTCCCCTCTCTTCTTCCCTAGCTCCTTCTTTCCTCCCATCAATCTTTTTGAGCATCTTCTATGTGCAAATTTCTGTCATTAGGTGTAGGGGATGTTCTACTGATCAAGACCCAGGATACCTCTTCAAGAAACAGACCCTGTTGGAGAAGACAGTCAAGGAATCAATGATTAGAGGGCAGTTTGATGTGTGCCATACCAGGAATAGGACATGGCCCTTTGGGAGCACAGAGGAGGGACAGCTCACCTGTCTAGGGCAGAGCTGTCCAATAGAAATATAATGTGAGCCACATACGTAATCTTGAATCTTCATGTGGCTACATTTTTTAATTTTTTTAAATATTAAATTAATTTTAATAATATATTTTATTTAAATAAATATACTCAAAAGATTATCATTTCAGCATGGCATCAATATAAAAATTATGCTAAGTCTCAGCTTAGGAATTCAGTTTCCATTTACACTGGCCACAATTCGAGTGCTCGGCAGCCACATGGCACTAGAGGCTACTGCCTTGGACAGTGAGGTCTGGGGAGATGAGGTGTTTCCTAAAGGATCCAGCTCAGCTGAGCTAAAGGGGGAGTTGGGGAGTTGGACAGGAAGAGGGAGAGGAAAGGACAGTCCAAGGAGAAGGAAGTGCATTGCTGAGGCTGAAATACACAGGCAGAGAGCCCAGCAGGTTCAGGGCCACTGGCAGGGGGAGGGAGGGCGGGAAGGCACAGGGAGAACGACAAGTGAGAGCTAAGAGGACACGAGGTGAGATCAAAATGAAGGGTTTGTGCAGAAAAAAAGCTCAGCTTCCTGTTGTGGGCAATAGGGACCCCAGGTGCATGTGTACTGTGAAGTAACTTGGTCAAATGAGCTTTATTAGAAGGATTTAGAAAGATGCCCACAGTATAGAGTGAAAATGAGGGACAAAGGGCAGAACTAGAGGCAGGAAAGTCTCCTAGAAAGCTGCTGAAATCATCCATGCTGGAGATTAGCTCATGTTACACCAAGCCTGTGGCCAGAGAGTCAGATAAGTAGATTCAAGAGAATTTAAAGGAATGAAAGCAAAACATTCTGATGACTAGTTAGGTGTAAGGAACCCAGGAGAGGGAAAAGTCAGGGGCCTCCCAGCTTGGAAAGCAGGTGTGTGATGCTATTCAGTGAGATAGACCATAGAGGAAGGTAGGTTCTAGGAGAAATCATGAGTTCTCTTTGGAAGATGCTGCCTTTGAGGTTTATCTTAGTCTGCTCGGGCTGCCATAACAAAATACCAGACTGGGTGGTTTAAACAACAGAAATTCATTTCTCACAGTTTCTGGAGGCCAGTAATCTAAGATCAAGGTGCTGGGAGATTCAGTTTCTGGTGAGAGTCTTTCTTCCTGGCTTGCAGATGGCCACTTTCTCACTGTATCTCCATAAGACAAAGGGGTGGAGGGAGAGAGAAAGCTCTCTGGTGTCCCTTCATATAAGGACACTAATTGTATTGGATCAGGGCCCTGTCCTTAGACCTCATTTAACCTTAATTACCTCTTTATAGTCCCTATCTTTAAATATAGTCACATTGGGGGTTAGGGCTCCAACATATAAATTTTGAGGGGGACACAATTCAGTCCATAACAATGTAGTTGTGAGCCATCCAAGTGGAGAAGCTACAATGGAGGATTTGGGTCTGGGACTGAGGAGGGAGGTCTGGGCAGGAGAATGGTGTGGGTATCACCCTCACACACCTGAGCCAGCCCAGGTCCGTGGGTTGGGCCCAACATCCTAACCCTCCTGCCTGACTCAGACTTTCAGCATCACTCACCACTCCTCACTTGAAACTTCCAATCACTCCTTGTATTCTGCCCTTTGCATTGTCTCTAAAGGCATCTTCCTGAAAAAAGTCACGGAGTAATGTTGTATTGTTCAAGAACAAAGCCCTCATAATAATATCCAAAGCTCTTGTCCACATGGGACATTCTTCATCACAAACTTTAGATCCAATCATAAGCACAAAGCCCTTCACATCATCCCCTAAACCAGCTGTTCCTTCCCCACCTCTGCCCACCTCAAATGTGGGCTCCTCTCTGAGCTTCTCACTCTCCCAACTTAGGATCCCCCCAACCCCAACCCAGGCCAGAGTGACGGCCACTCAGATGTTCACCATCACTGTTACCCGTGCCATGCAGGACAGGGGCAGCATCATTTCATGTGATTCCCCAAAGCAAAACCAAGACCAGTGGGTAAGAGTTGGAGGTCTACACAGGGAGATCAGCTCGGTGCTTTGTGACCACCTAGAGGGGTGGGATAGGGAGGGTGGGAGGGAGACACAAGAGGGAGGATATATGGGGATACAGGTATACGTATTGCTGATTCACTTTGTTATAAAGCAGAAACTAACACTCCATTGTAAAGCAATTATACTCCAATAAAGACGTTAAAAAAAAAGGGGGGGGGGATCCCAACCTGCATATGGAAAAAAAAAAAAAGAGTTGGAGGTCTAGGGTAGTAGAATTTGCCACCCCAAAATGTGTCTCTTTGGCATATGGATGATTTAGAGCTGAAAACAATCAAGGCCCAGAACACTCAGGAAGAACCTTTGACCTTCTCCCTAACTGCCTAAAAGAATGTAGATAGAGGACCTGTTCCAGGCGGGGAGCTATCACCAAAGATACTATAGTATGAACTAGGTGTGGAGACAAGGAGGAACCTAGCAAAGTCTGTTTGTTAAAATTCCTCTCTGTGTCCCATTGTCTCTGCCTGGCCCAGCAAACATTTGTTTACCAAACATTTGTTTACCAAACATTTGATCTTTTTCATCTTCCTGTGAATTGCCTTCCTTCCCTTTTAAGTCCCAAACCCCAACCCCCTTCTTCTCTCAGATGGCATGTAAGCCTCAATTACCTAACTTGTCCTTGGGCCCCATATTCTTAGGGAGCCCACGAATGTATGTACGTAATTTTATTTTCTCCGCTTAATCAGTCTCATGTAAATTTAATTCTTAGACCAACCAGAAGAACCTAAAGGGGTAGGGAAATTTTTTTTCACTCTCCATCAGAGGGAAGCTGATGTCAGCTTGGTCCACAGAGGCCTGCCCTGCCACAGTGCTTCTCTCACTTGAATGTGTGCTCAGAGCTCCTGGGATCTTGTAAAGGTCCAGGGTGGGCCTGAAGCTCTGCATTTCTAAAAAAGATGATGTAGATGCTGTGAGTGGCATGGCTCTTCAAAACCTATCCAGATCCTGCTTTGAGTAACATGGCTTTTCAAAACCTATCCAAATATATCTCAAACATGAGTGAGTTCCCTGGCGTGGGAGGCATTCAAATACAGGTTGGGTGGCCATGGGGGTGCACTAAAAGGAAACCTGTGCTATGAGATTCATAGATCTGCAATTCGTCTGGAGTTAAATTTAGGCTCTGAGGACAGCATGGGAAGTCCTGACTCCTCTTTGAGGAGAGTATGCCCACGGCTGAGAAGGACTAGGGAGGTTGCCCTGCCTGCACTGGTGGCCCCGCTTTCTCCGAGGGCTGTGGGACACTACATAAAATGCTTCCTGGCCATCTGCATGCCTTCCTTTGAGACCTTCTTGTCACATCTGTGCTGGCCACGAAAATGAGCATCCAGACTCCAACCACAGGGAATGCAGATGACCAGGGGTCCCTGCTGCTGGCTCCGCAGCCCAGGTTGCACATGAGCAGAGGCCACCCCATCACGAGGGTGGGCGGCAGGAAGGCCAAGGCCTGGCCTGCTCCCGGAAACCTGGGGCTCCTCTGACTCTGGCTCCAGGATTCCAGGCATCCAGGACACCTCCTCCCCACCTCCTTTGTCTCCTTCCCTCCAGTCTGCCCGCCTGTCGGCTCCCTTCCCCCACTCCTTCTCCCCCTCAGTTCCCCTAGTAAACCCTCCCAAGATTCATCCCATCCCCTGCTCTTCTCAGAGGGCCCCACTGACCCAATGTCCTTTTCTAGTTTCTTCTGGAGCATTGGCACTTTTCATAGAGAGTAGAAACAACATGCCAACTAAACCTTCATCATATTTGCTGCATTTTCCTTAACTTGTTATTTACTTTTTAAAAAATCTTTTTAATTTTATTTTTTATACAGCAGGTTCTTATTAGTTATCTATTTTATACATATTAGTGTATATATGTCAATCCCAATCTCCCAATTCATCCCACCACCACCACCACCCCTGCCACTTCCCCTCTTGGTGTCCATACGTTTTGTTCTGTCTGTCTGTATCTCTATTTCTGCCCTGCAAACCGGTTCATCTGTACCATTTTTCTAGGTTCCACATATATGCGATAATATACAACACTTGTTTTTCTCTTTCTGACTTAATTCACTCTGTATGACAGCCCTAGATACATCCGCATCTCTACAAATGACCCAATTTCGTTCCTTTTTATGGATGAGTAATATTCCATTGTATATATGTACCACATCTTCTTTACCCATTCATCTGTTGATGGGCATTTAGGTTGCTTCCATGACCTGGCTATTGTAAATAGTGCTGAAATGAAGAGTGGGGTGCATGTGTCTTTCTGAATTATGGTTTTCTCTGGGTATATGCCCAGTAGTGGGATTGCTGGGTCATATGGTATTTCTATTTTTAGTTCTTTAAGGAACCTCCATACTGTTCTCCATAGTGGCTGTATCAATTTACATTCCCACCAACAGTGCAAGAGGGTTCCCTTTTCTCCACACCCTCTCCAGCATTTGTTGTTTGTAGATTTTCTGATGATGCCCATTCTAGCTGGTGTGAGGTAATACCTCATTGTACTTTTGATTTGCATTTCTCTAATAATTAGTGATGTTGAGAAGCTTTTCATGTGCTTCTTGGCCATCTGTATGTCTTCTTTGGAGAAATGTCTATTTAGGTCTTCTGCCTATTTTTGGATTGGGTTGTTTGTTTTCTTAATATTGAGCTGCATGAGCTGTTTATATATTTTGGAGATTAATCCTTTGTCCATTGTTTCCTTTGCAAATATTTTCTCCCATTCTGGGGGTTGTCTTTTCATCTTATTTGTAGTTTCCTTTGCTTTGCAAAAGCTTTTAAGTTTCATTAGGTCCCATCTGTTTATTTTTGGTTTTATTTCCATTACTCTAGGAGGTGGATCAAAAAAGATCTTGCTGTGATTTATATCAAAGAGTGTTCTTCCTAGGTTTTCCTCTAAGAGATTTAAAGGCTCCTGTCTTATATTTGGGTCTTTAATCCATTTTGAGTTTATTTTTGTGTATGGTGCTTGGGAGTGTTCTAATTTCATTCTTTTAAAAGTAGCTGTCCAGATTTCCCAGCACCACTTATTGAAGAGACTGTCTTTTCTCCATTGTATATCCTTGCCTCCTTGGTCATAGATTAGTTGACCATAGGTGTGTGGGTTTATCTCTGGGCTTTCTATCCTGTTCCATTGACCTGTATCTCTGTTTTTGTGCCAGTACCATACTGTCTTGATTACTATAGCTTTGTAGGAGAGTCTGAAGTCAGGGAGTCTGATTCCTCCAGCTCCGTTTTTTTCCCTCAAGACTGCTTTGGCTATTCAGGGTCTTTTGTGTCCCCATACAAATTTTAACATTTTTTCTTCTAGTTCTGTAAAAAATGCCATAGGTAATTTGATAGGGATAGCATTGAATCTGTAGATTGCTTTGGGTAGTATAGTCATTTTCACAATATTGATTCTTCCAATCCAAGAACATGGTATATCTCTCCATCTGTTGGTATCATCTTTAATTTCTTTCATCAGTGTCTTATAGTTTTCTGCATACAGGTCTTTTGTCTCCCTAGGTAGGTTTATTCCTAGGTATTTTATTCTTTTTGTTGCAGTGGTAAATGGGAGTGTTTCCTTAATTTCTCGTTCAGATTTTTCATCATTAGTGTATAGGAATGTAAGAGATTTCTGTGCATTAATTTTGTATCCTGCAACTTGACCAAATTCATTGGTTAGCTCTAGTAGTTTTCTGGTGGCATCTTTAGGATTCTCTATATATAGTATCATGTCATCTGCAAACAGTGACAGTTTTACTTCTTCTTTTCCAATTTGGATTCCTTTTATTTCTTTTTCTTCTCTGATTGCCGTGGCTAGGACTTCCAAAACTATGTTGAATAATAGTGGTGAGAGTGGACAGCCTTGTCTTGTTCCTGATCTTAGAGGAAATGCTTTCAGGTTTTCACCATTGAGAATGATGTTTGCTGTGGGTTTGTCGTATATGGCCTTTATTATGTTGAGGTAGGTTCCCTCTATGCCCACTTTCTGGACAGTTTTTATCATAAACGGTGCTGAATTTCATCAAAAGCTTTTTCTGCATCTACTGAGATGATCATATGGTTTTTCTTCTTCAATTTGTTAATATGGTGTATCACACTGATTGATTTGCATATATTGAAGAATCCTTGCATCCCTGGGATAAATCCCACTTGACCATGGTATATGATCCTTTTCATGTGTTGTTGGATTCTGTTTGCTTGTATTTTGTTGAGGATTTTTGCATCTATATTCACCAGTGATATTGGTCTGTAATTTTCTTTTTTTGTAGTATCTTTTCCTGGTTTTGGTATCAGGGTGATGGTGGCCTCATAGAAAGAGTTTGGGAGTGTTCCTTCCTCTGCAATTTTTTGGAAGAGTTTGAGAAGGATGGGTGTTAGCTCTTCTCTAAATGTTTGATAGAATTCACCTGTGAAGCCATCTGGTCCTGGACTTTTGTTTGTTGGAAGATTTTTAATCACAGTTTCAATTTCATTACTTGTGATTGGTGTTCATATTTTCTATTTCTTCCTGGTTCAGTCTTGGAGGGTTATACCTTTCTAAGAATTTGTCCATTTCTTCCAGGTTGTCCATTTTATTGGTATAGAGTTGCTTGTAGTAGTCTCTTAGGATGCTTTGTATTTCTGGGGTGTCTGTTGTAACTTCTCCTTTTTCATTTCTAATTTTATTGATTTGATTCCTCTCCCTCTTTTTCTTGACAAGTCTGGCTAAAGGTTTCTCAATTTTGTTTACCTTCTCAAAGAACCAGCTTTTCATTTTATTGATCTTTGCTATTGTTTTCTTTGTTTCTATTTCATTTATTTCTGCTTTGATCTTTATGATTTCATTCCTTCTACTAACTTTGGCTTTTGTTTGTTCTTTTTTTTTTAACATCTTTATTGGAGTATAATTGCTTTACAATGGTGTGTTAGTTTCTGCTTTATAACAAAGTGAATCAGTTATACATATACATATGTTCCCATATCTCTTCCCTCTTGCATCTCCCTCCCTCCCACCCTCCCTATCCCACCCCTCTAGGTGGTCACAAAGCACTGAGCTGATCTCCCTGTGCTATGCGGTTGCTTCCCACTAGCTATCTATTTTACGTTTGGTAGTGTATATATGTCCATGCCACTCTCTCACTTTGTCAAGCTTACCCTTCCCCCTCCCCATATCCTCAAGTCCATTCACTAGTAGGTCTATTGTCTTTATTCCCATTCTTCTTTCTTTAGTTCCTTTAGGTGTAAGGTTAGATTGTTTATTCGAGATGTTTCTTGTTTCTTGAAGTAGGCTTGTATTGCTATAGACTTCCCCCTTAGAACTGCTTTTGTTGTATCCCATAGGTTTTGGATTGTCGTGTTTTCATTGTCATTTGTCTCTAGGTATTTTTTGATTTCCTCTTTGACTTCTTCAGTGATCTCTTGGTTATTTAATAATGTATTGTTTAGCCTCCATGTGTTTGTTTGTTTTACATTTTTTTCCCTGTAGTTGATTTCTAATCTCATAGTTTTCTGGTTGGAAAAGGTGCTTGATGTGATTTCAATTTTCTTAAAGTTACCGAGGCTTGATTTGTGACCCAAGACGTGATCTATCCTGGAGAATGTTCCATGTGCACTTGAGAAGAAAGTGTAATCTGCTGTTTTTGGATGGAATGTCCTTTAAATATCAATTAAATCTATCTGGTCTATTGTGTCATTTAAAGCTTGTGTTTCCTTATTAATTTACTGTCTGGATGATCTGTCCATTGGTGTAAGTGAGGTGTTAAAGTCCCCCACTACTACTGTGTTACTGTCAATTTCCTCTTTTATAGCTGTTAGCAGTTGCCTTAGGTACTGAGGTGTTCCTATGTTGGGTGCATTTATAATTATTACATTTTCTTCTTGGATCGATCCCTTGATCATTATGTAGTGTCCTTCCTTGTCCCTTGTAACATTTTTTATTTTAAAGTCTATTTTATCGAATATGAGTATTGCTACTCCAGCTTTCTTTTGATTTCCATTTGCATGGAATATTTTTTTCCAGCCCCTCACTTTCAGTCTGTATGTGTCCCTAGGTCTGAAGTGGGTCTCTTGTAGACAGCATATATATGGGTCTTGTTTTTCTATCCATTCAGTGAGCCTGTGTCTTTTGGTTGGAGCATTTAATCCATTCACGTTTAAGGTAATTATCGATATGTATGTTCCTGTTACCATTTTCTTAATTGTTTTGGGTTTGTTTTTGTAGGTCCTTTTCTTCTCTTGTGTTTCCCACTTAGAGAAGTTTCTTTAGCATTTGTTGTAGAGCTGGTTTGGTGGTGCTGAATTCTCTTAGCTTTTGCTTGTCTGTAAAGCTTTTGATTTCTCCATCAAATCTGAATGAGATACATGCCAGGTAGAGTAATCTTGTAGTTTCTTCCCTTTCATCACTTTAAATATATCATGCCACTCCCTACTGGCTTGCAGAGTTTCTGCTGAGAAATCAGCTGTTAACCTTATGGGAGTTCCTTTGTATGTTATTTGTCATTTTTCCCTTGCTGCTTTCAATATTTTGTCTTTGTCTTTAATTTTTGTCAGTTTGATTACTATGTGTCTCGGTATGTTTCTCCTTGGGTTAATCCTGCCTGGGACTCTCTGCACTTCTTGGACTTCGGTGGCTATTTCCTTTCCCATGTTATGGAAGTTTTCGACTATAATCTCTTCAAATATTTTCTCGGGTCTTTTCTCTCTCTCTTCTCCTTCTGGGACCCCTATAATGCGAATATTGTTGCATTTAATGTTGTCCCAGAGGTCTCTTAGGCTGTCTTCATTTCTTTTCCTTCTTTTTACTTTATTCTGTTCTGCGGCAGTGAATTCCACCATTCTGTCTTCCAGGTCATTTATCCGTTCTTCTGCCTCAGTTATTCTGCTATTGATTCCTTCTAGTGTATTTTTCTTTTCAGTTATTGTACTGTTCATCTCTCTTTGTTTGTTCTTTAATTCCTCTAGGCGTTTGTTCTTTAATTCTTCTAAGTCTTTGTTAAACACTTCTTGCATCTTATCGATCTTTGCCTCCATTCGTTTTCTGAGGTCCTGGATCATCTTCACTATCATTATTCTGAATTCTTTTTCTGGAAGGTTTTCTATCTCCATTTCATTTAGTTGTTTCTCTGGGGTTTTATCTTGTTCCTTCATCTGGTACATAGTCATCTGCCTTTTCATTTTGTCTGTCTTTCTGTGAATGTGGTTTTCCTTCCACAGGCTGCAGAACTGTAGTTCTTGATTCTGCTGTCTGCCCTCTGTCAGATGAGGCTATCTCAGAGGCTTGTGCAAGCTTCCTGATGGAAGGGACTGGTGGTGGGTAGAGCTGGGTGTTGCTCTCGTGGGCAGAGCTCAGTAAAACTTTAATCCACTTGTCTGCTGATGGGTGGGGCTGGGTTCCCTCCCTGTTGGTTGTTTGGCCTGAGGTGACCCAGCACTGGAGCTTACTCGGCTCTTTGGTGGGTCTAATGGCGGACTCTGGGAGGGCTCATGCCAAGGAGCACTTCCCAGAACTTCTGCTGCCAGTGTCCTTGTCCCCATAGTGAGCCACAGCCATGCCCCGCCTCTGCAGGAGACCCTCCAACACTAGCACGTAGGTCTGGTTCAGTCTCCGATGTGGTCACTGCTCCTTCCCCTGGGTCCCGATGCGCACACGACTTTGTGTGTGCCCTCCAAGACTGGAGTCTCTGTTTCCCCCAGTCCTGTCGAAGTCCTGTCATCAAATCCTGCTAGCCTTCAAAGTCTGATTCTCTAGGAATTCCTCCTCCCATTGCCGGACCCCCAGGTTGGGAAGCCTGACGTGTGGCTCGGTACCTTCACTCCAGTGGGTGGACTTCTGTGGTGTAAGTGTTCTCCAGTTTGTGAGTCATCCACCCAGCCATTATGGGATTTGATTTTATTGTGATTGCGCCCCTCCTACCATCTCATTGCAGCTTCTCCTTTGTCTTTGGATGTGGGGTATCTTTTTTGGTGAGTTCCAGTGTCTTCCTGTCAATGATTGTTCGGCAGTTAGCTGTGATTCCAGTGCTCTCACAAGAGGGAGTGAACACACATCCTTCTACTCCGCCATCTTGAACCAATCTCTCTTGTTATTTACTTTTATCTGCTTGTGGTACATTTTTTTCTTTTTGTTGCTTCAGAGATTTTTCATTTGTACAAAATTCAAACCAATCCCCCCAGGAAATCTCCCCTAACACCCCAAAACCTCAACTTCCTCTGCTCCACTGTGCCAGGACAATATTTGTCCCTAAACGAACTACTACCAGTACTCAGCAGAGCATGAGGTCAGCTCTTTAGCTAGCAAGGTCCCCAGCTCTCCAAAAGGCAGTTTTGCAATGCCCTCACTTTCCCTAAGTATTGCTCCCTCCTTCCTCAAGATGCTTATCTGGCATCTTTTCCAAATAATTACCATGTTCTTCCCAGGGAGGCTTCTGGTGAATTAATTTTCCCTAAAGCATTACAATTACAAAGCCCATGTTCATCCTGGAATCTGATAAATATTCATCTCTCTCACTCTAGATTATTTCCATTGCTTTACTTTTATTCTTCACACCATATGGAATATCTTTCACAGGAGAGGGAAGATAGTTTTGAAGTACCATCTCATATGAATCTTTAATAAATGGTTTCTAATTTGGCATATATATACATATACATATATATATATGTGTGTGTATATATATATATATATATATATATATATATATATTAGTATTTGTGATGTCATCATGTTATGGCTTCAGCAGAGAATTGCGAACACCTGGCTTGTTTTTGCTGCTAAGCTGTGTGCAAGGAGGCATCTAGATATGCCAGGTCCAGAAGGCTGGGACCTGGACCAGGTGCCCATCAGGGTAGGGGAGTCCCTGGAGGAAGCTGGGCCTTACGGTGCTGATGGGTGTTACCCTGTCAGCAGCCCAGACAGGGCCAGCCTCAGGGAGTCCAGCCCCCTGAGGGGTGGATGTCTTGGCTGGGTGCAGGAGCACAGCTCCAGAGGGCCAAGGAGCAGCCAGTAGACAGTGATCCCAGCAGGCAGGTGGGGACTCCAAAGAATAGAAGGCATTTCAGAAAGTGCTTTATACATCATAATTAAGCATAGATGAATTATATGTTTTAATCAGAACAATTCCCAGAAGTGAAAGCATTTTTTAACTGACATTTCTGCTTTATCAGCCTCTTTCTGTGTTGTAAATTCTCTTAAAGAAGGTAGAAAGGGTACAGCTATAGCTGGGAGCATTTTGTCCTTTGGTCCCAAGACCAATGATTTCTGCATTTATTTGGACTTCATAGTTTTCCATTCATTGAAACCTAATCAAATTTTGTGTCTTATCTCTGTAATAGAGTTTTATGTGAGGCTAACCAAGAAAATTTAGATCCTTAAAGAAGAGAAAAATATAGTATGTGGAAAATGTGAATATTTGGTCAAGCAGAACTACAGGATGGCATTTGGTGCTTATGTGAGATAACTGTAGGGTAAAACAAATGATTTGCAGCAGGAACCAACCTGGCCCAGCAGGCTTGGATCCCCAACCCTGAGCATGAGTCCTCATTCATACTTAGTTGTGTGGCCTTCAGAAAGTGACTTGGGCTCTCTGGTTTTTAGTTTCCCCTTTTACGGTAAACTCATGTTTGATTGTTTGCTAGTTCGTTGTGCTTTGTTTTAGGAGCCTGGAAGGCACACGGGACAGGCACCAATTCTGCCCTGTTACCAAGGAACACAGGTTTCATCTAGTACTTGGCAGATAGGAGAAACTCAGTAAATGATCTGGCCCACACTGTTGGCATTATTTGCTCAGAAGTCTGTGCTGTGGTCAGTGGAGATGGCTGTTGATGCTCCACATGGTGCTGCTGTGCTCGACTCGGGCTGGAGGGTCACAGTGGCTTCATTCACACCAGATACTCCCACTGGGGCAGCTAAATGGCCAGGGATTCACCAGGTCTCACTCCCCAGCAAAGTATTTAGACTTCTTACAGACCAGTTGCTTCCAAGAGGGCAAAAGGGGGCATGACTAGGCCTCTTCAGGCCTAGCTGGAAACAGGCAATTCTGCTGAGGCCGATTCTGTCCCATCTGGTGTTAGAGAGGAAAGGCAATGTACTCCAGCCCTTGATGGGAGGAGCAAGCACATGCAGGGAGAAAAGGCTGGATGGCAGCCATCTGCAGCGCCCCATCCCCACCGCCACACACACAGGTGACCCTGAGTTCTGGTATTCCTACATAATTTACATTTTAGACATATGAGAAATAGCCTCACATGTCTAAAAGCTTGGGAAATTAGGCTTTTGGCTATGTTACTGTATTTGTTTCCTGTTGCTGCTCTAACAAATTGGCACAGGGTTAGTGGCAACACAAAATTTGTTATCTTACAGTTCTGGAAGGCAGAAGTCTGAAATCAGATTTATTGGACCGAAATCAAGGTGCTGGAAGGGCTGGTTCCTCCTGGAGGTTCTAGACAAGAATCCATTTCCTTGCCTTTTCCAGCTTTTGGAGGCTGCCCACCTTCCTTGGTGCACAGCCCCTTACTCCATCTTCCAAGCCAGCAAAGGCCAGTCCGGACCTCACCCTGCACGTCTCTGACACTGACTCTTCTCCCTCCCTCCTCCACTTTAAGGACCCTTGTGATTACATTGGGCCCACAGGATAATGCAGGAGAATCTTCCAACTCAAGGTCAGCTGGCTAGCAATATTAATTCCATCTGTTGCTTTAATCTCTCCTTGCAGTGAAATATAACATATTCTCAGGTTCCTAGAACTAGGACATGAACATCTTTGGGGGCCATTATCCAGCCTACCAAAGTTATTATTCCTGGTACTTTTTTTTAAAGTTTTTAATCACTTTGGATAAATTTTGTAAAGAAAAAAAATACATTTCCATAAATATCTTTCCTCTGCTCTATCTGCTACACTTGTTAAACATACACAAAAGTCAAAAACATGGCTCTGAGTGAGGGTTTTAGAGAATCCTCTGTGCAGAATATTCATAAACTTTAGCCTTGGGGAGCAGCGTGAGAAAGGGGGAGGGGGAGATGGTAGGACCTGTTGTGATCGGAGAGTCGAGTGTGGGGAGGTGGAGCTCCCAGAGCCTCATCATAGGAACAAGCTGGTCCTTCCACCCAATGTCTGTGTGTCCCTCCCAGGACCAAAGCTAGACACCAATGCACAAAATCTGTAATGCTGGTGGCCAACTCCCTGGTTCCCAGGGCAAGTGTGTCCAGCAGGCGCTTCTGAAAGATGTGCTGTTGAGGTACTTTAGAGGCTAAAAATAGGACAAATGGAAGAACTAGAAGAGGGCATTTTCTTCATTCAAAGGCAGAACATAATTTCCTGAGATTTTATTGATAATCTAAGTGTTAGGGGTTGTAGGAGAAATCTAAGTGTCTATTCCTTTTGCTTTGCTATTACAAGGGAAGTAGAGAGAAGCCAAATACATCAATCCAAACTTGGCCAACTAAAGAAGTCATTAAAGATAGAATTAAATTATTAGGATGGACCTAGAGACTATCATTCAGAGTGAAGTATGTCAGAAAGAAAAAAATAAATATCATATAATATCGCTTATATGTGGAATCTAGAAAAATGGTAGAGATGAACTTATTTGCAAAGCAGAAATAGAGTCACAAATGTAGAGAACAGCCTTATGGTTATGAAGGGGGGAAGGGGAAGTGGGATGAAGTGGGAGATTGGGACTGACATATATACACTATTATGTATAAAATAGATAACTAATGAGAATCTACTGTACAGCACAGGGAACTCTACTCAATGCTCTGTGGTAACCTAAATGGGAAGGAAATCTAAAAAAGAGTAGATATATGTATATGTATGACTGATTAACTTTGCTGTACAGCAAGAAACTAACACAACATTGTAAAGCAGCTATATTCCAATAAAAATTAATTAAAAATAACTAAATTATTAAACTGCATTAAAAAAAATAGGGGATAGAAAGTCATAGACAAGCTCATGTTGCAGACAAACCTACTGCATGTCTAGCAGTGGGAACAGAGTATTTGAATGGTTTTTAAAAAGGAGAGAGGGTGGCTAAGAAAAACCCTTGCACAGTAATCCTGTCTTCTTACTTGCCTGCCTGAAGCTAAGGCTTGGCACTCTGCGCCATCTGTTTAGCGTAGTTCTTAATAACATGGGTGAGACCACTAACGTTAGTGTGTAAAAACTACACGTGGAGTCGGCTTGATGACTGGGGCACCTTCCACGGGAACTTGCCTTTCTAATCCAGGGAGGCAAGGAGGCTTCCCAGAGAGAGGCTGTCGGACCACAGGGACGCTTAGGCTCCGTGTGAGCAGCATGCTGGGGATTCAGGACTCCTAGTCAAACTTTATCATGTTCCGTGACGTGGGGCGGAGTCTTCATCTGACCTTCCACTGGGAGAGTTTTATGGGATCAATTGCTAAGCAGCCCACCAGACATCCCAGGCCCAGGCATATGACTCTGTGACTCAGGTGTATCTTTCAGCAAATGTGTCCAGCGATCTCTTCTGCTGACCTCCTGCTGACTTTGTCTTTGTTAGCCCTAGCCTGATGTGAGCTGCTCCATCACGATCTGCACATACAGCCCTCTGCTGTCGGTGACCCTGAGTTTCCAGTATTCAGAAGAAAGGTCCCTCCGTTTGTACTAACGCTAATGTCCTGCTCCAGGGTAGACCGGATGATAAATCAGAAAGAGAAACTACAGGCCTGGGTAACAGAGTTATTACCCCTTCCAATGCCAAATGCAAACCAGATGTTCTCAATCCACAAACATACTCCTTCCATCCTTACTCTTTTCCTGCAGTTCCCAGACTCAGAAACAAGTTACAACCCTATTAACAGGACATTCTCTATTGATAAAGGCAGGGTTGATTATCTAAAATGCTGAAGTGGTCCTGCTATCATTAATTCAATCAAATGACATGAGCAGTTAAGCAAGAGCAGTGACTCAAGTATCAGAAGTTTGAGAATTCTCATCGCAAATCTATTTCTGAGTCCATTTCCTTGTCTATAAAATGAAGATAAATAATCTTGGTCTTGATTGCTTCCTTCAGAGTGATACTATAGGGATTAGTAAGATTATAAAATGAAAGTTTCTTGAAAAATGAAAAGAATTATTATAATCTTTATTGCAATATCTACGTGTTACTTACACGTTAGAAGTTCCAATAAAGAAAAAGAAAGAAGTAAAAAATAATTCACCTCCCTGGATTCATGCTCCATGATTGACCAGAGGGCCTGGAACCCAATTATTCTTCAGGAAAACTCCCTGGGTGTCAGAAGTAGGTAAGGATTCCAAGGAAAGGCGCATTCATGATCTGGACATAAACTTCAAGAGATCCTTGCCAGTTATGCTGTAATGCAGTTTATTTGTTAACGCTAAGAAAAAGATTTTTCAAATTGACTAGCTTGACAGTTCCAGCCAAGGTGGCATAGTCTCATTTCCTCCCAAGTCCTCCCTCTTAAAAATAAAAAATGCTGGACATAATGTAAAAAGTCAATCATAAAAAATTAAACATAGAATTACCTATGATCCAGCAATTCCACTTCTTGGCATATAACCAAAAGAATTGAAAGCGAGGTCTCAAATAGATACTTGTACACTCATGTTCATAGCAGCATCATACACAATAGCCCAAAGATGGAAGCAACCCAAGTATCCATCAACAGACGAATGGAAAAACAAAATGTGGTACATACATACAATGGAATATTATTCAGCTTTAAAAAGGAAAGAAATTCTGACACATGCTACAGCACAGATTAACCTTGAAACCAGAGTTTCAGTTTGAGAAGATAGAAAGATCCGAATTTGGATGATGGTGACAGTTGCATATCAATGTGAATATACTTAATTCCACAGAACTGTACACTTAAAATGGTAAATTTTATGTTATGCATATTTTACAACAATAAAATAAATCAAACATAGGAAGACTCTGAAAGGTGGAAAGCATAAGGCACCTTCCTAGAGACCTTGGGATTTGAAGAACAACACGGCAGTGAGGCCCCTGGGTTTTCTTTACACTTTAGCCAGGGAACTGGAGAAGCCTGCCACCTGGAGCTACCAACAGGTACAGACAAAGAAGCCCCAAGCAAAGCTTAATGCCCGTGGTTATGGGAATGGGAAAATGACAACTTGACAGAACAGAGAGGTTTTTTGACAATAACTGTTCTACTTTAGCCAAATAGCAATGGAAAACATCCTCATTCCCCAATCCCACCACAGTGTCCGCAAGGCTGACTGGGGATCTAGACTTCCACCCCAAACTCATCCGCAATGAGGCACTGCTAGCATCACCCATCTCCCACCCACCCTCATCCTCATATGGGTACGGCTGATGGGGAGCTGAACATTTACCCTGATCTGGACCTATGACCTACACATAACCAGCATGAGAGCCTTCTAAAAAAAGAAGACAAAATTGGATCCAGAAACTCTCAATACAACACCCCAAACCTCCAGGATACAATAGTACTACAGTCAGTCATTTAGTCTAGTATTGTACTGTATTAGTTTCCTAGGGCTGCCAAAACAAAGTGCCACAAATTGGTGGCTTAACACAATAGAAATTTATTGTCTCCAGTTCTGGAGACTAGAAGTCTGAAATCAAGATGTCAGCGGGACCATGCTCCCTCTAAAACCTATAGGGGAGAGCCTTCCTTGCCTCTTCCTAGCTTCTTTCTCGCAGTTTGCTGGCCATCCTTGGCATTAGTTGGCGGGCAGCTGCAGAACTCAAATCTCTGCCCTTGTTGCATGGAATTCTCCCTGTGTCTACCTTCATGTGGCTATCTTCTTGTAAGGGCACCAATCATATTGGATTAGGAGCCCATCCTACCCCAATGTGACTTCATCTTAACTAAGTACATCTGCAACAACCCTATTTCCAAAGAAGTTCACATTCAGAGGTACTGGGGGATTAGGACTCTACTATATATTTTCTGCAGGGGGTAGGATTCAATTTAATCCATAACATGCACCAGTGTCAATTTCACTTTTGATTTTATGTTATAGTTATATAAAGTTCACCATCAGGGAAAGCTGGGTGAAGGGACATGGGACTCTGTACCATTTTGCAACTTCCCATGAGTCTATAATTACATCAAAATAAAAATTCTTAAGAAAATGATTTTGCTTGCTAATCAGAGATCAAGCAGGTGGGGGTGGGGGGGTCTTACCCCATTTCCCATATTCACTGATGCATTTTTGGGCTTTATATTTTCAACTGGTTTGGACAGGGAATGAATTTTCTCCTGTATTTTTCCTGTGGTTTGCCCTAAGTGTTTGCTAAATATATAGCAAATTTTTAAATAAGCTGGTCAGCAGCTTTGAGACTGGTGAGATTTCTCTTCTCATTGCAATCCCTCCTAAGAATTTCACAAATAAATCACCAAGACTCCTTAGAAATGATGGCTGGCAATTTCTAAAGCCTGCAGATGGGAGAAGCCACTATAATTCTAAAAAATGTTCATTCCTTTCTAATCTCGAGTTACTGTGGTCTGGGCTTGGAGAAATGGTGACATTTTCTTGACCTTTGTTGGGGAAAGCTTGGGAGATTGTTCCTAATTTCAAGCGGCTGGGTTTTGTGGCTCCCGTAAGTTCCTGGAAATGGTCTGATGGGAACAAGGAACATAGCTTTGTGGAGTAGAGCCCATTGGAGAAAGATCAAACCTTCTCATTTCTCCCTTGCATTCAGGTGGATGGATCCAGCAGGCTGACCCTGGGGAGGATGAGCTATAGCCCAGAGCCCAGGAGTTATTATCCATACCATGGACTCAGATCGTGTCTGAAATATGGGATTCCAGGATGCAGGCCAATCACGAAGTCAGGCAGTAGCAGCTATTAGGAAACCCTGAAAGCTGTGATAGCACCCTGAGCCACACAGCTGGGGGGACAGAAGTAGGGGCAATGCATTAGTGTTCTCTTGCTGTGTAACAAATTACCACTAATTTAGCAGCATGAAACAACGTGTTTATTATCTCACAGTTTCCGTAGGTCAGAAGTCTGGGCAGGGTCTCTCTCAAGGTATTGGCTGGGGAACATTCCCTTCTGGAGCTCAGGGTCCACTCTCAACCTCATATGGTTGTTGGCCAAATTCAGCTTCTTGCAACTGTAGGACTGTGGTCCCAGCTTTCATGCTAGCTAGAGATTGTCAGCTAGAGGTTGCTCTCGGCAACTAGAGGTCACACTTAGCTCCCTACTGGGGCCCCCCCATAGGCCCTCTCACAACATGGCAGCTTACATCCTCAAGGCCAGCAGGAAGATCTCTGTCATGCTTGGAATCTCTCTTCAGGAAGGGCCCAGTCCCTTTCAAGGGCTCATGTGATTCCCTTTTTGATTATTCAAAATGAACATTAGGGATCTTCATCTGCAAACTGACCTTCACCTTCGAAACCTAATCACAGGACATAAATCCATCACATTAACAGTCTTTCCTCCACTCAAAGGGAGAGGATTATTTGGGATATATACCCCAGGGGGTGGAAATCTTGAGGCCTTCTCAGAATTCTACCTACTACAGGTGTGGGACCCTAGGTGGAGGGCTTGAGATGCTGAGTCCAGCAGTGACTGGGGTCCAGGACAGGACAGCTACAAATTCTCCAGCAGAAGACAGGAAGGAAAACAAGGTACAGCCCAATTCTACATTAAACCAGTGCAGAATGGGACAGGGAAAAGCCTGCAGCACGTCAAGTACTGAGGTAGGTGGATGATATACACGAAGGGCTATTTGGGAACCTAGGGTCCTGCAGGTAGCAGAGCATGACTGGACTCTGGGCCGTGCTAGAATTTGACACAGAAGCCGCCAAACCTTCTCAGAAAGAAAGGCCAACCATTTTTCAACAATGCTGGTGGAAGAAGGTGCCATAATTCTCAAAAATGTCTACTTCTCTCTACTGTCTACTTAGTGTGGCCTGAAATTGGAGAAACAGTGGCATTTTCTGACCCACACTGGGAAAGACAGATGCTGATATTCTTTGTACCAGTCAGAACTGGCTCAGGCGCAGATGGTGGAGGACGGGGTAGGTTCATCACAGACTCAGATCCTGGGAACTGGGTAAGCCA
The DNA here is from genome assembly GCF_965194825.1 of Balaenoptera physalus. Taxonomy (NCBI): domain Eukaryota; kingdom Metazoa; phylum Chordata; class Mammalia; order Artiodactyla; family Balaenopteridae; genus Balaenoptera; species Balaenoptera physalus. The sequence continues at coordinate 68,802,477 of NC_138893.1, read as the reverse complement.
GCAAGGTCAGAAACAAGCTTCCCTGAAAAGAAACTCTCTCGATCTCACCGATTTGGGGAAGCCTTCTTCCCCCAAGTCCATGTGGAAAATGATGCACTGAGCTGAGTTACACATGGGCCTGATGTGCTGGGCCAGCAGCACAGAGGAACTGGGAAGTCAGCTGTGGCAGAGGCAAGAGATGGCCGAGGGGACATCTGTACTGGGCTAAAAATCAGCACAGTTAGGAGAATATGAGCTCCCCCGATCTTAATTTTGTATTTATAAACCAGAGACAATAAATGTTTTAAAACAAAAATGCTCATAAAAGTGGTCAGGAAACTGTAAACCATCACACAGTGAAGGTATAACTCTTACTATAATAACCTTCTAACCAATGGGCAGCTTTGGTGACTAGAGATACTTTTCCTTTACATGCAGACAAACTGTCCTGCTGTTCCATTGACCATACAGTATATGTGACTAAACGGAAAGCAAGCCAACGTGTTTTTTTTCACATCCCCGGGCCAAAATATTTAAGGCTGGCAAGTACAATTTGCTGTCTCTAGGAATTAAAACGGGTAAGACAAAGGGAAATCCATGTTCAAGGCACAGGTGCCCTCAGATCTGTGACCTGGCACTCTGTCTGTCTCCTCTCCATGCCTGTGCCTTTGGGATTTCTCAGCCTCTGAAGCAGAGGCTGGGAGGGAGGAGGTCGCAGAGGAGAAGCCACAGGCACAGAATGCATGAGCACCAAGGGGCAGAAAAGCGACCTCACTGGAGCAGGAGCTGCAGGCCTGGTCCCAGGGCCCAATGCCTCGCACTCCTGTCCCTACTCCTCTGTGTCCTCCAGAAGGAAGTGCCCCCAAATTGTTCCTGTTGAAACAAGGCAGCCAGTGCAGACAAGGGGCCACACAGAGGCCTCGGAAGGTGGAGTACAGGCATGGTGTCCAAATCCTGAAATGAGCAGGCTGGAACACTGGGGAAAACACAGGATGTGAAAAGGGAAGCTAGCCACGTGGGTTCAGGGTTGCTCTGCTGAATGAATCCTCACTGAGTGGACATGAAATACACCAGTCACATGTGGAGGCCACTAGAGGAAACCAAGGGGAATTAAGTCACCACCTGTACTCTTTTGCCTGGGCTGCCATTACAAAATACCTCACACTGGGTGGCTTAAACAACAGAAATTTATTTTCTCACAATTCTGAAGGCTAGAAGTCTGAGATCAATGTGTTGATAGGTTTAGTTTCTTCCGAGATTCTCTCCCCTTTGCTTGTGGACGACCATTTTCTCCCTCTGTCCTCACATGGTTTCCCCTGTGTGTCTCTGTCCTTATCTCCTCCTCTTATAAGGACACCAGTCTTAAGGCCCACCCCAGCCTAATGGCCTCGTTTTACCTTAATTGCCTCTTTAAAAGCCCTATTTCCAATATAGTCACATTTTGAGGTACCAGGGGATTAGGACTTTAACATATGAATTTTGGGGAGACACAATTCAGCCCGTAACACAAGCCTAGCCCTGAAAGCACTGAACCTGGAGGTACAGCACCACTCAGCAGATCACTCCACGCACGCCCAGGCCCCTTCTCCTCTCTGACATCCAGTGCCCTTCAGAAAATGACAGGAAGCTGCTGGGAAGTGGAGTGTCTCTGGTTACTTGGAGAGGTGATGCTCCAAGGGTCTATGACTGTAACCATGGTAACGTGCATATCAGAGAACTTCATGGAACAATAAGAGAGAAGGAAACCTGGAGGTCAGCTTGCTAAAACACTTAGTGTGGCATGCTCTTGGCCTGATCGTTCCTCATAGATGGGACTCTAGGGTGAGAGGGGCGAGATGGAGCCACCACTTAACCAGCTTGCCAAGGAGCAAGGCTATGAGCGGGGCCTCAAATCTGTGACCTCAGAGGTTCCTGCTCCGTCCTCAGATCCTGGGAGTGGAGGCCATCAACAGACGTGAATGGCTTGCTCCTGTCGGCATTTGGAAATCATTCTTAAATTCAAAGTAGTGACTTGTGCCGAGAATTTTCAACTCAGAGAAGACCGGTGGGAGGGATGACTTGCCCTCCTTAACTGGACACCCCACAAGTTGTCCTGGTCCTAGACAGAGAGATGCACTGGGCGGGGAAAACACTCAGATGGGGAAGTGTGATGGCCGCACTGAGCCAGAGGTACGTCAGTAGGGCCGAGAGCATTGTAGGGACATAATTATTAGGGCCCACCAACCTGGGCAGTAGCCACAGTCTTTCCTCCTGTGGAAGAACCTGGGGCCGGATTAGAAAGACCACAGAGGCAAAGACACCTGTGCCAAAAGGGAGCAAAGAGGCCACATCCTTTCCTGGGAGGAGGCAGCACAGCCAGTCTGCAGAGCCACAGCTGTGCTGGGAGCACCCACCCTGTCCCCAGGGAAGCACACCCATCACCAGGCCATCTGGTCGGAGGAAGACCATCAGAGTGAATCCTGTCCCCAAGCATCCGCCCTGAAAAGTAGTCCCACAGCAAGAAGAATCCCAGAAATGGAGCCTCTCCCAGCTGTGGGACGGAGCCAGGCCTTGCTGTGCTCAGACTAATGCCACAGGGGACCTGCAGTGGTATGTCAGCTTGAAGATAATGAAGCCCCCAAAACACCTTGTGTTCTGTGGGCATCTACTGCGTGCCTGGACTTGTGAAGAAGAATCAGGCCTGATCCCTGGACCAGCCTGAACGGGAATAGGCAGCACACAGGTGGGCCTCAGTCAGGGCTCTACTGCAAGCAGAACGGCCAAGGGCTATGTCCTAGGCATCTACTGCAGGGATTTGGCCGGATGCAGTCCATGGGAGGCTGCCGCTTCTGGGCCTGATGCCTGCCGGAGCCTGCAGGCAGGTGGGTGGGGAGGGATGACAGACATGAAGTGCAGGAAGCAGAGCCTAGCGGGACCCCCCCGTGGTACACTGGCCCAACAAGGACCACCTGGAAGCGCCCTGACCTCTAGTGGGAGAGGCTGGAGCAGAGGCGCAGCAGACCCAGAGAGTTCCGCCAGCAGCTACACCATACTGGCTGGTGAACTGGCCAGTCAGCAACGATGGCCTCTAGGCAGGCAGGCTACTCATCTGCTGTGGAGAGCCACAGCTCATACAGAGTGTAGTCTCTCCTGACACAATTCAGAACAAGAATTCTGGGGAACAATGCTCCAGCTTAGCTAAGGTGACATAACATAAATCCATCCAACAGGTACCCGTGACGCAACCTAAGAAATGATCATTTCTCCTAGGAAGACCAGTCCAGGGACTGGTCTTCCAGGGACTCTGGGAACTCAGCTGTAAGGGATTCAAGTGCCCTTTTAAAATGGGGTCCAGGAGTTAGGAAGCGTCCACTGGAGGTGGTGGCATCTGAGGTAGTTTTGGAAATAAGGTGGGATCCTGGATGTGGGGCTCAGATGCAGCTGGCCCAGTGGAGAGGTTCTATGGAGCGACGCTGGCAGCAGCCCAGGACGGGAGCCAGGAGTGGGCAGAAGCAGCCTCAACCTGCAGAGCTCAGAGAGGACTGGGAATGCGGAGATGAGCTTCCTGCTCCCTCCCCCAGGGCAAATAACCAGACATAAAAAATGTTTTACAGGCCATGAAGTTTCCTACTCCCTTGTGTGAAATTAAAGTCTTTGGACTGGAATCACAGTATCTTTTTTTAAGATCATGTTTCAGATGGTCCATTTTAGGTCTTGAACTCCCCTTGATACTTTACTTTATTTTTCCCCAATTTTTTACTACACTAAGTAAATATTAAAACATAAATGAGGCTCAGATCTCCTTTCATTATTCATCAGCTGTAGCTGGCTTAAAACTTGAGGGGATTATCCTTTGCCTGTAGCCCAAATAAGGTTGAACTTCCCTCTCTTTGTGTTCGCTCCCTCACTACGTCTTTCCTTCCTCCCTCCCTCCCTCCTCCTTTCCATCAGTCCTTCCTTAATTTTTCATTTTTTATTGCTTCTTATACACCCTTAAATAAAAAAAAAAGCAATAATAAAGGCCATCTGACAAAAGAAAAGCATCAGGCACACTGACATTAGACTACGACAAAAAACTGTTTTCAAGCCTGTGTTCCCCCGTGGTCCTGCCCACATGCATCCTTAGTTGTACCTGGTGGTCTCAGCAAGGCATAATTTTGTCCTTTGCTTTTTTCACCTGATAATATCATAAAGATGCTTTCCACTTTGCCAAACTGGCTTTCCCGTGATCATGTTATCCTGCTATGTAACAAGCCTATGGTTTCCAGGGAGTGGACTGAAGCCCATTTTGGTGATAGGAAAGCCTTGGCTGGTGCCTGGGTGTTGGGAGCTGTGGAGGAAGGTGCTTTAGCCTGATTGTGAGCTGCAGAAAGCTGCCCTTTTGGTCCTTGTGGGCAGTGATGGCCAGGTCCAGGAGAGTTCCTTTGCGTTTCAGGTACCAGCCTCTTAACGTGCTTGAAGTGACCTGAATCATCTCTAAAGGGATGCACAGCAGGGAGAGTGGAGACTGAGGTGGTATGGGGCCTTTCCCTAATCACATCTCATCCCCTCTATCAGAGCCCTGGGACACTCCCTATCTCCCCCTGCACCTCCTTCCCAGAGTAGCTCACCAGGATCTGCAAGGTAGAGAAGAGATTTTTAGTGTTCCTCATAAGGAAGACCTTGAGGGAGAGTCATGCACAAAGGAAAGAAAGCAAAACAATATTTTGCCATTAAATATTGCAACTAAAACCCAAATCCATAGTTTATAATATGCCCTTTTAAAATGCTATGCCTGGAACAAAAAAAGACATGAAACATACAGAAAACAAAAAAGTAAAATGGCAGATAAAAATCCAACTATATCAATAATATTAAATGTGAATGATTAAATGATCCAATCAAAGGGCCAAGATTGTCAGATTGGATACAAATAAAACAAGATGCAATTATATGTCTGTAAGAGACATACTTTAGATCCAAAGATACAAATGGACTGAAGATAAAAGAATTGAAAAGATATACCATACCAACAGCAACTATAAGAAAACCGTAGCGACTATATTGATATCAGACAAAATAGACTTTAAAACAAAAAAATTCATAAGAAAAAAGAGATACATTTTATAATTTTAAGAAGATGCATCAGGGCATGTTTGTCCCCGAAAGCCTACTTAAACAGAGCTGGCACTTACTGTGTGCTCTCTGTGCACCAACTCCTCAGTCTGCTTTAACTACACATTGTGTTTGATCTACACAATACCCCATGAGAAGCCAAGGCAGCTTGCAGGGTGTGCGGCAGGGCCGGGAAGGCAGGGAGTGTGATGGGAAGCCTATGCTCTTTATCACCACCCCTCACTGCTGATTCAAACCCTACCAAGGTACCAGCTATCCAGGAGCCTCCCTCCAGTCTCCTGCGACAACCTACGTGAAACCAAAGCAGAATGCAGATAGGTAAGTTTGAGGGACTTTTATTTGAGATCACTCTTGTATTCTGAATGTGCAACACCATACGCTGTTAAAGGCTGAGTTTCCATGAGCAGCTGTTTGAAGGCTCCTCAGCCCCCAGGTAAACAAGGTGATACCTGGAATTCAACTACGTGGCTGCACCATTTAATTCCTCTACACTTGTTTTTTCTACAAGTGACCTCTGGGCCTAGAGCCATGCGGACGAGTCACAGTGCACTGAATGTGTCCGGGGGTGACTAACGACTTGGGACATTTGAGAACATTTCTGGATTGTTTACCTTAAGAGAACATGTATTTTATTTCATAACACAGAACTGACATTTGACATGTTGAGTCAACGTAAGTCACTGGTGAAGTCCCTGAATTATAGCAGGCAAGTAATTAGTCCCCGGAGGCCTGTTGTTTCAACAATTTTCATTTATCTTCTTTCAGATGACAACGAGGTTTGTTTTCTTTTTTAAATCTTAGTACCCACAAATGCCACCCCATCCCCCATGGCACCCTCCCACACACACATGCCCAACACTTGTCTATCTCCAGGTTCAGCTGAGACCATGTGGTGATACCCTCAACTCAGAGCTTTAGCTTTGCTGGCTCTCCTGCTCCTGAAATTCTCAAAGGGTCAGATTCCCCGAATGGACACCTTGATTTTATTCACTGATAATACTAACTCCACTTCACATTCTAGCTTAAAGTGGTGTTGTCGCTGATCATCCACATACTTTAACTTATATAAAGAGAAAAATGACATTTTTACCAGATTAGAGTGCAAGGCAGAGGCCAACCTCAGGGTCACATATACAGCAGTACAACTTTCCTATTTATGCAAAAAGGAAACCAACTATTCCCGGTTCAGGTTGTAAAAGCTCAAGACACCACGGAAGGGGACAGGGATTTGCCTTGCTGATTCCCAGAACAGGAGGTGCTTTCATTTCCAATCTAAACAGCAAGTTCTACTTTTTTAATGGGCTTAGGTTAAAATTACTGATAAATATTACAGGAACATTAAAACCTCAACTATACGGTTGCATTTTTAAGACTCGGGGACATTTAAATGGAATAAAGTAACCATTTGCTATTTTTTTAAGATTTGGGTTTATTTGAGGGAGAGCAAAATATAGTCACTGATTTTGATTTTTCCATACAATAAATTTTCCAATTCAGACATATTGAAGACAAGCACGGTTTAAATCAACATAAATTCTGCATTAAAGAGTATTTTAAGCATTTTAAGTATTTCCAAGTTCACAGAGTAACTCAAACCAGGTTGGCAAAATGTTTCCTTTGTTAGAACAAAGAGGTCTTTACTGGTGATTTGTGCAGAGTTTTAGGTTTGGAGCAGAGAGAAGTTACTCAGATTCTGAGGTGGTTTCTGACAGAAAGAAACAGGGAGAACTTAATGCTGGAGCTGACATTTTAATTAAGCAGGACATGTGCTGAACAGGAAGATCATTCCCGATGAAGAGAGTGACGTTCGAAAAGACACAGAAACAGAACGTGGGTAGATTCAGAGAAGGGTGGGATTTTGCACTTGGTGATTGTACGGAAGGGAAGGTAGAGATGAAACAAGAAAGAAGGTTGGATCAGGCCATCTTCTTATGCTGGCTCTGATATTGTTAGAAGCACCTTCAAGAAAGGACCCATGTAGGAAAAATATTTAATGAACGCTATTTTGACCTGTGGCCATTCCAAGAGTTCAACTTTCTTTTTCCCTTGGAAGTTATGAGACACTCGAGGTGCACATCAGAGACAACACAGGTAGAGGAAGTGGCACTGGGCCTTGGACTAGAGCACACCTGAGCTGGGATCCCAGATCAGGTACTGAACCCTATGAGTGGTTCTGGGGTGGGCCACTGAGTCGGAGATGTCAGGGATTGAAATATGCTCAGGGCAGAGCTGAAGAGAGGGAAGGCGGCCAGAAGCGAGTGATGGGTAAATGCACTGATATGTCCAGGTGAGACCTGACCCACACTGGCCTCCCTGGGACCAGCTCTCAGGATGGAAGGAGCTGTCACCTGAGGCAGAGGAGGTCAGTCCTTCAAAGTGGGTAAAAGCAGGTGTCCCTGATTGACTGACCATTGAGGGACCAGAGTTACAAGACAGAGAGAGCAGGACCAAGCCTATAGCCCAGTGCAGCTGTTGGAAGCTGCCACATGGCTAGGAGCCACAGAGGTGTAGGGGCCTCATCAGAAGGTCCACGTGCAGACCGAGGCTGCTCCCAGACCAGCAGTGAGCTTGGCCAGCCTGGGAAACTCAAGTACTTGAAAGTCTCAGATGTCCTCTGACATCCAAGACAGTTATCCCCCGCAGAAATCTGCCTCAGTGCATTCTCTGTTGTTCTCTTACCGTGAACTTCACCAAGAAGAGGGAGAAAGGAAATTCCCCACCCACCCCAAAGAGCTCCCAGGCTGAAGGCCGAGACATGCTTGAGCTGCACCCACACCCTCCAATTTATAACCTGTTGTAAAAAGGGCCTGATGGTGAGTATTAACCACACTACTGGGAAACGCTGGATGTTAAAGAAGGAAGACCACTCATCAGATTCACTGTCACAACCTTTCCCTTTGATTCCACATCATATTCCAAACATAGTTTAGCCTCTGTGGTTACATGTTGTGCACAGGGGTGCAAGTGGGTATATGAGTGCAGTCATTCATTTCATTCTGTTTTTCAGGTCTTGAGATAGGATTAGAAAGCTATTAAATTCAAAACACAGGCTAGGATGTCAAAATACGATACCCATCTGGACGTTTCTGGCCTCCATGGATTTGGAGGGCTCTCAAGATATATCACTTCTTATAGCCAACCTTGAGTTGGGCTTCTCCCAACAGCATTTAGCTTTATCATCATAAATTATCTCCCTCACAATATTTCTGCGCATTCATAGCTCTGTTTGTCTCCCATAAATCAACTGCAGGCCTGTTTAATTATCCCTCAGCAATTTTAAACAACCAACATTTTTAATGAGGCAGAGAATGCGTAAGGCCAGCAAATAGAGTTTTAAGGGTCTACTGTGGGTCACTCTGTGTATATTTTTCAAAGTCAGGCGTTCCTGAGATAAGTCACATATTACCCAGATCTCAAGGCTTGGCCAAGGTCCTTTCCCACTGCATGACCAATGAGACTCTTGGCCATCGGCAGGCTGCTTTTTGTCAATGACTTTGAAGTGTGTCAGTTACCATAAACACACATGATGAATGAATGTTATGGTTACGTGAGGAATTCAGTCACCTTGGCTCAGGCCGAGAAAGTGGCAGAGCTACAGACAGCTAAACCAAAGGAACATGCCTACCACTAGAGCCAGGCTATTGATGGAGTGTCATTAACATGGAGACTTCTTCCTAAAATCCAGAAATTTCTCCATCTGGTTTTTACGGTCAATGTGATGGCGTAGTGAACTAGTACCTAATCCCCTCTCATGGGAAACATCCTTAGTGATTTTGCTAGAAGATGGACCCAGCTTCGCTGGCCCACCTCAATGAGGGCAGACCCTCACCTGTTGGCCCTCATCTCCCATAGGCAGCGGGATGTTCTCAGGTGAGTGGCTCCAGTTAACTCTGCCCCACGACGGACATGGCCTGGGGGGATATCGCTCAGCCAGGCTGCAGGTGAAGCTGCTGTGTTTGTGCAAAGCTGAGTGCCTGGGTCCAGTCTGGGGACCATGCTAGACCCAAAGGCCAGTCCTTGCTGCTAGGTGGCCAGTGCAGAACCCAGGGGATGGGCAAGGCTGGGCAGGGAAGAGAGGAGGTAAAAGAGAAGTTGTAGTTGGGTACCAGGACCAAGAGGAGAAAGGCACAAGGGAACAAACAGATTCCTATTTCCTCCCAAATTCCTGAGGGCCTTTCTGGAAATCTTTTTTTTTTTCCCAGGGCATTCTTATGACCACAGAAATGGGAGTAATTTTAAGAAGACAGAGTCTGCCCCCTGCCCTAGCAGACTTCTATCCCCACCACTGCCCTCTGCTCTCCTCCTCCCCCTTCTTTTCCATCTCTTCACGTGCCCAGACACCGTGCTGAGCTCTGCACATGAAGCATCTCAAAATAACCCATTTTACAGATGAGGAAACTGATGGCTCAAGGTCTCGACCAACATGCCCAAAGGCACCCTCCCCCTCACAGAGCTAGATTCAGACCCGGTTCCAGGACTATTCCGGAGCCCAGTTTTGTTGCACCCAAGGCCACTGGCCCCTGCCCTGGAGTGAAGAACAGGAGATCTGAACTGTCAGAGCATGTCTCTGTCTGCATGCCTCAGCTGACCTTTCTGAACCTGAACCTCAACAGGAGAATAATTAAGCAGAAAGCCTAGCAGACTAGTTAGGAACTCGAGCTCCAAAATCAAATGCAATCAGCTAGGGTCTCGCTATACAATCTAGAGAAATAGACCCAAGCACTCTGCATCTCAGGTAAGTCATCTTCCAGGTGGGAATCATGGCAGAACCTTGCCCAGAGGGGCTATAAGAATGGCCTGGGTGAAATATTTAGAAGAGAGGCTGGCTCTAAAAGTTGGCTGCTATCAGTGATCATTCCTTCATGTCTACTCTGTCCCATTTCTTCCTTCATTCTCCTTGCAAGAGAACTGCATAGAGCTTGGGATTTCTGTCCATTTAGAGCAGTTACTGAATAAGTCACAGCTGTTTACTCATGGCCCAAGGATACTGGGACAAGTTAGAAGCCTGCACAGGACAGGAATCCAGGAAATTGTTATTTTGATCTTCAATGCGCATTTTCTTGCCAAGCTAAGTAACCTTTGTAGGCCCTGTAATATGTTAACATTTAAAGAGAGAGTTTATGAACTGCTCTAATCCATTTTTAGTAAGGCCCATTACCTCCAAATACAAAGTCAAGGTTCCAATTAAAGCTTTCCATTAGAGAATAACTGTTATTTGCCAAACCAGAAGGAGAAAAGAACAATTTCTCATAGTTTTAAAGTTTATCTTCCTGAAAATGGCAGTCTCCTCACAGCGCTCACAGGCACGCAGTCCACTCATCCAATGTTTCAGAGCATCGACTCTAAAATGGAGAGTATTCTGGAAGCCTGGGCAAGACAGTGCCTCCTCCCTGAGGGATCTCAGATGCTAAATGGGACATACACGCACACACACAAATAGTTACTCTGGTACCCTGACGTCTGAAGCCAAGGTATGACTGAAGTTTTAGAAGCAAAAAATAAATAAATAAAAGACCCCAATTTCTTTGGTCTTGGAAGCTCATAACAGACTTATTAGGAGAAGTTGTTTTCACTGGGTTTTCAAGTTTGTTTACAGTTTTGCTGGATAGCAAAGGCAGAGAAACATTCCAGGCCAAGTTGAATGCATGTGCATTCAAGACACACAGGTTGAGAATTGTGTGGGCTCTTGGTGATGCTGAGGCACTGAGCATCTGTGTCCCAGAGACAGAAGGATGGGGTGCAGAGATAAGGGTGGAAAAGTGTCCTGAATGCCATGTTACTGTTAGGAATTTTTTCTGACGACTGTCTATTACAACTCTCTGTAAAACCTTTATGCCTGCATTTCTGGGCTTTCAGAGTCGCATAGGGAGGCATGGAAAGAACAGGCAGGGCAGGATGTCACCCCTGGACGCTGAGCTGCCTGGCCATGGACCACACTCATGCTTCTCAGTGGCTGTGGCTATGCCACCCTCATTGGTACTGATGCCTTTAGGAGAATGTTGGGGTATCTTCGTTTGCTCTTTCCCAATTTCTTTGATTTTACCTTCACTCCTGACTGTAGGCTGTTTCCTGAAGCTCCCTTGCTAATCAGTCTGGCAAGACTCTCCTTGTCATACCCAGTGATATTTGTTAAGGAGTACATTTCTTTTCTGAGTTCCCTGACCCCCTCAAAATTCTAGGATGATGGGAATTCCTAATGAGCTAAGGTTTCCAGGACAGCAGAGGTGGAAACACAGGGCACGGCTTCACAGCACCTTCCTCACACGGAGTTGACTGTCCAGAGACGCAGAATGAAGACAGCCCCTCTGGCTCCTTTTACTCTGATCTTTCCAATAGAGAAACTATTCATGGCAGCCCCTCTGCACAGGGACAGACAGAACCAGAGGAAATATAAATGGGGCTCAGTTCCATTTTGAGATGGGAAATGGGGACCCAGGGGCTCTGTCCATTGTGATGACCCTTGACTTCTGGGAACAGGGAGTGGTCCCCACCCAGCTCAGCTGGACGAGCTGGTCTCAGAGCAGTTGGGAGCCCTTAGGGACATTCTCAGGGTCACCCTGCTGCTCCCCAGGCCGGAGCACCATGCTGTTCTTTAAGAGGACTCTGCAGGCTGCTCAGCGGGAGAGGAGATGCCTCATGGGCACTGCGCTCTGCTGGTCACTGAGTGTCTGTGCCCTGGGATGAGAAGCCTGAGGCTTTGTCAAGCACTGTCACCCGAAATAACTTAGAGAGATGTGATGGGGAAAGAGATGTGATGCGGAAACAAATTCTGAAGGATCTTGCCTGCTTTGTGAGTTAATGGGATGCCATGGTGGATTTTACAATAAGTTTTGTACTTGTGGAAAACTCACCCTTAAGACAGTGTGGTGGGTGAACTAGCAAAGGGCAGATTATAGGAAAGGAGTCACAGCCAAGCTATGGCAGCAATTCGGGTGAAAGATGATGTGACAGTAACATTGGAAGTGAGGAGGAGAGAGAAAGGAGAGATATTCACAGATACCGCCTACACCCGAAAGATCACACGGGGGGATTCAAGAGCAACCTCTAGAATTCTGGATCAGGGAGCTGGGTAGGCACCCCACCATCAACAAAATTACAGAATTCAGAAAGGTGAGTATGCTTCTTTGCTGTGAGAGGCTACAGATGAATATGGAGTTTGAGACAAGTTGAGCTTAAAGTCCCTTTGGGGTATGTGAGGAGACAGAGCTAGAGTTCATGAGAGAGTCAGGGCTAAGGATACGCTTCTGAGAGTCATCAGCTTGGAGACGGTACTCAGAACCTCAGGATCCTGAGGCTGAGGTGGTCAAGGATGGCGAGGGGGAGCAACAGTGTTTACTGGCTGGGTCTGTCTCCTTGGTCATCAGCTAAGAGTGAGGGGGGAGTACTAAAGCTAAGGATCTGGAAAAGGTCTGAAATAGTCTTTTAAGGAGCTGGAAGAAGGATTTTCCTTATGGCACGATCTTGCGAGAGCTTGAAGTCAATCAACTTCAGACAGAACTGGAACCAAAACCTTCTGGGGTATATGTCTTCATCCATGGACCAAGGTCTCTGCATCTAGGTTAATGGCTCTCTGCTCTGGGCTCTCAGATCTGGATTTACACCTACCTCTATCATAACGCCTACAGAGTGGGAATGTTTTCTGGGTATCTGCTTCATCGCACTTGTGGACACCTTGGGGCTGGGGAATACCCTTTCCCCACCTCCATATCCCTGTAGTAAGAAGTTGGCTGTGCACACGGTAGATGCTTGATAAATATTTAATGCTTGAATGAACAACAGAATAGATGCCTAAAGTAAGGGTCCTGTTAAGTCCTAGCCTGCCTTGTAGACTTGGCTTTCTTGCCGTACAAGTCCCAAGGCCATTATTGCCTTTGTTCGTGGCTATGTGGAAGGGCACAAATCCAGGGGCTCAGAAAGCATCCCCTGATCACAGGGGGTGCTAAGGTAACAAGGCTCCTCCCCTGCCCTGCCCGGCCTGGAATGTCTCTAATCACAGGCTTAGAAAAAAGGCCAACATCCTACAGAGATCATGGCCCCGATAAAGTCTGACTCCAAATCTGAGAGGTCACAGTCTAAGCGCAGCTGCTGCTTCATTTCCAGTCAGAGTGGGAGGCCCAAGGTGGCCTTGAGCAATGCCAGGGCCCAGGAATACAGACACAGTGAGTAGGATTCTGTCTTGCACAATGTGTGGGCATTTGGAAACCTGAAAACTATCTTTCTTTCTCCCTGGATGACTCCAAACTCTCTGAGAACTTTAACAAAGAGCATCAAATTCCTTCATGTGGCATCAAGGCTCTTCGTGGCCACACCTCTGATTATCACCAGGCTTATCTCTAGGACTCCCTGTTTCTTATGGCTCAAGCCCAAGGAGACCATTCTCGTGCCTCCTCCAGGATTTTCCACATGATGTGCCTGACCTAGAATCCTTCTGCACTTGGCTCAATGGTGGTATCCTCAAGGAAGACCCCTGCAGTCTGGGCTAGGTGGCTGCCCGTAAAATTCCTCTACTCGCAGTCCTGCCTGTAAGACTACAAGCTCCTTGGGAATAGCTTCCTTGTCATGCTTCATATGCACTTTGTATGTACTTAACCAACATTAAAGAACAATGAACAGATAAAAGAATGGTCCTCCGAGATACAGAGAGCCCTTAGCCCTGGGTTCCATTTCCAGATTCCAGGGATTCGCTTCATCCTCCAATCTTAAGGCTGGACCCTCCAGTCTTAAGGGTCTAGGCATGGATAAATGGTTCACTGATGGTAAATGCATCCCAATAAAACAGAATCAGCATAGTGCAATGCAAAGAGCACTTAAATAGCACCAAAAGACCTGGCTTTACTACTCATGAGTCATGTGACCACTGGCAAGTCACATGACCTCTTTGAGCCTCTATTGCCTCCTCTGTGTAAAGGGGTTATTGTACATTGCTGTTAGGGAAGTGCCCAGCACACACCTACATATAATGGACTTTGTCCAAGACACGCTACATCATCCAGCATTGAAGGCTAAAGCCTCCTCTGGAGGGGTCTAAACCCCAGCAATGACACAGGTCAAGCTCGCCTTATTGACACAGCTGAAATTGGAATGTGGCAGCCCTCCCATTCTATCCCCAAATGGGTCCTAAGTGGGCCAAGATCATAATATGTTTGGGGGTATATCAATAGAAGTATTGTCATTTGAAGGATCCTGGAGTGAGGCATTTCTCCTTTGGGGAGGCCTGGGGTGAGGGTACTCTCCATTTGGAGGGATCCTGGACTGAGGCACATTTCCTGGGGGCTTCAGTGGGTCACTCTTCCTTCAGGAACTGTGGAGTAAAATAGTCTTTAGATGTGACTCATTGTCACAGATGTCTCATCGTCACAGATGAAGGACACCTCACGGAAATTGCCCTACCAAGGCCACTGTTATGGGTTGAATTATGTTCTCCAAAAAGATATACTGAAGTCCTACTTCCAGACCTTATTTGGAAATAGAATCTTTGCAGATGTATCAAATTAAGATGAGGTCATTAGGGTGGGCTCTAATCCAATGATTAGTTAACTAATAAGAAGAGGAAAAAAAGACAGACAGACAGGGAGAGAATGCCAAGTGACTACAGAGGCAGAGACTGGGGTTACGCTCCACAGGCCAAGGAATACCTGGGGCTACCAGAAGCTGGAAGGAGCAAGGAAAGGTCTTCTGCTAAAGACTTTGGAGAGAGCATGGCCCTATAAACACCTTGATTTCTGGCTTCTGGCCTCGAGAACTGTGAAAGAATCCATTTTTTATTGTCTCAAGCCACTATATTGTGGGACATTGTTACAGTAGCCCTAGGAAACTAATACAGTCACCTACAAGTACATAGAATGTTCTGCCCTGTCAATGCTTGAGCCTGCTCTGTTTGACAAGGTGAGCCAGCCCTGCTTAAACGGCCCTGTCCTTTGAGGCAGAACTCTGTTCACCTTTTCTCTCCACCTGCCCCCAGCTCCTTCTCTGCCATGCCCCTGCTCCCCTCCATGTCCCCTCAGATGCAGCCTCTCTCTAGAGATCTGTTCTAGCTTAATTAACGTACACACGACTGTCACGGCTAAGAACATGCTAGGGGTATGACCCATTTTTTTTTAAATAATATTTTTGTTCCTATCATTGTTTAGTCCATCAACAAATATTTGTTGAGCACATGCTATGCAACAGTCATTGTTCCAAGCCCCTGGGATTCTTCATGAATAAAGACGACCCATGAAACTTTTGTTCTAGTGACTGTGGTAGGGAAGGGGAGGTGGAAGGAGAAGGGGTCTGTCAGGAAAGAGAAAACATAAACAAATTAAAGGACAAGATAATTTCTAGTCATAAGAAGTACCACAAAAAGATAAAATGAAATCTCGGGTGATAGAGAGTGGCATGAATTAGGAGAGTTCTTTCTGATGAGGGGAACTTTAACCTTTGATCTGAACAACAGGGGCATTTTGGGAGGTCTTCTCCAGGCAGAGAGAATTGTTTCTTCAAAGGCCCTGAGGGAAGAATAAGGAAGGAAGAGAAAGAAGTCCAATGGGACAGAGAAAATAGGCTGAGGGGAGAATTTGAGGACATGCATTTGGAGAAGCAGGTATCTGTACTATTTTCTGTTGCTTTTTATTATTTTTAATTATGAAAAACAGAAACAGAAATTTTTAACAGCAGGAAAAAAATTTAAAAATCAGCTTTGGCGATCTCCCCAGGGTTGACAGCTAGAACAATTTGGGGGATGTTACCTTCTAGAACAATGGTTCCCAAAGTGTGGTCCCTGGACCAGCAACACAATTATCACTTAGCAAGTTGTAGATGTGCAGATTTTTGTCCCCAACTCAGACTAACTGAATCAGAAACTCTGGGGGTGGAGCTCTGCAACCTGTGTATTAAAGATTCCTCCAGGTGATTCTGTTGTACACCCAAGTGTGAGAAGCACCGTGACTGTTTCTGTCAGGGCTCCATTAACTACAGCTGTGTTGCATGTTGGAATAGTACGCTGAGAGAGGCCAGAACTTCAAATATACCTCCCAACTGAGGTTAGACATTCACTGACCAACAGACCAGCTATAGGAAGTGATATAGGCAAGACCACAGGAGACAGTCACAGCAAGTTGGTGAAACACACAAAGCAGATGAGATCCAGCAAACAAGACCTTCAGGTACAAGTACGAGAGAACTTCATGCACTTGAACAGCTGGCAGTGAGCATCAAGGAAAGCTTGTCATTAATAGTAGGGTCCAGCCAGGGAATGATCCAGCCAGTTCATGCAAATCTCTAACAAGGACACCAGGAAAGACAGAATATCACCCCAGGGTATAGATGCTCTAAGGAATAGCAGTCTTCCATGGCAATATTCAAATGCAGAGAAAATGCAGTAGTTGGATTATCAGAATCAGGGCATTCTTGCCCTGGGCTAGACCAGCAGCAAAGCCAGTGCCAGGCCCCTTTGTGTTGGGCAGAACTTCCCACCGTCTTCTTGCCTTACCTCAAGACTGGCTATCAGACCCTGTGAGCCTTTGAGGCAAGGTGTTTCTTTTCTATCCTAAAATAGTAGCCCTTTCTAGTGCCACTGTGTTTTTACACACATCTCTTGACTGTTGAGCCCAACCATCTCTGCAGAAGCTGGGAGCAATTTGTGAGGTCTCTCCCGTAGCACCTCTGAGCTTCCCAGTAGCTCCCCCTGTCTCGAAGGTCATCAACAGCAGGAAATTAACAGATTTATCAAAGGCTCTGGATAGTCTTTGTGAAATGACATGATTTGGAGTACAGACACTTGGTTCATTAGAGATTTCTCTAGGCCCCCGGGCAGAATGTTTTACTGTAATTACCCATAGCTTTGACAAGCTTCCAGTCAGCTTTGAATCTTAAAATTAGAAGGCATGAAAGAGGGTAACTATGGGCACATAGGCTGCCAAAATAAAAAAAAAAACAAAAAACAGGTGACTGGTCAAAGTTAAGGGAAGAAATTTTAAAACTATAAAATTCAAGCTAAAAAGTTCTGAGACCATATTATGCAGGAGAAAAATGTCTTCTATAACATTCAATAGTGGAATTGTGTTATAATGGTTTTTGAAAGATCAAGAAGATGGTAGATTATGATCCACCTCCAGTGTTTAAAAGGTGTGGAGACAGAGGACATGCAAAATGGTGTCATAATGAACTCAGTAGATCCTCTCTCCAGCAAAAAAACCATTTAGATGCAGAAAGTTATATAAGACAATTATTTAAAGTCTCTGGGGATTGTCCTAATGGCATAATATGGGAAAACATTCATTCAAGAAAATCTATTAAATTTCAATACTAACAGTGAGAGTCTGTAGCATTTGAACCACAACCAAGCTCCCATCCTCACCCACAGCCCAGTGTCATGGAAACTCTATCCTAGGTGGGCATGGCCAAGGACAAGAGTCTCCCTCTCCCTCAAGATCCCAATCTAGGGTTGTGATTTCACCCCAGCATGGGGAAGTTCTCAGCAAATCTCATCCCCTCACCAGCTCCATGCTATAGGAGTTCTAATCCAGGCAGACATGACCAAGAGGGCTGGGGCTCCCTTCCCCCAACGAGCCTTCATTCATAAGGCCAAGAATACTGGGCTTGATCACCCCTGCCCCAGATAGCTTGTAGGACTGAGGCTCAGTACCAGGAGAAGCAAGAGGAGAAGACCTCTCACTCACAGAGCAGGGGAGTCACCAGGAGAAGAGGGCCACTGTCCCCAATCCAACCTCTGGTTTAGTGGCATAGAGGTTCTTCCTAGGGAGAGAAGCAAGTTTTAAGAAGAGTGAGGTCCTCATACCCCCTTAAAGGGACTGACTTTATTTATAACATAATTTGGGAAGATCATGACTAAGGACACTGTTTAAAAGCAGTGGAGATCTTGGTGGTGAAATGGAAAAGCCTGGTGGTTTTACTATGCTAGTAGTAGCAAGCAGCATGCTATACCGGCTAGAAATTTAACAGAGACAACTAGGGAAAGAGACAGCTAAAAAGAGCCCTCCTGGAGTCAGAGTAAGATCCAAAGACTGGGAACACCCTGCTCCATGACTTTAATTTATCAGACTATGGAACAATTTATATCAAGCTATTGTCAACAACAATAGAGCAAACAGCTAGTAGAGGCTAACATCTAGGTGAGAAACCAACAAAAGCAAAGAAGCCATAAGCTTAAGAGGCAGATCAGGGAAAGACAGATTCAAAGAGTACACAAATAAACCACAGACATCTCTGGTGATAAGGGAGACTGCATATTCCCAAGGCTTCACACTCAGAAAAGAGACATCACAGGCTGTACATTGCAGGGAAATAGACTTCTCTGAACTACTTAAAAGGCAAAACAAAGAGAAAATCTTGAACACAGCACAATCAAAATGATCCATCACATGCAAGGGAACCCCAAGAAGGTTAACAGAAATAGTGGAGGCCAGAAAGCAGCCGGATTCAAAGTACTGAAAGTAAAAAATCAACCACCCAAGAACCTTATAACCAGAAGAACTTTAAAAAATGAAAGCTAAATAAGAAAATCCCAAATAAGTTAAAATAAAAAAAAAGTAAGTGTTAATTGTTAAAGGGCCTGCTTTGCAAAAAATACTAAAGGAATTTCTCAGGCCAGAAGCAAGTGACACCAGACGTTAATTCAATACACACAGTAAAACAAAGAGGATCAGTAAAGGTAATTATGCAGATAATAATAAAACAGAGTACATGGCATATTTTCTTCTTTCTTTCTTAGTATATTTTAAAAACAATTGCATAAATCAAAACTACAATGAGGTATCACCTCACACCAGTCAGAATGGCCATCATCAAAAAATATACAAACAATATGCTGGAGAGGGTGTGGAGAAAAGGGAACCCTCTTGCACTGTTGGCGGGAATGTAAATTGATACAGCCACTATGGAGAACAGTATGGAGGTTCCTTAAAAAACTAAAAATAGAACTACCATACAACCCAGCAATCCCACTACTGGGCATATACCCTGAGAAAACCATAATTCAAAAAGAGTCATGTACCACAATATTCATTACAGCTCTATTTACAATAGCCAGGACATGGAAGCAGCCTAAGTGTCCATCGACAAATGAATGGATAAAGAAGATGTGGCACGTATATACAATGGAATATTACTCAGCCATAAAAAGAAACGAAATTGAGTTATCTGTAGTGAGGTGGATGGACCTAGAGTCTGTCATAGAGACTGAAGTAAGTCAGAAAGAGAAAAACAAATATCATATGCTAACACATATATATGGAATCTAAAAAAAAGAAGAACCTGGGGCAGGACAGGAATAAAGATGCAGACGTAGAGAATGGACTTGAGGACACAGGGAGGGGGAAGAGTAAGCTGGGACGAAGTGAGAGAGTGGCATGGACGAATATACACTACCAAATCTAAAACAGTAGCTAGTGGGAAGCAGCCACATAGCACAGGGAGATCAGCTCAGTGCTTTGTGACCACCTAGGGGGGTGATATAGGGAGGGTGGGAGGGAGATGCAAGAGGGAGGAGATATGGGGATATATCTATATGTATAGCTGATTCACTTTGTTATAAAGCAGAAGCTAACACACCATTGTAAAGCAATTATACTCCAATAAAGATGTTAAAAAAAAACCAATTGCATAAAACAATATGTGTATAACTACTGTTTTGTCTATAATGTACAGGAATGTAGTGCATTTGAAAATATCAAAATAAACTAATCCTACAAGGCCAGCATCACCCTGATAACAAAACCAGAAAAAGATACCATAAAAAGAAAAAGGAAATTACAGGCCAATGTCACTGATGAACATAGATGCCAAAATCCTCAACAAAATTTTAACAAACTGATTTCAACAATACATTAAAAGGATCACACACTGTGGTCAAGTGGAATTTATCCCAGGCATGCAAGGATGGTTCAATATCCACAAATCAACCAATGGATACACCATACTAAAAAACTGAACAAAAATCATATGATCATCTCAATACGTACAGAAAAAGCTTTTGACAAAATTAACATCCATTTAAAATTTTAAGAAATCCCAAGAAAGTGGGTATAGACGGCACATACGTCAGCATAATAAAGGCCATCTATGACAAGCCTACAGCTAACGTCATACTCAACAGTGAAAAACTGAAAATACTTTTTCTAACATCAGAAACAAGACAAAGATGAACACTTTTACTCAATATAGATTGGAAGTCCTAGACACAGCAATCAGACAATAAAAAGAAATAAAAGCCCAAATTGGAAAGGAAGAAGTAAAACTGTCACTGTTTGCAGATGACATAATACTATACATAGATTGACACACATACAGTACTATGTATAAGATAGATAACTAATGAGAACCTACTATATGGCACAGGAAACTCTACTCAATGCTCTGTGGTGACCTAAATGGGAAGGAAATCAAAAAAAGAGGGGATATATGTATATGTATAGCTGATTTACTTTGCTATACAGCAAAAAGTAACACAACATTGTAAAGCAACTGTACTCCAATAAAAATTAATAAAAAAATACTACACATAGAAAACCCCCAAGATGCCACCAAAAAACCACTAGAACTTATCAATGAATTTAGGAATGTTTGGGGATACAAAATTAATATACAGAAATCTGTTGCATTTCTATACACTAACAACAAACTATCAGAAAGAGAAACTAAGAAAACAATCCCATTTACAACTGCATCCAAAAGAATAAAATCCTTAGGAATAAATCTAACCAATGAGGTAGGACCTGTACTCAGAAAACTCTAAGACACTTATGAAAGAAACTGAACATGACACAAACAGATGAAACGATGTATCTTGTTCATGGACTGGAAGAATTAATATTGTTAAAATGACCACACTAGCCAAGGCGATATACAGATTCAGTGCAATCTCTATCAAAATACCAATGGCATTTTTCACAGAACTAGAACAATTAATTCTAAAATTTGTATGGAAACACAAAAGACCTTGAAAAATCAAAACATCTTGAGAAAGAAGAACAGAGCTAGTGGTATCATGCTCCCTGATTTCGAACTATACTACAAAGCTACAGTAATCAAAACAGTATAATTCTGGCACAAAAACAGACACATAGATCAATGGGACAGAACAGAAAGCCCAGAGATGAACCCACACTGATATGGTAAATTAATCTACGACAAAGAAGGCAAGAATGTGCAATGAGGAAAAGACAGCCTCTTTAATAAATGGTATTGGAAAAACTGGACAGCTACATGCAAGAGAATCAATCTGGACTATTTTCTCACTCAATATACAAGAATAAACTCAAAATGGATTAAAGAGTTAAGTGTAAGACCTGAAACCATAAAATTCCTAGAAGAAAACATAGGCAGTATGCTCCTTAATATGGATCTCAGCAATATTTTTTTGGATGTGTCTCCTCAGGCAAGGAAACAAAAGCAAAAAGGAACAAATGAAACCACATCAAACTAAAAAACTTTTGCACAGTGGAGGAAACTATCAACAAAACAAAAAGGCCACCTACTGAATGGGAGAAGATACTTGCAAATCATATGTCCAATAAGGGGTTAATATTCAAAATATACAAAGAACTCATACAACTCAACATCAAAAAAACAAACAACCCAATTAAAAAATAGGGAAAGGATCTGAATAGACATTTCTCCAAAGAATACATACAGATGGTCAACACGCACATGAGAAGATGCTCAACATCTCTCATCATCAGGCAAATGTAAATCAAAACCACAATAGATATCACCTCACACCTGTCAGAATGGCTATTATCAAAAAGACAAGAAATAACAAGTGTTGGTGGGAATGTGGAGAAAAGGGATCCTTGCATACTACTGATGGGAATGTAAACTGGCACAGACACTACTGAAAATTATATGGAGTTTTCTCAAAAAATTAAAAATAGAACTACCACACAATCCAGCAATTCCATTTCTGGGTATTTTTCAAAGGAAAACAAAAACACTAATTTGAAAAGACATATTAACCTCTATGCTCACTTCAGCATTATTTACAATAGCCAAGGTATGGAAGCAACCTAAGTGTCCATCAAAAGATGAACGGATAAAGAAGAAGTGTATATGTATATGTGTATGTATATATATATATATATATAATATATATATATATAATATATATGTTATATGTATATAATGGAATATTACTCAGCCATAAAAAATGAATCTTTCCATTTGGAACAACATGGATGGACTTAGTGCTAAGTGAAAAAAGTCAGAGGAAGACAAATATCATATGATTTCACTTACATGTAGTATCTTAAAAAACAAAACAAATGAACAAATACAAAAGACAAAAACAGAATTATAGATACAAAGAACACACAGATGGTTGCCAGATGGGAGGGTGATGTAGGGATTAGCGTTATAGATGAAGGAGATTAAGAGATACAAATTTCCAGCTATAAAACGAATGAGTCACAAAGATGAAACGTACAGCATGGGTAATATAGTCTGTAATATTGTAATAACTATTTATGGTAATGGATGGTTACTACATTTACATGGTGATCATTTTGAAATATATAGAAATATTGAATCACTATGGTGTGCACCTGGAACTAACATAGTGTTGTA
The DNA here is from genome assembly GCF_965194825.1 of Balaenoptera physalus. Taxonomy (NCBI): domain Eukaryota; kingdom Metazoa; phylum Chordata; class Mammalia; order Artiodactyla; family Balaenopteridae; genus Balaenoptera; species Balaenoptera physalus. Next base: position 68,779,845 of record NC_138893.1, on the reverse strand, counting down.
GGTCAATTATACTTCATTTAAGAAGAAAAAGAAAAGAAAGAACATGTAATCACAGTATTCTAATAGGTTCTGCAGTGAACATTTATAAATTGTAAAAATGCTTTTTTTCTTTTCTTTTCTTTTTATTGTATCTACGTGAGATGATAGATATTAGCTAAACTTATTTTAATCATTGTGAATCATTTCACAATATATGTTAATCAAACCATCAGTTTGTACACCTTAAGCTTAACAGTGTTGTATGTCAATTATCTTTCAATAAAACTGAGGGAAAAAAGAAGATAGGAAAAAATGAGAAATTAAACCCTAAAGAAAATAGAACAGAGAAAATAAAAAACATTAGAGAAGAAATCATTGAAATAGAGAGAAAAAAAAGAACAAAAGCAAAAACAATAAAACTAAAATTTTGCTCCTTGAAAACTTCAACAAAATTGACATACTTTTAGCTAGAAGGACCAAGAAAAATAAAAGATAGAAGACTCAAGCTACTAAAATCAAGAGTGATAGAGATGACATCACTACTGATCTTATAGAAATACAAGGGATTGGACTTCCCTGGTGGCGCAGTGGTTAAGAATCTGCCTGCCAATGAAGGGGACACAGGTTCAAGCCCTGGTCTGGGAAGATCCCACATGCCGCGGAGCAACTGAGCCCATGCACCACAACTACTGAGCCTGTGCTCTAGAGACCAAGAGCCACAACTACTGAGCCTGCACGCCACAACTACTGAAGCCCATGTGCCTAGAGCCTGTGCTCCACAGCAAGAGAACCCACCACAATAAGAAGCCCGCACGCCACAAGGAAGAGTAGCCCCCACTCGCTGCAACCAGAGAAACCCCATGCGCAGCAACAAAGACCCAATGCAGCCAAAAATAAGTAAGTAAATAAATAAATTTTAAAAAAAAGAAATATAAGGGATTATAAGGGAATTCTATGTACAGTTCAGTGGCAACAAATTAGATAACCTGGATAAAATGGATAAATATCTAAAAACACACAAACTAATAAAACTAACTCAAGAAGAAATATAAAATCTGAATAGACATATAAAAGTAAAGAGATTGAATTAGCAATTTAAAGCTACTCACAAGGAAAAGCCCAGGCCCAGATGGATTCACTGGTGAATTCTATCAAACCTTTAAACAATCAACACTAGTCTTTCACACACTCTTCCAAAGAAATAGAAGAGGAGGGAACAATTTTCAATTATTTTGTGAAAAGCAGTATAGCCCTGACACCAAAACTAGATAAAGATATTACACAAAAAAGAAAACTACAGACAAATAAGATTAAGAATACAAATACAAAAATTCTCAACAAAATGGTAGCAAACTACGTCCAGCAAATGTATAAAAAGATTATAGAGACGGCTTCAAGATGGTGGAAGAGTAAGACGTGGAAATCACCTTCCTCTTCACAAATACATCAGAAATACATCTACATGTGGAACAACTCCTACAGAACACCTCCTGAATGCTGGCAGAAGACCTCAGACCTCCCAAAAGGCAAGAAACTCCCCCACGTACCTGGGTAGGGCAAAAGAAAAAAGAAAAAACAGAGACAAAAGAATAGGGACGGGACCTGCACCTCTGGGAGGGAGCTGTGAAGAAGGAAAGGTTTCCACACACTAGGAAGGCCCTTCTTGGGCAGAGACTGTGGGGGGCGGAGGGGGGAAGCTTCGGAGCCACGGAGGAGAGCGCAGCAACAGGGGTGCGGAGGGCAAAGTGGAGAGATTCCCGCACAGAGGATTGGGCCGACCAGCACTCACCAGCCCGAGAGGCTTCTCTGCTCACCCGCTGGGGCGGGTGGGGGCTGGGAGCTGAGGCTCGGCTTCGGAGGTAGGATCCCAGGGAGAGGACTGGGGTTGGCTGCGTGAACACAGTCTGAAGGGGCTAGTGCGCCACAGCTAGCCGGGAGGGAGTCTGGGAAAAAGTCTGGAGCTGCAGAAGAGGCAAGAGACTTTTTCCTGCCTCTTTGTTTCCTGGTGCACGAGGAGAGGGGATTAAGAGTGCCGCTGAAAGTAGCTCCAGAGAGGGGTGCGAGCCACGGCCATCAGCGTGGACCCCAGAGACGGGCATGAGACGCTAAGGCTGATGCTGCAGCCACCAAGAAGCCTGTGTGCGAGCACACGTCACCATCCACAACTGCCCTCCTGGGAGCCTGTGCAGCCCGCCACTGCCAGGGTCCCGTGATCCAGGGACAACTTCCCCGGGAGAACACACGGCGCGCCTCAGGCTGTTGCAACGTCACGCCGAGCTCTGCCGCGGCAGGCTCGCCCCGCACTCAGTACCCCTCCCTACCCCGGGCCTGAGTGTGCCAGAACCGCCAAATCAGCTGCTCCTTTAACCCTGTCCTGTCTGAGTGAAAAACAGATGCCCTCAGGCGACCTACACGAGGGGCGGGTCCAAATCCAAAGCTGAACCCCAGGAACTGTGCCAACAAAGAAGAGAAAGGGAAATTTCTCTCAGCAGCCTCAGGAGCAGCGGATTAAATCTCCACAATCAACTTGATGTACCTGCATCTGTGGAATACCTGAATAGACAACGAATCATCCCAAATTGAGGAGGTGGACTTTGGGAGCAAGGATATATATATATTTTCCCCTTTTTCTCTTTTTGTGAGTGTGTATGTGTATGCTTCTTTGTGTAATTCTGTCTGTATAGCTTTGCTTTTACCATTTGTCCTAGGGTTCTTTCTGTCCGTTTTTTTTTAGTATAGTTTTTAGCGCTTGTTATCATTGGCGGATTTGTTTTTTGGTTTGGTTGCTCTCTTCTTTCTTCCTTTCTTTTTTTTATTACTTTAAAAAAATTTTTTAATAATTATTTTTTACTTTAATAACTTTATTTTATTTCATTTTACTTTATTTTATTTTCTTTTATCTTCTTTCTTTCTTTCTTTCTTTTCTCCCTTTTATTCTGAGCTGTGTGGATGACAGGCTCTTGGTGCTCCAGCTAGGCATCAGGGCTGTGCCTCTGAGGTGGGAGAGCCAAGTTCAGGACACTGGTCCACAAGAGACCTCCCAGCTCCATGTAATATTAAACGACGAAAATCTCCCAGAGATCTCCATCTTAACGCCAAGAGCCAGCTCCACTCAATGACCAGCAAGCTACACTGCTGGACACCCTATGCCCAACAACTAGCAAGACAGGAACACAATCCCATCCATTAGCAGAGAGGATGCCTAAAATCATAATAAGGCCACAGACACCCCAAAACACACCACCAGATGTGGACCTGCCCACCAGAAAGACAAGATACAGCCTCATCCACCAGAACACAGGCACTAGTCCCCTCCACCAGGAAGCCTACACAACCCACTGAACCAACCTTAGCCACTGGGGACAGACACCAAAAACAACGGGAACTACAAACCTGTAGTTGGTGAAAAGGAGACCCCAAACACAGTAAGGTAAGCAAAATGAGAAGACAGAGAAACAGACAGCAGATGAAGGAGCAAGGCAAAAACCTACCAGACCTAAAAAATGAAGAGGAAATAGACGGTCTACCTGAAAAAGAATTCAGAATAATGACAGTAAAGATGACCCAAAATCTTGGAAATAGAATGGAGAAAATACAAGAAACGTTTAACAAAGAACTAGAAGAAATAAAGAGCAAACAAATAGTGATGAACAACACAATAAATTAAATTAAAAATTCTCTAGAAGGGATCAATAGCAGACTAACTGAGGCAGAAAAACGGATAAGTGACCTAGAAGATAAAATAGTGGAAATAACTACTGCAGAGCAAAATAAAGAAAAAGGAATGAGAACAATTGAGGAGACAGTCTCAGAGACCTCTGGGACGTTAAATACACCAACATTCGAATTATAGGGGTCCGAGAAGAAGAAGAGAAAAAGAAAGGGACTGAGAAAATGCTTGAAGAGATTATACTTGAAAACTTCCTTAACATGGGAAAGGAAATAGTTAATCAAGTCCAGGCAGCACAGAGAGTCCCATACAGGATAAATCCAAGGAGAAACATGCCAAGACACATATTAATCAAACTATCAAAAATTAAATACACAGAAAAAATATTAAAAGCAGCAAGGGAAAAACAACAAATAACATACAAGGGAATCCCCATAAGGTTAACAGCTGATCTTTCAGCAGAAACTCTGCAAGCCAAAAGAGAGTGGCAGGACATATTTAAAGTGATGAAGAAGAAAAACCTACAACCAAGATTACTCTACCCAGCAAGGATCTCATTCAGATTTGACAGAGAAATTAAAACCTTTGCAGACAAGCAAAAGCTAAGAGAAGTCAGCACCACCAAACCAGCTTTAAAACAAATGCTAAAGGAACTTCTCTAGGCAGGAAACACAAGAGAAGCCAAAGACCTACAATAACAAACCCAAAACAATTAAGAAAATGGTAATAGGAACATACATCTCGATAATTACCTCAAAAGTAAATGGATTAAATGCTCCAACCAAAAGACACAGACTGGCTGAATGGATACAGAAACAAGACCCATATATATGCTGTCTACAAGAGACCCACATCAGACCTAGGGACACATACAGACTGAAAGTGAGGGGATGGAAAAAGATATTACATGCAAATGGAAATCAAAAGAAAGCTGGAGTAGCAATTCTCATATCAGACAAAATAGACTTTAAAACAAAGACTATTACAAGAGACAAGGAAGGACACTGCATAATGATCAATGGATCAATCCAAGAAGAAGATATAACTATTGTAAATATTTATGCACCCAACATAGGAGCACCTCAATACATAAGGCAAATACTAACAGCCATAAAAGGGGAAATCGACAGTAACACAATCATAGTAGGGGACTTTAACACCCCACTTTCACCAATGGACAGATCATCCAAAATGAAAATAAATAAGGAAACACAAGCTTTAAATGATACATTAAACAAGATGGACTTAATTGATATTTATAGGACATTCCATCCAAAAACAACAGAATACACTTTCTTCTCAAGTGCTCATGGAACATTCCCCAGGATAGATCATATCTTGGGTCACAAATCAAGCCTTGGTAAATTTAAGAAAATTGAAATCGTACCAAGTATCTTTTCTGACCACAACGCTATGAGACTAGATATCAATTACAGGAAAAAAATCTGTAAAAAATAAAACACATGGAGGCTAAACAATACACTACTTAGTAACCAAGAGATCACTGAAGATATCAAAGAGGAAATGAAAAAATACCTAGAAACAAATGACAACGAAAACACGACCACCCAAAACCTATGGGATGCAGCAAAAGCAGTTCTAAGAGGGAAGTTTATAGCAATACAATCCTACCTTAAGAAACAAGAAACATGTCAAATAAACAACCTGACCTTACACGTAAAGCAATTAGAGAAAGAAGAAGAAAAAACCCCAAAGTTAGCAGAAGGAAAGAAATCATAAAGATCAGATCAGAAATAAATGAAAAACAAATGAAGGAGACAATAGCAAACATCAATAAAACTAAAGTCTGGTTCTTTGAGAAGATAAACAAAATTGATAAACCATTAGCCAGACTCATCAAGAAAAAAAGGGAGAAGACTCAAATCAATAGAATTAGAAATGAAAAAGGAGAAGTAACAACTGACACTGAAGAAATACAAAGGATCATGAGAGATTACTGCAAGCAACTATATGCCAATAAAATGGACAACCTGGAAGAAATGGACAAATTCTTAGAAAAGCACAACCTTCCGAGACTGAACCAGGAAGAAATAGAAAATACGAACAGACCAATCACAAGCAATAAAATTGAAAATGTGATTAAAGATCTTCCAACAAACAAAAGCCCAGGACCAGATGGCTTCACAGGCGAATTCTATCAAACATTTAGAGAAGAGCTAACACCTATCCTTCTCAAAATCTTCCAAAATATAGCAGAGGGAGGAACACTCCCTAACTCATTCTACGAGGCCACCATCACTCTGATACCAAAACCAGACAAAGATGTCATAAAAAAAGAAAACTACAGGCCAATATCACTGATGAACATAGATGCAAAAATCCTCAACAAAATACTAGCAAACAGAATCCAACAGCACATTAAAAGGATCATACACTATGATCAAGTGGGGTTTATCCCAGGAATGCGAGGATTCTTCAATACATACAAATCAATCAACATGATACACCATATTAACAAATTGTAGGAGAAAAAGCATATGATCATCTCAATAGATGCAGAGAAAGCTTTCAACAAAATTCAACACCCATTTATGATAAAAACCCTCCAGAAAGTAGACATAGAGGGAACTTACCTCAACATAATAAAGGCCATATATGACAAACCCACAGCCAACATCGTCCTCAATGGTGAAAAACTGAAACCATTTCCACTAAGATCAGGAACAAGACAAGGTTGCCCACTCTCACCACTAGTATTCAACATAGTTTTGGAAGTTTTAGCCACAGCAATCAGAGAAGAAAAAGAAATAAAAGGAATCCAAATCGGAAGAGAAGAAGTAAAGCTGTCACTGTTTGCAGTGACATGATACTATACATAGAGAATCCTAAAGATGCTACCAGAAAAGTACGAGAGCTAATCAGTGAATTTGGTAAAGTAGCAGGATACAAAATTAATGCACAGAAATCTCTTGCATTCCTATACACTAATGATGAAAAATCTGAAAGTGAAATTAAGAAAACACTCCCATTTACCACTGCAACAAAAAGAATAAAATATCTAGGAATAAACCTACCTAAGGAGACAAAAGACCTGTATGCAGAAAATTATAAGACACTGATGAAAGAAATTAAAGATGATACAAATAGATGGAGAGATATACCATGTTCTTGGATTGGAAGAATCAACATTATGAAAATGACTATACTACCCAAAGCAATCTACAGATTCAATGCAATCCCTATCAAACCACCACTGGCATTTTTCACAGAACTTGAACAAAAAATTTCACAGTTTGTATGGAAACACAAAAGACCCCGAATAGCCAAAGCAATCTTGAGAAAGAAAAACGGAGCTGGAGGAATCAGGCTCCCTGACTTCACACTATACTACAAAGCTACAGTAATCAAGACAGTATGGTACTGGCACAAAAACAGAAATATAGATCAATGAACAGGATAGAAAGCCCAGAGATAAACCCAAGCACCTATGGTCACCTTATCTTTGATAAAGGAGGCAAGAATATACAGAGGAGAAAAGACAGCCTCTTCAATAAGTGGTGCTGGGAAAACTGGACAGCTACATGTAAAAGAATGAAATTAGAACACTCCCTAACACCATACACAAAAATAAACTCAAAATGGATTAAAGACCTAAATGTAAGGTCAGACACTATCAAACTCTTAGAAGAAAACATAGGCAGAACACTCTGTGACATAATCACAGCAAGATCCTTTTTGACCCACCTCCTAGAGAAATGGAAATAAGAACAAAAATAAACAAATGGGACCTAATGAAACTTAAAAGCTTTTGCACAGCAAAGGAAACCATAAACAAGACGAAAAGACAACCCTCAGAATGGGAGAAAATATTTGCAAATGAAGCAACTGACAAAGGATTAATCTCCACAATTTACAAGCAGCTCATGCAGCTCAATATCAAAAAAACAAACAACCCAATTAAAAAATGGGCAGAAGACCTAAATAGACATTTCTCCAAAGAAGATATACAGATTGCCAACAAACACGTGAAAGAATGCTCAACATCATTAATCATTAGAGAAATGCAAATCACAAGTACAATGAGATATCATTTCACACCAGTTAGAATGGGCATCATCAGAAAATCTACAAACAACAAATGCTGGAGAGGGTGTGGAGAAAAAGGGAACCCTCTTGCACTGTTGGTGGGAATGTAAATTGATACAGCCACTATGGAGACCAGTATGGAGGTTCCTTAAAAAACTAAAAATAGAACTACCATATGACTCAGCAATCCCACTACTGGGCATATACCCTGAGAAAACCAGAATTCAAAAAGAGTCATGTACCACAATGTTCACTGAAGCTCTATTTACAATAGCCAGGATATGGAAGCAACCTAAGTGTCCATCAGCAGATGAATGGATAAAGAAGATGTGGCACATATATACAATGGAATATTACTCAGCCATAAAAAGAAACGAAATTGAGTTATTTGTAGTGAGGTGGATGGACATAGAGTCTGTCATACAGAGTGAAGTAAGTCAGAAAGAGAAAAACAAATACCGTATGCTAACACATATATATGGAATCTAAAAAAAAAAAAAAAAAAGGTCATGAAGAACCTAGGGGCAAGACGGGAATAAAGACGCAGACATACTAGAGAATGGACTTGAGGATACGGGGAGGGGGAAGGGTAAGATGGGACAAAGTGAGAGAGTGGCATGGACATATATACACTACCAAACGTAAAATAGACAGCTAGTGGGAAGCAGCCGCATAGCACAGGCAGATCAGCTCTGTGCTTTGTGACCACCTAGAGGGGTGGGATAGGGAGGGTGGGAGGGAGGGAGATGCAAGAGGGAAGAGATATGGGGACATATGTATATGTATAACTGATTCACTTTGTTATAAAGCAGAAACTCCAATAAAGGTGTTAAAAAAAAAAAAGATACACCATGATCAAGTGGGATTTATTCTGGGAATGCAAGGTCGGTTTAACATCTGAAAATCAATTCATATAACATTAATAGAATAAGGACACAAACAACATGGTTATCTTGACAGATAACAGAGAAAGCATTTGAAAAATCCAACACCTCTCAGGGTAAAAGACTCAGCAAACTAGGTATAGAAGGAACGTCATCAACCTGATAAAGGCCAGCTATAAAAAACCCACAACTAACATCATAGTTAATAGTGAGGAACTGAATGCTTTTCCCTAAAGTTCAAGAAATAAGACAGGGATATGTACTCTCACCACTTCTCTTCAACATTTCACTGGATCCCTGCCAAAGCCATTAGGCAAGAAAAAGAAATAAAAGGTGCCCAGATTGCAATGGAAGTAGTGAAACTATCTCCATTTGCAGATTACATATCTTGTGTATATAAAATTCTAAGGTAATCTTTATGAAAATACCAGCTGGCTTTTTTGCAGAAATTGACAAGCTGATTCTAAAATTTATATGGAAATACAAGTGACCCAGAAAAGCCAATATAATCATGAAAAGTAAAAACAAAGTTGGAGAACGCACACTTCCTGATTTAAGGCTACTACAAAGCCACAGAATTCAAGTCAGTACGGTACAGTTGTAAGGATAGACAAATAGGTTAATGGAATAGAACTTAAGAGTCCAGAAATAGACCCTTACATTTGTGAGCAACTGATTTTCAACAAAAGCATCAAGGCAATTCAATGAGAGAAAGAAAAGTCTTTTCAATCATGATCCTTGGACAACTGGATATCCAATGCAGAAGAATGAAACTAGGACCCTACTTCACACCATATAAATAATTAACTCAAAATCCTCATAAACTTAAGTGTAAGAGCTAAAACTATAAAACTTTTAGAAGAAAACTTAGGAGTAAATCTTAATGACATTGGGTTAGGCAATGGTATCTTAGATATGACAACAAAAGCAACAAAAGATAAAATAGATAAATTGGACTTCATCAACATTAAAAACCTCTGTGCTTCAATAGACATAACGAAAAACATGAAAAGACAGCCCTAGAATGAGAGAAAATGTTTTCAATCATATATTTAATAAGGGACTTATATCCAGAATATAAAACAGCGTTTTACAAAACAATAATAGAAGACAAATAAACCAATTAAAAATGGAAAAAGGATCTGAAGAGACATTTCTCCAATGAAGATGTACAAATGGCCAATAAGCACATGAAAAATTGCTCAACACATTTAATCACTAAGAAAATGCAAATCAAAACCATAATGAGATACCACTTTACACCTTGAATAGCTATAATCAAAGACAGTCAATAACAGTGTTGACAAGGAAGTAGAGAAATTGGAACTCTCATATGTTGGTGGGATGTAAAGTGATACAGCTTCTTTGAAAAAACATTTTGGCAGTTCCTCAAACAGTTAAACATAAAATCACCATACGATCCAGCAATACTACTCCTTGGTTAACACCCAAGAGAAATGAAAGCATACGTCCACACAAAAATTTATACATGACTGTTAATTACAGCATTATTCATAATAGGCAAAATGTGGAAACAACTCCAATATCCATCAACTGTTGAATGGATAAATAAAATACAATGGAATATCATTTAGCAAGATACAGGATTGGATTACTGATAGATGCTACAAAATAAATGAAACTTGAAAAAATTATGCTAAGTGAAAGAAACCGGTCACAAAAGACCACATAATCTATGATTCATTTACATAGATTGTTCAGAAGAGGAAAATTTATGGAAATAGAAAGTTAGATTAATGGTGTATAGTAACTGGGGGTTAGGGAGGATTGGGAGTGACTGCTAATGGATAGAATTATTTTGGGAATGGCATAAATGTTCTAAAATTAGATTGTGATGATGGTTGCATACCTGTGAATATACTAAATCATTAAATGTATACTTTAAATGGGTGAATTGGTATGTGGTTTATATCTCAATAAAGCTATTTAAAAATAAAGGTGTGGAGATGTGTATGAACTTTTAAAGAGATCTGAACTGAAAATATAAAGTGTTAGTTCTCTAGTTTTTTAGGAAATCTGGCTTTATAGAGCATCATTCGCCCTGGGGCAGCAGGACTGGATGGATGGATACAGAGCACAAAGCAGCACAGATGTGGGGCCAGGTTAGGTGGGTTCAAATCTCAATTTCTATGCTTGCCACTATTTTCTCTTAAGTAAGTGACCATTTCTCTGAACCTCTCTAGAGAAATGGTTGTCTATTTCATAGAATTGTTGGAAGTATTAAATTAGGTCCCATGTCTAAAGTTTCTAGCACAATACTTGATAAATGCTATGGTTTGATAACTGATAACTATTTAATAGTATCTTTGTTGTTATTATCATTTGTTAACAGGGACCAGATTGAAACATATAAGACCTTTAAGCACCCAATGGCTATGTATAGGCTCCAATCATCCAGTTACATGCTTTTATTTCATACTGAGGGATTTTGCCTTAGATTTACTGAGCATTTATTAACCTCTCAAGTATCAACAGACTCTTATTAAAAAGTACTTCTTACTCTACTCCTCAACATGTTATTAGAAAAATATGAGAGGGAATTCCCTGGTGGTCCCGTGGTTAGGACTCCGCGCTTCCACTGCAGGGGGCACGGGTTCGATGCCTGGTTGCATGCTGTGTGGCACATCCGAAAAGAAAAAAAAAGAAAAGAAGACTCTAAGAAACACTTTGGGGGTTTATTTCTGGCCTTGTCATCAACAGAGGGTTTTGTCTTGGTAGCCAAAGGCCAGCTGATCATCCAGTTGAAATTAGCAGTTGGATTTCTGGTAGCTGGTGGGGCTAAGTACAATTTTTTCCAATGGTTTTCTGCTCCTTGAATATCGGGGTAAGGGAATTTGCTGTTTTCCCATTGGGAACTTGGGAGTGGAGAGAAGTTTAGGGATTTGAGTGAGACCACACAGTGGGAACCAGTGTCTTACCACCAACACTGCAGTGCAGACTTCCCCGTCCTTATTCTCTGAACAGTCAAGGAGCACCTCCTAGACCTGACAGCGATTAGTAATTCTGTTAATATTTTTCCCTCTAAAAGTAAGCTTCTCAAAGCAGCAAATCCTTTCAGGACCAGGACCATGTTTTAAAATAATTCTGCTATTACCTACAGCAACCTGTCCTTGTCTGACACATCGACTGCACCTCTGAGGTGACGGTGATGAAGTTCTCGTGGACCAGAGACAGTCAGACCTTTACACCATTTGTGTATTTGATTGAAAGAGCCACACACTTAATCCTGACTGCTCATAACTGATGGGATAGTGTGAACCTTCAGGCACTTCTGGGGGGTCACACCATCGCTGGACATGGGAGACTTGCTGAAAAAACAAGGGCTAGTTACTTCTCCAGGTAAATGCCTGGAGTAGAGACGGTTAGGTCAGCTGAAGTTGATTTCCCCGGGGTCAGGATTTATCCAGCATCTTAGCAAGGGGGAGGGTGGAAATGTGCTTCTAAGTGCTAAAAAGTTTTTCAGGAAGGATGTGTCACTTCTGACGGTGAGAATAATTTCTTCCCAACTGTATTTGTCTAGGGCTTTGAGACTAGGAGACAGAAAGGATTCCTGAGCAGGAAGACTGTTGTTAGTCTCCCCAGTGTGGAAGCAAACACACTTAAGGGAGGTGATGAATGATGGGTACTTTCTTGCTAACAGATGGCCTCTAGTTAAGTCACTTTGTGTGCTTTTACCTGATGGTGTTCTCAGTGGGATCAGGGGCAGACTCTGGAAGCTCACACACACACACACACACACACACACACACACAATGGGCCTGATTTTTCAGGTCTTCTATTTTTACGTTAGGATTTGGCTGCCGCACTAGGTTAAACCATCTGTCACCTTTACGACTGGTAAGTGGTGGGCTGAAGTCTCAAAAGTACATCAAGAGTGGGGGGCTAACTGGCCTGTGATCCTTCATTCTTATCATATCCCTGTATAAATACCCAGCTTCTTCTCAACCCTCAAATTCACAAATCACAGCGCATGAAGGTCATCCCATTCAGTCCCCTCACTTTCCAGTTAACAAAAGTGTGATCCAGAGCAGGGAAGAGTCTTGCCCTTAGTTACGATGCAGTGGGTGACAATGCCATGAGCAGACCCCCAGTCTCCTGCCTTCAAATCCATCTACTTCCTGATATGCCCCCACTGTCTCCCCATGCGCATCTGTTCCTTGGCAGCCCAAGAGTGAAAAGAGTGCTCATGGCAGCTTAATTAGCCATAAATACTCTCTTAATAAAGTCACCCTGTTACAGGTTGTTTCTGTTAGAAGGAATTATTATTGCCACAACATAAATTTCCTGAAAAAGATATGGTCGGGTCACACAATGTAGCCTATTATGAGAACCAGGGTAATAAAACAGCCAGATTATTTATGTGTCTCTCTGGGTTCCTGGGGCTTATCTCAAAGAAAAGAGCCAAGATGTTGAGACAAATGGAGAAGTAAATGCATGTGGCTGTGAACAGTATGGGCAATTTGTTCAGAATCATTTCTGCAAAGGCACTTTTCAGATTAAGGCCTGACATGGCTAGTGATGAGCACGATTTCTCTGGGAGATGATCAGCCATTCTCTGTCCTCGTGAGGACAAAGGAAATGGGATTAAACCACAGCAGAAGTCATGTTCACTTCATAATGAGGCAGGATCACAAGTCTGAGAAGGGTTTGGGGTCCAAAGGCATTTTCGGGTCAGTGATGGGTTGTGTGGCCCGCCCTCTGTGCTCGGTTGAAGCACATGCCCCTCTGGAGACAGAGGGCTAGGGAATGCCACGTGAGCCCTCCCCCACAGGGCATTTACTCTGGCAGATGTGGAGACACACATCCCTCTCCCCACACCAGACATTTGACTGACAAGGAGATTTCAGGAACGTACAGGCAGTTGCCGAGCCCCAACTTTGTCCCTCTGGCTCCTGTCTTACCAGCCAGTCCATTTTCCGAGGCTGAGCATCCTGGGCCCGACCTCCAGCCAGATTGCTGCTGCCCACAGGCATCTTCCTAGACCATGAGTTGCTTTCAGGTCCAGGACTCTCTAAATGCTTTTATGACACCCCCTGCCAGTAAGGGGTGGGTGCAAGTGATTGGTATCTCATCAGACACCATGGTGACTTGGGAAAAAAGAGAAAAATACTCTTTTCCTATAGGAAAAGGTTCCTGTTCACATCTTGACAAAGCAAATTTCCGATTGTCCTTGGAGTTGGGGAGTGGGCAGAACAGCTCAGGGGGAAGCACAGCCCTTCATCCCCTGCCCAGCATCTCCCACCAAGTAACACCCCCACCCCACACCTACCCAGCCCTCCGCAGGGGCACGGGGACTGGCAGGGAGTGGATTGGTGAGGCTGTGGCCACTCCTGCTATGAGGTGACACTCGTGTTTATCTTTCCTTTAATTTACGTCTTAAGTCTGTGATTTCCTATGTTGGCAGGAAAAATGGAGAGGTAATTTGCTTTCACTAAGAATGGAGCTCAGGGCATGTTCTCTCCTAGTACAATGAGAGAAGAGTTACTCCCTCATCCCTACCCCCATCTACAGTGGCACTGGGACATGAGAGGAGGAATCGGGGGGACACCTCCCACCATCAGGGGAACATCACATCTGTTGGGTAACACTTCAGATGACTAATATTCTTGTTGCTACACAGTTGCCAGATAGACTTCCCACAGAGCACGAATTTTCGAAAATGTAGAACAACCAACATAACTGCCACTAACACTACATTACCCAGAATTAGCCTCTGATACACTGTGGAGTCGTCTGGTGTCTGACGATCAGCTTTAGGCCACCAGAGTTTCAGTTTTATTCTGACGGTTTGCTTAGAAGTCCCATGTATGGAAGAGAGTAGGATGTTTCAGTCTGAAGGGATCCCAGGAAGAAATACACCACTTGGCAGGAATGGGTCATTCATTACCTGGCTTTGTATTGATTATATAAGCTCTGGGCCATTGAACCGAGAGAGACTATTTTGCCACTGCTGATTTAAGTTGGATCTAAGAGTCTGAAGCAAACAGTGTAAGAAAATCTGATGAAATCAGTGTTTCCAAGTAGCTTTGGAATCAGCTCCTGTCTTACAAGTAATAGCTTTCTTTCTTTCCATGAGAAGGAAGATGTTTCTCCTTAAATCACATGCCCACCTGGAGATGATAAGAAGGCATGGCCAGACTCCTTGGCCCTCAGGTTTCCCACACGTCCTTGTGTTCAGTCCAGGACACTCCCTGCAAAGAGGCACTGCTCCCACCTTTGTGCTGAGAGGCACAGCATCCCTGAATGGCAGGATCTCTGCACAGCGGCTGAGTCCATCAGATTCTTCTCAGATACTGAGTGTCCTCCCAAAAGAGATTTGGACTAGAAGAGCTTTCAGAAACACCAGGCCTCACGGAAGGTGGGCGAGGACTCCATGGTGACCATGGCCCCCTGACAGGCAAGCCAGGAGCACAGCAGCTGAACTTTGCTTCCTTCAGTTTTACCCTCCCCGATCTTCTGTCATCGCATCTTCCATCAGTCACTCCCCTGCTCAGAATCCTTCCATGGCTCCCACTGATAGGGCAGGGGCTCCAAACTGGGCAGCAAACACTCCCTGTAGTGTTAATTCCTGTGGGCTCTCCTCACTCCATCCATCCATTTGCCCTGTCACATGGGATACTTACTCTTCTCTGCATGTTCAGTGCCTAGTCCTGCCTCTGTATCTTTGCCCAGTTTATCCCTCTGCCTAGAATGCATTTTCCCTTTTTTTTTCCTACCTGATGAACTCCTAATCATCCTTCCAGGCCCAGACAGCCTTCTCTGACTGTCCTTTCATTCCATTGTTCTACCTTGTTGACTCCAGAATTGACTGCTCAATTTCTGATGGAAGATGTGATGACAGAAGATTGGGGAGGGTAAAACTGAAGGAAGCAAAGTTTCATCTATGTTCCCATGGCACTTTGCACCACGCCTCTCTTCGGACACTCACTGCAATGCCTTGGGAACCGTCTCCTCCGTTGAACTATGGACATCTACTTCCCATCTTTTCTCTCCAGCTCCTAGGAAAGTCCCTGGCACTATCTAAGAGCTCAGTTAATTAGATGGAGTGTGTGCTTCAATTAGCATTGCCAGATTCCCCCAAACATTACCAGGGGAATACAAAATACAAGGCTTGGCTAAATACTCAGACTGAAGGAAGACAGTGTCATGGAACACTGTTGAACAAGTGGGGGAAGCATATTAGGAAATGCATATGGTAAGTGACAGATCAATGTCCTGAGGCTACAAGGGGCAGGCAGACAGGTTTTGTGCTCCTAGCGGCAATCTGCTTGTGGTCTGTTCTGGAAACAAAACATTAGGAAGATTTCTGCAATGGTGGACCAGGCTGACCAATTGCAGGGCAATCTTACCCAGACACCTGGAAGCCCAATGGTGTGGTTTGCCTCACAGAAAGACCATTCCTTGGCAACCTGCCCTACTCAGGCCCGCACACGTCTGTACAAAATAAAACACAAGGAACAAGACCCAAGTAGGCCCTGCCAGCAATTTTTGTACATTGTAATACAAAATACCAACTATAGTTTAAGTGGAGTCCCCAGTGCCTTGTTAATTCTGAACTACTAATGCTTCTGATCACGCAGCATCTTTAAAGGGAGGTGTGTAGAGCACTCTGTAAACGGAATATCATCACACTTCCTTTACTGCCTCCCCTTGAGAGATTCCTGCAGGGAGGGAAGCCAAGGTCCAGGTTCCCCACACTGCACGGGGGATGTGAGGCCCCAGTGGAGAGAGGTATCACAACCCTCCCAATGTTCCAGAGGCCATGGGAAACACCACCTTCCTACACCTCTCTATCTGATAGAGAACTAGGCTTGGTCACAAGAGAGAGTGATAGAGAAGGAAAACATTAACAAGTGGAAAAAGTGAAAGATAAGTTGACAAAACTAGAAATGCAAAACAAATAAACCCATTAGCCAAAGAGAACTGGGAACATAAGGAAGCTGCTTCCAGAAGTGTGGCATTCTGGAGATCTGAGAGTGAGGATTACGTATTTTATGTACAAACAAACTAGTGACCAGTGCTAAAATTCACTGCGACCTGTTGAAAGCTGATTTGGGAAATCACCACAGGTGGAAATAAAAAAGAAGAAAGAAAGTCAGACTGTTACTAATGATACCTCTTACTGATCACAGGTCAGAACTGAAGGTCATGGTAAACATTTAAGCCTTTCATTCTCTGATTCCCACCACTTTACCTTTTGCAAATGACTTCACTTTGAAACCTTAGCTCTGGCAGCTATTACACACACACACACACACACACACACACACACACACACCCCATGCACTTCCATGGGCTCCTGCTCAACAACAGAATTGTCCTCTATCACCCTTACTAAACCCATCTGAATCCATCAGCTCATTTCTGGAGGACATCCGAACGACACTGATAGCCCTCGCAGCTGGTGAAAGAGCATGGTAAACCTTTCTTGACTGCCAGCTCTGGGACAAGTCGCATTGTTGGTTCCTTCTTTTTCCTCCTTCACTCATACACATAACAATATGCAACTACCATGCCCCTCTCTTTGCAGTCTCCACATAAAAATGCTCTTTCTCTCCAGTAAAAATAAAACCTTGTCTCAGTCCCACATCTCTCGAATAACTCTCATCCTTTCTGTGTTCAAAGGCAAATTTGCGCACACAGATCGCCAGGCTGACCAGACGCTTCCTCAGACCCCGCCCCTGCCTCCGTTCCTCCACCCCCACTGCAGCTTCTCTGGTCACTAGGCATGAAAGACTTCCGAGTCTAAAGCCAATGATTCTTTCCAGTCTTTCTCTTATGTGACACTGTTACAACGTTCACTGAACTTGCCCATCTCCTACGACACCACACCTTCTCCTCTCCCTTTTCCTCTGACCACCATGGCTGCATTTGCTTAGCCTCTTCTACAGAACCTTGGATGTCAGAGTTGCTCAGGGTTCTCTCTTAATTTACTCTCCATGTGCCTCCACCCTGCCACATGGCTCCATCACTGTGGTGCTGCAGACCTGCCTATCTCTCTCTCTCCAGTCCGGCTCTCCCTCCAGGCACCAGACCCCTGAGAAACTAGCTGCCTGCTGGTCGTTTCACTGGGCATTTCTCAAGTGTGTTAGACTCAGCTTTTTCAAAATGTCACTCATCTACTTTGTTCCACATGTCTTTTCCTCAAGGATCCCATCTCAGGAAGCGCCACCAACTGTTGATTCTTCATCTTGGATCTTGTCTGTACCAGTTGTCAGTTTAATGTGTCTCAGCTCCAAATCCATTCTTTATTTCTTGTTCAGCAAGCTGTAAGCATTTCTTGTCTGCTACTGGCGCCCATGTGTTCGACTTTATCAGTAGAGGATGCTGGAGGAACACTGCAGGAGGAAGGGGCCTCTTCCTGGTGCCGGCATGCTTCTGTTCGCTTATTCTTCCAACCAGGTTGGGGTGAGGGGTATCCAGTGGCACTCGGCCCTAGCAACAGGTCCAGAGCACTCAGTCCTCTGGCAAGCTTGCAGCCTCAGCCCAGCCCAGTGACACCTCATCACCTTCCTCTGGCCACTGTTCCAACCTCAGCTCTCAACATCCCTCCTCCCTCTGTCCTTCCTAATGTTGGTAATCTGTGCTCTCTTTGCTGCTTAATCAATCTTGCTGGTAGAACTGTACCGTTCCACAATGTGTCTTCTCAGAAAATAGCTTTTGTTTTTGTTTTTTTATCTTGTATGTGTTTTTTTTTAATATCCTACTTCATTAACTTCATTAACTTCCTCTTTTTATTATTTTTTTCACACTGTGGGATAAACTCAATTTTATGTTAACTTTTTGAAATGACAATATAGCATATTTAAAGTAGCATTATCCCTTTAAATATTGCTTCAGCTATACTCCACCGCTTTTGATATACAATCCTTACATTGTTATGAAGTTCTAAATCTTTGATAATATTCATGGTGACTTCTTTTGATCCACGAAATTTATAAAGGTGTGTTTTTTAGTTTATTGTGTTTTGTTGTTGTTCTTTCCTTATTTTTTTCTTTTTGCCTTTTAACATTTGATATCTAATTTTATTTCACTGTGGTCAGAAAATATGGTCTATATGATAACGATTTGTTAGTATTTGCTGAGATTTCAATCTTTACACATTTCACAAGTGTTTGAAAATAATGACTAATTTCTCTTTTTGTTTCATGTAAAGTTATTTCTATAAAGCTATTATACCAAGTTTATTCAATTAACTCATCAATTATGACAGACGTGTATGAAAATCTCCCACTATTATTATAGGTTTATCAATCTTTATGGAAAACTTTAACCAATTCTATTTTATCCCTTTGATATTATGTTTTTAAATATATACATATTTTCCCATTGTTTTATCTTTCTGATTAATATTTCCTTTTCCTTATTGAGTAATTATGCTTTCCGTTCCTATTAGTGCTTTTTGGTTTAAAAAATATATTTAGTCTAACATTCATATTGCTTTAGTTTCTAATTTTTACTTTTATTTTAGGTTTTAGGTTTAGTAGAACCTCTTGTAAAAAGAACGAACATAGTTGAATTTTTTAATCTAACTTAGCAAAGTTGTTTTTAACTATAAGATTAATCAACTTAAATTTATTGTAAATATTGATATATGTAGACTTATCATTCTTTTTTATTTTTAAGTTACTGTATTATTTTCTTTCTTTATTTTTTCTTTCCTACATTTCTGTATATTTATCCAGCCTTAATTCATCCTAGTCCCTTGTTCTCTAAGTTACAATTACACATTCTATTTCTATTAGTTTTATTAGCTTCCATTACATTTTAATGTGCATGCTAGACTTTACAAAGTATAAAGTTAGATTTTTAACTTCCTCACAGACAATACAAGAACTTTAGAATGATTTTTGTCCAGCATATCTCCTCCTCCAATCTGCCAACTTATTGTATTGTCTAGTGTTTTAATTCCACCTTTTTTTAAATCCCCAATTTTAGTCATTTTAAAAATTGCTGACAGGTGTACTTCTTTCTTCCTGAATGTTATTTCACTGGGAGACCTTCCTTCTGATTTTAAAACTTCCTTCTTGCTGAATTATATTCTTTAAGTCTTTCATTAGGTTTTGTAGAATCCATCAGATTTTCTACATGGACCATCATGTCATCTGTGAATAAAGACAGTTTTAATTCTTCCTTTCCAATCTGGATAACTTTTATTTCATTTTGTGCCTATTTGCCCTGGCAAGAACCTCCAATACAATGTTGAATAGAAGTGGTAAAGGCAGACACCTTGTTTTGTTTTGGATCATAAAAGGAAAACATTCAGTCTTTCAGCATTATGTATGAATGTTAACTGTAGGGATTTTTCCCTAGATGCCCTTTATTGGATCAGGAAAGTTCCTCTCTATTCCTAGTTTTCTGAGAGTTTTTATCAGGAATAGATTTGGATTTTGTCAAATACTTTTCCTGTGTTTATTGAGATGATCACATTTTTTTTTTCTATTTCAGTTTGTTAATATGATGAATTGCCTTGATTGATTCTCAAATGTTAAATCAACCTTGCATTCCTGGGATAAATCCGTTTGGTCATGATCTATTTTATATATGATTGGCTTAAACTTGCTAAAATTTTGTTAAGAACTTTTGCATCTATGTTTATAAGAGATAGTGGCCTATAATCTTCTTTTCCAGGAAAGTTTTGGTACCAGGATAAAGTTGGCTTAATAGAATGAGTTGAGAGGTACCATACTCACCTCAATTTTCTGGAATAATATATCAGAATTAGTAGTATTTCCTTCTTAAATATTTGGAAGAATCACCAGTGAAGTGGGCCTGGAGTTTTCTTTGTGGGAAGGGTTTAATAACAAACTATTTTCCTTTGATATAGATTTACTGTATTCAGGTTATTTCCATCTGAGTGAGCTTTGGTGGTTTGTGTCTTTCAAGGAATTTCTCCATTTCATATAAGTCATTGATTTATTTGCATTAAGTTGTTCAAAATATTTCTATACTATATTTTCAATATCTGTAGAATCTGTAATGATGTCACTTCCTTCATTCCTGATATTGGTAAATTGGTTCTTTTTCTTCTTTCCTAATAAGTCTGAACAAAGATTTATGAATTTTATTAATTTTCTCAAAGAACCAGCTTTTTATTTTATTAATTTTCTCTATTTTGCTTCTGTTTTATATTTCCTTGATTTCTGCCCTGATCTTTATTTTTTCTTTTACTTGATTTGGGTTTAGTTTGTTCTTCTTTCTCTGATTTCTTAAGGTACATGCTGATGCCATTAATTCGAGATCTTCTTTTCCATAATTGACCTATAGTGCTATAAATTTCCTCTTGAGTACTGCTTTAGTGGATTCCTACAAATTTTGCTACATAGCATTTTCTTTTTCATTTGGTTAAAAATACTTTATAACTTCACTTTAAATTTCTTTTTTGATCATGGTTTATTTAGAAGTGTGCTATGGTTTCCAAATGTTTAAGGACTTTTTTATTGGTTTCTAATTTAATATCTTGTAGTCAAGGAATGTATTTTGTACAATTTGAATGCTTTTAAGTTTACGGACACTTAATTTATAGCCAAAATATGATCTAACTTGGTAAATGTCCTGTGTGCACTTGAAGAGAATATATATTCTGTAATTGTTGGGAGGAATATGTCAATTAGTTCAAACTGGTTGATAGTGTTGTTCAAATTTTCTATAACCTTATTGATTTTCTGTCTATATAGTCTATCAGTTTTTGAGAAAGGGGTATTGAAATCTCTGACTATAACTGTTGATTTGTTTATTTCTTCTTGAAATTCTCCCAGTTTTTGCTTCATATATTTTGAAGTTCTCTTTTTACAAAAATTTAGAATTGTTATGCTCTCTTGATAAATTTATCCCTTTTTATTTTGAAATTACCTTCTTTATCTCTGGTATTATTTGCTGCTCTGAAGTCTACTTAGTCTTACATGAAAATAGCTACTCCAGCTTTCTTTTGATTAGTGTTAGAATAGTGTATTTTTCCATTATTATTTTTTAATTTATTCATATCTCTATATTTAAAGTGAGTTTTATTTAGGCAGCATACAGTCAGCTTGCTTTGCTATACAACCTGATAATGTCTTCTTTTTTAACTAAGGTATTTAACCCATTTACATTTTATGTGGCTATTGATTTGGTTAGGTTTAAATCTATCATCTTGAAATTTGTGTTTTATTTTTTCCATCTGTTCTTTATTCCACCTTTTTCTGCTTTCTTTTGGATTAACTGAATATTTTGTAATTGCATTTTATCTCCCTTTTTAGCTTACTATCATCTTTTTTCATTTGTTATTTTAATGGTTTCTTCATGGTTGGTAGCATACATCTGTAACTCTATAAGAACCTTAACAGTACACTTCCATTTCTCTCCTTCCATCCTATATGCTATTGTTATCCTTTAATTCACCTCCTTGAACACATTTATTGAGATGCAATTTACATACCATATAATTTAATCATTTAAAGTATACGAATATATTTTTTGTATAGTCACAGATAAGTGCAGCCACCACAATAGTCAATTTTCACGTGTTCATGTTTTCATCACCTCAGAAAGAAACCACACACCCTTTAGCTATCACCCAGTTATTCCCTTCCCTTACCTCCAGCCCTGAGAAATCACTAAACTATCTTCTGTCTATGTAGATTTTCCTGTTCTGGACATTTCATATGAATGGAATCACATAATGTATGGTCTTTAGTGACTAACTACTCTTTACTTACCATAATGTTTTCAAGGTTCACTCATGTTGTAGTGTGCATCAGTACCTCCTTTTTATAGTCAAACAATATTGTATTGTATAAATATACCACCTTTTGTTTATTGGTTCATCACTTGATTGGTATTTGATTTGTTTTCAGCTTTTGGCTATTATGATTATGCTGCTATAAATATTTGCATACAAGTTTTTGTATGGACATGTGTTTTCATTTCTCTTGAGTATATACCTAGGAGTGGAATTGCTGGGTCATATAGTTACTCTATATTTAATTGTTTGTAAGAACTGCCTGATTGTTCTCCAAAGTGGCTGTACCATTTTCCATTCCCACTAATAGTGGGAGAAGGAAGCATGGA
The DNA here is from genome assembly GCF_965194825.1 of Balaenoptera physalus. Taxonomy (NCBI): domain Eukaryota; kingdom Metazoa; phylum Chordata; class Mammalia; order Artiodactyla; family Balaenopteridae; genus Balaenoptera; species Balaenoptera physalus. The sequence continues at coordinate 68,757,195 of NC_138893.1, read as the reverse complement.
GCTGAATGGGGAGTGTCCAGAATTACCCATTTTCCACCAGATTGCTAAATTTTCCACTGATTTGTATAATCTGCCATCTTTATCAGAAACAAACATAAGATTTCAAAGATTTTTTCCTTTGAAAAAAAGGTGACGATAGACTAACTGGTTTGGGTGGGAAAGCTGAGGATGCCTACCATACTCTGTACCTTCACACTCACCATAAGGACCCAAAGGGACTTAACAGACACTAAATGAGAAAAAAGCACAATGTATTAAGTGTGACTGTAGGTTCCTGAACTAACACCGACCATACTGGGACTCCTGAGGTCAGCACAAGGTCAGGACCCCACCTGGCTTCCTGCTGCCCTGTGCTTTATTTTCAAAGATGGGTAAATTATCACTGCTCTTCTCCATGGGTGTGCTCTCCTTGACATGGTATATCCTCTCCAGCCAAGGCAAGGATCCCTCCCATCCTGGATCCCATTTTATTTAGATGAAGTTTCTTGTTGGTCAACATAGTTGTTATAATTTGTACTTCAACTTAAACAAGTGTATGTGTTTTTCCTTTCCTTTTGTTTCCCCTGGGTGGGGGGGATCAGCAATTATTTGACTGCTATGGAAGCCTAACACATAAAAACATAAGGGTAAAAGTAAAGACACAGCCAGAGCGATTAGGCAAGAAAAAGAAGTAAAATGCATCCAAATTGGAAAGGAAGCAGTAAAATGATCTCTGTTAACAGATTATATAATCTTATATGTAGAAAACCCTAAAGATTCCACAACAAAACTTAGAACTAATAAGTTCTAAGTTAAGTCAGCAACGTAGCAGGATACAAAGCCAACACACAAAAATTAGTTGCAATTCTATACACTATAAATGAACAATCTGAAAAGGAAAATAAGAAAAAGGTTATTCCACTTATAATAGCATCAAAAAGAATAAACTACTTAGGAATTAACAAGTAGACAAAAGACTTGCACAATGAAAACTACAAAACATTTCTGAAAGAAATTAAAGACATAAGTAAATGTAAAGATATCCCATATTCACTGTTTGGAAGACTTAATATTGCCAAAATGTCAATACTACCCAAAGCAATCTAAAAATTCAACATAAACCCTATCAAAATTCCACTGACATTTCTTCAAAAGTAGAAAAATTCATCCTAAAATTCATATGGAATCTCAAGAAACCTTGAATAGCCACAATAATCCTGAAAAAGAAGAAAAAAGCTCAAAGACTTATACTTCCTGATTTGAAAACTTAACTACACAGCTACAGTAATCAAAACAGTACGGTACTAGTATAAGGACAGACATATAGACCAACAGAATAGAACAGAAAGTCTGGAAATAAATCCTTACATATTTAGTCAAATGATTTTTGACAAGGGTGCCACAATCATTCAATGGGGGAAAAGATAGTCTTTTCAACTAATGGTCCTGGGAAAACTGAATATCCACATGCAAAAAAAAACTGGAGTTGGACCCTTACCTAACACCATATACAAAAATTAACTCACAATGGATCCATGATCTACATGTAATACCTACAGCTGTAAAACTCTTAGAAGAACACACAGGACAAAGCTTCACGATATTGGATTTGGCAATTATTTTTTGGATATGACACTAAAAGCACAGCCAACAAAAGAAAAAAATAGGAAAATTAGACTTCATAAAAAAAATTTGTGTGTGAAAAAACACCGTCAGTTGAGTAAAAAGGTTACCCACAGAATGGGAGAAAATATTCACAAATCATACATCTGATAAGGAATCAATATGCAGAATACATAAAGAACTCTTACAACTCAACAACAGCAATAACAAAAACAACCTGATTAAAAAATTGGGAAAACACTTGAATAGACATTTCTCCAAAGAAGATATACAAGAGATGGATGAAAAGATGCTCAACATCACTAATAATCAGAAAAATGCAAATCAAAACTACAGTAAGATACCACCTCACGACATTAGGTTGGACACCACCAAAAAAAAAAAATAGAAAATAACAAGTGTTGCACTACTATATATAAAATAGATAACTAATATGGTCCTACTGTATAGCACAGGGAACTCTACTCAATATACTCAATACTCTGCAATGACCTATATGTGAAAAGAATCTAAAAAACAGTGGATATATGTACAGGTATAACTGATTCACTTTGCTGTACAGCAAACACTAACACAGCATTGTGAATCAACTATAGTCCAACAAAAAAAATTTGTTTTTAATAATTAATTTTAAAAACAAGAAAACAACAAGTGTTGGTGGGAATGAGCAGAAATCGGAACCCATGGACTTCCCTGGTGGCGCAGTGGTTAAGAATCCGCCTGCCAATGCAGGGACACGGGTTCGAGCCCTGGTCCGGGAAGATCCCACATGCCGCGGAGCAACTAAGCCAGTGCACCACAACTACTGGGCCTGCGCTCTAAAGCCCGCAAGCCACAACTACTGAAGCCCGCATGCCTAGAGTCCGCGCTCTGCAACAAGAGAAGCCACCACAGTGAGAAGCCTGCACACCGCATCGTTGCCCCCGCCCCCCGCAACTAGGGAAAGCCCGCGCGCAGCAACGAAGACCCAACACAGCCAAAAGTAAATAAATTAAAAAAAAAAAAAAAGAAATTGGAACCCTTTGTGCACTGTTGGTAGGAATGTAAAATGTTATAACCACTGTGGAAAATAGGCAGTTCCTCAAAAAATTAAAAATAGAATTATCACATGATCCAGCAATATAGATAGATTAAAGACACAAATAGCTATCTATCTACATATTTATATATGTAGATATAGATATGGTTGTGATATATATCAATATATATATATTGAATAATGGAATATTATTCAGATTCAGCCTTAAAAAGGAAGAAAATTCTGATACATGCTACAATTTGGATGAACCTTGAAAACCTTATGCCAAGTGAAATAAGCCAATTACAAAATGACAAATACTGCATGATTCCACTCATATGAGGTACACAGAGTAGTCAAATTCATAGAGTAATAAAGTAGGATGGAGGTCGCTAGGGCTGGGGAAAGGGAGAAATGGGATGCTAGTGTTTAATGGGTACAGATTTTTAGTTTGGAAAGATGAAAAATTTCTGGAGATGGGTGATGTTGATGGTTGTACAACAATGTGAATGTACTTAGTGCCACTGAACTATACACTTAAAAACAGTGAATATAGTGAACTTTATGTTATGTACATTTTCCCACAATTAAAATGAATTGCGGGAAAAAAAAAGTAAAGACTTCTTCCTTCAGATATGCTTGTCTGAGTCCGTTTGGTCTCTTGGCTTCATTCTACATATGGAGCTCTGGTCAGTGGTCCAGGCACCCCATTGGGCATTCAGGAGTGTAAGTATAGTTTGTTCTCTTTTCGTTTGCGTACCTGAAATTTGCTGACAGTAAATCTTAAGTGTGTTCTCACTACCCCCCCAAAAAACGGTAACTATGTGAGGTAATGGACATGTTCATTAACTTGACTGTGGTAATCATTTCACAATGTATATATATATTACAGCATCAGGTTGTCTACCTTTAAAAAAATCACATTAATAACCTAAATATATACAATTTTTTTCAATCATACCTCAAAAAAGCTGGGGAAAAATTTTACAAATTACATTCAATTTAATTAAATATCATTAAAAAGCAGCCATGTCTACCCCTCAGTGCCCTAGTTATACTCAGAGGGAAATGGAAACCGTACTGAGCCCCTCTGAGAAACCAGAGCCCTCGACAGGAAGAGTGGATGACTAGAACCACATTATCAGTTCTTCTCAGTCCCAGAGGAAGGAACTGATTAACCAGACCACAGTAAAGGATGAGTTAGTTTTACACTGGAAATAGCTAAAATTGCTAAGCATGTATTCATTTATTTGACAAATATTTATTGAATGACTACTGTGTGTTAGGCATTCTTCTAACCATGAGTGCAGTGGTCTTGACTATTAATCTTTACTCATGATAGCTGTCATATCCCATGACATCCTAGGGAAAATAATGTGTTAAGGGGACGTCTCCTGTGTCCAGGACCATTGAGATAGGTGGGCCCCCTTTCTGGAAGACACTGGATCTTTTTTAGACATTTGAGACAAGTGGGCCCAGGCAAGAGGAGGCAAGAGACCAAAGGCATCCACTGACATCCCTATCCCCAGAGTGGCCCCGGCTTCAGAACCCTAATCTATACCAGGGAACTCAGCTCCTTCTCATCCCCAAGGGGAGGCTGGACTTGAGAAGAGTGCCGGGCAGTTGCCTTTGAGGAACTGGGAGCATTAGAGTAAGATGTCCAAATAAGCACCAGATCATCAATATTATTCTATCACCCAACAAATATTTATTAAACCCTTATTATATACCAAGCATGGATCTAGATGCTGAAAATCTAACAACGTGGGTAAAATCCCCTACCCTCCTGGAGCTTATCTTTAGTGGGAATACAGACAAGAAGCAAATGAATCAGTACATTGTATGATAGGGTGTGATAAAGGATATGAAATGGCATACACGAGAAACTGAGATAGGAAATGCTGGGGAAGCTGGGATAGCAGAGGCAATTTTAAGTAGGAGTCAGGAGAAGTACCGAGAACTGCCATCTGAGCAGACTCCAGGGAGGGAGGGCTCCCATGGTCCCTGCAGGCATCCAGAAGGGGAGGGCCGGCAGCTGGAGCCAGGGGTGGGTGGGCATCCCTAGGGAAAAAATACAGAATGAGAGGGGAAAGGGACTGAGGATGAAACTCTGAGAAACCCAATGTTTAAGAAAAAGGTAAAGGACACCAAGAGTTCACAGCAGGAAGAGATCAGGAGAGAAAATGGGCAATTGTGTCAATGCTTCTGGGATAGTAAGACGGGATTAACAGGAGCTCTGCTTGACTGCGGGGCTGGTTACAGGACTCCATGAACTCAACACTCCTAGCACTCGACACCAAAAAGAGTGAATGCTATTGTATGCAATATTTTAAGTAAACTGATGGGGGCATCTACTAAATTTGCTACTAGAAGAGCACTGGTGACCCCAAGAGGTGCAGCAGCTTCAGAGGAATGGCAGGGAGGGGGAGAGATGCCATTTTGATGGTGAGGCAGGTGTGGGGTGTGGTGAACATCCAGGTTTCTGGGCTCCCCGGCTGGAAGCTTCCCCGTGGCTTCTTATAACACTGAAACGACCCACCAGGGAAAGCCTTGGCGCACCCTCTGCTTGGCTCCAGTCTCCTGCCTGCTCTGCTCAAACCCCTCTGGCCTTCTTGCTGGGTCCCAACCCGCTACTTGTGTTCCCCACACAGGACCTCGTGCTCCTCCCTGCCAGCCTTTCACACGGCTCCTTGGAAGACTTCCTCAATCACTTCTAAAATGCACCCCTCCATCCATCACTCTCTACCACGTCAGGATGCTTTATCTTCATCACACCACTCTGTCATCCTGAAAATTATTTAATATTTGGGCTACCACGTTTATTATTTAGCTCCTCACTAAGAGCAAAGCTCCAAGAGATTGGAAACGTGTGAGTCTCGAGGCTCACCATAACCCGGATGCCTAGAACACTGCCACATATTAGGTGCTCAATAAAATTTTCTTATTTTTATTTTTATTACTATTATAAAGTTCGAACTGCTAGATTTTGAAAATTGAACAACAGGTTTCATTTCGAGATTCCTGATGGCCGTGGAAAAATGGGAAAATAAGGTGATTGATATTACCCATTAAGTAAAAACATAAAAACCCTTCAGAGTAAAGCAAGATTGTCAGAGAACTTGCTTTGGCCAGATCATCATTGTGGCCTTACTGAGCAACACAGAAGAAAATATTTTTAACATTATTTTTGCAGTCAATAAATAAATCCCATGCAATTATTTCTTCTTTAATTCTTTCAAGTAAGCTGAAGTCAAAAGACTAAAGAACAGCCACAGGGCAGGAATTATTTCTAATTTAGCCTCACATCCAACAAAAAAATTCTTGCACTGACCTCATTGACAGTGTGGATGATCCTCTCCTTTTGTATTTTAGAGGCACACATTTAATTAGTGCTTCAGAAGTGCTACATTTCACCTAACCTCTAACTCTCTGAAATATGTGTTGCATACCCATTTTACTGATGCGGAAACTGAGGTTCACAGCCTACAGTCACAGAACTGATAGGTGATGGAGACAAGGCTTGAACTGAGGTCTGTTTGACTGTCTAGAGTAGGGGTTGGCAAACTATGCTGGAAGATCCGATCTGCTTGCTGCTTGTTTTTGAAAATAAAGTTGTGTTGGGACCCAACACACTTATTTAGATGTATCATCTATGGCTGCTCTCACACTGCAATGGCAGACTTGAGTAGTTCCATATGGTCTGCAAAACTGAAAATGTTACAGCCTCTTATAAATAAGTTTGCCACCCCCTGCTCTAGACTTTGTGCTCATCCCTTTCATCTGTCTACCACCTTGACAAATATGTCTCAGTTCATCTGTTGCTCTGAAGGAAAAAAAAGGCTTTGTATAAAAATAGAAAGAAGAAAATGTAAATTGGGAGCTCTACGTGCAAAATTATTCTGTTACTGAAACATCAAAGAAGAATGTTTTGTAAACACATTTTCTGGGGGAGAAGTTTTCATCTTTTTTTTTTTTTTTTTGGGCCCTGGTTCCTTCCAGACCACTTAACTGAAATGGAACACATATAAAAAGGATATTAAAAAATACATTCAATAAGATCATGGCAGTGCAGTATATGCAACAAATCACACAAGCGGCTCTGGTTCTGAATTCTGTGGCTTCACAGCAAGCAGAAGTAAATGAACCTGTTGATATTTATGAGGACAACACCCATCTTCAGTGGGTAACTTAAATGTAACTCTATATTTAATCAGTCAGGTTAACTCAAGTCCAGCAAACACATCCAAATTAACTGGTATTTAAGAGGTCTTCCCAGTTAATCTAACTTTCACTTTATGTATTTCTGGGAGAGGTTACAATAAATGAGGCATAGTACATGCATTGAAGTGACACCCCAGAACTGTACAAGGAGTTTCACTTGGGAGGAGGACCTTCACATTTACTTTCAGAATATTCTTGACAGCAAAGGAATAACGATGATGATGATGATTGTCAAGACTCATGCAGCTGGGTCTGTCCCTGTTTGTGTGCCCCTAAGAGGACAGGAAGCAGAGGAGCCCGTCGGGGGTGGCCCATCTCCAGAACAGATGCTCCCCATGCAGTCACACTCAGCAAGGATGTGTATAGAAAGTGTGAGGTTATTGATTAGAATCTGGGCTAAGGAACACGGCTTCTCCAGGGCTCCATGTAAGGGCTAAATGTGGCGCTGCCATCAGATCTGGAAGCAGCTTGGGGGGTGTGGGGCCAGTCCCACTGCATATGCATATTGTGGATGAAATGCGATCAGCTCCGATGTCTGGTCACCTGGTGATGGAGAGCACAGGCTGTGGTGTGAGACACCCCTGGGGGGTCAAGTCCAGGCTACGGGCTTCTAGACAAGTCATCTAAACTCTGAACCTCAGTATTTCCATCTTTAAAGTGGAGTTAGTAGTTTCTTCCTCTGAGAATTATTGTGAGAATTCAGTACTGCACTTGACTGCATGTAAAGTGTCCAGCCCAAAGGAAGCAATTAATAATTGCTCATTATTTTTATTATTACCTCAAATTACCTATTTCATTCTGTTGATGGTGTTTTTCTAATTAACATTACATTATATTAAAATATGAGCTATTTATTTGTGAAATAAATATTCCTTGGTAACTGTTATATGCCAAATTTGGAACTAGTTCTGAGTTATAGAAAAATTTATAAGACCTAAGTCTTATCTTCAGAGAACTGGTAACATAGAAAATAAAATAGGTACATGTAATTACCTAAAATAATGAGAACAGCAACAATTAATAACCTGGGGCCTCAAAATGTGCCAGTGGTACGTGGGCTGTAGACTGTTCTATGGTGTACGGCGTACATGCTTACATTTTTAAACCTCACGACAACCACCAAGTTAACCACTGTTTTTTACAGATGAGGACACTGAGCTCTGACAGGACAAATAACTTGTCCAGGGTCAACCCAGCAAGCACAGACAGAAGTGGAACCTGGATTGAGTTTTGTCACAAGACTGAGTAGAGCAGAGGCCATCTGGAAACTCTTCTGCTACCAATTTAGGAATAAAATTACAGACCAGGGTTCTGTGATGGTTCCTGGGACCTGTGCAGCTTTATCAAAGGCTCCCCCCGACTCCAGTTCCCTTGCCATCCCCCAGAATGGGAACAGGAAGAGCATCAATCTGGCCATAGTCCAGTGATATGAACACAAAGTGAGGCTAATCTTCTGGTGCATGAGCCTTAGTCACTGCACAGCAGCTCAGTCAGTGGGTTCCCCAAGGAGCCGAACCTCAGCCTGGAGGCCCAGGGAGGTCAGGCCAGGCCCAGAACATGCCATAGTCTCAGCTGGGCCTCCTCAGCCTGGAGGATTCCTCTGGGCTGATAGAGTGAACTCCTTATCTCCACTTAGGGAAGATGCAGTTCAGCCTCCCAAAGGTCACTTTGAGAAATCCCATTGATTAAAGATGTTTCATGTCATTATCTAGGGGAAGGAGTGGATTTTGCTTCTTTAAGAGGACTAGCCTATATCCACATAGACTCCAGAGAATCATGGTGCCAGAGGTGTCTTAGCGATGGCATAGGCCTTCTTTCCTCTGCTCAGATTTTCAGCACTCGCTTTGCAAAGCAGGCACCCGCTTTTTGGACACCTTGAGTCATTAGAATATCTTTGTATTTTAAGCCCAAGTCTTCCTTCCCGTGACTTCTGCCCTCCAGGTCTGTCTGAGCAGTCGCTTCCAGTCCTCCATGAGAGTCTTCAGAGATGGAGACCATGTCTTAGAGAGGTCTTTTCCAGGATGAACAACCCAGTCTCCTTTACAAATTCCTCCAGTTCCTGGCTTGTCCATGGGTCTTCAGGGTTCTTGGAGCTGAGCCAGATCAGGGTCTGCCAGCGCTGCCTGGGATGTTTCTTTCTTTGCCACAGGACAGTCCTGGCTCCCCATGACTCACTATGTGCTAAACTGAAGTCACAGAGTGTCTCCTTAGATGCTGCATCTGCCCAGCTACAGTTCTTCTATATTATGCTTATGAAATGGATTTCTGGAATCTAATTTTAGAATCTTCCGTGTACTCCTAAGAAGCTTCACCTAGTTGGTCTTGGCTCAATTTACCATTTTTCAAATTTATTTCAAATCATGATTCTGTTTTCCATTGTATATGCTTTCATGTTTTAAGTTATTAGAATGTTAGATAAATGTCTTCCATGGTGTCACTCAACTCACTGATTGAATGTTAAAGAGGATAAATTCAATGACAGAGCGCTGTGGCCATCCACTAGAGGAAACACCAACTTGACAAAGAGCCAATATTTAACATTCTTAGATGTAATTGTCCCCTAACCAACAGTCGCTAAACTGAAAATCCAGTAGACCAGAGATGATTTCAAAGGGACTCAGAGAGCCAAGCCTACAGCACTTGCCTTCATGCAGTGTTTCCTGTCCTCAGAACTGAAGCCTCTGGGTTCTCATCCTTCGTTTTTGGATCCACTGCCCTAGACTAGTCCTCAGTCTGCTGATCCAGCATCTAACTTAGACTGTCAGCCCAGCGTGTAGGTCCAGAGCCCTGCAACCCTGACCAGATGCTCCAGGCACAGCTTCCTAACGCGCGCATTGTCACTGTTTTTGTCGTGTTAATCTTGCTACAAGGGGCACACAATTTCTCTCCAGTACCCCCTGGCAGACTCTTGGGGAAAATCAGTGTGTGTGTGTGTGTGTGTGTGTGTGTGTGTGTGTGTGTGTGTGTGTGTGTGTGTGTGTGTGTGTGCGCGCGCATGTGTGTGTGTGTGTGTAAAGTGTGTGAAGCCAGAAGGCCTGAATTCCCCCCATGGGCTCCTCCCATCCTTCTTTTCATAGCTAATTTAGAATTTAGTTAAGTGTTTAAACAATGTAAATGTGGCAGCTCCCCTCTGTTAAAGCCACAAGATTGAGGACAGCTGCCGCCCAGCTACCAGCCCTCCAATCCAACCTCCACCAGCTTTCCTGAAATAGCAAGGCCCGCTTCCGTCCCTGCTTCCCTGGAATAACCCTGGGGGAAGGATACTCCATTTCCTACGCCCAGACTGCATTATTTATTACCACCTCAGGAGTCCATATTTGGAGAAAAAAATATCACCACCATGTGGAATGAAATCATGCAGTTGCAAATAACTGATGTGTCTGAATTCAAAGGCGCTCTCAAGGAGATTGTATATGTATGTAAATAGGTGTGCACTTCTCAGACAGAGAGTATATGATCTCAACTCCATTCCCTGACACGCAGGGTGACCCAGGACAGGGCAAGCAGGGCTCTGGCAACCTCAGGGACCCTGGGGAGCTTTTCTTCTAGATCACTTTCAACTCACCTGGATGAGGATACCAGGGAGTTCATCTCCTTAAAAACACAAAGTCACTGCCGAGTTGCTGGTTAGAATGGAGCCCACACAGCATGTTGGAGCACATGCCCATGCTTTTTCTTAATTCTCTGCTTACTGAAAACAATCTACTCACCTTGCACCAGGTGACTTAGTTTTAGGCACAGATCACTCCTGTCCAGACCACACATGGTCTCTTCATTTTACACTCCAGCTGGCCATGGAGAGCTTCAATGATTTTCCTTCCTAGGTGCACAATGGCTGTGCCTTCTGCAATAAATGCATTCCAGAAAAGTCATGTGGAACCCTAATCTAGTTTGCAACACACTAAGAGTGTTCAGTATTTAAGGTCCCTGAGTTAGTTTGTGCAGTGAAGAATCACTTTATAAATCACTTTATAATCACTCTATAAAGGATCACATGTGCTCCTGCAATGTTTCTCAAAATGAGACATGCCTTCCTGAGTTACACAGTTTATACTTCCAGAGCACTTTAGGCTCCGTAATAAAATTCGCTTTTCCCAAAACACAGCCCTTCTAGAGTGAGTTATTCTCGTTCCACGACGGCAGTCCTCTTAAGTGTGTAAGTCTGAAATCCAAGGCAGGAGTGAGAATGAGTAAAAGGTCACTGTCCTCATGTTGGAAATGGAATCTATTTGCTCCATGGACACTAACTAGATTTTAATTCCATCACTGACCGAGGGGTCAACAGTTGCCATCTAGATGAAGAATCAGAGCTTGGGAGTCATTCACAACGGATCAAAGTCTCGTTTCTCTTCTTCTCCTTTTTAATGCATGGCTATGGAATCTCCTGACCTCCTGTCTACGGCACGTGCAGGGGGATGTGCTCATCACAGGCTCTCAGTGAATATTTTATGATGACAACGACCATCATCATGGGGATCTGCCAAAAGCACTGAGTGGTCTACAACACAACCAAAAACTCGTAGACTGTTGGTCCACTGGTGGAATTTTAATTGCTAGAATCTACTAAGATATTCTTTGTGATGAAATTGTAGAAATGTTCTAAGTACATTTTGAAAAGTTGTACCTTCTCCATTTTAGGGACACAAATAAGTTACATTGTTTGAACCCTCTACACACTTACTCATTTTTATCCACTAGATTTGTCCCAACAGAGTGTGTCAACATCACCTACTACAACAGCACTTCTCTTCCTCTTGTTGTATTGCTAGAAACTTTTGTTTACTACATTTAATGTTTTTACATTCAGCATAGAAGAGTATATATAACCTGTTATATCTTCACTGCGGATTTTTTTCTTTTAGTGGAATAAATTAACACTATTTATCATATTGACTGTGTCAGCCTTGGGTTCCACCTTGTCTCCTATTCATGTTCCACTCTTGCCTTCTTTTTTAAGAAGAAACATCACTTGGTCAAGATTTATTTCAAGGCCTGAAAACAGTGACTAGTCGAAAATGGCCCTACTGCAATTTCTTATAATATATAAATACTTAATATAAAACTTAAAAAAATGTAGACACTATTAACTAACTCCTAAACCACACAATATAGATTTTTCAAAAGCAATAGTTATTTAACAAAATGTAAGATGACAATATCAAAGAATTTTCACACTTAATGAGGACACAATCAGTCGCAAGCTACTCAAACACAAATCTTTTTTACATTTTCCATGTTTGTTTTTAACCTTGTTTCATAGAACCAGTGATAATTGAGGCTTCTTTCAAGTATAGGATTTCTAACATTAAATTACATTTTCTAAGTATTTCTATAAAGAAGAAATGAAAAAGACACATACTACATTGTTTGCCATAAATTCATACACCAAAAAGTCAAAACAATCCAACTGAATTTATTCCTGCTTCTCCCTTCTCCAACATTAGCTTTAGATGTTTTTCTAAATATTATATAAACAGTTTTGTTAAAATCAGTTCTCTCATTTATGCAGATTAGGGGAAAATGGTTTTATAATGAGTTATCTTTAAAATTACTTTCTAGATAGCACCTTTAGCCTTAAATTACATTGTGCACACACAACTACAACTGTTTGCATTTGCTCAGGAACATATAATCACATTAGAAACAAATAACTTTGTATTTCATAGTTTAGTTGGTTCTTAAATAGTTTCCCAGGGCCTGGGCGGGGGGGAACAAATATTTTGTGTTGTTTAAGAAACTGGTATATATAAATGAACTGCTAGGTGTTCGTTTAAACTTTGAGGAAACCTACAGATGAAGTTTTGGGTGTTTTTTCTAAAATGCAAGAGATATGAGCTTAGTCACTGTTCACATAGTGAAGGGATGGGATGGCAGATCGCAGATGAAACTCTACATTTTGTAAATGTAGAGTTGGATATTCTAAATGGAAAAACTGACACTGACAATTGTTTACAGGAAACAAAGGTTAAGAAAAATGTTGAAGAATATGTACTCTTAAAAAGAGAGAAGTGTTATACAACACAAAAATGAGACCTAGAGATTCGAAAAACACTCATTTTACTGTTTTAAAAGAAAAACAAAAAATAATAGGGAGAGAGTCTAGACCAATTAGAACTGAGACAGCTGTAAAAAAAAACGGAACACAGTACAATGATTTGAGCCCTTAAAGGAAATGACTAATTAAAATGAAATTTCACAAGTTTTCATGTCTATAATAATATATAAATGCACAAAATACAAAAAATACTAAGTCTGGATTTTTCCCCTTAGGTTTGTAATAAACTGTCAACCCTCTGCTTAATATAGTTACTTTTATAAGCCTTCTGATTAGCAGAGCATGCTATACACGTACGTGCATGCTGAAATTTTACCATGAGAATTATAGTTCTCATCTCAAACTAGTGACTTTCCTGTTACCCGTATTTATATATATTTCATTTCCATTATAAAACACTTAAGACGTTTCCAGTGGTCCATTTTAATCAACATATTACGTAAAAAAGAATCTTGATTTTTAAAATGAACCTTTTTAGTACTGTAATATGATGGGTTTAATTGAACAGTTGGAACATAATATGGTAACTACATTGTACTGTTTAATTCACAGCTGTAGGAAAATGTTTGATTTTTAAAATATAACCAAGATGAGACTGTAGAGTTATGAGCAGTAAAATATTAGAAAACAGTGAATGAATAAATAAGATGCTTTTCCATCAGTGGCCATTCATTATTTTACTTTTAGGAACCTGGAAGAAATTGTCTTCTCTGAGTTTCAAATGTTCTGGTAAATCTAGTCTTTTCTTAGCTTCCTCAATATCACCTTGAATTGCTGAAATAAGTGACTCTAAAGAATCAAAGTTCTCTTCTGGTCTGAGGTAGCCGACGATGGCCACATTGAGAATTTCCCCATAGAAGTCCTCTTTGAAAGCATTCATGTTATGAGTTTCCATGGACTTTTTTGTATTCTTGCAGTATGGGTTCCATCCTATGCTCACCACCATCTTATGGACGTCTCCACTTCCAACACTGGCCCAACCATAATATATGCCAGTGGATGCATCAGCTGGAAGATTATCTACTACTTGTTCAGGAAAGTTAGCTGTAGGGATGCCCAGCTGCTTGGAGCCGCGACCGTAGCTCCGCACCACCTGGCCGCGGCATTAAGTACGGCAGGCGCCTCATGACTCCGTCCGCTCGGAGTGCGGGCTGCGGTCCAGTCCGCGCGTCCGGCGGAGCCGCAGTCGAGGCGGTGTCCGGACCCCGGACCAGCCGGGGGACACGGGCGGGAGCTCCGCAGGCCGGCCGCCCGGGCTAGCGCACCGCCGTACACGGGCTGAGCGGCGCGGACGACACGCCGAGGCGAGACCCTCACGCCGCTGACCGAACAAAAGGTGCCGAGTGACTCAGAGGCTGCGTCTGGGCTCAGGAACGCCGGCGACCGCGGAAGTCTCTTGCCCTGCTTTTGTTTGGATTCATCTTCTTATGTCTTTGCCCATTGCCTTATTTTTATTATTTTTGGATTGACTGGGTACACTAATACAATATTTAGTTTTAACCCAATATAAAAGTCTGTGATTCAAAATGAGAGTTTATCCTGATCATTTTATTAACAAGATTTATATGTTTAGTTTTATTTCTACTATAAAACATGGTTTTATGGGTTTTGTTGTTTTATGGTTCTTTTTAATGGACCTTTTTAAAAAAATTTTTATTGGAGTATAGTTGCTTTACAATGTTGTGTTAGTGTCTGCTGTACAGCAAAGTGAATCAGTTATACCTTTTTATAGACTACAGTTATCTTTTTTAACTTGACTTTTCCCGTGATTTTGGAAGTCATATCTACTATTTTTATCCTATTAGTAGTGACATTAAATTAAAATGTACTGATATCTATTTTCTCTAATTTCATTATCAAAAATAGAGCAATGTCAATTGATTATTCCTTATGTAATATGAGGAATTTACTTTGCTTTTACTTCTTGTCAACACACATTTTAACTGACAATCCCATTTGGGTCACAATCCTTTTTTCCTCATAATTCTGTAGACAATTCTGTCTTCTTCATGTTGCTAAGGAGAAGTGGGAGGCAAGCTTTATCTGCATGGATACTCACTGAATCTGTTTTTATTCTTGAAATTAAAATAAATTATCAAGATTAAGTCTAGGCATTAAAATTTTTTCATTATTTTTGTCTGATTTTCAGAAAACTCAAGACTTTCTCTAGCTCAGGAAAATTTCCCCCAAATTGTTTTTTAATAATGGATCCATTTTTATTGGTTCTTTTTCTGAAATTCCTAGTGTTTACATATTAAACATGTCTCTTGTCCATGCTTTTTATATATTCTCCCATTCTTTTTATCTCTTTGTCTTTTTTCTCTGAGTTTTGTGATGTAAAAGTTGACTTCTGCTCCATCAAACCTGTTTGCTGCAGGATCCATTTTGCTGTTCACTTCCTCCATTTCAATCTGAAATGAACATTTTTTTTTAAATCTCCATGCTGGCTTCCATAACCTGTTTGTTTTTCTCTTTATGGTTCCCTGCTCAAATTTCATAGAAGAAATGTCTGTTTGAAGCTTTTTGGAAACAAAAAGCAGGAGTGTTTCCCGCGTCTCTTGTAGAAACTATAGTTCATAGAAAAATATTTTCTCTGATTCCTCAGAGTGGTCCCTTCTGTTGAACTCTGCTGTCTTTTCATTTGCCTGGCAATTTTTCTCTGTGTGCTCATCATTACAAAGGGAGCATAATATTTGTCCAGGACCAGGAATTGAGATCCCAGTCTGAATTGTTCCGACCCAAGGGAAGGGAAAGGAAGAAAATATAGGTTTAGATTTACTAAATACTCAAGTTTTGCTTTGCTGATTCAGTGGCCTGGGGAGCTAGGCAGCTCAGGAGTGAACCAGCAGAGGTGGCCCGGCACGGAGCTCTTCATCTCTGCTCAGTGTCTTTCCTAAGTTTCAGAGGGCGTCAGGTGTTTTCTGGGAGTGTCCTTGTTCTTTGCTGAGTGCTGGCCGAGGGTCACTCCTGTTCTTGACCTGGGCTCATCGTCCACAACAGGTGTCATCTGGGGGTTAGAGCCACCGTCGGTTTGTTAACTGACAGCGTGATTTCCATCTACTGAGTCCCTAACTCTCCCCACCGCCCCTCCCCCGCAGCGCACTGCCCGGTAAAACTACTACAGGGCATTGGAGGGAGTCTCCCAGCCTGTCCTCCTAGTACTTCCTGGGTAAATTCCTCCTTTACATGTGAGGAACTGCACATCCTCACAGTGCTCGTCTAAAAGAAGCTCTGGGACATTTTGGACATGAGGCTGTCACGCTCCCCTACTCTCTACAGCTGATTCACATTTCCCTGTTTTCATAATAACTGAACATGTTAGTACGAAAGTTGCTGAGGATAATTTCTCTTATTTCACAGTATACATGTTTTGCTGAATTTTCTTCCTGGAACTGAAAGAGTCCAATTTTCTTTCCTTTGGAACAAATGGTATGTAAAACGCCATATAAACCCCATTTTAATTTGGAAGCTGTTCCATGGAATATATTGTCCAGTTTAACAATGAGTCCCATTGTCAAATTTATTCTCAATATAAAAAGCAGTCACAGATTATCAAAACTTGCAAGCTGGTCAGTGTTGTTTCTATAGGTTTCTGGTGGGATGTTTTGCAGATAACATTTTGTGTAGGAAGCAATCATGGCTTCATTCCATGATAGGCAAGTTGCCAGGAAATACTAAATCAAGTGGCAATAGAGTCCCTAAAGAAAGTTGTTCCTGATTTATGATGATTGTTCCAACAATACTGCTGAACTTTTTACACATGGAAATGACCACTGAGTTATGTTTTGCATTATGTCAGAGAACAGCCAACCTGCCAGATCCAACGTTGCAGCTGGAATGCAGAAAAGCCCCATTATGTTAATTTCCAAAGTCTGGGAAAAATGACTTCTTATTCCCAAAGGGTAAGTACTTTTTTTTCCCTCCAGCACATCTCACACCCTGAATCTATGGTGGCATTTAAAAAAGTGGGAAACAGCCTAAGCTGGGTTTGAGGTGGGGTATGGTGGAGGCAAAGATGGCAGGAGTGGAGGGGCTGATGACAAGGGGAAAAAAGGAAGACTAATCAATAGCAGGGGGTCGCCAAGGGCTGAGGAGGGGTCTGCATTCTTTTCGAGAATTGATCACAGTTTCAAGAGAAAAGTTCAGCAGACTTATCTTCCAACTGTTGGAGTTGCCTGGAACCCTCAACAGAGTGTGTGTGTGTGTGTGTGTCTGTGTGTGTGTGTGTGTGTGTGTCTGTGTGTTGTATCTGTGTCTGTGAGATTGTATGTTCCTGTATTTTGCTCCTGGAGCTTTAAGAAAAGCCTAGACCAGCATTATCCAGCAGAAATGTAATACAAGCCACATATGTAATTTAAAATTTTCTAGTAGCCACATTAAAAAAAAAAAACTAAACAACTGGTAAAATGATTTAATAATACAATTTAACCTAATATGTCAAAAATATTATCATTTCAACATATAACATACCTAAAACTTATTAATGAGATAGGTAACACTTTTCTTTTCATAGTGGGTCTCTGAAATCTGGTGTATATCTGGTGTGTATTTTACACTCACTCACAGCACATCTCCCTTTGGACCAGCCACACTTCTCAATCCCAATAGCCACATGTGCTAGCTTGTGGGATGGGGCAGGCTGGACAATGAAGAACAATCACCCTCTCAGTTCTGACTCATTCAACTCTGCTCAACTCTTGGTGTTTCCCTAAACCTGCAGCTCCCCCTCCTCTGGAGACCCCAGAACACACCTGTCAAAGGCACCCCCACTACCAGCTCCTTGAAGAATGGTACATGAAGCATCACTCTTTTGGCTGTTCCATCAACCTTCCTTACTCAACAGGTCAAGAAAAACCTTATGATTAAAAACCCAAGAACCTGGGAAATACATGTGTAAAAGCACCTTGACACATCAGCATTGCATTTGGACTTCCAGGAGAAAGCCATTCTTTCTCCCTTGGTCTTCGCTGCCCCCTTCCAACCTTTGTCTTGCTAACATTTCTCAATAAATGTTCTCCTTCCTTCCTCCCTGGTCTCCTTTTCCAGACTGAGCAGGATGTGGGCGAGGGGGGCTGCTGGGGGCATTTCTGTGTCCTGTCCTGGGGAAGATGCTTGCAGAGGGGAGGCAGGGAAGGTGAAGCCGCCTCTCACTTCACTGTCAGTCCTGCAGCAGAAAGTCTGAAGCTGGACCAGTGCATCTACATAAAACAAAAGGCAAGGCTGGAGGGACTCCCTGCAATGGTTCTCGAAGATCTACAGAGGGGTGGACACATGAATGAAGCTGTCCAGATGTCAGATGAGATTGGTGGGAATTGTGGAGAACTGGAGAACACTGGCCCCACCCAGGGCATTTCAATTTACTTTTTAACCCTGTGCAGGCCAAACTACACTGGACAGAGCCCCAGAGTCTTAGTTTGTGGTTCCTAGTAAAGGGCCATGTCCTGGGGATTCACATCACAGCCTGACAGTGGGTATCGGAGATCTGAGGCTTTGCCTCCTGGCTCCCTCTTCTTGGGATCTGCTGTCTATCAACTGCCTGGCTTGAAGTTTGGGGAACCTGCTCACCTTCATCTTCATGCATATTGACAACCATATCACTGACCTTACAACCAACCTCCTGACCTTGCAGATTCTCAGTCCTCACTTCTAATGGCCCAAATTCCATTCAGAACTGGATCCTCAAATGGGGTGAAATATAACATGCAACTTGGAATCATGGGGCAGTTTGTTACCTCTGAACCTATGTCAGTCACTGACTTTCTCCACAAAGCTGTAGGCACACCGAAGCCCAAGTATTTGGAGGCTTAAACCCACCAGCTCTGCCCAGAAGTCCAGGTGGAAGCACTGATGCCCTGCCCAGTCCTGACCAGACCTCTTCTCAAGAGGTTAGACTCTGCCCTAAACTTCCAGCAAAGTGCCAGACAGATCAGGTTGAATAAAAACGTCATTACCTTCCTATTTCACCTGCATTTACTGGAAACTTCTGCTATTGCCCAACTACTGGAACAGATTTCCCCTTGGAAATGACACTGGCTTGGATCTTGCCTGCCTCTGCCACACCTAGTCCCAGCTTCCTCTTCCTCCTGGCTCCGGCCCCAACACACTGCCCTGCCAAGTCACACAGGTAATGACCTTTTTTTTCCCCATGTCTTTCTTCTTCTTGGGAGGAAATAAGCTAGAATGAGGAGAGGAAGGGCTTTTGAGTCTGAGAAATCTGGTTTTGAATCTCAGCCCCAAGATTTAATGTTTCTGTGATCTCAGGCAAATTACTTAACATCTTTGAGCCTCAATTATTTTCACCATTAAAATGTGATCAATCCTATTTCATAAGCTTGTGGGGAAGATCAGAAAAGATAGTGCTCCTAAGATACTTAGCATATAACAGACATTTGGTACACATTGGCTAGTGTTACCATTGAACCAGCACTTTGCCCACGTTGCGACTACCAGTCTCTTCTTCCCTCTTCCCTGTTCTCGATCACCATTAGGAGCCTTTTGACCCCATTGGTAGCAACCATAGCCTGGGTCCCACGGATTGTTATTTTCCACTGGTCTCCCATAGACCGCCTAGCAACGCCCTACCCATCCCCAGCTCTCTTGGCATATTCTCTGCCTGTGGCAGGGACCCATTTAGTCCTTCTCAGGTCCCTCCCTGTCTTCTTCCAAGAAGCCACATCCCATGCTCTGGATGACTGGATTAGGGAGGGGCACTAGCCTCAATCATCAGGAGGGCCAGAAAGAGATGAGGAAATAGTCCAGCTCCTAGAGACTTCCAACACAGCATAAACCACTATGGGGTGAAAACAGCTTCTCTAAATATAGTCTAGATAGATATGGCAACAGTTCACTGTCAAGACCTTTCCAGGGTTGCATCTTAATGGGTACAATGTTTATTTAAAGTCAACCATATCTGAGCTATCTAATAAGAGCAACCATTGAATACTGTTCTTGTCTCTACCTAGAGTCTATTCTAGAGCTCAGCCCTTTTAGGTTATAAATCAATGTCTCAGGGTGAGTGATGCTAGCTCCTACAACTAATCCTAATATCTCAGTCACTTAACACACAAAGGTTTATTTCTCAGACAGCATTTGGTGTGGGTCAGGCAGCCCCCTCCATCTTGAGCTATATGACCTAGGACAGTGGCCTCCAAAGTCCCAGCGGGAGGGAAAGAGGAGGCACACTGACCTGAGCATCCCGGAAGAGACCCTTGTCACCTCTGCTTACAGTTCGTTGTCCAGAACATTTGACTCACTGCAAGGAAGCCTGGGAAATGTGGAAAGCGTATGAAATATTGTTGAGCAGGGCTCTGCTCTAGAGTGTGTGTTTGTGTGTATGTGTGTGTGAGGGGTGTTTATGGACCGCTGATGCACGTCCCTATATGTGTGTGCCGGTGCCTCTTCTATTCCTAAAGTGTCCTCGCCCTGCTCCTCTACATCCCTCTATTCCTTTGAGGGACTTGTGAGGGACCAGCCTCCCACAGTGTTTGCAGAAAATAGGTGCTTTATCATTTCAATTTAGTACAACTCACTCAGCTTCTGACGAGTGTCTCTTATAGTAATAATAAAAATAGAAAAAGGTGTCATTTATCAACTCTCCTCAAAGTTGTAGGCTCTATGCTAATAAGCATTTCATATTTCTTATGTCATTTAATTGGCCTATGAAATAGGTGCTGTTTTTATCATCATTTTACAAATGAAGATACAGGTTTGTAAAGATAATATAACATCCCTTGGTCAAAAGCAAATAAAAAGAGATCTTGGGACTCAGCCAGCCCATCCGACTCAGACCCTTTGGGGCTGGCCTTTATACCACACATGTCTCTGAGGAAATGCCAGCATGACAGGGTGAAGACGGGAGCTATCTGCAGGCTCACAAGTGAAATGATTCCTATGGGTTTTCTTGTTTAGATTGTAATCCCCAAAAATTCAGGAAAGTATTGGGAACATTCACAAATATTTGAAGTTCTCATTTCACAGCTTATATATTTTTTTCTTACAATGCAACACAACAATATTTCCAATGAGACAGCATCAAAAATCCTTAGCACCATGGGGCTTTGCAAACTAAGACTATAGCGTGATACAAATAAAACTGTTTTTCTTAAGATATTTATAATGTTATTGGATTTATTTAAATAAGCTTCATTTGTTATATCAGCTTTAGAATTGTTGTCAACTTTAAAAAGGCAATCAATAATACTCCATAAAATTTGTTCCTAACTTTTTGCAAATTTATTTTTCCTCACTATTTTAACGTATCACGATTTTCTCCAAAAGCCTGAAAATTAATTTTGGGAAAAATAGATAGATATACTACACTAAAGCTGCAGAGAGCTAAGTGCTCATGAAGACTTATACCACTTTCCAATGAGGGTTTTTGATTCAGGTCAGGCTAGATGTCAGCACCGCAAACACACGAAACCCGGCTGTTGAAAGAATATTTGACTTTTGTGTCCCCAGTTCTCTCTCACTGGATTTTCAGTTTCATGTACCTGTATGAGTGTACCTGTGTCCTTTCATATTCCCACATTACCCTAGTATTCTTCTTCAGTATCTGATTTAGTCTAATTTCAAATTTTTCTTTTTAATAAATAACTCTGGCCCTGGGACTACTCAATTTTCACCTAGGGACCAGGAGAAAATACACATCAGCACACTGATAATAAAAGTTGCCTTGAAAGTGCTCCTCACAAGTCACGCTTGTTCAAGGTCCACAATGAAGCTATATTTCTAGTTATTTCCTTCAACTGGACACAGGCGAAAGGCTCATATTTCCAGCACACTCTTGCTCCTAGAAAGCCGAATTGCAGGGGAGCAGCTTGGCCCCCTGCTCATCTTCAAGCTGGATGCAGCCCTGCAACAGTGCAAATGAGGCCAGACGGAACTCATTGCGGCAGCTAAATCCCCAAGGTTTGCTACCAGAGCCTGTTCCTGTGCCATTGTCATCAACCTGTCATGAGACTCCAGCCATCATTCCCAGAAATCCATGTACCTGGCCATCTGCTCCCAAGTCAGATTGCTTACTTTGGGGCACACCTTCTACACAAAGAGAAATGAAACTTTAGGAAATTCAGACTGACTCCAAGCCAAGCTCCCAGGCTGAAATAGCATGCCAGTGCTGAAAGCATCTGGACCTTGCCCTCCTTCTCAAAGGCCTCCACCAGGAGCCTGGACCCTTGCAGCCCTTAGAATGCCCAGCCGTGCATGCAGTATATAGAGTTCATAAAGCACTTGGCCAACTTTCTATTCGAGATGATTTTGGTTACAACTTAGTTGTATCCCCATATGAGAGAGGTATAATTTTAAAAAATCGACCTGGGACATACGCCATTTCACCCTTCAGTTATCAATCCCAGGTCACCAGCTGGCACTTGGAAGAATCCTGGGGACAGATTTGCATAAACAAGAGCAGTCCCTCGTTTGCTTAATTCCCAAGATATTTCTGAACACCACTGCCCTAAGCCCTAATTGTGGCAGCTCTAATTCATTCCTCTTTCCTCTCGCAACCCTCACCTACAAAAGAAAAAAGAAAAGAAAAGAAAGAAGAAAAAGCAGTGTGACAACTAAACAGGATAATATCAAACATTTAACATTTGAATAATGCTTTACAGTTTAAAGTGTTTTGTGTGTATTATCTCATATAACCTTCATTATAAAACTGGGAGGAATATAGGGTAGATATTAACTGCACCATTTTTTCAGGTGGAAATAAATGAACTGGCCCTTGAGAACGGTAATGCCGTAAACACAGCTTGACTGACCTTTTAGAGGCATGAAGTGCAGAGTTCTCTGATTTGAAAGCACAAATGTACTCTAGATGCAATCACAGTAGGGCCAAAAGAAAGGAGATAAATCCTGCAAGGTTTTGCTCCCCCTGGCGAAGCCGTAGCATCCAGTGGTCTGGGGCGTGCTGGGCCATTTCCTCCCAGACAAAGGGCACATTGTTGCACCTTACACCTCCCCGCCACTAAGACAGGACATGGTGTTTAGTAGGCCTTATGGATTTTGGAAACAAAATAGACCACACTTGGAAGTGCTGATTTGACCCACTTATCAGATGACCCAGTAGGCTGCCAATTCTGAGTGGAGCTCAGAATAAGAAAAGGCTCTACCACAGGTCCAGCTATGCACTAAGTGCCCTGCCTCTCAGGCAATGCAGCATCTGGTGGAACAGGACTCTGCAGGGTCTCTGCAAAGCCCCAGTAGCAGAGCTGGGTCACAGACCCCTAGGAGGCTGAAGCAGGGCCTCCCCTTCTGTGGCAGAAAGCTACTCACTCTTTGAACAGCAGCTCCAGGCATGTCAGTGGGCCCTGGTAAAAATGAGCTCCTAGCCCAGGGAGGGCAAGTTACCATGCAGCTGGGGCTGGATGTAATCATGAGTTTGGGTGGGCACGGCAGCAATCTTTTGCCACAAAGGAACTGGCATGTTCAAGATCTGGCCTATGCAGACCCAAAGGGAAGAGAACATTATGTAAACTGATGGCCCAGCCTCCTATGTCTGCCCCGCTGTTTCACTGACATCTGCCTTCAGCTCACACCTATGGACTCATGGAGCTTCCCTGTGGCCAGCTGCCAGAGGAGGGAAGAACCAGGCCTGGTCCCACACCTGAGCTGGCATCCTAAGGTGGTGCTCACAGCTGAAGCAAACTGCCGCTGTTCTCGGTCCACTCATGGGTCCCGAGAGGAGGACAAGAGTAAAGGAAAAAATCCCCTGCTAGGCAGCGCTGCAAGCAACGCATGTGGCTGATGAAGAAACTGATTAGAAGACGGGGGAAATCAAGCAAGGTATAGAAGTAAGACTGGGCTCTCCCACCATCACCCCCTCGACCCTCTTATGGATTTTGTGCTTCCTGTCACTGCCACCTTAGGCTTTGACAGATCAGAGGCCCTGGTTCAGGGGATGGAAGAGTGATGGTCGGGGAGAGGCTTCTCTCTAAGTGAACATAATAGTCTTCTCAACTTGAAGTAGGAACTCTCACCTGGTCACTTCTGGACCACTAATGCCAGTGAACTAGTAGGTTAAAAAAAAAAAAAGAGGAGTTCGTGGTGGGGGTCCTGGATCCCGGTTGCTCTGAGGAGCTAGGGTTTCTCCTGTGTAATGGAGTCAGGGAGGGGTCTATATAGAACTCAGGTGATTTATTGGTTTATCTCTTGGGGTTTCCATACTGGTGAGAATGGTGAACAGGTAATTGCAGCAACTGCCAGCTGACAAAGGCAAGAAAACCAAGGACTTAGATGCTTTGGGTAAGAAGATCAAAGTTCCCACACCAAGAAAGTGACCTAGACAAGCCCAAGTGCTGGCCGAGGGTGAGAGAAATCTAGACTAGGTGGTGGAAGAATGGTCACTGAATACTAGTTATTGCCACATAGCAAGCTGCAATAGCGACTTGTTTCACTAATAATATTTAATTAAATATTTGCAGCGATTGCAGCAGCTACTACCTTGAAGCTGACTCTGTGACAGATGGCACTGAATGGATGGCCTTAGCAGATATGACTGGTACAAGTGTGGCCTGCAGCGGACACCTGTTGGGCATCCCTTCAAATGCTCTCAGCCTCACCTGCCTCCTGTTCTAGCCACTATGGAGCATCCAGTGTTCTGTAGGAGCCAACATCCTTCACACAGGTACAACCCGGAAGTATCACTCCTGTGTGCCTCTCATTTCCTGTCAGTGTTTCTCTGTAACCTGCTTAGTATCCAGAGATGCTCAACCCAGAAATCTGGGGGGGAGGTCACCCTATTGGGGGGGTTCTTTGACTAATGGGGATGGGAGTCAATGCATAAATGTTTCCCTCTTTCTCCTCCATAGAGAAGATTCTGATATTCCTTTCACATGACTCCTTAAACTGTCCCCTGGGATCAAGGATCCAGTTGCCTGTAGCAGTGGACAACACGATGATAAATCTTTTTGTTTTTTTCTCATTCCTTGCCTCACTCCTCCTGACCTTACTCCTACCCCCTGGAATTCAATAAAGCATTTTCACTCAAGTCTCTGTTTCAGGCTCTGCTTTCTGGGGAAATGAGGCTATGTTACATCACCCATTTCCAGCTACAACCTTTGTCATCTTCCAGCCTTGTGATCATTCCATTGCCTCCGAGTCCTATCACTACTCTGGTGACTTTAACATTCAAGCCCTACACCTAGAGTTCTCAGTCCTTTGATCAGCTCATTTCCAGTGACCTTCACCTCCATTCCACGCTATCACCTTGCTTCCATTGCCTCCTTGAATGCTGTCATCACTGATTACTGCTGTATGCATAAGTCCAAAAGTTAGAAATCCCCCTCTCTTCCTCAACCTTTCATCCTCCAGTCCCTTTCATTCAGTTACTCCCACTGCACCAATGTTGCAACATCATGAAGACTTTGTGGCCCAGGAACTGTCTATGTTCCCATTACCCAGCAGCTTTCTCTTGTCCTCCTTTTTTTTTTTTAATCCAGTTAAAATTCCACAGAACACTATTTCTATCATGCTTGCCAATTTCCACAACTCCCTTGCCCTCCCAACTCTCTTCTTGAAAAATCCCTCTCAGAATTAATGCATCTGTCCAACTTTTTTTGTACTTATATCCCAGGTGTTAATCACTGTTAGAGAAAAACCATAAAGCTGAACAATTTGGTGCCATTATAATAGCTGCCAACATTTATTGAGAGCTTAATCTTTGCCAGGCACTATTCAAAACACATTACATAAATTATCTCATCTTGCTTCCTACATCAGGCTGGAAAGTTGCCCAGAAATTCTGTTCTCAAACCTCTGAAATTCATTCTCATCAGAACACTTTCTCTGCTGCTGCTCAGAGAAAACAGAATTCATCAATTAAGAACATGGTACACATCATCCTTCACATTTCAGTAGCATTCAACAGAAATGAGTCCTCCCTTCTAATCCAAACACTCTCTTTATCCTTCATACCACACTCTGCTAGGTTTTTTTTCTACCTCTCTGTCCCCATTTTGCTTATGTCCCATATTCCTTTTTCTCACATAAACTTTTTTCTTTATCTCTATCTCCATCACCATCTACCAAGCCCTCCAAAAATAGCAATGTGGGTTGCACCCATAACGTTCCCTCTCCCTCACTGTCTACCCCCACACCTTCCAATCTCTAATTCCATAGTTCCTACTTCTTAAATATCTCTGGGGATTGTCAACTTCTCTTTCCATCTATTGCTGTAGTCTAGATCACCATCTCCCACCTGCATAGCTGCAAGAAATTTCTAGCTAGTCCACTTGCCTTCAGTTATGCCTGTATCAAATGCAATTGACTTCTTCAGGCTCATGCCCACAAGTCTTTTCTCACAGCTGTCAACACATATTGATATACGTTTTTAGGACTGACTCCCCACCATTGAGCTCCCTGGGAACAGGCGCTATGTCTTGCTCCTATTTTGGTTTTCCCCAACTCATGCCCTGCCATGAGGTTGTTCTCTATAAAGTTTCACTGACTGAGTGGATGACCATTAAATAAATCAAAGACTTAATCCATCAATTAACAAGTAGATAAGTGGTATCTATTTTAAACTCCTCATGACTGACTCAGTTTCCATATTTTATTTACCTCCCATCATAACACAAACCAAACTTGAAATTACAATAATTACTAAATTTATTAAATGAGTGTATGCATCTCAGTTCCAGATAAAAATTCTAAACCATTTAGGTATATTTTTGAACACACTGGATAATATTTTACTTCAATCGACCAGAAGGATCTGTGAGCAAATTTGTTGGACTTCAGAAAGACAGACACTCCACAAACCTCCATCTTCATTTTATTTCCATAACTGGGGTTTTGTGACCTACAAAGGGGTGAAGGTAGGGCCTGAGTACCCTGAAACAGTGAGTGTGGACATCTGGATTCTGGGGATGCTTGGCTCAGCTGTGCCATGGATAAGATATGGGGACATGTCTAACGAGCATGGCCAACAGCAGAGGGGATCTGTGGCAATCTTCAGACTCTTGAGTCCAGAGGCTTAGATTGAGAATGAAGAGATATGGCAGAAATGAGAGGACCCTGGAGGGGAGGCAAGGTGCCTCAGATACAAGGGCAGGTGGACCTTTGGTCTAGGGTTCTGTCTGAAGATAACTGTGCTCCAACCCCTTCTGGCTCCTTTTTCTCCACTCAGGTTTTCATAGTCCTAAAAGGGAGAATGTGACTGGCTTGAATCAGGCTCCTCTCCCTTGAATCAATCAGCCATGGCCTGGAGCAGGATGGATGACCACCACTCACACCTTGCAGGAATTGTGAGCTAAATAACACCTACTGTCTGTATTCTGCACATCCCAGGAGAAGTTTTTTTAAAGTTCTAACTAAAACTTGCTTAACCAATTCAGGCCTAATTCCAGTGATGCAAATCTTACATCTATTACATACAAATAATTTATGAGTCTTGATGTATTTAGTCTTCAAAAACATAGGATCATAGGCCAGATCAAGCAGTAGCAAGTGGATATTAAAATTTGAGGTTCAATAAATGTTTGAGAGGCAGTTATGGAAAACAAGATGAAGGCAAAGACTTTGCTCTGATAGGAGCCGATGAAAGAAATGGGCTTGCTGTCTGCCATCCAGCATGGAAAGGGGCAGAGCTGGGCGACTGGGAGTCTGAGCTGTCCCTCACATGTGCATATCTACAGCAATAAAGAATCCAGGGCATTAGCAAGTGACACCAAATCAGCCTGCACCATTTAGCTCTGACATGCCTGAGTGTGAACTCTCCATAATATGTCACAGTGCAGAGAGAACAAGAGTGATAGGGGACCTGGTGACCTCTCCAAATCACACACACACTGCCCATCCCTGAAAGCTGCTGGGAGTCATGGGCCTCTCAGCAGAGCATGGATTTAATGCACCTCATGATATCTACTCCCACATAGAAGTGGAGGAAATGTTTGGAAAAGGAGAGCTTTGTTTCAAGGCCTCGCACAGATGTGTTGCATCAGTGGCAGTGCTGCCTGGGGACTTCCCTCCCCAGTCTCCACTCAGAAGGGCAGACATTGTCTGTCTGGGGCCCTGCAGTCACCCATTCCAGGAATTTGGTCACAACCACAGACGTCTAATTTGTAATATCTGTCATTGTTCTGTGGTCATGCAACAGAGCCCAAGGGCACATGGTACAATGTCTTTGCAATAAAAACTTGTAGTGTCTCAGAGAAAGTGCAGTGCTTTACCAAAATGCATTGCTCTGTAACTGCTGCCTTGGCTACCTCTGAGTATCTCAGCCCAGGATTTGTAGAGTACTTAGTAATGATCAAGGTGGCTTTAATCCTTTGACCTAATTTTGCACTTTTCTATGACACAGGTCAAACAAGCATTCAGTAGTTCATCCATTCAGTGGGCAAACATTTAGTAAGCGTTTGTCTATTGGTCCTTAGGTGAAGTAGAACCGTGACTACAGGTTCCTTCCTAGCTCAGCATGACTTACATCTTAATATAGGATCTAACACATTCTTTTAACTTGGCCTAAGGAGACAATCAAAATGTTGTCCAGGTTAAAAAAGGGAAGAGAGTCAAGAAAATTCCACCCATGTTTTTGGTTATTAAATTTGAATAGAACTGACCCTATTCAAAGATAAACATATTTAAAACCACAGCATTCAATATTAAATAAAACTTTAACAAAAGGGGGAAGAGAGAAGCAGATACAAGATTAGTAGGAGAGAAGAAGAAGGGGGAAAAGTAGGAGAGGACAAGGGAAGGAAAGCATGAAACATGCAAAAGGTAATTGAAGAGAACACTGTAGGTTAATTACTCTAGGAAAACAGAGAAGAAAAAAACAATGGTAAGAAAGACAAAGAAATGAAAGTTAGAGGGGCAAAACTAACAGAGATGAATAGGAGAGAAATGGAAACCTAACATAAAAATAGTTAGGATACCTAAAGTAGATACTAAAAAAAAAATTGTAAGGCATGTATTCAGACACAAATAGGATCTTTCATGCAATGAAAGAAAATATAAATACAATGCAAAGTCTTAATATGTCCCAATAAAAAGAATATAGGATGAAAAACACCAAGATTTGTCCAATAAAGAATCATAGATTCACTGAGAAAGTAAAAACTGGTACCCTAAAAAGAAAACAATGCATTGACTATAATATTCTCCTCAGCATTTCTCCATAACAGAACACAATGAAACTACAGAGATTTGAAGGAACAGTGTGTCTCAGGAGATCTATTACTTCCCAAATTGTCATGTGTCTAGTCTATGGGCAACAGAAGCACATTTTAAGATAGGCAAGTCATCCAAAAGCAGATTATCATGTAACTTCCTGAAAATTATTCTTTAATTTAGCAAGAGCATATTAATCAAAATTAGGTACTAATTTATTGAGAACATAAAAATTAAATGACTTACAGTGAACACTTAACCTACTTAAACTAAAATTAAATGTAACAGAATTTATGTTTTAAGTAACTTAACTGAGTCCAAGGACAAAGATCACAAATATTTATAGGAAGACAAAAATACTGAGCATCTAACAAGATAAAATTCATAATATCTGGCATCCAATAAAAAACATTACCAGGCACACAAAGAAGCAAGAAAATATAACCAACAATGAAGAGAAAAATCAATGAACTGAAACTGACCAAGAAATGAAACAGATGCTAGGTTTAGTACAGCAGGACATTTTTTTAAAATGTTATGACTAATTTCCATATGCCCAAGGAAGTAGAAGACTGAACAGATTAAGTAGCAATCTGGAAGATATAAAACTGGCCAAAATAAATTTAACTTCTATAAATGAAGACTACAATGTGTAAGATTAAAAAATACACTGGATGGAATTAATGGTAGATTACACAATCTTGCAAAAGACTGCAAAGATTAGTGAACTTGAACACAGAAATAGAAACAATTCAAAGTGAAACACAGAAACAAATAAGAAATTTCAAAAATGAAAAAAGCATTAGTGAACTGTGGAAATACTTCAAGAAGCCAAGTATGTGTATAAGTTGAGCCCCTGAAGGAGTCAGTAGGTGACTCAAAAAATATTTGAAGAAATAACTGCTAGAAATGTTCTAAATGTGAGAAAAATTATAAACCCACAGATTCAAGGACCTCTATTAACCCTAAAGAAAAGAAACATGAAGAAAAACTGCACCAAAGTATATCATTATCAAATTGTTGAAAAACAATATAAAGAGAAAGTTCTAAAAGAAACCAGAGAAAAAAAGACATATTACTGCAAAGAAATATAGGGATGACAGCATATTTCTCAGCCAAAAAGTACAGGCTAGAAGACAGTGGAGCAACATCTTTAAAGTACTGGAAGAAAAAAAACTTTCAGGCTAGAATTTTTTAACCAGTAAAAATATTTTTCAAAACTTGTTCCAAAATAATGGCTTTTTTTTGACATACAAGATCTGAAAGAATTCATTACAAGCAGGCTTAAGTACAAAAATGTGAAGTCTTACAAGAGAAAGGAAAATAATATCAGCTAGAAATCTTGATCTACAC
Organism: Balaenoptera physalus; assembly: GCF_965194825.1. Classification (NCBI taxonomy): domain Eukaryota; kingdom Metazoa; phylum Chordata; class Mammalia; order Artiodactyla; family Balaenopteridae; genus Balaenoptera; species Balaenoptera physalus. The sequence goes on along the minus strand of NC_138893.1, from coordinate 68,726,836 downwards.
AAAATAATAAAGGAATAAATCAGTCAGTAAAATCATCATGTTAATAAACATAAAGAAAATCACATTATCATTTCAATAGATGGAGAAAAAACATCTGAAAAAAATCTATCATCAATTTCTATTAAAAATTCTCAGAAAGAGAAAAGACTTCTGGTTCCTGACAAAATAAAATAGACCCATTCCTCCCAAGTCCTCCTTCTTACAACTAAAAACCCTTAGCATAACACAACAAACAGGCATTGGAAGGGACTTGAAAAACAACATGGTAGTGAGTTCTCTGGGTGTCTTATTGCCTTCCATATATTCTGGACTGGGTCCTGCAGAAACCTCCAACTGTGACCAGGCACAGAAAAGTTCCAAGAAAAGCCTATTCCCCTAGCCAAAGGACTGGGGAAAGGATGGCCTTGCAACAAGAAATCTTTCTTGTAGTACCTGCCCTGCTCTAGCAAATACCAAGAGAAAATCACCTACCAACTCCTCCACCATGGTTTCAGTGGGCCAAGCAGGGATCTTTCATCTCACCCTCCCCACATACTCACAGCCTACAGAAGCAGATGGCGGTGCTCAGATTCCCTGAACCAGTGGCATCACTGGGGCTGAGCAAGGAGCTAATTTCCCATCATTCACTTGGCAGAAACAGGCATCACTCTGTTTCCCTGCTAAGATAGTGTCCGTGGACCTAGTGGAGAGCCATCAGAAGCAAGCAGTACCCCCAATTCACTGCCAGGGTATTGTCAGTGGTGTCCAGCAATGAGCCCAGTCTGTACTCCCACCAGTATCAAGGAGTCAGTGTGAGTCGGGGCTGCTCGGCACTCCCCTGCTCCTTCCCCAGTGTCCTAGAGCCCAGTGGGGAGTGAAACCTCCAGAAACACCCAGCATCAAGGAGACTGAACAAGGTCATATAAAGCAGGGCTAGACAATACTCTGCTTCTCCCCTTCACCAATGTCAGTAGGGCCAAGTGAGAAGCTAAGACTCCACCACAACTTAGTTGACTCCTGTTCCTCTTTCCCCGCAGTGTCAGCATAGCCTGGGGCGGGGAGGGGCGGCTGAGTCTCAACTCCCACACAGAACCAATGAGATGGAACCAGTTGGTCAGCAAAGGGGCTAGTTGGCACTTTTCTTCCCTCATTCTCCTCCCTGGTGACAGCAGGTCCCAGCAGAGAGCTTCCACTCTCATCCTGCAGCAACAAAGCAGTAGTCAGCCCTTCACTCCTTGCCCCAGGTGTCAGGGCACGCAGCAAGGAACTGAGTTTATACTCTCATTCAGAGGCAACAAGTTGGTGAGAGCTGGTTTCCCACCTGCACCAGGAGGGTGTCAGCAGCACCAAAGGGAAGCTGAAGCCCTACCCTTGTCATTTGCAGTGAGGCAGCACGAGCCAGTGCTCCATTTTTGCTGAGGTAGTGTCAGTGGAGCCCAGCAGGAAGCCTAATAAACTCATCTACCCAGCCCTCAGGCTACACCTCAACAGGGGGATTACCTGATAAAGCAAGATTAGATAGACTCCAGAGTCTCTAATATAATATATAAAATATCCAGAATACAATTGAAAATCAACTTATACCAAGGACAAGAAAAATCACAACTTAAATGAGAAAAGAAAACATGCAATGACATTCAGATAAATTCATGTTAGAATTATCTGACTAGGATATTTAAGCAATTTTATTTTATAATAAAAACTGGCAATGACCAATTCTCTTGGGAAAAAAACAAAAAATAGAAAATCTCAGCAAAGAAACAGAACTTATTAAAATAAAGAACCAAATAGAAATTATAGAACAAAAACATGCAATGTATTTGTCTGTTCAGGCTGCCATAATGAAATACCCCGAATGGGTAGCTTAAACAACAGAAATTTATTTTCTCAGAGTTCTGGAGGCTAGAAGTCAAGGTCAAGTGCTGTAACATTCAGTTTCTGGTAAAGGCTCTCCTCCTGGTTTGTAGAGAGCCACCATCTCACATGTGTCTTCACATGGCCTTCCCTCTGTGCAAGCTCAGAAAGAAATACAGAGAGAGAGAGACAGCACTCTGGTATCCTTCACTCTTCTCCTTTTATAAGGACACCAATTCTATCAGATTAGGGCCCTACCCTTATGATCCCATTTAATTTTTTTTAAATTTATTTATTTAATTTATTTATTTTTGGCTGCATTGGGTCTTCGTTGCTGTGCACGGGCTTTCTCTAGTTGCAGAGAGTGGGGGCTACTCTTCTTCATTGCGGTGCGTGGGCTTCTCATTGCAGTGGCTTCTCCTGTTGCTGAGCATGGGCTCTAGAGTGCAGGCTCAGTAGTCGTGGTGCACGGGCTTAGTTGCTCCGTGGCATGTGGGATCTTCCTGGACCAGGGCTCAAACCCGTGTCCCCTTCATTGGCAGGCAGATTCTTAACCACTGCGCCACCAGGGAAGGCCTCCCATTTAATTTTAATAACTTCTGTAAAGGCTCTATCTCCAAATACAGTCACATTCAAGACTAGGGCATCAACCTATGAATTTGGAGAAGACACAATTCAGTCCTTAATATGCAGTAAGTGAAATTTTAAAACTGTCTGGATACATTCAATAGTAGAGAGGAGCTGGCAGAGGATAGAATCAGTAGACTTGAGGACCAACAAATAGAATTTACCCAATCTGAACAACAGAGAAAAAGCAGACCGAAAAAAGTAAGTGCAGTCTCAGAGACCTGTAGGACAATAACAAAAGAGCTAATTCTTATAATGAGAATCTTAAAAGAAAGGTTAGAGAGTGGACTGAAAAAGTACTTGAAGAAATAATGGCTAAAAAGTTCCCAAAGGTGGACAAAACAAAACAAAAACAAAAGAAATCTACAGATTTAAGAAACCTAATGAAACCCAATAGAATAAAGTCAAAGAAATCCAGATTAAGACATATTGTCATAATTAAATTTCTGAAATCTTTAAGACAAAGGGGAAAAAAAAACACTTGAAAGCAACCAGAGGAAAATAACGTATTACTTATAACGGAACACAAATTTGAATGACAGTGGAATTCTCACCTAAAACCATGGAGACCAGAGGAAGCAGCACAACATTTTTCAAGTACTGAAAGGAAAATATTGTCAACTGTAACTTCCATATCTGGCTAAAATCCCCTTTTGGAAGGAAAAGCACATACAGAAATTCTCAGATGAAGGAAAACTAAGAGGATTGGTCACTAGCAAACCTACCCTTGGAAAATGCTTAAGGGAAGTTTTCTAAACAGAAAGGAAATAAAAACAGAAGTCTTCAGGGGAAAAAATCAGAATGGGTAAAAAGAAGATCAAATATAAATATAACTTTTATGAGTTTGTTAAATCATATTGAATAGTTAAACAAAAGACTATAAGACCTTCTGATGCAGTGTATGCAGAGGAATTGCTTGAATCAATTATATTTTAAAAGAGGGGAGGGTCAAGAGACCTAATGGAGGTAAGGTTTCTACATTCATTTAAGGTGGTAAAATATTAATACTGTAAAAGTAGACTGTTACATAAGTATGTTGTCACACAGAGAGCAAACATTAAGAAAACTATTTTCTGAAAAGCAGAAGTAGCTACATTCATACAGAAAATAAACTTCAGAGCAAAAAAAAATTATTATAGCCAAAGAAAGATATTACATAATGATAAAAGAATCAATCCTCCAGGAAGACATAACGATACTAAATGTGCATGCACTAAACAACAGAGCCTCAAAATACATGAAGCAAAATGGATAGAGCTGAAAAGAGAAATAGACAAATCCACAACTATAGTTGGGAACTTCAACACTCCCTCTCAACAACTGATATAACTTGTAGGCAGAAAATCAGCAAGGACATAGAAGAATTATCGAACAACACAATCAACCAAGATGATCTAATTGATATGTATAGAACACTCCACCCAAAAACAGCACATTTATTTCAAGGGTCCATAGAACACTTCACCATACCCTGAGCCATAAAATAAATCTCAACACATGTTAAATTTTTTAAAAAACTGAAATCAAAAAGAATTTTTTCTGACCATAATGGAATCAAATTAGAAATCAGTAGAAGAAAGACTACTGGAAAACCTCTAAACACTTGGAAATTAAATAACACATTTTTAAGCAATCCATGGATCAAAGAGTAAGCCTCAATGGAAATAAAATACATCAAACTAAATGGAAATTAAAATACAACCTAACAAAATATGTGAGATGTAGCTGAAGTAGTACTGAGATGGAAATTTTTAACACTAAAATGTTCACATTATAAAACAGAAAAAGTATCAAATCAGTAATCTAAGTTCCTTCCTCAAGAAACTTGTAAAATAAGAGCAAAATAAATACAAAGCAAGCAGGAGAAAGGAAATAATAAAGGTAAGAGCAGAAACAAATAAAATGGAAAACAGAAAAACAATACCTCTAGGAAGATCCAAATCAGCAGTATCAGAATTGAAACACGACCTCTAGGAAAATACAAATCATCAGTGTCAGAATTGAAACAAGAGATAGATATCATTACAGATTCCATAGCCACTAAAAGGATAATAAGGAAATACTACGAACAACTTTATACTTAGAACAATTTAGAAGAAATAGACCAATTCCTTGAAAACCACAAACTATCAAAATTCAACCAAGATAAAAAGTCTAAATAGTCCTATAACCATTATAGAAATCGAATTCATAATTTAAAAGTTCCCACAAGAAATATGCAGGCTCAGTAGGTTTCACAGGAAAATTCTATCAAACATTTAAAGAGTTAATACCAGTTTTACACTACTCTTCCAGAAAATAAGAGGTAATAATACTTCTCAACAGATTTTAACAATACAATAAAAGAAAACTACTAATTAATTTATCTCAAAACTTAGACATATTAATCTAAAACAAAATATTAACAAATCGAATCCAGAAACCTATAAAAAGAATTTTACAGCATGACCAAGTAGAGTTTATTCCAGGGAATGTAAAGCTGGTTCAATATTCAAAAATCAATCAATGTAACCCACCATATCAATGCACTAAAGAAAAAAAGATAAGTGCTCATATCTACTAATACAGAAAAGGCTTTTGACAAAATCTGAAGCCATGATAAAAAGTACAATATCGGGCTTCCCTGGTGGTGCAGCGGTTGAGAGTCCGCCTGCCAATGCAGGGGACACGGGTTTGAGCCCCGGTCTGGGAGGATCCCACATGCCACGGAGCAACTGGGCCCGTGAGCCACAATGACTGAGCCTGTGCGTCTGCAGCCTGTGCTCCGCAACAAGAGAGGCCGCGATAGTGAGAGGCCCGCACACTGCGATGAAGAGTGGCACCTGCTCGCCACAACTAGAGAAAGCCCTCGCACAGAAGCAAAGACCCAACACAGCCAAAAATAAATAAATAAATTTTTTTTAAAAAAGTACAATATCCAGAATTATCATAAAAACGCTCAGCAAACTAGAAGTAGAGGGGAACTACTTCAGCTTAAATAGAGCATCTACAAAAAGCCTACAGGCAACATCATACATGGTAGTGAAAGACTGAATGCTTTACTCCTAAAATCAAGAATTGGGCAAGGATTTTCACTCTCACCTCGCTTATTCAACATAGTAATGGAAGCCCTGCCCAGTGCTATAAGAAATAAAAAGATACAAAAAACATACAAATTGGAAATGAAGAATTGAAACTATCTCTATTTGCAAATAACACAATTGTCTACACAGAAAATCCCAAGGAATCGGAATCTACAGAAAGAAAAAAATCCTGACACCAATAAGTGAGTTCAGCAAAGTTACATGATACAAGATCAACACACAGTAATCAATCAAATTTCTATTTACTAAAAATAAACATGTGGAAACTGACATTAAAAGCACAATGCTATTTATAATTGCTTCTCCAAAAATGAAACACTTAGGTACTAATCTAACAATACATGTACAGGATCTGTATCCTAAAATTAACAAAATTCTAATGAAATAAATAAAAGAAGACCTAAATAAGTGGAGAGATGCCCCCTATTCATGGATTGGAAGACTCAACATAGTAAAGGTATCAATTCTGCCCAAACTGATCTGTAGATTTAGTATAATTTCTATCAAAATTACAGCCACATTTTAAAATAAGACAAGTTTATCCTAAATTGTATATGGAAAGGCAAGGACTTAGAGGACTGAAACTATTTTTTTAAAAAGATAATGAGGTAGGAGAAATCACTCTACCCAATGTTAAGGCTTACTATATAGCTACAGTGATCAAGAAAATGTGGTATTGACAGAAGTAGATCAATAGAACCTAAAAGTAGACCAACTCAAATATACCCAACTGATCTTTGACAAAGGTACAAAAGCAATTCAAAGGAGAAAGCAAGGCCTTTTTAACAAATGATGCTGGAGCAATTGGACATTTATAAGCAAAATTTTTAAAAGTAGCCTAAACCTCACGGCTTATGCAACTATTAGTTCAAAATAAATCGTGAACTTAAATGTAAAATTATAAAACTTAAATGTAAAATTATAAAACTTTTAAAATTATAAAATTTTAAATGCAAAATTATAAAACAGGAAAAAGTCTTTGGGATCTAGAGATCTTAGACTTGACACTCAAAGCACAATCCATAAAAGGAAAAATTGATAAACTGGACCTCACCAAAATTAAGATCTTTTTGCTCTGCAAAAGACTGTTTAGATGATGAAAAGGCAAGTTAACAGACTGGGAGAAAATATTTGCAAACTACACATCTGATCAAGGAATAGAATCTAGACTATATAAAGAACTCTCAAAACTCAATTGTAAAAGTCAATCACACCAATTAGAAAATAGGCAAAAGACATGAAGAGACATTTCACTGAAGAGGATTATCACATGACCCAACGATTGCACTCTTGGCCATTTATCCCAAAGAAATTTACCCCAGATTTATGGTCACACAAAAAATCTGTACATTAATGTTTGCAGCGTTTGTAATAGGCATAAACTGAAAACAACTCAAATGTCCTTTAATGGATGAATGGTTAAACTGTAGTACACCTATACCATGCTTGGCAATAAAGAGAAATGAACTACTGATACCAGTAACAACTTGGGTGGATCTCCAGGTCATTATGCTTAGTGAAAAGGCCAATCTCAAAGGGTTAGACACTGTATGATTCCACTTATATCACATTTTTGAAAAGACAAAATCATAGAGATAAAGAATAGATTAGTGGTTGTCAGGCCTAGGGAGGAGGAAAGGAAGGGAGGTGGCATAGAGATAAAAGATTAGCCTGAGGGATCTTAGTGATGGAATTGTTTATATCTTAACCGTGGTCACGGTCACAAAGTTATACGTGTGATAAAATTGCATAGAACCACACACACACACACACACACACATACACACACACACACAAATGAGTAAAATCACAAAACTGGTGAAATCTGAATAAGGTCAATGGTTACATCACTGTGATTTTTCGGTTGTGAAATTGTGCTATAGTTATGCAATACTTTATCTTTGTGGGAAACTGGGCAAAAGCTGCATTATTTATTAAATCTGCACACCAATTATCTCAAAAACAAAATTTGAAAAAAACCCTCTCAGCAAACTAGTAATAGAAGGGACTTCCTCAATCTGATAAATGTCCTCTACAAAAACGCCAGCTAACCACATCATTAGAGACTGAATACTTTCCCCAGGAGGTCAGGAACAAGGCAAGAATGCCTGCTCTCACCATTCTCTTTTTCTTTTTTTCACAAATAAAAATTGTGTATCTTTAAGGTGTACAAATTTTTATATGTGTATACATTGTGAAATGATTAGCACAATCAAACTAATTAACATATCCATCACCTCTCATAGTTACCTTTTTTAAAAAATTCTATACTGAAATCAAAGTTCTAGCTGAGGCAAGAAAAAATATATATAAGGCATCTAGATTGGAAGGTATGAAGTAAAATTATACTTAGGTGCAAATGACACATATAAAATCCTGTACATTCTATGAAAAGCTACTAGAACTACTACATGAGTTATCACAGTTGCAGGATGTAAGATCAATAACAAAAATCAAATTATTTCTTTATACTAACAATGAAAATTCAGAAATTGAAAAATTTTTAATTAATATTAATAACAAGGGCAGCATGAAATATGAACTACATAAGGAATTGTTTTATCAAAATTTATAAGACCTATATGCTAAAATCTACAAAATGATCTTGAGAAAAAATTTTAAAGACCTAAATAGAGAAATATATTGTACCCATGGCTCTGAAGACTCAATATTGTTAGGACAATTTTCTCCAAATTGATCTACAGATCCAATGCAATCCTAATCAAAATCCAAGGAGAACTTTTTTTGTAGAGATTAACAAACCTACTCTAAAATTCATGCAGAAATGCAAAGGACCTAGAAAAGCCCAAACAACCTGCAAAAATGACAATAAGAGTGCAGATCTAATATTACCTGATTTCAAGACCTATCAGGGTGTAGTAATGAAGACAGTGCACCATTGGCATAAAGACAAACTGATCAATGGAACAGAATCTAGGGTCCAAAAACAGTCCCACACATTTATGAATACTTTCAACAAAGGTGTAAAGAAAATTCAGTGGAGAACAGATAATCTTTTCAACAAATGGTGTTGAAAAAATGATAATCCATATTTTAAAATGATCTTGAACCTATATCCTGTATCATATACAAAAATTACCGTAAATGGATCACAGACCTAAATATAAATGTTAAACTGTTGTATTTCTAGAGGAAAGCAGGAGAAAACCTCGGTGACCTTGAGTTAGGCAAAGACTGCTTGACTTGACAGCAAAAAAATGATCCATAAAAAATATTGATCAATTGGATTTAATCAAAATTAAGAAATTCTCCCCTTCCAAATGCACTATGAAGAGAACTCATGGGAGAAAATATTTGCATATTAATAAAGAACTTGTACCCAAAATATATAAGGAACTCTCAAAACTCAGTAATAACAACCAACGCGATTAAAATGGGCAAAATATTTCAACAGATATCTTACCAAAGAAGATACATGGATGACAAACAAGCATATGAAAAAATACTCACATCATTAGACATTTGTGAAATGTGAAATAAAATCACAATGAGACCACTACACTCCTATTAGAATCTCTGAAATTAAAAAGTCACCAAGCGCTGGCAAGGATGCTGAGCAAGTGCAATTCGCAGACACTGATGTTGGTACTGTAAAATGGTACAACCGCTCTGGAGAATAGTTTGGTGATTTCTTAAAAAGTTAAACACACGCCTACTATATGATGCACCCATTCTGCTCCTAGGTGTTTATCCAAAAAAAATAAAAGCATGTGTCTATACAAAGACTTGTCCAAAAATGTTCCTAGCAGCTTTATTTGTAATAGCCTAATACTGAGAAAGACATGTCCATCAACAAGAGAATGAGTAAATAAACTGTGGTATATCTATATGATGGAATACACTCAGGAATAAATAGAATTTAACTACTGATACACATGGAAATGTAAAGAAATCTCAAAAATAATTATGCTGTTACTGAAGCCAGACAAAAAGCATACATACTAAATGGCTCCATTTATATAAAATCTGGAAGATGCAAACTAACCTATACTGACAGGAAAGAGATCAGTAGCCATCTGAGGAACAGGATCAGAGAAGGGTAAGAAGGAAGGTGCAAGGAAATTTTTAGGGGTGATGGATATGCTCATTACCTTGATTGTGGTGATGATTTCACAGACATATGTCAAAGTGTACACTTTAAATATGTGCAGTTAGAGAGAATGGACTTGAGGACACGGGAAGAGGGAAGGGTAAGCTGGGACGAAGTGAGAGAGTGGCATGGACATATATACACTACCAAATGTAAAACCGACAGCTGGTGGGAAGCAGCCACATAGCACGGGGAGATCAGCTCGGTGCTCTGTGCCCACCTAGAGGGGTGGAATAGGGAGGGTGGGAGGGAGACGCAAGAGGGAGGGGATATGGGGATATATGTCTATGTGTAGCTGATTCACTTTGTCATACAGCAAAAACCAACACACTATTGTAAAGCAATTATACTCCAATAAAGATGTTTAAAAAATAATAATAAATAAATATGTGCAGTTTATTAAATAAATCAATCATTATTTCCTTAATAAGGAAAAATAAATAAATATAATTAAATATAAATAACTTAGGTAATTATAATCCCAAAACAGAATAGGGAATTTATCATTCTTAAAAAGAACACCCCTAATGTAAAAATATTAATAATTTACAGTAGTACAATAGAGCTAAGCTTCCAGGATATGGAATAAAAAATTGGGAAGTGACAAGCAGTGAGTGAAAAATTACTTATTTTCTCATCTTGGGTGACAATATATAGTAATTTATTTCTAAAATTGACACAGTGAACAAAATGTTTAAGAATTTAACTAAAAATTTTAAAGGTTGACTTAAGGTTATTACTTAACATTATAAATATAGAACTAAAAAGATGCTCTATCTTCCAAAGTAAAAAATAATAATAAAACACAGGCCATACTGCAAAAATAGAAACCAAAGGAAAATCAACAAAGCATAACATAAGCACCATTAAAAAAAAAGAAACAATTCCAAAACCCAAACATTGGCTGTGAACAATAAGTTCACATTTTTAAAGAAAAGTAAATACTTTTAGATATTTTCAAATTTATTTATTTTTAATCTGTAAAAAAAACAAACCCAAAACATAGGACCTCCAATAGGTGGAAGCGAGGATGGGTAAAAACACATGTCCCCCGGAAAGTGAGGATGGGAAATAAGGCATGCACTCAGAAGTGAGGTTGGGAAGAACACACGTACCCCCAGAAAATGATGGTGCACATCTCCATTTGTTGGCCAAGAAAGTGGTTCCCAACACATCATTGAGCTGACAAAGCAGGTCAAACAACAACTGTTTTAATGTGATCCCACTCATATAAAAATACTGGCAAAGTGTCAACAGTCATAAAGGAATACCTGAACAAATGTTGATCTGAGTGTTAACAATGGCCATCTTAGGCTATTGGGACTCTGGGGATTTTTAACAATGAAGCTTTATCACTTTACAATGAAACAATAAAGCTATTTTTGAAGCATTTGTCTTCAAATTAGAAATTCATGCTATTGAGGGTGTGCTGCATGCATTTAGACAGAAGCTATTAAAATTTAAAGTATGCATATGCACTGGCCAGGGATCAGATCTTATGTCATGAAGATATAAATATGTTGGCAGGGTCACAAAGTCACCATTTGGGCTTGGAGGGTACAAAGATTTTACAAGATTACTTGTATAGACCAGAAGAAAGAGGAGGAATGAGGAGCGGGGCTGGGAGGAAGCACAGGAAGAGTAAAAAGGACAAGAAGAGACTCAAGACTTAATCATCGTATATCCATATTATGGAGTATATGAAATAAGTTTTGAAAAATAAGCTAAGATCTATTTGAGAGATGTCCAGGATGTACTGTTTAGGAGACAGAGGTCCATTTATTTAATATTAGGTGACAGAAACAAATGAAAATAATACGTTCTCACTTTTTTTATTAAATAAAATATCCTACACATTTTTGCGTGAGTTTTACGACCACTAAGAAAAATGTGGAGAGATGCATACCAAAATATTAACATCAGTTACCTCAGTGGTGTGAGTCTGGGGGGAGGGATGGGTATTACTAGCTTTTAACTTATACACATCTGTATTGTGTAAATTGTTACACATATTACTCTTTATCACCTAAAAAATACAATTTGAGAGCAAACTGCAACTATGTGAGGCAATGATCTTTAAAATTCTCTTCAGAATGCTAACTCCTTTGTCCTTTTGCTTTGGTTTCTCATTTCTAGTATTCGGTGCACCTTACAGTTAATTCCTTTCTTCATTCATCCATCCATCCATCTGCCTTCAGTCCATCCTTCCAGCCATCAAACAAGCACTCTGCCAGGAGCTGGGGACTCAGAGCCCACTGGGGAGCAGCTGGAGACCTCGCAGCATAGCATAGTAGACAGAAGCAAACAGAAGAGCCCACCACACTGTAATTAATCAGTGCTAATTAGTGCACAGAAAGGGCCCACTTAGCCACTTTCTAGTAATTGAAATGCCAGTGGAAAAATGAGTGGAGATTTTAGACAGAGTAAATCCAAGGACAGACTTCTGTTTTTGGAAATGTAAGAAATGTTTCTCAGGGAGAGCTCCAGGGACCAGCTGCATTAGAATTAACTATGGGGTGGTTAAAAGTCATCTTCTACTGTCTCAGTCACTCAGATACTGCATTTTTAAACACCCGAGATAGATGATTCTTTAACACAATCAGAGTTTAAGAACCACTTTTCTATAGACTCTGCAAAAGCCCAGGTAGAGCCAGATATTACAAAACCCCGAATGAAAGCTTCCAAAAACCCTGCAGGTACCCCGATCCCTGGGGCAGAGGGAACCAGCACAGAAGGAGTAAGAGAAGAGGGGAGTCGCTGCCCCAAGGGTGAGCCATAAAGCCTGCTCCTCCCAGGAGGCTTACAGGTGCAGGAACCTTGGAGCCAGGCGTTCTGTGCAGTGCAGAGTGATGGAGCTTGGAGACCCAGAGGTGGAGAGAAACATGCAGGGCAGACAACTCGAGCTTCACCCTCCTGGAGAAGCACTAAGTTTTGAGTTTTAAGAGGCCAGTGTAAGGTGGGCAGTGAGGAAACAAGCACTACATGTTGTGATGAAGGTACTATTGCTGTCAGCTCACCTGGGAAAGTGTCAACGTGCTGCTCAGAGAAGAAGGCACTGTTCTCCTGAGACCTGAACACCCAAGTCCCAAATTTCAGGAGGTAGGACGGCAGTCTTGAAGACTCAAGCTTTTGCGTTGGAAAGCTGGACCATCAGGAGAAATCGCGCTTTTTGTATAAGAGTGAAAGAGGGACGATGGGGCTTCCGAGGCAGGGAAGATGCCTGGGGAGAAAGGGCAGGTGAGCCCTGGGAACCTGTGTCCCACCCCACACCGAGGTCTGGGGGCAGCCAAGGCTCTGGGGCAGGGGAGTCAGTCTTCCATGGCTGCACAGAAGCTGCAAATTACATTCTGCTGTTTCTGAGCCCACTGAGCGGCAAACACTCCCTCTAGCCAATGACATGTTATGAGGCGTTTCTGTGCCCTCCGCCAAGCCCCAGTGCCCTACAGATGACAGGAGAATCATGTAGCAAGGAGGATGCAGCAGCGACAGTGATGCTAACCACACAGGCTAAGAAGAAGCTCTTGTCATTCCCCTGGACGTGAGCCCCAGGGTATCTGTGTGATCTAACTGAAGGGGACAGAGCCCCGAGAACGGCCAGTATTGTGTTTCTTTCTAACCCTGTTAGCGAGGAGAATAGATGCTCGGAGTCAGATGTAATTTGATTTAGAAAAATGAAATATGATGCTTCTTGCACCTGAATGTGGAAGGGCAATTCATAACTTACACCATCCTCTTATTAATTCCTCTCTCCACGTGTAAATGATTTTAGATCACCTTGACTTCACTCCTGAAAGCCACATTCCCCTTATCGTTCAACATCCAGAGTATTCGAGGCACATTTGCGGGAGCTAAAGTTTATACAAATATATTATGTCTTAAGTTCTTATCAAAAATCAGTTTTCCAGTATTTATGTTTTAGATTTCTTGCACTTTTGCCGGTGGGGCAGGGAAGGGTGGAGTGAGTTCTCAGCCAGAAAATTTTAAAAGTGGCTCCCAAGAGAGTGAGGAGTTGAAAAGTATAGAAAGCAAGCCTTGAATGTTTTTGCAGCAGCCTGAAGCAATTTAAGAAGTAGGGTTAGAGGGCTTTCCAAAGATACAGGCATGGAAATTATTTCCCTTTTTAATGCAGATAGATGAAAATAAGAAAACTGTAATCTTAAGAGGTAATTCACACAAATAGAAAAGTCTCAGCACTGCCGCCAATTGTACATTTATTTTCCAGTGAATATAAATTTAATATGTATATACATTCATATATACACATACATATATTTATATTTACTAGAAAAAAAATTGTAAATGTATAATTGGTGGGAATTTGAGACTATAGATATATATATATATATATTTTTTTTTTTTTAGATATATTTTTTTAATTGGTACAAAACCCAAAAATGACCAGAGAAATACAAAGAAATAAAAACAAACATAAAAATTGGTCTTTTCTCTCCTTTCAGACTTCCAGTCATCCTCTCCAAAGGAGGATATGTTACTGATTTTGTCTCTATCTTTGCAGAAATATTCTATGGACATCTACATATATACACATCTAAATACATTTTAATATGACACCTCACTGCACAAATTGTTCTGCACTTCACTTTTTTTTTTTAATTTATTTAATTTATTTATTTTTAGCTGCGTTGGGTCTTTGTTGCCACGTGCGGGCTTTCTCTAGTTGCAGCGAGCGGGGGCTACTCTTGGTTATGGTGCGTGGGCTTCTCATTGCAGTGGCTTCTCTTGTTGTGAAGCACGCATGGGCTCTAGGCGGCCAGGCTTCAGTAGTTGTAGCATGCGGGCTCAGTAGTTGTGGCTCGCAGGCTCTAGAGCACAGGCTCAGTAGTTGTGGCACACGGGCTTAGTTGCTCCGTGGCATGTGGGATCTTCCCACCAGGGCTCGAACCCGTGTCCCCTGCATTGGCAGGCGTATTCTTAACCACTGTGCCACCAGGGAAGCCCCACTTTTTTTAATTAAAATTTTTTGTTGTTAGGATGAACCATAACTTATTGAACCAGACCTCTGCAGGACATGAGAATGACGCCAAGTACAAACTGTGCTGAAATAAATACTGGTGATGTATTTCAAAGGCTCTTTTACATTAGTGAAGTCAGGATTTGCCTAAGACACAGGAAATATACTTAAGGGTTAGTTTTCTGGGTTTAGCTGGCTCATGGAAGAACACCTGAGAAGAGTGTTCAAGATTCACCTGACAGCAGAACCCTGGCCTCTCCATGGCTCATACCCTTCCTCCATGCTGTCAGGACACATTCATTCCTCAAGACTCTCTTAGGAGGAGGTCCTATTAGTTAATGGAGGAAAGATGCTTCATCCTCAAGAAGAATCCTTTTCCTTTTCACAAGGAAAGGTTTAGAAAAATGAAAAGAAAATTGAAAAAGTGGAAAACATACATCAAGACGAGGCTAAATTCAGAATAACTTCAGAACCTAAATTGGGAATCAGTTCAACAAGCTCAGAGCCTAGACCACCAAGGTGGCCAGAAACCTGAGTGAGTATCAGAGAGGTGGAGTGAACTTGCAGAAAATTCTCAAGACATTTCCTTTCCCAATAAACCTTCACATAACAAAGCTATTTTTGACAGGGTTGAGGTTTCTGTGTAAGTGATATGGAAGGCTTTGCTTTGCAGGTCCAAGAGGCTCCCAAGATAAGTCTGGTGGGGTTCTCAGAGCATTTCATTTGTGGCTCAAGGTTGACATAGTTGGAGGACAAGAGAGAAAACTGGAGAAAGACTTGCCCTGGGAACACCTCCTGCAAACAAGTGAATCCACCCAAGCCCCATTCTGTTTCTTTCAGAACAAGGTCGTAAAGATACAATGAGGTTACAGAGAGGGGAGAAACAAAGGAAAAGCACTTCATAATCATTACCTCATTTAATTCCTGCAGAAGGGGAGGGAGAGAGCATTGTTTCCATTATATTAACCACATTCCAGAAAAATTGGAGAATAGTGAAAGAGAGAGAAAAAAATCACCCCTAGTCCCACAATGGAAACAAAGCTATTGTTACCACTTTGGCATTTTTTCCATCCTGACATGTTAACATATTTATTATTTTTTTATATAATTATAGTCAAAGTGGTACAACTTTATAACCTCCTTAATTTTTTTTTTCTCTTGGCTGCGTCGTGCAGCTTATGGGACCTTAGTTCCCCAACCAGGGATTGAACCCAGGCCCGTGTCAGTGAAAGCGCCGAGTCCTAACCACTGGACCACCAGGGAACTCCCAACCTCCTTTCTTAATTTTTCACTAACCATTATAGCATATCTATTTCCCATGTTGCCAAATTCTACAAAATCACCACCTTCCTAAATATTAACCAATTATTTCAGTACCTTCAGCTTCTTTTGGACATTCCCTTTTTGTGGAACATTTGTAGTGCTCTTGGGGTTTTATTTCTGCATTATTTAAAATAATCCTACAATTTCAGATTGTTTTAGTAAGCTAAAACCCCCTGATGGGCAGGGGAGAGAGAAAGGGAAGGGAAGGAGAAGTGGGTAGACAACCATCCTGAGATGCCCTCAGGAACTTGCAAATAAGATTTCCTTTGAGAGTTCCACTATAATAACCAACCCATAGTTGGTGAGTATAGACATTTGAGATGTTACCCTGAAGGGATAGAGGCAGGAAAGAATTAATAACAGTATTAAAGGCATCAGTGTAGCTAAAGAATATGACCATCAGAAGTAGAAGTAGAGGTGGGTTGGCCAGAGAAGCCCAGAAAAAAGTGGCCAGACAAGCCCAGAAAAAAGTGGCCAGACAGGTAAGAGTGTTGGGGGGGTTCATGGGTGGGGTGGGGCAGAGAACTGGATAGTCCTGGTTTACTCCTGTTTTCTCAGCATTATTATTAATACCTCCTGCTTGCCTCCATTTCGCTCTCAAAACTGTCTTGTTTTGGAAAATAAATTACATGGTCACCTTCTACGGATGATTTGACAATGACAAGGTCTGTCTCTTCTAGTGGGGCCAGAAGGACGAGTCCTAATTTGCACAGAAAGTTTGGGATAGACCCTTTTCAGTCTTTTAAGCTGGAAAAAGGAAAAGTCAGTCTGAGAGGAGGAGGATGGTTACCGGTTCCTCTAGTAACACAGATGCTCTGAGGGCACGGGGCCTCGGAAGGCGTGGCTGGAAAGTGAGCTGCAAAGACTGGGCACTGGGCCATCCACAGGAGCTGTAAGGAGGGACTCTGAAACCATGATGAGTTAGGAGAAGTGAGGGCATCCCGAAGCATCCCCTGGCTGGGCTGAGCCCACAGTTGCCTTGTGGTTATGGCACCTGTGAGCTGAAGGAACAGATCCCTCCACCTGGAGAGATGGAGGGCTCACCGAACTGTGTCCTAGGCTTCTCACATAATCCAAAGATCCAAAGGGCAAGCCAACATTGCAAGGGCCTTCCTGCCAATGCTGGGCAGGACCGTTCAAGCAGGTTTAATGATGCTCTGAGAAAACAAAGAGATGTGATGTGCAGCAATTCTTAATTTCCACGTGGTCCATTCCAGCAGGCTGCGGATTAAACACTGGACCAGGGTCAGGCCTCTCCTTGCTCTGATTCCACACTCACCATTTAGCATCCTGTGGGATAAGGACAGCCTTGACAGGTCCATGTCTCACTATAACTTAATAAATTGTCACTAGATCTTAAACATTGGTTTTATGAATTTGGACAGCTCAAGTCAGCATTCAGGGGTTTGATAAGCCCTGGAACAGTAAAAAATAGTGAGTTTCTGAGCCCACGGGATGAAAGGCAGACCCTTCCTCCAAATATCTGATGAAGTTTTTCCTTTCATCTCCCTTTGGTTGTTCTGTATTTTAACTTTTATATTAATTTTTAATCAATTTGAACTTTACTTTGATATGGTTGTTTTCAGACTAAATTACTCTTTCTCCCCAATTTCTAACAGGTTATTCCTATGTGATTTGTAGAATAATACATTTATTTGTGCTGCCTTAGGTACCATATCATATAGCCATTCATATATAGATGTATATATATGAAAAATATACATAAAATATATATGGCAATCTATCTACTTATCTATCTATATGTATATATGTATATCAAGATCTTTTAATTATTTTTGCTTCATTGATTTGTTTGTTCATGAGCAAAAGTCAGATTGTTTTGAGCATTGTATCTTTATAACATAATTTAGTAACTACAAGACTAATCACTGTTTTAACTCAATGATTTATTTTAACAACACTAATCACTGTTTTAACTCAATAATTTATTTTAAACACATTAGTAACTTCACAATTTGGTTATTCTTTTTTTCTAAAATAGCCATGAGGATACTGAAATGACTTACATTAAATTTGTGCATTAATTTGGGAACAATTAATATTTTCACAATAGTCATTTTCTTATCCAGGAACATGATATTTGTTCAAATGTATATAATTTTAGGTGTACATTTTATAAGTCAATAAAGATTTGTAATTTTCTTCATTGCAATCACATCCATTTTCCTTAAAAATACTCCTAGGTGTTTTATGGTTTTTGCTGTTATTCTTTATTTTTCTCACTAAATTTGCTTATTGCTGGAGAGATATGTATGCTAACCACCATCTTATGTACGACAAAATTAGGGCCAAGGGAGGTAAAAAAATTGCTCAGGATGTCTTGAGCAATCAAGCAGGAGAGCAGGAGTGTAAAGCAGGTGAGAACGACCTCTGACACCCTAATTAGCTGTTTTGGTTACTCTGTGCTCTTTCCATGGCTCTTTTTTTTTTTTTTTTCTTTTAAACATCTTGATTGGAGTATAATTGCTTTACAATGGTGTGTTAGCTTCTGCTTTATAACAAAGTGAATCAGTTATACATATACATATGTCCCCATATCTCTTCCCTCTTGCGTCTCCCTCCCTCCCATCCTCCCTATCCTACCCCTCTAGGTGGTCACAAAGCACCGAGCTGATCTCCCTGTGCTATGCAACTGCTTCCCACTAGCTATCTATTTTACATTGGGTAGTGTATATATATGTCCATGCCACTCTCTCACTTTGTCCCAGCTTACCCTTCCCCCTGCCCGTATCCTCAAGTCCATTCTCTAGTAGGTCTGCATCCTTATTCCCATCTTGCCCCAGGTTCTTCTGACCCTTTTTTTTTTTTTAGATTCCATATATATGTGTTAGCATACGGTATTTGTTTTTCTCTTTGTGACTTACTTCACTCTGTATGACAGTCTCTAGGTCCATCCACCTCACTACAAATAACTCAGTTTCATTCCTTTTTATGGCTGAGTAATATTCCATTGTATATATGTGCCACATCTTCTTTATCCATTCATCTGTTGATGGATACTTAGGTTGCTTCCATGTCCTGGCTATTGTAAATAGAGCTGCAATGAACATTGTGGTACATGACTCTTTTTGAAGTATGGTTTTCTCAGAGTATATGCCCAGTAGTGGGATTGCTGGGTCATATGGTAGTTCTGTTTTTAGCTTTTTAAGGAACCTCCATACTGTTCTCCATAGTGGCTGTATCAATTTACATTCCCACCAACAGTGCAGGAGGGTTCCCCTTTCTCCACACCCTCTCCAGCATTTACTGTTTGTAGATTTTTTGATGATGGCCATTCTGACCAGTGTGAGATGATATCTCATTGTAGTTTTGATTTGCATTTCTCTAATGATTAATGATGTTGAGCATTCTTTCATGTGTTTATTGGCAATCTGTATATCTTCTTTGGAGAAATGTCTGCTTAGGTCTTCTGCCCATTATTGGATTGGGTTGATTGTATTTTTGATATTGAGCTGCATGAGCTGCTTGTAAATTTTGGAGAGTAATCCTTTGTCAGTTGCTTCATTTGCAAATATTCTCCCCATTCTGAGGGTTGTCTTTTTGTCTTGTTTATTGTTTCCTTTTCTGTGCAAAAGTTTTTAAGTTTCATTAGGTCCCATTTGTTTATTTTTGTTTTTATTTCCATTTCTCTAGGAGGTGGGTCAAATTTGTATGTCAACACAAAAGACCCCGAATAGCCAAAGCAACCTTGAGAAAGAAAATCGGAGCTGGAGGAATCAGGCTCCCTAACTTCAGACTATAATACAAAGCTACAGTAATCAAGACAGTATGGTACTGGCACAAAAACAGAAATATAGATCAATGGAACAGCATAGAAAGCCCAGAGATAAACCCACGCACATATGGTCACCTTATCTTTGATAAAGGCGGTAAGAATATACAGTGGAGAAAAGACAGTCTCTTCAATAAGTGGTGCTGGGAAAACTGGACAGCTACATGTAAAAGAATGAAATTAGAATACTCCCTAACACCATACACAAAAATAAACTCCAAATGGATTAAAGACCTAAATGTAAGGCCAGACACTATCAAACTCTTAGAGGAAAACACAGGCAGAACACTCTATGACATAAATCCATGGCTCTTGGCAGTGGCTTCTGCAGGGCATGCAGGAGTGGGGAGCCTGAGACCTAGTCCCTTCATCCTGTGCCCTACACTCTCGACTGCACATGGTACCTCCGGCCCCCTGGGTCTTCATCTAGATTGGATTTCCCTCTCCTCTTGGTCACACTTTCATCTCCAACCTTTTCCAAAATTCGCTCCTTTTGCGAGTAAATTTACCACTTCCTTCTTCAATAGGAAATGTTAACTCTTATTTTCCTAATGACCATTTCAGAAGCCAGGTTAGTGAGCAGGCTGTTGGTTACATCAGAATCAACACAAAAAGACAGATTAGATCACAGGACACCTGAGTGACTGGGCTGCAGCGGCCTAACTGCACCCACCACCTGCTGAGCACCAGCCAGGAGGAACTCTGGAGGTGCCGAGGTGCCCAGGAACTGATATTCTGAGGCTGCCTGGCATGGGACTGGAATTGGATGCTTCCCATCAAGTGAGCCATCCATATCACACCTTATTTTATGTCCACCAGTCAGATGCTTTTCATGAAAAAAAACTCAGTGTGTGAAGTGCAAACTGTCCCGGAGGAGGGTAGTGTTTTCCTCAGTCTCATGCCCCATGGCTGTGATCTGTGTTCTTAAATCAGAACTGGATCTTAACCAAATCCCAACTGGTGTTTCCATTCAGCCACAGCTTTTCATTCTGTTGCTCCAATGAGGAAGATTGATGCATCATAATTATCCCACACTTATGAAACTCTTCTGGTTTGGGGAGAGGGCTTCCTTGGGGTTTCTTAGTTAACATTCACAGTCCTCTGCAATATCTTATTGTTAACTCAGATGAATTAACTGAAGCATAGTGAAATGATGAGATTGGTCTCAGATCACACAGTAAGGCAGGGAACCGGCAACACAGATCTTATAAGCCATAGTCTGCAGTCTGTCAGGGCTACAGCTTGGCTGCCCCAGAGTTGTCTACAACTCAGGCTTGCTGGCTGTTGTGAAGGGCCTACTGCTGCATCAAGGACTGTGGGCATTGGTAAAGGTACACAGGTTTGATTCCTGACCCAAGGGGCCTAAGACCATGTTGGAAAGACAGATGCTTGTGAAGTGTGACTTGAAGAAGGTGTGAAGGGTCACAACCAACAATAAAGACCCTCAGAAATCAGAAAAGGGAGAAGTCATTAGGAGCAGAAGGCCAGTCAGGCTCAGCTCCTCAAAGGGCCTTGTAGGAAGGTACGGTTTAGGCAGGAGGGGCGTGGGGCACCTGGGTCGGGACTACTGCCCAGGCAGAGTCAAAGAGAGAATGCTATTCTTTCTTATGAAGGATCAGAGTGGCTGAGCAAGCCAAACCCTGAATTATCATAGATAGGCACTCTCATCTAATTCTTCCACTGGCTCTCTTTATAACTCATCTTAAGTCACTTTTCCCCAGGGAA
Source organism: Balaenoptera physalus (assembly GCF_965194825.1). Taxonomy (NCBI): domain Eukaryota; kingdom Metazoa; phylum Chordata; class Mammalia; order Artiodactyla; family Balaenopteridae; genus Balaenoptera; species Balaenoptera physalus. Next base: position 68,705,369 of record NC_138893.1, on the reverse strand, counting down.
TGCCTGCCACTTAATTCTCAGAAATGGGAGTAGGCACTTTGACATCTTCAGAATAAAGGACTCTATAAATACAAGTGATAGGAAACTCTCATCCCTTATAAAGATGTTTTTCAAAAGACCAAATCATAAAAGGGTAAATAACAAAAGCACCAATACTGTGAGGTCCAGGCATTATTTTTAGACCATTCCTCCTCATTCAAAACAGACGTGTGAGATTGGAGAGGTGATGCTGGCTGCTGGTCATGTTCCATTTTGGTCCTCACCCCCCCCGGGAAGTGCTGAATCCTTAATTGTTTTGTTGAAAACATCCCAGAATGGATTTTGTTGTTAACTGCTCTTGATCTCTTAAAATTTCCTCTATTTGCTTTTGACCGGCATTCCTGGCCTTGATAGAAATCCAGACAAAATTATTAGCCTATGAGCTGCTGCTTTGTAATCAGCAACTTCAGCCACCCTGGCAACTGTTGTTGGCCGGAGCCCCAGGCAGCCTGGGTGGCAGGAAGTCAAGTTGCTCAGCCCAGCCTGGCCTGGGACTGGCCAGCCGCTTAGGACCAGTCCTCGTCTCTTGGTCTCTCCATTCTTGCTCCGGCTCAGGACAATGGATGATGTTCTAATGTCAGAAACCTGTAGAGAAACCTTGTCACAAACACAAAGCAAAGCTGTGTGTAACAAGGTATTAGAAATGCTACTAAATGTTTCGTGTAGTTGAACGCAGTGAGAATGTAAAAATGGGTACCAAGTCTTGCACTACACAGCCCCCAGGCCTGAAATTAGGGGCCTTTCAAAACGCAGAAGGATCAACTCATTGTAACTGAATTTCTCAATTTGTTATAATTTCTGCAGTAGCCTAGCTGAGTCCTCCTAACTTTTAAAGAGTTAGAATTAGTGGTCCTCCTGAGGAGGAGGGGAGTTAATCTCAGGGTCCTCAGAGTCTAATCGAGGCCAGTACGTGATTGGTACTCACTGACTGGTAAAGGAGAAGGGGTGGAAGGAGGGAGGGAAGGAGGGAGGGAGGGCAGGCAAATAGGCTAGGAAACATGAAGACACAAAGGAGAAAACTGTCATTCACCCAGCTCCAATCTCTCTGTCCCCAGAGCCAGAGTACTCCAGTATCCAGAAGCTTCCAGCTTATGGCAGAAAGCCACCTGAAGCACATGTGCCCATCAGAGAGGATGACAGAGTCACCGCCAGCACATCCCAGCTTTCCAGTCAGTCAAAGAGGCCTTCTTGTTGCAGAGACTAAAACTGGAGGAGCCACGACTTGGCAAAGACTTGGACATTGTCCTCCCGTAGTGTTTAACAACCCAAATAGTTTGTGCCATTTTTTTTTCTTAATACATGGACTCTTTAGTTCCCAACAACTAACCGCTAGGACTAAATTGTGACACAGAGCTCTTTCATTAATCCTGAAGGAAGTCAGGTGAACTTCAGAGTGAGAAGACTTGTGTTTCTGTTTCCTCGGGTCCCTAAACATGTCTTCAACTATTATACACTGAAACTATAAAATATGAGTTTATAACAGTCAAGGGCATGAAGGGAAAAGAGAAGGTTCCATTCTCTAACTTCTATTTCAATTTGTTGGAGGGTTACAAGTGCAGGGGGTGGGGGGGAAACTGGAGCCTGTGCCACATGATTTTCAGGGAATTGTGCCACCTTCTCACACTTCTTTGCAAGTTGCAAAGATATTGGATCTAAGAAAGCAAAATACACACACTTAGTTCATCAAGCTGTAGTTTGACTATAATTGCTGAAACAAAAGATGAGAGGAATACCAATTTTCATGAAAGGCAGACAAAAACACACCCCATCAAAGCTCACTGACTTTCATTAACCTAAATATGTGTAGTGGGGTCTCCCTTGAGAGGACACACCACTGCATTTCCAATAACTAGTTGTAACATTTCTAACAACTAGTTGTGCAATTATCCATGAGACAAGAGGAGTGTTAGATGTGACCTCTGACCAGGACACAACAGAAGTGGCCTCCATCTGTGGAAATCAGAGTTGATGAAACTAACCCTTAAGTTAGATAAGAAGCAATCTAATTAGAATGCCCTTGAACAACATTATTTTTAAAGCTCTTTTATTTTAGCTTCATCTCCCAGTGGCCATTACAGCTAAAAAAATAATGCACAGGCTAATTTTCATATCCATGGGTAGACAGTTTTAGAAGCACATTTTACTTAAGGATATTAAATTATTTTACTCTGAAAACCTTCCTCAACCTTAAGAATTTTAAGAGGAGCAAGTGCTATTGCCTCTACTTCACAGAGGGAGAAATTGAGTCACAGCAAAACTATGGCTTAGATGAGTTCACCCAGTATTCATCTTGGAGTCAAAGTTAAACTTCAGAATTCCCAAGAACTCAAGCTCAAGAATACTATGACCTTAGGAATTCTGAGTTCTAAAGGTACGGCACCTACTTGATTAAGACGTAAAAAAATGTAAAGGAAAAAGTCCCAAGGTAGAGAATTGGGATTCCACTAGTTAAATATATGCTCTGCATGCATGTGTGCGAAGTCGGGAGTTTGGAAAAACCTCATTTCAGAAGGTATGATCTCCCTTGATGGTGTAGCACCTGTGAGAAGCATAAATAAAGTACTTGTGAATCGACTATAAAGAATTCTTCAATCTCTTGTTAATCTAGAGTTAAGTATTCTGAAATGCAGTACAAATTTATCCATATTCTTGTTGATAATATATGTTTGCACTAATGCCAAACTTCGAATGGCCCAGCCTATATATATAAATAGTTTCAGGATATTTGTCCATGCCAGAACCTCTCCTTAAATAGAAGCTAAATCTTTACTTCCTTTATCAGTGATTCCTGGTTACTCTGACACTAGAACTAAGAGGCATTGAACAATAACAGGGCTGGTCATTTTTACAGAATTTCAGGGTTTGGCCATTTTTTAACATAAATCCAAAATCTGAAAATTATCATTTCAATTAATTGGACTTGTTTTTGTCCATGCCAGCAATTTTATAAGCTGAAGACACTTTCTTGATCACAGTGGGATGACATGTAGGTCAACTCATACATTTTAATCAACCACTGGCTCATCTGATTATCTGTTTCACAATAGTTTTCAGAAGACTTAATACATTTTAGCCAAAATTTAATACTCTTGTTTCTAAAGCCCACTTTATCTTAAAAACAAAACAAAAACCAAAAAACTTGGAACTGATTTTTTTAAAAACAAAAAGAAACTTCCCTATTAGGCATTATTTGTAATTGAATAAAATCCAGCACATGTGAAGAACCCTCTGTGACACGTGATAGCCCTTGAGAGGTCTGCAGTTCACGCTCACCAGCCTGCACGTGCAGCAGCATGGCAGCTGGTCAACCACTGACCTTACACTGCTAACAGCACTCTGCCACGGGCTTCATAAAACGAGCATTTAATGCTCTCTTCCTCGTGAGCTTATCAATGGTTAAGCATAGATGTAATAGATGTACAGAATCATGTCACCTTAAAACGGGGAAGGACCTTTAAAGTCGTAAGTCCAAATTCCCACCGGGAATAGGAACTTTCCCACTGCCCCTCCGACACTGAGGCCCCTCTGCAGTGGAGCCTCCCCGGAGGCCTGCTCCAAGGCTGAACACTTCCATGGTCAGCAACAGAAAGGGAAAAAGAAGTAACTGGTGTTGAGCTCCTTAGACGGTGTGTATCCAGCACGTGGCTTGGTTACGTGGCACAGGGACTCTGATCTTATTCTCTCCATTTCAGATATTCACAGAGGTCCAGGGACTGAGTGAGCTTCCCCGTATCACAGAGCTTTGAGTGAAAGGGCTGAAGTGAAACCCATTTTTGACAGACACCAAATCCCATGTTTTTTCTACCATATTGCTTCTTTAATGAAAAAGTACAAAATTAAAATATGCCTTCTATCAGTGTTCACCATTGGCTCCAATTTGCCTTTGTGAGTCTAATCCTCATTATATGCCAATCATATATGTAATCCATATTATATACAGAAATATACCCTTTTCTTCAGCTACAATGCCTCCCAGGTCAAACACAATGATCTCTGGTTCTACAATTGCCCTTTGGTCTTCCGTGTCCAGCCTTTCCCTCTGCTCCCAGTAAGTCATTCTCCATCTAGCACTCAGCATGATTCATAAACACATAAATTAAATCCTACACTCCCTGTTTAACCCTTCCTAGTGGCTTCCCATGCCCTCCGAAAGCAATCCAAATTCCTCAGTGTGACTACAGGACCCTCTACTGTAGCACATACATGAGCTTACCCACTAACATTTTATATTCAATGGTTCAGATGTGAGGGGTACCTCACTTATTGTGCTCCACCCTCTTTACAGTCCTCAAATACCCAAACCTAGCTCCTGCCTTGGGATCTTTGCTCTGGTCCTTTTCCCCTGTCTCGTGTCTCCTTGGGGCTGACTCTTCATGCCATTCAGTTCTCATCTGAAATGTTCTCATGTAGAGGCTTTGATATTCTGGAAGCCCCAACTCTGTGATTTTCTACCACCTTATCTTGTTTTCTTTTCTTCACTGCACTCATAGCTCTCTGGTATTACCACACTTTCCCCTTGTTTATTGTCACCCACCACCTTCTTTTAATTAGATGTCAGGGCCTTAACAGCAAAACCTTGTTTGCCTGGACCATAGCTCTGAACCTGAACTGGGCTTGGAAAAAGCAGGGATGAAGATCATCCACTGCATTTCTTGAATGCTCCACATGACAGTCCTGGTGTTGAAACCAGGCTCCTGTCCTCTGGATGTGTTGGCTGTCCTTGACACTGCTTCTAGGTTTCTGCCGCCCTGCCTTAAAGTCTCTCTAATGCTATAGAATCCAGATCTATATGATGAGCACAGCCCTGCACTTGTCATGTAATGGATTATGTGACTCCAGGGAGAACCTTAGATACATGCAAGGACCCGAGGTTAGCAAAAGTAGGCTAGTCTGGCAGACAGCCTCCACATGGAGGCTCTCAGCTTAGGAAGCTACAGACCCCTGTCTCTGCCCCCCAACCCCGCCCTTCACTCTGGGGCATCTCTAGGGGCAGGCGGGATGGGACAGGGACTCCTGGATGGTGGGAGCTCTGTCTGCTCCAGCTGCTCCAGGCAGACCCTCCTCTTCCAGCCCCTTCCAACACAGTGGCTGGCCTCCACACACAGCTTTAATGTGGAAGACAAGACTACAGACTCAAACAAAAGCACCCACTCCTAAGGGTTGGGAAACAAAAGCTAGAACTTGTCTCCAGGAATGTGCTCTTCAGAGGGAAGGCCAGAGAGATGCAAAGAGTGTTAAGTTCATGATCAGCAGGGGCCACTAGCCCTTCACAGTTTCTCTAAACCTCTTACAGGCATCCACCACCCATTTTTGTCTTTCAAGTCAGGAGATGAGCTAATTTCATAGCTGAGGCAATGAGATAGCAAGTCAAGATGGTTTGGTATCCATTTGATTTGGAATCAGTGTAATTTGTCAATCCAGAAAATTCAGTCCACAATGGGACTGGTGAATTTGATTGTACTGTCTCAACAACCAGGTGTTGTAAATGCCCCTCATACTTTCTGAATTCTACTATCTAGGAATTGGAAAGGCCCATAAGGCCTCAAAATCCAACTAATATGAGAGAACTCATAAGGGGGTGCCAATGGAAAAGACATGGCCACACTGGGACCCCAGACTCCTGGGTCCTATCCATGCTCTTCCTTTAACCCCCATGTGATTCTGTCCTGGTCCCAAACATCTCTGCACCTATGACCAGGCATATTTACACTCGATTACTCTCAAGGTTAATTTCAGCTCTGGAATTTTGCAGTCAGGATTTATAGTTATAATCAGCTCCATTTCCTTGATAAGGTCTTCTTTGACAATCCTGGTCTAAATTAGTTCCCCAGCTTATCCTCTGTCACTGCACCCTATGTGTTTCCACCAAGCACTTATCCCCACCTACCTTGAACATTTGCTTCATGCTTTCGTTCTCTGCCCCCCACATCACACTCTCAGCTCCAAGGTGAGAGGGACTCCGGTGTTCTCTTTCACTATTATAGCCCCAGGGACATAACACGTAGTAGGTACTCAAATTTGGTGAATTATTTAATTATAGTATCTACCTCTGATTGAAGAGCTGTGGCATAGGGCACAATTCTTCACAAGGCTGACAGTACTCCATGTGAGCAACTACAAGCACTGAAACTTCCAGACTGAGCCCAAATCTGCTTCACTGTAGTTTCCAGCTCTTGGTCCCAGTTCTAACCCTCCTCTATTCTTGTTAACAGTTGTTCAAAGCATAAAGTTTCTTTGGAACCCTGCTGTAAAACCCTTCAGGTTGATGGCCTGGAAAATAAGGGAAAGGGCAACACCTAGCAGTGCTGTCTAAACCATAACCCTTCCCCGGGGGAGAAGACTTTAAATGCAGATAGAGCTTTGTCTGCCAAGGTTCTGAATGTAGAAACAGCAGAACTGAGACGGAAGTAGGCTGCCCTTGCTGCTGTTTCTGTGCTTCAGCCACTGTCCTGGGAAAATAACCTTTGAGATAAGGCTCCAGCGGAAAGCTGGCCTACCTTGGATTTCCCCAGAGCTTCCCTTACCACTGCATTGTATACCATGGCGCAGCCTGAAGAGACCAAGAACATCTCAGGAAAGAAGGACTGTCCTGGACAAGTGCATGTGTTTTGTGTATTGACGTGTTTGGTTTACATGTTTCAGGTAAGTTAAAGTCATACTCCTCTCTCCTATCCCCCTAGCCTGTCATTTATAGAAACCACAATGGCCCCATAGGACCTATGTATGAAGAGATGGGGCTGTATAGGCAGGATATTGCCTACCAGCAACCCCACCTGCTTGGCGAACACAGGACCCAGTATCCACAGTGCCTTGTGGCACAGCCCTCCGTGGCACTGAGTGACCATGGGGTGTTCTCCTCCTGCTACTGGGTCAACCTTGAACCTCTCTTCTCAACTGACGCCAGTAAAGGAAGGGAGTCCACTTCAGTGGGAATGCTGAGGGCGTAGCCCTTGGGGAAGTCAGGGGAGGTCAGCCGAGTGCACAGAGCAGCAAGTCTCCAGCAGGGCCATCAGGCAATTGGCAGGCTCCAGGAGACACTGGCCAAGCCCTCATCCTCTGTGATCACAAAGCACGTTCACCTCACATGGCAAGCACAGCTTCTTTTGTTCTCTTAGGTCTCCATAGGGTGCTGAGCCTTTGGGAATGAAAATGCACAATAACAGGTTCCAAAGTCCTGAAGATTGTTTCTGTCAACAGCAGCTCTCTGTGTGAGCCGTGGTCCCCAACTGCATCTTCACAAAATCTTTTAGATACAGACATAGATAAGTAGTCACCATGTAGCAAAAGGGCCATGAAAACAAAATGATTCAAGCTAAAACTGTCATCACCATCCACTGCCCTCTCTTGGAAGATGCTTTATGTTCTCAGTCCTTTGACAAGTCTCTGTGGAAGTTTGTCCATTTGCATAAGTCACCCTCCTCCTGTCATGGCGTGGAGGGGAGGCACAGATGGCATTATATGAAAGAAAAATCCAACTTTCAACAAATCCCTTATTTCTACCACAACGGAATCTGCCTCAGAATGCTTATGGTAGATCATGATTACAAGTTCAAATATCTGGTTCTCAATCTAAAAATGTAAGGTTAGCAATCTGGAGTAGCCTTTCCAAGCATTACCTGTAAGCAAAGAAGGTGTCTAAAACCAAGATAAAAATGCAGCAGCCACATGGGTCAAGGTCCTCACCAGCCACGGTTACACGTTAAAAACCTGAACAGCTTTAGCAGCTCCGAGACTTAGGCCCAAGTCCAGGCCAAAGAAGGCAGGATATCACTAGAGAGGGGAGTCATCTTTATTTTTTTTGAACTCCCCAAATGATTTTAATAGGCAGCCAGGGTTGAAAACCCTGGGTCAAGCCTTAAAGAGATACTTTGACTGAAGTCTGTTGCTCTTTCCATAAGCCTGTTTGCAATTCTCTCCACACAGGTAGCATTCCATCCCACAGACATGTCACAGGATGCCATATTATCTAGTCAGTGTTTCTGGGACTTGGACGTGTTTCTGAATCACCTGGGAGATCACAGAGACCACAGAGTCCCCAGCTCCTTGGAGAAGGCTGGGATGTGGACCTTGGGGCTTCACAAAGCTCTCCAGGTGATTCTGGTGCCCACCAGAGTTCATCAAGCACTGGCCTAGTGCTTCCTGAGCATAAGGTGGCTCATAAGCAAAAACAACTATTCCCATTCACGTCAGTGGTCATCGGGACAGTGCTTGTTGCCTATATAATAGTAATATTAGTTATAAGTCAATTGTCCCCCCTGTGGATCTGAGCCAACTTGAAATCCCCTCTTAAATTCCCCCTTCCCCACACACCAGATGCTACTCTGGAGAAGTATTCTTGAGCGGATTGTGGACCTGGAAGAGTCTTCTATCCTCTCTACTCACCAACCCTGGAACTCTGTCATGTGGGACCCTGCCTGATTTGTCTGTGCCCCATATGCTTATGAAATGCCGGGTCCCCAGCCCTTCTGTACGTGAAACAAACAAAACAGGGTGAGTCCATGTGGTCAAACAAGAAAACCCCAGCAAGAGTCACTTTCCTGATCCCACGTGTTGGCACTTCCCCACCAGGACCACCACAGTCTCCATCATCTATGAGAAGGGCTTAGGGATGGCACCTCCTCCCCGGAAACCAAGCTTCTGTCCACAGCTCGCCAAGGGCTCCAAGACTGATAAGTGCCAAGGAGAGAGCCAAGAATGGCTGGTTCGCCAGAGAAAGGAAGGGGGACTAGAGTCTTTGGCCCGCTTGAAGGTGTCTTTCTCAGCTGTAGTTCCCCTGACTGAATAAACCGAGAACGGGGAGGCTGTGGTGTGGAACCATCACCCACTCAGCCTATCTCAAATCCAGCCGGCAGCCCCTCCAGGCACCTGAGAGGTATGGATAGTAATGCCTGAATCCAGCCTGGATCCCAGGATGGAGGCTAGGGGAGGAGACAGGCGTGAACCAGCCCACTCTGTCCAGACAGGCACAGGGCCCTGAGGAGCCAGCCCTGCCCAGGTGCTCAACCTGGGACTCTATGTCAGGGCCCGTCCTCTGCATGGACCTCACTTGCCTGCCTTCCCTGTCCATTCTGTGCCACCACCCTTGGCCTGTCTCTCCTTCCTTCTGCTGGACTCCTGCCTCTGCCCTCTTCCCCTGCAGCTTTACGTTGTCTAGATGCAGTCCTTGTCTTTTATCTTCAGAACATAGGCCACCCTGCAAACAACATTTACTTCTCTGCTTGGCTGCATACATTTATGAACTGCCCTAGAAAATTTCTCTCCTGGCAACACCAAGCCACCAAGGGGCTGTTGGCAGGGCCATCCTCATCTTCACAGGGTTCTCTGCAGCCAGGAGCCCAGCACCATCTGGGCTAGGGGAAGGGCTTCTCAAGACAGAGAAGGAAGGACTACTCTCTGGCTGCCCTGAGGACTATTTTCCGGAGAGGTACTAGGTCAGCACCTACAGGGGTGGCGTTTGAAATGAGAAGGAAGCTAAGGTCAAGTTTTTGGAAATGGAGCTCAGATCCCCAAAAGTTAACACAGAGACTGCTGTTTTCAAACCTTAGCGTGTACCTGGAAGAAATGAACATGCAGATTTCAGGCCCCTACCCCCAGAGACTCTGCCTCAGCACCGGAAGCTGAGGAAGCTGCATTTTAGCAAGCCCTACAGGGCCCATGGACACAGAAGGTCTGAGGAAAGATGCTGAGAGACACTATTATAAAGCAAAAGCAGAATCCAAGGATGGTCTGAGGCCAAATGACCAGAGCCAGAGCGCAGTACAGAAACCTGAGAGAAGCTGAGGTTCAAGCCTGCAGGCTGGGAGGGAGAAGCAAGAAGTATGTGGGTTCAGCTCCTGGAGCATAACTTCCTTTTATTCTGGAAGCCCCTGGTGTCTTAGTCCAACCCTGGTGCAACACGTGAAATATGAGCAGGTCGTAGGGAATCTCGGGGACTATGAAATCTTCCTCCTTAGAAATAGACTCCTAATTTATAGAGTTAAGAATCCACTCGAGAGCAAAGAGCTGGATTTATTGCTGGTGAAATATGAAGGATGTAACATGATAGCTCTTCAAATCTCCTTATATATTTTCATGGCCCAGGCGGTAATTGCCTCCAGAGGTGAGCCCCTGATGGGTCAGGGGAGGAACTCCCACCGGGAGGGGGTTCTGAGGCCAGGCAGGGCTGCAGGAGGGCTGAAGAGAAGAACAGAATACAGTAGCACAGGCAGAAGACAGACATGGGTGGGTCCACCCAAGGGCGAGGGATCAGAAAATTAGGAAACCACAGGGACAGACAGAAGGTAGTGGGCAGAGTAGAAAGGAGCCAGGAACTTGCTCACTACAAACGCAGGACCCCTGCTCCCCTTTCAGATGGTGCTGAAATCGCTCTGGATGATAACTGTTCATGAACAGCTTCCTCCGGGTGAAACAGGCACAATGAGGGGCCACCGGATGAGTCACCCTTGCCCCCGTCTCGCCTTTTGTCCTCCTGGGCTTCGCTTAGACAGAAAACTGTAGCTGAATTAGGACACTGCAAGCACCTAAAGGCTTGGCAGCCCTGCTGGCTTGGAACGCAAAGCCTCCAGATTTTCTACCTAATTTGTGATGCTCCTTAAATCATTGAGCCTCATTTTCTTCATCCATTAAGGATGTTTATCAAAGACATGGTGGCTTGTGCAGGGGACCGCTAAATGGTGTCTATATGATGCCAGAGCTGGGCTGGAAAAAGAAAATGTTATTCTCTTAACTAGTGGTTGAGGAGAAAGAGGCATGATTCCCACAGCACTGGGAAGACCTCTATCAGGCATCATGCAAGTGAACATTATGCGGCAGCTGTAGGAGCTGTGGGAAGACAACTCAGTGCACGATGAGGTTATAGGACCTGCTGCTCCAAGACTCAGCCAAAGCTTCTCTAAGAAGCCACACTGGACTGAGATCTGGAGGACAAGTGTGTGTGAACGGGCCAAAGAGCGGGAAGCAAACAAAGTAACACAGGGAAGCCCAAAAAACGAGTGGCTGGGCCACGAGCACAGGGACCCTGGTGTGAGAGCATCCTCAAGAGAGAAGCAGAGACCAGCTAGAGAGAGCTTTGGCTCCAGTTAAGGATTCTGCTCTTTGTTCTGAAAGAAAAAGAATGTAGAGCCGCTGAAGGGTTTAGGCGGGGAAGTATCATGATGAGCTTTGAAAAAGATCACACTGTCCAGATGCAGCTGCAGGAAATGGATTGTAAGTAACAGGAGCAGAGGCAGAAAATGTTTCTAGGCTATTTCAGTGATGCAAGAAAGAGACGCTGCAGCTTGGACTAAGGTGCTGACTATGGGTAAAGGTGGATGTGTCTGAGAATACCTGGCAGGCAAAATCAGCAGGCGGCAGACTGCATTTGGGGTGGTTGAGAGGACAGTGTCAGCCTGGTGACTTCCTAGCATGAAGGACACAGGAACAAGGGGTGACTTGGAGTTCTAGATTCGGATTCTGTTTTTATCATGTCAAGACCGAGGTGCCATCGACACAGAAGCTTCAAGAAGGCAGTTGGTTACGTATTTCTGGAGCTGAGAAGAAAGTTCTAGAAGATTTCAATGTCCATGTCAGCTGCCCACAGGAGCTCACTGAAGCACGGTCCTGAGTGAGGGCCCAGGACTGAGCCTAGTGGAATGCCACTATTTAATGCCTCAGGCAATAAGCCTGCAAAACACATGCCCAGAGAGATAAGAAGGAAACCAGGAAAGAGTGGATCTTGATTATATTTAGTTAGCTTGAAATAGGGAAAAAACATAGCTAGATATTCCAAGAGCTGGATAATGCTACAGTCTGGTAAGAACTAAGGAGGTCCAGAATGAGGAAGCAGGGGCCATGGGGAATGGACAGTTAATCAAGTCGTGGTCATTGAGTTCATGGTAACTGAATTAAGGGATGACCACACAGAGTTGGAAAAGAGAGACTTAGTGGAACTTACTGGTTACACGGGCCACTACGAGGTGAAGGCACAAAAATAACTAGGAGATTAACAGGAAAGAGAAGCACATTCCCCACTCTCCACGTCAGAGCCTAGACCACCAGGAATTCTGTGCTGAACACTGTAGTTGGCTGCTGTTTTCGATTCCAATAGAATGTCACATGGAGATGTTCACCAGTCATTGTGACTTGCAGAACTGGCTCTCGGGAGGACTCAGAGCAAGCAAATATGGGGTCACCAGCAGGGACTGAAGAAGGTGGAACCTTAGGAAGAGAGGGAAGTGGACGGCAAGGGGTCGTTAGGAGCGGGGCATGGATGAGGCCCAGGAGTGTCCCTGCAAAAGGACAGAGAGCCTGGTCAGCACTGTGGGACACAAGGGTCAGGGTGCAGGGTGAGGCTCCAAGATCCTCTGGGTGTGGAGGGCATAGTTTCCACATGTTTGTAGGAGCAGGAGCCAGATGGAAGGGGCAGGAGGCAGAAGGGGGAGGTGAGAAGAAGAAGCAGCTGCTATAGGACCATCTGAAGGGGAATGGTGCCAAGAGGGTGTGGGAAGATAAATAGCTTGAGGGTTCAGTAGAGTCCGAGGGAGGGAATTTTGCACTTGTCTTGGTTGTGGGTCCCAAGGGAGGAAACTTTTGCAATTGTTTTGTCCTTTAGTATGTTTCTAATAAAGAAGACTTGGGTATGAAGAAACAGAAATAGCCAAAATTCTATTAAGAAAAAAAGATCAATCACACTAGTTAACCAAGATGCTAATTAAGACAATAAGACATCTTCCATCTCTCAAAGTAATGAATATAACCAGTTTCTCCAGACACACCACTGGGGATTTAAAATAGGGTCAGATGTCACAGGACAGCAGTTTTTCTTTGTGCTGTTTGACCTCCTGGCCCTCGTTCTCGGCACATCTGGATGCGCTCTTTGGGGCCCAGGCACAGCCTGGTCTTCTGGTTTCCCCTGCAGGGGTGGCCATTTCTCCGGGCTGGGCTGCAGTTGCATTTGTGCAGTGATCTGCCGCGGAGACCCCTGAAGGGCCCCTGGAGCTCCAAGATGCCATGTCAGCACCTGTTCTCATGCCAGGCAGGAGGACAGGCACTCCGTGGTGTACTGGAGATTGCCTCTAGTGTCACAAAAAGAAAAGAGACCAACGGAGCCATATTCAAGGTGCAAATCCAAAGCAAAGTGAGCAGAGGAAGTTAGCATCTGGCTGAACTGACCTGACCCACTAACACACAGCTGGTAAGCGGCAGAACCAGGAGGTGACCCAGGCTGTCAAACTCAAACCCAGGCCCCATTCACCACACTCTCCTCCCTCCTTAAGTCCATCAGTACCCACTCCCATTCCAAAGCCAGGAGACAGTGGGAGGAAGTCGGCTGAGGGAGGGAGCAGGGGCCCACCTGTCACAGCCATGACACAGACCTGTCCCACTTGATTCCATCAGGTGTAACACATCCTGAGCATAGCCTCGCGTGTCAGGAATTGGATGTCCAGAGCAGGCCACGGGCAGCTGGTCATCAGAGTAAGGATGGATGGACAAGATGAGCTGCAGCTAAGGAGCCTACCCAGGGTCAAGGGCTTGCCACCAGCCAGGCCTTGCAGGGGAAACCTCCTCAACCTTCCTGGCCTCACTCTCCTCCTTTGTACACTGGGGCAGGGGGAGGTTAGAAGGAATGAGATTTTTAGTCCTCTCTGGCTCTACAGGCTCCAAATCCAAGTTATTGGGTGACAGTAAATTCCAACTAGCATCATTTATGCTACATTACAGGTGTCCTTAGAGGCTCTGTGCTCAAGAGTAAAATGTGAAAATGAGTACAGGTCCCTCAAACCACAGACCATGAAAAAAATACAAATAACAAGCAAAACAACATCTGCTTAGCTCAGAATGAGCCAGATTTTCAAATGGGGAGATGAGGGAACAATTCCTAAGCCTTCGCCTTACTATACACAGGCTCTGAGTCTGAGGGTCACACCTATGAAGGGAATAAGTTATAAAAGCCGCCTGTTGGGGCCGTGATTAGGACCTCCCAGATAAAGCAGGTGAAAGTGCTTCACCTCACCTGTACCGAAGGCATGTCACTACAGCGACCCCAGAGTTGTTGTTCTGCATGACACTGAATAGGCCAGCAGATAGGAACTCCCTTCTACCCAGAATTGGCTTATTTCCAGGGATCTAGTTTTTTTTAAGCAAAAACAATGACAACTTTCTGTCTGTTGTCATTTCCTAAGAACACTTATGAGACAAAGTCCATGCTGTAGTAAACAGGCTGGGAAGCCAAATGTCTCTGGCTCCAGCTAGGCGGGATTCATCTGGTGAAAATTCTCTCTTTAAAGAGGGAAAACCAGGTTAAACAAGGGCCTGCACAAAGTTGTCTTTCCGTGAGAAACAAAAGCCTTGGCCAGCCAGCCTGTCGAGCAAGCGCAGGAGAGTTCATCAACCAAGCCCACGTGTGGCTTACACACAACTCTCCCTGATCAGACTCTTGGGGATGATAAGATGGTGGTGGTGATGATGGTGGTGATGGTGGTGATGGTAGTGGTGGTGGTGGTTAATGGTGGTGGTGGTGGTGGTGATGGTGATGATGCTGGTGATGGTAGTGGTGGTGGTGGGGGTGTTGATGGTAGTAATGGTGGTGGTGGTGGTGATGGTAGTGGTGGTGGTGATGGTGATGGTGATGATGCTGGTGGTGGTGGTGGTGGTGGTGGTGATGGTGATGATGATGATGACATAGCATTCCTCCAGAAGAGCCCAAATCTTCCCAGTGCAGTCTTCTCTGGGAAGCAATATCGTCCTGGCGAAGCGATGGGACCAGGAGACCTCTAAGTCCCTCTAGGGCTGGGGGAGAAGGAGAAGGTGCCTTTAAAGGGATGAATGAAGTATGGTGAGCTCCAGCGGGAGCTGAATGTGAAACCATGGCTTGAGGAAGAGCCTGAGGGGGTAGGAGGGTTCCAGAACCACCTAGAGGACACAGAGAGCAAATAGTGGAGGGGTGGGCAGCCCCATGATTTGGGCATCCAGGGCAGCAATGTCAGGCAGGGTGCAGTGGATCTTCTGAGCATGACAGTTTCACTCAGGGCCAAGATCAGTGCTGAGCAAATAGTTTACTAGGTGTGTGGGGTCTGCAGAAGCTGCCATTATCCTGCCTGCTCTCATGAGCCAGGCCTACCTGCCCTGACCATCCCACCCCAAACCACAATCACACCCTTCCCAGGGCACTGCAAACCCCCTTAGTCCACTTCACACTTGCTTTGCCATGGTCCATATCACTTTGACTTGCTCTGTGATTTATGGATTACGTTAGTTATCGCCTAGAGCACGGGTTCTAGGCGTGCGGGCTTCAGTAGTTGTAGTACGCAGGCTCAGTAGTTGCGGCTCACAGGCTCCATAGCGCAGGTTCAGCAGCTGTGGCACATGGGCCCAGCTACTCTGAGGCATGTGGGATCTTCCCGAACCAGGGCTCAAACCCACGTCCCCTGCACTGGCAGGCGGGCTCTCAACCCCTGCACCATCAGGGAAACCAGTTACAATCAATATGCATCAGCTCTGGGAGGACAGGGAACTTTGTCTTGCTCACTGATCTACCCCAAGCACCTAGAACAGTGCCCGGCACATAACAGGTATTGACAATATTTGTGAACAAATGGCATCTATAGAGTTACCTGCCTTACAGGGACCTGAACTGGCCCAGCTGGTGGTCTACACCATCAACTACACCATTGCCTGTTGGGTAACTGCTCAGCTGCAGCTCTGCATGCAGCTATTCCTGCATAGAAACAGACTCAGCCCTTCTGTCTAGGCACGATGCTCCCCCTGCCATTGACTGGAACCAGATGGAGTCTCGCCTGTAACATGACTGAGCACTGATTTCAGTAAAGTAAATGAATTACCAAAATGTAGTCATTACAATCTATCTTCATCTTGGTTGGGGACACATTTGGCGAGTTGTTATAAACCAAGACTTGAAAAGTAAATGCAAATTTATAGACCTCTCAACTCTGCCCACAGGTCCCAAATCTGGCAGAATCGTCATCTCTATTGAGCTATTCCAACAGGATGAGAGCCTTCTGCCCACGGATTTTTCTCTGAATACAAGGGTAACCCAGCTAATAGAAGCTGCCTGATCATTCATCCTAGGACCTCAGGTTTAGAAAGACCTTTAACATCACCTAAACAAATTCCATCTGCTTAAACCAATGGCAGTTAATCACCACCACTACTCTTTCGCACCATGACAAGACTGTGCACAAAGAACTCACCCCATTCCAACAATGGTCCCACAAACAAAACAGGTCATCCGCTTCTCAAAGCTGAGTAAGCCTTAAAAAGTCTGAGAGGTTGGGCAACTTAGTGCCCAAGCAGGACAAGTAACTGGCAGAACCAATACTTGAACTCAAGTGTTTCTGATCCAAACTATTGCCCCTGAATCCTGGAGCAAATTAACAATAGAAATGTAGGCAACTGGTGATTCCTAGGTCCACAACACCTGAACTCATCAATCAATCTTAATAACACAAAAGTGACATGAACAGGCATTATTGCTTCCCAATATGATGCAGTAGGAAGTACATAGCATTCATATAAAGCATTCTTGCCGAAAAAGAAAAAAAGCCTGAATTTAATTGAGCCTTAGATATAACCACCAATATGCAGGAAGCATAGAAGATAAAAAGCTTGTTCAATGAGAGGGCAGTAGCTAAATCCAGAACATAATACACTCTATAGGACACTGACTCATGACCCAGCTTCTTCAACAAATAAATGCATGATAAAGGGAGGGAGAACTATTACAGATTAAAAGAGACCTGAAAGACACATCACTGAAGTGAAATGTGGGGACTTTGTCTGGATCCTGAATCCAGCAAAGCAACTGAAGAAGATAGTTTGATGTAAATTTTTATGTGAATACCTATTAAAGCATTAATGACTGTTGTATTAGGTATGAAAATAACACAATGATTGTGTTCTTTAAAAAACTCTTCTGTTAGAGAGATATACTGAAGTATTTATGGATGAAATTACAGGATATATAGAATTTGTTTCAAAGGAAAAAAAAGAGTAAGGGATAGATGAAGTAAGAATGGCTAAGTTGATCATTATTGAAGCTGGGAGATGAATAAATCAGGTTTCATTATACTATTTGTTCTGCTTCTCTGTATGTTTAATATTTTCCACAATAAAGTTAAATTTGAAAAGAAGTGATAATATTGGGGAATCGAATTTTTAATCCAAAAACAGCATCATGCTCCGTGAGAAAATGGTCAAGATATTCCTTTGAAAAGCCTCCGCATTATAGGAGATGAAGTTACCGACTTAGAAAAAACCCCAAGAGTTTTCAACACAGTGAGGGACTCCCCAGAAATGTACCACAGAAACCAAAAGAAAAATGATTAAGAGATAAAACCATGTAAGACTTAAGAAAATATGTATGTTTAAAATTATTAGTTAAAACATTTAAATGCATGTGATGAACTGGAAAATATTTGTAAAGTACACATCAGAAAAAAGCTTAGCATTATCATTAAATCAAGCATCTCTTATAAATCTATAAGAAAAAAGAAAATACTCCATCCAAATGGGCAAAAGATATGAGCAGAAAGTTTGAGGGAAAAAAGGAAAGAAAGGTATACAGATGGTCAACCTGTAAAAGGGAGAAACAAGAGCACAGGTTCACTTGTAATAAAATCAGCACACATTTTAAAAGCACACCAAGGTCTACACATTACTGACAAAATTAACCTGTTAAAGAACATCCCACAATCCCCTCGTGAACAATGAGCTCAGGGAGACCGTCCTTCCTCTTCACTGCTGGCGGGCCTGGAAATTGGCTCACCCTTCCTATTTATATGTTGCAAAAGCTGCATTAATGCCCTCTGTCCCAGCAATTTCTCTTGCAGGTATTTATTCATCAAAATCAGAAAGAGGCTGTCTTATCTACAGTGTTAGGTACAGTTTCCTCAGGCACTGTATGAAAATTATTAGTGCATGACTCAGAACTTCAAATCATGGCCAGAGGCTTGAATCCTAGTGCTGACCCTACTCTTAGAGTTGGTTTTCTTTCTATCCCATGGGCTAAAAGTTTGCACTGAAGTTCACAGCTACTGAAAAACTGGAATGAATCTAGGAGACAAAGTGTTTATTTTTGCTAATATATATAAGAAGTCACTTATTATAAACCTACTTATCCACTGGATATCATTTTGTGCATAACAAAAATAAATAATAAAATAAAAAATAAGAAAATTTAAAAATGAAATAAATATATAAAAGATTTTAAAATAAAAATAGTTTTCTTTGGTCACATCACCTCTTGAGTCTCAGAATCTTAATCCGTTCTGTTTGGTGAGCACACTGGGGTTAGTTTAGAAAATATACCCACCCAACTGGTCAGTGTTCCAGTTCTAGACCAGAATAGAAAATGTTCCCTTGTATGATCCCAGACCCAAAGGTAGAGCTAAATTCCCTAAGATGTGTTCTTGGACTTCTCCAGAAAACTGATTTTCTTGAGCCTTAGATTGCTACTGGATTGACCTCATAGGTTAACAGCCATAAGAGGGAAATTTACCAGTAGCTGAGAACCCATGAACTGAGGGGCGCACTGCCCAGCTGGCTTCATTTGCATTTTCCCTGAGAAGAGTGAGTCTGTGTGGGAGGGAGTTGCCAAAGGCTGCAGTTCTGGAGTGCCAGTGCTCTTCTGAGTGCAGTTAGAGGCCAGCTACAGTGGAAAGAAGGTCAGTCCCACACCTCCATGGAAATCACAGCCTGAAAACCTAAAGCTCTTGGTCCCTGGAGAAGCAGATCCATGGACAGAACAACAGACTGAGCGGCCCATCCCATAAAACCAGTGAGACGTGTGAAATAGATTAAGGAAGAGCGGCAGTAAACAGAATGAGTGAGTCCGTGAGCTGATCCCAATGGTGATTTTGAGGAACCGCTTTGGCTTATCCAAACCCAAATCTGAATGGAATGCTGCAATACTTCCAGAAACATGAGGTAGTGATTCGTCACCAGAAGAGAAAAAACCGATTTTGACTTTTATGATGGGAACAGAGATTCCTGACCCCGCCCCACCCTCCTTTCTTAGAATGACACTTAGAAAATCTGGCATTAAAACAAAGCCAAACCAAAGAAGAAATGGAGGGTGACAGCTAGAGAAAATATCTTGTCAATAAAATCTTGGATGCAGTTCTGAGCCCTATTCCTCAGGATGCATTCTCAATTTGGCACAATCAGTAATATCGGGGATGAATTAACTAATCAATGAATATTTAGGGAAAGGAGGTACTTGATCCAGAGAGCCAGTTCTCGATCTGAACTACACGGTGGGCTAGCTGGGGAGGTCTAACCAATACTGATCCTGATTGCACCCCCCAAAAATTCTGATTTATTTGGACCGATGTGCAGCCTGGGCATTGGGATATTTAATACTCCAGGTGATTCTCATAGGCATCCTGGGCTGAGGATCACTGATCCAATGTGACAGCCAGATGAGTGTGATCAGAGGGAGAGCTACTGGATATTACACTATTCAATTTCGCCATTCGTCAGTTTCTCATCGGCATAAATGAGGATATTGACAAGTAGTAGCTCACATAATTGTCACCAAGGTGAAACAGGATTATCTGTGTGAAAGCACTTTGAAAATTTCAAAGCACTACACAGGTAGTTAGGATGTAGAAACAGTTCTCAGTCCACATCTACTGAATTGTCACCAGCCAAATTACAGTAAGAGGAATGAGGCCAAACTTGTAGGTCTAAATACACACCGCTTTACAAAATTGATAATTAGGGGGAAACCATGTAAAATACATGCTGAGAATCATATAAAATATCCTCCAAATTTTGTGAAGTTTTTTCCAAAAGCATGAGAGTGAGGTGCATCTAATGGAATGTCCTGGGTGTGTGACTGAGCATCTATTAAGAAGCTGTTCTCAAGGGCAGATGTGGATGCTGAGGGAAGGTAAGAAGAGGCATCTATGCCTAAAGGAGCTAAAAGTTTGCACTGAAGTATATAACAACTGTAGAACAGGAATATATATGGCATAAACCTTTTTTTCAAATATGGGAATACATCATGTTTAAAACCCTGTATGTTCACTGAGCACCATTCTGTACACAAAAAAAATCTTAAAAATAGCCAACAATTAATATTAAAAGATCAGACTTATAGCCAATGAATGGAGCAATATCAGAATCTATATTCCAGAACTAACTAGACAATCATTCTTTAAAAGATTCTGCCAGGGGAAAAAAAAGAAATATTATATATATATATTTATATATATGTATATTTATATAAAGATTCTATAAAGAATCTATAAAGATTCCTTCCTGAGAAACTTCTCAGAAATGTGGTCCTCATCACTGAACACAGTGCTGTGTGTGCTGCCTGATTTGACTCTGACTCTCCCCAACCACACTGGTGCTTTGGGGTTTTGCTCTCATGATACAGAAAAGTCCTTATTTATTAAATGTCTTCAAAATAAAATACAAACAGCAAAATTTGATTCTTTTCCTTCAAACTGATTGCCATGTTTCTCAGTTTCTGTCTAAGCTATTTTAACAAAATCTTTCAAAGTCATCTTCAAAGAATTGAAATGATGATCCCTTCAAAGTTTGTTTTTCAAAATCCCTGCTTCGGGGCTTCCCTGGTGGCGCAGTGGTTGAGAGTCTGCCTGCCAATGCAGGGGAACGGGTTCGAGCCCTGGTCTGGGAGGATCCCATGTGCTGCGGAGCAACTGGGCCCGTGAGTCACAACTACTGAGCCTGCACATCTGGAGCCTGTGCTCCGCAGCAAGAGAGGCCACGACGGTGAGAGGCCTGCGCACCGCGATGAAGAGTGGCCCCTGCTCCCCGCAGCTAGAGAAAGCCCTCGCACAGAAACGAAGACCCAACACAGCCAAAAATATAAATAAATAAATAAACAAAATCCCTGCTTCGTTTTCTCTTTGAAATTCAAAATTACCATTACCATACTGCAGATATATAGTGCCTTTCTCCAGAAAGCTCTAGTGGCCAAGTAGAAATGTTTCCCTTCAGATCCAGGAAACAGTGTTTTACGATTAAATTATTTTGAGCACCACTGCTCTGCATGTTTTATATTGCAGAGCAGTGATTTTCTAGTACTGTAGATGGCTTTGACATTCTTACACTGAGACCAGTCTTAGTTTTCCAACTTCAGTTAAAATCTTTAAAATGTTTGCTTTGGAAGGAATTGCTATACAAGGGAGAAAGAACCATATGCAATACCTTATCATATAGGGAAAATATTCCATAAAGAAACTGGATTTCATTATGGCCTGTTTTGCGTAACCAGGCTACAGGTTTGGTTACTACACACGTTGTTAGGATATTACAAGTGTCTGCTTTTCGTTACCCTGGCTGCACAGTCCAGCCTTCTGCATCTGTGTGCATTCATGCTGTGATTCATTACAATAACAGGACTTTGCTGCTGTTATGATTGAGATAAATCAACTTTGTGGTCTGGGCAGCCTTTTTGATAACCATGGCTCCACCTCAAGTTTGCTGCCTGGTCTTAAGTCATCTGCAATATAGTCTGAGTGAAGAAGCAAACACATAGTATACTATCTTAGAAATTTTTTTTAAGTAGTTACTGTGGGCCAGGAATTTAACTAATGCCTTTCCCTGTATTAATTCATTTAATCCTCACAACAGCCTTAGGGTATTTAGCCTTCTCTTATCTGCTTTAGGTAGATTAAGGGATTGCTATCCTCAGTTCAATAACTTGCCCAAGGCACCACAGCTAGTATGAAGCTCAGGTTGGCCCCAGGGTCCTGTCTCTGAACAGCTTTTCTTATACACTGCCCACCAGCCCTGCTGGATCCAGGGAGAGCGCCGGGATCCCGCACTGTTCATTTCTGTAGCGGGTCCTAAAAGGCAGAAGGACCAGGCTTGTTCATCCACACTTTCCCCCACTCAACCATCTGTCTGCACTTTGGGCTGCGTTCATCACTGGCCATGGGATAGACTGGTCTCTTCAAAGCTGAGGGGAGGCCAGCCAGCCCAGAGTTTTCTACCTAGTCACCTCCCTCTAAGTAGGAATGGTATCTGCGACTTCTCTCTCTTCTTTCTTCTATCCTTTTTTGTATTTACTTCCACAACAGAGAATTTTAATATTTTCTGTGGGACATACTTATACTAAAAAATTATTTTTTGTTTATCTGAAATTCAAATTTAACTGGGTGTCCTATATTTTTATTTGCTAAGTCTGGTCCTCCTCACTAAATGCTAACCAATAAAGAATGCCATTGGACTTCTCAGGTAACCAGAAAAGGGCACAAATGCGGAGGGTCTAGAGACTGCTGTTCTTTCTCTCCTCCCTGGTGCACTTTTCCTTGGAGTGCAGCATCATGGCCAGCTCATCACCCCTGTTTATGACCTTCAACTGTGCTGGTCCCCTTGCTGTCACTCAGTCTCACCTCAGATGTCACCTCTTCATGAGCCTTTCCCCAACCAGCCCATCTTGCCTACCCTATAATGCTACTTTGTGGTCTCCAAGGCCTCACCATATTTATTTAATTTCTGTGTCTGGTTATGCTCAATCCCGCCCCATTAGAAAGCAGAGATCTAGACTGTTGGGCATTGGGACAATGCACCAAGTGGAGTTCCTATTAGCAACTGAATGAACGAATGAATGACTCCCCCAAGGGGAGCTTGCGCATTCTTTGACACATTAATGACTCTCTGACGCACATTGCCTAGTAAGGCTATGTGCTAGTGGTCTTACCAACTACCCCTTCTGGTGTGAAACGCCTCTAGACATAACAAGGACAGCAGGCTAACACTGCACGTTACTCTTCCTTCCACTCCAGGGCCAATTTGCAACACTCCTCCATCACCACAACTGTCTTGGGATTCCTTGCGTATCTATATTATCTTCCTAGCCAGATGGAGTTCACACTGAGCAGAGACTCCTTCCCACTTGCCCTAGCAGCGTGGACGGCGCAACCAGAAGTTGCCAACTCCAGAGGCTTGGGATGTGTTGTACAGGCGCTCAAGCATCAGATGCTCCCTAGAGTCTCTGTCTAGGCCAGGCTGACTGGGATCAGGCCATGGGGCAGGGGGTTCTTAGGCAGACACTACACAGACACATGTGCAGACATGGCCAATCAGGATAGAGTACTAATGCCTTATAACGCTTGAATGTTGTAAGCCAGTTGTGACAGCAGGAAGCAGGAGCTCTAGTTGCCATGCAAGGTGACACAGAAAGTCCCAGAGTTGCACGTGGGACCTAATAATCAGAGAAAAGAAGGTAGTTAATGTGTCTATCAACTCTTTCAAATATATCTAAGGAGTGCCTACTTTGGTGCCAGCTGCTCTACCAGTCACTAAAAATACAGATGAATAAGATGTGCCCCTAACCTTGGGGAGTTTGTGGTTTTCTCCCTCTCTCTGCTCAATTATGATGTTTTTGAGGACAAGGAAATGTACTTATCACTTTGGATGCCTGGAGTCTAAGAGACAGTTGGCCTTAGTAAGGAACATTCAGCTTGCTTCGTGTTTCTCTAAGAGAACAAACTAGAACAAAAGGGAGAAAGACTCAGAGCAAAGGAATTCGTCACAATAATATAAGCAAGATACTTTTAATAGCCTCAATTCTCCAGAGAGGGAATGGGCTTCCCTTTGAGAGGTTACATTTCCTTTTTCTGAACATGGTCAAGTATAGGTTGGGCTACCCCATAATGAGAAACCTCTGGAGGAAGGTCAGCCCAGTTTGACATGACTGTCAGCTCTCTTTTGTCCTAGGATTTGCAATGTTCACTTGGTGATGATAGTGTTGTTTTCAGATAAACTTTTCAGGGACTGCTATGGTCAAACTAGGTGATTCTCTTAACACTTATCAATTAATTGGCAAAAGAGGGCAGGATCATGGAATTGTTCTTTCTGGGTGATCAAAGTCTTTATTCATTGATGCTGTACCTGGCAAGGAAACATCATCCAGCCATCTTTCCCTCCACTGCCTCAACTTTTCGCCCTTCCCTGCTCTCCCTTTGCATCTGGCATCTATACAGTGGGACTCTGTCACCTTACAAATCACAGTCATGCAATGGAAAACTCCACAGGAGTAGAAGACAGGGCTAGAACTTCTAGGAAGCAGACCCTCACCACAGGCTGTGGTCACATTCCATGCTGGTGACACGTGTATTTGGAAGGACATGTTCTTTTAGGCACAATAAAATTGAATCTCATCTCCACATCTGGAGCTAAGAAGGAAAATTACCTTAATTAAACACAGCAGAATCCAGATTTATTGCTCAACACATGGAGTCCTCTTAATCTCTGAGGACCAAACCTGATATTCCAAAAAAGCCATTTTCTACTGGCACTTGTACACTTGTCCATCAATGGCCTTCAGATGCATGGAACCAAAGAGAAGAAACGTGTTCCTCAATTTTCAATATGGTAAAGAGATTTACAGTGTAATGAAAAACATAAGGCCAATACAACTAGTTGAAAAATGAATACAAAGTCAAATAGCTGTTTAGGCCACACTTCCTTCCAAGCAAGTAGGTGGACTATTTTTTCCCCTCTCCTCCCACTGGAAGCATAGATGATTTTCTTTAACTTGTGCTCTGGTATCCTGTAGGTTGTTTTTAGTTCCAGGTAGTAAAAACTATTGGCTGTGGGAAGGAGATTAGAGAAATAAAGTAATAGATCAACAGTACATAAAACTGAAGCCCTGAGAAATGAATTGTTTTCCCTAGCAAATAGGTCTAATCCGGAAAGAAGGAAACACACAGAGTGCCCGGAACAAGGTGAATGGCCCAATTGTACCACAAGCAATTCAGAAAAGCAGGCAACAAGGCTTGCCCATCTAGCAGTTCTCATGTTGAGCTAGAATTCCCTCCGAGTCATTTCTTTTAAACACCACTAATAATAAAATGCTGGAATTTTCATTGAACATGAAATAAAAGGCCCTTTATAGATAAAGAAATACTTCAAGTATACATTAGGTCCTTACTGCACTCACTGGCCTTGACCATGATCTTCCTTGGCTTGTTTTCTTTGCTTCAACCAGAGCAATCTCACAGATTCCCATCATCACCATAACCATCTCTCAGGCAAGGACTCAATTCCTGACTCCTCTTCAAGGCTCCAGAGCCCCATTCCAGTGCTTGACTGGATGTCCCCACTTATCTACTGGACATCCCTAATGGGGGTCCCCCAGGCACCTCAAATTCAACATGCCCCCCAACTCAACTCAGTATCTTTTCTCCTAAGTGTGCCCCTCCTCCTCTCTTCTCCATTCTGGTCAACCCTCCCCATGACCTCAGACAGAGAACTCAGCCATCGCCATCATGCTGGGCCCCGAATCACCATGGCACCAGGGCTGTGATGCTCCCTGTCACTGACCGCCCTGCCAGCGGTGCTCCTGGCTTCCCCACGCAGTGCTTCACCCTGCTTCTCCGCTCATCCAGCCCACATCCTCATGAGCACAGGGAGCTCCTCTGACTGGGATTCTGACCAGGCTCCTCCAGGCTGGAGCCCACCTTGCCCTGCAGTGCTCCCCCAGCCTAAGCCCAGCTCTGAGAAAGGGGCCCAACATGCTCTGCTCTCATGCCGAGACCCACGACAACTCACAGGATGCCTCCTGTCAGTCAGCTTGTTTGAGTAGTGCCACCTCGCCAGCACTGTCTTTTTTGCCCCTGAGGTGCATTCCTATATTCGTCCCAAATAGCCAGTGTCTGTCCTCCTTGGCACACACTGGCACCTAATACACCTCTGCAATCATGCCATTGCCCTCCTGAGAGCTTTACATCATTCCCCATAGCCTGTTAAATACAATCCTACTATTTCAGCAAGTAAGGCTCTTAAATACCTGGATCCACCCACTCAGCTTGCTCAACAGCATCCCCCAACACCCCTTTATGTTCCAGTCACAGGAGACTTCTTTCCTCAAATGAACCCTGCACTTCCCTGCCTCTGTGCCATTTGTCACAAATACTGACAACTTCATGACTTCCCAATTCCCTTCTCCCTCTGCTGTGCTGCTGCAAAACCGGGAGTCTCACTACTAGCTTTTATTGTCCTCTGCCTGCCCCACAGTTCCCCTGGAAGCAGCTGTCCCCCACCAGCCCCCACAATCCCACGTTAAACACTGGCCCGAGGGGATGCCACTGTGAGTCGGCAGAATTGACTTGGTGCCGAGCAGAAAAGAAAGAATTTTCTTATGAGTTTATTTGAGTAGGAATCCTGAAACACCCCATGTGACAGATGAATTAAAACCCAGCAAACACTTAAATCTACATTCTGAAAGCCTCATTGATTTTTTTAGATTCTAACTCTAGAATCTCTGCCTTAGCCCTCCTGTTGTGGCCAGCAAATTGGAAAGGGAAAAGGTATGAATCGGTGTCTGTTGCTACATCATCTCCCAACAAAGTCTATATGCAGATTTCTGACCCTGATGACAAAATAAGCCACATGTTTACCTCTTCCCTCCCCCAATCCCATTGAAATAACTGGAAAAAAAAATGAAAATAGCGGCAAATGTTTAAAAGCATAAAACAGTAAAGGTTCCCATCAGAGGACCAGAAACTCCAGGGAATTTCTGACTCCGAGTCAAGGGAGAAATACAGAGGGGAGGTCTCAGAAGGCACTGGGCCAAACAAAGGAGCATGGCAGTACTCCAGGAACATCTCCCTGCCTTCATGGATACAGGAAAAAAGGGAAAGCAACATCTACCTCGGATAGTATTAACATCTCCCAACGCTCTCTGCCCCCAGACCAACATGTTCACTGCTGTCCCAATGGGAGGGGGCCCCACCTGTCTCCTCCTAAGCGTCACCCTCCAGCCAGGGAAGAAGAAACTCAGGTGGAGGGCAGGGTGGAGAGCTTGGCAGGGTAAACTGAGCTCTGCCTTCACAACCTGTACACTAATGTACAACCACTACCCAATGTCCAATCCAGAACTTTCTTTATAAGTGTGAATGCTAAATGGTCACCCCAAATTTGAGGAAACTCAACCGCCAAGAAAGAGATACAACAAACTGGACCAGTAGAATAATTTGCCTTTGAGGAAACAGAGGTATTGCAGGAAACACAAAACTCAGAAATGTTGGTCAAAGGGCACAAAGTTTCAGTTATGAACAGGATGGACAAGTTCTAGGGATCTAATGTACAGTGTGGTGACTACAGTTGGTAATACTGTTTTGTATTCTAGAAATCTGACGAGAGTAGACCTTAATTGTTCTCACCAAAAATAAAAAAAAAAAGTAACTATGAGGTGATAGGTATGTTATTTTAGCTTGATTGTGGTAATCATTTTGCAATGTATGCATGTATCAAAACATGTTGTACACCTTAAATATATGCAATTTTTCTTTGTTAATTATACCTGAATAAAGCTGGGAGGAGGAATGATTTCAG
The DNA here is from genome assembly GCF_965194825.1 of Balaenoptera physalus. NCBI lineage: Eukaryota > Metazoa > Chordata > Mammalia > Artiodactyla > Balaenopteridae > Balaenoptera > Balaenoptera physalus. Next base: position 68,678,015 of record NC_138893.1, on the reverse strand, counting down.
TTAGTATCCTCAGAGAAATTCAAAAGTAATCATGTGAATTAACCCAAAAACAAGGCTGTTCTCTAACACAGCTATTCAACGATGAGAAATAAATAACGCCCAGTATAAAACTCAGCAGAAAGGCCAAGCAATGCTGCAAACTAAGGGATAGTACATAAAACATCTGGGAACGAGACCAAATCTATCAGAGATTATTACACATGGTTTAAATTCCCATATCACAAATCAAAAATTTACCAATGGGGTGAGGGGAGGGGGGAGAATCCAAAATTAATATTTTATTTATAAGACCAACAAAAAGAATACAAAAATATTGATACCTAATTGCATGGATTGTATGACTGTCTGGATAAATATGTGTATAATGTGAGTACCAACAAAAAGAAAACTGAATCATCAATATTGCTAACGGAGAAGTCAAGCCAAACCTTAAATGAGAGAGAAGCGCTTTCATAGTAATAGAAGGTACTGTTCCCTCTGCCTGGAGGACTGCCCCCCAGCTTTTCGTGGGGCTGGCTCACCTTGTCCTTTGGCCTCCTATTCAACATCCCCACCACAGGCTGGACTTCCTGACCATCCCACCGCACTATCTTTAACTTTGGTCCATTGGTTTGCTTCAGAGCACCAGTCAGAATTCTTTCAAACTAGCATTCACTTATTTACTTCGTTATTATTTGTTTCCATAACTATACATGTATGAATCATGAAATGCAGGAAACTTAGGCTTTTTTTAATTTGCCATTGTATTTCTAGTGCTTAGCACAGTGCCCAGAACATAACAAGCATTTAGTATTTTTAAAATGTACCAATATATAACATCACAAATCTTCAAGTACCCAAAAGCTTTAAGAATACCCTAAAACATATTTAAATAAAGACAAATTTAACAAAACTACATGATCGAAATAGAAGAATTTAGTACAACTCTGAAAATGATGCTTCATATAGAAATAAAACTAAGGATATAAATTTTTTTAATTCATTCAATATGAGTCAGATCCTGTTAGGTATTTGTGGCAGAGCTGAGAATGAAACAGACAAGTCTGCCTCAATGAATCTGCATTGAAATTAATCCAGAACTCGTCTAATACAGCTAACCATCAGACTAAATATATAAATATATGCACATGACAATGTGTAGATGTGTGTGTTACTATATCCTAACACATAATATATATTCCATTATATATATTTGGAACACTGACAGAAATTGAGCGTGTTCTAGGCTACCAAAAAAGATACATTTTTTTAAAATTGAAATCCTTCAGACTACTTTCTCTAACCACAATGTAATAAAACCAGAAATTAATAACCAAAGAGCCAACAACTTTAAGCACCCGGACATTCAAATAAATCTGGAGCCAAACATGGAAACAAAATTGTAATTGAACCACAATTAGGATACCTCACACAGAAACCTATGGGATTTAGTCAAGGTAACACCAAAGGAAAATTTACAGAATTAACTACTTTTTAGAAGTAAAATAGTGAAATAAATGAATTAAGCATCCAACAAAAGGATATAGCAAAATAATAAGATAAACCAAACAAATATGAAAAAACAGTAAACTCAGAAATTAAAAAAATAAAGGGGAAAATTACTTAATGGATAAGTAAAATGAAGAGCTTGTTATTTTTAAATAATAAAAACATACCTCTTTAAGTCAGACCAAGAAGAAAAGAGATCAAACACAAATAGCATTAGAGATAAGAAAGGATAATACCCATACCTGAGTTCGACTCTAACTGCTCCAATGGAAGGAATTTCGTAATAATAACCTAAAAAATACATATTATATTATATTATATTACATTCTATTAAAAATTATATTATAAAATTATTTTATGGCTTTGAAGGAGAAAAGAGCATTTTTCACTTCTAACTGAGCAATCATCAATATCAATAACTGACAAATTTGGAAAATGTTTGATTAATATATTTACAACAAATGCAAAGGCTTTATGAGAAATTTAGCTACATTTCTTAGGTTGCATAAAATAATGTTATTTTTCTACAAAGTACAGTAGTATGGAACCTGGCATCTTTAAAGATATTTTTTTCATTGGAGAAATTATTAAAGATGCATGATGATGGGTATATGATACTTATCATATTTACATAAAATATTTGCCTAAATATAATGTTCAGAACAAATTTAGAGTCTTTGTAATGCTATGTGATCACAGTTTATTTTTCAAATAACACCTTGTTTTTTTCTGAGTACAAAGGAAACATGGGCTCACTACACAAAATTTGAATGTTCTAGGAATGTATAAGAATTTTTTCTAATTCAGCCACTCAGAGAAAGATGTACATATATGTCACACTTTCTTATATCTAAGTTTTACAAAATTCATATATTTTTTCATTTTAAATTTTTCATATAAGATTATATTTGATACATATTGAATCATTATGCTGTACACCTGAAAGTAATATAATGTCATATGTCAATACCTCAATAAAAAAAGCAAGTAAATGGAAAAAATATATTTGATAGATATCATTGTTTCATTTAATAAAATAATATCCCTTTATTAATGTAAAAAAAAAAAGAAAGAAGAAAGGGTTTATAAACACAGACAGTGGAGACTAAATAATTATAAGAGAGCACCATGTTGAACCCTACACAATAAATGTGATTATGTAAATGAACTGGGCAGTTTTTTAAGAAATCACGTATAAACAAAATTAAGCCAAAATGAGAGAACTTGAATAGACCATAGAGAAACTACTGAGTTCAGCTGCGCAGCTTGCATCACCGGGATCCCGACCCTGGTTTTTGGACCCTGCCTGGAACTTCTGTCCCTGCAGTCTTGGGTCACTACTTCCAATCTCTCTAATGACACCTCCAAACCGATGCTGTGTGGCCCAGCTCTTGTTTCAAAGCTCAAGCACGTGCAACTGGTTCTCAAAGTCTGGGTCACGTGGCCACACCATAGCTCAAAGAAGCCTTGTCACATCTTTTATGGAAGGTGGGCTCTGCTCATAAAGGCACAAAGCCTCTACCTAAATACAGGTATGGGATTCAGAGAATCAATGATCAGAAAAGACACACAGCCACCATCGTGGTCATAAAAAGCCTTTTTTGGAAAGTAAAGCAGATTTTAATTAGCATTTCAGCAACCTCATCCCAGTGTCCAGGAGGTTGCAAAACAGACTCTCATCTACCCTCTCAAGTTCAGTACTACCCCTGGAGGGCTTACTTCCCAATTTATATCTCACCCCAATTTCATTCATCACTTATGTACAGAGTTCCTGATATGAGCAAGGTGTGATTCCAATGGCTTATTTCTGTATCTCCATCTAAATGCCTCTTATGGGTACCTCAAAGTCAACAAGCCTCAAACCTGACCACTGACCTCCATTTATTCTTTTGTAAAAGAATGAAGGATAATCAGAGGACCCAACTAATAAAGAGAGTACAAGGTTTGAATGGGAACAGGCATGCAGCACTGTGCCTGGAACGTAATTAGGGAGAAATAAACATTAGTATGTCATCTTTGTTATTAGTCTTTCTTGCCTCCAACCTGAGCCTTCCAGGAGTCCCACATCCTTATAAACTCACTTGACCCACATGCAGTTTTTAATCCTTCAAGACCTAACTCACATGCCATCTGCTCTGTGAGGGGCAGTGGCACCCAGGCAGAGCCCTCTGTGTTGCAGCACTGCGGCATCCCTCCCTGGCCTCTCACATCACTCCTCCTACTCCCCAGTCACAGAGCTCCAGCCACACTCCCCTCCTTTTGTTCCCTGAACACCCCAAGACCATTCACGCCTACGGCCTTTATTTGTACAGTCCTCTCTGCCTAGAAGCTTTTGCCCCAGACGTTTACCTGGCTGCACCCTTAACCATTCTTCAGTTATTAGTTTATCCCTGCTGTCCTCTGAGAGAATTTCCCTAATCACTCTACCTGAAATGCAACTCCCTTCCTGCCCCATCCCTCAATCCTCTCCCCATTTCTTCATCTTATTTTCTTTGTTATCATTGCCTGCAATGATTCTTCTCTGTTAACCTGGATATGGTTTATCTCTCCCCCATTAGAATGTAAGCTCAGTGATCTAAGCGAGTTTAGCCCCAGGACCTCAAAAAATGATGCATGGATGGATGGATGGATGAAAGGATGCATGCATGCATGCATTCATGAATCAATAGGCACTTCTGTTATTCAGTTACAATACTTAAAATCTTAATGACTATCTGCTTAATGTATTAGAAGGAGTGCTGAAAGACAGAGACTGGGTCCCTGTACACTTAGTGCCTAAAACCAAGACATAAGCCTTCTGCTGACTTATTTTAACTCATTTCTTTGTCCCAAGGCAAAGCAAAAAATGGGACACTAGAGTACTATTCTAGAAGGCATCTATAATGGTAAGAACTCAGGCCTGTTGTAGAAACCAAAGTGCCAATAATTAAGATGTGTCTGTTAGAAATAGGAGAAATAGGATGATGACTCAGCGTCAAGTAACAGGAAGGGTTCTGTGGTTGTATTGTTTTGCTTTGTTTTGTTTTTGGTCTTGTTTTTAAATAAACGGTATGATAATGTTGACAAGTTGCTTATTACACAAGGTGGGGGCTAGAATTTAGTGCAGGCTGATACCCCTTTCAGCTCTGACATCATAATTCTGGAATTCTGAGACCTTCCCTTTCTTTCTAAAGCAGAAATCTGATCATGCAGCTTCCCTGCTGAAAATTTGTCAGGTTAAGATTGCCCACAGCAAAAAACAATTCAAATCATGTGGCCCTGTTCCTCCCTCACTGCCACCACCTCTCACTATCTAGAACCCCCTCTGCTTATGCTGAATCAGGGGTCCTTACTGAGGTGCTGTGCTCTTTCTCCCTCAGGATGCTCATCTCCTAAAGAGCAAGGACTGAGTAAAGATGTGATGTGCAGGTTGCGTTTGCTCGCTTCTGTGTTACTCCTTCATTACCTGTTGAACTTCCCTGAACTGTACTGACTTTGGACTTGGAAATGATTTGGAACCAGCTTGCTTTAAGATTGCCCTCCCTTGGGGTAACAGGCTGGCTTTGCATTGACTGATTGATTAGTTTTGGATTTACCTGATTCTTACTGTACCTTCCTCAGACTTGGTGAGCCCCCCATTCCTCAGCTGACAGTAAGAAATTCTTCACCCCTTTCCCCCTCGCAGCCCTGTCTGATGCTTCCCCACTCATCCTTGCAGACAGAACAAGGACTGACATGCCCCACTTTGCACACTGCCATGCACCTCTGCCCAAATGCCCCAGGTCCTCCTCTGCCGTTAGCATCAGGAACACTTCTACTCATTCTCAAGTCTGTCTTTTAATGCTTCCTGTTCTAGGAATGAGCACTTAGCACAGAGGTCAGCCTTTAATAAGGAAAAGCTATTTTTTACATCATTTCCTCATCCACTTTTTAAATTATATAAATAACTTTTGGATAAATAATACACAATACAAAATCAAAAAGTATTTTTGGTTAAGAGGCACAAAATTTGAAGCTACTAACTGCATATTAATTTTATCCAGCTTCCTAGTGTTTGGCATGCAGAATATTCAATCCCAGGTGGTTTAAAAAATACCCCCAGGAAACTTCACTTTCTCTTTAATTTGCTCAATAAATTCAGCATCTCTTTCTTTTGGTGCTGCAAATGTATTATTCTCAATGTGTACATGAATATAAGACAGTCAGTGTCTTAAGTGCTGCGGAGCTTATTATGCTTTCATAAATTAAAAATATTCCGATTTTAAATGCCACAAAAAACATAAATGTATAAAAAGGTTTATGATGAAAGGCCCTATCCCATCTCTGTCCCTTGACCAACCACCTCCCTAATTTTTGTTATTAACATATTAAGTTATCCATCTGTAGAGTTGAGAATTTCCTCCTTTTGCCACTGTAATGTCAAATATCACTTTACTTTTGGGCACTAATTAAGATATTACAATTATTTTCCACATCCGTCTCCCCGACTTGATGGCAAGCATCTTGAAATCAGGGAATGGGTCTCATTTATCTTTACATCATTAGTTTGTACTGTGTGAGGAACGCTAAGGTTTCATTAATGTTGACGAGGCTGCCCCTGCACAGAACTTAGTAACTAAGGGAATAAATAAACTACACATCCTTGTGGAAATCTGGGGGACCAGGGGCTCAGAATCCACCATATCTACATCTCTTCTCTTCCCATCTCCAGAGTAGCAACCAGGGCCCGTACTGCCCCATCACATCGGCATCAGACACATCCCTTGCCATTCCCAGCGGATGCCAATTTCCCAAATTCTGAGGCCACTTCCTGTCTGGCAGGAAGTGCCTGAAGGGGAAGCACAGAGGTCAGAGCGCTCCGGCCTGAGGGTCAGGCTCACTCCAGGCTTGTTTGCTGGGATCCTGATGATCCCTTTTGATGCACTGGGATCTGGTCTGTCCAACAGCAGAGACTCCCTCGTCTAACCACCATCCCCTCCCCACCATTCTGGTTTCTCACTTCACACTTGCCTCTGCCCACCAGCAATCCTAAATACTGGCCTGACTTGTAGGTCCCTTCACTGGTTACGTTTTATACCACAATCCTTTCTTACCTGTTACAATATCTAAGATGAGAAAACTGAGTCAGGGACAGTGAAAGTGACCTGCCCTAGGGGACAGGCCAGGAGGTAGAACCAGTCCTCGGAGCAGGCCTCCCAGCCCCAAGCACTGGGCTCTTAGCCCTGGGGCACTCCAGCTCTGGAGCCCGAGTTCTACCCTCTGGGTGAACCAGTCACACACACAGGCTAAGTGGAGGGTGGAGAGTGGACCCAGGCTTTAGAAATGGTGGTGTGATTTAGGTTCTAACAGATAATAACCAGTAACACACAGATCCTGCCCCAAGTCCCTGCCAACCCCTCAAGCTCAGAGAGGTGACTATGCCCAGGGAACCTGTCAAATGGCAAAAACAGTGCTTACTTGCCAGCTGGGCTTTGCATGGGCCACACCTGAAGCAGAACTCCTGTCAGTGTTGGACAAGAAGGCCTGACCCCGGGTCTGTAGGGCCTCCCTGGACCCTGACCCCGTCACTCCCTCCCACCCCCGGGAAAACCAAACCTCCCCTCACTCTGGCCACAAAGAGCAGAGGAAGTGACCAAGAGAGACATTAGGTAGTCAGGCCTGATTAGGGGCTACAGGCCTTGGTTCTGGTTATCACATCTGTTATGTGAGCAGATGATTTTATAGAGAGAAAGAGAGAGGAGGCCACTGCTGGCCCTCCTGTGCTGCCCCAGGAAGGAGGAACAGGAGGTTTCCACCACACAAATGAGACAATAAGTGAGTGAGCATACCACACACTTCCCAAGCAACTGACCACTAGCATGTCTGGCTCCACCAGAGCCCTGAAGGTGACCTGAGACTATTTCTTCCCCCTCCTGGAAGCGTTGTTAGGGAGACAGGGTGCCAAAGAAGAATCAGCCAAAAGGATCTTCAGGAACGTTTCTAACAATTGGCATTTTGAGTTTGCTCTTTCCTGTTCTCCCAAAATGTTAGAGAAGATAGACATAAAATAAATTGGTACTAAAAGCATAGAATGACCTGTAAGCGAAACCCCAGTTCGTCACTCAGAACGTGCTTATTTCTTTCAGTCCAGAGTGTCAGCCTCCCTCAGGGAATAATGCACAGCCTTCTGAGGGTAACTGTTCAATCTGTCTCATTCCTACTATTCTCCCTGGCTTCCCTCCTAGACGGTCTCTGGGTGTATGTGGGGAGGAGTCATGTGGCCTTACAGCAGTGGAGGGAGGTAATGAGTTCCAGAGTCTGCTCAGCTGCCAAGCCACTACTCTAGTGTCTGAATCCGTTGTTGGCCCCGTGCTAGGAACCAGATGCCTGCGTAGTGGTTGGAGTGGAAGTCTATCCTTCCTGAGCTCAGTCAGGCCCCGCGTTCCCTCTCTGCTGATTCCACTAACCACAGAACATCCCCACGACGCTGACTCACCCACCGCCTCACCTGGACCAGGGGATCTCACCCAGCCTCTGATGTGCACTAACTGCTTCCACATCGTGATGAACCCACTGGCAGGCCCACTGGCTCTCCATCAAGCGTCCACCCCAAACAGAAGCCCAAGGTTGGATGAGGAATCCAGCGAGACCCTTCTCTGGCTGACCCCGCCTTGCATGGCAGTTGCCTACAAGAGCCCCAAGCAGGGAACTCCCCCACATACCCTAGGTGTCCCTCCCTGCTTGTCCAGCGCATCTGCTCTCTGGGGCAAAGCCAGAGGAGCAAACATCAGTGCACACATCTGCTCGTCTCCTCCTCCTGCCCCCTCTTCCTCCAATCCTCTACCAACAGAGGATGCAAATTTCCCTTACTTGCCCTGCCTTCATCAGTGCACACTCCAGACTCATGGTTAATCCTTCATGGCGGGTTTCTTCTCAGCACTGTGGGAGGATCTCTGTCTAGGCTGATGGATATGCAAAAGAGAAAGTTATGTGTATGGAACACATCAGAAAAATAACACATTTCTCTTTAAAAAGAAGATCCTTCCATATGCTACCTGGGGAATCCTGCAGAAGGAGCCCCTTGTTGAGGGTGGAGCCAGAATCCCACCCAGCATGCCCCTCCAGGGGATGCTGAGTGCAAGTGGACTGGCTTCCAATTGGAAAAGAAGGCTTAGTGCACCTGGGGGACCCTGGGCACCAGACGGCTTCATGGGCAGGCCCTCAGCTGTCCCATCCTCTCTCATGGGGTGATATCTGGCCCTAAAATAGCCAACGAAACCACTGCCCGGCAGCCTAGTCAGTAGGTTAATTTTAAGGAACTCAGTGGGGAATCAGAGGGTGATGGGTACGCTGGTGAAGTGTAGGTCTGAGTGCCCCACTTGCACACAACGTAGGGAACAGGCTCCACCTCCTCTTCAGCTGAACTACAGTCCTGGGCCATTAAGCTGATCTGATACCACTGGGGAAAACACAGAGCCCTGGAAGCCTCTGTTTCCAAAATAAAAGAACAAGAATATCTCCTGGGTTGCGAATACTCTATCAGGAAATAACCACAGGGCCCTGCCTGCCAATTCTCCTTTGAAGACAAATGGAAAAAACAAACAGAATCCTAAAACAAAGACTATAAACCACTAAAAAAAAATTATTTCAAGGAGGGGTTGTGAAGAGACGGCCAAGGAGGGTTAAAAAAAAAATGTGGGTGTGTTATAAATCAGCCACTCTTTTATGCACCTGCCAACGTTCCAGGTTACAACAGGGGAAGTCACTGGGGGATGCTGTAGTAGCTGTGGGTCTGCATTTCGAAGTAGAAATGCTGAGCCCTGAACTGGAGTTCTGGCAGGAGAAAATGACAGTAGATTTTCTCAAACAACTTGTGGCCCATCTCATTAGGATTTAGCCGAGATATTCAGAGGAGACCTTAGGGCTCTGAGGACAAGAAAAGTGGACTGATAGTCAGGGTAGGTGAAAGCCATCCTTTCTATCAACATTGGGGTGACTGTGGCTCCAATTCACCCTTGCTCCTTGCTTCAGGAAGGTGATGGGCCAAAGGAAGGAGCAGAGAGGTATGAGTTGATGATGGGTGTTTGAATCTTGACTCAGCCACTGCTGAGAACTTGGGGGTATGGCCTGGCAGACTGGAGAGAAGCCCCTCAGAGCATTCGGCATAGCTGGGGAAGAAGCCAAGAGACTGAGCGGAACTCATTGATGGAGTGAGGAAGACAGGAATTTTTTCTTTGGCTTTGGAGGATGGAGGAGTAGATGCCGGCCAGGGAGGAGGCATGAGGATTAGAGGTGGGCATCACATCTCCCAACTCCATACCAACTCTCAGCCCCAAAAGTTGCATCCCTATAGGGATTTCCCTTCAACAATCCTTTATTCTGCACCAGGCCCCATGCTAGCAGCTGGGGAGGGAGGAATGCACCCTCTTTGTCACTATGGCCTATGGGGCAGTCATCCTGCATGGACGTGGCCCATCTTGACCATCCTGTACACTGTCCTTGTTCCAGCCCCTCCCTTGGCTCCTCTACCTGCACATGCCAATTCAATTTGATTCTCTTTTTGATTCTTCCTTCGTCAACTTGAAGGAGGTCATGTTCTCCTGTAACTCTCTGAGCACTTCATCTTCTAAGGTTATTTTCAGCTCTGTTCTATTGATTCATCCCCAGTTCAGGAACATAGGGAAAGCCCTCCTCCTCTCTGAGGGTAAACCTGGCAGCCAACTGGGTGAGCTCAGGCGGATCTGAGGAATGGAAACTCTGCCCACCAGGACTAACTCTGCAATTGGAAGCCACGTTCAGGGCTGACAGCAGTTGTGAAACTGTCAGTCATTGTGTATTAGGACCGAGGAGATGGCCCCACTTCCTAGTTCAAGAACACCACCCAGCTCCTTGTCTGGACGATTCTCACTCATAGACTCACAATGCCCATTGTTTTCTTTTATTGATACTTCCGTACAGGTGACCTTGGATAACTATTATTCAGTGTGGTTATGCACACAGTATAATTATAACTTGTGACTATTATTTGCCTTCCCTCCAGCTCCACTACCTTTAGCCTTGGTCCTCATCATCTCTCACACTGACTTTACCTTCTTGAACTGTCTTGCTTTGTGTGTGTGTGTGTGTGTGTGTGTGTGTGTGTGTGAGAGAGAGAGAGAGAGAGAGGTGTGTGTGTGTGTGTGTGTGAGAGAGAGAGAGAGAGATGGGGTATGTGTGTGTTATTTGGTGTACGCGGGACTGTGGTGTTTGGTGTGGTGTGTGTGTCTGCCCCTTTACCAGATTCCAATGGGTAGAAATCTTGTATTTACACCCCAAGTTCTGCACAATACATAAAACATGGTAGACACTCCATAAATATTTGTCTGTTGAATTAAAACTTAACCTTATAGTTTATAATTTTCACTTCTGGAAACAGAAGAGTAACTCAAACAATGGGCACCTGAACATTGAATGAGCATGTTGTGAGAGAGACTACTAATGCTCTGGTCATCCCTGTGTGGGTCTGCAGTGTGTGTGAAGGTGGTTACAAATGGAACAGTAGATATTTCTACCCTTCCTCTCACCTGGTAACTTCTGTGACATTTTCCAGCCACCTCAACGAATGTAAAGCCTACAATGGTGCAGATTCATAAACTGTGTCTCCTCAGGCATGAGGATGAGGCCACGTGGACAGCTGCAGGGGTCAGGTTTGGGGGATATCTATAGCTCCTGTAGAGGAAGTTATTCTAAAGCTCAGGGGACATTAGGAAAATTCATGCATTTCAGGACCCATGAATTTTAGGGACTCAGGAAGACCACTATCAGGTCAGCATTTCCCTTTTCATAGCTATTTGACATGTGCATGTGGGGAACATTCTAGAGTCACTGGATCTCTTCCCCTTCTGGTCACACAGACTACTTAAGAGATATCTATCTTGTCTTTGAAAATACCTATCATAAAGCTGTGAGCTTTTTTGATAATTCTTACATCTGTGTAGCTGTTGGGAGTTCTGGAAATTTGAAACAAAACATTAAGTATCAAATAAAAGAAATAATGGAATCACTTCTGGCATCTCATGGCCATCATAATCATTATCATAGAGTTTGTATATGTAGTCTCACTGTACCTTTTCAATGACACTATGTGTAGTTATTATTATCCTTTTTTTAAAAGATTTATTTATTATTTATGTATTTTTTTTTTTGGCTGCATCGGGTCTTAGTTGCAGCACGCAGGATCTTCGCTGAGGCACGAGGGATTTTTGGTTGTGGCACGCAGGCTCTCCATTGTGGCGCAGGCTTCTCTCTAGTTGTGGCATGCAGGCTCTAGGGCACATGGGCTCTATAGTTGTGGCGTGCAGGTTCCAGAGCACATGGGCTCTGTAGTTTGCAGCACGCAGGCTCTCTAGTTGAGGAATGCAAGCTCAGTAGTTGTGGCGCTCAGGCTTAGTTGCCCCACGGCATGTGGGATCTTAGTTCGCTGACCAAGGATCAAACCAGAGTGCCCTGCATTGGAAGGCAGATTCTTTACCACTGGACCACCAGGGAAGTCCTTATTATCCATTTCTTATACACTGAGGATCTGAGGATCAACTCACCCAGGATCACAGGTCATGGCAGCCAGGACTGCTGATTCCATCCTTTTCTGTTGTATGAATACATCTGTTTAGTGCACACTAAATAGAAACTCCTTCACTGGACATGTCGGGGGTGGGGGCGGTGGTAATTACACAGCAAGTAACAAGAGTGACAGCAGTTTATATGCCTGTGAAACAGGGCTGGAAGTGGGGCCAGACTTATATGGGTCTCTTCGGAATAATCTTCTAATAAAGGGAATTTGATGGCAAAAAAAATCATTAGATGTCACTCAGCCTTACCTACCAAGCAGTGCTTCTGCCTCATCCTGAATACCGACCATGAATGCATGACTTTACAAAGCAAATTAATCACATTATATCTGGCCTAGTAAGTGGGTGATTCTTCCTTCTATATGTTGGCCTCCATTTGGACAAGATGCATTTAATCTCTTTCATATGCCAGCAGCCACAGACGTTCTCGTTCAATCCTGGACTATGATCCAACATATTTTCTATTTCTGTTAATTTTACACCAATGTCTCACTAAAACACCTCTGGATAATTTCCCTCCCATGTGATATCGTTGGCTACATTCACTCATCCAGGTGCATACAAACCTATCTTCTAGTTTACCATTTAACAAGTGGTAGGCAGTTTCAAGTGTGTGCTAGGTGTTGGTTATCATGAAGGTGAATGAGATAGTTAACTGAGGCAGTGAACAGAAACATTAAGGGTTCTTGTTGATGGCTTGAAACCCTAACATTCAAACAAAATCCAACCCTCCCAGACCAGTAATCCTGTCAAATAAATTATTCATTTAAAATACCCCAGTCTTAATGGTCATATGAAACACACAAAAGCAACTGATGATTACTACTTCATCTTATGGTGGCTTACAAACTATCATTTCTAAAAATCCAACATGAAATATTTCCTTATATCATTGTCACTCATTGCTCTGTTGTTTAAAGAAGTCATATTATCAAGTTTTGTTTTATTTTGTTGTAGTCGTGTTTGGTTTAGGTGGGAATGGATTTATCTGTCTAGTTTGTACTAACAAATTCACTTTCTTCAAGCCTCTGTGGTAAACTTCCCAATGCTAATGAAAGTGACCATTCTGGGAAGGCTGGGAAATACTTCTTAGAAAAATAAATGCTGGGCTCAAGAGGCAAGGGAAGGTAAGGGACTTATGGGCCGAGTGTGGTAATGTGGGGGTGAGATTTACAGACAAAGGGAACAGCAAATGCAAAGGGTCCATAGAAGATGAGATCATGGCATAATGCAAAAGAAACTGCAAATCCAAGAGCGTTCTTAGGCAAACTGTTAAGACCCATAAGAGAAAAGCTGTTATGTATAAGACCAATATTCAAAAAAATAAAATTCACGATGGACAACCAACTAGAAAAAGTATTTTAAGAAAGAGGATTTCATTATAGTAACAAGAGACTTTATGAAATCTGGTGAAAAATCCAACAGAAGAGACACAAAACCATTATGGAGAAAAATTTTAAAAGACATAAAAGAAGACCTGAAAAACTGGATCAGACATCATAGTTATGGTTGTAAAGACTTAATATCATATAGATGTCAATTTCTACTCAAATAAATCACATATACAATGAAATTCCCATCAAAATTCCACACAGCATTTTCACAGAACATGTTGGAATGATCTTAAAAGTCATTCGAAAGAGTAAAGGTACAAAATAGCCAAAACGATTTTGAAGTCAAAGAAAGAGTAAGAGAAAAATCTGACATACAGTATCAGATATGACTTATGAAAAAAGCTCGAGTGATTAAAATAGTGTGGCACTAACCTAGGGACTAATTTAACAACACAGAGAGCCCAGAAATAGACCTCACATTTATGGGAACTTGAAATATGACAGAGATGGCATTATAAATCAGTTGGGAGGAGGAGATGTTCAAGATGACGGAGGAGTAGGACACGGAGATCACCTTCCTCCCCACAAATACATCAGAAATACATCTACATGTGGAACAACTCCTACAGAACACCTATTGAACACCGGCAGAGGACATCAGACTTCCCAAAAGGCAAGAAAATCCCCACGTACTTGGGTAGGGCAAAAGAAAAAAGAGAGACAAAAGAATAGGGACAGGACCTGTACCTCTGGGAGGGAGCTGTGAAGGAGGAAAAGTTTCCACACACTAGGAAGCCCCTTCACTGGTGGAGACGGGGGGTGGGCGGGGTGGAAACTTCAGAGCCACGGAGGAGAGCGCAGCAACAGGGGTACAGAGGGCAAAGCAGAGACATTCCCACACAGAGGATCGGTGCCGACCAGCACTCACCAGCCTTAGAGGCTTGTCTGCTCACCCGACAGGGCGGGTGGGGGCTGGGAGCTGAGGCTCGGGCTTCAGAGGTCAGATCCCAGGGAGAGGACTGGGGTTGGCAGCATGAACACAGCCTGAAGGGGACTAGTGTGCCACAGATAGCCGGGACGGAGTCCAGGAAAAAGTCTGGACCTGCCTAAGAGGCAAAAGACCATTGTTTCGGGGTGCACGAGGAGAAGGGATTCAGAGCACTGCCTAAACGAGCTCCAGAGACAGGCGCAAGCCGTGGCTATCACCACGGACCCCAGAGACGGGCATGAAACGCTAAGGCTACTGCTATAGCCACCAAGAAGCCTGTGTGCAAGCACAGGTCACTATCCACACCTCCCCTCCCGGGAGCCTGTGCAGCCCGCTACTGCCAGGGTCCCGTGATCCAGCGACAACTTCCCTGGGAGAACACAGAGCGCGCTTCATGCTGTTGCAACGTCACGCTGGCCTCTGCCGCCGCAGGCTCACCCCGCATTACAAACCCCTCCCTGCCCCCGGCCTGAGTGAGCCAGAGCACCCTAATCAGCTGCTACTTTAACCCTGTCCTGTCTGAGCAAAGAACAGACACCCTCAGGTCACCTACACACAGAGGCGGGGCCAAATCCAAAGCTGAACCCCAGGAGCTGTGCGAAGAAAGAGAAAGGGAAATCTCTCCCAGCAGCCTCAGGAGCAGCGGATTAAATCTCCACAATCAACTTGACGTACCCTGCGTCTCTGGAATACCTGGATAGACAAAAAATCATCCCAAAATTGAGGTGGTGGACTTTGGGAGCAACTGTAGGCTCGGGGTTTGCTTTCTGGATCTAATCTGTTTCTGGTTTTATGTTTATTTTAGTCTAGCATGTAGAGTTTATTATCATTGGCAGATTTGTTTATTGATTTCGTTGCTCTCTTCCTTCTTCTTTTTTTTTATATATAGATATATTTTTTTTTCCCTTTTCTCTTTTTGTGAGTGTGTATGTGTATGCTTCTTTGTGTGATTTACTCTGCATAGTTTTGCTTTTACCATTTGTCCTAGGGTTCTATCTGTCCATGTTTTTGGGTTTTTTTGTTTTTAGTATAGTTTTTAGCACTTGTTATCATTGGTGGATTTGTTTTTTGGTTTTGTTGCTCTCCTCTTTTTTTTTTTATAACTTTTTTATTTTTAAGAATTTTTTAATTTTTTATTTACTAACTATATATTTTTCTTTCTTTCTTTTTTTCTCCCTTTTCTTCTGAGCCATGTGGCTGACGGGGCCTTGGCACACCAACCGGGAATCAGGCCTGTGCCTCTGAGGTGGGAGAGCCGAATTCAGGACACTGGTCCACAAGAGACCTCCTGGCTCCACGTAATATCAAACAGTGAAAGTGCTCCCAGAGATCTCCATCTCAACGCTAAGACCCAGCTCCACTCAACAACCAGCAAGCTACAGTGCTGGACACCCGATGCCAAACAACTAGCAAGACAGGAACACAACCCCACCCATTAGCAGAGAGGCTGCCTAAAATCATAATAAGGTCACAGACACCCCAAAACACACCACCGGATGCAGTCCTGCACATGAGAAAGACAAAATCCAGCTTCATCCACCAAAACACAGGCACCAGTCCCCTCCACCAGGAAGCCTAAACAACCCACTGAGCCAACCTTAGCCACTGGGTGCAGACAACAAAAACAACGGGAACTACGAACCTGCAGCCTGAGAAAAGATGACCCCAAACACAGTAAGTGAAGCAAAATGAGAAGACAGAGAAACACACAGCAGATGAAGCAGCAAGGTAAAAACCCACCAGACCAAATAAATGAAGAGGAAATAGGCAGTCTACCTGAAAAAGAATTCAGAGCAATGATAGTAAAGATGATGCAAAATCTTGGAAACAAAATGGAGAAAATACAAGAAACGTTTAACAAGGGCCTAGGAAAACTAAAGACCAAACAAACAATGATGAACAGCAAAATATATGAAATTAAATATTCTCTAGAAGGAATCAATAGCAGAATAACTGAGGCAAAAGAACGGATAAGGGACCTGGAAGATAAAATAGTGGAAATAACTACCGCAGAGCAGAATAAACGAAAAAAAATGAAAAGAATTGAGGACAGTCTCAGAGACCTCTGGGACAACATTAAACGCACCAACATTCGAACTATAGGGCTCTCAGAAGAAGAAGAGAAAAAGAAAGGGACTGAGAAAATATGTGAAGAGATGATAGTTGAAAACTTCCCTAAAATGGAAAAGGAAATAGTCAATCAAGTCCAGGAAGCGCAGAGAGTCCCATACAGTATAAATCCAAGGAGAAACATGCCAAGACACCTTTTAATCAAACTATCAAAAATTAAATACAAAGACAAAATATTAAAAACAGCAAGGGAAAAGCAACAAATAACACAGAAGGGAATCCCCATAAGGTTAATGTTAACAGCTGATTTCTCACCTGAAACTCTACAAGCCAGAAGGGAGTGGCAGGACACATTTAAAGTGATGAAAGGGAAAAAACTACAACCAAGATTACTCTAGCCAGCAAGGATCTCATTCAGATTTTATGGAGAAATTAAAACCTTTACAGACAGCAAAAGCTAAGAGAATTCAGCATCACGAAACCAGCTTTACAACACATGATAAAGGAACTTCTCTAGGCAGGAAACACAAGAGAAGGAAAAGACCTACAATAACAAACCCAAAACAATTAAGAAAATGGTAATAGGAACATACATATAGATAATTACCTTAAATGTAAATGGATTAAATGCTCCAACCAAAAGACATAGACTGGCTGAATGGATACAAAAACAAGACCCGTATATATGCTGTTTACAAGAGACACACTTCCGACCTAGGGACACATACAGACTGAAAGTGAGGGGATGGAAAAAGATACTCCATGCAAATGGAAATCAAAAGAAAGCTGGAGTAGCAATTCTCATAACAGACAAAATAGACTTTAAAATAAAGACTATTACAAAAGACAAAGAGGACACTACATAATGATCAAGGGATCAACCCAAGACAAAGATATAACAACTGTAAATATTTATGCACCCAACATAGGAGCACCTCAATACATAAGGCAAATGCTAACAGCCATAAAAGGGGAAATCGACAGAAACACAATCATAGTAGGGAACTTTAACACCCCACTTTCACCAATGGACAGATCATCCAAAATGAAAATAAATATGGAAACACAAGCTTTAAATGATACATTAAACAAGATGGATTTAATTGATATTTATAGGACATTCCATCCAACAACAACAAAATACACTTTCTTCTCAAGTGCTCATGGAACACTCTCCAGGACAGATCATACCTTGGGTCACAAATCAAGCCTTGGTAAATTTAAGACAACTGAAATTGTATCAAGTATCTTTTCTGACCACAAAGCTAGGAGACTAGATATCAATTACAGGAAAAAATCTGTAAAAAATACAAACACATGGAGGCTAAACAATACACTACTAAATAACCAAGAGATCACTGAGGAAATCAAAGAGGAAATCAAAAAATACATAGAAACAAATGACAATGAAAACACTCTGACCCAAAACCTATGGGATGCAGCAAAAGCAGTTCTAAGAGGGAAGTTTATAGCAATACAAGCCGACCACAGGAAACTAGAAACATGTCAAATAAACAACCTGACCTTACACGTAAAGCAATTAGAGAAAGAAGAACAAAAAGAAACCAAAGTTAGCAGAAGGAAAGAAATCATAAAGATCAGAGCAGAAATAAATGAAATAGAAATGAAGGAAACAATAGCAAAGATCAATAAAACTAAAAGGTGGTTCTTTGAGAAGGCAAACAAAATTGATAAACCAAGCCAGACTCATCAAGAAAAAAGGGAGAAGACTCAAATCAACAGAATTAGAAATGAAAGAGGAGAAGTAACAACTGACACTGCAGAAATACAAAGGATCATGAGAGATTACTACAAGCAATATATGCCAATAAAATGGACAACCTGGAAGAAATGGACAAATTCTTAGAAAAGCACAACCTTCCGAGACTGAACCAGGAAGAAATAGAAAATATAAATAGACCAATCACAAGTAATGAAATTGACACTGTGATTAAAAATCTTCCAACAAACAAAAGCCCAGGACCAGATGGATTCACAGGCGAATTCTATTGAACATTTAGAGAAGAGCTAACACCTATCCTTCTCAAACTCTTCAAAAATACAGCAGAGGGAGGAACACTCCCAAACTCATCCTATGAGGCCACCATCACACAGATACCAAAACCAGACAAAATGTCACAAAGAAAGAAAACTACAGGCCAATATCACTGATGAACATAGATGGAAAAATCCTCAACAAAATACTAGCAAACAGAATCCAACAGCACATTAAAAGGATCATACACCATGATCAAGTGGAGTTTATCCTAGGGATGCAAGGATTCTTCAATATATGCAAATCAATCCATGTGATACACCATATTAACTAACTGAAGGAGAAAAACCATATGAGCATCTCAATACATGCAGAAAAAGCTTTCGACAAAATTCAACACCCGTTTACGATAAAAACCCTCCAGAGAGTAGGCATAGAGGGAACTTACCTCAACATAATAAAGGCCATATACGACAAACCCACAGCCAACATCATTCTCAATGGTGAAAAACTGAAACCATTTCCTCTAAGATTAAGAATAAGACAAGGATGTCCACTCTCACCACTATTATTCAACATAGTTTTGGGAGCTTTAGCCACAGCAATCAGAGAAGGAAAAGAAATAAAAGGAGTCAAATTGGAAAAGAAGAAGTAAAACTGTCACTGTTTGCAGATGACATGATACTACACATAGAGAATCCTAAAGACACTACCAGAACACTACTAGAGCTAACCAATGAATTTGGTAAAGTTGCAGGATACAAAATTAATGCACAGAAATCTCTTGCATTCCTATACACCAATGACAAAAATCTGGAAGAGAAATTAAGGAAACACTGCCATTTACCATTGCAACAAAAAGAATAAAATACCTAGGAAAAAACCTACCTAAGGAGACAAATGACCTGTATGCAGAAAACTGTAAGACAGTGATGAAAGAAATTAAAGATGATACCAACAGATGGAGAGATATACCATTTTCTTGGATTGGGAGAATCAACATTGTGAAAATGACTATACTACCCAAAGCAATCTACAGATTCAATGCAATCCCTATCAAACCACCAATGGCATTTTTCACAGAACTAGAACAAAAAAATGTTAAAATTTGTATGGAGACACAAAAGACCCTGAATAGCCAAAGCAATATTGAGAAAGAAAAATGGAGCTTGAAGTGTCAGGCTCCCGGACTTCAGACTATACTACAAAGCTTCAGTAATCAAGACAGTATGGTACTGGCACAAAAACAGAAATATAGATCAACGGAATAGGATAGAAAGCCCAGAGATAAACCCATGCACATATAGTCACCTTAAATTTGATAAAGGAGGCAAGAATATACAATGGAGAAAAGACAGCCTCTTCAATAAGTGGTGCTGGGAAAACTGGACAGCTACATGTAAAAGAATGAAATTAGAACACTTGCTAACAACATACACAAAAATAAACTCAAAATGGATTAAAAATCTAAATATTAGGCCAGAGACTATAAAACTCTTAGAGGAAAACATAGGCAGAACACTCTATGACATTCACATCAAGATCCTTTTTGACCCACCTCCTAGAGAAATGGAAATAAAAACATAAATAAACAAATGGGACCTAAAGAAACTTAAAAGCTTTTGCACAGCAAAGGAAACCATAAACAAGACAAAAAGATAACCTTCAGAATGGGAGAGAATATTTGCAAATGAAGCAACTGACAAAGGATTACTCTCCAAAATTTACAAGCAACTCATGCAGCTCAATATCAAAAAAACAAACAACCCAATCAAAAAATGGGCAGAAGACCTAAATAGACATTTCTCCAGAGAAGATATACAGATTGCCAACAAACACATGAAAGGATGCTCAACATCACTAATCATTAGAGAAATGGAAATCAAAACTACAATGAGGTATCACCTCACACCAGTCAGAATGGCCAACATCAAAAAATCTACAAACAATAAATTCTGGAGAGGGTGTGGAGAAAAGGGAACCCTCCTGCCCTTTGGTGGGAACGTAAATTGATACAGCCATTGTGGAGAATAGTATGGAGGTTCCTTAAAAAACTAAAAATAGAACTACCATACGACCCAGCAATCCCACTACTGGGCATATACCCTGAGAAAACCATAATTCAAAAAGAGTCATGTACCACAATGTTCACTGCAGCTCTATTTACAATAGCCAGGACATGGAAGCAACCTAAGTGTCCATCGACAGATGAATGGATAAAGAAGATGTGGCACATATATACAATGGCATATTACTCAGCCATAAAAAGAAATGAAATTGAGTTATTTGTAGTGAGGTGGATGGACCTAGATTCTGTCATACAGAGTGAAGTAAGTCAGAAAGAGAAAAACAAATACCGTATGCCAACACATATATATGGAATCTAAAAAAAAAAAAAAAATGTTCTGAAGAACCTAGGGGTGGGACAGGAATAAAGACGCAGACGTAAAGAATGGACATGAGGACACGGAGAGGCGGAAAGGTAAGCTGGGAGGAAGTGAGAGAGTGGCATGGACTTACAAATACTACCAAATGTAAAATAGATAGCTAGTGGGAAGCAGCTGCATAGCACAGGGAGATCAGCTCGGTGCTTTGTGACCACCTAGATGGGTGGGATAGCGAGGGTGGGAGGGAGATGTAAGAGGGAGGAGATATGGGGATATATGTATATGTATGGCTGATTCACTCTGTTATAAAGCAGAAACTAACACCATTGTAGAGCAATTATACTCCAAGAAAGATGTTAAAAAATAATAATAATAACTACCATACCATACGACCCAGTAGTCCCACTACTGGGCATATACCCTGAGAAAACCATAATTCAAAAAGAGTCATGTACCACAATGTTCAATGCAGCACTATTTACAATAGCCAGGACTCAGAAGCAACCTAAGTGTCCATCGGCAGACGAATGGATAAAGATGTGGCACACATATACAATGGAATGTTACTCAGCCATAAAAAGAAATGAAATTGAGTTATCTGTAGTGAGGTGGATGGACCTAGAGTCGGTCACACAGAGTGAAGTTAAGTCAGAAAGAGAAAAACAAATACCATATGCTAACATATACAATCAATCTAAAAAAAAAAATGGTTCTGAAGAACCTAGGGGCAGGACAGGAATAAAGATGCAGACGTAGAGAATGGACTTGAGGACACGGGGAGGCGGAAGAGTAAGCTGGGACGAAGTGAGAGAGTGGCATGGACATATATACTCTACCAAAAGTAAAATCGATAGCTAGTGGGAAGCAGTCGCATAGCACAGGGAGATCAGCTTGGTGCTTTGTGTCCACCTAGAGGGGTGGGATAGGGAGGGTGGGAGGGAGATGTAAGAGGAAGGAGATATGGGGATATATGTATATGTATGGCTGATTCACTTTGTTATAAAGCAGAAACTAACACACCATTGTAGAGCAATTATACTCCAATAAAGATGTTAAAAAAAAAAGTAGGTGAAAGATCTTGGGAAAGAAGCCATAGAATGCTTGAAGATTACACTGGATGAAGTGAATTATCTTTATTGAACCCAGATATGAAGAGAGGTGCTTGCTCACAAGGAATTTCACCACGGGGCCAGTGCACATTCTCTCTTGGCGAGGCGCCTCCTGAACTGAGCTGCTTATGTAACTCAAAGGTTGTGTCTTTTCACCTCCTTATTTGGCAGGCATGGATCTGTTTCCCGTTGTCTTCACCACATGTTCTCTCCTAGGTGCCTGTTGTGATTGTTGACTCTTAGAGCATCAAAAAGAAACAAAACAAATCTCCAAACAGCAGAATTTGGCCAGAGCCAAAAGCAACTCACAGAGTTTGAGCTGAACATACTCAAAGCAGGGCAAAAAGACAGAGGCTTATAAAAATGCCTTTTGTTTGCACCAAAGACGGAAGCCAAGGCATCATGTCCAGAAGTTCTTGTGCATGGATGAAACTCTGATCCCAACCTGCGCGAGGCCAGCTGGACAAGGGAGGCTGGCTCTTGGTAGCTGAGTACCAGAGAAATGAAGCAACAACCTGCCTTGTTTTAGCATTCAAGTGTCTCCAGCCTCATGGAGCTTGGAGAGTTCTAACAGATTCCCTCAGCCATGGCAACAATTCTATGCCTGGGTCTAAAATTGTGCTCACATTCCAGGCACACTGCATCTATTAGCTCAGTGACACATTCTATTATTCTATTAATTGTATCAGCCATAGTCTGAATTGCCCAAAGATGCCATGCCTGTTGTTAAGACTTCAAATTTAAATAATCTAGGCTTCCCTGTTTCTCAGGCCTGAGGAGTCAGCACCCAGCTCAAGAAATGGAATGACTGGCACCAGAGAAGCTCCCCAAATGCCCTCCCAGTCCCCACATTGCCAACAGTAGCCACTGTCCAACTTCTAGCAGCATAGATGAATCCCCAACTGACCATTCAGATCACAATTTCCTTATCACTAAATGTGCAGTCAGTAAATTACTTATGCTGTGCATCTTAATCCCCATCCCCACCCTTCATTCATTCATCCATACCAGGCAATAGAACTGAGCAGCCTGAATCCAACTGCCAGAATTTGATTCCTAGCTCCACCACTGCTTACCCTGGTGACACCTCTTGCTGCCTTATCTCTAAGATTAGGGTGACAAAGTAGGATTATCATAAGAAGTAAGGTAATATGAGCAACATGGCTAGAACTGTGCCCCCTGGCACATGAGAAACAATCCCTGAATTCCTTCTTCCCTTCCTTCCTTCCTCTCTTCCTCCATTCATTCCTTCAGTTCTTTCTATTTCTCTTTCACTCACTCACTCCTTTCTGTTTGTTTTCCTCAGCAGCATCTCCTGGAAGCAGCCTCTGGTACCCACCTCCCCTCGGCAGCCGCCAGCACAGCCAGTTCCCAGAAAGGCAGGTCCTGGCAGCTCTGGAGCGCTTGCCCTGTTCTCACACCACGCCCACAGACCCGCTCAGAGGGGAGAGATGGCAAAGCCCGATGGGGCATGGCGCAGCTGCAAGGTCTGCAGCTTCTTCGCCCCCCTTTTGTGCGATCACCCTCCCCAGCCTCTAGTTCCAGTGGGGCGGTCCCCTGACTACAGGTTCTTCCCCTGCAGCCCCTCCTGCCCTGATGCCCCTTGTGCTTCCTCCCTACCTAAAAGGCACCATCATCATCCCATATTTCATGGGCATTTCCCCCCTCAGCCCACCCTTCAATCAGTTTCCAGACCCTTTCAGGTTTGTCATTTGTGGGTTTTTTAAGCCCTCCCCCTTCGCCTTGCCCGTTTTCCTTCTTGGAGTACAAGATACCGTCATAACAGATCCCGCCTCCAGTTGGGGTCCTCATCAGTGCATTTCCAAGCAGCAGAGCAGTCGAGGCCTTCTCAGGTAGCCCCACCTACTTCCCCAGCCTCACCCACCCAGCCTCACTCCCCAAATTTCCCAGGTTTCCTCCTATTCTGGTGCCTCAGCTCACACCTAAGATGTTCGGCCTGAAGCTCCCACCCCTTCACCACTCCTGGGACCTAGTCCACATCTCCCTGGACCCCAAGCCTCTGCCCAGGTAGGAGGCCCTATGTGTCCACATGGGAGAGGAGTCATGTACAGTCTGATTCACTGCCTTTGCTCCTGGAAACCTGGTACAGAAGAGAGAGGTGACTAGGCAGTGCCCTTTTTTCCAGGCCTCTCCTGACTCTTCTGCACCTATTGAGCTAGGACAATAACATGCCAGGCAGGAGTGGGGACAAAGGGACATGAGAAAGTGTGAGGGATAGTCTTTAACATCTAGAGTTCATGGTCCAGCGTCGTGGTCTTACCAACCAAGGCTGAGCAATGGTTTCAGGGTGCTCTGTGGGCACAGCTATCTCCTTAGTCCAAAGCATCCCTCATCAGGGAGGCACCAGTTACTGTAGCCCCTATTAAGAGAGACTCTGCGCTCTGGAAATTTCAGTGGGAATCAGATGCAAATACCTTGCCTGATTAGGAAGACCAATTAGGCTGTGGCTGGATTGGCTGGAAGTTCATGGCAGGCCAGTAAAGTGGTGTGTTCTTGGCAGCCTCAATGTGGGTCACCAACAGCCTGTTGCCACCTGCTCTCCCTCCAGCCTGTGAAGCACCAGCCTTCAGAAAGCGAGCTCCTTGCAGGAGGCTCTGCAGCCCCTCCCACCCATGCTGTAGCCCTTTAGTCCTAAATGTTGCCGCACAAAGAAATAAAAAGAGATAGTCCACCTTTTCAATGACCAAGAGAAGGAAAACTCAAAAAAAGCACAGCCCATTTAGCGAAATATAGAAAAAAAAATAACCATTCAAAGAAACACAAAATAGAGAATGAGAGGATGGAAGTAAGAGCAAGTGTCTGTTATAATAGCATATGTAAATGAGAGACATTCGATTGGGGTAAAAATACTCTATACTACATAGATGAGGACTTCCTCAGCAAAGCAACTCAGAAAGGTTGAGACAGAGGCAGTGCAGAGGTGGACCAGACACGTGCCGGCAGAAACTAAAACAAAGCAGGGGTTTCCACAGTAACATCATAAAACCAGTGGAATTTAAAGTTTAAAAAGGCATTAAAATTACATTAAAACCACATTGTAATAATGAAATAAATAATCCAGAATAAATATTTGACTGTCATAATCCTTTATATGCCAAATAATATATCATTAAGTATCAAGCAAAACTTGCTATAAATAGAAGACAATTCCCAACATCTACAATGATCCTGTATGCTAATCAGTCTATGCATATTTAATGAAAGAATCAATTAATCAATAACAAAATGAGAAAAGATTCCCCAAATTGGAAATGAAAAAGAGATTTTATTCCAAACACAAGGGACACTAAAGCCATGTAAGAGAATATTTTGTTCACCTATCTGGTAATAAATAAGAAAATGTGAGTAAAATCAAAAAGTTTTCCAAGGAAAAGATAAGTTACAGGTTTTAATGAAAATACAGGTTTTAAAAAAGAGGTATTAGTATTTGGCTGGCCAGAGAGATAAATAGGTAGATAGATGACTGAGAGACAGAGAGAGAGAGAGATTGTGAGACAAATATGTGTGTGTATATATATGTGTATATATATATATATATGTGCAAAGGTCTTTGAATATTTTATATTATTAATTAGAAAAATATGACTGGAAAATTAACAGCAAGCAATTCCATAAGGTTTATACCCAGGAGACAAATTACCAGATGATTAGGTAATCACATATTCAGTTTTAATAGGTTATGCCATATTTTTTTCCAAAATGATTATATTATACCCCCACCAGCAATGCCTAAGAGTTCCTATTGTATCAACAGCTGGTATGATCATACTTTCAATTTTTGCCTAGTTGAGGGATTTAAAATTTTATGTTGTGGTTTTAATTTGCATTTCCCTGATAGCTAATGAGGTTTAGCATTTTCCGTATGCTGATATTTCTTCTTCTACAAAATGTATCTTCAGTTTTTCTGTTGGGTTCTTTTCTTCTCAGTTTGCAGGTTTATTTATATTCACTAAATACTAATCCTTTGTGGTTATATCTTTTGAGACTATCATTTTTCTGTTTGTGGCTTGTCTATTCACTTTCTGCATGGTACTTGTGATGAACATAAGTTCTCCATTTAAATGTGGCTGGATTTATTAATCTTTCCATTTCTGTTGTGCGCTTTTTGTGTCTTGTTGAGAAATCTTTCCAAACCCTGGGAGTCATAAAGATTTTCTTCTATATGTGTTCTTCTAAAAGTTTTTAAATCTTGCCCTTCACATTAATGTTACATACCAATTACTATGAGCCAAGTACTGGTCTCAGCATTTTGTATTATTCCTTTAACAAACATATCAGGTAGGTATGATTATTATCCTATTATCCCATTTTACAGATAAAGAGACTAGGGCATTGAGAGGTTAAATAACTTGACAAAAGTCACATAACTAGAAATAATGAAGAGGGAATTTGAACCTGAGTTCATGCCATTAACCACTATGCTGGTAAATTTCAAATTTATTGTATTAATAACAATGACTAATGCTATTTTTGGTGTACAGAAATACAAATGGCTTTTGTATATGGATTTTATATCCAATATCTTTGCTAAGCTCTCTTATTAATTCTAATAATTTCACCATGTATTCTGTAAGATTTAACATACAGACAACAGTATACCTGCAAATAATCATATTTATAATTCTTCCATTCCAATTTTTATACCTCTTAAATAGTGTTCTAGTTTTATTGTGAACCTCTCAAAGTCTTTATGTTAGATTAAAATTTTCAATTCCCTGAGCATTCAGTCAAACTGCTTATAAAATTAACTGGGTCTTATATTTTCCTCAATGACAGATTTTTTTTTTTTTTTAACTAAGAATTCATGCTCTTCATGGACACAGGTTGATTCAGGTTTATTAGCATTAGCATTGGCTGTTAGTGATGAGGGATCCAGTGTGTTCGTACAATCAGTGACATCAGTGCCCACCAGTCTGCCTCTCTCTTCGGTTCGTCAGGTTCACCGGTTATCACTGTGTTTGGAACTAGGACTGATTGTCATCTTCGTGACAGGCGGCAGCTCTAAGCCAGTGTAACTATTCCCTCTTCAGTTTTTTTAGCTTTTGAACTTAAAGAAGTACTTTTGAAGATTCCCATTTTAAGAATTGTGAAAATTTTGCTACCAAAAACGTCTTCACCACTGTGTTGTTAAGCGAATGTTAATTTCTGAATTTGGGGATTCTGTGGATTTTTTTCCTTTCCTTTCTTCCTTTCTTTCTGTTATTTGCTGTAAATGCTGCACATCCACATTGTATATCAGAAGGACATTGGTTATTTTTATGCTTTCTTGGTTATAACTTATCAGAGTGCCAAGGCTGTCACCCACTGTTTGCTCTCCTGCAAATGAACTACTAATTTCCAGTTAAGCAAATTGTTTTCAGTTTTGGCTGTTGTTTTCTACCCATTACAGTCTTTGGAATAAAAATTCAGTTTTGAGTCAGTTTTGGTAATTTATGTTTTCTGTAAATATTTTCACTTCACCTGATTCAGATATATTATTGTAAAGTTGTTCATTACATCCTATTTTAGCATCTTTTAAATCTCAGTTCTTTCTGTGACTGTGTATTTCACTCCTGGTATTGATTTGTTTTTAGTGCCTTCTCTCTTCTCTTATTTTATCTTACCAGAGCTTCAACATTTTTTCAGACTTTCCAAAGGAACAAATTTGATGTTATCACGTTTGTCATATCTTTTTTACTTCACTAATTTCTACTCTTATGTTTAGTATTTATTTTCTCCTATTGGCTAAAAAAGTCTACTTTTACCCTTTTCATTTTAATATAAGCATTTAAAGCTATAAATTTCCTTCTAAATGTTAGTTTAGCTGTAACATGCAAGTTCTGATATATAGAATCTTATTTATATTTCAGTCTTAAAGAATTTCCATTATGACTTCTTCTTTGTCCCATGAATCATTTAGAAGTATGTTTTTTAAACTACCAAACAGATAATTATTTTATTAAATATTTTTTGGGTTTTAAGTTCTGATTTAATTACACGGTAGACTAAGAATATGGTCTGTATAATAATGATTTATTAGGTGACCCGGGTTTAAAATAGTATATCTTCCCGGAAATGGAATATTTTATCAATAGTTATCCTCTTTTTCTCCAGTAATGCATTTTTCCTTAAAATCTTTCTTAGGTTACTACTGCAACTAGACCAGCTCTCTTTTAGTTACGATATGCCTGGTATATTTTCCCAACCTTGTTTTTTGAACTTTTAGTGTCCTTATGTTTTAGGTGGGTCTCTCATAATGATTTTCTGGCTAGATTTTGTTTTCTCAAGTCTAACATGAGTTTTGTTTTAAAATAAAGAAAACGCACCATTTATTTTTATTATGATTATAGATATATTTATTTATTTCTACTGTATTATTTTTGTGCTTTGTCTTTTTCTTTATTTTCCTTCTTTCAGACTAGTAGAGGGTTTTTTGTTTGTTTTTAATTTCTCATTTCATTTTTCCATATACCAACTTGGAAGTTTTCTGTTTTTTTTTTTTTTATTTTTTTTGGAGGTTGTAAATTGTTTTATTCTCAAATGGCAAGGTAATACTTCATACAGATAAGTGAGATTCTGATATCTTAATTTCACAACCAAATCCCATCAAAATCACATAAAGCTATAAAATAGCAACTGGTTTAGCTGTTTTATATTCAGGAAGCACTCAATAATTGTTGTAAAGCACTGTTTAGATGTGAGTTTAATTGCTTCATTTTTTTTTTTTTAGTACACTTGATTTTTTAGAGCAGTTTTAGGTTCACAGAAAAACGGAGCAGAAGGTACAGAGATTTCCCATATACTTCCTACCCCCCCATATGTACAGACTCCTAATCTCTTTAATTTTCTTTTATTTATTTTTTTTATACAGCAGGTTCTTAATAGTTATCCATTTTATACATATAAGTGTATACATGTCAATCCCAATCTCCCAATTCATCACACCACCACAACCCCACCACTTTCCCCCCTTGGTGTCCATACGTTTGTTCTCTACATCTGTGTCTCTGTTTTTGCCCTGCAAACCAGTTCATCTATACGATTTTTCTAGGTTCCACATATATGCTTTAATATACGATATTTGTTTTTCACTTTCTGCCTTACTTCACTCTGTATGACAGTCTCTGAATCCAACCACATCTCTACAAATGACCCAATTTCGTTCCTTTTTATGGATGAGTAATATTCCATTGTATATATGTACCATATCTTCTTTATCCATTCATCTGTCGATGGGCATTTAGGTTGCTTCCATGGCCTGGCTATTGTAAATAGTGCTGAAATGAAGAGTGGGGTGCATGTGTCTTTCTGAATTATGGTTTTCTCTGGGTATGTGCCCACTAGTGGGATTGCTGGGTCATATGGTAACTCTATTTTTAGTTTTGTAAGGAACCTCCATACTGTTCTCCATAGTGGCTGTATCAATTAACATTCTCATCAACAGTGCAAGAGGGTTCCCTTTTCTCCACACCCTCTCCAGCATTTGTTGTTTGTAGATTTTCTGATGATGCCCATTCTAACTGGTGTGAGGTGATACCTCATTGTAGTTTTGATTTGCATTTCTCTAATAATTAGTGATGTTGAGCAGCTTTTCATGTGCTTCTTGCCCATCTGTATGTC
Source organism: Balaenoptera physalus (assembly GCF_965194825.1). Taxonomy (NCBI): domain Eukaryota; kingdom Metazoa; phylum Chordata; class Mammalia; order Artiodactyla; family Balaenopteridae; genus Balaenoptera; species Balaenoptera physalus. Next base: position 68,648,458 of record NC_138893.1, on the reverse strand, counting down.
CTCTTTGGAGAAATGTCTATTTAGGTCTTCTGCCTATTTTTGGATTGGGTTGTTTGTTTTCTTAATATTGAGCTGCATGAGCTGTTTATATACTTTGCAGATTAATCCTTTGTCCGTTGTTTCATTTGCAAATATTCTCTCCCATTCTGGCGGTTGTCTTTTCGTCTTGTTTGCAGTTTCCTTTGCTTTGCAAAAGCTTTTAAGTTTCATTAGGTCCCATTTGTTTATTTTTGGTTTTATTTCCATTTCTCTAGGAGGTGGATCAAAAAAGATCTTGCTGTGATTTATGTCAAAGAGTGTTCTTCCTAGGTTTTCCTCTAAGAGTTTTATACTGTCCGGTCTTACATTTAGGTCTTTAATCCATTTTAAGTTTATTTTTGTGTATGGTGTTAGGGAGTGTTCTAATTTCATTCTTTTACATGTAGCTGTCCAGTTTTCCCAGCACCGCTTATTGAAAAGACTGTCTTTACTCCATTGTATATCCTTGCCTCCTTTGTCATAGATTAGTTGACCATAGGTGTGTGGGTTTATCTCTGGGCTTTCTATACTGTTCCATTGATCTATATTTCTGTTTTTGTGCCATTACCATATTGTCTTGATTACCGTAGCTTTGTAGTATAGTCTGAAGTCAGGGAGTCTGATTCTTCCAGCTCTATTTTTTTCCCTCAAGACTGCTTTGGTTATTCGGGGTCTTTTGTGTCTCCATACATATTTTAACATTTTTTGTTCTAGTTCTCTAAAAAATGCCATTGGTAATTTGATAGGGATTGCATTGAATCTGTAGATTGCTTTGGATAGTATAGTCATTTTCACAATATTGATTCTTCCATTCCAAGAACATGGTATATCTCTCCATCTGTTGGTATCATCTTTAATTTCTTTCATCAGTGTCTTATGGTTTTCTGCATACAGGTCATTTGTCTCCCTAGGTAGCTTTATTCTTAGGTATTTTATTCCTTTTGTTGCAATGGTAAATGGGAGTGTTTCCTTAATTTCTCTTCCAGGTTTTTTGTCATTGGTGTATCGGAATGCAAGAGATTTCTGTGCATTAATTTTGTATCCTACAACTTTACCAAATTCATTGATTAGCTCTATTAGTTTTCTGGTGGCATCTTTAGGATTCTCTATGTATAGTATCATGTCATCTGCAAACAGTGACAGTTTTACTTCTTCTTTTCCAATTTGTATTCCGCTTATTTCTTTTTCTTCTCTGATTGCCGTGGCTAGGACTTCCAAAACTATGTTGAATAACAGTGGTGAGAGTGGACAGCCTTGTCTTGTTCCTGATCTGAGAGGAAATGCTTTCACTTTTTCACAACTGAGAAGGATGTTTGCTGTGGGTTTGTCATATATGGCCTTTATTATGTTGAGGTAGGTTCCCTCTATGCCCACTTTCTGGAAAGATTTATCACAAATGGTGTTGAATTTTGTCAAAAGCTTTTTCTGCATCTATTGAGATGATCATATGGTTTATATCCTTCAATTTGTTACTATGGTGTATCACATTGATTGATTTGCGTATATTGAAGAATCCTTGCATCCCTAGGATGAACTCCACTTGATCATGGTGTATGATCCTTTTAATATGTTGTTGGATTCTGTTTGCTAGTATTTTGTTGAGGATTTTTGCATCTATAGTCATCAGTGATATTGGTCTCTAATTTTCTTTTTTTGTAGTATCTTTGTCTAGTTTTGGTATCAAGGTGATGGTGATCTCATAGAATAAGTTTGGGAGTGTTCCTTCCTCTGTAATTTTTTGGAAGAGTTTGAGAAGGATCGGTGTTAGCTCTTCTCTGAATATTTGACAGAATTCACCTATGAAGCCATCTGGTCCTGGACTTTCATTTGTTGGAAGATTTTTAATCACAGTTTCAATTTCATTACTTGTGATTGGTCTGTTCTATTTTCTATTTCTTCCTGGTTCAGTCTTGGAAGTTTATACCTTTCTAAGAATTCGTCCATTTCTTCCAAGTCGTCCATTTTATTGGCATAGAGTTGCTTGTAGTAGTCTCTTAGGATGCTTTGTATTTCTGCGGTGTCTTTTGTAACTTCTCCTTTTTCATTTCTAATTTTATTGATTTGAGTCCTCTCCCTCTTTTTCTTGATGAGTCTGGTTAATGGTTTATCAATTTTGTTTATCTTCTCAAAGAACCAGATTTTAGTTTTATTGATCTTTGCTATTGTTTTCTATTTCATTTATTTCTGCTCTGATCTTTATGATTTCTTTCCTTCTGCTAACTTTGGGTTTTGTTTCTTCTTCTTTCTCTAGTTCCTTTAGGTGTAAGGTTAGATTGTTTATTTGAGATGTTTCTTGTTTCTTGAGGTAGGCTTGTATAGCTATAAACTTCCCTCTTAGAACTGCTTTGCTGCATCCCATAGTTTTTGGATCATCGTGTTTTCATTGTCATTTGTCTCTAGGTATTTTTTGATTTCCTCTTTGATTTCTTCAGTGATCTCTTGGTTTTCAGTAACGTATTGTTTAGCCTACATGTGTTTGTGTTTTTTACGTTTTTTTCCCTGTAATTCATTTCTAATCTCATAGCATTGTGGTCAGAAAAGATGCTTGATATGATTTCAATTTTCTTAAATTTACTGAGGCTTGATTTGTGACCCAAGATGTGATCTATCCTGGAGAATGTTCCATTCACACTTGAGAAGAAAGTGTAATCTGATGTTTTTCGATGGAATGTCCTATAAATATCAATTAAATCTATCTGGTCTATTGTGTCATTTAAAGCTTGTGTTTCCTTATTAATTTTCTGTTTGAATGATCTGTCCATTGGTGTAAGTGAGGTGTTAAAGTCCCCCACTATTATTGTGTTACTGTCGATTTCCTCTTTTATAGCTGTTAGCAGTTGCCTTATGTATTGAGGTGCTCCTATGCTGGGTGCATATATAATTGTTCTGTCGTCTTCTTGGATTGATCCTTTATCATTATGTAGTGTCCTTCCTTTTCTCTTGTAACATTCTTTATTTTAAAGTCTATTTTATCTGATATGAGTATTGCTTCTCCAGCTTTCTTTTGATTTCCATTTGCATGGAATATCTTTTTGAATCCCCTCACTTTCAGTCTGTATGTGTCCCTAGGTCTGAAGTGGGTCTCTTGTAGACAGCATACATATGAGTCTTGTTTTTGTATCCATTCAGCAAGCCTGTGTCTTTTGGTTGGAGCATTTAATCCATTCACGTTTAAGGTAATTATCAATATGTATGTTCCTATGACCATTTTCTTAATTGTTTTGGGTTTGTTTTTGTAGGTCCTTTTCTTCTCTTGTGTTTCCCACTTAGAGAAGTTCCTTTAGCATTTGTTGTAGAGCTGGTTTGGTGGTGCTGAATTTTCTTAGCCTTTGCTTGTCTGTAAAGCTTTTGATTTCTCCATCGAATCTCAATGAGATCCTTGCCGGGTAGAGTAATCTTGGCTGTAGTTTCTTCCCTTTCATCACTTTAAGTATACCATGCCACTCCCTTCTGGCTTGTAGAGTTTCTGCCGAGAAATCAGCTGTTAACCTTATGGGAGTTCCCTTGTATGTTATTTGTTGTTTTTCCCTTGTTGATTTCAATAATTTTTCTTTGTCTTTAATTTTTGGCAATTTGATTACTATGTGTCTCGGCGTCTTTCTCCTTGGGTTTATCCTGTATGGGTCTCTCTGTGCTTCCTGGACTTGGGTGGCTATTTCCTTTCCCATGTTAGGGAAGTTTTCGACTATAATCTCTTCAAATATTTTCTCAGGTCCTTTCTCTCTCTCTTCTCCTTCTGGGACCCCTATAATGTAAATGTTGCTGCGTTTAATGTTGTCCCAGGGTCTCTTAGGCTGTCTTCATTTCTTTTCATTCTTTTTTCTTTATCCTGTTCTGCAGCAGTGAATTCCACCATTCTGTCTTCCAGGTCATTTATCCGTTCTTCTGCCTCACTTATTCTGCTATTGATTCCTTCTAGTGTATTTTTCGTTTCAGTTATTGTATTGTTCATCTCTGTTTGTTTGTTCTTTAATTTTTCTAGGTCTTTGTTAAACGTTTCTTGCATCTTCTCCATCTTTCCCTCCATTCTTTTTCCAAGGTCCTGGATCATCTTCACTATCATTATTCTGAATTCTTTTCCTGGAAGGTTGCCTATCTCCACTTCATTTAGTTGTTTTTCTGGGGCTTTATCTTTTTCCTTCATCTGGTACATAGCCCTCTCCCTTTTCATCTTTTCTATCTTTCTGTGAATGTGGTTTTTGTTCCACAGGCTGCAGGACTGTAGTTCTTCTTGCTTCTGCTGTCTGCCCTCTGGTGCATGAGGCTATCTAAGAGGCTTGTGCAAGTTTCCTGATGGGAGGGACTGGTGGTGGGTACAGCTGGCTGTTGCTCTGGTGGGCAGAGCTCAGTAAAACTTTAATCCACTTGTCTGCTGATGGGTGGGGCTGGGTTCCCTCCCTGTTGATTGTTTGGCCTGAAGCGACCCAACACTGGAGCCTACCTGGGCTCTTTGTTGGGGCTAATGGCGGACTCTGGGAGGGCTCATGCCAAGGAGTACTTCCCAGAACTTCTGCTGCCAGTGTACTTGTCTCCACAGTGAGCCACAGTCACACCCCGCCTCTGCAGGAGACCCTCCAACACTAGCAGGTAGGTCTGGTTCAGTCTCCTATGGGGTCACTGCTCCTTCCCCTGGGTCCCGATGTGCACACGACTTTGTGTGTGCCCTCTAAGAGTGGAGTCTCTGTTTCCCCCAGTCCTGTCAAAGTCCTGCCATCAAATCCTGCTAGCCTTCAAAGTCTGATTCTCTAGGAATCCCTCCTCCCGTTGCCAGACCCCCAGGTTGGGAAGCCTGACGTGGGGCTCAAAACTTTCACTCCAGTGGGTGGACTTCTGTGGTATCTGTGTTCTCCAGTTTGTGAGTCACCCACCCAGCAGTTATGGGATTTGATTTTATTGTGATTGCACCCCTCCTACTGTCTCATTGTGGCTTCTCCTTTGTCTTTGGATGTGGGGTATCTTTTTTGATGAGTTCCAATGTCTTCCTGTCGATGATTTTTCCGTAGTTAGCTGTGATTCCAGTGCTCTCACAAGAGGGAATCGATTTGGAAGTTTTGTAGTTAATTTCTATACATTTGAATTGTTATTCTTTAAATCTTTATAGATATATCTAACTGAAAACAATTTAGAGTATATCAGCATCTTTATCCTTCTCCCAAATCATTAAAGGAACTTAGAATGTTTTAAATCTGCTCACTCCATTCCCAGCTTGTTTTTTTACACTATTTTAGGTTTCATTTGTTCTCTTTAAACACTACAAACTGGACATTATCAATAGAGCTTATGTTGTTTACATTTTCACTCATTTTTACTACTTTCTTTGTTCTCTATTTCTTCTTGCATCACAACCTTCCTTATGAGATCATTTTCCTTCTTCCTGAAATGTATCTTATAGAAACGTCCCATTGGTTTTGCCTTTATTCTTGAAAAATAACTCCACTGGGTATACAATTTTATCTCAGTTCTTTGATTTTCCTGTCTCTTCTTTTTCACTAAGACATTAACATATAGCTGCTAAGACCACTGGGTCTAAAGCCATTCTATCTGAATCTAAATCTTGACTCTGCTTTAGGTCTTCTTTTCTATAAAGTAATAAACCTTTATAGCTTATAAACCTAAGAGTAATAAAACTTACCTCATAAGGTTTTGTGCAGATTAAATAAGCTGAAAATTTTAAACCACTTAGGACAGTGCTTGGCTTCTAGAAAAGTCCTGCCACCATTGTCTGCTGTTGCAGGTGAGAAATCAGCTCTCTGTCTAGTTGTCATTCCATCATAGGTGCCATATTTCATCAGAGCCAGTATAGAACCAGTTGTTGGATATACCACTTTTCTATTTACTATTGAGGAAAAAAATACTGCCAATTCAACTATGACAAAATGTTTTCTAATCTATAGGTCTACAGGTTACGAATGTGAACACCTTAAATTGTTAAGAAAATGTTCCTTTTAGATTTGAAGAAATATGGTGGTATTTTGCTCTCTTGCTTGCTCTCTATCAGCATGTAAGATCTTTTCTTTTTCTCTGAAGTTCTGGACTTTTCCTATCATGTTTCTCAATGAGGATTTTTTAAAATACTTCTTCAGTTTTTCTGAGCTTTCTGAATCTAAGGATTGATTTTTTTTTTTTTTCCTTTATCTCTCCCTCTACTCAGAAGCAAGACCAAATCAGGCAAGTATCTATCTCAAGTCTATTACTCGAGACCAGGGGTCAGTAACCTTTTTCTGTAGAGGATCAGAGAGGAAATATGTTCTGCTCTGTTGTCCATATGGTCCCCGTTGCAACTACTCAACCCTGCTCTTCTTTTGAAAAACAGCCATAGACAATACATTAACAAATGGGTGTGGCTGTTGAAGGGGATGACAATATACCATCCAAACTATGCCACTTTGGCATATGGATTATTTTGAGCTGAAGGGAACTGAGAAACAGCAAATGCAGGGGGAACTCTCTACACTTCCCCTTTCTGCCCAAGAGCAGGGCATACATTTCCTTTTGTGAAGATGTCCCCCATCCCCTCTCCTGTCCCAGGAAGAATTGATGACTCTTACCACTGGATGGCACCAACTTGAGTCTGCACAAATCTTATTAAAATAACATTTATCTTCCATTAATTTCCCTGTATGTTTACCTCCCCACAATTTGCCACCCCCTTGAAACATAAGCCCCTTTTTCTTTGTCTTGTCACTTCTCTACAATTTGTTGCCCTTTGTTGAAATGGTATATAAGCCCCCGGGTCTATCATCTCTTTGGGTTTTAACTTCTTTTCTGTGAAGCTCCTATGTGCATGCATAATAAACCTTTTTCTCCTGTTAATTTGTGTTTTGCCAATTTAATTCACAAGACCCGGTCACTGAATATAAGAGGATAGAGGAAAGGGTTTTTTCCTTCCCCTACTCTGTGTTCCAATAAAACTTTAGAAAATCAGGTGGCAAGCTAGATTTGGCCTTCAGGCTGTAGTTTGCACATCCCTGCTCTGGACTCCAGAGCTGGATTGTTCAACGTGGTAGTCACTAACTATTTAAATTTGTAATCATTTAAAGTTACAAATAAAATTTATAGCTTAGTTCTTCAGTCACACTAGTAACATTCGAGAGTTCAATTCCCACACATAGCTACAGATACAGAGCATTTCTATCAACCCAGTTGATACAGTTCTATTTAAGAGTGCTGCTGTAGAGAATGGGTATTTCCTAGGCTTATCCATTGAAGTTGTCTTCTTTCCAAATCCCAGCTTTATGTGAAGCTCTCTAGTTCCACGAAACCTTGATTAGACCCCAGGCTTTCTCTTTTGTCCCACTGTGAAGCCTATAAAAAGCCAAGCTCTAGGTTCTACCCTTTATAGGGGTTAATTCCCACCCCACTCCCAGGGAAAAACTGGATGGAGTTTGGTCAGCTTTCTAGCTTTGAACCTCCATATCATTTCTGACCTCTAAGGATGTTCCTTATTTTCACATATGTTTAACCATCCATTTAAATTTTTTAACATTTTATCCAGCATTTTTAGATGTTCTGTACTAGTATGGTTTTTTCAGATATCTAGTCAGTCGAACTGCCAGAAATGGAAATCTCATTACTGGGTTTTGCCATAGAGCTCCTTTTTTCCTTCCTTCATTGCTTCTTTCCTCCCTTCCTTCTTTCTTCTTTCCTTTGTGTTTGCTTCCCTTCCTCTTCTTTCTTGCTTGCTTGCTTCCGTCCTTTCCTTCCTCCCTATGTTGGAAAGTAGTGGAGTGGAGCAAGTCTGACTCCTAATGGAAAGTCTTCCATTCTTAGGCAAATGCTAGGAAAAAAAAGTATCTTGGGCAACAATCTGATACCACATTCCAAACACTGGTTTGCATTTGCAATAGGAATCATAAATGACTATTTCTAGCAACTCCGTTTCTAATACATTGGTCCTTAGATGATTAAATTGGTCACTTCTAAGGATGAATTGGTCAGGGTTTAATTGAGGATAATGTGAAAGAACATTCTATTATTCAGTGAGTAAACAGTCTTTTGGGAAGAGTCAAAGGGAAAGAAAATGGAAGCAATTCTGGGAAGAAAAAAAAAAGTTCTTTTCCCAGAGAGACCAAGGTTGGAATGCGGCTGATCTTTCAGAGGCTGAACAAGTAGCAAGAGTTGGGAGAAGATACTGGAGCAGTGAAAGATCTAGAAGCTAAGAGGGCTGGGATGAGTTAGGAGGTGACCTCACGCCTGGGGAAAACCTTGTGGACCCAAGCAAGAAGACCCCAGTTTTCCTTTTTTGATTTGAAAACCTTGTGAAGGGTGATATTTGTATGGCAACACATGAAAAAAACAACCCTTTACTTAAATTCTGGAGTTTTAAGGTTTATTATGGTTCGTGTTGATTAAAATTCTTTATAAGCTATTTCAAGTGAAGAATTACCAACTGATCAACCATACAATGTACATACAATGGGGGGGGGAGGTATATGCTAGATAAATTATGTGCTTTTTATAATAGCTATTATCAACTCTCTGCCAGGTACTGCACTAAGCACTTTACATATACTACAGTAATTCTAATCCTGAAAAATAACAGAAAAGAATTTGCAAGGTGGGTAATATTCGCCACATTTTACAGAATCAACTTAGTGTCCTGTGGCAAGAATATTTCTGATAAGATGGGGAAGTCCTGTATTTGCAACTTTTTAAATCACTCTTGTGCAGTCGTTTGTTTTACTAGAAAATGCAACCAAATTACAATTTTCACTTACAATGGAGCCCCATCTGCAGTCCCTGACCCTGCCTACTGTTTGGTCCCAAAGTCCTAGTGGCAGAGCTGGCCCAGGAGACACACTACAGCTCTCAGGCCCTGCTTCAAGATGAATGCTGCTGTTCACTCAATCCTTCCTCTCCTTGGAACAATCGAGAACTTCCAGATTTTTACTTAAATTGGAATGGGCACATAAGAGCAAAGAGTTAGTGAAAGAGGTCTAAGAAGATGCACTGATGTGCCACATTCAAGCAGCCTCTTAGTGACAATGCCATGGTGACATCTAAGGTACTGGCCAACTGTGATGATGGACCAGGAGGCTGCAGGCTGCAGTGCCGTCTTCCTGCAGCTCAGCACCGAGTTGGCCCCGGGTTTGTTTTACTGTGATACAGCGAGTAGTCAGCAGCCCAGACACCGGTGCCAGACTCCTGGATTTGGAGCCCAGGAATTGTGTCACCTTCAGCAATGAATATAAATCTCTCTGTGCCTGCATTTGCTGAAGATTAGGGCCACTTAGCTATCAGCACTATATTTAATGAAACAGAACCTGGAGAATAACATCCATGCTCAGCAGGTCAGCCAAGCTCTGGGTAAGAAGGCGCTCACCAAAGGTAACCAGAGCCAGGGATCTGGGGACAGTACACCCTGCACAACTCACACATGCGCAGTGGAAAGAGTATGGATTTATCGGTGAAGTGCTCCTGTTTTTCACACTGGCTTCCAAAGACCTTCCTCTGTGTTCAGAATGACCACCTGGACGGTAAGTCCTGATGCCTCACCCTGACCTAGACGCACCAACTCAGAGAAGGGGATGCCGTGAGAATGAGGAATAAAGACCCCTGATGAACACAGGTTTATGTTACAGGCTCTGTGCCGTTTCTCCTCCCTTGGGGCTTTCCTGGCCCCCAGAATTTCTTTGTTTATTTGTTTGTTGGTTTTACCAATATCACAGTTACTATATATTTTCTCTTCTTTTCTTTTCTTCCTCGCAAAGTAGGTGAGCTCCCCCAGCAGCTATAAGCACCCTATAGCTATACAGTAAGAAAGCAACAGGGATATTCTTTTACACTGCCAGGAAGAATCATCTACAAATATTATTGAGGGGAAGCTTCTCAGTGGGAAAAAACATGAGTGGTAGGAGGTAGGGAACATTCCTGAAGAGTATTGCTGGGATGTGCTGGTTTCCAGTTGCTAAGAAAGCATCCCATGGAAATAGCCCAGGCCCATTCTAACATGCTGGAAAGGGCTCTCTGCGGTTATTAATAAGCACAACATTATTAGAAGGAGAAAAAGTAAAATCTAGACTTTCAAAGGTGTCTGGAATTCTCTCTCATATTAATGAACGTCCTTCCAGCCTTCCCTCTGCCTGCTCATAAAGGAGGTGTCTGCCTCTCCCACTCTGCTCTCGAATGCGCCCCCTCAGCTCCCTCCTCCAAGAAGCTTCTTTTCTGCCAGGTAGATTGTTTGCAACTTTATTAACTCAGCACCTGGAATAATGAATTAACACTCAGGGAAGAAAGGGATATTCTGGAGGGGGCTGGAGTTGGGTGGGGTTAAAGAGAGGTTTTCAAACGGCTAACCAACCTGAGGCAACCTGAGAAACAAAAAGGGGTTCCAGTTCTGTGACTTCTTCCTCCTCTTCTCCTGCTTCTCCTCCCCCTCCTTCTCCTCTTCCTCCCTCGTCCCCCTCTCCTCCTCCTTTTTCTTCTTTTTGAGAAATATAAATAAAGAACTTGAACTATTTTGAAATAACTGTTGGTAGCTGGCCTGTATTCATTTGACCACAACACTGCTCTGGGACTGAACCACATGGGTCTCAGCTCTTTAGAAGTGTTACATAATAATAGGGAACCCGTGAGATCTTAAATCAGCTTCAAAACAAGTTTCTTCCCATAACTTCCTGGACAACATACAAAATAAGGTCTAGAGCGGCTTGAGGCCCCACTGTCCCCTGGAGCTGCCTCTCTCTAAGCTGGCAGAATGAGATGAATGTAGCCCAGTAATTTAAGACTATTCCTACTTATGCAGAAAAGTGAACCACAGGAAAATGTACTAGAGGGTTGTTCTTGGCAGGTAGAAAGCCATCAAAAGAAAACCAAAACAAATTAAAATGTTTCCTTTGAAGCAAATGAACCAGAACATACTGGTGAAAAAACAGACATATGATGGCATTTGGAACCAAACTTTCAGAATAGTGCTTGTTTGAGAAAAATTGTTGCTTTTGTTGCCCTTTAAATTTCTAATCGGTAGGATGTGAATCAAAGAACATGTCCACACAGTTTTAAATATGTGAGTAAAGCAACTCAAATCAGTTACAAAATTCACTTTGCATAATAATGTCAAATGTCTAGATATGTGGAAATCATATATCTGTTCAATTTGAGTTTTTTCCTTTAAAGCAAGTAAAAATAGACAAATTTTATAGTAAAGTGAATTTTCAATCTCAGATGTTAACCTTAATTCTTCCATAGTCAGATGAGAGCATATCCAGAGTGATATTATAGAAAGGTTTTTTAAATAAAATCATAGAAATAATGCTCTGTGCAAATATACAAGATATTCTCATGGTGTGCTAAAACTTCTTTGTCATGAAAGACAGAGTTAGCAAATAAAATTAGGAAAAGAAAATTCAAACTATAATATATCGTCAATATATTTATAATAAAATCCAAGTCTGTGACTCTTTCCTTATAACATTCTAAAATATAATACATTTCTTGGAAAATGTCACACCCTATATATGTGGAGAAACCACACCAGAAACAGCATTCTGAGAACACCAGTGACAACACTGTTAAGACACTCTGAGATTATGCATTTAATATTCTCTATTAAGGTCTCTTAGCTCCCATAATTTCCCCCAAATAGCATTATGAAGTCATATAAGGGTAGTGAGAAGGAAACAAAACTACTGAAAATATCCTCCAAAAAAAATGAAAAGATGCCAAAAATCACATGGGGACTTAATAACCATAGTATTTACAATGGAAAATAATGCTTCTGCCAGAAACAGTACAGTTTTTACTAGCCAGGCATTTTTTTCATGTTTAATTTTATACACAGGCTTTTTGCCTGGATTTATCATTAAATTATTTTCCTCTCAACCTCCCCTAAGTTTTGTTGCCTGCTTTTACTAATACCAAATCGTTTGAATTCCACATCAACAGCAAAAAAGTAAATGCTAACTTCTATATAGTGCTGATTGGGTCCAGTTCTCATCACTGAAACAACCCTAGGAGCTAGATACTATTATGTCACTTTTTACAATGTGAGAGCTGAAGTACAGAGAGGTTAAATAATTGCCCAAAGTCACACAGCTGCTAAGTGGCAAAGCTGGGATTTGAACCCTGGTGGGCTGGCTCCAGAGCCCATGCTTTTATTACTATTCTCAACTGCCTTCTTTTTTTTTTTAAAGGAAACTTTTTTTAAATTATTTATTTATTTATTTATTTATTTATGGCTGTGTTGGGCCTTCGTTTCTGTGCGAGGGCTTTCTCCAGTTGCGGCAAGTGGGGGCCACTCTTCATCGCGGCGCGTGGGCCTCTCACTATCGTGGCCTCTCTTGTTGCGGAGCACAGGCTCCAGACGCGCAGGCTCAGTAATTGTGGCTCACAGGCCTAGTTGCTCCGCGGCATGTGGGATTCTCCCAGACCAGGGCCCGAACCCGTGTCCCCTGCATTGGCAGGCAGACTCTCAACCACTGCGCCACCAGGGAAGCCCTCAACTGCCTCCTTTTAGCATTTATAGAACTCGCAGAGCAGCAACTCAGTGATTTCAGTCCAAATGCATCAATTTTGCAAGTCACAGAACCTATTTTCCCTTTGGACAAATCTTTCCTGAGCACAGCTAGATTCATGTTTTAGTGTCTGTACACAAGGCACAAAAGCAGATGAAAAAAATACAAAAATATTGGTTCTAATCCTGAAAGATTCCGACTTCTTGAGTAAGATAAAGTTGTAGAAATTCCTTCAGTCATCTGATGAGGGGAGGAGCTGTGGCATCGTCTCCCCTGCCTTCTCTCTGCTCCATCATGCTCTGGAGCCCACCTCTCCCGTCGGGGGCCTTGCCCCAGGACCACCCTAACACATTAACTCATCACCATGTCTCCTGTCTCTGATGCAGCACGTAGAGCTGCCATCAAGTAGAACATCTTCAGTCTCTCCTGTCTGACTCAGGGGAAAGTGCAGACTCCTTAGGCAGCTCTGAAGACCCTAAACAATCTGCCACAGCCCCAGAGTCAGCTCCTACCAGCTCCTCAGCACCCTCTGTTCCCAACATACAAGCACCCCCGGGCTCTTCTGCCTTCGCTCAGGTCATTGTCTTTTCTTCCCTCTCCTTCCTTCTAGCCTCCTCAAGTCATGTGCATCCTCTAAGGTCTAATTCATGTGCCTTCTTCTCCATGAGTCCTCCGCCACCTCTAACTCCTTTCATCAGAGGTAAGAGATTCCTCCTTTCTGTGCTCCTGGGCCTTTGAACCTGCCTCGATCAGAGCATTCACAGCAATTCTGGCAGCCTTCTGGAGCACAAGGGATCCTTCCACAAGTAACCGGCTCTGTGCCTGTGTCCCTCGGGATTTAACAAAGTGCTGATTGAACTGGGGAAGCCTCTGTCCTAGGGCAGCGTGCGCTGCCAGCTCCCAGGCCTGCAGGCTGCACCACGGAGGCAGCGCTGCCCCGGCTGACATCTGTCTCTCCAGGGAAGCCACTGCCCCCACTGCCACCTTCCCCCCTCGCCGTGCACACGGGATGGGGAGCCGCAATGTGCTGGGACACATGCACTGGTGGGAGTGGGTGGTGGGCTCCTCTGAAGGTTAAGTTTGGGCTCTGCTGACAAACCTACACCCTCTCTTCCAAAGACAGGTGGAAAAGGTCACACAATATCCCCTGAAACACGCCAACCCCACATGCGTGCCCGGATGGCTCTTTACCGCTTTCCCAGATTTTATCAGTTTCTCTATGTGCAATACCCAGAAGTGAAGGAGCATGTTTCTGAAACCAGAGTTCAAACAAGCTTCCGAAGGTGGCCCAGGCCGGGGTCAGGAGGTGCACAGGTGAGCAGCCTCTGGCCAGGCAGACAGGGCCTGATCTGGGCCGCTGTGTTTCCCACCCATGGAAGCATCTCCTCCCATATCCTTCTCTAATCCCGCATCCTAACCGCATTCACCCGTCTCTCCCAACAATACCTCATGCTGTTGTGAACAGGGTGGATCAAACTCAATTCTGGTCCCTTAAAATGCTCCCAACTTAGGTGAAATGAGACATAAATTAACATTAAAATACAATGTGGGGAGCAATGTTATACTGTGGTCTTCTAAAAGCAGGAAGGATCTGTGCTTGCCTGGGAAATTAGAGAAAATTTCCTGTAGATGGTGGCCTCCTAATTGAAGGATGAGGTCAAGATGTGACCTTCTGTTCATCCCCAAAATGCCAGCCAGAACTAAGTTTGCCTCATTCCATAGCAGCAACTCACTCACCCTGTGCAGAGCCCGTACATACAAAGAACTCACAAAGACCAGCGAGACACAGGCCCATGGAGGCATCACGGGGTAGAGGGAAGAGGGGAGCATGGCAGACAACTTCAACTGAAGCTGAAGCTCATTATTCTTCCTTCAACGACACTGACTGAACACACACTGCCCACCTGGCACATGAAGGCCAGAACGATGAGCCGACCTGAGAGTGTGCCACCTTCTCACGTTCAGGGGCTGCAGAGGGGACAGCTGTGACCTCAGATGCATGACCACCTGCCCCCAGGGCCCTGGGAGAGTGAGGCCTGTCATGGGCTGTGTGTGGGTGGGACAGGAGGTCAGAGAGGGCAGGCCTCTGCAGAACCAGTGGGGCTGAACACAGCCCCCTGGAGAGGGGAGTACCACAGGGGCTGGGAAGGGAGCCTGGGAGCCATTCTAAGCTGCAGAGTGATCAGGTCATGCTTCTGTGTTACTCTCTTCCCCAACTTGAGGAGTAGAAGAGGGGTAGGTCAGCTTGGAACATGGCAGGGAGGGGGAGGCGGGAAGACGTGGAAGTAAGGGACACTGAGGAGGTAAAATGAGCAAACTCAGACTCAAGAGGAGAGGGGAGGGCGAGAGGAGACTCCAGGAAGACTCTGACATTTACCTATATCGCTGAGCCTGCTCTTCCACACTTCAGCTTCTCAGGGAGGTTTCCCGTGACTTGCCCATCAGCGGGCCACACAGGCTTTGGAGAGGGTTTGTAGAAGAAAAACTTTCTGGGCTCGTGCATATGTGAAAATCTTTTCTCGCATTCTTATTACATATAGATGACCTATGGCAGAGGGAGGACTAAAGCTCGCCCAGCTTTTGTAGAGAATTGTTTTTCCTAATTTTAATGCCAGGGTGCTCATTTGTTTTTCATGCATTTTATTCTTGGTTTTTCTGAAGTTAATGGAAGTGTTTTTCTCCTACTTTTTTTTTCTTTTCTAATCTAATGGAGAAATCTCCCTCTAATTATCAAGGCAATGCCTAATTTCCACGATGCCCCAGAATCTCCTCTCAGGACACACAGTGCACTTTCTTTTTCTCTTCATCCACCTTTGAGTGAGCGTGGTAGACAAGGCAGAGGCGTACAGTAACCAAAACATCTGGATTGTGTACGCGTTATCTAGTGCTACGTGACAAATGTCCCACAGTCAGTGACATAAAACAACAACTACTTTACGATGCTCTCAGACTCTGCAGCTCAGGAGCTCAAACAGACAGAGCACCCGTGGGAGTGGCTTGTCCCTGCTGAGCTTCTCCAAACACACACCTGGTGTCGGTCAGCACTTGGATGACCTCAGTGAGTCTGTCAACTGAAGCACCTGCACGAGGCCTCTCCGTGTGGCTTCCTCTAGAGGGAGTGTCCCAAGAGTGAGCGTTCCAAGAGGACCAGGTGGAAGCCCTTTGTAATTCAGCCTTGAAAGTGACACGGCTCCCCTTCTGCCATATTCTATGGGTAGGAACAGTCAAAACCCACCCAGAGCAAGGTGAGGGCTCAAAGACCGCATTTCTCCATGGGAGAAATGTCACAGACTTGGGGGTCGAATTTTAAAACTGCCACAGGAGGGCGCTGGTCTGATGTGGACACTGCTCCTCACAAAATATGCTCCCAAATTCCAGGCCAACCCATTACTGTGTGTGCGTGCTGCTCCCTGGGCTGGTCTGAGGCCAGGCTCAGCCCCTCCACAGACCCAGCCCCTCAGCAACTGGAGTCCTTCCTCCTTCATCTGCATGGAGTAGGGGTGAGGTGGAGGAAAGGGTTAGCCACCCCAGGCCCGCTGGGAGTCAGCAAGTAGCAGAGGTTCACGTGCATGGCACCTGGCCTCATCTCTGTGCTGAAGGGACACTGATCTGTTGGAGGGCTGCTGGACTGGCCTATCACCTTACTGCAATAGTCATGCTGGCGTTAGCCTTATTCTTACAAGCCTTTAGAAGCTGCACCCTGCTCACCCCTGTTCTCTCCCTCTCCCTTCTTACCTACAACCTTTTACTTGAAGCACCTACAAACCTCAGAATGCAGGACTCCTCAGCCATTCCCCCTCCTGCCAAATTAAAGATTAACAGTCCCTAGTTTGCTTGCTTTTCTTTGGGAAAATTGTCCAGGAAAAAAAATGTATCCTCTGGTATTCAGGGGTGGAGGAGGGGGTTTCTAGCTCTCTGCTTTTCTCTATGATGCTTGTGGTTTCAAAGAAAGCATCTCCTAGGAAGTTTGGGTGATTCCACTATGTAACTGTAAAATTCTAAGTGACAGGATAAGGAAGTATTAAAGAGACCTTGGAAAGCTCTAATTCCTAGTCAACATAAATGAGAACAATAATTTCCCCTTGCACACTAGAGGTAATCTCAAGATTCACCAGAAAGTCAGCAATTTCTTCTCTGTATTTATGGTGTGTCATCCAACTCTGGGCTGCTTCTAAAAAAAGGGCAGAGCTGGGCTTAGTGGTATCACTTTTATCTCTTGAACTGATTCAGCAGGGTTTGAGATGGCTCTGGCAGGGTAATAAGGGGCACTCCCCAGCTGGCACTGGGCAGTAGTGATCTCTGGTGATGCTGGTATTCCCTGGGGTTAAGTGGCTGGAAAGTGGGGACAGAAGTGGGCCCATTGCGTCTGTGGGATACAGTTTTTTACAGAAAGAGACTTTTCCCCTTGGTCTAGTTGAAACTAACACCATCTTCAAGGTCTGACTCAAGTGCAACTTAGTCCAAGAAATTGTCCCTGGTGACCCCAGACCACAGAAATGTCACTTTTCTCCCCATTCAAACTGCATTCACAGTCAGAGCACACAGATAAACATCTAGTTGTTTGTGTTTACATGTATGTCATTTGTCTTCACCCAATTTCCTTACCTAGATGGTGAGATTCTTGAGATGAAGTATTTAGTCCAGTATCATCCAGAAATCCCTCCTTCAAAGTGATGGAATTTCATTAAAAACTGATGTGCCATAACAACAGTACTACTAGGCTGCCACGTCTGATGGACTGACTAGTTGGCTGATTAAAGGCCTTTTAAGGTGACAAAACTCCCAGGAAGAACAAAAGGTCCTTCCTTGGCTTGCCCAGGGTCCCCATTTCCAACTCATTTTTCATGCTGAATGAGGTACTCTCACTGTCCAATTTATGTGACACATAACCTTGGCCATCCATCTTTCTTTTTCTGAAGCCCGCATTGGGACTAAAAAAGAATCTTCTTTCTAGCTCATTCTGGGGCACCTTCCAGTCTGGGAAGAATTCCTCTCCTGGTTTTAGGAAGACTGAGAACACTAAAGGGTCCACTAACCCTTTAGCCATGGAATGTCACAACCAATGGGAAAAAACAGATGATTGCTTCTGGAAGTTCCATGACGAACTGCAGAGCCCCACTCCACACATCTTACAGGCTCACAGGGCACCAAATAACTCTAACTTCAGAGAGAAAGCCAGAGGCAGCGATGTTTATAGAAAAGGCCAGCTGTCATTTTTAAAGAGAAGAACACTAATTTCCAGAAAGTTAAACCCAAGATATTTGATAATGGAATCATTAATCTATATTTTGGTGACTTCTCCAACTCACTTTCCCTGCCTATAAATTATCTATAAGCTCTGTGAAATTATTTTTAACTTCAAGGTGCCTTTCGCAAGCCTTACCTCAGCCTCCTCCGCATCCTTCTGGACACCATCAGAGGGAGCTGTTCCCGCAATGACCCTCTCTGCTGTGCTTCTGGCCACACCCTCTTTCTGGGACCCTCAAATCACAGCTGCCCTTGGGGTGGCCAGATCCACAGAGGAGAGCCCAAGCAGAGCTGACTGGCCCCAGGGTTCCCACTTAAGCCTGAGACCACCTGAGGCCTGGGCCAGCTATGGCCACTGACTCTAGTCAGGGCTCTCAGACCCAGAGGGTTTCCTTCCCAGTGACATATGGTGGCCTGAGCAGGAAAGCTGGGCTTTCCGATCCTCCTTTTTGAGCCTAACTTTTCTCATCTGTCCACTGAGAGTAGTGGCCTCAATCATCCTTAGACCCATGCCCTCCCCCAGGTTGTGACTTTAACCCATTATAGACTCTGTGATAAGTGCCACGTTAAAACTCAGCACAGGCAGTTTCATCCTATATGTTCTGGGGCAATAATCCTTTCTATGTACAAGCCTTCCCCGTGAGCCCTCCCCTACCATGCCCCCACGCGGACGTCAGTGGCCTCCTCCAGCCCAGCCTCACAGGCTCTCAGCTTCTGTTCTCCAGCATCCAGACTCACACACCGTCACTGCATGCCCAACTCCGCCTCCCCCAGACAGAAGGTTCTTACTCGCCATGTGTCGCCATCACTGTCACCAGATGCAGCTCTGGCAGCAGGGAGCTGGAGCACTTTGCCAGCAATGCAGCTGACATCCAGGTCTTCTGGTCCCAAGAAGACTCACTCAGTGGTTCAGGACCCTCCCAATGTGGGAAAACTTCCCTACGGGCCAGATCTCACTTTGATTCTTTTCCTCACAAGGAAATGGAAATGTCAGGACAAAGGGGCTTTAATATCCCTTTAATTCCTAAAAAATTGGTAACAAGGAATACCTGGACATCACCCTCATGGTCCAGAACCAGATCAACTTGACTCTTACATTGTGCAAAAAGCAGATGGGGGTGCCTGCTACCAAAGCAAGCCTCCACAGGGTAAGCCAGCAAGCACCCCAAACAGGGGAGGGGGAGTGTCTGAAGCCTTTTATTACTTTTATGAGGACTGTACTGTGGGATCAACAGTGACATCCAAGCACAATTCTTATATCATTTGAGGCTGGTTCAGTAGACACACCCAATCAAAAAATTCTTATCTCATACAGGAAATAGGTTTTTCTTTCTATTCTTCCAAAAGCACTATAAAGGGAAGCATAAATAATTTCCATACAAAAAGGGACTTTTCCCAGGGCACCTAGAAACATCACACGTCCCTCTTCTTTCCTCTGCTGCAGTCTGCCAAGCCTGTCTTCTATGAAGAGGCACACACACCCACCCCACACCCACCCATCCCCGCTCTTCCTTGCTTAAGAACACGGTCACTGCCTGTTGCCCACATTTTCTTCCCATGCAAAGGAAGGATTGTTATAGAGGCATTCCAGAGCCTCCAAAGGGTGTCCTACAAAAATGCCAGAACATTTGCATGCACACATGCACACACACGCACTCACACGCACACACACATTTCACTCTGGTGTTGGAAAAATTCCTGGTACATTAAAGTCTTAAGATGAATCCTGAAAATGAATCTGTTTCCACAGGCAAAAAGGAAGAACATATGGGAAAGGGAGAACCACATGACTTTGACGCTTAATGACCTGCTTAGGTGACCGTTACCAGCTTAGGCCAGAGCACCTGGTTGAGGCTTGGCTATGCCCATCACTCACTATGACCTTACCTGTCACTTAGCGCCTCAGCCCCCATTTCCACATTCATCTACTGGGGACCGTATTAATCCTAGCCCAGCTGCATCACACGGTGCATATGGTAAAAGGATCTAGAAGCCTGTGTAAGGAGTAACTTGCTAGAGTAATGTCAGTTGTTTCTATTATCAAAATCAATCAAACATTCAGAAACGTTAGTAGTTTACATTTGTTCAATAAGATGAGGGGCTCACACGTGGAAGACTCTGAATGCTAAACTGATTCACAAACAGTACTTAGACAAAAGGAATCCATGAAGGATAAAGAGAACTTGTATTTACTGAGCAACTGCTACATGCCAGGCACAAGATTTTGTGAAGCTGGTGCTAAATATTTACATTTCACTGATGAGAAAATGGAGGCTCTCAGAGGGTGAGCGATTTACATACGGACATCACCTGGTGAGTGGAGGGGCCTTACCTGAGAGCCAGGTCTCTGTGCCTCCAAAGGGAGTTACTTAGCAGGAAGGAGGAGTGGGTCATATCCCCAGGGCTCTCGCATCAAGATCCCCTGACAGTGCAGAAGCCCCGGGAGGGTTTCACACGTGTGTCGGGCCTGTTCAATTAAGAGTTGTTTTCCAGTCCCCTATACCTATCTGCCTTCTCTAATTCTGTCCTGTGACCATTTCCCCCTTAGAGAATGTCTCCTCATCGTTTGAGTCCTGCCCAGTTTCCTTCCACTCCATTCCCATAAACCCTGTGCACATCCCTGTACTGCACTCCTCCTGCTATGGGGAAATGCACCAGCTTTGTGCATTCTTTCAGGAAAAAAAAATTACTCATGTCTTCCAAAAATATGGAACCAGCAACTAATTATTCCACATCTGCTTTGTTTCAAAAATGAACATGGACAAGGCCAGGGTATTATCTCCAGACTATTCTAAAAAGCTCTCAGCACTCCCAGGACTCACAAAGGATATATGAGCAATCGTTCAGTTAATAGATTACAACCTATTTCTGTATGACTCCCACAGACAGCCTTGCAGCCGGGAATCCGGAAAGATCCAGCAAGAAGAAATTGACTCTAACCTTGATTAGACCAAAGGTCAAGGAAATAATTAAAATTCTTATGCCAAAGAGGGTTGAAACAAAAGTCATACTCAGGTACAGAAAAGGAACGGAAAATAGTTTGATAGTGCATTTCCCATAAGAGGTTGAACAAAGAGAAAGCAAAGGCTGAGCAAGTTTCAGCCTTCTGTGTAATATTAGCAAAATCTACCCCCATCGTTTCTTGTTTCCTCTCCCCACCACCATGTCAGTCTTACCTTCTCTGTAAAAGTTCATCTTACCCTAGCTAATCAAAGTTCATCTTACCCTAGCTAATCAATCTAAACCTCTTTTTTTCTTTTAATTGAAAGTGATCCCTGACATGCAGTTCCACTCACATCTGGGTTTCAAGCCACCTGCTCTCAAAATTCAAAAGCATAATGGGATGGAATTCAAATTTTCACAAAACTTAGAAACTCATAACTGGGCCAATTTTGCAAATTACAATTGAGTTTGGAGAGAGATATTCTATATTATCTGTTTACAAACATTGATGATTCATATCTCGGATTCATTCTTAGGTTTTTAATCTAATCCTCTTTTATTTATTTATTGAAACATAAGGCAAGTACGTGTTAGAAAAAATCCAAATACTACATAAAGGTAAAAAAATGAAGAGCAAATCTCCCTCACAAACCAGACCCCCAAACTCCTTGCAAGATGTAACCATCATTCATAGTTTCTATGGGCCTCTCCAGTTCCCTTGCACATGCAATCCCCGTGCTTAGCTGTGTATGTTTACGTATCCTTCTTATGTCAAATGAGAGCATCAGAACCCACTCCACTGCATCTAGCTTTTCTCTACTGTAACAATACATTTCAGCACATACAGACCAACTCATTCTTTTTCAAGACTGCATTGTATTTTATTTTATGGAAGAATGAGAAAGCATTTTACCAAACCGCTATAGCTTGGCATTTAAGTGCTTTCCATCTTTGGCCTTTACAGATAATATCACACCCTTGTTTAAGTGCCTTTTTGGACACGCTGGAGTGTGCCTTGTGGAATAAATTCTTAGAGGGGCAATTTTAAGATCCAAGAATCTGTCTTTTATTCATTTGTTGGAAACAGCTAAATTGCTCTCCAAAGCAATGCACAAATTCGCACTCCTGCCAAAATGTAAGAGAGGCCCTTTCCCCTCCTCTTGCCAAACAGGCTATTGTCAGGCAATTTACTCTTTTCCAGGCTGACAGGTGAACAACAGTATGCTATTGGTTGTGTTGCTGTTGTTGTTTTTAGTCTTTTCTTCGTGGATTTCCTTGCATGTTGTCAGTTTTTCTATTGGGTTTTGGTATTTTGGTGATGGATGAGAAATCCCTGGCTTTACCCTAGTGACATGTTTTTTCTGACATGTGTAACAAATATTTTTCCAGTTTGACTTGTCTTTTAATTTAACTTCTGCCATTTTTTTCCTTTGGCGATTTTTTTTTATGTGTACTCATATCTGTTATTTTCCCTTATAATTTCTGGGTCTTGTTTTATTTTGCTTAGAAGGCCTCACCCACTCTCTTGACAGACATAAAATAAGACTCAAGTAAATAGAGAGACATGTTTCGGTCTGGGAGAGGAATTTTTAGGATACGTCATATAGTAATAATTAATACAATCATAACAAAAATCCAAACATTTTTCTTTTTAGAAACTTGGTCTTAAAATTTTTTTTTCAATATCAAGACTAAATATACAAGAGTAATCGAGAAAAATCAGAGAAATAAGTAGTTGGAAGCGGAAAGGTAGTGAGGTTTGCACTGCCAGATGTTAAAAGCTAGAAAATAATTAAAATTCAGTGGTTCAGCCACTAAAAAGAAATGACAGTTGTGTAACATGATAGAAGTGTTAACTACTGCCATAATGGCAATCATATTATACTATATAAACTTACCAAATGAACATGTTGTACACCTTAAATTTACACAATGTTATGTCAAATACATTTCAACTTTAAAAATCCAGTAGCTCAGATGCAGAAATAAACGAATAGAATAAGACAGAATCAAGAAATGCAAGCAAAAATAAATGAAAGTATTGAATTTTATAAATGTGACATTTCAGTAAGAGAGGGGAAATGAGCTATCGAATAAGCAGTACCATGAAAATGAGCTAGATTTGGAGGGGAGGGCCGGGACCAGGAAGCACAGCCTCCTACCTAAATCCTCATACCAAACTTACTTGCAGTTGTGGCAAACATTCAAACATAAATGAAATTTATAACTGTACCAGAAGAGAATATATTTTTATAATGCTGGGATATATAAAACCTTTCTAAAGATGCACAGAACTAATTAATAGTAAAGGAAGAGATGGACAAGTTTGACTATGTAAAACATAAGTAGTTCCACAAAATCATCATAACCAAAATCAAAAGACACTATAAAAGCTTGGGAAAATATAATACACATGACAAAGAGTTATGTAGCCACAAGAGGCAAAGAATTTTTTCAAATAGTTAAGACAGTAAGGAGATAAAGATAATGATAGAAATTAATATATTAGAAAGTAATAAGAAAATGAATACATAAAACCGAGAGTTCAGATTTGGCATAAATACATTAAACATACTATGTGCTTGCTTAGCAGTCTTTTTTCATTTTTACTTTCTCCTCCTTTTATCTTTCCTCCTTGCAGCCACATCAGCCTCCAAGCTCATGTTCCCACACTCAAGGAGTCCATGTTTACAACCAGTTATGTCTACTTCCATATTGCCCCCTGCTCTTATAATCATACACAAATGTATACTCATCTTTGGTGTTTGTGTGTATAAATGTACAATACTTAAATATTAGCGTGCATGGTAGACGGATAGATATGACTCTTCAACAATTGTTTCATTACTCAAATGGAATCGTATTATATATGATTTCTTCATTTTGCTTTTCTCACTCAACAATATCAGATGGAAATTCCTCTAATTTAATTTCCCTCCCTCTTGCCCTCCTTCCCTTTCCTCTTCCCCTTCCCCCGCCTCTACCCCTCCCCCTCCTCCTCCTTTCTCTCTCTCTTTCTCTCTCTCTCCTTTTGTCAGCTGCATAAGAGTTTATGATATAAACAGAACTACTGTTCCCTAATTGAAAAATGTTTAGCCCCTATGAACAAAGCTGTAATAAACATCTTTGTCCAAAGATCCTTATAGATGGTACTTTCACTTTATGGGACATGGAACTTATCCATATTTTTTAAATCTTTCCATATTAGTATTATAGGAAAGGTCATAGATTATGCTACAGGAATCAATTTTTTCTTTGTTTATTTGAAATTTTCTTTTCATATCTTTTCAGGTGACTAACAACCTGAATATATAGAATTTATGGGTCACAATATTTCTCTCTCATCCTCTGTAGGATTTCCCTCCCTAAATATAGTTGGGACAGTTTGAGGCAAGAATTATCTTTTTCTCCTTAAAAATGATTTTCTTCTTCCTGGATGCTTATAGGATTTATATTCATTTTTAAAGTTTAGTCACTTTCAAAGAAAATGTCTTGGTTAATGATTACTTCTTACATATTTTTCCTAAGATGTGGTAAGTACTCTTGATCTAATAATATAGTTTTTTTGTCATTTCAAGAAAGTTTTTTCAAACCCTTAAAAACCCCTTCCTAAATAAAATTTTCTGTTTGATGTATTCTTCTATTTCAAGTACATCAATTTTTATGATAGAATGTATTTGGCTGTCATCTGTACTTACCAAAGTTTCCAAATCATTCTTTATCCTTCACATCCTGTGTAATTTCTAAAATCTCATCCATATTTCAATTCCATTTTTTTCTTGTTTAAAGACTTTTTTAAAAGCAGCTTTAGATGTACAACAAAACTGAGAGGGAGGTACACCGATTTCCCACAAATCCCCTGCCCACATACATGCATAGCATCCCCCATTATCAACAACCCCCACCAGAGTGGTGCATTTATTTCTTACAACTGATGAACCTACATCGACACATCATAATCACACAAAGTCCACAGTTTACCTTAGGGTTCACTTTCAGTATTGTACATCATATGGGTTTAACCAATGTATAATTATATATATCTATCATTATAATACCATACAGAGTATTCTCACTACCCTAAAAATTCTCTGTGCTCCACCTATTCATCCCTCCCCCCCCACCCCTGGCAACCACTGATCTTTTTATTGTCTTCATAGTTTTGCCTTTTCCAATACGTCGTATAGTTGGTATCATATAGTATGTAGCCTTTTCAGATTGGCTTCTTTCACTTAGTAATAAGCACTTAACGTTCCTCCATGTCTTTTCATGGCTTGATAGCTCATTTCTTTTTAGTGCTTAATAATATTCCATAGCCTGGATGTACCAAAATTTACTTGTCCATTTACCTGCTGAAGGACATCTTGGTTGCTTCTAAGTTTTGGCAATTATGAACAAAGCTGCTATATACATTCATGCGCAGGTTTTTGTATTTTGTGTTGACATGTTTTCAACTCCTTTGGGTAAATACCAAGAAGCGCAATGGCTGGACTGTATAATAAGATTATTAGTTTTGCAAGAAATCACCAAACTGTCTTCCAGTGTAGCTACACGATTTTGCATTACTACCAGCAGTGAATGAGAGTTCCTGTTGCTCCACAACCTCACCACCATTTGGCATCATCAGTGTTCTGAATTTTGACCATTTTAGTAGGTGTGTAGTGGTATCTCATTGTTGTCTTAATTTGAATTTACCTGAGGACATATGATGTGGAGCATCTTTTCACAGGGTTAGTTGCCATCTGTACATCTTCTCTGGTGAGATATCTGTTAAGGTCTTTGGCCCACTTTTTAATCAGGTTGGTTTTTTTTCCTATTGTTGAGTTTTAAGAGTTCTTTGTATATTTTGAAAAAATTTTTTTAAATAAAAAAAATTTAAAAGAAGAGTTCTTTGTATATTTTGGATAACAATCCTTTATCAGGTATGTATTTTGCAAATATTTTCTTCCATTCTGTGGCTTCTCTTAATTCTCTTTATATTGTCTTTTGAAGAGCAGAAGTTTTTAACATTGATGAAGTCCAGCTTATCAATTATTTATTGCATGGATCGTGTCTTTAGTTTTATATCTAAAAATGTGCCACCAGACTCAAGGTCATCTAGGTTTTCTTCTATGTTATCTTCTAAAAATTCATAGTTTTGCATTTTACATACAGGTCTGTGATGCATTTTGAGTTAATTTGTGTGAAGGATGTAAGATCTGTGTCTAGGTTCGTTTTTTTTTTTTTTTTTTTTTTGCCTATGGATGTCTAGTTTTTCCAGCATCATTTGCTGAAGAGACTGTCTTTGCTCCATGGTATTGCCTTTGCTCCTTTGTCAAAGATCAGTTGACTGTATTTATGTGGGTTTATTTCTGGGCTCTCTATTCTGTCTATTTGTCTATTCTCTCGCCAGTACCGCACTGTCTTGATTACTGTAGTTTTATAGTAAGCAAGTCTTGAAGTCAGCTCGTGTAAATTCTCCAGTTTTGTTGTTCTCCTTCAATATTGTGTTGGTTTTTCTGGATCTTTTGACTCTCTATATTAACTTTAGAATCAGTTTATCAGTATCCATAAAATATCTTACTGGAATTTTGGTTGAGATTTTATTGAATCTATAGATCATTTGGGGAAGAACTGACATCTTAACAATAGTGAGTCTTTCTATACATAAACATGGACTATTTCTCCACTTATTTAGTTCTTTTTTGATTTCCTTCATCAGAGTTCTATGGTTTTTCTCATATAGATCTTGTACATATTTTTTAGATTTATATCAAAGGTATTTCATTTGAAGGGTACTAATGTAAATGGCATTGCGTTTTTTAATTTCAAATTCCACTTGTTCATTGTTGGTATATAAGAAAACAATAGAGTTTTTTATGTTAACCTTGTATCTTGCAACCTTGCTATAACCACTTATTAGTTCCAGGAGTTTTTACATGGATTCTTTCATATTTTCTACATAGACAATCATGTCTTCAGAAAAGACAGTTTTATATCTACCTTTTTAATCTGTATACCTTTCATTTCCTCTTCTTGCCTTATCGCAATAGCAAGAACTTGCAGTACAATGTTGAAAAGGAGTGAGAGGGGACATCCTTGCCTTATACCAGATCTTAATGGGAAAGCTTCAAGTTTCTCACCATCAAGTATGATGTTAACTGTAGCGTTTTCATAGACAGTCTTTACCAAGTTGAGAAAGTTGCCCTCTATTCCAAGTTTACTGAAAGTTTTTATCACAAATGGGTATTGGATTTTGTCAAATGTTTTTTCTGCATCTGTTGATATGATCATGTGATTTTTCTTTTTTAGTCTGCTGATGCAATGGGTTACATTAATTGATTTTCAAATGTTGAACCAGCCTTGCATACCTTGGATAAATCCCACTTAGTCATGGTGCATAATTCTTTTTATATTTTTTTTGGATTTGATTTGTTAATATTTTGTTGAGAATATTTGCATATAGGTTCATGAGAGATATTGGTCTGTAGTTTTCTTTTCTTGTAATGTCTTTGTCTGGCTGTGGTATTAGGGTAATGTGGGACTTAAAGAATGAGTTAGGAAGTGTGTGCCCTCTGATTAAAGTGTGTGCTTTAATCCTCTGAAAGAGGTTGTAAACAATGGTATCATTTCTTCCTTAGATGAGAATTCACCAGTGAACCCATTTGGGTGTGGTACTTTCTGTTTTGGAAGGTTATTAAGTTTTTGTTCAGCTTCTTTAATAGATATTAGGCCTACTCAAATCATCTATTTCTTCTGTAAGTTTTGGCAGGTTGTGTTTTTCAAGGAATTGATCCATTTCATTCAGGTTATCAAATTTGTGGGCATAGAGTTCTTCATAGTATTCTTTTATTATCTTTTTTCATTTCCATGTACAGTTCCATTTTTTACAATGTCAATCTTAATAAATTCAGTAGTCCTAAAATGTTCTCCACTTATTAATTCTCCTGCCATTTCATTCTTTAATCTCTAGGTTACAGAGCTCAAGGTTGTATTCCCTTGAAAGTATAAGTACTTTTTTAAAATTATCTTATTAGGTAAGATATTTAGGTATGTTACTTAAGCAAGTGTTATTTCAGAAGGATTTTAATCATACTCTGCAAGCTGCATTCTTCAAATTTTTAGAAAAGGAGGTATAGAATTTTTCCATTTTGTTTTTGTTTTTCTTTGATCTTCTGCTTAATTTTTTTTTACATTCATCTCAGGTCTGTTATTTGCACCCAAAGGGTTTAAATAAATTTTCCTCAACTCTCCTCTCTGTTTATTTGAAGTATTTGGAATTCCATTTTAATTCACCTATTGGCTTTTTAGCAAGCAATACTTCATTGCACTACATTTTTAGTGCTACTTAGAAATTACGATACATTTCCTTAAGTTTTACGGCCTAGAGTTAATATTGTACCACCTTACATAAAATGTAGAAACCTTTAGGCCATATAGGATTTAGACAACATTTGAACCTACCCTTAACACAGGAACTTGAGTGCTTGAAGTTTATGGGATTTTTGCTTTTGCTTTTTTTTTTTTTTTTTTCATTTTCCAGCCATCTGAGGAAGAAAGTAAAGGGAAATTCTTTATCTTGAGTATTTTTCTTAAATTCCAAAAAAGAAACAAACCATTCCCTTTCATTTCTTGTTCTTCCTCTCCATTAGTGGACACATACAAGCAAGAGTATTCACACATTCAACACGTGCGCATACACACACACACACTTTACTATACACCTGTACGAATGAAGGTTCTCTTGCTGCATATTTTTGTTTTCAAATACTGTTGTCATATGGACATCAATAAGAAAAGATTTTAACCTTCATAGACGTTGTCATTGTGATAAAGAGCCGAATGAAGTGGAAAATGCACTGTAGTATCATGTATCATGGGCCCCCTTTTTTTTTTTTTTTTTTGGCTCTGTTTGGTCTTTGTTGCTGTACGTGGGCTTTCTCTAGTTGCAGCAAGCAGGGACTACTACTCTTCGCTGCAGTGCGTGGGCTTCTCATTGTGGTGTCTTCTCTTGTTGTGGAGCACGGGCTCTAGGCGCGCGGGCTTCAGCAGTTGTGGCGTGAGCTCAGTAGTTGTGGTTCGCAGGCTCTAGAGCACAGGCTCAGTAGTTGTGGCGCACGGACTTAGTTGCTCCACGGCATGTGGGATCTTCCCGGACCAGGGCTCGAACCCGTGTGCCCTGCATTGGCAGGCGGATTCTTAACCACTGCGGCACCAGGGAAGCCCATGGGCTCCAGTTTTATGACTACTAAGTCCCCTCAAATCCAAACATGTTCTGGCTCTAGAAGGTGCTGTTCTCAAGTATGTGAAACATCCCATCAGATGTTGTGCCCACAATGACCAGTAGGCTGAACTCTGTTTCATATAATCAACGAGTGGCTTTGCTTGGCAGAGAACATCTGAGTGTGGGTCATCCCGTGCTGGAGCACAGGGCATCAGGGAGAGAGGTGGGGCATCAGCACTGCTCCAAGCTCTTTTGCAAGGGCAGAAGTTGTCCCTGTGATAAGTGAGCAGTCAGAGCTATGTTCCATCTGAAACTCTCAGGATATTTGACAGCCAAATTCTTCCAACTGCAGCCATCAAGCCCTCTAAATAGGTAACAGGGACCTTAAAGCTTCCAAGCTTCTCCACTGATGGAAATTATCAGTCATCTTTTTTTAAAGAAAGAGTAAATTTCAAACTGATGTTGGCTTCAGGCACATGAGATGCTACTGGCCATCAGAACCTTCAGTAGGTACTGAACCGATGTAACAACATTGTGTTTTATTTTTAGGCAATTACTCATTCATTGGAGAAAGCATAATGAGTAAAACTATTTCTCTTATGGTGACTGTTTAACTCCTAACATTTTCAGAGGCTTCCAATATTTTCACAGCTGTCCTATTTCCTCTTAAGAACGAGTTGATCAACGTTCCATTAGTTAGCTTTCCACTTCAATAGATCCCTCATTCTTTCCTTCCCTCTCCTGCTGCTTTTAACTAATCTTTTAAAATTTTTTATAAAAGTAATACATACCCAAAGTAAAAAATTCAAACACTATAGAAAAGCATAACACAAAAATGAAAAGATCCTCTGCCCTTAGCTCCTGCACTACCAGAGGCAGTCATCACAAACACTGGTTTCTTTCTAGAACTTTCCCTGCATACACAATCCGAGAAACACAGATCAATAGATTAATAAAAAATGGCTGAATAATGATATATTTAATTCTCTGTTACTTGCTCTTTCATACTTAATATATATTAGACATGTTTTCCTAGCAGTTCACAAACAGGTTTACTGTGGTTGTCAACATTTGCATTTTGTTATACTATGCAAGTGTGCCATCATTTATTTAACCAGCATTCCACAGGTCACTATTTAGATGACTTCAGAGGGTTTAATATTAAATGTTCCAGTGATTACCCTTACACACAATTTTTGAAAAATTGGGCTAGTGTATCAATAGGAAACTTTTTTCATAGTTCTCTATAAAATTAAAATTTTTTACTGATATAAAAATTTAAGAACTTTCAAATATAGGGGAAGCTGGGTTTGTTTTTTTTCATTTTACTCTTTCAAAGTTTCTGCTCATTCTCAAATGACACTCTTTCTTATTTTGGTCTTCTATAAATCTGCCCTAAGCTGTGACAAAATTAATCTTTTTAAAAAGTTATGTTGATCTGTGGGATCCATAATTTCTTCTTTATACATCATTTAAACAATTATGTTTCAATGGACAAAGCTCAAGGCTGGGGCATAACAGCAGCCTCCCCTGCCCCTTTGAACTGGGTATTCTGGAGATTTCACCCCTCAGCCTGACTGGCTGACCTTTGTTGATTTTACTTGAAGCTATTATTCTAATTGACTCAGTCCTGGCTGACATCTGGATGTGTTTTATAACAGACTGTTTTCATAATTCCACAAAAAAGTTCTCAGGATTAATACTTGTTTATTTTCATGTTCCATTGGACCTTAAATAAACTGGCAGCCAATTGTAGCAGAACTCCTTACTGGAAGCCATTTTACATAAATAAAGGGGATGGTAAATTCATCAAACCTTGGGTTTTCTGTTGCTTTAAAACCTCTTGCCAATAGAACATTATTCAGGAATGACCATAAAGTCAACCAATAGCAAAACACCTAGGAATAGTTGCAGTTTGCTGGGGTAGAAGCAGTCAGATGTGTGAGCAGGATATGCAGTTACCTTCCTGCATAAGTAGAGGGGCGGCAGGAGGAGGCAGGAGTACACAGAAGCATGTGTGGGCGGACAACCCAGCACACAAGTGGAAAGACATCCTACTGGGATATCATATGTTTCGTTCTCTCTGTTGTAGGCATTCTTTCCTGTCCCATCTGAAGATTTTTCAAATTTTCCTTTAAGTTTTCTGACTCTAAGATCTTAATTCAAGAAGCCTCCCCCATCCCAAAATTACAAAATTACAAAATTATTCTCCTGGATTTCCTTCTGATAATTATTGGTTTTATTATTTTATATTTAATTAATCTGATAAGGATCTAAATGTATTACCATTGTTGTAATTTTTGTTGTTAGCATTTTGCCAAATAAGTAGCCAGTTGAGATCATGTATTTTACTGAGTAATAAACCTGTGCTACAATGATTTAAACACCACTTTCACTATTTTAGAAATCTTCTTGCCTACATACATCTGTTTCTGGGTGCATGTTTCTGCTCCATCTCTCCCCATTGATCCGTCTCCTCTGAGGTTAGTTCAAGGCTATCTGGATCACTGAAACATTGTGATGTGCTTTAATAGCTATACAGCAATTACCAGACAATTACCTTCTTCTTTTCCAGAATTTTCTTGGCTTTCCTTGCATGTTTCACTTCCAGATACACTTCAGAATCTTTTGGTTAAGTATCGAAATAAAATCATGTTGGGATATTGACTAGGGTTATACTAAGTTTGCATATTAATGGAAAGAACTGACATCTATACAACACTGAATAATTCATCCTGAAGATTGCTCTGCAGGTTAATTTTTAGTGTTATTTTTATTATGTCATCGGGCTTATGCCATATCCATTAAAGGGATTTGGCAATAATTTCTTTTTGCAGCAGTTTCTGGAACAGTTTCAGTAAAATAATTATCTGTTCCTTAAGTTTCAGCCACATATTATTATTTTCTAAATAGCCTGTAATTGCAGTTTTGTTTTTCTCCGTGACATAAAAAGTTGTTTTTAAAAATATTTTTGAGCTTCCAACGTATGCCCGCTTACCTTTCTGTCATTTATTTCTAGTTTTGTTCTACTTGCGAACACTTTTGAACTTTCCATGTTACCCGTGTCCATAACTTTAACTTTTCTCTAACAATTCTGCAACTTTGTGTGTGTGCCACACATCATCTGTGGCTCTCTTGCTGTTATCCTCAGTACATGGACTTCCATAGATCTAACCTCAGCTTCTCATCTTTGTCTTCATCGTCTTTATACCTCTACAACTTTCCTTTTCCTGTGGGAGGACTTTTATGTTATGCTTTAACGCCATATAGCAAGTACCAACTAATTATTGGCTCATGAAAAGTTCCTGTAACACGTAATCTATTCATCATTGCTTCTGTGCCATTTTCGATTTGGGTAATTATGTTTTTCACCCTAAATCCATTCATTTGTCAGTCTTTCCTCCTTCATAAATTCACAGTACTCTTAAATTTTATTGAGAATTCAAATCCAGACTTTCAAATGATTTCTCCCTTTTTTTGGAGTCAGTCTGTTCCTCTGATTCCAAATGAAACCAGGTTTGTGGTGTCTTTTTTCTGCTTGCTCATCTCTACAAAGGGAAGTCCACACAGCATTGGGAGGGGTCTGTCAGAGACCGCTGGCTTGCAGTTAGAATCTCTCAGGCTACGATCAAAAAATGGAAGAGTTGAGATTTCTAGGCATTCCCTTTTTCTAGGTAAGTTTCCAATAGGGTGTAGGAGATAGGCATGGATTAAGAATTGGAGATGGCGGTAACAGGAGATTTAAGCAGAGTGCTAAATGGTTTATATTTGGTATTCTTGGGGCACTGTCAAGGCTGCCCTTGATAGGAGCAGGACCACCCTTGCCGCTGCATTTGATTTCACATGGACTTCTCTCTCCACCAAGGCAAATACAAGTAGGTGGACAAAACTCTGAGGCATCTCATTAGGGGCCCCTGAAGTTTGGTTCTACCCTCCCCATGACCCATATGTTCTCCCTGTGGCTTTCCGCTCTCATTCCATAGTCTTCAAGTCTTCTTGTCTCCTTTTTGAGGATACCAAACAGATATTTTCTAAAACATTTTTCTCTTTCCTGTAAATGATTTTAGAGATCTGCTCTTTCTCTAAGTCCTCTAGATAACATGTTATTTTCCTTGGGTTGCAGGATTATTCCACAGAAACTTCTTTTTAATGTTTGCTCATACAAGGAAAAACTGTATCCAGGCTTGGCATCCACTGACAGACACAGGATGTGAATTGCCCTGGGTCACTGCCCCATCTTTCCTCTTGAGGAGTTCAATGACCCTCCCTCCGAGTACTGTCTGGAGAGCTGATAAATAGAGCCCGTAGCCCAATTTTCACTTCAGCGCAGTCATTCAGGTGGAGCTGGATCACAGATCTTAGTAAGGCGAAGACATCCCCCCAGCATGGACTGCCAGGGTCTATGGTTAGAGAGTCAGATGCAGTCTATGGACCCTTTTAGGGTTCACCGTTTCTTGAACATACTATGTGCCTTTGTGAAAGCTGTCACCTCACTCATGAATGTTCTTCCCCAAACTGTATCTACTAATCAACATTTGGAGCCCAGATAGATGTAATGCCACCTCCTCAGTGGAACTCCTGGAGATCCCTTTCCTCCTTATCATCTGTGACCTATTACCTGTAAATTGTGACTTCAGTGACTCATGTTTGAAATACAGAGCTTCACTTAGCTGTCTACTTGTTCTGCTTTGCAGGCTAGTCTGTAATTAATTTTTGTCTTCCAGAGCTAGGACAGGCCACAAAACACGATGGACTTGCAACACTTGGAGTAGACATGTTCACAAGGACACTGTAGCCACTTCCAGGGGTGTCTTTGCCCTGCTGATTCTTTCAGGAACAGTTTTAATAGTAAGAGCCACATATTAAACTGACTGGCCATGAAAAGGATAACAGATCCTGCACAGCATAATGACATAATTATAATATATAAATAACAATCACACATAACAACCAGTAACAATAATGGTAACTAATTGTAACAGGAAAGATTGACTTATGATTATCAATAACATTAATATTAATAACTATCATCATGAGAAACGTCACTTTGGAAGAGGTTGGGTTATCTCCAGAACTGAGTGCCCCAGAATGGAGACAGAGGAGAGAACAAAGAAAATGAGCAGTAGAGAGACATGATTCTCTGTGGGAAAAGGCAAAAGGGGAAGCCCATAAAAAAGCAGCAGGGTACAATCTGCCACCTTTCCACTCTCTTAGCTATTCTCTACCTGTCTCCTATCTACACCACAACCAGCAGTAGCAATGGTGATAACTAACATGAGACACAAATGAACCAGGAATATAGAGAGTTTCCTCGCATCCAGTGTCTCTCTCCATCTCACAATAACTCAGTGGGGTCCACAGAAGAGGAAAACTGAATCTCAGAGATCTAGAGCCGAGACCTGAGACCCATTCCTAGCTGACCCAAAATGCTGTACTCATTTTCTGTTATTGGCCACTTAAAAGGGAAGCCCCACTGGTACGTAATGGGAACAAGGCAGAAAGTGGACCCTGGAAACCACAAGAGTAGGTAGACTGATGACAGTGCAACTCTGTCCATCTGCTGTGATGCCTCTAGCAGAGCAGCAAATGCATCTGGGGAGTCCTGGACCAGCTCTGTTTTCCTGGGGTCTAGTTGTTGGCACAAAGAGGATTCGGCCATAATGGTGGGAAAGATGGATGATATCTCAACATTTAAAACAGACTCGAACAGCTTCTGTGGAAAAGGTAAGCTGACTCCCAGAGTCAAAACAGTCAAGAATAACGTTCCTTAGGAACTTCCTTCTCATATACCCATATATATCAAAGAGAGAACATCTGCCGCTCTCTTAAGAGACACTGATAGATATCTGATCACACACAACAAAGTCCTGGCCATTCCAAAACTGAATCCATACGTGTGCTTAGCTGCTGAGTTCCCTGTAAGAACACCCAGGGATTTGTGTGTGGGAAATTAAGTAGTCGTTGAAAATACTGGAAGCACCTGATGTGGCTTAGAGGGAGGTCAGGGAGGCTGTAGGAGAATGTGGGAGAAGCCTGTTCAAAAATCCTCAGGTCCTCCGGTTCAGGCTTTGGGCATGAGTGTTCCTGTTCAACATCAGAACGTAATCTGGCAAATTATGCACCTGACCTCTGGGCTTTCTCTCAGAAACTAGAGGCCCAGAGATGGAGGGGCTGTGGTGACTGTGAACTCCTACTTCTTCACCCTCTGGGTAGTTAGGTTCCAGGCATCCCTCTGTATGAGAAAGCCCTACTCATCTCAAATCCCAGGAATTTATGTTGCTGCCTTTTACTTTTGTTAGATCTGTTCTTTCTCTTACCAAATATGTAGTGGGTTACTGTTTTTCCAGCTCATTTTGGGAAAAGAGACAAGAAGTAACAAAAAACAGTTATGTGGACTCCATGAAAATTTTACAATCATTTTGGGGGTTGGTCCCTACTGTGTGGTTCCCATAAGACCTGATCATCTCCCCTCTCCTCTTCCATTCCTGATGGCAAAGATTTCTGTTGTTTGTTTGCTTGTTTGCTTTTTTCACTCCTTGAGCCTTCTTCCTCCCTTAGACCACTTCTTTCAGGAAGGTCTATATATCTAGTCTACTTATCACTGGCAGAAAAGATCACCATGGTGTATCCCAACCCTCCCTCCTCCTTGGTGTGTGACGTGCATTTGAGGAATCAGGGAAAATGGAAGTATCTGTGTCTCCTTGAAGAACTAAATATACAGGCTGCCCATTAAGCCCCTGAAAAGCAGACAACAGAATAACCAGGTATCAGTCAGCGTAAGACTAAGTTATGCTGCAGTAACATACAACCTCCAAATCTCAGTGGCTTAACATAACAAAGACCCATGTCTTCTCATGCCATGTGCCCATTTTGGGCTAGCAAGGAGCCTCTGCTCCTCAGAGTCACTCAGCAACCCAGCCTGATGGAGTGGCCACTATTTCCAAGATTCCAGTCATTGTCGCAGAGGGCAAGAGCACTACGGAGATCTCACATCAGCAATTAAAAGCTCTGGTCTGGAGGTGAAGCATTCTTTCCACTCATAACTCATTCTCCAGAAGGAATCACATGGCCTCACCCAACCACAAGGCAACCAAGAAGTGCAATCCTACCATGTGCGCAGAGGGAGGGAAAAGAAGAAAATGAGGCAAACAGCATTAACGATGGTCATGTATAGCTGCATCTGCCTCCTATAATCAGTAGTATCAATTCTCAGACCAGTAAGACCTGCAAGTAGCTCCAAAGAAACTGCTCCAAAGACGACTGTGGTGATGTTCAAGGAGAGCCATAGTGCTTCTAGCAGAACAGGGAGGAGATAACCATCTTTCACCTTAGAGAAGGGCTTCTAAGAGCCACTTTATAGTTTTAACTTTTCGTTTCATTTTTTTTTCTGCATTTGCAAGCTAATTTTTCTACCTTGCCTTAGAATCACCTTAGAAAAGTAGCTATTAGTAAGGACCGGCACCAATTTTGGAGATGGAAAAAAATTAAATGCCAATTATATCTTGATGAAATCACTGACAAATCATGGACAGAACTAAACTGATTACTTCCTCCTTCGGTGTGGAGGTCAGTGTTATTCCAGGAGTCAGACTACCTGTACAGGGCTGGAAGGCAGTAGACTTCTACAACTTCCAGAATTCTACAACTTCTTTTCTTTTCTACTAAATGGGAGAGGCAGACTACATATCTCTAGGATCTCTTTTGTTCTGAAATGTTGTGAATATAAATTAAGGAAAATTAATTTTTACTCCTGCAATTGCTAAAAAGAATCCCATCTTCTTGGCCAGCACCTTATTCTCCCAGAGCCCATGAGGTTGGAGTTCCTCAGATTAAGTCCTAGAGCCTCTTTACTCACTTGGTTCCCTTCCCCTGGGTAAGCTCCTCCTGTCCTGTTTGTGTCCACAACCTCTAGACTGATACCTTCAGAGGTTCAAGTATATGCACTCAGACAAACTTCCCTGTATCTCCACTTCTCATAGTCATCTCAAAATGTCCCAGAGTGATGGTCTCTCCCACCCTCAACCTGATGCTCTTTCAATGTCACCATTAGTAAGCTAGTTTCTTGTGCTCAAGACCAAGGAGTTATTCTGGAGACCTCCTTCTTCGTTCTCATCCAGTCCCATCCTTCCATCCAATAATTCTGACCTATTCCACCTCTCAAAGGGCTCAACCCCTTTCTCTCTTCTCCATCTCCACCCCACCACCCCAGGTTGAGCCATTGTCATGAATTCCCTGGATGTATGCAATCAATCATCCCCACTGCTGGTCTTAGTGCTTCTGCTCTTATACTTCCCAAATCATACTGGACACAGAAGTTGGAATGATATATTAAAGAATAAATTAGATCACACCACTTGCTTAAACTCTTTAGTGGCATCCTCTTTAACTTAGGATTGAGTCCCCAGTCCCACCAGATAGCTGTCACCTGCCCCTCACACACACCTCCCATCACATCTCTCGTCACCCTCCTTTTTGCTCACAAGATCTAGCCTCACATTCCTTTTACTACTTGAAATGTTATCCCTTCTTCTGCCTCATCACTTTTTCCCATCAGGTTCACCCTGCCTGCCATGTTTTTCCTCCACATCTTTGCCTGGCCTATCCCCAACTCCTCCTTCAGTCACCCACTTAATGGTCATTTCCTCAGGAAGGCCTTCTCTGCCACTCATTCTACTCTAGATCCCCTTTAGATTGCTCCTTTTTTTCCTTACATTATTTATCACCCATTTTAATTATGTTTATTTCCACTTATTAGTTATTTGCTTTATGACAAACTGACATCTAACATAACACTCAATGATGAAAAGCTGAAAGCATTTCCTCTGAAATCAGGAACAAGACAAGTATGCCCACTCTCACCACTTCTATTTAACACAGTATTAGTCATCCTAGCCACGACAATCAGACAAGAAAAAGAAATAAAAGGCATCCAAATTGGAAGGGAAAAAGTAAACTGTCACTATTTGCAGATGACATGACAGTATATGTAGAAAACCCTAAAGTCTTCACCAAAAAACTATTAGAAATAATTAATGAATTCAGTAGAGTTGCAGGATACAAGATTAATATACAGGAATCCGCTGCTTTCCTATACATTAATAATGAACTATCAGAAAAAAGCGAGAAAACAATCTTGTTTAAAATAGTTTCAAAGAGAATAAAATACCTAGGAAAAAACTAACCAGGTAGGTCAAAGACCTATACTCTGAAAACTATAAGACACTGATGAGGGAAACTGAAGATGATACAAAGAAATGGAAAAACATCACGTGTTCATTGATTGGAAGAATAAATATTGTTAAAATGTTCATACTACCCAAAGCAATCTACAGATTTAATTCAATCCTTATCAAAATACCCATGACATTTTTCATAGAACTAGAACAAATACTCCTAAAATTTATATGGAACCACAAAAGAACTCAAATAATCAAGGTAATCTTGAGAAAAAAGAACAAAGCTGTAGGTATCACACGCCCTGACTTCAGACTATACTACAAAGCTACAGTAACCAAAACAATATGGTATTGGCACAAAAACAGACATATAGATCAATGGAACAGAATAGAGAGCCCAGAAATAAACCCATGCACATATGGTCATTGTGTATTTTTCTTATTCAAGAAAAAAGAAATATGTATTTTTGAACTCAGTGAAAAAATATATTTCCACTGAAAAAATTTCACTAGAGGCAGTGAAAACCAAGTAGCAATAATAACCCCTAGCATGCAGACCTTAGTATTCAGGTCTCTGCAGAAAATGTTTGAGATGATTCTAGACTATCATATCATACCAGAAAGCAAGGAAGCTAACCAAGACTACAAAGGAAATGACAAAAGGACTTAGCAGCCAATTTGAAAGAATTCTCATTGGCCAAGGATGGGACAATTTAAGCATCAAAAAGAACAATGCCTACAATGAGGTGAACTATATCAAAGAAGCTAAAACCCGTGAATC
Source organism: Balaenoptera physalus (assembly GCF_965194825.1). NCBI lineage: Eukaryota > Metazoa > Chordata > Mammalia > Artiodactyla > Balaenopteridae > Balaenoptera > Balaenoptera physalus. Next base: position 68,609,638 of record NC_138893.1, on the reverse strand, counting down.
AATCATGATTAAAAAAAAAAAGACTGCATTGGTCACATTGGAGATTGCTAGAACACCAAAGAATTTTCTGAAAACTGGTAAATAACTGGAAAGAATGTATCTGGACTTTCCTGTATAAACTATCTTTCAGGGAAACCAACCAATTGATGACCAAAAGTTCTTATTTATAGAATAATTACAGCTAATAAATGTAATAAATTACAGAGAGAAACTACTGTTGTAGAGTATCCCCATTTTGCAACCTTAATAAAATAATGAACCTGGCAATAGTCATCAATAGCTGCCAAATCCACTGGGTGCAAGGTTGATGAGAAACTTCTTATTGGATGGATCAGGCTGATATCACCTGAGTCCACTGATGAATCTTCACACCCTGAAAGGGAAAAAAAAAAAGGCGCCAGCCTTCCAGTGCTCCTGATGAGATGCAATAGGAAAGACACGGCACCAACTGGGAAATAGTCTTACAAAAAATCCAAATCTAATCAAGCCTCTAGATCTAATTATTAATTTATACAAAACAAGGTAGAGGAAAAGCACAACAGAGTGAAGTCTGCAAATGCAGAATGTGGAAAATTCTACAGGACAAATGACCCAGTTTCTTCAACAAATAAATAACAAAGGGAAAAAAGGAGGGGGAACTTTTTGTTGAGAGAGAGATATATATATATAGTGCAGTGTTTTAGTTAGTGCGAGAAGAATCAGGGAAATTTTAGCAATGACTGGATATTAGATGATATTAAGGAATTATTTTTCATATTTCTAGTGTGATAATGGTAAAATTGTTATGTTTTTAAAAATAACCCATTTCTCTTAGAAATATATAGTTAAGTATTTATTAATGAAATGATATAATATCTGGGTTTTCTTTTAAATAATTCATTGGGAGGGGGCAGTTAAAGCAGGGATGGAAGGGATGAGGTACAAGTGAAACAAGAAAAAAATTGTAGCTTAGGGCTTAACCTCAGTTTCCCTAATCTGAATATCTACTCTCTAGATACAGATACCAATAAATTTTTCTTAATTCTATCAGAGAATAAGAATCACATATGATTTTGTGACAATAATTTTAGTTTTTGTTTTTTAATTTTATTTATTTATTTATGGCTGTGTTGGGTCTTCATTTCTGTGCAAGGGCTTTCTCCAGTTGCGGCAAGTGGGGGCCACTCTTCATCGCGATGCGCGGGCCTCTCACTATCGCGGCCTCTCTTGTTGCGGAGCACAGGCTCCAGACGCGCAGGCTCAGCAATTGTGGCTCACGGGCCTAGTCGCTCCGCGGCATGTGGGATCTTCCCAGACCAGGGCTCGAACCCATGTCCCCTGCATTGGCAGGCAGATTCTCAACCACTGCACCACCAGGGAAGCCCCATAATTTTAGTTTTAAATCTAAGGCTATTTAAGATATTTCCTAAATATTGTTCATGTGCCCCTCACCTTAAGCACAATGGACTGGCAAAACCAATAGTCACATCCAACCCTAGGTCTCTTGTTGGGGAAACAACTCAACTGTAGCCTCGGTCACCATGCTGCCTCCCCACAACTTGGGCCAGGCGCTGCAGTTGGCACAGGCTGCTCTTGGAAGTACAGAAACCCAATCACCTGACTACCTAGCTCCAGGTTGTGAAGTCTTCTCTTCTCCTGCCAAGACCTGAGGACTCAAAACAATGTTTTCTGCTCATTTCCTTGGTATCTCATGGCCTTTACCTATCCACTTAGATGGGAGATTCCACGTAGACACCTTCCCCTGCTTCTTTTTGCTAAGCCTCCTTCCTTCTGCTTTTAGAACTTTCAGCCATGTCCTTTTCCTGAAAGTCTCCTATCGTGATGAATTGGTTGAGACAGTCTCTCTGCCTTATCAGCACAGGGGAAAATGTGGACTTCCTTCTCACTTCTAACAATGAATGTGTCATTGCCTTTAAACCTTAGCCAATCTGAAATCATTTCAACAAGAGACAATGGGCCTCTAAGATTAGATACAGGCAAAAAGGCCAAAGATGTGTCATGCAACATCTATTCAGCACAAAGAACCTGTGGGTGTTTAAAGGCAGTAGGCAATCAGTGGTTAAGACACTACTGGCTAGAGGCTGTCCTGTTCATAGCGACCTGTCACCCTGCTGAGGAACACAAGATGGTGTCATAGAGGAGGCCTGAGTTTTGGAATCAGTCAGATGTTGGTTTGAAATGCAAATCAGCCTCTTACTAAATATTTTCATTTGGACACTAACTATTGCCTTCTGGTCCTCTGGTTCCTCCTTTGTGCTAGGAGCTCAGTAACCTTGCACCACTCGATTACTGTGAAGCCTCATACGCCACCCCTGAGCATGAGCTCGCATGTGGGAGCCCTGATGAGGCTCTTTGTGAACTCTAAAAGGGTTACTTTGGCAGCTAAAGTTGATTTTTCTGGAACACTGTGTCCATTCTCAAAGCAAATAGTTTATTCATCTTCTCATCTTGTTCCAGAAGTCTTAATTTATCTTTTTGGGTTCCTGGCATGGCTCTCCAGCCCTGGAAGCCTTTGGCCCTGGACCTCTTCTGAGTTCAGGCTCTTGCATTCAGCAGATCACAAGGCAGCAGCATCCCGGTCACTTATCTCGATAAGGCACCATGGGAGGGAAAACTCTCATGAGGACAATAGCAACTGTCACACTGGTTCAGAATGAGGGAGGACAGATAGAAGGTTCTGCAGTTCTCTACTCATCTGAAAATGATTAACGATTTCCTGTCAAGGCCAAGCAAGTTGCTAACTAATGATCCGGTAATGGCACCCACTATCCGCTGGCTGCCTCATTTGTCTTCCCTGTGTGGACAGATTAAGGACTGTAAATACAGCCTCGGGCCCTTGTTCATTCCACAGGTTTCTTGTTCTCTGTTGTTTCAAGGCTGGTTTCTTGGAGTGGGTGCCAGTGGTGAAGGGTGAAGGGCTGAGTGTGCTTCACAGGAGTTCCCAGAGAGTCTGAGGCAGAAGGAGGAAGGAGGTAACATTTGTGAGGGTCAATCATGGACTAGGAATGTACATGGTCCTTAACATTTCTTATTCCATTAAATCATCAGGGCAACCTTAGGAGGGAGATGAGGTGGGAAGGATTACTGCCATTTGTAGATGTTCAGAGAGAGTAAATAATGCATTCAAGACCACATAGCTAGGAAATGGTTCATCTGAGATTTCAACACAATCAGTGTGATTCCAAAACCATTATTGGTAACCACTGTACCACTTTCTCCCAAACAAAGCCAGTATCTGCAGAATCCAAGCACTATACTGTTTGGAGATACAGACATATATGAGAAAATTATGGGTATATACTAAGCACAAAATTCAGGATTTCAAAGAAGGAAGGGATGAGACCTGGGAAGAACACAAAGACAGACTCTCAAGTTATGTGGTAAGTTCACTGATGTTCATTTTTATGTTGGGCTTCATTACTGACATATGTTACATAAAATATATATCAAATAGTGCACAAAATAAAAAAATCTAATGTCTTTTTCAAAACCTAAACAGATACTCTCATGGAGCAACAATTTTCACCAAAAATAAGGTAGATAAATCCATTAGTCAGAATTAATGTGCAGAATATTATAGTAGGTGCTGTTAGGGATTAGAAATAAAAATCAATACAGGGATACCTCAGAGATTTTGCGGGTTCCATTCCAGACTACATAACAAAGCAAATATCACAATTAAGTGAGTCACACAAACTTTTTGGTTTCTCAGTGCATATAAGAGTTATGTTTACCCTATACTGTAGGGTATGCTGACCATCTGAACCTTCAGCAACTTGCAATCTTTTTGCTGGTGGAGGGTCTTGCCTAGATGTTGATAGATGCTAACTGATCAGGGTGGTGGTTGCTGAAGGTTGGAGTGACTGTGGCAATTTATTAAAATTAGACAAAAATGAAGTTTGCACATTAACTGACTCTTCCCTTCATGAACAATTTCTTTGTAGCATGCAGTGCTGTTTGGTAGCATTTACCCACAGTAGAAATTCTTTCAAAACTGGAGTCAATCCTCTAAAACCCTGATACTATTTTACCAACTAAGTTTATGTACTATTCTAAATCCTTTATTGTCATTTCAACAATCTTCACAGCTTCTTCACCAGGAGTACATTCCATCTCAGGAAGCCACTTTCTTTGCCCATCCATAAGAAGCAACTCCTCAGCTGTCACAGTTATATCATGACATGGTACTATTTCAATCACATCTTCAGGTTCCATTTCTAATTCTAGTTCTCTTGCTGTTTCCACCACATCTGCAATTACTTCCTCTCCTGAAGTCTTGAACCCTTCAAAGTCATACATGAGGGTTGGAATCAACTTCTTCCAAACTCCTGTTCATGTTGACATTTTGACCTCTTCATACAAATCACGAATGTTCTTAATGTAGAATGGTGAATATTTTCCAAAAGGTTTTCAATTGACTTTTCCCAGATCAATCAGAGGAATCACTATATATGGCAGCTATAGCTCTGTGAAATGTATTTCTTAAATAATAAGACTTGAAAGTTAAAATTACTCCTGGATCCATGCGCTTCAGAATGGATGTTGCAGTAGCAGGCTTGAAAACAACATTAATCTCGTACATTGTCATCAGAGCTCTTGGGTGACCAGGTGCACTGTCAATAAGCGGTAATACTTTGAAAGAAATTTTTTAAGCCCACTGCTGAGACCAACAGTGGGCTTAAAAAATTTAGTAAACCATGTTATCAAAAGATGTGCTGTCACCAGAAGAATCCACCTGCCAATGCAAGGGACACGGGTTCGAGCCCTGGTCCGGGAAGATCCCACATGCCGCAGAACAACTAAGCCCAAGCACCACAACTACTGAGCCTGCACTCTAGAGCCCATGAGCCACAACTACTGAAGCCCGCGCCTAGAGCCCATTCTCTGCAACAAGGGAAGCCACCGCAAGGAGAAGCCCGCACACCACAACGAAGAATAGCCCCGGCTCACCGCAACTAGAGAAAGCCTGCACGCAGCAATGAAGACCCAACGCAGCCAAAAATAAATAAATAAATTTATTAAAAAAAAAAAAAAAAAGATGTGCTGTCATCCAGGTTTGTTTTCCCATTTATAGAGCACAGGCAGAGTAGATTGAGCATAATTCTTAAAGGCCCTAGGATTTTCAGATTGGTAAAGGAGCACTGGCTTCAAATTAAAGTCACCAGCTGCATTAGCCCCTAACAAGAGAGTCAGCCTGTCCTTTGAAGCTCTGAAACCAGGTATGGACTTCTCTCCAACTAAGAAACTCCTGGATGGCACCTTCTTCCAATAGAAGGCTATTCTGTCTACATTGAAAATCTGTTGTTTAGTGTAGCCACCTTCATTAATTATCTCAGCTAGATCTTCTGGATAACTTGCTGCAGCTTTTGCATCAGCACTTGCTGCTTCACCTTGCACTTTGATGTTATGGAGATGGCTTCCTTCTTTAAACCTCATGAACCAGCCTCTGCTAGCTTCAAACTTTTCTTCTGCAGCTTCCTCACCTCTCTAGGCCTTCATGGAATTAAAGACAATTAGGACCGAGGAAGATGAAAAAGAAGGTGATGAGAAAACCAAGGCAGCCCTCAATTACAGTGAAGCTCCCCTGTGAATGTGCGGACAGTGGGCAAGTGGGTTATGCAGGAAAAGTAGGCAGGAGCCATGCCCTCCTCCTGGACCCTGGTGCTGTGGCCTCCCCGGGCTCCCTGAGGGGCGAGCCAGGGTGTTGTCAGCAAGGGTGGTGCTGCGGGCGCATAAGGCCAGCAGCAGGGGATTGAGCAGGCTCTGGTACACACTCCCTCCCTCCCCCTGATTCCCTGGAAAGCCCGCACGTGCAGAAAAAAAGAGAGAGAGAGAGAGTTAGGGCCTTGCTCTGAATTAGGCTTTGGCTTAAGGGAATGTTGTGGCTGGTTTGATCTCCTACCCAGAGCACTAAAACTTTCTCCATATCAGCAATAAGGCTGTTTCACTTTCTTATCATTCGTGTGTTCATTGGAGCACCACTTTTAATTTCCTTCAAGAACTTTTCCTTTGCATTCACAACTTGGCTGGCTGTTTGTCACAAGAGGCCTAGTTTTAGATCTATCTTGACTTTGGACACGCTTGCCTCACTAAACTTAATCAGTTCTAGCTTTTGATTTAAAGTGGGAGACGTGAGACTCTTCCTTTCACTCGAACACTTAGAGGACATTGTGGGGTTGTTAACTGGCCTAATATCAAGATCGTTGTGTCTCAGGGAATAGGAAGGCCAGAGGAAAGGGAGAGGGGTGGGGGAACGACTGTCAGCAGAGCAGTCAGAACACACACAACATTTATCGATTAAGTTCACTGTCTTATATGGGTGCGGTTCGTGCGGTTCCAAAACAATTGCAATGGTAACAGTGGCATGGACATATATACACTACCAAACGTAAAATAGATAGCTAGTGGGAAGCAGCCGCATAGCACAGGGAGATCAGCTCAGTGCTTTGTGACCACCTAGAGGGGTGGGATAGGGAGGGTGGGAGGGAGGGAGACTCAAGAGGGAAGAGATATGGGGGCATATGTATATGTATAACTGATTCACTTTGTTATAAAGCAGAAACTAACACACCACTGTAAAGCAATTATACTCCAATAAAGATGTAAAAAAAAAAAAAATTACCATTAGTAAGTGCTACCTGAAACTACAATAACAATTTATAAAGAGTGATCCTCTACTTCAAATTACAATAATAAAATTCTTCCTGAAAAAAAAAAAAAGATCACTGATCACTAAAACAAATATAATAATAATGAAAACATTTGAAATATTGCAAGAATTACCAAAATGTGACACAGAGACATGAAGTGAGAAAATGCTGTTGGAAAAAACAGCGCTGATAGGCCTGCTTAATGCAGGGTTGCTACAAAACTTCATTTGTTAAAAAAAAATAATATCTGCAAAGCACAATAAAGTGAAGTGCAGTAAAAGAGGTATGCCTGTACACAATAAAGTTCCTGTTTGCATGATACAAAATGACAAGGAGGCCAGGCTAAAGCGTATAAAAAAAGACTCATCATTTTACAGACTTTATTGAGATCATCTGCCTATGGTCTATTTTACAAGGATTTTCTCTAGTCCAGGCAGAAGATGCTCAGAAGACTAGAATTTCAACCCCACTCCTGGGGCTGCACTTCGCAGGCCTGTGGCCCAGGGCCTGACTCCCACCAGCCCTGTCAGTGCAGCTGCCGGCCCACCTGGGAGCTCCAGAGGCAATCCAACCTTGTCGCCCAGGTGTCAGCAGCCACGGGGCTTGAGGAGACCACTGGGGGTGAGGAGAAGTCTTTGTCCCTCTGCTTCTGAATTCCTTTCACAAAGGAAAGGTAAGCCTCCTGGGGAAAGACCCTTTCCAAAGGTAACTGACAGCCAATGCTATTCCCAGGTACACGGGACATTTCTCTGTTGCAAATACAAATTCGGCATAAGTCCCACTTCAGCAGCCCTGCAGAAGAGGTGAGTCCTTGAAGGCAGGAACTTCTCACAATGCTCAGCCTGGGATCTTGCTCACAGGACAGGTACAAACATGAAATCAATGAAGTGAGGTTCGCTTTTAGCACCTCTGCATCCTATGTCTTGAGGATTCCACTGCCTACTCTCCAGGGCCTGGGTCCTAAAGACCATGCACACCTTCCGGTTTTCTACCACGCCCTTCCCTAAGCTCTGCTACCACCAGTGTCTCTCACATCAGATCATTTCTTCCTCTAACAGAATAAGCGCTATCTCAGAAGCTAGGCGGGAAAGTGTTCATAGCTAATAAGTAACCGGTAGCAATGGATGTGCGGGACTCCACGAGCGTCCCACACTGGGCACAACTCAGAGATAAGATGCTCTGCCCACTGTAGAGAAAACAAGCTCGTGAGTATTTTTTTAATTGAGCAAACTTTAACTGACACTTAAATTGTGGTACAGAAATATATTTCAACTGATTTAAATCCAACACCGTGAAGGGAGAAATTATGGTACCAAAAATTCCCTCTTCAATAATACTAAGATTAATTTATATCACTATTCAAGCTACAGTTTTCACTTTTCTAGGCTTTGCTGCATACCAATGTGTGCAGTTTTTCAACATTAGATAGAATTCCTGAACCTGTTAGGAAAAAATCAGACTTTGAGCCAACAAATGTTATCATATCTACTAGGATATCTACTAGGATTTTGTTCAAGAACAAAATTCACTCTGAACATTGGTCCTCAAAATAGGACACTGAAACATTAGGTTAACTAACTACAGAAGTTAATTAGGTTAACTTCTGTGCTAACTACAGAATCAAGCTGATCACATCGATTGAAAGCTTCTTAAGTGAAACTTTCAATCAAAAACATGCTTAAGTCAAAACAGTATCCCAGCCACTTGATTTCAAGCAAAGTAGGTATTTTGTTTAGAAACACTAAAGAAGTGTGGTTCATTTATAAATACAGAAGGGACAAAACATCACTGCATCAACCCAAAAAGAATCAAAAAAACATTTTGAGGACAAGAAGAAATACAAAATTTAGTCAACTTTGCTGTTCTCTTGGCTGCTCAAATGCCACAATACCTGCAAACATAGCTAAAAGATGCTAACTCTTGAAAGCCTATATTTCCAGGCATTTCTAATTGACTATCAGAATTCTGTATGTTATGTTTTATGAAGAGCATTCTGCTTCCCTGTGTACATATCTGAATAACCTGGACAGCTCTCATTCTAGCAGTCATATTCACTTGATCCTATGAAGCCATGGTGAAGGGAACATCACACTGAGAGACACAGATGAAGTCAGAACACTATCACGTGCATCACAAAATCACAGGATTTTAAGTCACGAGATGAAAAAGACATTGATTCTGCTTTAAACCAAAGTTTACAAGAAATTGTCACTGGAAATTCATGGAAATGGCTGCTAATGTAAAACTTAAAGTGAATGATCCAAGCCGGCTTGACTTAACTGAATCCAGTACAACCTTTATGCTAAATCTCCCTGCTAATAAACTCGGTGATTAAAAAAAAAAAAAAAAAATCCTTGCATACCACTAGTTCACACGTTAGTAAAGGCATAGTGCTCACGAGAAGCTAATCTCATTTACTGGGAAGCACAGGATGGCAAATGGTTTCTGTACAGTCATGTCAGTCCATCTACATCACAATCTACAACACTCTATGGGTCATCCCTGATAATCAACGAATGAAGTTTATTTTGTCACTATCTTCCAAAAGAGCCCATGCCAATTACAAGGAAGCCAAATTCTCTTAACCTTAAATGAATATTAAGCCCAAGATCTACCCCAGCTTCCCCTATGGGTTATAAGATTAGTATAAATCCACAGTGCAACAGTGTATTGCTTTATTTGAGGGGTGCAGGGGAGACACCCAGGTAAGAAAAAAATCAATCAAAGGACTAGGAATGTAAGGAGCAATAATGTTAAAATAGTAAAACAAAAAATGAGTAATTGCAATCATTTTCTTAGGAGGACTTGATTCGTGGAAGAAAAACTAATTGGTATACGAAAAACATCTGTATGAAGTAGAAATTGGTTTCAATAACATTAGTAGAGAATACATTCTAGAAAGTAACAGTAACTAGAATGTACAAATTCTGACAGCAATTTAATAGAACAATCCCAGATGGTTAGGCTGAGGCCAACACCTAATGAGGACAAAACCTTTGTCTATGGGAAATTTTGGTTGATACCTGGAGAAATATTACGCTGTGCATAAACCAAACTAAATTGTTTTCACAAGTGTTATAAAGTTTCATATAGTAAAGGGTTTTTCTATACGCACTTCAGTTTCACAGCAAGAGTGGTATAGAATACCTAAACACACAAGAGAGCATTCATGCAAGATATCTAACTCCTTGGTATAATAATGCATACAATCTAAAATGATTACATTGTCATCACATCTAGGGCTTTCTGCAACTACAAGGTAGTGGTTGTAGAAAGCATGGACCTCAGTATCAGTATATAGAAAGCAGCCACCACCTTCTTCTATATGTTTTCTTTTTGCATTTTTACTTCATTTTTCTTAATTCTGCTGTTATTACCGTTTCTTAGCAAAACTGGTGAAAACAAAATTGTAATCACTGAACATAGCACTCCTCTGGTAATCAAGGCATTTAAAACTTTCAATCTTGTGGGGCAAAGAAAGCACTGTTGACAAACAGGGTAATCAAAAATTTTCTGGCATAAAAACCCAAAACTTTCTTAATCAGGTCATTATAAGAGTTCATATGAAGTTTGCTTCAAAGCTACCGTGAGAAAATTCTGGTTCTGGAGTGGTGTGAATAGCCCAGTAAGTTCCCTATGATTTCATTCCACTCACTGAATACCCACAAGGATTGAACTGTGTGACATCAATGACAGAACCTAGCACGACTTCTACTCTCATTAATGGCATCTTTGCAGTGACACCATCTTTCACGTAAAATTAGTCCATAACTTCTGGGTCAAGCTCACTCATCAGTATTTCCTGGGTTAGATCTAGCTGACTGATTACCCAGCTCTCTGGAAAATCCACAGTATACTACTATGAACAGTCAGAGTTCATCCGTCCTATACAATATGCTGTTCCATTGGGAAAAATTATATTAAGAAACTATTTCTTCCTGGAAATTCCAGTGTGGGTTCCCTTGGTGAGAAAGCTTCATGAAATTCTTAGGAGAATAAAAGAAGCTTTGAATTGAATCGAAACCATTGTAATTCCTAGCAAGCTTCAACAGGGGAACCAGTGCTTTCAGCAGAAGGTGGTACCACACATCTTCAAAATGAAACATCTCTTGGAGACAAAAATGTTATTCTCACTGGACACATCAGCTTCCTGCTTGTCAGTTTTTGCCACACTCATGACCGACCACTAAACATCCTTCAAAAGTATGTCCCACTGGGATCATGGGGTGGTTTGAAGATTCCCCAGATCCTTGGTTTGTGACAGGTTGCTGCCAGGAGAACTAGAAGTCCAGCAGCTTCTTGCTTCCTTTGAAAAAAAATGTGCAGCTTCCATCACTAGGAGATTAGCAAAAAATTAACAACCACAGAAAATCAACTAAATCTCTTCTCCCATTGCTGTCAGTGCCACCAATTACTCCAACTGTGTTACCAAAGTTCAGTCTCCTTTTCTGCTTTAATTTCATATTGACTCTTGTTTAGGAAAAGCATTAATAAAATTTACCTGGCCTTTTTTTTTTTTTTTGGAGTGCAGAGAGAGATGAAAGTTGATCACGAGTTTGCTGGAAACAGAGCCAGATACAATTCAGAGTCTCAGAGTCCCCTGTTTGCCATCAGAGGGAGTAGAGACAGCAGCTAGCTAAGTGAACAACCTGTAATAGGGGCGGAGCAGGTGCGCGGCCGTCAGTGCCACCGTTAGTGTGCCACCGTTAGCGCGAGACCCGTAGGGAAGTGGTTAGAGGTCCTGCTCTGCCAACAGTCAGCCTGGCAGTGGTCCTCGCGGCGGCAAGTGCAGTGAGAAGCAGGTCGCAGCCTTCTCCCTGGGGTCCTCCAGGCCCTCTGGCCTCAGGCCAGCGGGTGAGCTGGGGGCCCAGGGACAGGCTGAGGGCTGTGTCCTGCAGAGCTCCAGAGCCCTCGCCAGGGCCGCCCACTGGCTGGGCCCAGGCCTTGAAGCAGCCCAGAACCTCTCCCCCATCCCCACCTCCAGGACCTAATGGCAGCAGCAGTCTCCATGAGTCACAGTCCGTGGAGGCCTCAGCAACTGGACACATGGACACTGCCATCAGGGTAATAGCTTCAACCAGCTTCAGTCTCTCCATTCAAGTTTCAAAAATTGGTCCAGCTTAGATCAGTTGTCTATCCCTAGGAGGTGGCCAGAGGTCAGGGTTAAGTTGCAAAGACATTGCACATCATTACTTCAGATCCACCTCTGTAGTTGGGCAATTGTTCTCAAAAAAGGGCAATTGTTGTGAGCTGGGAATTAACCCGACTGGTGTTTGCTACAATATGTATTTCTATTGCTCCTATAAAAATGATTCTCTCCAGTTTAAATGAAAAGCCTAAGGGCTGGTCCTGGGGCCTCGCTCCCTCAGTGATGACGCTGGGCAGGGTCTGGAGACCTGGCCCTGAGGGCACCGCCTGCTGAGCTCTGCCTCTTCAGCCGGACTTGGGTACTGGCGGGAGGACCCAGACTGGGTGATGGACCAATGCTCCCGGGCAGTGTAACCAGCTCGCGCAGGGGCCCCTCCTCTTAGCCAGGGCCTGGACCTCAGAGGATGAAAGTTGAGCCTTGGGACCTTGCCCTTTCTTGTCAGAACAGAGAATAACATTTGTTTTGGTGGAGGTTTACAGGAACATCATGACCTGACCATAACCTGGCCTCAAGAACAGAGGATCTGACACCAAGATGTCTGCAACAACTAACCACGCCCCTCCTTCACCTTTCCTATAAAAGGGCTTTGCTGAAAGCTTTTGAGGAGTTCAGGGTTTTTAAGGCATAAGCCACCGGTCTCCTTGCGTGGCCCTGCAATAAATCTTTCTCTGCTTCAAACTCCGAAGTTTTGGTATTGTTTGGCCTCAGCATGCGTCGGGCACACAGACTTGCGTTCAATAACACATCCAAGGTCACACAGAGATTTTGCACTAGGCCTAGAACAAGGGTCTTCTCATTCCCAGTTCAGCCTCCCTCACCACCAGAGCATAAAGCAGCCCTATTTCTAAAGGTAATACCCTTTCAAACACCAACAGTGTACAACTGAACATGGCCTGGTGAAACCTTGTTATACCTTGTTCACACTCACCCATGCAGAGTGGATGGAAAGCAACAGGATACCTGCTCTTGTCTGATTGTGACGTTGGACAATCAGACAATCGGAATCCTTACCTGTGAGGAGTAGACCTCCTTTCTGACCTCAAAGAGACCTTCCTTTTCTGAGACTTTCTACCCCATGTCCCATCTATAGTCATTCCCTCTCCTTTTTATTCCCAAAATGAGCATCTCCAGAATAAAGGAAGGAGTCAGTGCACAGGGTTGTGTGTGTTGAGAGGGATGAGGGAATGGTGGAGAGTAAACGGTGTGAGGAAGGAAAATCAGGGAGACCTCAGAGGTTGCCCTCCTTCCCCTGGGCGGAGAGACTGGCCAGGAGGGCAGCGCACTGGGGGTCCCATGTGTGCCCTGGAGCAGAAGGGGAACGATGCGGGGACATCCCAATGCCTTCCTTTTGCTCTTAAGTCTCCCCACCCTACATGTCCGCATCCCAAAACTCAGCAGTCCCTAGCACAGCGTAGGCTCTTCACTACAGGTTGTGCTGGGCCTTTCCCCTGAGCTGTAGGATACAGCCGCCCCGATGTCTCCCCGGGGTCAGAGTACCTACCAGGCCCGTCTCAGGAATACAAGGCGCTGCTGTGAAACACACAGTCCTCTACAAATGCAAGGATGTTGTTACAGAAGGATACTGAGGGTTAAGCAATGAAAGGGTAGCCTGTTAGAATATTTTAAAGCGCGTACAAACATCCGTGAGGCTGGTGCTTGCAGGGAGGGAACGGCCAGGGCCATGCTTGTGAGGCCTTGACTTTGACCCTTTCTGGAGCCCGCTAGGCCTCGCAGACGTCGGGGTGCTCTCCTTCCTCCTTCCTCCCTCCCTGACCAGTCCAGTCATTCTTGGTCCCCTCCCTTCACCCAGGCCATGCACGGCGCACAGGGCCTCTGCAGGTTGGAAGGGCCTGCTGGGCCTGAGACTTCCAGACTCTGTGCAACAACGCCTGTCCTCCGCAGACGGGCAGGATAGACCCCGACACCGCAGGGAAACCAGTGTGTGTGTCTCCCGGAAGTGAGGACTTGGTGCCCCCAAACAAGAAGAGTCAGTCAAGATGTCTTTCCTTGCCCAGGTTTTTATGGGCATCTCAGCGCAGAGAAGAGGGCTGGGGGTGTAATCTGTCTCTCTCTGTTTCTCTGATTAGCCTCCTACACTCCCTGATGAGGACTGGAGTGAGGGGAGGGGAGGAGTACAGGGCCGAAGAGGTGAGACTGTGCCTTTCAGGAATTTACTGCAGCCTCTTTTGTTTTGCCAGAAATAAGTTTAATCAATTTCACCCTTTTATTTTTTTAAGGTAAATCCTCCCATGAGAGATTTTACGAGACCTGGCATGTGAAGGTTTGCTCTTTGATTCCTTTATAAGGTCTTCACCCCAGTGCACAACTTCATTCTCTCTAATATTTCCATCAAGTAATTAACAAATGACAAATCCAAAGAGATGGTGAATCACTACATCTACCAAATTCTGGGGCTGTCTGGGACACCTGAGGCCCCCTTTGTACACTCTGGGTTTCAGTAGTGCCAGAAGTAGACCTTGATCTATTGTTTTCATTTTTATTTTTTTTAATTTATTTATTTTTGGCTGCATTGGGTCTTCGTTGCTGCGCACAGGCTTTCTCTCTAGTTGCGGTGAATGGGGGTTACTCTTCATTGCGGTGCGTAGGCCTCTCATTGCGGTGGCTTCTCTTGTTGCGGAGCACAGGCTCTAGGTGCGTGGGCTTCAGTAGTTGTGGCACGCAGGCTCAGTAGTTGTGCATCGTGGGCTCTAGAGCACAGGCTCAGTAGTTGTGGCACATGGGCTTAGTTGCTCCGCGGCATGTGGGAGCTTCCCGGACCAGGGCTCGAACCCATGTCCCCTGCATTGGCAGGCAGATTCTTAACCACTCGGCCACCACGGAAGTCCCAGATCTATTGTTTTTAAATCAAGTAATCCAGGTTTTTAAAAAATAATTCAAAGTAGACAGAAAAAAATCTTGCATGATCATTTTGTAGTAGTATCCCTGCCAAGCCAGTGGGCAATGACAGCTTCCCAGGGCTCTTATCTGCCCAAAGTTACTCTTATCTAGCCCAAATTAAAGGAAGTTTCCACTTCAGCAAGTTGGAGCAATTCAGAGAAGAAGCAATGACCTGAGCTTTGGCAAAGAAAATTAGAAATTGGTCCTTCTTCATTTCTTCTTTTAACCAAGGTTCTCTCCCCCTTTGGATTTTATAAGGGCCACAGACCACTCCAGAGATCCCAAGCCAATCTCCACTTATTTATGGGAGAAAGAATCAACCACATGATGGAGAAAATCTCAAATGTCCCTTACTTTTGTTCAAGTACACATGAAGCTCCTTCAAGGTCCATACACTGTGCCAAACCCAGAGGTTGGGGATGGGGAGGAGGAAGTCAGAGATGGATAAAAATAATGTCTTCTTTCTAAGAGCTCAGCAGTCCAGTGAGAAAGTAAGCACAAGATACAAGGTCCAGGACTTCCCTGGTGGCACAGTGGTTAAGAATCTGCCTGCCAATGCAGGGGACACGGGTTCGAGCCCTGGTCTGGGAAGATTCCACATGCTGTGGAGCAACAAAGCCTGTGCGCCACAGCTACTGAGCCTGTGCTCTAGAGCCCACGATGCACAACTACTGAGCCCGCGTGCCACAACTACTGAAGCCCACGCACCTAGAGCCCGTGCTCCTTAACAAGAGAAGCCACCGCAATGAGAAGCCTGTGCACCACAATGAAGAGTAGCCCCCACTTGACGCAACTAGAGAAAGCCCATGCGCAGCAGCAAAGACCCAATGTAGCCAAAAATTAATTAATTAATTAATTAATTAATTTTTTTAAAAAAGATACAAGGTCCACTGGGATATGGACAAAAAATTATGGGCATCTATGGGGGGGTGACTGATAAGATCTGGAAAAGCTGTTCAGGGAGGTGGGATTAGAGCTGAGTCACTCAGCAGTGAGATGGTAGACTGGGGGAAAACATTTGCATGGAAGCAAAATAGGAGAATAAACCAATGTAGTAGAAATGTGGGGTGCAGAAATATTGAAATGTCCATAGCTCAGGAAGAAATGGTTTCCAACCAGCATCACTGACCATCACCCCATCCTTGGGTCTGGGGCATCTAGAAAGAACACCAAATTTACCAGCAACTATGATCCTTCTAGGCTCCGCTTACTGCACTGCTGATCTGAAAGTACCTGCTACCCTCATCTGACCACTTAAAAAGCAATTTTCAGGCCCATGTCAGTGGCTCAATGGAGATACTGCAATACAGACTGCTTCTTTCTGAAGTCAGAGCAAGTTCGGCGCCGAGTAATGAATTGCAAAGGGAAGGTGCACTGATGCAGACAGAGCTGCCAAAACAAAGGTACCTGCTAGAGGCTCTCCAGGTCTTCCATGGGTGTTTCTGAAAGGCTGTAAGTTTGCCGTGGGGCTCCTGCATCCAGAACTGCTCTTGATAAGAGTTTTTCCCCTATGAGGCAAACATGATAAAAAGATTACTGTAATTCCTATTTTTAAGTAAAGTAAACATATTAAAATAAGTTCTCACATAATTTATTATAAAGTAGAATTGGTGAAACAGAAATTCATGAGCTATTTGAGTAAGAAAGTTTACTGATTGTAATTTTGTCCCACCCAAAGTTTTCTCTTATTTTCAAATAGTGGGCAATTTCTCTAGTGATTTCCAAAATGCTATCTCAGTTAGCTAAGTTTTGTTCAGTGTAGCAACATTTTAATGTTGTATTCTTTATTTTTTTAATTTTTAATTTTTAAGGTGTATTTTTTAATTTTTACATGTATTGCTAAATAAACTGTATATTTAAGAATAATTTATACTGGGGCTTCCCTGGTGGCTCAGTGCTTAAGAATCCGCCTGCCCATGCAAGGTACACGGGTTCGAGCTGTGCTCCAGGAAGATCCAACATGCCGCGGAGCAACTAAGCCCATGTGTCACAACTACTGAGCCTGTGCCCTGAAGCCCGTGAGCCACAACTACTGAGCCCACATGCCACAACTACTGAGCCCATGCGCCTAGAGCTCATGCTCCGCAACGAGAAGCCACCGCAATGAGAAGCCCACACACCGCAACGAAGAGTAGCCCCCACTCACTGCAACTAGAGAAAAAAGCCGTGCACAGCAATGAAGACCCAATGCAGCCAAAAATAAATTAATTAATTAATTTAAAAAATAATAATTTATATCAGTAACTAGGGGGACGATTAATTGGAGGAAGAACATTTACTAGTGCTGTATTCATGACTATCAGTGTTTGAACAACTAACTTTAATGTCTTATGTTATTAGGTTAGATGGATTAATTTTACAAGAAACTCAATGTATACAACACGTCACTGCAGAAAAACAAAGGATCACGAGAGATTACTACAAGCAACTATATGCCAATAAAATGGACAACCTGGAAGAAATGGACAAACTCTTAGAAATGCACAACCTTACAAGACTGAATCAAGAAGAAACAGAAAATACGAACAGACCAATCACAAGCACTGAAATTGAAACTATGATTAAAAATCTTTCAACAAACAAAAGCCCAGGACCAGATGGATTCACACATGAATTCTATCAAACATGTAGAGAAGAGCTAACACCTATCCTTCTCAAACTCTTCCAACATATAGCAGAGGGAGGAACACTCCCAAACTCATTCTACGAGGCCACCATCACCCTGATACCAAAACCAGACAAAGATGTCACAAAGAAAGAAAACTACAGACCAATATCACTGATGAACATGGATGCAAAAATCCTCAACAAAAAACTAGCAAACAGAATCCAACAGCATATTAAAAGGATCATACACAATGATCAAGTGGGGTTTATCCCAGGAATGAAAGGATTCTTCAATATACGCAAAACAATCAATGTGATACACCATATTAACAAATTGAAGGAGAAAAAGCATATGATGATCTCAATAGATGCAGAGAAAGCTTTTGACAAAATTCAACACCCATTTATGATAAAAAACCTCCAGAAAGTAGGCACAGAGGGAGCTTTCCTCAACATAATAAAGGCCATATATGACAAACCCACAGCCAACATTGTCCTCAATGTTGAAAAACTGAAACCATTTCCACTAAGATCAGGAACAAGACAAGGATGTCCACTCTCACCACTATTATTCAACATAGTTTTGGAAATTTTAGCCACAGCAATCAGAGAAGAAGAAGAAATAAAAGCAATCCAAATCGGAAAAGAAGAAGTAAAGCTGTCACTGTTTGCAGATGACATGATCCTATACATAGAGACTCCTAAAGATGCTACCAGAAAACTACTAGAGCTAATCAATGAATTTGGTAAAGTTGTGGGATACAAAATTAATGCACAGAAATCTCTTGCATTCCTATACACAAATGATGAAAAGTCTGAAAGTCAAATCAAGAAAACACTCCCATTTACCACTGCAACAAAAAGAATAAAATACCTAGGAATAAACCTACCTAAGGAGACAAAAGACCCGTACACAGAAAATTATAAGACACTGATGAAAGAAATTAAAGATGATACAAGGGCTTCCCTGGTGGCGCAGTGGTTGAGAGTCTGCCTGCTAATGCAGGGGACACGGGTTCGAGCCCTGGTCTGGGAAGATCCCACATGCCGCGGAGCAGCTGGGCCCGTGAGCCACAACTACTGAGCCTGCGCGTCTGGAGCCTGTGCTCGGCAACAAGAGAGGCCACGATAGTGAGAGGCCCGCGCACTGTGATGAAGAGTGGCCCCCACTTGCCGCAACTAGAGAAAGCCCTCACACAGAAACGAAGACCCAACACAGCCAAAAATAAATAAATAAATAAATTTATAAAAAAAAATGATACAAATAGATGGAGAGATATACGATGTTCTTGGATTGGAAGAATCAACATTGTGAAAATGACTATACTACCCAAAGCAATCTACAGATTCGATGCAATCCCTATCAAACTACCACTGGCATTTTTCACACAACTAGAACAAAAAATTTCACAATTTTTATGGAAATACAAAAGACCCCAAATAGCCAAAGCAATCTTGAGAAAGAAAAAAGGAGCTGGAGGAATCAGGCTCCCTGAATTCAGACTATACTACAAAACTACAGTCATCAAGACAGTATGGTACTGGCACAAAAACAGAAATACAGATCAACGGAACAGGATAGAAAGCCCAGAGATAAACCCACGCACATATGGTCACCTTATCTTTGATAAAGGAGGCAAGAATATACAATGGAGAAAAGACAGCCTCTTCAATAAGCGGTGCGGGGAAAACTGGACAGCTACATGTAAAAGGATGAAATTAGAACACTCCCTAAAACCATACACAAAAATAAACTCAAAATGGATTAAAGACCTAAATGTAGGGCCAGACACTATCAAACTCTTAGAGGAAAACACAGGCAGAACACTCTATGACATACATCATAGCAAGATCCTTTTTGACCCTCCTCCTAGAGAAATGGAAATAAAAACAAAAATAAACAAATGGGACCTAATGAAACTTAAAAGCTTTTGAACAGCAAAGGAAACCATAAACAAGACAAAAAGACAACCCTCAGAATGGGAGAAAATATTTGCAAATGAAGCAACTGACAAAGGATTAATCTCTAAAATTTACAAGCAGCTCATGCAGCTCAATATCAAATAAAAACCCCAATCCAAAAATGGGCAGAAGACCTGAAAAGACATTTCTCCAAAGAAGATATACAGATTGCCAACAAACACATGTAAGGATGCTCAACATCACTAATCATTAGAGAAATGCAAATCAAAAGTACAATGCGATATCATCTCACACCAGTCAGAATGGCCATCATCAAAAAATCTACAAACAATAAATGCTGGGGAGGTTGTGGAGAAAAGGGAACCCTCCTGCACTGTTGGTGGGAATGTAAATTGATACAGCCACTATGGAGAACAGTATGGAGGTTCCTTAAAAAACTAAAAATAGAACTACCATACGACCCAGCAATCCCACTATTGGGCATATACCCTGAGAAAACCATAATTCAAAAAGAGTCATGTACTACAATGTTCATTGCAGCTCTATTTACAATAGCCAGGACATGGAAGCAACCTAAGTGTCCATAAACAGATGAACAGATAAAGAAGATGTGGCACATATATACAATGGAACATTACTCAGCCATAAAAAGAAACAAAACTGAGTTATTTGTAGTGAGGTGGGTGGACCTAGAGTCTGTCATACAGAGTGAAGTAAGTCAGAAAGAGAAAAACAAATACCGTATGCTAACACATATATATGGAATCTAAAAAAAAAAAAAAAATGGTCATGAAGAACCTAGGGGCAAGATGGGAATAAAGACGCAGACCTACTAGAGAATGGACTTGAGGACATGGGGAGGGGGAAGGGTAAGCTGGGAGAAAGTGAGAGAGTGGTAGTGTATATATGGACATACATACACTACCAAATGTAAAATAGATAGCTAGTGGGAAGCAGTCGCATAGCACAGGGAGATCAGCTCCGTGCTTTGTTACCAGCTAGAAGGGTGGGATAGGGAGGGTGAGAGGGAGGGAGACACAATAGGGAAGAATATGGGGATATATGTATAACTGATTCACTTTGTTATAAAGCAGAAACTAACACACCATTGTAAAGCAATTATACTCCAATAAAAATGTTAAAAAAAAAAAAAAAAAAGAAGTTGGGGGACTTCCCAGGTGCCACAGTGGTTAAGAATCTGCCTGCCAATGCAGGGAACACAGGTTCAAGCCCTGGTCCGGGAAGATCCCACATGCCACAGAGCAACTAAGCCCGTGCACCACAACCACTGAGCCTGTGCTCTAGAGCCTGTGAGCCACAACTACTAAGCCCATGTGCCACAACTACTGAAGCCCGCGCGCCTAGAGCCCATGCTCCACAAGAAGAGAAGCCACCACAATGAGAAGCCCGCGCACTGCAGCGAAGAGTAACCCCTGCTCACCGCAACTAGAGAAGGCCCGTGCGCAGCAATGAAGACCCAACACAGCCAAATAAATAAATAAATAAATAAATATATTAAAAAAAAAAAAAAAACTCATCATTCTCCAAAGTGGATCTTTTTTATAACATTTATTCTTTTATTTATTTATTCATTCATTCATTCATTTATTTTGGCTGCGCCGAGTCTTAGTTGCAGTACACGGGATCTTCACTGCAGCATATGGACTCTTAGTTGCAGCATGCGGGATCTAGTTCCCTGACCAAGAATCAAATCTGGGCCCCTGAATTGGGAGCGTGGAGTCCTATCCACGGGATCACCAGGGAAGGTCCCAAAGTGGATCTTATATGTAGGCCTTTGATAATATTTAATTTTCCCTCAGTGTTATAGTAGAAAAATTGTTCTAAATTAATTATAGAAAGTTACATACCATTTAGCTACCTGAAGGGAAATGAGGACATTTCAACAATTTTTGTAAATATTTTCCAAATGCTCAGAATCATGATACTATATAAATAAGTCATTTATGGTACATACTAATAAAAACAGCTTATTTCCATCACGTAGGATTGAGTTTGTCTGCAAATAACAGAAACCCAACAGTGCTGGCTTATTTGTCTGAAGTAACAAATCATGTGGGGGAAGCAGCCCACAGCTGGTATGGAGGCTCACAGTGTTACAAGGATCCAGGCCCCATCAGTAGTCCTGACCCACTAACATCAGCATGAGGCTTCTGTACCAGCTACAGGGTGGCTACTGCACTCCTAGGCACTCTGGCCATATTCCAAGATGGAAGAAGGATGATGGATGATGGGTGGTGAAGGGCAGAGAGCCAAAGGCACAAGGCAGCCTTGTCTGATAATCAAAAAAATCTTTTCTTTTTCTTTAAGCTCCACTTGTTTCTATTTAAACAGCCAAAATTGGGTCATATGTCCACCCAGAGCTATCGGGGCATCTGTAGAGCTGAATACTTTTCAGTAAGAATTGACATACCAAGGTTCTACTAGTAAGGAAGCAGAGGAGAATAGAAATATTGGGTAAGCAATTGGCCATTTCTGCCACAATGTCATGGTTTTTATCGTTTCTGTGGTAGAAACTGAAATTGCATGGTACAAGTTACTACCGCTTTCCTCCACTTTGGGTGCGCAGGAAGGATACGCCCACACTCCCTTGAAGCCAGGCACAGCCACATGCCTACTTGCAGCTCAGGAAGTCTGAGCAGAAGTGACATGTGTAGCACCCAGGCCAAAGCAGTGAGCTGCAGTACTTGACTCGAAGGCCTCTTTCCCTGCCGCAAGGACCTCGGAGGTAAGGGTCAAATCCAGAAGGAGTACAGTCAGAGTGGTCATTGTGAGCAGAGCTCTCTGACAACCTGCACTAGATGTAGTACTTGGGCAATAAGTAAAGCTTTGGTCTTTTAAGACACTAGGATTTGGGACTGGTTTGTACCATAAAACCTAGCCTATCCTGACTGGCACAAAATGATAGCTATTTGTCTTGTGCTCTCAATTAAACATGTTTTGTTTGTTTAATAAATAGGTGGGAGTACATTAAAATGTAGTGTATGTACATTTAACAAGCCAGTACCATTTCTTTAAAAATAAAGGGTTAAAAATTAGATGATCTACCTTTTTTGAACATGATCTACCTTTTTAGAATGTTAGCGGTTTGGATGCGATGATAATCTATAGATACTTGAAGAGGAACACATAGGCTTCAAAGAGTTAAATTGGCTCATTGAAGAGCATGTGGAAAGATTTGACCCCCATTAAGGAAGGTCCTTATGGATGGGGGGCAGTTGTCCAAGATAGTGAGGTGGCCTCTTCTCCATCTTAATAAGCTCTAACAAAATGATTTTTCATTGTATATTTTGAAATAATTTCAGGCTTACAAAAGTATTGCAACAATAATACAGAGAATTCCCCCTCAGCTTCACTCATACCACACTCTTCTGCTTTTCTTCCTAAAGATCTGGAAACTTCTCTGCTTTCTTGGCACATTCATCCTCCTCTTCTTAAACTTGGAATCTTGGAGCTCCTCAAGGCTACCTGTAGGCCCCTCTTCTTCTCCATCTACACTCTTTCCTCAGATGAACTGTGTGCACCCAAGGCCTGTTACCACACGGCGTGCCAGGTGACCTGAGCCAGATTTCCACATTTTGTCTACATATTCTCTTTGACATATCTAGTAATATCCAAGTGTCCACATGATATTGGCTCTTAAATGTCTCAAATGTACCTCAAACTAAAGTCTCAAACAGAACTTATTATTTTCACACCCCACCCACACCTCATCTTCCCGTCTTCTGGTGTTTCACTGGATTTTACTACAATCCATCAAGCAATGCAAGCCAGAATTCTTATAGCCCTATTTGACAACTCTCAATTCATCTGTCATTTCCCACATCAAATATCCCTTTCCTTGGGAAGACTTCCCTGACCTCCCTAACGGAAAAATCTATAACTGTCCATCTCACCTTCACTGCACTTATCACAGTTATGATTTTATAATTATTTGTATGATGACTTAACTAACACCTGTTTCCTCAACTAGACCATAAGCTTGTTGAGGGAAGGACTTTGGTTCTGTGTGATGTATCCCCACTTCCTAACCCACTGATTCAAACAGTCAGTGCTCAGTAGTGTTTATTGAATGAATATGTGAATGGGAACCTTTCCAACATGTGACTTTGTTCCTCAAAGTTCTGGCTTCCCTTCCTCTCTTTGGTGGATCACTTAAGGGAGCGAAGATCAGTTCACTTCCTCCTTGTTGAATCACCACTAAGTATTCTTGAGACTTCATAAGGGCAGACAGATGCAACTTCTCCAGTTTAAGCCAAAACTTTTTCTTGTGTTACCAGTATTCCAGAAATTAAGTTCCTCAGACTTGTAAATGACACACAGCACTCATCCTTGTTCAAGCTGACAGTGGGCACAGCAGAGCGTGCACACACTTGCAGGAAGAACATCCCAGAAGGAGGGCACAGTAAATGCAAAGGCCCTGAGGCAGGAGCTCACCTGACGTGCTGAGAAAGATCAAGGCCATCAGTGTCAGGAGTGGAGTGAATTGGGAGGAAAGTGTTTTACCCTGAGATGAAAAACCCATGTAGGTGTTCAAACAGAGTAGCAGCATGATCCAACTTACACTTTAAAAGAATCTCTAGGGGCTTCCCTGGTGGCGCAGTGGTTGAGAATCTGCCTGCCAATGCAGGGGACACGGGTTCGAGCCCTGGTCTGGGAAGATCCCACATGCCGCGGAGCAGCTGGGCCCGTGAGCCACAATTGCTGAGCCTGCGAGTCTGGAGCCTGTGCTCCGCAACAAGAGAGGCCGGGATAGTGAGAGGCCCGCGCACCGTGATGAAGAGCGGCCCCCGCTTGCCGCAAATAGAGAAAGCCCTCGCACAGAAACGAAGACCCAACACAGCCATAAATAAATAAAATTAAAAAAAAAAAAAAAGAATCTCTATAGTTACTACATGGAGACCAGACTGGTCACCCATATAGGGGTGGAAGGCAAGGGAAGAATTAGGAAAACCAAGTGCTACTACCTACTGTCTCCCACTTTCTGGTCTGCAGTTGGTGGAAGCTGTTCCCTTGAATGGATCTAGAAAGAGAAGGGTTATGAGAGAATGGGGTGGAAGAAAGGGGTCAGTAAATGATGAGGGGAGCAGTTCTCTGGTCAACACAGAGTGATTCCTATGCAGGACATGGCAGGGCTAATCATGGCCTGGGTTTCTGAGCCAGGGCCATTTCTAAAGAAAGGAAGGCAATGTCTTCCTTGAACTGGGCTGCCAGAATTGCTCTGTTTCAGGCTGGAAATGAACAACATTCAGGTCACTTATGGATGGCCTCCTAGTAAGGCCTTAAGGACTAACTGCAGCTCAGACACATGACTGCTCCATGGCCTGTACAGCCGACCACACAGGGACCATGAGAGGAGAGGTGATCTCAGGCCCTGCAGCACCAGGCTCCCAAGCTGCTGCCCCTCCCATCCAGTCCTGGGCTCAGACTCCTGCCCACCTCTGCCCGGGATTCTTAGATCAGCTCCTTAGGTCTTCACGTAAGGTCTTCTCCACCCCCACCTGGATCCCAGCATGGGAGGATTTGACTAATAAGCATCTAGCAGGTGTCTGGAAAGAGCTGCAGGGCAGCAGTGAGGTTATGACTGGCACATGCCCCACCCCCACTCCACTGCTGAGAAATCCTCCACTTAATTAGGCTACCAGAAGCATTACTTTTTTATTTTTTTAATTCCCTTGTAGGTTCTGATGGCAGTCATGCTTGTGGAAAGTTCTATGCTCTTCTTCCCACTCCTGCCGCCTCAACAATGTTGCTTCAATTAAAGTTACCGCTGCCTGAAGAGGGGGTTCTGTCTCCTCCAGGCCCACAAGGGCCAGGGCAGGACACAGGCTCCTCCCCAGCCCACAGCCCCGCCCACACTATGGGCAAAGACGACTTGTACTACAGGTGCTTTTATGTACCAGGACTGGTGATTTTTAATATGGGCTGCTGTTTTCTCAACTTTACAATTTTCAGTTAGTTCCAAGGGCTTTTTTATCACTTCACTGGTTCCTGGACTAAAGATTTGGAAGGCACTTTAGATACTTCAAATGGTAGATTTGGTCCAGAGATTTATGGTCTTGGGGATAATCGACTCTATAAATTGTGGAGTAATTAGCTTATGCTCATAGAACTGTACAACACAAAGAGTGAACCCTAATATAAGCTATAGACTTTAGTTAATAATAATGTCTCAGTATTGGTTCATCAGTTGTAACAAATGTACCACACTAATGCGAGATGTTAATAATGGGAGAAACTGGGTGAGGAGGGAGAGGTGGGAACGCTGCGTATCATCTGCTTAATTTTTTGTGAACCTTAAACTTCTCTAAAAAATAAAAAGTCTCTTAACTAACAAATAATAATGTGGGCAGAGTGAGCAGATGAGGGCATCGATGAAACAAAATTAGCCAATAGTTGGTAATTTTTGAAGCTGAGTCATGGTCCACGGATGGGGATTCATTATATTATTATATGTCCACAATAAAAGTTTTTAAAATCTTATGCTATTTTAAAAGCATGTCTTTTTCATTACAAAAATCATTCACACACATTGTACACATTTGAAAAATATTGGAAAGTACCTGTAATGGAGTCACTCAAAAATATCTACTGTAACATTTTGGCGTGGACATATATACAAATAACAAAACTGAGATCATACTGAATAAGAAGTTTTAGATCTACCTTTTTTTTAAACTTAGTATTGCACCATAAACATCTTCCCATGTCTTAAAATATCTCCAAAAGCATGCTTTTAAATAGTTGCTGTAAGATTTCATAGTGTGGCTGTACTATATACAATCTAGAAATGAAAATATCCACCTGAATGTCCCTCATCCCATATGGTTGGGATTGTCAGAGGTGTGAGATCTGCAACGCACACCTAGTCCTGCCACAGAGCAGCCTGAAAGCGAGAAAGCCATTTGGTCTTAGTCCCCAGCTGGTGGAGAATTTCTCACTATTCAAGTTGTAAATGCACTTCAAGGCTATTTAACAGCATGGAAGAGGCACTTTTCTTCTTCATCACACAATCTCATGTGGATTTGCTATTTACAAAACAAAAGGCAGGTGGGATTTGAGTGTTTAGAGCCCTGGCATGTGTGCAACTGCTCTCTCTGGTCCAACAAGCCAGAACTCTTTGGGGGTGCCCAAGGATAAAGGCAGTTCCTGGCACACAATGAAACACTCTGACCCTTCCCTCCTGCTCAAGAAAGCACATCATCAGAGATCAAATGAATGAGAATGGTGTTATGGCAATAAATTTCACTGAGAAACTGTAGCAAGTCCTTGAAATCAACCTCACCCCCAACTACGACTGTCCATCACCTAGAGGGGTGGCCCACAGGCTCCAGGCAGACCCTGCCAGCCCATGCTTGATAGGTCTTCTCAGATAACCACCCAGCTCATGGCATAAAGAATCACAATTAAAGTAGGATTGCAATGGGACCAAACAGCCAAGTAGATAGAATGCACACTGGCCAGAGGGAATTAGGTTTGACTGTAGACCATACAATCAATGAGACTTCCACATCAGATCTGGAAGAAGCAGGTTCTTACTGCACGAGCCAGTTCTCCCTGAGGCTGAGCAGACACAGGTGCCAGCCCATCTGACCTTTGCCAAAGGTATTTTCTTCCACAAAGCTGGAGAGAAAAGAGAGTTTAAAACTTCAAATTTGAGGAAATGTGTTTTCCAAAATCCAAGTCTCTTGCCAATATATCAGGCCCTTTATCTTAGAGAGCTTATCTAATCAGACAACTGTAATATGCACTGTGACGTGAACACTGAGAAGCAAAATTAGTCCTTGGGAGGGACTGGCTCTGTTCCCACTGGATCTGCAGGCCCTGGGAGGCCCCAGCCTTCACTCACACTCTGTGTGTCCCTGTGACAGGAAGTCTTTCAGGTCAACTCATCTGGGAAAGAGTAACCGACCGACTGAATTTCTGAGCATCGTTGCATAACAGGGTTTCCAGTGCACCTATAGTGAGGTGCCTACCGTGTGAACTGGCCCCAAGTGAAGAGTCACGTGGACGGCCCTGAAGGCCATGAAGTTGAGCGGTGGGGGATTCAGCCAGAGATCCAAGCTGTTGGCTCAGAGAGACGACAAGAGAAAATGCTCACACAAGAGAAATCACTCCTCCTGACCCAGAGAGAGCAGACAAGAGAAGCCAATGGGAAGCGCACTCATGCAATACAGGGAGCTACCACTGTGGACACCCCTCAGGGGCCCTTGTCTCCTCAGGTAACCCTTGAGATGCAGAGAGAGAGCATCCCATCAACAGCCATCTCTCCACACTTTTAAGACACAGGCCTCTTCTTTCACACAGGTCTGTTTCATGCATGGAGATCTCAGATCTCTGGCTCCAGCTCCAGCCAGCTCTTCCTTGGACCTGATCAGGGGACAGAGGGGACTTAAAATTCTTACCCTGCCCCAAAAGGAAATCAGTAGAAAGCTAAAAGTAAGAGTGATAGAGACAGAGGTTGAGGAAGAAATGTTGCCAGCGTTCTGGCTACAAGTGCTCCACGGAGCAGCTTCCCAAGGACAGTCTGCCTTCATTCACTTGGCCCCTCACATCCAGCTGGGTAAGAGGGTGACGTTCCCGCATCCCCCACAGCAGGGGCTGCACATGTAAAAGACTCTAGAATCCAGGATGTGCTGCTCCTCAGGAAGAGGTGGCCAGAAGCTGATTCCAGGGGCCACTGTGACTCAGCCAGCCACAAGGGAAAGCCATCAAGACCTGAGAACATTCCTTAAAGGAAGGGGTTCCTGAGAGAGCCAGGATGAGACTATGAGCCA
This sequence comes from Balaenoptera physalus, assembly GCF_965194825.1. NCBI lineage: Eukaryota > Metazoa > Chordata > Mammalia > Artiodactyla > Balaenopteridae > Balaenoptera > Balaenoptera physalus. The sequence goes on along the minus strand of NC_138893.1, from coordinate 68,581,616 downwards.
TGAGGGGAGGAAGTGGCCGCAGGCAATAATTTGTACTGCCATTGCCCAAATGACCACAGTAAAAATCCTATAAAATATATTGTGTAAAAAGGAAATAATTTAGAAAATACAAAGAAGGTTGAAGACATAGATAAAGCTAAGGGAGTTAAAGGCAAACAGGCCATGACACTAAACCACTTAGAGGAGAGAAAATGGCATTCAAAAAATCACTAGGACAAAAGGCTAAATGCTGGGGAATTCCCTGGCGGTCCAGTGGTAGGATTTCATGCTTCCACTGCAGCGAGCACAGGTTTGATCCCTGGTTGGGGAACTAAGGTCCTGCATGCCACATGGCTTGGCCAAAGAAAAAAAAAAGTCAACTTAAAAAAAGGCTTCAGAAGAAAAAAAAAAAAAGGCCTCAGAAAAAATAGGGAAATAAATTTTTTTTTAAAAAAAGACTAAATGCTGAAGAAGATTATAGGTAAACTATACGAGCAGAATAAACCAAGAGAATTAGAACAGAGAAAAGAGCTGTTAAAAACCAATAAACCAAAACAGATGAAAGGAATGAAATTTTCATTCAAATGAAAATGAAAAAATATTAATGTCCACAATAGCAGACTAATTAAACAAATTTATATGATAGCATATATGATACAATATTAAGATACCTCTGAACATAAATGTTTCAGATAAACAATGATACATAGGATGCTCCTGGCACAGTACATGATAAAATTAAACATAGTATAATCGCAACTTAAATACATATATACAAATACGTAAAATTATGTATTCATAAAAGAAGTGTGTGTGCACACGTACATGCTTATTTCAAAGTCTGGAAGGAAGTACATCAAAATGCTAACAGTGGTTAACTCTGTGGGATTATTAGTAATTTAAATTGGTCGTACTTTTTTTAACTTCTCACAATATATTACTTTTAGTGCCAGAAAAAAAAATGTTTTTCAAAATATAAAAGCAGAAATCAGTTTGAAAATATATCTGTAGAAAATGAAATTTTTGTGTTGTTTCCAAGTTATTCTGTTAGAGCCATTTAATTTTTACTTCAAGAGATGTTATGAAAGGAAGAATGCCTTCAAATGAAATTCTTAATTGAATAAGAGGATATAATGTCCATCCACTCACTAAAAGATAGTTCACACCACATTAGTTCACACCAAATACTCACTTAGGAACTGGAGATATAACAAACTACATAAAAATCTTGTCCTCTCAAGGACATTCTGGTTGGGAAAAAATATACAATAAACAAAATAGAGAACATGTCCAATGGTGGTAAGGACAATAGAGAAAAATAGAGCAGCATAAGGGATACTTGGTTCTGGGAAGTTGTTGCATTTTTACATAGTGATGAAGGACAAAACCTTGAGAAGGTGACTTCTGGACAAAGACTCGAGGTGGTGAGGCCGCCACCCCGTGGACACCTGAGGGGAAGCATTCAGGTCAAAGGAACACTGGCGTGAAGGTGTGAGGCAGCAAGGGCCTGGAGTGAGGAACAGCAAGGAACAGGCTGTGTGCTGGACAGAGTAAGGGAGAGAGGAGTAGGAGATGAGGGCAAAGTGCAACGTTGGCTGTGACCACGAGTGGGGTCACCAGAGAACCATAACATGAGAAGAATATAAACAAAGGGTAACTGAGACTGTCCCAGTGTTGTGTGCTCTCAAATGCACATGTGTCAATAACCGTTCTTCCTCTCAAGGCACCTTGTTATGTACTATTGAAATGTGTGGCTTTAGCCTTCAACTATGACTTTAGTTAAGGTGGACGTGAAGAATTGAGGGCTTATAATCATTGATTTCCATTAAATAAATTAGTCATTCAATGTAAAACCAATTTCAAAATATATAATTTGGAACAACAAAATATGCTAAAATAACTTGGACAAAGATATAGAAATTCTAAGTGGGTAGCTTAAAGCAGCCATAGGGTCAATTAGGTGGAAATTGCCAGAAAGCAAATGGGGAGCTCAGACCACCAAAATCTGGGATGTCGTAAAGCTGTAAAAAGCTGTAAAGCTTTTGTCAGATGAAATCCAGGACTCCCTGAGTTAAAGGCAGTAGGTCTTCAAAGCTGGTCATCCCTGTGAAGCTTCCTGAGAGGGACTGTGTACATCTACAGCAGTTTCACAGCAGCCAGAACAAGGCAGACAAAAATGAGCTGTGGGAGCAATACTTTGACTAGAAGCTTCAGAAGGAAACAGAGCTGTGTTATCTCCAAGCCTAGGTACACACTGTGTGGTCAGGTGGGAAGGACCAGGACAGCAGTGGCCTGCTAAGTTTGGGAATCACGCTGGGTCACGAAGGTCACCATTACCTTGATGGAGCATCATTATTCAAAGAAGTGTCATTGCTTCTCCTCGGTGCATAACATTGCCACATCTTCCACTCAGCCCAGCATGAGAGAGAGCTCACCAACAAGCACAGGGACACACTGACCTCTAGACCTTCAGGCCTGGTAGCTTCCTTACTGTGGTCTCACCCAGAGATTGACTCCAAGGAGGAAAACCTCTCCTGCCCCAGGAGAACCCAGGGGCCAATGCTCATTCCCTAGAACGACACGGAGCTGGAGGGGAAGAGACCTTCCCCGCCAACAACATCATACGTCATCCAAGGGGGATTCCTCTGGCCAGCTCATTCAGCAAAGTAGAACTGGATGGACCCCTGAATGTCAATTCTCCATGATCTGAATGAATGGCTCTCTCAAGAGGGAGCTAGAGAAATTGGAGGGACTCAGGACCTAGAGAAATCTGTGTAATCGTCTCAATTTTTGTCTCCTTTGTCATTGGTGGAAGAACTTGTCAGGTCTAAGAAACGAGAGTTCTTGGAATTACAGACTGAATCACAGATGAAACCCTTTATAACGAAAGAGCTAATCTTCCAAATCCTCCCAGAACAAACCCTCAGCTCACCTGTACTTTCCACAGTTTCTAACAACGATTTTAGGGGAAGTCCTTCTTTCCATTCAGAGTTAACCAGCAGTCATTCTGGTGGTTTGGACCATTATGGTGACTCTGTTACTAGTAGATCGATTCTAATTATAATACAGAAACGGTTGCTTCTGCCTGGGCAGAGAGAGAAAACATAACTGCAAACTGGCCTGGAGAAGCACATCCTCAGTCCACTGCCAGGTCTCCAGCCTACTGGGTCAACACCGAACAGCTCAGAATTCCTGGTGAAACATGGTACTTGACACTTTTCCTGAGGAGCTCAAGGCTGGATCTTAGAGATTAATCCAGTTTTATCCGGCAGTCAGTAGGACAATGAAATAGAATCACCATTCACATTTTCCCCATGAGACATGAGGGGCTTTATTTTCTCTTTTAAGGAATGCTGAAGCCCTTTACAGTCGCCTAGCACTTGGCCATTTACAAAGAACCTCTGGTTAATTATTCCCATTGAGACTAAGACCAACCATGTGAGGTTGTTCAGTGACAACCACGTCAGGAGAGTAAAGTGACTTGCCAAAGGCCACTAAGACTCAGAAGTGGAGCACCTGAACTTCTGACCCCCAGTGGACGCACTCCAGGGAGCAGCCCTGTCCACTGGACCACTCTGTCATTCAGGACCTCACGCTGTTTGTGCCTGGATGTGTGCAAATGCCCTCCTCAAAGAATCTACACTGATTGGTCTCGGGCTATGTATCCTTCAAGACAGTAAATCTTCCCTGACAGACTTCCTCCTACCTCCCAAAGGCCAGCTGGTCCCCTTTCCTCTATGCCACATCTGTACTTTAAATGTTCCTTTATTGCTTCTTATTACTTTTTACTATAATTTATTTACATGACAAGCTATTAGCCTGTGAATCCTTAGGACAGTGAATACTTATGAGGCAGGTAGAAGGAGCAGAATTTTTGGTCTTTGGAACCAGGCTGCCTAGGATGGAATCCCAGGTTCACCATTTATTAGCCCTTAAAAGAAAATTACTTCAACTCTCTGTGTCTTCATTTCCTCATCTGTAAAATCTGGACAATAACAAAATTGCCAATCTCATAGGGTTATTGTGAGGATTAAAGCAGTTAATAAATGAAAATCACTAGAATAATTAATACACATTATGAAACAATCTAAATGTGAATGAATAGGGAAATTGATAAATTAAATGCAGTGTTTTCATACAATGGAAAAATACCCTCCAGCCATTAAGGAAATACACCTATACACACCATCACTGTAATCAGTGTCATCGACACCATCACCATCATCATCATCATTATCATCTATGCATCCTTAGCTCCTATCAAGCCTGTCACACAGCAGGTGCTCCATAAAGTTCTGTCAAACAAATGAACAAATAAATGTACTTATTAAACAGTGACTTGGGTAAAAACAGAAATTTTACCTGCTCTGGTTTGGGGCAGTCACACTCCCTGGACTACATCTAAAAACACTAGGATCATTGCTTTCCTCCACAAAAGAATTCACAGGAAATTCAAGGACTTGAACTTAAGTTTCCAAAATTAATTGACCCAAATGAAAAGCACAGGCCTCCAGGCCAAAGAATCAGGCTCAGTTATTTGTTAATGAAATATTATGCAACTAAGAAACTCTGTTTCAATTCAGGCTAAGTCGCCTGGATGGAACTGCTTGGATACTATCAGAAACCCCCAGGACATGGATAGAGAATGGAAACCCCTGTAAAGGAATCCAATATACCCCTCTTCTTTCTTTTTAGACTATTTGATTTAGAACAAACTACAAGGGTAACCACCACAGGAATCTACTAACACAGGGATTTTCACACAAGGCTCTCTGTTGTGTGTGTGTGTGTGTGTGTTTCTTTACATGTCTGTTGAGCCATTAAAGGGAAAGGTAGCAGATTCAAGGAACTTGCAAAGGGAAATGAGATGGTTACTTTAATAACCTTTAATTTTTTAAAAAATAAAACAGGTCTTTCCTATCCAAAATAGTGAATAACAAAACATACGACAGCTTTGTAAAAGATTGGAAAAGGCCGGAATCTAAGATACTTAAAGTACCTAACATTTGTATACCATATTTCATTTACAAAACTCCTTCATGTTATTTAAATTTTAAAAGAGTAAAGATAATCTTTTATAAATAAATTCTATAGCAACTCTCAGTCATGATTTCAAAGAGAAATCTATCAGAATTTCTGTTGCAGTCATTTTTGTTATAGTGAAAAACTTGAAATAGCTGAAATGCAAATGAATGGGAAAATTGGTAAATGTGGTATATTGATACAATGGGAAAATATCACACAGCAATTAAAGAAGTTATATATACAGATTTGTATGTATGTATTAACATGGATAGATTTCAAAAACAATTCAAGTATAAAAGAGGAAGTTGCATAATGACATAGTAATGTTCATGGAATAACACTTAGGTAAATTTTTTTTTAAAGCCATGAGCTTCCAATGACATAACTAACCATAGAGGCCAAGCAGTGTTTTTTTTAATCTTCCAACCTCCATAAAACTAAACAGACCAGGGCTTCCCTGGTGGCGCAGTGGTTGAGAGTCTGCCTGCCAATGCAGGGGACACGGGTTCGAGCCCTGGTCTGGGAAGATCCCATGTGCCACGGAGCAACTAGGCCCGTGAGCCACAATTGCTGAGCCTGCGCGTCTGGAGCCTGTGCTCCGCAACAAGAGAGGCCGCGATAGTGAGAGGCCCGTGCACCGCGATGAAGAGCGGCCCCCGCTTGCCACAACTAGAGAAAGCCCTCGCACAGAAACGAAGACCCAACACAGTCAAAAATAAATAAATAAATAAATAAACAAACAAAGTAAACAATGCGTTAAAAAAAAAAATTCTTTAAACAGACCAAACATAAGAGTGAGACAATAAATCCATGAATAACCTCTTCAATAACACTGGGTGATAGGGAATCCTCTATGAACCTGAATAAGGAATGTGGGTGAACAGGACCGCAGGAGATCAGCAGCTGTAGGACTCAAGTTAGGAAAATGAGAGGAAGTCCCTGGTACCCTATAAGTGATGAAAACCAAAGACCAAAAACAAAAACAAAAAATCAAGCAAACAAAAACACAAACAAATACATCCAAGATTTTCAAAACATATTAGGAGGATTTTGAGAAAACAGCCATGATGACAACTGCATAGGTTGTGAATCTTCCTAAGAGGCCCCTCTCATAAATTGAGCAACTAGGATAGCAAAACCAAAGCCCACAGGCAATATCTACCAAAATATTGAGATGCCAACATATCTTCATGATTCCAAATCACACGTAGGCAGGAACAAACCATTTACAACCCCATGACCTGCATAAGATTGAGACTTCTGATAACACTTATAATCAATGAACAAAAAATGCCCAACAGAAAGCAAGAGAGGCTAATCTGAAAACAGTAGCTAAAACTGAAAAAGGAGTATTAAATTTAGAAAAATCATTTTGTTATCCAGACAAAACTATCAAGTCACTTAAAAGGGAAAAGAAATCAAAGTGAAGTAAGTTAGAGAAAGACAAATATCATACGATATCATTTATATGTGAAATCTAAAATTGACATTACTAACCCACCCAATGACAGCAGAATACACATTCTTTTCAAGTTCACATGAAATAATCATCATGAAAGAGCATATTCTAGACTATAAAATAAATTTAATATATTTAAATTAATTTAATGGATTAAATATTTAAATAAATTTTAAAGGATTCAAGTTACATCGAATACATTCTCTGACCATGACAGAATTAAATTAGAAGTCAAGAACAGAAAAATCTCTGGAAAATTCTCAAATATTTAGAAATTAAATAAGATGCTTCCTAAATAACCAATGGGATGAAAAAGAAACTAAAAGAGAATTAGAAAGTATTTCAAACTGAATGAAAATGAAAACATAATATATCACAACTTCTGGGATGCCACTAAAGCAGTATATGGGGGGTAATTTATAGCAATAAATGCCTATATTTGAAAAGAAGAAAAGTTTCTAACCAATTATCTGAGCCTTCATCTTTAAGAATTAGAAAAAGTAGAACAAATTAAACACAAAGTAAGCAATATCAAGGGAATAATAAAGACAACAAAAAAAATAAAATAGAAAACAGAAAAACAATGAAGAAAATGTAATGAAACAAAAAGTTAGTTTTTTGAGAAGAGCAATGAAATTTATAAACTTCTAGGCAGATTACTAAAGAAAAAAAGTAGAAAATAAAAAATTCTCAAATATCTGGAATGAGAGAGGTGGAATCATTACAAATTTTATAGATATTAAAGAAATAATAGAGGATATTATGAGCAATTTTATGCCAATAAATTTGGCAACTTCAATGAAATGGAAAATTTCCTTGAAACATACATACTACCACAACTAACTCAAGAAAAAATAGATAACCCGAAAAAAACAAAACCCTATATCTATAAAGAAATTCAATTTGTAGTTAAAAACTTTCCCAGAAATAAAACTCCAAGTCCAGAAGACTGTTGAAATCTATTACTGGTAAATTCTATCAAATTAAGGAAGAAATAATACTAATGCTACACAAATTTTTCCAGATAATTTAATAATAGAGAATTCTTCCCCATTCATTCAATGAAGCCAGTATTACTCTCATCCCAAAACAAGTTATGCATTACACTAAAAGTACAATTCAATATTCCTCATGAGCATAGATGCAAAACTTCTTTTTTAAAACATACCAAATAAATATAAAGAATAACATTTCATAGCCTAGTGGGGCTTATCCCAGGAATTCAAAGCTGATTTAACATTAAAAAATCAGTCAATATAATTAGAAAAACTCTATGAACATTCAGTAGTCACAGAAAAACATTTGACAAAATTCAACAGCCATTCCTGACAAAAAACTCTCAGTGAACTAGGAATAGAAGGGAACTTCCTCAATGTGATCAAGGGCATCTATTGGGGAAAAAAATCTATAGCCAACATCATACTTATTAGGGAAAGACTAAATGTTTTCCCCCAAGATTGGGAACAAGCCAAGGATTTCTGCTCTCACCACTTCTATTCAACATTGTACATGAGATTCTAGCCAGTGCAATAAGCCAAGGAAGAGAAAAAAAAAAAAAAAAGAAAGGCATCCAGATCTCAAATAAAGAATAAAACTGACCTTATTCACAGAAAACATGATCATATGATCATATACCCAGAAATTCCTATGGATCTACAAAAAAAATTCCTAGAACTAATAAGAGAGTTTATAAATACAAGATCAGTATAGAAAGTCAATTATATTTCTATATACTAGCAATGGAAAAGCAGAACTTTATATTTAAAAACAAAACCATTTACAATAGCATAAAACTATGAAATACTTAGGAATAGATGAGAAAAATGTAAGACTTATACACTGAAAACAATAGAACACTGTTGAAGAATATTACAGAAGATATAAATAAATGGGAAAATATAACACGTACATGAAGATTCAATATTGTTAAGATGCTAGTTATTCCCAAATTGATCTATAGATACAGCACCTCATCCAAATCAAAATCCTAGTCAGCTTTTTTGGAGAAATTTGCAAGGTCACTGTAAAATTCATATGGAAATGCAAAGGACATACAGTACCCAAAACAACTTTGAAAACAAAGGGCCTGATTCATAACTCATTAAAAAGTTATAATAATCAAGACAGTATGGTATTGGTATAAAGATACAAAAAGAGGTCAGTGTAACAGAATAGAGAGACCAAAAGTTGACCAATGTATATAGATAGACAACTGATTTTCAACCAAATGGCACAGACAATACAATGGATAAAAGACAGTTAATTTAGCAAATAAGACTGAAACAATGAGATAACCAGAAGTAGAAAATAAGTTTGACCCATTCTTTGCACCATATGCAAAAGTTAACTCAAAATGGATCATAAAACTTCTAGAAGAAAATGTAGGAGAAAATCTTTGTGACTTTGGGTTAGACAAAGATTTCTTACCAAAGGAAAAAAACTAATTAATTTGACCCCATCAAAATTAAGAACTGCTCTTTAAAAGACACTGTTAAGAGAATGAAATGATTAAATATTTACAAATCCCAGTTTTTTAAATGAACTTGTATCAAGAACTCTGCAAACTCAATAATAAGGAAACAAAAACTCAGTTTTAAAAGAAAAGGAGCAAAATATTTAAACACACTCTTCATCAAAGAATAGATGAGGAGATAACAGTCATTGTAAAGTAGAATAAGATCACTGATTGCCTGTTAATGTTAGCTGAGAGTAAAAGGATGTCACTTGAGGCTGACAAGTCAAGTAGAAGAAGGTTAAGTAAATTGAAGAGTACAGAGATTAACAATAAGATAAAACTAGTGCCTAAAATTCAAAGCTTAGGAAAACGGAAGGAGAAGTGGTTTCCATAATTTCCACGTTGCTCAAAGTAGGACACCAACAGATAGTATCTAAAGAAAAAGATAAGTAGGATTTTTATATAAATCATTAATTAGCATAGAGGTAATTACTAGAACACACACAAATATCCCTGAATACTAAAGCCAATACCAGATAAAAGAATAAGTAAAACATAGCATGGTCAAACTGAGATTGAACATGCTGTTTGTGTCAAAAAGAAAGAGCTAAGCTCATCTGTAAAAAACAAAGTTTTATCAAGTTGACTTACAAAGCAAAATCCAACTCTGTGCTCTAGACAGAGACAAGTAAGCAAAGAGATTCAGAAAAGATAAAAGTTAAAGGATGAGAAAATTCATACTAGGCATATCTTGATACCAAAGTAGGATTCTAGCCAAAACGCAATAAATGGGACAAAGAAAAACACTTTTTAATGCTAAAGGCTATAATTTCATAATGAAGATATGTTATTAATATTTATGCACCTGATAACACAGCACGTTTGCCAAGCATACAAGATGAAAGGAGAAAAATGCAGACACAGGCTGGAGACTATAGAACAAAGTTAAGCTGTGCTTGGAGGGAAAAAAAATCACAGTATTAAATATCTATATCAATAAAAAATAGGAAAGAAAGCTAATATAATACAGCAGAAGACATAAATTAATAAGGATAAAGATCAGACATTGAGTTAGAAAATTAAAAAGCAATAAAACTAATAAATATATCAAAAAGATATTGCTTTGGGGGAAAAAAATCTACAAAGTAGAGAAACACTAGCAAGAAAAAAAGACAGCACAAATATACAAACAGAACGACACAAGGAGGAAATTTTCATTGAAATGGAGAATTTTTTTTTTAATTTTTGAATTTAATTTTATTTATTTTTTTATACAGCAGGTTGTTATTAGTCATCAATTTTATACACATCAGTGTATACGTGTCAATCCCAATCTCCCAATTCATCACACCACCACCACCACCACCCGCCGCTTTCCCTCCTTGGTGTCCATACATTTGTTCTCTACATCTGTGTCTCAATTCCTGTCCTGCAAACCGGTTCATCCGTACCACTTTTCTAGGTTCCACATATATGTGTTAATGTATGATATTTGTTTTTCTCTTTCTGACTTACTTCACTCTGTATGACAGTCTCTAGATCCATTCACGTCTCAACAAATAACTCAATTTCATTCCTATTTATGGCTGAGTAATATTCCATTCTATATAGGTACCACTTCTTCTTTATCCATTCGTCTGTCGATGGGCATTTAGGTTGCTTCCATGACCTGGCTATTGTAAATAGTGCTGCAATGAACATTGGGGAGCATGTGTCTTTTTGAATTATGGTTTACTCTGGGCATATGCCCAGTAGTGGGGTTGCTGGATCATATGGTAATTCTATTTTTAGTTTTTTAAGGAACCTCCACACTGTTCTCCATAGTGGCTGTATCAATTAACATTCTCATCAACAGTGCAAGAGGGTTCCCTTTTCTCCACACCCTCTCCAGCATTTGTTGTTTGTAGATTTTCTGATGATGCCCATTCTAACTGGTGTGAGGTGATACCTCATTGCGGTTTTCATTTGCATTTCTCTAATAATTAGTGATGTTGAGCAGCTTTTCATGTGCTTCTTGGCCATGTGTATGTCTTCTTTGGAGAAATGTCTATTTAGGTCTTCTGCCCATTTTTGGATTGGGTTGTGTGTTTTTTTAATATTGAGCTGCATGAGCTGTTAATATATTTTGGAGATTAATCCTTTGTCCGTTGATTCATTTGCAAATATTTTCTCCCATTCTGAGGGTTGTCTTTTCATCTTGTTTATAGTGTCCTTTGCTGTGCAAAAGCTCTTAAGTTTCATTAGGTCCCATTTGTTTATTTTTGTTTTTATTTCCATTACTCTAGAAGGTGGGTCAGAAAAGACCTTGCTGTGATTTATGTCAAAGAGTGTTCTTCCTAGGTTTTCCTCTAAGAGTTTTAAAGTGTCCGGTCTTACATTTAGGTCTTTAATCCATTTTGAGTTTATTTTTGTGTATGGTGTTAGGGAGTGTTCTAATTTCCTTCTTTTACATGTAGCTGTCCAGTTTTCCCAGCACCACTTATTGAAGAGACTGTCTTTTCTCCATTGTATATCCTTGCCTCCTTTGTCATACATTAGTTGACCATAGGTGCGTGGGTTTATCTCTGGGCTTTCTATCTTATTCCATTGATCTATATTTCTGTTTTTCTGCCAGTACCATACTGTCTTCATTATTGTAGCTTTATAGCACAGTCTGAAATCAGGGAGTCTGATTCCTCCAGCTCCGTTTTTTTTCCTCAAGACTGCTTTGGCTATTTGGTCTTTTGTGTCTCCATACAATTTTTAAGATTTTTTGTTCTAGTTCTGTAAAAAATGCCATTGGTAATTTGATATGGATTGCACTGAATCTGTAGATTGCTTTGGGTAGTATAGTCATTTTCACAATATTGATTCTTCCAATCCAAGAACATGGTATATCTCTCCATCTGTTGGTATCATCTTTAATTTCTTTCATCAGTGTCTTATAGTTTTCTGCATACAGGTCTTTTGTCTCCCTAGGTAGGTTTATTCCTAGGTATTTTATTCTTTTTGTTGCAATGGTAAATGGGAGTGTTTCCTGAATTTCTCCTTCAGATTTTTCAACATTAGTGTATAGGAATGCAAGAGATTTCTGTGCATTAATTTTGTATCCTGCAACTTTACCAAATTCATTGATTAGCTCTGGTAGTTTTCTGGTGGCATCTTTAGGATTCTCTATGTATAGTATCATGTCATCTGCAAACAATGACAGTTTTACTTCTTCTTTTCCAATTTGTATTCCTTTTATTTCTTTTTCTTCTCTGACTGCCGTGGCTAGGACTTCCAAAACTATGATGAATAATAGTGGTGAGAGTGGACATCCTTGTCTTGTTCCTGATCTTAGAGGAAATGCTTTCAGGTTTTCACCATTGAGAATGATGTTTGCTGTGGGTTTGTCGTATATGGCCTTTATCATGTTGAGATAGGTTCCCTCTATGCCCACTTTCTGGAGAGTTTCTATCATAAATGGGTGTTGAATTTTGTCAAAAGCTTTTTCTGCATCTATTGAGATGATCATATAGTTTTTATTCTTCAATTTGTTAATATGGTGTATCACACTGATTGATTTGCATATATTGAAGAATCCTTGCATCCCTGGGATAAACCCCACTTGATCATGCTGTATGATCTTTCTAATGTGTTGTTGGATTCTGATTGCTAGTATTTTGTTGAGGATTTTTGCATCTATATTCATCAGTGATATTGGTCTGTAATTTTCTTTTTTTGTAATATCTTTGTCTGGTTTTGGTATCAGGGTGATGGTGGCCTCATAGAATGAGTTTGGAAGTGTTCCTTCCTCTGCAATTTTTTGGAAGAGTTTGAGAAGGATGGGTGTTAGCTCTTCTCTAAATGTTTGATAGAATTCACCTGTGAAGCCATCTGGTCCTGGACTTTTGTTTGTGAGAAGATTTTTAATCACAGTGTCAATTTCATTACTTGTGATTGGTCTGTTCATATTTTCTATTTCTTCCTGGTTCAGCCTTGGAAGGTTATACCTTTCTAAGAATTTGTCCATTTCTTCCAGGTTGTCCATTTTATTGGCATAGGGTTGCTTGTAGTAGTCTCTTAGGATGCTTTGTATTTCTGCAGTGTCTGTTGTAACTTCTCCTTTTTCACTTCCAATTTTATTGATTTGAGTCCTCTCCCTCTTTTTCTTGATGACTCTGATTAATGGTTTATGAATTTTGTTTATCTACTCAAAGAACCAGCTGTTAGTTTTACTGATCTTTGCTATTGATTTCTTTGTTTCTATTTCATTTATTTCTGCTCTGATCTTTATGATTTCTTTCCTTCTGCTAACTTTGGGTTTTGTTTCTTCTTCTCTAAGTGGAAAAGACTACGAGAAGTAAGAATCTATAGCAAAGGAAAAATTCTACTAGTAAAGGCAAATATATAGTAAAAGTTGTAGATCAACCACTTCAATAAACTAGTACAAAGGTTAAAGGACAAAAAATTGTAAAATCAACTCTAACTACAGTAAACAATGAAGGAATAAACATGAAGATGTAAAATATGACATCAAAAACACAAAATGTGGGGGAGAGGAGTAAAAAAAAATGTAGATCTTTTAGAATGTGTTTGAAGTTAAATGACAACCAGTTTAAAACAAGTAGATATAGTTATAGGTCAACATATATGAACCCCATCAAAAACCTACAATAGATACACAAAAACAAGAGAGAAAGGAACACAAGCATACCATTAAAGAAAATCATCAAATCACAAGGGAAGAAACTAAAAGAAGAAGAAAAGAACAGAAAAGAACTACAAAACAACCAAGAAACAAGTAACAAAATGGCAATAACTACATACCTATCATTAATCACTTTAAGTGTCAGTGAACTAAATGCCCCAATCAAAATACATAGGATGGCTGGTTGGATAAAAAAAGAAAAAAATCTATCTGCTGCTAACAAGAGGGTCACTTCAGACCTAAAGACACACACACACGGACTGAAAGTGAAGGGATGGAAAAAGATATTTCATGCAAATGGAAATGATAAAAAACTAGGGGTAGTAATACTCATATCAGACAAAACAGATTTTTTTTAAAGTCTATAACAAAAGATGAGCATTTCACCCAACACTGGGTCTTGGAAATGTTTCAATTAAAAATGTATTAGACTGACCAAATAAAAAATTTTCCTTAGCAGTGATCAACTCTGCCTGGGTTTCCCCCAACCACAACGCATCAGCCAGGTCCAAACATCATTCATTCTCAGAAGTAACAGGTCCTGCTCTTGGAGGCTGAACCATCCAATCAGTCAACTCAGAATCAAAGGAGTCTCTACCTTAAGCAATTAATAAAATCAATTAAAATTTGGATGTGAAAGAAAGATCCTCCTGTCTGATACTGTCTTAGATCCTGACACCTCAAAATGCAAGAACTGTAGTAAGTGAAAAGAGATGGAAAAAGATTGTGTGAGTATCCTAAAATCTCACTGGTAATTGGGGCAGGGTGAATGCTAGAGAGAGCACAGAGTAGAAAAAGTCATGTGGTTTCTATAGGTTTTTGTCTACATCTGTCTAGTATTATAGGCTATACTCCTTTCCCTGTGGTTATTTCTAAAATTAAAAGATAGAATTAAAAGGCCAATACCTGGGAATAAATTTAAAGAATTTAAAAATCACAAGTGAAAGCTCAGATGACCTAGTAACATTCAGACCTGAGGATAAGGAAATCTTTTCCAATAAATATCTCAGTCTCTTCAGAATTTTGCATCATTGAATAATGACAGGGAAAGCTCTTAATAAAGTAAAACTTTTTGAAATTACTTGGTTCTTCCAGGGCACAGTAAGGAATTGGAATCAATAATATTAAACTCTTAAGAGCTTTTTTGCTCTCCACCAACTATCACAGACAAGAATTTTACAGAGGACAAGAATTTCTGGCAAAAGTAACAAGATTAGTTTCACCAACTGGACATGCCACTTGTTCAAGCTTGTCGTACACTGTTAGACGTATCTTAACAAGATAAAACTGCCCTCTGAAGAATGCTATGTAAAGGTATTCAAGTATAAAATATATCAACCAAGTCTTAGCAAAGGAAATTGTGCCTAGAAAATGTGTGGTTGGAATAAAAGACCTAGAGTGTTGGAGGTCTTGCACTGGACTGTATTTTATACTATTTTCATGAAATATATTTACAGATTATCAAAACTTAAAGAGTCAATAAAACTTAATTTTTTTAATATGTGTCTTTGGGATTCCCCAAGTTTAGGACTGGTTTGTATGTTTGCTTTGTACAGTTTTTACTGTTGATTTAGTCCACACATGTACTCTTATAACAGACATATATCACTTTGTGTCATCTATTGTTTTCTGTTTTGTGTGTAGTGGGAGAATGACTCTATATGAGGTTTCTATCCATAGTAGAAAGAAAACAAATATAAAGAAAAAACTTTTTTATAGAGAAAAAATTATTTACTGTTCCTTATTATCTACAAGAAGAAACATTTGTCTCAAGAGAAGATCATTTTTGTTGAAAAAGCATTAATCTAGTTATAAACCAGAAATACACAATGCAAATTATATAGAAAGTGTGAATATAAAGGGGTGAAAAAAGCCAGTATTTCTCCTTACACCTTTAAGAAATCACAAAAAAGCAAAAAATTGAAGAAATAAGTTCAACTGTAAACTCCATCTTTGAAACAGTAGGGGAAATTCTGAAATTGTGAAGCACAAAATAGGGAGGTCTTCTGGAAGCATTTAACTTCCAATACAGGACAATGCAAAAAGAAAATGTCTGCAGCTGCACATCTTTAAAAATAAAAATTTGCAGAAGCAGAGTTCTCCCGGGTGATTGGTACAAACTGAGATGCAAGATCTATTATCTCTTGACTACTTCCAAGGGAGTTGAGTGTATCACTAGTGGTAGGATCCACCTCGGGCCTTGTTTGGTCACCAGGAGGGAGCATCAGAGACCAGGCTGAATGAGGAACTGCACAGGTAAGACATATTTTCAGGAAGCAGACAGCCTGTGAGGCAGGGATTAAAAAGAAGAAAAAGAAACTCTGTATTGTGAGCAGCTCTTAGCTTCCATTCTTGTTGGGCTAAGAAGAAAGAAGTAAAGGAGTAGTGACCCAAAAATAAAAACCTTATTCTCAAAAAGGAAGTTGAGAAAGAGAGATACCAACAGCCCAGAAGAAAAGTGGGCAAACAAATAACATGTACATTTCACTGACACAAAAATGCAAATGTTTTCAAATATGGGAGAATATTTTCAATCACACTCTTGAAAAGAATGCAAAGTAAAGCTACACAATGATATATTTTTCACTTCTGAGATTGGCAAAATTTTTAAACTATGATAGCAAACTCTAT
The DNA here is from genome assembly GCF_965194825.1 of Balaenoptera physalus. Taxonomy (NCBI): domain Eukaryota; kingdom Metazoa; phylum Chordata; class Mammalia; order Artiodactyla; family Balaenopteridae; genus Balaenoptera; species Balaenoptera physalus. The sequence continues at coordinate 68,565,395 of NC_138893.1, read as the reverse complement.
GAGCGATATGTGTGGAGAAATAAACACCCTCATATATCTTGCAGGTGGGAGTGAAGACTGGGACTAGCTGCTCTGTGGAGAGCAGTCTGGCAACAGCTCTCAACATGTGAAATCCTTTGACCCAATAATGTCACTTTTAGGAAGTGAGATATGGTATTTTTTTAATATCAAAGGTCTGAAAACAATCCAAATGTTCACAATATGGGACTGAATAAATTATGGTGCAATCATGCAGTGGAATATTATACAACTTTTTTAAATAATTAAATGGATCTGTACCTTCTGATATGGAAAACTCTCCAAGATATATGGTCAAGTTAAAAAAAAAAAAAAAAAGGAAGGTCCACAAAAGTATTTTGCTATGCTACCACTTGCATATGAAAACATAAATACATAAATAAAAAAATAAATGCTTGTACATGGGGAGAATACGTCTAGAAGCTGGTAGCAGTGATTACATGGAGAGAGGGAGAAATAGGGCCAAGAAACTAAAACAGGGACTTCCCTGGCGGTCCAGTGGTTAAGACTCCACGCTTCCACTGCAGGGGTTGAGGTTTCCATCCCTGGTTGCGAGAACTAAGATCCCGTGTTCGAGTGGTGCAGCCAAAAAAGAAAAAAAAAAACAAACTAAACTAAAACAAGAGCACATAAACCATTAAAAAGTTTGTATGTGTGTGCACGTATAAATAAAAGAAACATTAAAGTTCCCAGAAAATTCTTACTGCGGTTCTTTCTGTATTGTAAGATTATGGGTGATTTTTCTTTTCTTCTTTGCAGTGTTTTGAGTTCACAAATATTCCACATTGAAAATGAAAGTCCCTTGAAAAAAACCAGGATTTTTTTCCTCCTAAAATTCTCAGTTATCTCCACCAAACAGAAATACCTGGTCAGTTCACTCAGTGAAAACATACCTTTTGCTTGCATGGCTCTCGGGGAATGCCCCGCTCTCTGTGCTCAGGTGTGCGTAGGGGGTCCTGCCCCCTCTGTGCGCTATGCAGCCCTGCAGCCCCAGGCTCCCTGGTTGGCAGGACCCTGCGGCCAGAATATTTGGGGACAGAGTTCCACTTATTGTTTCTCTCAGGTAAAGGCCTTCCCCAAATGGTGCTGCTATCAGAATTAAAGACTTGGAGCTATTTTGGTTGCATTCTTGGTCTTAAGAAACAGGTTTCCTGTTAATACTGTTTTGACTCAGATTGTTTGGGTCTTTCCAGCAGGAGACCAGATTTAGATCAAACGCACAGGATCCTCCTGATGAAACAAGAAGGGCCTAGAACACCCAGGGAAGTCAAAGTCCCCGCTTTTTAGAGGGTGGGAAACGGGATTGGGGCACTTTCTCTACTGCCCTGGGAGGCCCCGATGAAGAAAGGCCCGCCTGTTCGGAGCCACACAAAGCCAAGGCTGCTGGGCCGGCAGCTTGGAGGTCAAAGCATCCTGGGCCCCCTGTGGAATGCAGGTCCCGCTCCGCGGCGCTAGGCCAGGATAAGGAAGCCCACTCGGCTGTATTCCGAGTACCAGTCTTAGCAGGGTTCCTGCGTGGAGCCTCCTTCAGGGCTGTTTAGGGCATGCCATTGGTTGGCCACTACTTGAGCTGACAGCCAGGAAGCCTGGGAATATGGGACCAAAGAAAACATGAGGGAGGGTCTGTCCTGGTCCCTCTCAGACTCAGTCAACCTGGCAGATGCTCCTATTCAGACAGGAAGGGATGCTGATGAGGGGCCTGGGCATGGGGGGGGTGGGCAGGGGGGAACAGCGGTGGGGAGGGCGGGGCGGGGGGGGTAAGCACTGCCTGCCCGCCCCAGCCCAGGGTGGGAGACAGGGATCCCAGGTGCACATACCTCTGTGGGGTGGCTCTCAGGACACCCCATCCTGGACTAGCCCCAGATCTGAGGCAAGCAGGAAGGTATCAAGCTGGTAACCAGAGTCACCAGAGCAATTGAGCGCTCTAAGTGGGACCTACTCTTTATTCCATATGTGGGCCCTATGTTCCCTTTGCCAGGGCAGAGGGAGAGCCTACAGCATCTGAATTTTCACAAGAAAATTCATTTTCACAGAGTTGGTCCTGATTAACAATGAAAGCTTTAAAATGGACTCAGAGCTAGGCTGTGACCAGCTGACATTTTGCTTCTGAAAGAGCCAGGCATATTTGTTTCCAAGGCCTTTCCCTTTGAATCTTTGTTTGAATGTGGACCTGGGAACTGGCATCTACAGCTTCTTTCCTGATGAGATCTTAAATCATCCAGGTGACTGTGGGAAGGTGGCCTGTGCCGCCCAGCCCAGGCCTCTCATAAAAGGGGCAACTCTTTAGCCCAGGGGCAGGAAGTTGGTGTTCACCAGCAGTAAACAATCAGCCTTCCAAGGACTGAGTGCAGGTCTTTCTTCTGAGTCCAGGGGAGTCTGGCCAAACTGTCTTCTCCCATTGCAGATTACAAACTGTGAAGAAAAGTCTTGACGTTTGGCAAAAGTTCCCCTTCCCTTGTAAAGTTAATGAAAGAAAACCATGTGTTAAAAAAACAAGCTAGCCTTTTTCCTAACAATCCTGCATCATGGGGCCACTGCTCCAAATGTCAGAGAAATATATGCTTCAGTGAAGCAAGGAGACAAAAATGAGAGGTAAAAAGAATTCAGATTTCAGGATAATGGTCCTTCAACACATATGTACATGAAAATGCCTTTTTACCTGAAATAACTAAAGCCTGAATTCTTTGTATCAATGGTCCTCACTTGAGGCTCCATGGAGCATGTGTACTTATGGGGACCCTTCCCCCAGTACAAGGGTGGGCCGGGTTTTCTGAAGCCCACCAGTTCACCCCATTCCCTTTACCATCATTGGTTCAGGGTTAGCCATGTGACCTGAGCAGCCCAAGCAGGGTATGTCTCATAGCTACTGTTTAGAATGCTGGAAGCTTCCACCCTTCCTCTGACACCATAGCATGGGGAGGTAGAGCCTGGAACATTTTCCACCAGGAGAAAAGCAGCTCAAGACTTAAGCCCAGAGTTGGTGGGAATGTAAAATGGCATAGCAGCTATGGAAAAGTCTGGCAATTCCTCAAAAAATTAAACATACAATTACCATATGATCCAGCAACTCCACCTCTGGATATATATCAAAAGAAACAAAATCAGGGACTCGAACAGATATATGTACACCCGTGTTCACAGCAGCATTATTCACAAAATATCATTCACAAAAGCCAAAAGGTGGAAGCAACCTAAATGTCCATCAGTGGATGAATAAATAAACAATATGTGGTAGATACATACAGCAAAATATTATTGGGCCTTCAGAATGAAGGAAATTCTAACATATGCTACAACATGGATGAACCTTGAGGACATTATGGTAAGTGAAATAAGTCAGTCACAACAGGACTAATACTGCATGATTCCACTTATAAGGTTCCTGGAGCAGTTAAATTCAGAGAGACAGAAAGTAGAACGGTGGTTGCCAGGGGCTGGGAGGAGGGAGAAATGTAAAGTTATTGTTTCATGGGCACAGAGTTTCAGTCGTACAAGATGAGAACTGTTCTGGAGATGGGCGGGAGCAACGGCTGCAAAACAATGTGAAGGTACTTAATGCCACTGAACTGTACACTTAAAAATGGTTAAGATGTTCAATTTTATGTTATGTGTATTTTACCACAATTTTTTAATTAAAAAAAAATTTTTAAGAGAATTAATCCTACACACAGGGGATGGCCAAGCTGAGAGAACAGCAGAGAAATAGAGCTGGAGTCTCCAAAGCTGGCCCTGAAGGTGCTCATCTCACATATTTGCAACTGTTTAAGCCAGTTGGTTTTAGTCCTTCCGATGCTTATGCGTTAAGCCATCCTCACAGCCTTACAGTACGTGAGAGAAGACACTACCATCAGCTTCTAGAAAACAAACCCCGTGGAGCTTCCAGTCCAGCGCCTTCCTCTCCACTGGGTAAGGCACAGGATTTGCCCAAACAAGAGATCGTCCTGTGGATGACACATTCCAACCCCTAACCCTCAACACTTATTAACCCCTGGATGCCACTGAACTTCACCTGCTGGTCTCAGGCCACACTCTAGACTTTTGGAGGTCATCACACAGAACCTCCAAAATTGTTGTTCTACTCCTATTATGACTTTGTTAAATTAACATTTGTTAAGCAGAGCTCAGGTGAGCCCCGGTTCAACAACAGACTACAAAAGAAACTGAAATAGAGAAGTTTATCACTCACAGGTCCTGGAGGAAGAATATGGCATGCCTCGAGGGGTCACATGGGGAGGTCAAGGCAAGGTACAGGCAGAGAGAGTGACAGGACTCGGGGCACATGCCTTTATTAGGGTGCACGGATAAGTGCTTTGGAGCTCTCAGGCTAGGGGCGGAATGGTCAACTCAATCCAAAAGAGCGGGGCTTTGGAAAGCCCCACGGGGGTCTCATCTAAGAGGCCCATAAGGCATACAGGCCCTGGGAGGCAGGGGAAGGGTTGTTGGCGAATGCCATGGTCATATTAGGAATTTACATTTGCTGTGACTCTCTGGGCTGCCATCTAAGGCATGTGCTTACAAAGGGGGCTAGTGTCAGTTTAAGGTCCCTGCAGGACACATGGTTAAACAAAATGAATGCCGAGGCAGCAGTGGCACAGGGTAGCTTAGCTAAACTCTCACCAGCTCCTTTATCATAATCTGCTACCCTTGTACTCTGCTCACTTCCTCATCCCCATATGCATTCAAACTCTGGATTCCACTTTCCGGCCTGAACTTTATGGCGTCATACCTCAGCTGATAACATCCATAAGTGCTTCGGCTGTGTTTGGCAGTCAGCTCCCTCTCCCTTCCCCTAAAGTGGATCCCCTACCACTCTCCTCAACACCCCAGGCACACCCCTTCCACGTGGCACATCTTCTCTCACCTGTGTTTTCAAGTTGTCTCTCTCCCTCCGTCTCTCACACTCACTCTTATTCTCAGCTTCTTTCCCACAATCTATAAGCATACTCAAGTCTTCCCATGTTTCCCATGGTCAGATAAATTCACTTCTTGACCTGCTACTCCTTTCTAGCTGCCACCTTATCACTCTCCTTCCCATCATGATCAAGCAGCTCGAAATATCCGTCTGTGTCTCTTGTCTCCATCGCCTACATTTCCAGCCGCAACCGCTCCAGTGGAAACAGTCTGTTAAAAACGGCACTAAGCTCTTAACTGCCAAATCCAGAGGATCCGTTTTCTAGTCACCCTCCTGCCTGAATTTCCTGTCATATGTGTTATGGATTCCTTGGTATCTCCTGCTCCCTTGGTTTCTGGCACAATACTGCTTAGAGGCTGTCCTCATAGCTCTCTGACGTTCTTCCCAAGGCCCTTTCATGAGATCCTCCCTGAGAGGCTGGAGATCTCGACAGTCCTGCCCACAGCACTCTTCTGTTCCTGCAATACGTAGCCAGTCCAGTGACTTCATCCAATCCCCTCTGTGCAGGAAAGGGCTGACTCGGCAGGTCTGGTATCTTCAAACTGTGCACCTTCCAAGGAAAGGTCTGGCCCTTGCCTGCCTCCTGGAAGATAACTTCTAAGCCCTTGGAATATCCTGCCTGATAAGACTGCCTATTTTTCTGGACCACGCCAGATAGTTTATGCTAACAATGTGATGTGTGGTGCGGATCTTGGGCCACACAGTATCAATGTGACCTCCAAAGGGGCTGGAGACTAAGTAGCTAAGGTCAGTCATGTGGGCACCCCATGTTTATCTGACCAACCCCCTCCCCAAAATCCCTGGACATCATGGCTCTGGTGAGATTCCCTGGTTGGCAGTCCTCCATAGGGTTGTCACACATCATTGCTGGGATAAGTAAGTACCATCTGCACAAATGCACTGAAAGGGACAACTAGAAGCTTGTGCTTGGACTCTGCCCTCACAACTTTTGCCTTTGCTGACTTTGTCTCCTCCTTTCATTGTAATAAACCATAACCATGTGTATAACAGCTTTTCTGAGTCTGTGAGTCCTTCTAGTGAATCATGGAGCTTGAGGGTGGTCTTGAGGATGCCCAATACATTAAATCATCAACGGTCATATACTGATGACTCATGAGTCCATATTTTTTTCTGTACGTCTCTCCTGAGCACCAGTTCTACAGAGACATTACAACCAGGATGTCTCAATAGTGCTACAAATTCAAATTGTCCACACTGAATCTCCTTATATTCTGCTCCAAACTCAGTTCTCCTCATGTTTTGCCAAAAGCCCAGTCAGTCATGTCTAAAATCTGACAGTTATCTTACACTCCTACTTCTCCCTTGTCTCCCATGCCTAAACTGTGAGAGCTGCTCACTGACACCTCTGGATACTTCCCTTCTTTCCACACCCGCTGCTTCCCTTGATTCAGGCCCCCACCATCTCACCTGGGCCACACAATCAGTACTCTCTGGACAGGTCTCCCTACATCCAGGCCACACTCTTCCAGTTATCCCCACTACAGACAAAATGAACCTTTTTAAAAAGAAAAACTAGATTCTAGTTCAAGAAGGTGAAACAAATATTAAGGTATGATAGGTATAAAAAGAGTATGAATCCATAATAGTGATGAGAAAGGCCATTAGTGAAAAGGACATTTCAATAATTTTTAGAGTTAAAAAGTGAATAAGAGGAGGTTAACAGATAAATCATAATAAAGAGAGACTCACCCCATTTCACAACCCTCAGAGAAGCTTTGGATTTGGATCTTTCAGCAAGAGTTGATAAGGGTGTTTTTTTAAAAGAAATTGAACTTGGGACCACTGCAGTAAGACTGAAGATTAAGCCTTTCTTCATTCAGGGATCTGGGGAATCTATGCCCAGCCTCCTACTCTCATGCTCTGAAGTGACTCTTGCTCACTGCCAATTCCCTGTCATAAACTGAGAGCATCCAGCCATGCTGTCCTCATCAGGAGAGAATCCCACCTATAGAGACAACAGGATGAAACCTCTATCAACTACCTGCACCATGGAACTGAGGCCTTTATTCCTAAATATGTACTATTTGACTTGTTACCATGGGAATATGTTAATTTATATTATTTTGGCTTAAAAGATTGCTGCAAAACTGGTTTAGGTACTTTCCAGTTTAAAATCCTTCAGTGGCTCCCCATGGCCTACAAGATAAAATTCCAACTCATTTCTTGGCACCCAGAAGCTCCTACTCCAGACCATTTTCTCATCAAGCCCTACCGGTATTTTACATTCCATACATACTGATGATCTGGCAATTTTATGCTTCTTGGCCTTTATTCATGCTATTTTCTGCTCAGAATACACTTCTCCCTATCCTTTCCCTTGGGCAAACACTAGCATGTCTCAAGATTTAGTCCAAGTGAAGTGTTCAGTGACAACCCCTTCTCTCCCAAAACCATGTAAATTCATTCCCTTCCACACATGTTTCTCTCAATGTTCCTACGATACTCTACTGCACTTATAAATTTACCTGTCTGTACTTTGTGCTCCATGAGAGCATTACCCATATCCCCCAGACCTAGAATACAGGAGGACCTCAATAAATCCCTGATGGATGAATGAGTAAGTGGCATTTGGGGCTGGGTCAGATATTGGCTCCATCAGTTGTCTTATGTAAGCAACATTTTATCTATCAGTAAAAAGAAAACAATGATACTAGCTACAGTGCAGGACTTCTGTGAAGATAATAACAATAGATAAAATTTACTATAGATGATGCCAAATACTATCCAAGACACTTTATACATTTCTAAAATTCATTTTCATAAGAACTCTGCAAGATGGGTTCTATTATCTTCATTTAATAGTTGATGAAATTAATATTCAAAAATTAAACGAAACCGTCATTTTAACATCTAGTGGAGTTTCTGTTATATTATGGGCACTCGGTAGCTGCTAGCTCTCTTTCCTATCCCACTCTTCTCAACTCTAAGACATTAGGATTAGATAATGGTAGAGAGTAGGAAGGCATAAATTTGTTGAGGAGACTATATAACAAAGCTGAATTTGTAACAGCTTTATAACTTTCAGGAAAAGGCATCTCCCAGACCAATGTAGAAATCATGATCATAGAGTGCAGTGATTTCCCCTGGGTCAGTATACCTAGGCTCAGATTAGAGGATTTATGCTCACTCTACCTCTCAGGTAAGCCCTTAATTACAATCTCTCAAAGAGGTTGGTCAGCTTCTTTTCATGCCAGTGAGAGTTTTTTAAGGCAATGTTGTTAGTTAGATTGTAGTAATAATAACAGCTACAATAGTAATAGCATAGCAGCCAGAGCAATAGTACAGCACAAAGAGGAGTAGGAGTGATATTAATTGAGTATGTACTAATTGCCAGACCCTGTCTAAGAACCTTACATTAAGTACTACATATTAAGATAATTACTAATAGCAGTAGTATTAGCAGTAGTATTAGTAGTGATCTCTAATATTAACTGAGTGCCTGCCATATGCCAGGCTCTACGCTAAGCTCTTTACAATTATTAGCACATTTTACCCATATGAAAAAATTACTATTATTATATACATATTGCAAGTAGACTTCCAGAGGGAGTAGTAAGATCTTGATTTGCCCTCTTGTCAAAACCAACCAAAAAAATGGACAAAATACATGAAACAATAATTTTCAAGACACTCTATAACAGGTAGTGGAGGACAGTGATCCCTGAGAGACAGGAAAGAAATAAGGTGACTCCTATGACTGTCCTAGCTTACTGGTGCCCTCTCCAGCCACAGGGCAGGCAGATGGATATCAGGGGAATCCAGGACTCAAGCTGAGGAGACAAAGCAGAGGGTACCAAGGCAGCTAGATCTGCAAGACAGCATACCAGAAAGGAAAAAGCTTCACAGAGAAAAAACTACAGAAATCAGCAGAGGGTCTCCCTTGAATATCCAGCACATATGTGAGGAAACCAACCAAGCCTGGGAAAAGGATTAGAGGAATAGCACCTGGTACTCACACAGTGTCGGGAATAGTGCCTGTTCCCAGCAGCCTGGAAAACCTCACAATTCAAGAGCTACTGGGTAGAGTACTCAGGGGCCTTGTCTTGGTAGCGGGGAATAATTAGTCTGAAATTAAACTCTGTTCCAGCCCCACCTAACAAATCTTGAAAACAAGACCCAAAGGATCAGACTGTTTCCAAGTAGCTTAGCTTCATCTCAGAGCAAAGCTCAAGAATAAACATAGGGATAAAAAGAAGTATCCAGCACCCAACCAGGCAAAATTTATGATGACTGGCACCCAATCAAAAATTACCAACAGGCAAAAAGAAGAACCCATAATAAAAAAAAAAAAATCAACCAATCAACACTGACCCAGAACTGACAAAGATGTTAGAATAAGCAAACAAGGACACTAAAACAGTTGTTATAAATGCATTATGTATTTTTAAAAATTAGTTCCATGAAAGCTGTAAAAATAGAGATAAATGAACTTAGAGAGATGAAAACTACAATATGTGAGATGATAAAATAAAAAATGTACTGGATGTGATTAACAGCAGATTAGGCAGCACAAATGAAAAGACTAGTGAATGTGAAGATAAAGAAACCATCCAAAATAAAACACCAAGAGAAAGAAAACAACACAAAAAAATAAAAGGAACAGAGAAAAAAATATTTTAAGAAATAATGCTAGAAAATTTCCAAATTTGATTAAAACTATAAATCGACATATCCAAGAGGCCAATAAACACAAAGCTCAAGAAACATAAGGAAAACTACACCAAGGCATGATATAACTAAATTGCTCAAAACCAGTGATAAGGAGACAATCTTAAAAAAAAAAAAAAGAGTAAAAGACATATTACAAAAATAAGGATTATAGCAGATTTCTTGTCTGAGACAATGCAAGAAAGAAGATGATCAAGTAACATCTTTAAAGTACAAAAGAAAAGAGTTGTGAAAAAGGGAGATCAGCACTGAGTAGAACAGAAACTAAAAGAAGACTCAGCTAGGAAGCTGGAGATTTAATGTTAGGTTTACAGTTCCTACAAAAAGTGGACTTCAGTCAATATCATACACAAATATAAATATCAGTTGGATTAAAGATATGTGTCAATCTAGAATTCTAAACCCAGCAAAAAATATGTTTCAAAACTAAAGGTAGGATAAAGACTTTTTTTCAGGAATAAAAAGCTAAAAGAATGTATCACCAGCAGACCTGCACTACAAGAAATGTTACGGCAAGTCCCTGAGGCAAAAAAAATTGATGCCACGTGAAAATCTGGCTATACCCAAAGGAATGAAGAGGATCAGAAATTGTAACCACATGAGTAGGGACATAAGACTGTGTTCTTATTAACAAAAATAATAACGATTTAGAATGAGGTTTATAACATATGTAGAAGTAAAATGTATGACAATAATAGCACAAAAGGCCAGTAGGGGGAAAACAGACTCTATCATAAGATTCTAATACTCTATGTGAAATGTATAATAACATTTGATAATGTTAAAGATATATACAATAAACCCTAAAGCAATCATTAAAATACTAAAGAGTTATAGCACATAGGCCAAATTCAGAGGGAAACAGAGTCATTAAAAATAATAGTCAATCCTAAAGAAGTCAGTAAAGAATGGGGAAATTTTAAAAGATGGGAAAAGGAGAAAAAAAATGGCAAGATGACAGATCCAAACTAAGCATACCAATAATCACATTAAATGGAAATGTCCTAATTACCCTAATCAAAAGGCAGAGATTATCAAATTGGATAAAAAAGAAAGACCAAACTATGTGCTGCCTACAAGAAATGCACTTTAAATATAAAGACACAAATAGGTTAAAGAATGGAAAAAGATATACCATGTTAACATTAATCAAAAGAAAGCTGGAGCGTATATCATTTGCAAATGTCTTCTCCCACTCAGTACATTATCTTTTTGTTTTCTTGATGGTTTCCTTTGCTGTGCAGAAGATTTTTAGTTTGATATAGTCCCATTTGTTTATGTTTGCTTTTGTCTCCCTTTGCCTGAGGAGTCATATCTAGAAAGATATATGACTCAACAACAACAACAAAAACCAACCCAGTTTTTAAAATGTGCAGAGGAGCTGCATAGACATTTTTCCAAAGAAGACATACAGATGGCCAACAGGCACATGAAAAGATGTTCAACACCACTAATTATTAGGGAAATGCAAATCAAAACCACAATGAGATAACACCCTCATGTCTGTTAGAATGGCTACTATCAAAAAGGGAAGCAATAACAAGTGTTGGTGAAGACGTGGAGAAAAGGGAACCCTTATACACTCTTGGTAGGAATGAAACTGGTGCAGCCACTATGGAAAACAGTATGGAGATTCCTCAAAAAGTTAAGAATACAACTATCATATGATCCAGCTATCTTATTTCTGGGTATTTATCTAAAGAATATGAAAACACTAATTCAAAAAGATATATGCACCCATATGTTCACTGCAGCATTATTTACAATAGCCAAGATATAAAACCTAAGTGCCCATCAATAGACAAATAGATAAAGAAGATGTGATACACACACACACACAATGGAATACTACTCAGCCATTTAAAAAAATGAAATCTTGCCATTTGTGACAATACAGATGGACCTTGAGGGTATTACGCTAAGTGAAATAAGTCAGACAGAGGAAGACAAATACCATATGATTTCATTCATATGTGGAATATAAAAAGCAAACAACAAGAAACAAATAAAAGAAATCTGGATATATTAATATTACACAAACTAGAATTCTACAAATATCAACTATATCCAGTTATAAAATATAGAAGATAAAGGTAGATAACTGAACACTTGCATTTGTCTACACTCCCTCTTGAATATCTACGCAACAGCATTAAAAGTGGGGTTTCTTTTAATGTCATGAACCTATGGAGACAAAGAAAATAGGAAGGAAGACTGGAGGTTGATGCTAAGTGGTAACTAACTTACTAAACCTAAGAAAACTGACTTTTAAGCCAACAGTGGGATAGGAAATAGGCCACCTGATTTACACCATTGAATTCCCACAAAACTCAGGAATTAAAGGACCAAAGAAGATGGTGAAGTGGGGTGATGATGGGCTAAGAACAGGAGAACTGATTTAAAGTCTGTTTAAAAGAAAGTTAGTCCCTCTCCAACCACCAGACCTCATCTCCCACTAAAAGTGACTGTGCAGCTGCTCCTCCCCAACCCAGCAGAGGTAACGGTGTATATGCCCTAGAGAGGATAACACAAGATGTCTAGGCCAGGAGACAGTACGTGGGGCTAGAGGTGAGTTTAACATACTGAAAACAAGGAGATTAAGTGAAAGTTTGTATACTGAATGCTGAGACCCTCTCCTTTACCCAGGCTTCTTCTCTTTCTTGCCTTTTTTCTGGCAGCTGGGCTTTCTGCCCCGATGCAGGAGGTCATAGAGCCTTCTTTGGCTAGTCTGACCAGCCCCAAAGAAAAGACTATCAAAATGGACCAGACAAGTCACCCTGCAATGAAGCCAGTTTGTTAATAAGCATATTTGTGCCCCGTTCTTATTTATGTGCACACAGCCAAGATTGAGAATAATAGCCAATATTTATATAGTGCTTATTATGTGCCAGGAGCTATGAGGTAGTTAGTATTACAATTCCCATTTTACAGATAAGGAAAGAGACACAGAGAGATCAAGGAACATGTCGCAGTCCACACCATTGGAAAGCAGGAGCTGCAGAGCTCACACCCCTCTTCTTTGTCATATATTACTGTTGATGTTTTAAATGGATCTTTTCCCTACCCTGCACTATCCCTCTTTATCTATGACCGTGTTGCCAGGCCCCCAAGCATTTCCAAGTTCCTCCCACACAACTTTCTTCAGGAAGCTCCTAGGATGGGCTTTATCAAATGAAGCAGTAAGCCAAAAGAGAGGTGAGATCCAGAACACAGGAGACCCAAAGCAAGAGGTAGGTGAGAGGAATTCCCAAGATGGTGATGCCAACCGGCTGAGAAGGCAGTCTCTCTAGACCAGAGCAGCTCAGAAGACTTCAGGAACAACAACCTTGAGAAAACTTCACATATAAATTCCCAATTTGTATGAGCATATTGAGAGGAGATAGACATATCTAAGGAAGAATGTGGGGTAGTATTAGTGATAACAAAGAAAAACTAATCAAACAAAAAAAATAGACAGTTATTAACTACAGGGGGAAAACAGTGCAAGAAGGAAAATGAATTCATTTAATTTACAAAATGGCTCAGTTGTGAATAATGTTTACATAGTCAAAATAATATAGACACTGGATATTGATCCAAAGATAACATACTATAACTACATTTGGAAGAGATGTGAAGGGAAGTATGAGTTCATCCAAGAGGGGGAATAGAAAGAGAAATAGAAAGAGAGCTAGCATCTCAGCCTCCACATCAAAAAGTCAATGGATAATACCTACAAGTGAAAAGTCGGGAGCTAGTAATACAGTGTGCTTTGTAGAAATACAAAACAATCAGCTAAAAGAAATGCAAGACCTTTGAACTATCTCACTCCTTTAAAAATATATTTAAACTTGTTTTAAATAAACAAAACATAGTAGGAGAAAAAATCCATTTAAAGTATCAACAATAACATATGCCCTAGAAGGAGAAACCCTAGAAATAAGTTAGCACAAATATGCACATCTTTGATATATAAAACTTTAATGAGTAACATGAAAGAAAACTTGATTAAATAGAAAACTATGTCTTTTTTATAGGAAAACTAAACATTTTAAGGTCTAAGTTCTCCCTTAATTGATCGACATTCATATGATCCCAATAAAAATAACAAAAATACTTGGCGGAGGGGTGCCTTAGTCTGCTTGGGCTGCCATAACAAGGACCACGGACTAGGTGGCTTAAACGTCAGAAATTGATTTCTCACAGTACTGGGGGCTGGAGGTCCAAAATCAAGGCACTGGCAGCGTTGGTTTCTTGTGAAACCTCTCTCCATGGGTTGCTGATGGCTACCTTGCTGTTTCCTCACTTGGCCTTCCTCCTGGGCACATGTACTCCCAGTGTTCTCCCTCTTCTTATAAGGGTAAGGACCCCACCCTTATGACCTCATTTAACCTTAAGTACCTCCTTAAAGGCCCTATCTCCAAATACAATCACTTTGAGAGTTAGGGCTTCAACATATGAACTTTGGGGTGACACAATTCAATCCATAACAGAAAGAATCTGACAAAGAGACACTAAATTTGTCAGGGAAAAAAATTTGAGAATAACCAGAAAAACTACATTTTAAAAAAGAGTGATGGAGCAGAAAAAGGGAGATGTATAGAACTGACCCTATCAGATATTAGGTTGAACCACAAAAAATTGCCATTTTTGTATCAAGAAATGCTTGAATATTGGTGATTTCATACGTTTCAACTAGTAAAACTTCTAAAGCTATAGTAGTTACAAGTTTGAGAATCCAGAAATAGGTCCAAATATACATAGGAATTTAATATATGACAAAGTACCACTTAAAACAATGGAAGAAAATATGGTCTATTCAATAAATGGTATTGGGACCAGTGGCTAGTAATGTTAAAGTGGATTTTTACTTCATTCCTTAAAACAAAATAATATTTAGAAAGTTCTGGAAATGGATAGTGGTGATGGTTATACAACAACGTAAATGTACTTAATGCCACTGAATTGTACACTTAAAATAGTTTAAAATGATCAATTTTATGTTATGTGTCTTTTACCACAATAAAAAATGGGTATGGACAGAGAAGAGAGCACGTGCACAGGAAAGTCTGAGTGTTAGTGAGGTAAGCCATCCACAGAGAAAAAGGTGACTGCCAACACCTGTCAGTCTCACAGCAAACCCTTAAAGCTGGGCGGATCCTCCAGGATATCAGTGTTCTGGTATCATCTAAGTACTCAAAGTGTGGTCTGTGGATCACAATGCAGATTCTGATTCAGTAGGTCTACGTGGGACCAGAGATTCATTTCTAACAAGCTACCAGGTGATGCCTGAACTTGCAAAGTTATAGAGCTATGATTCTCAGCTTTGGCTGAACATTGCAATCCAGGGAGATTTTTTAAATGTCACTGGCTAGGGCCTCTCCAGACCATGAATTAGAATCTCTAGGGGTGGGGCCAGATGTTATTTTTGGAGTTTCCCAAGCTGGTTCCAATGTGCAGCCAGAATACAGAACTGCTAACGTTGAGACAGGTAAGTTTAGAAAAGTAGAAGATCAGTGTTAGGAAACTTTCTTCCCAATCTCAATGTTTCCTTTCTCTATGAGAGGACTGGGTCTCTCTCCATCTTTACTCACACCATATGGGAGATGGAAACCTGGGAAGAAGTTTCCCAAACTGTTCACCTCAGCTTTGCCGTTTTCTATCTTGGGAGCAAGGCTCCTCACAGAAAGCACACACTTCACCTGTGTTCCTCTATGACATGAGTCAGTGGTTTTCCAAGTGTGATCTCCAAGCCAGCAGCATCTACATCACTTGGGAATTTGTTAGAAATAGAAATTTGAGGGCCTCACCTCACACCTACTCAATCAGAAATTCTCGGGCTGAGGCCAAACAGTCCATGTTTTCACAAGCCCTCCTGGTGATTCTGAGCTCACTCAAGTTTAGGGAGTGCAGTTCAAGTGCAGTTCTGCCTGGGACTGGTGGAAAAGTCTGTTAAATTCTGAGCTTCATAATTAGAAGCTCCCTTGGCCAACAGAGCTAGAGCTACATCCTTCAACTAGGTTCTCATCAGTAATAAAGGTGATGTTGTGACCTTCAGAATAATAGTAATAATATTTAGGAGAAGCAAATAGTTTAAAGGAAAAAATGAAAGCATAAATGCAGTTTTGATGATTTTAGAGTGTGAAAGCAAACCTAGAAGCTAAAAAGACTAAATTTGTCCACATACAAGTTGAACTCATTCACCAGTCAATCCACCAATATTTCCCAAAAGTAAGCAAGATCAAAAGTGAAAGTCAAATTGAGAAAAAAATAATTGCTTAGAAATCAATAAGCAAAGAAAACCAGCCCAATGGAAAAGTGGGCAAATGACTCAAAGACAGTTTAGAGCTTTGCTGTTCAATGTGGTGGCTTTTGCCACATGCGATCGATCCAAATTGAGGTCTGCCCTAAATGTAAAACACACTGGATTTCAAAGACTTAGTGGCAAAAATATAAAGTATCTCCTTAATAATTTTTATATTGATTATATGTTGAAATGATAATATTTTAGGTATAGTGGGTTAAATAATAGCTATTATTAAAATGGACTTCACCCATTTCCTTTTAACGTTTTCAATGTGGCTTCTAAAAAGTTTTAAATTATATACATGGCTTCATTATATTTCTTCTGACAGTTCTGGTTTGGAGAATAAGAGATACTAATTGTCAGATTTATTAACAGGAAAAAATATGATTCAGTGCTGGTTAGAGTGCAAATATGTGTGACATTCTGAAGAATAATTTGTTAATATCTATTAATATTTTAAAAACACATACCATTCAACCCAGAAAAATTTCTTCTAGGATTTTTGCTACAGAACCGATAACATAAGTGCACAAAGATATGTGTAAAAGAACGTTCATTGCAACACTGTTTAAACTAGAAAAAAAAAGGAAAAAACCTAAATGTCTGTCAAAAAGTTGATTAAATACATTATAAGAAGCCCACAGAGTGGAATACTATGCAACCATTAAGTAGAATGAAGGAGATCTACATGCACTAGCACAGGTGTGTATCTATAATACATGTGAAGTGAAAAAAGAATATTTCAGGCAATATGCACAATATACCTTCAATTTTGGTTTCTAAAAAGCCATATATATCATGTGTTGGGAAGTCTTTTAGTTTTTATGTTACTTCTGTATTTTATTGTTGCAATAAGCACATACTACTTTTGCGATTTTAAAAAAGCAGCTGTGAATAAACATAACAGCACATGGGAACCATCACCCATTGCACCAGTTCCTACATTTTGTACATTAGAGGGGAAATTAGGACGACTGAGAACATTCACTTGTCAGATTCACCACCTTCTCAGTGGAGGCTAATATCCAAGGTCTCTCCCTGCCCACTTAGAAAGGACAGGAGACATTACCACCAACTTTGCCACTCTCCTAGCAGAGTGCTTTATCACCTTCCCTTCCTTCATTTAGGATCTCCCATCCAGTCCTTCTTGATCATGGCAGCCTGACCTCCACCTCTGTGATGCCCCTGAACTGCCATCAGTAAAGTCAGCGGGTCATTTCATGACTGTGACCACAGTTCTACTCTAAGCAGTGTAATGGACATAGAAGGAATGAGAAGCTATGGAAGAGCAATGAACCCCAGGATGGGGCTCAGCCTTCCCCTTCGGGGAGACTCCACCTGTGGAATTGCAGGTCTCTAATTATGGTTCCACTGCATCTCAGCCTCTAGTGTTCTCACCTCCAGAAATACTTGTTTTTGTTCTGATCACAAGGCAAAGATCAGAAGAGAATTATCTAATTCTCTCCTGTGCTTTCAAAAGAAAGAAGGAAATTCACACCTTTTTAGGAGTTGAGGACTTAAAGAATGCTGTGGGGTGAGCCCCCAGAATAAATGCCTGACACATCAAGGTAGAGGAGCCTTGAAGGTAGAGTCAGTTGTTCTCAAAATGCCAGAGTAACTGAACCTTCACCACCCCTCTCTCTATCACTGACCTGGTCAAGGAATGAACTGTCAATCTTTATTTTGTTGGTTGGGGTAGGCAAGATGAAAGGTGGTATAGGGCAGGACACAGAGAGCCAGCAAAGAGGAGGAGAGAGATTTGGTAAAAGGAAAAAAATAGGGGAAGTGAGTCAGCTGGGAGAAGAATTTAGTAAAAGAGTTGAACTGTTTAACGGAAATATTTAAGAAATGTTATGGCTTAACGTTTGCTGTAACTTCTTCCTCCTCCATCTCCCCCAAGAACTTCTATTTCAAGTAAATATCTCCATTACCTCTTCTACTTGGGCCTTAGTGATTCAAAAAGAAAAAAGAAAAAACAGTTAAGACTAGCCCGAAGGGAGGCACTTGGTGCCAGGTTACACTTATATGGATTAATGTGGTTTATAATCATTTATTATTTCATTGGTTTATTCATTCCTTTAATAAATATTTAATAAGCATCATCCACGTGCCAAACACTGTTCTAGCTGCTTAGATTTAATCAGTGAACAGCACAAATATCCCTGAACTCATTAAATCTACATTGTTGCCAGAGAACAGGTGGGACACACATGCAATAAATTATAAACACTGTATCATAGTATGTTAGAAAGTGATGAGTTCAATGGAAAAAATGTTTAACGTGGGAGAAGTTACAAGTTTAACTAGGGTGTTAGGGTATGCCCTGTGTAAAGTGACATTTGAGCAAAGATTTGAAGGCGGTGAGGGAGTGGAGGACACGACTATCTGGAGGAAAGACAATCAAGGCAGAGGGAAAAGCCAATGCAAAGGTCCTGAGGCAATGGGTACAGATGTCTCTCTGGGGTGTTGAAAACGTTCTGAAATTAGATAGTGGAGCTGACTGAATGACCTTGTGCATGTACTAAAAACCACTGAATTGTACACTTTAAAAGTGTGAATTTTATGATGTGTGAGTTGTATCTCAATTTTTTAATATCTCACAATAGGAGTGTGCCTGGCATATTCAAGAAACAGCATGGAGGCCAGTGTGGCTGGAGTGGAGTTGAGCAAAGAAATGAGGCCAGAGACAGGATAGGGACTCAGTCGAGTATCTTATTGGCCCCTTATAAGGACCATGGTTTTTACTCCCATGAAATGGGGACCCACTACAGGGTTTTGATGTGTGTAGTGACATGACATGACTATATTTCAAGGGTCACTCTGGCTGCTGCATTGACAGTAGCTACAGAGGGACAAGAGTGGAGGCAGGAAGACCCATAAGAAGTTCCTGCAGTGATTTAGGGAAAGATGATGCAGACTCAAGCAAGTGGAAATGGTGAGAAGGGATTGAACTCTGGGCAGAGTTTGAAAATAGAGCCCAGGGGTTTTCTGTCTGAATGGATAAAGGATATGAGAGAAAGAAGGGAGTGAAGCTTGGCTCCAAGTTTTGTAGCTTAACCATAGGAAAGATGGACAAATAAGGGAACCAAGGACTGAGCCTCGGGGCTGTCTAATGTTAAGGGAGTAAAGAGAAAAGGAGAGATTTATAACAAACACTGAGAAGTAGGCAGAGAAATAGGAGGAAGAGTTATGAGAATGTGGTGTCTGGAGAGCCAGAAGATGACACCACGTCAGGAAGATGTGTCAGATGCTGCTGGCAGGTCACGTAATAAGAGAACTGTGAATTTATTGTTATTGCTGGTGAACTTGATGAGAGAAGTTACAGTAGCATGGTGAGAGCAAAAATACGAGTAGTGGGGATATAAGAAAGAATGGGGAAAATCTTTCTGACCTAAGAGTAGGCAAAGTTTTTTTAGATGGCAAAAAGCATTAACCATAAAAGGAAAAAACTGATAAATTAGATTTCATCAAAATTAAAACCTTCTGTTCCTCAAAAGACACCATGAAGAAAATGAAAAGTTAAGCTACAGACTGAGAGAAAATATTCTCAAATCATACATCTGACAAAGAGCTTGATCCCATAACATAGAAAGAACTCTTCCAACTCAATAATAAGAAGACAAACAATCCAATTTTTTAAATGGGCAAAATATTTGAATCAATACTTCATGAAAGAAGATATACAAATGTTTAATAAGCAAATGAAAAGGTACTCATTATTTTTAGATCTCAGAGAAATGCAAATTAAAACTACAAGGAAACACTACTACAGAGCAGTTAAAATGGCTAAATTTTTTAATTTTTAAATTGAAAAGATACCAAACGGACTAAGTTTTGGCAAGAATCTGCAACAACTGGAACCCTCATACACTACTGGTAAGAATATGAAATAGCACAACCACTTTGGAAAACAATTTGACAATTTCTTAAAAAGTTAAACACACAACTACCACAAGACCCAGAAATTCCACTCCTACATATTTACTCAAGAAAAATGAAAACATACATCAATACAAAGATTTGTCCATGAAAGTTTACATCAACTTTATTCATATTTGCTAGAAATTAGAAATAACTCAAATATCCATTAATTAGAGAATGGACCAACAAACTGAGGAACATCCATATAATGGAATGCTACTCAGCAATATTTTTTAAAGAATAAACTATTGAAACTACAACAACAATATTTTGGATGAATCTCCAAAATATTATTCTGAGAGGAAACTAGACAGAAAAGAGTACACAGCATGATTCCATTTATATAAAGTTCTAAAACAAGCAAAAATAATTTATCATGCTAGAAGTCAGATCTATGGCTCCTTGGATCTAAGGATCCTTGGATCTATGGCTCCTTGGAGTGGAAGAGACTGACTAAAAAAGGGAAAGAGGGAACTTCCTTGGGTGATGGAAACATCCTTGACTTAAGCAGTGGTTACACGAGTTTATCCATTTGTAAAAACTCATAGAACTGACTGTACACTTGGTATGAGAATTTTAATGCATGAAAATATACCCCAATAAAGTTTATTTTTTAAAAAGAAAGAGTCGAAGGACGAAATGGGCAAATTTTTTTAGTTTCCTACATAGGAGAACAAAGGAATTAGGCAGTAACAACATGAAATGCGGGTTCAAAAGATGAGTTTTTCAAAGGAAGTAGCAGCATATTCTTATGATAAGAGAATGATCCAGTAACGATAAGAAATTGGTGAAGTAGGAAAGCTTCTTTCAAGCTTCCAAGATCCAAGTTAGAAGTGTATTAGCACCATCTCCTGGGGTCCTTCCCAGGGGTGAAAACCTCTATCATGGATGAGCGCTATCATATCAAAGTACTCTCACTTTTCCAACTTTGTACTCCATCATGATCCAGCCCCATATATATTCTACTGTTGCCTGCTGGTACAAGCTGGCTATGTCCTATGGAACTTGCAGTTTGCAGTCTCCTTCCTTCCATGCAGTGTTAGCCTGTCCCTAGCCAGGTCATATTGTGACTTAACTCTAGTTATTGGTCTGGTGACTAGGAAGGGAAGTAGAAGTAGATATGCCCGCTGAGGGGATGCACATTTCTTGCAAGCATAAATCTCTATATTATATTCAAGCAGGCGGAACACTAGCTATTAATGGAGAAGAGCAGCTATTTCTATAAGCGTAGAGGCAGGACATTCAAGATTTTTGAGTGTATCAATACAGGTAACCTTATTCCAGACTCAGCGACTCATTCCTTCCCAATCAAAGCTCTACTCTCATCTTTTTTTAACATCTTTATTGGAGTATACTTGCTTTACAATGGTGTGTTAGTTTCTGCTGTATAACAAAGTGAATCAGCTATACATATACATATATCCCCATATCTCCTCCCTCTTGCGTCTCCCTCCCACCCTCCCTATCCCACCCCTCTAGGTGGTCACAAAGCACTGAGCTGATCTCCCTGTGCTATGTGGCTGCTTCCCACTAGCTATCTACTTTACGGTTGGTAGTGTACATAGTTCCATGCCACTCTCTCACTTCGTCCCAACTTACCCTTCCCCCTCCCCATGTCCTCAAGTCCATTCCCTGCTTCTGCATCTTTATTCCTGTTCTGCCTCTAGGTTCTTCAGAACCATTTTCTTTTCTTTAGATTCCATATATATGTGTTAACATATGGTATTTGTTTTCCTCTTTCTGACTTACTTAACTCTGTATGACAGGCTCTAGGTCCATCCACCTCACTACAAATAACTCAATTTCGCTTCTTTTTATGGCTGAGTAATATTCCATTGTATATATGTGCCACATCTTCTTTATCCATTCATCTGTTGATGGACACTTAGGCTGCTTCCATGTCCTGGCTATTGTAAATAGAGCTGCAATGAACATTGTGGTACATGACTCTTTTTGAATTATGGTTTTCTCAGGGTATATGCCTGGTAGTGGGATTGCTGGGTTGCATGGTAGTTCTATTTTTAGTTTTTTAAGGAACCTCCATACTGTTCTCCATAGTGGCTGTATCAATTTACATTCCCACCAACAGTGCAGGAGGGTTCCCTTTTCTCCACAACCTCCCCAGCATTTATCGTTTGTAGATTTTTTGATGATGGCCATTCTGACTGGTGTGAGATGATATGGCATTGTACTTTTGATTTGCATTTCTCTAATGATTAGTGATGTTGAACATCCTTACATGTGTTTGTTGGCAATCTGTGTATCTTCTTTGGAGAAATGTCTATTTAGGTCTTCTGCCCATTATTGGATTGGGTTGTTTGTTTTTTTGATATTGAGCTGCATGAGCTGCTTATAAATTCTGGAGATTAATCCTTTGTCAGCTGCTTCATTTGCAAATATTTTCTCCCATTCTGAGGGCTGTCTTTTCGTCTTGTTTATGGTGTCCTTTGCTGTGCAAAAGCTTTTAAGTTTCATTGGGTCCCATTCGTTTATTTTTGTTTTTATTTCCATTTCTCTATGAGGTGGGTCAAAAAGGCTCTTGCTGTGATTTATGTCATAGAGTGTTCTGCCTGTGTTTTCCTCTAAGAGTCTTCTAGTGTCTGGCCTTACCTTTAGGTCTTTAATCCATTTTTAGTTTATTTTTGTGTATGGTGTTAGGGAGTGTTCTAATTTCATTCTTTTACATGTAGCTGTCCAGTTTTCCCAGCAACACTTATTGAAGAGGCTGTCTTTTCTCCATTGTATATTCTTGCCTCCTTTATCAAAAATAAGGTGACCATATGTGCGTGGGTTTATCTCTGGGCTTTCTATCCTGTTCCACTGATCTACATTTCTGTTTTTGTGCCAGTACCATACTGTCTTGATTACTGTAGCTTTGTAGTATAGTCTGAAGTCTGGGAGTCTGATTCCTCCAGCTCCATTTTTCTTTCTCAAGATTGCTTTGGGTATTCGGGGTCTTTTGTGTTTCCATACAAATGGTGAAATTTTTTATTCTACTTCTGTGAAAAATGCCATTGGCAGTTTGATAGGAATTCCACTGTAACTGCAGATTGCTTTGGGTAGTATAGTCATTTTCACAATGTTGATTCTTCCAATCCAAGAACATGGTATATCTCTCCATCTGTTTGTATCATCTTTAATTTCTTTCATCAGTGTCTTATAGTTTTCTACATACAGGTCTTTTGTCTCCTTAGGTAGGTTTATTCCCAGGTATTTTATTCTTTTTGTTGCAATGGTAAATGGGAGTGTTTCCTTAATTTCTCTTTCAGATTTTTCATCATTAGTGTATAGGAATGCAAGAGATTTCTGTGCATTAATTTTGTATCCTGCAACTTTACCAAATTCATTCATTAGTTCTAGTAGTTTTCTGGTGGCATCTTTAGGATTCTCTACGTACAGTACAGAATGTCATCTGCAAACAGTGACAGCTTTTACTTCTTCTTTTCCGATTTGGATTCCTTTTATTTCTTTTTCTTCTCTGATTGCTGTGGCTAAAACTTCCAAAACTATGTTGAATGATAGTGGTGAGAGTGGGCAACCTTGTCTTGCTCCTGATCTTAGTGGAAATGGGTTTTAGTTTTTCACCATTGAGAATGATGCTGGTTGTGGGTATGTCATATATGGCCTTCATTATGTTGAGGTAAGTTCCCTCTGTGCCTACTTTCTGGAGGGTTTTTATCATAAATGGGTGTTGAACTTTGTCAAAAGCTTTTTCTGCATCTATTGAGATGATCATATGGTTTATATCCTTCAGTTTGTGAATAGGGTGTATCACATTGATTGATTTGCGTATATTGAAGAATCCTTGCATTCCTGGGACAAACCCCACTTGATCATGGTGTATGATCCTTTAAATGTGCTGTTGGATTCTGTTTGCTAGTATTTTGTTGAGGATTTTTGCATCTATGTTCATCAGTGATATTGGCCTGTGTTTTCTTTCTTTGTGACATCTTTGTCTGGTTTTGGTATCCAGGTGATGGTGGCCTCATAGAATGAGTTTGGGAGTGTTCCTCCCTCTGCTACATTTTGGAGGAGTTTGAGAAGGATAGGTGTTAGCTCTTCTCTAAATGTTTGATAGAATTCACCTGTGAAGGCCTCCGGTCCTGGGCTCTTGTTTGTTGCAAGATTTTTAATCACAGTCTCAATTTCAGTGCTTGTGATTGGTCTATTTATATTTTCTATTTCTTCCTGGTTCAGTCTCGGAAGGTTGTGCTTTTCTAAGAATTTGTCCATTTCTTCCAGGTTGTCCATTTTATTGGCATATAGTGGCTTGCAGTAATCTCTCATGATCCTTTGTATTTCTGCAATGTCAGTTGTTACTTCTCCTTTTTCATTTCTAATTCTATTGATTTGAGTCTTCTCCCTTTTTTTCTTCATGAGTCTGGCTAATGGGTTATCAATTTTGTTTATCTTCTCAAAGAACCAGCTTTTAGTTTTATTGATCTTTGCTATTGTTTCCTTCATTTCTTTTTCGTTTATTTCTGCTCTGATCTTTATGATTTCTTTCCTTCTGCTAACTTTGGGCATTTTTTGTTCTTCTTTCTCTAATTGCTTTACGTGTAAGGTCAAGTTGTTTATTTCAGATATTTCTTGTTTCTTGAGGTAAGATTGTATTGCTATAAACTTCCCTCTTAGAACTGCTTTTGCTGCATCCCATAGGTTTTGGGTTGTCGTGTTTTCATTGCCATTTGTTTCTATGTAATTTTTTATTTCCTCTTTGATTTCTTCAGTGATCTCTTGGTTATTTAGTAGTGTACTGTTTAGCCTCCAGGTGTTTGTATTTTTTACGGAATTTTTCCTGTAATTGATATCTAGTCTCATAGCATTGTGGTCGGAAAAGATACTTCATATGATTTCAATTTTCTTAAATTTACCGAGGCTGGATTTGTGAACCAAAATATGATCTATCCTGGAGAATGTTCCATGAGCATCTGAGAAGAAGGTGTATTCTGTTGTTTTTGGATGGATGGTTCTATAAATATTAATTAAGTCCATCTTGTTTAATGTATCATTTAAAGCTTGTGTTTCCTTATTTATTATCATTTTGGATGATCTGTCCATTGGTGAAAGTGGGGTGTTAAAGTCCCCTACTATGATTGTGTTACTGTCAGCAGTTTAAAATGTCAGCAGTTGTACCGCATCTTCACTATCAGTTCTCCATCTACCCCCAGTGATGTGGTCTTCATTGCCAGAAGGCCAATGGGTGATCCATCTTCAAAATCTAATTTTAAATGGTATTTCCTAGGGCCATTTCTGATACCAAATGTCAAGTGTCATCAGAAAAAAATAGCCTCTAAAGCTCTGAGACTTTCATGAAAAATGTTTATTAGGATTACTCTTGGAAATCACATCTGTAAGGGTGAGGGAAGCATGACTGGGCAGAAGTTGAACTGCAATGTGAATGGCAACTTGATCTCAGCTGATCCTATGGGAATCTTTGGAGCTGGAATGGTCCTCTGTTATTCTTCCCTCTTGACGCCAGAGGTCTGGACCTTGATACCTCTCCTCATCAACCAGTCATTGGATGCAGGTTGCCCACAGGAGGTAGGTAATCTTGGGCAAGGCAGAAGGCAATTCCCAGAGAGGGATTTGGCTAAGAACTTTCAGTTGCCAAAAATGTAGTGCCTCGGTCCTGAAGGGGCATCTGGGTGGCACACAACAGCATCCACTACCCTCATGATAACACTGTGAGTAAAGGAAACCAGTCATTTTGCTACCATTTTACGAGTGGAAGTGGATAAATACTTAACAGTATTTTCTTTTCCCAGCCCAGGGCTTTTTCCACTGAGGGGAAGGGAGAGGCCCAAGAGTTTATATTGCTCTAGACTTAATAAAAACAAATGAAGACCAGATGGCAGGAGGCTCCAATCTTAATCCAATAGAAGTATCTTTCAGTCTGTCTCCCTGTCTCCATTTTGGCCTAAACAGGCCACAAAAGAGCCCACAATCTTGCTGAAAGGGAACTGAGTAGTTATGTACTATTTAATACATTTCAACATATAACAGCTAATATTTATAAATCATTTGTATGTGTCAGACCCTGCTCTAAGTGCTGTGTCTGTAAATATATATGTACATGTGTATATACAGACATATTATTTGTACATACATGTGAACCTATATATGATACAGACACATGCATGTACATATATATTCATTTAACTCTCAGAAGAACCCTCTGAGAAAGGCACTATGATTATCCTATTACAGATGAGGAAACAATACAGAGAAGTGAAGTTGATTTGCCCAAATTTCTTTTCTTTTTAATATTTATTTATTTTGGCTGCACGGGGTCTTCGCTGCAGCATGAGAACAAGGATCTTTTAGTTGTGCCATGCAGGCTTCTTAGTTGTAGCATGCGAACTCTTAGTTGCGGCATGCATGTGGGATCTAGTTCCCTGACCAGGGATGGAAACCAGGCCCCCTGCAGTGGGAGCACGGAGTCTTACCCACTAGACTACCAGGGAAGTCCCATGCCCAAATTTCTGATAAGTCGAAAGAACACTGCCTTTAGCTTCCACTTCATTTATCCTTCCCATACATCTTTTTTGAGCTCTTGATCTTTGCCAGCTCTAGAGATAGAGACTAGTCTTTGAGGGCCCCATAAATATGATCACTTTTCCATGTATATAAATAACATAACGGTTCTATTATGGAAGGTTCTACTTATGAGCCCCATTAACTGTATGGGAGATCAGGGCATAAACAGCATTTCATAGATGAAGAGCTCTCATGGATCACAGACACCATAGCACCAGCATCATGACCACCACGATGTAAACGCCGAGGAATACAGAGTGTGGGCAGGGACAGGGGCATGTTCTCCCATAGGATGCCTGGGTGGAACTCTGTGCATAGGACAGAGAGTTAATTAGGTGGAATGTGCTCAGGAGGGAAAACGATCAACATAAACAGTAAGGCAGCTGGTTGTTCACTCTTTCTGTATGCCCTGTCCTTACCTTTGGATGGCTGCATTCACAGCTCCAGTCTCCTCTATGACCTACACACTGATGACTCCCAAACACTCCCAAACCATTCTCCCAAATGCCAGACCCAAACATTGAACTGCCAGGTAAACTTCTTTGCCTAAATGTACCAAAGAAACATGACTATCTCCAAAAATTATCTCACTATGTTTTTCTTCCCTTAAACTTGCTTCTATGTGCCCTCAGTTCTGGTTATTGGCGTGTTTTGAACCTTTCACCGGTACCAAAGAAAGAAGTACCCAGACTTTCTTAGCAGCTTGCCCAGATGTGGGGCAGGAGGGTGAGAAGGAGAGGTGATGTTTAAAAGCTGTCAGCAGCCAAACATCCAAAACAGAAGACAGACTCTCTTACATAATTATTTCCTCTACATACATGCAAAGTTTGTCTCTCACCTCCTTTTTGTAAACAGACATTTTCTAGAGTACCATTTTAATTCCCTTGTTGTTTCCTTAATATATTTTTGAGTTATTTCATTAGTGGCTGCCATGGGGGTTACAATTAACATCCTTACTCGTAACAATCTAGTTCAGACTAATACCAACTTAGTGTCTATAGTATATAAAACCTTTGCTTCTATCAGAAAGAGAAATTAAGAAAACAATCCCATTATCAATAGCATCAAAAAGAATAAAACACATAGAAGTAAGTTTAACCAAGGAGGTGAAAGACCTATACACTGAAGTCTATAAAGACATTGATGAAATAAATCGAGCAGACACAAATAAATGAAAAGATGTTCAAGGCACATGGATTGGAATAATTAATTTTGTTAAAATGTCCATCATGCCCAAAGCAATATACAGATTCAATGTAATCCCTATCAAAATTCCAATGGCATTTTTTAAAGAAATAGAACAAACAATCCCAAAATTCATACAGTCCACAAAAGACCCTGAATAGCCAAAACAGTCTCGAGAAAGAACAAAGCTGGAGGCATCACGCTCCCTGATGTCAAACTATACTGCAAAGCTTTAGTAATTAAAGCAAGTATGTTATTGTCACAAAAACAGACACATAGATCAATGGAACAGAATAGAGAGCCCAGAAATAAACCCATGCATATAAGATCAATTAATTTACTAAAAAGGAGCCAAGAATATACAATGTGGAAAGGATAGTCTCTTCAGTAAATGGTGTTGGGAAAACTGGACAGCCACATGCAAGAGAATAAAATGGACACCTATCTTACACCATTCACAAAAATAAATGCAAATGGATTAAAGACTTGAACCTAAGACCTAAAACATTAAACCTCCTAGACAGTAAGGGGCTAAAGCTCCTTGGTATCAGTCATGGCAATGATTTTTTAGATTTGACATCAAAAGCAAAAGCAAGAAAACAAAATAAACCAGTGGGACTGCATCAAATTAAAAAGCTTCTGCACAGCAAAAGGAAACCATCAATAAAATTGAAACAAATTACCAAATGGGAAAAGTATTTGAAAATCATGTATCTGATAAGAAGTTAATATCCAAAAAAAACTAAAGAACTCATTTAACTCAATAGCCAAAAACAATCTGGTTTTAAAATGGGCCAAGGAACTAAACAGACGTTTTTCCAAAGAAGACATACAAATGTTCAACATCACTAGTTATCAGATAAATGCAAATCAAAACCACAGTGAGGTATCATATCACACCCATTAGAATGGCTATCATCAAAAAGATGAGTGATAACAAATGTCAGCAAGGATGTGGAGAAAAGAGAACCCTTGTGCACTGCTGGAAATTAAATTGGTCCAGCCACCATGGAAAACAGTATGGAGGTTCCTCAAAAAATTAAAAATAGAACTACCATATGATCCAGCAATCCCTCTTCTGAGTATAAATCCAAAAGAAATTAAAATAGAATCTCAAAGAGATATAAGCACTCCCTTGTTCATTGCAGCATTATTCACAGCAGCCAAGATATGGAAACAACCTAAGTGCCCATCAACAGATGAATGGATAATGAAGATGTGGCAAATATATACAACGGAATATTACTCAGCCATGAGAAAGAAGGACATCCACCGTTTGCAACAACACAATGGACCTTGAGGGCATTATGCTAAGGGAAGTAAGTCAAAGAAAGACAAATACTGCCTGATATCACTTATATGTGAAATCTAAAAAAGCCAAACTCATAGAAACAGAGACTAGAATGGTAATTACCATGGCTGAGGGGTGGGGGAAAAGTGGAGATTAAAACAAAACAAAACAAAACACTTTGCTTCTACACAGCTCCATGTCTCCACTCCCTTCTTTGTGCTAGTATTGTTATGCAAATTATTACATCTTTAATTCTGTGTGTCCATTGACACAGTGATATAATAATTGTTTTATGCTATTGTCTTTTAAATCAGAAAGGAAAAAAACTGGAAACCAAAAACAAATTGTATTTTATATTTATCTATGTAGTACTCTATTTCTTCATGTGGATCTGAACTACTGGCTTGTGTTCTTCCTGTTCAGCCTGAAAGAATTCCTATGGTATTTCTAGTAGTGCAGGTCTACTAGTGACAGAATCCCCCCTCACTTTTTGTTTACCTGGAAGGTCTTGATTTCACCTTCATTTTTGAAGGACAGTTTCACCATGTATAAAATTCTTAATTAACAAACATTTTCTTTCAGCATTTTGAATATTCTCACCCACTGCCTTCTGTCCCCCACTTCTTTTCTTTTTCAGCTTTATTGTGGTATAACTGACAAATATGTTCCCAATTTCTGATGAAAAAATTATCTGTTAATCTTAACCAAAGATCCCTTGTATGTGATGAGTCACTTCTCTTGTTGCTTTCAAGATCCTCTCTTTGTCTTCAGCTTTTGACAGTTTGATTATTATTTGTCTAAGTATGGATCTCTTTGAGTTTGTCATACTTGGAGTTCATTGAATTTCTTGGAAATATAGATGAATATTTGTCACCAAATTTGGAAAGTTTTCAGCAATTATTTCTTCAAATATTCTTACTGTCCTTTCCTCTCTGTCTCCTCCTTCTGAGACTTGCATTATGCATATTTGTATGCTTGACAGCATCCCACAGGTCTCTTAGGCTCTGTTCATTTTTCTTCATTCTTTTTTCTTTCCATTCCCTACTCTCAGTTGACATATCTTTTTTTTAATTTTTTAAATATATTTATTTATTTTTGGCTGCATTGGGTTTTCGTTGCTGCACACAGGCTTTCTCTAGTTGTGGCGAGCAGGGGCTACTCTTTGTTGCAGCGTGCGGGCTTCTCATTGTGGTGGCTTCTCTTTTTGCAGAGCAAGGGCTCTAGGTGCGCGGGCTTCAGTAGTTGTGGCTCACGGGCCCTAGAGCACAGGCTCAGTAGTTGTGGTGCACAGGCTTAGTTGCTCCACAGCATGTGGAATCTTCCTAGACCAGGGCCTGAACCCCTGTCCCCTGCATTGGCAGGCAGATTCTTAACCACTGCACCACCAGAGAAGTCCCATCAGTTGACATATCTTTAAGTTCACTGATTCTTTCTTCAGCCAACTCAAATCTACTATTGAGCCTCTCTAGTAATTTTTTTCATTTCAGTTATTATAATTTTCAACCCTAAAATTTCTTTTTGTTCTTTTCTATAGTTCTATCTTTTATTGATATTCTTTATTTCGTAGTATTACTCTCATACGTTCCTTTAGGTTTTTAGATGTGGTTTCCTTTAGTTCCTCAAACATATTTAAAATAGTTGATTTAAATGCTATTTAGTAAGTACAGTGTGTGAATTTCCTCAAGGACAGTGTCTGTTGACTTCTTTTCCCCTATATGTGGACCATATTTTTTTGTTGCTTTGCATGTTGAAAACTGGACATTTTAAATAATATAATGTGGCTACTCTGGAAATCAGATTCTCTCCACTCCCTAGAACTTGTTTTTGTTGCTGTTTGTTGTTGTTGCTGCTTCTGCTGTTTGTTTGTTTAGTGACTTTCCTGAACTAATAATGTAAAGTCTGTATTCATTATCATATGTGAAGTCTCTGTTCAGTTAGCTTAATGGTTGGCTAATGGTTGTACATAGATTTCTTTAAATGGCTGGAACCAGTAATTCTCCCACTCTTTGTCAAAGGTCTCTGTGTGCATTTGGGGGCATGACTTCAACACTCAGTCAGGAGTTTGACAACTCTACCTTAGCCTTAAGCCAGAATGAGACCTTAGAGTTTTCCCAGGTCTTTCCTGAACACATGAACAGCCTTGTGTATGCATGGCTGTTCATAAGCCTATGCATGCATGTGACCTTCTAGATTCCCAGGAATATAGCAGAGCTTTTCAAAACTTCCAATGGAAATATCATTCTCCAACTTTTCCTTTTGGGTTTTTTGGTCAGCTTGTTGTTTGCCCCACTGATATCATCATCTCAGGCAACTGTGATACTAAACCATCACCGCTCTTTGTTTTTTACAAATGCCTCTTGTTTGCACTGGGGAAGCTCTAAGGTCAAATAAAGACAACTCTTGGGAATGGGGAACCATTAGAAGGTGAAATAATGACAATTCTCTGGGAATGGGTCTTTGGAGGAGTTCCAACCCCATTCTGCCCCTCCAGTGGCTGTTAGTCTGCTGGCTTTCACCTTTGTTGTGGGCTGTTGGTTTCCAAGGCTACTACAGAGCTGGGAGGGGAGATGGAAATATGGCAAGTTAAAATGCCACAAAGTTTACTGTTAGCAAGATTCCAGTGTTTCTCCTTTAAAATATTTTTAAATGTTTTAGATTTCAAACCAAGCACATCTGCAAGCCAGATATGGCCCAGGGGCTATTGATTTGCTACCTCTGTCCTATGCCATCTAAATGCAGAAACCTTTATTGAGAAAGAAAGAGTAAAATCCAAGTCAATATTTCTGTCTCAATTAATGACTCATGTAAAAGTTGACCAAGCCCAGCAACAAGCTGCAGGTGGGATGACACCCAACAGAGATCCTGAAGGGATTACATGACCATATTTGTCTGTAGGGAGGCCCATTTGGCAGCAAAGTCAATTCTGCTCAGCCAGGGAGAGACCCTGGGGGGTTCAGGCTCTTGTCCAGGTAAAAGGTGGCAAGGATATGATCCAGGGAACTAGCCAAGAAGATGAACAGCACAGACTCAAGGCATCCTCCAAAGCTGTGGCTTTCACTCATTTGTTTTTTGTTTGTTTGTTTTTGCATATCCCCCAGGAATTTTGAAAATGATACACATTTCAAAGATGACACTTGAATTATTTTATCTTAAATTTTTATAATGGCAAAGGATATAATTTGCATATTATAAATACTGACAAATTAAAACAAAAATATTACAATACTCCTTTTAAATGTATCTGATAGAATTTAAGTACCTTGCAATTTGATGCTATTAAAACCTAAATAGACATTTCTCCAAAGAAGATATACAGATTGCCAACAAACACATGAAAGAATGCTCAACATCATTAATCACTAGAGAAATGCAAATCAAAACTACAATGAGATATCATCTCACACCGGTCAGAATGGCCATCATCAAAAAATCTACAAACAATAAATGCTGGAGAGGGTGCGGAGAAAAGGGAACCCTCCTGCACTGTTGGTGGGAATGTAAATTGATACAGCCACTATGGAGAACAGTATGGAGGTTCCTTAAAAAACTAAAACTAGAACTACCATACGACCCAGCAATCCCACTACTGGGCATATACCCTGGGAAAACCATAATTCAAAAAGAGTCATGTACCACAATGTTCATTACAGCTCTATTTACAATAGCCAGGACATGGAAGCAACCTAAGTGTCCATAGACAGATGAATGCATAAAGAAGATGTGGCACATATATACAGTGGAATATTACTCGGCCATAAAAAGAAACGAAATTGAGTTATTTGTAGTGAGGTGGATGGACCTCGAGTCTGTCATACAGAGTGAAGTAAGTCAGAAAGAGAAAAATACCATATGCTAACACATATATATGGAATCTAAGAAAAAATTTTTAAAAGGTCATGAAGAACCTAGGGGCAAGACAGGAATAAAGATGCAGACCTACTAGAGAATGGACCTGAGGATATGGGGAGGGGGAAGGGTAAGCTGGGACAAAGTGAGAGAGTGGCATGGACATATATACACTACCAAATGTAAAATAGATAGCTAGTGGGAAGCAGCCGCATAGCACAGGGAGATCAGTTCGGTTCCTTGTTACCACCTAGAGGGGTGGGATAGGGAGTGTGGGAGGGAGGCAGATGCAAGAGGGAAGAGATATGGGGATATATGTATATGTATAACTGATTCACTTTGTTATAAAGCAGAAATTAACACACCATTGTAAAGCAATTATACTCCAATAAAGATGTTAAAAAAAAAAGAACCTAGCACTTTAATAGCTAGAAATTTACATGTTCCTTTTTCTCCTAGAATTGTGTTTCTATTTCCCATTTCCACCATTTAATTTTCTCCTAACGTGTTTTCATGGCTGAAAGACTATTATTGATTACTTTATCATACTCCCATTTATACGCATATAAGTGAAATATAGATTTTTAAAATATTTCCTTTGATTATAAGGCTCTAATAGATGCTAAGAATGTTTATTTTAGGTGAATTATTATAATTATTAATAGCATGTAATTGATGAAAATAACAAGAATATTATAAATTTGGATAATTAAAGCAAATGAAAAGCAAAATTTTATGGTAAATTTGTTGCTTAATGAGATGGATGGGATGTTTGTATAAATTAGTTCATGCATACAAAGATAAACATTACTTATTTTTCAGCTTTTATAAATCCAAGTCTTGAAAAACAGTTCTCTTAAATCAGCAGAATAGAATGGAGTTGTGCTATAGAGATGTCTTTCAGTTCTTTGAACTCCTTCCTAGCTATATGCCAAAAAGCTGGGTGTAAGGGAATTCTCTGCATTTTCCCAGTTTTTCTAAAATTATTTCTAAATTAAAAAAAAAAAATTAATCCTTACCCAAACCTAGCCTCAGAGAACTCAGTCACCAGACCAAATGTCTGAAGTGAAGACCCATACTGCCCTTGTGCAGGGTGCTAAATGGCCTCAGTATAACCCTAGTCACTTGTAAAGGTATGTGTGGCTTTGTATCAGCTGATACCCCTTTGAATCTCTCCACTCCTCTGCCCTCCTCTCACCACTTTAGTCAAGACCCATGACCACATTTCCTCCCCGCTTCAACGGTACCTCCAGACATCCCCCACCCTCTGCATGGGCATAAATAAGAATGGTCTATCTTGTGACCTAGGCTCTGGGGAGGAGAGAGGGGACAATATTGGCAGAGTGACTGTAATGGTTAATTTTATGTGTCAACTAGACTGGGCTACGGGATGCCCAGATAGCTTATAAACTATTATTCCTGGGCCTGAGATACTGTTTCAAGAAGAGATTGCATTTGAACTGGTGAACTGATAAGTAAAGCAGATCACCCTCCCCAGTGTAGGTGGGCAACGTCCAATCTGTTGAGGGTCCAAATAGAACAAAAAAATGTAGAGGAAGGGAGACTCTACTCTCTCTGCTGGAGCTAAGATGACCATCTTCTCCCCTCAGATTCCAGTGCTCCTTGTTCTCAAGCTTTCAGACTCAGAAAGCTCCCCACTCCTCCCCAGTTCTCAGGCTTCAGCCTTGGGCTGAATTACCAGCCCACCACCAGCTTTCCTAGATCTCCAGCTTGCAGATGGCAGATCGTGGCCCTTCTTGGCCTCCATAACCACATAAGCCAATTCCTACAATAAATCTCCTTATATATG
Organism: Balaenoptera physalus; assembly: GCF_965194825.1. Taxonomy (NCBI): domain Eukaryota; kingdom Metazoa; phylum Chordata; class Mammalia; order Artiodactyla; family Balaenopteridae; genus Balaenoptera; species Balaenoptera physalus. The sequence continues at coordinate 68,530,897 of NC_138893.1, read as the reverse complement.
TATCCTGTTGGTTCTGTTTCCCTGGAGAACCTTGATCATGCAGTCACACAGTGATCTTTCTTAAGGCAACCCTTATCGAGATTTCTCTTGGCTACAATGCCTCTAATGCTTCCTACCCTTGGTGTAATACTCAAAAGCTTGATCTGACATTCACATCTCTGTACAAGCTGTCCCCATTGTAGGTATCTTGGAGCTGATAACCTCCCATGACAAGTAACAGTCATGCTGTCACGTTTCAACCCCATGGCTGAGAATCATCACGCTCAGGTCTCAGGTCCTCTCCCCGACTGTTTTTTGCCTCCTCAGTCAGCTATCACCTCTATCGTCCACTCCATCTTCCCCCATGGAGCTCTGCCTCTATGGGCAGAGTTGAACTCACGCTAGTAACACTGCTGGGATTCCAGCCCATAGGCAGCACGCAGCTATTTTCCTCGTTCTTTTCTTCTCTCTCTTAGCTACAACTCGGAGCAACCAAAGAAAGGCTCTTCCTAATCACTTCCAGGCTTTCCTCCTGGGGGGTAAATGGCAACTTTGAATTCTATTATCCTTGTAAACCCACGGAGCGGCAAACAATATCAACAGAGATGCTACACGTCCCGTCAGCAATGGCTGATCATAATTTTACACATAAAATTTTAATTGAAAACGAATGAACCAGGAACCATTTCAGACATTCCCAACTTCCCTTAAGATTCTGTTTTCTCTTTTTTTTTTTTTCAAGAGGGTATTAAATCGTTTACTGATTACACATGATAATGGATGATACACAAGCTTCATTCCCATCTATAACTTTATCTGGTACCATAATTCATTTTAGATATATTGTATAGGATGTGCCAACAATCATATTAATAACCAAAAAACTCCATGACTTTGCTTGGGTGACCCTTTTCACGGTGAACTCCAGGTCACAACACAGTAACTGTCAGTTCAGCTACACCAAGGTTTCTGAAGACAATAGCTTCTCCACCAAAGCAGGTTGTAAATAAATTTTGAATGGAACCTGGCATCACCCTGAAGGAATTCTAACTTCATACCGTTGGGGTAGTTTACCAAAACGGCTTCAGAGTAGACTAACGTTACACAGCACATTTTTAAAAAAGACACATTTATTCAGTGTCATGATCAGACTACTACATTTAGCAATCAACAGCATGGGTGCAAAAAAAAATCTACACTAAAACCCTTTGTTGGATATGTATATGTATAGCTGATTCACTTTGTTATAAAGCAGAAACTAACACACCATTGTAAAGCAATCATACTCCAATAAAGATGTAACAAAAAAAAACCTCTTTTTTGAAATGCTTTACACTTTCCACAGAACAGAAACTAAAATAACCTGTTATACAATTAGTCACAAATACAGTCCTCAAGGGGTTTTTTGCCCATACACATGAGTATTGTCTAAAACATGTCTTCTTTGTAGCAGCTAGGCCCTGCCACCACTGTGCTTGGCTGAGTTCACAAATCTGTTGTAGCCCGTAGCTTCCCTGTCACTTCTCTGGCTCTCCTCTCCTGCTAAGCTTTGCTTCCTGGCAGTAATTACAACCTCCTGCCACTGCCATAGCTACTGCTGCTGGTGGAACCACCATAGCTACCTTGGTTTTGTGGTTTGGCAAAGTATTGGCCTCCACCACCACAGAGGCCAGAACTTCTGCCTCCAAAGTTTCCTCCTTTCATGGGTCCAAAATTTGAAGACTGATTGTTGTAATTGCCAAAATCATTGTAGCTTCCGCCACCTCCAAAATTGCTTTCATCATTACCGAATCCATTATAGCCATCCCCACTGCCACCACAGCCACCACTACCGCGGCTGCCACCAAAGCCAGCTCGACCACTGAAGTTTCCTCCACGACCACCACCAAAGTTTCCAGAACCACTTCCACCTCTTTGGCTGGATGAAGCACTAGCCATCTCTTGCTGAGATGGGGCTTTCCTTACTTCACGGTTGTGGCCATTCACAGTGTGGTATTTCTGAATGACAGTCTTGTCTACAGAGTCATGGTCATCAAAGGTTACGAAAGCAAAGCCTCTCTTTTTGCCACTGCCTTGGTCAGTTACGATTTCAATCACTTCAATTTTCCCATACTGTTCAAAATAACCTCTTAGGTGATGTTCTTCAGTGTCTCCTTTAATGCCACCAAGAAAAATCTTTTTCACAGTTAAGTGGGCACCAGGTCTTTGAGAATCTTCTCTTGAGACGGCCCTCTTTGGTTTCCCAGCTCTTCCACCCACCTCGTGTGGCCTTGCCTTCATGGCCGCATCCACCTCCTCCACAGTGGCATACGTCACAACCCCGAAGCCTCTGGAGCTCTTGGTGTTTGGATCCCTCATTACCACGCAATCTGTGAGCGCTCCCCACTGCTCACAATGGCTCCTCAGATTCTCATCGGTTGTTTCAAAGCTCAAACCTCCGAGGAAGAGCTTCCGCAGCTGTTCGGGCTCTTTGGGAGACTCTGACTTAGACATGATGGCTGTGGAGGGGGAGATGTCAACGATGCTTACACGGCAGCATCCATAGGCAGAAAGCAAGATTCCGTTTTCTTTCTAAAACCCATCCCATCAATCAGACCCTCAATTCAGTTACACGCTTTCTTCCCAGAACTCATTAAATCATTCTTCCACTTTTGTTTCTTTTCTCATTTTCCCCTATCAGCCTCCCGCTCCGATTTTGAGGTTTCTGTTTTCTTTTCACCTCCCACTGAAATAACTTCTTGGTTATGTGCAGCACTGTTCTTTCCAGAATTACTAAATCATGCTTCACTTTCGCTTCTTTCCTCCATTTCCCCCTCCTGCTCCCACCCTGATGGCATCAGTTTATTGACCTTGGGTCTGCTTGTGCTTTAAATCTTTAGTAGAGGAGAGGAGACTTGCCCATTTCCCCCCACGTGTTTAGTTAGCAGACTGGATTTGGTGACAGCTCAGACACTGCTGTGTGGCCTTTCGCGATGCTGTTTATATGTCTGTTTGTTCTTGGGTTGCTCAATAGGGGCCCCTTGCCAACATACTTTAGAAGGGGGCTGCTTGGGTATCTGACCTTTGTGTCACCCTGTCATTAGCCCACTCTTCACTCACGGGAAGGCAACTCACAGGTTTTATCCCAATCCCACACCCTCCATCCCTTCCATGCCACTCTCCATCCTATCACCATATGTCTCAGTCCTGTAAGCCCTGTTCAAGATCCAGCTTCATCTGGCCTGACCCTGTTTGACAACAACCATTTCCCAAATGAACCCGTCAGGCCTTCTGTGTACACCAGGCATTCTCAAGCTTCCATGGCAACTTGAACATGTGGATTTTTAGCTTTGAAAATGGTCTTAAGCACCATCTGCCATATTTTCTGTGTCTCTCAGGGTGAGTAGATGAGGGTATCAATGAAACAAAGTTAGCCAACAGGGCTTCCCTGGTGGCACAGTGGTTAAGAATCTGCCTGCCAATGCAGGGAACACAGGTTCGATCCCTGGTCCAGGAAGATCCCACATGCTGCGGAGCAACTAAGTCCGTGAGCCACAACTACTGAGCCCGCGTGCCACAACTACTGAAGCCTGTGCGCCTAGAGCCCGTGCTCCGCAACAAGAGAAGCCACCACAATGAGAAGCCCACGCACCACAACGAAGAGTAGCCCCCGCTCTCCGCAATTAGAGAGAGCCCGCATGCAGCAACGAAGACCCAACGCAACCAAAAATAAATAAATAAATAAAATTGATTCTTTAAAAAAAAAAAGATACAATTGCCACTATCATATTGCTGCTTTGAATAAGTAACTGTGCTTTCATCTGTCAAATTCCAGATCTTGATCTCAGGCTTGATAAGTGACACAGAGGGATGCTTGGAGGCACTTTATCCAGGGGAAGGCATGGTCGAGGTAGAGAAAGAAGCTGTCATCAGTGTTAAACATCTCAAAATATTTCACATAACAGGAGTTGGACATGTTCTCATCCCATGTTCTACGTGTACAGGAGAACTGATTTCAACTTAGGCTAAGGACACATTTGTAACAGTGGGACTGGGTTGCCTCAGACAATGGTTCCCCACAACGAGCAATGTCCAGGCCAATTGTGCTTTCCAGATGGTCTGCTATAAAAACAACTATCTACCATGACTGCACACTTCTCAAAGTACTTCATAAATATTACTTCATTTGACCCCTACCACAACTCCACACGTAGGTATTATAATGCCATCTCTCAGCTGAGGATCAGACAGGTTATATAACTTCCCCAAAGCCACACAGCACAGCCAGGACTGGAACTCATTCACGTCTACCTAACTAGAAAGCCCAGGCTTTCCTCACCACACTGCACTCCCCACAGATGTGCAGGGACAGGGGTCCGCACTGGCAGAAGGCTGTAAGCTGTCAGCTGTGCAGGCCACTTTAAGGCCACCCCAGCCCTAAGCTTCGGAGCTCTCACACCCCTTTTCCATGCTGTGAAGTTTCTTTTGACTGTCATTTTTTCCTTGATTGTAGCTTACAGGACTCGTGCTTCAGACCTGAGAGTCTCAGTGGTACACAGGTGCCCCAGGAGAGAATAACCTCCGTGCCCCCTCTGTTAGGTCCATGAATTAAATCTATTTGTGGCCTGTCCCCATTCCTTTCCATACTCTTGTAATCCTTGAAAGCACACATTGTTCAGTTCCTGAGAGGCATTCTCTTTCCCTGAGTAAGACAGTTACTTTTTGTTCTTTTTCTTTGGAAAGTCATGTTATGTCAAACTCCCTCTCCCTCCCATCCCAGTAAATGAAACCTTAAAGACTGTCTACAGTGTCTTCATCAGTCTGTTTGTCATTAGTACAGGAGAGGCAGCAATAATAGCAGTAATCAAGAACAAGGACTCAGAGCACATGTGGTACCTAGCAGAGTACTAGGGGCTGTCTGTGTCTTGTCCAGCTTAATGCTTCCAAAATCCCCATGTTGCTGCTGATAAAGAAAGGGACACTTGAAAACCTACACACAGATGTTTATAACAGATTTGTTTATAACCGCCAAAACGTGGAAGCAACCAAGATGCCCTTCGGTGGGTAAATGGATAAACAAGCTATGGCACGTCCAGATGATGGAATATTATTCAGTGCTAAAAAGCAATGAGCTATCCAGACATGGAGGAACCTTAAATGACTATTACTAAATGAAAGAAACCAATCTAAAAAGGCTATATACTATAGGATTCCAACTACATAACATTCTGGAATAGGCAAAACTACAGAGATAGTAAATAGATCAGCGGTTGCCAGGTGAGGGGAGAGGGACGGATAGATAGAGCACAGAGGATTTTTAGGGCAGTGAAAATACTCTGAATGATACTATAATGATAGGTACATGTCATTAGATGTTTGTCCAAACCCATAAAATGTACAACACCAAGAGCGAACCCTAATGTAAACTATGGACCTTGGGTGATAAGGATATGTCAATGTAGGTTCATCAATTACAATGACTGTACCGCTCCAGTGGGGAATGTTGATAGTAAGAGAGGCTGTGCATGTGTGGGGTAGATGGGATATAAGGGAAATCTCTGAACCTCCTTCTCAATTGTGCTGTGAGTCTAAAACTACTCTAAAAAAGAAAGTCTATTTTTAAAAAGGAAGGAAAGAAGGAAGGAAGGGAGGAAGGAAGGAAGACACAGCTGGAAAGGTTAGGTGACCTGCCCGGGGTCACAGGCCAGTGATTGGCAGGGTTAGAATCTAGAGTCCAGTTCTGTCTGTCTCCATTGCCCATGCTTTCTAATGAGTCCATGGAAACAAAGTGGCCCCTGACTTAGCTTTGCCTTTGAATGTCGGCCTTGCATGACCTCCCACACCATGGGCAGTTTCTCTTTCCAAGTCTCAAGACTGATTCTACGCAGAGAGCAAGGGGATCTCCCCATGGAGTGTCTCTCAAAGTGTCCATGTGACAGGCAAGAAGGGACTCACCTGACCCCACTCTATTATGCAGAATAGAGTTGGCATTAGAGGCTGCCACCTTTCTGTCTGCTGATAATGCAAAAATTGAGGACGTTTGGGACTTAAAAGGAAATGCCGATTAATGAGAAACAGAAATTCAAACACCATAAATCAGGTGGCCTTCTATATGTTGAGGAAAAGAGTTAGGACGATTAAGGTCAAGGCCAGAGCCAGATTAAGCCTGATTCGGGTGGAGGGCAGCATGGGGAGGGGGATCCTCACACTGGCCACATCAGGGGGCGTCCCGGAGCAGCTGGGCCAGTCATCCTTGCTGCCAGAGCTGAGTGAGGTCAGACTCAGAGAAACGTGGATATCTACACAATAGAGACAGCAGGCTTTCTTTCCTGGACAAATAATTTCTTCGGAATCAGGATAATTTTATCCATCACCTCTTAAGGGTAAGACATGAATGGTTTTCTTGTACCACCAGAGGAAATTCTTCTCAGAAGCTAGGTGCTTACTGGGGAAACTATTTTATTAAGTGTTCTGGGTGAATATAATACTGATTTCAAACAACTATAGCTGAAGTCATCAACAAGTACAATGGTTATTGTATGCACAAGAATCGGGGCCATATTTTATCTCTAGGTAAAAACTATTTTTAAGGTATTTCATAAATCACCGGCAAGGTCAACCATACTAAACATTCCAGAACACACGGGGGAAATCTCTGGGGGCGTGCCCAGACCTCCAGGCTGCAGTGATTCATTGTTCTGACACTTCCTGCACGCTGCACGGAGCTGTCCCGTCGTCAGCAAGTCTGCAGGGTCTGCAGAAGGCAGGCTCACTTCACAGGCCCCACAGGTGGGGACGACACTGAGCTGCACACCTCCTGTCACTGCACAGAGTGACATCACCACTGGGCTCACCCCCTGCAGGCCCGCTGCTGTCTTCACACAGCAAGTGGGGACAAAAGCAACCCATGGAGTAATGGTGAGTACTACTCTACAGGGAGCATTTTGCACCCAGCCCATCATATGGTCAGTGCTCAGCAGTGATCAGGAACAGGGACACAGCCCCCATCACCAGGCCCAGGTGCATTAAGCAGTATGTTCAGCCCTGATGCTTGATATGGTTCAGGAATAAATGAATGCACCCATGAATAATGAAACACTAATAAATGGAGAATTCCCTATTTTTGCAGATGAGGATATTAAGAGTCAGGAAAATTGTATTTGTATTTGAACTGTATTCAGAAAAACTGAAAGCTTCCCTTGAGACAGGGGTAGCCAAGGAGATATAAGTGGAAGTTGTGAGTAGAACTTCTAGGAAAGCAGGTTAGAAGGGAGACTTGACAAGTGGCCTGAGCCTCTCTTGTTCTCGTCTTTCCTCTTTCTAGGTGTGAGGATACAGATGTGATGGCTGGAGTTCCAGCAGCCATCACAGACTCCTGAAGATGAAGTTGCAGGCTCAGGATGACAGAACTTAGAGGACGTCTGTGTCCCCGATATCTGTGGAACCACCATGTTTTCCCTGGCACACATCTAACTTTTCACATGGCAGTGGGGAAACACCCTTCCATTTGACTTCAGCCATTATTAAGTTCGGTCTTTGTTACCAGTAGCCAAAGACACTTCCAACTGAAAAAATTCTATTGATTTCTCTCCCCCCAAACTCCTTGCCCCTTCTCAGCCTCCTTGCCAGGCCCTCCTCCTCTCCCTTCTCTAAACACTGGATTGATGTAGGGTTCAGGCCCAGGCCCTCTTCAAATCCCACAGCTTAAAATATCATCCACAAGCTAATGACACCCAAAGTGATATTAGTAGCTCAGACCTCTCCCCCAGGCTCCAGACATATCCAGCTGCATGGTTGGGTTTTCCCGGTTAGCATATCCAAAAGAGAACCTGAATATTCCTCACCAAGTAGCCTTCCACTCACCCATTCCTCCCCATTAATAACCTTGTGTTATTTTCTTTGTGACGTCATCACAATTTGAAAATCAGCTTATCAATTTCTAGTGCATTCTTTAGAATATGTACCTCATAAAAGCAGGAATTCTCTCTGTCTTCATCCCTGGCTTCTAAATCATGCCAGCTCAGAGACCATGCATCCATCAGGAATTCAAGAGCCAGGCCAGAACTACCCTGGTGGCGCAGTGGTTAAGAATCCGCCTGCCAATGCAGGGGACACGGGTTCGAGCCCTGGGCCGGGAAGATCCCACAGGCCGCGGAGCAACTAAGCCTGTGTGCCGCAACTACTGAGCCTGTGCTCTAGAGCTTGCAAGCCGCTACTATTGAAGCCTGCACGCCTAGAGCCCGTGCTCCACAACAAGAGAAGCCACTGCAGTGAGAAGCCCGCGCACCACAATGAAGAGTAGCCCCCGCTCACCGCAACTAGAGAAAGCCCACGTGCAGCAACGAAGACCCAGCGCAGCCAAAAATAAATAAATTTTAAAAATAAAATAAAATAATTAAAAGCCTTTATTTAAAAAAATAAAAAGAGCCAGGCCATTGTGACCAAGTGACAGTTTTTGTTTATTATGTATCTTTAGTCTTCATTCTGATTTCTGGCTTTTTCATCCAAATTGACAACATGCAGACATTTATCAATTGACCTCTCCATCCCAGAGTTCTTCCATTTGATTCTTCTCACAGTTATAACAGTATAAGGTTTAGCAAACTTTCAGAGCCCCTGCATATTAAAATGTTTTATTTTCTTAACATATAAAATTCAAATTGACGGTAATAAACATGATTTCTCTGAAAACTTAGAAGATGTTCCATTGTCTTCTAATTTCTTGCTGTTAATGAATAATCTAACATTATCCTGGTGTTTTGTTCCTTTCTGAGAAACATGTACTCTCAGATTGAATGCTTTTATATCTATTTTTAAAATCACTGATTAAATTAATAGAGTATATCTATGTTTGTTTTTGAGCAAGTTTACCTTAAATGTCATTATTGATTATTGTCTATGAATGAAGTATATTTTTTCCCAGCTCAGAAAATTTTTCAAACATTGTATCTTTGATTATTGCTTCTTCTGACTTGTTTATATTTCTTCCTCACAATAGCCATACAATTCAAAGGTCGATGTACTTTTATTAGGCTCTGTAACTACTGTATTTCTTATTATTATTTTCATCTCTTTGTCCTTTTTCAGTGAATTCTAGAAAAGGAACTTAAGTTTGCCCTCAACATTATAGCATTGTTCTGCTGGTTCAGTTCTTCCTTTATTGCCACTGATAGAGATTTTAGCTCTACTGTTGTATGCTTTTTGGAAGCCTTTTCCTAATATCACTGTTGTCCTTTTCATCTGAGCTCAGATCTCAGGCTGCTCTGCTGTCAGCAGCCTGATCTCTTCTAATAATTTCATATATTCTTATAGCTCACTAAGAACATGAAATACAGATCTTTAAATTACTTTTTATTTCCTCCTAAAAATAATTTTTTAAAAGTTGTGTTTTTCAAATGTATTCAGTGTATTCAGTTCAGAACTTTTTATTGGTTCTCTAGTGGTTTGATTTTTTTGGTTGTTGTGTATTCATCTTCCACAAGACCTTGTTGACAGAAGACATGCAGCACATTTTTACCATTTTTGCCCATCCTCTGATCCCCTCCTTCCCTGGAGAGCTAAAGTTGGAAGGCAAAGTTGGTTCACATCCCATCCACATGGCAGTACCTTGGTGTCAGGCACTCACTTGGTGGGCTGAGGATGGTCAAGCTCTCCCACATACTTATGCCCTAGTAAGTATGCGGAGGGGCTTAATTTTCTTCCACCAGGTTCAATGCACAGAAGATGAATGGCTCTCTTGCTCCCTCAGCCCCAGCCAGCAGCATTGTACCTGTGAAAACCACACCTTTCAGGATTGTTGTGACATGCCCTGCCCTTTATCTCCCTCAGACTGCAATGGGCAGGGAGGTGGAGAGGGGGCAGGGTGCTATTCAATACTCCGCTGGGTTCAAGGACTTCTTCAGACCTTGGGGAGAAAGGGGTCACCAAGGCCTCTTCTCACCTCTGGCCAACTGAGCCACTAACAATGAAAATGTCATCAATTGTGCTTCTGAATCTGTCTCATTGTTGCTGAAGATAATGGAAATCCCTCCCAAGGCTAGCAATTGTTGATGGTGTTCCTGTGAGGTTTTTTGTGTTGTTTTGGTCATTTTCTGTACTCTCATGTGTATTTTAAGGACAAGTTGGAAGAGAGATTACTCAGGGCTGAACCAGCCTCAGGTCATAGTTAGCCTCATTCTCTTTGACTCTCTCATAACACACAGCCCAGAAGCTGGCACATGGTAGGTTCTCAGGAAGTACAAACAAATTAAGAGTTTGGGCACAGAGAGATCAGCTCGGTGCTTTGTGACCACCTAGAGGGGTGGGACAGGGAGGGTGGGAAGGAGACGCAAGAGGGAGGGGATATGGGGATATATGTATACGTATAGCTGATTCACTTTGCTACACAGCAGAAACTAACACAACATTGTAAAGCAATTATACTCCAATAAAGATGTTAAAAATAAAGAAAGAAAGAAAGAGTTTGGGCTGAAATGTTTGGGACCAGAAGCTGATCTGGGATGAGGCTGGGATCTAGATCAGGCATTGGGATGTATAACAGGTCCCAAGAGAGAAAGAGCGGTCAAAAGCTGTGTGAAGGCACAGACATGGCCTGGGTGGAAGGCAGGAGATGAGTCCAGCATATGAAGCAGGTTGCCGCGGATGAGTCAGCTGTGGGAATCAGGGGTCCAGGGCTCCGGGTGGGATTGATGTTGGGCCATCAGGGATTCTGAGGCCTCGCGTCTTCCTTCAGGGAGAATGTAGATAAAAGCTGAACTCAGAAGTGCCACCATTAAGCTGGATAGACCTCAGGGTCTTAGGATGAAAGACTCAGACCCCGTGGCCAAGCCCCCAAGACTCCTCCGCAACATTTCCACGCTTCAGTCTCCGTCCCCGCGAGCTCCTCAGCATACAAGGACCTGAGGCTCCCATTCTTAGCGGGACCTCAAGACTTGCTTCTGGGAGGCCTGTTGTTCCAGACACTGGTCCTAGTTCTACCCAAGGCTCCTCTTTCTTCCTCCTCGAGATTGCTTCAGGATTGCTGAAGACGCCTACCTTTCTCAGTTCAGAAGGGCTGAGAGCATCAGGCCAGGGAAGGGCTGAAGGAAGTCCCTCCATTCCCCTTGCCCAGATCATTAGGGGAAAAAAGCAAGGAGAGCTGAGGAAGAGCAGAAAAGCGAGGGATGCCATCAAAGTGCTGCAGAACCAGCTACTACGCCAAGAACTGCTGCCAGCCTCCCTGTCCCAACACGCATGTACAGTCACGCCTGGACCACCCTCCCTTTTCTGCCCTGGAGGATGAGGCCTTGGCAAAAAATACTGCCCAACCCCGGATCTACTCTGGAAAGGTGCCAGCAAACCTGCCACGGGTGGAGAGCAGCCAGCTCTCCAGGACCCCAGCCCATGGGTGGCAGTGTCTGTCAGAGCTCAAACACTGCCCTCGTCCCACCTTCTACAGCAGTCAGGACAGAGGGATTCCGCACGTGTTTTCTCGAAAGAATCATTCTTTCCTGGGGCATTTCCAACTGCAACTAGTTATTCTACAGCACAGTCCACATACGCATTACAGGGAAGTGATATATCATGCCTGAAGCAGCGAAAGTGACTTCGGGGAGCGCTGGAAGGCTCCAGCTCAAAAAGTGGATGAAAGCTAAAGATGTGAGCAGGTGGGGAGGTAGGTGGATTCACCTGCAAACACACACCTTCTGTGTTTCATCTTGCCCTCCTCCATGCACACCCCATGTCAGCAACGCACATCTACATTAGATAAACGGTAACTTCCTACAGTGTCAGATGTTGCAGAAGCTCCAAGACAGAAGTTCAAATTCATATTTTAAAAGAAGAAAAAAACTGCTCATCTTCCTTTTTTAAAACCAAAGAATTGTCCCACCCATCAAAAGTGGGAGAAAAGAAGCTTAAAGTACAAATAGAGCCAAAAAAAAAATTGTTAGTAGAGGCAAAAAAGGATTAGATAATGTCTCTAATATTAATATTACTAAAAGTATTTAATTTAAAGTTAAGTAAGTCACTGAACTGAATATACACCTGGGCATAATCCTAGGCTTTGTAAACCAGCAGCAATGTGCTGCTGGTGTGCTCCTGACTTTCTCCTCACTGCCTTCTAGTTACTATATAAAGTGGTGTGTCCATGGTTAACTTATTTATGGTGAGCAAATTTGTTGACACCCTTTTTTTCCTCTCTCTCTTTCTCTAAGACTCTAGTGAGGCCAAAATATGCTAACCTTAAAGGGTTAAGTCATTTCCATTAAGTTCAGGATATTTAGAAAGTGACTTAGTTGTCAAAGGAAAACCTGGTTAAATAAGTAGAATGGTAATTAGCCACACAGCACATTATTTTTAAAAAATAGGAATTTCCTGGTGGTCCAGTGGTTAGGACTCTGCACTTTCACTGCAGGGGGCATGGGTTCGACCCCTGGTGGGTGAACTAAGATCCCACAAGCCAAGCAGCACAGCCAAAAATAATAATAATAATAATAATAATTTTAAAATAATAAAAAATAATAAACTGGTGTGCTATTTCTTCCATTAGCACAAAGTTCAGCCTGCATCCCTGCCTGCTCAAGATATTTTAATGACAACGTCCAAACCCTGGCTTCTTGCCCTCAAGACCTTCTGGATGTAGCTCAGCCCATTTTTCTCATCTACCTCCTGCTGGTCCCTTCTGTCCAGGTAGCTTGAAGCATGACCCGCACTGGAACTGCTTGACCCCGTGCTTTGGTCACACCACGCACCACCACTGCCCTTCTCTTACCCTGAGGCTTTTGTCAAAATCCCACCCAACTTTCAAGGACAGCTTAAAATCCATCTTCTCCAGGAAGCTGTGCCTGAGCCTCAGCCAGGGGAAATGTCCCTGAAAACTGGTTCCCTGGCACATCCTCAGACTCTCTTACAGTCATCTGTGGACAGGTCACCTTCCCTTGGAGACCGCTAGCTCCTCAAGGGCAGCAACAGCCCCTCAGCACCTTGCACTGTTCCTGGAACCCAGACACGCAACAATTTTAAGGGTTACTAGCGTGGGTGATTTACAAGCTCTCCAACTGTGTGATCTGGCCTCATGAATTTGTTCTGGCACAAGGAATTTGCTTAACACTTCTATGATCAACAGAGAAAACAGAAGAAGGAAAGAGGAGCAAAGAAGAGGAAGGGGAAGGATACAAAGAGAGGCCTTGGAGAAAAAGGTGTATTGAACTCCTCACCCGTGGTTCCCGGAATCCTGGAAATTTTGAGGGAAAATTTGCCTGAAAGGATTGACAATAAGCTCTTCCTCTTCCGAGTAACAGCTTCTACAAAAATCTGTTTGAAAACAAACTCCTACCTGGCTGTCGGCTTTATATATGTAGTTAGACAGAACAAGGCACTACTCAAAATTCCTCTCTATTCACAAAAAAACTTCTTACTAAGCTAATGAAAAGTAAAAAGCTGAGTGTCTTGGGGAGTCTGAAGTTGGAGGGATGGTCCTGAGTGGACGTGAAGGCCAGCTGTGCAGGGATGTGAGAAGGAGGGCAGAAGCAGGAGCAGGCAAGATGGGCAAGGCTGGGGTGCAGGCATCCAGGCCAGTGGCTCCACACCCTCGCTATAAGGCAGCAGAAATCACAAGGTGCTTGCTGTGTGTGGACCTACAGAAACCAGTGGTGAGGGCTTCCCTGCCCATGTGCATGGCAGAGCAGAAAAGCTGTCACAAACACAGGGCCATGGCTACAGAGGGCAGCAGGGCTCATAGACATGGCAGGGTATTTATCGCAGCCTGAAGAGTTGAGCTTTGGGCCAATTACATCAACATACCAACATTTTCAAGGGACAGCAGGGGTCTCAGCTTTCATTCATTTACACACACACACACACACACACACACACACACACACACAGGCTTAGCACAATGCTGGGGACCAAGCAGGTGCTCTGTGTGTTTATTTGGGTCAAACTGAGTTGGGCCGAATGACAAGGGGCTGGTGCTGCCACCGGAGCCTAGCAGAAGCTTCTCTAGATAACAGGGTGCCCTCTACCCACCATGTGCTGATTCTTCCCAAGCTTTACACATCACCAAGGCAGGCCAGGGGCCAGGGGCTCTGTGGGGCCAGCCTCTAAGCAGGGAGGTGGCCACCTGTGACCCAGGGAGGACCTGAGTCACAGCAGAATCGATCTGTGCCCCGCTGGGTGCAACCTCTCCCGAGCAGGGCCTGATACACACATGCTCACAGAGAGGGCTCTATGCCTGTCGGTTTGGATCTCATGAGTCCATTTGGAGGATGATTAAAAAGGGGAGGGAACAAATGTAAAATAGATAGCTAGGGGGAAGCAGCTGCATAGCACAGGGAGATCAGCTCAGTGCTTTGTGACCACCTCACAAAGGGAGGTGGAAGGGAGACGCAAGAGGGAGGAGATATGGGGATATATGTATATGTATAGCTGATTCACTTTGTTATAAAGCAGAAACTAATACACCATTGTAAAGCAATTACACTCCAATAAAGATGTTAAAAAATGTTAAAAAAAAGGGGGAGGGAAGGATGACACGTTAAATAATGTAGAAAATGGAGTCTTGTTTACTTTAGAGATGGAGAAGACAGCTTGCCAATAAAACACAGCTTTCCATTTCCCTCTAGAATTCTGTTATTAAAAATAATCTGCAATGAACTCCTAGCACCTCTCTCACAAAGCCTTCCAAAAGCTTTAAAAATAATAATAATAAAGCATGCTCAGGAAGAGCAAAATGCATTCCAGCACGACAGCTGGACCAAATTGCCTCCTGCTTGGCTGGGGGGGGAGCGGGAAGGACGGCAGCTGGCGGCTTCATAAACTAAGCACATTAAGGACAAAATTAGTAAATGTAAGTAAAGGAATGTTGTTCCTCCAGCTCTTCAGATACACCACAAACACAGTCTAAACATAAACACTAATTCAGCTCATATATCCTCTCATATACACACAAGCACCACAGAGACACACATACACAAATGCAGACCCACAAAAACACAAGCAGAGCACATCCTGACATGTAAGACATACAAAGCACACATTTTTTCACACATGGACACAACACAAAAGCAGCATATGTACACACACTTGGAAGTAAATACGCAAGCACTCTTCAATTGACTTCAGTGTTAAACTCAGGTGCTGAGGCCTTGCAGGTCTCTGTGAATGGCATGGGGGTGGGGCGGGAGAGAGGGTCAGATTCTGAGCAGAATCACATGGAGATGGTTCTGGGCAGAGGGAGTCTTTTACATAATCCTCTGGCCTGAAACGGTGAAACAATAATGTCTCGCTTGTTGAGCACCATGGAAAATGAAGCCTTGTGGATTTCCGCCTCTCCTTTCCCACCCTGCTCTGAAGAATGCTTGGGTTCAAAGGGTGCACAACAGTATCTCAGGGTCCCCATGGAGGGGCGCACCCTGATCCTTTCCCTGAAAAGCACCCATCATTCAGATCCCCTGAGTGAGCCTGTGGTGGCCCAATCCTGTTCAGGTGGAGAAATGAGACATTGTTTAGTAACCTTCAGTGCCCCCCATTTTAAAGTCAATAATGTTACAAAATGTTCTTTTAAAAAGTTGAGGGGCTTCCCTGGTGGCGCAGTGGTTGAGAGTCTGCCTGCCGATGCAGGGGACATGGGTTCGAGCCCTGGTCCAGGAAGATCCCACATGCCGCAGAGCAACTGGGCCCGTGAGCCACAATTACTGAGCCTGCGCGTCTGGAGCCTGTGCTCCGCAACAAGAGAGTCCGCGATAATGAGAGGCCCGCGCACCGCGATGAAGAGTGGCCCCCACTTGCCACAACTAGAGAAAGCCCTCGCACAGAAATGAAGACCCAACACAGCCAAAAAAAAAAAAAAAGAGTATTGGATGGATAGATCATATGTTTAAAAAAACAAACAAACAAACAAAAAAAGTTGAATATCATGACTCTGAGAAAGAAATACACTTTGTAGGATGTAGCTGGCAGGGTGTGCATTTGTCTTTCTTTGCCCCACAGCCCTACTCTCTTCCTGGTAAGGACACCTGCATTCCTTGAGGATGGGCCACTGGGGACACATGAGCAGTTTCTGCTCCTCTGGGTGCAGGGATCAGTGTCCCAGTGAGCTCGGGGCCGCAGCCTGGCCGATCAGAGTCCTGCCCTATGGCTTTGTGTTGGGACCCAGGAAAGGGACACTCTCTCTCTCCTCCAGATTTGCTAACATGGATGACAGGAGCCTGGTCATCTGTGGCCATGCTCTCTCTTCCCCACTGCAGGGAGAGGGGAAGGCAGCACAGAGAGTGGAGCAGAGAGGTGGCCCGGGAGGAGGGAGCAGGAGCGCTGACTTTGCTGAGGGCAACTAGCTTGAGCTAAGTGCTGATCAACACAGATAAAGTCACGTCTTATTATCACGTCAACACATTAAAAGGATCATACACCATGATCAAGTGGGGTTTATCCCAGGGATGCAAGGATTCTTCAATATACACAAATCAATCAATGTGATACACCATATTAACAAATTGAAGAAGAAAAACCATATGATCGTCTCAATAGATGCAGAAAAAGCTTCTGACAAAATTCAACACCCATTTATGATAAAAACTCTCCAGAAAGTGGGCATAGAGGGAACCTATCTCAACATGATAAAGGCCATATACGACAAACCCACAGCAAACATCATTCTCAATGGTAAAAAACTTAAAGCATTTCCTCTAAGATCAGGAAAAAGACAAGGATGTCCACTCTCACCACTATTATTCAACATAGTTTTGGAAGTCCTAGCCACAGCAATCAGAGAAGAAAAAGAAATAAGAGGAATACAAATTAGAAAAGAAGAAGTAAAAATGTCACTGTTTGCAGATGACATGATACTATACATAGAGAATACTAAAACTGCCACCAGAAAACTACTAGAGCTGATCAATGAATTTGGTAAAGTGGCAGGATACAAAATTAATGCACAGAAATCTCTTGCATTCCTATACACTAATGATGAAAAATCTGAAAGAGAAATTAAGGAAACACTCCCATTTACCATTGCAACATAAAGAATAAAATACCTAGGAATAAACCTACCTAGGGAGACAAAAGACCTGTATGCAGAAAACTATAAGACACTGATGAAAGAAATTAAAGATGATACCAACAGACGGAGAGATATACCATGTTCTTGGATTGGAAGAATCAATATTGTGAAAATGACTATACTACCCAAAGCAATCTACAGATTCAATGCAATCCCTATCAAACGACCAATGGCATTTTTTACGGAACTAGAACAAAAAATCTTAAAAACTGTATGGAGACACAAAAGACCCCGAATAGCCAAAGCAGTCTTGAGGGAAAAAAACGGAGCTGGAGGAATCAGACTCCCTGACTTCAGACTATACTACAAAGCTACAGTCATCACGACAGTTTGGTACTGGCACAAAAACAGAAATATAGATCAATGGAACAGGATAGAAAGCCCAGTGATAAACCCATGCACATATGGTCACCCTATTTTTGATAAAGGAGGCAAGAATATACAATGGAAAAAAGACAGCCTCTTCAATAAGCGGTGCTGGGAAAATTGGACAGCTACATGTAAAAGAATGAAATTAGAACACTCCCTAACACCATACACAAAAATAAACTCAAAATGCATTCGAGACCTAAAGGTAAGGCCAGACACTATGAAACTCTTAGAGGAAAACATAGGCAGAACACTCTATGACATAAATCACAGCAAGAGCCTTTTTGACCCACCTCCTAGAGAAATGGAAATAAAAACAAAAATAAACAAATGGGACCTAATGAAACTTAAAAGCTTTTGCACAGCAAAGGACACCATAAACAAGACAAAAAGACAGCCTTCAGAATGGAGAAAATATCTGCAAATGAAGCAACTGACAAAGGATTATTCTCCAAAATTTACAAGCAGCTCATGCAGCTCAATATCAATAAAACAAACAACCCAATTCAAAAATGGGCAGAAGACCTAAATAGACATTTCTCCAAAGAAGATATACAGATTGCCAACAAACACGTGAAAGAATGCTCAACATCATTAATCATTAGAGAAATGCAAATCAAAACTACAATGAGGTATCACCTCACACCAGTCAGAATGGCCATCATCAAAAAATCTACAAACAATAAATGCTGGAGAGGGTGTGGAGAAAAGGGAACCCTCCTGCACTGTTGGTAGGAATGTAAATTGATGCAGCCACTATGGAGGACAGTATGGAGGTTCCTTAAAAAACTAAAAATAGAACTACCATACGACCCAGCAATCCCACTACTGGGCATATACCCTGAGAAAACCATAATTCAAAAAGAGTCATGTACCACAATGTTCACTGCAGCTCTATTTACAATAGCCAGGACATGGAAGCAACCTAAGTGTCCATCAACAGATGAATGCATAAAGAAGATGTGGCACATATATACAATGGAATATTACTCGGCCATAAAAAGAAACGAAACTGAGTTATTTGTAGTGAGGTGGATGGACCTAGAGTCTGTCATACAGAGTGAAGTAAGTCAGAAAGAGAAAAACCATATACCGTATGCTAACATATATATGGAATCTTAAAAAAAAAAAGGTTATGAAGAACCTAGGGGCAGGATGGGAATAAAGATGCAGACCTACTAGAGAATGGACTTGAGGACACGGGGAGGGGGAAGGGTAAGCTGGGACAAAGTGAGAGAGTGGCATGGACATATATACACTACCAAATGTAAAATAGATAGCTAGTGGGAAGCAGTCCCATAGCACAGAGAGATCAGCTCGATGCTTTGTGACCACCTAGAGGGGTGGGATAGAGAGGGTGGGAGGGAGGGAGAGACAAGAGGGAAGAGATATGGGGATATATGTATATGTATAGCTGATTCACTTTGTTATAAAGCAGAAACTAACACACCATTGTAAAGCAATTATACTCCAATAAAGATGTCAAGAAACACAAAACAAAACAAACAAAAAATAAGATGCAGTATATTTATACAATTGAATATTATTCAGCCATAAAAAAGAATAAAATAATGCCATTTGCAGCAACATGGATGGGCCTAGAGATTATCATACTAAGTGAAGTAAGACAGAGAAAGACAAATATCATATAATATTGCTTATATGTGGAATATTAAAAAAAAAAGATATAAATGAACTCATTTACAAAACAGAAAGAGACTCCCAGACATAGAAAACAAACTTATGGTTACCAAAGGGGATACGGGGGAAGGGATAAATTAAGAGGCTAGGATTAACATATACACATTACTATATATAAAATATATAGCCAATGAGGACCTGAATCACTGTGCTGTACCCCTGAAAATAACATAACATTGTAAATCAACTCTACTTCAATAAAAAATAAATTAATTAAAAAATACAAAAAAATAATAATAATAAGATGCAGCAGAACCTGCTGTTGAGGCCTCAACAGCAGGTGCTGGAAGAGCTAAAGCACAGCCATAAATAATTCTAGAACAGGCCCTTCTGAGGAGGGCAGAGATGTTTTACAGAGGAAGTGAGTTTTGAGGTGGGACTCAAAGATGGGAGGACTCCATACGGTGGGGCGGAAAAACAAGAGCATCCTCAGAGGCAGGGACTGAAGTGTAGCTTGTGACCAGATGGTGGTGGGTCCTTGAACTCCACACCTGGAAGTCTGAATGCTATTTCACAAGCAAAGGGAAGTCCGTGAAGTACGAGTGACACCCTCTGACGATGTTCTTGTGGCGATATGCAAAGTAGACTGAGTGAGATAGGGAACACCCAAGTATGATTGCAGCCATCGAGCTGCAAAGGCAAGGCCAATGGACAGGATGGAGTTTTCTCTCAGAAGACACTTGCTGATTTGAGTGCAAGAAGGGGTTGAACACTCTGCCAAGACTATGCCACCTACAGAAATAAAAAGACAGAGAAAGAGCCCAGGTAGCCCCAAGAAATCATTCTAAAGAGAAAAAGAGCCGTCCCTATCCCGGTGGGAAAGTTCTATCAGCAGAGAAAAATGGGGGTCTGCAGTTCTCCTTTATTGCCTTCATCTTCTCAGCTAAAGAACCATTAAACCCAGAAAAGAAAAAACATTCAATCCAAAATGAAGAAGAATGAGCTACTCTAGTGAGCTACTCTAGTATATGCATGTCGGTTTGGAGAACCAAAACCTACTCTAGTTTAACTCTTTTTTCAAACAGCAGACTGGATGGCTCTTCTTTGGTAGGACCATGCCTTTCCTTACAGCAAACTCTTTGCTAATCTTCTCTTGCCTCTTGCTTGGATTTTAATCATGGCAGTTCTTCATACGCACACTTACTGCCACTCTGGTTTCCCTGGAACCCCACTGTCATTTAGCAGTAACCATGTCCTCATATTCTGATCAAATTATTTCCGTTGAAAAACGAGGCAGTTCAATGGGACCATAGTCAGGGTCTTTATTATGCCATTTCTTTACAAGAATCCTCCTGTCAGTGTTTGTTTACTGTTTAAAATCACTTATAAGGAGCCATGGGCACCAAGGGTGAAACCCATAGTGTGTCCCTGAGGGGCTGTATGGGGAGCTGATGAGAGAAGGAAAAAAGTGCAATTCTGGGGGGCCCAGGAGTGTCGTCCCAGGTCAGAGTCAGCCATGCATGCACCCCTCCTCCCAGACTCTCTGCTTATCACCCAAGGGCTGACTGTTCCAAGGCCATCACTCGCATTGACCCTTCAGTCCCAGGAAGAATCCCACAGGGTGAAAGAGTGCTGGAGAGAAGTGGAGGAGGTCTCAGAAGCACGGAGGCCGGAGCAGATTGAGGTTGGGAGAGGGGACTGGGTGAGGAGGAAGGCTGGCCTGGGAATGTACACAGCAGGGGAGACCCAGGAAAGGCCCAAGATTAAAACCTGCCCTTGATACACCTTGACAAGAGGCCCCAGAGTTGATATCATGCACTCTAAGTGGTCAAGGACCTGCTTTTCTACCACAGAATGGTGCCCAGATCTCAGCTTCACCATTCACTGTGCACCATTCACACTGCCAGACGGGGCCTTTGGCCACATGGGATTCACCCCCAGCAGAAAGAATTGAACTTCAGTACATGAGCATCATTTATTCAGCCTGGTCAGACAAACGTATCACTGGTGGTTCCAGAAGCTCATTAAAAACAGCGCTTCCATTTCAGCCTTGACAGATAACATTATCATATATGTTAATATCACAGGTGAAAGTCCATAGAGAGTGCCTTTGTCTTTTTTTTTTAAAGAATCAATTTTCTTCATTTATTTATTTTTGGTTGCGGTGGGTCTTCATTGCTGCACACAGGCGTTCTCTAGTTGCGCTGAGCAGGCGCTACCCTTCATTGCAGTGCGCAGGCTTCTCATTGCAGTGGCTGCCCTTGTTGCAGAGCATGGGCTCTAGGCATCCTCCCATATCGTTGACCAGCCCTTGGCTGCAGGTGAGCAAGAAGGAGAAAGCAGACGACTCTACTGATTCATAGTTGTCTATTGGCAGAAGGTCAAGGGGAGAGGGATCAGATAGGACTGGAGTGACCCTGAACAAACATTTACGAGAAGAGAGGCATGTTGCAATCTGTAATGGGAATTGCATTGTTTAATGGAAATTGGCAAGACTTATATTGCCAGACGTCCAAGTGTTCAGTTTTGAATTATGTTGAGACAGCTCTCCTTAAATCTTTGTTTAAAGGTTTCCTAATCTTGTACCCCCACCTCTCTTTCAACACAGTAGATAAATGCTAAACAGACAAGCTTCCCAGTTAGCCTCAGTAGACAGAGGAAAACAAAGCTGTCAGGTCATCTAAGATGCAGAGAGGAAACTGTGAAATGTCCACATGCACAGGCAGCACTCAGTGCCCACACAGTGCCCACGAGGGGCCCCGAGTTCCAGGGAACTCAGGAATACCGATGCTCTTCTCCTCCTCCAGGACTGGTAAGCACATCCTTGAGGACTATTTTCATGGAAACATCTTCTTTCACATTCTTCTCCTTGCAGCAATATTTGTTCCTTTATCTGTAAAACAGGGCCCAGGACCTTCAGGGGCTCAATGCCTCCAAAATTCTAGCTGATCTTGACTCTTCCTTCTTATTGAGTTGTCAGTCTCTAGCCATTTCTTCTGTGTCCTCCTAAGAACCCCCCACCGCCCCAATGCAAAGCAAGAAACATTCAACTTAGTGGGAGAGCTATTAAGAGAGTGAAGGAGACCTATGTGGGAAAAAAGTAAGTGGACACTATCGGAAAGGGCATGCCAGGCATCCAAGTGCTGGGTCTGGGCCTCTTCCTGGCTTCCAGATGGATGCCAAGCTGACCTCAGAGGCATAGACCTGGGACAGACAAAAGCAAGAATGAAAAAGAATGCCACCGTTTGACCATCTTCCCAGAGTCTTTCATCTCTTCACCATAGTCTTAACAACCATCTGGTCCAAAATATTACCTTAAAAATGTGTTGAAAATATGCCACTTTCAAAAATCATGCAACTGTCACTGTGGAAAATAATATGCTGGTTCCTCAAAATATTGAAAATAATATTACCATATGATCCAGCAATTCCACTTCTGCATATATACCCATAAGAAGTGAAAGCAGGGACTCGAACAGATATTTTTACACCCATGTTCATAGCAGCATTATTTGAAACAGCCAAAAGGTAGAAATAACCCAAATGTCCATCGACAGATGAATGAATAAACAAATGAACAGAAAAACAAAATGTGGCATATACATACGATGGAATATTATTCAGCCTTAAAAGGGAAGTGATTTCTAATATATGTTATAACATGGATGAATCTTGAAGACATTATGCTAAGTGAAATAAGCT
The DNA here is from genome assembly GCF_965194825.1 of Balaenoptera physalus. Classification (NCBI taxonomy): domain Eukaryota; kingdom Metazoa; phylum Chordata; class Mammalia; order Artiodactyla; family Balaenopteridae; genus Balaenoptera; species Balaenoptera physalus. The sequence continues at coordinate 68,508,189 of NC_138893.1, read as the reverse complement.
AAACACAAGACGACAAATACGGTATGATTTCATTAATATGAGGTACCTAAATGTCTTAGTCCATTCAAGCTGCTATAACAAAAATACCACAGACGGGGTGGTTTATAAACAACAGAAACTTATTTCTCACAGTTCTGGAGGCTGGGAAGTCCAAGATTAAGATGCTGGTTAATTTGGTGTCCGGTGAGAGCTCGATTTCTGATTCACAGACTGCGTTCTTCCCACTGTGTTCCCACATGGCAGAAGGGGCAAGGGAGCTCTCTAGGGTCTCTTTTATAAGGGCACTAATTCCAATCATGAGAGCTGTACCCTCATGACCTAATCACCTCCCACAAGTTCCACCTCCAAATACCATCACATTGGGGATTAGGTTTCAACATATGAATTTTTGTTGGGACACAAACATGGTGGTTGCCAGAGGCTGTGGGGAGGGAGGAATGGGGAGTAACTGTGTAATGGGGACAGAGTTTCAGTTTGGGAAGATGAAAAGAGTTCTGGAGATGGATGGTGGTAATGGTTGCACAACAATGTGAATGTACTTAATACCAGTGAACTGTACACTTAAAATGGTTAAGATGGTAAATTTTATGTTATGTGTATCTTACCACAATTAAAAATAAAAATAGAAAAGAAAAAAGAAACCCCTGATGACCCCCCATCTTCCTCCAGATACCCCCATTCCCCAACTCTGCACAATTCCAATTCCTCTCTTTTTTTTTTTTTTAATAAATTTATTTATTTACTTATTTTTGGCTGTGTTGGGTATGCGGAGTACAGGCTTCAGACACGCAAGCTCAGTAGTTGTGGCTCACGGGCCCAGCTGCTCCGTGGCATGTGGGATCCTCCCAGAGCAGGGCTCGAACCCGTGTTCCCTGCATTGGCAGGCAGACTCTCAACCACTGCGCCACCAGGGAAGCCCCCAATTCCTCTCTTTTGACATTGTGTCACATTTACATTTTACCCCACCATTTGACCAAAACCACTTTGATGACGTCAGTGGTGATGTCACTTTTCCATCCTCATCTTACTAGACTTAGCAGTATTTGATACAGGTAATTACCCTACTCCCTTCCACACTTTTCCTCAGGCCCTCTGGGTTTCTCCCTAACCCACTGGGCACTCCCTCTCAGCCTCCTGTGCTGTGTGTCTCCAACACAGCTATCCATTGGCAGAGTCGAGCCCAGCTTCAGTCCTTGATCTCTGACTACACGCTATTTCTGTCTACACTCACTCCTGAGGAATCTCATCCACTCTTACAGTTTAAATGCCACTTATAAACTAATGATTCACAAAGTATATTCCTCTCACGTTGAGCTTCTCACCTCAACTCCATTCTCACGTTTCCAATACTCTACCAGACAGCTCCTCTCAAATGTTGGATCTTAAACTGGAAAATCAAAAAGCAAACTCCTGGAATATTATTCAGCCATAAAAAAAGAATGAAATCTTACCATTTGTGACAACATGGATGGACCTGGGGGTTACGACGCTAAGTGAAATAAATCAAACAGAGAAAGACAAATACCATATAATTTCACTTATACATGGACTCTAGAAAACAAAACAAAACAGAAACGGACTCATAGATACAGAGAACAAACTGGTGGTTGCCAGAGGGGACAGCGGGAGGGCGCAAAATAGGTAAAAGGGATTAAGAGGTACAAACCTCCAGCTATAAAATAAATAAGTCACAGGGATGTAATGTACAGCAGAGGGAATATAGTCAATAATATTGCAATAACTCTGTATGGGGACAGACGGTAACTAAACTTGTCATGGTGATCACTTCATAATGTATAAAAATATCAAATCACTATTGTACACCTGACACTAATATAATATTGTATCTGTTATAATTCAATTTTTAAAGAGCAAATTTCTGATCCCTGCCCCCCCCAAAAAAACCCAGTGCCCCCTGGATCTTCTTTTCCTCAGTGAAAATCAACTTCTTTCAGTTGCTTAGCCCAAATCTCATCTACCTTTGATGACCCTCTTCTCCTCCATTCCAAATCGATCTGTCAGCAAACCTTGTTGTACCTGCCTTTAAAGTAAATCCAGAATGTAGCCACTTCTCATCACCTCCATCACTATCAGGCCAGTGCAAACCACCGCAAACTGCCACCCTCCCTCCCTGAATCATTACATGAGCCTCTTCCCTCTTCTCTCCGCTTCTGCCCTTGCATTAGGTGCCCCTCCCCAAATCTAATCACAACATCACCGCCTGAATAATCTTTTTAAAGCTTAAATGAAATCATGTCACTCCTTTGTTTAAAATCCCTCGATGCCTTTCCCTCTCAAAACCCTTAAAATGACCCAAATACTTAGCACAGCCTTAAGTCTCTCACCACCTGCACCACCGCCACCCAGCTGGCGGCCTCCTCGGCCAGGAATCATCCCAGCTCCACCCACACTAGGTGTCCAGCTCCTGTCTCAGGAGGCCTTCACAGGCTGTCCCCTTGGCTTGGAATGTGCTCCCCCACGACTCCTCCTGGCTCGATCCCTCACCCCTTCAGACCTCTACTCAGGCTACCTTCACAGCCAGCTTTTCCTAACCACTTTGTTTAAGGCTGTCAGCTCCCTCCTTCCTCATTGCCCCCCCTCCCTTCAGTCTTCTCTGCTCTGTGTGTGTTTCCAGGGCACTGATCACTTTCTCTCATTTGATACATTTTAACTTATTTATTTGTTTATTTTCATTCCCCCACCCCTCACTGAACATAAGCTCCAAGCAAGCCAGGACTTTTTCCCTGTTTTGTTCACTGCTTGATGCCCAATGCTGAGACCCAGAGGAGGGCCTCAACAGATATTTGTTCAACAAATACATGAATAAATCATGACTCTCTTTACTTTTTCTCTTTCTTTATATCTTCTTTCCTATAATTTCCATTGCTTTTTATTTTTGCTCTATCTATAAGGATCGCTCCAGTGTTACTTTCTCTGCCTCAGATTTTAGAGTCCATTTGTCACTCATTACTTCTAGTGAGTTTTGTTTTAATTTGCCCCATTGTGGATTTTTTTATTTCCAAGAACACATCCTTGTTCTCCTACTGTTCCTTTTTCATAATTGCCTACACTTGTGCTTAATCAAAGCAATAGCTCCTAAACACCTTCTGAGACCACAGACAAGAATTGTGTAGAGGCGCTTCTGTTTTCTACATTAACTATTTGGGTCGGGCTAGACCCCTCCTTATGCACTGCTGGCTCATAGAGCCACCCAGCGGTTCTTTGTGGCCCATCCACATTAGTGAACAGAGGCCTTGATTGATCACTTGGAGCCAGAAATCAGACATCAGGCTCCAAGTTCTTTCTCCCACTGGGAGCTTCCCCACTGGGGCCTCACTGCCCACCTGTCTGACGCTGGGGTAAAACAGATGGTCTTTTAACTCCCTCTCCAGATTCTGCAGTTGGTGAGTCCATGAGCAACATACTTAACAGCATGTGATAGCTACTGGATAATTTTCTTACCACCAAGGTAATTATCAAGGTAATTCCACTTCCTCACCATCACCATCACACAACATTTATAAGGGGCCTTGCCAAGCATGGTGTGGAAATCAGAGTTTCAAAAAATAAAAATGATGCTTATTGAGTGCCACTGCATCCAAAGTTTCAGGTTTGTTAAGAGATACAATCCTTGTTCCTATGAAGCTTAAATACTCATTGTGTAGTGTTCCAGTTACCCACATCTGTGGACCAAACAAATCAAAACTCAGTGGGTAAAAACAAAAACCACTTTATTATATCCCCCAGTTTCTTGGCTCAGAGATCTGGCAGTTTGGCTGGGTGATTCTTCTGTTCTACATGGAATAGCAGAGGTCACTTGGTGGTTTTCAGGTGGTAGGTGACTCTTGACAGGACCAAGCTGGTTTCACTCACACATCTAGCAACTTGGAAGAGATGGGGGAAAGCTCAGCTGGGACTGTCAGCCAGAGCTCCTACACATACCCTCTCCAGCATAGCTGTCTCACAGTAACTGGACTTCCCAAATGGTGCCTGAGGATTCCAGAGTGGGTGTTCTGGTAAACAAGGCAGAATGCATGGCCTTTTATGACCTAGTCTCAGAGTCACATAGCATCACTTCTGTCATATATTACTGTTCATAGCAGCCCACTCAGATTCAAGGAAAAGGGACACAGTCACCATCTCTCAATGAGAAGAATGTCAAAGAATTTACAGCTATCTTTTAAAATCTCCACAGGAAGCAATAATACACAGAAAGGAAACTCTTTAAAAGAACTATCTTAAAACGGAACTTCTTAAAGACAACTTGACCTATACATGAATGTTTATAGCAGTTCTATTCATGTTCACTAACAACTGGAAATAATCCAATGTCCTTCAGTGGTTGAATGGATAAACAAACTGCGGTACACCCACAGGATGGAATACTACTTAGCACTAAAAGACACACATTACTGATACATACAACAACTTGGATGAATCTCAAAGGTAATATGCTGAGTAAAGAAAGCCAGTCTCAAAGTTTATGTACTCTGTGAATCCATTTATATGACATTCTCAAAATGATAAAATTTATAGTGACAGAGGACAGTTCACGGGTACCAGGAGCGAGGGTGAGGGGATGGTGTGCCTGTAAAGGACCAGCACCAGGGAGTTTCTGGAGAGATGAACGATTCTGCATCCTGATTGTGGTGAATGTATACATGTATTAAAACTCATAGAACTGTACACCGCCCAAAAAAGTCACATTTACTGTATGTTAATTTTTTAAATAAAATAAAATAACTTTGAGCCAAGTAACAATTAACTTGTTCTGGACTTAAAACGTTAACACCGAAGGAATTCTGAAAAGGAGACTGATCACTTGTGCAAGGAACGTGTGTGCTGGGGAAGGGGCGCAATCCTGTCTCATGCTCTCTGCCCCCTCACCAAGGGCTCACTCTAGTCACGCTGACCTGAGTCAGCCATGTCCTGCCATGTCCGACAGGCATAGAGGCAGAGGCACAGAAAGATTCAGGAACCTGCGGAAGTCACAGGCCAAGTCGGCAGCTCTGGTTGCCAGTAACCTCCTGCTTACCAGAGCCCCTCACCGCCACATGAGCACTAACAGCCAGCACAGGGACACCAGCCAAAACTCCTCCACAACCCTCCCCAAGTTTCATTTTTCTGCAATTAAAACATTTGTCAAAGAGGATTTAATCCTGGTGTTGTAAAGTGCTATGTCAAACAGATTTGGTTCAATATTTTTAAACGTTCTGCGAAATGGCTATTCCCAATAGTAATTCAACTAAGTTACCATGGCTTTAAACAAAAACAGCGACTAAAAAGATCATATTTTGATGTACCAGGAAAAATCATTTTGAACCACAGTCATGAATTCCCTTGCAAAAAAAAAAAATTAAGTCCAACTGTAAAAGAGCTCCCTAAAATGAAGCCTCAGAAAATCTATAAGTCAGAGGAGGGACAAATGCAAAGGAAAGCAAATCTATGGTATTAATATGAAACTGTGGACAAGAGTGGTTTTTGGGGAAATCCTCAACTCGTTTCACCTCCATTTCTATCCACCACACTTTGCTTGTATTTCCCCTGTGGATAAGGAGTAGTCTGAAAAACAGTGCTTACGGTAAATTCAAACTATAAAGTAGATAGGTAGTTCCACAAGTCAACATGTATGTGTAAGCAGGATAAGTTCATTGATGTGAAAGAGCATTTGCTAAATATTAGAACAAATTGTGGGCCGAGGAGGTGCAGGGAAGAGATGGGGAAGCAATGCGTAATGTTAGCGGGGAGCATGGGGGGCTGGGAGGAGAACATGGCGGCAGGGAAACATGGCAACAGGGAGAACGTGTCTGGTGCAGAACATGGCAGGAGGCCCCACAAACACGCAGGAAGCCACGTGCCATTTCCCTGACCCACTCAACCTGGTGGCCCAGACTCTTGGACATCATGCCCTGACTACACCCAGATGAGAAGATGTACATCTCCCACCAGCCACCAAAAATGGACCACTCCACCTTCGGTTTCCCCAAGGGCCACCCTTGCTACCTTCCCTCCCTGGGAGCTCCCCAAAGCACTCACATTACCACTGCATCTGTGAGGTGATAGGTTGGGCCTTTTCCTTGGCCTCGTGTCTTCATTTTTATATATGTGTTTGCTCGTTTGTTACTGGCAAATAAAGAATAAATGAGGAATAAACAATCTTTTAAAGAAACTAAGTTATGCCCTTTGTTCTTGGTTCCCACATCATCTTAGGGGAGATCTGTTTGTTACCAAAGGTATAATTAAGAATCTCCTATAGGTTTTTTTGTTTACCCAATACACACAATGTAGCATTCAGGGGGGTGGGGGGTATGGGGAGACAGGAAAAGGCACCAAGAGGGTCATATTGTGATGATGGGAGGCACAATCAAGAAGAACATTTAGCCCTCACTGTCGTTCCAGGCCCAGATAACATCATAAGCCAACAGGTAAAATAACTCCTACAGGAATCATAAGGATAAAATAGAACAAACCAGTGTCCTGAGAGGTTTTATCTTTTTCTTTTTGGCTGTGTAGCACAGCATGTGGTATCTTAGCTCCCCACCCGGGATGGAACCCATGCCCCCTGCATTGGAAGCCAGAGTCTTACCCACTGGACTGCCAGGGAAGTCCCAGTTTGTCAATTTTTTCTGGGAGGTTTTAATGTATCTATTTTAATATACATTTTTAACAGATCAAATACATAAAAATGAAGATGAAAAGGATCAAAATAATGTATATTATCAGTCCTTGGTTCAGAAGCATTCACGTTACTTTTTTTTTTTTTTTTTTGCATTCATGTTACTTTTTGCCATCTATTTCCAAACAGTACTTTAGAGGAGCTAACAATTAGTCATGTTTTCAATTCTAAATCTTCATAATAAAACTCACCTCTCTGCTCAGCCTGCCTATGACATCTCCTGGAGAGATACACAGCAATAGCTCAATAGTATCCAGTAAAATCTACACCGGGAGGCAATGAAGTACACAGACCCTAGGATGGAGCTGAATGCACCTGGGTCCAGCCCTGTCACTAACAGCGCGACCTTGGGCATCTCTCCCTACTTTAGTCCTATTTAAAATGTGGAAATGACAGTCTTAGCCTCAAAATGTTATGGAGCCAACTGAATGAAAGCTTATAGTAAGTGTGTTATTAAATACATACATACAGTTTAAGTCTATCCACACTGGGAATAACTGAAATATTTACCCCCTTTGGGGACTATGTTATAGGTAAAAGCCAAACTTACTCCTTGCAAATTCATAAGTATGAAATGCTGTACACGTAAAATGTTTATGAGAGTGTCCAATAAATAGTATATGTACAGTAAATGTTAGCGAATAGTCACTAATGATCTGGGGCTTAAAAACACTATTAAAAAAGAAACAATTCAAAAGAAATGGTTAGTTTGCAAGATTTGTAACTTTAAGGTTATAAGTGGGGGCATCAAAAGGGAAGTAGAAGAAGTCTTAACACTCAGAAAATTACAGAGACTAATTCTTACTCTGTATCACTCAGGAGCTTTAACATGCATGTAAGAGAAAGCTCACCTCAACTTGGCTCAAAAACAATTAAAACACATAACTGGAGGTCCAAGAGTTAAGACAGCTCCGGAACTGGTTGACCCAGGGACTCTCTGATGCCATGAAGTTCTAAGTTTCTATCTTTCTGCCACAGAGTTAGCTCCATCTCCTCCTCATGACTGCAGTCTGGTTGCCTGTAAAAACTAAAACTACAGGCTTCTTCATTCTCGCCTAAAGGAGGGCGCACTATTCCAACAAACACTTCTGGTCTCCTGCCCCAGAGAGCGTGGCCAAGCGAGAGCTAGCGTCAATCCACAGCAAGAACTGGAATGGGTCCTCAGCTTCACCCCAAATGGTAGAAAACAGAAAAGGGGGAAAATTCAAGAGATAATGTGGGCAATAATAAATGCCGAATAGTTAACCACTGGGTCTGCTGTCTCCCTGAGTGGGTTTTTCAGGATGCAAACAATGGATAGCTAATTAACTGTGTCCATTACACACATCCGCTGATTCTTTGAGACACATTCACCACGTCCAAGGGGACAAATTTTGCCCAGAGGATGGTCAGTGAACTATTCTGTCAGAAACCATTTGCTGATCTATTTAAATATCCACAGAGATTAACTGGCTTCTCATGTGATCCCTTTTAGTCCAGTGTTTCTGTGCTGGGTACCATGAAAATCCAGTTTGATTGTTCCATTGGGCTCAAAATGGAGATATGGCCCAGAAGGCCATGGACTTGCTCTGCCTGAGACTGATATGGGGTCAGGAGGCCCAGTGCTGACCCAGGCCCGGGCTGCACTCCATCCTTTGTACTTCCTCAAATTAGCAGTCCTGATTTCATAAATTACACAGTTTTCTCAGTTCATCCAAAATTCTGACAAAACATTTTTTTTCCAAGCCTGGTTTATTTCCAAAGGTGAAAAAGTCTAAATTATAAAACACTGCCAACGTCTCAACAAAAGTAAACAAGGGAGAATTAGGTGAAAAATCATGGAAGTTTATAAAAACTCCTACACAGAATGAAGAATCCCCAAGGGCAATTTGTCTGGTTTAAATTAATAACTTATGCTATGATTAAAACACCATTTGTATGAATCCTGCAGTGACTCCACATAATGAGAAAGGTCAAAGCTTGACCGCATGCGTTGTATGGTTTGGGGCCCTGCTCACATTCTTTAATTTGGAACGAGAGGTCTCCTAACTTTGCCTCGATGCTGTGTGCTATCAGCACAGAAGCATGTACCTCCTGGATTCTCAGGAACCTCTAACTCCACTTCTAGCCTGGAGTGATAATAGCTATGGCCCCTGCACCTTTTTATTTAAAATTCACAAAAACAATATAAATATCTGCAAGATATAAATAAAGAGCTGAAGATAGAGTGAGGTATTTCTTAAATGACAGGCAGAATCACTCAGATAATCAGGGCTTAGAGAAAACATTAATTTAAACCAAAAGCATTTACTACTCTCTTGGGAACAATGAAGGGTCATTGTCACATCTGTTTAGTGGCATCTGTTTACCTTTTCAATCACTGCACTCAGTGGCCCTCAGAGAAGAGTTTTACAGCTTCTCAAGATTGTGTTTTCTGGCATCCATCCAGGAGATCACAAGGTTACTTTGTTTCCACCTTAGTAACAGGGTGAATAATGTTAACAGATTTTTTCTGTTGTTGAGCTATCCTTGCATGCCTTCATCAGAATGCACTATTCTTTCTTTAAGAATATTGTTTGGGGACTTCCTTGGCAATCCAGTGGTTAAAGACTTTGCCTTCCAATGCAGGGGACGTGGGTTCAATCCCCGGTTGGGGAGCTAAGATCCCACATGCCTTGTAGCCAAAAAACCAAAACACAAAAGGAAAGCAATATTGTAACAAGTTCAATAAAGACTTTAAAAATGGTCCACGTGATAAAAATTGTTTGATTTGTTAACATTTCAACTGAGATTTTGCATCTTTGTTTATGAGTGAGATTTTCCTTTTAATGCTGTTCTTTAGTCAACTGTAGGATCAGGATTATGTTCACTGTTTAGAAAAAGATGAGGACTGTTTCATTTTTTTTCTGTATTCTGGAACAGATTAAACTACAGAAATTATCCATCCCTTGAAAGATAGTGACTATTTTAGCACTATATTTTGGAACACTTTTTCAATTTCTTCTATTATTTGGGGGGAATTTTTGGACCCTTCTTGAATCAAATTTAGAAATTTAGTTTTCCAGAATTTGTTCTTTCCATCTAGATTGTTTAAAAGCTTTTATAAAGGATTTCTTCTTTTTATTTTTTTTTATTATTATTTTTTCATTTTTTTTGGCCATGCCGCGCGGCTTGCAGGAGAAGCACACAGTCCTAACCACTAAACCACCAGGGAATTCCCATGGATTTCTTCTTTTTAAAATACCTTAACTTGGGACTTCCCTGGTGGTCCAGTGGTTAAGACTCTGTCCTCCCAATGCCGGGGGCCCGGGTTCAATCCCTAGTCAGGGAACTAGATCCCACATGCCACATGCCGCAACTAAGACCTGGAACAGCCAAATAAATAAATAAATAAATATTAAAATACCTCACCTTTCATGAATCACACTGAGTTTCTCATTCTTCAGTGCTAATATTATTGGTTTTCTCTTTTTCTCTTGACTACTGTCAAGAGGTTGGCCTATTTTCAAAGAATCATCTTTTTTCTTTCATTTCTGAATCTTCATTAATTTGTGCGTTTTTGTTGTTTAATGAGTCCTTCCTACTACTGTATTTTGTTAAATTTGTTTTTTTTAATTTTATTTTACTTTATTTTTTTACCTCCTTGACTTTTCGCCTTATTTTTTCTTGTCTAATAAATACATTTAAAGGCAGGGGGACTTCCCTGGCAGTCTAGTGGTTAGGACTCCACACTTCCACTGCAGGGGGCATGGGTTCGATCCCTGGTCAGGGAACTAAGATCCCACATGCCGTGTAGCATGGCCAAAATAAATAAATACATACATACATAAATTAAAACTAAAAATAAAAATAAAGGCAGGAACACCCTTCTGAGTTACATTTAGACACAACATGTCATGCTGTTGGTAGTTTTCACTTTTAAATACTCTGTACTTTCTAATTGATATTCTCTATAGTCAAGAGTTGTTTAGAGGTGTGGCCAGGATGGCAGAGTAGAAAAACCCTGAATTCACCTCCTACAAGCACACCAAAAATCACAACTGTTTACAGAGCTACTATTTATGAGAACAATCTGAAGACCAGCAGAAAAGATTTTCCACAATTAAAGATATAAAGAAGGAATTACAACTAGAAGAGTAAAGGGGGCAGAGATGTGGTATAGTCAAGAATCATACCCCTGGGTGGGTGACCCACATATGGGAGGTAATCACAATTGCACAGGTTCTCCCCAAGTAGCAAAGAGTCTAAGCCTCACTTCAGGTTCCCCAAGCCTGGGGCTCCTGCACCAGCAATACGAGCCCCCAGAATGTCTGGATTTGAAGACCTGCAGGGCTTGTATATGAGAGAGCCAGAGTGCTATAGGAAACAGAGACTTTGCTCCCAAAGGGCACACACAAAAATCTCACACACCAAACCCCAGTGCAGAGGCAGTAATTTAAAACGTGCCTGGGTCAGATCCACTCGCTGATCTTGGAGAGCCTCTCGGAGAGGCAGGAGACAACTGAGACACCCCCTGTGGATACATGGTGGCAGCCATTTGGGGGAGCTTATTCTACCACAAGGATACTCGTGTTGACAAGGGCCATTTTGGAGTCTTCTCTCTAGCCTATTAGCACCAGAGGGCCAGCACCAGTCCCAGAATCCCCAGGCCAAGCAGCCAGCCTCTCAGGGACCTGGCCCCTTCTACCAGTGGGCCAGCACCAGCCCTGGGACCCCACAGCCCTGCAGCTAGCCACCCCAAGACCTGGTCCCATTCACCAGCAGGCCAGCACTAGCCTGGGGCTCCCCAAGCCCCACAGCCAACCACCCTGGGACAAGGACCCTCTCACCAGTGGACCAGCACCAGCCCCAGGATCCCCCTGGCCCTGCAGCAAGCCACCCTGGGACCTAGCCCTGTCCATCAGTGGGCCAGCAGCCACCACACGAGACAAGGCCTGGCAAGCAACCGAGCCAGGGGCCAGCCCTGCCTACCAGTACACCAACAGTAGTTGGCCCCACCATAACAGAAGGGACACAGCCCACACAGGGGAACTGCTAGAGAATACGGCTCTGGTGACCAGATTGTAGTATGCTGCTGAGCCCCATAAGAAGTCTCCTAAATAAGGCCACTTCTCCAAGATCAGGAAATATAACCAACCCACCTAATATACAATAATAAACCCAGGGAATTAGGCAAAACGAGGCAACAGAGGAATATGCTCCAAAGGATAGAACAAGATAAAACCTCAGAAGAAGAACTATGGGAAGTGGAGATAAGAAATCTACCCAAAAAGAGTTCAAGGTAATGATCATAAAGATGCTCAACAACTTGGGAGAAGAGTGGGTGAACACAGAGAGAAGTTTAACAAAGAGTTAGAAAATAGAAGGAAGATACATATATACAATGGAATACTACTCAGCCATAAAAAAGAATGAAATAATGCCATTTGCTGCAACATGGATGCAACTAGAGATTAGCATACTAAGTGAAGTAAGTCAGAAAGAGAAAGACAAATAGCATATGATATCACTTTATGTGGAATCTAAAATATGGCACAACAACTACTGAAGCCCGCGTACCTAGAGCCCGTGCTCCGCAACAAGAGAAGCCACCACAATGAGAAGCCCACGCACCGCAACGAAGAGGAGCCCCTGCTCGCCGCAACTAGAGAAAGCCCGTGCGCAGCAACGAAGACCCAACGCAGCCAAAAATAAATAAATAAATTTGTTAAAAAATATTAAAATACGGCACAAATGAACTTATTTACAGAACAGAAACAGATTCATAGGCATACAGAACAGACTTGCGGTTGCCAAGGGGGAAGAAGGGAGGAAAGAGGGATGGACTCAGAGTTTGGGGTTGGAAGATGCAAACTACTACATTTAGAATGGATAAACAACAAGGTCCTAATGTACAGCACAGGGAACTATACTCAATATCCTGTGATAAACCATAATGGAAAAGAATATAAAAAAGAACGTCTCTATGTGTATAACTGATTCACTTTGCTGTACAGCGGAGATTGGCACAGCATTGTAAATCAACTATACTTCAATAAAAAAAAAGAAAAGAAAGAAAAGAGAAAGAAGAACCAAAGAGAGCTGATGAATATAATAACTGAAATCAAAAATACACAAGAAGGTATTAAGTAGGTTAGATGATACAGAGATCAGCAAACTGGAAAACAGAGTAGTGGAAATCACTCAAGCAGAACAGAAAAAAGAAAAAGGAATTTTAGAAAATGAAGATCATTTAAGAGACCTCTGGGACAACATCAAGCATACTAATATTCACATTATAGGGGTCCCAGAAGGAGAAGAGAGAGAGAAAGAGGCAGAGAAGTTATCTGAAGAAATAATAGCTAAAAAATCCCAAAACCTGGGAAAGAGAACAGACAACCAGGTCCAGGAAACACAGAGAGTCCCAAACAAGGTGAACCCAAAGGGGTCCTCACCAAGACACATTACAATTAAAATGGCAAAAATTAAAGATAAAGAGAGAAGCTTAAAAGTAGCAAGAGAAAAGCAACTAGTTACATACACAGGAATTCCCATAAAACTGTCCCCTGACTTTTCAGCAGAAACGTTGCAGGCCAGAAGGGAGTGCCACAATACATTCAAAGTGATGAAAGAAACAACCTACAACCAAGGATACTCTACCCAGCAAGGCTTTCATTCAGATTTGAAGGAGAAAGAAAGAGTTTTACAGACAAGAAAAAAACTAAAAGAGCTCAACACCACTAAAGCAGCTTAACAAGAAATGTTAAAGGGACTTCTCTAAGTGGAAAAGAGAAGCCCACAACTAAAAATATAAAAATTACAAAAGAACAAATTTTATTGGTAAAGGCAAACATAGGGTAACCTTAATAGTTAGTAGGAAGGTTAAAAGGCAAAGTAGTAAGATTATCTACATAATAATTAAGGGACACACAAAACCCAGAAATGAACCCATACTTATATGGTCAATTAATCTATGACACAGGAGCAAGAATATACAATGGGGAAAAGACAGCCTCTTCAATAAATGGTGTTGGGAAAACTGGACAGCCACATGCAGAAAAAACCGAAGTGGACTGCTTTCTCACACCATCTACAAAAATAAACTCAAAATGAATTAAAGACTCAAATGTAAGATCTGAAACCATAAAACTTCTAGAAGAAAACATAGGTAGTACACTCTGTGACACTGGTCTTAGTAATATTTTTTTTTGGATATGTCTCCTCAGGTAAGGGAAACAAAAGGAAAAATAAACAAATTGGACCATATGAAACCTTTGAATAGCGACATTTTATCAACAACAAAATGTGCTGATAAAGAACATGGCACTGGAAAAGAACATGCATGTATCTTGTTTATTAAATATTATAGTACCTCAATAATATTAATTATATTATTCAAACTATTTGATTTCTTACATATTTGTTGTCACTATTCTGGCAATTTTCTGAAAGATGTGCAAAAACACTCATGATTAGTGCATCTTAATAGGTTTTTTAACTTTTGCAATGTGAACAATGGCCCCGATAATTATAAAAATGCAAAAAAAGTTAAGTAAGATGGATTTATAGATGGATAGTAGAAAGATGGATAAGTTTTAATAAAGCAAATACAGCAAAATGTTCATTGTAGACTCTAGATGGTTTATATACAGGTGTTCACTGTATAATTCTTTCAACTTTTCTGTTTGAACATTTTCATAATAAAATGTTCAAAAGAAACAAAATTTTAAAACCAACTTCACGAATGTGTGCTTTAAGAATGGCCACCAGCTAAAGTCCTCAAAGCAAGTTAACTTGTCTTCATCACCCACAGATATTACAGAATGAAATTGATGCAAGGAAATGTAACATCACTGTCTTGCATATAAACACTCAAATTTAAAATCTAGCTAGAATAATATCAGCAATTAACACTTATTTAATGTCTACTCTGTGCCAGAACGTGTATTATCTCACTTTTATCTTCACTGTCGTGAGGTAATAACTAATATCACCATTTTATAGGTGAGAAAACTGAGGCTCATAAAAGTGAAGGAGGTTTTCTAAGTCTGGACAGCCTATCAGTGGCAGAGCCAGGATTCACACTCAGATCCATGTGACTCTGTGACTAGCATCGTTCAGCCATAGACTCGGCAGACCTGCTGTGTCAATACAGCAGCCACTAGCTACAAGCAGCTGCTGAGCACCAGAAATGGAGTAAGTCTGAATTGACATGTGCTCAGAGTATAAAAGACACACCAGCTTTCTAAGACTTGGAACAGAAAAAAGAAAATAAAATATTTCCGATCATTTTTAATGTTATGTGTTGAAATAATATTTTGTATATATTGGGTTAAACAAAACGTTATTTTTTATTTATTTATTTTTTTTTAGTAAATTTATTTTATTTATTTATTTTTGGCTGCATAGGATCTTTGTTGCTATGCGCGGGCTTTCTCTAGTTGCAGCGAGCGGGGGCTACTCTTCGCTGCAGTGCGCGGGCTTCTCATTGCAGTGGCTTAGGCACACGGGCTTCAGTAGTTGTGGTAGGTGGGCTCAGTAGTTGTGGCTCACAGGCTCTAGAGCGCAGGCTCAGTAGCTGTGGCACACGGGCTTAGTTGCTCCGCAGCACGTGGGATCTTCCCAGGCCAGGGCTCGAACCCGTGTCCCCTGCATTGGCAGGAGGATTCATAACCACTGCACCACCAGGGAAGCCCCAAAAACATATATTTTAAATTAATTTTAACTACTAGAAATTTTTAATTGTATATGTAGCTCACATTAAATTTCTACTGGACAGTGCTAGTCTAGACCTATCTGACTCTGAAATGAATTGTTTTGTGTTCCTTTCCTCTAATTTAAGTCAATAGCCTCCTTGTGACAAAAATAATACAAAAGGAGGTAGTGAAAAGAATCACCTTCAGAGCACGTTGTGCCAGCCTGAACCCCAAGGAAGGGGGACAGTGTTGTCATATGAGGGACAGTGGAGGCAAGCATGTTTGGACTGGCAGGCAGGTGACATGGAAGGACTTGTTTTACCTACAGGAGGGGTTCTCGTGTGAAGATCAAATAGACCAGCATACATGAGGCAGCTCCTACATTACAAAACATCATCCAGCGTGGAATTTGCTGGTTACTGAATGCCTGCTACATGCAAGCTTCTCTAATCTTGGCTGGATTCACAGAGGCTCACAGTTGTTTAGTAACATTGACTTTCCCTCCCTGCTCATCACCACCTCCACTGTACTGAAGTGTGAAAAGAGGAAAGAGTAGAACCCCAGAGCACATAAGATAAGGCAATGCCTCCATTGATACATCTGGCCCCTTGGCTCCGGAGCCCCAGCACACTGTGCCCCGTCTCAGAAATCTGAGCTCAGAAATCTGAGGCCAACACTGGAACAGAGGACACATGAAGGGAAGTAACAGCCTTAGGTATATTGGTGCCAGATTGTGAATTTCTTTGGAGTCTATCCTGAAGGAAATAGGAAACCACTGAAGGTGCAGCAATAAGAGGCAAATTAACATCGGATGGCAAGAGGGACAGCATCATGGAATTTAATTGAAAAAGACTGAAAACTTTGTTAGTTTTCCAGGAGTGTGTGCCAAATGTGACACTTTAGCAAGACGGAAGACTGCTGCACACCACCAGAAAGGGCCTCCGGTGAGACTGCTAAATCCTTCCTCTAGATGTTGAATTTCACCATAACCCCATTTCTAACATCCTTTCCATTTCTAAAATCCCCTGGCCCTCTCATGCTGTAATGTCGTGGTTGTTTTCTGTTCATTCTTCCTCATGTTTCTGAAGAGGAACAAATGATAGAATATTTACTGATTATATGTAAGCCACAGAATATACACACAAGGTGAGTATATTTTAATTAAAATAACCATCTAAATGCACAACAAATATTTCTGTTCCAATTATCCTAACTACATCCTCTGTCATATAGAAAATAGCATTACTTCCATTCTATGTTTCAAATTAAATGAAATTGTCCAAAATATTGCAGCTGTCATGGTTGTCATGCTAAACAAAATTGGGTATTTTTTAATCTCTTTTTTTTTAATTGAAGCACAGTTGCTTTACAATGCCATGTTAGTTTCAGGTGTGGAGCACAGTGATTCAGTTATTTTGGGTTGGCCAAAAAGTTCATTCGGGTTTTTCGGAAACATCTTATGGAAACATCTTACATACATATATATTCTTTTTCAGATTCTTTTCTGTTATAGGTTATTACAAAACATTGAGTATAGTTCCCTGTGCTATACAAAAACTAAGTTGGCTTTAATGAAATAAAACAGCTAAGACTGGAATGATGGTACATGTCACGTCCCCTAACCTAAGTCCTTGAAACCATCCCAATTAAGTTGCCAAAGTGGTTTTCCAGACTTGTAGATTGTCGTCTTTATCACTAATTCCTCACCACCACATTCATGGTAGAGGGCATTCACGGGGTGTAAGGAGTTCTGCCGGGTGCCTTTCATAATGACTTCCCAACACAACTCTGAAAAGTGGGTCTTAATGGGCCCTCGTTGCACCGATAGGAAAACTCAAGTTCAGAGACTTCTGCCCCGCCTAAAATGGCATCTCTCCAGATCCCATGCCACCTCTTAAGACCTCCACATAGACACCCACATATCAAGAGTTTTCACACGCCCCTACCTCACCCTGAATTCTCTCAAGACTAAAAGCACTCTGCTCCTTCCACCGTTCCCCACGATTCTGAATCCTTTCTTGATCCCAGTCATCTTCCAGTGAGCTTTCCCCACTCACATCCCACCCTCCACACTAATTTCTACTATTCTTGATCTAACTGGCATCCACTCCATATCTTTACCCAATTTACTGACAAGAACAAGGAGCAGAACGCAAGGCAGCACAGCACGTGTACTCAGCTGTGCAGTGTGGAATTCCTAGGTTCCAGGGTCAGTTCTGCCACCTACTAACGCTGTGATTAGAATCACGTTACAGAAAACAGCCAGGCCTCAGTTTCCCCACTTGTAAAGTAGAAAATTCTCTGTGCTCCCTCCCAGAAAAGTGGGGATACAGGAAGGGTTCAACTAAGAAAAAAAGCCAAATAGGGCAGAGGCAAGAAGTGACCTTGTCTGGAGAGAAGACAAGTTCAAATTCCAGTGCACTACAGGAAAGGTAGTATAGTATAGTGTTAAAAACATAGACTCTCAAGCCAACACCCTGGGTTCAACACCTATGGCTGCCTCGGTTTCCTCTCTGTTTAACAAGGAGAATAAGAGTATCCACCTCACTTAAAGAAGCTGCCTCATGGATCCTGACCAGGAGCCCCATTAAGACGATACCCAACATTTTTCAGATAATTTGTTAGCAGAGGAGGTACCTATAGTTCAAACACAAGCTTCAGTACTTGGGAAGGCTTGCTTCTTAAGGATTCGTTTATCTATCACTCAAAAAATATGTGTTGAGCACCTGCAATGTGCCAGACATTATTCTAAGCCAATGCACAAAACATGCCTAAACTCATGCAGTTTACATCCCAGGAAGAATAAGCAGTAGATAACAAATACGCAAATCACACAGTGTGCCACACGGGATAAGTAAGTACTGTAGTGTAAGAAACAGAGCAGCACAAAGGGAGTGGGGAGACAAGTTGAGTATTAAGGAGAGTCAAGCTAGACCTCATCGAAAAAATAACATCTGAGCTAAAGTTTGAAGGAGAACATCTGGGAAGGAATATTCCAGCCAGAGTTACCCTGCAGTGTGAATGTTCTCGATAGGTATGTGCCTGGTGCCCCAGAGGAATAGCAAGGAGGCCATGGAGGACAGATTGGAATGAGGGAGGGATAGAAGGCCAGAGAGATACGGGTGCCAGACTGTGCAGGGACCTAAGGACAACTGGACGAATTTTAGCCTCTGCTCTCAGTGAGCTGAGCGGCACTGCAGGATTTTGAACAGAAGAGGGCCTTGAGCACCCTGACATTTTAAAAGGATCATTCCAGTTGCTCCATTGAGAGTAGGCTACAATACAGCAAGGGTGAAGGAGGGGAATCTGTTTAGAAGGTCTTAGAATAATCCTTAGGAATGACGTAGCAGTCAGTGTCTTGGACTAAGTGACAGCAGAGAAGGAGGTAAGTGGTTGGATTCTGGACTTTTGTTTTGCATTTTTTTTATTGTGGTAAAATACCATACCATAAAATTTACCATCTTAACCTTTTTAAGTGTACAGTTCAGTGGTATTAAAAACATTCAAATAAAATATTGTTGTGCAACTATCACCACCATCTATTCCCAAACTCTTTTCATCTTGCAAAACTGAAATTTGGACATCTTTTTATAGTGAAGAGAACCAGACTTCCTGACAGATGGCAGATATTTGATCAGATATTATAAGCATACCTTTTTTGAACAGAACGTGGCCCAGGAAGTCAACTACTGGGCTGTGGAAATTACTTTCGCTACACTGATCTGTTGAAGATGTTTCTACAGGGAACCCAGGGGCTGCAAGTTTAGTTTTTTTTACCTTTGTCTACATCCAACACCACCCCATTATCCAGAAGGTCATGAAAGATTTCCCTTACACACTGGTGGAAATCAGCTGGGAGTTTAAGCAGGGTTAGGATATCAAAAGATGCTCAAATTGTCACCAAAGGAGTTTGAAAGGCTGGAAGCCTTCTGCTAGGTCCAGGGGTCATAGCTGGTGCATGGACAGACAGGGATACTGAAGCAAAAACGCATCTTTGCAACTAGGGCTGCAGTGACTGGGGCCAGGCCTGGGGCTGAGGGAAGATCACTTTTCCCCAAAGCACTGCACCCTCTGGATAGGGTGCTATGGCCTGGAATGGGCATCCATAACTACCAGCTCCCAGGGTTCTCAAGATCTCACCGTGCATCAGCAGCCCCTGGGTCTTCCACTCCATCCTGGCCCTAGCTCACCCTCTGCTTAGGTATGCATACCCCAAAATATCGTGATAGTTTGGAGCCAATGCAAGTCCCAAAGGACTAATCCAGGGGTTGGCAACACTTTTCTGTAAAGGGCCAGAGAGTAAATATTTTAGGCTTTGTGGCATCTGCCACAACTTCTCAGCTCTGCTGTTGTAGGTCAGAAGCAGCTAGAGTCAATATGTAAGCAAATGAGCATGGCTGTGTCCCAACAAAGTTCCATTTGTGGACACTGAAATTTGAATTTTGTATAGCTTTCGTATGTCTCAAAATATTATTTTCTTTTGATTTTTCTTCCAACCATTTATAAATATAAAAACCATTCCTGCCTTTCTGGCCAAACAAAAACAGACAGTAGGTGGACTGGCCCACCAGCCATAGTTTGAGGACCTCTGGACTAAATCATGTGTCTTAGAAGAGCCCTCATGGCCACCAGGACAGTCCTGAGTGCCAGGCCTCACTGCCCAGTGCCCCAGCTGGCTGCAGTGGAAGGGAGGCCCCTGCCCCCTGCCCCCTCAGGAGCAGCCCAGCTGGACACCAAGGTCTGAGGTCATGCTCAGCGTGGCCATCTTTCTGCAGTGGCACCAGCTCAGTCAGATGTGCCAAGGACAGGTCTGCTGCTAACTCAGAGACGCCGCACAAGTGACAACAAGGCACCTGCTCTTCATGACACTTCCCTGCCATCTGCTGGAAAACTATTATAATGATAAACAGATCCACCCAGACTATGAATTAGAATAGTGCTCACTTGAAGTTTTGAAATGATCATTTGCTCAATTTAAGCAGTGGCCCTGGGTTTGCGAAATATAGAAGGGGAAGCAACTAACTCACAGGAGTCCCAGAGATGTCACACAAACAACAAAAAGATCTCTCTTCCACAACTTCCTAGAATTTGGGGGAGGGGAGGCGGAAGGAAGGAGGGAAGGAGGAGATCTCATCTCTGTTCTCATCCAGTCTCTAAAGGATTCACCTATGCTGAAGGTGTTCTACAAACAGAAAGCCTTTCTCAGGTAAATGGGAGTCCCACCAACTTGCCTCAAGAGACCCTGGAGAGACAGAGAGGGGAAGAGGTCATCAGCACCTGCCCACTCGAGCATGTGGCATGACAGCCCTTCTAAGCCACAGTCAGTCCACACAGCACTGTGGTTCTATTAATTCTGAAAGGACTCAGAGCTGCGAGCCAGAACCTGAGTGAGGCTCAGCTTTTCCACTATGACCTTGGGCCAACAACTGGTCTCCTCCTGCCTTGGTTTCTCTGTTCCTCTGATGAGAACACAAGATGTTGCTACGCCATAGAGGTTGTGTGACAGTGAAATGAACACCTTTTGCACAGCATTACAATTAGAATGTGCAATCCCCTGACCAAAAGGCTGGAGTGAGAACAGGAGGTGAAAGAAAAAGGGCTGGTTCTACTCATGTGAAGTATAATAGGAAAACCATGAAACACTAGAAGACGGTCAATAACACGGCTCCAGGCTTTCAGGACTTAGCAACAAATCCCCAGGTGTCAAAATGAAAAAGGAAAAGGGTCAGAGAATGAGATCATGGGATATTTGCAAAGACTGTAAGGTCCACCATCTCCAATTTAAAAACAAAACCTTTGCTATTTACTCTAGGGAAGCAGGGAAAAAAGAAACAGGGGGTGATCTGTTTCTCCCTGCCCCCAAGTCTCCCGATGTTTCCAGCACTCCCAGCCAGGTTGAGAATCCAGTTCACTAGTTCCCACAGCAAAACAGGTGTGGGCACGGCGAAGGCTTGGGAAGCCTAAGGTGCACGTCAGCTGGAACTCAGAGGACCTGGGACGCAAAGAGCCCCTTGTCAGGCTAGGAGTCGGGGTCGAGCATGAAGTGCAAACATCAGACCCAGATCTGGTTACGAAACTGTCCAAGGAAGAGCCAGCGGATCCCAGTGTTATGACAGCTGCACAGGGGCAGTTCAGCACCAGGACGCCTGTGCAGAAACAATGGGTCCTTTGTGGGCGCAAGGTGGGCGTGGGGAGTGCAGTGTGGGGGTCAGGGGGGCTCTTCAGCATGCTCTAGGGCCCCCGGAGGGGAATGCTGCATGGGAAGGGCTAAGTATTATGGCTAACCCAACCCTGTGTCCCCCATGAACTGACAAGGTCCTTGATCAGCTTTAAAAACCAGTTTCCATCTCCTCATCTCATGACTAAACTTCCATGTGGAAGCTTCTAGCCGGGAACAAGAGGTATCTCTGGGAAGGCATGCTGTGGAGACTGCCTTCTTCAAGCACAGAAGGGCACCTGGCATAACACCTCTGGCACAGAAAACACAGGCCAATGTTCGAATCCATTCTGACCCAAATTAGGAAGGCAGGACCCCCCCGGCTCACCCACCAGCACTTTCTACAACTTCCTCAGAAGGCTCCAGAGCGGGACTCTCAGGCCCTCCTCCCCTTCCCTTCGCCACGCTCCCATCCTTCCCACAGGAGTCCCACGAGCGGGTCCACAAGGCACAGCGCCCTTGTCCTCCATGCAGGCACGGCTCTCCTCAGGGAGTGGGCGCTGTGCCCGGTGCTGCTCACCAAAGCCACAGGCACAGAATCCTCTCCACCCCACGCCCCACCACAATCGGAGCTCAGACTGTAGCTTTTAGCGGAGGTTTCCTGAAGACCTGGGGGTGAGCTAAGGGAAGTGTAACAGAGGATAATTTAGAAACAGGCCCCAGATCTGTCTAAGAAGCCCCTAACTGACTAGCTGTTTACCTCACTGGAGACAAGCATGGCATGGCCAGAGGTGACCACCTACCAGTATTAGTAAGGCCTCCATCTGACACTTTTATGGAATATTTCTCAATTTGTTCAGAACTCAGATATTTGGGTTTTTATTTACTGAATCTTCTCAGAGACCCCAACACATCCCAAGCCCCATGTCCCACCCTAGGATCCACTATTTCTCAGAATGATTGACAACAAAGACCCATTCCCTTTAAGAGAAAGTCCCTCCACTCAAGAAGTGGTCAGGTCTTGGGGTCTTGACCTGACAACACCCCATGAGGCACAGAGGATGGAGTACAGATGTGGATGATGATGCTGGCCTGCCACCCCTCTTCTCTGCAGTGTTCCTTCTGGCCCGAGGCCCTTTCTCTTCCCCAGGCAGGTAGGCACAGACTCACCCGATGCTTTGGGGAAAGGGAGTCACTGTGGAATCAGAAAATAAAGAAGATACATCTTTACTTTCTCATTTCAAAAAGTACCATCTAGGTGTGAGACCAAAGACTTTAAAGGTGATGAAAGAGAAAAATACAGAGGTTTGTCATCCACCACCACTACCATCCTCATTCACAACATACCAATATATGTGAAGTGAGAAGCTAATATATATCATCTAATGCATTTGTCAGTGTGTCTCTGTATGTGTGTCTCTGTGTGTCTGTGTGTGTAAGTGTGTGTGCACCCTCCAAGCTGGGTAGAGGAAGGAACTGTTGGGGGAGGAAGCATGGGGCTTAGGCCCAGCACCAAGGCCATGCTCCCTCCCCCTCCCTCCTCAGGCTGAGTACATTCAGGTTGGGGGATGGACAAACAGTGGACTCTACCTTGAAGTCTGAGAGTCTGATCTAGAATTGAGACCAGGCAACAGCCTGGAACACACAGCAGCGAGCCTCTTTGAAAGGCCTGTGTCTCAGGGAATAGTGGGTCTGGGTGTACCTAAGCACCAGAGGACCCATAACAGCCCCACCTGTCCCCCACCTGAAAGGCATGGGAGGGCATCCCTAAGTTCCCAACGGCCCAAATGGGACCTTGAAGTTAAATAACCCAGGTGGATCTACTCCATCTTGAAACTGGAATGTGGGAAACTGCATCAAAGGAAAACACTTGGACAGTCTCCAGTAAGGCCCTGCCTAGAGATTCTGCTACTATCTCAGCAGATCTCTGTCCCAGGGAGCCCAGGGATCACAGATGCCACTCCTGGAGCCCTCCCTGGTCCTTCTGCAGATGGCCCCAGAGGACATGAAACATACACTGGGAATAGGCAGAGGTCAGCAGAGGCCCAGGAAAGACTAAGGCCTTAGAAGGGGACAGTCGCCCCATGCTACCAGGTATGCAGTGGTATCCAGCCCTGTTCTCCCTACCTAGAATCAACCCAAGGGTGAGGTAAGGGGGAGCCAGCCAGTTTTAAACCTAAAATGGCTGAGCCATCACTAACTCAGCAGAATTAACCAAGAAGTGGTTGACTTATCTCTATCAGGCATAAAATGGAAAGAAATTAGACTGGAATTATGGAAAATATTGTTACATTTCTTCCCTACCCACATCTAACTGGGAGCTCTGAACCACTACAAAGGCATTTCCCTCAATCTGCGAGTCTGTTTAACCAACACCCTCAGTCTCCACCTAGGGTCTGCATCAGGTGGAATCCACCTCCCCTGCCGCTCCCCACCGCCCAACCCCACCTGTTGTCACACCAGTATGATGAAAGTCCAAAGGAAGGTGAGAAAACAAGCTCCACTGGTTCCACTTGATTGTAACATATGCTGTTGCATTTTAAAAGGATTCCTTCAGGATGGAATGATCCCGTTTGGAGTGGAAGTCAGTAAACTTCAGATTATAAACAAAGACCAAGCCTTCCAAACTTTTCAACGATTTTGCAGCGTAAAGCCCGGTGCAGTCAGGAAAGAGCGTGCCCGCACTGCCCCCTGCTGGAAGCCTCCAGCAGCGACGCACCTCGGTCCGACGCGGGCGCTCCTGCAGCGGTCAGCGAGCGCTCAGAGCCTGCCTGGCGTCCGCGCTTCCACTACTAACATATCTGTCTTCATAAAACACTCGCTAGGCGGCCTTGCAAGTCACATCGCTCTTAATTCTTGTAAATCACTGCGTGACAGACGCTGACTTGGGCGCAGCGAGCTCCCCTAGGATCCTCCACAGGGCCTACGGACCACGAGATGCCCAGAGGGCAGACCAACCCGCCAACTGTGGGCCCCAAATCTGAGCCAAGAGGCTGCTCAAGGAGGTGACGTGTGTCCCTATGTGGCGACACGTGGTCTACTGCTGCTGGGGTCTCCTGTGGCTGTCCCCTCTGTCATCCACTGGCATATGAGTAGAAGAGCCTTCCATGGCAGAGGAAGGGGTCCGATGTGACTTCTGAGCCCCAGGAAGTCTTTGCGACCAGCTTACCGAGGGGATCCAAAATCTCTAAGTGGTCAGGAGTACCTCTGAGGGACCTCCGGAGGGGAGGGGCAGCAGCTGAAGTTGCCCAACAAAAGAGAATAGTGTAAAATTATCCTAATCAGGAAAAAAGTAAATAAATAAATAAAACCCTTTAGAACACCACGCACCATTAAATTTCAAATTTGAAACATCCTATATGTCCAACAGTGTGGGAATCGTTATGTTACAATTAATAATATCCATTTAACTGAGGGGACAATTTTTATTTACTATTATGACAACTTTGTGCCTTTGAAATGCATCCAAAAACCCCAGAAATGTTCACGGTGATTTTCTCTGATAGAATTAGTAACAAATTCTTCCTCTTTTTATTTTTCTGTATTCTTATATTACAAGTTGTATTGTTCTTATCCCAAAACATCTTTTCTTTAAAAAAGAAAGAACATTTGGAAACGAGAGGATATATGAAAGAACAAGTTTCCCAAGAAGACAAGCAGTCTAGAGTGCTTGACCGTCTATCTGCTTCCAAAAGAAGTGTCAGGCGGCCCCATGAGGGCTGCTTTGGCAGCAGTGGCACAGAAGTGCTAGGGGCTCAGACCTGATGTGATCACTTCCTCAAAACAGGACCGAATTCTGTCTGCTGTGGAAAGGGCTGTGCGTGAGAAGAGGACAGCAAATACCTGAAAGGAGAGCCTGAGAAGTGGCAGAGCCTGAAAGGGGATGTACAGGGGACAGGGAGTCTAGCGGTCAGAGGTATGAACCTGGGCCTGGACCATGGGGGCTGGTGGCTCCACTTCCTGCCTTTGGGGCCACAGACAAGCTCATCACCATGGCTCCCCTGACTAACCCCCTCTCTCAGGAGGGTAATAACGGTTACCTCCCTCCTAAAGCTGTGGAGAGGATACACAAATCGACACTCATAGAGCACTTGGAAGAGGGTCCACACACAGAGCAAGCACCCAGAAAGTGTTAGATGACTGTGTTTATTTGCAGGCACCCCTGAGGAACTTTGGAACAAGCTGGGGGTGTGCCATTTAAGAAAAGCAGGGACTTCCCTGGTGGCACAGTGGTTAAGAATCCGCCTGCCAGGAAGATCCCACATGCCGCGGAGCAACTAAGCCCGTGTGCCACAACTACTGAGCCTGCACTCTAGAGGCTGCAAGCCACAACTACTGAGCTCGCGTGCCACAACTACTGAAGACCTCACGCCTAGAGCCGGTGCTCTGCAACAAAAGAAGCCACTGCAATGAGAAGCCCGTGCGCCGCAACAAAGAGTAGCCCCTGCTTGCTGCAACTAGAAAAAGCCCACGCGCAGCAACAAAGACCCAACGCAGCCAATAAATAAATAAATAAATAAATTTATAAAAAAAAAGAAAAGAAAAGCATTAGCCTCTGCTGTGTCCTTTAGGTGCATCACAGAAGTTGCGGCTTGCCTTTGCCTTCACAACTTCTGTGATGGCAAATCTGTACACACTGGTAACGAAAAAAAAAATGTTTTTACTCTTTTTTGTTATTGCAGTAAAATATACATAACATAAAATTTACCATTTAACCATTTTTAGATATACAGCTCAGTGGCATGAAATACATTCACATTGTTGAGCAACCATCAGCACTATCCGTCTCCAGAATTGTTTCACCATCCCAAACTAAAACTCTGTACCCATTGAACAATAACTTCCCACTCTCCCCTCCCTGCAGCTACTGGCAACCACCATTCAAATTTCTGTCTCTATGAATTTGACCACACCAGGTACCTCACGCAAGTGGAATCATACAATATTTATCCTTCTGTGACTGGCTATTTCACTTAGCATAATGTCTTCAAGGTTTTTATCTATGTTGCAGCAGGTATTAGAATTCCTTCCTGTTTAAGGCTGAATAATATTCCATTGCAGGTATATAAACATTTTGTTTATCCATTCATCTGTGGATGGACATTTGGGTTTTTTCTCCTTTTGGCAATCGTGAATAATGCTGCTATAAACATTGATATTCAAATGTCTGTTCAAGTCCATGCTTTGATTCTTTTGGGTATATACCCGGAGGTGGAACTGCTATATTTAATTTTTTGAGGAGCTGCCATACTGTTTCCACAGTGGCAGTGCCATTTTACATTCCCACCAACAGTGCACAAGGGTTCCAATTTCTCCACATCCTCACCAAAACACTTGAGATAAATATATATATAATGGCCATCCTATTGGATGTGAATTAATATCTCAATGTGGTTTTGATTTTAATTTCCCTAATGATTAGTGATGTGCACATCTTTTATGTGCTTATTGGCCATCTGTATACCATCTTCGGAGAAATGTCTATTCAAGTCCTTTGCCCATTTTAATAGAAATGTTTTATGAAGGCTAATTTATTAGTTTTTAATGATTAGTGGGTTTTGTGTCCTACATAAGAAAACTTTGCCTACTCCAAAATCACAAAAATAATCTCCTGTGTAATCTTCTAGAGGTTTATGGTCCTAGTTTGTATTTTTAGGGCTATGATTCATCTTAATTTTTGTGTATGTAGTAAGATAGGGGTTGAGTTTCTTTTTTTGCAGTATGATTAGTCAGTGTTTGAACGCTACTTGTTAGACCTTCTTTTCCAATTGGGTTGGTTTGGTACCTTTGTAGAAAACCAACTGACTGTGTGAGTCTGTTTCTTGACTCTCTATTCTGTCTCACTGGTTTGCCTATTCTTGTGCCAACAGCACTGTCCTTATTACTTAGTTTATAATAATTCTTGAAATCAGGTTAGGTAAGTTCTCTAACTTTGTTCCTCTTTTTAAAGATTGTTTTAGCTATTCTAGATTCTTTGCCGTTCTCTATAAATTTTAGAATCAGCTGTCTATGTCTAAAAAAGTCTTGCTGGGACTTCCAATGAGTCTATAAATCCATTTCAGGAGAAATGCCACCTTAAATGAATCTTATAATCCATAAACATCATATACCTCTCCACTTATTTAGGTCTGCCTTAATTTTTCTCAGCAATATTTTGCAGCTTTTAGCATAGAGATCTTGTTTGTATTTTGTTAAATTTCTTCCTAGATACTTGATGTTTTTGACACTATTATGGAAAGTAATTTTATTTCATTTTCTAATTCTTCATTGCCATTATGTATGAATACAATTAATTATTTATTGGCTGTGTCCTGTGACCATACAAAATTCAAGTATTTTTCTAGTGGTTTTATTTTTATATTCCATAGGATTTTCTACATACACAACCATGACAGTGACTAATGACAGTTTCACCACTTTTTTTCCAATCTGTATGCTTTGGCTACTCTGGGGGTTAGAATGAAGATGGGAGGCATTGGGATTACTGAACAAATATTCATGTATTCCCTTACTAAATATTCTTTGAGAATCCGCTACATGTATGACACTGCTCAGTAATAAGGAAGGTTCACAGATGCACTGGGTCAAGATCTTGCTCTCGTAGTCAAGAGGAGACATGTATATAACTATTGCTAATGCAGCATAGAAAGGTGTGAGGATCATAAACTGCATACTGACAGCGCTGTGGGAGGTCTAAGGGAGAGAGACTAGTTCTAGGACCACTGGGTAACATGAAACCCTTACACACACAGACAGTCTTATGTTTTCAAAAAGTGAAACGTTACTACCAGAATTAACCTTTGCAGCTCCACGGCATAGGCAAAATCGTTGTCATTATTTGAGTCATTTAAAGTGATCTCCCCAAAGTCGCAGAAGGATGGGTTTGTGCCAGGTGTGTGATTTTTATATTTGTACACTTTCCACCATGGGGCCAAAGATGGCCCTTGGAAGTTATTTAATGATAAAAAAAATCTTTAGGCTGGAAAGGAACTTTGACAAACGTCTTCTCTAATTTAGCGCTGCTGTTCTGGAAGGACTGCTTGCCCTCTTGGGGCATGGACAAGTTAGGGGCCAGCTAATTCTGCCCTTCTGAGTTTCTGAAGCACTTTCAACAAGAAGAAGAGAAGCGAAGTCCCTCACTCTCCAGTGCTCCTGGAGTGGACTTTAACAGCCACCTGAGCTAGCATCTTCTTCCTGTTCAGAAATCCATTATTCTTTTCCTGGAAACTATATGAATTTACCAATTCATGCTATAAATTCCATGTCTTTTTCTTTTCCCACCAGGGCCCTAGGATCTTCATTTTGATGTTCCCTCCAAAACAAGGTGGGCAAACCCGAATCTCTTTGATCCCTTCCAAAACTAACACTTAAGCTTCAAGCAGGCTGGCTCCTCCTCCAGCCCACCGCCACCACCACCAACAACCACCCCCGCACCCCAGGACTGCTGCTAAAATAAACAGCCCAGAACTCATCCAGGACTTCCCAGGACAGAAAAGGGAAGGAAAAAGAAATTTTAAAGTTACTGTGCCCTCTGGTGGTCATAAGTGAAACCAAAGACACCAAAATATCTATTAAATTTCCCAAAAGTATTTGAGTTACAATTAATCATAATATTTGCTTATAATTTTACAAAATAAAGTATATCTTTGTCACACTCTCTTTTTTTAATTTATTTCTTTATTTGCCAAATGCTTTCTTAATTATAGTATTGTTTGTACATATTGATCTCTTTTTCTTGATCAGATTTTTTAGTGAGTTGTTTTTTGAGGTTTATAATTTTCAGCTTTTGTGTTTTCTAATTTATTTCTCCTTTTATTAATATTATTTTTGTCTTATACGTCTCTAAGTCACCCTTTCCAAGAAATGTAAATTGAATTTTTTTTTTCTTTATTGATAAAACACTTTCTGTGAATTTTCTTTTGAGTATTGCTTTGATAAATATTACAGAATTTTATATGTAGTGTTGTCATTTAATAAATAGTATGTTGCTATATTCTTTAGTTTCCCACTTTAGCCAATTATTATTTAAGAAAGAATTGAGCAAGTTTTAAGTGGTACAATTTTGTGATAACTATAGAAACATTCATTGTTAGTAGTTTTGCTAAATTGGGAAAGGGGTTATTGCCTGTAAGACTTTATTTTTTATAATGTATTGATTCCCTTCATATCATAATGAATTATATTACTTTGTAAAGATTTCAAACTCTGGAAAGGCTCTAGGCTCTATCAATTAATTCTATTTTATTGTTTTGTAATCTATACC
Source organism: Balaenoptera physalus (assembly GCF_965194825.1). Lineage (NCBI taxonomy): Eukaryota > Metazoa > Chordata > Mammalia > Artiodactyla > Balaenopteridae > Balaenoptera > Balaenoptera physalus. The sequence goes on along the minus strand of NC_138893.1, from coordinate 68,478,439 downwards.
TACCTTTTGACTTAATATAAACTGATAATGGTAAATTCAAGTTCCTAAAGAGCATAGTTTGTCAAATATTCCTTAACTCTAAATGTTATGTCTTTGTGTCAACTATAACAAAATTCATAGTTGTTTTTTTTAAATTTATTTATTTATTTATGGCTGTGTTTGGTCTTCGTTTCTGTGCGAGGGCTTTCTCTAGTTGTGGCAAGCGGGGGCCACTCTTCATTGCAGTGCGCGGGCCTCTCACTATCGCGGCCTCTCTTATTGCGGAGCACAGGCTCCAGACGCGCAGGCTCAGTAATTGTGGCTCACGGGCCCAGTTGCTCCGCAGAACGTGGGATCTTCCCAGACCAGGGCTCGAACCCGTGTCCCCTGCATTGGCAGGCAGATTCTCAACCACTGCGCCACCAGGGAAGCCCTCATAGTTTTTAAAACAGTGTATTTAATATTGATAGTAATTTTTGTTAAATGCTGCATATATATATATATATATATATATATATATATATATATATATATATATATACAGTCACTTGTTGTTGACAAAAAAAATGCTTTTTAATATTAATATTAATGCCAGTGCCTCTGTTGATATTTGATAAAGCCTTTCCGGGTTACTTTGTTCCAGGTGCAGTCAATGCACATCCCATAAAGACAGCCCAGTGAGTTGGGAGGAATAAGGGCGCTTGGAGTCAGACCTGGGCAGAATCCCAGATTGCCCACTTAATAGTTGTGAGACCCTGGGCATGAGATAGACACCTCTCTAAGGTGGAGGGAATGGCAATGCCTGCTACATCACATTGTTGTTCGGATTAAATTTTATGTAATAAACATAAATGTCTGCACAAACACATCTATTCCTAAGAGCATCAGACTTGGAACTGTTCCCAAGTCCATTCTTGGGCACTTCTGTGTATTCACTATGACTTAGTATTTATCAGGTACCTAAAATGCACAATGAATTGTATTTTTTAGACAAACCAACATTTAGGAACCTATCCTGGAAATCCAGAAGAAGAAAAAAAAACTCACATATTGTGGAATGATGGAGAGCGAAGAGTGGAGGAGGCAGAGCCAATAAATAGTTAGGAGTAAAACCAGGAGGGCAACTGTTTGACAGAACATGGGAGGGGAGAGGGAATTCTTCGCCCTCAGAGGACACATACTGTAGACTCGGGCAATCCAAGCCCAACTTTTTATTCTTCCTTGTCTGTTTGTCTTTAGATGAGTGAATGTATTCCCATCTGCTTCCATCTTTTACTATGGTTAAGCAGGAAGACAACCCAGTTTTGATGCTATGGTTGTCATCCTAAAACAGTACTGGCCTCATTTTAAATGCATCTAAAACTAGCAATAAACACACCAAACTTTATTTGCTCTTTACGGAAGTGCTAAGACTTTAATGATTTGGGGCTTCTCTCAGCCCACTTTCCCATCCCTTCCTATTCTTTTACTACTCAGTCTGTGATCGTAAATGCTGGTTTAAAATGATACTGTCTTCTCTCCGTGTGTGTGTGTGTGTGTGTGTGTGTGTTTGTGGTGTTGTATCCATTTCTCTTGGTCCATCAGATTTGTTAGTAATATATCCTCTCTCCTATTGGGGGTTACTGATTTCTTTTAATCCCACATTCCTTCAAGTAGTTTTGAAGAGCTTTTACCTCCCAATAAGACAGATGGTTCTGCTTTGCTGTTTTCTGTTGGGTTCCCCAGAAAGTACACCCTGAGACAAAGACTTGAGGGCAAGTCCTTTGGGAAGCACAATCAGGCAGTAGGAAAATGAACCAGAAACGGAAGGAAAAAATCAATCCAGTGTGCATGAAAGGGTGGGTTACCACTGTGGGCAAGTGGGGCGCAAGGCCACTGGGGCCTTCTGAGAGAACATGGAACACACTTCAGAACTGCCCTGCTGAGAAGGGGGCAAGATGAGCTATTTCTCCATGAATTCCTATTCCTCACTGGTTGAGGTGGCTCCTGAAAGCATTAATCCCCTTGAGGCCTGCCACACTCAGAGGGCCAGGCAAATTCCTGTGGCCAAAGAAAGTCCTCAGGCAAGGAACTCAAGTTTTTGAGGTGAGAGCCCTCCACAAATGGAAACATTGTCCACTGAAGCTTAAGGTGAGCTCAGGAGAGATGAGAGGGGCACCAATAGCATCTGCTAAACATGTTTATTTTATAAAGTCCCACAAAGAGCGTCAGGGGCTCTGCCAACTGAATGTATCTGAGAGTGACTGCATCACAGTGCTGCTTCACAGGCATCTTTGGAGCCTCTGCCATGAGAACCACTTCCCGTGAAGACCTCCAGGTATGTGAATACGAACGAGGTCCCAAAATTATAGCAACTTCTCCTTTAGTTGTAGAAAGATTACAGAAAAATATTTGTGTCACTAATTTATCAGCAAGCACTTTTAAATGGAAAATATTTTCCAATTAAATATTTTAAAGTTTTATCACTGAGGACAGTTCTAAAAATGTTATTCAGAAAAACATAGGAAAATAGTGCCCAGTAGCTTGTTTTATGGGTTAAAAACAACTCATTTCAGCTCCTAGTGCAATACATTTTATTTTTAAAGCATTCTAGTTAATAAACTGGCAGGTTCAAACTCAACTACTGGGAAAGTCATAAATAAAAGTTTACCAACATTTGAAATGCTAAGACTACAGTATTTTTTAAAAGTTGGAACTTTTAAACAGTTGGAAGGATTTCAGAAATAAAAAGGGCAAAAGCACAAAAAGTAATGTGTTAGTATGTGCCCACTGACATATTTGCATATATTTAAACTTTTAAAATGACAAATATGTTCCAAATGCCATAACATAAATCATCTCCTCAGTTAAAGTCCATTTTCATAGTGCTCTGAAAACAGCAGTCTTTGAAAATGTGAAGCATCAGTTCAGCATTCACCCTATAATTTATCTTTTCTCTTTTTAAGTAAACATCGAGACTTCTGTTTTCAGAAACTTCATAACCATCAAGGTAAACTTGAGTGCCTGAAAAATACTCTGCACTTGGAGGTACCTGGTTCCCATAATGAAAAGACGCACTCAACTCAATTCTATTAGATTTGAATATTTGGAAAGATACTCTTGTTGCCAAACTATGTGCCACCATCCCCTCCACTGGAATTACATAAATGTACGTAGCACTAAGATGGAAATTTCTAAAAGAAAACAAGTCTACAAAGCTGTTCTTCAGTCCTGAGGAACTTAGATAGTGGCAAAACACACAAGACATTTTTTAAAGTTCCAGAGTCTAGACAGATACATGTGTGGCCTCCAATAAAAGGCTGCCACAGGTCATGATCAGAGTCTTTCAAGATAGTGGTTCTATGCTGGGTTTAATCTCCACTGTATTTAGAAGAACTCTAATATTTGTTATAAACCCTCATTAAAAGTGAGATAAATTCAGGTCTGAAACTGACCAGTTCTATTCTGTTGTATTCTCACAAATAAAACACACTGAAATATAAGGAAGGAAACTTTAGTTGAAATGTATCTGCTAAATATAAAATGACACTTTACTGGTAATAATCTCTTGTCTTGGGAGAAGAATTTTTTTTTTTTTTTTTAATTTTTGGCTGCGTTGGGTCTTCGTTGCTGCACGCAGGCTTTCTCTAGTGGCGGCGAGTGGGGGCCACTCTTCATTGTGGTGTGCAGGCTTCTCATTGCGGTGGCCTCTCCCGTTGCAGAGCACGGGCTCTAGGCGCACAGGCCTCAGTAGTTGTGGCTCGCAGGCCCCAGAGCACAGGCTCAGCAGTTGTGGCGCACCAGCCCAGTTGCTCTGCAGCATGTGGGATCCTCCCGGACCAGGGCTCGAACCCGCATCCCCTGCATTGGCAGGAGGATTCTTACTTACTTACTTACTTACTTATTTACTTACTTACTTATTTATTTATTTATTTATTTATTTTTGGCTGTGTTGGGTCTTCGTTTCTCTGTGAGGGCTTTCTGCAGTTGCGGCGAGCGGGGGCCACTCTGAATCGCAGTGCACGGGCCTCTCACTGTTGCGGCCTCTCCCGTTGCGGAGCACAGGCTCCAGACGCACAGGCTCAGTAGTTGTGGCTCACGGGCTTAGTTGCTCCACGGCATGTGGGCTCTTCCCAGACCAGGGCTCGAACCTGTGTCCCCTGCATTGGCAGGCAGATTCTTAACCACTGCGCCACCAGGGAAGCCCGGCAGGAGGAGTCTTAACCACTGCACCACCAGGGAAGCCCCGAGAAGAATGATTTTTATCTTCAAGTGCAAAGACTCATGGGTTTTAGATTCAGCTTTTAAAGTCATTGCCAATTAGGCCAATTGCAAAGCTGGGGGAATAGTCAACAAAACCACCCTCACTTCTGACATCAATTTCAAGTTTGGGGGTCTCCCCAAACCACCTTCAGCTTTGATAACTTGCTAGAAAGACTCACAGAACTCACTGAAAGCTGTTGTGCTCAGGGTTATGGTTTTTTACAGGGAAAGGATAGAGACTAAAATCAGCCACAGGAAGAGCTCACAGGGCAGAGTTGGGGGAAAGCACCAAACATGGAGCTTCTGGTTGTCCTCTCGCCATGGAGTCAGGTCAGCAATGCTTGCCAAATATTAATGTGTGATCATATGCACAGAGTATTGCCAACCGGGGAAGCTCCCTAGAGCCTTGGTGTCCAGAGTGTTTACTGGGCTCCATCACATAGACATGATTAATCACGCATGTGGCTGGACTTAGTCTCCAGTCTCCATCACCACTGGAGGTCGACTAGTAGATACCACATGACCCAAAGCCCCCACCCTACATCACACTGCTACTACCTGGAGTGTCCACATCCCAACCTAAGACTATCTAATGTGGCAGCCTGCACCCTAAATCACATTTTTAGACTATCCAGTATGACCCAAGGCCCCGGATGAAGATACTCCTATCAAGCATGACATTCCAAGGGCCGAGAGATCACCTCCCAGAAACCAAAGACAAATGTCAGACCTCTTCTGGGCAAGGGTAAATGATTTACTACACAGTAAAATCAGTTGTATGATTACTACAATTGTGTATTTTATATTTCAAAAAATGTGTCTGACTAATCCAAAACACTTTTGAAGCTTGTAAGGCCTTTACAACCATCAACTGTATTTTTTACATACTTTAAAATAAAAATCATTACTCTTTTTTTTTACTTCAGTTATACCAAATAAAAATAAAGCTAATGTTTAAGTTTTGCTTAGAAAGGAAAATGAATAAGAAGGAAAAAAGACAGTGAGGCAGACAGTTTGTATGTCCCTACATTTATCTTACATTTTAATATTATCATTACCAACAGATTTTATTTTTTTCTCTAAAATAAGGAAATGCCACAAATAGGAGGAATTTAAGGAGACACAACATCTATGTGTAATGTGGGATCCTGGACTGGATCCAGGAACAGAAAATGAACAGTAGGGGGAAAACTGATGAAATTTAAATAAGGTCAGTCACTTACTGTTAAGTTGTACCATTGCATATTACACCAGTGTTAATTTCCTGGTTTTGACTATCATATTATAATTCTGTGAGCTGTTAGTATTGGAAAAGCTGAGTGAAAGATGAATGTGAAAACTGTCTGTCTAGTTTTTGCAGCTTTTCTGTAAGTCTAAAATTATTTCAAAATAAAAAGTTAGAAGAAAAAGGTTTAAAATGATCTATCTCTGCTTATTCAAGGATTCTCTAAAACAATCATTTTAATCTTTTTGGAGGTTGACCAACTCTTTAATGAAAAGTATGTACTATCTGCCCTAAAAAGCCTCCAAGTCCACTTTTGCCATTTTGCATGTTCACAGACCCACATGGAGCCCATCCATGGGCCCCAGATGAAGAACCCTGGCTCGAAAGACCACAGCTCAGGACTTGGGTGTGGTAGTAAGTAACATCCAACAAATAACCTGAGCAGGAACAACTTCTAGCTCCCACCTGCAGTCACATTCATGCTTGGGACTTCCTACAAAATGGAAGGCCTTCCTACAAAATAGGCTGTGCTCCCCCATGACATTTCCTCAGAAGGTCATTATGAAAGGACAACACTCACCCACACAACAAAAGGCACCTCCTCTTTCTGGGCCAAGCAGCCCCTCCATATATCCTAAAGGGACCTTAAGGCAGCCCCACTAAATGATACCAAACAGAATAATCAGCTCTGGGCATGAGAAGCTCAGCAGGAAATGATGGCTGGGCCCATAGCCCTGGAAATAGAAGCAAATATATACTAAGTGCAGGGCATCAGTCCCCACCCCCCAAACTTTCCTTCCCATCTTCTGGTTTATAAGCAACTCCCTCAAGATGCTAAATGAAGAAAGGCACAGCTAGTTACATGGTAGAAATAAATGGCAAGAATTTAAAAATAGCTGAAGCCTGCATAAATAGATCCCTTAAGGATAAATAATTTATATTTGAATAGTTGAGGGAATTTTGAGGTTACAAAAGCTAAGACGCATACACTAGGCATTATTAAGCCCAAATTATTAGTATCCTGAATTTATAAATCAGGTAAGAATAGTGAGATCAAACACAAGACATAATTGTGCAAAGAGACAGAAATAGCTGCAGAGAACAGGACTGGCTTGTCCAAGGAGAGGCCAAGATGACTTCCAGCCCTGAGAAATAGCTGGCAAGTCAAGAGACACTTGTAGGCTCTAGCCGAGGGATCAACAACCTTTCCAGAGAATTGCACTGAAGCACAGACCCCTTTCTTTCTGGTAGGTCCAGCTACTCGAGCATGGCCACTGAGCAGGAGGGGCCTGAAAGAAAGCCAGCTTTCTCCCAAGCACTGGCCTCCATGTTGGACATAGTACAATGGTTTTGAGGGATGGGAAGACTGGTTAGTTCAGTGAATGTACAGAGTAGTGGGATGGGATGGGGGTTCATAAAACACAGTTCTTAAGAGATGACTAAAGGGGCTTGCATTTCTGATGGGAGGAGTAAACACAGACTTGAGGCATAATGGAAATGATTCTGTCTTCCAGGAGGGCAGATCCTCATTCTACCACTCTAGATCCAAAGACTCTGTTGAGATTACGGCAGAAAATGAAGCCCTTGAGCATCATGCCATCTCATGCAAGCTTCTGGGGCAGCCCCTCCCTTCAAAGGAACCAAGAGTCCTTTCCAAGTCAGTAATTCACTTTAGAATTTACTGCAGAATTCTGCAGCTTTCATTCCACATTTAGGATTCAGTTACCTCATTTTTTCTTTTCCTGAGGAAAAAAACTGTGGAAGTCAAATGTACATTTTTAGGACTTTTTGAAACATATTAGCAAATGTCTAATCAGAATGACTGTCTCAATTTACACATGGATGAAAACGTCCATTTCCCCAGTCCCCATTGCAATATTTTGCCATTCACTAGCTAGGGAAAAATTTTCTTTGTTTCAATTAGCACTTTTAAAAAATTAGTGAGTCTAAGCACTTTTCCTTAATTCTATTTTTTGTGTGTGTGAGTTGCTATCCTTTGCCAAATTTCCACTGAAATATTTTCTTTCTCTTATTGATTTGTATGGTCTCTTTAAATATGACAAACATTAATATTTTCCTAGCTTGTCATGTGTTAACTTCATTTAACGGTGTTTTTGACAGAGAAGTATTGGATTTTAATGCAATCAAATCCAGCAATCTTATTCTTTATTGTTTCTGCCTTTGTTACCATGGTTAGGAAAACCTTTCCTAGGCCAAAATTATAAAATTATTAAACCATACGTTCTTCTGGGCCTTTTATGGATCTGGGTTTTACCTTTTACATGTAATCCACCTGGAGGCTATCTTGGCATAGGAGTTAGGTAAACATTTACCTTTATTTTTTTGCCAAATGGTTCACCTTTTGTCATAAGTTATTGAATTATCTATCCTTCTGTGATGTTCTGAAATGCATGTGAAGTAAAGTATTAGTTCTTTGGCAATTTTTCAAACTGACATTCCTGACACCCTCGCCCAGCTCCCCTCCTTCCTGCTGAGTGTGTGTTAAGATGCAGGCAGTGGTTGAGGACTGGGCCCCACATGGGATCTGGGTAAAGACTGCTAAGTGTCTGTCAAGGGAGGGGTGGGTGGGTCTCATCTGGGTCTCATCAACTCCATTCCTAACCGCTTTCTCCTCCACTTTCCATTCAATGTGTCCACTGTCCTGAGACACCTTAAGATTTGTTGAAATAGGTGACAACATTCCCCCTTTACAGTTACCTTCTCCCACCAAAGCTTTGTCTTCTACTTTCACAATGGGATCTGAAACGTCCTAACAACCACAGCTGATCCTGACCCCAACAGAACTGATAAGACTTCTAGGCGCATGGTGTTGTTTATCAGCAGGGGAAATGACTTCGGGCCCTGGGGTGACACACTCAGCCTTACTGACACAGCCTTGGGAGAGAAGGGAGCAGAGGTACTCGTACAGCACCACCCAGTCAGGTGCAAGGACTGGCCCTTGCTTGGTGCCACCTGGGCTTTGAAAATTGTCTGTGGCTACTGTAAAAGGAAAGAAAGAGCAGTGACTGTGCCCGTCCCTTAACGCCCTACCCCTTTCTCTTTCTGACTCTGGAACAAATAATGAAGGAGGCACCACAGGGAGCCCTGCATTTGTGCTGAGGGGCCTTTCAGGAGTGGGGCCTTCAGGGCAGTTTCCCCTGCACACTCAGGGACTTCTCTGTGAGACAGCTGTTGGCCCAGGTTTTGAGGAAGAGCGTTCATTTTGCCTTCTCAACTAGACTGTCAGCTCCCTTTCTAGGAGAAGAGAGTGTATCTTGCTGACATTTGTGTCCCCAAAACCCAGCACAGTACCTGACATTTAAAATGGGCTCAGGACATAAAGGTTCAACAAACTTAAGTACTGATGTGTTGTTGGTAATAGTAATAACAGACACTTAGGAATCAACTTATAACTTACACTTTGTACACTGTGTGAAATTAAATGTTTTGTTTTGTTTTGTTTAACAGGTGGCTTTGGTGTAGAGAACAAGGACATAGCAAGCGGAAACATTCCTTGTGAAACTCCTCATTCAGTAGGATAGACTAGTCTCTGAGTGGGAGCTCTGGAGCAGGGAGCCTGGATGGAGAGAAGTACACTGAGGAGAGCTCCAGGATGAAGGAAAACAAAGGTGATTCAAGGGGGAGGAAGTCCAAGAAGCCTAAGCCCCCAGGAACTTTAATGCCAGTCTTCCCTGACCAAATTCCCTGTCAGAGGCCAGGATCCTATAAAAATGCATTTGAAGGTGGCTTGAGGCATTTAGAGAGCCTTTAACTCATGGATGCTCTAAATCAACCTTTGTCCCCTCCCAGCATCATACAACAGGGCCAAGGATTTGACTGCCTGTGCTTCAGTGGCTCTTCAGAGAAGCCCCATGAAAAACAGCTCTTGCCCCCTGAACTGAGCGATTTTCAGGGCTTACAATTTCTCAATGCTTCAGACACACAGTCAGTTAAGAAAAAAATCTAATTTATTACCCTAGAAAATACTGTTTTCTCTCCATAATTCATGGAGTACATACAGAACGATTTTTTTCTGGGTTCACTCACATACCTGCCTTTGCTCTGAAGCAACAGGATAGCGGGGTGGCCTGGCCTGGACCCTGGCCCCTTCAAGAAGCCTTCACCTGGCCCCTGTAGCTGTCACCTGAGCCTATCCTGGGCTCTCCACCAGGTAAGAAGCCTGTCCAGAATCCTGTAGCTAGTCAATTTGATTGTTGGCTCCAGCCTGTTGTGATGGAGCCAACAACCAAATTCAGGACAATTCCAAACCTGATCTCTTACCCATTATTTAGTGTGCAAATTCTTACTGACGGGATCGGTAGGGCATAACTCTCCTCTCCAAGCTCTCGAAATTTTCCTGTGGTGTTCCAAGTCCTCTTTTCCCACAGACTTCGCTTGAAATATTTGCTCCTTGTCTCAGAACTCTAATTACACATTTAGTCTCTGCTCATGCAGCGGCTCAACGCAAAACCCCTAAACACCCGCGGGTTTATCAACTCATTTCTTCCCAGCACTTTGCTTCAGAAACCTGGATTCCCCATTTCCTGGCTCAGCGGACGGCTTCATCAACCTGCCATCCCACGCCTGGCTAATCTGAGTGGCCGTTTGGTGCTCTCGGCCCCCGCCCTACATCCGCTAACAAGTCGGCGTCTCTGGCTCGGGGCCAAACAGGAGGGACCCGAGCGCCCAGCGCGCACCGGGACCCGCAGAGCCCGAGCGGCCGGTCGCATCGCCGAACTACGTTTCCCACAGTGCTCGGGGAAGCCGGGGCCGCCGAGGCGCGGCCCATCCCCCGCTCAGGCTCACGCGGAGCCTCCTGGGAGTTGTAGTGCGGGCCGCTCGCGCCGGCGCTGCTGAGGGCTCGTTGTCTGCCTTTGTCTGTCTGCGGGCGCGCGCCGCTGCGGTGAGTGAGGCCGCCGGCCGGGTCCGTACGCCCGGGCGAGGCGGGGCCCCGCCTGCAGGCCGCGGTCCCCGAGCCCCCTGCGGCCCTGAGCAGGCCTGGCCAGCTTGGACTCCCCAGGGCAGCCAGCTGCGAGGGGAGAGGTCTGCGGCCCGCAGGAAAAGGTCCAGCTGGACCAGAGAAAAGGGGTGCTGAGGCCCAGCGCGCAGAGCCGGCCCGGGGGGGTTTGGGGGTGGGGGCAGACCTGAGGCGGGAAGGGAGAGTCTGTCGAGAGGAGCAGGGGTCCCTCCGCCGCAGAGCACGGCCGGGTGTGGGGCAAGGCCCTGCACCCCGAGACGCGGGAGGGGGAGACCACAGGCAGGTGTGCCCCGGGGCCCGCAGGGAGGTTTTCAGAAGATGGACAGGAGAAAAGTGCAGTCTCTCTGAGGTGGGTGAAAGGGAGAAAGGACAAACTTCGTTGGGTGGAGAATAGGAAAGGACAAAGTGGATTCAGGTGTGCAGAGAAAATAATCACCCCTCCCCAGAATCTCCTAATCCTGAAACTATCCCTCAAGAAAGCAACTATCCTAGTCCTCTGCTGAGGACTCTCAACTTTAGGCCTTAAATCTGTAGGTCATGTCAGAGGCCCTTCACATTTGGTTCTTTTATTCTCCCAAGAGCTACTTGATAATACAGTGTCATCAGACTATTTAGTAAGTGAGGAAATAGGGTCAGGGCTGTTTGGTTACTTGCCCAGTGCCATTTAAGGGGAGAGAAGGGTAATCCAAGTCTCTCATGGCCTAATTCTGAGCTCTTTCCACAGGATATAATGGCCTTTCTCATAGGAAAAGCAATATTTTCTACTATAAAGTGACTTCCTCCAAAACCTTCAGGAAATTGATTCCTCAGACTTGTGGAATCTAGGGAGAAAAATACAATTTCCCTTTATTAATCAAGGACGTTCCTGAGACACAGCTGGGCTGTGTCTTGTTGAATATCTCACAACATGTGGAGAGGCACAGCTGTAAGTGCTGCCCACATGTTCTGACCAAACTATTTGCTGCACTAACCAGAGACAGTCCAACCTCAGGTAGCAGGTACCCATATACTTTCCACTGACTCTTGGTGGATGTGCGGTTGAGCAGTAACACCTTCCACTTCCAAGTGAATGGTGCTGTAGTGTCCTGACACTCTGATAGGGCATCGCTTTGTGGCTTGTACTGCAAATTGGAGCTGAGTCCTCCAAATAAAGAGTTTAAATGCCTCTCCAGTCATCACAACATGTAGCAGAAAGGGCAGTTGTCAAGAAGACCAGGTGTTTGGGTTAACAAAGGATTGTAGTATCCCACTATTTCATTAAATCAGGAGGCCAGCATTTTCATGGGACATAGTAGAGGGAAACAAAAGTTATACATTGAACCACTGCATAAATAAAGTGTAAGTATTCAGTAATTAGGGTCCTGAAAGAAGAAGAATATCCCCCCCAAAATACAAAAGGATAATATGGAACAAGAGGATTCCTAGGATCTGGAAGAATAGTAAGGTCTGGTCAAGCTCTGTTCCATTCTATTTCATTTTATAAGAATTCTCACCAGCTTTTTAGTGATGAGGAAGTAGAGAATTGTCTGGACATAGGCTTTGGATCCAAAAAGTCTTGGATTTGAGCCTTTGCCTCACCTTGACTCCTTACTGGCTCTGGGAATAGGGGCAAGTTACTTACCCTAATCGGTGTGCCTTGGGCTTGGTTTTGGAGTCTGAAGTAGGTCTTCTTTTTTCCAAGAACTGGCAAGTATTTATACTTCCTCAGAACTGGTATTTTCATACCTTGAAGAGTCTGGAGCCTCCTAAGAAGTGCCAAAAGGAAATATGAAATCTCTTGTTCTGTCCTAATAACCTAGAGGGGACTGGAGAGGAGAGCTGGAGCCATTTCAATCATAGAACCAATCATGAAGGCTGAAATTTTTTTTATATTCTGAATTCCTTTGGAGGCTTGGAGGATAAAAATAGCAGGCTGTTAGGTGGGGGAAGGAAGTGGACGATTCCAATCACATGCTAAGGCTAAGCTAAGGTACAAATAGGACGGACCATTATCCTGGCACTGGCAAGAAGAGATACTTGTTTGCTTTATGTCTTCCCTGCTTTCCCACCTCCTGCTTCCTCCTGGACTCATTTATAAGTGGTCATGGTACCTTTTGGCTCATTTTGCAGTTACATTGTAGGTGACTGACATTACATCAAGCAATCAAGATTTCCTCCATTCACTCATACCCCAAACTGGAGCTCCTGTTGACTTTATTCTCCTCACTTATCAATTCTCCTGTCCTTTCCTGTTTGTTTTTGTTGTTCTGTTTTGTTTTTGTTTGTTTGTTTTTCCCTCCCCAGGTACTCAAGAACAGCCCATGGAAGAATCATATGGAGAGGTGGTGATCAAGGTCATACAGCAGGAGTGGACATGTTTGGATTTCCAACAGCTACTCTGCTGGACTGTCATGGAAGATATGCCCAGAATGTAGCATTTTTCAGTGAGTCAGTTGATTGCTGGCATGCCCTCAACTCACAATAATCAGTGTCCCTGTTCTCAGCACTAGTCAACAGGCTGAGGATGCAGAGAAGACGTTCCTTTTTGGTGGAGCTCACCGTTTCTAGGGATTACAGGGAAAGCCTACAAACTGGAGTTAGAAATAGTAGAAACAGAACAGAACAGTCTTGATATGGAGGTAGTCTCTGAGAGAATGAATGAGCAGTTTAAATCTCAGCACAATCATTGAATAACAAGTTGAAATCTCCCTAGGATGACTCCAAGAAAACTATTATTAGTGATGAATGGACCCATATTTAAAGTGCAGTAGAAGGCTCATATGCAGGGCAATACTGGACAGTACTGTCAATATCTGCATAGGAAGTGTTGAGAATAACTTCCAAACCAAAATAGACTTCAGTTCCACCATAGCTTAGCAGATTGAAATAGCATGGATTTTAAAGGGAAAAATTCCTTGGATCAGATTCTGTGATAGCCCTGACTCAATCTGTGGTATCAGACAAGTTATTTAACTTTCTTGAGCTCCAGCCTCTTCATCTGTAAAATGGGACAATAAGCTCTATCTTGCAGGGTGCAGGGATTAGAATTAATAGATGTAAAGTACCAAGGATTCTGTTACATATATTCTGATATCATGGAGCTTACTCCACTGTTAGGAGAGCAGACTAGAGCAGAAGTGGATTTCTCATGAAACTAATAAAACAAAGTTCAGGATCATTCCCTTACACTGGTCTCTTCAAGGCCTTGTCCCTACTTTTATACTGTTTCTTAATGGAATCCGTCCAAAATTTTAAAGCTTTAGGCCCTACACAACCTGGATCCACACCTGTTTTGGTGTCAGAACTTGGATATGGCACTAAATTTGATCGTATATAGTTTTCTTAATTTTTCTAAGCCTGTTTTCGTATCTGTAAAATGGAAATAACCATGTCTATATACAATACTATTTGGGAGGCTAAATTAAACTAAATTTAGAGGCAGTACACTGCTATGGAGCATGCCTGAATCCCAAGTCTATGCTTACCTAGCTGCACAATCTTTGACAACCTCCCTATACTTGCACTTCCTTAACTGTAGCAATAGACTGTTTTCAGGATTAAATTATCTATGCAAAGTTTATAGTATAATATTTGGCACATTATAAGCACTCAAAGCATTGTTTCTTTTTCCCTGTTCTTCTCACTCAGCATATTGGTGCCTCTTACATGACTTCCCTCTCATTTTACCAGATGTGATGACAGAAGCCCACCACAAATATGATCACTCTGAGGCCACAGGATCCTCAAGCTGGGATTTCCAGAATTCTTTCAGAAGAGAGAAGCTGGAACAAAAATCCCCAGATTCTAAGACACTACAGGAAGATTCACCTGGAGTGAGACAGAGGGTCTATGAGTGCCAGGAATGTGGAAAATCCTTCAGGCAAAAGGGTAGTCTAACGTTACATGAGAGAATCCACACTGGTCAGAAGCCCTTTGAGTGTACTCACTGTGGAAAAAGCTTTAGGGCTAAAGGCAATCTTGTTACACATCAACGAATACACACAGGAGAGAAGCCCTATCAGTGCAAGGAGTGTGGGAAAAGCTTTAGTCAACGAGGTAGTCTGGCCGTTCACGAAAGACTCCACACTGGACAGAAACCTTATGAGTGTGCTATCTGTCAGAGAAGCTTCAGGAATCAAAGTAACCTCGCTGTTCACAGAAGAGTTCATAGTGGTGAGAAGCCCTATAGATGTGATCAGTGTGGAAAAGCCTTCAGTCAGAAAGGAAGCTTAATTGTTCATATCAGAGTCCACACAGGCCTGAAACCCTATGCCTGCACACAATGCAGGAAGAGTTTCCACACCAGAGGGAATTGTATTCTGCATGGCAAAATCCACACAGGAGAGACACCCTATCTGTGTGGCCAGTGTGGGAAAAGCTTCACTCAGAGAGGGAGTCTGGCTGTGCACCAGCGAAGCTGCTCACAAAGGCTCACCCTATAACCACTCTCATCAAAGGAAGTTCTCTTTATGAATTAACAGCATAAAATCCCCTGAGATTAAACAACCTATTCAATTTTACGGAATGAATGGAGACTCCTTCAGAAAGACCATCATTGGGTAGAGCAAACTGACTTTTCTCCCTTCCCCGAAATGAATATGAAAAATAAATGTCTTGTTTATTATCGTTATCATGTATGATTCATAATTTGTCAACTTATTTTGACCTAATAAGGTACCTCCATTAATCTAGTACACAATTGGAGATTTATGTAGCAGATACAGATTTTAAATTTGCAATTGACACCATCAGCCTGTTTTAAAAAGTCAGCCGCTTACCAATCCCAAGATTATTTTCTTCTCTACATATTCAAATTAATCTTGTTTTGCATTCAAGACCACTGGGCAGAATTCATGAGGCAAATCTAATAATCCTCATATTGAATATTATCTGAATGGTAGTCTCAACAGCATATTCTAACAAATCATGCATGTTCATAGCAGAGGCCCTAGCCTTTCCTTACAAAAATAGGATCCTTTCCAACCCTGCACTGTGGTTTACTTCAGTCTTCCACTCCTAACTGGGATAGAGATAACTTGCCTATAGCCAAAGAGCAGACAACTATCTACAATAGTTGACACAATGACTCTCACTCCCTTTTGGCAACAGTAGCAATATCTCAGAGTTAGAGTCACCTAGTAAGGGCATAAGTGTCCTCATTACTGAGCTCAAATTTGTAGTCAATTATGAAGTTCCAGTCCTCCAACAACACAATCCTCTTCCTCCTACACAGACACATGCATGCACACACTGAAGAAATTTGGAAAGTAATTGTTTTTTACCTCTAGTAGATGAGATTTGAGGAATAGTGGAGAGGAGAAGTTGGTTTTGAGAGGGAATTTCCAATTTTTTTAACTTTAGCCATCTCTAAATTTTCATTCTTAGCTTTTATGTAATTAAAATGATGAATGATGTAGATAGAGTGGTTTTCTTGATAAGATACCATTCCATTCTTTCTTTACCCTATAAGCTGTAGGCTCCTATAGACTATAGGCTCCCTCTAGTAGATCCTATAGGCTGTAGGCTCCTTAATCCAAGAAGCTTAACAGAAAATCTTGAGAGAGAGGTAAATTTTACCAAAGATCTTTGGGCATAGAAACACTTTAGAAACACTATGAGTTTGAATATTAATACAGTAATACTAAAGATACCCTGATAATATTTTTTTTATAAATTTATTTATTAGTTTGTTCTTTAGTTTTGGCTGAGTTGGGTCTTCAATGCTGCACCCGGGCTTCCTCTAGTTGCAGCAAGCGGGGGTACTCGTTGTTGTGATATATGGGCTTCTCATTGTGGTGGCTTCTCTTGTTGCGGAGCACGGGCTCTAGGCACGTGAGCTCAGTATTTGTGGTTTGTGGGCTCTAGAGCGCAGGCTCAGTATTTGTGGCACACGGGCTTAGTTGCTCCGCAGCATGTGGGATCTTCCCAGACCAGGAATTGAACCCATGTCCCCTGCATTGGCAGGTGGATTCTTAACCACTGCACCACCAGGGAAGCCCTACCCTGATAATATTTGAAGATGCATACCAGAATGTTCATATCATCCTCATTTATAATAGTCATAAACTGGAAATAACCCAAATGTCCAATAACAGGCAAGGTAATAAACTGTGGTAGAGTCATATAATAAAATACAACTCAGCAATAAAAAATAACAAGTGATACATGCAATAACCTGGATGAATTTCAAATATTTGTGTTGAGTGAAAGAACCCAAACACACACACACACACACACACAAATATAGTACATAATTCCATTTATGTAACTTCACAGAACAGGAAAAACCAATCTGCGGTAAATGACGTCAAACAGTGGTTGCCTCTATGGAAGAGGGGGGAGTGGACTGACTTGAAAGAAGCACACGGAAACTTTACAGAGAGAAAAAATGTTCTCTTCCTTTCTTCAGGTGGTAGATGCATGGGTCTATACAACTGTCAAAACTGATTGAACTCAACACTTAAAATCTATGCTTGTTATATGTAAAGTACATTTTATATATAAAGTATAGTATATGCAAAGTTTAAATAACAATGAGGTAGTTTTAAAATATTGCCCACAAGTTCTTTGACACTCATCATGTGTTCTATGTCACCTCCCCTTGAATCTGGGTAGGCTTGTGTCTGCTTCAAACAATGAAACATGCTAGAAGTGATGCTACATGACTTCCAAGAATAGGTCTAAAAAACACTTTAAAAGTCTGAAAAGTTTCTTCATGATTCTCAGGACACTTGCCCTGGAGAAAACCAGCTGCCAAGTAAAAAATCCAACTATCTCAAGGCCACTCTGCTGGACAAACAGCATGTAAGTGCTCCAGTTGACAGGTTCATCTGAGCTCCCAACAGATAGCATCAACTCTCAGCCATATGAGTGAACCACTGTAGATGCATAGCCCAGTAGAACCTTCAGATAACTGTAGCCCCAGATGACATCTGATGAAAACTATGAGAAACCCACAAGTTAGAACTGCCTTCCCAAATTCCTAACACACAAAATCATGAGAAAAGTTAAAGGTTATGACTTTATACTATTAAATTTTCAGGTTGCTTGCTATACAACAGTATTAGTTAAAATATATATACATTTTAAGGATAAGCTATTTTCAAAAATAAATGAAAAATCTGGGGAGCAACTTGATATTAACTCTGAATAAATAAAAACAGGAAATTAGGATTTATGGTTCACAAGAAAGCTTAAGGTATAAAAATAAACATTCCCTTTGACAAAATAGGAGGCAAGGTATAGATTAGTTAAGCCAGATGCAATCCAAGTTACAAAATAGATGTGGGTCTCCATCAGTCCTGGACTATGAGAAATGTGTGTGCGTGTGTGTGTGTGTGTGTGTGTGTGTGTGTGTGTGTGTGTGTATAGAATCCTGGTTCTGCAGAAAAGAATCTATAAATAAAGAACAAATAGATCAGAAAATATAAAGTATCTTTAAAAATATAATTCCTATTTTCTATATGTATATTATTAAATTTCTTTAAAGATTGTTGGCTGCTTATATTAAAATAATAACAAAAGAGAGTTCTGGTTCCAGATGGCAAAGTAGGAAGATCCTGAACTCACTTCCTCCCATGGACACACAGAATCTACATCTACATATAGAACAATTTCCTCGGGGGGTGGTGGGGTATCTAAAAACTAGCTGAGCAACTCCTACACACTAGGCAAATGAAAAAAAACAATAACCAAAAAAAAAACACACTGAAGCAGGTAGAGGAGGCTGAGACACAATCTCACCATAAATCCCCTGCCAGCAAGGCAACCCGCAATTGGGAGTGAACTCAAAACCCGGAGCTTCTCCCTGAGGAGTGAAGGGCTTGAACCCCACATCAGGCACCCCAACATTTAAGACCTGCACCTGAGAGACAAACCCCCTAAAACATCTAGCTTTGAAAACCAATAGGGCTTGCATTCATGAGACCCACGAGGCTATAAAGAAATGAGAAATTAAAAAAAAAAAAAAAAAAATGAGAAATGGCTCTTAAACGGCTCACATGCTCAGATTGATTCACACCAGGGTCCAGCACAGAAGCAGCCAACTGAGAGGTGCCCAGATTTTATGTGAAAGAGGCATATTTGCTTATGTTAAAGTGTCAGCCTAAGGAGCAGGCATCTAACTTAATACACATATAGGAGCCTACTGGGGTGCTCTCAGGGGTGGAAGCTGGCAGGTGCCATCTTCGTGCTCTCCCTCTGCCATGCTCCAGCTCACCAGTAACTCCTGAAAAGGAATGTATACCCTCCTCTGGAACACCAATTCTTCCAGCTGAGGCCCATGGGACAAATCTAGGTTGCCTGGTTCTGGTGACAAATGGGGCTTGCACTTCAGGGTCCCACGGGTCTCCAACCAAAGGAGAAAGATTTCTTAAGCAGTTACCACCCCCAGAGCACAAGAGGCAACAGACCAAGGTACCCAGTCTTTCTGTGAAAGAGGCATATTACCTTATCTTCAAAGCTGTGGCCTGAGTGGCAAACTTCTATCTAAACACACATGTAAGGGCAAACTTTAATCCTCTCCAGAGACCTCAGAGGTCAGGCACTATTTTTATGCTCTCCCTCTGCCATAATCCACAGTGCCAGTGTCTTCTGGAGAGGAGCTTATACATGTGTCTGATACCCCAATTTATGTGGGTGCTACCCAGGGGACATTCCTTGATCACCTTGCTCTGGTGGCCAGCAGGGCTTTGTTCATGGGTCCCAGCTGACTGTAACAAATGGAGAGACAATTATTGGCCAGCTACCATCCCCAAAGCACTGCACAGAAAGCAGACTAAAAAACACACCCCAGTCTTTCTGTGAAAGAGGCCGATATGCTTGAGCTTCAGCCTGAGGTGCAGGTTTCTGTTTGGCACACATCCAAGGATGGAGGCCAAAGGACGCCATGTTTGTGCTCTACCTCTGCCCTGCTATAGGTTGCTGTATCTCCCAGAAAGGAACTTGTACATTCATCTAGCACTCCAACTTTTGAGACTGTTGCAAAGGGGACAACTCTAAATTGCCTGGCTATAATGGGCAGGCAGTGCCAAAAGACTGTATATAGTTGTATACTTTAAAAGCTGCTGTCTGAGAGTCTAACTTCTAATCAGCTTGCATGTAGGAGCTAACTGAGATCCTCCCCTTTGGAACACTGACAGGTAATGTCACATCCTCTACTACTGAGAGCCACTAAAAGTAAAGTCTGCTTAGAGAATCACAAAAGTTGGAGAAAAAACCAATAGCTAAGGCAGGGTTGAACAATAAAATGCACCTACTACACAAGGCCTTCAAGACTGGGAGAGATAGCTGTTTTATCTAATACATAGAAAGTAACACAGACACTCAAAGAAAGAGAGGAATATGTTCCAAATGAAAAAAAAAAGATAAAACTTCAGAAAAAATCCTTAATGAAATGGAGACAAGGGATTTACCTGATTAAGAGCTCAAAATAATGGTCATAAGGATATAAAGATGTTCATTGAACTTGAAAGAAGAACAGATAAACACAGTGAGAATTTCAACAGAGAGGTAAAAAAAACATAAGAAAGTATCAAATAGAAGTTACAGAGCTAAAGAATATAGTAATTGAACTAAAAAATACACTAGAGGGGTTCAACAGCAGACTAAATGAAGCAGAAGAAAGGATCAGTGAACTTGAAGACAGGACAATGCAACTCACCCAACCAGAGCAGGAAAAAAAAAAAGAATGAATAAAAGGGAAGATAGCTTAAGGGACTTATGAGACAACATCAAGTGAACCAACATTCACACTGCAGGAGTCCTAGAAGGAGAAGACAGAAAGAAAGGGGCAGAAAAATTATTTGAAGATACAATGGCTGAACACATTCCTAACCTAAGGAAGGAACAGATAACCATATTCAGGAAGTCCAGAGAGTTCCAAATAAGATGCACCAAAAGAGACACACACAAAGATACATTAAAATTTAAATGTCAAAAGTTAAAGACAAGGAGAGAATCTTAAAAGCAGCAAGAACAAAATGACTTGGTACATACAAAGGACCCCCCATAATACTATGAGCAGATTTTTCAGCAGAGACTTTGAAGGCAGAAGGGAATGGCATAATATATTTAAAGTCTGGAAAAGAAACTGCCAACTGAGGATACCCTAATTTGCAATGTTGTCTTTCAGAATTGAGGAGAGATAAAGAGTTTTCCAGACAAGCAAAAGCTAAAGGAGTGCATAACCACTAAACTGGCCTTACAAGAAATGTTAAAGGGACTTCTTTAAGCTAAAAAGAAAGGGTGCTAATTAGTACAGGAAAACATATGAAAGTATAAATCTCAATAATAAAGGTAAATATATAGTAAAATGTAGAATAATCAAATGCTGTCCATTAATCACTTAGAAAGCTAGTATAAAGGTTAAAAGACAAAAGTAGCAAAAATAACTATAACTACAACAATTAGTTAAGAAATATACAGATTTAAAAATTTAAATATGACATCAAAAACAAAATGGGGCTGGGGAGAGTAAAAATGCAGAGCTTCAGAATGCATTCAAACATAAATTCTTATCAACTTAGAATAGACTGTTATAAATAAAAGTTGTTATATATAAGCCTCATGGTAACCATAAAACAAAAACCTATAGTAGTACACAAAAAATAAATGAAAGGAATCTAAACATACCACTAAAGAAAATAATCAAATCACAAAGGAAGAGAGCAAGAGAAGAAGAAAGAAAAACAAACTACAAAACAGCCAGAAAATAATTAACAAAATGGCAGTAAGTACATACTTATCATTAATTACTTTAAACATAAATGGACTAAATTTGCCAATGAAAAGACACAGAGTGACTAAATGGATTTTTTTTAAAAAGACCTATGATATACTGCCAACAAGAGACTCACATCACACTGAAGATCAAAGGATAGAAAAAGATATTCCATGCAAATGGAAACCAAAAGAAAGCTGGGGTAGCTATATTATATAACACAAAACAGACTTGACTGTAATAAGAAACAAAGAAGGGCATTACATAGTGGTAAAGGGATCAATTCACAAGACAATATAACATCTGTAAATATTTATGTACCCAACATAGGAGCACCTAAAATATATAAAGCAAATATTAACTGATCTAAAAGGAGAAAGAAACAGCAGTACAATAACAGTAGGAGGCTTTACTATCCCACCATCATCAATGGATAGGTCATCCAGACAGAAAATCAATAAGGAAGCATCAGCCTTAAATGACACATTAGACCAAATGAACTTAACAGACATATATAGAACATGCCATCCAACAGCAGCAAAATACACATTCTTCTCAAACGCACATGAAACTCTCCAGGACAGATCACATGTTAGACCACAAAACAAGTCCTAATAAATTGTAAAAGACTGAAATGTCAAGCATCTTTTCCAATCACAATGGTACGGAACAAAAACAAACAAAAATATCAGTTACAAAAATAAAACTGGAAAATTCACAAATATCTCCTGATTAAACAACATCTACTGAGTGAAATCAACATCATTAATCATATTAACAAATAAAACATAAAAATTATAGGATCATCTCAACAGATGCAGAAAAAGCATTTGACAAAATTCAACATCCTTTTATGATAAAAACTCTACAAAGTGGGTATAGAGGGAACAGAGTTCAGCATAATAAAGACCATATATGAAAGTCCACAGCTAACAACATACTCAATGGTGAAGAACTGAAAGCTTTTCCTCTAAGATCAAGAACAAGACAAGGGTGCTCACTCTCGCCACCCTTATTTAACATACTGGAAGTCCTAGCCAGAGAAATTAGGCAAGAAAAATAAATAACAGGCATCTAAATGTGAAAGGAAGGAAGAAAACTGTAACTACTTACAGATGACATAATATTATATGTAGAAAACCCTAAATACTCCACCAAAAAACATGTTAGAATTAATTTAAAAATTCAGTAAAGTTGAAGGACACAAAATCAATATACAAAAAATCTGTTGCACTTCTGTACACTAATAATAAACTATCAGAGAAATTAAGAAAATAACCCATTTACAATTGCATAAAAAAAAAAACCAAGGAATAAATTTCACCAAGGTGGTGAAAAAACTATACCATGAAAACTATAACACTTTGATGAAAGAAACTGAAGACAACACAAATAAATGAAAAAATACATCATGCTCATAGATTGGAAGAATTAAATTGGTAAAAGAGCCATGTTACCCCAAGCAATGTACAGATTCAATGCAATCCCTATCAAAATTCCAACGGCATTTTTCACAAAAATAGTACAAACAATCTTAAAATCTATATTGAACCACAAAAGACCCCAACTAGCCAAAGCAATCTTGAGAAGAACACCAAAGCTGGAAGCACCACATTCTCTGATTTCAAACTATATTTTAAAGCTATAGTAATCAATGATATAGATGAAAATACTATACAATAAAAACAGACACATCAATCAATGGAACAGAATAGAGAATCCAGAAATAAACCCACACATGTGGTCAACTAATTTATGACAAAGGAGCCAGGAATAACATACAATGGGGATAAGAAAGTCTATTCAATAAATGCTGCTGGCAAACTGGACAACCACATGCAAAACAATAAAACTGGACCGCTAGATTATACCACTCACAAAAATTTAATTCAAAATAGATGAAAAAATTGAACTTAAGACCTGAAATTATAAAATTCCTAGAAGAAAACATAGGTGGTAAGCTCCTGACATTGGTCCTGGGGATGATTTTTTTGGATCTGACACCAAAAACAAAGGCAACAAAGGCAAAAATAAACAAGTGGAACTACATCAAAATAAAAAGTTTCTGCACAGCAAAGGAAACCATCAACAAAGTGAAAAGTCAACCTACTGAACAGGAAAAGATATTTTCAAACTATATATCTGAAAAGGGGTTAATATCCAAAATATATAAAGAACTCATACAACTCAACAGCAAAAAAAAAAAAAAAAAAAACCAACTTAAAAATGGGCAAAGGATCTGAATAGACATTTTTCCAGAAGACATACAGATGGCCAACAGGAACATGAAAAGGTGTTCAACATCACTAATCATCAGGGAAATGCAAATCAAAACCACAATGAGATATCACTTCATGCCTCTTTGAATGGCTATTATCAAAAGGGCAGGAAATAACAAGTGTTGACAAGCATGTGGAGAAAAGGGAACCCTCATACATTGTTGGTGGGAATGTAAATTGGTGCAACCACTATGGAAAACAGTATGGAGATTCCTCAAAAAAATAAGAATGGAACTACCATATGATCCAGCTATTCCACATTTGGTTATTTATCCAAAGAACATGAAAACACTAATTCAAAAAGATATATGCACCCCTATGTTCATCACAGCATTATATTACAATAGCCAAGATATGGAAAAAACCTACGTTCCATCAACAGATGAATGGATGAAGATATGGTATATATGAACAATGGAATACTATTCAGTCATTTAAAAAAAGATGAAATCTTGCGATTTGCAACATGGATGGACCTTGAGCGTATTATGCTAGGTGAAATAAGCCAGACGGAGTAAGACAAATACTGTATAATTTCACTCATATTGTGGAATATAGAAAATGAACAAACAAACAAAAAAACAAAACAAAACAAACAAAAATAAACATATAGACGCCAAGAACAGAGTAGTGGTTATCAGAGGGGAAGGAATGGGAGGAGAGGGCTAAATGGGTAAGGGAGGGGCAACTTGATGATGACAGATGGAAACTAAATTTTTGGTGGTGAGCATGCTGCAATGTACACAGAAGTGGAAATGTAATGTTGTATACATGAAATATACAGTGTTATAAACCAATATTACCTGAAAGAAATAAAAATATTTTTTCTCGAGAAAATCAGGTAAACATGAGTAAGGACTGGGTACTAAAAGATGCCAAAGTGTAAAGAAAGTAGAAATAGAACTACCATACAACAAAGGAACTCTACTTCTGGATATTTATCCAAGAAAAACAAAACCACTTACTTGAAAAGATATATGCATTCCTATGTTCATTGCAGCAGTATTTAAAATAGCCAAAATATGGAAACAACTTAAATGTCCATTAATAGATGAATGGATAAAGAAGATGTGATACACACACACACACACGTATACACAATGGAATATTATTCAGCCATAAAAAAGAATCACGACTTGACATTTGTGACAACATGGATGAACCTAAAGAATATTACGCTAAATAAAACAAGTCAGATAGAAAAAAAAAATTACCAAATGATTTCACTTATATATGGCATCTAAAACACAAAATAAATGAACAAACAAAACAAAACAGAAACAAACAAAAAAAACCTGGTGGTTGCCAGAGGGGAGAAAATTGGGGAGTGAGCAAAATAGATGAAGGGGATTGAGGGGTACAAACTTCCAGTTATAAAATAAATAAGCCATGGGAATGTAATGTACAGCATAGGAAATATAGTCAATAATATTGTAAAAACTTGTATACCTACAGATGATAATTAGACTTATCGTGATGATCAATCAAAATGTTTCTAGACAACTAGGGCACCTACCAGGCGCTGGTGGGGGACCAGACACATAAGGGGACAGGAGGAACCCCCAAGTGATCACCTAGGACGTGGGAGGAGGAAGGGGGAAGGGGAAATGGAGGCCAGACAGGACGGGTGCCCTTGAGGGGTGGCTGGGGGAGAGGAGGGGTTCCCACGCTAGGGAGGGGCCCACCCATGGTGAGAAGATCAGTGGGAATGAAGAGAGACCCTCGCGGGATAGGAGGATCCAGAACGGGCCAGCATTTCCCCTCCCACTCAGGGCCCAGGAGCCTGCTGAGGCACCGTCTGGCAGCACCAAGCCTAGGCCCTGCCCCCCGCCTAAGTCCCGCCCCCCACAGCCAAGGCCTCTTCTGCCTTTTATTTTTTTTTGCTGTTGTGGTTCAGTTTTACCTTATTTCATTTACATTTTTATTTTTTCTAATAAATATTTTATATTTCTAACTTTATTTTTTATTCTTTGTTATTCTTCTGCTCTTTTTTGTTTGTTCCCTCCCTTTTTTTTTCCACACCATGTGGCTTGCAGGATCTTGGCTCCCAGGCCGGGGGTCACGTCTGAGCTCCTGTGGTGGGAGTGTTGAGTCCAAACCACTGGACTAACAGAGAATCTCAGACCCCAGGGAATATTAACCGGAGTGAGGTCTCCCAGAGGTCCTCATCTCAGCACCAAGACCCAGGTTTACCGAACTGCCTGCAAACTCCAGTGCTGGATGCCTCAGGCCAAACAACCTCTAAGACAGGAACACAGACCCACCCATAAAAAAAAAAATTAAGATGACAAAAAAATATGTTACAAATGAAGGCGCAAGGTAAAAACCTATAAGACCAAATAAATGAAGAGGAAATAGGCAACCTACCTGAAAACGAATTCAGAGTAATGACAGTAAAGATGATCCAAAATCTCAGAAATAAAATGGAGGCATGGAGGGAGAAAATACAAGAAATGTTTGAGAAAGACCTAGAAGAACTAAAGAACAAACAAACAGTAATGAACAACACAAAAACTGAAATGAAAAATATTCTAGAAGTAATCAATAACAGACTAACTGAGGCAGAAGAACGAATAAGTAAGCTGGAAGACAGAATGGTGGAAATAACTTCCAAGGAGCAGAATTAAGAAAAAAGAATGAAAAGAATTGAGGACAGTCCCAGAGACCTCTGGGACAACGTTAAATGCACAAACATTCAAATTATAGGGGTCACAAAAGAAAAGAAAGAGAAAGGACCTGAAAAAATATTTGAAGAGATTATAGTCAAAAACTTCCCTATCATGGGAAAGGAAACAGCCACCCAAGTCCAGGAATCGCAGAGAGTCCCATACAGGATAAACCCTAGGAGAAACACACCAAGACACATATTAATCAAACTAACAAATTTAAATTCAAAGGAAAAATATTAAAAGCAGCAAGGAAAAAGTGACAAATAAGATACAAGGGAATCCGCATAAGGTTATCAGCTGATTTTTCAGCAGAAACTCTGCAGGACAGAGGCAGTGGCAGGATATATTTAAAGTGATGAAAGGGAAAAACCTGCAACCAAGATTACTCTATCCACTAAGGATCTCATTCAGATTTGACAAAGAAATACAGACAAGCGAAAGCTAAGAGAATTCAGCACCACCAACTCAGCCTTATAACAAATGCTAAAGGAACTTCTCTAGGCAGGAAACACAAGAGAAGAAAAAGACCCAAAAAAACAAACCTAAAACAATTAAGAAAATGGTAACAGGAACATACATATCGATAATCACCTTGAAAGTAAACAGATTAAATGCTCCAGCAAAAGACACAGACTGGCTGAATGGATACAAAAACAAGACCCATATATATGCTGTCTACAAGAGACCCACTTCAGACCTAGGGACACATACAGACTGAAAGTGAGGAGATGGAAAAAGATATTCCATACAAATGGAAATCAAAAGAAAGCTGGAGTGACAATAAAATAGACTTTAAAATAAAGAATGTTACAAGAGACAAGGAAGGACACTACATAATGATCAAGGGATCAATCCAAAAAAGAAGATATAACAATTATAAATACTTATGCACCCAACATAGGAGTACCTCAATATATAAGGCAAATGCTAGCTGCCATAAAAGGGGAAATCAACATTAACACAATAATAGTGGGGGAGGGGTTAACACCCCACTTATACCAATGGACAGATCATCAAGACAGAAAATAAATAAGGAAATACAAGATTTAAATGAGACAATAGGCCACATAGATTTAACTGATATTAATAGGACATTCCACCTGAAAGTGGCAGAATACACTTTCTTCTCAAGTGCACACGGAACTATCTCCAAGATAGATCACATTTTGGGTCACAAATCAAGCATCAGAAAATTTAAGAAACGTGAAATCATATCAACCATCTTTTCCGACCACAACACTATGAGATTAGAAATCAATTACAGGAAAAAAACCTGTAAAAACACAAACACATGGAGGCTAAACAGTGCTGTGCAAAATAACCAAGAGATCACTGAAGAAATCAGAGGAAATAAAAAATACATAGAAACAAATGACACTGAAAACATGACGACCCAAAACCTATGGGACACAGCAAAAGCAGTTCTAAGAGGGAAGTTTAGAGCAATTCAATCTCACCTCAAGAAACAAGAAAAATCTCAAATAAAAAATCTAACCTTATACCTAAAGCAACTAGAGAAAGAAGAACAAAGAAACCCCAAAGTTAGTAGAAGGAAAGAAATCATAAAGATCAGGGCAGAAACAAATGAACTACAAAGGAAGAAAACAATAGCAAAGATCAATAAAACTAAAAGTTGGTTCTTTGAGAAGATAAACAAAATTGACAAACCTTTAGCCAGACTCATCAAGAAAAAAAGGGGGGCTTTCCTGGTGGCGCAGTGGTTGGGAGTCTGCCTGCCAATGTAGGGACACGGGTTCAAGCCCTGGTCTGGGAAGATCCCACGTGCCGCGGAGCAACTAGGCACGTGAGCCACAATTACTGAGCCTGCGCATCTGGAGCCTGTGTGCTCCACAACAAGAGAGGCCGCGATAATGAGAGGCCCACGCACCATGATGAAGATGCTTGCCACAACTGGAGAAAGCCCTCACACAGAAACGAAGACCCAACACACCCATAAATAGATAAATAAATTTAAAAAAGGAAAAGAAAAAAAAAGGGAGAGGACTGAAATCAGTAAAATTAGAAATGAAAAAGAGGAAATTACAACTGACACCGCAGAAATTCAAAGCATTATAAGAGACTACTACAAGCAACTATATGCCAATAAAATGAACAACCTGGAAGAAATGGACAAATTCTTGCAAAGGTACAACCATTCAAGACTGAACCAGGAAGAAACAGAAAATATAAGCAGACCACTCACAAGCAATGAAATTGAAAATGAAATTAAAAATATTCCAACAGGGGCTTCCCTGGTGGCGCGGTGGTTGGGAGTCTGCCTGCCAATGAGGGGGACGTGGGTTCGGGCCCTGGTCTGGGGGGATCCCGCATGCCGCGGAGCAGCTGGGCCCGTGTGCCACAATTGCTGGGCCTGCGCGTCTGGAGCCTGTGCTCCGCAACAAGAGGGGCCGCGATGGTGAGAGGCCCGCGCACCGCGATGGGGAGTGGCCCCCGCTTGCCGCGACTAGAGAGGGCCCTCGCACGGAAGCGAAGACCCAACACAGCCATAAATAAATAAATAAATAAATAAATAATAATAATAATAAAAAGTCTTTCCAAATTTGATAAATGAATAACTAATTGTTAAAAAAAAAAAAATATTCCAACAAACAAAAGTCCGGGACCAGATGGCTTCAGAGGTGAATTCTTTTTTTTTTTTTAATTTATTTTATTTATTCATTTTTTTGGGCTGCGTTGGGTCTTCGTTGCTGCGCGCGGGCTTTCTCTAGTTGAGGCAAGCAGGGGCTACTCTTCATTGCGGTGCACGGGCTTCTCACTGTGGTGGCTTCTCTTGTTGCGGAGCACAGGCTCTAGGCACGCGGGCTTCAGTAGTTGTAGCACGCGGGCTCAGTAGTTGTGGCTCGCAGGCTCTAGAGCACAGGGTCAGTAGTTGTGGCACGTGGGCTTAGCTGCTCCACGGCAAGTGGGATCTTCCCAGACCAGGGCTTGAACCCATTTTCCCTGCATTGGCAGGCAGACTCTTAACCATTGCACCACCAGGGAAGCCCCAGAGGCGAATTCTATCAAACATTTAGAGAAGAGCTAACACCTATCCTTCTCAAACTCTTCCAAAAAATTTCAGATGGTGGAACACTCCCAAACTCACTCTATGAGGCCACCATCACCCTAATACCAAAACCAGACAAAGATACCACAAAAAAAAGAAAAATAAAATAAACTCAGCCATAACTAAAAATAAATAAATAAATTTTAAAAAAATAAAAATAAAAAAGTTTAAAAAAAAAAAGAATCCACCGTCCAATGCAGGGGACACGGGTTCAATCCCTGGTTGGAGAACTAAGATCCCACATGCCACAGGGCACCTAAGCCTGCACGCTGCAACTACTGAGCCAGCGTGCCTCAACTAGAGAGCCTGTGTGCTGCAAATTACTGAGCCCATGTGCTCTGGAGCCTGCGCACCAAAAGAGAGAAGCCTGCGCGCTGCAACAAAGAGCCCATGTGCCACAATAAAGAGCCTGCACACTGCAACTAAGACCCGACACAGCCAAAAATAAATAAATATATATATATATATATTTTAAAATGAGAAATCTCTTCCGTTCCTACACACTAACAATGATAGATCAGAAACAGAAATTAAGGAAACAATCCCATTTTCCACTGCAACAAAAAGAATAAAATACCTAGGAATAAACCTACCTAAGGAGGCAAAAGACCTGTACATGGAAAACTATCAAACACTGATGAAAGAAATCAAAGATGACACAAACAGATTTAGAGATATACCATGTTCTTGGATTGGAATAGTCAATACTGTGAAAATGACTATACTACCCAAAGCAATCTACAGATTCAATGCAGTCCCTATCAAATTACCAATGGCATTTTTCACAAAATTAGAACAAAAAATTTTACAATTTGTATGGAAACACAAAAGACCCCGAATAGCCAAAGCAATCTTGAGAGAGAAAAATGGAGCTGGAGGAATCAGACTCCCCAGCTTCGGACTATACCACAAAGCTACAGTAATCAAGACAGTATGGTACTGACACAAAAAAGAAATATAGGTCAATGGTACAGGATAGAAAGCCCAGAGATAAACCCATGGACCTATGGTCAATGGAGAAAAGACAGTCTCTTCAATAAATGGTGCTGGGAAAACTGGACAGCTACATGTAAAAGAATGAAATTAGAATACTACCTAACACCATACACAAAAATAAACTCAAAATGGATTAAAGACCTAAAGGTAAGACCGGATACTATAAAACTCTTAGAGGAAAACATAGAAAGAAAGCTCTTTGACAGA
The DNA here is from genome assembly GCF_965194825.1 of Balaenoptera physalus. NCBI lineage: Eukaryota > Metazoa > Chordata > Mammalia > Artiodactyla > Balaenopteridae > Balaenoptera > Balaenoptera physalus. The sequence goes on along the minus strand of NC_138893.1, from coordinate 68,448,098 downwards.
AATCACAGCAACATCTTTTTTGACCCACCTCCTAGGGTAATGGAAATAAAAACAAAAATAAACAAATGGGACCTAATGAAACTTAAAAGCTTTTGCACAGCAAAGGAAACCATAAACAAGACAAAAAGACAACCCTCAGAATGGGAGAAAATATTTGCAAACAAAGCAATGGACATAGGATTAATCTCCAAAATATACAAGCAGCTCATGCAGCTCAATATCAAAAAAACAAACAACCCAATCAAAAAATGGGTGGAAGACCTAAATAGACATTTCTCCAAAGGAGACACACAGATGGCCAACAAACACATGAAAAGATACTCAACATCACTAATTATTAGAAAACTGCAGATCAAAACTACAATGAGGTATCACCTCACACCAGTTAGAATGGGCTTCATCAGAAAATCTACAAACAACAAATGCTGGAGAGAGAGGGTGTGGAGAAAAGGGAACCCTCTTGCACTGTTGGTGGGAATGTAAACTGATAACAGCCACTATGGAGAACAGTATGGAGGTTCCTTAAAAAACTAAAAATAGAATTACCATATGATCCAGCAATCCCACTACTGGGCATATACCCAGAGAAAACTACAATTCAAAAAGACACATGTACCCCAACGTTCATTGCAGCACTATTTACAATAGCCAGGTCATGGAAGCAACCTAAATGCCCATTGACAGACAAATGGATAAAGAAGATGTGGTACATATATACAATGGAATACTACTCAGCCATAAAAAGGAACGAAATTGGGTCATTTGTTGAGACGTGGATTAATCTAGAGACTGTCATACAGAGTGAAGTAAGTCAGAAAGAGAAAAACAAATATCATGTATTAACGCATATATGTGGAACCTAGAAAAATGGTACAGATGAACCAGTTTGTGGGGCAGAAATTGAGACACAGATGTAGAGAACAAACGTATGGACACCAAGGGGGGAAAGCCGTGGGGGGTGCGAGTGGTGGTGGGATGAACTGGGTGATTGGGATTGACATGTATACACTGATGTGTATAAAATGGATGAGTAATAAGAACCTGCTGTATAAAAAAAATAGAAAAAACGTATTTATTAAAAAAAAAAAGAATTGTAATTCAGGATCTGCAACCATGGCAAGCCATGTGGAAAAAATATATATATATATATCAACTCTATAGTGAGGTATCTCAAGATTATATTTCTAATCAGGACATTTCCACTGAACTCGCATGACAGTCACCTCGTCTCTCCACCAATAATCCCTAGAAACTCCTGATCTGTTCTTCATTCCTATAGTTTGCTTTTTGAGAATGTCATATAAATGGAATCATGCAGTATATAACCTTTCCACAGTGGCTTCTTTCATCCAATATAATGCCTTCGAGATTCTCCCAAGCTGCTGTGTGGATCAACAGTTCCTTCCTTTTTATTTATTTTTTAATATTTATTTATTTGGTTGTGCCAGGTCTTAGTTGTGGCATGCAAACTCTTAGTTGCAGCATGCATGTGGGATCTAGTTCCCTGACCAGGGATCAAACCTAGGCCCCCTGCATTGGGAGTGGGAAGTCTCAACCACTGCACCAGCAGGGAAGTCCCCTAGTTTCTTCCTTTTTAATGTACTTTTACATTGCATGGATTTACCAGTTTATAATTCACCTGTTGAAGGACATTTGGATTGTTTCCAGTTTTTTTACTACCGTAAATAAAGCTGCTACTAATACTGTTGCACAGGTTTTTATGTAAGTATAAATTTCTTTTTTCTAAGGCAGATACATAGGACTGGGGTTGCCATGCTTAACTTTATAAGAAAAATTTTTATATGTTATATTTTTATTGGAGTACAGCTGCTTTACAATATTGTGTTAGTTTATACTGTACAGACAAGTCAATCAGCTATACGTATACATACATCCCCTCTTTCTTGGATTTCCTTCTCATTTAGGTCACCACAGAGCATTGACTAGAGTTCCCTATGCTATACAGTAGGTTCTCATTAGTTATCTATTTTATACATAGTATCAATAGTGTATATATGTCAATCCCAATCTCCCCATTCATCCCACCCCCTTTTTTCCCCCTTGGTATCCATACCTATGTTCTCTACGCCTGTGTCTCTATTTCTGCTTTGTAAATAAGATTGTCTATACCAAATTTTTCAGATTCCACATATACGTGTTAATATACAATATCTGTTTTTCTCTTTCTGACTAACTGACAAATCATTTTCCAGAGTGACCATATCATCCTGCATTCCTATCAGCACCATAAGAGAGTTTCGGTTTCTCTGTATTCTCATCAGCACTTGGTATCATTAGCATTTTTTTTATGTTGGTTGTTCTCCTAATTGTGTAGTGGTCTCGTTATTTTAATTTCCATTTCCCTAATGGCTAATAACATTGAACAACTTTTCATGTACATGCTTACCACCTTTATATTCTCTTTGGTGAAAACTCCTTTGTATGAATATCTTTTACCCATTTTTAAATTGGGTTGCTTGGGTTTCATTTTGTTTTGTTCAGTTTGGAGTTTTTTGTTTGTTTGGGGGGGGTTTCTGTTGTTTTTGGTTTGGGTTTTTTTTTTTTTGGCCATGCCACACAGCTTGTGGGATCTTAGTTCCCCGACCAGGAATTGAACCTGCGCTGTTTGGCAGTGAAAGCGCAGGGTCCTAACCACTGGACCCCCAGGGAATTCCCTTTTCTTCAGCTTTAAAATTCATTTTATATTCTACATATAAGCCCTTTAGCAGATATGTGATTTTCTCCCATCTATAGGTTGTCTTCTCATTTTTCTTGTCTAGAGCAAAAGTTAATTTGGATGAAGTGCAATTTATAAAATTTTTTCTTGCATGGATTGTGCTTTTGGTGTCATGTCTAAGAATTCTTTACCTAACCCAAAATCATGAAGATTTTCTCCTATACTTCCAGAAGTTTTATAGTTTTGTGCTTTACACTCAGATCCATAATCCTTTCTAATTTATGTTTAAGATGTGAGGTTTAGGTCAAGGATTTTTTTTTTTTAATGAAATGTCCAACGGTTCCAATAGCAATTGTTGAAAGGGCTATGCTTTCTGTAATGAATTGCTTTTGCACCTTTGTAAAAAAGAAATTAATTGGCTGTATTTGTGTGGATCTATTTCTAGGTTCTCTACTCTGTTCCACTGATCTGTGTTTCTATGTCTTCACCACACAGTCTTAATTACTGCATCTTTAGAGTAACTCTTAAGTTGTATAATGTAAGTATTCCAAGTTTCTTCTTTTTTTTTTTTTTTGAAAACTGTTTTAACAATTCTTACTTTGCCCTTTCATATAAATTTTAGGATCAACTTATCTACATCTACAAAACAAGCCTGCTAGAACTTTTCTTTTTTTGTATTTTGTTAAATCTATAGATCATTTTCTGAAGAACTGACATCTTGATTATGTTGACTGTTCCCATCCACGACCATTTATTTAGGTCTTTTTTTCATTTCTTTCATCAGCATTTTGTAGGTCTCAGTGTACAGACCCTGTACATCTTTCTTAGATTTATACTTAAGAACTTTTTATTAATTTTTATTGGAGTATGGTTGCTTTACAATGTCGGGTTAGCCTGCACTACACAACAAAATGAATCAGCCATACACGTACAGATATCCCCTCCCTATACTTAAAAATTGTTTTAAGCTGTTGTAAATTGTATTTTAAGTTCAGCTTTCAACTATATATTGCTAGTATACAGAAATTGAGATGACCTTTGTGTGTTGACTTTGTATCCTATAACCTTGTTAAACTCACTTATTATTTCTAGCAATTGTTTTGGTTTTTTCTTTTGTTTTTGCAGATTCCTTAGTATATTCTACATATTCAATCATATCATCTGCAAATAGGGACAGTTACATTCCTTCCTTTCCAATTTCCTTTTCTTGCTTTGTTGGACTGGTTAAAACTGCCAGTACTATGTTGATTAACTGTGGTGACAGCAGACATCCTTACCTTGTTTCAATCTTAGAAGGAAAGAACTAATTCTTTCACCATGAAGTATAATGCCAACTCTAGGGGGTTTGTAGTTGCCCTTTATTACCTTGAGACAGTTCCCTTCTCCTCCTAGTTTTCTGAAAACTTTTGTTATGACTGGATGTTATATTGTCAAGTGCTTTTTCTGCATCAATTGGTATGATCACGTGGTTTTTCCTCTTCAACCTTTAATCTTCTTTAATGTAGATTACATTGTCTGATTTTCAAATCTGGAACCAGCCTTAAATTCTTCGGATAAACCCCACTTGGTCACAGTGTATCATTCTTTCTATATTCTTCTGGATTTGATTTGCTAATATTCTGTTGAGGATATTTTGCTTCTATGCTCATGAGAAATATTGGTCAGTTTATTTTTATTGTCCTGTCTTGTCTTAATTTGGATAAATGCAACACTTTTAAAATAGAAAAATCTTTGAAAAATACAGAATTATTTTAAAAATCCAATAATTACTATTACCATTTTGTAAGATTTTATTATTTTTCATATGCTAAATTAGGTTACCTCAAGAAGATAAGCCAGTACCCAGGCTATGTTCATGGTGCTTGACCACTTGCTTCCACTGAACTGTGTACATGATGTAGGTAATGGTAGAGCATGCTCTTCTGAGACTTTTAACCAACTCAGTCAGATACATTTTATATATTCATATGTACACACATTATACATACATATATCTATGTGTGAATATATGTATGTATATACATATATATTTATATAAATAAATATATATATACACACACACACACACACCCCAAAAAAAAAGGACAATAATTATCCCTAACATGGCACCAGTTAACATTTACCTTAGGCTTACTATGAACCTGGCAGTCAGTTAAGCATTTTAAAAGTTTCTCCTTTAAGCTAAGCCAAGAAAGGTGTTTTGCTTTCTTTTGTTTTGTTTTACCTACACAAGGTAGATACTTTGATATGCTACATAACTTGAAATGGTCTTACAAAGTAAACAGAAGTGAGCTACATTTTGCACCCTGACTTCAAAGCTTATGTTCCTAATTGCTGTCACACAGCTTTCAGATACTATTCTGTAACCTACTTTTTTCACTCAATATATCTACTCCATCTTTTTTACTGGCTGTATCATATTCCAGTGGTTAACTGTATTTTCTAATATGGGCACAACAATGTCTCTCTTCTAACGTGCTCTTCTTGCAATGTGATTGTAACACTCCTCCCATGACGAAGTGTGGTTTGTGTTCCCTCCCCCTTTGAATTTGGGTCAGTTTGACTACAGAGGAAGTAACAGTTATTTCAAGGTTAGTTCACAACAGATAATATTGATTCTCTGCCTGATTCCCTTGGAATACTCTCTTGGAATCCTGGCCATCATGCCGTGAGGAAGCTTAAGCAGCCACATGAAAAGACCATGTGTAGGCATTCCTGCAAACAGCCTTAGCTGAGATCCCAGCCAATAGCATCTACCACCAAATTTGTGAAAACGTCTTGGTATCACTATCAACCAATTAAAAATATTATGTGAACTCCAAATGTGGGTCACAGATGTAACTTTAAATTTTCTAGCAGCCACATTAAAATCAATTTAAATAATGTAAATATATTTAACCCAACATATCCAAAATATATATATATATTTATATAAATAAATTTGACATGTAATCAGTCATTTAAAAACTGAGATATTAGTTTCTCTTTGTCATACTAAGTCTTTGTAATCTGGTATATGTTTTACAGTTACAGCACTTCTCAATTCAGACTAGCCTCTTTTCAGCTGCTCAATAGCCACTTCAGGCTACTGTGCTGTGGCTGCTTCAGATTATTCCAACTGTCAAGTCCTGCCTAGAGTTTTCCCAGCAGAGACACAATCATAGAGTTATAAAGTTGTTCCTGCTATACTCTTTCTGAATTCTTTCTCACACACACACACACACACACACACACACACACACACACACACACACACACACACACACACACACACACACACACACAAACCATGCAGAATGTGGGATCTTAATTCCCCAACCAGGGATAAAATCCTACATTGGAAGGCAGAGTCTTAATCACTGGACCGCTGGGAAATGCCCTTTCTGAGTTCTTGATCCACAAAATCTATGGGCCTAACAAAATGATAACTAAGTTTGGGGTTGTTTATTATGCATCAATAGTAACTAGGATACCAGGCTATGAAAATCCTATAAACATTTCCCTACTTGGATCTTGGATGTTTTTTCCATCTCTTTCCAGGATTTTATTACAAACAATGCTATGATGAGCAATACAATCTCTTTAAGCTAGTCTAATTATTTCCTTAAATAGTTTGAGAGTGGTTTTTCTGGGTCAATGGGAACATACATTTAGTAGACTTTCATTCATATTGTGAAACTGGTATCCAAAGATTAACCAGTTTTCACACTAACAATAATGCACATATGCCCAACTGTGCTTCTTCTGATTTATTCTGGCCTTTTTCTAGGTTCTTGAGTTGAATGCTTAGTTCCTTTCTTTTCTATTCCTCTATAATATTGCTTTATTTTATATCTTAAACTACCAGTGATATATTTTTATTGTAAAAGATTCAAATAATGTGTAAACTATATAAAAGGGGTACCATTATTGAATGATTTGGCTTTTTTTTCCCCACTTAATGTCTTAGACATCTTTCCCTGTCAGTTCATAAAGTTTAACTCATTAAATGTTAATTGATTAATTAAATGACTGCATGACAGCCCAAAGAATGTATGGGCTGTATTTTAAACATTGCCCTGGTGATAGATATTGCAGTGACTTCAACTTTTCATTACTATAATTATCTAAAGACCATTTTACTATTTATACAATTTTAGAAATAGAAATGTTAGGTCAAAGAGTAAAAGCTTTTTAAAAGTTGGTGTATATAGTAAAATTTATGCTTCTCACCATCACACCATTAATTCAGAATTCTTTCAACATGTAAGTGTGCCTGTTTTCTTGCACCTTCAAAAGCACCAAAGGGACTTCCCTGGTGGAGAATCTGCCTTCCAATCCGGGTTCGATCTCTGGTTGGGAAACTGAGTCCACATGCCATGGGGTTACTGAGGCCATGCCTCAACTAGAGAGCCCACGTGCTGCAAATTAGAGAGCCCATGCACTCTGGAGCCTGTGGGCCACAACTAGAGAGAGAAAACCTGCACGCCACAACTAGAGAGAAGCCCACACGCCACAATGAAAGATCCCACATGCTGCAACAAAGACCCGACACAGCCAAAAAAAAAATTTTTTTTAAAAGCACCAAATATCTTATTAATTTTTGCCCAATAGGAAAAAAAAATTGTGATCATTTTAATTCATCTCTCTTTAAAGCCGGTCATCTCTTTTTAAATTTGACCATTTGGGGGTTGTTTTTGACAACTGTACAATCATATCCCACACAACTTCTCCCCTGAGATTTTTATATTTTTCTTATGGATTTTTAAGAACTCTTTAGATATTCTAAGTATTATTTGTTACATACAATGGTGGTAATATTGTCTCCAAGTCTGGTTCTTTGTATTTTAACACTGTGAAGCCACTGGTCATACAAAATTTTTTAATATTTATGTGTTTTTTATGGCTTCTGAAGTTTCTAATTTAGAAAGACAACTATGTTAAATGATAGAAGATACATGAATGTATGCTTCATTAAATATTTCAAAAAACACAGCCAAAGTCAAAATTTCACTTCATCAAATCAATATCACAGTCTTCTCAAAGATAACAACTGTTTTGACCTTTATTTTTCCAGATCTCTTTCTATATATATATGTGTGTGTGTGTGTGTGTGTGCGCGTGAGCGCATGCATGTGCACGCATGTATATATTAACAAAAAATAGCTTCATTTTTTAAAATATAAATAAGACCATAATATATTAAAGCAACTTGCTTTTTTTAAAGTTTACTTACAACGTTGTGTTAGTTTCAGGTGTACAACATGATTCAGTCATCATATAAATACATATTCTTCTTCAGGTTCTTTTCCATTATAGGTTATTACAAGATATTGAATATAGTTCATTGTGCTGTACAGTAGGTCCTTGTTGTTTATCTATTTTATATATAGTAGTGTGTATCTGCTAATCCCAAATTCCCAATTTATCTCCCCCCCATCCCCGCCTCAGCTATCCCCTTTGGTAACCATAAGTTTGTTTTCTATGCCTGTGAGTCTGTTTCTGTTTTGTAAATAAGTTCATTTGTATCATTCTTTTAGATTCCACAAATAAGTGATATCATATGATATTTGTCCTTCTCTTACTTCACTAATTATGATAATCTCTAGGTCCATCCATGTTGCTGTAAATGGCATTATTTCATTCTTTTTTATGGCTAATATTCCATCATATATACGTGTATCTATATACCACCTCTTCTTTATCCATTCATCAGTCAGTGGACACTTAAGTGGCTTCCATGTCTTGGCTATTATAAATAATACTGCAATGAACATTAGGGTGTATGTATCTTTTTAAATTAGGGACTGCTGGATCATATGGTATCTATTTTTAGTTTTTAAGGAGCCTCCATACTGTTCTCCATAGTGACTGTATCACTTTACATTCCCACCAACAGTGTAGGAGGGTTCCCTTTTCTCCACACCCTCTCCAGCATTTATTGTTTGTAGACTTCTTGATCATGGCCATTCTGACTGGTGTGAGGAGATACCTCATTGCAGTTTTGATTTGCATTTCTCTAATAATTAGCAATCCTGAGCATCTTTTCATGTGCATATTGGCCATCTGAATGTCTTCTCTGGAGAAATGTCTATTTAGGTTTTCTGCCCATTTTTTGATTGGGACTTCATTTTTATTCTTTTTAATTGAGCTGTATGAGCTGTTTGTATATTATGGAAATTAAGCCCTTCTCAGTCACACTGTTTGCAAATATTTTCTCCTGGTCCACAGGTTGTCTTTTTGTTTTGTTTATGGTTTCCTTTGCTGTGCAAAGTTTGATTAGGTCCCATTTGTTTGTTTTTGCTGTTATTTCTTTTTCCTCAGGAGACTGACCTAAGAAAACATTGCTATGACTTATGTCAGAGAATGTTTTGCCTATGTTCTCTTCTAGGAGTTTTATGGTGTCCTACATTTAAGTCTTTAAGCCATTTTGAATTTATTTTTGTGTATGGTGTGACGGCATGTTCTAACTTCATTGATTTATTACATGCAGCTGTCCAGCTTTCCCAACACCACTTGCTGAAGAGACTGTCTTTTCTCCATTGTATATTCTCACCTCCTTTGTCGAAGATTAATTGCTCATAGGTGTCTGGGTTTATTTCTGGGCTCTCTATTCTGTTCCATTGAGCCATGTGTCTGTTTTTGTGCCAATACAATGCTGTTTTGATTACTGTAGCTTTGTAGCATTGTCTGAAGTCTGGGAGGGTTAGGCCTCTAGCTTTGTTCTTTTTTCTCAGGATTGCTTTCACAATTCTGGGTCTTTTGTGGTTCCATGTAAATTTTAGGATTATCTGTTCTAGTTCTGTGAAAAATGTCATGGGTAATTTAATAGAGATCACAATAAATCTGTAGATTGCTTTGGGCAGTATGGCCATTTTTACAATATTAATTCTTTGCAATTTGCTTTTTTAACTTATCCAGGTATCATGGAGATATATCTATGGTTGTATATAGAGCTCTACCTCATTCTTTTCACTTGCTACATAATAGCATTTAGGTTCTTGCTACATTTAAGTTCTTCAAATATTTCACTAGTACAAACCATACTACAATGAACATCCTCACAAGTGAGAAGTTTTCCAGGATACAGGCTCACAGAATATATTCATTAAGTGTATAATTTATTGAATGTCTCCTCCTTGATGGTAAAAAAGGAATAAACTATCTCTGCATGATTTACCAAACGAACTACATTTGATGGCTCTTTCTTTGTTATGAATTTTCTTATGTTGTTTGAGGCTTGAATTCTGAGGAAAAGCCTTCCCACATTCATTACATTCATAAGGTTTTTCTCCTGTATGGATTTTCTGATGTTCAGCAAGGCCAGAGCTATGCCTGAAGAACTTCCCACATTTCTTACAGCGATAGGGCTTTTCTCCAGTAAGAATTCTCTGATGTTCAATAAGGGCTGAGCTCTTCCTAAAGGCTTTCCCACAGTCATTACATTGATGTAATGGGGTTTATTGATGGGGTTTATTTCCACTATGAGTCTTCTGATGTCCAGCAAAGGATGAGCTATACCTGAAAGATTTTCCGCATTTACTACAGAGATAAGGTTTCTCTCCTGTATGCATTCTTTGATGACTAAGAAGACTTGAGCTTTTCCTAAAGCATTTTCCACATTCATTACACTGATCCAGTTTCTCACCAGTATGTATTCTCTGATGTTACAAGACAGCTGAGTTATCCCGGAAAGTTTTCCCACATTCATTACATTTAAATGGCTTCTCTCCACTATGTATTTTCACATAATGAGCAAGGCCTGAATTCTGAGCAAAGGCTTTCCCACAATCATTGTATCTGTAGGGTTTCTAACCAGTATGAATTCTATGGTGACTTAAAAGAATAGAATTATTTCTGAAAGTTTTCGACATTCATTGCATTTATGGAGTTTCTCTCTAGAATGAATTTTCTGATGATTAACAAATGTTGAGTGCTTCTTGAGGAAATTTCCCACATTTAACACATCTGAAACATTTCTTGCCTATGTAAATTTCATGATGATTTAAAAGGGATGAGCTGCTCATAAAGGCTATCCCACATTCTTTACATTTATGGGGTTTCTCACCAGTATGATTTCTCTGGTGGCTAATAAAGGAGGAATTATATTTGAAGACTTTCCCACATTCCTCGCATTTATAGTGTGCCTTCTCTATGCAACTTCTGCCTTCCCAATCCAGGCTTCTTTCCATCATGACACTTTTTGTTTGTTCTCCCAAATCAGATCTCTCAGAAGTATTTTGCTGTAGGGCTGACATCTTTGTTTCAAATATGTACTCCTGAACTGAAAAAAAATTTTTAAATTCAGATGTTCTCTATGTTGAAACACTGAAAATGAGAGCTGCACATGGATAAGAATAACTTTCTATTCTATACAACTAAAGGTTATGTAAAATTAATTCATCCCACTTGTGATTCTTGCTAAGAAAAGATGGCAAGACTAAAGATGGGAGAAGTAAATAGGATCTAAGGAAACAGAAGTTATAAATATTGTGTTTAAAGAATGCAAGGAGCATCTAAGAAGTTGGTAAGTTAGGAAGGTAGCACAGGAAACACCAAAAAAGAAAAAAAGATAAAAATTTGAGGATAAACACAACTTTGGGGAGAAAACCAAGTATCACAAAGCAAGCCAGGATTACTAGGACAGACTCCTATAAGGAGGTACATTTGAGAACATTGTAATATAACACTGTACATCTCCAAGAATTTGAGAATAACATTCCTCTGTGAGAATTTAGCAGAGAACCAACATTTAATGGCTCAGAGATAAAGATATACACACACACACACACACACATATATTTATATTTTTATTTTTATATACATTTACATTTATTAGCCTGAAGAGAAATTCCATTCATCAGATACTAGAGCTAAAACTTATTTTTTTAATGCAAAATTGGAGGTGAAGTCTGCTAATAAACAGCCCAGACCCTTCAAATGGCCTTTGATGGGATATGTATTTAATGTGTAATGATTAAGCTAGAGAAAATGTCAAGATTCTGATTGTAAAGGTAAGTGGAGGCAAATCAGTCATATGAAGAGAAAGGCACTCATGGATTCATGTTCTGTGACAAAGGTAACTTTGCAAAGCAGCGGTGAAAAGGAGACTACATTGGCATATTGGGGGGAGGGAGGAGTAAACATGCACCCTATCTCATACCATGCACAAAAATCAATTCTAACAGGATGGCAAATCTAAATGTAAAAGACAAGCAATAAAGCTTCTAAACGTTAACACAGAAGAGTACCTTTATAAACTTGAGGAAAGGAAAGATTTATTAAACAGTACACAAAACACAATGACAAGAAAGAAGAAGATTAATAAAATAGAGCTCATTAAAATTAAAACCTCCTATTCATCAAAAGGCCACTATTAGTGAAAAGCAAACCACAGAGAGAAGGGCAATACCACATACATAATCAACAAAGAGTTTTTTTTTTTAATAGACACTCCATAAAAGATGACATATAATGGCCAATAAACATTTGAAATATCCTCCACCTCATTAGATATCAGGGATATGGATATTAAGACAAAATGAGGGACTTTCCTGGTGGCACAGTGGTTAAGAATCTGCCTGCCAACGCAGGGGACACGGGTTCAAGCCCGGGTCTGGGAAGATCCCACATGCTGTGAAGCAACTAAGCCCATGCACCACAACTACTGAGCCAGTGCTCTACAGCCCATGGGCCACAACTACTGAAGCCCGTGTGCCTAGAGCCCATGCTCTGCAACAAGAGAAGCCACCGCAATGAGAAGCCCGCACACCGCAACAAAGAGTAGCCCCAGCTCTCCGCAACTAGAGAAAGCCCGCGCGCAGCAACAAAGACCCAACACAGCCAGAAATAAATAAATAAATAAATAAATAAATAAATAAATAAATAAATAAAAGTAAAATAAAAATCTAAAAAAAAAAAGACACTATGAGATACACGATACACCTAAAGAACAATTAACTTCAAAGGACTGATGATATTAAGTGTTGACAAGGATATGGAACAATGAGTACTCTCACACACTGATGATGGAAATATAAATAGGTACAAAACTTTGAAAAACTATTTGGCATTATGTACTAAAGTTGAATATATGCATATCCTATAAACTAGAAATCCCACCCCAAAAGAAATGTATCCACATATGAACCAAGCAATAACATATATGAAATGTTCATACCATTTGTAATTCTCAAAAGCTAGAAACATCCCAAATATCCGTCCAAAATATGAGCTAATGAAATACTCTATGGCAGTATTTTTAAGAGCCTGCTCTCCAGATCAGTAACAACAGCATCAGCATCACCTAAGAACTTGTAGAGATTTTCAATCCACATTTCAGACCTAATGAATAAAAAGTGCCGAGGGTGGGGCCTAGCAATTATGTTTAAACATGCATTCTAATGATCCACAGGAAGGACAATGATGAAAATGAATGAATCTCACAAAATGTTACGCATAAAAAGCCACATCAAAAAAATATATAGTTCCATTCATATAAAGTTAAAAAAACAGGCCAAAATAAATTACAGTGTTAGTTCAGGGGGAGGAGGAGAGTGTGGCTAATGATTGGAAGGGATCAGGTATGATTTAGTAGAGTACTGCCAGTGTTCTCTTTCTTGAGCTGAGTGCTGGTTACATGAATATTCATTTCAAAAATACCAATTTAGACCATATATACATAAAATCGACTCTTCTATATATGTGTTAAATTTTAAAAAGGTTTTAAGAAAGAAAAAGGAAGGTTAGCTTATGACTCTCTTAATACTTTGATCAGAGAAATCAAAATGCAAATTGCAAAATATCTAAAAAATAATGACAATAAAAACTACAATATAACCAAAACACTGCACAAACAGAAGTTTACAGCTTTAAATATTTATGTTACATAAATAAGAAGAAAAATCAATGAATTAATTAATGAATCAACTATAAAAGGTTAGAAAAAGTAAATAAACCTAAGGGAAAAAAAAGAAAAAGGAGTTAAAGATTAAAAAATAGAAAACAGTAACACTAGTAAATACATCTAAGAGTCTATAAAAAGTAAAACAGAGCTAATGAAGGGGGGAAAATGGGGAAAAAACAAATAAATAATGTAAGAAATCATAAGAAAGTAACCATGAATATACAGGATATATGTAGAATCATAAAAGTCTACTTTGTTCAATACTATGCAGATGAATTTGAGAACTTTATTACTGGATATTTTTTAGGAAAATGTAAATTACCAAAACTGTTTCAAGAGAGAGCAAAAATCTAGTTGGCCAAGTTACTATATAAGAGAGAATACTGCTAAAGAATTACCCCCCAATTCCTCTCCCCTGCTCCCTACCACAAAAAACAAGCTTTAAAAAAAACAAAAACAAACAAAAAAAACCCCAAACCTTCAGGGAACCAGTTATCATGTGAATTAAATTTTAACAAAGAATGAAAATAGGAAGGATCAAAAATTTTCACAAAAATTATTACAAAATTTAAATCAAAACTCAATGAAAATGGCCCAATGAAAAAGAAAAATATAAACAAATTTCTTATAAGTATCAATGCAAAAACTTACATAAAACATTAGCAAAGAGTATCATCTACTGACATGTTAAAAGAATAATGTAATATGCCATGACCAAGTGGGGTTCTACTAAGAATGCCAAGTCATTAAGATAATTAAGAATAAAATTTACCGTATTAACAACCAAAAGGGAAAAGACAGATGTCATCTCCATATATGTTGAAAAGGTATTTGATAAAATTCAATATCTATGCTGAATTTAAAAGAACAAAAATTTCTTAATAAAAGACGTGGATTAAATACTTCCTTGTATAATAACGTATATCTATCCCAACCCGATACCAAAATTAAAACAGAAAGAATAAAGAATAAGAAAGACTGAGTTACTACTGTTACTCTATAAATCTACACAAGCATTTAGGGGGGAAATGTTCAACATAGTGAAAACAAATGGAATTACTGAAAAGCATTAAAACACACACACACACACACACACAAAATTCCAGTTATAAAATAAGTCATGGCAATGTAATGTACAGCATGGCAACTCTAGTTAATAACACTGTAGTGCATATTTGTAAGTTGCTAAGAAAGTAAACCTTACAACTTCTCATCACAAGAAAAAAAATTTTTGTAATTATGTATGGTGACAGATGTTAACTAGACATATTATGGTGATCATTTCCCAATATATACAAATATTAAACCATTACATTGTACACCTGAAACTAATATAATGTTATATGTCTATTATATTTCAATTTTAAAAAAGAATAGTTTAGAGGTCTAAAGGAAAAAAAAAACAGTTTAAGCAAGATTATGCATCACTGGTATTTTCCATGAAACACAATTATAAAAGTTTCCCTGAAGATGATATAGGAAAAATGACAATTCACGTGTTAAAAGAAGGATACACATTTTAGGTGAGAGAAATATCCATGTTTAAAGATTTAGAAGTGAACGATGACATGGAGAAAGTGACATACATAAATTTATGCAAAGTATACACAGAAAAAAATGAGAGACAAGAGCAAATGATAAAAGAGAAAAGAAATAAAAGAAGACCCGAGGGAAAGGGAAGAAAGTGCTTCCCTATCAGTTTCTTTGCCAAAAATAGTAATCACCTGATAGTCAGGAACATATGCTTATAACTGGAATCTGCCACTGCCCCACTGTATGATCAGGGATATGGATATTAAAACTAGAAAGGGGGGCTTCCCTGGCAGTGCAGTGATTGAGAATCTGCCTGCCAATGCAGGGGACACGGGTTTGAGCCCTGGTCTGGGAAGATCCCACGTGCCGCGGAGCAACTAGGCCCGTGAGCCACAACTACTGAGCCTGCGCGTCTGGAGCCTGTGCTCCACAACAAGAGAGGCCGCGATAGTGAGAGGCCCGCGCACCGCGACAAAGAGTGGCCCCCGCTTGCCGCAACTAGAGAAAGCCCTCGCACAGAAACGAAGACCCAACACAGCCAAAAATAAAAAAAAAAAAAATTTAATTAATTAATTAAAAAAAAAAAAACTAGGAAGGGTTAAACAGCCATTTGTCTAGCTAACCATAGGAGAATTTGGAAGACACTGAGAATGGACAGAAGGTAGAAACAAAGTGTAGCCTGACAAGTGCCTGAAAATGGGGAGGGAAACAACACATAAAGAGACTGATTTCAGGGTGAGAAGTCAGAGGCCTGAGGCCCTTGTGAAAGGAGCAAGAGTAGAAAGAATGACAAAAATGGCAAGTCATTTGACATGAGGATGACGTCAAAAAGAGGCAACTAGTGTCAACTGCCACAGCCCTTCTGCATGGACATGGACTCTCTAAGATGAGCCTTCTGACCAAGAACTCCCTCCTCACTGTTCTGTGTGCTGAGCTCCAGGCTCACTCACCTGCATAGGTACCTGATGGAACTTCTTGTACTTCCATCCATGGCTCTTCCATCCAACTGGGTTATTAGCTTGGGTTTGGAAGAGAGAAGCCCTGTTCACAGAGAAAGAAAAGGAACATGACTGTGGTTATGAGCACATGGAGTTATCCCAAATCTCAGTCTCAACTTGGGGGTCTACAAGGAGCATGGATATGTCAGGAAGGCCTAGAGGGTGATATCAAGGACATCCAAATCACAGTCATAGAAATGTAGGAGTGGAAGTCAGTTAGAAAACCAGGCCTCTTTGAGGACAGGAAACTCCTATTGTTGGTGGCAGATGAATGGTGACATGCAAAATTTAGAGAACTGGGCTAGACTGCACACAAAGCTGCCCATCTTAAACTCTGTATGGCTCTGACCTTTCTGAGTGAAAGGCGCATGAACACCAGCCTCTAAGCCCATGGTAAAAACAAACAAACAAACAAAAACCTCCCATTTTAAGAGTTTAAGTACCCCCAAATCATTAACCCTGTGAAAATGCACAATTGCCCAGCAGATCAATTTTGAGTTAAAGAGAAAAAAATCCTTACCCACAAACACCAGATTGCCATAGTCCTCCAGGATAACATCCCTGTACAGGGCCCACTGAGCAGCATCCAGGTGTCTCCCTTCAATCTGGGTAAAGGCGACAGCCACATCCCCAAACATCAGTGATCCCTGCAAAATCAAACCCAATTCCATTCACCCAGGAACCGTTGACTCCCTTGCCCCTGAGGTAGGGAGCCAGGAAGGTCTCACTGGAGAAGGAAGGCAAGACATTCAAAGTCAGCTTTTGATAGCTCAGATTGTTTATGAGGAGAAAAGTGGGACACAGTTAACGAAAGGACCAACGAGGAACGTACATGACATCCTCGGAAAGCAGACTTGCTTCAGAGGAACGAAATATTAAAAGATGAGAGGCTGGAAAGTGAAGTGATTCGTGACCCCTCACTTCAATCACACTGCCCTCCTCGTGTTCTTCCAATACGCCTATCATGCTCGTTCCTCCGGGCCTGGTGTTTGCTCATCCCTCACTTAGTAGGGATGAAGTGAAATTGCTTAAATGTCACTTCGTCAGAAAGTTCTTCTTTTCTCTTCTCCCATCTTCTACTACTTTCTATCCCATGACCCACTTTATTTTTTTTTTTTCACAGGGTTTCTCACTGCCAGGCAGGAGAGGTTTAGATTTATGGTCAGTACACTCTATAATGAGAGCTCCAGGAGGTCAGGGACCACTTGGGTCACTGCTGGCTCCCCAGCCTAAAACACTGCTTGACACATGGGCATGTTCAAGGATGTGTCATTCAACAAATGAATAGAAACGCTGAAAGACATGCAAAATGATACTGGCTTTATCCTAGAATTTACAGTGATAAACATGTATTTGTTAATTGCCATTCATAGCAATAACAACCTAGTATGTACCAGGCACAGTGCTGAGCCCTAAGACATACAACATCTCTCTGTATTTCCACCAGAAATGTATAAAGTAAATCTATTTTACAGCTAAGAATACTAAGGCTCAGAGAGTTGAAAGAACTTGCTCAAGGTCACAGGCTGGTTGAGTATACAATATTAAAAAGGAGCTATAAAAAGTGGTAATGAGACTATGGAGCAAACTAGAAGAAATGGCTAGGGCATATTAAAAGGAAAAAATGGGTGAGCCTAAAAAATACACATGCAAAGGTGTTTCAAATGAAATAATTTGATTTGCTAGTGTGATAAGAATACGGGTAATCTTTAATTTTTAAAAATTTTTGTTAGTTTGCATAATAAATACTCAACTATTTACTACTTCCTTCAAAATGTTCATTACCTCCTGTCAACTTCTCAAAGTCCTTCAAAACCCCGTTTTCTCCAGGATTAAGGCAAATTCCAACCTGGCATTCTAGACACTGAACGTTTCCAACTTTCTCTGGGGCTAGCTCATTCATGGTTCAGATGTAATGGCTTCACTCATGTTGCAGCGCCTTCCCCTAGTCACCCCAAACTCTCCAAATATGCAATTTTCATTTATTCTTCAGTAAGAACCATAATGATCACCACCACTACCACCTCCCCACCCTGAAGACTCCTCTGACTCCTGAAGGTCAAGAGAGCACTACCATGGCTGTGTCATGTGTATCATTCATGATTAACATAAAGCCTGCTTACATCTTTTTATGCTACGTGTCTGTTTTTCCATTTTCTGAGTTCGCAATGTCTTTGAGGCAACAGCTGTACCTTATTACAAAGTATGTTTCACTTTCTAGCACTCTAGAAAGCATGGGTACCAATAATCTATTTGGTGAATGACTCTGTAATGGGTAGAGAGGACATGAAGGGATGACAGTGGGGAGAGGGGCCCCTTCTCTGTAGAGCTACACCACTCCAGGAATGGCTCAGGCAGCTTGGTCCATACACTGGGCAGAGCATTTTCCAAGCAAGAGGCATAAACCCAACTTCACTTTGAAACAACAGCGATTTCTCAGGAAAAGGAAAAATCAAACTTGCCTGGATGTGGGTTCTTGGTAGTCTTGGGGCCGTCTGTCCCCTGAACTGTTCTCCCAGGCAAGGACAAAGAATCTTGACTAAGCCAACCTGGGAAGAAGAAAGGAAATGTGAGGAAGTCCCTCCATGTTCGGTACTAGCTAGAACTCGCTCTCTGCACGCTGAACGAGAACAGTCCGCCACACTCCCTACTCCCCACAAAGGTCGAGAGGTGAAGGTGGTTAAGGGCAGGAAGAAAGGGCACGGAACGCCTGCCTGGAGTCCGGCCTTGCAGCAAGCTCCAGGCCAAGCTCTGACCGTGAGTCAGTCAGGCACCTTCTCCAACACATGCGGAAAGTCTCGTCGGAGATTCAATCCCTGGGCCTCAGTGCAAGCCTTTAAACCTTCTGGGACAGCACGGCTCCTGGGGTTGGGGCCCCGCTCACATCTGCCCGCCCCTCCTAGCCCGCTCTTTCCTCAACCTGCCCCTCGGGGAAAGGAGGAGCGCACCAGGTCTTTGTGCCCCAGTCCGGCGGCAGCCGTTCCCGACCAAGCTGGGAGGGTTGGGCCAGAAAGCTGCGCGCGCTGAAGAGCCGTGACCACCCTCACTGTATTTACAGCCGAGACACAGGTGCAAGCCGGGTATGCCGGAGCCGCGCTCTACTCAAACGGAGGCGGGCAGGGCCGGAAACGGAAGTGACCGCGGAGGCCTCTGGGAAATGTAGTCTGGGATACAGTCCGGCGTCTCTGGTTCTTCATCCTATATGCGCACGTTGGCATCACCTGGGGAGCTTGAAAAATTAATTGCGCCTTGGTCCCAACTCCACAGATTTTGCGTTAATGCTCTGGGTGTGGTCTTGGCATCGGGATTTTTTAAGCTCCCAAACGATTTTAATATTCAGCCAAGATTGGCACCCAGAAACTGATTGCTAGAAACTGATTTGGATCTGAAAAACATGTTTTAGGTTACTTTGGGGGGCCTATTTATGGTTTGTTCATTTGTTTGTTTCCAAGTAATCCTGTTTTAATTTCAGACAAAGAAAAAGCATGTTAGAAAAGTATAGCACCCAGAACATTAAAAATTAGTTTCTCACCATTAACTGACACAGAAGATGGAACAAGATTGAATCAGTTTTAACAAATGTATTATTAAAATATTCTACTTATAAAATCCAGCAATTTGACAGCTTAGGAAGGAAAAATATATCTTTCATTCAATTAGGACTTTTTATTTAAAAGAAAATTCCTCTGAATGGAGCATTCATGCACCAAACTAACAATGATTAACCAATGCCCCAGTATGTGCCACTCACTGTTCTAGATGCTAAGGATAAAGCAGTTGTCAAGGACTCCCTCCTTCACCAAACTTTAGTCAGGATCCTGTGAATCCTCTTCTCCTCTAGACCTTGTCTTTGGCCTGCTGAATCCAATTTTAGTAAAGAATCCTGCTAAGCCAGTTCATCAGGAATTCCCAGGCTTCCCTGGTGGCGCAGTGGTTGAGAATCTGCCTGCTAATGCAGGGACACGGGTTCGAGCCCTGGTCTGGGAAGATCCCACATGCCGCGGAGCAACTAGGCCCGTGAGCCACAACTGCTGAGCCTGCGCTTCTGGAGCCTGTGCTCCGCAAAAAGAGAGGCCGCGATAGTGAGAGGCCCACGCACCGCGATGAAGAGTGGCCCCCGCTTGCCGCAACTAGAGAAAGCCCTCGCATAGAAACGAAGACCCAACACAGCCAAAAATAAATTAATTAATTAAAAATAAAATAAAATAACAAATGTTCAAGTACAATTGGTGTCTAAAAAAAAAAAAGAATTCCCCCACCCTTGGTATCTAATCAAGTTCCTTTCTACCTCCCCTTGATACCTAACCAATTTCTTAGTAATTTTCCATTTACTCCCTCACCCTGCCAGTTGGCTATAAATCCCCACTTGTCCCTTTTGTACTGGGGGTAAGTTCAAGCTCTCTCCCTATTGCAGTAGGCTTGAATAAAGTCTTCTTTGCAGGTTTCAACAAGTGTCAGAATAATTTCTCTTTAACACAGTGAAAAAATAATGTTCCTCCCCTCAAAGACCTTATATTCAAATAGGGGGCAGGAAGACAGAGATTAAACAAATGCAAGGTAAGGAGATGGGAGGAGGATTCTTATCCAATACAGAGCTGTATGAACTGCCCTCTTTGATAAGAGATCATACAAGCAGAGTCCGAAGGAAGTAAGGTAACAAGAAGGAGTGTATCTGTGGGAAGTCTGGTCCAGGCAGAGGAAACAGCAGATGCAAAGCCACTACAGAGAGAGCGTACTTGGTTTATTTGAGGAAGAGAAACATGTCAATGAGGTTGGAATTCTAAAGACATAAGAAAAGACCAGCTCATGTTTGTGATGACTAATTTCATGTGTCACCTTGACTGAGCTAAGGGATGCCCAGATAGCTTATAAAATATTATTTCTGGGCCCACCTATGAGGGTGTTTCCAGAAGAGATTAATATACGAATGGTGAACTGAGTAAAGCAGACTGCTCTCCTCAATGTGGGTGGGCAACATCCAATCTATTGAGAATCTGAATAGAATTTAAAAAGCGGAGGAAGGGAGATTGGTCTCTCCACTTGAGCTAAGACATCCATCTTCTCCTGCCCTCAGACCTTCAGATGCTGGGACTTACGTCAGCATACCATTCCTCCCTTCTCAGGCCTTCAACCTCCAACTGGGAGTTACGCCATTGGCTCCCCTAATTCTCAGGCCATCAGATACAGACTGAACTACACCACTGGCTTTCCTAGTTCTCCAGCTTGCAGACATCAGATCATTGGACTTCTAAGTCTCCATACACAGGAGCCAATTAATTAATTAAATACACTATTGGTTCTGTTTCTCTAGAGAACTCTGCTTAATACAATGTTGGTCCTTTCAGTCCACTATAAAGACACTGGCTCTTATTTCAACTGAAATAAGAAGCCATCAGAATGTGGAGAAATCAGAATTCTCATTGGTTGTTAGTAGGATCATAAAATACTGCAGCCACTTTGGAAAATGCCTGGCAGTTCCTCGAAATGATAAATATGGAGTTACCATATCACTCCGTGATTCCATTCCTAGATACCTAACAAAGAACAATGAAAATATACATCCACACAAAAATTTGTACATAAGTGTACATAGCAGTGTTATTCATTAGAGCTAAAACTGGAAACAACACAAATGTACAACAACCGGTGAATGGATAAACAAAATATGGTATATCCAAACAATGGAATAATATTTGGCAATAAAGTTAATGAAGTACCGATACATGCTACATAATCAATGAACTTTGAAAATATAATCCTAAGTGAAAGAAGACAGTCACAAAATATAACACACTGTATGATTCCACTTATCTGAAATGTCCAAAATGTCAAATTCTATAGAGACAAAAATAGATAAATGGTTGCTAGCAGATGGAGGAAAGGAGGAATGGAGAGACACTATTGATGGGTATGGAGCTTCTTTTGGGAGTAATGAAATGTTGTAAAATTAGATAGTAATTATATTAGTTTCCTAGGGCTGCTGTAACAAAGTGCCATAAACTTAAACAATAGAAATTAATTCTGTCACACTTTTGGAGGCCAGAAGTACAAAACCAAGGTGTCAGCAGGGTTGGTTCCTCCTCAGACTTTGGGTAGAATCCTTCCTTGACTCTTCCTAGGTTCTGGCGGTTGCCATCAATCCTTGCCTTACATTCTCCCTGTGTGTCTCTGTCTTTATGTGGTACTTCCTCTTATAAGAACAGCTACTTATATTGGATTAGAGCCCAACCTAACAACCTCATCTTAAGTTGATTACATCTGCAACAACCCGATTTCCAAATAAGGTCACATTTTGGAGTACTGGGGGTTAGAACGTGAACGTATGAAGGCGGGTGGGAACACAATTCAACTCATAAAATTTAGTTTTGTGTTTTGTTCCTTAATGTTTTGCCTTTAATACTCTGTAATGTATTCTTTACAGTTCACATCTTATGAGATAGGATCTAAGTTTGTCTCAAATGAATAGATAACTTTTCAGCACCATTCATTGAAAAGTCTTTTTGTTCCTCCACTAAATTGAAATGCCATCATTATCTTATGTCACACTATACAGTCTCCTAAACAAAAGTTGTGGGGATTTCTTAACCTGTGCTGTTTTCCAGAAGCAAAGGGCTCAGATAAAGTTCAACACTCTTGCTATTAATAAGGAGTGGTTAAATATATTATAGTAAATCCATATGACAAAATACTAGGCAACCATTAAAAATATCAACATAGATATAGACATATGTTACATAAATGTGCTGACAAAATATTGTTGAGTGAAAAAATCAGTTTCCAAGACAGCCTGTATAGTTTAATCCCACATACTACCTTACATAATAATGAGAAATGCCAGAAAAGTACTCAGCAAAGATCTCCTGCAAGATATGACTCAACCTATGCCAAGTCCTGTGATAAACCTTCTATTTGAATTATCTCTTTTAATCCTCAAAGCAACCCTATGAGGTAGGTACTATTACTATCCTCAAGAGCAAAAACTTTTTGTTATAGAAATTTCAAATTATACACAACATAGAATAATACAATGAGCCACTATGTATCCATAACCCAGATTCAATAAATATCAAGATCGTGCCCATTTTCTTTTATCTATCAATCTCCCCTCCCTTTTGGTATTCTGGGAAAACTGGACAGCTACATGTAAAAGGATGAAATTAGAACACTCCCTAATACCTTATACAAAAATAAACTCAAAATGGATTAAAGACCTAAATGTAAGGCCAGACACTATAAACTCTTAGAGGAAACCATAGGCAGAACACTCTTTGACATAAATCACAGCAACATCTTTTTGACCCACCTCTCAGAGTAATGAAAATAAAAACAAAAATAAACAAATGGGACCTAATGAAACTTGAAAGCTTTTGCACAGCAAAGGAAACCATAAACAAGACGAAAAGACAACCCTCAGAATGGGAGAAAATATTTGCAAGTGAAACAACTGACAAAGGATCAATCTCCAAAATACACAGCAGCTCATACAGCTCAATATCAAAAACAAATAAACAACCCAATCAAAAAATCGGCAGAAGACCTAAACAGACATTTCTCCAAAGAAGACATACAGATGGCCAACAAACACATGAAAAGATGCTCGACATCACTAATCATTAGAGAAATGCAAATCAAAACTACAATGAGGTATCACCTCACACTGGTCAGAATGGCCATCATCAAAAAATCTACAAACAATAAATGCTGGAGAGGGTGTGGAGAAAAGGGAACCCTCCTGCACTGTTGGTGGGAAGGTAAATTGATACAGCCACTATGGGAAACAGTATGGAGATTCCTTAAAAAACTAAAAATACAACTACCATATGACCCAACAATCCCACTACTGGGCATATACCCAGAGAAAACCATAATTCAAAAAAACACATGCACCCCAATATTCATAGCAACACTATTTATAATAGCCAGGACATGGAAGCAACCTAAATGTCCATCAACAGAGGAATGGATAAAGATGTGGTACATATATACAATGGAATATTACTCAGCCATAAAAAGGAATGAAATTGGGTCATTTGTAAAGACATGGATGGACCTAGAGAGTATCATACAGAGTGAAGTCATAAAGAGAAAAGCAAATATCGTATAATAACGCATATACTGGACTCTAGAAAAATGGTATAGATGATCTTATTTGCAAAGCAGAAATAGAGACACAGACATAGAGAACAAATGTATGGATATCAAGGGGAAAGGGGTGGGGCAGGAGGAATTGGGAGACTGGGATTGACACATATACATTATTGATACTATGTATAAAATAGACAACTGATGGGAACATACTGTACAGCACAGGGAACTCTACCTAATGCACTGTGGTAACCTAAATGGAAGGCAAGTCCAAAAGGGAGGGGATTTCTGTATGTGTATGGCTGATTCATTTTGTTGTGCAGTGGAGGCTAACACAACATTGTAAAGCAACCATACTCCAATAGAAATTAATTTTAAAAAGTTTAAAATTTTTTTAAATTAAAAATTAAATAAAATTAAATAAAAATAAATTTCAAAATATACACAACATAGAATAATACCACAAGCTTCTATGTATCCATAACCCAGATTCAACAAATATCAAGATTGTGCCCATTTTCTTTTTTTTTTAATTTTTTAAAAATTTTATTTATTTTATTTTTGGCTGCGTTGGGTCTTTGTTGCTGCGCACAGGCTTCCTCTAGTTGCAGCTAGCGGGGGTTACTCTTTGTTGTGGTGTGCGGGCTTCTCATTGCAGCAGCTTCTCTTGTTGCAGAACACGGCTCTAGGTGCATGGGCTTCAGCAGTTGTGGCATGCGGGCTCAGTAGTTGTGGCTCACAGGCTCTAGAGTGCAGGCTCAGTAGTTGTGGCACACGGGCTTAGTTGATCCGCAGCATTTGGGATCTTCCCAGACCAGGGATGGAACCCGTGTCCCCTGCATTGGCAGGCGGATTCTTAACCACTGATCCACCAGGGAAGTCCCGTGTCCATTTTCCTTTATCTATCAATCTCCCCTCCCTTTTGGTATTCTGGATTTTTTTTTTTTTTTGGCCATGCCACGCAGCACATGGGATCTTAGTTCCCCAACTAGGGATCGAAGCCGCACCCCCTGCAATGGAAGTGCAGAGTCTTAACCACTGGACCGCTGGTGAAGTCCTGGTTTTCTGGCTTATTTAATAATGAGGTATATACCTGACTCAGGGCATTTTATTTTATTTTTTACATTGTACCATTGTCACGCTGTAAAAAAATAAATACTTTGAGAGACTGAATATGTAAACGGACAATAGCAAGACCACATAAAAAAACAATCTGCAGCAACCAGCCCAGCAAACCAACCCATTACCTACAGTAACTAGCCCAGGAAACCAGCCTGCTGTAAGTCAGACTTGTAAGAAGTCAGATCACCATCTCCAGCACAATCAGTCCAGGAAGCCAAACTATCAATCACCCCCAAAATGTCTGGTCTTGATTAATAACTGTCAGTATCCCTAATTTTTGTGCCCGCTTCCAACTTAGGACCAACCAGAGAAAACCAAATATACTCCCCTAACCAATCACATAAGATGCCCTCTTGTAGTCAGCCCCCTCTAGTTTCCTTTCGCCAACAACCTGCAAACAGGGTGTACCTGAAGCCATTTCCCTCTTTTCCACTCTAAAGCCTTCCGACTCAGCTGCCTGCCTTTGAGTCTCTGCCAAAATGCAAATCATGGTGGCTGACTCCCTTTCCATTAGCTCCCTTGCCATTAGCAAGCTCTGAATAAATAGCCTTTGTTTATTCTCATTTGGTTGGTCATGCTCCCCACAAATTCTTTAATATCTAATATCCAGCCCATATTCAAATCTCCCTAAGTGCCTCACACATTTTTCTACCTGGTTTGTTTGAATCAGATAGGGGAGCACTTCAGGTTGGCCCTGGGTCCTTATGACATGATAGTAGTCATCTCTGGCACTTCCTCACTCTCTGGAAGACAAGTTGTCTCAGGATAACGCTATACTTTGCCATGAAACAGCCATTTCTCCAGAGAGCCCTGGCTTCTGCAGTTTCCTGCAGTTTTGTGGATTCGTCCACAAACTGGAGCTTGTGGAGGAGCTTGTGGAACCTTAGCTTCTTGCTGATGATTCCACTCAGAATGGGAAGCTAGGCTATTTGTTGGCAGTTTTGAGGTTCTGGGTTCCACGACTCTCACTATCTCAGCACAGCTGCTGAAACCTAGTGGTGGTTTGACCTGACCCATTCTGGAATTTGAGGGGAGACCCTGACTCTGGTTTTGTTAAAGATATTGTCCAGTGGGATGTTTCTCTGCTATCCTGGTGACTCAGCCCATTTTTATGAGTGACTTGAGGAGATTCAAAAAACTGCTGCCAGCAATATGGACGAACCCAGAGATTATCATACTAGGTGAAGTAAGTCAGAAAGAGAAAGACAAATACCACAGGATATCACTTACATGTGGAATCTAAAATATAACACAAATGAACATATCTACAAAGCAAAAACAGACTCACAGACATAGAGAACAGATTCGTGTTTGCCAAGGGGGATGCAGGGTTGGGGAGGGATGGATTGGGAGTTTGGGATTAGCAGATGCAAACTATATAGAATGGAAAAACAACAAGGTCCTACTGTATAGCACAGGGAACTATATTCAGTATCCTGTGATAAACCATAATGGAAAAGAATATGAAAAAGAATGCATATATATATATGTTTACATATGTATAACTGAATCACTTTGCTGTACAGCAGAAATTAACAAAACTTTGTAAATTAACTATACTGCAATAAAATAAATTTTTAAAAAACTCTGCTGCCATAAGGATCTTTCCCTACTCCCCATTTTTGTTGTTGTTGTTTTTGTTTGTTTGTTTGTTTTAGCAGAGGGAGGTTTAGAGAGGCTAAAAAATGTAGCCTCAGTTTGCTCACGTGCAAAACAGTTAATAATCTCGGCTTGCCTACTTCCCAGGGCTGTTGTGAGAATTAACCGAGATAACGGAAATGAAAAGTCAGAGATTCAAGGAGGGGGACGCCGCAGACAGCAAGCGCAAGGGCAGACACACCGGGAGCAGGTGCAAAACATCCTCCGTGGTGCCTCGGTCTCCAAGGGCATGCCCCTAATGACCGCTGCCACCCGAACGTCAATAATGAGAATGGTACAGCTAACTTATACTGCCCAGCACGGTGATAAGCACCATTCACACATTATTTTATGCAGTTCTCACCACAGCCTGAAAGGGGAGAGTATCGTAAGCCTCATTTTATGGAGGAGGAAATCAGGGCTTAGTGACTGATAAACTTGTTCACAATGGTGCAGTTTTCTGTTGGCAGAACCTGTATTTAAACCCAGACTGTCTCATCCACAGCCCCTGCCTTTAGCTGCTCTGCTTTGGCTTCTGAAATAGAGAAGGTGTGAGTTTTCACTGAAGACGAAGGAAAGACAGAGGACAGAGGACAGGATGAGCCAGCAGGGGCTGGTTAGGACTCTCCCTGTTGAAGGGTTTTGGGCAGCTAGCTGCAGAGCCTCTTTCTCTGTGGCAGGTGACTGAGTTGAAGGCAGGGCTTAGCACATCTTTTGTGTTAGCCTACAAGAGATCAATTACCCACTTAGAGTCTTTCAAGTAGTTCTTGGAAGCATATCCCTCCTCTAGGGTTGCCAGATAAAATACAGCATGCCCAGTAACATCTGAATTTCAGAAAAACATTGCAGGGGACACATTTTCTTAAAAACTATTCATTGTTTATCTGAAATTCAAATTTAGCTGGGCATACTGTATTTTCATTTGCTCAATCTGGCAACCCAACCCTCTTCACTCCATACAGATCTTTGTTTTAAAACATCTCTATTATCCTAATACAACATCTAAAAAGCCACAGTTTTTTGGTTTAAAGATTTCTAGATCTTTAGGGATACCCTACGATACATTTAACCTTGGATTGAGGGGACAACCTTTAAGTTGTTATCTGCTCATTAGAGTCCTTAGTTGGCTATACCCAACATCTTTCAGAAAATCAACATGTGGAGTGTGAATAAAGGTGAGAAGCACAGCAACAGCACACAATAAGGGAGAAGAGGATGGGGGAGAAGAGAGGATTCATAACACTGAAAACCACTGAACCCTCCTCATCCCCAGTGCTAGTGCAGCCCTGCAGAGAAACATCATTTCATGTGACAAGGTAGAAAGAATATACTCACTGAGTGCTTTTGAATGAGTAAGTGCAGGAATGATGCTGAGTTGCTTCTAGCAGCATGTGAACTATAATGATGAGTTTCTACAGCCCTGAGGCCATCTTCCCTGAACCCGGAGCAGAGCAGCACCAAGAGCCCTTCATTACTGGGCAAGATTAACTTCCCTCCTCCCTCCCCTCTTGCTTGCCTGGGTGCACCTGAACAATTCTCTTCTTTTCTCTGGGCCTCAATTCTCAGTCTGAAAAGTGAAGAGAGCTGGATGAGACCCTGCTTATCACCCTCTCCATTTCCATGGCTTTTGAGGACATTTTGGCAACAGTATGGGTAATAGAGCTGGAGACATTCTTAGAACTCACAGAGATCTGGAAGGAGGGAGCTCTGTGTGCCCCTGCTCCAGTCAGAAGCCAGCCTGGTTGGGGAAAGGGATCAAATCTACATAGGAGCCCTGGACTACCTTTTCCAGCTCCAACTGTGGTTTCTCCAGCTTTCCTAGAAGTCCACTACGGCCAGAATTGCATCTGCCACCAACCAGCTTGGTCAGGTGCATTTCTGTGTCAGAGTGATCCCTAGTAGGCTGGACTGGGAGGCAGGGCCCAAGGGGGCCAACAGAAACTCCTTTCCTCATCTCTAACCTGACCTGTTCCAATTGTGATGCCTTGAAAAGATGAGGTGACAGATGTGCTACAGTGAAAGTGACCCCAGTTCAATACCCAAGGTGCTGAGTTTGGACCCTGGCTCTGCCATTTACCAGAAGCAGGATCTTAGGCAAGTCACTGCCTCTCTCTCTCATCCTCTGTGACTTCATTTTAAGAATAGTGAGGAAGAACCCTACTCCGCAGTGCTGTTCATAGGCAAGGATGAACTTTGGGCCATGAGCCCAGAGCAGGTCACCCAGGAGGAAATGGAAGTGCCTCCACCTTTCTTTCTGTGTGTCTCCCAGGGGCTCCCCAGGTAAGACCTAAAGACTCAGGTGCTCCCTGACTAATGTGCCACCAGATCCCAAGACCTTAACATGTAGAAGATGTAGGCCCCAAACGAAGACCTCCCAAGTTTTTATAGAATGAAAATTGATAATACAAAAGAGAGATGGGAATGCCCTGATGTGTGAGAAAGGGGATAAGATTCAGGGTACAAATGGAGAGTTTTCTTAAATAGAAACTGGGGCTGTTCATTCAGAATAGAAAGTAGTGCATACAGACTCCATTGGAGAGAGGTGGGCAGATGCGCTCGTGTAAAGGTATAAAAGCTCTCTTTTCTCATAGAAAGCAAAAGTCATCAGCTGTGAGTGAGATGGAAGGAGTTGTTGGAGGCTTGAAGAAATAGGAGAAACTGTGAGATAGTCATTTAGGAGAATGGATGGACTAAGAAAATGTAATAGGATAGTTGGGCAGCATTAAGGGCCCACTTGACCTTAGCAGTCATAAATTGAAAGTGAGACCAATCATCAGAGCCATGTGTTTTTCTCAGGCCACATCTGCTACACAGGTACAGGTGTGGAACAGGCAGGGAGTTGGATTCAACTAGATTTGGTGTGTGATCAGGAGAATAAAACCAAGTAAGTTAGGGTCAAGAGACTGATCATGATAGGCCATTACCTCTAAACTGGGTGAGGCGGGAAGTGAGAACATGAAGGGGTGAGAGTCAGAGCAAGAGTAGTAGAATCAATGGATAGAGAAGCAGTAGGTCCTGGCGAGATAGTTTGTGTTCCCCAGACAAAAGGCAGAGGAGCCTCAGAAATATGTCTTAGGCCCCCCAAAAGTGTCCATGTCCCAATCCCCAGAAACTGTGAATGTTACCTTATAGGGCAAAAGGAATTTTGCAAATGTGATTAAAATAAAGGTCGTGATGTTGAGAGATTATCTTGGATTAACCAGGCGGGCCTGATGTAATCACATTAGTCCTTAAAAGAGGGACACAGGAAGAGTCAGTGCCAGAAAAGGTAATGTGATGACGGAAGCAGAGATTGAAGTCATGGGCTTTGAAGATGGAGGAAGAGACCACAAGCCAAGGAATACAGGTTGTGAACGTACCTTGGAAAAGGCAGGAAACAGATCCTCCTCTAGAGCCTCAAAAAGGAACCAGCGGTGCCCACATCTTGACTTTAGCCCAGTGAAACTGATTTCAGACTTCTGATCTCCAGAACTGTAAGAGAATAAATTTGTGTTTGTTGTGTGTCACTAAGTTTGTGGTAATTTATTACAGTAGCAGTTGGAAACTAATACATCAAGAAGGGGAAAGATACAGAGGAGAGATCTAGGTAACAGCTCTTTCACACCCAGGATAAATCTGCAGGGAAAGTATTCTGGAAAGACCTAGTGGCCCTCTGTCACTCAGTGAAGGGTGAATGGAAAAGCCACTGGGGAGAATTTTGGTGCCACTCCCTCAAAGGCATTAGCAACTAAAAGGGTCTCAGCGAGCAAGGTTTCTGTGTAAATCAGTGAGACACAGTACTATCAAATTTTAAAAAGCAAACTGCAGGCCTGTATACACACGGCATGACCCCATTTTTGTTTAAAAAGTGCATCTGTTTGTATAAATAGTTATGTCTGTGTACGTTTAGGAAACAGGTCTGACTGCTGAGTGTCACATGACTGATTCCCTCATCTCCTCAGTCTTTGTTTCAATATCCCCTGTTTAAAATTGCAAAGCAACGACTTCCCTCGTGGCGCAGTGGTTAAGAATCCACCTGCCAATGCAGGGGACACGGGTTCGAGTCCTGGTCCAGGAAGATCCCACATGCTGCGGAGCAACTAAGCCCATGCGCCACAACTACTGAGCCTGCGCTCTAGAGCCAGCGAGCCACAACTACTGAGCCCGCGTGCCACAACTACTGAAGCCCACGTGCCTAGAGCCCGTGCTCTGCAACAAGAGAAGCCACCGCAATGAGAAGCCCACGCACCACAACAAAGAGTAGCCCCTGCTCGCTGCAACTACAGAAAGCCCGCGGGCAGCAATGAAAACCCAACACAGACAAAAGAAAAATAAAAATAAAAAAATAAAATTGCAAAGCATATCCCAACGAACACACCCCAGCACCATCACCCTCAATGCCCCGACTCAACTCCACTTTTTCCATAACACATATAACCTTATAACACATTATACCTTTTATCATAACTACGTATTGCTCTAGTGGGAAATGCCACTAGAATTTAACATCCACAGTGATTTTTTTTAAGTGTCTTGAACAGTTCCTGGAACATGGCAGGACCTCAATGTTTGCCAAATGAACTTCAGAGGTGAGAAGGGGACACTCATTCCAGAATATTTTTTAAGGTAAAGCGAAATTACGGGTGATATTTACGTTCTTTTCCCCCAGTAGCGCTTTACCAAAACGAAAAACATTTTAATGGGCATTCCTAATATAATTCTTACGCGTTTGCAATAAAAACCAGGAGAACCACCTGAAGGACCTAGCCGCAGACCTCATAAACTGTGAAAAGCACTCCGCGTTGGACGGAACCCTACCCTTGGGCGCAGCGCCTCGCGAAGCCTCAGGGTCGACGCCGGAAGTGGGCGAGGCCCACCCGCTGCTTTCTGGGACTTGTAGTTCGGGGCTGTAGGCGCTGGAGCGGGGCCGTATAGCGAATCCTGTGCTTCCAGGTGTCGGATTCCACGTGGGAGGTGAGAGCGGTATGGCCGCCCGCGCAATCCGTACGGCCTGCAGAGAGGCGTCTGGCGGTCGAGTTGTGGGAGCGCCGTGGGGGAGGCGCTGGGCCACAGGGGCCCGGAAGCCTGGCGGGCGGCCGTGGGAGGGCGCGCGTCGTGGCGGAGGTGCGAGCACGGGCCGCACGTGTGTCCGCTCGCCGCGGCCGCCGCTGCGTTCCCCGGTCCTAGCCGCGGTCACCTGAGACCAGGCGGCCCCTAGCGCTAAGCCGGCCGCGGCTCCGAGAGGCTCTTCTCTCGCCTGCCTGAGCTCCGGCCTTGGCCGGCCTGGGAGCTTCGCAGTTGGCCACACCGGCCTTTTCCGCGCCGGTGACTGGCCATATTCGAAGGAGGATTTCAGTGGACGTTAGGGGACCGAGAGGGGCTCCTGTGAGAGACCGAAGTTTCCGTCCCCACAGCCCTGTCCTTGCTGAAAAGAGATTGCGTCAGAGCCCCTGCACCCCAGAAACGAGTCAGGCCTTCAGGCGTCTCGGGCAGCCGAAATCTCTGCCGAGAGACTACACATCCGACCGGAGAGCTGCTACTGCTCTAACTAGAACGTTAGGGCAAAAATCGCAAAGCCTGGGGAAACGGGCACATCTTAGAGCTGCTGGGGCCAGTGGGATTTTCTTACCCTCATGGGTTTGCGGGGGAGGCTTGGCCTGTTTGGTCCAAAGCCTAGTGGAGAGAGGCGAGGGAGGTGCAGCTTGGAGAGACAGGAAAGGCACCCCAGGAGAGGGTGTGTGAAGGTAGCAGGAGCTGATTAACTTTTTTCCTACAGTCTTGCTGGACTGCTGCTTAGTCTATGTCCTGCAAGGTGGACTTGATTTTCATGGTTTTTTCGCTTTCCCTAACTCTACTTTTCCAGGCATCTGTCCTTCTTGAGAGGAGGAAATGACCAAGTTCCAGGTAAGTTGGGGTTTCTCTTCTCTGTGAATGGAAATAACCTTTCTTTCTTGGGAAGGACATCAGCATTAATTGAGTGCGTTATCTGGTGTCAGGTCCTGTCTTGGTTGTGTGGTTTTTTTATTTATTGTCCGACTTCAGTGTGAGACATACAGTATTCTATAAATATGGGTGTAGGAACATTAAGATACTAAGAGCATGTAGCTATCAAATGATGTCACCAGAGTCTGCACAGACAATCTGCTGACTTTAAATTCCACCTCAGTTTTCAGTGAACTACTCTGCCTCCATGAATTTGGCCCACTCCCCAGAGCACTGGGCTATGCTCTTTTATTGAAAGACTCCACACAGCATCTTTGTCTGGTCCTGTCTCTCAAAGCATGCCTTTTCCTGCCAGGCATTCCACGCACATTGAAAGTCATTCAGAGCTGTTACATGCTCAGTCCAGTGCTAAGTGGTCTTAGGAAAACAAATAGAATTATAAACTACGGTGCTTTTCTTCATGAGCAGGTGATGTATATGAAAAAAAGTATGCACATTACCAGTAATCATTTATTAAACCTGAATGAGTTAAAGACATGAGAAAATTTGTTACATAACAACACCGTAATTACCATATCACTCCCAAAAATGCTCCTCAACCAGGCTGTGCATCAGAATTATCTGTGGTGTTCTTTTAAGAATTAAAGCTTCCTAGGCACCATTCCCCTAGACCTACTAAAAGGAGAATTTCACTTTTTTATCCCTTTGATCTTTTGTACATCCAAAGATTTATTGCATTTATTGTGAAATACTTCTCTACATACTTGATATGAACATCACTAAAGTAGATAAGATGGGTTGCTCATCTTGTGTGCTCTGGTTGTTTTGTTCCCTTTACCAACATATCCACATGTTTAATTGGTACAGTAAACTGTTGAATTACTTTTAAAAAGTAGCACTTTTTTAAAAAACAATTTCTCATTTGTCTCCACAAAACCATTTCTAGAAAGTTACGTCAAGACTGACACTTAGTATTATAGAATGTTGGAAAAGGAAAGGGTCAGCCAGCCCCTTCTCTGCCTTGGTGCCATCCTCTTATAGAGGAGAGCCCTAATTCTGAGGGAGCTGAGGGGAAGCACCATTTCTCTTATTGCAGAGAGCAGCAAAGTCAGAAGTAAACCCCATGTTTTCTAACTCCATGCTGTTTCTTCTCTGTAACTAAACAGGTCATCACACCAGAAGTGATTTGAATAAAATATCAGGCTGGATTTTTTTTTTATAGTTAGATGACATTATTTTTTTTTAATTGAAGTATAGTTGATTTACCATGTTTCAGGTGTACAGGCTGGATTTTAAGGGAAAAAAAATTAGTTCTTAACACCACCACCAGTAAGACCATCTTTTTGCTTGGCAAAAACAATCCTCACATCCATAGGAAGACAGCATGAGCTCTTATAAAAATTGGTTTGTTTAGAGGACAGTAAGCTACTTCAGGGTACTGAAAGCATGACATCTCTGTGCCTTGAAAATAATTGAGAACATCAGCGAAGATTGACATAAGTAAGACCCTGTGCTCTTTTTATTTTCCTTCTCTTCTGTCTCTTCCCTAATGAAGATTATTCACAGTGATGAAGTTGGGGATTGCTAGTATAGTGAAATTTTGAGATTCTGGCATATGTTAATAATTTTTTGAATTTAAAGAAAGGACTTCATTCCACCAGTACTTACTGTTTTCTGTGTACCAGGCGTTGTCTTTGAGTCTGCTGAAAGGCAGGAGTCCCATTTAACCCCCCTCTCCCTCTGTGATCTTGGATAAGTCACTTCACAGTTATGAACCTTAGTTTTCTCGTCTTTAAAATGAGAGTGCTGAGTTTGATGATCTCAAGGTTTCTCTTATTTCATTATTTAAATTGAATGTGAATTTATAAATATTTACCATTTAGATTTTGAGTCAGTTGTGCTAGTTGCTGAGGATTTAAAGATTAGTTGAGTGTGGTCCCTATCCCTGAGAATCTTATAGCCAATTTGGGAGACAAATTTAATAGCTATAGTAGAGGTATATGCAAGATACTGTGAGATCTTTGAGAAGGAGACATTTAACATACCCTTATGCTTCAGAAAGGAGGTTGTTGATTGTCCTGAAACTGAAGTGGATGGGAGGATGGGAGAAATATGTCAGGGCAGGAGCAACGTGTAAAGGGCTCTTCTAGACTAGAGCATGACATTCGGATGACTACAGGTAATCCAGGGTGATGACAGCTTCT
The DNA here is from genome assembly GCF_965194825.1 of Balaenoptera physalus. NCBI lineage: Eukaryota > Metazoa > Chordata > Mammalia > Artiodactyla > Balaenopteridae > Balaenoptera > Balaenoptera physalus. Next base: position 68,413,034 of record NC_138893.1, on the reverse strand, counting down.
GCCCATCACTGCCTTCTGCATCACTGTTTCTTGCCCCTAAGTAAATTGTTGGATCTAGCAGGGGTGGGCTCTAGAAAGGAAGTGGTAAGTTATGTGATATATGTAGTTTCGAGGAGTTTGACATTTACATTAGTACAGAAACTACTGTCTTGTAGCCTTATACTTTGGTTGGCCTTCAGGATACTGAGTCCATTCTCCCACAGGAAGCACAAGTTCCACCTTGGGGTGACTGAATAGCTCCACTGATACCTGGGGAGATTATTCATTATTCAGATTCTTTCATTTCCAACTTTGTCTTGCTTTAGCAAGACCACTGTTTCCTCTTTTTCCTTTCCCCTGACACACTGAGTCCTCTAATTTGGTCCACTGTCATACCATTTCTCATCTTGGAATTTTCAGCTTACTACAAAGTTGGTAGTCCATCAACATATCCTTTCTGTTTTCAGCATGGAATTCTCCCTACCACTTTATCTGTGGGATCTTAAAAAATTAATAACTCTTGACTGTCCGATCCTTGGATTGAAACATGACAAAACTTGTATTTTGAAGATCTGGTAAAGAGTTATTGTGGCCTAGCTAAGAAATGAGGGCCTTTCCTAGAATAGTAGGAGCAGAAATAAGAAGTAACATGCTGGAGGGAGATTTAGGAGATAGAATTGACAAGAAGTGGTTTGATTATGGTTAAGGTAGGAAAGGAGTCTTAGATATCTCAGATGACAAGGTGGAAGATGGATTTAAAAAAAAGAGAAGAAAGATCATTGATGGACTTGAATCTCAGAAGGGAAGAAAGGATTCCATCTAGAATGCGCAAGGAGAGGTTAGCCATGGACAGAAAGAAACCTTTTGTCTCTGAAAAGAAAAAGTCCAAAAGAGGAGTAGCTAATCTGACTGCTGATACTCCCCAGCCCTGTTTTCCTAACAGCCGTGTTTATGCCTCTAAGGCCACAGCCTCTGCTTCTGCTTCTTCTTTGTCCCACCTTTGCACAGGGCCTTGCAGCCTTCTCTAGTCCAACCTCATCCCTCTTCCTCAGACACAGTGGAGACTGTGACCTTTAGAGGAGAGCCTGGGAGGAAACAGCTGCCTCTTCTTTGGTGACTAGTGGGGTAGAGTCACTCCTGCCGGGGCACCTGGTTGTCCTCAGTTTCCTGAGGAGGGTGTGGGTGGTGCCCCTTCAGGCTGAGGCCTATGGTGTCAGCACTTCTGAAGGTTACTGGGTACTCCCCTGGCCCCAAGTTGAACCGCTGCTTTGGACTTCACTGGCTCTCAGTTGTTTTATGTATATTCCATTCTCTGCTTTTCAGGGTGTGGCCTGCAGACTGGTGCCAGCCCACAAACTGCTTGTTACCAGTCTATAAAGATATAAGGACAGAAATTGAGAGTTTTTTTTAAATTTTATATCTGTTGAATCTCATTTTAAAAATTGGCATTGGTATTTTATATGTCTGCATTCTTATTTTCTAGTAACTTTTTAAAAATTGTATTTTAAAAAATACGTCTGTGACATGTTAGAAAAATCTTAAAAGAAACTGGTCCTTCACCAGAGGTAGTTCAAGAAGTGTTGCTCCATCAATAGAACCTTGGAGGGAACCAGACTCACTGTGAGGTTAACTAAATAAGTACTTGGACTCTTTTTACATGCCAGGCCCTGCTGGAGGCCTTGGGGATGCAGCCATGAACAAATCAGGCAGCCTCTGTTCTTGGGGAACTTAGTAGGGAGAGACAGACTGTAAATAAGAAAGAAAATGTATAAATTAGAAAATGAGATAAGGCATAAGTACAAAGATAATAAAACAGGGAGAAGTGATGGTTACTGGACGCTCCCATGGATTAGGCAGTCAAGGAAATGCTTCTCTGAGGTGGCGGCGGTTCAGCTGAGATCTGAATGATGTAGAGAAAGAACATTCTGGGCAGAGGGGATAGCCAGTGCAAAGGCCATAAGTGGGATGAGTTTGATGTGGTCACAGTGGCCAGGTGACTTGTGAGGGAGGAGGGACTCAGGCTGAGATTGGAGAAGTGACAGGACCCCAGTCTGTAAGACCTTGCAGGCCAAGATGAAGAGCTTGGATTTTACTCGGTGTCCATGGAAACGCCTTTGGAGAGTTTCATGCCTTGAGTGGTATGTGTTTTGAAAGATCACCCAGGCTGCTGTGTGGAAAATCCGTCACGTGGGGGAGCAAGAGATACAAATTTAGGAGGTTAGTGCAGGTGGAGAGTTAATGAAGGCTAGGACTTGTAATGATAACAGTGCGAGGTGAAAAGAAATGGGTAGCTTCAGATATGTTTTAGAGGCAGAGTTGAGAGGACTTGGTGATGGATAAAATATGAGGAAGTGAGAAGAGAATCAAAATGACTTCCAGAATTTTGGCTTGAGCAATTGGGTGCGTCGTGTGGCTCTTTACTAAAATGGGGACAACAAGGGAAGACCAGATACTGATGGAGATTATTGGGAGCAAGAATTCTGTTTGGGGCTTGTTGAGTCTTAAGTGCCTTTTAGACATCCAAGTGTAGATGTAGATGGGAAATTGGAGACTGGAGTTGAGGAGAAAGGTTAGGGCTAGAGGTATATGGGAATACCTAAGGAGAATATTTTTTGGTTGTGTGTAAATGTGCTATTTTTATTTCTTCCAGGAATGGTCAACTACTTAGTTTAGAAGAAGAAAGGACATATGATTTATATGACTAGGGAAAAAATTGAGATCAGAAGTGTACTTTGGCTGAGAGGAAAAAAGAGGAAGGATCAAAGGATGGTGATCTTGATAAAGCAGATGTCATGGAGGAGGAAGAGGAGAAAAAATAGGAAGATGTTTTTAAGGTGTGAATTTTGAGATATTAATATTTCAAAAGAACAGTGGTCCAAATAGTGAAATGGCCCTAATTATGGTTGTTGAGGCAGAGATCATTGGCATTAAAGAGATTAAGAGGGATTCCCTGGTGGCACCATGGTTAAGAATCCGCCTGCCAGTGCAGGGGACACGGGTTCGAGCCCTGGTCCGGGAAGATCCCACATGCCGTGGAGAAACTAAGCCTGTACGCCACAACTACTGAGCCTGCGCTCTAGAGCCTGCGAGCCACAACTACTGAAGCCTGCACGCCTAGAGCCCATGCTCTGCAACAAGAGAAGCCACCACAGTGAGAAGCCCGCACACTGCAATGAAGAGTAGCCCCCGCTCGCTGCAACTAGAGAAAGCCTGCCTGCAGCAACAAAGACCCAACGCAGCCCAAAAAAAAAGAGAGAGAGATTAAGAAATGTGAGGTTAGCGTGTTGGGTAATTTGTTCTCATGAGTGTTGAGGTTCTCAGGATAACAGTAGGAATGGGGCGGAAAGGACAACTCAGCAGTGACCATGAGATGACACTGATAAGGAGAGATTCAGTAGTTGGATAGCTTGAGCTTGGGTGAGTTGTGGGCAGGAGGGGAAGTATTGGGAAGGAAGTAGCAAAGGAGATGAGAAAGGAAAGGTTTTCCATCCAAACTTGACTTGGATCACCCCGATCCTGGAACTGCACACTTCCTCTGTACCCTTCTCCCCTCTTCCAGCGCTCCCAACCTCACCTTCCTTCTGGGGCCTTTGTGCAGATGGTTGTCAGTTGAGGAGGAATGTGCTTCATCTTTTAGGAACCAGTAACCTTCAAGGATGTCTCTGTGGATTTCACCGAGGAGGAGTGGGGTTGCTGGACCCTGCTCAGAGGAAGCTGCACACAGCTGTGATGCTGGAAAACTACAGTCACTTGGTCTCAGTGGGTAAGAACATGAACCTGGACACCAGTGCACTGGAGTCTCTGTTTCTTCAATTTTAAATATCATTTGGGCTTGGGCCCCGGAAGCTGTAGTTCAGGAATCAGTTTCCTAATTTCTTTTTGGCAGAAAAGGATGTTTCTGATTATTCTAAGCAGCTAAACAACTTTACTTGGTAAGAATTAGAGAATGGTAACCTTACTGAGTTGTCCAAGAAACCATACCTGGTCCATCACTTACAAGCCAGAGTTTGGGACTGAATTTTTTTTTTTTTCCCCCCACACAGTCACCCAATCCCTGTGTGTTTCTCAGATGTGCTCTCTCAGTTGGAGCAAGTTGAAGATCATTATATAATGGAGAATTCTCCATGCCCATTACCTTTAGTTCCTGGTGTAAAGCCTCTAAACTCCCCACCTGGCTTTCAAGGCCTTTCATGCCCTACTTTTACCTATAGAGCATTATTCTCTGCTGCCCCAATGTCACCCTCCTTTCCAGCTAAGCCTGTTTCCCTGAGGTCCTCCATGCTTCCTTGTTCTGGGACCTTTGATTACCATGCTCTGGTTTCTGGTTAATTTTGTCCGTCAAGATTTTATTTGAACTCCATTACCTGTGTGAAATCTTTGACTACCCTTCCCTTTCAACCTCCTTCTTTTCTCAGAACTTTCAATTTATATCTCACGCAGGCTCAGACCTGATTACATATTATTTTATATGCTTTTATTTTAACCATTGGATCTGCAAGTCTGATTTATTTTCTTGTTTCCAGCCAGGTTTCTGGAGGGAAAGCAATGTATCTAATACTTCCGCTACTATATGTACATAGTCAAGATTTAAAAATTGACTGCGGTAGAGTTTAGCAGCAAAGAAATATGTCTTACAGTCTTGTAAAAGAGACATTATGGTAAACACAGTATGTTACTATAAATAAATTCAGTAAGTCCTATGAAGGACAGAGAATTGTGCTCTGAGAGAATGAAGGCATGGGATGGGACAAGGGTGAAGTATGTATTGTTGAGAGTTTCAAGGAAAGCTTCTGAAGTGACATTTAAACTGAGTTCCAAAGGATTAATGGGCATTAAACAGGTGACTGGGTAGGGGAAGAATATTCCAGGCAAGAGAATAGTGTGAGGGAAAACCCAAAGACCTAAAAGAAGGAGTGTGGCTAGAATACAGGGAGCATCTGGGAAGAATAGAGTGGGGCCTGGCACATTCATCGCATTAAAGGCATGGGTAAAAAATGTGAATTTGTGTTGAGTTCAGTGCGAAGCCATTAGAACAATGAAATGGTATGAACTGATTTACCCAGGATCACTGGGACTGCTTTATAGCCTGGTTTGCAGAGAGGCAAAAGTGAGGTAGGATATATGCTTACAGTTTCAAGCTCTGCTCTAGGTTTTCCTTTTTCTTTGATATAAAATTGAACATAGTTTTCCAACTTTTTTTTATGCAAGTAAGATATAAAAATCACAAAATTCCAAGAACACAGATGAAGATTATGAAGTAAAATCACTAATAATAGCTTGTGTATCCGTTTTTTCTGTGTTCTCCATGTATGCATTTTACAAATACATGTTAAAATTTTATGAGGTTATACTGTATGTATTTTTCAACTGGATGTTTTACATCGTATGTCTTAGAGATCTTTGTTATGTCATATTAACTCCCTGTAAAAGGACCCCTTTTCTCATTACATCAGCATTTTCTTCTGCTATTACATACTCATTCTTGATAATATTTAAATATTTTAAAAAACAGTTATCACAAGATTTCACTACTGCTTATAAAACCTACCATTAATACAGTTCCTCCTCCACTGATTTTCATAGACCTGTCATTTCTGCAGCCGTTCCCAAGTATTGTACAGCAAGGATGTTGAAGCAGTGTCCTTTGACCATTTAATAACTTCAGCCCACCTCCTGGTTTAACTGCTCCAAACTGCACAGCTTTTCTCAGTGTTATTTTTTTCCTTTTTCTTTTTGCCACGATTTTTAAACTTTGCAAACTTTGCACAAAAAGTAAAACATTCACCTAGGTAAAACAAATCGTATTGAAAGGCTTATAATACAAACCAGTCTTCCTGCTCTGCTGCTCTTCATGCCACAGAGTGGCTTCTCAAAGCCCTCAGTTTGAATCCTTTCACTTGTTCCTTATGGTGTTTGCCTTCATATTTACAAATATGCTCATGCAGTTACTTATTTTCCTTTTTTTAAAGAACAAATGCACTCACATGGTTAAGAAAAGAAGCATTAAAATATGCACAATGTTACTTGCAGTTACGCCTAAAAAAGCCGGGAAAAAATGTACACTGAGGATTTTGGACAAGCTGGAGAAGGGCAGAAAACAAATTATACATGAGTAGCAAAGAAAAGATTTGCAAATGTACTAAATGTTTTTAAATGATTAAAGTTATACTATAAAAATTAAAACAAATTAAAAGGTGCACAGTGAGAACTTTCTTTCATGTCCCTAACTCCACTCTACCCAGGTTCTGGTCATTTGCTGTCACAAACTGTCTGCAGTGACTAAATCTTGAGCAAGCATCACTTCACAACTGTGCCAGGAAATCTGAAGAATAAAACCCCCAAGCTGGACTGCTGAGTGCATGCATTTGTGATTTTGATACATAATTGTTAAAATGTCCTTCTGGGAGGGGGGTGATACCAATTTACACTTACAAGCTGTGTCACCATGCTTTGGGTTTTTGCCAGTGTTAACAGGTAGAAAATGGCACCACATTATAGTTTTAATTTGAATTTATTATATTATGGTATACTGCAATTTTTTTCAGTTTATCAATATTTGATATTTTGTATTGACTTCTTTACATCATAGATGAGGATTTAGCTCTTTTACATTATTTCTCCCAACATGCCTATCTTTCCAAGAATTTGTCAGTCGCATCAGTGGTTAATGCTTAGTTTCTTTGACTTCATAATTCTTGTTTCTGCAGAGTCAAATAGTATACTATGATTACAGTTCCTTTTCTTGTTTGTTTTTTCCCTTTCCTAAAACTAATACTTGTTTTTCAAAATATATTTTATTTGGGGTTTTTTCCTTTCCATTCTGTTTCACAGAGTTTTGGTTGATTTGGTTAATTATTGTTTTCTTTTATATATCAACGATTGATTCAGCTTGTCTATTTTATTGACTTCTTTGCTCACTGCTATTTATTGTATATCATCTTATTCTTAAAGTAATTTAAAAATTTTTTGCTACAGTACATTGCTGAATAATTGTTTCAGTAATTGTTTAAATCCTTTCTTATCTGACAAAGTGTCTATTCCTCCCACTGAAGTGTTTGATTGGCTGGGTATAGAATGGAATGCTAATTTCACAATCACTTTACCTCCAAAATTAGAAGATACTGCTCAGTTAACTTCAGGTATACAATATTGCTGTATAGTAGTTCATTGTCAATATAATTCTCATTTATATTTGCACATAACCTGGCTTTTCTGTCTGGATGCTTTTAGCATTTTCTGGGTTTGTTTGGGTTTTTTTTTCCTTGACGTCCTGAGGTTTCACATGTAGTGACCTCTGAATCTTGAATTCTAGGAAACATTTTTTTCCTGTTAGTTCTTTGATCATTTCTTTTCCTTCATTCTACCTCCACTATATTCATCGAACTCCTACAAGATGGGCTTTTAACTTTTACCTTTGCATCTGTCTACACTTTACTCTTCATTCCAGGAGTACCCCTCAATCTTCCACCTTAGCCGGATGTTCGTTTTGCTCTTCAACCCATCTAGATTGCAGGCCTTAGAATCAGACTGCCTGACACCTGGGAGCTATGACACAAGTTACTTGATCATTTCAACCTTGGTTTCTTCTGGTGTAGAATGGGTGTCCTAATAGTTCCTCTCACATAAGATCATGCAACCAGTGTCTGAGTGCTTCAGATGAGCATAGTAGATCTTAAATATTATGATTAACATCTTTTTCAGTCCTTTCATTAATTTAGAAGAATTCTGATTATTCTTCATAGCAATGTGTTTATATTTTATTATTAGATTGTCCCATTTTTTTAGATGTGATAGCCCCTCAGATTTCTCTGGGATTTTAATTATGAACCTTTTAAATTCTGTTTCCTCTGTTTACTGTTTCTTGAGTTTGTGTCTCTCTTTATTGATGTTAGTTTTCTACATTTTTTTTTTTGTCTCCTTATGTTTTCTCAATTGTCTCTCTTCCCCCCCCCCCAAAAGTCTTATGTTCACAGTAATACTGGAGTGTACATCCTCAGCTGATGCTCATCCCTTTTTGGTGCATGTGTGTTCTACTTACAGGGGACACCTCTGCTGACTGGGCTTGGGATGGATCTAATAAGAATCCAGATGGTGAGTGATGTAGACCCTTTTTTTTTGAGGTTACCTCTTCAGGCCAGTAAGTTATCCGGGACATGCCCTGCTTCAGTCTCCAGCTCTGGGGTGTCCTCCTTGTCAGAAATTCCACTTCACAGGTTTTCTTGAGGCTTTATCCTGGGTACATGTGGAGTCAGTTGCTTCTTTTTTGTACCTCAATCCTGTCATTGTACATGTTTGGCATTACCTCAGCTTCTGCTTCCCTCTTCAGCCCAAATAATACTATTAGGAGTCCTTCTTTGGCGGACAATTTATTTTGTTTTTGAAGCTTTATATGAGGCTGCTACCCTTAGCCTCCCAGTATTTCATTTTTTGTGGGGAAGAGGGTCGGTGGGAGAGTGGTGCTGCAGCAACTAGTTGAGCCATTAGAAATGCCTAACGTGATTTGATAACCTCCTTCCAGAATAAATCTCTCTTCATAAGTGTTGATTCTGAGCTTGGAATTTCTAGGACTTCTTGAGAATTTCTCCTACTTCTTTAGGAGGCTTTTTTTGTACATAATTTGAGCAATGCATTTGTTTTTTTTTTTTTTAGTTTCTCCATTAGACCTCGTGCATCTGCTCTTTATCACTAGGAATTCCCCAGCATTCTAGTGATGACAACCTTTCTTTTTTTTCCAAGACTATTGTGTTTTTATTTTTGTTTTTTTGTCATTTCAGTGTAATATGAGGATCTTCACGCTAATTGTTTTGACTAACATACATACCGCAGATCTTCCTTGACTTACAATGGGGTTACATTCCCATAATCCCATTGTAAATTGCAAATAGTGTTAAGTCAAAAATGCATTTAATACATCTAATCTACCGAACACCATAGCTTAGCCTAACCTACCTTAATCATGCTCAGAACACTTAAATTAGCCTACAGTTGGGCAAAAAGCCTATTTTATAATAGTGTTGAATAAATATCTCCTGAAGTTTATTGCATACTATACTGAAAATGAAAAACAGAATGGTTATAGGCATATTGCTTGGAGCTGTGGCTGCTGCCGTTGCCCAGCATCATGAGAGAGTGTTGTCCAGCATACTGCTAGCCCAGGAAAAGATCAAAATTCAAAGTACTGTTTCTACTAAATGCACATCGCTTTCACACCACCATAAAGTTGAAAAATCGTAAGTCAAGCCATCGTAAGTCAGGGACCGTCTATAGTAAGTCTAAAATCTGTATTCCTAGCACAGTTCTCTCCCAGGAGTTCCAGACCCATGTATCTCACTGCTTACTGAACAGTGCAAGAATGTTCCACCAACAGCACAAATTAAACAAGTCAGATTCTGAGTTTGTTATCTGTCACCCTTCCCCACTCCAGCCTTGGAGATTGATTCCCTATGTTATGGTATAGTACCCCCATACCTTAGTCACTCAAGGAACTTGAGGATCATGCTTGGTGCCTCCTTTCCCTTTTGAGTTTAGTCAGTCATCATGTGATTTAGAGTGAATCTCTCCCTTTCTCTCCGTAACTATCCTCCTTATCACTTTTCTTCTGATTCACTACAGCAGCTCTCTCTCTCTACCTTAAAGTCTTGCTCATTTCTGGTGGTGTTTATAATCAAAGTCAGTCATTTCATTCCCAGTTGTAATCCTTTAATAGCTTTACATCTCTGAGGGGATCTCTGAGTACACACCAAGCCCTTTGAACATGTCATACTTTCTCTCTCCACATTTCACTTTTTTTTTTCCTTACATTTGCTCCCAGAAATCTTCCCCAAGGTTTGAGCTGAATGCCCCTACTCTGTGCTCCCATGACTGGCTGCGCATGCATCTATAGTAGCACTTACATGGTATTATTGTTGACCTATTTGTCCTTCTTCCCAGTAGACTCCAGTGTGTCAAGCAAAAGGATTTCTATTTTCTTCTTTGTATCCCCAGCACCTATTAGATTACCAATTAAATGCAAATTTAATTAAAATGAAGTAAAGTGAAATGAAATGTGGCAAGGATGTGGGATCCATAGCCTTCTGCAGGGCTAGGGTATGAATACTTTTATTGGCTTTACTTAAAAGCAGAGACAAGATTTCTGTCTTGTGTACCCAAGCCTTCTCCCTTCCTGACATTAACCCAAAGGATATGACTATAAGGACAAGACTGAACTTTTTGCTAGTTACCTTAGGCACTCCAGTTCTGAAATCTTGAAATCTACCCTTTGTTTGTTATCATTGAATTCTCTTTGTTCCCTAGGAGACTTGAATGAAAATTCTGTGGAGAATCAACAGAAAGGACTTAGGTTATCTCTTACCTGAATAGCTTTCCTCCTGGCAAATTTTGGAAGAGGTGGCCAGTACAATAACTGGGAGTCAGGATTAAATTGTGAATCTTCAGTGTACAGGAACCCTGAACTAGATCTTCCCACTTGTCAGAAGTGGGGAGAAGCATCTTCTCATATTTCCAAAAACAAAAGCAGTTTGGTGACTCTTCAGAGTGATGATTTAAAAAACATGGAAAGTGAAGAATATTTGTCTTTGAAAGTCCCAAGCCAAACGGCCACACAGGACTCCTCAGTGACGTTCTGTAAGAATGAGCCCCAAGATCCTCAGGAAAACAAAAGTCTGTTTGTAACTGAAGAAAGCACTGAGAGGAAAATCTCAGAGGGGAAAAGTCCTCCCATCGGCCATTGTTCAGAGAAACTTCAAAATAAACTTGTGTCTGATGTAAAAGAAGTGGTCTCGCCCTCATTCAGAGGTGAGACAATATGCCAGATTGGCCAGTCAAAAGAATCCTTGGATCCCTTTGACTGTAACCACAAGGACATTTGTGGTTGGAAATCATGGGTGATCAGTCGTAGTCATCAGAGAGCTCATACAGAGGAGAAGCCCTGTACCCATTATGACTGTGGGAAAATATGTACCACCAGCCCAGCTGGTCACCCAGGTGAGAAAATCCACACTGCCGAGAAACTATACAGATGTAGTCAGTGTGGCAGGGACTTCAGTGAGCGCTCAGAGCTAGTCCTTCATCAGAGGGACCACACAGAAGAAAAGCCCTACAGATGTGATCAGTGCGGGAAAGGCTTCACGAGAAGCTCAAGTCTCCTCATCCACCGCGAAGTCCACGCAGATGAGAAGCCTTATAAGTGCGACAAGTGTGGGAAGGGCTTCACGAGGAGTTCAAGTCTGCTCATTCATCACTCAGTCCACACAGGCGAGAAGCCTTACAAATGTGACAAGTGCGGGAAGGGCTTTACCCAGAGCTCCAAACTGCATATCCACCAGCGAGTGCACACTGGAGAGAAGCCCTATGAGTGCGGGGAGTGTGGTATGAGCTTCAGTCAGCGCTCCAACCTGCACATCCACCAGCGCATCCATACAGGGGAGAGGCCCTACAAGTGTGGAGAGTGTGGGAAGGGCTTCAGTCAGAGTTCAAACCTTCACATCCACCGGTGCTCACACACGGGGGAGAAGCCTTACCAGTGCTATGAGTGCGGGAAGGGCTTTAGCCAGAGCTCAGACCTCCGCATCCACCTCAGAGTCCACACTGGAGAGAAACCCTATCACTGCGGCAAGTGCGGGAAGGGATTCAGCCAGAGCTCCAAACTCCTTATCCACCAGAGAGTCCACACTGGAGAGAAGCCCTACGAGTGCAGCAAGTGTGGGAAGGGCTTCAGCCAGAGCTCCAACCTCCACATCCACCAGCGGGTCCACAGGAAAGATCCCCATTAAATGAGGTCTTCAATCGCATGCTTGTACACTAAAGACTTATTTTTAACATCACTCTTACTTTTATATTCTCAGGATATAGTAAGAGTTATTCAGATAAGTTCCCTCACTGGAAAATCATTCATTTAAAGTATTTAAGTACCAAGCACTTTATTATGCTACACAATGAATTGATTGATTGCCCTTGTTCCTCAGATGGGTAGAGTGAAAACGTCTGTACTTTGCTGTTCAGCCAGTGTTACTAGAACTACGTATCCTACCCAGCATTTTTAAGTGCAAGAACCTTATATTTTTCCAAGCAGAACATGTTTCCTTTGTTCACATTCTCTGAGAAATTGGAACTTTGGCTTCTCTTCAAATCATGTGCCTTGTGTTTTCCTGTTTCCTTCCAGCCCTGAGTAGCCCTCTCTAAATTCTGGTTATACAATATGTTAGTTTTAGGTTGAGGGGGTGGTTGGAGATATAATGGGCATGGAAATCTGTTACTGCACACACGTACTACAGCCTGTGGCCTCACAAGAACGTGGAGAAGAGCTACTCGTGCAGTACACCCCACACACTACAGGATGTGGGACCCCTCCCCCTCCCCCCCACAAGGCAACTGCTCAAGAACATAAGTAGTTCTTTTTCCTGGGTGCAGCTAGTCTGTTGGGGTGCTTCCAGGTCTTCCCACCTCAGATGACACCCCCACCAAACTAAAGCCAAGTAGGGTACCTACACCATGTTGAAACATGTTAAATGAAGTTGAAATATATTTAAATGTATTTAATTTGTTTCTCAACACTGAACCTCTCTTATTTCCTTAATTTTCTTCACCACCCATGTTCGGAACCAAACAAAGGAGTCAGGAGAGAGAGTTCTGATATTTTTCTCTTCAGACTTAACTCGTTTTAATATTTGATATACCCCCAAAAAGTCATTTGTTTTTGCAGCATTGTTACTGAACCAGACTTTGGTCTGCTTGCCCATGCACAATAAAGCCAATCTACTGACACTGGGTTGTGAAGGAAGTGCACCATTTATTGCAGGGCAGCAAACAAGGGGTCCAAGCAGCTAGTGCTCAAAAGGCCTAAACTCCCTGATGGCTTTCAGGGAAAGATTTTAAAAGACAGGGTGAGGAAGGGGGGACTGTGGGGTGCATGATCAGCTCGTGGACATTCTTCTGATTGGTTGGTGGTGAGTTGAGAGTCAACATCGTCAACCTTCTGTTTCCATCCTGTCTGGGGTCTAATTGCTTGTGGGCAGCATACAGTTAACTTCTTCCACCTGGTGGCAGATTCAGTATCTGCAAAACAGCTCAAAGGACATTGCTCAGATATTATCTATAGCCCTTCAGGAGGAACTATAGTTCCTTGACTTTATTTAATGGCTAAACTATTGTTATTTTGTCTTGCTTCACTGTTTTCCTTTCTTTCTGCATTTTCTCACTTCTCTGATTAAATTTACTCTTTGGAACTCTGGGAAGGCTTGGAGAGTATGTTTGGGATGACCAGGCTTAAAATATGCACATATAATTCACTTGGGGTGTGGAGCTAGGACACCTCAAAGGGTTAAGCTAAAACAAGAAGTTAAAACAAGAAGCTTGTGCAACAGTTGAGAGAAACGTGATTGGAAATACATAACTAGAGTGGAAGTTACTATACAATGAACTCCTGATCGCAGCCCTGATTTTCTAAACAATGACTGATGATTCCCCAGGCAGTGCTCAGGAGGCTGCCCAGTCACCTATATTTCAGTTATCCACCAATGACTAATATCCATACATGAAAAATGGGGGGGGGGGGGAATATGGATGCAATATTTATTACCTTGAGAAGGTGGGGTTGTAACTGGTATATCCTGATCAAAGGTAACCTGAAGCAGTTAACTGGACATAGATAACAGGGAAGTGACATGTTAACTTAGGGGAAACGTAGTTAATCTCAAGGAATGGAGGAGGGCCACAGATTGAGACTTGCCTTCCTTCAAGAGATAGTCCCAGAATATTTGACTCCAACTCAGAGCAGCCCACATGGAATGGTTAGGGTGGTGACCCAGCATCTGCCCTTTGGCATTGCATAATACACTCGTTTGGATACCGTAAGATGGCATCACAAGTGATGTGATTCTGCTTCAGTGACCTCTAGAATGATGAATGCCTCCCAGTTTCTCCTGCCCTCATAAGATTATATCTGAGCATCTGTTCTGGATTTGACTCGTTTATCATATATGTCTTCTAATTGGCTGATGTATATAATCTATCTGGGACTTGGAGTCAAATAAGATCACAAGAATCCATGTGCACTGAGACCAGAGGGTAGATTTGAAGTCCAAGTCTCAAATGCGTATAAATTAGCCTGTTTTTCCAAGTCTCCTTTTATACATACCTTATCAATGTTTTTAATTATGGTTAGCTTTTACTGTTCTCTTTTAAGCATTACCTTCCTTAATACAACTGAAATGTGATCAGAGTCCTTAGGAAGCATTTCACTGATTATAGTAAGAAAGTCTGGGGGAAAAAATTAGTTAGAAAAAGAGACTTTTGCATGAAAATGCAGGAAGAACAACAGGGGATGTGTCACATTTCATCAGATCTTAAAGATGCCAATGGATTGAGAACGAGAAAACACTTTGTTAATTTTTAAGACACACCCCAGGTTCAGAGATGTGAAAATGAAAAAAAAAAAAAACGTTGCAAAATGGTTCCTTTTCAGAATTCAAGGGTTGCCCTAGGATTGATCCTTTACCAGTACTTGACTTGAACAAAGAGCTTTGGAATTCAATAATTGTATTCAATTGATAATTCTAACACTAACTTAGCAAAGAATCTAGGTTACAGATTACTTGTTGAGTACTTACGATTTTACAATTCTTAAAATTCTTACCTATTCGGTAGGTGCTATTTACTTTCTGTGTGGATCATTTAAGATCTTAAGGTCAAAATACTGGTGAATATGTGATCACTACTTGTAGTCACACTTCTAAATTATAACCTTTTAAATTCTTCCTTTCTCATCCCCCACCCTGATAGCCAGAGTTAGGGGATAAAAAGAAATATGGACGTTCACTTTTGCAGCTCCATGACCTTTCTCATTGTACTTTCATTGAAGAGAAAGGCACATAACTGAGCATGAAGGGCAAGGCTGAACCGTAGGTAATGAGGACCAGGGAAAGTCCAAAGCAACATGCCCGAAGTAGTTGCGAGAGTAAAACTGACATTGGGTTGGTACAGGTGATACCAACAAGTAGGAGAGCAGGTGATACCAACAAGTAGGTTCAAGAGGTAGAGCCGGGAAAAGCTAAGACATAGGGAGTGTGTGGCAACTGATCGGCAGGGGCTACAAAAATCATTCAGGGTTTGGTCAGCTAAGCAAAATGCTTAAGGGGAAAGGACTAGAAAATGTGCTTTTGTTAAACATCTCTCTGGACAGCATTAAAATCCTTGAAAGTTTTTACATTTATAATACCACAGCAATAAAGAGAACAAATGAAAAACCACTAGTAAATAGGAGGTCTCAATAAAAATTTGAAATATGGAAGGAGGACAGCTATTGTATCAGAGCAGAAGCAGACACCATTTATACTACTTGCATTAAGGACAAAAAGGAACCAGCTTGGCTCCAGACTCAGAAATGCTTAATACTGTGGAGGACAGGAGTGAGACATGAAGGGAAAGCAGTGAAATTAGTGGCCAGTCGCATACGGGACATTTCCCTCATTCCATACACACTTGCCCTCCTCTGCAACCCCTGTGCATTGTCAACCAGGGACTTACCCTCCAGCAGGAGATGGGAAATTTCTTCTCTGTAGAAATTGAATGGCCCCTAGAGACAGACCTGTATTTTGACTTTTGTGAATCCAACAGCAAAGCAGTTATCTTCTAGCTCCAATACATTTATAACAGGGCTTCAAAATTCATGAAATAAAAACATGAAATAGCTGTAGACAATTTATCAATTATAGTTAGATATTTCAGCACTCTCAGGTAATTGATAGCACAAGTGGACAGAAAATGAGTATCAACTAACTCAACATTTATAGAATACTCCAACAACAGCATAATACACATTCTTTTCAAGTGCACATAATACGGGCTATAAAACAAGTTTCAAACGATTTAAAAGAATGGAAATCATACAATGTATATCTAGCACCAGAACAGAATTAAATTAGAAATTGCTAACAGAAAGATATCTGAAGAGTCACCAAACATTTGGAAATTAATGGCTCCTAAATGTGCCATGGGGTAAAGAGGAGGTAACAGTGAAAATCTGAAAATATTTTGAACTGAATGAATATATAAAAATTTGTGGGATGCAGCTAAAGCAGCATGGAATTTTATTAATAATTATCCCAATAAATTCAGCAACTTAGTTGAAATAGAAAAAGTCCTTGAAAGGTACAAACTACCCAAGGTCACTCAAGAAGAAAGAGAAAACCTGAATAGCCCTATTAAAAGATTTGTAGCTGACAACCTTCCCACAATAAAAAGTACAGGCCAGACGGCACAAGTGAATTCTACCATTTACGGAAGACATAGTAACAACTGTACACCAACTCTTCTAGGAATAAACATTTTCCAACTTATTTTACGAGTCAACATTACCTACATACCAAAGCCAAAGACATCACAAGAAAAGAAAATCATAGATCAATAACTTTATGAACATAGATGCAAAAATTCTTTTAAAAAATAGCAAATTGAAACTTCTAATCTATAAAAGATGGTAATGCATCGTGCCCAAGTAGGATTTATCCTAGAAATGCAAGGTTGCCGTAGCATTCAAAATCAATGTATTTCATCATATTAACATACTAAAAAAGAAAAACCATATCTTTATAATGTGGAAAAAGCATTTGAAGAGATTCAACACGTTCATGATTTAAAACTCTCAATTAATTAGGAATTAAAGGAATCATCCTTAATCCAATAAAGGGCATTTATGGAAGAACATATATCTGACATCATATTTTATGGTGAAATAAAGAGCGGTTTCCTCCTAAGACTGGGAACAAGGCAAAGATGTCTACTCACCACTTGTAGTCAACGTTGTCCCAGATGTTTAGCCTGTGCAACAAGGCAATAAAAAGAAAAGACCCCCACCCTCCGCACACCTCGTGCTGCCATCCCAGTGTTACCAATCAGGTCTGGATGCTTGCTGCTCAGAAATCAATACTCAAGAGAGACAAATGTTGGTAGAAAGGAAAGTTGCTTTTAATCAGAATGCTGGGGAGATGGTGGACTCCCCAGAAACCACCTCCCAAGATTCTGCTCAGCCATGAGAAGTTCTTAAAGGGAAAAGGTAAGTAATCTCAGTTAATCCTTGAGATAGGAGGTCAGAGGCATCGCCATCCCCCACTGCATGCAGGCTTGTCATGCAGGCTTGTTGACTTCTTGTGATCTTTCTTTCAATACTGTCTTGTTCACACAGTTCGTTCGCAAGATTACTGAAGGGGAAGCTAGGGAAGAGATCGGGTCATCTGTTAATTACTTATTCTTCATTTCTACTTCTTTGATCTATGGAAAGAACCAACAGATTAGGCAAGGTATTATGTGATCAAAAGATTTGAAAGTGTGCTAGGGTCAGAGATGAGTAGAGCATGGGGGCAAGTGGTTTAAGGTTAGTGACAAGATAAAAGGGGCCTCCGGCAGAGAGCTCTTTCCTGCAAAGAGCTTTTTCCTGCCAAAAGCTGCTTACAAATCCCCACTTGTCAGAACATCATTCCATTTTTATTGGATTATGGTCGAAGGTCTGTCTTCTGTAACTTCATGCTGACATACGGCACCATATCCTTAGAGTGGAAGATGTCGACGTGGGCTCTGTAGTATCTCTTTGCTGACAATTGTAGTTGCTCATTTACATACACGGGCAGAACAAGCTACAATTATTTTGATGCCCACAAAGATATAGATTATTATGAGCAACAGTGTTAATCCCATTCTCTTAAGGCCAAGTTCTTGAAATTGTGCTAGCCATAGATCTAGTACTTTTTTATAAACAAGAGGCAGGGGATATGGAGGGGCCTTTGTACTTGGCAGGGGGTGGGGGTGGGGGGTGGGTGCAGGGTTCTGCTCAGTTCCACCAGTGCGTGCTGCGCACCGGCAGGAGCTAGGTGAGGTTCTGGGCAAGCAGACAGTTAAGGGCCATGGCCTTGCTGGCTCCAAAAGAGGCACAGAGACCTAGACACATGAAGGGAGAATGCATGTGTCAGTGGAGACAGAGATTGGAGTTATGCAGCTGTAAGCCAAGGAACACCAAGGATGGAGAGCCACCACCAGAAGCTGAGGGAAAGGCATGGAAGAGATTCTCCCCGAGAGCCTTCAGAGACTGCATGGCCCTGCTGACATCTTGATTTCAGACTTCTAGCCACCAGAACTGGAAGAATAATTCCTATTATTTTAAGCCACCCAGTTCGTGGTACTTTGTTACTGCAGCCGTGGGAAACGAATATACAGACCTTCAAAAGTGGCCCTGAGACAACTGACTTTTCCATTTGCAAAAAAAAATGAAAGTAGATCACTAATTTATACCATTAAAAAAATATTCCAGACAGATTTAAAAATATAAACATTTGAAAAGCAGAACTTCAGTCTTTTGGAAGAATATCTTTGTAACCTCAGTCTAGAAAAGAATTTCTTAAACAAAGAGCAAAAAGACCTAAGAAAAGATTGTTATATTTGCATCAAAACTTAAAACTTCTATACAGTATAATATAGCATAAATAAAATTAAAAGATAAGCCACAGTCTAGGAGAAAGTATTTGTAACCTAATGTAGTCAACAAATAAATATACAAGTTATATAAACAAATCCTGGAAATGAAAGAACAGATGATCCAATTAAATACATATATATCTCCAAGCTCATGGTATTGTTGCCTACATTTCAATTATCTGAATGCTGCAGCATATGTTATTTTTCTATCTCTAAAATATAGAGACTCTTTTGAAAAACATAATTATAATACCGGAAAAACTAATAACCCCTGAATATCATGAAATATCTGTAGTCGTAGATACCACAGTCAACAGATGCCACAGCCAATGGTGGATACATAAACCTAGACATGTGATAAAATTGCACAGAACTAAATATACCTACACATAAGTGAGTACAAATAAAACTGAGAAATTCTGAACTAATTGCTGGATTATATCAATAATGTCATTATCCTGGCTGATATTTGTACTATATTTTTACAAGATGTTACCACTGGGGGAAACCGGGTACAGGGTACATGAGGTCTCTCTGTATTACTTCTTACAACTGCATCTTACAATCTACCATTATTTCAATAAAAATTTCAGTTAAAACAAAAAATTACATAGGTATTAAGTATGGGACAACTTATACATTTCATATTCATATTAAAATTATGAAATAAAAACTTTG
Organism: Balaenoptera physalus; assembly: GCF_965194825.1. Classification (NCBI taxonomy): domain Eukaryota; kingdom Metazoa; phylum Chordata; class Mammalia; order Artiodactyla; family Balaenopteridae; genus Balaenoptera; species Balaenoptera physalus. The sequence continues at coordinate 68,393,915 of NC_138893.1, read as the reverse complement.
AGTTATTAAGCAAATATATATATATACTTCCTACTACAATGCTGCATTCTAATAAGCAAACGTATCATGAAAAGTTTCTCTACATAGCATACTTACACATATTCTGCAAAAGAAAAGGCCTCCTTTTTAAACTTTTTTTGACACTGTAACATCTTCAAAATATTAATAAAGTTATCAAATATTATTTGCTACCCAATGAAATGTCACTTCTAGGCAAAAGATTTCTCATATATATTGGGTCCCCCACCTCAGCCCCAGGTTGTTTCTGCTATGCAATGAGTCCAACAAGAGGGTGAAGGTTTCAGGATGTTGACAGGGGTTTCTTCTTAGTACTGTTTCTCTGCTGTTTACTGAAATCGAGATGCTGGTGAAAGGTTCCATTACACCTGTAGTGTTTCTCCCTAGTGTGTTCTCTGATGTGTTGTGAGGAATGACTCTGATAGAAGGTCCTCCCACATTGGTTACATTCATGGGCTCTCTCCCCTGTGTGGGTTCTCTGATGTACTGTGAGGGATGACTTATGGCAGAAGTTTTCCCACACTCATTACATTTATAAGGCTTCTCTCCTGTGTGTGTTCTCTGATGTTCCCTCAGTTTCGACTTCACAGAGAAGGATTTTCCACATTTGTGACATCCATAGGTTTTCTCTCCTGTGTGAGTCCTCTGGTGATTAATGAAGTTTGGCTTCTGGGAGAAAGTTTTCCCACATTCCTTACATTCATAGGGTTTCTCCCCACTATGTATTCCCTTATGTACTGTGAGAGCTGACCTAGCACTGAAGGCTTTCTGACATTCATTACACTCATAGGGTTTCTCCCCTCTGTGTGTTCGCTGATGTACACGGGGATTTGACTTCTCACAGAAATTTTTTCCACATTTGTTACATTCATAGGGTTTCTCCCCTGTGTGTGTTCTCTGATGTACTGTGAGGCCTGACCTATACCCAAAGGTTTTCCCACATTTGGTGCACTCATAGCGTTTCTCCCCTCTGTGTATCCTCTGATGTAGAATGAGAGATGACTTATGGCTGAAGGTTTTCCCACATTCACTACATTCATAGAGTTTTTCTCTTATATCTGTTTTCTGATATGTAGGAAGCTTTGGCTTCTTGTAAAATGCAGTAGCACACTGATTAATTTTATAGACTTCTTTCCCTATATGTGTTTCTTGATGCTGAATGAAATTTGGCTTCTTGCAGAATACTTCCCAATCTTCAAAACAAACAGTTAAAGGTTTCCTCTCCTTTATAAATTCGCTGAAGGAGTGACTTCTTTCTGAAACTATTCACTTTCAATACACTCATAGTATCTCTTCCCCATGATAACTCCATGGTGCTTACTTAAAGTTGACTTCTCACCAACAGACCACCTCCCACAGTCATTCAATTCATAGTGATTCTCCCTTGTATGAGTTCCCTGATGAACAGTGAATGTTGGTCTATCAGAAAAGGCTTTGACATGTTCATTACATCCACAGGGCTTCTCCCATGAGCTTGCTCTCTTATGGGTAATGAAAGTTGCCCCCTCATTGAAGGCTTTCCCACATTCATTATATTCAGAAGAAAGCTTCAGAATTTGAGTATCTTGATGCTGAAATATGTCATTTTGACTAATGGCTTTTCCAGTTCTATCATATTCTAAAGATTTCTCTCTAGAATGAGAATTCCTATGCTTTGTACAGAGGAGTAATTTCCCATGTGTATTAAACTCATCAAGCTGCCTTACAAAGGAGTGTCTATTACTAATGATTAATTCTGAAAGAGAATCCAAATTCATTCCATATGAGTCATATTTACCAGGTATTTTTCTTGATAAAATAGAGTTTGTATCCAGAGAAAATGTTTTTCCTAATACACTATTTCTCACTTTAGTCGGTGTTTTGTTGTTGACAAAATCAACTTTCCACCAATGCTGGACTTCCTTTTCCTGGCTCTTCTCCATCAGGTCAACTATGCAGAAGTATAGAAATGAAAATAATTTACCATAGTTTATACATGTTAATATATTTCTTATGAAGAGAAGACATATTCATATGTCTTATTCTAGCCCAGTCATTTGCTATGAAAGTAATCTCAAGGGCATACTGCCTCGCTCCTCTAGGTTTGAAAAATAAATAAATAACTTGCAGTAGTGAAAAATGGGGAATCTGGCAACAAAACGCAATACTTTGACACTTCAAAAATGTTTATTGTGGTGATCATTTTGCAATATATACAAATATCAACTCATTACATTGTACACCTGACACTAAAATGTTGTATGCCAATTATACCTCAATTTTTTTTAAATGTGACATTCAAAAATAGAGAATTTGACATAAACACAAACAATAAATTTAAAATTTTGAATGACTGCTTAATCTTGGGGTGGGGAACTGCACAGGTAATAGAATCAGCCCAACAACTCAACAAATATTAAGTAGAATCACAAGGAAAATTAATAGACAATGACAGTAAAGGGAGATATCAAAGGAACAATTAGACTTGGAACAATTAAATCAGGGCCTAGTCGTTATCGAAGCAAGAGCCTCACTAATATACATGCTTACAACCTCATCCTCCTCTTTTCTATTCCACATAATACCACCAAATTAAATTTCAGAAAGTACTCATTTTCATTAGAGTTAAAAGGAAAACTGTATTGCCTAGGCTATATTTGCATTCTCATGGGGATTCACAATGAATAGTAGTGCCTAAATGAAGTATACATTTAGGCTATTCTTACAACAGGATCAGAGGCACATCTTTATTCATCTAGCATATCATCACCTAAAACTTACAGTCTGGGGACTTCCCTGGTGGCGTAGTGGGTAAGAATCTGCCCGCCAATGCAGGGGACACACGTTTGAGCCCTGGTCCAGGAAGATCCCACATGCTGCGGAGCAACTAAGCCCGTGTGCCACAACTACTGAGCCTACGCTCTAGAGCCTGCAAGCCACAACTACTGAAGCCTGCGTGCCACAACTACTGAAGCCCACGCGCCTAGAGCCTGTGCTCCGCAACAAGAGAAGCCACCACAATGAGAAGGCTGTGTGCTGCAACGAAGAGTAGCCCCCACTCGCCGCACCGAGAGAAAGCCCGCGTGCAGCAACGAAGACCCAACGCAGCCAAAAATAAATTAAATAAATAAATAAAATTTATTTAAAAAAAAACAAAACTTACAGTTAGAGTTTCACTTATACAATCAATTATCCACTGTTATTAGAGTCTAGAGTGCTTCTCCCTATCTCTTTACACTCATCCTCTGATTTGTCTAATAATTATGGAAAGTCTTATGTCAATTTTCTGCCCTTTGCAATTAAAGGCAGAAAATAAAAATTCTAAATTCTCAACTATATTCAATGAAAGCTAAAGAAAGAAAGAAACAACAAATAAGGGGGAATTCCCTGGCGGCGCAGCGGTTAAGAATCCACCTGCCAATGCAGGGGACACGGGTTTGATCCCTCGTCCAGGAAGATCCCACGTGCCACGGAGCAGCTAAGCCCGTGCGCCACAACTACTGAGCCTGCACTCTCTAGAGCCCGTGAGCCACAACTACTGAGCCCACGAGCCACAACTACTGAAGCCTGCATGCCTAGAGCCTGTGCTCTGCAACAAGAGAAGCCCGCGCACCGCAATCAAGAGTAGCCCCTGCTAGCTGCGACTAGAGAAAGCCCACACGAAGCAGCGAAGACCCAACACAGCCAAAAAAATAAATAAATAAAAAATTTAAAAGAAAAGAAACAACAAATAAGGTCTCCAGACTTCTTTCATCCCTTCATTACAGTTGATGCAATACTTCAGAGAACTCAATAAGAAAACTGAAGGATGATATAATGGTGAGGATTTACTTCACTATTGCATTATCCTTCCAAGAAATTCCATCATCTATTTTCTTATATTTTAGTGTATTTTAGCACTATTGGACATAACTGATGAGTAATGTTGGAATAATTGCTAGGGGGATGAAGTAGCAAAACATTTCAAAATACATTAAAATAAGATCACAACAATCCTATATTTCTTAGATTTATAAATGGGACCAAGTCACCCATGTGGAAACTGCAAGATAAAATAAGTTTTATTCCATTTAAAAATATAAGTAAATTTTCTCTTTGTTCATTCAAGTTAAAATTATATTTTAATTTATAAGAAATTATGAAATTCATAAAACAACAACCCTTGCAAATAATTAGAACTGCTTCAAACAGAAATTCAAAAACAAAAATTGGGTGGCGCAGTGGTTAAGAATCTGCCTGCCAATGCAGGGGACACGGGTTCGAGCCCTGGTCTGGGAAGATCCCACATGTCGCGGAGCAGCTGGACCCGTGAGCCACAATTACTGAGCCTGCGCGTCTGGAGCCTGTGCTCCGCAACAAGAGAGGCCGCGATGAAGAGTGGTCCCCACTTGCCGCAACTAGAGAAAGCCCTCGCACAGAAATGAAGACCCAGCACAGCCATAAATCCATCAATCAATAAATAAAATTTTAAAAAAACAAAAAAACAAAAATTGGGTACACTGGATCCCTGATGGTATACCAAGGGTTAATATTCTATTTTGCTTAATATTTGAAGTATATCACTATTCCTTTCTACATTCCAATAATGGAATATAGCCTATTATTTCTTTTTATATTTCATATGTACTTTTCAAACACCATATACCTATATTTGTAAAAAATCCAAATTGGCAATATCTGTCTTTTAACAAGAGGGTTTAGTCCTTTTGAATGTATTGTAATTACTAAAATATCTAGGATGGTTTCCTTCATTTCACTTACAGTTTCCACTTATTCTAATTTTTACTTGCTTTTCCCCTCTCTTTCATTGTTCTTTTTTGGTCTGATCTAATATATATATTTTTTTCTTTTCTATTTTCTTCCCTTCAGAAGTTTAGAAGTTATACATTACTTTCTTCTAGCATTTACTCATTAAATTTTACCATTCATATTTAACTCAACAACACTTCTAAAAAATAAAAGGATTTTAGAACACCAGTCTGGTCAACTGATAAATTATTTACATGCTATTGTTTTTCAATATTTTATTTTTGTTGTTTTTATACTCAACAGAATAAACATTGCTACTACAGATCTTCCTTGCCTTACAATGAGGTTATGTCCCCATAAACCTATTGTAACTTGGCAATATCAAAAGTCGAAAATGCATATAATACCCCTAATCTACTGAACATCATAGCTTAGAATAGCCTATCTTAAACGTGCCCAGAACACTTACATTAGCCTAGAGTTGGGCAAAATCAACTAATGCAAAGCCTATTTTATAATAGTGTTGAATATCTCATGCAGTTCACTGAATACTGTACTAACAGTTGTATGGGTACAGGATGGTTGTAAGGTTGTTTACCCTCGTGGTCATGTGGCTGACTGGGAGCTACGGCTCACTGCCGCTACCCAGCATCACAAGAGAGTATCCTACCACACATCGCTGGCCCAGGGAAAAGATCAAAATTCAAAGTACAATTTCCAGTGAATGGGTATTGCTTTTGCATCAGTGAAGTCAAAAAATGAGTTGAATCACTGTAATTTGGGGATCATCTGTATTTTTTACAGATAATATTTGTATAAACTTACCCATATCTTTACTTGTTTCCTCCCAGAACTGCTTCTCCTCAAGTTCCCCTGTCTGAGTTAAAGGTACTACCAGGTGTCTAGTGCCTCAGGAAAAAAAACTTTCAGTTTTTCTCTTGATTATTCTTTTTCTTGTACCCATAATCCAATCTAACAGGAAATCCTGTTTTGGCTACAACTTCAAAATACATCAAGAACCCAATCATGTCACTTTACTTTCTATTTCCAAGCCGGTATAAGGCACCACAATCCCTCACATGGAGAACTGCTAACTGCTCTCCTTGACTTTACTTGTCCCTCCTCCCCACCCCCTCTGTCAACATTTCCACTGTAGAGCAGCCAGGGGTATACATGAAGCAAATCAGAACATGTGCTCCTTTGCTCAAAACCTTCCAATGACTCCAACTCAATTAGAATTAAGGAGCTTTCGGGACTTGCCTAGTGGTCCAGTGGTAAAGAATCCACCTTCCAATGCAGGGGATGCGGGTTCAATCCCTGGTCAGGGAACTAAGATCCCACATGCCGCGGGGCAACATGCCACAACATGCCCGCATGCCACAACTACTGAGCTCATGCGCCTCGACTAGAGCCTGCGTGCTGCAAACTACAGAGCCCATGCACTCTGGAACCTGCACGCCACAACTACAGAGCCCACGCGTCCTGGAGCCTGCAAGCCACAACTAGAGAAGAGAAAACCTGCTGCCACAACTAGAGAGAGGCCTGTGCACAACAACAAAGAGCCCACACACCACAATGAAAGATCCCACGCGCCTCAACAAAGATCCTGAGTGCCACAGCTAAGACCTGATGCAGCAAAAAATAAATTAAATAAATAAATAAATAATAAATAAATCTTAAAAAAAAGAAGAATTAAGGAGCTTTCGATAGCCAGTAAAGCCAAATAACCTGGCACCAACTACCTCTCTGACATCATCTCTAACTCTCTGATCTCTATTCATCCTGGCAAACGCTATCCTGTTCTGCAGACACTAAACACTCCGGCCTCAAGTTCATGGCACAGGGTATACCATCTGGCTGGAATATTCAAAATCCACTGGCCCCCTCCATTCAGATCTGTGTTATAATAACACAGATATATATTATTATTAATAACACAGATATAATTATATATTATAATTATAATATTGACCTTAAAGAGGCTCTTTCCTGATCACTTTCATAAACAGCACCACATTTCATTCTCTTTTGCCACTAAAATGCAGTCATTATATTGTTAGCAGTTGCAACCCCAGCACACAGACAAACCTGGCATATGGTAGATGTCAAATTAATACTTAGTGAATTAATACATAATATATGATTAAAAGATGACAAATGAAATTGATGTAGAAAGAATAACAAATATCTAAAATGAGAGAGGCAAGGATTGGATTTTTGGAAGAAAACCCAAAAAGAAACCATTTAGCTCTTATCCGCCAGGGTGATATATGCATCTGAGGCATGAAGGCCAATTATTCTTGGTCACTTCCAAAGTTCTATTAACTCTAAAAAAAATTTCCTAAAAAATCTCAAACATGCCAACATCTGAACTAACTCCCTGGGTTCCAGTTTCTCCCAGGTTACAGTAACGTCTATGTTCACTAACTCACCTGGGTGGCTCTGACTTTGGGACTCTTCCTCTAACATCCATGGCTCTTTTCCTTGCTCCAATTTGAAAATCACCTCTGGTTTGGTAACACAATACCCTGTGAATGGAAAATGACACAGGACTTGGACCAGGTGCCCTGAGGTTCAGGACCTTTAAAGGAGGACAAAGTTAGCCCGCATGAAAATAAATCCACTGGAACATTTCACTGGGGAAGAGAACATAAGTGTTCTTTGTAGTGCCCGAAAGGGATCACCTTTGACTCCTGAATTTCAAATCTATAAATTATTAATCTCTACAAAGAAACCACCTATATCAGCAGCTAAAAAGGAAACAAATATTGTTTGGAGTTACAAATTATACAATCCCTACCCACTGAGATGAGGTGGCTATAGTTCTCCAGCATCACGTCCCTGTACAGGGTCCTCTGAGCAGGGTCCAGGTGCTGCCACTCCTCCTGGGTGAAGCCCATAGTCACATCCTCAAATGACACTGGCCCCTGAAACAGCACATCTGTGTTCAATCTACAGTGACCAGAATTGGAGAGCATGCAATATGTTGGGGATCTAACACCTGGTCATGTTCACAATTAATAGTTGAAGAGAAAACGCAATGTAGGATCCCTTCTGTCAGTACTATATGTTGTGGGAAAATGAGGAATCATGGTATAAGGACTTGCCAGTGTATTAATTTCTTAATTCATACAAAAAGTATAGGAGTTCCTGCCAGTGTTCCAGGAACTGTCCCAATTTCTGGGAATACAAAGAAAAATAAAAGATTAATCCTGCTCTCAAGGAGTTTATAATCAGGTTAGAAAACATATTTAAACATAAATATCTGCAACAAATTTTATAGAAGCAATGCTAAAAAGTCTCTGAAAGGTAAATGGGTAGTTGCAAAGGGGGAAGAAACGTTAAGTTCTATTTTGTATTATCAGGTTGAGTTTTATTGAGGAGTAAAGTATTAAGTCTTGACACATGAATCACATATTCTTTATAAATATGGGCCAACGACATAAAAAAGGCATGGAAGCATTAAAAAATACTTGATAAGTTAATGGAACTATACAGTAGGAGAAAAGGGTTTGAGATGTATTAAGGTAAAGCCTCACAGACATAATTAAGAGCAAGATTATAGGCAAGATTACAAGTAATTGTGGATATGTCCTCCAGCCTAAGGGTTTCAAAACATTTGATCATTTACCCCTTAATTAAAGTTTGAGCACTCATCCAGCATGGCTATTTATATCTTTATATGTACATGAAATCTCATTCTTATTTTTAAAACACAAATATGTGAACATCAATACGCTAATAATTCCTTCCCACATTCCAATAGCTTTTCTTGGGTACTCCCTGGGGCAGTGTTCTCAAAGTGTGGTCCATAAGTCAACAACATCAGCATCAGCTGGGAACTTGTTAGAAATGCAAAATTCTCGAGCCCCATTCCAGCCCCTATCCAGACACTTGGATAGCCAGTGTCCAAGATGGTCATCACCTCCTCCCCCAGTGCCCTTGTACAATCCTCTCCCACATTAAATAGGGCTGATCTTTGTAACCAATAGAATGTTGCAGAAATAACAGAGTATGCCCAATGAGGCCAAGTCACAGAAGAACACTGGTGCTTCCACTTTGTTCCTTCATGGATCACTTTCTCTGGGTAAAGCCAGCTGCCATCTCATGAGGACACTCAAGCAGCCCTATGGAGAAGTCTACATGGGGAGGAAATGAGGCCTCCTGCCAAACATCAATACTAATTTGCTAGCCATGTGAGTGAGCCATCACAGAAACAAATCCTCCAGCCCCATTCAAGCCTTCAGATGGCTGCAGCCTCATGAGACCCCTACATGAGACATAAATGTTTCTTGTTGCCTTTAAGCTGATAAATATTGGGGTGCTTTCTTATGCAGCATTAGATTAAGGCATCTACAGAAACAGATACTCCGGGCATGGGACTTAGTGAACAGTGTTTTAATAAGCCCTCCAGGTATGAGACACCAAAGCTGAAAAACTAGTGATCTAGGGAAGTCAAAAACAAGGACACTAAAGGAATTTGAAGGCTCTGGCGCCTACAGCTACAACAAACATTAAACACAGCCCAACTCCTAGCCAGAGTAACACAAATCCTCACACTAAAAATTTATTTACCTTAGTTCTATTACCAGATACAGGTCCAGCTCTCAAAAAACAATTGCAAGACATACCAAAAAGTAATAAAAAACACACGGAGAAGAGACAAAGTAATAATCAGAACCAGACTCAGATACAACACAAATGTTGGAATTATCAGACAGGGAGTTTAAAATAACTATAATTAACATGTTAAAGAGTTGAATGGAAAAAATTAGACAACATTCAACTATAAATGAGTCATATAAGCAGAAAAATAGAAATTCTAGAAAAAAATCAAAAGTAAATGCTCAAAGTCAAAACCATAGTAATAGAAACGAGGAATGCCTCTGATGGACTCATCATACAACAAGCCAAGGAAAGAACCAGTGAACTTGAAAAGAGGTCAACAAAAACTTCACAGACTGAAATGTGAAAAGAAAAAGAATGAAAAAAACAGAACATCCAAGAACTGTGGCACAACATTAAAAGGCATAATATATGCATAATTAGAATACCAGAAGAAGAAGGAACAGAGCAGAAGAAATATCTGAAGTAGTAATAACCAAACATTCCAAAATTAATGACAAATCCAGGAAACTCAGAGAATACCAAGCAAGATAAATGCCCCCAAAACCACATCTCATCCTGTCATACTCAAACTGCAGAAAACCAAATACAAAAGATCTTGAAAAAAGCAAAGAAGGGGTGGGGGTGGTGTTGCGCCCCAGGGGTTGGTGGAATGTGAACCTTACCTACAAAGGAACAATGATAAGAATTACAACCGACTTCTCAGAATCCATGCAAGCAAGGAGAGAATGGAGTGAAATATTTAAAGTGTTGAAGGAAAAAAACCACCAACACAGAATTAATGAAAAGACACACTGAGGCATACATTTATATAATTCTGAATGACAAGGATAAACTCTTAAGAGCTTCTAGATGAAAGAACAGCTGACTCACAAAGTAAAGAAAAGCATCCTAGCTTCGGACTTCTCCTCTGCAGTGGTGAAAGCAAAAAGACAATGAGATTATGAGAAAAGAATTTCAATCCAGGAATATTATACATAAATAAATTGTCTTTCATATGACAGGCCCAAAACCAGATGTGTTCAAATGAGCAGGGCCTCGAGGAATAAATCACCCCTGTAATCTCTGCAGAGAAAACACTAAGGAGGTAGTAATGAGCTACCAAGCAAGTCTCAAGCAAGGGGAAGGAGTGAGAAACAATAGAGCTTGTTACTGAAACATGGTTACAACTAGATGGATAATATTAACATGATTTGAAATGTATAACATAATATTAAAGAAGACCTCCTGAAACAGAAGAGACTCTCCATAAGAACAGAGCCAGTAATATACTGATAAATTATTAAAATGGAGCCTGGGTGTGGGGAGGAGTAATGGGTGGATTAAAACTTTCGAAGGTCATCTAAGAGGGGCTGGAGGAAGAGGAGTAGCAATCACTACACCATGGAGCAGCAGAAGAGCAACAAAGTAATCTGATATGCTAGTAGATATGGCTCAGTTATAATATTTAGGTGTGGGTTGGTAGCTATGAGAACTGAAAATCAGAAAACTACCAAATTAACAGAGAAGAAAAATGAAACAATGACAAATTTGAATATACCAGAAAAAGTAAAGATTCTAAAGAAGTATAATTAATAGTATAAATTTTGATATATATTGCATTATGTTATACTCAAAAATAATATGTAGTAAACTAAGACAGATATATAAAACCAAATATACGAATTATCACAGAAAATGGGAATGGATATATTTCTTATGCAAGACTAACATGCCATATTAGTCTTAAAAAAAAACCCCAAATGTTGCCATTTGTTGTTTACAAAAAATAAACCTAAAACAAAGTGATAAAGAATGGTTAAAAAAAAGGAATGGACAAAATACTACAAGAAAAAGCAAATAAACGGGAAGCAAGCATGGTCTTATTTATATCAGATTAAGGAGAATTTGCAGCCTTAAACTTCAATGGGGCAAAGGCAGATACCATGTAATGATAAATGGTAAAAATTAATCAAGGTTTAAGTCAAATCTGTATATATCCAAATAGATAAAAGAAAAACTGCTACAGTTACAAGATAAATTGGTTAAAGAAAACAAACCACAATCACGGTAAGAGGCAATATATCTCTATCAACAAGAAAGGACTATCAAATGGAGTTTGTTAAACTCACGTGTTCAGGTAATTACTAATGATAGTTAAAATTCAGTTATTTAGAAAAATGTCTTTCATAGAATATTTTAAATACATACTATCTCATACTCAGGACAAACCTATAACATAGATACTATTTTTCCCATTTAACAGATAAGAAAATTGAGGCAGAAAGAGGTTACCCAACTTCCCAAGGTTACCCTAAATTGGAACTAGGTCATCTGAAAATAAAGCACCACTTATAATCGTTATGTTATGCTGTGCTTTCAGAGACAATATTGCTAAACCCTACAAATCAGAGGTTTTACAAGCTACTTTGTCTGATTATGACCTATAAAACCAAAAATTTTAAAACTCACTAAAAAGTCATTAACTCATAAAATAAGACATTCTCCAAATTAAAAACTTTAGATCAAAGAAAAGTAACCAACATCCAAATTACTACTGTCCTGGAAAGAAACAAAGGGGGAAATTCATTACATGAAAACTTAAGACCTAAAACTAAAGCTGTCACAGAGAAAAATTGTCTTTATTTTTTAAATAAAGACTGAAAATAGGGCTTCCCTGGTGGTGCAGTGGTTGAGAATGCGCCTGCCAATTCAGGGGACACGGGTTCGAGCCCTGGTCTGGGAAGATCCCACATGCCGCGGAGCGGCTGGGCCCGTGAGCCACAACTGCTGAGCCTGCGCGTCTGGAGCCTGTGCTCCGCAACAAGAGAGGCCGCGATAGTGAGAGGCCCGCGCACTGCGATGAAGAGTGGCCCCCGCTTGCCACAACTGGAGAAAGCCCTTGCACAGAAACGAAGATCCAACACAGCCAAAAATAAATAAATTAAATAAATAAATTTAAAAAAAAAAAAAAGACTGAAAATAATTATGAACTTTATGTTTAGCTAAAAGAAATATGAAAAATAAAAAACAGATCAAAAAAGCATGAAAAAATAAGGATAAAATCTTAAGTGAATAAAATTAAAATAAAGCCAAAATAAATGAAGAAGGCTAAATTAAACCCAAAGCTTTTTTTTTTCAGTATGTCCCATACATAAAATGGGCAAAATTGGTGGGGGGAGGGGGGGGAAGAAAACTAACATAAAACTTTAAGACAATTTAATTTAGCAAACAATTTTTTTGGTTGTTGTGCTTAAAAATTTTTACAGGAGGGGGAGGAAATATACCAGATATAATGTTTTTAATTCAAAAGGGGAAAAAGGTATGTTCAAAATAAAAACTGTAAAGGGATATTACTTTTTATTACAAAGCTCCTCTAATCAAAAGAAAAATACATCAGTGACAAGAAAAAGTCCCAGAATTGAGTCAAATATACGTACAGTGCCTACTTGTAAAAAAAAAAAATTACACCTCACACTATATAAAAATATGTATTTGAATGAATAAGTATAAAACACAAAACAAAAGACAAGGAAGCACCCAAGTAATAACATATTAAGTCTGTTACAAAAAAGTAGAAAATCTTAGATTGGATTAAAAAGATTGAGCTACATGGTGCTTACAAAGGAGACACCTAAAACAAAACGGCACATGAAAGTTCATTCATTCATTCACTTAGCGACTTTTCAATACTTATTATGCACTTAGACTACAACAGGGAAAAACAATGATGTCCCCCTCCAGTCTTCAGGAGAGTTATATTCATTCAGGAAGGGAAAAACAGACAATAAACAACATAGTAATAATGAAACTGTTGTGTCGGATGAGAAGAAGTGTTTTGGAAGAGTGTGTTGGAGAAGTGCCTTAATACACAATACATAGTGTATTAAGGTAAGGGGGATGGGAACACTGGGGGTTAGTGTAGCAATTTTAAGGTGGAAGTTTGTGTAGAGCAAAGCAAAATGTGAGAAACCCTTGGTGTGATTGTGCTTTGCCCTGGGACAAAAAGCACCTGCTCCCAGCTGGGGATAACAAATGACAAACTGGGAAGAAGCAACTACAACTTACATCATGTTCTAAAAAATAATTTCCCTAATATAAAAGAATTAAATCTATAATTTAAAACTTTCCATAAAGAAAATCCAGGCCCTATATAAATTCACTGGTGAATTTTTACAAACCACTAAGTAATAAATAACACCAATCTTCAACAAACACTTCCAGAGAATAGACAATGAGGAAATACTTAACATGTTTCTTTGAGGCCATATACAATTGATACAAAACATGACAAAAACATTATAAAAAAGGAAAATAAAAGTCTCTCTCATGAAGAAAGACAAAAATCCTAAACAACTTATCATGAAATACATTCAAAGATGACAGAATATCAAGGCCAAGTGGGAATTTTTCCTGGAAAAATAGTCTGGTTTAACACTTGAAAATCAAAACATTAATAGAATTATATCAATCAGTATGTTAATATCAATCCATTAAAAGAATAAAGGAGAAAACCATACAATCAACTCAATAATTAAATTCAACAACATTGGATGATAAAAACTTTCAGCAAACCAGGAGAATGAAACTTTCCCAAGAACGTCTACCAAAAATGTTACAGCAAGTATCATCCTAAATGATAAAATATCAAAAAGCTTCCCTTGAGACTGGAATGAAAACAAGTACGTACTATTCTATTCCATGGTAGCTCCTAGCCACAGCAATAAAGAAAAAGAAATTAAAGTTTTAAATGGGACAAAAAGTAAGAAATATCCATATAACATAATTGTGTGGAAGGAAACTCCAAAATAATCTACAGATACAATATTAGAGTTAATAAATGGTAAGGTCACTGAAAACAAGTTCAGTATACAAAAATTGACTATATATACTAGCAACGTCAAAATAGGGAGAAAATTTTTCAACTACCTAAGAATAAATCTAACAAAAGAAGTAAAAGATGTACACATGGAAATTATCAAACGTTCCTGAGAAAAATTAAAGGAGACCTAAGTAAATGAAGAGAAATGCCATGTTCATGAGTTGAAAATTCAAGCCAGTATTAATATAACCTAACTCCCAAATCAATCTATAGATCCAGTGCAATACCAAATTCCAGCAGATTCCCAGGGCAGGGTGTTGACAAGATGATTTTAAAGTTTATACAGAAATACAAAGGACTGGGACTTCCCTGGGGGCGCAGTGGGTAAGACTCTGCGCTCCCAATGCCGGGGGCCTGGGTTCAATCCCTGGTCAGGGAACTAGATCTCACATGCACACCGCAACTAAGAGTTCGCATGCCACAACTAAGGAGCCCGTGTGCCACAATTAAGGAGGTGGCGAGCCGCAACTAAGGAGCCCTGGAGCCGCAACTAAGGAGGCTGCCTGCTGCAACTAAGGAGTTCGCGTGCTGAAACTAAGGAGATGGCGAGCCGCAACTAAGGAGCTCGCCTGCCGCAACTAAGACCCAGCGCAACCAAATTAATTAATTAATTATTTTAAAAAAAGAAATACAAAGGACTTAAAGTAGTTATGGTAAATCTTGAAGAACAAAAGTGGACAACTTATATCCACAGATATGAATACTTTTTATAACGCTAAATAATAAGGCAGGGCAGTACTGGCATAGGGTAGACAAAGAGGCAACTGTAACAGAAATAAGAATCCAAAAAGAGATACACACATATGGTCACCTGATTTCTAACAGACACCACTGCAATTCTGTGGGGAAAGGAAGGTCTTTTCAATAAATGGTACTGTGGGAACTGACTAGCCATAGCTCAAAAAAAGATATATACATGTTTATGTATATGTATCTAATAATTCAAAATAGATCATAGACATAAATGTGAAAGCTAAAACAATTCAAATTTTTAGACGAGAATATAAGAGAATTCCTTTATGACTTTGGGATGGGCAAAAATGTTTTTAAACAGGACACCAAGCACTAACCATTAAAGAAAATATTGATAAACTGGACTTAATTAAAATTCAGAACAAGTCTCAAACTTAAAGAAGATATCTGTAGCACACATATCTGACAAAGGACTCATATCTAGAACATATAAACATCCAAGTTAATACAGCACAGAAAAACTATCAATTTTTTTAACAAACAAAACAAATACATGCTTTAAAGAAAAAGATATCAAAATGGTTAGAAAACATGAAAAGATCCTCAGCATGATCAGCAATCTGAGAAATGCAAATTAAAACCACAGTGAGATACCACTACACTCACCCACCAAATACTAAAAAAGAAAAAAGAAAAAGAAAACCTCACAAACAATACCAAATGCTAACAAGGCGATGGCACAAGAGAACCTCTCACATACCGCTGGCGGGAGTGTCAAGCAGTACAACACTTTGTAAAGTCCGTTTGGCTGAATCTATCAAAGTTAAACATATGTATGTGTGCTATGAGCCATCAATTCCACTCCTAGGTTTCTATCCCTCAGATTCAAGTGCACATGTGTACAAAAGCCAGAATTGTAAACAACCCAAATATCCTTTCAGAGCACAATAGATAAACTGGTATATTCATACCATGGGGAAAAAACCAAACTACTACTTCACATGGATGACCTCAAACATAATGTTGAGTAAAAGAAGTCAGACATAACAGATTATGTATTACATGATTCTATTTGAAGTTTAAAATGAGACAAAACTAATATATGATAACAGAAGTCAAAATAATAATTACCTTTGACTGAGTCGGCAAGTACAGTCTTGGAAAGAAAAGAAGCCTTCTGCGGTACAGAAAATGCCCTTTATCTTGAGCTGGGTGATAGCTATCCAGTTGCAGCGCGTATGAAAAATTCATCAAGTTGTACCCCAAGGATTTGTGTGCACTTTATTTCAATTTCAAAAAAAGAAAGAAATATTAACAACTTGAATGTAACAAGATTTGATCACTGACTGGATGTGCGGGTAGCAGGTAAAGGACAGCACTTAGAAATAGATACTGGGTTTTTCACCCGGATGATGGGTTTGCTGGTGATAACATTTGATGGGAAATAAAGGAGAAAGTGGGGGGAGCTGTTAATAACAACTTTCCTTTTGGACTGTAGAGTTTGATGGGCCTTTAGAAGAGCTACACAGAGATGTCCAGCAGAGAGTTGGCCATTTGGGTCTAAGGTAGGGGAGAGGTCTGGGCTGGAGAGCCAGAAAAGCATCCCAGCAAATGATGCATCCCCAGACAGGAAAAGAGATCACTCAGAAAGACCAGGAGAGTGAGGACAATAGGGGACCAATAATGGACACCTTGGGAGAAGCAGTAATAAGAGGCAAGAAGAGGAAGAAGACTCCATGGAGAAAATGGAAAAGAAATAATCACAGAGGAAGAGACCAGAAACCAATCAACATTTTCTAGGAGGGACTGAACATGAGTGTCAACAGGATAGAATGCTCAATTAAGGCAAATACTATAGGATCAATGACATTTGTCATAATAAGGTCACTGGTGTTCCTTACCAGACAGATCCAACAAGTGATGCAGTTTGAAACGTAAAAGGGCACTGGGAAAGTGTGTGCCAGAAAATACAACTTTAACCTATCTGCTGCACAGTCTATACATAATATTAGAGAAGATTATCTGAAGGTGACATAATCCATTCTTTCTTGCAGATATCCCTGGTTCTATGCCCGGATCAAGCGGGACCATGAGAAAGAGGTCTACAAGACCACGGTGAGCAGCCCCTGGAAACCTCAACTGACTGAGTTCTCCTTTGGCACAAAGTGTCCTGCTTCCCCTGAGGAGCACTTACAGGCAGCTGGCTGCACCCATTTCCCATAGTCACTGAAAGATTATTTACTATGATACCTACAGGAAGATTAGGAAAGGAACATCTTCTTTAGAATTCTTAATGCCTCATGAGGAATTCACATGATGATTTCTTTAAAGGCCAATGCAAATCATGTAACAAAGAACATCTGCATTTTTGCTATGACTATCAGAAAAATCAGACAAATTTGGTCAACGATAGCACAGAATAGTCTAGTAATAGTATAGAACTTGTATATATCTGCATAGTACTTCATTCTGATACTGATGTGTTCCTGCATATTATCCCTGAAGTTGACTTTCATCTATTTCTATATTTCCATTCTAATCTACTAACCCTAAAAAGTCTCATGTAAGACACTGTCAACAAAGGAGGGAAAAAATAAACAAACCACCTGAGATCTGTTCATTTTCTATGGATCGAGGAAACACGTAGAGAACTACAAAGTTGGGCTGGAGGAAGAAAGAATAGAACACAAGAGATCTGATCTGCCTTGCATTTCCTGGATTCTCCTGCCTATAAGCTCCACACACTAGCGGGATAAAATGTCCTCCTGTAGAACATCTTTTGGTCCTGAACTACTTTGGCAGTAGTTTCTCAGTCTTTTAATAGAAACTGGGTTTGACTTAACTATGTTGGAAAATCTATCTATTGGCTAGGTTGCTACGAATGGGATGACCTGGTCATTCATCCTCTTGGGCTCAGTGGTTTTCATCTTTCATCCTAGGCAGAAACAAGTAGTCCAGGAAGCTCTTTCCTTCACTACTTCCTGTGTCTGTGAAGTCAGGATGGAGGAAGCACCCACGTCTCTCAATGTCACATGTGATAAAGGGCATAGGGTGAGGCCCCCTCAGGCACTGGAAAGAATAGAGAATCTGAAAGAAGTCAAAGGCTGTCAGGAAGGTCTGAGATAAGTTTTCTTAGTGGTAGGTAGTATTTCTTTCCCCCAGACTACGCTCTCTCAGAAGTATAATTTCCTGGGCAGACTTGCCCCTTGCCTTAGCCCAGCTCCCTCTCCTGAAACCTGGCTCACACCTCACGTTCTCACAGTCTGACGGGTGGCTTGCGGAGCACAAGGATCACATAGTGCAATCGGCTGTGCAAATCTAGGGCCTGCTCTTTCTTGGCCTTGATCCTCCTCTGTTCTGCAGCCCTTGTGGAAGGTCTCCACTCATATGGGCCATCTTCCAGGTGGGATTCCTCTTTACCTCACAAGATCGACTTTGTTCCTAGGAATCAGGACCTGAACCTAAGGGACAAAATCATTTTAGTTGGAACCTATATGAGCGCCCCAAATCTTGGAACACGCTATGCCCCCAAATCTTGGGTGGGTCCTTCAGTAAACTCAAATCAGAACCACTGAAAACACACAGGCTGGAGAGTTCATACCAGCCCCAGAACTAACCATTATGAACTATGATCCCAGACCCCCGAAGAGACACCAAGAATCCCAGAAATACAAGTGCCCCATGAGAAAAGAGTCCACGTTATACTTGACAGCGATGTCCTTTGGCTCAGTGCAGGGACAGGCACAACGTTTGGGCAGAATTGTTTTTTAGGGAGGAAGCATTTGTGGATGTGCCTCCTCCGCCGGCTCTGCGGTCTTGAGGCACTCGCTAGCCACTCTGAGTCAGTTTTCGGGCCTAATACAGTGGGAGGGCGAGGACTCCCTGCCGTCCTCACCGAGTGCGCGGCGGCCTCACAACAGTGGCCGCCAACACTACAGCGGCCTCTCTGGGGACCCGCAGGCGCCGCTAAGCGCACAAGGACCAGATTCGAACAAGCCACCGCAGCAGCTGCCGCTGGCCGGGATAGGGGCCTGAACCCCGCCCCTCCCTCAAGCTCTGCCGCTTTTCGCACCGGCCAAGCCCCAACCGCGCTCCAGTGCCCGCCGCACCCCGACTGAGGCTGCGCGCGCGGCGGCGCATGCGCCAGAGCGCCTGTCGACCCCGAAGGTGTTACCCCCGACCGGCCTCGCGGCTGGAGCCCCGCCCCGGAGCTGGGGGTGGGACCTGAGCCACTTTGATCGCAGCCAGGGAGCGGGTGTGAGGCGGTTGCTGCGCTAGCCCAGACGCTAACGCGGGTGGAAGAGAAGACCAGAGAAGAGACGCGCAGTGCAAACTTTGAAAACAAACCTGGTGGTAGCAGGGCTTCTCCCAGGAAGGCACAGCAGCCCAGTGCTGGTGGTGTTGGCGGTAGTAGTAATCATGATAAACTGTGATGATGCCAGCTTCTCAAAATTACTTGTGAGAAATGGAATATTGCCTGCCATGTCAGTAAACAAAGGGTGTCATAGTCATCAACGGTCATAGTCATCAACGATTGCAGCCACCTCCGAGGGTGAGCCGGTGAGCCCTGAGGGAACTTAGAAAGGAAACAAAGAATACCTGCCATCTAGCAGCCATCGGATTGCAGCCACTCCCCACAGTGAGACCTGAGGAAACTCGGGATGAGAAAACACAGGATACTGGCCCCAGATCGCTGAGGTGCATATCAAAGGAATGGTTTCAGTGAGCCCAGACTCTTGCATCTTCCCATACGTAGAAAAGCGCTAAATTCCTTAACTTGAGATACCTAGGTTTTTTTTGTTTTTTATTAACGGTAATCTTTTGTTCCGACTACCTGCCCTTTGAGACAAAACTCCTATATATCCTGGCTTCCCCCTTGCCTCCTCAGAGCAGTTTTCTCAGGGTTACTTGAGATGCTGCCTCCCCGGCTTGAAGTCCTAAGAATGTCAGCCTCATAAAACATAACTCCCAACTTTTAGGTTGTGCATTCTTTTTCAGTTGACATTTGCAATACACAAAATTGTTAGATGTGTAAAAATACAAACTGAAAAAAACAGGTTATCACACACAGCCTCATCTCCCTTAGATAACATGCACAACTACTTGACGTTTTACACAAATGGGATATTCAAGCCATAACTATTTCAGTAAACGATATAAACATTTTCTTGGTCAATATATTTCCCAGTTCTTCCTTATCGAAAATTTCAAACAAATAGAAAATTTGAAAGATTCAGTGAGCAGACATATCTCATCTAGAGTCAATAGCTGATTTTGCCATATTTAGATGTGTCTTTACTTGTGATGAAACTTCAACCCTAAGTGTGTCATCATGTATCTTCTAAGAGTAAGGACATTCTCCTACATAATCACAATACCATTATCACACCTATAAAATTTAACCATAAAAAGCATCTAATATTCAAGTCCATGGACTTGCCTGGTGGCGCAGTGGTTAAGAATCTGCCTGCCAATGCAAGGGACACGAGCCCTGGTTTGGGAAGATCCCACATGCCGCGGAGCAACTAAGCCCGTGTGCCACAACTATTGAAGCCTGTGCACCCTAGAGCCTGTGCACCGCAACTACTGAGCCCATGTGCTGCAACTACTGAGCCCACATGCCACAACTACTGAAGCCCACGCACCTAGAGCCCATGCTCCGCAACAAGAGAAGCCACCGCAATGAGAAGCCTGTGCACCACAATGAAGAGTAGCCCCCGCTCGCTACAACTAGAGAAAGCCTGCGCGCAACAATAAAGACCCAACGCAGCCAAAAAAAAAAAAGCATCTAATATCAAGTCCATATTCAAATTTCTCGTCCTGAGAGTGTCTGTTACAGAAGTTTTGTTAAGTTTTTGACGCTGTCTTTTTAAATCCAGGATTCAACAAAACCCACGTAGTAGTGATGTGAGGAATGTGTAAGTGTAGACATGGCAAGATTCACTTAAGAATCACTAGATAATCAAGTACTAATTTTCCCATTGGAAAAAAGTGTAAAGAGGGCATTCTCAAAAAGCATAAATCTACAAATAGGATAAAGAAATTCTGTTTTAATTCTGCTTCATATTTTCTGAGTATTCCAGACTATTATCTACCATCCAACTGCACAGTGCATCAAAATCAAATTTTATTAAAAACATAATTCTGTTCCAGAGTTATCAATTTTCAGGCATGTTTTACAGCACAAGCATTAACACTACTCCTTAATGAATATTTGGGTTAGTTGGTTAAAAAAGAGATTTGGAATTTTAACAACACTGAATATTACAATAGCAGTACAAGTCAGCAGATCCTTTACAAAACTTTCAAGGCATATTCACAACATTTATAGGAGACTGACACAGGATAGAGTTAAATTTTGTGTGTTAAAGGCGACTGCATATAGTAATAACAAACACTGCCCTCAATTTGCTGTTCAAGAGTTTTGAAATCTGTGACTCCCAACCATTTTTTTTAATTTTAAGAGAACTGCACTATTTTAAACGTTGTACATAACATACAACTTTCAAATATTTATTCATATTATTTTAAATTTGCACAATTTACATTCCCATAAAATGTGGCAGCACTGTACTCAACAGGCAACCCTTTGGAGGGCTCAGATATGCATGAATTTCATCCAACATGGTTTGGTTAAACACCACTCCCCAATAACACAATTCAAATTTCAGTTCCTACTTTACATTAATTGTGAGAAATCCCATAAAGTACTACAAACTTGCCTGCTAGCTCTTTAGTCTACAAACCACTACATTAATAATGGATGCACACCATGATCAGTGACCAGTCACATCATTTCTTTCAAAGTCTGTTGGTGACTGGTCACTGCAAATCTGTTATTCGATTCAGGCAGAAACAGCAAGAGTTGTAGTTGCATGGGCCCTTTGTCTCCCGGTGATGAACTGTTGTGGTTACTATGAACTGCAAAACTTCCTGTATGTAATGACTCCATCCAGGCCTCTGCAGAGAGACAACCAAACTCTAGCAAGGCTTCTAGCAGCATAAGGCAGTGTCCCTAGGATGAAATTCCTGACAACACTGCCACCCCTGCCCCAACACACACACACAATTAAAATGCCTGCCTGAAAAAAACGATGCCAGAATTTACTGTTACTTCCACCATACACCTAATGATAGTCCCCTGTATTTACTAAAAAGGACTTAAAATTATGAATCTTTCCTCTGTATACTTAACTTGCAGTATTATATTACTTTCAGGTGTACAACATAGTGATTCAATATTTTGTAGATTATACTTCATATAATAAAATGTTGGCTATATTTTCTGTGCTGTAAGTTACATCCTTGTAACTTATTTTGTACCTAGTAGTTTTTACCTCTTAATCCCCTTCACCTATCATGCCCCTCCTCCCACCCCTCTCCCCTCTGGTAACCACTAGTTTGTTCCTCTGTATCTGTGAGTCTGTTTCTGTTTTGTAATATTCATTAGTTTGTTTTATTTTTCAGATTCCACATATAAGTGAAAACATACAATATTTGTCTTTCTGTGACTTATTTAACTAAGCAATGGCTAAATTTTATTCTTTCTATGGCTGAATAGTATTACATTGTATATATACCATGTCTTCTTTATCCATTCCTCTGTTGATGGATCCTTAGGTTGCTTCCGTATCTTGGCTATTGTCAATAATGCTGCAATGAACATTGGTGTGCCTATATCTTTTCGAAATAGTGTTTTCCTTTTCTTGGATATATATCCAGGAATGGAATTGCTGGGTCATGTGGTAGTTCTATTTTTAGTTTTTTAAGGAACCTCCATCATCTTCCTTAGTAGCTGTGCCAATTTACATTCTCACCAACCATATATTAGGGTTCCCTTTTCTCCACACCCTCACCAACACTTATTATTTCTTGTCTTTTGAATGATGGCCATTCTAACAGGTGTGAGGTAATACCTCATTGTGGTTTTGAT
Organism: Balaenoptera physalus; assembly: GCF_965194825.1. Lineage (NCBI taxonomy): Eukaryota > Metazoa > Chordata > Mammalia > Artiodactyla > Balaenopteridae > Balaenoptera > Balaenoptera physalus. The sequence continues at coordinate 68,371,056 of NC_138893.1, read as the reverse complement.
TTGCATTTCCCTGATTAGTGATTTTGAGCATCTTTTCATGCGTCTGTTGTTCAACAGTATGTCTTCTTTGGAAAAATACCTATTCAGTTTCTCTGCCCATCTTTTAATCAGGTTGTTTGTTTTTTTTGATATGGAGTTGTCTGGGTATATATTGATATTTTGGATGTTAACCCTTTATGACACATATCATTTGCAAATATCTCCTCCCTATCAGTAGATTGCCCTCTCATTTCGTTGATGGTTTCCTTTGCTGTGCAAAAGCTTTTAAGTTTGATAACGTCCCATTTGTTTATTTTTGCTTTTGTTTCCCTTGCCTGAGGAGACAGATCCAAAAAATATTGCTATGACCTATGTAAAAGAGCATACTGCCTATGTCTTCTTCTGGGAGTTTTATGGTTTCAAGTCTTACACTGGTCTTTAATCCATTTTGAGTTTATTTTTGTATATGGTGTGAGAAAGTGTTCAAATTTCATTCTTTTACATGTAGCTCTCCAATTTTTCCAGCACAATTTATTGAAGAGGCTGTATTTTACCCATTGTATATTCTTCCATCCTTTGTCATAGTTTAATTTACAATATGTGTTTGGGTTTATTTATGGGTTTTCTATTCTGTTCCATGGATCTATGTTTCTGATTTTGTGCCAGTACCATACTGTTTTGATCACTGGAGCTTTGTAGTATAGTCTGAAGTCAGGGTGCGTGATACCTCTTGCTTTGTTCTTTTTTTCTCAAGATGGCTTTGGCTATTTGGAGTCTTTTGTGGTTCCATACAAAATTTAGAGTCATTTGTTCAGGTTCTTTGGAAAATGTTATGGGTTTGATTTAATCTGTAGATTGCTTTGGGTAGTATGGATATTTTAACAATAGTAATTCTTCTAATCCATGAACATGGAATATCTTTCCATTTATTTGTATCGTCTTCAATTTCCTTCATCAGTATCTCATAGTTTTCAGAGTATAGGTCTTTCACCTCCTTGGTTAAATTTATTCCTAGGCATTTTAGTCTTTTTGATGTGATTGTAAATGGGATTGTTTTCTTCATTTCTCTTTCTGATATTTGATTATTAGTGTATAGAAATTCAACAAATTTCTGTATATTAATCTTGTATCCTGCAACTTTACTGAATTCATTTATTAGTTCTAACAGTTTTTGATGGAGACTTTAGGGTTTTCTATATACAGTATCATGTCATCTGTAAATAGAGACAGTTTTACTTCTTCCCTTCCAGTTTGGATGCCTTTTATTTTTTTTCTTATCTGATTGTTGTGGCTAGGACTTCCAATACTATGTTAAATAGAAATGGCAAAAGTGGGCACCCTTGACTTGTTCTTAATATTAGAGAAGGAAAAGCTTTCAGCTTTTCATCATTGAGTATGTTTAGCTGTAGGTTTGTCATAAATGGCCTTTATTATTATGTTGAGGTATGTTCCCTCTATATCAGCTTTGTTGAGAGGTTTTATCATGACTGGACGTTGGATTTTGTCAAATATTTTTTCTGGATCTACTGAGAGGATCATATGATTTTTATCTTTTGTTAACATGGTGTATCACATTGATCAACTTGTAGATGTTGAATCATCCTTGCATCCCTGGTATAAATCCCACTTGATCATGATATATGATTCTTTTCATGTATTGTTAAATTCAGTTTGCTAATATTTTGTTGAGGATTTTTGCATCTATATTCATCAAGGATATTGGCCTGTAATTTTCTTTTTCTGTAGCGTCTTTGTCTGTTTTGGTATCAGATTAATGCTAGCCTCATAGAATGAGTTTGGAAGTGTTTACTCTTCAGTTTTTTGTTTTTTGTTCTTTTTGGGCGGGTGGGAATAGTTTGAGAAAGATAGGTATTACTTTTTAAAATTGTTTGGTAGAATTCCCCTGTGAAGCCATCCAGTTCTGGACTTTTGCTTGTTGGGAGTTTTTTGATTACTGATTCAATTTCAGACTAGTAATTGGTCTGTTCAGATTTTCTATTTCTTGCTGATTCAGTCTTGGAATATTGTATGTTTCTAGGAATTTATCCATTTGTCCACTCTGTTGGCATATAATTGTTTGTAGTATTCTCTTATGATTGTTTGTATTTCTGTGATATCAGTTGTAAAGTCTCCTCTTTCATTTCTAATTTTATTTGGGCCCTCTCTCTTTTGTTGTTAATAATGAATCTGGTGAAATGTTTATCAATTTTGTTTATCTTTTCAAAATACCAACTCTTAATTTCATTTATCTATTCTACTGATTTTTGTTTTCCATTTTATTTATTTTCTCTCTGATCTTTATTATTTCCTTCCTTATGCTGACTTTGGGCTTTGTTTGTTCTTCTTTTTCTAATTCCTTTAAATGGTAGGTTGGGTTGTTTGAGATTTTTCATGTTTCTTGAGGTAGAGCTTTATTGCTGTAAACTTCCCTCTTAGTACTGCTTTTGATGAGTCCCATAGGTTTTGGAAAGTTGCGTTTTTATTTTCATTTGTCTTCAGGTATTTTCTGATTTCCTCTTTGGTTTCTTTATTGACCCGTTTTTTTAAGTAGCATATTGTTTAGTCTCCGTGTGTTTGTTTTTCCCATTTTTCTTACTGTAATTGATTTCTGCTTTTATATAGTCATGGTTGGAAAAAATGGTTATATAATTTCTACCTTCTTAAATTGGTTGAGGCTTTTGTGTGTGTGTGTGTTCTAGCATATGATCTATCCTGGAAAACGCTCCATGTGCCCTTGAGGAGAATGTGTATTCTGCTGTTTTGGGGCAGAATGTCCTATAGATATCTATTAAGTCCAACTGATCTAACGTGTCATTTAAGAATACTGTTTCCTCGTTGATTCTCTGTCTGGATGATCTGTCCATTGATGTAAGTGGGGTGTTAAAGTCTCCTACTATTATTGTATTAGTGTCAATTTCTCCCTTTATGTCTGTTAACATTTGCTTTATATATTTAGGTGCTCCTATATTAGGTGCATGTATGTTAATGAGTGTCACAGCTCTTCCTGTATTGATCTCTTTATCATTATATAATGCCCTTCTTTGTCTTTTGTTATAGACCTTGTGTTAAAGTCTACTTTGTCTGATGTGAGTATTGCCACCCCAGCTTTCTTGTCATTTGCATTTGCAAGAAATATCTTTTTCCATAACTTTACTTTCAGTCTGTGTGCATCTTTAGCTCTGAAAGTAAGTCTCTTGTAAGCAGCATACAGATGGGTCTTGTTTTTTTAATCCAATCAGCCACCCTCTGTCTTTTTTTTGTTGTTGTTGGCTGCACCAGGTCTTTGTTGTGGCATGTGGACTTCTTAGTTGCAGCATGAATGCAGGATCTAGTTCCCTGACCAGGGATCGAACCCGGGCTGCCTGCATTGGGAGCACAGAGTCTTACCCACTGGACCACCAGGGAAGTCCCCACCTTATGTCTTTTGATTGGAGCTTTAGTCCATTGACATTTAAAGTGATTATTGAGGGAATTCCCTGGTGGTCCTGTAGTTAGGACTCTGCACTTCCACTGCAGGGGGCATTGGTTTGATCGCTGTTCAGGGAACTCAGATCTCACATGCCTCGTAGCACGGCCAAAATAGATAGATAGATAGATGATAGATAGATAGATAGATAGATAGATAGATAGATAGATAGATAGATAGATAGATAGATAGATAAAGTGATTATTGATAGGTATGTACTTATTGTCATTTTGTTACTTGTTTTCTGGTTGTTTTTGTAGTTCTTCTTCGTTCTTTTCTTCTTCTTCTAGTTCCTTCCCCTGTGGTTTGATGATTTTCTTTAGGGATATGCTTGTGTTCGTTTCCAGTTTTTTTTGTATCTATTGTAGGTTTTTGATTTGTGGTTACCGTGGGATTCATATATGTTGAACTATATCTACTTGCTTTTTTTTTTTAAGAAATTTTTTTTAAGATTTAATTTATTTATTTTTGGCTGTTGGGTTTTCTTTGCTGTGTGCAGGCTTTCTCTAGTTGCAGTGAGTGGGGGCTACTCTTCGTTGAGGTTGCACAGGCTTCTCCTTGCAGTGGCTTCTCTTGTTGCGGAGCACAGGCTCTAGGTGTGTGGGCTTCAGTAGTTGCAGCTCTCGGGCTCTAGAGCACAGGCTCAGTAGTTGTGCACATGGGCTTAGTTGCTCTGCGGCATGTGGGATCTTCCCAGACCAGGGATTGAACCCATGTCCCCTGCATTGGCAGGCAGATTCTTATACACTGCACCACCGGGGAAGTTCTATATCTACTTGCTTTTAAACTGATAGTTATTTAAGTTCAAAGACATTCTAAAAGATCTACATTTTACACCCCTCCCCCAAATTAGTTTTTAGTTTTTTTGTTTTGTTTTGTTTTTGACTGCACCATGAAGCATGTGGGATCTTAGTTCCCTGACTAGGGATCAAACCCGCGCCCCCTGCAGTGGAAGCATGGAGTCTTAACCACTGAACTGCCAGGGAAGTCCCCACATTTGGTTTTGGATGTCATATTTTACATCTTCATGTTTATTCCTTCATGTTTACTGTAGTTATAGTTGATTTTACAATTTTTGTTTTTTAATCTTCATACTAGTTTATTCATACTAGCTTGATCCTCAATCTTTACTGTATTTTGCCTTTACTAGTGGGATTTATCCTTTCCTATAAATTCTTGTTGTAGCATTTTCTTTTCCATTTAGAGAAGACCCTTTAACATTTCTTTTAGACTTAGTTTAGTACTGATGAACTCTTTTAGTTTTTGCTTATCTGAGAAATTCTCTCTCCTTCAATTCTGAATGACAGTCTTGCTGGGTAGAGTATCCTAGGTTGTAGGTTTTCCCTTTCAGCACTTTAAATATATCATGCCACTCCCTTCTGGCCTGCAAAGTTTCTTCAGAAAAATCAGCTGATAGCCTTGTGGGGGTTCCCTTGTATGTGACTCTTTGTTTTACTCTCACTGTCTTTAGGATTCTCTCTTTAACTTTTGTCATTTCAATTATGATGTCTTGGTGTGGGTCTCTTTGGATTCATCTTGTTTGGCACTCTGTGATTCCTGTACCTGGACATTTTTTCCTTCCTCAGGTTTGGGAAGTTTTCAGCCATAATTTCATCAAATACATTTTCAACCCCTTTCTCTTCTCCTTCTGTGACCCCTATAATGTGAATGTTTGTATTCTTGATGTTGTCCCAGAGGTCTCTTGAAATATCCTCATTTTAAAAAGTTTTTCTGGGCTTCCCTGGTGGCACAGTGGTTGAGAATCTGCCTGCCAATGCAGGGGACACGGGTTCGAGCCCTGGTCTGGGAAGATCCCACATGCCGCGGAGCAACTAGGCCCATGAGCCACAACTACTGAGCCTGCGCATCTGGAGCCTGTGCTCTGCAACAAGAGAGGCTGCAATAGTGAGAGGCCCACGCTTGCCGCAACTAGAGAAAGCCCTCGCACAGAAACGAAAACCCAACACAGCCAAAAAATAAATAAATAATTTTAAAAGTTTTTCTTTTTGCTGTTCTGATTTGATTTCCTGTATTCTATCTTCCAGATTGCTTATGCATTATTTTTTATCACTTAATCTCCTGTTAATTCCTTCTAATGTATTTTTGTTTCAGTTATTCTTCAGTTCTCTGACTTGTTCTTTTTCATGTTTCATAGTTCTTTGAATTTCTCACTGTGTTCCTCTATTCTTTTCCCAAGTTGTTTTTGTTTTTTGTGTTTTCTGTTTTGTGTGTGTGTGTGTGTGTTTTATTGTTGTTTTTTGTTTTACTATTGCTTTGAACTCTTTATCAGGTAAATTATGTTTCATTTTTCCCCCCCTGGGGTTCCCCCCCCCCTTCATTTGAAATATATTCCTCTGTCTTCTCATTTTGACTTCCTCTATTTGTCTCTATGAAATTAGGTGAAACTGTTACCTATTATGGTCTTGTAGGCATGTCCTTCTGTGGGAGCATCCTTATGCAGTCTGTGTTAGCCCAGTGGCTTTGGTGGGAGCTAGATCTGAAGTGAGCACAGGCCGTGTCTTCTCCTGGTGTGTGCTGATGGCAGCTGCTTTGATGGGAGGTATGGCTAGCGTCCAAGGGAATAGAGCTGGAGTCAGATGTGAGCTGGGACTTGTCCCAGGCTCAGTGGTGGTTGTCACCCTATTGGGAAGCGGGACCAAGTCCAAGGGGCTGGAGCAGGAGCCCTAAGGGAGTCAAGTTTCTTCCTGGCATGATGGCAGTCTCTGCCTTGCTTAGGGGTGGTGTTGGGGCTGAGGGGTTGGAACAGCACTTCTGAGCTGGCTTTGCTTCTTCTCCAGTGCACGCACACATGCGTGATGGCAATGGCAGGCTCCACCTTGGTCAGAGGTGGGGTCAGGGCCCAAGGGGTTAGAACCCCACCTCTAGGCTGGCTTGCTCTTTCGCTAGTACATTCACACACGTGCAATTGTGGTGGCAGTCTTTGCCTTGGTTAGAGGTGAGGTTGCGGCCAAGGTGTTGGAATTTCACCTGAGCTGGCTCTCCTTTTTTCCCAGTGCATACATGTGTGTTGGCAATGGCAGTCTCCACCTTAATGGGGAATGGTGCCAGTTCAGGTGGGACTGGAGTGGGATCCTGGTGCCGACTGGAGTGTACCCTGGGGTGTCCTGGCAGGCTGGCCAGAGCACCAGTTTTCAATCTGCTGGTCTGTGCTGGGACTGGGAGCAAATACGTGTGTGCTCTTCAGAGTGGAGTCTCAGTTTCTTACAGCCCTCCAGTAAGCCCCAGTGGTCTTCAAACCAACTAAGAGGGCTGTCTTCCTAGTGCCAGACCCCAGGACTGGGATGCTTCATATGGGGTGTGAATTCCTTGCTTCTTAGAAAGGATCCCAAGCCTGTGACATCCCAATCTTCTGGATCACCTGCTAGGGATGTGGATCCTGGCTAGGATGCTTCTCCTCCCTACCAGACTCTGTGTACAACAGCCTTGGTTGTACAAGAGCTGTTCTGCTAGTCTTCAGATCTCCTTCATGAAGAATTGCTCTATACATAGTTGTATTTTTGATGTGTTGATTGGGCTAGGTGAGTTCAAGGTTTTCCTACTCCATCTTGATCCCACCCTGTCTCCAGATCAAACAAATTATTTAAATAGAATCTTAGAGTTGGGTATAACCAATCAACTTTTTAATGCGAAGGCTGATGGTTGGTAGTCTCTATAGTAAAAAGTCACTGTGTCAGAACTGTATAATTGACCCTGAACATAATGGGTTTGAACTGTGTGAGTCTAACTTATATGCAAATTTTTTTCAACAGTAAATACTACAGTACTACATAATCAACAGTTGGCTGAATACACAGATGCAGAACTGCGTATATAGAGGAACCGTATATACAGAGGGCCAACTATAAGTTATACATGGATTTTTGACCACATCCCTAACTCCTGCACTGTTCAAAGGTCAACTATACTGCCTTCCTTATTCTCCTCTTATACATGACTTGTGGGGGTGGAGAAATGAAATTGGATAAATCTTAAATTAATATAGGCAAAAAAGTAAATTCAATATTTTCTTGCACATCACATGTAAATCAGACACCATTATGTAACGATGATTTAAATGACATTAGGGTGATTTTTAAATGTTTAGCTTATTTAAAATTCTTGTTTAGGGTCAATTTTAAGTATGTAGCTTCTTAGCCAGTAAAAAAAAAAATTTTTTTTTAGTATTTTTTAATGTGCTAGAAAATAGTTTCATGTTTCATGTATTTTCCACTAAATATAATCAATTATTTAATCAATTACCAAAAGTACTTTATTTGTGAACAATGTGAGAGACTGATGATACTAGCTTTGTATAGTTTTACTTTCTGTTTCGAAGGTTTTACAAGTTCAAAGTAATAAATATGTTCATTTCTTATTCTTCCCAAAGGTTCAATTTAAAAAAAAGTATTTAAAAAAAAAAAAGTATTACTGTTTTAAAATTTCAAAACATACAGTCTGTGCTTATAACATTTTCAAATTTGTCTGTAAGAGCTTGGAGCTTTGAAAAGAAGGAGGGAGAGTGGCTGTGAGGAGAGGAACGTAAGAGAGTATTCTTGAGAGAATTCTTATAGTAAAAAGATTGATAAAATTAAGAGAAATAATGGGTATTTATTACTTAACTATATAAGAACTTCCTGCTGCTTTAGCACAACCTGGTGGTGATTAATTTTAGGTACAGTAAATGTCAGAAAAATCAATAAAGTTTTCTAGTTACTTTAACTCTACTTGTAGTAATATTTTAATTCAGAAATTTAAATATACACATTCATAGCCAACTATTTAAAAAAAGAAAGTGGCATTTCCAAAAAAGGAGTTAGCCAAAAGCAACAGCAAAATTACATGATTACAGTAGGCTGAATCTGCACATTAATATCCCTTAAACATCAGAAAGTAAAATAATTACACACATACCCATCATCAATTTATTTCAAAAAATCTAATACTGGTACTCTAATGAACAAAAGTATAAACATCTCTTTATGACCAACTGCTCAGAAAAGCATAAACACTGCTTTCATTTCCTCAGCATCTTTTCCCTGGCACTATTCTTTAGCTCTTACAGCAATTACTTTGTTGGGTCAATTTAAGAAAAGTCTAAAAAGTAAGGTGTTATATGACTGGCCACTGGTTAGTGATATAAGCTCTTATTCTTTATAACAATAGAATATTTGTGTATATTGTTAAACTGGATGGCATTTGATATATGGCATGCCAGTCTTCAACATGTACTGAAGTTTATTAAGAAAGGTGTGAAATCAGATTATCCTAATATTTAAAGTATTAATGATGACATTCTTTTAGAAACAAAGAAAAACCAATAAAATGATATTATCATAAAATGGTTTTGCTCTAGCTCCTTTCACTGTTTCATACTTTTCTTCCCTACATTAAGATGTAAATATTTAAGAACTTACCAGACACTGAACTTCCCAGTATATTCGGGAAGATAAGATTTGAATGTGTTTGGTATAAAATGATATAGGTAGTTAAATGCTAAAAGAGCTCAGAAAGTAATTGCAAAGATGTGTTTTATACTACACTTGTCCTGCAGGTGTTTACGTAACTCATTTCTCTACCTCACCCATTCTATAATATTCATTACAAACACTGACTCCTATCTGCTCCCTAGGCTCATCTGAAGCACAGAACACAGTAAATTATTTGAATGATTATTTTCTCCATTCTGCTGAGGATGATACAAAATCAGTACCATTCTAGATGCCATAGGGAATTAGGGCTTAATTCTCTCCTGGAAACCTAATTGAGAAAAGCTTGTGATAGACACTAGCACACGTCCTTTTCTTCCCTAACCCTTACTCCCCAAAATACTCTAGCCTCAGACCCATGGTGCCTATCTACCTAATGGCAGACTTTGTCCTGTATTCCTATCCACAGGGGAAAGTTGTTTGAATACACTCAGCTTCATATGTTTAAATCTTAGGCTTCTCTTAAGCTATATTTTTCTCTACAGTCCCTACCTTTGCCAAATTCGGTATGTAAAAAGTCATTTTTTCATGACTTTTAACTTATTTTCTATCCACAAACTACAAAAATCTTCATTTGTTTCTGGAGATCTAGAATACACAATTTTGGGGCATAATATTTTGTATAATATAAATATAAATTTTGAGTTATCTTATTCCTGTGAACTGATGATGACAGTTGAATACTTTGCTCAAAATGCTGGTGAGGATTTTGAAAACCTTTGCTTGACTCTCCTAAGAGGATAAACAAATGCTAAAGGATGGTAAGGTTTATATGCTAACTGGCAAATTCTTAAGGTTTATTTTACTGAGCCATAGCAAATAATTTAAGAGCATCTCATTCCACACTGTACGGGTCAGTCCTTGCAGGCTATCCGTCTCTGTAACAACTAGTCAACTCTGTCACTGTTGCACAAAAGCAGCCATAAACAATGAGTATGGCTGTGTTCCAATAAAACATTATTTATGGACACTGAATTTCATATTAATTTTCATGTGCCTTGAAATATTCTTTTTTTTTTAACCATTTAAAATTGTAAACACAATTCTTACCTCACAAGGCCATGAAAAGCAGGCAGTGGGCTGGATTTCACCAACAGGCCAGAGCTGGATCCCGTACAAAGGCTTTTATATGTTACGCAAAATGTTTAAAAATTACAGGCTCCAAATCTAGAGACAGGAGACTTATGTTTTTTTAGATCTCTCATTTTAAAACTTATACCAAATAAGTTCTCTACTTTCTGGATAAATATACTCACATAAGAGAAAAAATAATTCAGAATACAAATTCCTACTTTAAAAAAACAAACAAAAAAAACCCCCCAGAAAGCTGTAAAATGAATGTCTCACCTTAAAACATATAATTAGGAAACACTTAAATTTTTACTCTATGCAATATAAAACAATATGCATAGATATGGTACATAATTTTTTAGTTTTTAATTTAGGAAAAAAGACAATGAGGCAAAGATATATAAATTTCTCTATCCCTTTTATAAAAGTTGCAACTGACACCAGAAATCTCTTGCATGTACAACCATCAACTCTGACTACAATATGAATTATACCTAGGATTTGGAATTTGCCAACATGAGTTCTGGATGCTCTATTAAAAACAAACAATTATATCACAGAACATTATGGCTTCTACAAACTTTGAGACACTTCTGAAAAGGAAACGCCTGCCTCCGTAATATAAGGAAACAACAATATTCTTTCCATAGTCATAGAGTATAAAAAAACTTCACAGTCTGATTTACCTTTATCAAAGGTAAAATGATTCACGGTTACATTTCATGGATTATTTTGATGCTCAGTGGTTCCTAAACACAAAATACATTCCGCATGAACTCTTATCTGTTTGGGTTTTCCAAAGCAAGACACCAATACAAAATGTATTGAATTGGCTGGCAGAAGTCAATGGGCTAAAGAAAAGAAATTAAATATAAATGTTTACCAACTTTTATCCATTTTAATTTTAAACAGCTTTGGGTATTGAGACCTAATTGGTTTCTTGTGTCTATCCATTATGAACATAATTCAATCTTCTATTTTAAGACTTCTCAGGGTCACTATTTTGCTGTGTATTTCACTGAACGTCGTACAAGATCATCTCGTCCAACTTCAACCATCTGTTCTTCCCAAGATTTCATTTCGTTATAATAACGAACTTTATCATCTTTAGCAAGTTGAATATATACCTGAGAAAAAGTGTAATCGTTAAAATGATTTCTTTAGAGGAATCTTTGCAATTAATTTCTGGAATGCTTTCCTATATATACTCTAGAAATTACCTTACTATTATTCTACATATATAAGGAGGGATTGGAAACGAATGTTTTTGTGAGATAAAAATTAGATGAAGAAAGGTAAGAGATAAAGATTTTAAATATTAATGAAGTTGTTACAATTTCAGGGCTTGGAGTATGGAAAAGGAACAGGGGCAGGGTGTGACCATCACTGGATACAGTGACACTAAGTTATGAGTGACACTTTTAAATACCAATTTTATTTGCAGTCAAAAGCTACCAGGGGGCTTCCCTGGTGGCGCAGTGGTTAAGAATCCACCTGCCAATGCAGGGGACACGGGTTCCATCCCAGGTCCGGGAAGATCCCACATGCCGCGGAGCAACTAAGCCCGTGAGCCACAACTACTGAGCCTGCACTCTAGAACCCACGAGCCACAACTACTGAGCCCATGGGCCACAACTACTGAAGCCCATGCCCTAGAGCCCCTGCTCTGCAACAAGAGAAGCCACTGCAATGAGACACCCACGCACCGCAACAGAGAGTAGCCCCCACTCGCCGCAACTAGAGAAAGCCTGCACAGCAACGAAGACCCAACACAGCCAAAAATAAATTAATTAATTAAAAAAAAACAAAAAACAAAAAAAACCTAGCAGGGACTTCCCTGGTGGTCCAGTGGTTAAGAATCTGCCTTCCAGGGGCTTCCCCGGTGGCGCAGTGGTTAAGAATCCGCCTGCCAATGCAAGGGACACGGGTTCGAGCCCTGGGCTGGGAAGATCCCGCGTGCCGCGGAGCAACTAAACCCGTGCGCCACAACTACTGAGCCTGTGCTCTAAAGCCCGCAAGCCGCAACTACTGAGCCTGTGCGCCACACTACTGAAGCCCACGTGCCTAGAGCCCGTGCTCCGCAGCAAGAGAAGCCACCACAATGAGAAGCCTGTGCACCACAATGAAGAGTAGCCCCTGCTCACCGCAACTAGAGAAAGCCCACGAGCAGCAATGATGCAACATATGTATGTATGTATGTATTTACTTATTTATTTATATATAAATAAATAAAAGAATCTGCCTTCCAATGCAGGGGACGTGGGTTCAATCCGTGGTTGGGGAACTAAGATCCCACATGCCTGCCGTGGTGCAACTAAGCCCACGTGCCACAACTAGAGAGAAGCCAGCACACCACAAGTAGAGAGAAGCCTGTGCACTGCAATGAAGAGCCCATGCCGCAACGAAAGATCCCGTGTGCCGCAACGCAGCCAAAAATAATAAATAAATAAATAAATATTTTTTAAAATAAAATAAAATGAAGCCAATTAAAAATAAACTACCAAAAGAGAAAAGCCAAACTGGTTCCAAGAATATGAAAATAATTTTAAAATACTTTGTGTAATATAAGTATATCACATGAATCAAGCCTTGCTCTAACATATTCTCACAGATATTCTAACTAGACACTTGAGACTAAAACCATACTACTTACTTGCTTTTGAGAACTAGAGAGATTTTTCCAGCTTTCATTTACAGCTTTCAGCTTTACCTGTAAAACAACATATCTTTAAGTACCAGATATAGGGATTTCAACGATTAAAGAAAAATTTTTTTTATTATTCATTCCAATAACAAACACTCAGATATCAAGAATCACAAGCAAAGATTCATCAATTCTTAACATCTTTTCTAAGTAAAAATTATTAAACTGTTAAAATGTACAAAAATTAATGGTATGAAGGTATTTAAAAAGGTATCTTTTTAAAATCTGAGATATAATTGACATATAACATTAGTTTCAGGTGTACAACATAATGATTAGGTATTTGTATATATTGCAGAATGATCAGAGTAAGTCTAGTTAACATCCATCACCTTACATGGTTACAAATTTTTGTGTGTGATGAGAACTTTTAGGATCTACTCTCTTAGCAACTTTCAAATGTGCAGTACAGTATTTACTACAGTCACCATATTGTACATTGCCAGGACTTATTTATTTATAACTGGAAGTTTGTACCTTTTGACCTCCTTCACCCATTTTGACCCCCACCCCCACCCACCAACTCTAGCAAACACCAATCTGTTATATGCGTCTATGAGCTCTTTTGTTAAGATTCCACATATAAATGAGATTATACGTTGTCTTTCTGATTTTTTTCACTTAGCATAATACTCTCAAGGACCATTCATGTTGTCACAGATGGCAAGACTCCCTTATTTATGATGGCTGAATAATATTTCACTGCATATACACGTTTTCTTTATCCATTCATCCATCAATAGACACTTAAGATTGCTTCCATGTCTTGGCTACTGTAAATAATACTTCAGTGAACATGGGGGTGTATATACCTTTTTGAGTTAGTGTTTTAGCACAAGGGTTCTTTCTACCACATCCTTACCAACACTTGTTATTTCCTGGGTTTTTTTGATAATAGCCATTCTAACAGGTATGAGCTGATATCTCATTGTAGTTCTGATTTACATTTCCCTGTTAGTGATGTTGAGCACCTTTTCAGGTACTTGTTAGCCAGCTCTATGTCTTTCTTTGGAAAAATGTCTATTCAGATCCTTTGCCCATTTTTTAATCAGATTTTTTTTTTTTTTTTTTGCTGAGTTGTATGAACTCTTTAAATCATTTGCAAATATCTTCTCCCATTTGATAGGATGACTTTTCATTTTGTTGATGGTTCCTTTTCCCGTGCAGATATTTATCTTTTTGGATTCAGAAACATTAATATTCAAGTATAAACTACATTCTGTCATAGACTAACTTCAAAGACTAAGTGTTTTATTTCCTCTCTGTAGCTTAATGTTTTCTTCTAAAATTTGTGCCAACATGTTTAGGTGTAGTCATAGGAAAAATACAACACCAGTTCTTATTCTACTTAGCTGAACTTAACTATGTGACTTGGAAAAAGTCATATTACCTCCCTTAGGCTTGGTTCTTCATCTATAAAACTAAAGGGATGCAGGGATCCCATAGCGGGAGGAGAGGCAGAGAGGAGAGTGAGTACACTTCACACAGCTTGTGCTGTTGCTACCAGAGAGCAAAGACTGAAGGGAAAAATGGGTGGGTGGAGAACAAGGGGCAGAGAAGAGACAGAGGGACAGGAGAAGGAGAATGTGAGGGAAAGAGGGATATGGTTTGAAAAGTACCTGTTTAAAGCTAGGAGAATATCATCAGTGATTTTAAGGAGAAGTGGAGTTAAAACAATGAACTTTACTATTCTGACCAGAACTTTGACTGAATTTTATTTTCCTATTAAGAAAAAATGAGGTACCAGATGGTATCCAAGCCTATGTTTTGAATATTTTAAACTTACCTTTTATAAACACATTTAGTATATTCAGGGACAGTTACTAAATAACTGTTCTCTTAGCTTTGGAAAGAATTGCTTTGGGCTTCCCTGGTGGCGCAGTAGTTAAGAATCCACCTGCCAATGCAGGGGACACGGGTTCGAGCCCTGGTCCAGGAAGATCCCACATGCTGCGGAGCAGCTAAGCTCACGAGCCACAACTACTGAGCCCGCGCTCTAGAGCCCACAAGCCACAACTACTGAAACCCGCACATCTAGAGCCCGTGCTCCACAACAAGAGAAGCCACCGCAATGAGAAGCCAACGCACCACAACGAAGAGTAGCCCCCGCTCGCTGCAGCTAGAGAAAGCCCACGCACAGCAACAAAGACCCAACACAGCCAAAAATAAATAAAATAAATAAATTAATTTTTTTTTTAATTGCTTTAATGCTCTCAATTCTTTCATAACATATCTTTTTGCTTATATTTAATCCATAGGGACTTCCCTGGTGACGCAGTGGTTAAGAATCCGCCTGCCAATGCAGGAGACACGGGTTTGATCCCTGCTCCGGGAAGATCCCAAATGCCACAGAGCAACTAAGCCCGTGCTCCACAACTACTGAAGCCCACGCGCCTAGAGCCCGTGCTCACAACAAGAGAAGCCACTGCAATGAGAAGCCAGCACACTGCAACAAAGAGTAACCCCCACTCACCACATCTAGAGAAAGCCCATGTGCAGCAACGAAGACCCAACATAGCCAAAAATAAATAATAAAATAAATAAATTCAAAAAATATATTTAATCCATAAAGTTTCACACTCAATGCATTAAACAATAATTTATGAAGTTGCATGAATAATCTTTCAACTAAAAAAATAAATCATGAAAAAAAATTAAAGGGATGGAAAGATATTTGCTTTTGTTGCTTCCTAAAACCCCATTAAATGAGCCCTTCCACCATGTGAGGACACAGTGAGAAGGTGCCAGCTATGAACCAGAAAAGGGCCCTCACCATGATGGTGCCTTGATCTTGTATTTCCTAACCTCCAGAACTGTAAGCAATAAATTTCTGTGGTTTATTTATTTTTTTAAAATTAAACTAAAATTTCTTAAGGCATAAAAACCACATGGACAAAGACAACAGGAGAGGGCAGTACTAACACAGCATTTTGGAAGCTGAAAAGCAGGTGGAGAAATGATACCTAAACCCAAAAAAGTAAAAGGCAAATTGATTTACAATGCAGCACCAGACAGGTATAAAATAGAGGTGAAGGTCAGCTAAAACATGAGGATTGACTGAAAGTCTGTTTAAAACAGAGGTTAAATCCCCATCATGGGCAGATTCTATGATAGTCATCGTCTTAAAAGGGTAAAATAGTTACTCTGTGGATACCCAGTACAGTTGGGGCAATGGTAACATGCTGAAAACAGGGAGATTTAGTGAAAATGTATATCCCAGAAAGAAAAGCAAAAAAGGCCAAGAGAAAACAATACAGAAAAGCTAATAAAACTAGAGGACCAGTTCAGAAGATGCATAAACAAATAATAAGAGTTCCAGAGAGTCAGAACAAAGAAAAAAGAGAAGGGGAGAAAAAAGAAAACGGATCACTGTCAAAAGACCAACAATCAAAACGGCTTTACACTTCTCAAAAGCAATTTAAAAAGCTACCAGAGAAAGGAGCAATATTTTTAAATTTTTCAAAGAACATGATTTCCTAGAATTCTATGTCAAGTCAAACTATCAAACAAATGTAGACATTTTTAGACATGCAAGAACTCAAAAAATTAATCTCCCATGTACTCTTACTGGGGGAGATGCTGTAATAGAATCAGTAAACCAAGAAAGACAACAGAAGAAGCAAAAGCACCACAAGGATGATGATGAAGATCCAGGATGTCAGCTATGCACTAAGCATAGAAGGCAACAACCAAACTGGAACAAACAGAATATTTAATGAAACTGACAGAATACTTAATGCATCTAATGTACTCTAATGTACTCAAGCTAGTGAATATTGAAGAATTTGGGTGGAATTATGGATAGTACATAAAAAACTAAGCAAATACAAAAACAAGACATAATCAATTTCAGTGAAAGTTTTGCCAGAAAGGAAAAATAATCATAGCAAATGGAACACCTCAGCTATGAATATGGTTTACATTATCATAATAATGTTAAGTACTCAATGTTGATCTAAACAAAATTATGGTAACTATATTGGGAGGTAGGATGATGGAAATGTGAACAGTGGAATAAGAAAGAGTTAAATGTTCATCAAATAGTGAGAGGTAATGCCTAAAATATATGTAATGCTTAGAATTAAAAAAAAAAATCAGGAAGTAACGATACAGAACATTATTTAGAAATATGGAGGTAAATACCACAAGAATCGACTAAAACAGAATGTATTAACTCTGGAGTAAGGAATACACGGTAAAACTAGTATCTTTCATAACAAGCCTTATTTTGATTCTTTAAACTATGAGGGTGTATTTTTTACATGAATAAAAATGATATAATTGAGTTAATTTTAATTTCCAGGGATAAGGCCCAGCCATGAAGCTTCTGAAGTGATTCCAAGATGCAGTCAGAGTTGAGAACCACTGATTCAGGATTCTCAAGCATATAACCTTCTTATACTAATAAGAAAACTATCAATAAATCCAAGGTAAGTTAGTGACTGAGCAAATTCCAACTAAAAAAATAAATAGGCTTGCTTTTTTAGTAATGCAGGGCCATGGAAACTAAATTTAAAATCCCAAGGGGAGTAAATCAGTAAAAGTATATAGCCAGGAAAAAGTACATCACATATATACATTATTTAATCATATGTTCAATAGGATTTGTAAAATGATCTAAGTAACCCAAAGAAGCAGAGTGGCAAAAAACCTATATCTCAGATTGACAAGAATTAGGAATCTGAACAGACAACTTCTCTTACCATGGCTTATTATAAAAGGAAAAAAAGAATTGTCAATTTGGAGCCTCTAAGAAGGAAATAAACAAAACACTAAGCCACAGCAGGAACAACAAGCTTTTTTTTTTTCTGCACATTCATATGACATGCACATGTGTAATACATTCCTGTGGGCAAAACTAAAATTTTATTAAAGGATATAACATGAAGCCATAGGTTACACTCAAATCCCAGTACAAAATATTACACCTCAACCCTACTTTCCCAGTGACTGTAAAACAGTTAAGAACTGCTGGATAAGAAGTCTCCAGAACTTTAACAACCCTATAAAGCTGAAAATTTTATATGTTTTCTGAATTTTAAAAGTTGACTCTCTCTCTCTCTATATATAGGCAGCTACATATTCAAATTAATTGTATGTGGTAAGAAAAAGGATTCATCTTTAAAAGAGATACAAGAAAGAGGGCCTTATTTGTATATAATATTTGTTTATAGTAATTTACCACTTTTCTTCACCATTTGACATGTGGCACCCCTAAAATTTCCTGTCTAGGTATTTTAAAACTTAGAATAAACAAAAATTTTAAAAATAAACGGTTCTGTTTTACCTGTGATGTACCATCCTTAGCTTCCTGAAAGCGTTCAGCTATAAAAATGTTATAAGCTGAGCGAGGTCTTTTCGGTTTTCCAAGCATTGTTAACTCCTAAGTAATAAAAATGGAACAGTGAGATAAAGTTTTAACCTCTATGAGACTTAATTTCACCTACAGAAAAACTTTATTCACTACTATGCATTACAGAATGTTCTTTAAAGTGAACATTATGATTCTTATATAAAGCATGTGATTGTTCCCTCTTGGGGTCAGAATTTTTATAGTACTGCTTTGAAAATTCTAATAGATTTTGTGAGTTATTTTTCATACAAAAACATTTCCTTTACATATTATTTTCACGGTCTCCATGAACTGAATAACTGAGCACATATGTACAAAATCTTTTTGTACACTACCATCTCCTTGGCCAAAGCACTACATGTCTCCACCACAACTCAAGAACATTAGAGTATCTGTTTAAAAATCTCTCATTTCATTTCCTTCCCTGCATGTCTCTCAACCTTTAACCCTCAACAGATATGTTAATTTCAATTATTTTTACTAGGTATCAAAAGGGGTCAGGGGGATGCATTATCTAATGAAAGATATTGCATCATCTTAACTTATTTAGTTGCTGAATTTGATAGTAATTTGTAAAATGATGGAGCTTTTAATGGCAATTTGGTTACAGTCAATAACAAACCCAACTTTCATTCATAAGTAAAAGTAGGGCTTCTCTGATTTACATGTAGAGATCACTTTCATGGCCCTGAACCTCTCAGTCAGGAAACTAGGCATTTTACAACTTAACTATGCATTTCCCCTTTTGCTTCTAGAGCTACTACTAGGGATTTCTCTCCTAGGTGCTTCACCTCCAACTTCCTGGTTCCCACACTTCTCACCTACTCTCTAACCAGTTGGAACTGGGAATCTAATGGAAAGAAAAATTCCAACAGAGAGAAAGAACAGAAACACTCAGACTTCAGGTTTCCGGTTCCACATGTAAGAAGTTTGGAAGTCACCACTCCATCCTAACAAGTATAAAGCTGAACAGACTGGAAAATCAACAAATCCTCTTGGATGCACAGAAGAGAGGACACATGGCAAACTGCTGCCCCCAAGACTGAAGAGACAGACACAGACAAGTGAACACAGGGAGTCTAGGCTTACCGGAGCAGAGACTCAGGAATGGAAACCAGTGCCGGGGAGGAAACTGAACTGCAGTTAACAAACTGCTGGAGGCTCCATGCGGACAACTCTGAGAGTTACCCAGTCATAGGAAGGACCTCACATTGTGAGGTTTATCCCCAGGAACCTGACCAGATTCCAACAGTAAATATCAAGAAAAATCCCCTCTTGCTTTCAGCAGGATGAGAAGAAAAGGAAACACTTTGAAATGCCTGAGCATTTTATTATTCTTAACAAGGCCTGCCCTCAGGGGAAACTAGTTAATCAGAACCTAACCTGCTGGTATACTATCAGAGCCTAACTGACTTCAATGAAAGGAAATACCTGACTACAGCTTATTCTAGCCATCCTGTTCCACCTACAAAGGGGAGAAAAAACTGAGAAACACTTGTGAACTTCACAGTGCCAAGGCATAGGCTCATTAAAAGACCAAGACGTAATCACAGGACTGTAGAATGCTTCCCTTGTCCCCATGCCTTACCACATTACTAAGGCCTATATACAGCATTTCCTTTTACCCAGCACATCATGTCCAGCTATCAAGAAAAAATTTCAAGGCATACTAAAAGGCAAAAAACCTAATTTGAAGAGACAAAGCAATCCTCAGAACTAGATATGGCAGGGATGCTGTAATTATCAGACCAGAATTTTAAAACAACTGTGATTAATATGCTAAGGATTCTAGACAGCTTGCAAGAACAGATGGGCATTGTAAGCAGAGATGGAACTCATAAGAACCAAAGAGAAGTGCTAGAGGGACTTCCCTGGTGGCGCAGTGGTTAAGAATCCACCTGCCAATGCAGGAGACACAGGTTCGATCCCTGGTCCGGGAAGATCCCAAATGCTGCGGAGCAACTAAGCCCGTGAGCCACAACTACTGAGCCTGCGCTCTAGAGCCCGCGTGCCACAACTACTGAAGCCCGCGCACCTAGAGCCTGTGCTCCGCAACAAGAGAAGCCACCACAGTAAGAAGCCCGTGCACCACAACGAAGGTAGCCCCCACTTGCCGCAACTAGAGAAAGCCTGTGCACAGCAACGAAGACCCAATGCAGCCAAAAATAAATAAATAAAATAAAATAAGTGCACAATCATTTTTTTAAAAAAAAGAAGTGCTAGAGATAAAAAACACTAACAGCGGGAATTCCCTGGCAGTCCAGTGGTTAGGACTCCGAGCTTCCACTTCAGGGGGCACAGGTTTGATCCCTGGTCAGGGAACAAGCTGCATGACGCAGCCAAAAAAACCAAAAAGAATCCTCAAAAACCCAAAAGCAAAGAGAACAAAGACTGAAAAGAAAAGAAAAGATAACAGAATATCCAACAATTATGGGACAACTACAATAGGTATAACACACATGTAATGGGAATATGAGGAGAACAGAGAAAGGAACAGAAGAAATATTTGACTAGGAAACCCCTTATATCTGCCCAATCCTCATTTCTGGTCCTCCCCACTCTAAGTACTGGTTTGGGTGCATTAAGTAGAAAGGGAGAGCAGAAAAGGGAGAGTAAACCCTAGTTCTCAACCCTCCAAATACCATCCCTATGCAGAGACTCTTATCTCTCACTCTTAGCATCTTTTCTGGCTTCCTTTTACTAATTGGATCAGCAGTCTCAGATTACAATCATTGAAATGAAATTGGGTGAGTCCTCACCCGAGTGCTAGGAGGGCTTAAGACATTAGGGTTAGGGAGAGAGATCCTAGCACCTCACATTAAAGGCTAGAATCTACTTTTCCAGAGAAATAGTTTTAACTCTGATGACCCTTTTCTATTGTATATGTACTGGACCAGCAAGTTCTCCACCTCACACCTAATACTACAGAAAGATGTAGTCTAACTATCAAACAATGGAATTTATATGGATTAATACCTTAAGCTGGAAACCACTAATTTTGAAACATGTGGGGTTTTTAATGAGGAAAAACAGGATTTCATCCTAAAGGCACTTCTTATTTGATAAGATACAATAGGCACTTTTTAAACATTGTTAATTAATTCAGTCTATTAAGCAATATTCAGAATCAAATTCACCATTACCTATAGAACAATTCAAATCAGTAGGTTACTCTAGACAAGACCCAGAAGCAAGATTCTTGCTATTCGTGATTTGGCTGTTTTATAACTCTGTTCCTACAGCTTTCATGCCAGTCCTAACTATATATCTTAAATTCAGATGCATCCAGAAGTAGCAAAAAGGGTTTCCAAAACAGACTCAAAGGCAAGTGGTTCTAGTGGCAGAAGGGAACTATCCTATTTTTTCCTAACTAGAGTACACTTGATGACATTCTACCATATCATCAAAATAAGACAAAAACACCTATACTCATAGATATATATATTTCAGTTATTTGCCAAAGGAAAAGAATATTTCAATGATACTCACTCTCTTTTTTATTAACGCTTTCTTTTTTAAACGTTTCTGCATGATTTCTTTTTCCAAAGATACAATTTGACTTGGAGTTAGTTGTTCTTGAATTCTGTTTATCTCTTCTTTGTATGCCTGCCAGTCTGTCCTGTAAGCATCTTCATATATCTATAAATAGAAAACTCATATAAGAAGTCAATAAACTGTTGTTGACTAATTAAACATAGCACACCTGTCAGGGAAAGACAACTGCATGACTTCAGGTAAAGACAGACTGAATCACCAAGTGAAAAATGTGCTCTCGGATCACATTTATAAGTCACGTATTTTTCATATACATGATTACCGAGGGGAGAGTCCAGTAATTAGCCTTCAACTTCAAATTGCTGCCAACCCTTCATCGCCACTCCCATACATCCATATTCTCATCATTTATGTGGATCAGAAGGTATGAAGTTCCTTTGTAGATAATGGATGTTAAAAAAAAAAACTCTGGGTCATCTGGTTCCCTAAAGGACATGACAATTATTCTTAACTACAGAATAACTGGTCAGCAATGTTGAAAACTTATATGCTTACCTTTTTCTCTGCATCAGGAAGTTCCCTCCATAGCTCAGCGATTTTTTTAATTAGTTCTGAATTTTTCGCATCTATGAAATGAAATAAAGTAAAAATTGATGTCACAATTTTATGTCTCAGGATCAATTTCTAAAGACTTCCAGGAAAGCATAATCCATTAGCTCTAAAATTAAGTATTTTTACAGATACCTCTATACCACACACAACTTAATACAACGATTTAGCTTTTCTCTAACCAACTAACTTAAATACGATAAATAATTTAATATTTTCTAACATTGTTAAAGTCTGTTATCTAATAATTAGGGATTATCACTTACCACCAAAATGGTCCTCAGAAATTGATTACTAGTTTAAGTCATTGCGTAATCAGTGTCTACAAATTTTTTACTTCACATTTCAATCAAAACATTTTTTTCAAGTCTTTCAGGAATTATCAAGTTCATTAAACCTGACTAAACAACAAAATATAGTCTTGATTCATGTAACACCACCTTGTATATCAATTACAGAAATACCATTTGCTAACAAACTAAATTATACTAAAACCAATTCATTATTCCCCATTGCCTTCCTCATCTTAACTGGAATGACAGGGTAAAAATGATTTAACAAACCACTTGTTAGTTTCAACTCCTACATTTTAAAAGATATGAGTACTGAAGCATGTCTCTTAAACCAGTTCTTTATAATGTAAGACTATTAACAGCTCATTTGATTTTCACAAGTGCCCTGTGATGTACTGCATGTGAAAAGGCTTTTGAAATCATAAGCAAAGGTCAGCAATTACTAACTTAGTCATTATCTTTACACTGTAACCTAAATAAAGACCCACACCCTTTCTAGGGAGTCAACAAACCTCCTAACTGGAAATCTTTCAGGAACTCAAGAACTGACTTTCAGTGAAAAAGCTCCTGAAATTAACAGTAATTTGTGTAGAGCTTTAAAGTTTACATAACATGTCCACATAAGTTATTTCATTGTAACTTTATTAATAATTCCCAGTGGCAGAAGCAGGAGCTAAGCAAAAGCTAAAATGATTCATCAATGGTCCTCTGGGCCAATGGCAAAAAGGCCCAAAATTCAGCTTTTTCATCCTCTTCCCTGGGTGCTTTCCACTTTGCATGTTATTTTAAAAATACCTTTCGCTAGATGTCAATTACATTTAAAGCATTTTTATTTGGTAAAAAATATGTTATACCTCCTGTTTTACAGAACATCAAACAGAATGGTTATGTTTCTGCATTCACTGGATGCTTTGGTAGTGAAAATCAAGTTTCCAATTTAACTGCTTAGTGGCCTCTTTATTACATCAAAGAAGAGTATATAGCCCAAACTCCTCACCTGGGTTCTGAGCTTTAAATATGGGTAGCTGTTCTTTAGAAAATCGAACGTATGAAGTCATAGGCTTCTTTGGATAACCAATGAAGTTAGATGAAAACCATCTTGGTACATTCGCAAAACTACATACAAATAAAAAGAAAACAACCAATGTTAAGCATTTAAGTGCCCATATTCGTAAGGATCTGAACAGAGATGCCAAACAAGATGTCATCAAAATGCTATATATCTGACACCTTCGACAAGAAAGATAATGACATTTAAAATCCTGTCCTATCCAGAAGCAAAAGCTTCCAAAACTTAAGTCTCAAAGCCCTTACCTCCTAGGAAGGGCAGACAGTGGAGGAAAGCGTGTACACTCCAGCTCCTGGGCCCCGCCTCCTTAATGCCTAGATGAAGGCAGGAGACTCTAGGAGCGACTTCGTAGGGAAAGCAGAACGGGGTGCTCCAAGGTTAGACAGTAAAAAGGGGCGGGGAGGAGGGGAAAGGTAGCCGGAAGCAAGGCACGGGGTACTGATGCAGTAAGGCCTGGTCTCAAAGCCACCATCCCCGTGGCAAGGTCGAGGTCTGAATCACAGGGCCAACTCGGCCCTGACCTTTTAGGAGGGGCAGAAAGCGCAGAAAAGCGTCTACATTCCAACCCCAGGGTGTCCTGAGCCCTGCCGCCTCCGGAGGCGCAGGCGAGCAGTCCTACCTGAGAGGAGAGCGCAGTCGACTGCCACATCCCGCGCAGAGGTCCGCTCCTGACTTTCCCAGAGCACTCAGCACGCCCCACACGCCCCGGAGAAGCGCCATTGCATCCGCAGACGAAGCACTGACCAGGCCCCAATCTCGTACAGCGCCCGGGCACAATAAAACAACCCCAACAAAAACGACTTGAACCCGTAGCTACCCCCCAATTTTGCTATCAGGCCCGCCACTCGCAAGGCACTATGGGACGTCGGTTAACATCCGGTTTAGGTGGGGGCGGGGCAAGGAAGAAGGCGCAGGCGCTGTAGTGGGTTCCTTGGTGGGCGGGACTACGAGGAAGTAGGAGGAACTCGGGGGCGGAGAAGGGAAACCGCCTCCCGGCTCAGCAGTGCCTCGAGGGGGCACTGCTAAGCAGCTTCTGCCCCCATCCGCAGCCCGCCCTCCGCAGCCTGTTCAGCCGCTGGCCCAGGAGGCTGACAGAGGCACGGCGGTGGCCTCACCCGGACACGGTACTGGCTGGCCTGTGATGACGGGAAGGACTAGTACGTAACAGACAATTTTACCACAGTGTAGCTGTGCCGCCCACGCTTCTCTGAGGTCAGGTTGCTGGGTGCTACGCGCCCAGCAGAGTGTTAAAGTGTTCAAGCAGGAGCTGGAGCTCAGAGTCCAAAATTACTACCGAGGAGGGGGGGTGGGGCATGGTTGCAAACCTTAAAATGCAGATTCCCAGGCCTTGCAGCAGAGCCAGATTCAGTATGTCTGTGTGGGTCCCAGGTTCCTCAAGGTTTAACAAGTTCTAATGCCAGTGGTAATGGGACCACATTAAAGCAATACCGATCCGGACCATCACCCCATCCACTGTGACTACCACTGACGCAGTCTTCAAGCTTGACATCCAACCCCTGCTTAATTTGTGGGGAGGAGACTTTGGCTAGTTAGTTGCCCAGAGACTAGAGTTCTAGCCTCAGCATTAACGTCTTGATCCGGGAATGTCGCATCCCCTCTCTAAGATTTAATTCCCCCACTGCAGCTGAGGACGCTGGACTAGGTCAGCGTTTTCCCAACCAAAGCCCTGAGAACGTGTGACAAGTATGCCTTGAGATTTTTTCTTTTTTTAATAAATTTATTTATTTACTTTTGGCTGTGTTGGGTCTTTGTTGCTGCACGTGGGCTTTCTCTAGTGGTGAGCGGGGGTTACTCTTTTTGCGGTGCGCGTGCTTCTCATTGCGGTGGCTTCTCTTGTTGCGAAGCACAGGCCCTAGAGCGCGTGGGCTTCAGTAGTTGTGGCACGCCGGCTCAGTGGTTGTGGCTCACAGCTTCTGGAGAGCAGGCTCAGTGGTTGTGACGCACGGGCTTAGTTGCTCTGCGGCATGTGGGATCTTCCCGGACCAGGGCTCGAACCCTTGTCCCCTGCATTGGCAGGCGGATTCTTAACCACTGTGCCACCAGGAAAGTCCTGCCTTGAGATATTGATAGATGTGCTGTACAACCATTTTCCATGTGGACAATGGCATGAAGAAGTTGGAAAGACCTAAACTAAAGCTATGGAAGGGTCCTTCTAGCTCTCACATTCCATTTATTTCAAAGATAGCCACCTCCTGAAACAGCCTTTCCTCTGTTGGATAGCTTTGTTAGAAAATTCTTACCAGTGTAATATTGAGCTGAGAGTCTGTAGCTTTGAAACATTGGTCCTTCGGTGCCATAAAAGATTAAGCCCACTTCTTCTTTTAAGTGGTAAGCAACTATCACCACTTCCTTTTCACAGGCTCTCAGGATTGAAAGGGACCTTCCAGGTCATCTGTTCAAACCTCTCACCCTGTCATGGAAGAAACAGGACTGGGTTTTATTGTTTGTTTTTTTCTGAGTACATACTATGTACAAGGCCCCAAACAAAGATAGACACAGCATTCTCCCCACCTGCAGTGAAAACTAGTGGCAGAGGCAAAGAAAAGAAGAGTTGCAGTACAGTGTCAAGATAGAGGTAAGTATAGGCTAGAATTCCTTATAATTACATTTTAGCTAATTTCTGAAATAATTTTTCTTTATATTTTTCTAGAGTGTTTTTATTCTTTCAGATGTTTGATATAAAGTTAAACTTCTTTTGGATATTTAAAAAGCTTTTTGTTGTTTTAAAGTGTCATTTTCATAAATCTTGCTATAAAAAGTTCTTATAAATCTGATCTATAACATTTCTGTTTTCATCAGATTCCAATATTCTATAAAACTCATATACATTGCAGTGATAATTTTATTCCAAACTCAGCATTTACACAGAAAATATAATTCTACCTACTTACTCACACTGTCTTTGAACAAAAGCATATGGCTTCATGTATATTTACTTTATAAAACTTGAAGACTTTTCCAGACTTTTCCAGGGTTCTATCCCTTTATTTTGTTTTAAAATTTCCTCTGCTCCCAGTGTTTCAGTCCCAACTGACTTCAGCTATCAGTTACATCCTCATGGTTTCCTATTTCATATTGAATCCAGACCTCTCCTTTTACGCTCACATCTATTGGGTTGGCCAAAAAGTTCGTTCAAGTTTTTCCGTAGCTGTAAAATCTTATGGCAAACCCGGACGAACTTTTTGGCCAACCCCAATATATAGCCACTGGCATCTTTACCATCATGTTTCACAGATACCTCAGTTTTCCCTGAACAGAATTCACTATCTTTCCCCTATCTTGAACTCCTTCTCTTGGTAAGAGGCACCAGTATCCCGTTGGAATCATGGAAGCCAATAACTTGATAAACTATTATATAATCTCCCTCATTCACACTCCTCACCCATCAACCAACTAATGATAAGTATTGCTGATTCTATTTCATTAGCCCCTCTAGTAAGTATTTCCTCCTCTTCCATCACATTGCTATAGCTTTTGATCAGGCCAGTAGTGTGTTGGTAAATCAGCTCTCTGAAAAGAGAGCCCTAATTTGTAGTGTTTGCTGAGATCTATGGTGTAAATAAATACTCACATGGCTGATTTCAAACCACCAACTGAATGTCACTGAACCTGAAGTTGGGAAGAAATATACATAATTGGCTTTTCAAGCCAGTACCAGTCAGCTCCTGTATGCCACTGGTTCACAACGGCTCTGCTATCTTTTCCCAAAATCTTACAGTAGTTTTCCTACTTTCTTTCTTTTTTTTTTTTTTGGCTGCATTATGCAGCATGTGGGATCTTAGTTCCCGGACCAGGGATTGAACCCATGGCCCCTGCAGTGGAAGCGCGGACTCTTAACCACTGGACTGCCAGGGAAGTCCCCAGTTTGCCTACTTTCAGTCTTACTTCCCTCCAAACTGTATTTCACACTGTCACCAGGTCAGTCCTTCTAAAAGGCAAATCCCATTCATTCATTTGTTCATGAAGTATGAATGGAGCAGCAACTCTGTGCCAGGCAGGCAATGATCACATTTCTGTACTTGAAACCTTCAATGGTTCATGATTACCCACAGAATCAAGTTTAAATTCTCATATATGGCATACAAGTCCTCCATGAACTGGCCTTTCTCCTCCCTCTAAAGCTTCATTCCTCACTTCACCTTTGCTTGAAATAGTTTATTATTTAAATATCCATTTCTTGTCTGTTAATAAATACATCAAAGGACTTCAATTTGGCTCTGAGTTTACCGTTGCATTTTGTGTGATATGCCAAAGTTATGGAAATTACTGGATAAGCATACAGACTTAGAAGTTAGACAGATCTAAGTTCAAATCCCGTGCTTGTTACTACCTGTGTGACCTTGCTAAATGACAATCTCTCTGTCCCAGAGTTTTCCCCTCTGTGAAATGGGAACAGTGATAGTTGATTCTTAGGATTGTTATGAAGATTAGAGAGTGTATAAAAAGTTCTTACTACAGTCCCTGGCACAGAGTAAAAGCTCAATAAATAATAGCTATCTTTTTTTTTTGGCCGTGCCATGTGGCGTGTGGGATCTAGTTCCCTGACCAGGCATGGAACCTGTGCCTCCTGCGTTGGGAGCACAGAGTCTTAACCACTAGACTGCCAGGGAAGTCCCAACAGTGGTTATCATTATCCTTACATTATTCATAACAATTATTATTAGCTTCTAAATAATTATAGGTGTAGTATGGATTGTATCCAAACAAAAAAGTCATATTTGCATCACAGCCCTGTCTTTTATTTTGTCATTTCCTCTCCCGATTAAATAACATACGAATTATATACCAGCATTGCTCCTCTCTTCCTATTGAACTTTTAACACTTCTTAATTATTAGTGATGTTTTGAGCATAAACACTATGGTAGGTGATGAAAAATTAAAACAACACACACTTAGGTTGGAATTGTTCTTTAATGTTTTCAGAACATCTTTATATAACTGTATTTGATTATATGATTCACGAATTGAAGAAGTAGACAGAGCAAGTATTATCATGATCATGGTTCCCAATTTACAAATGAGAGAAATTAAGTTCAGAAAGCCCATGTCACAATGTTACAACAGTTAATAAGATGTGGAAATGAACACCTGGTTCTTCCAATTCATTGTCTTGCACTTTTCCCATTATATCAGACTATCCCTCAGACTCAGTCAACACATCACATCATTCCAGCCCCAGATATCTTCCTTGGATCTTCTAGACTATGTGAACTCATATTATTTACTTGTGACATATATAGCACTCTGGTTGTTAATCTTTTTTTATGTGTACATAGTTTTTTCCTCAGTAGATGGTAAGCTATACTTGAGGACAAGACTAAGTCTTATGCTTCTTTCTGTCCCCTGTAATACTAGCATAGTACACTGAGCATGATGGATGGATGGAGGGAGGGAGAGAAAGAGAGAGAGGGAGATTAAAAAATGTAAAAAGATTAGTTTTGCACAAATTATTTATATACAAATTTGGCACCACAGGAAACAGCAACTACCTGTTAGAAGTGTCATTTGCCAATAGAAGGGACAGTTATGTGTGTAGATGGGAACAATGTAAAATTTGGGAACATATATATGAAAGCAATGATCATGGTTTATTGATATTGCACACTAGTAAAGCTGAAAGTAGCACCAATAAATAGCAGCAGCAGCAGTCAGAGACCACGATAATTCCCTGGTGAATAAGAGTTAGATCCATAGTTATCACTTGAAGAAAAAAATATTCCTAAGAGAAAGCAGTCTTGCTTTTGTAATTATAATGGACAAATAATCCAGCTACAATAGGAACAATCACCCAGTAGGTTTAGCATGAGGAATAGACTTAATTCTGAACTCATAAGTAAAATATATTTCTAGAAATAAGATTATACTGTAAACACCACATCTAAAGACAATGTACTCATCAGCAATTAAATAGCACTGTGATAGGCATTGGAAGTGGTACAAAAAGGATAAGACATCGTTCCTGTTTCAAAAAGTTTACACTTTGGGGAAATAAAGTATAAACACACACAAATTATAAAAGTATAACAATTCTTTGCAGCAATATAAGAAAAAATATATAATCTGAATATCTCCTAGCTTATCTTTCCTGTAAATCAAGATTTTAATAAAGTATGTGAAGAAAACTACATGTATAATTTTTTCCTTCAAACCATTTTCATTCACTTAGGGTCTATTATCACCTCACAGCAGTTTGCCTTTTAAAACAGTACACATGCCACGCAGTGCAGCCAAAACATAAAAAACAAAACAAAAACAAAAACAAAACAAAACAAAAAAACCCCAACAGTTTACAAAAGGATGGAAAGGAGAGAAAAATTCTAAAGAAAGATCTATTGCATGTTAATAGTTCCCAGATATCTAAATTAGTTTATGAATTACTTCTCAATTAGAATAAGGTATGCAACCTTAATTACTAAGAAGGTATCAGAGTTATTTTTAGCCATTGCTATAGCAGTATTATGCAAAATAAATATAGGTTTTCTATTTTAAAGCTGATTCTATGAGTCAGCAGGAGGAAGGACAAGTAAAAAGGATAACTATAATTTTATGCAAATTATAAAACCCAAATTCATATTGCTGGATATTCCTGAAAGCCAACTTAAAGAGTGGAAGAAATTCAGAATGATTATATTGAGGGAATAATGCTATTAATAAACAAGATAACCTACATTGTCTGCCCTCACATTGTAAAACACCGGATCAATACAAATGGTAATAATTATAATTTATCACTCAACTACATGGCAAGCATGTTAATATATTTTGCTTCTAATCCTTTCATAAATCCTACAAAGTGGAATTATTTGTATTGTACAGGTATGAAAACTAGTATTCAGAGAGAGATATATAGGAAGGATTATCTTCCTTGTTGCATCTTGTTAAAAATCTCCACCTATGAATCCACAGTTTGCAGCTTTGAAATTATATTTGACTCTATGTAAGCATAATATAGGCAATTCAGTCATGAGGTTGCAATAGTTTTTGTTTGTTTTTTTTTTCTGGCTGCACTGTTCGGCTTGCAGGATCTTAGTTCCCTGACCAGGGATCGAACCTGTGCAGCCCTGCAGTGTAAGCGTGGAGTCCTAACCACTGGACTGCCAGAGAATTCCCAGTTTTTTTTTTTAAATATTCCCTTACATTTTATTGTTTCTTTTCTATCCTTGTAAAGACTCCATCTGGGGACTTCCCCCATGGTCCAGTGGTTAAGAAAGACTCCACACTACCAATGCAGGGGGCCTGGGTTCGATCCCTGGTCGGGAACTACATCCCACATGCTGCAACTTAAGAGTTCAAATGCCACAACTGAAAGATCCCACATGCCGCAATGAAGATCCCACCTGCTGCAGCAAAGACCTGGCGCAGCCAAATAAATAAATAAATATTTTTAAAAACACAGTTAAAAAAAAAAGACTTTCTTGACTTATTTAACTAATTTGTGGCTTGCTAAAAATAACATCTGAAGTTCCTTTATTTCTTCATTCATTCAGTCATTCAGGCTTGAATTTTTTAAAACTATACACACACATATGCATGTGTGTGCATGCATAAAAAGTGTGCAAAATTATACACACAAAATTGGGTTTAATGGTGATTATACCTTAGTATTGCAGGAATGAGTAGATGGTACTCAATTTTTACTTTATATAGATCTGTATTGTTTTACATTTTTTCCAAAATACAACGGTAATATTTATCATTTTAAATATATATGAAAAAAAAAACTCCATTCCTAGTAGAAGCCAGTACTATGCTAGAAAATGCAATAAGTTCTAAAAATACAAAGGTGACTAAGGCATGATCCATCTGTTTAAATCTGCTGGGAGAGTAGGGAATGGCTTCACAGAGTAGGTGACATTTGAACTGTTTTTTTCAAGTGAGGAAGGGTGGAGGTGCGTTCCAGAAAAGGGAAACAGTATGTGCAAGTCACAGATATGCATGAGGGCATAGTGTCCTTAAGAAGACAAAATATATGTGAAAAGGCGTAGTATGAGACAAGTCTAAAGAGGTTGGGTGGCATTAGGTTGTGAAGGGCTGTGTGTAATATGCTGAGGAGCTTGTTAGCAAAAGATGGACAAATAACTTTTTAGGCAGCTTAAACTCATTTTTAGAAAAACCTCTTTGGTAGGAGCACTGAGAGTGATGGAAGTGAGGAGACTGTAACGAAGGAGGTAAATTAGGAGGTTATTGCTATGATCCAAGAAAGAGGTTGAGATTCTGAACTAAGATTCTGCCATGGCTCATATGCCAAAGGCATTTCTAAGTACAATCAGCAGGGTTTCATTCACAGGTGGAAGCCAAGAATGATTCCGAGGATTCTAGTATGACAAATTATTCCAATTCCAATTCTACACTCTGCTAAATAAATAGCCCCAAACGCATGCTTTTATTACATCATTTTGTTGATTAAAAACTTACACTGATCTGGAACCTAGAAAAATGGTACAGATGAACCGGTTTGCAGGGCAGAAATAGAGACACAGATGTAGAGAACAAACGTATGGACACCAAGGGGGGAAAGTGGCAGGGGGGTGGGGTGGTGGTGTGATGAATTGGGAGATTGGGATTGACATACATATACTAATATTTATAAAATAGGTAACTAATAAGAACCTGCTGTATAAAAAAAAAATAGAATTCAAAAAAAAAAAAAACTTACACTGATTTCTTACAGGCCATCAAATCAAGGTTTCACATCTAATTAATCTGCCTTCTACACCTAATCTTTTCTCTCATTAACTGCACACAGACCAAGGCCATTTTCACTTATTTTTACTTTATTATCTTTGGTTTCTCTTATTTGAATGAATGCCTTCCCCACTTAAATATGCCATTTAAAATCCTAAGTATCATCTGAGGCCCAGTTCATTCATTTATTTATTCAATAAATATTTGAGCTCTTGTGGGCCAGATACTGTGCTAGGTCCCAGGGAGTCAAAAATGATAAACACTAAGGATCTCATGGTTAGTGATACTGATAATACAGCATGGTAAGGGCACTTATAAAGATACACACTGGGGGTAGAGTGATGTCAGCACTATGGCTGAATAAGTTGACCCTTGCTTGTGCCCTGCCCCCAAGAAAAATTTGGCATCTATCCATGGACAGAAGTGCCTTTGTGAGAGCTGTGAGCATCTCTGCCAAGGGATCTGGGAGGAATCTTGCCCACCTGTGTGTTGGGTAATAGACATACAGAACGTGGTCCTGGTCCTGGCTGTGGACCCTGCAGTGGCCCATGAACTGGCTCCAGCCCCTCACAGCCACAGCCCAGGAACTCCTGCAAAACACTGTCTTAGAAAATCACTTATGGATGAAAGAGCCATTGTGGAAGTCCAGGTTTCCAGCAGAGAACTTCCAGGACAATGTTGAAGCAAAAAAAAAACAAAAACAAAAAACAAATACAAGTTTGGACACATTGGAGAAGGTAAAAGAAATAGTTTGACTTTACTGCATCAGCCCTCCCCCAAGACAGCACAGCTTAGGGCCAAGAGAGATCATCTGAGCCTGTGATATCTCTAACAAGGGAAAGTGAGAGTGTGTGCGTGACCACCTGGCCTCCCCAACTGTGGGGAACACAGAAAGGAGCTCATTTCTCTCTCAGCGCATCCAGAATACTGAATCATGAACTTCAGGACTGGGGAGTGGGAAGAGGCTGGGGTAGAATTCTTGGAGAGCATTAATGGGACACGGCTCACAGTATGTTGTGGACTTCATCAAGAAACCATAGCTGCTGGGGACACATCACCCATGGTCCCCCCAACTGGTCCACGAGCACCCCCAGTTCCTGGCACAACTCGTGCACACGCACATGCCCCCCCTGCACCCCCTCCTCCGTGTCCAGCACCCTGCGTGCATTTCTGACAACAGTAGTGATGAAACCGAGTGGGGCCCTGTGGGGCTCCCGGGCCCTGAGGCCTCTTTTTGTCCCTCATTTCTTGTAGGCAAGACTCCAGCCTCCGTGACCTTCCCTGAGTTCCAAAGGGCAGATTTGAACAGTTGCTAATCAAGGGAAGAGCAGCCAAGAGACCACCTGAGGCCAGATTAAAGGGACCAGAGAAGCTCCTCAAGATGAGGAGACCACCTGAGACCCTGCACACACCCTAATCTTGTCAGCAAACCCACTCTTGGGAAGTACTGTTATAAAACTCTTCATCAAATCCTCCTGGGTTGGGACACATAGTTTTTCAAGGCAGGAGTCTGCTATGTCCCCCTTTGCCTGGCAAAGTAATAAAGCTACTCTTTTCTACTCCTCCAGAGTTCTCTCTCTGCGTTTCTAATAAGAACCTATTCGGCACCGGTGAACAGAGGCTGAGTTTTTGGCAACAATGAGAGCCGGTTTTGGCATATGGCTAGTGAGCACACACAGAAAGCCAGCCAGAATCTGCAGGCCAGAGAAAAACGCCAAACTTGAGCTTTAGCACCACCTTTGGGAAAACAAAAGGGAAGATATCAGCACTGGGAGAGATAGTTAAAGGATTGAAGAGGGCATTTTAGGCACCATGAACAGTTTGACCAAAGTCTGAGATTGAGAAGCACCACTCTCTACTGGAAGTGGAAGAAGTTGGGAGCCAATGGGAACTGCAGGAATTTTGGTGGGAGGCAGAGAGTGGAAAATGAGTCTGGAGACGCAAGCCATATCTGATCACGAGAGTCTTAAGGACTTAGTACTTTATTCTTCTGGTTGATGATTTAAACCAAGGAAATGAACCTGTGAACCATAGGACACATATATAAATCCGATAAAAATGAGCATCACTGATTGAAGTAGAAATGTATGATTCACTTCTACTTCATTTTCTTTCCCAGCATCTCCATTTCCTTTCCCAGACTCCTCTGCAAAACCACTATTGAGGCTGTGGGGAAATATTAAACCTTTTTTTTTGGCCATGCCATGCGGGATCTTATTTCCCCCACAGGGATCAAACCCGCACCCCCTGCGGTGGAAGCGCGGAGTCTTAACCACTGGACCTCCAGGGAAGTTCCTAAACATTCTAAATATTTTTGAATGATAACCCACAAGATCAAATTTCAGTTAGATGGAATACTTTGACATTTCTGAGGATGATTAATTTGAGGGCAGTCTGAGGGTAGGGAAAAAGATAGGAGGTTGTAGTAGCACTGCATTCAAAGAATGAAGAGGTTAGGGATATCTGTTTCCAGATAGGTGGTCCTACTGAAAATCAGAACTGGATGAAATATATCAAAGATCAGCTCCGACTATTTGCAGTCATTCTTCTCCTGGAGTACAGGCTAGAGCTGAGAATTTGGGCTTAGCACAGGCAGCAGGCCACTGCTGGGTCAGACAAACTAACAGAGCTTTCTGTGGTTGCACAGTGCTAGAGTGACAAAACTGGAAACTTAAAGGACCTCAACATGCAACTTGTTTTCTCAAGATATGTACCAGAATCTTAAGCTATATTGGTAAAGAAGCTACAGAACTAAACTTTTGAAAACATGGTATAATTTTCTGCAGTCTTGTAGCATTGTTAAGACAAAGGCCTGCCAGAGGACAGGGTCCCCAAAGAACACAGTAAGACTGAAGTGGAGAACTGACACTAATGATCTACAGTCCCCCTTTTACCTGGGGCACTTGATTTGGATGGGGTGTAAGGCTGAGAATTCAGGCTTGATCTCTGACAGAGAGCGGCTATTCATGACAGAAAAAATAGTAGTACTTGTGGTGGTTGCACAGATCAGAAGTGACAAAATGGTGGATTTGAAAGACTTCAAACATATGGTTATTGCCCCCTCAGGATGTTTGCCAAATTCTGCAGCTCTAAGAAGAAAGAAGCTAAAACTGTGAATCAAAAATACTATTTAAAAGCAGAGTGGAATTTCCTGCAGTCTCTCTGGTCTGAGAAAACAAAGACAACCCTAGAGGGCTGTGTGCTATGAACGAGGGTAAACCAGACATAGATTGAAATCTGATGAAACTCCAACCAGCCTCAACTAAGCACAGACCCTGATTGCCTTAAGGTGATCATCTCTGCACACTATTTGTCTAGCAGAGGAGAGGGTGAGCCCTCTCTTGTGGAAGAGAACATCATCTAGAGACTACAGTTTTTTGGTTTTTGTCTTTTTTTTTTTTTTGGCTGCATTGGGTCTTTGTTGCTGCATGCGGGCTTTCTCTAGTTGTGGCGAGTGGGAGCTACTCATTGTGGCGGTGCATAGGCTTCTCATCGCGGGGGCTTCTCATCGCGGTGGCTTCTCTTGTTGCAGAGCACGGGCTCAAGGCGCACGGGCTTCAGTAGTTGCAGCACATGGGCTCAGTAGTTGTGGCTCACGGGTTGTAGAGCGCAGGTTCAGTAGTTGTGGCACATGGGCTTATTTGCTCCGTGGCATGTGGGATCTTCCTGGACCAGGGCTTGAACCCGTGTCCCCTGCATTGGCAGGCGGATTCTTAACCACTGCGCCACCGGGGAAGTCCAAGAGACTCTACACTTTTTATACACAATGTCCAGCTTTCAATAAAAGTGTAAAAGCACACACACAGGTGATTCAGTTCCTTGAAGTTAACAAAGGCTTTAAAATAACCGTGATGAAGTACTTCAAAAAATAGAAAAAAAAAAACAGACAAAATAAACAATTTTGGAACATAATAGAAAACTAAAATATGTTTAAAAAAATCAAATGATAGTTCTAGAACTGAGAAAGACAATCTGAAATTAACTACAGTATCTGAAATTGAGGGGATGGGTTTAAGAGCAGATTGAACATGCAGAAAACAGGATTAGTGAACTGGAAAAAGATGAATACAAAATTTCCAAACAGAAGCACAGAGGAGAAAAGAAAAAGAAAAACACAGAAAATAGGTTAGGAAACAGGTCTAATACATTTTATACTGGAGTCCTAAAGGGGAAAAATAGAATGGGGCAGAGGCAATATTTGATGAAACAAGGGCTGAGATTTTCCAAAACTCATGAAAATGTATCAGCCTACAGATCAAGAAGCTCTGTGAACCTCAAGCAGGATATAGACAAAGAAAATTATACCTTGTAACATCATAGTAAAAGTATTAAAATTTAAAAATAAAAGTATATAATCTTAAAAGTAGAGAAAATAGACACTTTTTAAAGATGCAACAATAAAAAACAGGTGATTTCTCAACAGAATTGTGGAATCCAAAGACAATGGAATGATATCTTTAAAGTGCTGAAAGAAAATAAGCTAACTTCTATTCCCAGAGAAAATATCCTATACAGATGATAGCAAGATAAAAACATTTCAAGAAAAAAAAAAAGTATTTGTCACCAGAAGACTTGCACTAAAAGAAATACTAAATGAAGTTCTTTAGTCAGAAGGCAAATGATCTCAGATAGAAACATGAAAATTCAAGAAGAAATGAAGACCACTGGAAAAGTATATATGGAGGTCAGTATACTGGCAATAACATACAAAATAAGAATATTAATGTCTTGTGGAATTCAACATACATGTAGAATCAAACTTCATAATGATAATGCAAAAAGTGGGAAAGGAGTAACAAGGCCCAAATAGTTTAAGATTCTTACATTACTGGGAAAATGGTATAAGTAATAATTCATATTAAACTTAATAAGACAGATGGATCTTTTAATTCAGGGTAATCACACACAAAAAAATAAAAGGATGTGGAACTAACAAGTTATTTTTAAAAATAAATTTATTTGTTTATTTTTGGCTGCGTTGGATCTTTGTTGCTGTGCACGGGCTTTCTCCAGTTGTGGTGAGTGGGGGGCTACTCTTCGTTGCGGTGCGCGGGCTTCTCATTACGGTGCCTTCTCCTTGTTTCCGAGCACGGGCTCTAGGCTCACGAGCTTAGTTGCTCTCTCCCACGTGGGATCTTCCCGGACCAGGGCTCGAACCCATGTCCCCTGCATTGGCAGGCGGATTCTTAACCACTGCGCCACCAAGGAAGTTCCCTAACAAGTTATTAGAGGGAAAAAATGGGACTATTATAAAAATTGATTAATCCAAAAGAGGGCAAGAAAGGAGGAAAAAATAAAACATGGTTTAAAAAAAATCAGCACAGGAACTCCCTGGCAATCCAGTGGTTAGGACACGGTGCTTTCACTGTTGTGGCCCGGGTTCAATCCCTGGTCAGGGAACTAAGATATCTCAAGCCATGCAGCGTGGCCAAGTAAATAAATAAATAAATCAGGAACGTAGTAGGTAGAAACCCAACCAACATCAGTAATTCCATTAAATGCAAAGGACTAAATACTCCAATTAAAATACTAAAATTGTCATATTGGATAAAAACCAAATCAAATAAAACCAAATAATGGTTTTATTAAACTCACTATAATGAGTGCAGGAGACATTTTTAAAAAGACACAGAAAGGTCCAAAGTTAAAGAACACAGAGAGATATACACTGCAAATACTAGCCAAAAAGAAAGCTATATTAATATTAAAGTAGACTTTAAGCCAAAAGCATTATTAGAGATAAATAAAGACATTTCTTAATGAGAAAGGGATCATTCTGCCAGTAAAACATCACGATTTCATGAGTGTATTGTGCGTGTGTGTGTGTATCCAATAATATGACTTCAAAATCTTTACAGCAAATATAAACTAATAAATAGACAATTTCACAATCATAAACGGGAAACTTGCACACATCACCCATTATGGCTGTGAGAAAAAGCAAATATTGTGAGCACAATTAACAAACTTGATCGAATTGGCACATATATAAACTCTGTACCTAGTAACAGGTTCGTATTATATTCAAACACAAATGGACCATTTATCAAAATTTACCACATTCTGGGTCTGAAAGCAAGGTTTAAAAAATAAGGTACCAAGGGATAACTCCAATGAAAAATGTACAAGACCTCTGCACAGCCAACTACAAAACAGTCAGAAATTAAAGACAGCCTAAGTACACTGAGTGATCTATATATTCATGGAAGATTCAGTAAGATGTGATGGTGACCCCAAATTCCTTCTCATGGAGAAGTGGGAGTCTATGTTCCCTTCCCTTGAATTTGAGAGGGTTTGTTACTGCTTCACACAAGAAGTGACACTATGTGACTTCAAAAGCTAGATCATAAAAGGTCATAGGACTTTCTCCTCCTCTTGGTAGACCTGCTCTCCAGATGCTGCCTGTTGGCACTGAGCTGCTATGTTGTGAGAAGTTCAAGCCACACAGAAAGGCTTTTATTTATTTATTTATTTATTTATTATATATTTTTGGCTGCATTGGGTCTTCGTTGCTGTGCACGGGCTTTCTCTAGTTGCAGAGAGCGGGGGCTACTCTTCATTGCGGTGCACAGGCTTCTCGTTGCGGTGGCTTCTCTTGTTGCAGAGGACGGGCTCTAGGCACGCGGGCTTCAGTAGTTGTGGCACGCGGGCTCAGCAGTTGTGGCTCGTGGGCTCTAGAACGCAAGCTCAGTAGTTGTGGCGCAGGGGCTTAGTTGCTCCGTGGCATGCGGGATCTTCCCGGACCAGGGATCGAACCCGTGTCCCCTGCATTGGCAGGCAGACTCTTAACCACTGCGCCACCAGGGAAGTCCTAGGAAGGCTTTTAATAAGTGCTCTAGTAGACAGTGCTCATCCAGGTGCCAACATCTCAGAAGCCTCCCAATGATTTCCACCTCCAGCCATTTGAATCACCTGAGCTGAGGCCCTAAGTACATGGAATAGACAAGCCCTCCCTACTGTGCCCCATTCCAATTCCTGACCCTACAGAATTTATGAGCAAGAACTGTTCTTTTATACCACTTATTTGAGGGTGGTTTGTCATTCAGCAATAGATAACCAGGACAAAAATGCCAACTTTACCAAAACTGCCCTAGAGATCCAATAAAATCCCAATGAAAATCTCAGCAGAAGAAATGGAGAAGCTGATCCTAAAATGCATTTTGAATCACGAGGGATGTGAATAGTCAGAACAATATTGTAAAAGAACAAAGTTGGAAAATCCACACTTCTTGATTTCAAAAGTTACTATGCAGCTACAGTCATCAATGTAGTGTGGTGTTAGCATAAGACATATAGGTCATTAGAACAGAATTCAGAGTCCATAAAAAACCTCTA
Organism: Balaenoptera physalus; assembly: GCF_965194825.1. Lineage (NCBI taxonomy): Eukaryota > Metazoa > Chordata > Mammalia > Artiodactyla > Balaenopteridae > Balaenoptera > Balaenoptera physalus. The sequence continues at coordinate 68,331,489 of NC_138893.1, read as the reverse complement.
GGGTCAGTTGATTTTCGACAAGGGTACAGAGACCTTTTCAAGGCGAAAGAACAGTCTTTTCAATGAATAGTGCAGGTCTGATTTTTAGAAGGGCTTACCAGGTTGGCCTTCAGCTGGCATCAAGGAATATGGCTTTTAAAGCTTTCCCTATGTGATATAAGGTTCTATCTGCTATGCTAGCCTGACTAGACTTTTTAAATAAACAATGTGATTTCAGTGAACACCTGCTTACCTTCTGGGAGCCTGGAGTTTTGGTGGGCAAAGGGTGCCTACATGGTTTAGCCCCTATTAAAACCCCTGAACTTTGCATTTCAAACAGGCTTCCCTGGGCAGAAACACTGTGCCTGTGTTCCTGCATTTCACTGTTGGAGGGAGAGTGAGCTCTGTGTGGCCCCTTCAGAGAGAGCTTCATGATTTCCTTCATGATCTGTCTTTTCCCCCTACTGAGGGAGCTGTATATCTTTGCTGTGTCGCTATAATAAATCTTAGCTGTGAGTATGAACATATGCTTAGTCTGGTGAATTCTTCTATTGACACACTGAATGTGTGGGTGGTCACTGGACCACCTAAACCGGTGTATCAGGAGTGCTTACACAAGTGGTGTCACAACTGTTCCCCACAATATGTATATTAAGTTTACAATAAAATCTTACATGCAACTCATAGTGATCTTTTGCACTAAAAGGATTTTAACAAAAGCAAGCAAATGATATGAGGAAGCATAGCTCAGAACTTGTACATGTGCCATCATAATAAAAGCAACTTCCTCCTGGGGTAAGAAAGGCACATCCCTCCCTCTACAACAGTAGAACCTAAGAGAGCGCTAAGTTTTTTAAAAAATGTATCTTATTATACAAAAATGCCTCCAAATGCTAGAACTTTTAGGTGAATATTCCCTCTTCCTATTAGTTCAGTTCATTTACAATTTAAAACCACATTCTTACATATATAACAGGATAATGAGAGCAGAAATTTAAATGTAACATGATACAAATAAGTGATAAAACACTATTAGGTTATCACCAATACACTATTGTGTTACAAATTATTTCTATTACCCAAAACGTCAGCTGTCCACAAATTTTCAGTTATCACTACTACTGAAAAAACTCCTGGTCAAAGTGTATCAATATACAGTTTAGGAGTTTGCAGATGTAAGTACAAAAAAATTTTTTTTTAGAAATGACTAGTTATCTATACAGATGAATTTTTACAAGTGAAATTAGATGAATCTCTACCTGCTGCCCTGTTTGTACAACACAACTGTCGGAATAGTCAAAGAGAAGCACTGTAAAAAATGAGAACTTTCACAAATAATCTGAATTACATTTTAGGGCTATTAAACTGCAATTAAACTTCTGCTTTAAAGAAAATTTTCGGCAGTCATAGTTTACATTGATAGAGTGCTAGAAGTATACTTTTAGAATTCATGTTTGTTATTTTATTATATTAATAATCACAAAAGATTTAAACTAAAAAGATAAGTGCTGTATCTTAACAGACCAAAGTCAACTAAAAAGATAAGTGCTGTATCTTAACAGACCAAAGTCAACAATTTGAATACACTGAAGCTATATGGCCGTGGCTAGAGTATTAATCACATTTTCCATGGCTAGTCCTAATAAAAATGAGTAACAGGACCAATGATTCTACTGCAGAACTCAAATTTTAAAACATTGGACTGGACTGGACTCTGAATCCAGTTCAAATTGACTACCAACAAATAGACAGGATATAAATAGCTTCACCAAGAATCTCTCTTAATCCGAGAGGAAAATTCATTTCCCCAATCTTTCCACCTTAAAAATACAGAACTGTTAGAGAGCAGGATTCTGTGTAACATCAATGACTGGAATCATGTACGAAGAAGATAAACATATCATTGTGATAAAATAATGAGAAATGAAAAACTACATGTGGTATTGTTTTTATCATTAAGTTTTAAAAAAAGTTACTCTTATTTTGGGCTGCATTGGGTCTTCATTGCTGCGCACGGACTTTCTCTAGTTGCGGCGAGCAGGGGCTACTCTTCATTGCGGTGCACGGGCTTCTCATTGTGGTGGCTTCTCTTGTTGCGGAGCACGGGCTCTAGGCGCACAGGCTTCAGTAGTTGTAGCACGTGGGCTCAGTAGTTGTGGCTCACAGGCTCTAGAGCGCAGGCTCAGTAGTTGTGGTGCACGGGCTTAGCTGCTCTGCGGCATGTGGGATCTTCCCGGACCAGGGCTTGAACCCGTGTCCCCAGCAATGGCAGGCGGATTCTTAACCACTGCACTATCAGGGAAGCCCCAAAAGTTACTCTTCTGAATATTAACTCTTAGGGTTGCCCTGGTGCTCTGTGTTTGTGTTCCTCACCTAATACCTTTTGATCCTTTGAAGTTGCTTAATTGACAAAGTAAATTTAAAATTTTCCCTAACAGAGTTCATGGAGGGGTGGGGGTATAACGTAAAGTAAAAATGAATAATTGTATATGATTTACATATGCATGTGTAAAGCTTGTTCAGGAATTAGAGATAGTTGGGGGGATGAGGGTGAGGTTACCCCTTACAGCCTGTATCATGGATTTATTGTATGTGGCAGTTACGAGTGTTCAGAATCCAAGACTTCAAGAGGTAGGACCGTAAAACTCCAAAAGACTATCCATTTTCCTCACTCCCAGGAGGTCCTTAAATTAATGGTTGATCTACGGAGGAAGGTCCTTGGCTTCGGATTTACAGTTAGGTAACTGATGTAACCTTTGTTAGAATTAAACAAAACAACAAACCCAAAATACTGATCTGGCTGATCATTATGCCATTGCTGAACTTCTAAGATTTTTTAATTAATTATGAGAACTTGTGCTCACTCAAGAGAGTGGTTGTACAATTCAGATGTAAGCAAAGGCAAACAGAGTTAGAGTGTTAGCTAAGTTTCAAAACTTTAATACAGAAAAAAAAAGACATTTCCAAAAATAAATGCCACACAAAAGTTTTTTAAAAAGTGAAAGATATTCAAGAAACAAAACCCTTTATTATCAAAATATACTAAATACTTAAATCTAATGATGTTGAGTGTTCAAATTCTGGGCCAATGTAGCTTATAATAACATAGTAGTATTCTTCATGATATGGCTGTTTCAAGACATCACTTAATATAGTTACTTTTTAAACCTATATTTTCTTAAACATCCATCTCACAATTCATTTAATTATTTTACATTCATTTATAAAAACACATTTTTTAACAATGGGTTATTTTGTGCTTTAATAATAATGAACCATGGTAAAATACTTAAGTGATTTACATTCTTTGCTAATGACTACACCCATAACAGATTTTTGCACACTTAAACAGCTACTGAAATAATCAGAAGAGCTACAACTCTTCTTAAAAATGACACTCAAGTTTGGTAAGCATGCTAATAATTAGAGACATTTTTTTTCCAAGTTAAAACATTAGAACTTTCTAGCTTTCTTTAAAATCTGCAAAGATAACCTGCTCATTTAAATCATTTTAACTGACAATTTATAAAACAGAGGGAAAGTGTCATTTTAGAATTTTCTGTATAACTTCTACGGTAAAAAATGGATGTCCTCTTTCAAACTGTGATGGCACTAAAATTCTGTTTTAGAAATTCTAGATTTTAAAATGTTAAGAAATACAACGTCAGTTATATCTAGAGGGGCATTTTTAATGAATTAACCTAATTATTCTTCAGGTCTATAAAGACTTTTCTTCAATGTAGGTGACACTGTCTTACATTCATCTCAGTACCTTAGAAAATAATTCATTTTAGATGTGATCCAAGACAAATGCCAACATATCCTAAATTCTCTTCAATAACAAGGGACCAGTGTATATCATCCTCTAGATTGACAATTTAGTAAACAGATATCAATAGAAACCTAAAGCAATAAAATTTATATAATTAATAGTGATTAGTGCCAAATACAACAGACTTCATCCTTACAATTTGGAATTAATTTCCATGCAAAATTTTATATAGAGTATTGATCCTTACTTATAAAGTAATTTTTTATCTTTTTAAGTAATCAAGACAAATATTAGAAAAAGCATTTTATTTAAATGGAAAAAGCTACATTAAGATCTGTAAAAGGTGTCAATATAATATTGCCTATACAGAAAAAAATTCAGATGTGAATAGCAACAAATAAAAGTTACACGTCTTCCTACTTAGCAGTGCAATTAATTCACATTGTAATAAAGTTAAGTCAAGTATAACAAAATCAAAACAAGTGTTTCTCCATAATCAGTATACTGAGAATTACAGTGTAAAGATCATTTCAGGTTTAAGAAATCTGCAATCAATCTACAGAATACCCTAAGACAAGGGAGACGGACAGTTAATTCATTTCATTATCAGCTGTTGGGTTTTTTCAATACTGTTCACAGGAAAAAAGTAACGAGTTGACATACATGTAAATAGAATATATTTAGTCTATACAGTAAAAAAATACAAATTATAAAGTGAGCTAACAAAGAATGAAATCTGAATACAGATTTATATAACTGACGACATCTTAGACAACACATACAGTATTTTTCATGTAAAAACATCTAGTTTCAGCAAAAAATAATTTGGTTGCTTTTCAGATGCATTGTAGATCTTGTAAGCTGAAGATGCAGATGTCCAAGTATCTTAAAAACCATAATAAATGTCTTTCTCAATGCATACAAAATGATAAATGCTCTCATCACAGTCTCAAGAATATTTTTGGAAGTTTGTTTTGTCTTGCTTCAGAAATACATTTAAAATGGGTAAAAATCAAAGGATTTCATGATACAATGAAACAGTAAACAGTGCTCGATTTACTGCTAATGTTGAAAAAAACCTAGATTTTACAGTACTCTGGTATATATGAAATTTTTTTTGATTTTACATTGCATATTTCTGAGTCCATTCTCTTGCGTGTCTGTTGTATCTGTAGACATACAAAAGGGATATAGTAAAAACATACAAATTAAATCTTTTAGAAGATCTGTCTATGTAAAACTGTATACCTTTTTTATGCTTAACTGCAATAATCATACATATACCAATTATTGGGTCAATGTGACTTAGGTTCATGCATAAATAAAACAGAAAACATGAGCGATTTTTTAAACTAATGGATCTCTTTACAACCTATATGAAAACATACCTAAGTTATACACAATGAAATAAAGAAATCAATTTCTAATACAAATCTGTAAATGCCAACCCTGAATGGTCATTATCTGTAAAATGCAAATGAATCAATGGTGCCAGCAAGATGTAGCACCTTGAAAATCAGGTCAGTTTAGGGGTAGTTAAGGATAACTTTTCCTGGGAGAAGGTAAGGAATATGATATTCAGTAATTTCCAATTATCAACTTTTTAAATTTTAAATTTACTACTTAGAATTATAGATAGTTTGATAGTTACTATCAAAAAACATGCATACTATGTAAATGCAGAACAAGTACTATTAAATAGTAAAGGATGAAACAACAAGTGGGAAGGGATGAGATTTTTTGTAAAAGGAGTAACAGAATTTAAAAAGAAAGGTTTACTCCACTGCAAAGATAAACAAACTTAACATAAACACAATAAGCATAACTAAATGTACTTCAATACATTGATAATACTTATGTTTTGGCAGACTACATAGAAATGCACCCAAATAGAAACTAATATAAGCAAACACTTACTTTTCTTTGTCTGATTTATAGATTTGTGCAATATCTGGTACTAAGGGGTCATCTGGATTAGGGTCACAAAGCAGAGAACATATGGACAATAAAACTAGATTTAAAAGAGAACATCATATTAAGTAATGAGCTTTCTACTCTATATGAATTACACATGTGAAAATAATTTTACTGAATAGACAATAAACTTATAAAGAAAAAAACAAAATGAACACATTAAATTACATTTGAGATTAATTTTGGTTGGCAGCAAATATCTTTAATTTTTTAAATTACAAAATTACCATACAGTGTATATAATACAAAATTATTATCACTTTTGCAATTTTAAATTCTATTTGAATTTCTATTTATTTTAAAAATGTGAATCTCCAAAGTAGCTATTAACTTTTAAACTCAAGAGTTCTCTACAAAAATATTTTTTAGGTAACACACATATACCCCGGATGGTACATAGTTGGAAAAATATTAGAATAGCATCCTAACTTTAGATGTTTCTTAGAGATACTTTTTTACTTTAATAAGAAAACTGTCCACTTTTTATTCTACTTTAATGCAGAAAATCTGTGTCCTAAACAGTTCAAGGTAAAGCAATCAAATTACAGTTAACAGTTCAAACTGCTTTGGGAGATGGAGCTCATGCACTGTTTTACTTGGGCTTAGAGCTAAAGAAGGAAGATTTGTAAGATTATTTTCAATGAATTTTTTTTATTCCATGTACATTATTTGTAGCAAATGCATTTAAAAATAATAGGCACAGCTATCATTACATAACTTGTATATTTTTAAATATAAATGAAAATTGATAAATTATAGTAGTTGTTTCTTGCATGTTGTATCAAAATACTAATGCAAATAGCTACACTTAAAAAAACAAACAACTAAGTATCTGAAAAAGAAGGGAACAAGGACACTGGTTCCTCATTTGTCTGCTTCCATGCCACCACTTCTGAGGGAATACGTGGAATCTTTGGAACAACATTCCATCTTCACCTTCCTCTACTATGTTCCTTTATCTTTTCCTACTCTTACAAATCCAAAGCTGAATTTATAAGGAAGGCAGAGTTGATTCTTAAATGACTTGGAAAGGGGGTGCTACGGGCTAACAAAAACTAATATTTAATTCATCTTTTTAATCTTTCATCTGCCCAATGGAATTTCAAGCCTGTATATTAAACCAACTGGGGAAGTTATCTGGGCTCACACCTCCAGAAAGTTTCCAAACTAAACTCATGATAAAAAGCAAAATAAGACATTTAAAATATTAAAAAGTGAAAAATGTACAAATAAAGAAAATATAAGCTACTTTATAAAATAGGCAAGAGGGAAGTTCCTCATCTCCCCACTCCTGCTGCCAAGAGTCCTGATTTCACTATTATGCACACAAATCAAATGTTTTCAGATAAGGAAAAAGATAACAATATATAACATTCATTTGAATGCTTACTATGTGCTAGTTGCATAGTAACCATATGTGGTAATACTATTATAATCCCCATTTGACATATGAGGAAACTGAGGCTGTTTGAAACTGTTCTTAAAGGACAGTTTCTAGAAGCTAACAAAACTATTTTTTATAAAAAGCTACCAATGGCAGAAGGTAAGTGTTCAACATCTGGCAGTCTGCGCTCTCTAAGTATTTAGCTGCATATGCTAAATGAATTTCATTTTGTGATCCTATTCCAGGAAAGAGAATATTAATTTGAAAAACCCTATGACACAGTATCTTTCCTATATCTAGTGTGTAACAGTTATATTATCTGAAAGATTTTTAAAAGGACACTAGAATCTACATGAACATTTTATAGGGATATGTTAGATCAGAAAATTTGCCATTCATGAATAACTAACTGATCTGAAGGGCTGTTACTTATCTAATACTTGAAATAATCATGGCTATGGACACTGCTTCCTCTAAACCTTATCAATTTTTAAAACAAGTTATATATTCAGGTAGCATTTATTTAAAAAAATTTTTGTTAATAATCATGGATTCCTCCCCCAAATCCTTCAAGAGAAACAGTTTTCTTAAATTTTATAAAAAGGGGAAACTACCAAATTACTTTCAGGGGTAGATGGCTCTAACTCAAAACAATAACTCAGGCTCTCTTCTGTTAGAGAAACAAGACAAAATTAAGAGGCTGGCAAAGCAAATAACATTAGCTAGTGAAACAAACGGCTTCAGATGCCCTATATACACATCTCATAATTTAGCAAAGAATAATGCTATGCAACTGTGAAAGTTGAGAATCTGCATGGATTATGTATCAGTCCTTACAATGATGCTACTGATTATTTGAAGTTTAGACTAATGTGCTATATATACTACATTATTCTAAAGTGTGAAATATGTCTTTCATTTTTTTTGGCCACACCATGCAGCTTGTGGGATCTTAGTTCCCCGACAAGGGATTGAAGCTGGGCCCTCGGCAGTGAAAGCATGGAGTCCTAACTACTGGACTGCCAGGGAATTCCTGTCTTTCATTTTAAATCATTTACTTTATCTGCCAATCTGACATTTCCTCTGAGATGAAGTAAAGGAGATGTAAAGCTTTACTCATCATGTCAATAAATAATTCCATTTAATGAATGGGACATCTGGTCCTAAAATCTTATTTTTACTTCTGTGTGTCTCTCTCTCTGTCCCTGTCTCTTTTTAAAGATAAAGCCCAAACTAAAGGGGTGAAATGTCAACAGTCTTATCCCCAAATTCCTAGTTCTAACATTTTAAATTTCTCTCATTTCATCATTTAGATCTGCCCATCAACCCCCCAAGCAAGAGTAATATAAAAGCTATGAAAGGAAAGCAAAAGCAAAGCAGAAGAAAACACAGTAGATTGTTTTTTTTAAACTTTGGTCCCTAAGATATTTCTGCTCTATTTTTCCTGTCTCACTGTTATCAACTGTTACAAATCTGATAAATGAAATTACCTTTTGATACAGTCAGAGCTGGTGACCATTGTGACCTCAGGATATCAAGACAAATACTTCCATTACTGTTTATGTTTGGATGGTAAATTTTTGTTGTGAAAGCAATCTAAACATAAAACAAAACAAAACAAAACAAAACTGTGACAATCCATGAACTATGAAAGCAAACAGAACCAATTTGCTCTAGGGTAAAATGTCCTCAATTTTATGTGATCTTAGAGGAGAAATGTATTCAACACAAACTGGATGTGCATCTACTTTATGTGCACGTAGCTTTAGCTACTGATAATGTGAAAGCAAAGTCAGTTTCCTGCTCTCCCCAACCCCAAGGAATTGAGGAGTATTTTGGAAAGTGTGATAAATAAGTCTGTAATAGGTGGTATGACTGGTTGAGTAGCTCCTGAAGTAATTAACCATGGCTTTCATCAACCCTCAAAGCAATCCTTTTCTTAATTTGATTATCAACTGACACCTGGATCTAGAAATAGGCTGCTGACCTTATTCCAGAGGAAAGTTGAGGGGCCCCAGCTTATTACCTGCCCTAACAAATCCACCAAGAATTCTAATCTTCCATGAGAGTTGTTACATCGTTTCATATGTAATGTTAATTAGGTATTTTTAAAAATCTAAAGTAATTATTTCCTCAGTGACAGAATTTGTTAATGATTTTCTCCCTCATTGACACCCCCATCATTTGTTGGCTTCCTCTTTAGATCTAAGCTAAATTTAATAAGAATGTGTTTTAATCTTTCCTACACTAAATAAAAGGACTATGTCACATTTACTTTTGTATTCCCCAATGCAACAGAACATGGTAGGTGCTCAATAAATGTTTGTTGAACAGTTAAAAACTGAGAAAGAAGGGTCAACCTAGGAAAGATAATCCCCTGAATGGAAGAGTCTAACTCTTGACCATAAAAACTTCCCAAACTACACATATCTAATGCAGAGGGAAAGACAGGTAGGAAAGCTAATTTCTAGCCTAACAGATACTGCCTTCTGTTTACAGACATAATATTTGAGTAAGAAAGCATATTTTAGATTCATTGGTTTTACAGAACAGTTTGAACATGCCAACCTACCCACGGTCTTTTCATGAAAATATCTCTGGATAGAGAGTAAAACCCCTGACACAGGAGTCATGTCAATCATAAAAATAAAAATACCTTTGGTGGTTTAAAAGGATAGTCTGTCGGAAAATGTACAGTGAGAAAGAAGACTCCACCTTGATATGCGCTATCAGGCTGAAATTACAAAATAATCACATCAGTGTTTGATTACTATATTTATTATTAGTAACCCAAGATGATTCCCTCCAAATATACCAGTTTGAAAATCATTTTGTCATAAGTTCAAATCATTTACCTTAAAAACAGGTTTCTCTTTGCAGGCATGAAGGCGGACTTTCCAACAATCATGCCAACATCATAGTTTAAAACAAACAAAAATAGGACATACACAGTGGAGTGGTGTGACTTGCCCAAACAAATCTGTTTATGAGTATAAACTGTTAAAGATCAGTAAACACACAAGACTGCTGTGAGAAAAGAATAATTTTCTGTAGCAGTAATCAGTATAAAAGAAAAGGGTTGGGGCTAGTGTTTTTCTTCTTAATTATAAAACTTAAGTTCTCATGGTCCTTTAAGGGGCAAGAATAGAGATGAACTGAAAGGACCAACTTATGAAAAGAAAAGGCTAAGTGACACTGTTACATAATTTAGAGCTCAAATCTTCACTTAGTAACAGTTTACAAAACAACGTGGGAAATGCAAAAAAGCCCCAAACAAAACTAGATAAATTCAGTTTCATAGAATTATCGAATTAGGAATCAAATTTACAAGAGGAATTTAAGCTTGGCCATATCTCTTTATAGCAATTAGGAAATACTTATAATGTTACAAGCAAGAAAAAAAAAGGATGATTAAAAAAAGGGAAAAGGGGGGAAAAGTAGCAAAAATATCTTAAATTCTATTTTCATTCATTTATATTTAATTAAAAGTATCATGTATATTAACATTTTGGTAATAATAGCAAGACTATCATTACTTCCTCCTTAAGTTTCTACATATACATTAGAGGACTGTACCATATAATTATTCTTACTATACACGTAGTTTAATTCTAGTTCATCAAAAATTATAAGGAATGTAGAAAATGTAAGTTAATTACAATCAACAGATATGGTCTTCTTAGATGTTCAAATTATATTATTGAGTGGCATATTTACATTACTACAATAAAGAGGGTATGAGTAACATAACTGTAACCATTTGCTACATGTGATTCACCTGAGAAATATTTGTGATGGGCTATAATTCAAATGGTAAGGGTGAGACTTGATATTATTTTGAAGGTTCTTGGTAAGCAATGAAAATCAAATAACTAGATTCTCATTAAAAGTTGTTAAATAAATATGTTGCACTTCACCCTTTAAAAAACTAACTTAATAAAACAATTTAGTAATTTAAGACACTTGCTCAGGACTCCTGCTCTGAAAATTCAATAACTGTTGTATTTTTTAAAAGTTAAGCATGAGGCAACATGATTAAAAACTTTATGGCTTACTAGATAAAGATCTTTCAAGTGAGGGAGGAGAGAATGATGTTAACGGAAACATGTTACTAATGCAGTCTTTACCCAGAAAGTAGATTTGAGCTGTCAGTGCCCATTCTTATGCAATCAGATTTTTGCCCACAGAAAGAAAAGTCATAACTGCTTCTCACGTGTAGAAAGAAATAATCTTAACAAAGGTAATAAGTATTAAGAGAAGCCAGTCATAGAATAGCAGGTAATTCTGAGTTCAGGACAATGCAACAAAAGAGGCAAATTCATGATGTGGCAACAATAGAGCCATTGCAATATTTTATCCGTTCCTCTCACACACAGGAACAGTGATGAAACTTATTGCAAATTGGTACTTGTTACTTGTAGGAATTCCATTACTGGGTTAATTAGACTTATTTCTAACCTACTAAAATGTTGATGTGAGAGTAATTACGCTTAGTTCTGAACAACTGACTTCCTGTGTTTAAAAAAAGATAAACACACAGCCTGGTTGCAAATTGTGGGTGATTCATTATTATGCATAATGATCAAGGATTTGGCAAAGTATTGTAAATGTGTTCCCAGCAAGTATTTGCCATCAGGGCTCTAGAAAATCATCATAAATTCTTTACTCATATTTTGCTTTCTGAGTGATTCAGAGTACAAGAAAATTCAACCCTAGCCACAAACATCTGATCAAAGGTGAAATGCCAAGAATGAAGGATGGCTGAGGGGATTAATTTCACACAAATGAATCATACTTACGGGCCCCATAATAGTTGCTTGCCAGTGGAACACTGAAACAAACAAAGGAGTTTTGGAGTCATTAACAAGTGTTCAAACCTGTATTATTAATGGTAGCAAAATCCTAGCAAGAGAGCAAAGCTTACAGTCATCTCCCACAGGTCCAGCCGAACAGTGAGCAGGTGGGTCGCGCTGTAGATCACTCAATTCCTGAAGCAAGGCAAAAATACTTAAGGTTAATTATTTTCCAGTGAAACAAGCATAATAATCCATGAAGACACAAACTACTCATTTAAAAATCATTTTAGGCAGTTCTATTCACAATATGGACACATAAACTATACTCTGTCACTGATGGGTAGAAGAATATGGAATGAGGTATTAAATTCCTTCATGAGACAGCTCGAAACCCTGAAAAAATTAAATGGATTAAAAATTTTTTTTTCTTTAGCATCCCTAAGACAAACTATTTTTGAGTATCTATTATATGCAGGGTAACTTATGTAAATGCTAGGTGTATAATATATAAAAAACAGATCCTACTTCAACCAGTTTATAATCTAATTTGGGAGAGTGAAGGCTCACAGAGAGATGGATATTTAAGGAACAACATGAAGGTTAAATGGAAAGAAAGGAGAGCAGTTGGGCCATATTTTAAAGGCTAGCACATTGATTCATATGCTCTTTTCTGCTCTCAAGGAAGCAAAGGAAGGATCATGGAAATGGCACAGCTTTAGTTGGCCAGTCCTAGGCTGGCATTCCAATCCTACCATAACTAGCTCTATGACTTTGGGGAAATAATTTACCTTCAGTTGGGAAGGAAAAGATCACCACCAACTATGAAAGGTGTAAATTCAATATAAAAGACTATATATTAGAACTGAAGAACCTAATTTAGTTACAAAGATAAGGGAATGTCTTTGAGGAAGTGACATTTCAGCTGAAATCAAAAGGATGAGTGGGAGTCAGTTTTGGGAGAAATGAGTAACGTGAGGCAGAGTGGCATAAGATGAGGATGAAAGAGTAGGCAGAGTCCAGGCAGAAAACTGAGAACAATATACACCATATTAAGGATTGGGGGTTTTATACCAAGTGCATTGGGAGGGGTTTTAAGAAGTAGCATAATCTGATTTAAAAGATGGCTCTGACTGGTCTATGTATTGAATGGATCACAGATGGGAAAGAGGAGAACCTACCAGATTAGTTATTACAGGCTATAACAGGGGCTTGGACTGGAGAAGCGGCAGATAAAAAAGAGGATGGATCTGGGATATTGTGAAAGGCCTACTTATAACAGGACTGACGATGAATTACATGTACAGAGGAAGGAGAAAGGTCACAAATATATATGTCGAAGACTAGCAGCAGCTAATATTTACTCGATGTTTTACCATCTTAATAATCCTGAGAGGTAGATGTTATTATGCTTCCCATTTTACAGATGAAGAATAAAGGTGACACGCTTCACTGTGTGCTCACAGAACTAGTATAGGGTGGAACTGGTATTCAAACCCTGGCAGTGGGACTTCTAGCTTTTCAGCTTCTACAGGTGTAGATACCATTTACTGAGATGTGGGAATATACTAGAAGACATGTTGATTTGGAAAGCAGATACACTGAATCTGTGATCCTTGTGAAATCAAAGGAAAATTTATTCAACATACAGCGCTAGAGCTTAAAAGAGAATTAGACTAGAAATCAGAAAAATCACTGTATATACCTGTTATTTAAAAACTGTGGGAATGCTGTAAACATTTTCATGGGAACACATGTAAACAAATACTGCACTCATCAAATCTAAGATGCCATCAATGGTAAATCACATCCTTATTTTATGTACTAATAATTAAGGAGAAACACTGTCAATTAATTTTAAGACACCAACAATTATAAGACATGTCCAGATTTTAGAAATGTTAAAATGAAAAAGATGTACACCTTAGAATCACTGCAATCAGTTCAGTGTCCTAATAGAGACAAACAAGGAATAGGGAAAGGCTTTCCTAAGAAAGTGATATATGAGCTAAGTAACCGAGCCAAGTGCAAACTCAAGTCTCCTTCCAAGTCTTCGGGTCTTTTCCAGTATACCTCAGTACTTTTTGTTTTTGTTGTTTTTTCCCCACAGTTCCTGCTGTCCTTCTCTTCCTGACAAGAATTAACTAAACAGAGTTAGCAGCTTCTTTGGTCCCGGTATAGTTAAACAATAAAGAGGAAGATTTCAGTGATAGTGCTTAAAAAGCAAGGCTTTGAAGCTCAAGTCCAGGTGCCATCACTCATCTGCCTCATGATCTTGGGCAAAACTTTTTTTTTCCTCCTCTATAAGCCTCAGTTTTCTTTAATGCAAAGTGATATTATGACTTTCATCCACAGTTTCTATGACAAACAAGTAAAATGATACATATGAAGCATACAGCAGTCTCTGGCATATAGTAGGCATTCAAATAAATGTAAAGTTAATACAGGATTCCTAACAACCATCCAATTCTCCAGTAGTTGAATACAATTATTGAACCAGTTTAAATGATTGGGGGAGGAGCAGTTCCCAAGTCATAGCCCCATTTTATTTATTTATTTATTTATGGCCTCACCAGGTGGCTTGTGGGGTCTTAGTTCCCCCACCAAGAATCGAACCTGGGCCCCCTGCAGTGGAAGCACAGAGTCCTAACCACTGGACCACCAGGGAATTCCCCATAGCCCCATTTTAGAATGACTGTGCTTTACTTAACTGTTTTCTAATTCGGTCTTTTAGGAAATTGCTTTTGAAAAGATTCATCATGTTGAGTTTTCTAAACATTAGTGTAAATGGGTAAATGGAACTTCTTGGGCCTTATTTTATTTTATTTTTATTTTTCTAAGAGATAATTTTTAAAAATTTTTATTTATTTATTTTGGCTGTGCTGGGTCTTCGTTGTGGCATATGGGCTTGTCTAGTTGTGGCGTGTGGACTTCTCTAGTTGCAGCATGCAGGCTTAGTCGTGGTATGTGGGATCTTAGTTCCCCGACCAGGAATCGAACCCGGGTCCCCTGCATTGGGAGCACGGAGTCTTAAGCACTGGATCACCAGGGAAGTCCCTCTTGGCCCTTACTTTAACTAGAAAACTAGTTAATAAGAAAATGATAGTCTCCTATGAAACAGAAACAGAATCACAGACATAGAGAACAGACTGGTGGTTGCCAAGGGGGAGGGAGTTGGAGGAGGGGTGGAGTGAGAGGTTGGGGTTAGCAGATGTAAGCTTTTTTTTTTAAATTTATTTAATTAATTAATTTATTTTTGGCTGCATTGGGTCTTCGTTGCTGTGCGCAGGCTTTCTCTAGTTGCAGAGAGCGGGGGCTACTCTTCACTGCGGTGCGCGGGATTCTCATTGCAGTGGCTTCTCTTGTTGCGGAGCATGGGCTCTAGGCGTGCAGGCTTCGGTAGTTGTAGCGTGTGGGCTCAGTAGCTGTGGCTCATGGGCTCTAGAGCGCAGGCTCCATAGTTGTGGCGCACGGGCTTAGTTGCTCCGCGGCACGTGGGATCTTCCCGGACCAGGGCTCAAACCCATGTCCCCTGCATTGGCAGGTGGATTCTTAACCACTGTGCCACCAGGGAAGCCCCAGATATAAGCTTTTATATATAGAATGGATAAACAACAAGGTCCTACTGTATAGCACAGAGAACTATATTCAGGATCCTATGATAAACCATAATGGAAAAGAATATATATATATAAGAATGTGTGTGTAGAGACTTCCCTGGTGGCACAGTGGTTGGGAATCCACCTGCCAGTGCAGGGGACATGGGTTCGATCCTTTGTTGGGGAGGATCCCACATGCCGCGGAGAAACTAAGCCCGTGCGCCACAACTACTGAGCCTGCGCTCTAGAGCCCATGAGCTACAACTACTGAGCCCACGTGCCGCAGCTACTGAAGCCCACGCGCCTAGAGCCCGTGCTCCGCAACAGAAGAGGCCACCGCAGTGAGAAGCCCACGCACAGCAATGAAGAGTAGCCCCCACTCGCCACAACTAGAGAAAGCCCGCGTGCAGCAATGAAGACCCAACACAGCCATAAATAAATAAATAAATAAATAAATTTATTTTAAAAAAATGTGTGTATATATCTATACGTATATATATGTATAACTGAATCACTTTGTTGTATAGCAGTAATTAACACAACATTGTAAATCAACTACACTTCAATTAAATATAATTTAAGAAAAAGAAAATAATCTCTAATTGTGGTTAAAAAACTGTAATGATTTGCATGTATATATTTTACGGAGTAATGTATATGTGAGTAAATCATACATAAATACATACAAATTTATTTTGTTTACTAATAAAAAAACCCAAAACCATGTTTTCCATGAAATAGCCCTGAATTGTGTTCAAATTTCAAATGTCAGACTGTTCTTTCAAATCCCTTCAAAATAGTATAGAAAAATACTCATTATCATGTTCTTATATTTCTGTGCCCTGATTTTACCTCTTGATAGAAGTTAGACCTAAGGATGAGAAAGATAAAATCTAACAACTGAACTCCTGCAAAGGCCAGGTTCTTTTTTTAAAAATAATTAATTAATTAATTTTATCATTATTATTTTTTTGGCTGCGTGGGTCTTAGCTGCGGTATGCAGGATCTTCGTTGCGGTATGCGAGATCTTTCATTGTGGCATGCGGGGCTTCTCTCTAGTTTTCGCGTGTGGGTTTTCTCTCTCTAGCTGTGGTGCATGGGCTCCAGAGCATGTGGGCTCTGTAGTTTTGTGGCACACAGGCTCTCAAGTTGAGGCACACGGGCTCAGTAGTTGTGGCGCATGGGCTTAGTTGCCCCACGGCATGTGGGATCTTAGTTCCCCGACCAGGGATCGAACCCATGTTCCCTGCATTGGAAGGGGGATTCATTTTTTTTAAATTAATTAATTAATTAATTAATTTTTTAATTTTTGGCTGCACTGGGTCTTCGTTGCTGCGCAAGGGCTTTCTCTAGTTGCGGCAAGCGGGGGCTATTCTTTGTTGCGGTGTGCAGGCTTCTCATTGTCGTGGCTTCTCTTGTTACAGAGCACGGGCTCTAGGAGCAGGGGCTTCAGTAGTTGTGGCATGCGGGCTCTAGAGCGCAGGCTCAGTAGTTGTGGCGCACAGGCTTAGCTGCTCCGCGGCATGCGGGATCTCCCCGGACCTGGGCTCGAACCCATGTCCCCTGTATTGGCAGGCGGATTCTCAACCACTGTGCCACCAGGGAAGCCCAGAAGGTGGATTCTTTACCACTGGACCACCAGGGAAGTCCCAAGGCCAGGTTCTTTTTTTTTTTTTTCCTGAGGATTACAGTTGCCTTTACTTTGTCATTTATCACTTTCAATACTTTATTACTTGTTTTAGAGTGGACATACATTATATCATATATTATACATTATACATATACATCATAATCAGAATTTAAAAGCTTTGTGTTAATTTTTAAAAGGAAGGCAGGTGGGTAGAAAAAGTGAAGAGCTGGGAGCACAGAGCTGGACCTGCTAGGCTCCGTGCCTGGGCTCTGGGCAGTGAACTCACACAGCCTTTCTCCTTTTCTCAGGACCATGTTCTCTGTGAAGCCAAGGCCAGGTTCTTAAGTTGTCTATTTAAAGCTCACTTATAGGAAAGAGGCAGCTGATGGTACATCAAACATTCTTAATAGTCACATCAATCATTAAATTACTACTAATACTGACACAAGTGCTTTGGTGAGGAAACTTACGCATCCTAGACTTTTTTAGGAGGGTCTAAATTTCTAATGTTCTTTTTATCAAAATATGTGTCTGCTGCTATATTTAAGATGGATAACCAACAAGGACCTACTGTACAGCACAGGGAACTCTGCTCAATGTTATGTGGCAGGCTGCATGGCAGTTTGCTGGAGAAATGGATACATGTGTATGTTTAGCTGAGTCGCTTTGCTGTGTACCTGAAACTATCACAACACTGATAATCGCCAAACCTCAATATAAAATAAAAAGTAAAAAAAAATATGTCTGGAAATATGCCCTATTACACTGTTTGGAAATATGCAACTGAAACTATGGTGCGTATGCACAGACAGAATGACCAACAGAAAACAAAAGACACAATACACACCCTCCCCTGCCTACAAAAATAGAGACCTTAAATTTGAAAAATGAAAAATTCTGAGTTGTGCTAAGGAGGTGAAAATATAAAACAAACAAAAACTATAACCAAACAAATCAAAACCCCACCTTTTTGCTCTTAGTCTATTCAGAAGCTAGTATACTTTTAGACAAACACAAGAAATCAAGGACCACTTACACTTCTCCCTTCTGATTTAGTTTACTCAAAGTTTTTCAGAAATCACCCAATTACCTGATTTATGCTTTCTCTACCATAACTGGCATTCTTATTTATCTACTTCTAGCATCACAGCCATAAATGGAGTACTAAAAATAATTTAATGATTCTTATGTTATTTCAAAAGGAAATGCTAGGATCAGTAATCTCTCCTTTGCTCTTCTCTCCACTCTTTAAGAATTAACACTGAATTATACAAGTTGCTCAAGTCCATAGGATCCTCATAAGATCCAATTTATCCCATGCTGATTAACAGTTAAAGGTCTCAAAGACAAAGCATTTAAAACCATTCATTTTTTTTTCACATCTTTATTGGAGTATAATTGCTTTACAATGGTGTGTTAGTTTCTGCTGTACAACAAAGTGAATCAGCTATATGGATACATATATCCCCATATCCCCTCCCTCTTGAGCCTCCCTCCCACCCTCCCTATCCCACCCCTCTAAGTCATCACAAGGCATCAAACTGATCTCCCTGTGCTCTGCAGCAGCTTCCTGCTAGCATTCCATTCTACATTTGGTAGTGTATGTATGTCAATGCTACTCTCTCTCTTCGTCCCAGGCTTCCCCTTCCCCTTCTGTGTCCTCAAGTCCATTCTCTTTGTCTGCGTCTTTATTCCTGCACTGCCACTAGGTTCATCAGTACTGACTTTTTAGATTCCATATATATGCGTTAGTATACGGTATTTGTTTTTCTCTTTCTAAAACCATTCATTTTTAATTAAGTATTGTGTGTGTGTGTTACAAAAGCAAAACAAAGCAAAACAGTGCTTTGTAGGGAAAAACAAGAGACAGCAATGTATAAATAGTCAAACACCCATAAGGCCATTACCCAAACCAAACCACTGTCACCGTATTAGAATACCTCCATCCATGGCTTTGGCGGGAAATAAGCATGTCACTTGCTGTTGGAGGGAGTGTTAGTTGAGATAGAACCTTTTGGAGGGAAATTTGGCAATAATTGTGAAAGTGGAAAATGCATATGATCTCTGATGCAGGAATTTCACCTCCTAGTAATAATCATCCAAATAGACAAAGATATATATACAAGGATGTTTAGTGAGGCATTTTGTATAATTATGAAAGACTGAGGATAACCTAAAGGCCCATCAATAAGGGAATGGTTCTATGACATAACCATACTATGAGATACTACAGCCACTAAAAAGAATGAGATATGTATACACTGACATCAAAGAACGTTGTATAAAAATAATATGGTTTTTTTTTTAAATTTATTTATTTACTTTTGGCTGTGTTGGGTCTTCGTTTCTGTGCGAGGGCTTTCTCTAGTTGTGGCAAGCGGGGGCCACTCTTCATCGCGATGCGCGGGCCTCTCACTATCGCAGCCTCTCTTGTTGCGGAGCACAGGCTCCAGACACGCAGGCTCAGTAGTTGTGGCTCACGGGCCTAGTTGCTCCGCGGCATGTGGGATCTTCCCAGACCAGGGCTCGAACCCGTGTCCCCTGCATTAGCAGGCAGATTCTCAACCACTGCGCCACAAGGGAAGCCCAATAATATAGTTTTTGAGTGAAAAATGTATGTGGCAGAAGTATGCTCAATAGATCCCGTAATACTATACATGCATAGAAAATAAAAGAATACTCACCAAACTATTAACAGTAGTTATATCTGGCAATGGGCTGTCACTTTTTATTTATGTCTTTTACATTGTTTCAATTTTTTACAATAATTTTTTTCGACTTTTTAAATTAAAAATAATGGTTTTACTCAGGTTCTTATGCATTTTAAGAGAGATGAAATGACAGTTTTTTCCCCACCACATATATTATAAGCATCTTCTCTCTTTTTTATTAAAAATTTTTGCAAGACAAGGGAAGACTGAGGAACTGTCACAGATTAGAGGACATATATATATACTAAGGAGACACAGCAACTAAATCCAATGTGGGATCCCAGATTGGATCCTTGGACAGCAAAACAACAGTGGAAAAACTAGTAAAATATAAATTACGTCTGTAGTTTAGCTTACAGTACTGTATCACTGTTACTTTCCTCATTTTGATAACTGTACAGTGGTTATATACATTGTAAAAATTAGGGGAAATTAGGTGAAAGATATATGAGACCTTTCTGTATTATTTTTGCAAATTTTCTGTAAGACTAAAATTATTTCAGAATAAAAAATAATGTAAAACTTTTTTTTACATATTCCAAAACTTAATTCACTATTTTCCTTCCCAAGCTTGCTTCTTTTTCTGTGTTCCCTATATTTATTAATGGGATTATTAGTCTCCTAGTCACCAGGCTTATTTTGACTCCCCTTTCTCTAGTTCATCTTGTCAGAGGAAGAGTATAATATATTCTACCTTAATACCTATTACATTACCTCAAAAATCTATTACAGTTCAACTATAATTGCTTCCCAATACTCTATGAATTACTTGCATAACAATCTTCTAAAAGCACAGCTCGGTTTATTTCATTTTTCTGCTTAGAAAATGTCAGTGGCTCCCCATTGCTTCTTTAAGACCAAACTCAGCCAACTCTTTTCATTATCTAGTCCTAACCCTACACTTTCAATTGGGTTCTCCCTTCACAAACATGCCCAGTAATTCTCCAAAGAATGCCCCTGGGTTTTCTAAAACACTTTCAGGAGGTCTGTGAGGTCAAAATTAATTTCATAATAAAACTAAGATATTTGCCTTTTTCACTCTCAATTATCTCATGGGTATACAGTGGAGTTTTCCAGTTTAAGAATATTTGATACTGTAACAGACTGAATGCATGAGCAGATGTGAGAATTCAACTGTCATTTATAAGCCTGACTATAATGAGATCTGAACACGTATAAAACAATGACACTCTACTTTTTTTTGTTTTGGAATATACAGTTATCTTTAATAAAAATGTTATTATGTTAATATGCAATGGGTTTATTGTTATTTTTAAATTACTAAATATTTTTAAATTTCTGTTTTAATTTCTCATATAGTAAATATTAATACATATAGCCTATACAAACAAAAGCTCTTTGAGGCACTCAATACTTTTAATATAAGGGGGTCCCGAGACCAAAAAGTTTGAGAACCATCTAGTCAGGTCTAGCCTGCTTACTTGGATGTTCCCTATACATGGCTAAGGTTTTCTGACCTTCATCATTTTCCTTCTCTGAAAATAACCTTCCTTCTAACTCCCTGTGCCCAAATTTTATCCATTCTCCTCAACAGTGGCTGTCTTCTCAATGACCACTTTAAAAATATGAGTTTTGGAGTCAGACCTGGCCTTGCTACTGACCCTTACTAGCTATGTGACCTTGGGCAACTCACTTAACCTCTTGCTCAAGTGCCTCATATGGGAACATCACTGGAAGAACTATACTGAGAATTAAATGAAAACACATAAGTGAAGTAACTAGCTTAATACCTGGCATGTATAATAGATGCTCAAAAAATACTAATTTCTTCCTTCCCTTTCCTCTTCTACCAGAATATTATTTTAAAACTAAGATTTTTTGCATTTTATTCATGAATTCCTCTACAATACTTAGAACAATGCCTTTCATATAAGGTGCTTGATATTGTTTGAGTTAAACAATACAATTTAAGGAATAGCTTGATACAACCCCTATGGAGAACAGTATGGAGATTCCTTAAAAAACTAAAAATAGAACTACCATATGATCCAGCAATCCCATTCCTGGGCATATATCCAGAGAAAACCATAATTCAAAAAGAGTCATGTACCACAATGTTCACTGCAGCTCTATTTACAATAGCCAGGACATGGAAGCAACCTAAATGTCCATCAACAGACAAATGGATAAAGAAGATGTGGTATATACATACAATGGAATATTACTCAGCCATAAAAAGGGATGAAATTGTGCCATTTGCAGAGATGTGGATGGACCTAGAGACTGTCATACAGAGTGAAGTAAGTCAGAAAGAGAAAAACAAATATCGTATATTAATGCACATATGTGGAATCTAGAAAAATGGTACAGGTGAACTTACTTGCAAAACAGAAATAGAGACACAGGTGTAGAGAACAAACATATGAATACCAAGGGGAGAAGGCAGGGTGGGATGGATTGGGAGATTGGGATTGACATATATACACTACTATGTATGAAATAAATAACTAATGAGAACCGACTATATAGCACAGGGACCTCTACTCAGTGCTCTATGGGACATAAATGGGAAGGAAATCCAACAAAGAGGGGATATATGTATACATATAGCTGATTCACTTTGCTGTACAGCAGAAACTAACACAACATTGTAAAGCAACTGTACTCCAATTAAAAAAAAAAAAAGGAATAGCGTGATCAGCGAGCATAGATATCTCAAATTTCTATTTTTTTAGAAATGCAGGGGCTTCCGTGGTAGCGCAGTGGTTGAGAATCTGCCTGCCAATGCGGGGGACACGGGTTTGAACCCTGGTCCGGGAAGATCCCACATGCCGCGGAGCAACTAAGCCCGTGCGCCACAACTACTGAGTCTGTGCTCTAGAGCTTGCGAGCCATAACTACTGAGCCCGTGTGCCACAGCTACTGAGCCTGCGCGCCATACCTAATGAAGCCCATGCACCACAACGAACAGTAGCCCTTGCTCACCGCAACTAAAGAAAGCTCACGTGCAGCAACGAAGACCAATGCAGCCAAAAATAAATAAATAAAATAAATTTATTTTAAAAAATGCAAATGATTAGATTTGGAATCGAATCAGAATTAATTACTCCCCTATGTAGATATGCGGACTGCATATAATAAAAAAAAATCTTAATAACAGGTGTTAAGAGAGAATAGTGCAGGTCACTTAAAAAAGACTGGGGTGGCCTTTTAAATAACATATAATAACATCTAGAAATGAACCTCAAAAGAATATTAATCATCAAGGTATCAAAAACACATGCCAGGGCTTCCTTGGTGGCGCAGTGGTTAAGAATCCGCCTGCCAATGCAGGGGACATGTGTTCGAGCCCTGGTACGGGAAGATCCCACATGCCGCAGAGAAACTAAGCCCGTGCGCCACAACTACTGAGCCTGCGCTCTAGAGCCCGCGGGCCACAACTACTGAAGCCCGCGTGCCTAGAGCCCGTGCTCCGCAACAAGAGAAGCCACCGCAATGAGAAGCCCGTGCACCGCAAAGGAGAGTAGCCCCCGCTCGCCGCAACTAGAGAAAGCCCGCGCCCAGCAACGAAGACCCAACACAGCCAAAAATAAATAAATAAAATAAATAAATTTATAAAAAAAACAAAAAACACATGCCACCGCCACAACTATTTTCAATTTACAGAATGTATGATATTCTAGCAAAGTGTCCAAAGCCACACAAAATTCTTGGGAGTCTTTTTTGTTGTGGTTCTTCTGATTTAGAAGACCTCAAAACTCTAAATATGCCATCCTTATTGTTTATTTAAGACGCTGCTGACCTACTTTCAGGACATAGCTTTGCGCTGCTTTTCCAAGAGGAGTTAGGGGTTTGTGCTGAGCTGACCTAGTCTCAAAGTTAAGCTGTCTTCCAAACACTGGCAATCCTTGGTGACAGAGCTACGCATATTCAGAGCTGCAGTCTGTGGCATGGACTGAGTTTTTTTTTTCTTACTTGTTCCAAGCTCAATTTAACCAGCTGAACTAATTATAGCAGGAGTTTATTAAGCACTTCCACATCCTTTCTAATAGGGATCATGACTGATTTTATACTCTCGTCCCAACTCCAATGTTTTAAACATTTATTTTAATGGTATAAGATTATGATAGTAATAAAAATCCTCACAAGTCACTGGTCAGGCACATTTGTTGATGACTTGAACTGGGCATGAAGTTCAAGGAGAACTTGTTTGTGGAAAAAAGTAACTTTATAAGATATATTGGGTTGGCCAAAAAGTTCATTTGGTTAGTGAATACCTTGTTCAATAAAGTTCTTCATGAAAACGAAAAACGTGCCTTTTATTTTTACTTAAAACTGAATGAACTTTTTGGCCAACCCAATAGTTTAAAAGATATAGGAAAGAGGTCCTCTGGATCCTTAGAAACTTACAAGTTGTTGTGCCTCCAAGAAAATACATATAAGAGTAGCTACGAGCCTCAAGGGTCACCTTCTGAATGTGTTCATTAAAGTTTAGATCACTCAAGGGAGTCCTAGAAAGAAAGTTTCTCCTAGGACAGAAGTGTGATCTAGGAAGGAACTGGTATAAAATATCTTGACTGACACAAACTACTTTCTTTCTTTTTTGTTAAATTAATAAACTACTTTCTAAATAAAAAATAAACTCAAATATGAAACATTAAAAGGTTGTAAGAGCTGGGAAATTCTGAAAAGCCACATGGATTGCCTCAGAGTTTCTTTCTTACTCCACCCCTTTAAAATTGTGGCACACCACAGTATTCAAACACAAATAACCCTCGTTTGTTAAAATGTGGATTGCTGGAGCATAGAAAAAGATCATGCTTTATTTATTTATTTATTTATTTTAATTAATTTATTCATTTATTTTTGGCTGCACTGGGTCTTCATTGCTGGGCGCACGCGGGCTTTCTCGAGTTGCAGAGAGCGGGGGCTACTCTTCGTTGGCGTGCGCGGGCTTCTCATTGCAGTGGCTTCTCTTGTTGCGGAGCACGGGCTCTAGGCACACGGGCTTCAGTAGTTGTGGCACACAGGCTTATTAGTTGTGGCTCACGGGCTCTAGAGCCCAGGCTCAGTAGTTGTGGCGCACGGACTTAGCTGCTCCATGGCATGTGGGATCTTCCCGGACCAGGGCTCGAACCCATGTCCCCTGCGTTGGCAGGCGGATTCTTAACCACTGTGCCACCAGGGAAGTCCCAAGATCATGTTTTTGTTTTTGTTTTTTTTATAATTTGCCAGTTATTACAAGCAGCACTCAGGGCTGCTGCATTTGCCCCACAGGCCATGTGCGCCAACTCCAAGGTGCGCCATTCACATAGATTTCAATGTGAGTGGTGATCCCTGGGGCTCTACAAAGCTCCATTACAGAAAGCTGCACATTTAAAAAATGGACAGCATATCCTTTAAATCCAATTTAGGATATTATCACTGTTTTGAATAAACAAATAGCACTTTTGATGTAGAAGCAAAAGTGATGGTGTTTGACATCTGAGTGGTACCATGAGCACTTATTTTAACTTCATCAATGTGCTGAAAATGGAAAGAAAATGGCAAACTTGGAATTCAGAATTTAAAAGTGAACACAGTGAGGGCTTCCCTGGTGGCGCAGTGGTTGAGAATCTGCCTGCCAATGCAGGGGACACGGGTTCGAGCCCTGGTCTGGGAAGATCCCACATGCCACGGAGCAACTGGGCCCGTGAGCCACAATCACTGAGCCTGTGCATCTGGAGCCTGTGCTCCGCAACAAGAGAGGCTGCGATGGTGAGAGGCCCGCGCACCGCGATGAAGAGTGGCCCCCGCTTGCCGCAACTAGAGAAAGCTCTCGCACAGAAACGAAGACTCAACACAGTCATAAATAAATAAATAAATAAAAGAACGTGAATTTCTAGAAAAAAAAAAAAAAAGTGAACACAGTGACATTCTAGTGGAGGGAAAAGGAAAACTTTTTTCAATAGGTGGTGCTAGGTCAACTGGGTATCCATATTGAAAAAGAAAAAAAAAGGGACTTCCCTGGCGGTGCAGTGGTTAAGAATTCGCCTGCCAATGTAGGGAACATGGGTCGAGCCCTGGTCTGGGAAGATCCCACATGCTGTGGAGCAACTAAGCCTGTGCGCCATAACTACTGAGCCTGTGCTCTAGAGCCCACGAGCCACAACTACTGAGCCCATGTGCCACAACTACTGAAGCCCACATGCCTAGAGCCTGTGCTCCACAAGAGAAGCCACTGCAATGAGAAGCCCGTGCACGCCAACGAAGAGTAGCCCCCACTCACCGCAACTAGACAAAGACCCAACGCAGCCAAAAACAAATAAATAAATTTATTAAAAAAAAGAAAAAAGAAAAGAACCTTGACATCCCCCACCTCAAACTATACAAAAAAAATGAACTTTTTTTTTTTTTGCTCACATCCAGAATATGTTAAAAAAAAATTCCTATAGATCAATTTTTCAAAGATAGACTTGAATAAGCACTTTACAAAAGAAGGTATCCAAATGGCCAACAAGCATATGGGAAGGGGCTCAGCTTCATTAGTCATCAAGGAAATGCAAGTTAAAACCAAAATACTATGTCATTACAACCCCCAAAGGATGGTGAAAATAAAAAAAGAAGAAAAGTACAAATGTTGACAAAGATGTGAAGCTACTGTAACTCTCATATGTCACTGGTGGAAGAGGAAAACTCTGACAGTAATCATTAAAGGTGAACATGACCCAGCAATTCTACTGCCAGTTACATAGAGAGAAATCATATAATGTAAAAGATGGCTATCAAATAATGAGACTAGCTATAACTCCATATATGAAAAGAACTCGTTATAGTAAACACGCTGTGTGTATACATGTATTTTGTGTATCTTTCAATTTCATTTCCGGTGGCTTTTTAAATTGAAAATTGAAATACATAGTTTTAACTTCTGTCTTCTCCTTTTAGACAAAATAAGCTTAAAACAAACCAATCTTATACTTAAACATAGACCATGCAATAAATATCATCAATATGGTGAAAGTATGCCCCCAGATAGTCTGTATCAATGAAGCAGTTTTCTATTCCAATCTGACACTCATAAAAAAACTAATTAAATTTCAAAATAAAAATACAAGATACAATAATGAAAAGCAGATTACAAGATATTGTCCCTACCTAGCTAGTGTCCCTAGACTGGCACTATGAGTCCACAAAAACATGTACTTAAGGAATTTATATAGCCTTACATGGCTAAGCACCTCTAGTCTAGTTCAGATTTCTATATCGAACTAGACACAAAGAAAAGTACTGAGAGGCCTGAAACTGAATTTTAAATTGGCACAGATGGCATGTTTATAACATCCCCACAATATGCTGAGTGTTCTCCATAAAACCAACCTAGACACAGTCCCTGCCTCTAGGGGACTTAAAATCTAAAAGTAGATGAGGCAGCCTAATTCAAAGAAAGTAAACAAATAAAAGGAAACAAAGAAGGGAATGTAAGAGAAGAGAGGCCTGCATTAATCTCTCAGCTCCCCGAAGGGTAACAGGCCAATCTGAAGGAAAGCTAACAAGTCAGAGTTTCCTTATTTACCATCATACTTAATATGACACTATGCAGTAAATAGTCTCTAAAAAATTGTGCTGACCAGACTGAAAATGCTTTGTTGTTCTCAGTTTCAACATTCAGAAAGTCTAAATCTCCATAATAGATGTAATATATACCCCACTGGGTGTGTGTAAAGGACATTAAACAGCCCGTGCATAGTGACTGATTTACAGTCCAAAATCTAAATTACTGAATCCAAAGCACATGAAAGCATTATTTCAAAAAGCCTGGCTCAACAGGCAATTAATTAACGTGACACAACCATCTTTATATCAAAACTTCTAAAACAAGACAGTGATTCTTACTGGATTGCATTTTTTATGTTGTCTCTAAAGGGATATATGAGCTATAATTGGTTTGTCTGTAAATAAACACTTCATGGGCTTATAATTCAGACTCTGATCTCCTTATCCAATTGACTAGAGCTATTTCAATAGGGAGATGTCAAACAATTCTCAGAAATGTCTCTGAATACAGAACCTCTCTAAACCCTTGAATTAAAAAATCTTTATTTTAAACTGTGAAGATTCTTTCCGGAAGACTTCAAAATGCTGATGACATCCAATTAATTAAGTTATAGGAACCAAATTCACTTCAATAAACTGGTCCTGGCTGCTTCGCTGTCTCTTTGGATCAGGTATCTCTGGCAAAGGCTGTTTATTAAAAATAATGATGATAATGCAGCCAAATTCCACACAAAAGGAAGATGATGAAGAAAGCAATGACACTACTGACTTTGCCACATCAAAGTAAAATTTATTGAATCTGAACTATAAAGAGCACAATTTAGAATAAATGTTTGAGGTCAGGTTAGGGACATTATCTATCCAATGTCTCAGATCTGAAACCACTTTCGCCCAATGCTCTCTAGAGCAGCCATATTTTGACTTTCAATTTCCCAAAATGCTATCTTGCCTCTAATTTAAAACATGGCTTCCTTTTAAAGGGAAGACTCAATAACCTCCCTTTATATGTA
Source organism: Balaenoptera physalus (assembly GCF_965194825.1). Classification (NCBI taxonomy): domain Eukaryota; kingdom Metazoa; phylum Chordata; class Mammalia; order Artiodactyla; family Balaenopteridae; genus Balaenoptera; species Balaenoptera physalus. The sequence goes on along the minus strand of NC_138893.1, from coordinate 68,303,140 downwards.
ATGTTTCCATCATAGGAATTACATAAATAAAAATATATTTTAGACAAATCCAAGGTATCCCAGTAAAAAATTGTATTTGAATCTACTTTATGAAGTATTATGGTAAAAATGCACTTATTCCAGGAACCCAAACGCTAAACCTTGAGATCACCATGATTCATTCTTCCCTTCATGCCCCATCATCTATACGAATCAGTACCAAGTTGTTTAGATTCTCCTTTAGTCCAGATCCTCCCACTGAAAGGGTCCCAGAAGGAGGCCCATCCTATAGAAAAACTGAGGTCCAAAGGGCAGAAGAGTTGGAGAAAAGCCAGAGGAGAGACATTTCAGGATAAGAAGCCAAAGGTTTGAACCGGGGAGACACTATTAAAGAACTGGTCAGTAGATGGAGGAGTCTGGTCAGTAGACGGAGGAGTCTGAAGAGACTGCCCAGATTACTGAGCCTTAGAGATCTGACTTGAAAGGCCAAGCAGGTGGAGGTACGGTGGGTCAGACCAATTCAAAAAGGCCAGGTGGTACAAACACCCACAATTTTCCTCACATACCCCCTTTTCCAAATGCCCTCTCCCACCAGGCTGGCTCAGACCCTCCTGGACCTCACCTGAACAAGTGTAATGCTGTCTTAACTGACCTGTTGTCCTCCTACTTCTCTACCAACACACTGTGGTCAAAATCATCTTCTTGAAGTACCATGTCAAACCCTTTCAATGTTTTGTCATTAGCCTTAATAGAAGATTTATAAATCCTTAAAATGGTTTCTAGGATCTGACTGCTCTCTAGCCCCACACTTTCCCCCAACATTCTCTGCACCAGTCATAGTGACTTTCAATTCCCCAAAATGCTGTCTTGCCTCTAGTTTCAAACAAGATTTCCTTTTAGATAGAAGACTCCTAATCACCCCCCAACTTTCACTTTCATGTCTCATCTTAAACATCATTTCCCTAGGGCGGCTTTCCTTGAACCCTCCAAAGGGTCCCTGCTATATTCCCATGGCACTCTTGTACTTCCCTTTTCGTGATGTACTACAAATCTCTAATTACAAACAGTAAAGAATCTTGTGTTCTATGAGGGCAAGAATGTATACCTAGCAATAGGATTAAGAATGTTTCTTCCTTACCCAAAAATCTTCAATGGCATCCCCCAACTCCTGCATTAAGTACACATTTGTCAGCATGGGTCTTCAAGGCCCTCCACAGTATGAACTTTTATGGTCTACTATTTTCTGAATGCTTCCCAAAAGCACGATTATCTGTTCCTTTCCAAATAAGCCATGTACTTTCCAGTGCCTTCATTTCTGTAGCTTCCTCTATGAACCTAGCTTCCCTGTCTTAAAAAATGCTACCCGTTCTTCCAAACCTATATCCAATTCCACCTTTTCCGTAGAATTTTTCCGAATTTCCCCCAAATAAATTTGGCCTCTCCCACCTTTGACTCTCCTCCTGCTCAAATGTTGTATTTTCCTTATGGTACTTTCCTAAGTCTACCTAGTTGTTATGGTACATCTCATATCCTTACTAGTTTAAAATTTCTTAGATAATGTTGGTTATACCTTACTTTTCCATATATCTCCTTATCACATTTTGTATATGCCTTATATACATAAGGTGCTCCATAAGTGCATTAACTTGAATCTAAAAAATCTACTACATGTAAAGCAGTTGTGTAAGGCAGTTGTCTAAATATGTGGATAAAATAGTCTTTTAAGTACAAAAGATACCTTTGAAACAGATGGATGCTAAATGGAATTAGAAAAGCACATTATGTTACCCATACAGAAACAGAAATACATCTTATTTGCATCTCAAATAAATGATCTTTAATCAAAAAGTAATATACCTTTAGAGACTCATTCATCTTATATTACACATTAAGATGCCCACATTTATTTCAATTCTGACAATTTAAAATAAATATAATTTTAACTCAAGTTTCATGCAGCAGTACAGCACAGTGTCACTGCTCAATATTTATTTCTGTGACCATTTTTGCTGTTTGCTGGACAAAAGGAAAACAGCAAATAACATTATTTAGGTGTGCTTAAAATTGTAAGTCAGAAAAGACCACAGAAGTTATCTAGTTCAACTCGTATTTCTAGATAAAGAAAATAAAGACTATGAGTTTCTTGGCCAAGGTCACAAAGCCAAAGCCAGGGCACAGGCTCAGACCATCTGACTTCCACTCCAGCACTCCTCCCACTCCAAAACAATACTCACCTCAAGGCTGTAATAACTAGAGCACATTATTTTCAATCGACATTGGAGCCAACAATACTCCAGTACTGAATGAAGGCCATTTGCACATTTTCAGTCATGCTCAAGAGAAACAAAAGTGTGACAAATGAAGAAATGAAAAGGAATTCTTATTATCTTTTCCCAGGAGGCTTCTTTCCTATAAATGGTTAGAAATGAACACTACTTCATAAGCTTTGAGAGGGTCTGTGTTCAAAGACACTCTGAAAGGCGAGAAAAACATGATAGGAAATTACATACATAATAGAATTTTGACACACGATGGAACATGCAACACAGAACATTTTAAATGCTACATTATCAAAAGTTACTATTTATTTCATAGTAACCAAGAAAGATGGTGCTTTAGGGAAAAAGAAAAAAGGTAGCAGCCTATTTCTCAAAACCCACTTAAAACACAAATCTATCTACCAATATGTACCAAATATTTACCTTCTTACATTTCTATCCCTAATAACTGGCACATAGTAGGTACTTAAAAAGTATTTTCATAATAAAGTAATCTCTCTTCGTATCACCCAGCACTATTCTTGAATTCTGCAGTTGTACATCAGTGACTATAAAATGCTGCTACTTGTAGTAGAAAACAATGAGCATTGACAGTTTGTATCAAACAGAAATGTTCCAAGACCAGAACATTTTACAATGTGTGCGAATCTATATCTGTGTATGTGTGCTTGTATGTATGTATATAGGTTCATTTGTTCTCTCTATACATATGTACACATATATGTATATGACATGTATTTTTGACAATAGTGATTTTACCTAAAGATCTTATGCTATGGGACAGCGATTTTCAAACTTTCCTTACAGCAAGTCATAATAAGAAAAACATTATATACCACAACCTAGTACACATAACACATACATGCACAGGAATACATATACATAACTAAAACAAAGATTTCATGAAACAACACCATTACTATACCCAAAGCACTAATGTTTTCTATTCCATTTTTTAAAATGCAGTTTGTGTCCCCCCAAACTGATTTTGTCACCCCTGCTCTGAAAGCTCATAAAAGTGTGAGAAGACACTAAGACATTGGCAAGGTGTAAATGTCTTAGTTTGGCATTCATTCCTTAAACATAGCCTAGGCTCTACAGACACCAAACAGACACTGGCAAAATGAAGACTAGAAATTATTGAACATTGTTCATTGAAAAGCTCTGCTGAACACCGGAAGGACATTATCATTGTGTAAGTAAAAAATAGAGACCACATTCTGGGCCATAAAACAAGCCTCAAAAATTCTAAAGGAGTCAAATAATAACAGATATTCTGATCACAATGGAATTAAATTAGAAATCAATAACAGAAAGCTCTGTAAAATCCCAATTATTTAGGAAATAAATATTTTTAAATAACTCAAGAATCGAAAAAGAAAACAAAAGGGGAATTAGAAAATATTTTTAACTAAATGAAAATGAAAATACAACACATCAAAACTTGGGGGAAGCAAAAACACCAGCAAGAGTTTTACTAGTTTATGGGACTTCCCTGGTGGCGCAGTGGTTAAGAATCCGACTGCCAATGCAGGGGACACAGGTTCAAGCCCTGGTCCGGGAAGATACCACATGCCGCGGAGCAACGAAGCCCGTGTGCCGCAACTACTGAGCCTGTGCTCTACAGCCCGTGAGCCACAACTACTGAGCCCATGTGCTGCAACTACTGAAGCCCGCGTGTTCTAGGGCCCGTGTGCTCTAGGGTCCGTGTGCCGCAACAGGAGAAGCCACCACAATAAGAAGCCTGTGCACCGCAATGAAGAGTAACCCCAGCTCGCCGCAACTAGAGAAAGCCCACACACAGCAGTGAAGACCCGACTCAGCCAAAAATTAATTAATTAATTTAAAAAAATAGTGTAATCAACATATATTTTTAAAAATATATAGTTTAGAGAAGAACAATAAGCCCAGGCCACCAAGTCTGCTGGGTTACCTCTAGAGCAATCCAAACTGCTCACAAAAGGAGGGTGGCCACCTGGAGTGAGCACCATCAGGTTAATTTTACTGCTAATGAAGTTTAAGGTGAAGGAACAAACCCCCCACCTCACCCCAGTTAGAAAGGCTTTCCTAAATCTGAAAGAAGACTAGGAATCTAATAAGCAATCTGCTGTCAGTGAAGAAGAGCCACGCAAACAGGATAATATGAATATAGAGAACAGTGGGGGAAACATGCAGAAAGAGGAAAGACAGGAAGCTGCAGAGCATGGTGTGATCCAACAGGCAGTGCTAGATGGAGTTTTTCAGGATGGTTTCCTCCCCATACTACGGACAACTCCTGGAACATAGGAGCCTCTTACTACTGTCTGATGTATGTAACTGAACCTTCACAGGTTCATCCCAAGACCAAATTAAATGCAGAAAAAAACCCTCAGCTTCTCAGAGGCCATCTAGACCAAAACAGGCCAGTATCAGAAACTGTTTGGCCTTCATTTGTTCTGAGGTGATCTGCGGATCCCTCCAATCCTGAAACCCTGCAAATCTGGGTTATATTATATATTCCAGTATTTTTAAATCCAGCATACAGGGTTAAGAACAGAGAGGACAAGTATCTCAATACTTAATTTTTTAATTACACATAGCATCAGTTTACCCAGTTTTTAAAAAAGGGGTGGGGGGAGCTAATACATTACAGACAACCATTAACTCAGTTTGATGGAAAGTATTAGGCTGATCATTTTGATTAGCGGTGCTCATTAAATATGTTTCCTACATGTATTTCAGGGAACTAAAATGAATAAAGATGCTATTCTGCTTTGCTGGAAGCGATCCCACATTCTGCTAGGTTTGGTTTTTATAACATGTGCCTGGCTTCCTAAAACAGGCATAAACAGACTTATTAGATCTATGTTATTTATTTCCACAGAGAAGGAACCTCAGAACTTTTAAACTAGGATAGGTTATCTAATCTTTTTACACCTTTGTTGTGATAAAGGAAGAAAAATATATGATTCTGGCGGCAAAAGGAAGATTGAACTTAATTACAAAGATTTAAAAGCAGAAAAATGCATACAGTGGCTTTTTAGAAAAAGAACACTTTCTTCCTTTCATCTCAAGGCAAACCATTTATCTACCAAGAAGCATGAATAGTGTGTTCTTTCTTTTTAAAATTTTTTTAGAAGTCATATCCTTTTTTACTGAAGGAACCTGGAGTCTTAGACTTAATCTTGTAATCTGAAAGTCTTTCTAATATATCTGTGTAATCTGAACTGCTGACTACTATTCAAAGCCATTATAGGAACTAAATAGCTAGATCAATTCGTAAACCATCTTCTCAAATGAAAACCTCACAATGAAATGATACTTTTGACAGAACATTTATGAATTACACCAATTTTTCTAAATCCTTTTGGAGGAGAAACATTTTAAGTGATGGAATAAAGATGAACAAAGTTATATTATTCTTTTACCATGTTAACCGGTGTAGTGCACGTTACCTCAGAGCAAAAACTTATGCATAATCAACAAGCTGAGTGATGCATCAGTGAAAATGATTAAATATGCCAAGGTCTTAATTATAATACCACATTACATTTGTACAGAATATTCCAGTTTGCAAAACATTTACATCCATAAGCTCATTTGACTCTATGTCCTTCAGTTTAAGTACAATAGATAGAAGATGTGAGTCCACCTGCATATACTGAAATAGTTAAAAGCAGGGACTCTGGAGCCAACTGTCTGGTTTGGACTCTTAGTGCTGCCACTTACAATTACAGAATGTGATTCTGAGTACATTACTCAACATCTTTATGCCTTAGTTTTATCATCTGTAAAATGGGGATAATAATCGTTTCTACCTCTTGGGCCCACTAATGATTAAATCAATTAATATATGTCAAGCACTTAATACAGTATCTAGCGCAGAGGAACCATTATATATTATACATGCTGGTTGTACTTATCAGCAGCATCATTGTATGGATAGGGAAACAAGCTGGTAAGTCACAGAGCCAGGAACAGAAACCAGAGCTTCTTCTCCCATTTGATGCTCCATCCACAAAGGGCTGGGGGTTTTTTTCTGTTTGTTTTTTTGAAGTATCCTAAGGTTTTCTAGACTGACATAAAACAGTTTAATGTGGAAGTGTACAAATCAAAAAATTCAACAGTTCAGAATACTTATAAAGTATTTTAATTTATATTTATATATACATTTTAAGTTAAATTGACTATTAAAAATACAAATATTCCATTTTGGCGGCAGAACTATACACTGAGGAATAGTCATCTGTGTTGCTATATTTGCAAAACAAAAATCTAGAGGGAAATATACTAAGATGATAACTGTGTTAGAATTTCCTTTTTTTTTTTTTTCCCCTTTCTGGTTTTCAAGACATTCAGTATTGTGATATAACATTTATAATTAAAAAAAATTATTTCCAGGGACTTCCCTGATGGCGCAGTGGTTAAGAATCTGCCTGCCAACGCAGGGGACATGGGTTTGAGCCCTGGTCCGGGAAGATCCCACATGCCACGGAGCAACTAAGCCCGTGTGCCACAACTACTGAGCCTGCGCTCTAGAGCCTGCGAGCCACGACTACTTAAGCCCATGCGCCTAGAGCCCCGTGCTCCACAACAAGAGAAGCCACTACAGTGAGAAGGCCACGCACCCAACAAAGAGTAGCCCCCGCTCCCCGCAACTAGAGAAAGCCCGCGCGCAGCAATGAAGAGCCAATGCAGCCAAAAATAAATTAATTAATTAAAAAAAATGATTTCCAAAAAAAGTTTACCAAGGTATGAAAATAGTATTCATAGAATAAACACTTCAAAATTAATTCTAGAAAATAATAAATGTCCAGCTGAAAAACTGCCCTCTTTTTTCAGACATGTTTTAGGGATCTTTCCTCAGACTTTGTTCAAATTTTTTCCCTTTAGTGATTCAGGTGACTGTGACAACACCTTCCATTGTGTCTAAAAATAGGGCATGGGTGTGTAAATTTATGAGCCGAAATGCAAAACTGGCATTGGATGTCTAAATCAGAGTATTAAATCATTTAGCATACTCTAGCATACAAATATATTTTGAGCACTCATATCCACATGCTTTGTATATCATACAATTTTAATTCAACTATCTTTAATCTTTTCAGATGAAGTGAAGTTGTGAACTTTTAAAAACATGCCAAATCACTTCCTAAGAGATTAACCTGGACAAAGCACTCCACTCCAAACCTCAAGCTCCTTCTCTAATAAGGAGAGTAGACTAGAATGTCAGTCAGTGGTTCACAACCTTCTTTCTACCCCAGCGCATCTGAGGGATTCAACATCTCTCCATTTACAGCAGTGGGGACAGTCTGAAAATGTCCCACAGGTGATTCTGATACACTACCTTATAACAGGAGTCCCCAGGCGCGGACCGGATACTAGTCCGTGGCCTGTTAAGAACCGGGCCGCACAGCAGGAGGTGAGCAGTGGGCCAGCGAACGAAGCTTCATCTGCCACTCCCCATTGCTCACATTACAGCCTGAACCATCCCCCCCATCGCTCGCATTACCACCCCCCCCATGGAAAAATTGTCTTCCACGAAACCGGTCCCTGGTGCCAAAAAGGTTGGAGACCACTGCCTATAAGCTATTCCCTTGCCCTCTACCCCACTCCACTCCTGCAGAGTTCTTTAAGGTTCTGCACAGTTCTAAAGCTTGCCACTGTAAGTATAGGAAAATCACAACCCAATGACATGGAAGGTACCTGACAGTGTTACTTTAATACATTTTAAAAGAAAGGCCAAAAGTTAATAACGCGTATTCTTTTGTTGAAGCATGCAAGATTCAAAAAGAATCTGTAAACTGATGATATCAAAGACAGCTTTGTAACTTAACTGTTCATATGGCAAACAGCACAGCTCCCCTGGAATTTGCTTCTAGTCAAGGAGGTAGGTAAAGAAAGAGGAAAAGTGAGGAATCAAATAAAATACCTCCTGAAGTTGAAAGAATGGCTGGAAAAGAGATTTTTACAAGTCAACTTTTCTGATAACAGAGAAGAAAACCCAAAGATTGATATATAGAGATGAGATATTATGTGATCCCAAATTTCTTTATTTATTTTTTTACAGATAACTCTGTTATAAACTAATAATAACTAATAGCTACTAAAAATATGATTTGCATATATGCCATATTATAAATATAAGCCAAATATATTGGCTTAGCATGGTGATTGATAATTGCCCAGTATATTTACAAACAGTGTCAATTTTCTTTGAATGCCTACTTACTGTGGACAAATTCTACGCTATTTAAAAGCTACTGGATGTGCAAAGTCTTGTGAAAAATTCTCACAACTAGGGAAGAAGGAAATGGAATCTTAAGACTTCCTTGGAAAAATGTGTGTTTACCTCAAATGTGAGCCAATATTACATCATCATTAATAAGTACACAAGGCATGGCAAAGATGCTGCGTGTGGCTTCAAAATTAGAATTATCTACATGAAAAAAATGTGTAATTGCATTATCTTCAAATCAGAAAACACATTAATCAATAAATGCTGATGATTAGCTATGTGTATTGTAGTGAGAGGAACCTTAAAAGGCACAAAAAAATAACAGTATTTCACAGATTTAGTATTTGACCTCTCCCCCACCCCTGACAAACTGGCTGGGTCTGAAAGTTGCTGTCCTCTGTACCAGAAGATGACACCAAGGGTAACTGAGAATACAATGTATACATCTCTATCACTGCTGTATCGATTCATGCCTGAAAAAGTTGACACAAATTTTTGGTAGGATTTCTTTTGAAATTCTTTGCAAAACATGCTGTCCATTGTTGGCTTAACTTGCCGAACGCACTACCCATTAAAAAAAACAAATTCTCAGTGTTCTCCACATGAACCATAACAGTAAAAACCTAAAACTTGTGTCAGTGAACAGACGAGATAACCCAAAAAGAAATAAAAGTGAAGAGAAAGAAAATGCCCCAACCTCAGTTTTGTAAGATGTTCACATTAGAGACGGTAGCAATAAACATTATGCAAGAGAAGATAATTCCTAACACTGAGTTGGGATGGACAAATATTTGTTTAATGAACATACACATTTCTTCCTCATTCTATAGCCATGTGTCAAAGCATCAAACAATTTAATTTGTGGCAGTTTCTGTTGTGTCTCAAACTTTACATATAAGTTTATCACGAGGGTAAAAAAAACCTGCTTGGCTTGACTCACGATGAATCACAGCCAGGAGGTCATCTTGTTGTGTATCAGCAACTATGTTTTCACTACAGCTATGTGACCTAAAGTGGCAGCAGGAGAGGCACCAAAATAGAAGGGGCAGGAGGTTTCTCGGCCCCAAAAGAGCTTTTCCACCCCATTCGGGCATCTGAGCAACAGCCAACCGCAGAGGAGAGAAAGAACAAACCCAACAGCTCCGCGGAGTAAGGCTGCAGGCCCAGGCCCTCCCGGGAGCCCGGGGAGGCAAGCACATAAAGAGGATGGGCTTAAGAAACAGCGTGGAGAAAGCAGCATGACAAGGGCCAAAACTAGCCGGGTGTAGGGCAAAATCCAGCAGTGACCGAGCAGCACAGACTGCGGGAAGGTCTGGAGACCAAGGAGGCTCTCCAGCCCGGGCTCCGGGCTCAGCTCCGGCGCGAGCGCACAGCGGGCCCCCTGCCTCCACGCACCTCCAGCACACGGGACCTACCGCTGCTCCCACCTCACCTGTCGAGTGCCCGCTGGCCCCGCCGGCGTCTCCGGCCCCCGGTCCCCGCCCCGGCCCATCCTCCCTTCACGTTCTCTCCCGGCGCGTCTCTCGGGGCCACCGCCGGGGTCAGCGTGGGCAGGGGGCCGAAGCCCGCCCCACCGCCCCACCGCCCCACCGCCCCAGGCCTGGCCCCGGCACTCACTTTCTGAATCCGCTTCAGCGCCATGGGTCAGGGAGGGCGGCGGGGATACCGGCCGGCTGGGGGCGGCTGCGGGGCTTGGGGGCGTGGGGTCGTCGCGGGCTCGGCTCGCCGGCTCCTCGGCTGGCTCAGCCGGGTGGATCCCCGGCTCGCCGCTCTCTGGCTCGCTCCGGGCGCCGGTGCCTGTTCCTAGGGCGCCCGAGCGCGAGTGTGCACGAGTGTGCGGGCGGGGACGCCGGCGAGACTCTTTTGTTTCCGCTTTTGCTTCTGGGAAGGAGCCTGCGCCCGCCCCGCCCCGCCGGGCACATTGGGAAGTGTAGTTTCTGCTCCCTGCTCGGCCGCCGCCCCGGGCCGGGCTGGTTACTCACCGCTGACCTCGACCCACAGCCTGGGCTCAGAGCTGCCGGCTCTGGAGTTGGTCCCTGCAATTGGATTTTGATCAAGGTACTGAACCTGGAGTTCCCAATCTGTAAAATGAGGATAACAAATTAGCTCGAAAAACATGTGCCGGATTCGAATATGTGCTACAGCTCGTCTTGTTATTTTTACCTTTACAGATTTCACTGTTCGCAAATATATGAATTGCCTAAATTTCTCACACATGCACAGATTTATTCCAGTTATGACGCCTTACTTACCTCCTTAGTTCCTGTTTCGAAAGGCGCCTCTTCTGTCCGATGCTAATCTCTCATGTCTGCTCCTCCTTGGAACTCCGAATTCTGAGTTTCGTCCTCACTCTTGGCTCCTTCTTTTCCGTTGGCAGTACAATACCTGCTCAATCCACATAGTCTACTCGCACTCCTCACTCCCCCAATTCTTATGAACTTGTGTGCTCACTAAAACTTGCCTTCTGCTTTCAGCAGCAGAATTCGGTTTTCACCAAAGTTGAGCTTGAGCTTCTAATTCCCGAATCCAATTCACTCCTTTTCCTCTGTGATGTTTCTGACCCATTTGACTGCTGGCTACCCTTTCGCTTTTCAAAACGCTCACCGCCTCCCGCTTCCGGAGCACCAGGGTGGTTGGCTCTTCTACTTCTCTGACTTACCCTTTTCTGTTACCAGCTCCTCTTCTCAAGAGTTAAGAGTGCCCTGGAGTTCCAATCCCTGATCTCTCACCATCACTATCTTCCTAGAAAGTAGACTTCGTGTCCTCCCATGTCCTGGGAGGTCACCCAGCATGGCTGGAGGAGCTTGGGCTTTGTAGATTGACCCCCTATCCTGGAATGGAATCCCAACTCTGACCCCTACCACTGTGTGACCGTGTAGCTACTTAAACTCTCTAAGCCTCAGTTTCCTCATGTCCAAAGCGATAATAGTCTCTAGATATGTTATTGTAAGAATTAACTGATATTAATGTAATGTGCCAAACACAGTACCTAATATGCTGAAAGTCCTGTATAACAATTATTTCCTTATTTGTTTTTATCTATATGATGATGCCTTTAAAATCTGTCTTTCCAACCAAACGGTCACCCCAGTTTCAGCCTTTTATGTCCAAAAGTCTACTGGACATGTGCACCTTCCTCCCCTGTGGCCAGGAATCAGAATGTGTTACCAGGTGAGGGTTGGAGGAAAGCGTTTCAGGAAGTCCAGAACAATAGCTACCATAGCATTCTAAAGGCTTACAAAGAGCAAGGAGCAAAAATCCATTCATGTAACTTAAAAGAAAATGTCTAGGGAAATAGGATCGTGAAAGAATGATAGAAATAATTAATGGAATCTGAAACTTAACTTAGAAGCCTGTCATTCCCCCTCCCCGCCCTCCCACCCAAAATAAACATAAAAACTAAAACTGGTCTGGAGCCTGGCTACTCTCTTACTTTCCTTGTCCTAAGGTCTTGCTTCTCTCTGCACGCTGGCCTGCCCTCCTTTTTCCAGCTCCCCCTTAACTTCTCTTGTACAAGGCATGAGCTCCCACCACCCTTAGCCCACTTTTTGACACTCTTCAAGCAACTGCTCTGCTGCTAAATGGCCAAGCCTTTTGGTACTCCCTATTTATCTCCCTAAAAGGAAGAATTCCATTGACACAACTCGTCTTTTTACTCCAGGCTATACATTTTCAGCTAGTTAGCAAAGTATATATAGATTGACTTGGGTTAGTTGGCCACCCATGGTCAAATCAGCTGTGGGAATTTTGAAGTACTTTGGGGCAAAGAGGTTTCTGAAACACACCAGCAAGGTCATATCATCCTGTAGAGAGGTGTATTGGGGCTAGCTTGATGCACCATCTTTGTGCTCTAGAAAGTGGGGCCCTACCCCAAACATTGCTCTTCCTTTTTATAAGGCAAGCATGAGAGTGTCCTTGTAAATAGGGGAGAAATAATCTGAGCTTGGGCATCAGCTGCTTTGGGGAGTTGCATTCCCAAGCTGATAGCATTTGAATAGTATCATGTAGGAAGTGAGGCCATGCTAAGCTGCTCCCACTACGGGGAAGCACTAGCTGCAGGTAGCTCATTACCAGGAAGCCCAGAAAAAACCTCCAGGGTCATTAAGTGGACAGTCCTGATAGGACAGTCCATCATCACTCCGTAGATAACAAAAACACACAACTTACGCAGAGGCTACAATCAGGGCAATTTCATTCAAAAGGCCAGGACACTGGCATTAATTTCTCCCTCTTCCAGGTTATCCTACATACTGCTAAAAGACGCAGTAGTCAAATCACTCCATTGCTTAAAAACCTCTATTGGTTTGTATCATGGAAGTCCAATGCCTCAGCTTACTGCAAAATACCCATCCCAATTTGTCCCTAAATGCCTCCTTTCCGTCTTTAGCTCACACATTATAGTTAATTAATGTCACGTGTCTTTGCACAATGCATTCTCTCTGCATAGAACGACCTCCCACCCTGCGCCTGACAAACCCAACTCAAATGATACAGACTTTATGAGAGGGATTGCGCTTCTTTCAGAAACTCATATTTAAGGATATGGAGCAGCCATTCTCAGCACTTGGAATACAGAGTGGTTGCTGGATGATGTTAATCGGGAAAAAGAATGGTCCAGGGGAAGAAGTTGAATTAAGGAATTAAGACATTTGGAGAAGTCTCTGGAGAGGTTCGCTGACCAAGTGAAAGAGGTGACTGAAGAGCTTCTTGGGACCAGGTGGAGTGTGCTGAGTCTTTGACAGACGCAAAGCAACCATCTGGACAGTTTATGAAGACCCTGGAGAAACTGACACACTGATCTGGCCAGAAATTTTCAGAGTAGAGTGAAAAGGAAGGGTTCGATGAAAAGATTCGGGCATTCCTAGTGAGTGTGGCATGATGGAGCAGGGCATGTGTCAGGACTCTGGAGTCTGTAGTGGCTGAACTTGGCCCTGGCTGAGTGAGGAGAGCAGAGTGGCCGCCCTGCTAGGAATACCACCACCAGCTCTGCTCTCTCTGGAACAGAAGTTACCTGTTTCTCAGGTACTGCTGGGAACAGTTGCTGATAACCAGTTTTGCTTCTCTTCCACCTGTTCTCTATGCAAACATGTTTGTCTTTGCAAATATAAGAGCTCCTCTTGGTTTTCTCTTTGTGCCTCTTTGTGGCTGTGCTGTCAAAAGCCTTCGTAGAGGGCCTCCCCACTCAAATGCTCCCAGTTCTTTTGACCTGTGGGTGCTTTTTGGGGCTGATGAGAGCTCTCATTTGTCCTGGGACAGTTCTGGGCATATAGGCCACCATGGTCTTCAGATACAGGAGGGCCTTTTCCCCTTTGATTCTATTGTCCCATAACTGTAAAACCAGAATCACCAGGAGGCGAAACCCAGTCAGGAGAGTTGGGACGGCTCAGAACAGGTGTTTGGCACACATGTAGTTCAAGCATTCTTCCTTTTAAAGTATTTCCAGAATAGCTGTCTGGCTTGTTGGCTCCCCCCCTCCCCCCCTAACTCTGTCCAGCTACAGGCCAGAAGATTCAAGGGGACCATTCCCAGGCTGGGACCTGTGTTTGAAGCATGAATTTCCTTGTCCCCAAGTAAATCTCCATAGGGTTAGAACCCAGTGTTGAGGTAGCTTCTGCTTGAAACTAGGCCAGAACCATGGTTTAAGAAGGGCACAGAGCAGACAGCCTCGAAGGTTGTGAAGCCAACCATAAACTTTTCAGGACGTACTTCCTTTAAGGGTGTTTTCTGTTACGTGCACCCTTCTAGGACCTACATTTCCTTCAAAAGTGTTTCTATTTTGTAGCCTATTTTTTAAACGGTTAATTAAAACCAATTTCGAGCACTGAACAGCAAGCAGAATGTTTGAACATTTTTTGGTTTCTGTTTGTTTGATGAGGTATGAGAAGGAAACGACTTCTGTGGTTCCAGTCATAATCTATTTTAATAAAGTTTTGAGCAGCCCTGGTGTATTAGGTAGGACTCTCCAGAGAAACAGAACCAATAGGGTATACAGTACATAGATACGTAGGAGGGGATTATTATGAGGATTGGCTTACATGATTACGGAGGCTGAAATATGCCATGATATGACGCCTGCAAGCTGGAGAACCAGGAAAGCCAGTGATGACAGTCAGTCCAAGTCCGAAGGTCTGAAAACTAGGGAAGCTTATGATGTAACTTCCAGTCTGAGGCCAAAGGCCTGAGAAAGAGGAGGGAAAGAGGGGGATGCTGGTATAAGTCCTGGAGTCTCAAGGCCCCCAAACCCGGGGCTCCTGTGTCCTCCTATGTCCAAGGGCAGGAGAAAATGGACATCCAAGCTCAAGAAGAGAGGGAGAGAATTTGCCCTTCCTCAGCCTTTTCGTTCTATTTGGGCCCTCAACGGATTGGATGACACCCGCCCACACTGGGGAGGGCGGATCTTCTTTACTCAGTCTAGTGGTCACTGCCACACACACACCCAGCTATCTGGGCCTCCATTAGCCCAGTCAAGTGGACACATAAAATTAACCACATCTGGGTAGCTAGAACTCTTCTTAAACAGAGCAACTGAGTCACCTCATTCTTTAGCACAGTGCCCAGCAGACAAGCCCCTGACAGTCCAGTCTGAGGCGGAGTGGTGTTTCACTGAAGTCCCAGAAGTTTGGACTGGGATTGTGGAAGGTAGGACGAGAAAGGGGTGAGGGCAGATGAGTGGTTGAGGCTCCAGGCCTGGCGCCTCTCACGCCCAAAAGTAATTGGAGCAGTTCAGTATGTATCTGTTTTTCTAAACTGTCTTGAGTGGACTTGGGTAAGTTTCCTCATATAAAAGTTGGTTTAATAACACCTACCTCATACAATGAAATGAGGTAATGCACGGATGCGCTTAGCTCAGTGAGGGGATCATGGCGCTTTTCAGAAAAATGTTAGCTGCTATTGTTTGGATTCTACTTTAGAGTTTGTTAGAAGAATGGTTTCTAGTACTTGAAAATCACTGACTTGGCCCTCATTTAGAAAATGTTGTGATAAATTATATAAATATACATGAATTCGTTTGTATAAAATTTTTTTAAAGAAGCAACAATGACAATACAGCAGTCTCCCCTCATGTTTTCTTCTCTAAAATGAAAAAAATATCTCTATAAGAAAATGTCACTCACTATCAAACTCTTAGAGGAAAACATAGGCAGAACACTCTATGACATACATCACAGCATGATTCTTTGTGACCCAGCTCCCAGAGAAATGGAAATAAGAACACAAATAAACAAATGGGACCTAATGAAACTTAAAAGCTTTTGCACAGCAAAGGAAACCATAAACAAGACCAAAAGACAACCATCAGAATGGGAGAAAATATTTGCAAATGAAGCAACTGTCAAAGGATTAATCTCCAAGATTTACAAGCAGCTCATGCAGTTCAATAACAAAAAAACGAACAACCCAATCCAAAAATGGGCAGAAGACCTAAATAGACATTTCTCCAAAGAAGATATACAGATTGCCAACAGACACATGAAAGAATGCTCATCATCATTAATCATTAGAGAAATGCAAATCAAAACTACAATGAGATATCATCTCACACCGATCAGAATGGCCATCATCAAAAAATCTAGAAACAATAAATGCTGGAGAGGGTGTGGAGGAAAGGGAACACTCTTGCACTGTTGGTGGGAATGTAAATTGATACAGCCACTATAGAGAACAGTATGGAGGTTCCTTAAAAAACTACAAATAGAACTACCATACGACCCAGCAATCCCACTACTGGGCATATACCCTGAGAAAACCATAGTTCAAAAAGAGTCATGTACCAAAATGTTCATTGCAGCTCTATTTACAATAGCCAGGACATGGAAGCAACCTAAATGTCCATCGACAGATGAATGGATAAAGAAGATGTGGCACATATATACAAGGGAATATTACTCAGCCATAAAAAGAAATGAAATGGAGGTATTTGTAGTGAGGTGGATGGAGTTAGAGTCTGTCATACAGAGTGAAGTAAGTCAGAAAGAGAAAAACAAATACAGTATGCTAACACATATATACAGAATCTAAGGGAAAAAAAAAAAGGCCATGAAGAACCTAGTGGCAAGACGGGAATAAAGACACAGACCTACTAGAGAATGGACTTGAGGATATGGGGAGGGGGTGGGGTGAGATGTGACAGGGTAAGAGAGTGTCATGGACATATATACACTACCAAATGTAAAACAGATAGCTAGTGGGAAGCAGCCGCATAGCACAGGGAGATCAGCTCGGTGCTTTGTGACCACCTAGAGGGGTGGGATGGGGACGGTGGGAGGGAGGGAGATGCAAGAGGGAAGAGATATGGGAACATATTGTATATGTATAACTGATTCACTTTGTTATAAAGCAGAAGCTAACACACCATTGTAAGGCAATTATACTTCAATAAAGATGTTTAAAAAAAAAAAAAAAAGAAAATGTCACTAATCAACTCGGTTCAAACTTTTAATGTAAAAAAGATTACATCAGGGACTTCCCTGGTGGTCCAGCGGCTAAGACTCCGTGCTCCCAATGCAGGGGGCCACGGTTCGATCCCTGGTCAGGGAACTAGATCCCACATGCTGCAACTAAAAAGATCCCGGGTGCCGCAACTAAGAGCTGGTGCAGCCAAGTAAGTAAATAAATAAATAAATATTAAAAAAAAAAAAAAAAGATTAAGGCAGTGATAGTCCTAGAGCAGAAAGCTATATGTAGAGAGAATTTTATTCCCTGATTAGATGTGTTCTATTCTTTTGCAGAGTTCTTCCTTCTCAGATCTCTCTTTGTTTTTTTTTCTCAATTCCATTTAACCGTTTTCTCCTATGCCAGGAAATCTCTTGCTTCTCCACAAGTATTTTCAGAAACTTAGTTCCTTCATTCTTTGATATGACTTGTCATATTAGGCTATGATATAAATATTCTGGATGGAGCCTTTCAACTCCACCCCCATGCTTCATTGCTCTGAGAATTTTTGCTCTATTTTACAACAGTTGCACATTTTCCATTTGATATTACCATGTAATAGTAAAGACTATTCTTTAGAGGCAATAAATGACTACCCCGCTCTGTAAATTCTCTAAGTAATCCAGGACAGTATATGACAATTTACTGAGAAAGAGGGATGTTAGTAATTTTGCTCCCCAGTTTAAACAATATTAAGCATGTTAATGCTTTAAAAGTTGTTGAACAAGTCTACATGATACAGCCTTTCAACAAACAAACTCATTCCCAAGTGCCATGAATCATGGCTGGATGTGCTTTTCTGCAAAGCCTAGCAGGATCTAATTATGGGCAGTGAATGCAGAGCCAACTGCATAATCAATTTAAAGCTGCAGGGACTCCAAAAATCAGTCTGTCCAAGAAGACCATATATATATACATATATATATATGTATATATATATGTGTATGTATAAATGTATGTGTGTGTGTGTGTGTGTGTGTGTGTGTGTATATATATATATATATATATATATATATATGTATATGTATATATATGTATATATGCTTCTGCCTTGTGAAAGGCAGAAAGGCTATTACTTCTGACTGCCCAGGGGAGTTTGGTGGTTGGGCTCACCCTGGGCAAAACGTGATAAAGTGTGTATTCCTAATTCCTTTCTGTACTTCTTTCTCCTTTTCAGAAACCTTCCTCCACAATATATTTCTCCTATCTTCCTTCCTCTTCCTTCTCTTTTTCCTTCCCTCCCCTGCACCTAGGACTGCAAGAGAGACTTTGCTTAACCCTAAGGTTGATAAATGTAGCACCCCTTAGCCTTTAAAAATCCATGCCTTCTGGACATATATAGACTGCCAAATGTAAAATAGATAGCTAGTGGGAAGCAGCCACATAGCACAGGGAGATCAGCTCGGTGCTTTGTGTCCACCTAGAGGCGTGGGATAGGGAGGGTGGGAGGGAGACGTGAAAGGGAGGAGATATGGGAATATATGTATATGTATAGCTGATTCAGTTTGTTATAAAGCAGAAACTAACACACCATTGTAAAGCAATTATACTCCAATAAAGATGTTAAAAAAAAAAAATCCATGCCTTCAACCTTAAAAAAGAAGGAAATCCTGACACATGGAAGAATCTTGAGGACATTATGCTAAGTGAAATAAGCCAGTCACAAAAAGACAAATACTAGTGATTCCACTTATATGAGGTATCAATTTCATAGAAACAGAAAGTAGAATAGTGGTTTCCTGGGGATACGGCGCCTAGGAGGCGGGGGGAATGGGGAGTTGTTGTTTAACGCAGCGGTCCCCAACCTTTTTGGCACCAGGGACTGGTTTTGTGGAAGACAATTTTTCCACAGACGGTGGCAGGGGACGGGGGATGGTTCAGGCTGTAATGCGAGCGATGGGGAGCCGCAGATGAAGCTTTGCTCCCTTGCCCGCCACTCACCTCCTGCTGTTCGCCCAGTTCCTAACAGGCCGCGGACCAGGTTGGGGACACCTGGTTTAATGAGTATAGAGCACAATGATGTGAATATACTTAACACTACTGAACTGTACTCTTAGAAATAGTTAAGATGATAAGTTTTATGTGTTTTTTTAACCACAATTTTTTTAAAAGTCTTATTAAAAAAGACAGGTGTTAGAGATGGTGGGGACAAACTGGAACTCTTACACAGTGCTGGTGGGAACGTAAAATGGTACAGCCACTTTGGAAAAATATATTGGCAGTTTCTTAACAAAAGCATAAACTTTACCATATGACCCAGCAATTTCACACTTAGGAATCTACCCAGGAGAAAGAAAACGTATGTCCAAAAAGACGTGTACATAAAAGCATTATTCATAATGGCCAAAAAAATGGACACAGTTCAAATGTCCATCAGCTAGTGAATAGATAAATTAAGTGTGGTAGATTCATACAATGGAATATTATTAGGCAATAAAAAGGAACAAACTACTGACATGCTACAAAATGGCTAAACGTCAAAAACATTATGTGAAGTGAAAAAAGCCATATGCAAAAGACCTACATATTGCATGATTCCATTCATATGAAATGTCCAACAAAGGTAAATTTATAAAGACCAAATAAAGCAGATCAGTGGTTGCCTAGGCTGTGGAATGCAAGTGGAGATGAACTGTCAATAAGCATAAAGGAACTTTTGTGGGTGAAAGAAATGTTCTAAAACTGGGTGGTGGTGATGGTTGTAGTCAGTAAATTCACTAAAAATCACTGAGATGTACATTTTATTTTATTTTATTTTTAAATTTTAAAAAATATTTATATATTTATTTGGCTGCACCGGGTCTTAGTTGCGGCAGGCGGGCTCCTTAGTTGCAGCTCGAGAGCTTCTTGGTTGTGGCATGTGAACTCTTAGTTGCGGCATGCATGTGGGATCTAGTTCCCTGACCAGGGATTGAACCAGGCCCCCTGCATTGGGAGCAAGGAGTCTTATCCACTGCACCACCAGGGAAGTCCCTGAAATGTACATTTTAAATTGGTGAATTATATAGTATATAAAGTATACCTCAATAAGATAAATATTAAAGATAAAAATTAAAAACAACAGCATGGGGCTTCCGTGGTGGCGCAGTGGTTGAGAATCTGCCTGCCAATGCAGGGGACACGGGTGCGAGCCCTGGTCTGGGAAGATCCCACATGCCACGGAGCAACTGGGCCCGTGAGCCACAATTACTGAGCCTGCGCGTCTGGAGCCTGTGCTCCGCAACAAGAGAGGCCGCGATGAAGAGTGGTCCCCACTTGCCGCAACTAGAGAAAGCCCTCGCACAGAAACGAAGACTCAACACAGTCATAAATAAATAAATAAATAAATAAAAGAACGTGAATTTCTAAAAAAAAAAAAACAGCATGCCCTGCATCTGGGGAGCCATCTTGGATGTAGATCCTGCAGCCCCATTCAAGCTGCAGGGCAAGTGTTTCCTGGAGCAAAGATGACCTGTCTCAGTGAGCTCTGCCCAACATGAAGGTCTGTGAGCAAGATAAAGCCCCACACATACACAAACCCATGTCCCAACAATAAAAATAATATTTCATCTTCCCACAGATTCTAACCTGCCTACTTTCTTGAAGGAAAGAAGTCTAGGTGCTCGATCCACTGTGGTAGGAAGCCTCCACGTTTTTCTTTCCCTCTTCTGTCACCAATGTCGGGCTTTCTAATCAGATCCCCACTCAGGAGTGAGGTTAGCTCGTCCTAGCAGTCCTACCGTGCCTGAATCCTTATCAGCAAGCTTCTGAGTGCTCGTGGAGGGTCTCCAGTGTGCAGGGGCAATCGGCTTGGCCCAGCGTGGATGAAGCCTGCCAGCCCAACTTTTAGGTTTCCAAACCTACAGCTATTCTCTGTTTACCACTGGAAGTATGTGAATATTTTTAGAAGTAGGGAAATCATTCAATTTGAAGAATTTAGAATTGGACGAAGGCCCTATTGAGCTGGAAAATGCCGTGAATGGAGAGCACCTGTGGCTGGAGACCAACGTCTCGGGAGACCTGTGCTACCTGGGGGAGGAGAACTGCCAAGTCAGATTTGCAAAATCAGCTCTCAGGAGGAAGTGTGCGGTCTGTAAGATCGTCGTCCACACCGCCTGCATCGAACAGCTAGAAAAGATTAATTTCAGATGTAAACCAACATTTCGGGAAGGGGGCTCAAGATCACCGAGAGAAAATTTTGTGCGTCATCACTGGGTACACAGGCGTCGGCAGGAGGGAAAATGTAAGCAGTGTGGTAAGGGCTTCCAGCAAAAATTCTCCTTCCACAGTAAAGAGATTGTGGCTATCAGCTGTTCCTGGTGCAAGCAGGCGGATCTGTGGAGGAAGAAAGACAGATCAAAACTATAGAACTATAGCATAAATGAGCTGGAAGAAACTATAAATTAACCCCTTTATACATTGAAGCCTGGGATCACAGATTGGAAAATCGTCTCCTGGTTCTATCCCTGGGTTTAGAATCGAGGGCTTTTCACTCCTACGCCACGTTTTCCCCACTACACTAGATTGTCGATGACTCCTATAGTGGGAGATTGCAACCTTAGATAATCCCTCTGACACAGGAATTCAGGCATCTTGGCTCTTCTGTTTTGGATGTGGGCAACTTTTTTTTAAATGGGGCTATGTTAGGATAAAAGTGGTCTTGTATCCTTCTTTAGGTTTGGATGTTGTTATAGTTGGCTGTATGCTCATTGAAATGTAAGTCTTTCTTACATTTGAACATATATACTGATCAGGATCCAATGGTAATTTCCCTATTTACTTTTCCTCTCTTATCTTTTTTTCATTCTTTAACAGCTCTGTCCCAACTAGATGGTTCATTTTTTTGTTTGCCTATGGACCAGTTTTTTTCTTTAACTAGACAATGTATACTCTAACTCATAAGTTGGCAAACTATGGCCTGTAGACCAAATCTGACTGCTGCCTGTTTTTATAAATAAAGTTTTATTAGAAGTCTATCATGGGGACTTCCCTGGTGGTCCAGTGGCTAAGACTCTGCACTCCCAATGCAGGGGATCTGGGTTCAATCCCTGGTCAGGGAAATAGAACCCACGTGCCACAACTAAGACCCGGCACAGGCAAATAAATAAATATTAAAAAAAAAAGTCTATAATGGAAGAATTCCCATATATATGAACTGCACTTTACACACAATCACCTTTCAGCCTCCTAACAACCCTAGGAGATAGACTAGCATACACAGAATATAAAACAGCACAGATTGTCAGATATCCCAATCATAAACATTAAGATACAAAAAGTCTGCCTCTCAGTTAAGGAAATACTTATTAGCCCAATTTTACATATATAGAAACTGAGATTTAAAGAGAAAAAATTATTTCATGATGTCGCATAACCTGTAAGTAATAGAGCAAATAGCCATGCTGTTAGCCGTGGCACTTTACTGCCTTCCACTGCACTATAATATGCTTTTTCTCAATGTATATGTTCCCCCAACAAATAACCCCCCTCTCTTGAGAACAGTTGATCTCTCAGAGGATGGGATTTGGCATTCACTCTGCCAACCCTTCTATTACAGACAGAGCAGGTGGGTGACTCAACTCTGGGAGCCAGTCCCTTTTGCACACTTGTCTCTCTGGCTTTTATTTGTGAGAGAACTCCATCCACTGTTGTCCTGAAGAAAAGGGACACACTCTATCATTAGATGATCAGGAAATGCAAGAAATGAGGAGAGATTGAAAACGAGGGAGCAATCCACCTTGTAAGACTTAAAAGTAAAAAGAGTTCAGCTGCCTGGGAAATAGTGAAGACAAAACACATTTGACCAGGAGAAAAAGTGTGAGACTTTGGGCAGAGGCCCTTTGTTTGCTAGGAGATAACTGTGCTGTTTTGATGCTTGCCTGTTGGGAAATGGGAGGGCAATTGTGTAGAAATGGGAAAGAGAGCCACGGTGTCTGGGTTTTGACAAAAACATCCCATAAAGGTGCACTTACCTAAGTGTCTGCTATTTGGTTAATTTCTTAAGTCTCCCCAGCCCACCACTCTAGTGGGGGATAGGAAAAAACTGAGTCACATCTTAACATTAACATCCCACCCACCTCAAAACAAAACAAACGTTTGGTGTCTGGATTGAAGTTTCTTTTGCCTTTGAAAGAAAAGGAGGTGGAATTAGTGTGAATGTAGGTGTTGTAGCTATACAGATGCTGCAGCCTTCATACCTTAAAAAAGAAAATCACCTTATTCTGCTGGTGTTAAAAAGTCTCAGAAAACTGACAGGTTTAAGAACATTAAGCCTCTTGGAATAATTTTCAGATATTTCTTAACACGGAATGCCGGGGAGGGCAAAAGGAGGGAGAGAGTGTGTGGGAGAGAGAGACAGAGGAACCACAAGACAGAAAATTCATTATCAGAGGCAGAGAAACTGCAAAGTCATCCCTGAATGTCATTTGATGCTAGATTCCACAATCCCCTGGATTACTGTGTGGTTTAGCATTTGGGCAGCCATAATATAGCTGCCCCTAGTTTAGAGCCTAAAGGAGTAAAATTTAATGACAATTACATTACATA
Organism: Balaenoptera physalus; assembly: GCF_965194825.1. Lineage (NCBI taxonomy): Eukaryota > Metazoa > Chordata > Mammalia > Artiodactyla > Balaenopteridae > Balaenoptera > Balaenoptera physalus. The sequence goes on along the minus strand of NC_138893.1, from coordinate 68,279,707 downwards.
GAATTATAAACACATGAATTAATTGAGCCAGTGGCGTGCCAAGGGAGCTGTTCACCCTGGATACAGACTATATGGGGCTCATTGTAGAGAATTTAAGAATAATACAAAACTGCCAGCAATTCTAAACAATGTCATCGATAAAATTCTCCTACCCTCAAAAATCATTCATTGATGTAAGTTCTAAACTATCGCTGCAGTTCCTCTTGAGTTTTTAAAAACATCTTTATGGTGATATAATCCACCTACCATAAAATTCACCTATTTATATAATTCAATAATTTTTAGTATATTCACAGAGTTGTGCAGCCATCACCACAATCTGAGTTTAGAATATTTTCATCACTTGTTGGGTTTTAGTAATGCATATGTAAGATTCTGATTAGCACATTTTTATTACTAATTCTTTAATAGCTTTGCATACTACATGGAAGTTAATTTGGAGAATTTCCAGTTATACTGTTGGCTTCTGACCCAGTGGAATTTAGCTACATGGATTCATTTTGAAAATAAGTTCATAATGATCAAGAATTGTTTTAGGTCATTGGGCAGTTTTTGCCTCCAATGCTTGTAATTTACATATTCTTACATTTAAACTGTAGATTCAAAATAAACAATGATGGATGTAAGTATGTTTATTGTTATCTTTTTTCTGGTATGAAATTCTTAGATGAAGTTAATAAGATATGAAAATATTTGTAAACAGCGAGAATCAGGCTTGAATATCTGATGAAAAAACACTAAGCTTTGAAATTGCTCCCTGAAGATCTGTGCATAGAAATTGAGGAGAAGGCTATACAACAACAAAATGTAAAGAAATGGGACATTTACATTAAAAAAAGAATAGAAGTTCAAAGAATGCCAAGAGAAACAATGGAAGATTCTGTTCTTACATTGCTAGAAAAAAAATCAAAAGTCAATGTTTCAATTACAAGCACTGGACACCCATTTTAAAGTAATGGATCAAAAAAATGCCAATATTTACTATTATTCTGTCATTTCCTCAGTTTTTTTTTTTATAAGATGCAAAACTTTGGAAGTTTTTACTAAATTACAGAAAAAGTAATCTCTGGTAAAGATAACATTTTAATAGAAAATTTTTGATTGTGGAGACATTTGAAAGCCTCTAGAATCATTCCTGAAGACAAAGACTTGAAGCATATTGCAATTTCTGGAATTTCTTGTTAAATCTGATTTTTATGACTCTTCCAAATTTATCCTCATGTTTAAGACTTTCCCTAACTCTTTGTGTGTCTGTTTCTTTGTGTGAAAGAAACTTTTCCAAGTTAAAATTATTAAAACATGTTGTTTGCTCTGAAGATAGATCCACAAATCTATTGAATGTGAAGATACGAAGGAGGTCCAATTTGATGAAGTCATTGACAAATTTTTCTAAGCCAGCACCCCAAAACAGAAGATGTAACGTTACTCATTTCTGTCACAGACAAATATGTAGGTATGTTTCCTTTCTTTCAAGAAATACATTAAAGTAACTGAAAAGCTTGATGCTTTTTTTCTTTATTTTATTGAAATATTTAAATTTTAATTTTTACCAGCATGCTTATACATATGAAGTTAAATAAAGGAAAATTTTCTCCATCTGCATTCTTTTCTGGCCATTATTATTATTTATTCCCTTTTACAATATTACTGAAGCTAATTTTGTCATGTAACATAGGTGTTTGAAAGCAACAACAATAAAATGATTTGCTTTGGATGTCAGATAAGCAAGGTATTTGATCACTACATTGATCATCTTTGAAAATTACTTCTTTTAAAAAAAATTTATTTATTTTATTTATTTATTTTTGGCTGCGTTGGGTCTTCGTTGCTGCTCGTGGGCTTTCTCTAGTTGCGGTGAGCGGGGGCTACTCTTCATTGCGGTGCGCAGGCTTCTCATTGCGGTGGCTTCTCTTGTTGTGGGAGCATAGGCTCTAGGTGTACGGGCTTCAGTAGTTGCAGCACGCAGGCTCAGTAGTTGTGGCTCGCAGGCTGTAGAGCACAGGCTCAGTAGTTGTGGCGCACGGGCTTAGTTGCTCCGCGGCATGTGGGATCTTCCTGGCCCAGGGCTTGAACCCGTGTCCCCTGCATTGGCAGGTGGATTCTTAACCACTGCGCCACCAGGGAAGCCCCAACAATTATTTATTATTATCTGTTTATATGTCTCTTATATATGTCTTATATATGTCTCGTCCAGATTCGTCCTATTCATTGAAATAATACCAGAATGTAGGCAAGTGCCTGTTACACTGTAGAGCGGCAGTTGGTGTTTACTGATTAATTGCTATATTAAATATCTTAAATTATAATAAGTCCTAGAGAAACGACATAGACAATAAGTACCATAAACATTCAGAGGAGTGAGAAGTTAAATTTATTTCGTGTAACTATGGATATTACAGTTGGATCAGTGGGTGAATAGTACAAGGAAAACAAGTTTAAGCTCACTATAAAGAGAAGTGTTGGACTTCCCTGGTGGCGCAGTGGTTAAGAATTTGCCTGCCAATGCAGGAGACACGGGTTCAACCCCTGGTCCGGGAAGATCCCATATGCCATGGAGCAATTAAGCCCATGCGCCACAACTACTGAGCCTGCGCTCTGTAGCCCACGAGCCACAACTCCTGAAGCCAGCGCCCCTAGAACCTGTGCTCTGCAACAAGAGAAGCCACTGCAATGAGAAGCCCACGCACCACAACGAAGAGTAGCCCCCGCTCACAGCAACTAGAGGAAGCCGACGTGCAGCAACAAAGACCCAACGCAGCCAAAAATAAATAAATAAATAAATTTATATATATATAAAAAAAGACATCACATAGTTTAAAAAAAAAAGAGAGAAGTGTTACTGATAAAACTACCCCAGGAGCTGATCTTTTTCCAAACTTACTAGAGTTTCTTGTCATTACAGATCATTGGTCTGGGAATTCCTGTAGTTGTTGAAGTATGGGACCAAGTGACCCTTTAACATCTTTTCCAAACTTCCAGTCCATAACTTTATAAAGTTATTGGGCTTTTGCTTCCAACTAGCATGTCATCTGTATTTTCTTCTTGGGTTTGATATGTAAAGCGATCTTTTCTTGGAGGACATGATGAAGGAGCTGGAAGTAGAAAGAGCTCAGAGTTTTTTCAGCAAAGCAAACTCTAGCCTGCATTCAGATGATAGATTCATAAATCAACTATACTCCAATAAAAAAATTTTTTTTAAATGATCGATTCCCGCTACATTATGTATTCTGTCTGTTGGGGAGGGTCATGGGTTCAGGGATAAGAATTCCCATTTACAAATGAGGTAACTATCTGGCTGGGTTTGCACTAACCATTTGGTGCAGAGAAGGAAAGAGGCAAGAAGAGGAAGACGAGACACCAGATGCTTTGACCTGTGTCTCACTGGAAGGAAAACAGAGAGGTCTTGAGTCTAGGTTGGTAGGGACCCACTGAAGTGGTTTTCAACAGACAAAACTTGAGAGAGAATGACGGGAAAGAGATTATAATGAACCTTTTTCAACAAACCCCATCCCCCTACCTTTTCCTGTATAAACTGCTTCCCCTTTCCTGGCCCCTAAACTGCCCTTCTCCCCATGAGCTTTCCTCTCTGCCCCCCAAGAAGCCCTTCTTCCTCACTGGTTCTCCTCCAAAATCCTCTCTCTCCTCTCTGTTGCCAGCCACCAAACTTTTTCTTAGCTGATCACCTTGATTGTGTTCATTTTCTCAGTGTACTTACCCAAGCTTGACCTCTGTTGCTGGAGTCACCTGCCTGTCTGAAGACTGGGACAGCCAAGACTGCAAGACTTGCCTGTCCCAGATTTCTCACGGCTTTGAGAGGGGCCTTGGAAAAAACACAAAAGGCCTCTTCTTTCAAGATTTCTCTGTACTTTCCACCTGTGTGAAAGTGGGTGTTTTGGTGCAGGAGCATTTTTTTTCTTCTCTAGTATTTGCAATATGTCCCCATTTCTCCCCCTCAGTCCTTTCTCTTGCTCATTGTTTTTAAGTTATGCATTGCACACAGCACAGGCTCCAGCAATATGGGCTGAAATGAATTGAATGCACTTTCATGGTAGGCTGCTTTGGTGGACCCAGCAGACAGTACAAAGCATTAATGGATCAATCTTTTGTTTCTACAAGAAAATAATTTGGTTGCAGATCAGTTAAAAACTATTAATGCCAACCTCTATGAAGGAGACTTTGTCACTATTTTTAAAAATTAAAAATTCGTATACAATTTGATCCAGAAACTCTACTTCTAGGAATTTATCCTAGATTTACTTACACATAAGCAAAGGATATAGTTTTAAAGTTGTTATATGATGAACTGTTTGTAATGGCAAACCAAAAGAAACAACCTAAGGGTTAAAGACGATAGGATTCAGACAATGAAATAAAATGCTGCCATTAAAAGAAATAAGGCAGATCTTTATGTACTGATATGAAACTCTACAATATATGTTAAGTTAAACAAAAAAAGGGTGCAGAAGAGTATGTATATGCTTTATCCATAACTATCTTTTGTGTGAAAATGTATATTTCTGTGGGTGTATATCTGTGTGGATATGCATATACATGTAACTAAAAATCATAAAGTTTCAAGAAAAATCAGTGCAAAGCTTTATCCATGGCTACTATGCTCGAAATATTTGTTACATTGAATATAGTGGCATGAGCTTCTGAAATCCAAGCCCAAACTTGAAGATGACTGGAAATGGTTGGTAGGATTTTGCCTCAGTTATACAGGTAAACTAAAAGGATGTGAACTTTCTTTCTTCTGTAAGCAGGTCCCTCTAAATCAATTAAATTCGGCACTTAGAATCCTGATAGGCAAGGAACAGACGCAGCTTTTCAGCTTTTCACATTTCCTCATGCAGATTCCTCTTTCTTTTTTTTTTTTTTTTTTTTTTTTTTTTTTTTTTTTTTTTAAAGATTTATTTATTGATTGATTGATTGATTGTTATGTTGGGTCTTCGTTTCTGTGCCAGGGCTTTCCCTAGTTGCGGCAAGTGGGGGCCACTCTTCATCGCAGTGCGCGGGCCTCTCACTATCGTGGCCTCTCTTGTTGCGGAGCACAGGCTCCAGACGCGCAGGCTCAGTAGTTGTGGCTCACGGGCCTAGCTGCTCCGTGGCATGTGGGATCTTCCCGGACCAGGGCTCGAACCCGTGTCCCCTGCATTGGCAGGCAGATTCTCAACCACTGCGCCACCAGGGAAGCCCCTCCTCTTTCTTTTATAGTTCTGTATATAAATACTCCCTTCCAGGCCCTGCTCAATCTTTTCCCCATAAAGCCTTCTCAACCGCGAGACCCCCTAATGATGGCTCCATTTTTTGACCCAATAAAGGTCTTGGTCAGGTCTTTACGGGCACTTGGCATAGATTATTTATATTATTTTATCTTTTTATCTTCATTTATGGGTTCTGAATTCCCAGTTAGGCTGTAAACGTCTACAGCACAATGCCTCTCATTTGAGGTAGACCTGGATTCAAATCCACTAGTTAGAAACCAAATGTTACTATGTAACTTTGTTTATTTTGCTAAACCTCTCTAAACCTCACATGTAAAATGAAAATAATAAAACCTACCACAGGGAGTTGGGCTGATTGATTCAAGCAACACATGAGAAACTGCCTGTCCTAGCATCTGACACATCTGAGTACCAGATGTGAGTCATGCCCTGCCAGGTTCTAACTGAGTAATTTGCAGGAAGTCATTAGTATATCTTTATTTATGATAGCATAGGTTTAAAAAAAAAGAAACCAGGGGCTTCCCTGGTGGCGCAGTGGTTAAGAATCCACCTGCCAATGCAGGGGACACGGGTCCGAGCCCTGGGCTCAACACAGCCAAAAATAAAAATAAATAAAATAAATAAATTTATTAAAAATAATAATAATAATAATTGTTAAGTGCTATCTCTATTAAAGGTTTGAACAAAACACTATGGAACCACAAAGGAGGGAATAATAGAACATATGGATGGGGTACCATGAAAAAACAACCAAGTTCATCATTAAATAAATATTTGATCTAGGTTTTGAAGGATGATTATGCATTTGGCAGGTGAAGAAGTGGGGAAATAATTCTAGGAGGTGTTGGTTTCAGGGATTTCTTTTGGGCTTTTTTTTTTTTTTTTTTTGGCTGCACCGCCTGGCTTGCAAGATCTTAGTTCCCCGACCAGGGATTGCATGCCCTCGGAAGTGAAAGCGCAGAGTCCTAACCACTGGACCGCCAGGGAATTCCCTCTTTGGGGCTTATAGAGAGCAAATTAGAGTCTGGAGACCGAAAATTCCTTTCTCCCTGCAGTGGACAGACTTTAAGATGGTCTGCAATGATCCCTAACTCCTGGTATTGATGCATTTGTGTAATCCCTTCCCCTTTATTGCGGGTGGGGCCTGTTACTTGCTTCTAACCAATAGAATACTGCAAAGGTGACAGCATGTCACTTATGCAGTTATATTATATGAGGTATAATGCCCATCTCGATAGCATGATGAAGCAAAGGCCGTGTTGGGGAGGCCTACGTAGCAAGGAACTGAGAGTGGCCTTTGGCCAGCAACCAGCCAGGAACTGAAGACAGCATCTGCTGACAGCAAGAAACTGAAGATCTCAGTCCAACAGGCCACAAGGAACTGATTTCTGCTAATGACCATCTGAGTTTGAAACAGATCCTTGCCCAGTCAGACCTTGAGATGAGACCAAAGCCAGGCCAATACCTTGATTTCGGCCTCATGGGACCCTGAAATAAAGAGTCCTGACCCACAGAAGCTGTGAGACAATAAATGTGTGTTGTTTTAAGCTGCTAAATTTCTGATAATACTGTTATGCAGCAATAGATAAGAGATAACCTTATGCATTTTTCTCTTGCTGTTCCTTTTTTTCCTCTTCATTATCTTCTTTGTTTTAAAGTATCTCCTTTTTCACTCTCTTCTCTCTTTTTAGAGAACTAAGCTGACTTTTCTGCCAGTCTTAGTCCAGAATGCTCTCTCTCTTCTTTAAATACAGCACGTAATAACTTTAGCATGCATCTTTGTCTAGGATTGAGTGAAAAATGGAATTGTGTGGGAACACTTGGATTTGTGGAGTGAGAGAGACTTGGGTTTGAATCCTGACCTATCTACTTAACAGCTACGTGAATTGAGGCATATTATTTAACCTCTCTGAGCTTCATTTACAGTAAAATGGGTATAAAAATAATGAACCAGGGTGGAAGATTTTAATTTTAGGAATTTCCTTGTAGCCAAGCTGCTTCTTCTAAGGGCACCTCTAAATACTGTGTACTCAGCTGGGCAGCGGCAGCTTCAGTAGCTAATGGTTCTCTCTAGCAATGCCAGCTAGCGTTAACTAGTGTCAAATATGAAAGGAGTCCTGATTGTAAAGGAGTCCTTCACTCTCATATCATCTGGGAAAAATACCATTAGATATTAAATTTAAAGTCCTGGTTAGGTCTTATAAGAAAATCTCCTTATTTATTTGGGGATGGGGAACACTTTACATATTTCATTTAATCTATTAAAATAAAGGGAGATTTCAATTTTGCTTTTATTTCACTTTTATAATCCTTTAAACAGAGACTTGACCCCATTTTAGCAGGCTCTGATAGAACACACACCATTCATTTAAAGAGTATTCCTAGTGTCTATTTTGGGCAAAATGCATTTTATAAAATTCACCTGTCCTAGAAATAGAAAATATTTTATAGAGGAAAGTAGCTGAATAAATTAGGGAAAAAGAAACCATTCCTTATATTATTTAAAAAGAGAAGAAAAAACAGAAGTAGGCTACTCCCAACAGATACAGGAGATGTAAGGACACTTCATTTTTATTTTTTTGAATTTTTGAATTTTATTTTATTTATTTTTTTATACAGCAGGCTCTTACTAGTTATCCATTTTATACATATTAGTGTATAGATGTCAATCCCAATCTCCCAATTCATCACACCACCACCCCCCCCACTTTCCCCCCCTTGGTGTCCATACGTTTGTTCTCTACATCTGTGTCTCTATTTCTGCCCTGCAAACCAGTTCATCTGTACCATTTTTCTAGGTTCCACATATATGCGTTAATATACGATATTTGTTTTTCTCTTTCTGACTTACTTCACTCTGTATGACAGTCTCTAGATCTAATGGAATATTACTCAGCCATAAAAAGGAATGAAATTGGGTCATTTGAAAGGACACTTTAAAGGCGAGGTGTCCAGCATGTTCAAGTCTGCACCCCAGGGCTTGGCAGTCCTTGTATTTACAACTTCTGCCTAGTGGAGAGAAACTGAAGAATAAAAGGCCTGGTGAAGAAAATAAGGCAGAAATGAGAGGACAGGAAGGAAAGGGATTGGGAGGAACACTTTTTTCGAGAAACTTCACCCTCCTTTTTTTACTCAACCCTTCTCAAGAGCTGCACAAGCTGATCCAAGGCCTCCAAGAAACAGGATGAAGCCTACATGCTGGGCATTTCTCAAATAAAAGATCCCAGGGCTGGTGTCAGCAGTTCCTAGGGTGTTAGTCTAATGAAGTTTATCTTGAGAAGACAGGCTCGGTGGAGGTAAGTGTAGGGAAAAAGTAAGTAATAGCTACTTTTACATAGTAAGTACAAAAGGGAGGGGAAAAAAGAAGTTTATCCAATAGGAGAGGGTGTAACAAAGTTTAGGAAAGGATGCAAATGCGAAAGTAGAAATAGTAGAGACTTTTTTCTGGTCATTAATTCCTTTGGACTGTAATGTTGGAACAGGATTGTGGAGGCCCTTTCATTGCTGGGTTACAGGGAACTGGGTGGAAGAGGAGTTTGGGAGAACATATAGGAAAGCTGGGGCAGCACTTGGGGGTCTCCTCTGGGCAGTGGCCATTTGCCAACTGGTTCAGAGGAATTTCAATATTTTAACATCTGGAATGCCCATCCTGGTGCTTCCTGGCCTGAATATCAGCCCTGCCAGTTTCCCCGCCCAGGAGCCCCCTCAGGTTCTTACTATAGTTTCCTGGGATCAGTGGGGCCAGTAGCTCAGCCATTGGGCCAAATGCCCCTCTTCAGTTTTCTTCTCTAGTTTTGAGCTGCCTGAAAAGAAGTACTGAAACGCTATATTACTTTTCCTTCCAAAGAACAACAACAACACACACAGGTTTTAAAGGAAATCCACTGTATGATAAATCTTGATCCACAGTTTGACAGTTTGCTCATCCATAAAAAAGTTTCACAAGGAAAAAATAAAAAATAAAGTGATTAAAAAAAAAAATTTCACAAGGACCATCCCAAAGTTAGAAACTCCAGAAGCAAAGACATACCATGCATAAGAAAGGAAAACAACCAGTGCTCCTTTAGGAGCACAGACTCAGCATAGACAAGAGCACGGACGTCACCCAACTCCATGGAATAGAATCCCTCCACCACCTCCCAAAGTATCCTCCACAGTCCTCCACTTGAAACCCTCTATCACTATGTATAATTTGTGTATCCCTGACTCCAGTATTGTCACTGGGCTTGGTGCCAGCCTGCTGTTACCTTCAGTGCCCGCAGGAGAGTTGCTTCCACTGGGTACTTGTCATATGCAGTGAGCCCTGCTACCTCTGCTTTCACTAGACCTCCCAAAAGGAACCCCCGATATCTTGGATCCCTACAGCACTTAAGTGGCACTGTGTTCTCTGCAGCCCTCAGTGTCCTAATGCTTCACTGTGTGTTGTGCAGGAGAGTATGAAATATCCCTATCTGTCTTGTCCAAAGTGCTCAGACATGGTCTCAGTTCCCAGCTCTGGGAACATTCTGCATGACCAATCTCTCCATATTGTCCAAAAACCTCTCTCCCTTGGCCGACTCTGGGCTCTGGAAGACAGATGGAGTACCTAAAAGAAGGCTAGCCTTGGGAAGCCCCTGGCGGTCCAGTGGTTAGGACTCACTGCCGGGGCCCAGGGTTCAATCCCTGGTTGGGGAACCAAGATCCTGCAAGCCAAATTAAAAAAAAGCTAGCCTTTTGCGCTGTTAAAACTAGCCTCCTGCCAACATAGCTCCAATGTGCTGAAAGGATGTCTGTCTCCTTGGCCTTGAGTTGCATTACAAAGGCTCCTGTCTGTTTTCACAACCTTAGTACATACCAGGAATCATAAAAGAAATGTGAGAATAAAATTTGCCCATCCATTGGACTTCCCTGGTGGCACAGTGGTTAAGAATCTGCCTGCCAATGCAGAGGACACGGTTTGATCCCTGGTCCGGGAAGATCCCACATGCCTCGGAGCAACTAAGCCCGTGTGCCACAGCTACTGAGCCCCCATGCCACAACTACTGAAGCCCGTGTGCTGCAACTACTGAAGCCCGCGTGCCTAGAGCCCGTGCTCCACAACAAAAAGAAGCCACCGCAATAAGAAGCCCATGCACTGCAATGAAGAGTAGCTCTCGCTCACCGCAGTTAGAGAAAGCCCGCGTGCAGCAACAAAGACCCAGTGCAGCCAAAAAAAAAAAAAAAAAAAAAAATTAAAATTAAAAAATGAAAAATAAAATATTTAAAAGAGTATATTAAAAAAAAAATTAGCCCACCCATGCCCTGCACCACTATGTCTCCTAGAATTCTAAAGAAACTGTACTTTCTGTTTATATTTACAGAATTTCACTCTCTCTCTCTCTCTCCCTTTCTTCACCAGTTTTCCCCAGCAACCCATGGTCATGAGCCCATGCGGAGAGTGGAGACTTGGCTCAATGAAGAATGTGAGTAGAAATATCATGTGTTACTTAAAATCTTTCCTTCCTAGTGATGACTAAGGCTTTGGTACTAGATTAAGCTTGTCTGCTTCTCTCTTTAAATTATGACTTTTTTTTTCTTTTTGGCCGCACCACATGGCATGTGGGATCTTAGTTCCCCGACTAGGGATCGAACCCACTCCTCCTGCAGTGGAAATGCGAATTCTCAACCACTGGACCACCAGGGAAGTCCCAAATTATGACATATTTTAAGTATACAGAAAATACCAAAATTATATAAAAGATCCACAGTCCTATTCCCACCACCCAGATATAATGAATGTTTATATTTTGTGGTGTTTAAATTACAGGTAAAGTTAAAGACATTTCACTCCCCTACTTCTTTCTGAAGAGGTAGCTCCTCTGTTGAAGTTTTGTGTGACCCCAGTGCATGCTTTTATAACTTTATTAGACATTTATGAACACATAGCTATGTATAATATTGGTTATATAATATTACATATACAATTCATGTGTCTATAGATATTAAAATGTTAGCTATATTGGTTTGGGTCTTCAAGTTGTACATTAATGGTATCACACTATGTTACTTCTTTTCTTTGCTCAACAAAAATATTTTTGAGTTTTATTCATTTTCTTGCATATAGAGCTTAAGTAATTTTAATTGCTGTATTTTAGAAATAAATATATCACAATTTATCCATTAGTTCATGTCAGTGGACATTTAGATTGTTTCAATTTTTTACTATTACTAATAATGTGTCACTGAGAGTTTTTGCTCTATGGATCTTACAATTGAGTAAAAGTTTTTCTGGGTTAAATTCCAAAAGTGAAATTGCTGGATAATGGTATATGCATCTTCAACTTGCCATCTTCAATATTGCCAAATTGACTGATCTCCAAGCTGGTGGTGCCAACATACACTCCTTCATGCTCTCCCAACATTTAGTATTATCAGTCTTTTCTGATAACCTGATAAATGTCAACTTATTTTAAAATCTGCACTACCCTAATTACTCAAGAGATTGAACAGCTTTTACCTAATTATTGATCACATGGGTGTCCTTGTCTGTGAATTGACTTTTCACATCTTTTGCCAATTTTTCAATCTTTTCTTTCTTTATGAATTTGTAGAAATTCTTTATATATTCTGGATACTAGGTGGGTTGTCTTTTCTGAAATAGAAGTTTTAAAATATCTGTGTAATCAAATATCTGTGTGATCTATGTAATCAGATCTTCCCCTTCAGAGTTTGTGCTCTTGGGGTCTTGTTTAAGAAATCTCTCTCTCAACATCACTAAAATAGGCTGCTGTATTTTTTTCTAAACATTTTAAAGTTTATGTTTTATATTTAGTTCTTCATTTACCTGGACTTTGTTTTTTGTTTTTGTACAGAATGATGCTGAAATCCAGTCTTATCTTTCTCCATGTGATTAGGCAATTGCTCTGTCACCTGCCCATCTATACGTGGCTCTGGTGTGGGTTATCTATTCTTTTTCTGGTATTTTTGTCTCACACTAAACCATGCTGTTTTGATTACTCTAGCTTCATAATGAGTTTTGCTTTCCTGCCCCTTTCTTATTTGCCTTGAAAACTATGTTGCCTATTCTTTACTTTTTCATACGAAATTTTGGATCAGCCTATCAAAGTCCATGAAAATCCCCGTAGGGATTTCAACTGTAATTGCATTAAATGTAAAGATTAGTTTGAGGGAGAAATTGATACTGTTGAGATGGCAATTCTTACCATTCTTGATCATGCTGTAGTCCCAGTTTACTTAGGTCTTATGTATTCTTCACTGAAATTGGTTTACTTTTTTCCCATAAAGATCTTTGCATCTTCTGTGAAATTTATTTCTTGGCATTTTTGTAATTATTTGTTGCTAGTTTATAGAATATAATCGATTTTGGTATCCAGATCTTTTATTCAGCAACATTACATGATCTTAAATGTGCTAACTGTAACAAGATTTTCATGTCTACAATCTTTAGGGCACCATGAGTACCCCAAAGTCAAGACTAATTATAAAGTCACAGTTGAGACTAAAATTTACAAAGTGACATCTAGAATTGTGTTTGTCCTTTTCAGTCCTTTTGTCTCTTTTTTAAGTATCTTAGTCTCTTCCCTTTCTCCCCGCTCTCCTCTCACACTGACTTGGACTTCCAGTGACTTGTCTGAACATAGTTTTAATAGTCAAGTCATACAACAAGGTTCTGAAGAGAAAACGGTTGACCTTTCCCACCAGTTTTGGTAAAATCAAAATTAATGGTTTAATCATTATAACCAGATAAATATTATTCACAGTAGAGCCACACGTAACTTTTTCTCTTCTTGTATCACATGTACTTGTCTTAGAGTTTATAATACATCTATTAACTCCCGAATGATTTCTCTGTTGTTGGTTTGGCCTGGTGATCATTGGCTATCGGTTCATATTTAAGAGGAGGTACTGAAAGGTTGGTTTCAGCCTCTAAGTGTATAAGCAGGGTTTATTGACCCATGGGTATTACTTTAAGATTATTTATTTAGTTACAATTGTCAGTATTTTCTCTCAACTATTCTACTGAGCTGGGGTGGTGCTATGAAACAGATGTTTGTGTCCACCCCTACCCCCCAATTCATATGTTGGAGCCCTAACGTGATGGCATTTGGAGATGGGGCCTTTGGGAGGTAATTCATTCATGAGGATGGAGACATAACGGGATGAGTGTCCTTATAAGAAGAGGAAGAGAGTTAGTCCTGTCTTTTGGCTCTCTATCATATGTAGATACAATAAGGAGATGTTTATCTGCAAACCAGGAAATGGGTTCTCACCAGATCTGCCGAGCACCTTGATCTTGATCTTAGCCTCCAGTACTGTGGGAAATAAATGATTGCTATTTAAGCCACCCAGTCTATGGTTATTCTTGTTATAGCACCCCAAACTGAATAAGGTGGGGAGGGGATATGTAAAGGAGTTATAAGCAACCCATCAGGAAAAGGGGCTGCAGGTCTCCCCATTAATATACAGATTTCAACTTAACTCTTCTGTTTTTAACCCAGTCCCTTGCCAAGTCTAGGATCCTGGAGTCCAGTGCCCACTCATGACAACCTCTCCTCAGAGTAAATCTCAAGTCATCTTTCAGAGAGTTGGGGGAGGGGAAGAGGAACAGTCACCTGACCATAAGAGCCTTGCAGGGAATTTAGTGAGGGGTGTCTATAGCTTCCTAGTCAGATGTTTAATATATCCTCTTGTTTTTAGTGTCATACCCCTTCCCCCCTGTTCACAGTTACCCCAATTCCTGAATCTCTGTAGAATTCTATTTTCTTCTCAATATTTTTACTGTGAGATTAAAAAGCATTTTTTTTTGTTAATACAAAAAGTTGACAAATAACATCATACATGTCTGTTCAAACATTACCCCTACCCCCAGTTTCTTGTTTGTCTTTTGATCTTATTTATTGGGTGTTTGTCATGCAAAGTTTTTTTGTTTTTTAAAATGAAGTAAAAAATGATGGCTCTGTTTTGCGTTACAAAAGTCTTTCCCACTTCATGAATGAAAAAATATTGTCATGTCTTTTATTCCAGAACTTTGTAGTCTCTCACCATCTTTACATTTTGGAGGAGGATTAGCAATTAATGTAAGATTTCAGATAGTGGCAAGTATCCAAAATGATTCTTTCTTCCCAGCAGGCTATTTAGTTGTTTCAGCATAATCCTTTGAATTACTTATCCTTTTGATGATGATTAGAAATAGAACTTCTACTTTAAATTCTTATTTGACTTAATGTCATTTCTAAGCTTCTATTCTTTTAATAGATTTTGTGTGTTTGTGTGTAAATTCATGCTCCATTATCACACCATTTCAGTTATTACTGTAGTTTAATAATAGGTTTAACTATCTGAGGTTGCTAATTTGGGGTTTAATAATAGGTTTTGCAATCCTCCTACAGCAATCTGGAGAATGTCTCAGTAAATGCTCAGGTCAAAAGCCTTGCAGTAATCCTTTCTCTTTTTCTTACATGCTATATTCAGTCCATCAGCAAATCTGATTTTTTCTATCTTCAAAATATATCCTGAATCTGACCAATTCACTACCATTCTGTCCAACGTGAAGCCGCCATCATTTCTTTCATCTGGGTTCTTGCAGTAGCCTCCCAAATGGTTTCCATGTTTCTGTGCTTGGTGTCCCTATAGTTCGTCTCCATACAGAAGCCTGTGTTATATGTAAATCAGATGTCTGCCTCCTGCTCAAAAACCTCCAGTACCATCTGATCTTACTCAGAGTAAAGACAAATACTCACAAAGCTCTGACCTCATCACCTCCCACCCCCTCTCAGCTCCAGCCCCAGGGGCCTCCTTGCTATTCTCCAAACACATAAACAAAAAACACTTAGCATAATTTACTCCAGGTCTTTACAATGGCTGTTCCGCCACCCATAACTTACTTCCTTCAGATGTCCATTTATGTTGGCGGCAGAGAGGGAAGAAAGGGAGAAAGAAGTGCAAATATGCTCGTGTCATAATTCTTGAATAGGTAGTAGTTAGACACTATCTAAAGAAATAGAGGAGAAAGTCTATTTCATAATAAATGTAACAACTAAAATAAAAATATGAACTTCCCAAAATTGTCAGATGAAAAACACATACCAACACAAAACAAGCGTAGAGCATGTAGTGACAATCTATTTAAAAAAAAAAAACTAAAAATAAGAAAGAAATCATTTAAAAATGATAGAACTAAGACTCATCTAACTATTGTATCCATAGATGAAAATATGTTAAGACCTATCTATTATTGACATGTATACACTGATGTGTATAAAATTGATGACTAATAAGAACCTGCAGTATAAACAAACAAACAAACAAACAAAAAACAACTAATACTAAACTTTCTTTGGGTTAGTTGTATGGAAATATGTTAATATAAATGTTTCAGACATTACATGAAATTTCTAAAAATCTTATATGTTCTGGTATAATGTTATAAGTCATAATTCTAGTTATTACTTTAAAATGTATATCTCAGAAATAACTAAATTTCCTTGTCAATTGCATTATTATGAACTTTCATCAAATCTTTAACTGTGGTCATTTTTAAGTCTTTTGTCATTTACAGACAGTTCTGGGTGTACTCTGATGCTTTTGCAAAAATGTTCCTATAAAAGGGTTTTATCTTCAAGGAATTCATGGAAAAGACTCTGACAAGTACAGGTTTCTGGTAACTGACTATACTGCTGAACTGAATGAATAAGCATTTTCAGAACTCTAATGGAAAACTGATGAATTTATAAAAGTGCTAACAAAAGATCAAGATGAAAAAAAATTAATTATGTGGGACTGAGTGAACTGATGAGGATGATTATAATTTTTGTGATTTTATGTTTGAATAAAAAAAAAATCCCACAAGGACTCAGAGGCAAAAAATATACAAATCAATTTTCACTGCAAAGTAAAGGAGCTGTTACAGTGGAGGATTACTGGACTGAATGTCAGTATTATGACATAGCATGAGTGTGTTTCGTGTTTGGTAATTGCAATCATTGTTGCTTTTGTTATGGTCATCCATTTACAATGCTTGGGGTCAGTTTATTTATCTCTTGTAAAAATAAAATACAAAAAAAAAAAAGACTCCAGTTGAATTATAAAACAAAGAACATTCTGTACTTCTCTATGTATATTCTGCACATAGAGAAAGTACTAAATTAAAATTACTCAGAAACTTTGTAAAGAAAAGGATGAACAAAGATATTCTAGGAAAATACAAATAAAAGAAAGTAGGGGTTCCGATATTAATATCAGATGAGATTAAATTCTGGAAAACAATTACAAAGATGACACTTTATAGGGTGTGCAATATACAATGAAGTTCTTACAGATAGTTATGCCCAACTTATATGTACAATTTGACCAAAATTGTTGGAAATTGCAGGTGAGGGTGGGGGGCGGTACCAGTGGCAGAGAATCCAGAGGCCCCTGTATTGCTCTCTATGGCCTTGAATCATCGTTTAAGTACCACCTTCACTTTTTAGGACATATCCAAATACTGCCTGTAGTTATTTACCTTATGTTTTTCTTTAAAGTGACACATTCCTTAACTGAAATAAGTTTATAATAGTAAACTTGTTTTATATTTTTAAAACATTTTTACAATATAAAAAATGGTAAATGTGAATGTCTTATAAAACAGGAAGCTATTCCTCAGCTCTGAGAATGTAGTTCTATTTTACCATATTATTTAAATGAAGCCAAAAAATCTACTTTATTACATAAAACCTGATTTTTCAATGTTAGCTTAAAGGGACAAATGAAACATGCCTGTGACTCTTTCGGCTGTGGGTCTACCAGTTCTTTGTGTTAATAGGTGCTGGGGATACACAAAAGGAATCTTCCTCCCAGACTCCTCCCTCCAATATCAGCCAATGGCTCCTACAACTCAGTGCCCTCACCCTCTTCTCCCTTTATCCTCAGCCACTGATAACACCACTTATGACTTATCTGGACTATAAACTCCTTAAGAGCAAGGATTATGCCCTAGCATCCCTCTCTCCTTCCCCTCACCTACCACAGTTTCTGGTACTTACCAGGGGTCCATGCATTCATTTGTTTGTTCACTCATTCAACAAATGTTAGGTAGCAGGAAAACAGAAAAGACTTCATGGCTTAAGTGAAAAGGCTTATAATAAGTGTAATAAGGACTCAGACAGAAAATATGCAGAGTTCTGTGGGCTGCAAAGAAGGGGCACCTAATCCTAACTGAGGGAGTAGGGACGGCTCCCAGAGGATGCAATGTATGTCTGAACTGATTCTTTGATTCTTGGAGAAGTTGTATTTATTAAAAAAAAAAAAAAAAAAAAGTGTGGGGAGGCATTCCAAGAAGAGAAACCAGCTTGGTATGGGATCTAAATTAGATTGGAATAGCTGATTTCTAGAGCATGAGTTGGGAATGTTGAATGATGGTGCTGGAGGGTAGTCAGGCTTGGTCACGAAGAACTACATTGAATCCTTAACTTCCTAGGACACTGGCACACTACACAACCTAACACCTCTTCACTTTGTTTTCAGTGGGTTTCCCCCAACGGCAGTCTATAATTTCTTACTTCTTCTTCCTTTTTTTTTTTAAACAAACTCTTAAGCATTTTAGTATGACTCAGTTTATCTTTTTTTTTTTAAAATTGAAGTATAGTTGATTTACAATGTTGTGTTTAATTTCTTACTTCTCATTTCCTGACTGGCAACATCTCATTTATCCTTCATGTACCAGTTCAAATGCCAGTTTTTCTGGAAAGATGATCTCAACCTCTCTGTAACCCTTAAGAATGGAATTTGAATTGACTGAACTACTGTACTCTGCATATACTTTTATTTTAGTTGTAATTATTTTGTTTTATAGTTATTGTTATTAGTTTTCCAACTAGGCTGGAATCGTTTTAAAGTCAAGGGCCATTTTTAAGTACATGTTTGTATTCAAAGCATCTGTTAAGATATTTCATATTTGTTCCTTGAATGACTAAATATCTGCATATTAGTGTTTTGGGAGTGCAAAAAGAAAAGGAGATTGTCCTTGACTTCTCAGAGGAAATAGTATTTGTTGGACGTTGAGTATAAGTAATGTTATACACAAAAAAGAGTGAGGGAGGGCTTACCTGGTGGCGCAGTGGTTGAGAGTCTGCCTGCCAATGCAGGGGACACGGGTTCGAGTCCTGGTCTGGGAGGATCCCACGTGCCACGGAGCGACTGGGCCCGTGAGCCACAATTACTGAGCCTGCACGTCTGGAGCCTGTGCTCCGCAACAAGAGAGGCCGCTACGGTGGGGGGCCCGCGCACCGCGATGAAGAGTGGCCCCCGCTTGCCGCAACTAGAGAAAGCCCTCGCACAGAAACGAAGACCCAACACAGCCATAAATAAAATAAATAAATAAAAAATTTGAAAAAAAGAAAATGCTAAAAAAAAAAAAAAAAAGAGTGAGGGAGGGCATATCATGCAAGTGGAATAGCAGTAGCGAAGATGTGATTTCTTATTAAATCATTTGGGTTAAAATGATTGCCCAAGTGATTAGTGGGGATAAAGAAAATTTGATGGCATTTGCATAGGAGGAAGGTTGTAATAAAATTCGATTTCACACTGAACTATTCTTCTATTGCTTTACCTGTGTCCAGACATTTTTGAGGTGGTGAGGCTATTTGTTTATTTGTGCTAGTGCTGTTGAACAGATGACTATGACAGGTCTTTTCTCCCTTAGTGTGTGTATTTTAAGACTCAGTTCATGTTTGGCTTTCTCACACAGTCTTTTCCAACTACTGAAACCCAAAGGGCTCCTTTATCCTTTCTGAATTCCTCTGGACTTTTTGCTAATACATCTTCCACAAAGGCATGATTATTTCTTTTGCAATTGTACACCTTATATTTTGATTTTTATCTGTAAAGTGACTTCTTGAGTTGCAGCTGATACATATAAAACATAAATATTTACCACATATATAAATACAGAGAGAGAGAGCTGACTCTTTATTTTACCCTCCCAGAGAATGATGAGTATATTGAATCCTTCTTACCAAGAAAGAAAAAAAAAAAATCTCATTACTCTTTGGAACATTAGAAGATTAAGGCTAGAGAAATGTGCTTCACTTGAGAAGTGTATTATTTTAAATGTTTCCTATCATTTAAGATGTGTTTGAAGGCAATAAGAGATTAGAAAATTTTTTTGATATTACACATGGACTTTCATGAAGCTCTTCCCCTGCAAGTGTGCATTTTTCTGTGCCTACTGATAAAGAACAGTCTCAGATCCACTTGCTTTGATCTGCTTATTATTTGGAGTTTGATTCTGCCCTTAGGGTTTACATTCTCCTCTTTTTTTCTTAGGACACTAATAAAAACTTAGCTGGATGAAAAGGCTTCTTTGATATCCAGTGGTACACTTCCATTAATCACCCGTACTCCAGTTTTCCTAATCTTGATTAAATGTTAATGAGAAACTTTTGCAAAAGAGACTTTGCTCCACTATACCTAGTACCTTGCCATAGAAATGTGTGGCTAGGACGCCCCCAGGTGGTCACTGTAACAAGTACATGGGAATCTTCAGAACTTTGCATTTCTCCCTAGGCTTTTTCATCCTTTGGAGCAGATATTAATAGAAGAGGCTAAAGGACAAAAGGGGAAGGAGAAAAATGTAGGAATGTTTGGGTTACTTCTCTCAGCTTAAATTTCCAATCTCATTATCTTTGTGTGGTGTTTATTGCTTCTGTTGTTTTTCTAGTTTCTTGTTCTGGATGTTGATCAAAGTGTGTAACAATCCAAGCAGCCTTACACTCAAAACTAACTCTGCAACTTCCCTGGTGGTGCAGTGGTTAAGAATCTGCCACAACTACTGAGCCTGTGCTCTAGAGCCCGCAAGCCACAACTACTGAAGCCCGTGCTCCACAACTACTGAAGCCTGAGTGCCCTAGAGCCTGTGCATCGCAACTACTGAAGCCCGCATGCTCTAGGGCCCGTGCTCCGCAACAAGAGAAGCCACCGCAATGAGAAGCGGGTGCACTGCAACGAAGACTAGCCCCCGCTTTGAGGCTAGTAGCCTCAACTAGAGAAAGCCCGTGTGCAGTAACGAAGACCCAATACAGCCAAAATAAATAAATAAATAACATAAAAATAAAAAACAAGACAAAACAAATAAACTAACTATGGTTGGTTGACTATAGTTCTGACCAAACAATAGTTTTTGATCAAGAAAAAGTTTCTTTGAATTGAAATGGTCATGGTAGATGCAATAGTAATGATTCCTACAGCATTCTGATACACTGTTAAACAGCTGGACAATAATGGACAATAATGAGTAATTGAGTACACCTACCAGCTGTTGAGCATGGTGTAAAGTGCTTCACATGCATTTCATCTTCACAAAGGCCCTGTGAGATAGTCCTATTATCCCTGTTTTGTAGAGGCTCAAATAGGTTAAGTGGTCTGATCAGGTTCACACAGTGGAAAAGGCAGAGGGCTTATGAAAGGAGCGAGGCCCTGTGGGGCAAGACTCCAGCCTCCATGACCTTCCCTGAGTTCCAAAGGGTGGATCTGGAAGAGTTGCTAATCAAGGGAGAGGCAACCAAGAGACCACATAAGGCAAGATTAAAGGGGTCAGAGAAACTCATCAAGATTAGGAGAATGGGGCTTCCCTGGTGGTACAGTGGTTGAGAGTCTGCCTGCCAATGCAGGGGACACGGGTGCGAGCCCTGGTCTGGGAAGATCCCGCATGCCGCAGAGCAACTGGGCCCGTGAGCCAAAACTACTGAGCCTGCGCGTCTGGAGCCTGTGCTCCGCAACAGGAGAGGCCGCGATAGTGGGTGGCCCCCGCTCGCCGCAACTAGAGAAAGCCCTCGCACAGAAACGAAGACCCAACACAGCCATAAATAAATAAATAAATAAATTAATTAATTAAAAAAAAATATTAGGAGAATGACCACCCGAGAAGAGATTAAAGGAGTGAAGGCCCTGCTCACACCCTAATATTGTCAGAGACCCCACCCTTGAACTACTGTTATAAACCCTCATCAAACCCTCTGGGGTTTTCAGCACAGGAGTACAGAGAAGCTGAGCTTTTGGTAACACTTAGCTCTTTGCTTTGTTAGGGACCTTCCAGCATGCTCACTGATGGGCAGTGAATACTGAGAATGATTTTGGCATAAATGCCCACTTAACCTTCCTCTTCAAAATTACTTTGTGGTGTAGCTTAATTTAATACATCACTATTTCTACTGAGATCATGAAACATTTCTGTACAGATCAGGTGTTTCTTCATTAGGCAGTGACAATACATAACACCGTTGATTTGACTTCTTGGCTTTGCTGGTGAAGTGATTAAGGTTGAATACAAGATCTTTTAAATTTTGGCTCAAGCAATAAGGGCCGGCCTCTTTTACTAGGGTTTAATCCTGACTTTGTCCTTTCACCTGATGAGTCAGGGATGACAACTGGATTTCACCTTGCACATTAAAAGCCAGAAAAAAAAAATACTATTAATGAGATCGTGCCACAGGAAGGTACACTGCAGATATAACAAGCAGTAGAACCGGTCAAGGCCATCTCAGAGAAGAGGAAAAGGTGGATCACTCCCAGCCTTGAAACTTGCTGGCTCTTCTTCCCCTTCAAACATTTACTCATCCTTCAGCTCTTGTCCTGACCTCTGGTCCTGGATTTTTGCCCCTTGTGCTCTTACACTTATCTCCCTCATATCTCTAGTCATATTAATAATGGCCTGATTACTTGTCTGTAACACCAACCTTCCCCCTTACTAAGAGCTTGGGGGTCAATAAACTCCATAAGGGCAGGAATTGTTTCAGTTAGTTACTAACAGCCTGGCAAACAGTAGGTGCTTAATAATTATTTGTAGAAATTGCTGTAGAAAGACGTTGCAATTTTAAAACTGCTTTTTTTCACCACATGCAGAAAAATAGGAGACCTTTTTAGAAAATTGTCTTGGGGAGGTTAACAAAGTAGGTTTGCCAATGTTGAGTCATTTCTCTGTGTTATTTATGTAGAAGATAATTCTGAATACCTTCCTATACTACTTTTAGCAGGGGACATAATTTTAGGGTAAGGAAGTCATGTGTGAGATGATACCACAATAGATGCTTTTTTTTTTTTTTTTTTTTGGCTGCGTTGGGTCTTCGTTGCTGCTTGTGCAGGCTTTCTCTAGTTGAGGTGAGTGGGGGGCTACTCTTCATTGCGGTGCGTGGGCTTCTTTCTCACTGGGGTGGCTTCTCTTGTGGAGCAGGGGTCTAGGTGTTCAGGCTTCAGTAGTTGCAGCACGCGGGCTCAGTAGTTGTGGCTTGCAGGCTCTAGAGCGCAGGCTCAGTAGTTGTGGTGCACAGGCTTAGTTGCTCCATGGCATGTGGGATCTTCCCAGCCCAGGGCTCGAACCATGTCCCCTGCATTGGCAGGCGGATTCTTAACCACTGCGCCACCAGGGAAGTCCCACAATAGATGCTTAAATCTATTATCCCTAACCCTCTTCGGTAGGTATAACCCCCTTTTACATGTTTAAAAAAAATAATAAAAGGGGCTGTATTAGTCAGGGATTTCCAGGGTGATAGATCTATATCTATATATGTATATAGATGTACAGGGTGAGTCAGCAAGTTGGAGATGATCTAGGAGATGCGATGGTATAGCTCCAGTCCAAAGACTGGCAGGCTTGAGACCCAGGAAAAGCAGATGTTTCAGTTTAAAGGCAGTTAGGCAGAGAGAATTCTCTCTTCCTCTTGAAAGGGTCAGCCTTTTTATTCTACTTAGGCCTTCACCTGATTGGATGAAGCCTACCCACATTAGGAAAGACAATCTGTTTTACTTAGCTTATCAATATAAATGTTACTCTCATCCAAAAACACCCAGAATCATGTTTGACCAAAATCTGGGCACTCTGTGGACCAGTCAAGTTGACACATAAAATTAACCACCACAGAGATCCACAGAAAATTATTTCTTCAAGTGGCAAAGCAGGGATTTAAACCTAAGTCTGATTTACAAGCCCCCGATTCTTGCCCCAGTCCACACGTTGCCACCAAAGGGGTAATAAATGCAGTTAGAAGCACTTCCAGGTTGATAAACCTTTGGTCTTTTTCATTACAGCTTTCTCTTTTCCCAAAGCAATGTCCACAGATTTTCAATATCCCAAGTGCCACATTTCCCCCCAGTTATGAAGCATCACGTGCAGACCGGCTTCAAACAAACCGATCTGGACAGCAGTATTTGCTCGTTGGTTTTTATACTAGAAGTTTAGGTACAGAAGTTGATTAAATAATAGCCAATCTGGTCAGGATAAGTAATTCAGTAAATTTTCCTAATAGGCATGATCAAAAGTTTGTAATACTGGATATAGAGGATCAAATTTAAAAAAAGATCATCAGGATTTGGAAGCAGAACAAGACAGAAATATTGACTTTTTGACAATTACTTTTGTATCCTTTTAAAATGACATTAAAATCTCTTATTAATTAAAACAAGTATTTATTGAGTACCTGCTATGTACTTGTAACTGTTTGGGGTACTGGGCATATTGTAATGATCAAAATTTGAAACATTTTCTTTCTCAGAGCTAAAAAAAAAAGAAAAGAAAAGCAAGTCATGTAGCATTACCAATGTCTTGGCAAACCAGATGCCCAAAACACCAGAGAGTCACAGTTAGTTCTAAAAACGAAACTTGCCAGTGACCAGACTTCTGGGCTATAAATAAAGGTTCCTTAAGGTCAGGGACTTCAGTGCATACACTGGATGGCATTGTTAAATTAAGAAATGTAATTTATGATTTAATATTCTCATTACCAGAGAGTCTACACTAGGTGGCGTTCAGGGTCAGGCTAGAAGCAGTAACCAGCAATGCAAAGTCAATATTGTTTCAGTGTCTGTGCTAGAAGCAGCTTCCTGGTGGGTCCTGAGAAACAGTATTAAATGAGAAAGGGATGAGGTTGCTTTAAGTGATGATCACAATGCTCTTCCCTGGAAGGGCCGCAGAGGTGAAGAGATAAAGAAAAGGTTCATGTGATGGCTATAGAGCAGACTGCAAGTTGGAAAGACAAAGGCTGACCAATTCTAAAAGTGTAAAATCATGATATTAAGGGGAACACAGCCTTACTGTCTAGATCAAGGAGTGGTAGCCCATACCAAGAAAGTTTAGGATAAAGGATTGCTGTGCAGTGATGGAGTACATAAATGGAACTCTACCTTTCATAGCTGGGAGATTTTGAAATAAATTCAACAGATTTAGCTAAGTTTAATGGTGGATACAGCAACTTAAGATTTTCTGCTTAAGATGTGCCTTAAAGACAAGTTCAACTAAGTCATGTGGACTACTTAAAAACTGGTACACACAATTTTGGGATCAAGTTTACCTACTATAATACACAAAACATACATTAAAAAAATATCAATGATCATACTTAATATAGGAACACTGATGTTTTAGTTGCACTTCCAAGGTAATTGTGGATCCTACCAAGTAGAAACATGATTGACTACTACTGAGAATTCAAGTGTCTGCAAAGAAATGAGAATGTTTACCTGTTACCTTTGTCAATTTCAAATTATGTCTGCTATATTACGTATATATTTTCCCTTCTAACCCACGAAATCCAAAAACCTAATTTCTCTTAAAAAATATAGTAACTACTCCTGTCTTAACTCTTTTATTGCTCCTAATTATTTTCAGTTTTCATATTTGTTTCTGAATCAGCAATGAAATGTAATGTTTCTGGTCTGAAGAAAGTCTCTTTGAAGAATATTACATAAACACTTGTCCTCAAATTTTTGCTTTTAAGATTATACAGTTTAAAAGAGGATATAATTCTTATTTTTCTCCCCAAAACAGTTTCTTTACTAGAATTAATCATGTGCCTGATTATCGAGAATGAGGAAATACAAATCTTCCCATGCCTCTGATCTACCCTCACGACTACTATTTCTGTCAAGGATGTGTGGCTCTGCGTACAGGAGACTTGATAGTATGTGTTCCAATACCTTCAGTGTCCCCAGTTCAAGTGTTTGCCACTCCTTGGCTAGAATTCTGGAACATTATTACATTTTAAGACATCCTTCATGACAACTTTAAATCTCATATCACTTTGATCTAAATTTCCACTACTGGTTTCTTTAATGGATCAATTAAATATCCATGAAGATGAATACAAAGAAGCTACTGTCCCTTTATTATTGACCTGGCCCACTTATAATTATCAGAGTTCATTTTGATTGAAAACACAGAAGCCGTATTTTCTCAGTGTCATTACCACGATCAAGAAAACCAAGGTCATAACAGATTTTTCCTAGATTGTTATTAAGAGATTAACGTAGCTTAATCACACCCAATTTACTTTCTAGGTTAACTAAGTAATATTGAATGGTGATAAGAAACTTACAAGTACAATCTGCACATACATGATTTTGAGAATAATTTAATACGTTAACTTCGCCATACAACTATATTGTAATGCCATTTTTAAATGTAAAGAAATGGATCCTTACAAGACCAAAATAACCCACAGTCCATGAGATTGGATTTTCCTTTTTCCTTGTTTTTTTTTGTTTCAACAAATGTGCACCACGATGGTTCAACAAGTAAGGCAAATGCCGTGAATATGAAAGCTGTAGTTTGCAATATACCACATCTAGAACCCAGGGGAGGTGAATTAGACACAAGTGGTACTCATTCTAATTAAACGATCAGGAAACATCATGACAGGTTGGTCTGCAACATCAAAAGTGTCCATTTAAGTGTCTTTTTTCTTAATGATCAGAGGTCCCACGTTGTCTCCAGTTTCTTCATTGTGTTTTGTGTGAGAGCCATCACAGAGTGGGAACTAGGAAGAGAAAGAATGTGAAATGTCTAATTGCAAAATCAGTATTATACATTTTGGCAGAGTGGGGGTGATGCTTAATTCACATGACATGATAACTCTATAGATTTTTCTTGGCTACCTTTTACAGGTTTTCTTAATGAGCATATGTAAAGTGTACACACTAAGGAGGAGGAAGAAATTGACTTGTGGATAATACACAGATCATTAATTGAATTTCCATTTGTGACATTTGATTGTGGATGTGGAAAACCTTTTCCATGTTTATGTACTAGTTATATTTCCTTTCTAGTGAACTACGTCCATGGCCTATCTATTATTGGTAAGAGCCTAAGTTCATTTGTTTAAAATCAATCTGTTCATTATCCTTTTGCTGATCATCTTTGCAGCAATTTTTTACCCAACCCTTTTTATTTTGCTTATTCGTTCATATCTTTAATTTCTCTACTTTCATACAAATAAGTATTTCCCTTTTTATCATCCTTCATGGAGACTTCTTTCTCCTGGAGATGTGATAAATTTCCATTCCTTTCCAAGATTTCACATTTTAGAAAAAACAGACATTTTGGTGTCCAGTTGAAGGAAAAGGGACAAAACTAAATATTTAACACAGTGTTTCCCAGAGTGAGCTCTGCAAATTAAGAAGTCCTGCAAAATATTCTGATTTAACTTCATTCTGTGCTTAAAAAACATATACAGTTAAGTCACAACATATATTATTATTTTAAAGAGGTTCTGCTATAAAAAACACGATTTTAACCCCAAATTTCCCAAGCTGATTGGATTATGGACACTTTCACTTTGATACCCATTATCACGGTGTTCTACAGAGCACAATTTGCAAAATTCTGTTCT
This sequence comes from Balaenoptera physalus, assembly GCF_965194825.1. Classification (NCBI taxonomy): domain Eukaryota; kingdom Metazoa; phylum Chordata; class Mammalia; order Artiodactyla; family Balaenopteridae; genus Balaenoptera; species Balaenoptera physalus. The sequence goes on along the minus strand of NC_138893.1, from coordinate 68,252,868 downwards.
AAGATTCTGTTGCTTCAATATTATTAGAAGTGATTGCTTCCCAAATTGTTATACCTTTATTCATAAATTTATAAAACTTATACATATAAAAATGATTATTTATAGGTTCTACATTATCATATTCATCATCATATTCATAATGGGATAATGACTGTGTTTAAAATGGGCTTCAATATTTGGTAGGGCTGGTTTTCCTTCACATTACTCTTCTTTGTTAAACCTTTCCTATTTATTCTTTACCTAACTTTATTAAACTTTACTTATTTATTCCGCCAGATAAACTTGAGAATTTTTTGGCCACGTCCTATTTTATTCCTCTTGTGTTTTTCATCCTCAGGTCTCATGCATTTTCTAATAAGATCATTTCTGCCTTACATGTTTTATGGTTATTATAATTAGGTATATATTTTCATACCTGACTACTCTTGATATATATTATATATATAAATATATGTGTGCGTGTGTCTGTGTGTGTATATGTATCACTGTTTTTTGAAAATGTCCTTCCTACTGTTAAATGATAAAAATAAGAATGCAACGTTTTAGGTGTCTCCTCGGGATTTTACGATTATCAGTACATTATTTTGTTTTTTCCTTCTATATTATACCTTTAATTTTTTATTTCATGTCAAATAATGATAGCTAGCATCTTTGTTTTATTCTTGATGTCTGGAATGTACCTGCACTCTAGAATCTAGCTTCACTGTTTAGTATAAGGTACACTGTTGCACTAAAGGAGCCTATTTAGAAGAGTAAAGTAACAGGAGTCCTGGCCTGAAGAGTAAAACCACCCATTACTCCATTAAGGAAGTATAATTTTCAATACCTGAAACTAGACAATGATGGTATATAATCTTAAACTTTGATGAGACTTGTCTATTCTAAGATTAAAATAATATTTGGTTGATGTTAAAGAAATTCAATTTTAATTTTACTATCTGCATATAATTCTGGGAGGCGGTAAATTAGTTAAAAACTACAGAAAAACTCAAGGTATCGTCACATCTTATATTTCCAAGTATAAATTATATCTTGGGTGCCAATATAAATTCAATGTATATAAAAGTTACATTATTTCTGTCAATAAGATATGGTACAGTATATTCATATTAAAAACAAGTCCATGCAACAAAAACATGACCCCAAGCTTTCAGTGTTTTCTTGGCATGGATGAGGAAACAGGCCATAAAAAATCAAACTGAAGTGTATCCCACAGCAAAGAACAGCATTTCAAACTGACATATGTTTAATAAACAAACACAGATGATTTTACAGTGAGAATAAAAGTTTACATTGTAAAAAAACTCCATTTTTATAAATAGCACACACAAAACACGTCACTGTATGGTTTTATGCCCACAGGTTATAAAGTACATTTCTGAAAAATGAAATATTCATAAAGTAGAAAGTCTCGAATAATTTACTAAAATAGCATATTTAACTTTTTTTTTTTTCAAGATTTTTTTTTCATGTGGACCATTTTTAAAGTCTTCATTGAATTTGTTACCATATTGCTTCTGTTTTTCGGGGTGTTTTTGGTTTTTTGGCCGCAAGGCACGTGGAATCTTAGCTCGCCGACCAGGGATCGAACCCGCGACCCCTGCATTGGAAGGCTTAACCACTGGACCACCAGGAAGTCCCTAACTTTTATTTTTATTTTAATATCACATTGAAAATACTAGAAAACTAATATATTTTCTCAAATTATTTTTCTCCATATATAAAGAACAGGAGAGAAATCTATAGAGAAATATACAAAAGATAAGAAAGCCATACATCTAAAATGAGGATATAATTTTATAATAATCTGGTTCTGCCTAAAAATGGAAATTCACATGTTTCATCATGGTCTTAAAAGTAAACAAGTAAAAAATAAATATTTCTTTAGGGCTTCCCTGGTGGCGCAGTGGTTAAGAACCCACCTGCCATTACAGGGGACACGGGTTTGAGCCCGGTCTGGGAAGATCCCACGTGCCGTGGTGCAACTAACCCTGTGCACCACAACTACTGAGCCTGGGCTCTAGAGCCCGCAAGCCACAGCTACTGAGCCTGCGTGCCACAACTACTGAAGCTTGTGTGCCTAGAACCTGTGCTCCGCAACTAGAGAAGCCACCGCAAAGAGAAGCCAGTGCACCACAATGAAGAGTGGCTCCCGCTCGCCGCAACTAGAGAAAGCCCACGCGCAGCAACAAAGACCCAATGCAGCCAAAAATAAATAAATAAAATAAATGTTTTAAAAGATTAAAACAAAAAAAAATCTAAAAAATATTTCTTTAAAAAGTAGTGAGTGGGGGGAGGGATACTTTGGGATATTGGGATTGACATATACACACTACTGTATATAAAATAGATAACTAGTAAGGACCTACTAGTATAGCACAGGGAACTCTACTCAGTACTCTATAATGACCTATACAGGAAAAGAATCTAAAAAAGAGTGGGTATATGTATAACTGATTCACTTGCTATACACCTGAAACTAACACAACATTGTAAATCAACTATACTCCAATAAAAGTTAAAAAAAAAATAGTGAATAAGGAGATCCTGGCTATTTGTTAATAAACTTTCATGCTTCTTTAAAGTACATAAAGCTTTGTATGCCTTTAAAATGTAAACTCGGTATTCAAAATCATTCTGCTCAGAGGCACAGATATCTTTTAATAGTACTTCCTATAACACTTAACACTAGTCAGAATAATCTCCCAAACTTCATGTGAAGATTAGGCATTCTCATATTTATCCATTAGATATGTCTCATTTTAAGTTAATGAAAAGACTAAACATTTTTTTCAACCAAGAGCCAAAATGAGTTATCTCAAGATAGGATTAGCAATTTCTTAAGAATACATTGTATGTGTTAATGGAATATATTTATTAAAATTAATTCATGATTCTGATATACAGTATAAATGAATGAATGGTAATTACTTGGCATTAAAATTCAAATGGTAAATTACATAACAATATTTGTGTTTTTCCAGAAGGTGCCTTGTTTCATTTTTGACCTTTCTATACAGGAGAAAAAAAACATGTGGTGGATATATACTTTCAAATGTAATCTAGGAAGTATAGCAGTTTTTGTATTAAATAATAATATAATGAAAATGTGAATTTTATTAACTCATTACAAATTTTAAATGTGTTAAAAATGTCAAGCAAAGAGCTGAAATTGCAAAAAACACAAAGGGTATATTTAATTCAGCTCATGTATCAATACTTAAAAATAAAAGAATCAGAAAATTGATGAGAAAAAAGTTTAGCTCACAGATGATTCTAACATTTGTTCTAAGATGTTAACCTTTGTTTATTAACAAATCCTGGAGAAAAGTTTGTGAATTAAATTGGTTGAATTTCCTGTATGTCCAGAAAATATCTTATCATATTCGTTAACCCAATTAGAAAACTACGAATCCCAAATACCTTTAAAACTAGAGAAGAGAGGGTGTGGAGAAGAGGTGGAAATAAATGTTTAGGGGTAAAAAACACTAGAGATCCTTGCTCTCTACTTGGAAAGCTAGCAACCTTGTCAGGGTCTTCATAAAAAACACAAAACTTGTTTCTTTTTAATGGTCCCACATCTCAAGTTACGATGTTTCTGTTTTTAGGGTGATTCAAGATGGATATAAATAACTGTTCATCCTTGACTTATCTCTTCTACTTGCAAAAATTAAAAAAAAACTTTTTTGAATCTTCCTTCTCCAAACTTTGTATTTTTAATTAGAGTTTGGATTATATTTTCCAAGGAAGTTGTCTGGGGCCATTTGGCTCATTACTATAAACTGCTCTGAGAAACAAGCTTGCTTCGTTGAGAAAGAAAATAAAAGCAATGAGATCTTTGAGACTAAACAAGAGAATATGACATTTTATACCATTCTTATGTACTTACTTTAGTAAGATGTATGATAGTAGATATAGTAGGAAAATATGTAAGAAAAATTAAGATTTTACAAGACTGTCTTTTTTTTTTTTTAATTTAAATTTTATTTTTTTGGCTGCGTTGGGTCTTCGTTGTTGCGCGTGGGCTTTCTCTAGTCACGGCGAGCCCGTGCTGCCCTTCTTTGCAGTGCACAGGCTTCTCATTGCAGTGGCTTCTCTTGTTGTGGAGCACAGGCTCTAGGCACACGGGCTTCGGTAGTTGTGGCACACAGGCTCAGTAGTTGTGGCTCACGGGCTCTAGAGCGCAGACTCAGTAGTTGTGGCGCACGGGCTCAGTGGCTCCGCGGCATGTGGGATCTTCCTGGTCCAGGGCTCGAACCCGTGTCCCCTGCATTGGCAGGCGGATTCTTAACCACTGCGCCACCAGGGAAGCCCTACAAGACTGTCTTTATGTGGATTGGGCAAGCAATGTAACCAATGATCAGAATATTGTTTCTATGAAGAAATGGAGTCAGTGCAACTCACTTTTTTTTTTTTTTTGGCCCCGCTGCGCCACTTGTGGGATCTTATTTCCCCAACCAGGGATCGAACCCACGCCCCCTGCATTGGAAGCGTGGAGTCTTAACCACTGGACAGCCAGGGAAGTCCCATTTCTAACCATTAATAGGGTGGAGACTTTCCATAACTCATGCACACACACCCACACCCACACACAAACCCACCAAGAACAAACCCACCACGAATAAAAAAACCCAACTCAAATCCGGAAATTGTAAAGGAAAGAAAATGATTCTACACAGTTACATTTCATTTCAATTTCAATTTCAGTTGAGCTCCTGGCATGAACTGGCTCACCTTTCCTCTCTTTCTTGATTACCTCTTAGTCTGCCTTCTCCTGCTGTCCTTGTTCAAATCTCTCCTGCCTCCCCAATGGCCACCATACAACTCAGCAAACGACATAATCTACCCCAGGTGCGTGGGGGGTGGGAATCTAGTAAGACTATGTTGCACACTCTTCCCTCTGACATCAATGTTCCCTCACCTTGTTTCGAAAGTAAGACTATCTCTTTCTTTTTAAGGCTGAGTCTGAAATCTGTGCTCCTACTCTCCTTTCCTTCCACCCCCTCAACATACCACTGTCTCAAATAGTATCTTTCCCTGTAGTTGCTTTAATCATTTCCTTTGTATTGGTTCCTTTTCTTCTCACTTCACTTAGGGACAGCCCTTTTGTGAAATACTATGAAACAGTCCAGTTTCTGAAACAGCAGAGGGCACACCAATCGGGGGGAAGAGAGGAGGAATGAAGTGTGTTAAAAACATGTAATTTCTGCACATGACTAAGAGATCTGATTCATTAGGTCTGAGAAAACTGCTCAAAATGATAGAAACACACAACAGGTTACTCGTGACTGTACCTTAAGAATGAATTAGAGGGGGGAGGGACAAAATTAAGAGTATGGGATTATCAGATACAAACAACTACACATAAAATAGATAAACAACAGGATTTACTGTATAGCACAGAGTATTATATCCAATAGCTCGTAATAACCTATATTGGAATATAATCGGCAAAAAAAACCCTCCAAAACTGAATCACTATGCTGTACACCTGAAACTTACACAGTATTGTAAATCAATACTTCAATTAAAAAAAAGAATGAATTAAAACTGAATTAGTTTATATCACATATAACTTTTTTTTTAGATAGGAGTTTAAATTTCGTTGTATTAGAAACACAACTGGTGTATGAGGAAAAAACTACTGAACATAAACTCAATATAGCCATCTAATCAAAGGTATCAAGCCTTCTGTGGACAGGCATGTAAGTGTGTGACTTGGCACCTGCGTGACAACCTTAGGAACCTCAGGAATGTGGGAAGATTCCAAAGATGCCTGGAGAATAAGAACATACACTAACTTGAATAATATTCAAAGTGAACTTTGAATCGACTCATGTGGGAATAAAAAGTGCCCAAGATTCAGGGAAAATTCAGAACCGACAAACCAAAGATGCAAAGAGGATTAATAATGGTATAAAAGATAAGCTTAAAAAGAAAGAAGACATTGAGAAAATTGAAAATAAAATGACTGGTCTCGCAATACTTTCCTTGAAGTCTACCTAAGGGAAACTCTAAATAGTATGATGAAAGAATAATCCTGGAACGTTCTGTTGACTTATAAAGTCTAACAAACATTTAAACCACTAGCTTGGCCTGTGTCCATTTGTGATTCTTCCTGAAATACTTGAGATCTTAGTCCATAAAAGTCCACATTTGCTTTATTGACCCTTTACCCTCTGGAAACACCCAACCAAAGCAAATGCCCTTTACTTGGCTTCAAAGCAAAGCTTCAGCATTCACTCAAGCAGTCATCATATTTTTTTCTTTCCATTCACTGTCATATTTACCGAAATTTTGCCATATATTCAGACTTCTGGCATTTCTTTAGTAGTAATTCATACTGTAATCCATTTGGACACAGCTTCTATTCTAATTATTCTGTGAAAATGACACTAAAAGGTCAGTAGCCTAATTGTTTAACCCCACAGTCTTAGTATAATAGTCTGTTCACCTCCTGGTCTTTTGCACAAGCCGATGTTCACAATCAAACCTTCTTTGAAACTTTTCCCTTTTCCACTGTGAAGCCATGATATTCTTAGTTTTCTTCTAACTCTGGGGCCCATTTCATCTCCTTTTTTGGCTCTTCTCTTTACAAAATGCAGAAAATTCTCCAAGATTTCATACTTAGCCCTTGATTTTTATCTGTACCAAGGATCTGCTGCATTCCTACCCTTGACTCATCAGTTTTGCTGATCGCTATCTCCAACCCTCATGTCTCAGCTTTAGTCCCACATTTCAGACTGCCTGCTGTACATTTCCATTCAAATGTCACCTCAATGTCACTCTTTGAAATTGAACTCCTCATTGGTGTCCTGGAAAATGAGCCATTCACCCCGAATTCCTTATTTCCGTTGATGGCACCACCTCTTCTAACCCTACAATCCTATCTTAAGATACTTCAATGAGCTTTAGTCTTCCTCCCCCAATCTTTCACACAAATCAGTCATTGCATTTGGCTGATCCTTGCCTCAAAATGGTTCATGTATCTGTTCATGCTTCTCCATTCCCACGGCCAGCACTCTGGTGCAAGTATAACTTTATATCTGAAATCCCTGACAAGAAGCTCCCCCATGTTGGGAGGCACAAATTCCTCACGCTGGTACTCAAGACTCTCCTCAATTTGGACTTATTCCTGCGGGGAGGGAGGTGCAAGGACCAGACTAGATTCCTCATCCATCCCACTTTCACTCATGAGTCGTTTCCCACAGATTCTGAGAAAGAGTCCCCAATACTTGCTAGTGTATTCCAATGCCACCAACCTTTCCAGGGGCAATTTAACTCCCATGTATATATTACTATGCCTTCCCAGAAAATTCTAGCCCACAGTGCAACAAGCTCTTCCTTTTATTTAAAGCACTCGTACTGCATCTACTACACACATCTATGATACCTGCTCTTTTACTATTTACCTGTTCTCAAGCATGTATATAGTAATAGAAACTAAGTGAACTACTTAAGATCACTGACTAAAGAACTATTACAACTCCGGACTTAGAAATTCTTAATTTCTAAAGGTATTACTTTTTATATTTTGGAGAGCAACAAGAGAATGAAACCTATTATAGGTGTTAATTTTTAAAAAACAAACCAGATCTAGTCTACAGAATATTATTGAGGATTATTTTCTAGCAACTCCACTAGTACTTATAAACAATCCCACACTCCAAATGAACAGTGCTCTTCTTAAGGAACAATTTTTGTAATGGGACTATTAATTTTTGGTTCATATTCCATATGTTCATCAAGCAGTTTTCAGACACAATGACATAATCTAAGCACTCTATCACCACTGGATTATACAGTATCAATTGTATCCGGAGAAGGGGGTTAGTGGAATATGCTTTCCAGTACCTAGTATGTGACTTCTTCCTTATCTGTGATACATGATTTGTGATAATGGCTTTCCACTGTGGGAAGAGGTCCCTGACATAACATGCTTTCAGAAATAGATACATCATTTTTATTGTCTATTTTCTTAGGCCTTATAGTGTCATCTTTAGTAAAATCCATTTTATTTAAATGCTAATAGTGGCAGTACACACAGTATTTCACCATATTTCTCTAAATATACCAGAAATTCTGAAGTCATTCAATGTATGAAGCTTTTCAAGATGACCTTAGGAGAGCATTTTACCATCTTCAGATAACCAGCTGTCATCACTATCTAAAAGCTGCAGGTATCACAGAGATAATTCCAGACGGAACTTGATAAAATGCAATTCTCACAAAAGAAAATAAAGATACAAAAAAATCCTGTGTTAGATAAGATATTTAAATATAGGAGCTGCAGCTTAAAAAAAGCTTAGGATACAGGGTCAATACATATGTACCAGGTAAGAAATTTTCAGGGGTAATTTTCCAAAAGTTTCTCTTGATATTTCTAAAACTTGTGCTAGAATCTAGGAGCTTGAAATCTCAAGGGAAAATAAATGACCTCTTCTGTTTCTCTTTGTATTTAGGCTGCATACTCCTTTTCCTGGGATAGTGAATGCTAACACCCACTTGGGGAGGAAATTCTAAGCGTAAATAAAGGGATTTTTCTCTCTTCTTTGGCCAAGAATGTGGTTATATTTGCCTAACTCGATGAGGGTACGATGCAATTTCACTGCATGGTGGTTATACATTTTAGTAAATATATTCCTGAAGAGTACACAGAAAACAGAGAAAAACAGAATCCATTAAAAAAAAGGAAGCAAAGGAGAAGGGATATCTTGATATTTGATGGTACCAGTGTGACAGAATAGTTTAAACGAAATGTTGCATTAAAGACGGCACTGGCATAAAGGACTTGCTTCTCTTACCTTCTTGGACCTCCAACAACGGCAGTACACAGCTTTATCTCCCAAATCCTCCATGTCAAAAGCGTGTACTACCTTGGGGTTGTCTTTCTGGATGTGAGGGTTTACCATAGATTTGTTGCGATGATCTTTGACATAAAATCTTTTGTAAGCTAGATAACCAACTGCAGCTGTCCCAGCAGCAATGGTAACCGCTGCAATCCATTCAACTAGAGCAGGAAAGGAAAACAGGAATGATTATCAAAACCAAAATCTATACTAATAATCTAACACGAACGTTCAGGAAATCCAGTTTTTGAGTACTAAGCATCCCAACAGTCAAAGGTGTTTAACATTAAAAAAATGATTAGAACACACTGGTGAAGTAGTCCCTTGTTAAAACCTTCCCCAGCCCTTACAGAGGCAATTGTGTATTCTCTATTCAGTATTGTTAGCTAAGTTAAGATAATCTTAAGAGGGAAACTTAAAAATTATTTTATAATTGGAGAAGAAACAAAGTTTAGTAATCTTTTTAAAGTGTTCATAAATAGATTTAAAATAACCTGTGAGCCTGCAGATACCTATTGCTTTAAAAAAAAAAAGATACATATAAAAATTCAGATTACTAATAAGGCCATAAAAATTCAGATTACAAACAAGACCCTCCTCATCCCTCTAAAGATCAGGAGGTGATTATGTTAACAAAATGACTCATCAGAGTTCTTTTTTTTTTTTCTTTTTGGCCACACCTGAAGCATGCAGGATCTTAGTTCCCTGAGGAGGGATTGAACCTGTGGCCCCTGCGGTGGAAGAGTGGGGTCTTAACCGCTGGACCGCCAGGGAAGTCCCCGAGTTCATTTCAATAGTAGGTCCTTTAGTCATTTAAAAATGCATAACCACAAACAGAATTGGTATCCAAAGAAAAAGAAAGGACAAATAAAACAAAACCAATCCTTAATATTAAACATTCAGAGGAATATATCCAGCAGCATTCTGGGCTTCAAGTCATTCAAAAGCTTTGTTTCTGTTTTTTTAATTTCAACGTGTCTCATTAAAATAAAACTCAGAAGGTACTAATTTTATAGAAAACATAATATAATTAGTTAGATTCTCCTTTAATAAATTCTAAATTTCCATTATCCACCAGTGGATGATCTGAATTCCCTATAAACTTCATTTTAAATTTAATGACATTTTTCTGCGCAATTATTTGTTTGACTAATAGGCCATCTATTTATTCTGTTCACGTAGCTTTTCAAGGATCCCTTAGAAATCCAAGCACTTAACAACTACCCCAGTTCCAGAGAATTTTGGAGAGGAGAGAGTTCTGCATAGTCTGGTTAGCCTCAGCCTCAGAGGAGAGCTGTCTATTCCCAGCATGGAGTGGACTGCAGGAAGAAGTTGAACAGGGGTCAGGATAAACACACTGGACTGCGTCCCAGCATTTCCTAAGTCAGATCTTCACAGTGTTTGAAATAAGTTCCCAGACTATCAAATAAAGCCCTAGAGAGATAAGTACAAAAAACACATTCCAAGACCAAATAAAAACATATAATGAATAATTAACTGTATGGCTTACTTGCACTACTGAGTCAAATTTCTTATTGTACTAATGTGATTAATCACTGAACCTAATGGTTCCTTACATAAAATTGGAGTTCATTCTTACAAAACTCTAAGGGAAAGGAACAATCACTCTCACACTTAGTTCCTTTTATCTTGGTCTTCTCTTCTAGCTTATTTAATAATTTAGTTTTCATCAAGTGTTCCTAATTAGCATGTTCCTTAGATTCTATTTTCAACCACAGTTATTTTTCTCTATGAAAAAATTTAGTTTGTTTTCCTGCCCACACAACAGTTCTATTCCTCCCTGCTATAATCCCCTAAAATAAACATTAACTTTATGCCCTTCCCAGACGCTGTGTGACTGAGAAAAGTTAATAAGTCATTTGATAGCTTCAAACCTTTGGCTTCATTGAAAGATACTTTAAACTACACACCTTGTGTAGATTTGCCCTGAATTTTTAAATTTATTATTTTTAAAAATTTGTTTTATTATGAATGTCATCATTTTTTCTCATTGGTAAAGGATACTTTCTTTTTTTTTTTTTTTTTGGCTGCACTGCACAGCTTGTGGGATCTTATTCTCCCAACTAGGGATTGAACAGGAGCCCACGGCAGTGAAAGCTCCAGTCCTGGAGCTGGAGCCCTAACCACTGGACCGCCAGGGAATTCCCTGCCTTGAATTTTAGTGCTGCTTCATGGTATCATTCTGTGGCAACTCCAAGCAGGGCTTAAACTTTACTGATTTCTAGCTTGATTCATGATCTTCCTTTCTGATGCATTTTTTACCATGGAAGTCCCTTGAGAAAATGTCAGGAGTTATAGCAATCTACTTCTTAGCTAATGGAAAGCCACTCTGAATAGTTAATGTACCTATCACAAAATGGGCTAAAATACTGCTTTGCCCATATATATTCAATTATGTTTGCTGAATGTTAAATCCTTAGTATAAACTTAAAAGAGTGAAATATCCCAAAAGACTGAAATAATACAATTCCCTAAATGCTGTTGATCTTAGTTAATACCTTACTTTTGAGGTGAAGTTTCAAGTAATCTCTATCAAATTTGTTTTAATGATGCCTACATATTACATAAAGGTCTGAGGTCCAAAGAACAACTACAATTGGTTAGGATTAATTGGTCTCATGATATAAAAAAAGAATCCTATAGGAATTTCTACCTGAAACTTATGATAGGCCAGAAGAATCTTTCTCAGCCATCAAAACATCCTTCTATTCTCTTTTCTCATTATTACCAACTGAATCCATATGGTGACTTTTTAAAAACCTTTACTTCCCTTGGATTTTTTTGATGGTGGAAGAAATGACAGAATAACTGACACAGAGGGAACTAACTCTAGATACTACCCAAGAGTGGCTGCCCTGTGGGGAATCAAAACATGCACTCTGTGACCCTACCCCCTAAGGAGGGTCACTGATGAACCTTTATAAATGTCATAGCACCATATGTGTGTTAGGAAATGGCTTTGCATTTGCTCCAATGAGTTTTTTAGACTCACAGAGCCAGATAAGGTCTTAAGAAAACAATTTCCATCCCTCCCCCCTTCCCAGATTCTAATTCTCTAACATCATTAGAGACAAATGTAAAAGTTCCCAGAATAAGAAAAATGTTGCTGTTTTATCATTTCATTACTGTAGCCTGAATCAGTCTTTTCTGGCAAAAAGCTATGGATGCCACTGGCAACTCTAGGGAAAAGAAAGAAAAGGAAACTATATGGAGATAGACAAGAGTGATGATGGATTCAAAAGTCAACAATTACAATAGAGAAAGAATTGAAAACCCAAGACAGTAAACAAATAAACAATAAAACCCAAGTAACATTTAGTTCTTGATAGTGTACATGCCTATTAAGTACAGACACCACCTCAGGTTGAACAAGGGACTATATCAAGATCCAATTTCTAAAGATATTTCAGTTGGCACCTTTCAGACATTCTTTCAAAACTGGTGTCCAGAAATATCCTAAGCCTTATTTTTGCCTCTTCTACTTTATCCTTACTTCCCTTTTCTGTACACCTCTCTCAAGGTATAGTGTTCCTATAGTTAGATAAAACCCTTACCTTGCTTAACAATGCTCTCTATCTATACAAATACCATGAATACACCAATATAAAGAAAATACAAAAAATACATTTCTAAATAATCCCTCCCTTTCTTACTCTTCCCCTGGCAATCTTTGTATAATCTTTGGTTTTCTCTCTTAGGATTATTCAGAGATAGAGAAAACATCAACTTGTTCCCAAATCCCACACCCATATTTATAACTCATTTCTTTACTGTGGGAAATCATTTTGCTTTAACCTAAGACAGAAATCTCACCCTGCTTCTTTTCCTTTAGCCCCTTTGGTAGCTCCAAAATGTCCTCTCCTACCCAATGTCAACTGCCATAGAATCAGAATGTTCCTTCCACCTCAGGAGCGGGGGAGGGGAGCTGTGTTTAAATCTTTGCCTCCCTTAGGTCCCCCTCAGATTGGTAGGCTGTGCCTGGTAACATTTTTCTCTCAAGGCCTGGTGTACAGGCAGTGTTCAATGTTAGTTAAGTAAAAAGAAATAATAGATTCCTAATTTGAATTTGCAACTCCATCTGTCCATCCTACTATCACATTGCTCTTACACCAAATGACTTCTCTTTGGCCTCATCTTAACCTACTGTATCAAACTGTGGAATTTCAATACTTCCTGAGATTAAAAATAAAACTTCATTATGGAACCCTTCAGACATATACAGAAAATACTGTAATGACCTCCCATTTACCCTCACCCAGCTCCGACAAGTATCAACTCACTGCCAATCTTGTTTCATCTACAGCCCCCAAATCCCCTATTATTTATTGTTCATAACCCATAGGAGCTAACTCCTGTATTCACAGTATGATCTGCACATTCCTTCTCAGATTAAAAGCAAACCCTTGAATAGTTACTTTAAATGACTCAATAAATTTATTGAACCCAAACAGTATTTTTATATGTTGAAGTTAAATGGATTGGAAAATTATGAGTTAGTTTCAACAAAAGAGACAACGATATAACAGTCAGAGAATAAGAACTTATGAAATTTAGTTTTGGTTACAAGCATTGTAGTGCTCAGGGTTTGGGAAGTACAATAAAGCACAGGCAGATAGACTAATGCCTATTTTGTAACTGGACGGTAAAGCAAAATATGAAGAAAAAAGTGACTTGAGGGGACAGCAGGAAGAAGCAAGGCCTTTAAAAATATCTGGTTTAGTTGGCTTTTTTTTTTTTTTAATGAGGGTGAATTATGAGTGACTTTGGGCTGAAGAGAAGAAAATCCCTGTGAGTGAGAGGCCAGAAGAATTAAGAGCCATTGGTATCATTACTGAGGCAAGAGCTTAAGGAAGCAGGAGAAAATGGCATCTGGATGGTATAGAGAGAACGGCCTCAGATAATCTCTTCCTTGCAAATAGAAGGGAAGGGATTAAGAATGAGAGCAGAGTCAATGAGTCTTGGAGATATTAAGGAGCAAGAAGTTTAGTAAACTTCCTAGAGGTCATCTATTGGGTATGAGGAGGAGTCACTAGAGAATGGGGACTCTGTAGCAGTGAAAGGCACTTAATGTTTCTTACAGTTTCTGAAACTGTAATAAATATTTGGTATCACATAAAAAATAAGTTTGGTATAAGTATGTCAATTATACCTCAATAAGGAAAAAAGAAGTTTGGTAATATCGACCAAATGGGCATCAAAAGCCATCTCACTGACTGGGCTCTTCGGATTACCATTCCAATCACTCATCCTCACTGCCTTTCCCAGATTCATGTCCTGACCTGATCTCCATTCATTTTATTTCTAACCCACCCATTATTTTTTTCCTGAATATAAACAAGAATTCTGCATGCACATACACACCCTTTTATTTATTTAACATATACTTATATAGTGCTTACCACTGCCAAATACCATTCTAAGCCCTTTATAATTATATAGTATATACACAAATTATAAAAAAGTATATATAATTCACTTACTTAACTGAGAAAAGACATGGTCATCTTCCCCCAAATCAAAAGATCTAAATTGATTTTCAATCTATAGGAATGAACAGGTTTGGTTTAAACACTGAGAGTAGAACAATTTGAGATCTAAACATTACAAAACAGATACTCTGTCCCTACCTTGCCACACCACTATATTTGAGGAAGAAAGCACGGGTAGAAGTGATTTACAAAGGCTTTGGGGTCCCTCCCCATAGTCCTCACAGCAGTCCTTACGCTTTTAGGTGAAATAAAAAGCAGTTACTTCTTGGGCTTCCCTGGTGGCGCAGTGGTTAAGAATCCGCCTGACAATGCAGGGGACACGGGTTTGAGCCCTGGTCTGGGAAGATCCCACATGCTGCGGAGAAACTAAGCCCGTGCGCCACAACTACCGAGCCTGCGATCTAGAGCCCGCGAGCCACAACTACTGAGCCCGCGTGCTACAATTACTGAAGCCCGCGCACCAAGAGCCCGTGCTCTGCAACAAAAGAAGCCACCGCAATGAGAAGCCCACGCACCGCAACGAAGAATAGCCCCTGCTCGCTGCAACTAGAAGAAAGCCCGCGTGCAGCAACGAAGACCCAACACAGTCAAAAAAAAAAAAAAAAAAGTAGTTCTCATAACAAAGTTGAGTACCTAAAGTTTAAGCTAATAACCCAATTGACGAAGCAATTTCCTATCCCTTAGAAAATGGCAAAATAATGGGAAAGTCACTTTTGGATTCCCATATAGTTAGATCAAAAAAATAACAAACTTGTCTTGATTACAAGAAAGATTAGCTTACAGTCTTAAGAAGTCTTAGGGTTCACCTATTTCACATTTCAATAGTATGCTACCTAAATGGAGTTTAGTGCCCAATTATACAAAATGACTCCACATTAAAAAAAACCACTTTGGAATCTTTTGTCCCAAATCACACAAGTGCAAACTGTCTTCCTATAAGATTATCAGTGGCTCAAGTCACATGAATATCTTATTTTACACAATTGTCCAATCCCTGGGAAAATTTTTTCTTTTTACAGTAAAAATCACTCCCTATTTTAAATGTACGAAGGTGCCTCTATTTAAAGGAGCCTAAAGATGAGTATCCTTTGAAATACGTTTTGCAAATAATCACCTCCTATATACCGCATTAGTAACTTAAAAATGTCATGGGTTATCACCCTCACTCTGACAGATAACTTTGGCAACAAGTGGAATTCTCCAATTTATAGAATCTATTACAAAATTAGGGCCAAGTTAGTAGGGACCTTTTACAGAACCTGGCACTCCAGATACTCAATATTTACTAAATGAATCAAGCAGACTATTTTAAATTAATTTCTGGACAATCTACCTTTACCTAACTACTGTTACAGGTAACCAAACCTTGAGGGTGGTATTTTATACCTGGGCAAAGATCACATGTATCTCGTAGCGGTACAAACTATTATATTAACAATTATCCTACCACCAAGAATTGTTATAAAGTGAAGCTCTAGAAAGTCTCTTAATTTTAATCGGACCTTCTGTGAAGTAACATTTCCAAACGCTAGGTACTAGCACAAGGGAAGCAAGGCTGAGAAAGGTGAAGGCTCAATGAGCTCAGTTTTCAATCCTCTCTCCTGGACTACTGCCACCGAGGTCCAGATGCCAGAGGCATTAAAAACAAAAAACAACAACAACAAAAAACCCTGGGAAAACTGAAGACCTCGGATTGGGTGCCTTCCCTTTAAAAAATGTGCAAAACTAAGCTGTGATTAGTCATGCATCACTTGCGGGTTGCAGGAAATCTACGTTCTCACTCCACGGTAATTTAAACGTTGAGAAGGGGGAAGAGGGGTTTTGTTTTTTGTTTTCACCTTTCCTTTTTTTCCAGGCCCTGTGACACAACAGAAAGGAGTCTCAGGGGAGAACAAGAAAAGCTAGCAGCGCCGCGGGACAGTTAGGGGACTACCCAGACCTGGGTAGATGCCTGCATGGCCCCCACGCCACTTTTGCCCCGGGATCATACCCTGACCTGACCCCCGTGCCCCGTGTGGCCCGGGGAGCCCGCAGGTCCGCGGAGCGCTTGCCCTTCTCCATCTCAAGGTTACAAGACTGGCGGGAACGCAGGGCAGCCGTAACAGCCCTAAGAGGTGCTGACGAAGCTGCAACCGGTGCGCAGGCCGCCAGCCTCACCCGCTCCCATGCCCCACTTCACCTCGTACGCTGGAAGTCATACTCATGGCGCCGTCGCTTGCAAGGATGTGCACAAGACACTGAGCACAGACCGGCTCGAGCGGACAGCGGGAGTCAAGGTGCGACAGGCGTCTGTCCTAAGGGCGAACTGCAGGCTGCGACCGCGCAGGCGCCGCGATAGGCCATAAGCACGTGTGTATTAAGCAGCCGGGCTGATGCTGAGCATGCGCGAAGCTGCGTTCCGGGCCTTTAGGAAGTCCTAAGTCCGTATTTTGACAGCCGTAAGAGGTGGGAGGAGGAAAAGACCAAGAGAGGTAGCAACTGAGTTTGCGCAATCCTGAGGGGCTTGGTCCTGGAGCCCAGCGGACGGGCCTTTGGAATAAGGAATCCGGACCAGGTTTTACGTCTCTCCCAGGTGCGCGGATTTATGGGGGCAAAGGGTGTGTGCTGATATAACATTTGCCATAATCAGATATCAAAGGTTTTACCCAAAATTTTCTTGCTTAGTCTGGTACCTGCAAGGCCAGGTCCAGTCTTCACTTGAAATGCCGGACACAGGAACCAACTGTGGTGTCCCATCCCAGAATCTCCCCCTCGCTCCCAGCGTGCATCCCCTTTCTCTGCCTTCCAGCCAATTCTTCTTGATCACCTTGGAACTTGCGATAAGGGTCGAGTGGGAGAGAGAAAAAAACGGCTCATTTCTTTTAAAAAAACGTGCTCACTTTAAAAAAAATTAAGATTATTCCCTATCTTCTACAGTCTGAAATCAGTGTCGGTTTCAAATTTTTTTAATTAGCTGTTTAGGGGCAGCAATTTGGGGAGGGGGGATAGGATTACTTGAAGGATGTTTTGGAGGTGCGTCTTCTAAGAAGCTGCCTGTTTTTACTCCTGTTGTATCTGTGCAGGGTGGGAGTTGGAGGAGGGGGGTGATTGCAGTTAAAGGGTGGTCTTCCAAGCCTCCCTGGGCACCGCTACTGCCTCCCAACTCTCCTAACGCGTGACTGACTGCCCCTCACAACTGGGAGCCCCTGATGTCTTTGAGCTTAACCCCGAGAAGCGCTGAAGCGCGCACTGAATGAATGAAGGCACACCAGCCCTGGCGGCACCGTAAGGCCAACCGGGTGGGAATGAGAAGAGTCGTGAGCGTGGTCACCTCATCCAGGTCGCCTTCCGCTCGCCCCGGCAGCGCCGAGCGCGCGCCCTGCCGCGGGGGTCCCGTCTGGCGGCCTCTGGGCATGCTCAGTAGCGGCGGCGGCCGCGGGTCGCGCAGTAGGAAGCTCGCGGCGGAGGCGGCGGTGCTGGCGGCGCTGACGCGCGCGCGGCAGCTAAGGGGACTGGAGGACGGCGGGAGGGGGCGGGGGCACGGGAGGTGGGGCCGCCGTCGCCGTCAAGGCCCCAGGGAGCGCGGGGCGCCACCGCCGCCGCCGCTTATCTGCTGGGGTCAGTCTCCTGGGCTGCGCCCGGGTTGGCGGCCGCGGCGGCTGAGCAGCGAGAGCCGGGAGCCGAGAGACGCGCTCCGCCGAGAGTTGGGCAGGGCAGAGCCCGCGCCTTCGCGGCGTCATGGGCCCCCTCCTCGGGCTACAGAGGGCACCAGCCGCAGGAACCCCCGGGCCTCCTCGCGGCCGAGCCTGAGCGACCCCCGGGTTCTCCGGCGTCCCCTCCCTCCGCCTTATTTTCTTCCCTGCTCTCGCTGCTGCTGCCGCTTCAGCTCTCCGTTATGGCAACGGAGCCGCCATCCCCTCTCCGGCTTGAGGCGCCCGGCCCCCCAGAAATGCGGACCCCACCGGCGGGCGAGACCGCCCGCGAGGGCACCCCGAAGCCGGCGGGCGGCAGGCTCCGCTTCCTCAACGGCTGCGTGCCCCTCTCGCATCAGGTGGCCGGGCACATGTACGGGAAGGACAAAGTGGGTAAGTGGGGGTGGCGCGGAGCTCGCCGCACCCCTTCCGCCTTACGCGAGCCCCGGGCCTGCCGAGGTAGCCTGGGGCCCGCTGGCCGGGCCGGACGCCCCTCCGGGTGTGTACGCCGCACCCCCGGTCTCTTCCGCTTTCCTCCAGAG
Source organism: Balaenoptera physalus (assembly GCF_965194825.1). NCBI lineage: Eukaryota > Metazoa > Chordata > Mammalia > Artiodactyla > Balaenopteridae > Balaenoptera > Balaenoptera physalus. Next base: position 68,234,296 of record NC_138893.1, on the reverse strand, counting down.
CCTCGCGACCCGTGCAGCAGGGGCTCGAAAAGTGGTACGATTTCTGGGGTGTGGGGCGTCAGGCGGGCAGCAGGAGGTGGCGGGGAGAGGAGTGTCTGGTCTCCGCAGGGAGGGTGGGTATTGATTGAAGACGGCTTTCGTTGTTAGTGAAAATAAGGAACTTCGTTTTTACTGGACGGGGAAGTAAATTCTCCCCTGAGCACAAGGTCTGTTTATTATAGGCGGGCAGCTAGTATTGCAAAAGAAAAGGAATGAAATGCAGATGATGCTAATCTAGTGCTTCTCTTTTGGGTGCAGCTGCATAGCTGGAGGGGAAGAAACAAGTGTTTTTTTGTTTTTTGTTTTAAAATGTTTGTTTGTTTGGGTTTTGGTTTTGGTTTTGGAAGCTTGTCCTGGTTTATCCGGGATCTCTCTCCGCGCCCCCTTGAGAGGTTTTTCTGATATCTCCTGGATTTCTCCGGGAGGCGTGGTTTCAGGAATGCTGAAACTCGGATTCACGTTAGGAAATACACCCTACTATTGTACTAGGATGGTACACAGATAAGACAATCAGTTATTCTTGATCATCTTTATAAGATTGTGTCATGGTCTGTGTAGTACATTTTTTGAGTCACGGCGTTTAAAGCACAATCCAGGGCCTTTTTATTCTCTTGGTGATGTAAAAGTTCGGTTTAGAAACTGGAATTCACCTGGCTTACACTGGTTCCTAGGCCATGATTACTTGGGGAATCAGATGGAGGCGTATGTGAGTAATGCGGATCTTAGACCTGGAAACTATTGAGGACAATTTGGTTTGTGCTGATAAGATGATTCCGGTTTAGGCTGGTAAGATAATACTGACATTTTTAGGCGAGGTAACTGAAGCCAAAGCTGGTTAAGTGACAAGCCTAAAGTCACAAAGCTACTGTGTGTAGAATCTGGAAACCAGGGGTCCTGCTTCAGAGCACTGTTTTTTTCCCACCGTGTATTGTGCTTGTAGAAAACCACTCAAACAAGAATTTTTGAAAATGGATGAGATTGAATGTATGTTATTTCCGAAAGAACAACATTTCCCATTACTTTGATCTTTACCTACTCCTTTTCTCTTTTTAAAAATTAGGGGTTAATGATGTGTCAGTTGCGTGCCTTTCTACCCATTAAATTGTTAGTTAACTTGTTCCTTGAAGTTAGCTCTCTCTATATATTGACACATACGTAATTTGTTTTTTTCTGAACTATTTGAGAGTAGGTTGTATATATCATGCCCCTTTACACAGTAATACCTCAGCGAGTATTTCCTAAGAATGTACTTTAGTGTGTATTTCTGTAACCATAGCACATTTATCAAATATGGAAAATTTAACCGTGATACAGTGCTTTAATCTGTAGTCCATATTCTGATTTTGTCAACTCTTCCAATAATGTCTTTTATCATATTTGGTTTTTTTGGCATAGGAACTAGTCCAGGATCATTTGTTGCATTTAGTTGTCATGTCTCTTGGAATTCTTTAATTTGTAAGTTTCTCAGCCTTTCTTTGTGTTTTTTTGTTTTTATGATATCAATTTTGAAGAGTACAGGCTAGTTATTTTATAAAATATTGTTTAATTTGGATTTCTGATGAGTTCTTATGATGAGATTCAGGTGATACATTTCTGGCTGGAACATTATAAAAGTGTGTCCTTCTTAGGGTATCACGTCTAAAGTCCACAGTGTCTATCTGCCCATTATTAGTGATATTAACTTGATCATCTGGTCCAAGTGTGGTCTGGCTTCTCTACTACATAGTTAATATTTTCCACCTTGCAATAATAAGCTGTCTACGGAGAGATGATTTAAGGTCATGCAGATATTGGGATCCTCATACTTTACCCCTAGATTAGACATCTATTGATGATTCTTGCCTGAAGCAGCCTTTACTCTGATAGTTGAAAAATTGTGATTTTTCCAATTCTACCACTCCCTCTATTTTAACAGTCAGCATTCTGTTGTAAGAAATAGCCCTCAGAGAGGAAGAAAAAAAAAAAAAGCCTTCCACTCACAGATACAGAGAACAAACTAATGGTTACTAGAGGGGAGGGGCAGTGGGAGGAGCAAAATAGGTGAAGGGGATTAAGAGGTACAAACTACAAACTATGAGGTATAAAATAAGTTACAAGGATGTTATGTACAACACAGGGTATATAGTCAGTATTTTATTTATTGAAGTATAGTTGACTTTGTAAGAAAAGGAAAAAAAAAGAGAAATAGCCCTCCATTACTGCTATGCATATGTGTTCTTTTTTATGATCACTTTGGAGTCGTGGATTCTTATTTTATAAAGTGTCATAACCCATTATAGAGCTTGTTTATTTTGCTGTCCCAATTGTCCTAGATTTGGCCAATTGGGAGCACTTCCTTCCTTTCTGTCACAAGTTATTTTTGCCTTATCTTGTGCCTTCCCTTCCCAGCTCTGGAACCAGCCATTTTCTCTAAGGAGCCCTGGTTCATTTTTAGTGGGAAATGATATTTAGAAACCAAGATCTGGGTGCAGGTTTGCTCATTGCCACTAGGGTGTTATTGCTTCCAGGTCTTTTCAATACACGTAACTAAAAAGTATGTATAAATATTTTAGAAATCATAAGTACATACTAATACTTCCAGTTTCATTCCAACTCCACAGAGTTGTTTTCCTTTTCCTGATTCTAAATGTTTCCCGTTTGCCTCAGTGAGAACCTGGCTCCCAGCAATATTAATTTTTTTTTCTTAATCCTATAATCTTCAGGATTTCTATACCCATACTACTCTAGAAAACAAACCTAGAATAAAGAGTGCAAGATGAGATTCCCTTTTACTGAAGGTATGTGGTTGGAAACTCTTCAAAAGTTATTTGGATTAGGATTTTTTTGGTGTGTGTGGTTATTTTTACCCCCCTCTTCTCAATGGTAATATTATTCATTTGAAATACAGTTGGATTCATTTGTTTCTTTTTAAATTCAGTTCCCTTCCTTCAGTGATATATCAATATTTTTGAATGGTTATAAAATTACTATGCTTCCAAAAGTCAAAACTTTACAAAAAGGTATATCAGAAGTGTCACTCTATTCCCTATCACTCCATCCCATTTCTCAGCATCCCTTGTAGGTAACCAGTTTCATTGTTTTCTGATTTATCCTTTCTGAGTTTCTTGTTGCAGAAATAAGCAGATCTCTGTAAGTTTTCTCATTTTCCCTTCCTTCTGACACAAAAAGTGGTATGCTATATATACTGTTTTGGACGTTGCTTTTTAAACTTAACAATATCTCCTAGAAATCAGTATTATCAGTTCATAGAGTGCTTCCTCATTGTTTCTTACAGCTCATTTGTACTGTATTGTGCATATACCCCAGTTATTTCAATTTCCTGCATTTCCTTTTGGACTTTTGTTTCACTGATTTGTTTATCCTAGCAATAATACCTCATTGTCTTAATTTAAGCTGCTGTATAATAAGTCTTGATGTATGGTAGAATAAACATCCCACTTTTTTTTTCAAGATTATCTTGACTATTTCTGGCCCTTTGCATTTCTGTATAGATTTTAAATCAACTAGCCATTTTCCCCAAGAAACCTGATAAGATTTTGTGTCTGCTTTTAATCTATAGATTGCTTTGGTGAGATTTGATTTCTTTATAATCCTGAGTCTTCCAGTATTTGAATATGGTCTATCTCTTCATTTATTTAGGCCTTCTTTAATTCTCTTAGACATAGTTTTCAGTGTAAAGGTCTTACACTAGATTTTCTCTAGGTATTTGATGCTACTGTAAATCATGCTTCCTTTTTAAAGAATTTGTGTGTGTGGGAACATTTCAAACTTAGAAAAGTTGCAAGTATAGTACAATGAACTGAATGAATGAATGAATGAATGAATATATTACCATTCATCTAGATTTACCTTTATTAATGTTTTGCCACATTTGCTTTATTACTCTCTGCATATGGTAATGATTTTACAGAACCATTTTAAAAAAATTGCAGGCATCATGACCCCTTTCCTCTAAATAATTGTGTATCTTCTCAAAATAAGAATATTTTCTTACCTAACCATGGTAAAATTATCAATTCCAGAATATTTCCATTTGGCTTTTGCCATTATTCCTATAGTATTCTTTATAGCAGTTTTCCCCTAATATTCTTTATAACAGTTTTTCCCCTTCTAAGGCTATATACATTGCATTTAGTTATTATGAGCCTTTAGTTGCCTGTCATATGGAGCAGTTTTTAAATTTTTTCTTTATGTTTCATAACTATGAAATATTTGAAGAGTATAGGCATTTGGCTTTTTAGAATATTCTTTAAGTTTGTCTAATTATTTCCTCATGCTTAGAATCAGATGAATGCATTTTTGGTAAGAATACTTATGAATTATATTGTTTTCTTGAAGCATCATATCATAAAGCACAGGATGTCAGTTGCATTACTGGTGATATATTGGGATGGCCAAAAAGTCCCTTTGGTTTTTAAGGAAAAACAAAAGACACATTTTTCATGTTCACCAAGAACTTTATTGAACATTGTATTCACCATTTTCTTCTAATAACCTTCTGCCATTTTTCAGGCAACTTCATAATTCCATCTTCCCAAAACTTTTTATCTTTTTGAGCAAAGAACTGTTCCAGGTGCCTTTTACAGTCTTCCAGGGAATTGAAATTTTTCCCATTAAGAGAATTTTGTAAAGACTGAAATAAATGGAAATCCAAAGGTGCAATTTCTGGTGAATATGGCAGATGAATCAGAACTTCCCAGCCAAGCTGTAACAGTTTTTGCCTGGTCATCAAAGAAACATGCGGTTTTGCATTATCCTGATGGAAGATTATGTGTTTTCTGTTGACTAATTCCAGATGCTTTTCGTCGAGTGCTGCTTTCAGTTGGTCTAATTGGGAGCAGTACTTCTTGTGATTAATCGTTTGGTTTTCCGGAAAGAGCTCATAATAGAGGACTCCCTTCCAATCCCACCATATACACAACATCACCTTCTTTGGATGAAGACCAACCAGCCTTTGGTGTGGTTGGTGGTGCTTCATTTCGCTTGCCCCACAGTCTCTTCAGTTACACATTATTGTACAGTATCCATGTTTCATCACCCGTAACAATTTGTTTTAAAAACGGAACGTTTTCGTTATGTTTAAGTAGAGAATCGCATGTGGAAAGGTTTTTTTTGCTTAATTTATGTGGAATCCAAACATCAAAGCGATTAACATAACCAAGCTGGTGCAAACGATTTTCAACCCTTGATTTGTATAGTTTGAGTATGTCGGCTATCTACCACGTGGTATAACGTCGATTGTTCTCAATTAATGTCTCGATTTGATTAATCACTATCAATTTCAACTGGTCTACCTGACCGTGGAGCTTCGTCCAGTGAGAAATCGCCAGCACGAAACTTTGCAAACCACTTTTGGCACGTTTGGTCAGTGACAGAACCTTCTCCATACACTGCACAAATCTTTTTTTGCATTTCAGTTGCGTTTTTACCTTTCTTGGAATAATAAAGCATAATATGCCAAAAATGTTGCTTTTTTTCTTCCATCTTCACTATTAAAATGGCGACACAAAAATTCACCAATTTTGATAAGTTTATTTTTAGTCTACGCTGATATGACAGCTGTCACAATATAATCTAACAAAATTGTTTCGAATGAAGTTAAAGACAACTAAGTGCTACTAGAGCCAGCTTATGGAAAAAAACCGAACGAACCTGTTGGCCAACCCAATAACTGATCACCTGATTAAATGATATCTGCCAGATTTTTCCATTGTGAAGTTTTATTTTTCCTATTGTAAGTAAATAATTTGAGAGGAATATTTTGAGACTGTTAAAATATCACGTTTCTCATCAAAGTTTTCATCAAATGTTGTAAGCACCCATTGATGGTATTTGACCAACTCACTAATTACTGTTAGTTGGAAAATGGTAATGTTCTAACTCTCTTATTCCTGCTACATTTGTTAGTTGTCATTCTTCTTTTTTTTTTTTTTTGGCCGCACATCATGGCAGGCAGGATCTTAGATCCAGGACGAGGGATCAAACCTGTGCCCCCTGCAGTGGAAGCGCAGAGTCTTAACCACGGGACTGCCAGGGAAGTCGCTATTTTTTTTTTTTTTTTTTGGCATTCTTCTATAAGGAATATAGATTTCCCTCCTCTCTGTCTCTGTCTCTGTCTCTCTCTGTCTCTGTCTCTGTCTCTCTCTGTCTCTCTCTCTTTAATTAGTAGGATGGAGTAATGGATTTTTCAGACTTCAGTGAATGGGTCTCATCCATTATTGTTGCTACTTATTCTGATGCTCAGTTGTCCCAGACTTCGGCAGTGGGAGCTTCTTCAAGCTGGCTCCTGTGCCTTTTTTTTTTTTTTTTTTAATAGTTATTTATTTATTTATTTTGGCTGTCTTACCCACTGAATCACCAGGGAAGTCCCTCCTGTGCCTTTTTAACATTCCCATATTTTCTTTTAAAGCATTTTCTCACATTGTGGCATAAAAAGATGTCCCATGTTCATCTTGTACTTTCCCTGTCCCGTCCTAGAATGAACCACTATTTTCCTCAAGAACCTAGTTACTTTGGGGGTAAATGGTATTTAAAAACTAAGATTTGGGCAACAGGTGTATTCATTGCTCCTTTAGTGTGGCTGCTGTTTGTCCTTTCAGCAGACTAGATTAAGAAATAAATAATTTCATATTCTTAAAAAATAGAGTTCATATTCATACCTATAATTAAAATCTAATATCACAGGGTTCTTTACCTCCCCCTGTTCTGTATTCATATCTCCCGTTTTTCGCACAGAGAACTGACATCAGTATATTTACTCATTTTGGAATATTTATTTATTTATTATTATTTTTTAAAGGTTATTATTATTTATCTTTATTTTTGGCTATGTCTGGTCTTAGTTGCGGCACACGGGATCTTCATTGTGGCGGGAGGGTTTCTTTCTAGTTGTGGCATGTGGGTTTTCTCTCTCTAGTTGTGGCACGCGGGCTCCAGAGCACGGGGGCTCTGTAGTTGTGGCTCGAGGGCTTAGTTGCCCCACGGCATGTGGGATCTTAGTTCCCTGACCAGGGATCGAACCCGCATCCCCTGCATTGGAAGGTGGATTCTTTACCACTAGACCACCAGGGAAGTCCCCTGAAGTGTACTATTTTTTGTTTTGTTTTTGTTTTGTTTTGCTCCACATAGAGTATAAGCCCTTCCCTCTGTTTAGGGTGAGGGGCTGATAAATCATATTCCCCCTTGAATTTAATTGAACTGGTGTGGGCTGCAGTCTTAGATTCAGTTCATCTGGTATTCGTTCAGCCTTCCAAGATGCTTCCTTTCTTATCATGACTGTTTTTTGGCTGTGAGGTATTTGGCTGCAGTATAAGGTACTATTGGTTTACTTTTAGATCCTGGAATTCATTCACTGGGAGAATGTCTGGTATTACTATCTTCTACTCCGTGTCTGCTTTCTCTGAAAACTTGGAGGGGGTGTTTTGCAGAGTGAGTAGTGTGGGAGAATTGCTGGACCAAGCAATCTATTTTTGTGTTAGGACTATTGTCTCTAATCCATCCTGCTACCCCCCACTGTTGTCTACAGTCTGGCTGATTTCTGCTTGCCTGCTAAAATATTTGTCTAATGGCAGGTTCACCTGTCTCTAGATGAGGTGTCTGCCCCAAGGTAGGGAAGCTTCATGGTTCTCTTCTCACTTATGAATGCTCCATTCCCCCCCCACCCCCAACCACAGTTCAGTTCATCAAGGAGTTTTTACATCTACCATTCTTCATTAGCCTATTGAAAATGTCTGTTACCATGGGAGTGAAGGCCTTTCTTGTTCTACATCCCAGCCTTTGGGAATAGAATTTCTCTTTAGTAACTTTTAGCTATATTAGACTGCTTCTTGAAGTCCCAAAAACCCCTACCAACCAATCTTATCCATATGAATTAATGTTTACCTTCCTTCTAGTCTATAACTAGGACTTAAAACAAATAAACTTGATTACTGTTTCTCTTAAGTTGGTACTTTCTGCCTCTGTTGATTAAACTCTGCATTTTTGTCATGATTAAAAATTCCTGGCATTGCCAAAAGAAATAGAAACTTAAGTGGCGTATTTTACCAAAATTGTAAATAGATTTATTTGAGCTATGTTGTGTTCTAACTAGTGTGATTTTATGAAATCTCAATATCTGAAAATTTAAGATTTTAACATATAAACTTGGGAATGAATCTTCATGGCATAGTGACAGGGGCAGTGCTAGTATATATATACGATGACTTTAGAAAAAGTTTTTCCCTTTGAGTGGACATATTATAAAAAGTTACCCCTTCCTGCTCCAGGCTTGGCCCCTGATTTCAGCCCCCACTTTTCCCATTGCCTAGGTGCCCTCATGCTATCTGTACAGCTGTACACAGTGCATCTGAATCAGGAAAAAATTTTAGTTGCTTTCTTATAACAGATGAGAGAAACAAAAAAACTACAAAGTAGGAAATTCATATAGAACCATTGTTAACATTTTTTTGTTTGCTTAATAAAAGGGGGATCAATTTATGCTACTGCTTTTAACTTGCTTCTTATTTAACTATAAATTAACATCTCCTGGAAAGTCTATTACTGAAGAATTTCTGTAAAAATTTACATGTGTTCTATTTATTAGAAAGTCTGAGGGGGCTACAAGGGAAACAGTGGTTGGAGACAATAAAACCAAGCTGTTTAGAATTTGTGTTCTGGTGCTTTGCATATAATAAGCACTGAAATATGTTGGTTGAATGTTAAAATTTCTGAAATAAGTATAAGGAATCCCTTAAATTTATGAAAGTGGTTTATCTGTAACTTTAGGAACAAATCTATGATGCAAGATACACTATTATTTAAACCATTTTAAAATATGTGACTTCTGTTCTGTAGGTATACTGCAACATCCAGATGGCACAGTTCTGAAACAGTTGCAGCCACCTCCAAGGGGTCCAAGAGAGCTGGAATTCTATAATATGGTAAGTGAGGTAAGATTTGTTTTGTTGTATTCAGAGTGTTTTTCATAGTCTTCTGGTGATGACTCAGTAAAAAATACATTTGACGGCATGTCTTAGTATATATACTGTGTATGTGACTGAAACAAAAGCTTCAAGAAATACAATGCTTATCTTTACCGATGCATTCTAGTATTTTCTATTCTTCTTCATTTTTTAAAGATTTGATCTACTAAATTGATTTCAATTGATGGGTTGTGACCTACATTTTGAAAAATGCTTAGCTGAGAGACTGTATTTCTCAGAAATGCTGAGTTTAAATAGGTGTTTTTTTACTACAGGATTTCTTAGAGCCTTGAATGTGCTAATGTGTACTGTGCAACTCCAAAGGAGGGTAGGGGTGAAGGGGGGCACGTAACATCTAATTAACCATATTACTAGCGTACTTTTTGTTAAACTTATTTATTTATTTAATATCTTTATTGGAGTATAATTGCTTTACAGTGGTGTGCTAGGAGTACTTTTCAGAACATTCACAGTGTTTTGCAACTGCCACTTCTATCAGTTACAGAGCATTTTTATCACAGGAAAGAAAACCCTGTACCCATTAAGCCATGATGCCCTCTTCCTCCCTCCCCCCAATCCCTGCCAACCACCAATCTGCTTTCTATGGACTTACCTATTCATATATTTCGTATAATTAGAGTTTCACAATATATGACTTTTTGTGTCTAGCCTCTTTGTTGAGCATGTTTTTCAGGTTTGTGGTATGCATTAGTACTCTGTTCCTTTTTATGGCTGAGTAATACTCCATTATACTTACATACCACATTTTGTTTATCTATTTACCCAGTGAAGGACATTTGGATTGTTTCCATCTTTTGGCTTTCATAGATAGTGCTTTTATGAACATTTATGTATAAGTATTTGTTCGAGTACCTGTTTCCAGTTCTTTTAGATATATACCCAGGAGTGGAATTGCTGGGTCATATAGTAATTCTACACTTAACTACTTGAGGAACTGTCGGAAGTGTTTCCCAAAGTGGCTGCACTATTTTACATTTTCACCAATGATGTATGAGGTTTCCAGTTACTCCATATCCTCACCAACACTTGTTAGTTTTTTGTTTTTTGTTTTTTTTAATGGGCATTCAAGTGAGTATGAAGTGTTAATCTTATTGTGGTTTGTTTTGATTTTCATTTCCCTAATGGCTAATGATGTTGAACATCTTTTCATGTACTTACTGGCCATGTGTGTATCTTCTCTGGAGTAACGTCTAGTTCGATCTTTTGCTCATTTTTTCATTGGGTTGTCTTTACCTTTTTTCCATATTTTAGATACAAATCCTGTATCAAATATGTGATTTGTAAATACTTTCTCCTGTTCTTTGGGTTATCTTTTCACTTTCTTGTTAGTGTCCTTCGAAGCATAGACTTTGTGTCATATTTAAGGTCATGAAGGTTTATGCTTACATTTTCTTCTAAGAATTTTATAACTTTAGCTCTTAAATTTAGTGCAAGTAAAAAAACGATGCAAACCAGAACAAAAAACAAGTACTGCTATAATGCTTTACCACCATTAGCTCATTTAACAACAACCTGTGAGTCAGGTACTATTCTTATCCTCATTTTATACTAAGGCATAATTAGTTTAAATAATTTGACCAAGATCATTCAAACAATTAATCATGGCCCCTGCATTTGAACATAGGCAGTCTTATCTCTAGAATATGCTTTTAACTGCTAACACTGCTTCTTTTTTGAGGAAAGTATTTTATATTTACTCTGTAAAAGTCTTGCACATAATTTGTTGGATTTATTCTAGGTACCTTATTTTTTGTTTCTATTGTAAATAGTATTTTTTTGAATTAAGTTTTCCAACGATTGCTAATACACAAGAATGAAATAGATATTTGTATAGTGTTCTTATATATAGTAATCTTGCTGAACTCTTTTTTTTTTTTGCCCGCCCTGCGAGGCATGTGGAATCTTAGTTCCCTGACCAGGGATCAAACCCGCATCCCTTGCAGTCAGGGACTTTAGTTCAGTGCCTAATTGAAGCAATGGTGGGGGCATCTTCCTCTCATTTAGTAGAGCTGCTTCTAACATTTCCCCTTTAAAGTATGACTTTCAATCTAAGTTTTTGAGAGGTGCTTCTCCCCAGGTTAAGGAAATTGCTTTCTTTGTGAGTCAAGATTCTGTCAAGGAACAAATGGTGCACTCTGTCAGTTTAATAAAAGGACTGTAGTCAGAGTTTAAGGCCACCTGCAAGAGATAATGCCATACCATCCCTGGGCCTAATCGGCAAGGAGAGGGAGTGGTTGCTGGAACTCAGGGAAGGTAACTTTATGAGAGGACTTGAACTGATAAGGAGGGAACTAGAGAAGTAAATAAGCTGACCTCAAGTCTTCTCCTACCCTCCAGTCTCTTGTACCAGGAAGAGACAATGGCAAGAGGGCAAGGAACCCTCCTTGATGCAGTCGATTCATATGAGCTTCTTGGAGAAGGAGAAGAAGATACATAACATCCTTCCTATTTTTATTTCAAGAAACAATTCAAAGTACGAATGGGTATTGAATATTTTTCAGCTGCCTTTCTGTATCTTTTGAAAAGGTCATATGAGTTTCCTCTTTTAATCTGTTAATGTGGTAAATGCCATAATAGATTTCTAACATTACACTACCTTTCATTTTTGAAATAAAACCTACTTGGACATGTCTTTTTTAATTTGTTTTTTAATAATATGCGTTACTGGATTTTGTTTGCTAGTGTTTTATTTAAGATTTTTTTTCCAGCTATACTCATAAGTGAGATTGGACTATTATTTCTTCACATATTGTCCTTGCCTGGTTTTGATATCAAGTTTCTTTTAGCGTCATAAAATGAGTTGAGAAGCATTTCTTTCTCTATTTTGTGGAAGAATTTGTATCAGATAAGGATTTTGTTCCTTAAAGGCTTGATAAAACTTAACCTATGAATTCATCAGAGTGGCCTGTTGTCTCTTTTTCTTCCTTTCCTCCTTTCCATCCATCTTTTTTTCTCTCATTCTTTCCTTGGAAGGGATGTGTGTGTGTGTATATATATATATATATTTCTTTTTTTTTAAACATCTTTATTGGAGTATAATTGCTTTACAATATTGAGTTAGTTTCTGCTGTATAACAAAGTGAATCAGCTATATGTATACATATATCCCCATATCCCCTCCCTCTTGCATCTCCCTCCCACCCTCCCTATCCCACCCCTCTAGGTGGTCACAAAGCACCAAGCTGATCTCCCTGTGCGATGCTGCTGCTTCGATCTACTTTACATCTGGTAGTGCATATATGTCAGTGCTACTTTCTCACTTAGTCCCAGCTTACCCTTCCCCAAGGGATGTATTTTTAAACTAATGATTCAGTTTCTTAAATGTCTTGATTTTTTCTTTGTTAATGTGATAGTAAAATACAGATTATAGTTTTATATAATTACCCACCTGGCAGAGTTCTTCGTAGTATTTTTTAAAATGCTGTGCTAGTTTAGTTATGACTCCCTTTTAATTCCTGATATTGTTTATTTGCTGTTTTTCTCTTTTTCTCTATCAGCTTGACCAAAACATTCTTTATTTACTCTCCTTGTTTCAGTATAGTAGCTCTATCCTCATCTATGACTAGTCCTTAAGTTCAGCTATCCTTTGGTTCAAGTCTTCAGAGTGGACCTCTGTGAGCCCAACATCACTGCTCAGCTTAGCACTTTGGGTTTCCTCTTTATTTTAGATCCCTATGAATTTCCTTTTTAACCTTGGGAGCTCAGTTATGCGTTTAAGAAAATATTTGTTATATTTTATCCTACATTTCTAGGTAGAAAGCTTTTTAGGTTAATCTTGCTTGGCATATTGCAGTAAATACCAGTCTTACTACTTTAAAAAAATATTTAAAGTAAGAAGAGAAAGTTTACCTTTCTACTCTTACAGTTTTTATCTTTTCACTTATATATATATCATAGACTTCTTTAGGTAAGTACATAGAGATATACTTGGTTCCTCCATCTTGTTGTTAGGTCATCATGAACACTCTGTGCCCTCACTCTCATTGTGCCAGGAACAGAGGGATGGTAAGGTACACCCTGCTCTTAATTACCTTGGCCCAGAAGTGACTAATATCACTTCTGCTCATATTTCAATAGGGGAACCTGGGAAATACAATGTATCGTGTGGATATTTGGTGAGTTTCTGCCATACTTGAGTTTATTCTGTAGAATTACGTTGTATGTAACTACTTGACATAAATGTGGTGTGACACATAGAATTCTGATACTGAGATTTCATGAGCATTTTACATGAGTAAACTTAAATGGTTTTGGATAATTAGGTAGACCTTATTTGGCAAGAGTTAATGGGATAAGATGTCTTACAAGTTGTTTTTAAAACAAAAATATTTTCTCTCCTTTTCTGGGAAAAAAGTTAAGAATCTAGTTCCAGGATATCTGGATATTTCTAGTCTTTTCTAGAATTATTACTGGTTATAAATCAAAGAACTAAATGAGCAATAATAGTTAGACTTGCATTGAGTTAAACGATACTTTTTTTTTGAGGTAAAATCACAATTTCCTTACAGATATAAAATAAATACATGGTAAAGATTTTGTTAAACTCATCATTTAATGAGGGAATTAGGCAGATTTAAAACTGGCTCAAAAGAGAACTCAAAGAAGCACAAATTTATTTGGCATAAAGGGAAGGTGAAATGAGTGTACATAGGAACACTGTAAACTCTCCCCTTTCAGGGGGGTTGGAGGGAAGTCATTTGACCCTCCTCTGGCCAGAATTTATTTTCATGTCTATGGGCAAGAATTCTTTTGCATTTGCTAAGAGTTATCTACAACTTACTTTGTTGTAAAATAGTTCAAGGACAGTGAAAGGCTAGAATTACATAACCAAGAAGAATGTGCTCTAAACAGTACATGGTTTTTCATTGAAGACAGATAGTAATCTTTTTTTTTCCCCCAGATTTACTTACAGTTAAAACTCATACCAGATAAATTATGATTCAACAGTAGTGTGTTATTTGAGAAATGTATGGGGCAATTATAAATAAAGCATTATAAGAAACTAACATGAAAATATTATGTTTCTCTTTGTTTCAGGTTTATGCTGCTGATTGTACTGATGGTGTTCTTTTAGAGCTACGAAAATATTTGCCAAAATATTATGGTATCTGGTCACCTCCCACTGCACCAAATGGTAATCTTTTCTTTAAAATCCATCTTTTAGTCTTAATTCATGAGAGTTGCTTTTTAAAAGACTTAAATTAGATTAAGCCTAGTATATAAAAACAATATATCCATTTTTCTTACTACTCTTTCTCTTCTTCATTAAAGAAAACTTATTAATATTTTTGCTGTTCATAACCAGTTTCTTAGATAGCATATACAAATTAATGACCAATCTCTTATAATTTAATGAAAATATATATACTAGTATTTAATACTGTATTAATTTACAGATGTTCTTTTTTCCGAACTTTTTTTTTTTTATAAATTTATTTATTTATTTATTTAATTTATTTTTGGCTGCATTGGGTCTTTGTTGCTGCACGTGGGCTTTCTCTAGTTGCGGCAAGCGGGGGCTACTCTTCATTGCAGTGCACGGGCTTCTCATTGTGGTGGCTTCTCTTGTTGCGGAGCACGGGCTCTAGGCCCACGGGCTTCAGTAGTTGTGGCACGCAGGCTCAGTAGTTGTGGCTCGCGGGCTCTAGAGCGCAGGCTCAGTAGTTGTGGTGCATGGGCTTAGTTGCTCCGTGGCATGTGGGATCTTCCCATACCAGGGCTTGAATCCGTGTCCCCTGCATTGGCAGGCGGATTCTTAACGGCTGCGCCACCAGGGAAGCCCCTTCCGAACATATTGAGCAATCTCTTTTTCCATTTTGAAAAAAAGAAAATCAAGAAAAATATTTTCTTTGTGTACCTTCCTCCCTATCTTCTGTCTCACTCCTTCATCCCCCACCTGCATGCTTTAAATAGCAGTCTTTTAAAAAATACTGGTAAGTTTCATAGTTAGAGGACAAAATGATCTATGTAAGGGCATAGCATTTCTTTCTTAGTATTAGTTAATACTTGAAACAATATTTGCCACATCAAGGCCTTTGACAGCAGACAGAATTCAGTTAAACTGGTAGCATGACTGCTAACGATTGAAGAAGATTCATGAATGAGGGAAGAGTTTCAAACTTGACTGAGTTTAAGAATAACCCATAGGCTTGTTAAAATGCAAATTAATAGGCTCAATTCCCAGACATTTTGATTATGCAGATCTGTGTTGGAGTTTAGTGATATGCTTGTTAAATAAAAGCTTCAAGTTTTTTTGATATAGATAGGGCTTGAACCACATTTTTGAGAACAGGAAGAGAAGGGGGCTCCTTCTCTCCTTCTCTGAACGGTTTCAGCTTGTTCTTTTCCTCGGTTCTTTGTCTCCCTTCTACTCATTCACTGCTTTTGCGAAGTTTCATTAATAGGGAATCATGGTATCTCCCTGTGAGTATCCTCAGATAATAGTAAATCACTGGTTCCCCAGGGTATTTAGGATTCTTCTGTATTTCAGTTGTATGGCAGGTGGGTGAGCTTTGCTTTGCTCTCCTCCCCTCTTCTCCTCTCCCCTCCTCTCCCTGCCCATCTCCCCTTCTTTCCCTTTCCTTTCCTTTTCTCCCTCCCTGCCTCTTTCTTTCCCCTTCCCTTCCTTTCCCTTATCTAATCTAGCCTCGGGATAGTTAAATGCTCAGTTTAAAAAATTATTTTGAAGGGGTAGAGGGAATTCCCTGGCGGTCCAGTGGTTAGGTTTCCCCGCTTCCACTGCAGGAGGCACGGGTTCAATCTCTGGTTGGGGGAGCTAAGATACCACATGCTGTGCAGTGCAGCCAAACCAAAAAAAAAAAAAAAAAAAGAAGGGGTAGAATAACTGACCAAACAGCATCATTATTTGGAAAAGTAGAGTATACTGAAAGAATTTGGGTAAGAGAAGAAATATTTTAATTGAAAGTAACATTTTATAGTTTAGGATTACTGGCACGTGATTTAAAAATCAAAGACTTACTAGCAATCAACAGCCTTTTTGGTCTTCAATACCAAATAATCTTGAGAGACATCTCTGCTAATGTATTGTAGAGCAGTAACTTTGAAGTCAGAAGACTTGGCTTCTACATTAGTTATTTCCAAATTTTGTGAACTTTGCTAACTCATTAACCTTTTGAGCTCCACTTTTCTTCTATAAATGGAAAATAATATCACATAGAGTTGTGAAGATCACGTTATGTGAGAGTACTTTGTAAACTCTAATACTCTTATTTTAATATAAATGGAGATATTGGTGCTACTGAGATGAAAAGATGAGGTGAGGAAAATGAGAAAAGAGAGGAGAAAATGTCAATAGAAGTATACATATTTAGAGTGGTCCTGTAATACCAACAATTGTCTCAGGGAATTTCCCATTCCTTTCCAATTAAAAAAATATATTTTAATTTATTTTTAAAAATAAAAACAAACAAACAAACAGTTTTTTTTGGCTGTGCCTCATGGCTTGGGGGAGTTCCCCGACCAGAGATTGAACCCGGGCCATAGCAGTGAAAGCGCCGAGTTCTAACCACTGGACCACCAGGGAACTCCCATCCTTTCCAATTTTTTTTTTTTTTTTTTTTTTAATTTAGTTACTTTTAGCTGCATTGGGTCTTTGTTGCTGTGCGCGGTCTTTCTCTAGTTGTGGCGAGCAGGGGCTGCTCTTTGTTGTGGCGCGCGGGCTTCTCATTGCGGTGGCTTCTCTTGTTGCAGAGCACGGGCTCTAGGCCTGCAGGCTTCAGTAGTTGTGGCTTTAGGGCTCTAGAGCGCAGGTTCAGTAGTTGTGGCGTACAGACTTATTTGCTCCGCGGTATGTGGGATCTTCCCAGCCCAGGGCTCGAACCCATGTTCCCTGCATTGGCAGGCAGATTCTTAACCACTACACCACCAGGGAAGTCAAGTCCCCTTTCCAGTTTTTTAGCTCTGGAAGGAGTTAGATAAAACTGTTGCACCATACAGATTGTTCAGCTTTGATTTTGCTAGAGAGTTCATGGAATCATCTTTCTGTTTTTATCATTTTGATTTTAAATGAAATAAATATAAGATAGGAAACTTTTTGACATCTTTAGCCCACGGGATCATGAAAACAAATATTTTCTTAAATTTTAGTAGAAAACTGGTTTGTATTACTGCACTTGACATAGTATTAAATTAATGACATAATTTATTTCTTGACTTTTTTTTCCCTCTTTTTATTTGAGCATCTTTTCTTATGTGCTCAAGGTAGAGTTTTACACAGCTTTGTATAATTCTTATAATCCAAAGTTGTAAAATGTGGAAAGTACTGCCAGTTTGCTCAGCAAATTATTGTCACTTAAGAGAAGCATAAGGATGTGCTGACCAATAGGGTGTTTTTTCTTTTAAATTTTGTATGGCAGTTTTATTGAGATATAATTTATGTACCATAAAACTCACCCATTTAAAGTGTACAATTCAGTAGTTTTTTGTTATAGAGTTACACAGTCATCACCATTAGCAAACCTTAGAACATGACCAGTGGGTTTTTTTTTTTTTTTTTTAAGGTAAAACATTTGTTAGTAATTACATTTGAAGATTTGGAGCTATTTATACATATTAAATCTCATTTTACTTGTGTGTAAGTACATAGATGCCTAGTACAAGTACTATCAAAAGCCTTTTATTGTTAGTTATTTGGAGGAATGGAAAAGTGTATCTTCAAGTAGGTTTGAGCAAATTGAGAGTTCTCAAATGTAATCTCCAGTCTCATTGATTGGTAGGTTTCTGGATCTAGCTACTAGTCAAGTTTCAGGAAGCATGGACTGAAATTAGCTGTTCCCTTTATCCCACATTTGGAGGCTCAAGGTCTCTTCTATTTATAATTCCTTTTACTTTCAGCTTCTGTTACTCTTAGAAATAGCTGAAGATTGATGTGAAAAACAGAAATTTGGCTTCATAGATGGGCAGGGATTCACCACCAGGCCTTTTCTCCTTTTTGGGAGGCTCAGAAATGAAGATGGTAGCCAGTACCTAGATATGGTGGGGAAGAATGTGATGAAACTTGGAACCCATATTCTAATGATTTATACAATCAATAATATTCATTAAGGGGATCTGAATAAGTCTTCCTTCAACTCTCTAAATGTCTTCACGCTTGTCTTTCCTTTAAAAGAACTAGTTATCTCATCTTGACTGTTTAGTTTTTTGTAGGTCTTTCAGTTTTTCCACAGTATTTCAAATGTTTTTATTTTTTTCTCCTTTGATACTGGGGAATTTTCTGCCTTTTATTTTCTTAGAGTGTCAGGACTATATTCCGTCAGTAGAATTTTTTTTATGCTTAATGTATTAGAAAACAATGTAAGTATTTAATTTATATTAATATTTAAGATAATTATATTTAATTGTATATATTTAAATAGAAAATATATTTAAAATAGAAAAGCTTTTTCATTTATAGTAACCTTGTGTAATCTTATACATACTATCATCAACAGCATGAAATATATAAATATTTTGAGCATGTTAACTATGCCATTGGTATAGCCACTGAGAAAGAAGTCTTACTTAATAGTCTGCTTATAACAGTATGAAGTGGTGTATTTTAGAATACCTGGTAGTTATTTTCATGATTTTTACCTCAAAAAATTAAGGAACTATGGAAATTCTATATATATTTTCCATAAATTAATATGTAAATAACAGATATATCCCTTATGGCCACAGCCCGTTAAACTAAACTATACTTCTAGTCAGTGTGACCTCTTGTAATGAGATCCATGTATTTATGAAAAATAGATGTCCTATTATTTATTATACAAATACCAAGACTAAGCTTAATAGAATATCTTTTAGCTCCGAGGTTCACATATGCCAGTCCTTAGACCTCTGACAGACTGGCTTCATCAAAATCTGTTGTCCTAAATAGAGCTTTTAAGAATTTAAAAAAGTAAATGTAGTTATTTTGCTATCTTTATGATTTATACACACATGCATATATATGTGTATATATGAAAAAATCAGCTCTCTTCATTTTTTAATATTCAAAAATCTGTCTTTACTTACAAGTTACATCATATCAAATAGTCATAATTATTTTCCAAACATCATATTAATATAGTTTAATTTATTTCTTTGACCTTGGTTACAATGAACCTAAACTATTCCAGATAGAACATTATCTTATTCTTAGTCCATCAGATTTTGGCAGTGGAATTTTAGAGCATATTTTCTGCATACCTAAAGATTGAAAAATATTGTTCCACTGTACCTAGAGGGGCTTAGCTGAAAAAGTGTCCTTTGTTATCCAGTCTGTAGCATTGCCTTATAAATGAGGCTCCCCTGTTGTAAAATGCCTTTGGTCATTTAAGTTATTAAGTCTTGAGATTGACCTACTTTGAGTTGAACTGTCTTCTACTGAAATAATTTGCTAATAGCATTTTTTTCAGAGGGAATTAGTATTCAGATTAATTTCTAGTGATAATAACCTGTAAAAAAAAAAATCAGCTTAGATTTCAGTGCTCAGATCATGCCTCATTTTCCTATTTACCTATTTTATTCAAAAGCAGTTGTGGCAAGCTGCTAGATATATAACATCATATTCTGTTTTTAAAACTCTGCATCTCTAAAGCAGGTTTTGATTTTTTTTTTAATAACTTAGAGGGAAAGAGAAATGAGAATCTCAAAATCTTTTCACTTAAAAAAAATCAAGGCCAGAGAACTGAAAGAATACACTAAACCAACTCTCAGTAGGCCTTAATTTAAGGATTATTAACTTAACACTAATAATCAATAATTTAGCAGTTATTTGGTAATTCCAATCATATAAAACATATCAAGAACCCGAAAGTAAGATAGTGACAAACATTTGCCTAGTCAAAATAAATGTCAAATAAAATCGATGATACTTAAGCCTGTTTACTGAAGGAATGGCTCAACTTATTACAGGATGAGGAAGGCCAAACCCAAAGTTCCCCTGGGCAGTAAGAATGAGAAGGGCAAACATTGATTCTTTCAGCAAACATTTATTGTATTCCCACTATAAAGAAAGTTTGCATTTGTATTTTTCTCCTTCGCAAGAGAAGGAAAAAATGGGGATTTTATATGCAGTTTGCAAAGTCTCTACTCTAGCTTCTGACGTTTCTATCTTATTACAACAAACAGGTTATTTTTTGTTTTTAATCACTACCAAATTGGCAAGTAGAAAATAATAACCCTACACTGAACTACAGATGCTGTGATAGCTAGGTTTACACACTATCTTTATACTCCCATACATAGCCTCACCTCAGTAAGGCTTTTAGGGTTTCTTGAGTTATGGAAATTAATGATGATAAATTTGTGAATGCTAATGATTTACTGTATTAGGATATAATTAGTCTTTTCTGATACTTGAAATATAAGCCTAGTTACTGAAATTTTTATACAACTTTAGGGAGAGGATGGATTGGTTTCCTTCTGTTTTGCTCAAGGTAGCTGAAATTGGGAAGAGAGAATCTGAAGGGGCCTGTCCTCTGCTACCTCCTTTCTCTTCTCGTCCGCCCCTGTGGTTATCTTTTAAAGCACAGAAATGGGTTGGTTCCAGTTTCTTGATCAGGATATTCCTACTTGTCTCATTACCTTTCACTGTCGGCAGGTTCATGTGTGTGTCCAGACCTTTTACTTTCTCTTATCCTGTTGAAGATGTCCATTTGTTAGAAACTTTCTTAAAATGTGGCATACTCCTTCTTGTTTCTGCCAGTGATGGTCTCTTAGGCTGCAGTTCCTTTTTTGTCACTTGACTTCACCTAGTTCTACAAGGTTATAATCCTCCCTCTCGCCATTTTCCTTTCACTAAGAGATAAAATTTTAAAAAATAAATTTATTTACTTATATTTTATTTACTTTAAAGAAGTAAAACCTTGTTACTTTGATAAAAAGAAAATATAATCACTTCTGTCTTTGAGGAAAAGTTTTTACGAGAAGTGCTTCGTATTACATTCGTAACTGAAAATTACGATCTCATTCAGAACTTTATTTGGGAAGATTCATTCACCCAGGAAGTGGGGGAAGAATTTCTTTCCTTACTTCTTTCCCTCAGTGCACCTGGACTCTTATTCAAGTTAAAACTATAAGGTCAGCTACCATGTGTGATAACTGGGATGTTTATTTTTTTACTTGAATCTCCATTTATAATAGTTTTCTGAGGAAAGATGTATACAGGATGCCAAAGTTATTTACAAATGAACTTTTGAGGATTTCTTGTGTTCTAAAAAGCAAGATATTTGTTTTTCCTTTGGGACTAGTAACACTAGAATGTATGTTTGGCAGTGACCATCATTTGGATTGATTTACCTTTCTTAACCTATACCTGTTGTGTCCTCTGTGGGAAGGATTTATTCCTATTACTAATTTTAAGTGAAGACTTAAAAATTATTAAAATACTGCTATCTGCTGAGGCATATATGATATAAACTATATTCAAAAGGAGAATGTATTCTGGGACAGCTTTTAAAATAATCTCATTGCCTTTTTAATGTCCTTGGAAGTTTTATATCTAATTCATACCTTTTGTTTATGGTTGAATATTATTTATTCCATTTCCTGCAAGAGTTTCCCTGTGACATTTATACCTGTTGTAAATTTGTTGGTCAGTCTTTTTTTTTTTTTTTCCCTCTCTCTTCAGGTGGAGTAATAATAATTGTTGACTCTGGACTTGTTTTAACTTTTTTCTCAGTTTTAAGATTTCCTCATTTTTGTTTTTCCTTGAGTAGTAATATGTTTTCCTATTACTAATTAGGGTTTTTCTTTAATAACAGATTTATACCTAAAACTGGAAGATGTGACCCATAAATTTAATAAGCCCTGTATAATGGATGTAAAGATAGGGCGGAAAAGCTATGATCCTTTTGCTTCATCTGAGAAGATTCAGCAACAGGTCAGCAAGTACCCATTAATGGAAGAGATTGGGTTCTTGGTGCTTGGCATGAGGGTAAGAGTGATTTTTAGTGTAATACACACGTTTCTTGTTACATATTCTTCCCTTGAAAATTATGTCACATATATTTTGGAATTAGGTTATCCATAACTCCCCAGTGTGGGCAGAGATTTTTACCTCTTCTGTTCACTGGTATGTGGGCAGTGTCAAGAATTATTCTGATATACAGTACATGATTAATAAGTAAATGAATAGCTAAACCTCAAGGCTCTGACTCTGATAATTTTGTATTAAAGAAGTCTTAAGTTTAGGTGCAAAATAAATAACATGATAAGTGAATGTGATATTATTTATGATTTTCCCACGAGAAAAGTGCTAAGTTTATATATTCAGTAATTTTTCTGTATATTTAAAACAGAAGAGTAAAATTAAAAATTAGGATATTGTTTCAGATTGTGATTTAAAGCTGTTGTTTTCTTTGCTCATGTTTCTCTGGATTGGCAATTTGAGTTGGGCTCAGGTGGTCAGTTCTTCTGATCTCATCCAGGTTCCCTCTTGTGGCTACACTCATCTGATGGCTCAGCTGGGGCTTGGTGGTCTAAATGACCTCACTCTTATGTCTACAAGTTGATACTAACTGTTGGCTGAGCCTTTTCCCATGAGGTTCCTCATCTTCCAGAAGGCTAAGTGGAGCTTCTTCATGTGCTACATTCCAGGAAGGCAAGAGTGAGAGCTACAAGAGCTGTTAAAATCTAGGTTTGGAAGTCACTTTCTGTCATTTCTATGGAGTTTTATAGGTCAAAGTACATCATAGGGCCAGTCCATATTGATAGGGAGAAGAAGACCCCACTTTTGATGGTGGGAATAGGGAAGTCAAAATACAAATGGCAGTGTGCACAAGGATGTTGAGGCCATCTTCGCAAACAATATGCCACAGTTAAGAATGTGGAATAAAATCCTCTAAATAAATGGTATGTCTAGATGTCTGGAGGTAAAATTTGTATATATGATAAATTATTGCTTCTATAAAAACATAATGGGTCATTTTGAAATTCATCATAAGATGATATACAGTCTTCCTTTTGAGTTTTAAACAGGAGAGTTAATAGGAAGCATTATAAATGAATTGTTACTGTGATAGTTAAAACAGCACAGTTGAATTTGGTAGTCTGTAAATAAAACCAAAGAAATTATTGACACAGTTATTTCATTTTAGAAAACTCTAAATGTGGGTATATAGTAAAGGGGAAAAGGGTAGTGGAATAATGGTAAAACAAACAAGGAATAAACATCTCAAAGGAATCTGACTGGGCAGTTATTTAAACCTTCACTGTTTTCAAATCTCTCACCCTCCTGCTTTCCTTCTCTTTTAGCAGATAACTTTGCCTTCTGCTTCAGAAAAAATAAGCCATCACACAGGATTTCCTTTAATTTCCTGCTAACAGATGTACATACCTAACCTGCAAGTGCTTTCATTTCCTCCTTATTCCTTCCTGTCACGTTGAAGAATTTTCCATCTTCCTAAGGACAGCCCTTCCCTGTGTCCTCTGGATCTCATTGTCTCCCACCTCTTCAGGAGCCTAATACTGTTGATTCTCTCTTGTCCTTTTTATATCTTCAACTTCTGTCTCTCTTTACTCTTTTTTCCTTTTGTTTTAAATATGTTCAAATCACGCTCAAAAAAAAAATCAAAACCCATCTTTATCCTGTTCTGCTCTCCAGCAATGGGTTTAAATTGTTTCCACTTTGCACCCAAACTAGTTATATTTGTTTCTGTTGCCTTACTTCCCACTCAGTATTCTTCAGCCCATTCCAGTCTGGCTTTGGCTACATCATGCCACTAGATTGGTGTCTCATGAAGGTCCCTAATGACGTCTCCATGTCACTAAATCCAAATGGCATTTTTCATTACTCATCTTACTTCACTTTGAAAAGCAGCCTTCAACACTGACTAGGTCCTCCTTGAAACATTCCTTTTTGTGTCCATAACACTACACTCTCTCTTGTTTTTTTCCTAAGACCACTTGGCAGTCTTCTTTGCCAGCTCATTTCTTTCTGTTTGTTCTTTAAATATTGAGGTATTCCGCTTAGTTCCATTTTACTGCCTCCCTCTCTTTTTTATTTCTTCCTAGGTAGCATCCTTTGTTCTCATTGGTTCAGTTTCACTTACTGATAACTCCCAAACATATATTTTCAGCTTCTGGTTTTTCTTTGATCTCCTAATCTATATAGCTAACAGCCTATTAGACATTTTACTCGGATAACTTAAAGACATCTAGGACTAATATGTAAAAAACGGACATAGATCTGTCTTGCAAAATGTCAACCACAATATATAGTAGCAGCAAACCTGTTATTCTCTGTCTCAGTAAATGGCATCACCATACATCCAGTTTTACGAGGGAGAAACCTTATAGTACCATCACCTCTCAGATCCATCCATCAATCCTGTTGATCTTAATTCCCAAGCACCTGAGTCCCATTGTCAAAATTATTCCTCTCTAGACTAGTGAACTCTCAATTTCAGTTTTGCTGAAATTTACTGAACTCTCAATTTACTGAACTCTCAATTTCAGTTTTGCTCTCTTCCAGTCTGTTCTCCAAACATTGCAAAATGTATATCTAATTGTGACATTCCCCAGCTTAAAAACTCTTCAGTGGGTTTCCATTGCCTTTAAGATATGATTTTGCTCTCCTGTGTTGTGTTATTTCCCCAGACAAATGAGGTTCCTCCATTTATATTTTTTAATAACATTTTTATTGAGATATAATTTATATACCATTCAATTCACTCATTTAAGGTATACAGTTGATTGGTTTTAGTATATTCATAGAGTTGGGCAGCCATCATCATATTCAATTGTAGAACGTTTTCATCACCCCAAAAGAAATGCCGTACCTATTGGCAATCACTCCTCATTTCCTTCCAACTTCCAACCCCCTAGCCATAGACAATTCGAATCTACTTTCTGACTCTATAGCTTTGCCTCTTCTGGACGTTTCATATAAACGGAATCATGTAATACAATAGGTGGTCTTTTGTGACTGGCTTCTTTCAATAATGTTTTCAGAGTTTGTCTATGTTAGCATAAATCAGTATTTTATTCCTTTTTATTGTTGTACGGATATACCACATTTTGTTTATCCATTTGTTCGCTGGTCAACTTTGTGTTGTTTCCACTTTTGGGCTATTATTAATAATGCTATCGTGAACATTCATGTACAAGTCGTTACGTTTTTATTTGGGGGGGGGGGTGGTTCCTGAATTTGAAATTGGTGTGTGCTATGATTAAGTTTAACTTTTTCAGAAACTGCCAAAGTGTTTTTCCAAAGTTCCTGCACCATTTTGCATTTCTATCGGTGATATATAGGAGTTCCAGTTTCTCCACATCCTCACCCAAAACCCAAACCTTGTTATTGTCTCTCTCTCTTTTTCTTTTTTTAACTATAAGCCATCCTAGTGGATGTGAAGTGGTATCTCATTGTGGTTTTTATTTGCGTTTCCCTAATGGCTCATGGTATTGAGCCTCTTTTCATGTGCTGTTGACCATATGTATATCTTCTTTGGAGAAATGTCTATTGCAATCCTTTGCCCATTGTTAATTTGGGTTGTTTTTTCTGTGGATTGTTTTTCCACTTTCTTTATAATGGCTTTGGAGTACAAAAGTTTTAAATTTTGAAGTCTAATTTTTTTAAGAAACCATTGCCTAAACTAAAGTCATGAAGATTTACTCCTATTTTTCTTCTATAGTTTTAACTCTTACATTGAGATATGTGTACATTTTAAGTTAGTTTTTTGGGTGTGCTTTGAGGAAGAGGTCAAACTTCTTCTTTTGCATATGGATATTCAGTTGTCCTCGCACCATTTATTGAAAAGACCATTCTTTCCCCCACTGGATGCTCTTGACACCCTTGCTGAAAATAAACTGACCATAAATGTAAGAGTTTATTTCTGGACTCTCAGTTCTCTTCTGTTGATCCCTATTGTCTATCTTTATGCCAGAACCACACTGTCTTTTTTTTTTTTTTTCCCCCAGCTTTATTGAGGTATAATTGACGTAAAGATATTTAAAGTATACATTGTGGTGATTTGATATGCATACACATTGTGAAAGGATTCACTCATCTAGTTAATTAACATATCCATCACCTCACATATTTATCTTTTATTTGTGTATGTGAGAACATTTAAGTTCTAAGTTCTACCCTCTTAGCAAATTTCAGTTATGCAATACAGTGTTATCAATTTAGTCACCATGTTTTACATTAGATCCTCAGACTTTATTCATCTTATAACTGAATGATGAATACCAACCTCTTCCTATTTCCCCCACCTCCTCCCAGCCCTTGGTAACCACTTTCTACTCTCTCTTTCTATAAGTTTGGTTTGTTTTTTTGGATTCCATGTATAAGTGATGCTGTGCAGTATTTGTCTTTCTCTATCTGGCTTATTTCACTTAGCATAATGCCCTTAAGGTCCATCTATGTTGTTGCAAATGGCAGGATTGCCTTCTTTTTCATGACTGAATAATATTCCGTTGTTTATTTACAAGCGTACTTGGAGGTATTGTGGGTTCAGCTCCAGACCACTGCAACAAAGCAGATATCACAATAAAACAAGTCACAAGAATTTTTTGGTTTCCCAATGCATATAAAAGTTATGTTTACACTATACTGTAATCTGTTAAGTATGCAATAGCATTATGTCTAAACAATGGGCATACCTTAATTTAAAAATACTTTATTGCTAAAAAAGTGCCAAAACAATTATAATAGTAACATCAAAATTCACTGATCATATAACATAACAATATAATAATAATGAAAAAGTTTGAAATATTGCAAGAATTACCAAATGTGACACAGAGACATGAACTGAGCAAATGCTGTTGGAAAAATGGTGCTGATAGACTTGTTTAATGGAGACTTGCCATAAACCTTCAATTTGTGAAAAACACAGTATCTGTGAAGTGCAGTAAAACGAGGTATGTGTGTACACACCACATCTTTATCCATTCATTCATTGATGTACACTTAGGTTGTTTCCACATCTTGGCTATTGTGAATAATGCTGCAATGAACAGGGAGTGCATATAGCACCACGATATCCTATTTTCTTTTTCTTGGGTGTATACCCAGAAGTAGAATTGCTGGATCATAATGGTAGTTCTAGTTTTAAGTTTTTGAGGAGCTTTCGTACTGTTTTCCATAGTGGCTGCACCAGTTTACATTCCTGCCAGTAGTACTCAAGTGTTGCCTTTTCTCTATATTCTCACCAACACTTGTTATTTGTTGTCTTTTTGATGATAACCATTCTAACAGGTGTGAAGTGTATCTTGTGATTTTTTTTTTTTGCACTTTTTTTTTTTTTTAATTTTTGGCTGTGTTGGGTCTTCGTTTCTGTGCGAGGGCTTTCTCTAGTTGCGGCGAGCAGGGGCCACTCTTCATCGCAGTGCGCAGGCCTCTCACTATCGTGGCCTCTCTTGTTGCGGAGCACAGGCTCCAGACGCGCAGGCCCAGCAGTTGTGGCTCACGGGCCTAGCCGCTCCGCAGCATGTGGGATCCTCCCAGACCAGGGCCCGAACCCGTGTCTCCTGCACTGGCAGGCAGACTCTCAACCACTGCGCCACCAGGGAAGCCCCTATCTTGTGATTTTGATTTGCATTTCCCTGATGATTAGTGATGTTGAGCACCTTTTGATGTTCCTGTTGGCCATTTGGATGTTGTCTTTGGCAAAATATCTATTCAGTTCCTCTGTCCATTTTTGAATCAAAAAATTTTCCCATCAAATTGTCTGACTTCTTTATATATTTGGAATATTAACGCCGTATCAGATATATGATTTGCAGATATTTTCTCAGAAGCACACTGTCTTTTTTTTTTTTTTTTGGCTGTGCTGTGCAGCTTGCCGGATCTTAGTTCCCTGACCAGGTGTTGAACCCAGGCCCACGGCAGTGAAAGCACTTAGTCCTAACCACTGGACCACCAGGGAACTCCCAAGAACTACACTGTCTTGATTAGTGTAGCTTTGGAATAAGTTTTGAAACCAGGAATTGTTAGACTTTCAACTTTGTTCTTCTTTTCCAAGATTGTTTTGGCTGTTCTGGGTCCCTGCAACTTCCACGCGAATTTTAGAATCAACTTGTCATTTCTGCAAAGAGGTGTTGGTTGGGATTTTGGTGTAAGGAATAGTTTTGGATCTGTAGATCAATTTGGGTTCCCCTATTTTTGTTTTCATGGCTTCCTTTATATAGTAGTTAGCAGTTTATAATTACATATTGTTTACTTATCTGAGAAAGGATATGTTTGAAGTGTGAAATAATAAATGAGAATGAGAATGTGAATATAAATTTAATTATGTTATTCTAGAATGTTAAAATTGGGAGACATACCTTGAATTTAGTAGGAGTTATGTTAGGATTTTTTTCAAATAGTTATTTCTTTAGTAGGTGGTAAATTCATTAAACTTTTTAATCACAGTGGGTTTATAGACTAATAATAAAGATAGACTTGAATAATTTTAGAATGAATGTTCCAAATTTTAAAAATTCTCCTCCAAGACAGTCCTGCCTTTAAATTAAAAAAAAAAAACCAAACCAAAAACAACCCTTAATATAACTGAATAGACTGAAATTTACCAAATATATCAGTTTTAACATACTTTTCTGTTATGTTTAACCAGTAGTAGGAAGAGGTTTGGTGGGTAGAAGAACATGCCAATTTAGGAATTCCTTATTTTTAAATGACTGTCAGCAATTATACTGTTATTTCCTTGATCCCAAGATGGTGTAGATGATAAGACTCACTTTGATTTAACAACAAGATTTATTAAGATATGTGTAACAAAAGAGATAGAAACTGAATAGGAACTATATGAACGAGGGAGTCACAAAAGGAGTATAGAGTGCCTTTGGAAAAGGTGGTATTTTGAACTGGCAACGGGGAAAATAATAGGTAGAAAACCAAGAAGCAGAGCATATTGTGAAATAGGAGTTTATGTAAGGTGACTGGAGCATACTATATGTAGGAAGGTGGGGTGTATTTTAGCTTAAAGTATCAAACTTGAGAGAAGTTAATATATCAGCAGCTTGCTTTGGGACTTACTGGCTTTTTGACATAGCATCCTTTTGGGTTAACTATTTGAATGGTTGTTTAATTTTCCAGTTTTGTATTGACTCGGAAAACACATGCTGTATAACTGTAGGGGTTTATTATATTTATTAACCACAAGTAATTGAAATACAATTTGTAGAAATTTACCTGAAATTTCTTTAGAACTTGTGATTCAAGATTTTAGATGATTTAATTTTGGATGTTCCAGTATATTTTTGGCAATAACTTAAATTTTTGGCAAAGAAATAAATATTTGCACTTAAGAGAGAAGTCATGTTTCTTAATCACTGATTCCTAATTACTGGGGGAAAAGATTCTTTTGATCTTTACTTATCACATTGTCTAAAAATCAGACTCTTTTTCTGTATACCTTTTTTTCCTCTATAATAGTGGATAACAGTAACCCTTCAAATTTCTTTTTTCCATTAATAGGATTTGATTTAATAGGAAATGTGTTTTGCTAAAGATATTTGAATTGGTTTGCTCCTGACAAGAGTTCCTGTAAAATAAGCAACTCATATGATCCAGGAAGTGCTGGAGCTTTTTTTTTGCTTGTTATTCTGTCCTACTCATGTCTTCCAACTTACCATTCCGTTAAAAATATTTTCAAGGTGGTACTGTAACTTTTGATTTATAGATATCTTTGTGACTGACCAAGACTGGACAGTGGGTAGAGACTGAAGAAATTCTCAGACCTCTTGATATTCTAGCTTTAACTAGTAAAGTAGAAGTAAATAAAGATGCCTGAAATTAATACAGCATTGTAAATCAACTATACTCCAATAAAAAAATAAATGAATAAATAAAAATAAGTAAATAGAGGAAGAGAGAATATCAATAAAGGAGTCCCACTGAAACTAATTAGCTTAGTCTATTTGTGAAATTTAGATTTTTCATATGTGAAATCTAACTTAGCTCAGAAAATACATCCCTGAATAGTATTTGAAAATTCTTCTCATTTGTTTTTATTTAATATATTTCCTCTGATTATTAATTTCTCAATTTCATCCTTTTTTATTGCAACATAAATGATATATAACATTGTGTATGTTTGAGTTGTACAACACATTGATTTGTTACATTTGTATGTTGCCATATGATTGCCACATAGCATTAGTTAATACCTCTGTCACTTTGAAAATCCTCTTTTACACATATTTCTGTGCATAGAGAACATGAGTATATTTTTTTAAACACATTTTGGTTATGATTAACTGTTCTTATAAAAATATTTTTTCCTGTAGTCAAATGTAATTTTGGTATTTATGAAATGCTTTCTTCTATTCATAGTAACACTTTGTTCAAGATAAATTATCTTTCTTTAATAGGCTGTAAGAACACGGTTCTAATTTAACTCTTTGAATAAAGTGAAGCATTTGAGATAGATGGTAATTAGCCATATCAGACTGAAAGTTATAAAATATCAGTTTCTAAAGCAATGTATTCTTTTTTTTCTTTTTTAAAATATTTATTTATTTATTTGGCTTTGCCGGGTCTTAGTTGCGGCACACACGGGATCTTTA
Organism: Balaenoptera physalus; assembly: GCF_965194825.1. NCBI lineage: Eukaryota > Metazoa > Chordata > Mammalia > Artiodactyla > Balaenopteridae > Balaenoptera > Balaenoptera physalus. Next base: position 68,203,772 of record NC_138893.1, on the reverse strand, counting down.
GTTGTGGCATGTGGGATCTAATTCCCTGACCAGGGATCAAATTCGGGTCCCCTGCATGGGAGTGTGTGGACCACCAGGGAAGTCCCTAAAGCAATGTATTCTTAATGCTTCTTAAAAATATTTAATTAAAATTTGATGAGATACATTGTTATACGGCTCAAACTCCAAAAAGTATAGAAATATATACAGTGAGAAGTCACTCTCCACACAGGATACTATATTATAGTGATTTTTTTCTCCAGTGTATCCTTCCAGAAGTATTTTAAACATATACAAGTAAATGCTGCATATATGTATTCCTTTATTGTAAAACCTACCTACTTTGAACACTGTTCTGTATCTTGCTTTTTTTTTTGTTTAACACATCATGAAGATTTTTCCATAGTGGCACAGTATTATAGTTTAACCAGCTTACTTTGATGGATCCTTTGACTTGTTTCCAGTCTTTTGCTCTTACAAGTAATGTTACAAATGACTAACCGGAGACCTACCTCATTCCACCAGTGTGCTAGGGTATTTATGGGATAAGCTTCCAGAGGGGAATTGCTGAGCTTGTATGCGTTTATAATTGTGGTAGATATTGGCAGTCTGCCTGATATCTAGAGCAGTGGTTTTGAACCAGGGGCCGTTTTATTCCCCAGGGAGTCATTTGGCAGTGTCTGGAGGCATTTTTGGTTGCCACAATTTTGGGGTAGGCTGTGTTCCTGGTATGTTTGAGAGCTGTTTGATTTCAGTGAACTCTTCAGATATGTTGTTCATTTTCCCATAAGAGTAAACATGCCCTTTGTTCATCATATAAATTTCAAATACCTTTTCTCTGTTTGTCTTTTGATTTCTGAATGGCAAAAACACTATGAACATTTTAAAAAACATATTGTATGTGGTAGAAATTTTTGAGTTTTAGTGGAAATGCCTTCCCTAGTTATCAGTTATTGAAGGATTCTTCTATCTTCGGGTGGGGAGGCATTTTATTTTGCTCATTTTGATCTTTGATGTATTTGGAATTTATCCTGGTATAAGTTATAAATACAACTTATTTTTTCCAGATCACTAGTTAATCATACTAACACCATTTAATAATAATCCATCTTTTTCTACTGGTTTAAAATACCATTATCACATACAAGCTTCTCATGTTTTTTGATATTGAAGTATGTTTTAATGGAATTACTATCCCAAAGAGATATCTGCACTCTGTTCATTGCAGCAATATTCACGATAGCCAAGATATGGGAACAACCTAAGTGTTTGTCTACAGATAAATGGATAAAGAAGATGTGCCTCTTTAAACAATGGAATATCATTCAGCCATGAGAAAGAAGGAAATATGGATGAAACTAGAGGGCATTTTGCTAAATGCAATAAGCCAGCCAAAGAAAGACAGATACTGTGTGGTAGCACTTATATGTTGAGTCAAAAAAAGAAACCCAAAAGACAAAGCTGATCTCATAGAAACAGAGAATAGAATGGGGGTTTCCAGGGATTTAGGGAAGGGGGAAATGGGGAGATGTAGGTCAGAGGGTACAAACTTTCAGTTATAAGATGAATAAGTTCTGAGGAGCTAATGTATAGCATGGTGACTATAGTTAATAATACGATATTGTATACTTGAAATTGGCTGAGAGTAGATTTTAAGCATTCTCACTGCATACATACACTAAAAATGAGTTAACTGTATGAGGTGATGCATGTGTTTATTTTCTTGATCTTAGTAATCATTCCACAATGTATATATATACCAAATAATCACATTGTATACTTTAAATATATACAATTATACTTGTCATTTATTCCTCAATAAAGTTGGAAAAAGTATAAATAAAATATGTTTTAATATCTAGTAGGATGGCAAGGTTAGTCCCTCCTTACTGATCTTATTTGGATTTTCCTTAGCAATTCTTGATTTTCTATATGAACTTTAAAATTAGCTTATATGATTAAAATAATTGTTGGTGTTTTATTATAATCTGATTTTACTCCTAGATTAATTGTATCTTTTATGATGTTGAATCTTCCTTTCTGAGAACATGGGTATGTGTTTATGTGTGTATCTTAGGAGAGTTTTAAAGACGTCTTTCTGTAGATCTTAGGCTTTTTTAGTTTATTCCTATGTTTTATTTCTTTTTTATTTGATTTGTAAGTAGGGTCTTCCATTACATTTTCTAGCCAGTTGTTTGTATATATGAAAGCTTATTTTCTGTTTACTAATTTGTACTGTCACCATTTCAAGTTTTTATTGTTTTTGTTAGTTTTTAAATTGATTTTCCAATATACAACCATTATCTACAAAGAGTAGTATTTTTGTTGCCGCCTTTTCAAATTATTATGCCTCTTATTTCTTTCTCTTACCTATTTGCATTTGCTAGAAACTCCAGAACAATATTAGGTAATAATGATGATAAAACACATTGTGGTTGAGTACTTTTTGTGGAAGTTTCTTGTATTTTAGGACAGATGCTTCCTTATTTCTACTTTAAACTTGAGGCTAACTTTTGGTGGATTGAGATGGATAATTCTTTTCATATTGGAAGTACTCATCTGTCTTTTTAAAGAGTTTTCATTGATAGTAGATGTAAATTTGCTAAATGCCTTTTCAGCATGATAAGACAATATGATTTTTTTTTTTTCGTCTTAACTCCATTAGAATGAATTATATGAGTAGATCTTCCCATCTTTAACCATCCTTGCATTGCTGGGATTCCCTCCATTGCTCCTCACTCCCAGCCCTGGGTCAAGGAGTATTAGTGTTTAATATTCAGTGCTTTTTTCTGACAGGTTTATCATGTTCATTCTGATAGCTATGAGACACAAAACCAGCACTATGGAAGAAGCTTAACAAAAGAAACTCTAAAGGATGGTAAGGATTGAAAAACCATACTTCAATGCTTTTATTACTACACAGTTATCAAAATAATTCTAAAGTGATTTCAGTTTTAATTCTCCTTTGGTATAATGATTCAGTTCACAATAAAGTCTTAACATATATGCTTCTAAAATATTTATGGCCAAGATATTATAAAAGCAGTGATAGCACAGATTTCCAGAAATAATATTCTTTTAAAGTTTATTATTAGCTCTATCCAAGATGGGGCAGAACTTAAGAGTGATGTAAATAGTTTGAAGAATTTTTATTTTATGTATACAGAATAATCATCTATAGTGTGCCCTTAACAATTAGTATTTGCCTTGGTATACTTAACCAATAGCAAGCTAATATTCAGATTGGCTGTTGTTTTTGGCCATGCTGTGCAGCTTGCGGGATCTTAGTTCCCTGACCAGGAATCAAACCCATGTCCCCTGCAGTGGAAGCATGGAGCCCTAACCACTGGATTGCCAGGGAAATCCCCAGATTGGCTCTTTATTAAAATATTTCTCAGGCTAATATGATTATTTTTAGCAGTTTCTGTTCCGAAGTAGGGGAACAGCAAAATTTAATTACATATATCCATAAATTCCCAAATGTGATAAAATATGCATAAATAATTTTATAAGAGGCCTAATCTGATAGGTTAAAACATGTAAAAGTCTCAATTTTGAATAACATACTCAACTTGGAGTAGTACTAGTCCCCATAGTGAGCTCAACTTTTGTGAAAAGACTGATTTAATAAATATTTTCGAGAACATAAATTAAGTACAGTTATGGTTTGGTATTTTGGTAATGCGCTGTTGACATCATTAAAAATGGTTATGATTTGACTCTAGGTTCTAGATTAGTTCGTGAATGTGATTCTAACAAATATGTAATCTTACTGTAAAATTCCTCATAATAGCAAATGAAGCAAATCTTGGAAGCCTGTTCCTTAAGAGAATGTATAGAGAGAGCACTAAACTAGCAGTCTACCTGTAGTAAATTTTTTGTCTAAATAAGGTACTTCACGTTACATAAGTGTCATTTATATGTTTTCTAGCGAGAATATCGTCACCAGAAATTAAGTTGAGCTCCAAGATTCTGTGTTTGACTAGAATTCTTATCTGTTCACTTAATTGCAGGGGCTGATGGGAGAAAATTAAAGAATTGTATCTAAGATGAGATTACTTCCCAAGTGATAGTTATTTCATAATTTCATTATAATCCTAGTATTTTCCTTTTTATAGGAGTCTCCCGTTTTTTTCATAATGGATTCTGCTTAAGAAAAGATGCTATTGCTGCCAGTATTCAGAAGATTGAGAATATTCTGCAGTGGTTTGAAAGCCAGAAGCAGCTTAACTTTTATGCAAGTTCATTACTGTTTGTTTATGAAGGTTCATCTCAGCCAACTACTGCAAAATTGAGTGACAGAACTTTAGCAGAAAAGTTTTTGTCCAAAGGACAGCTCTCAGACACAGATGTACTAGAGTACAATAATAACTTTCATGTGTTAAGTTCCACAGTAAATGGAAAAATAGAGGCTTCAGTGGGCAAAAGCTTGTCGAAAATGTATGCTCGTCACAGAAAAATGTATTCAAAAAAGCATCACAGTCAGACTTCGTTGAAAGTTGAAAATACAGAGCAAGACAATGGGTGGAAAAGCATGTCACAGGAACATTTAAACGGAAACGTACTTTCCCAACTGGAAAAAGTCTTCTACCATCTTCCCACTGGTTGTCAAGAGATTGCGGAAGTAGAAGTGCGGATGATAGACTTTGCTCATGTGTTCCCTAGCAACACAATAGATGAGGGATATGTTTATGGGCTGAAGCATTTAATTACTGTACTGCAGAGTATTTTAGACAATTGAATCCTTTGCTGCAATCTTTTAAAGGGGTGGGGCAATCATAATGAAGAGTGGCAGTTAATAACTCTGCACTTGTAATGCTGTGTAAAAAATTTGTATTGTGAGTCTACATTTTATTTGTCTTTATACTTTTGGTAGAAGGGTTAACTTTTTTATAATCTTACTCAGGAAAACTAATTATTTGTTCTTTAGAAAACTATAAAGAATAAAGAAACTTAGGAATGTTAAGCAGGGAATGTGGTGGTACGTGGCTTAAACATCTATTTGGCTTAAGCAAAATGCAAACCATTATTCAGTCATTACGAGTTTAGTTAGCTTTCTGTAGCCAATTTATTGTGAAATCTCTGTCCACCCACCCTTGACAATGAGCCATATCTAAACTCATTACATTATTAGAACACTTTCAAAAATCTAGAAAGCACAGGTTGATATCCTTAGTATTGCTATGTATGAAGTTATTAAAACTGGAGAAAATTCTACAGAAATAAGTACTGTTTAGGTTTTATATTAAAAGTTCAGACCAGCATATCAAAAGGTGCTTCTTAGAAGTAAAATGATTTAGAATTATTGTATTCCAAAAGCAGATTTTCCCTTTAATTTCCATTTATATGCGTATTTCAAAATACTTCTTGAAAAAGATCATTGAAATGGACAACAACAACAAAAGTCTGACATTAAGGGCACTAATAATTAGTCTCGCCAAGTTTAGGGAAGAGAGAAGTTATTTGCAAGGAACAAAATTTTTTCTTTTAAAATCTTTATGGGAAAATTGGAATTTTACTACATTGTGACAAGTATTATAAACCATATAATACCTTTTACTGCAGCTTCAAAAAGGTGGATGATTGAAGCTCTTCTTATTTCTCCTTTAAATAACTTTTGAGAGTTTTTTTCTTTTACAATTCTTGTAATTACATGTCCCCATTTAGTTAAGCAGTGGTATGAATATATGTTGCTAAAAAGTGTTTCTCAGAATTCTAATAGGCAGTGAAAGACAACATCCAGTATGGTGAGTGTTAGCAAAAATACTGTGTGTAAATTAGTACGTCATACAGAGTTTGGTACATGTCTAAATTCATGCTCCTGTTTCATTCTTAAAACAGTTGTATATCATATTCAAGAGAGAAATTATTATTTAACTTCATGGGGGGGCAGTACTATTTTTCTTGGAAAAATTAGATTTGTAAGTATTATCTCTGTTTCACATCTACCCCTTTTAAAAAATAACTAGTTATTTGTTATTGGAAACATTCAGAACTTTGAAATTAAATTTGCAAGTATGTTAAATGTTTATGTTTTCATTACTTGCACTTTGATTCACTAATAAAACATCTGAGTAGTCAACAGTCTTGCCATATTCCTGGAAATTGTTTTAGACTTGTGAACTGTTAGACTGTTTTCCCCCCAAAATTACAAATTAAACTTTTAAATTCAAGGGCCTTTTTTTAGTGTGAAGGAAAGTATCACAATTTTATGTTTATCTCACTTTCCCAGCCCTCTCTGAGTGTACTTTTGCAAGTATCTGAGCACAAAGAAAAGTAACAAATGCCCTATGGATTCTGTGCTTAGTAAATATATTAGGCCTGAATACCTTTAAAATTCATATGCATTTGTTATAGCAAAATTTGATTATTTAACATTTTTTATTTAGAGTCAGTGTAGGTATTTTCCATAAGGACTTCATATTTTTCTCTGCTGCCTAAATGGGTATTGCCATAGCTTTTTTTGTGGGGATGAAGTTCAAGTCATAGTTAATAGAAATTTTTTAGTTTTACTTTTTTTGTCCCACAGCGTAGACTTTTGTTGTTGTTGTTATTTGGATAATGGTTCAATAAATCTTAAGCTCATATAATTTAAACACTATTTTGAATCTTAACAAAATGAGACTTTTTTTTTGTATGGGGTGGTATCAACCTATATGTACAATGAAGTTAATAAATTTAAGTATTATCAGATTTTTTGCGCATTTTAGCTCAATAAAGTGTGAATCAGTTCCATATTTTCTTTATCCATATTTGGAAATTTAGTTTTGTATAATCAGTGTCTTACCTTTTTGATACAATAGATAATGCTTTGTTTTAATAAAACAAGAAACACTTTTATCTTTTGTTCTTCAAGGAAGGGATTCACATTTAATTCTGTTTGTTTACATTTTTTTTATCACTGTTATCCAATGCCCATTTTATGTTACTTTATAAGTAAGCTTACATGTAACAGAACAAGCATCTATTTGTGTTATCTACATGTGACTATTTTACTGTCTAGTCCAGTCATTTAACATGCTGAAATTTACCACTGTGGGGATGAGTGATCACTTTTCGCCAAGCATATTTAAACATTTAAATGTTCAAGAAATAATAATAAGGATATAGTTTGGGTTAATAGGATTACCGTAGTTTTTTCCCCCTAGGAAATATAAATGATTTTAGTGTATTTCTTATGGAATGCACTCATGAAAAGGACTTTAAGAAATTGTGGATAATGAATAATACATTTCTCTAATAAAAATTTAAATTGTATAATAGTTTTATAATAAAGTATTTACATTAATTGATATTTTAATATGGATGAAGTTACATAGATTCAAATAAATTAAAATTGATACATGCTAAATATTTTATCTGAATAGTTTTTCAAGAAACAGTTGTGAAAATGTGTGTATTAAATGACTGCAACATGGAGCATGTCGTATTTTCAACTCAGTATTCGTTATTTGTTTTATGTGTCTGGAAATTGTACTTACTATGCCTCTTTACACTACAATTTGCTGTTGTGGGGCTTCAGATTGTGTTCAACTGAATAAGATCTTTTTTTATGATTTTAGTTGAGTATAATTTACTATTTTATGATTTCCAAGATGATGTTCTTCATATCTCTATACCATATACACATCAAATTTATAATTAACTTGAGAAGATAGAATTAATTTTCAGAGATATCTCAGTTGCGATTTTCTTGTTTCATGCAACTGGAAACATATTTGTTTCTAGGACTTGGAATATTAAAGATGATGTAGGATGAAAGAAAATGGTAGAACAATGAAAGAATTTTATTTGTGAAATTACAGAAATTTTGTCCACTATTTTAAAACATTGTCATCATTTTAGTACCATTTGCTCTTAGTAGTTTGGCATTTGATACTTTAAAACTTGATTTGCTTTAAAAATTGTTTACAATGCTTTGTAATAATCTTCCTTATCCAGTGCCTTTAACCTTGATTTGATATATTTGTAGCCTTGGTTATCCTTCCATTACATCCTGTAATGTCTTCATAGCCTAGACTTCAATTAAAAAAAGTCAATTTGGTCATGTAAAGAGGATGCAATTTTCTATTAATGCTTTAGGAAAACAAGTAATGTTGTGTATGGCGGCCAGGCATCTTAGTTCATTCAGAAATATAAATGTGACAAACATTTTTAACCCCTGAATATATAGTTGTGATCCAATCAGACAAAGCCCTAACCATTTCCAGCATTCTCTCTAGATGGGGGTGGGTTGGGGGCTAAATTAAAATAGAGTTATGGAGAAATGCTTATTTAAAGATAATAAAGTTAACTAGCATTCAACTTTGTGTAAAGATAAGGTGATAATTGAGTTGAGGTGAAGCAACTAACAATATGTTAAAGAGGTTAAAAATAATACTTTGCAGCATTGTAACCTCTATTTGACATTTGAGTTCAGGTAATAATTATAGATAGCATTAGAAGGCCTTAATTTTTCACTTTTACTGGTAAAGGTACGTTTACTTAGACCGTTCATGTAGAATAGTGTTTTAACATAACATTACTGTGAAAAACATTCCATTACACATTCACAAGCAAATTACTGCACATTTTAAAAATTGTACTTTACAATTTACTGCAAATATTTTAGGGCTCAATCCTCAAATCATTTGTATTTTAAATTTGGCAATGAATATGAAATTACTTTTTTGACTTACAGAATGATTGTATTGTTACTTAAAATGCTCGTTAATATTTTAAGAAGGTTGGAGTCTCCATGTTTCTGGAGTTAATATTTAAATTCTTATTACTTATTTTGATAGTGTTTAGTAAGAGGAAATAGTACTCATGCGATTAAACAAATTAGAATATACTGTAAGGAATATTTTTAATTGTTAAATTTGTCATCACTGAGGTTAAATTTTGGCCTGGTATTCACTTACAATATATATTAACATGTTTAATTATGAAGTGAAATAGTCTTAAGTATGATGTATGATGCACCTGCATATAAATGGATATGGTGTGCACAAAGACACTTTACTGTGGGAATTGAACTGGAAGATATATGAAAGCATGTGAAATTGCACCTAAAATTGTGTTATTAGTGACTATGCTAAATTTATTGTACTTGATGAATGAATGTATTTAGTCTAGTCAAAGTTACTTTGGTTTAAATGTCTAAACAATGTCTTTTTTAAAAATGTGTTTGTAATTTGTACTATTGATGGGGGTGGTTCTTGGACTGCAGGGGTTGTTGTCAATGTGTGATTTGTGTTTTTATTTTATAGAATCATCTAATGTGATACACCGATTTTTATATAAGTGATATTTAGATAATTCTAATTACTGTATATTTGACAGCCTATTAAAATGTTTTGCATTGGAGGTTTTTTCATTAATTGTAATATGCTAACAAACTCACAGTAGTTTGAAAATAACTTGTTCATTCAACAAATATTTGAGTACATGTTATATACCAAAATCTATAGGGATCATTAGAGATTCAAAGATGATTAAGACAGGATGTTAATGGAAAGAAGCATATGCATTGGAAATGAAGAAATATATAAACTATTTTGTATGAATATTTATTTTTTCTATCATAGTCTAAAATCTTTGGAATCAATCTAGTAGGAGAAGTAGACTATAGGAGAAACAAGTTGACTTGGCTGTGAAAATATATACTGTAATTTTAAAACACCAGAAATAGGTAAGATATTTTTGTTTGTATTTTACATGAATCAGTTACTTAATTAGTGACCAAGTAGTTTTTTTTTTTTTCCCATTCATTAATTAAAAAGAGAGAGCACAGTCCAATACCTACCTATGCCTTATCAGGCAGTGTATTTGGCCTTGGAGATTTTAAAAAGTTGAATAAGGGATCTAGTACTTGTCCTCGAGATATGTGCTGTCCGGTAGAAGAATACCATGTAAATGTGGGAAAAATGTTATTGGGGCTATATTGTATACTTACCAATATCCAGCAGGGATGGAGAGGGGAATCAGTTTTGAATAGCATGTAAGAGGGTGAACAATTCACAGCCTCACAGCAATTGTGAGTCAAAGCTCTCAAAGGTGGTATGGCATTACTCTTATGTGCTGCTGTGAACTGTGGGGAGGAGAAGTTGTGTGTGAAGTACACTCCCTCAGTATCCACAGGGGATGAGTTCCAGGGGCCCCCACCTATACCAAAATCCATGGGTGCTCAAGTCCCTCATATAAGATAGCTAGTACAGTCAGCAGTCCGTATCCATGGGTTTCAAATCTGCAGATACAGAGGGCCTACTGTATATCTGAAAACCATATATAAGTGGACTCACCCAGTTGAAACCCATGTTGTTCAAGGGTCAACTGTAGTTTCTTCCTTTTTAAGATAGGCTGCCTAAGGAAGAAAAAAAAAAAGACTGGCTGCCTAACTGCTGAAAATAACAGGGAATCCCATTGCCATAGTCTCCAAGTTAGGGCTAAGTATAGGAACTAAATAAAACCTGAAATGAAATAATAAGTGAAAATAATAGTATAATTAAGAGTGAAAGTAATCACTTGGGGATCTTGTTAAAAATGCAGATTCTGATTCTGCAGGCTTGGGAGGGGTCTGTCATGCTCGTGGTTCATGGACCACACTTTGAATAGCAAGGTTTTCTAAAAGATTTTTTTGGGGGTGGAGTGTGTAGTGGAACTTGGATTACTTTGGTCCAAGGAACAGAGCTGTTTGAAAGCCAGGAGAGAGCTGACAAAGAAGTGGGTTTACAATGTGCAAAAATACAGCCAGCAATGGTTCAAGGTAATATGGCCATTCTCAATTGGAAGAAAAGTTCATTAGCTATGCTAGACAGACCATTAAACCTTCCTTTGGTAACAGGTGTTAAGAATTCTGTAATAATAGACTTGTCATTTTCTATTACTTGTATGTGAATGTTGACTACTTTGCCAACTGAAGGAAACATTTCTGCATATGCTTGTTAATTATGTTGTACTTGCCATCTAACAACATTCTAGAGATGCTTTAGGCATAAATGACATTATACGATTGGTTTAGATACTCTGAAATATTTTAAGTCAGATCTGTGTGTTTCTAAGAGAAGTTAGTTTAAATTGTTATTAAGTTAATATAATTTGACAAACTACTTTGGGATGGGCGCAAAAAAGGTGATGAATGTGGAAGCACCATGTGGACACATGTTAGTCTGTGGAAGAATAAAGAGTATCACATACATTTTGAAGAATATAAACTTAAGTTAAATGTATAGGCTTAACTTACAGCTTATAATTCAAAGAATATCCTTGTTTTTTTTAATTTGTAAAGAAACCATAATATCATAACTTTTAGTTTTCATCAGTCTTAACTTCCATTTTTCACTCCCTAGTATGGTTGACCCTAATCCAACTAGGTTACGCCTGAGGCAGTAAGTTTTGGTAGCCTGACCACTCTGTCAGCAATTATTTCTGCATAACACCTCAAAATGTAAGTGGCTTAAACAATCGACCCTTCTTTATTATTTGTATGGATTTGCGAGTCAGTTGAGTGTTTCTGCTGATATTGGCTGGACTTAGGTTTCTATCGAAAAATCAGCTGGCAGGTCACCTGAGTGGAGGCTAGTGAGGATGGGTTGTGAGCTAGTCTAGTCAGGCTAGCCCAGGCATTTTCTCTTAATGGTAGTAGGGGTCCAAGAGAAGATGATGAAACATGCTAACAGGTTTCAAGCTTGTTTGAGTCAAGGTTGCTACTATTGCCAAATCCTGAGTCAGTGTGGGAGGATACTACAGAAGGACGTGATGCTGGGAGGTCACAATGCAAACAATAGCATACTCCAATCTCAGGCCAGCTCACACAGGGCACCAGGAAATTGAGTCTTAACATGCCATGGTCCATGGTTTCATCAGGAAGCAATATTGAATCAAGTTAGACAATGGATATTTAATTCTGGTGATGAAATCAGGCAGAAGGGCAAGGAGCATATGCAAATTTTAAAATCTCTTGTTCCTTTTTTTTGATTTCACTGAAGCTTCCACCCATGACCTCCCCTAGGTAGAACCCACTGGGCAGTTTCACAGTGTTGCCATCCTCAATTTATGTATATATATATATATTTTTTTAAAATTTGAATTTTATTTATTTTTATACATCAGCTTCTTATTAGTTATCTATTTTATACTTATTAGTGTATATATGTCAATCCCAATCTCCCAATTCACCCCCTCGCCCCCGCTTTCTCCCCTTGTTATCCACACATTTGTTCTCTACATCTGTGTCTCCACTTCTGCCATGCAAACTAGTTCATCTGTACCATTTTTCTAGATTTCACATATATGTGTTAATATATGATATTTGTTTTTCTCTTTCTGACTTCACTCTGTATGACAGTCTCTAGGTCCATCCACGTCTCTACAAATGACCCAATTTCGTTCCTTTTTATGGCTGAGTAATATTCCATTGTATGTGTGTACCACATCTTCTTTATCCATTCATCTGTTGATGGGCATTTAGGTTGCTTCCATGACCTGGCTATTGTAAATAGTGCTGCAATGAACATTGGGGTGCATGTGTCTGTTTGAATTATGGTTTTCTCTGGGTATATGCCCAGTAGTGGGATTGCTGGGTCATATGGTAATTCTATTTTTAGTTTTTTAAGGAACCTCCATACTGTTCTCCATAGTGGCTGTATCAATTTACATTCCCACCAACAATGCAAGAGGGTTCCCTTCCTCCACACCCTCTCCAGCATTTGTTGTTTGTAGATTTTCTGATGACATCCTCAATTTATATTACTATGTGGTTATAATTTGGGGAGTGGTTTGGTATCCTCGGCAATCTTGTCTTATTCATGAGTTTCTTTGGTAATAGCTTGAATGTCAGTTGATTTTCTTCCAGTTGTGTGCAAACTCTTATGTTTCTATGCAAAAATTATGCAAAAAAGTACTTTCTATTACATATTATAGACACCAGTTCACCAGTTGATATTAAAACTATTTTTTAAAATTGAACTAGTAGTTTGGGTTCAGTTTTTAGGTACAGAGGCTGTTTAATTCTAAAATAGTATTTGAACTTGAATGTGCTGTTTTTTTGTCTGTTTAGCTGGATTTTAGTTTCCCTAAGTCAGAATTTCACATCAATTCATTAATTGTCATTTTCTCCCTACTGTTTTTTTCCTGTTATTAGTATGTAATATAACAGCAAGGGTGAAAATTCTTAGAATGAATGTCTGTTTACTTCCCTATTTCCCTTTCCTATGCATTTCCTATTCATTTTCCCCAGAGGAGATACCATTATGGTTCTTACCCTTTAAATTTGTTCTGAGTATATTTCTTGGAGAAAATAAAATTAATGCCTTTTTAAAAGAATGACATCCAGTGTCATTCTTAACCTATCTAAAGCAGTCAGTGGTTTTATCCCTAATTTCTAGTTTCTAGGTCTATGATAATTCTGTATAACCTTAAGTGGGATGATTAATCAGACTTGTGCTCAGTAACTACGCAAATATATGCTATGTAGCTTTTCCTAGCTGTTTAATTTTTATTTTTTATAGCTTTTGTAGAGACCTTGCTTTTACAAAGGGTTCAAGTATCTCACTCTTTGAAATATGATTTTTATATTACACCATAAATAGCAGATAACATATCAGAAGCTTCCACACAACAAATCTACAAATAACTTCAAGTATCACAATGTTCTTAAACTATTTATAGTAATTCTTCCAAAAAGCTTTGTACAATTTCTTTCATTTACAGAAGAAGATATTGAAGGTACATGGCGACTGTTTTTTTCCCCCACATCTAAATAAGTTTAGGCCAGGAGGTACTAGGTGTTCTGTAGTCATTTCCAGAATCATTGTTATTTCTGCCTCTTTCCTTGAACAAAACAGAAAATATCTATAATCAAATCAAATGCTGAAAATATCATCCAAATTCAAAATGTGGGTTTATGGGCTCTTACTCTTTTTTTAAATTGAAATATGATTGACATACAACATTATATTAGTTTTAGGTGTATAGCATAATGATTTGTATACGCATATATTTTGAAGTGATCATCACAATAAGTTTAGTTAGTATCCCTCACCACACATAATTACACAAATTTTTTCTGTGTATGATGAGAACTTTTTATGATCTACTCTCAGGCAATACTTATTTCAAATATCCAATGCATATAGTATTATCAACTATAGTCGCCATGCTGTACATTACATCCCCATGAATGACTTATTTTATGACTGGAAGTTTGTACTTTTTGACCCCCCCTCACCCATTTTGCGCCCCCGACCCCCCACCTCTGACAATCACCAATCTGTTCTCTGTGTCTATGAGGTCTTTTTTTTTTTTTAATCCCACATACAAGTAAGATCAGGTGGTATTTGTTTTCTCTGTCTGACTTATTTCACTCAGCATAATGCCTTCAAGGTCCATTAGGGGCAACATGCAGATATTCTGCATGTTAAAGATGTTGAAAGCCAGAACTAAATATCGGGTCATTTCTATTTGAGACTACTACATAACACAGGAAAAGAGAGTTTAAATATATACTTAATTACATTGGGTCAGATTATAGAAATGAATTAAAAATTTTAACTTGTAGCTAAGCAGAGAGCTTTCTTATGAATATACAAAGTATATGAATGCTCTCGATATGCCATGTATAGAAATGTTTATTTTTGCTTTTTTTTCCTTTTTACCATTTTATTGAGGTACAATTCAAGCCGTTTTGGTAAATTTGTGATTTAAATTTGTAAGCCATCACCACAATCCAGTTTTAGAACTTTTTAATTGCCCCTCAAATTTCCCTCAAGCGCATTGCACTCTTTTCACTGTTCTTAATGAGACAGAGGAAACACACACACACACACACACACACACACACAATCATCTTATCTTAAAGGGAAAAGAAAAATCACCCAGTACCACCTAGTGGTGTGTAAGTAGATAGCAAGTTGTTATTCGAGTTCTTGAAATCCTCAGGTTCACGTTTCCTTGTTTTCTTCTATGGGATCACTAAATCAGCTAAAAATATTTGTGGTTTATAGTTGAAAGTCATCTTAAAAATTTATACAAGATTATCTAAAACCCTTACTAGATAAATTTTTTAAAGTTTAATGAAAATTAATGACATTCTTTCTTAAAATGAGAGTTTAATTGGAGCCTCAATATGTTTAGCTGTTAAATGCTTAACAAGTTTGATTGAAGCAGGGATGGGGGGCCACTTGTTGCCCCACTTGCTGAAATTAACTTTATAAAGAAAAGACTGGAGAAATACACAAAAAATAGAAAGAATGGTTACCTTTGAGTATTGGAAAATGAGTGAATTTTTCCTTTTGGTTTTATTTTTCTCTTGAGTATGTATTTATAATTGAAAAACTTTATTTTTAAAGGTGAACATCGAATTTCAAAATATGGCAAAAATGTTCAGCAAAATCCGTGAAAGATAGTAATTTTCCATGACTATCCCCCTTCTGGATTCTTCCCTCTTGGTGGCAGTAAGTACATCACTCATAGCATAAGATTGAAGGCAGTGGCTAACTGAAGGGGCTCCTGCCCCAGCCTCACAGTCTGACTCTTTTGCTGGGGATTCCACCTGTTACCTGACTTCATTGGTGCTCAATGTCCCAAGATTAATTAAATTGTGATCTACAGTGTAAGATTCATATGGTGGAATGCACGTAATTCTGATAGCATTCCTAGAAAACAGTGCTTTAGTACAGAAAAATTATTCAGGGGAACAATACTTTCAATTATATAATTAGAGACATCAAATTAATAATAATGAATACCTAATATAGATTCCAGTTCTGGCTCTGATTCTTACTATCTGTGTGGCCTTGGGCAAGCCACTTGACCTCCTTTTGTTGAATTTATTTCTCAGCTATAAGCTGGAGATAATAACCTACCTTATAGGGTTCTTAAGGTATTAGGTGAAATAATACATGTATACCATATATTAAGAACACAATAAATGTTAGATATTGTTACTATTATTTTACTATTAGTATTATTTTCTTAGAGTGGTGTGTGAGAGATCTGGCTTAACCTGTGACTGTAGAGTAAATCTGATCACACCAGTCCCATAGGTGTAGATAGAAAACTAAAAGTATGGAAAGGTAGGATTCAGGTGCTGTCCTTGGTTCTGAAACCACCATCACTCAGCAGGGCAAGATTGTTGTGAAACCTTAGGATACTGGTGATTCCCAAGTGAAGGGAAATGTACACATACACACACAGAGAGAGAGAGGGAGAGGGTGAGGGAGAGCGAAGTATAGCTCCTGAGAATTTACCAGGATGTTTGGTGGGAAAAAAGTGCTTACTGTTTTCAAATTACATTGCTTGCTATCATCAAGACAGAAACAAACAAACAAATCCCTTGCTTTTGGCCGAGAGCTTTGGGCTAGTATCTGGGGGAAGTTTGTATATTTCTTCCCTCAAGCTATCTTTGGTGTATTTCCTTATCACAGTAGCTAATCACCTTGAGATTAGTATCTAATCACTAAGCTGCAAGTTCCCCGAGGGCAGGGACTGGGTCTTGTGTACCCTTGTGAGGACAAAGAATAATGCCTGTTTCTTAGTCAGCTCGAGCTGCCTTAACAAAATACTGTAAACCAACTGGCTTAAACAAAAAGAATTTATTTCTCACAGCTCTGGAGGCTAGAACTGTGAGATCATGGTGTCAGCATGGTTGGCCTTCCTGCTGTGTCCTGATATGGTAGGAAAAGAAAGAGAGGGAGAGAGAGAGATTGAGAGGATAGAGAGTTCTCTGATATCTCTTCTTATAATGGCACAAATCCCATCCCACCTACCCTTATGACCTCATCTAACCCTAATTACCTCCCAAAGGCCCCATCTTCAGACACCATCATATTGGGGATTAGGGCTTCAAAATATGAATTTTGGGGGAACAAAAACATTCAGTCCATAACAGCCCGGAAAGTGGGAAGCACACAGTGCCTGTCGTACTGAAGGCCCTCAAGAAATTGTAGTTATATATAAAAGGGAAGCTGCAACCTGGGCCTCAGTGTTTTGGTTTCACTGTATAATTCTTTTCCATGTTACAGATCACATAAGATGAACTGGGTAGTAGCACATACAACTTTGTCATTGTCTTTGTTTCCTTAGCCACATGCACCTGCTTAGCATAGAAGATGTTCAGATTGACTGTGCTGGGAGAGGCGATGAGCTGGAGATGTGAAACACATCAGGATGGAGCCTTAGTGCCGGAAAAGGCCCTAGCTACACTCAGCGGAACACTGTTGGTTGGAGCCTATGTGGACTGCATTCTAAAGGTAGTTTAATGTAGCCTGCAGTCATAGCTAAGACTTACATAGCAGTTATTATGTGCCAGCTGTTCTAAGCACTTACATATGTTGACTCATTTTAATTATTACAAAAACCCTAAGGGATTAAAAGTATTATTATTGCAATTTAACAGATGAGGAAACTGAGGCAAAAATATGTAAAGGACCTTGACTAAGGTCACACAGTGAGTGTCACAGGGGAGGTTTGAATTCAGGCAGTCTAGCACTAGTGCCTGTGCTCATAACCGCCATGATATAGTATCTTCCCTGAAATTTAAGCAACATACTAAAATTACACCTTTTCCTCTTGGGTTTAAGTCCCTCGGCATATACTCGTCTTCTTCCTGTTAATATTCAAAGACTGTGAGGAGTGGTGGAAGGAAAGACTGGGGATGGGCATTGAGAAGTGACTTCCTTTGGCAAAGGGATTCACTCATGTAAAGGAATTACAGTGTCTTTAAGAAGGTGGGGACCAGCCTCATCAGGCAGGGGCAGAGAGGCTGGTTCAATTGTCTGAGAAGGTTCATTTGGGGTGGGATGTTGGAGGCTTAGGGTAGTCCAAATCTTCCAAAACCTGCCATATATCCTTAGTCAGATTCTTGGTATCCCACTCCTTTATGACCGATGCTGTAACTGCCACGTAAGAAATCATGAAACTGTCAACTCAGCAACCTGAAGGAGTTTGGTCCCCAGCTATCTTCTTCTCAGCCTTGGTTCTAAGTAATAACAGTCTCTAGTTGATCCTGGTCCAAAGAATTTAAGGATTTGAACTTCTCTTTGTTTAAACTTTCTGGTTTTGTTAGAAGCATCCACCCCACAATTTTGAACATCTTTTTTTTTTTTTTAAATTTATTATTTATTTATTATTTTTATTTTTGGCTGTGTTGGGTCTTCGTTTCTGTGCGAGGGCTTTCTCCAGTTGCGGCGAGTGGGGGCCACTCTTCATTGCGGTGCGTGGGCCTCTCACTATCGTGGCCTCTCTTGTTGCGGAGCAGAGGCTCCAGACGCGCAGGCTCAGTAGTTGTGGCTCACGGGCCCAGTTGCTCTGCGGCATGTGGGATCCTCCCAGATCAGGGCTCGAACCCGTGTCCCCTGCATTGGCAGGCAGACTCTCAACCACTGCGCCACCAGGGAAGCCCCCACCCCACAATTTTGGATTCCTCATGGTCTTCATACTATTCTATGGCCAGAGAGCAGTTCAGTTCAGTTCCTCTAAACCTCCCTCAAAAGTCAATTCATTCCAGGTGATACCAAGAATTAGTTTAATTAGGTGATTCACCACAGCATGCTATGAGTTGCTAAAGTTTCGTTTCTAAGCATTAACATGGTTTTCACTGCCTTCAGGCCAAATAACCAATGCCAGATTTTCCCATTTCCCTGAGGGTCTATTGCCTGCAACTAGCTCCTGATGATGTAATATATTAGGAAACTAATCCATCTGGATTAGTTTCCTAAGGCTGCTGTAACAAATTAGGAACTGGGTGGCTTAAAAAAACAGATATTTACTCTCTCACAGTTCTGGAGGCTAGAAGTCTGAAATCAAGGTGTTTGGCAGGGCCATGCTCCTACTAAAGGCTCATGGAATCCTTCCTTGCCTTTTTCCAGGTTCTTGTAGTTGCTGGGCCACGGCATTCTTTGGCTTGTAGCTGTGTGACTCCAATCTCTGCCCCTTTCTTCACATGGCTTTTCCTGCCTATGTATGTCTGTGTCTCTGTGTCTCCAAATCTCCCTCTCCTTATAAGGACAGGAGTCATTGGATTTAGGGCCCACCCTAATCCATATGACCTCATTTTAACTTGATTACTTCTGCAAAGAACCTATTTCCAAGTAAGGTCACATATACAGGTACTAGGAGCTAGGACTTGAAACTCTCTCTGTCTCTCTGGGTCTCTCAGCTGTTTAATGGTTTAACGTTTACTTTTAAATCAAATTATACATTCACCGTGTATGGAAAAACCTAGTTTTTTCCACCTGTGTAGGGAAAAACTCAGTTCTTCCCTACTGTGTCTCTCTTTTTCCTGTGTTTCTTTCCTCTGTGTCTGCTTTACCTTCACAGAGAGCACTTCACGTCTAGTCACCAAAGGTGTGAAAGAAGCACACATTGCTTGTTGGTGTGGGGAAATGTGTTTTCCTCACGCCAACAAGCAATTATTGGATACCAACAGAATGCCCAAGAATTCAGCTCAATTCTGACACTATCTACCTAGAGATAGTATTAGATTCCATAGGTTAAGGGCTCAGTCCCACAAGAACGTTCCTCCCCACCTGCCTTCAGATGCTTCTGACCAAGCAGCTATAGACTGGAGGCTCCAATGACTCCCTCCTTGAGTTCAATTAATTTGCTAGAGCAGCTCACAGAACTCAGGGAAATGCTTACATACATTTACCAGTTTATGAAATTATATGATAAAGGATATAGATGAACATCCAGATGGAAGAGATGCATAGGGCAAGGTAGGTGGGAAGGGGCATGGAGCTTCCATGCTCTCTCCGAGCACCTACACATGCTCCCAGCCTGGAAGTTCCCTGAACCCCTGCTATTGGGACGTTATGGCAGTTTCCTCACATTGGCATGATCAATTATTAATTCCATTCCCAGCTGCTCTCCTCTCTGGAGGATGTGGGGTGGGGCTGAAAATCCCAAGCTTCTAATCATGGCTTAGTCTTTCTGGTGACCAGCCCCCACTGAGGACCCCACCCAGAGTCACATCCTTAGGACAAGAGATGCTCCTAGTGTTCTTATCACTTAGGAAATTAAAGAGTTTTACGAGCTCTGTGCCGGGAACTGGGGGCTAGACCAATATACATATTTTGTATACTCTCACACACATAAAGTGCTAAATCATTCTGGAAATCTCACTTTTTAAAAAAGCCCTTGTATACCCTCCATCCCATTTCTTTTTCTCACAGAAAATCCTTTGGTCACAGAAAGCTGCTTTAAAATTTTTTTTAGTTTTCATTTCCTGAACACTGCTACCTGTGTTTCAGCTCCCTCGGAAGTCTTGCCCTCTTTGTGAGGCCTGATGAGCATTCCTTTTTGTGGGACATAATTCAACTCACAACACTGTCCTTGCCCAACATTGGTGTTTATAGCTCCTCTTAATCATTTTCCATTTTTGCATATCTTGTACCTGCACGTTCCTGCCAAACCTCTCCCAAGACTTGACTTCTGAAGTAGGCGTGAGGACCAGTGATGGGAAATGCCTCTGCGCAAACACATTTCAGAACTCAGGACACAGGAAAATGTATGTGTCACGTAAAAGAAGCTGATTTCCACTGGCTACAATTAGATCCAGGCCTAGGGTATCATGAATTCCTTACCTGGTACTGGGCACTGACTGGTAGGCAGCTAGTGGTACCCCCAGTAAAGAGACAGTGGTGCCACTTCCTACATTCTTCTCCCTTTTATGTACTTTTTTGGAACAAATGTAAATGTTAGATGGATTTTAGTTGTGTATCTACATTTCTTTGAGTGATATGGGAGACAGCAGAGAAGAGATAAAATAAAAAGTGGTATTTCATCCCTGTTCAGTCAATGGAGTGAGATCTTGGTTCTGCTGAACTTTGATGTAATTACAGTGATCTTGAACTCTAGTACTGGCACCTTGCTTTGTATCACAACCCTCCATCTCTTGGTTTTTACTTTTCTCCCCATTCATTCTCATTTTCCTGCTTGCTTCTATCATGAGTCATAGGTGCCAATAGGTCTCTTGAGTCTTTCTGTGTGTGACAGAATCTTAAGATTTTGCCTTGAAGGTTGGAACCTAAAATGTGTCTATGTAAAGAAATTAGGCTTTTATAAATTGATAAGCCTTGGCTATCTTTTTTCTTGGGAAATAACTGGAAGGGGTTGGTGAGAAGAAATTACGGCTTTTCAAATTAATTGGGAGGAGTCAGTTATTCCAAAGAAAATATTCTGCTCTGTATTCAATTAAACAACTAATTGATTTGTCAAATGCTCATTCATTTAACAGAGATACAAAAGAGATATTAAAAGTTCTTGTCATATTCAGACTATACTACAAAGCTACAGTAATCAAGACAGTATGGTACTGGCACAAAAACAGAAATATAGATCAATGGAACAGGATAGAAAGCCCAGAGATAAACCCATGCACATATGGTCACCTTATTTTTGATAAAGGAGGCAAGAATATACAATGGAGAAAAGACAGCCTCTTCAGTAAGTGCTGCTGGGAAAACTGGACAGCTACCTGTAAAAGAATGAAATTAGAACACTCTCTAACACCATACACAAAAATAAACTCAAAATGGATTAAAGACCTAAATGTAAGGCCAGACACTATAAAACTCTTAGAGGAAAACATAGGCAGAACACTCTATGACATAAATCACGCAAGATCCTTTTTGACCCACCTCCTAGAGAAATGGAAATAAAAACAAAAATAAACAAATGGGACCTAATGAAACTTCAAAGCTTTTGCATAGCAAAGGAAAACATAAACAAGACGAAAAGACAACCCTCAGAATGGGAGAAAATATTTGCTAATGAAGCAACTGACAAAGGATTAATCTCCAAAGTTTATAAGCAGCTCATGCAGCTCAATATCAACAAAACAAAAAACCCAATCCAAAAATGGGCAGAAGACCTAAGTAGACATTTCTCCAAAGAAGATATACGGATTGCCAACAAACACATGAAAGGATGCTCAACATCACTAGTCATTAGAGAAATGCAAATCAAAACTGCAATTAGGTATCACCTCACACCAGTCAGAATGGCCATCATCAAAAAATCTACAAACAATAAATGCTGGAGAGGGTGTGGAGAAAAGGGAACCCTCTTGCACTGTTGGTGGGAATGTAAATTGATACAGCCACTATGGAGAACAGTATGGAGGTTCCTTAAAAAACTAAAAATAGAACTACCATACGACCCAGCAATCCCACTACTGGGCATATACCCTGAGAAAACCATAATTCAAAAAGAGTCATGTACCGCAATGTTCAATGCAGCTCTATTTACAATAGCCAGGGCATGGACGCAACCTAAGTGTCCATCGACAGATGAATAGATAAAGAAGATGTGGCACATACATACAATGGAATATTACTCAGCCATAAAAAGAAACGAAATTGAGTTATTTGTAGTAAGGTGGATGGACCTAGAGTCTGTCATAGAGAGTGAAGTAAGTCAGAAAGAGAAAAACAAATACCATATGCTAACACATATATATGGAATCTAAAAAAAAATGGTTCTGACGAACCTAGGGGCAGGACAGGAATAAAGACGCAGATGTAGAGAATGGACTTGAGCACGTGGGGAGGGGGAAGGGTAAGCTGGGACGAAGTGAGGGAGTGGCATGGACATATATACACTACCAAATGTAAAATAGATAGCTAGTGGGAAGCAGCCACATAGCATAGGGAGATCAGCTCAGTGCTTTGTGACCACCTAGAGGGGTGGGATAGGGAGGGTGGGAGGGAGATGCAAGAGGGAGGAGATATGGGGATATATGTATATATATAGCTGATTCACTTTGTTATACAGCAGAAACTAACACAACATTGTAAAGCAATTATACTCCAATAAAGATGTTAAAAAATTTTTTAAAAAGAAAGTTCTTGTCATAGCATGAAAGGAGGTTTATACTTTTTTTTTCAGAGTGAAAAGATTTGAAAAGATAAAAACATCAGTGAATCATGGAATATCATAAACAGAAATGCAAAATAGCCTGATTTTAACTATATGTAGTTGACTGCCATCAATCCCCAGGGTTTGATCTATCTGTCAGTTCCACTTTATAAGACCACAGATAGCATTAATTCGAACATTCCATGAAAGGCACATGCTTAAAAACTCCAAGTAATTAAATACTGGACTAAAAAAAGTTAAGAGTTTCCTAGAGGAAACTCCATACTTTTTTTTTCTTTCTAAAGCTACTTTTGGCATGTTTTTGAAATCCAAATCTGAGCAGCAAAGACTGTTTTACAACTAAATGAATTACCTGACACCATCACAAGGGAGCTGGATTCCTCATAGAAGTCCAAGAGTTAAAAAAAATTTCACTTCAGCGTGTTACCTGTGACAGAGCATGCCAGCTCTCTACCCAGTATCCATTCTCTGCTCCTTCAACAGTAATAGAAACCCCAGTTAACATGGAAGTCTTACAATAAAGTATACGTATCCCAGACCTTCAGAAAGCTCTGAGGTGTCATGTGTAGTCATGTGACAAAGTTCTGGTCTGTGGGTTGTGAGTTGTGGTCATGTGTGCATCTTTCAGGCCATGTGCTTTTATTTATTTATTTATTTATAAAATTTTAGCATTATTCTGGTTTAATTAAATAAGACAATTTGGCAATCATTAATGAAGTTATCAACTTTCTACATCATCACCATACTGGGAGGAGTAGCATAATTCTAGAAACTATCACATAATTATATTAAATTTCACAAGTGTTTTCTGTATTTATACTTTGAAAATGTTGTTTAAAAATGTGGTCTTCTAAAAAAAAAATGTGGTCTTCTTACTCTACTATGTGCATACAAGAATCTGCTGTCCTATTTGATTTTTATTTCTCATAAAAATGAAACTGAATTGTGTAAGCTACTATGTTTTCTTTCTTTTTTTTTTCCCCTTGTTGGTTATTTATTTTAAATATAGCATTGTGTACATTGTCAATCCCAAATTCCCTAACTATCCCTCTCCCACCACCCTTTCCCCCTGGTAACCATAAATTCGTTCTCTAAGTCTGTGAGTCTCTTTCTGTTTTGTAAATAATTTCATTTGTATCTTTTCTTTTTTTTAATTCCACATATAAGCGATATCATGTGATACTTCTCTTTGTCTTTGTCTGTTTGTGTAACAAACCAGCCTGTATCTCATTGTTTTCATTTGCTTATCTCTGAATATTAATGAGGCTGAGCGTCTTTTTTCATACACATATTAGTCATTCAAGCACTGCATTTAACTCAATGAATTGGAAAAGGGTAACTAAGCACATCCATAGAGGTAAGAAGAAAAGAAGTAATAAAGATTTCTATTTTTAGCCTTCTTAATTTCTGAGTGCATGTAGAACAATCAATTTCCTTCTAAGTACTGCCTTAGCTATGTCAAACAATTTTTTACATGAGTGGTGTTTCGTTTGAATTCAGTTCTAAATAGATCTTCATTTCCTTTGGGTTTTTTTTTTTTTTTAACCCCATAGGGTGCTTGGTCTTATGTTATTTATGTTATTTAGTTCCCAAACATTTGAAATGTCTTAATTGCTATATTTTTGGCATTAATTTCTAACTTTATTGCACTATGGTTGAAGTAGTCTGAATTGTATATTGACCATTTGGGATTTATTAAGATTATTTCAAAGGCCTAAAACGGTTTACTTTTATAAATGTTGTGTGTGTCCCAAAAGTGTATATTGTTCATTGGCTGTATGTATGTGTGTGTGTGTGTGTGTGTGTGTATTCCAATATTTATTTTATACATTTAATATATTTCATAAATCCAGTACAGTATTAATTGTTCATATCTTTGATATTGTCACTTATTCTTGTCTGCTTGTTATATCAGTTTCTGAGAGGATTATGTTATAAATCTATAACATAATTTTAGAATTATATCAATAGTTGTTCTTAGAATAATGCTTTTTGCAATTATTTTGATGAGCATCTTACGCTTATTCTGGTCTTTGTCAAACAATTACAGAAGTTGATTGTATTTATATCTTGGCTTGATTGGATTTTTTCAATTATTTTGGCATTTGGAGTGCATTCTTATTTTGAGAGGGGAATTTTATTTTAGTTATTATTTCTCTCTCTCCTGCTGTGCTCATCCACTCTTCTTTAATGGTTTTGCAACTGTAAAAAGAAGGGTGGAATTTCAACAAGAAGGAATGTTTTCAGGGAGTTTTACCAGAGTGCCTAACATCATGAAAAGATTCAGCTGAAAATGTGGGGACCATGCAGAATGAATGAATAGTTATGTTTAGCACTGGCGGTGTTGTGCATCTCTGGGAGGGGAGTCTGGAAATGGATGCTGGATCCATGACAGTGAGAATCTTTGAAACAAGGCTCTTCACTTTATTCTGCAGAATTTGTACAGTTCTTAAATATTCTGTTGTCTTGGCTTTGATTCTGATTTCTTAATAATAGAACAGGGAAAAGATTTACTTAATATTATTCTCAACGTTGTCATGTGACTATTTGTGACATTATTTGAAGATCTGAAACGATAAACTCCCAATGGCTGAAAAATTATCTCATTATTATTCTCAAAACAATGTCTTCAGTGAATGTCTAAAGCTATATGTGATGTGCCTGAAGTCTCTGGCTGCCACAATTTGACTTTTATTATTATTTAGTATTCTTTTGGATCATTGATTTCCCAATTTGGCAGTGTTATCAGGAAACCAATTTGAATTATAGCTGCTTAGCTTTCCAGAAATATAAAGCCAAATACATTATTCCCTTATTTTGTCTTATTAACACTTACTAGCTTGTATTGCACTATAAGTAATTATTTAAATCTGTGTGTTAAAAACTTATAGTTTTTCCCCAGTATTCATTGTTCTCATCCCCAATTTTTAAACCCCAAGTTTTGGTTCTGTGCATGGTTACTCACAGATTTCCCAGCCTCCTTTGTAGCTAGATGTGGCCAAATGACTCTGTTCCACTCAATGGGATGTATCTAGAAGTAATGTTTAAAGGCAGAATGCATCTGCCTTCTTTATACTTCCTTATATTTCTTGGCCAGAAAAAGATGTAATAGCTGGAGTTGCAGTGTTTATCTTGGACAATGAGGTGACCTTTAGAATGGAAATCCTGCAGGGAGCAAAAACAAGATAATGAGCCTGATCTTTTACACCTTTGAGTGTTTTAACAGTTCTGATCTGACTACCATTGGGCTTCTTGAATATGAGAGAGAAATAAACTTCTATTTTTGTTTAAACAAAAATTTTGTTTAAGTCTGCTAAGTCTGGAAAGAAAGAGGCTCAGGGGTAGAAGTGGCAGAGGGTGTATTAGAAAGCAAATGAACTTTTAATAAGTTTTGTTAAAACTCATTAAAATATACCAAATAGGCATTATTAATTCCAGTTTACCTAAGAGAAGTTGTATAAATGGCCTGAGGATTCACAGTCCATGTAGCCAGGGCCAGGACCCAATCCCAGATTTGTCTCACTCCAAAAACTGTGACTTTTCCTTTCCACCAGTTTGCCTTCTTAAGGCTGACTTTATTTGGTGAGACTGGGCACGTTCACGGTGGTATGGCCGTAGACAAGGCTTACTTTATTTGGAATAAAAACTCCTATAAAGCACACAGACTTACTTCCTCTTGAGTTTTGTCATATAAGTGTCATGCCATAGGGTAGAGATAAACACCTCTAGTGGCACAAGGGGTAAGTGTAAAGTGAGGGTTATTGGGGAAGATTTAAAGAAGGTCAGCCCATCATGTGTAGGGTGCTTAGTTTAGGCCCACCTGGATGCATTGTCGAAAGTGGTCCATGAGAATAATCCTGCCATGGTACCTCTTTAGATATAAATGGAGAATGCTGTGGTCTGAATGTTCGTGTCCCTCCAAAGTTCACAAGTTGAAAACCTAATGTCCAAGGTGATGGTATTAGGAGGTGAGGCTTTTGGGAGGCAATTAGGTCCTAAGGGTTGAGTCCTTGTGACTGGGATTAGAGCCCTTATGAAAGAGGCTCCAGAGGGCTAGCTTGTCCCTTTCATCACATGAGGACACAGTGAGAAGTTAGCAGTCTGCAACCTGGAAGAGGGCCCTCACCAGAACCCGACCGTGCTGGCACCTTGATCTCAGACAAACAGCCTTGAGAGCTGTGAGAAATATGTTTCTGTTGTTTATAAGCTACCCAAGCTGTGGTATTTTGTTACAGAAGCCTGAAAGGACTAAGAAAACAAGGGAGTCCCCTCCCTTGTTTCCCCAGGAAACACTTGTCTGATCACATACAGTGAGAGTTTTCTGATGGTAAGAAGTGGCCCTGTTGAAAAAAGGGAGTGTCTGGAGCCCAGGTGTCAATAGCTTAGGGGGTTCACATGCAGGTGCTGGTAGGAGCTACTTACCTTGTAGGGCTTCAGCTGAGCCAGCTCCCTCCTGCTGAGTGAACTCTTTGGCAGACCACTCAAAGGGTGGGCAGTGATAAGGGGGACAGGAAGGGACCAGGTGTAGGTGGAGCCACCAGGGCCAGCCAGCAGGTTTATGGTTTGTCTTTTTTCAGCAAGTGTGTAGTTTCCTGACATGACTATTTTATTTGAATGGATATGTTTGTTTGTTTTGGTCTCGTTCATTTTCATCTTATCTCCTCTTATTACTTTACTCCTTATTGCATATTTCTAGAGTGTGCCTCCAAATGGTAAGGGATGCAATTCTCTTTTGAAAATGAGCTGCTGGAGAGTATATCTTGGGCATATACTACCCAGGACTCTCAGTTTGCTGTCTATTTGAAAGAAAGTCTCCCAGGAGCTTCAACAGAGAAGACGAGTATCTCACAGTTATCTTGAGCATGTATGGTGATAATCACTAGCCAGAACATCCCAGGGTAACAAAAAGGTCCAAGCCTCTCTGATAGTATCATATTTTCTCTATCTGATCTTTTGAACCTAATCCAGAGACTGGAATAGAGGCAATGAGTCAGCTGTCTTGATGGACACACATGTTGTTGTCTAAAGATAGAGGTTGTTGTTATTTTTAAAAAGGTCATCTAAGCCTTTGGGCAGGAGGCTTTTGTTTTACCTGCTTCTTCTCTAACCACTCAACAACATCAGTTTCCAGTGGTGACTGTGGAGTGGAGCACTGTTACATTCTGTAACTCTGTGTGTTGCCTGTTCAAGAAGTGGCTGGAAATTTTCTGCGATTGCAGCATGTAAAAGACAGCTCTGCTGTGGTGCCTTTTATAAAGAAAAGGATGGGGACTTCCCTGGTGGTGCAGTGGTTAAGAATCCGCCTGCCAATACAGGGGACATGGGTTTGATCCCTTGTCTGCGAAGATCCCACATACTGTGGAGCAACTAAGCCTGTGTGCCACAACTACTGAGCCTGAGCTCTAGAGCCCATGCGCTGCAACTACTGAGCCCATGTGCCGCAACTACTGAGCCCATGCGCTGCAACTACTGAAGCCCACGCACCTAGAGTCCATGCTCCGCAACAAGAGAAGCCACCACAGTGAGAAGCCCACGCACTGCAAGGAAGAGTAGCCCCCGCTCACCGCAACTAGAGAAAGCCCACGCGCAGCAAGAAGACCCAATACGGCCAAAAAAAAGAAAAAAAGAAAAAAGAAAAGAAAAGGATGGGCCAAGCTGCTTCTGCCTTTTAATGGGGACCACAGAAAACAATACCAGGAGCAAAATGAGGGGAGGGTTCTAGAAGCAGATAGCTGGGTGATAAAGGGAAGTCAAGTGTGATCTGCTAACAGGCACAACTGCTCTTGATTCCATCATTTCTGGGCTGTGTGATTCTGCACAAATGACTGAACCTCCCTCTGCCTCATATCCATCTGAAAATGGGAATAATAATAATACCTTGTTAGTTTGCAACCTTGGGAGTTCCCTGAGTGAACTTTAGAACTGGTCCCCATACACGGAGGGTAGGGGGAGACTGAAGAAAGAGGCTGACCCCTACAGATTGGTAGGTGGCAGGTTTAATAAGCAAGAAAACTTACATATGAGGCTTGTCTTGGGCAACCACAAGATGAGTAGAGCTCTGCACCTGCCCACCAGAATCTTAAAAGTTTTCTATAGAGGCCTTAAGGAGATCAGTGATATAGAGCATCCAGATGGTCTCTTAAGGCTGTGTCCTTGGATCTGCTGCTGGTGTGGGAATAGTAGGCAGAAGTACATTCCAGGGATGGGGAGGGGGTGAGGAGCCTCCCACTGCCGGGGTCCAGCTGAAGGACCCACCTGCAGCCACGTGGTCTCAGTGACCTCCTCCAGCACATCTACCCCATAAAACTGTTGGGGAGATTAAATGATTGAAACATACTTCTAGAGTGTCTGCTGTGTACAGGCATCAACATAAGCAATAAAAGTGTTCATTTTTGTTATGATGATGATGATGACAATAATTATAATTATTGAGGACATCATGGGAGAGGATGGGCATTTTGGTGGCATCTGGCAGGGTATATCAGTCTGCATCCAATCAGGTGACAGAAACCACAAAATAATTTAAACGGGGCTGTGTAATGTAAAGAATTATTAAATGTGGAGAAAAGAGTAACTGTAGGATAAAAGAAGATTTTACAGGGTACCTTAGGACTGAGGGGGAGTACACAGGAAAGACACACCTGGAAGAGGGGCTCACCCTTAAGGCTGGAGTTCACATTTTGTTGGAGAAGTTGCAGTCAGAGCCCACCGGATGGCAAAAAATTTTGCCGGTTTGCATGGGCCAGAGGTGGTCTGCATATTCTGGGCAAGCAGGAAACAACTCTCCAGGAACACGTGGGGGCACAGGAAGAGCTGCAGGGCTGGCACGCGGCTGTGCAGAAGGAGTGGGAGCGCCAGTGCAGGTTGCCGTCGGTGTTGAGAGGGCTCTGGGAAGGTGATTGCTAGGCTAGGCCGGTGCTGCAAGGTTGTCAAGGGACTGTGCATTCTGGGCACCTTTTGCTCTCACACCAACAGCACGACTGACCCTGCAGTCACAGGAAACAGACCTCCTTCCTTTTGGAATTTTCCTGCAGCGCCCTCTGCTGAAAACGTTTAAAATTGCACTCACTGTTGAGGAGAAATGAGTAAGAAAATCCACCCCTTGTTGCGCAGAGTGTGTCTCAGGGGGGCATTTACAGCTGAGAGGCACTAAGTGGATAACTGGCACACAGGTTTTCCTTGTAGCTCATAGTAAGTGCTCAATAAATATTGGCTTGATCCTTTGCCCCAAGCCAGCTGGATGAGCTGGTAGATATTTGACTTAGAAAGAGCACTGGCTTGAAAACCCGAAGACAGACGTGGAGTTTTAGTCCCCCCCTGTAGCATTACTTTTGTAACCTTGAAAAAGTCACTTATCTTCCCTAGGCCTTAGCTTCCTCATCTAGAAAACAAAAGGGGTGGACTAGATGCAGAGCCTCCAATATCCACCTTTAAGATATAAAAATTTTAAAATACAAGCCCCTTGGCTTCTAGAACCAGGCAATCAAGGGGTGACTGGGTGGCAGCTGCAAAAACCAGGGCATGAGATATGTGTAGAAGCTCCTCTCTGGGAGATGCTAGTGCTCAGGATCTCAGCAGAGGGAGAGCAGGAAAGTGCCATCCACCAACCTCGGTCCCCTGAGTCCCCCAGCAGGCCCCTGCCCCTCAGTCCAATGCTTTTAAAATAGCAAATGAGCCTCTTTCACAGGAAATCTGGGCACTTTTCAAAGAGCTGCTTCTGTGCTGAGCCCTAAGGTGAGTAAGTTGTGTGGGAGCCCGTGAAGAGCTATTTCTCAGTCCTCCACAGCCCCGTGGGTCTTGTGGATGTGGAGCCCCATTGGTTTTCAAAGCTACATGTTTTGGGGGATTGTCTCTCAGGTACAGGTCTTAAATGTGGGGTATGAACCTTTCCTTCCTCAGGGAGAAGCTCCAGGTTTCCATTTCCCTTCTGATTGTGGTTCACCTCACAATGGATGTGGTGTATAACGAGATTGTGTCCCAGCCTCTCCTACACCTTTAGTGTGGTTTTTTTTTCCCTTATTTGACAGCTATCTTTAAAGTTTTTTCCCAGCGTTTCCCAATAACAAGTGTTATTGGGAAGAGGTGAGTTCAGAATCTTCCTGTGTCACTATCTTGAACTAGAACCCCTGAAATACAATGTAATTTAAATAGCACAGTTCCTTTAATGTTGCTGTGATATGATGGTATATCAATTGTCTTATCGAATGTCATCTTGCAAAGGATGAGGATGCTGATTTATAGACGTCCTTCAGTATCTGTGGGGCATTGGTTCCATGACCTCTGTGGATACCAAAAATCTGCGGATGCTAAAGTCCCTTATATAAAATGGTGTAGTATTTGCATATAACCTACACATATTCTCCCCTAGACTTTAAATCATCTCCAGATTACTTATAATACCTAATACAACCTAAATGCTATGTAAATGGTTGTAAATACAATGTAAAAGCTATGTAAATAGTTGCTGGTGTGTGGCAAATTCAAGTCTACCTTTTGGAACTTTCAAAAAAAATTTTTTTTTTCCACGTAGTTTTGATCCACAGGTTGGTTGAATCCATGGATGTGGAAACTGCGAACATGGAGGGCCAACTGTATTACCTTTAACATTTAACATTCCAAGGAGTTCTTTTCACATGTAACACTGCTAGGATAGTTGTAATCTTATTTCTTGTGATTATGGAATAAGAATTTTATTCTTTCCTTTTATCCTTTTTCACATGAGTCATGCAGAAAAAGCATAAGGATACAATATATTTTTTCTTGTCACCATCACTCAACTATTGGCTTTTTCTCTAGGAAGCAAGATGTAACAAACAGCAAAAGTTCTTTAGAAAGTGTTTTTTGACACTTTCATAAGAAAATAGCAAGTTAGTTAAATTTCTCTCCCTCTAGATGTGACTAAATGTTCCTTATGGTTTCCAGTCCATTTTTTGATTAAAAAGATATCAGAGGTAATCCATTTCCTGCTATCTTATAAAGGCATCTAGCAATATATTTTTGTGCTCAAGTGGGAAAATCATACAGAGGAATAAATTTTAATCGCAAGAGGAATAAATTTGGAACTTGTTGGAAGGATTTAACTTGCAAATGTTTGAAATTATAGTGCAATATAGACCCAAAGGGTCCAAATGATATATTTCTGCTGTTAAGATAAATCAATGATCTTTCATTCATATGACCAAATCAATATTCCTATAGATGAAAATACATTTTCTTTGCCAGTTCATGTGTTTTCTTTCCCTCACTTTTATGTGAACTTGGATGATTTCCAAATATCTGATGAAATAATATCTTGCTTAGGTTGTCATCTTGCTGGATAACTTAAGATTGTCAATGCCTTTGATGTGAGGCATATTAAAAAATGACAGAATCGAATCTTTAGTGACCCTTGGTAAACATTCTATGTGTACATATAATGTATTGAGGTCACTTATTTCTAAATACTAGCTGCAAGGTGGACGATATATGATCGTTCTTAGTTAAAGAAAAGCACAGAAGAGCCCTGTTATAATTTATCTCATTATTGGAAAGCATTTTATAGAGCACACATCAGGTGAATTCTTCAGAACTCAATACTATAGCTCTTTGTCACTAATTTGGATGAACTGGGTAGAAATTTCTATGTAAATTGAATAAACTTGAAAAAAATTTGTAAATGAATTCAGTTGACTTTTTCCAAGTGCTTGCTGGCACTCAAAGCCTCCTAGAAGGCTTACTTTAATGAATAGATAAGTTCACGAAACCACCAGCTTAAGTATATTATGGTTACATTACACAGACACAGAAAGACACACACACACACACACACACACACACTAAAGTGATAAACAGTGAGGTTTGTTAGAACTATGTTTCAGTTCTGACTAGGACTACATATCAACCAAATCAAGGGCACAGGACCATCTCCATGTTGTTCACTTAATTTTACTCTGTGTTTCCTTGTAGATGAGCCCTGCTGGTGAGTAGGAGGTTCATGGAAGAAAATGAGGATGAATGACAGCATATTCACTATGGTGGGAGAAACTCTGGATGACATATCAGTACTTTCTTTATCTTCTCCTACTAAAGAACAGCATATAGATGTTTACATGTAATGAGGCAAAAGTGTTTGCTTCTTAAGTGAATATTAATTTTTGCAAAAGAATTCTATAAAGTGTTTAAACACTTTTTATTTTTCAAGTTAAGAATCACTTTCCCATATGTACTATCAACATCACGGATTTTCTTCATAAACCCTTTCTTGCCATAGATAAGAAAATTTAAAAAACCAATCACTGTGTGAATTATAATCGATTTCAGGCTGGTAAAGTTAAGTTCGATGCATGTTGATTGTATGTCTGTTAGTTAAAGTCTGATGGAAGATAATTTGTAACAAAGCAGGAGCAGATTGGAGAAGATGCTCCTGCTTTGGCCTGCTTGGGAGACAGCAACAACCAGAGCCCGGAGGACAGGCTGTGCAAGCACGGTGATCTTCCCTCAACTTCCCCGATCCAGGCAGGTCATTCCTCTTCTCAGGTGGGAGCAAGTGAGGGGAAGAGGAACCAAGTGCTGACAGAAACTTTCCCCTTAACATTTAGGGGAAAATTCATGGTGGAAGTTCCCATTAAATGAGCCAGTGTAGGAACAAAGAGAAATAAAGAGAAGGGTTCCTCCTGCTCTCTGGAGCAGAGGGTCTCAAACCTGGCTGACCATCAGAATCACTGGGAGTTTTAAAAAGTTGTACAATAAATTTGGGGGCCTCAGCAGAATCAGATTCAGATGCTCCAAGATGGAGCCGGGGAGCCTGTATTTTTGAAAATCTGAGCAGGAAGTTCTGATCATTAGTCAGGTCTTGAACTACTGACTTAAACCCTGGGAGCTCTCTTTTCCTAAAGCTTTTTCACAAGCCAGAAATACATTTTGTCTACTGGGAGGAAATATTCCAACACATATGAGTAAAAAAACCCAGTACAAGAAATTAAAACCATAGAAAATACTCACTGATTTAGATTGTCTTTAAAATTTTTGTCTTAAATTACCTGGCAAACTGTAAATGTTTGCAAATGTTTTAAATGTTTGTAAATAATGTGGATGCATAATTACCGATATTGTCCAACCTAGTAGAAAGGAACTTCAATTATTATGCAATGGTCATGTTGTGCAACCAGGAAAAGGACTGAGGTGGTGAGACAATGATGTACACCATTGTTAGAGCCATGACAGCCATCCTGGGCTTGCTGCTGTCAGAGATGGTGGTCCAGGAATGGTTTTGTGGTTTCCTTCTTCATCATGACACTGAGCCATGCTTTCAGGAACCAGCTGTCAGAAATATTTACCACTGGGAAAGAATTAGACATTTCAATAATGGTTTTCTTTCCTTCCTTTCTTCCTTCCTTCTTTCCTTTCTTTCTTTCTTCTTTCTCTCTCTTTTTTTTTTTGGAAAAGTGAAGTTGTTCAGTTTCTGATTTAAGTTTAAATGGCATCACATTGAGATATTTCTCTTTTGTTTTTATTGGGCTGAGAATAAGCTGTCAAGGAAGAATGTATAATATTGTGCTGCAGCGGACAGTGTAGTGCAGCGTTTAAGAGCCCAGATTCTAGAGCCAGTTGCCCATTGCCTGGGTTCTTTAAAAACTGACATGCTTAAAAACTTTTTTCCCCTAGTTCCTAGAGCCCACTGGCTTGTGATACCAAGGATAAATGGAATGCAGGGATTCCCTGGATGTAGGGAGGACCCCTAGTTCTTCCAGTCTGATTGGCACAGGGTATCGACAGTTGACTGTATCTCCATGGAGTAGTAATGTAGGTGAAGCACAGTGCCTGGTACATCATAAGTGCTTGATTGATACCCGTTAATTTCAGTGGTGCCTGGATAAATTCCCCTGATAACTGTTAGTCCTTTATTTGCTCCCAGAGGGCCATATATATTTTATCTTTAGCCTGGAAGAGGGCGAAGAGGATTGACTGCCCTGTAGAGGTGGAACCATGAGGAAGAAAGGGCTGGTTATCCCCGTAGGTTCCTCTCTCTGAATCCATTGCCTGGTGATCCATCCCTACTCACATTAGCCATAGGACAGCCCTTACTCTGGCTGGGGAAAGGGCATGAAACCACATACGGTACACCTGCATCTTTGCTTCGACAAGGGCTTTTACCCCTGCATGTAATAGCTATTCCTCAACACTTCCCTGTAAGTTCAGGTTTATTTTATTTAGTGTCTTTATCACCATCACCTGGGGAGATAGGGCTGTTTAGTCTGGCCCCAGGCATTTCCTAGGGACAGAACATTTTGATGTGAATTATATGTTGTGAAATGTAAATTTCAGCACCAAAATACTACAGTCCTCACTGTTAACTTGCTGTTATGCTCTTGTTGAAATTTAAATTACTGTAATTGGACAGACTACCTCCAGCCAATGAGGAGCAAAGCTTCTCAAGATTAGAGATGTGCATATAGAAACCACCTATCTGACGACAGGATCTGCTCTGCAAACATGTGTTGTTCCAACTGCCAGTTTTGTGGACCCAATTTAATGAGAATGAGGGTCAGGCAGACGGATCACTACTTTTTGGATTGATTTTCATAGTCTTCAGTGAGTGAGTGAGTAATGAGTGCAAGTTTTTGTGTTTTTATAGGTTTTACCCAGAAATAATACCTCCCACTATTACCCCCAAGCATTCCAGAATTGACCTTAGCTAAAGAAAGCAAAACTGAAGGCCTGAGATAAAGCAGCTGCTTCTCTCTGAAGATTGACAGATGTTATGCTGACTTTGAACACTAGGTGGCAGACGTGCTCTTGTTAAGTTTTGACGATTGCGTTGGGAGAGCGACTTTGTCCTGACAGGGACGATGCTCTTTCTTAATTAGTCACCTCCTCACACACAAAGGACACACAGGATGTTCCTATCGAAATAGACATCTCTTTTGCAATCCACGGGGACCATGTTTTTGCATTATTGATGGCTTGGCTGGGGATGCTTTTTGAGGCCTTTCGATTCATTTTAGTAATGGAATGGAGTCACGCAGACCTCAAACTCTCCTTCATCAGTGGTGAGTAGGAGGAGAAAAATGAAATCTGATTTAAAACCTGGATGTCATGCTTAGTACTAAAAATCTTGGGGCTCTAGAAGAGGCTAACAGAACAGACAGTGGGACGTAATTTTCTCTCATGATTGTGGAGAAAGAAAAGTTTCATTGCATATCACAGAACTTCAGAGGCAGGATAGCCCTCAGTGATCATCTGATGACTAGAATCTCTTTGAGAGGGAGTCAACCCTGACTGTGACTGAAACTCACCTGGGTACTTTCAAAAAGTACAGGTGCCTGGATGCTAGAGATGGCATCCCTGGAGGTGGGATACAGGCCTGAGCATCTTCCATTTGAGAAGGTGCATGGGTGATTCTGGAGTGAAATCTCCACCCTGGAGTAACATTTGTAATTTCTTTTTTTTTTTTTAAATTAATTAATTTATTTGTTTATTTTTGTCTGCATTGGGTCTTCATTGCTGCATGTGGGCTTTCTCTAGTTGTGGTGAGCAGGGGCTACTCTTCCTTGTGGTGCACGGGCTTCTCTTTGCAGTGGCTTCTCTTGTTGCGAAGAACAGACTCTAGGCGCACGGGCTTCAGTAGTTGTGGCACGTGGGCTCAGTAGTTGTGGCTCTCAGGCTCTAGAGCACAGGCTCAGTAGTCGTGGCGCACGGGCTTAGTTGCTCCGCGGCATGTGGGATCTTCCTGGACCAAGGATCGAACCCATGTCCCCTGCAGGTGGATTCTTAACCACTGCACCACCAGGGACGTCCCAACATTTGTAATTTCTTAAGCATAAAGTAAACACATTCTCAGGATCAACTTACCAGGGTGACAGACCACAACGGTGGTTTCAGGAACACAGAAAAACACAGGGGCCCCAAATCCATTCTCCCCTTTAACCTATAGGAGGTTTGAGTCTTCTCACTAGTTCCTCCTTTGTGTCTCTTAGGCTGAAGTGCAACAGTAATATGGGGTGTCATTCATCATCAGCCTTTAGCTTTATAGTTCTGAGTTGTTTATTTTATTATCAAAAACAGTCAGTAAAGCACTGGGCATTAAGCACTAGGTTGATCAGAACTGAGAAAGGTTTAGGATTTTGCTGTCTTCTTGGGAAGGGCAGGCTTAGCTCTGGGGAGGCACAGAAATTCACTGGTCACCAGACCATAGCAAGGCAGGAGAAGGATTCAGAGAAGTGGATTTGGAGGTTCCCCAAAGCAGACTTTGTATGTTTTCCAATTTTTGCAGTGCACTGTCCAGGGACACTGCTTCGTATGGAGGAGTCAAGTGTATGGTGTAATTCTTCCTTGGGCAGGAATGAAGCAGCTAAGTCCGGTGGTGTTAAAGGCATGTTTTAATCTCTGAGCTGTGATGGAGATGAGGTCAGATCTCCTGGTCATGAGCACAGGGCTTCTCTCTGTGGACGTCTTAGGGTTCAATAGAATTACTACTGAATCTATGTCTCTAAGACACCACAACGGTAGATTAAAAAGTACAACTGTTGCCCTTCAGCCAAAAGTATGAGAGCATACTCGTTTATTGTTGTTCCTCTGGATCTGTTACTATAGTGTTATATAAGCACATCCTGAATAGTCAATTTGAGTCAGTTTTGTCAAAAACTAGTCAGTTCAGTGAAAAGGAAAATCAGTTGAACATTTCATTTGGCATAAACATAGCCTAAACCTAAAGGAATTTTGATTGATCATAGCTTTCACTTTTAGCATTGGAATGGCATGGTAGTCAATCTAGCCTTTAAAATACCTAGAAAGATGATCATGTATTATTCATTTTAAAATGGTTAATTTTAAGTTATATGAATTTCACTTAAATAAAACAGACACATACACACACACACGATAACTAGAAAGAGCAACATTCCCCACTTGGGGAAAAAGTTTCTACTTATCAATTCTAAATTAGCCATCTACCACATTAGTTTTTATTATAAATCACTAGAGTTTTCCTCTGTATTGGTCTTTATTACACTCAGGGAAAGCAAACATAGAATTCAGGATATAGAATGAACTGTGTGCTAGTGACATTTGGTAGTCTCTGGCTGTCCATGTGGTTAATCAATCTCAGAAATATGTGCTTTGGAAACTGATTTGCTTAGCCTTCCAATATTTATAGTGATCTTGTCCCAGTTCCTAATTAATGGGCAGGTTGTAGCACAGTAAAAAGAATCAGGATCTACCAGAGAGGTCTTCAGCCAGGGCAGCCTACACAAGCACTCAGAACAGCCCAAGCCTCTTAGGTTTTGCATATGGCACCCAGGCAGCACTCAGGGTTGGAGAGATGCGCCCTAGTGCCTCTTGTACCATGGATTCTGAAGTTCTGTGAACCCAGAAAGAAACATACATTTCCCAAACTGGTTATATATTGTTTTACAACAGACATTTTTTGAGATTGCAATTCTTTCTCAGGGGAAAAACATCTCATAAATATTCCTTTGGAATTTAGTCAAGTATTTATAACTTCAGCTCCGAGATGGAATTGTTGGCAACTGTAAATATTTCTGACATTATGCCTTAAATGCTTCTCCTCTTCAAAGTCACAGGAAGCATGGTCCAGGGCTTGCCATTCTCTTTGGAAAGAGTAGTACACAGAGTTCACAGGAGTGCAATGGGATGATATGAAAAACTTCTCACTCTACCAGGCTGAACTCTATTTAAAATCAGGGCGTCAATAGTCATATACAAGATGAACCAGATGCCTGAAGGATCCTCCTCTTAAAAAAATAACATAAAAGTGATTTACTTTATTCACGGAGAAAACAAATTTCTCTCCTCTTTTTGATTTTCAGTGACTAATCAGTTATAAATAAATTAGATAATGTGAGTACTATCTATTTTCTCATGATTGATTGGATAAAAAGAGCTTTGCTTGGCTTTAGGCCTTCACAGTCAGACACCTTTGTTTAATGAAGGGTGCTTTCAATGATGAACTGACTGAAACACCGCCAGTGACAGAAAAGGTTGAGGTATTTGCATAGTGCCTCTGTGGCTTTGCCTGATAAATGTGAACCGCTTTATCTAGGTTTCCAATAAATAATTTGCCTGCATTGTAATGAAAATGATAATGGAGTATCCTGAATGCTATGCAAACGCCCTGTTCATCATGAATTGTCCAGGTAATTGCTGCAGTTTTTTGCATTGTGTGAACTGTAGCTATCAGGCCAACAGGTGCTTTGCAAAACAGAAATTTGCTAATGTAATTTGCCTGAGAAGTTGGAAAGCTGATGATAAATAGTGAAAAGATCTCTCTCACTTAAATACCCCATAAATCATAAAGCACATTCAAGCCTGAGATTAATTTGAGCTTAGTTTTGAAGTGAGCCAGAAAGTTTCATATGTTTTACGTTATTTTATTAATTTCATATAGTTGCAAGTTGATGTTATATATACCCAAATCATCCTACAGATGTGTTCTGTTTAGCCTTCATGTTGTGGCCCCCTAAAGTTTCCATTTATTATCATCTTGTTTTTCTTACAGTAGAATAAAAAGGAAAAGGCAATTATGTCTTAAGAATATTTTTCCATTAAAAGTAGAAAAGTAAAATCCAGACCGAGAAGGTCATGGCTTTCCTAGAAGGATCAAAGAATGATTGTGTGCGTGTATGTGTGTAACTGGAGAGTAGTCTATATGCAAAGGGGGTCTTTGTCAAAAGAGTAAACTTAAACCACCATTACATAACAAACCTTGCCTCTGTTTCATTTATTTATTTATTTATTATTGGCTGTGTTGGGTCTTCATTGCTCTGTATGG
Organism: Balaenoptera physalus; assembly: GCF_965194825.1. NCBI lineage: Eukaryota > Metazoa > Chordata > Mammalia > Artiodactyla > Balaenopteridae > Balaenoptera > Balaenoptera physalus. Next base: position 68,164,165 of record NC_138893.1, on the reverse strand, counting down.
GCTTTCTCTAGTTGTGGCAAGTGGGGGTTATTCTTTGTTGCGGTGCATGGGTTTCTCATTGCGGTGGCTTCTCTTGTTGCGGAGCATGGGCTCTAGAGCGCAGGCTCAGTAGTTGTGGCACACGGGCTTAGTTGCTCCGCTGCATGTGGGATCTTCCTGGATCAGGGCTCGAACCCGTGTCCCCTGCATTGACAGGCGGAGTCTTAACCACTGCGCCACCAGGGAAGTCCCTGTTTCTTTTCTTAACATTTTCTACCTGGACCCTATAAGTCATTTTGGTTTGAGAACACTATTTTAAACAAGAATGGGGTTTCCTCTTGATATCCTGTGCTTTTTTTTTCAAATTACATGGATTCTTTTGTTGTTTTATTTTGATTTGAGGTATAGTTACCATTGCACAAAGAGGAAAGCCTGAAGGTATTAATCACAGTGGATTTTATGAACAGAGCATTTTTTTTTAAACTTTTTATTTTATATTGGAGTATAACAACTAACAATGCTGTGATAGTTTCAGGTGCACAGCAAAGTGACTCAGCCGTACATATACGTGTATCCATTCTCCCCCAGACTCCCCTCCCATCCAGGTAGCCCCATAACTTTGAGCAGAGTTCCCTGTGCTATACAGTAGGTCCTTGTTGGTTATCCTTTTAAAATATAGCAGTGTGTACATGTCAATCCTAAAGTCCCTAACTATCCCTTCCCTCCACCCTCCACCCCACCCCCCCAGTAACCATAAGTTCATTCTCTAAGTCTGTGAGTCTGTTTCTGTTTTGTAAATATGTTCATTTGTATCATTTCTTTTTAGAGTATGCATATAAGCAATATCATATGATATTTCTCTTTGTCCGACTTACTTCACTCAGTATGACAATCTCTAGGTCCATCCATGTTGCTGCAAATGGCATTATTTCATTCTTTTTTATGGCTGAGTAATATTCCATTGTATATATGTATCATATTGTCTTTATCTATTCTTCTGTCAATGGACATTTAGCTTGCTTCCATATCTTTGCTATTGTAAACAGTGCTGCAATGAGCCTTAGGGTGCATGTATCCTTTCAGACCATGTTTTTCTCTGGATGTATGCCCAGGAGTGGGATTGCAGGGTCATATGGTAGTTCTATTTTTAGTTTTTTAAGGAACCTCCATACTGTTTTCCATAGTGGCTGTATCAATTTACATTCCCACCAACAGTGCAAGAAGGTACCCTTTTCTCCACACCCTCACCAGCATTTGTTGTTTGTGAATTTTTTGATGATAGCCATTTTGACTGCTGTGAGGTGATATCTCATTGTAGTTTTTTTTTTATAAAGCTATTTTAAAATTTTTATTTATTTATTTAGTATCATTATTATTTTTAGCTGCGTTGGGTCTTTGTGCTGCGCGCAGGTTTTCTCTAGTTGCGGCAAGTGGGGGCTACTCTTTGTTGTGGTGCACAGGCTTCTCATTGTGGTGGCTTCTCTTTTGCGGAGCAGGGGCTCTAGGCGTGTGGGCTTCAGTAGTTGTGGCACGCGGGCTCTAGAGCTCAGGCTCAGTAGTTGTGGTTTGTGGGCTCAGTACTTGTGGCTCACAGGCTTCAGTAGTTGTGGCACATGAGCTTATTTGCTCTGCGGCATGTGGGATCTTTCTGGACCAGGGATTGAACCTATGTCCCCTGCATTGGCAGGCAGATTCTTAACCACTGCACCACCAGGGAAGTCCTTCATTGTAGTTTTTTTGGTTTTTTTAACATGTTTGTTGGAGTATAATTGCTTTACAATGGTGTGTTAGTTTCTGCTGTATAACAAAGTGAATCAGCTCTACATATACATATATCCCCATATCTCCTCCATTTTGCATCTCCCTCCCATCCTCCCTATCCCACCCCTCTAGGTGGTCACAAAGCACCGAGCTGATCTCCCTGTGCTATGCAGCTGCTTCCCACTAGCTATCTATTTTACATTTGGTAGTGTATATATGTGCATGCCACTCTCTCACTTCTTCCCAACTTACCCTTCCCCCTCCCCGTGTCCTCAAGTCCATTCTCTACGTCTGCGTCTTTATACCTGTCCTGCCCCTAGGTTCTTCAGAACCTTTTTTTTTTTAGATTCCGTATGTATGTGTTAGCATACGGTATTTGTTTCTCTCTTTCTAACTTACTTCACTCTGTATGACAGTCTCTAGGTCCATCCACCTCACTACAAATAACTCAATTGCGTTTCTTTTTATGGCTGAGTAATATTCCATTGTATATATGTGCCACATCTTTATCCATTCATCTGTCAATGGACACTTAGGTTGCTTCCATGTCCTGGCTATTGTAAATAGAGCTGCATTGAACATTGGGGTACATGACTCTTTTTGAATTATGGTTTTCTCAGGGTATATGCCCAGTAGTGGGATTGCTGGGTCATATGGTAGTTCTATTTTTAGTTTTTTAAGGAACCTCCATACTGTTCTCCATAGTGGCTGTATCAGTTTACATTCCCACCAACAGTGCAAGAGGGTTCCCTTTTCTCCACACCCTCTCCAGCATTTATTGTTTGTAGATTTTTTGATGATGGCCATTCTGACTGGTGTGAGGTGATACCTCATTTTAGTTTTGATTTGCATTTCTCTAATGACTAGTGATGTTGAGCATCCTTTCATGTGTTTGTTGGCAATCTGTATATCTTCTTTGGAGAAATGTCTATTTAGGTCTTCTGCCCATTTTTGGATTGGGTTTTTTGTTTTTTTGATAGTGAGCTGCATGAGCTGCTTGTAAATTTTGGAGATTAATCCTTTGTCAATTGCTTCATTAGCAAATGTTTTCTCCCATTCTGAGGGTTGTCTTTTTGTCTTGTTTATGTTTTCCTTTGCTGTGCAAAAGCTTTGAAGTTTCGTTAGGTCCCATTTGTTTATTTTTGTTTTTATTTCCATTTCTCTAGGAGGTGGGTCAAAAAGGATCTTGCTGTGATTTATGTCATAAAGTGTTCTGTGTAAGTTTTCTTTTAAGAGTTTTACTGTATCTGGCTTTACATTTAGGTCTTTAATCCATTTTGAGTTTATTTTTGTGTATGGTGTTAGGGAGTGTTCTACTTTCATTGCTTTATATGTAGCTGTCCAGTTTTCCCAGCACCACTTATTGAAGGGGCTGTCTTTTCTCCATTGTATATTCTTGCCTCCTTTACCAAAAATCCTTATTGTAGTTTTGATTTGCATTTCTCTAATCATTAGCGATGTTGAACATCTTTTCATGTGCCTCTTGGCCATCCATATGTCTTCCTTGGAAAAATGTCTGTTTAGGTCTTCTGCCTGTTTTTTGACTGGGTTGTTTGTTTTGATGATATTAAGCCGCATGAGCTGTTTGTAAATTTTGGAGACTATTCCCTTGTTGGTCACATCATTTGCAAATATTTTCTTCCAGTCTGTGGGTGTGCTTTTTTTTCCCCTTCCTGTTTTCTCCTACCTTTCTGTCTCTTTAGTAAAAAGTGATCATGTCTTTAGTAAAAAGTGATCATGTCTTTAGTAAAAAGTGAACAATGTCTCAATTTATTATTATTTTGTCTTACTACTGCCTATTCTGTATCTAGCTGTCCAAGGTTCTGAAACACTGCTTGAGCATTGGTTCTTTTTTGTTTTTGTTTTTGTTTGTTTTTTTTTTGGCTGCGTTGGGTCTTCATTGCTGTGTGTGGGCTTTCTCTAGTTGTGGCGAGCGGGGGCAGCTCTTGGTTGTGGAGCATGGGCTCTAGGTGCAGGGGCTTCAGTAGTTGTGGCACACGGGCTCCGTAGTTGTGGCTCATGGACTCTAGAGCACAGGCTCAGTAGTTGTGGTGCACAGGCTTAGTTGCTCTGTGCATGTGGGATCTTCCCAGCCCAGGGATCGAACCCGTGTCCCCTGCATTGGCAGGCAGATTCTTAACCACTGCGCCACCAGGGAAGCCCCGAGCATTGGTTCTTAATTTTGGCTGAATATTGGAGTCCTCTGGGGAGCTTGAAGGAAAAAAAAACAAAAAACACCCCACCAACCTCATGCATGGGTCTCATCTCTACGGATTCTGGTTTAACTCATCTTTAAAATGCTCACTAGGAGGTTGTAATGTGTTAACGTGTGAACTAAGGTGAGAGCCACTTTTCTATGGCCATGTTGTTTCAGTCTGATACTGCTGTTTAACTTCTCTGTGCATACTTTGATATTATTAGTTAAAATTTTTCTTCCTTGGTGAAGATAATTTGTGATTTTTGTCATAGTTCTAGGGCAAACAGAACTTTATTTTTGTTTCATGATGCGTAAATAGAAATTTTGGTTGACCTATTACATTTCTGTCAGATATAAGCATTTCCTCCTCTTGGAAATGTTTTTATGATACTTAAAAAAAAATCATTCCTGATATTTCATGGAACAATATCATGATTATATAGAACCTAATTTCCAGCTCAAGTGTTGCTGAAGAGGGAAAAGGGAAAGGGAAAGAGCACAATTGTAATTAGAGAGAAATGTGGCCTCTGCAATTTGTGAGAAATATCATGGGGTAAGAGGGTTGTATATGACCCAAAACCTTGGAATAAATACTATTCCGGTTTAATCATTCAAAGTCCCCAAAGGGAATATATATTAATAGGATAAAATGGTGGAACCCAGGATCATTCTTTATTATACTCTGGCTCTGACCCTTAACCCTGTTGTAGAACTTTAATGGTCTATATCGGGTCGTACAGAAAACATTTTTTTCCTTCCCGAGGGTGGTTCTGAGATTTGGAACCAGAACAGGTTATGTGATCTATTTCAGTAGTTGTCCATTGGAGTGATCTGAGATTTAAAAGAAAAAACAACAACACTGTTTTTTTTGGTTCTCCTCTTTTCTGCTACCAGAGATACTGGCTGATTTGGTATAATATGTGGTTTGGCCAATAGAATTTAAAAAACCTAACAAGGTGGATTCTAATGTGTAGTCAAGGATAATAACCACTAATCTATTCTGCTTCCTTTCCATTAAGTGCCCCCCTGAGTCTCAGATCTTTCTGCTCCAACGGCAAAGGCCAGAGCATCCAGCAATGAATAAAAGAATAAGAAGCTCTAGAAGCCCTTAGGAAGGAGTCATCTCCAGACTCATCCTTTCTCACCAGTTGGGATGATGTAGGTCTAAAAAGGGAGAAGGGAGCCAAAATGAAGCAGAGATGTGCAGATTTTCCCCCAGGACAGAGCAGGTCCTGTTCTTATCTTCCTTCTCCAGCTTCAAGGAATCAAGGAAATACAAGGAAAGAACATACATGTATGCACATGATCTTTAACTCCCTTGAAAGTGCACATTCAAGGACAGAGGTCAATCCAGAGACGAACTTTTCATCCCAGAGTAGAATGAGATGTAAAGGTCAGGAAAATATCAGGGTCCTGATCCCACTGAGATCACTGGCTCAGTCTCTGCCTCTGCACTTGTGGCCATGAGATGGGCAGCTTGGTCTTTCAAGGCTTTTATGAAGGCCTCTGACATTGCCCAAGGAGCCTTTTTGAGGTTAGCTCCAATACCACTCTGTACAGTACCTGAGAAGTCACACTCTTTTTATTTTTGACTTTAATTTTGTTGAAATATGTTTTATTTGATCCCTGTCACGATGATAGTCCCTGGAGTCTTATCACTGGGGTTTCCACTCCTAGAGTCACTAATTACTACCTGTGTTGACCTTAGTAAAATGCTTAGTCTTTCTGAACCTCAGTTTCATCATCTTTAAAGTAATGGTACCTACTCCATAAGGTTGTGCTGAGTAATAAATAATAAATAAAAATACAAATACATAATAATTGAATAATAACTAAAATTAAAAAAAATAATCTATGTCTTGGCACTCAGTACAGTGTCTAGCACACAGTTAAGTGCTCATTCAGTGCTAGATGTTCCTCCTCCTCCCCTACTTCTCCAACCCAGTGATCAGACAGTGTTTTACTATTTGCCCCAGAGTAAAGTCCAGAGAAAAAAAAATGGTTATTATAATAAGAGCATCTAACATTTATTGAGCAATTATTATGGGCTAGGCACTTTTTAGGCATTGTTTAACTCAATTCTCACATTAACTTTCTGAGGTGGTTAGTATTATTATCTATCTCATTTTACAGGTGAGAAACCTGAGGATCAGAGACATCAAGTAGTTTGCTAAAACAACATGCTAATAAACGATGGATATAGGATTTAGCTATATAGGATATAGCTTTATAATGCTATAACATAATTAACCTAAAGTTGACCAGTATGAATTTCCCTAGTAAGTCAATCCCTTGTTTCACCCGAGAAGCTAGTATAATAAAATGGATCTCCTTTCTTCTTGTTGCCATAAAAAGATTAAAGTCCCTAAATATGTATAACAACCATTTTTTCTTGGTGGACTCATTTGCTGTCAGTGGTGGCCTATTTGGAATCTGGGTTTCTCCTATAGCAGCTGCCTTCCTCTGGAACTGAGGTTGCTTCTTCAACACCACCAAACATCTCAAAATTTGAGGTAATTTAATTCCAGCTTCCACATGTGTCTTACAGTTCTGCAGTTCCAACAATACAGATAACACCTAAAATTGCAGCAACAAATATTCATGCTTCAGCCACTCTCAATCACAGCAGTAGTTTCCTTATATAGTAACATGTCCTCCAACAAAGTATGAGCTGGAAATTAACATATATTGTATTCTAGATCTACATTGTTGATATGAACCATAGACTAAGAGAGTCATATGGGAGAAGTTGATGGATAGAGTCAACAGGAGAGCAAAATACAGAGATTTCTTGTTTCCAGCATTGCCAGGTGGTAATCAATCTATGCCAGTTTTCTAGAGTGGAGGACGCGTGAACTTACAACTCCATTGGGAGGAATCTCCCATCAGAATGTTAATTGTGACACAACAGCTCTTACACTCTGGGGGGAAATCCGCCGCTGTTACAAATTGTCTTTTCTCCACAGGGGGCTCCTGTCTTTTTGCAAAATTTAGCAACCTGCTAGAGTGGCATTGCCCATCCTCAGGTTTTTTCTGAAGTCTCCTTCTTCCTTTCGGTGTCCATTTTCTTGTTTAAAACTCCTAAATTTTCTTTCCTTCTTCTTCTTGATTTCCTACTTCCTTGGGTTCCATTGTTGAATTTTAGTGAGTGTATTAGTCAGTTCAGGCTGCCATAAGAAGATACCACAGACTGGGTGTCCTAAACAACAGAAATTTATTTTCTCATAGTACTGGAGGCTTGAAGTCCTAGATCAAGGGGCTGGCAGATTCAGCTTCTGGTGAGATCTCTCTTTCTGGCTTGCAGAGAGAGAGCTGCCTTCTTGCTGTGTCCTTACATGGCCTTTCCTCTGTGTGCACGTGGAGAGAGAGAGAGAGCTCTCTGATATCTCTTCTTCTTCTAAGGACACAAGTCTTATCCGATTAGGGCCCCACCCTTATGACCTCACTTAACCTTAATTACCTCCTTAAATGCTCTATCTCCAAATGTAGCTGCATTGGGGGTTAGGGCTTCAGGGTATGAATTTTGGGGGGACACAATTCAGTCCATACAGTGTGGGTTTCTTTAGGGATTTAGCACTCATTCCCTCTTGCAGCAAGATACCCTACATTTATAACAGGCACACTCCTGAGAATAGTTCCATGATCTCTGTATTTTTTGTCTAGCATGATTCTGAGTCTTTCTGGGCCTTGTACTGTTATTATGCCATAGTACCTTTTCATCTGGAATTCCTTAGGTCTGTGAGGATTTTATCATGAAGGAGGAGATCCCTTAAGATATTTCTGTTGCTTTACTTTCTTCTATTTTCTCTAGTTTAAGCACTACCCTTGTTGGTTTTGTGTGTGTGTCTGTGTGTGTGTGTGTGGTGGTGTTGGTGGGGGGTTCCTTTTATGTACAACCCTGTTCATTTTTCCAAACCAGTTGCTTGAGATCACCTTGCTTTCTCTCAGTCCAAAATAAAGTGGAAGATTTAGTCAGACCTTCTTTGAGCCAATTCCACCTCTGCTCTCTTGAGCCTCTAGGAATAAAGTATATTTAAAGAGAAACCATGATCATGTGTGCTTGAACTTCAATCCCTTTGGAAGCTCTACCTCTTAGAACTGTAGTCCAGGAACTTGACCAATCTATAACAATATTCCTTAGTCTTTGGGGTGAAGTAAGAGGTACTTGAAGGGAATAGAAAGGAGCCATGAACTCTCCCCAATTAAACCTCAGAGCACAACATAGATCCTGAGCCCATCCAACACTAAAAATTTAGGGATTCATGGGGAAGCTCAGTCAGGCACCTGCACTGCCACTTGACAGTCTCTCTCTCTCCATAGTGCTTTACTTTGTAAGCATTTCTATCCCTGTATTTATATAAAAACCCCTTAACTCTAAATATAAAATGAGGCATGCCACTGCTGACGTGTTTGCCTTTGATTGTGGAGAAGTATCTAATGCAGGCAAGTTTTGTAGTGGTTAAGGACACAGACACTAGTTTCAAATTCTGCAACTGCAACTTATTAGTTGTGTGAACTTTGGTCCAGTTAATTAAACTCTCTAAGCCCCATTTCTCATCTGTAGAATGAGGATAATGCTAATACTGTGACTACCTAGTAACATTATTGTAAGAATTAAATCAGATAATGTGTGTTAAACATCTAGCACAGGATATAGCACATCGTGAACACAAAATGAATTGCAAATCACTCCCCTCCCTCTTCCTCATCATTATCATAATCATGAACATCATCTCTGGAGGATGCAAGATGGTGGGAGGCAAAGAGGGTTTAAAGGAGCACAGTATGTGGACAAAGAGTAAGCCTACAAAAGATAGCAAATTATGTTGCTGCTGATAATAAATAATAATAGTTACCATTTATTGAGTACTTTTAGTTACATATAATAGAGATTTTATATATATATATATATACATTATTCTCATTTAATTCTCATAACATGTTATTTCTTCATAGTGGAAATAAAGCTCAGAGAAGTTAAACACGTTGCCAAGGACACACAGCAAGAAATGATTTAATGTGTATGTGCTTTCTGCTTTTCAACCTTTATTTCCTTTCGCCTGACTTCCATGTTTATGCTCTTTTTATTTGTCTATATCAAATTTTTTTTTGTTGGGGGGAAAAGTAAGCAGAGGAGCAAATGAAGAAGAGAAGAGAGAGAGATGACACAGGAGGAGAGGAGAAGAAAGGAGGTAAAAAGGAAGCAAGCAGGTGAAATTAAAGGATGACAAAATGAACGGCTAGAAGAAGGCTGGTAGAAAGAAGGTTCATTTATGCGGTTTCTTCAGTTTTCATGTTTCTTGGCTGTGAATTCCTGGTTAGTGTATTCTGGGTCATTGGCCAAATTTTACTGACACAACGAAGCCTGTGGAGTGCTAGAACTAAACTGGCATCATGGTCCCTTCCTCTTCCTTGCCCTGTGGACTCTGTGGCTGCTGGGTTGGGCCCTGCAGAATGATTAGAAGTGTCATGATGAAATCAGGCTGACTGCTCACAAGCTTCTATTAACAGTGGAGCAGGATTGCCAAAGGAAGGAATTCAATGCCAGTGTGTATCATAGGAGATGAGGCGAGGGGATGCAGATCAACCCAAGACGGTTAACATCTAGTGAAAATGAATGACCCTCTAAATGGATTTTCAGGGAGAAGGGACAAGGCCAAGATATTACTTTTGAAGGATTTTATTTAAACAAACCAGAAGAGTCGACTATGTTCCTAGTACTGTGCTGAGTGTTTACCATATCAATTGTTTCACATTTTCAAAGACCTCCCTCCACCCCCGCCCCCAAAGCAGGAAGTCTTATGCTGAAGGCAACAGAAATAAGTGGAGATGCCCAGGATGAAAGTTTCCCCTACCTTTCCTTCATATCCCTCTGAGTTATCTCCTTGGATTCTTGAGGATCTTGAGGATTCCCTTAGCATGGTGGGAAGCTCCTGCCCTTAGATAAATCCCAGAAGCTAGGGATGGTAAACTCTATTTTAATTCATACATGTGGACCTAAAGTAAGTGCTTTACTAGAACATGGTGCCACAGTTGGGGGACCTTGAACACTTTTACATTTTATTTATTGACTGTAGTTATTAATCAGTTATTGATCAGCCTTAGTATTTCCATGCAGGAATCCTTCCTTGTAGCTCTTGGGACTTGTATGTTCTTTAAAATTCCAGATCCTGAAGGAATTAAAGCTTAACAATCAATATAGAGATATTACTGGTTTGAAGGAATTCACTGAAGTCAAGTTAAAAGCAAGAACAGGAAACCTGACATGTGAAGTCGAAAGTTAAGTTTGACATTTCTGGGAGCTGGTACAGGAGCACATAGGAGGGAAGTGGTCCTGATATAATCATTCAGTCTTAGAGCTGATGACATAACTGGGTGTTTGCGGCCTTGTCTGCTTTTCATAGTGAGTCATTTCTATAAATAAAAGAGATATTAATATTAATAAGTTTACATGCATTATATACTATGTGCAAATTATATGAGTGGTATTCCAAGAAATAAGTTTTGTAGGTAAAATAGTTCTTAAATTGGCAGTTTTGACACATGATTTCTGGTAGTGCTGCTAACTTTTCTAGAAGATCTGAATTTCAGGCTATTAGAATATACCCAAAAATGTTTGCTGGTGTTTTCTGGTATCTAAAATTATAAACACTTTAATAGAAAAGATGTGTATATTTATGTGGAATACTCTGACATACAATCACAAATGATCTAAGATCTGTATTAGCAAAAGCAATATCAATTTCAATGTCAAACCCAAAATCAAAGCATGAATGAACATGAGCTTATCAGAAGCAACGTGTATACTAACAATAGAAAGATGTTTTGGGATGCACTCTTCAACAGTATCAATGTGCAATGAACAACAATTTTTCTTTGAAATATTTGTTACAAAACAAAGATCAAAACTATTGGATAGGGCAATTAATGCCTTTTCTGCTTTGAAGTTTCCCTTTAAGAATAATATGTCTAAAATATCAAATGTTTGTGTACAGGGTTCAGAGAGTTTCCAGGTTGAACATATCCACGTACTAGGAGGGTGAGACACCCCAGCTCTGTGGAGGCGGAAGCTCCGCAGTTGGGACCTTTTCAGACCTCACCCTGTCTGTGTACTTGATCTTTATCTGGCTGTTCATCTGTATTCTTCCTCATATCCTTTATTATACAATAAACTGGTAAACATAAGTAAGTGTTTCCTTGAGTTCTGTAGCCAGTTCTGGCAAATAATTGAATCCAAGGTAGAGGAGGTCATGGGAACCTTGGATTTGTAGCCAAGTGGGACAGAAATTTTGGGTAACCTGGGGGCTTACTACTTGTGATTGGCATCTGAAGTGGGTGGTAGTCCTGACTGAGCCCGTAACTGTGGGATCTTACGTTGTCTCCAGGTAGGTAGCGTCAGAATTGAGTTAAACCGTAGGACACTCAGTTGGTGTCACAGAGAATTGCTTGGTGTGGGAAACCCCCCCACACCCCTGGTGTCAGAAGTGTTGTGTGGTAGTAATGGGAAGAGTAAAGGAGAAACACAGGAGAACTGAGTTTTTCCATTACACAGCTCCTCCCCAGGATAAGCCCTCTTTAATCCTGCAACCCACGCTCCAGAGATGAAGAACATATTATCTCATTGGGGTCTTGTTCAGAGGCGCAGATATTTTGTGCTTCCTCTAATGTTCCCTGTGTCTTTTCATGACCCCTGGCTCCTCAAGGCTCTCCACTTTTGCACCCACTCCAGAGGTTGGTACTCTGCTTATTCCCTGCCTATCTGTCCCCTCCTGGTGAAATGGGTTCTCTTCTCTTCGGCCTCTGTTATTTAAAGGGACAAACTAATTTATACTAAAGCATTAGCACAGTGGTTCCTAGCCCTGGCTGCAACATGAGAAACACCTGGGTAGCTTTTCAAATGTATCTACGCTGAGCTCTGTCCCAACCAATTAAATCATAATCTGTGACACCAAAAAAAAAAAAAAAAAAATTCTATAAGCCTTTCAGGTGATTCTCATATGCAGTCAGGTAATGGCTCAGGTGGACCTGTATAGCACGTTTGAATATGAACTGAGGCTCTCAATGTCTAACTCCAAAGGAGGATGTTGGGCGGGACTTCCAGTCTTCAGGATAAGCATTTATAGGCTGAGGGAATGGGCTGGGGCGGAGAATGGAGGCTTCCTTAACCCACACCAATCAGGGCTTGATCAGATAGGAGTGTGGTGGGGAGGCTGGAGCTCGACGTTGACTGCTTTTTTCTCTGTAATGAGATGAAGAGCACAGGAGAGCTCAACTGGCCAAGTAAGGAATAAAAATTGCTGTGTTAGGGACACATTTTGTAGAGCCATTTCTGTCTTGTAGCATAATGCAGAGTTACGTTGCATATATTGCACTTCCTTGTCTTCTCTGAATGTGTCTACATATATGTGTTTTTGTAAAAATAGATTGTTTGGATCTCACCCTTTGTCATAGCTAGGGAGGCTTCCAGAATAGCTCAGCTTCCTGAGTGCTTGACACACATGATTATTGTCTCATTTTAATTTGCAACCATAACTAGTATCATTAATGAAATGAGTCTGTGGGGGTCTGGCTGACTCTTGTGAAAAACCGCCACCCAGTAAGTGAAGACACATGCATAATAATTAGTGACCAGAGAGTCACCACTCATGTCTCCTCTGGCATGTTCTTGTTTCTGCTAAAACTGCTATAATTATTTGTTTTATGTGCTTCTGTCCAACTTACTATTTTAAAAAAGTATCTATTTATCATCTCTTCTACCAGGATGCAAGCTTCATGAAGATGGGAACATGTTTTTTTTTCCCCGTTGTATCCCTAGCATCTAGCCTACTGCCAGAGCATGGTAGACACTCAACATTTTCCATGAATGAATGCTTAAAGCATTGGCTCTGGAGCTGGTTTTCTTGTTCCTTCTACAAATCAAGAAAATCAGTTGCAGAAGTAAAATTGCTCAGCCATCCATTTTCGCTAATTCCTATTTAGTTAAGATAATTACATTTGAGGCATCTTTGTTTACTCCTCTGTAAAACTGCTTCCTTTATCTCTGAGAAGGATTTTCTATCATGTCTTATTTTAATTGTACCTCTAAGAAGCCAAACTTTAGCAACCTTCCCTTGTTTCATTTAGAGTTTTGTGAACCTTCCATGTTTAATTCATGCTGATGTTTTGTAGGCTGCTATCAGCCAAGGGCTGAAATCTAAAGTCCTGGAGTAAAGCATCCCTTAAAGAATATTATGACAGTCTAGCAGTGACCATGATGTTCATATACTGTGAAAGTAATTTCATACCTTATTCCCCATGCAGGTTTTCCAGTGTTATCTACATATTTGGATGAGACATAAAAAATAGGATTACTTCTTCCCCTTTCCTCACTTCTTCAATTCTATGAATTTTTTCAATCAGAAATGAATCTCATTATAATGGAGACCCATGCCTCAGAGTACTTAGTGGCCTGTCCATCACTGACTGGATCTCTCACATTTTCTAAGACGGTGAGTTGTGATGCCATAAACCAAATATCATGTGGCATATCCCATGCAATGTTCAGGATGTCTGCTTTCTTATCCTTTGGATTTTCCTGAATGAATACTTAGTTAAAAATACATATATCACATTTTATTTCAATGTCTTGCCAGTAGAATAGAAGAGCAAATTGTATCACTGAGGTTCTCTTCAATTTACCAATTGTTTTAATCAGGTTACACTTTTGCTAATTGCTTTAATCCCAATACATTTTCAAAGAAGCTTGCCAACAGCTTGCTAGTTATTCTCCTAAGAATTGTTTGTATCTCTTCTAATTAATAGGAAGGAAAGTGGCTCAGTGAGGTTGTGACTGTTGATGGGGTGCAAACATTTCAAAGAGTAAACCAGAGCTTATAAATTGAGATGCCATTCATTAGTGAGTTAGACTTCAGAAACAGTTTTATAATTCTATGAACCCTGGGATGAAATCAGAAATTTCATTTACTATGTGATGCTGTTTGATGGGGTGTTGAATATAAAAGATCAATACCTAGTAGGTGGGACCCAGACAGTTTATTTGGATGAGGATTTAATGCAGTTATATATCCTTCCTATAAATGACATTTATTAAATGCAAGTTAAAGCGACCTAACTGTGATCTAGTTTGGAGCTTTAAAAATTGGCATGAAATTGGAAACTGCTAATGAATTTGTAAATATCTCTGCATTTAACCTATTTATTCTTCAGGATAAAAGTTGTCATGAAGAGCTAAAGTCACTCTCTTGGGTCTCCTTATAAAATTGCTCATTTCTAAGTTCTGGAAATGGATAGTGGTAATGGTTGCACAACACTGTGAATGTACTTAATATCTGGAATTGTCCACTTAAAATGGTTAAGACAGTAGATTTTAGCACAGTTAAAAAAAAGGACAACAGCCACAAAAAATAATAGTGAAGATTAGCAAAACCGAAGCTGGTAGACCTTTGGCAAGGCCAATCAAAAAAATAGGAAAAAATAACAGAATTATAAAGGAAAAATAACTGTAGATACAATAGAGATTTTAAAAACAATAATAACCTTATTTGGATTCTGGTTTGAAAAAGCCACCTGTTAAAATGTATTTGTGAAACAAGTGGTGGTAACTGAAGACTGAGTGGTATTGAAAACTATCAATAAATTATTGTGAATTCTGCTGAATGTGTTATTGATGTAGTGGTTATATATATTTTTAAAAAGGTCTAATTTTTGGTGATAAAAGCTAACATTTAAGGAGAAATTTTTATGATGTCTGGGATATGCTTGAAAATAATCCAGAAAAAAAATTAGTGGGAAGTATATGGAATGGTAGTGTCAGAGTGTTGGAAACTGTGGAAGCTGGTGATGGATACATGGAGTTATATTATTTTTTCTGCTTTTGTATTAATTTGAAACTTTCTAAAATAAAATATAAATAAAATAAAACAATAATAAAAATTAGGAACAACTAAAAAAATTGCATATTTCTGTGCTTTTGTGGTACCTTCCCCCACCTCCCTGAAGACAAAGACCAAGGGAGACAGAGAGAGTTCATTCATATTCAGAATGTTAACATTCAATTTCATGCTTAAAATAATTGTTTCTTTGGGTGCAACTCCATGGGCCAATATTTCAAACTGCATTTTAAGGGAAAATATGTTTAGTTTTCACCACCTGTTTTCATTTCTATGAGATTTCCCTGGCTCTGTGCATCAACTGGAGATGGAAAAGCTACTTGAGTGAAAGAGGCTGTTGAAAATTAGATGGTAAATTTCAACAAACAATTCTTTTGTGGAAAACAGAAAGAACAGGATGATATTCTCTAAAATGTTTGAAATGCCTTAGCTGGTAGCATTATTTTAACCATGACTAGAAAAATAAATCAACTTTATTCTAACCCTCCCCACACCATCTCGGAATAGGAAAGCGCTTAGTGCTTTGCCTCTGAAGGAGGTAAGTCTCCACTGGTCCCTGTGGTTGGCTGGATAACGGTCCCCAAGCATATTTCTTCTGCTCCATCTCTCTTTCTTTTCCTTCTTCCCAGTGTGTATATGCTGCACCTTTTGTAATTGACCCATAGTTCTTGGACATTCTCTTCCACATTAAAAATTTTTTTTCTCTTTTCATTTAAGGTTGGGAATTTCTATTGGTATTTCTTTAAGTTCACCGACTCTTTCCTCAGCTGTGTCCAGTCTACTGTTGACACCATGGAAGGCATTCTTAATTTCTGTTACAGTGGTTTAGGTTTCTAGCCTTTTGTTTTGATTCTTTCTTATTCATCTTTCTAATTACATTACCTATCTGTTCATGCATGTTGTCCACTTTTTCCATTAGAGCCCTTAGCTTATTAATCATAGTTATTTAAAATTTCTGGTCCAATAATTCCAGAATCTCTACCATATCTGAGTCAGGTTCTGACACCTGCTTTGTCTCTTCAGACTGAGTTTTTTTCTTGCCTTTTAGCATGCTTTGTACTTTTTTTTTTTGAAAGCTTGACATGATGTATTGGGTAATAGGAACTGAGGTAAACATAAGTTTAGTGTGAGATTTTATGTTTTATCTGGCTAGGAGTTAGGCTATGTTTAATGTTTCCTATAGCTGTGCATGGCAGAGGTTCAGTTTCCTCTAGTATCCTTGCTTTTGTCTTCCCTACTGTCTTTGTGTTTCCCTAGAAACTCTTTCTTAAATTGAGTCTCTGCCTTGTACCTCTCTCAGTGGTAATCCACTATTATACTGGAGCCTTGTTAATGTGGTAGTGAGGTACAGGGGAGGGAAACCATTCTATAATCTTATGATTAAATCTCAGTATTTTAGTGGGCCCAAGTCCCTGAAGTATGACTATCAGGAAGGTTTCTTAGCTCTTTATTTTCCTGCCCTTAGGTGAGACAGGAAGGCTAGAGGGGACCGGAGCTGTCTAACTGCCCTTCTGATAGGTCAGGTCAGGTTCTGGTAAAATAGCTTTCCTTGAGGGCTACCCTTTGTTATCGAGAACAGAATGCTCCAGGCTTATTTCAAAATGGTTACTTCTTCCCCCTCCCTTCACTCCCTGCCCCCACCCACCTGGGGGCAGAGGCTATTTTTCTCAAGTCTTCACTGGGAAAACCTGGTGGGGTGCCTAGATGTAAAACTCACAGAAGTGTAGGAGTCCCCCCTAAGACTGTATCTTTAGGATTTTTTTTTTAACTCTCAAGCGAGTTGATACTCAGTCTCCAGCAATTTCAATTACTGTTTAAGTGTTCCTTTCACTTTATAACTTTATAGTTCCAGTGGATTCTGATTGTGGTGAACTGTGATCCTCTGTTTTCACATGTCTTGCCAGTTTTCAGGGCAGTGATCTGCCCTGTGACCTCAATTCTCTGATGGATCCAAGAAGAGATGTTGATTTTTAATTCATTCAGCTTTTTTTCTTTTAGAAGAACTGGGGAGATGACTTCAAGCTCTTTATGTGCTGGAGCCAAAATCAGAAATTCAGTCCATTGATTTTTGAATGTCAAATCAACTTTGTATTCCTGAGAAAAAATATCACTTGGTCATGGTTTATTATTATTTTTTAGTATTTCTGGATTCAATTTACTAGTATTTTGCTCAGGACTTTTGTGGTCATGATGCATATTGGTCTGTAGCTTTCTTTCTTTTTTTTTTTAAATTTATTTATTTATTTTTGGCTGTGTTGGATCTTCGTTTCTGTGTGAGGGCTTTCTCCAGTTGCGGCGAGCGGGGACCACTCTTCATCGCGGTGCGCGGGCCTCTCACTGTTGCGGCCTCTCCCGTTGCGGAGTACGGGCTCCAGATGCGCAGGCTCAGTAGCTGTGACTCACGGGCTTAGCTGCTCTGCAGCATGTGGGATCCCCCCAGACCAGGGCTCGAACCCGTGTCCCCTGCATTGGCAGGCAGACTCTCAACCACTGCGCAGGGAAGCCCCTGTAGCTTTCTTGTAAATGTTCTTTACAGGTTTCTGTAATCAAAAGTTGGGGTACATTTCTTCCTGCCCTATTTCCTAAAAGGGTTTATGTAAGATTGGTATTATTATTTTTTAATGTCTGGTACAACTCACCTATGGAGTTCTTTATTCCTCTGTTACCTCTTTCTGGCCTTCTTTGGGTGAATTCATATTTTATTATTGTATTTTATTTCATGTTTTGACTTCTAGCTATACATTTTTGAATATTTTATGGGGTGCTTTATCCCAGAGTTTACAATGTGATCCAAGTTATTGCAATCTACCTTTAAATGATATTATCCTATGTTATGAAGAGTATAAGAACCTTACAAGTCTCCTCCCACCCATTTGTTTTTGTTGTCTTATATTTAACTTCCAGATATGTGATAATTTTCATAATACTTGGTTGATATTTTTTAAAGCAATTTATTTTAAAAAATTAAAAATACACACACACTTGGCTGTGGCCTTTACATTTTCCTTCAGATTTAAGGTTATATCTGGTTATAATTTCTTTTCAACCTGAAATAACTTTTAGCATTTCTTGTAGTACAGGAGACTAATTCTCGCTGCTGTAGTCACTCTGAAAATGTCTTTATTTCACCTTCTTTTTAAAGGATATTTTCTCCTGATATAGAATTCTAGGCTGAGTGTTTTTTTTTATTTGTCACTTTAAAGATGTTGTTGCATTGCCCTATGTTCTTCCTTGTTTCAGGTAACATGTTGGTTATTATTTATATGGATTTTACCCTGTATATAATGTCTTCTCCTCCTCTTCCTCCCCTTCCTCCTCTTCCTCCCTCTCTCCCTCCTCTTCCCCCCCCTTATCATCCTTCTTCCCCTTCTTCTTCTTCTTCCTCCATTCTGCTTAAAAGCAGAAAATCTAATTTTAAAATTTACTACTTATCTTTGTCTTTTATTGTGTTTGAAAAGGTATGATGTTTGTGTTTATCCTGCCTTGGGGACCATGGAGCTTAAAAGTTCTGTAGATTGATAGCTTTCATCAATTTTGGAAAGTTTTCAATTATGATCTTTTCAAATACATCTTTAAATGTTATTTTGTCATATATATGAAACTACTATATTTTTAGGTCATTTGATATACAACCAAAGGGAATTGAAACAAAAACTGGTATGCAGAAATGGGATGTTGTTTTAATAAACACCTGAAATACATAGCATTATTTTTAGGGCTAGTTGATGGTGGGAGTTTGGAAAAATGGTGAAGAAACTATTATAGGAGACTGAAAAAATGGTAACCCATTTGGTGAAATGGTCACTTGTGGTTTCTTGGAAGACAGAAAATGTACTTAAACAAACTTTGGGTTTGGGCAAGGAGATCTCCCAGTGAAAATTTGAAAACATCAGCTGCTTCTCTTTAGCTGCATATAAGGTAGTACAAGAAAGGAAGAACTCAAAAGAACTGGCCATTTGCAAGCAGAATTTATCAGAAAAATCAAGACCCCAGGACTTAATGAATTGGAACATAAAATTGTTTCTCTTCTCCAGCTTCTATAGTCAGTAACAGATTCTCAGAGTAAGGTAAAGTCTGGGCTGGGATAAAGGTCAAACTTGGGGTGCTGCTAGTAAGTGATGGTCTCAGAGTAAAGTCCAAGTCAAAGAAGTGGCTGTATGACTTTTTGTGGACTTCTGAAAGAGTCAGGATGAAACCTAATATGTGCTCTCTGCTGTACACAAGTGTTTGTAGGAATCTTAAGGTCAAGGTCCACAACAGTCTGATACAGCAGTTCCTTCAAAGTCTAGAGATAGTGAGACAACTAGAAGAATTGTTCTCAAAGAATTGCTCGGGGCACAGGGAGTAAAATGAATGAAATACACTGGAAACCCACAAAATTTTTGAGAAAACTGTATGAGCAGAAGTGCCATCTGCCTGGACTAGAAGGGATTGAGCAGTACAAAATATTAAAAGGCTTCAGAGCCCTTAATGTTCTGTATCCAGAAAGCAGGCTAAATTTTTTTCTCAAAGAACATATTTTCTAGTGAGCTCTTTAGAAGTGGCCAAAGAGGATGATGGAAAGGAAGGACATCCTAGAGAGTGAAGCCAAGATCCATGAATAAACTGAACTGGGGATTTACTTTTGGGAAATATAACCAGGGTCAAATCAAGGACTATTTACGACTCCTAAAGTGGAGGGACCTGGAAACATTTTCCCAGCAGACTTTCAGACTTGTTACATACCGGTGACTGTTATTTGCCTTTCATTTTCCTCCTCCTTGAATTGGAATGTTTACTGTGATTATCCTGTCCTTGTTCCACCATTGTATGCTGTGTGCTTTTGAGGCAGCTATATTGCCTTCTTCATTCATAGGTTTCTGGATCAGGAGGACTTGCATGCACATCTATTATAAGTTATTCAAACCTGATGTTGTGTTAGATAAAACTTTTGGGGGTCTTGGGATGGTGGACCCCCACCATCCCAGGTGGGGGGATAGGAGGATCATGAATAATTCTTGCCTAGTGGTGGATTTGTGGTAGATTAAATAGTGACTCCAATCCTTCACTCCTCTTTGTCATGTAAATTTGCAGTACCCTTCTGCTCTGACTCTGGGCTTTGTCATGTGACTTTCTTCGGTAATAAATGTGGTTGAAATGCCAGGTTGCCACTTCTGAGCTTAGCCCTTTAAAGATTTTGCTTAATGCACTTTCACTCTTATTTCTGCCATCACCATGAGGAGGTCATGCCCAGGTTAGTTCAGTGGTCCCATGAGAAGGATGAAGTCACATGGTGCAGAGCCAACCTAAAAACACATGTATGAGCTGGCCAAACCACATGAATAAGTGAGTGGTCCAGCCAAGATCAGCTACGTTTAGCCTAGATCAGCAGAACCCCTCAGAAGTATGAAAAATATTTGCTGTATGTCGTTAAGACTTTGTAGTTGATTGACATACAGCAATTTTGTAGCAATAGCCAGCCAATAAAAGAAGTTTCCTGAAAGATTATAGCAGTCTTTTTGTAAATTCTGAGAAACTAACCAATTGTAATTCTCCAGGCATATAATATAATATAATTACATATATATGTGTGTATATATATATATATAATTACACATACACATACATATGTGTGTGTGTGTGTGTGTGTGTGTGTATGTATATATATATATATATATATATATATATATATATATATATAAAATATATCATCTAGTCTAACTCACTTTATAGACAATAAAACTGAGTACAGTGACCTGTAAAGACTGGTAAGGGACAACCAAACTACTTATGCACTTGGAAGTATGTTTAGGCAGTGGTTTGGATTTGAACATAGCAGCTTTCCCCCTGGTTATCTAGGCTATGGATGCAACATAGATTTGGAGTAGTATTTTTTGTTTTTTCCTTACTGAATTTAACTCTTTTATTATTTTCATGGACACTGGTTAGTGTTTTCTTTCTTAACTGTTTAACAACCTCTTATCTGGGGTGTTGTCTACTTACTAGGTCAGATCAGAAATGTTGTACTCAGTTTGCTCATGGTATGGAACATGAGGTGCTCTGACTGGGCCTGCCTCACCTGTTCAGTCAGATAAGATGTCCTGAGAACTGCTGACCTTCTGGCATGGGTCCACTGTCCTGGTCTCCTTCTGCCATCTTTGTCAAAGATCAGGTTAAGGGTATGCATTGTAGTTTTCTAGGTCCTTTATAAGGGTGGCTTCCAAACTCTCTGAGCAGAGGCAAATGACTAAGCTGTGTATAAAACAAGAATCACAAATATTGACAAAATAGGTAGTTTTTCTTTTCCCAACAAATTCTGTTTTATTTTCTGCCTAGAATATAATATTAAGGAATCACTGAGTCTTACCCACACTGTTTTTTCAGCCATTAGCTGGTGACTTCTTTTTCCTTGAATAATTTATATATCAGAATATTGGGGACCACATTCATGGTTCACTCATGGTTAAGCTTCATGGGCATGACCTCAAGATTATTACCTTGGTGGCCAATTGACCTGCCCCCCTCTTTTTAAACTAAGATGATGTGAAATGCTGACACTACATGAAAACATTTACTTTCTTATTTGGGCAGAGAGACAGGCTTAATTTTTTTCATGAATAGAATAATTACAGGGCAGCAAACATGCAAAAATTCATGTGATATTAGATAGAATAAGATGTAAGACTGAAGAATTCCTCATGTTTTTGTTTCCTCCATTTCCCATAACTTGTGCGAATAGACCATCCTAATCCAGTGGCATCATCATCTCCTACTGAGTGTTTTTCATGTCTAGGTGTTCCCAGATGAAGGAAGCTTCATCATACAGCAATGGCCGTGGCCTCAGTAGGCTGGAACAGATTGCCCAAAGGCTCCCAGAAACATTGCTGTTCCATGGTATCATTATAATCCTATTTAGTTTAACAAGCATTTCTTGTTCACTGTTTGAGTCCAATACTTGGCTAGTGTAGGATGAGCAATAGTAGACCTGATATAATTTAATAGTCAGGAGTAATGTTTAATGGTGTTATAAAGGAAGTATCTTTTTTTTTTTTTTTTGGCACACTTAGGGAATTTGTTTTCAGTTGGAATCCAACTGGAATGTGACTGCCTGCTAAAGTACTGACATGCCAAAGAACATGAGAGAGTGGTGTTGAGTTTAAAGAACTGCAGCCTCAGAGAGACAAACACATGCCGTTCCTATACTAGTAAATAAAGTGAGCAGGTCACATTTACAGGTAATAATAAAGGAAGAAAAACTATTTGTAAGGATTCTAAAGAGAACTTTATGTATTTGTAGTTTCAAAGACTCAGAAGAACTACTGGGAACCTGAAATAAGAAAATGGCCTCCCCACATCTAAAATCATTGGAAAAGACTAGGGAAACACAGAGAATGATAAGTAGGATAATGAGAACATGGGGACAAAAAATGCTTGGACTGGACCTGAGCAGACACACAAGTCACATAGATCATTATTGGATCCATAATGAGGAGGCACTTGAAACTGATGCTGTCATTGTCATTGTCATCATCATCATAATCATCATCACATTGACTTATTCCGGACTTACTGTGACTCAGGCTCTGTGTTAAGTGATTTATGTGTTTGTTTATGAAATTTTCCAAAGAACTCTATGAGCTAGGTCTTCTTATGTTGATTTTATAGATGAGGACCTGGAGAGGTTAACTACTTTGCCCAAGATTACATAACTGGTATGTAGTGGAGCCATTACTCAACTAAATTGTTCTGCTTTGAGATCTTAATCATCATAGTACATGGACCTACCCATTAAATACTGTATACATGATTTCCATTTCACCATTTGGACTTATCCTTCCCCAAAAATCTTTTGTCATCTTCTGTTTCAGAGTTAAATATGCCATCCAGATATATTTATGTATAGATACCCATAACGAATGGACACTTTCTACCCATTGCCCTAAAAATTCTGGTAACCAGAGTTGATACAAACAGCATCTTTTATAGAATGGTCTGTTTGTAAGTCTTAGTTCTTTCTGGACATGCTGCTATTATAGTCTTTACTGCAATAATTCGAAGCCTTTTTCCATTCACAAAAGAAACTATTAAAGCAAGCATATAAAATCAACCACAAAAGCATCTCTTCTGTTGAAGTAGTACAAAATGTCTTTTAAGATGAGAATACATTGAAAACCTTCAACACTTTCTTTTTACTGTTTCTTTTTTACCTGATTTGAATCATCATTACAGTGTTCCGGGTTCTCTGGAAAGAACTGCCTTGTATTAAACTATCTTGAGAGCAGGGTTCTTCAGAAATGACAGCCTGCCAGACTGTTGTGTTCTGTGTAGAATGCTGTTGCTAGCTTTTTTATCATCATTTTCTTTTAGAGATTTCTTTCCTCCTCTGAATAAAAAACAGTGAGTTCTTTCTATTGGTTTTGTTGGCATGATTGTATTTTGAGTATGGGTTTGAATGTGTCATTTAAATACGATTTTATTAGAGTGAGTATGTTTGGGTCTTCATGTTGGAACTAGCCGTGCCTGTCTGATAATCTAGGTCTTCTTGTTATTCCCCTCCCCCTTCTTTTTATGTAATCCTGCATATTTTGGGCAAAAAGCATCAAAAATATTCTTTTCACAGCATATTTTCCCTTTTGAATTTTGCCTTCCACTGAAGGCAAAATTTGTAAAAATGATGAAATTGCCTTTTTTTTTCTTTTTTAACTTTGTTCAACTTTTCTCACCTAGAATTCATCTTGTAGAAACATCTAGGTATCACTGCTTTTCCCTCAGGTAACATTCAGAGTAGTCTTCATTATCTTGAGGGATAAGGAAGAGAAATAAAAAGGGATATGTATATCAGTGGAATCTGAGATCATTATGAACAATTGTTACCTCTGGGTGAAGCTTATTGTAGCTTTCCCAAAAACAGGAGTTAAGTTTGTCCCATTTAACACCAACGAATCTATAATATTTTACACTGCTTTACATGCAGAGGTATATATGTACATGAATTTTATTTTTATTTTTTTATTTTATTAAAAAATATTTATTTGGCTGGACTGGGTCTTAGTTGCGGCACATGGGATCTTTAGTTGTGGCACATGGGATCTTTAGTTGTGGCATGTGGGCTCTTAGTTGCTGCACGCAGGATCTAGTTCCCTGACCAGGTATCGAACCTGGGCCCCCTGCACTGGGAGCACGGACTCTTAACCACTGGACCACCAGGGAAGTCCCCAATTTTTTTTTTAGAGTACACTTTTATAATTTGTTCATAGCATCTGCTCTTTTCCCGGAGTTGTCTTTTCTCTGGAAGACAGTTCTGCCCACCCAAGGGCCATCTGATAATAGTAGGAGTATATTTGAGGAAAAACTTATTGTGCTGCTCTAGCCAAAATCACTTAACTTTGAGAATTTGACAAAACTCGAGACATTTGTCAAATGGATACAGAAACTTCACTGAGACAAAGTCCTTATAGATATTTCATACAAATTGTGACTTAGGACTGCTCTGCCATCAGTTACCAAGGCAGCTACTTTTCCCATCTCTCCCTCTCACTCTTTCTTGGACCACACGTTCTCAGGTGCCTCTTTCTTTATGTTGCTCCAATCTCTTTTTCTGCGGATTGGTATCATCTATTTGCACATCTGTCTCCACCAAAATGGTGAGCTAAGTCAGAGTCACATGTCCCTTTAGTTCAATTACATTCTACCCACTGAGTACAGTTGTATACCTCTTAGTTTAAATTCTTGAGGAAGTATTTTAATTGGGTGCTGGCTAGACAATGAATTGCCTGGTCTTGAATCCTGTGTCTAGTATTGATCCAATCAATCATAGTGATCCTACAACAGGTAACATGTATACTTTAGACGGCTTCAGGGTTGAGAGCAGGGCAGGCACATTTACAGACTATAAGAGGTAATAGGAACTGTGACTGGCTCAGGAGTTAAGTGGTTTTGAGAAAACCTATTTTTTTAAAAAAAATATTTTACTTATTTATTTATTTGGCTGTGCCGTGTCTTAGTTGCGGCAGTTGGGGTCTTGGTTGCAGCATGTGGACTCTCAGTTGCGGCATGCATGTGGGATCTAGTTCCCTGACCTGGGATGGAACCCGGGCCCCGTGCATTGGGGACACGGAGTCTTAACCGCTAGACCACCAGGGAAGTCCCTCCCTTCTTGTTTAATTTATAAATAAAGTCAGCAGTGGGTATTAAGAAAAATACCTCATCATGTCTTTAATCTACTTTGACTCACTGGCATTTTAGGCCCTTTCAGTTTTATTAAAAACCATTGTCAAGGACCCCAATTGCTTTCTCCCAATTGTATTCTTGGCTTGCTTTCTGCCTGGCTCCTGGCCCTAACCTTTTCTCTCATATAGATACCACTGCAATCCCTTTGGCTAGAAGGCAGATCTGCTGGCTTTTCTGGACCCTTGGTATTTCCCAGCACTGCCCTTGACTCTTTCCTTTTCTAGTGCCTTAGGGAGGTTATCCTGCTTTAACTCAGGTTTTTAGACCCAAACTCTAGTACTAGATTATTTGGTGAGTTGGAGGTGTTGTTTGAATGTTTCGGTTACTTATGTGATTCTTCAGTTTCTTTCTAAGAAGACTAGATTTACTGGCAGAGCAATTAGTTTCTTATAACTTTTTTGGTTATGTCTCAAAAATAGGAGATACATTATTTTCCAAAACATGGATGACAACTAAATTAGCATTTAAGCAGGATGCAAATAGGACTATTACGGTGAGAAATCTAGGTCAGCAAGAGTCATCTTGTTGGAAGGGCATCCTAACCAAGAGGAAAATTTTCAGGCTAAAGATATTAGTTAATTACACTCATAAATTTCTTACGTTCAAATTTCTGACATTTTATCTTGGCTATACTCGAGGCCTGTATTAGACTTTTATTTGAGGTGCAGAGAAATCACTCTCTTCAAAATTATACTGCAGGCTTCTTGATAAATTCACCATTGGTCTTTCTACCCAATGAGGATTTAACAATAAATCTGAGTCTCTTGATGGCAATATCAAAGCACAGACGCTCTTCCTCTCCTTCATGAGATCTATGCCCTGACACAGGATGTTGTGTCACATCCTAATCCCAGTACACTGAGCCATTTCTTGGTTTGTACAGCAGCCTAAATACATCACTTTATCAGCCTTCAAAGGCAGAGTTATGATCCTAATTGCTTATGGAAATTTCAGCATTCAGCCATCGTGCACAAAATGACTTAAACTGGAGTCAGAGGGCAAAATTTGGGGACTGATGTGAGCAATGATGAGGTATCCTCTACATTCCTCAAGTTGTCTTTTTCTACCTGTGCTCAAGGAACTTGCTAGAACATGGTGGGTATGAGGATAAATACATAGTTAAGCTGGTGAGCCATTTGGCCTCTTAGGAGCTCCATTTCCTCAGTAAAATTAAACTGTTCGGTGGGATTGGCAGTTCCTAGTACAGGCAGTGGGTTGGTTGCTTGGGTGTGCTGTGATTGGTTGCAAAATGTGTCATAGGTTGTTTTTTACAGATTACATTTAAAATAGTGAGGTTTGGGAAATACTTTTTTTAAAATACAGTGAACTCAAGACTGTTTCTATAAGATTGTCCCTCTCATTTGCTTGCATTAAGGTACACTTTCATGAGTAAAAGACTACAGAGGTGTATTGGCTTCCCAGGGCTGCTGTAACAAAATATCACAAACTGGGTAGCTTAAAACAACAGAAATTTATTCTCTCACAGTTCTGGAGGCCAGAAGTCCAAAATCAAGGTGTTGGCAGGGTCAGTGTCCCTCCAGAGCCTCTAAGCTACAGTCTGGTGAATCATGAATCCTAAATAATGTCAGTAACAGCAACAGCCAGTGGGGAACTGTCCAGGTACTTGAGAAAAAGTAGCCAATGTGAGTATTTGCTTTTATGGAGACACAGCTATCTCTGGGAAAATCAGTAACATATTCTAGGTAGTTGAGGACATTATTTTCTCTCGCTTCTGGATTGTTTTTTGGGAGTCCTTCATTTGGCTTTTGGGGCCCAGCTCTCAGAGCCGTTTAGATGACCTTACAGAAGTGACCCAGGTAACTGGTGTCTGTCCCATCCTAAAGTTTTCCAGGGAGGACTTTTTTCTTAAAGATCCATTCCAATGCTAAGCGCTCCCATTCTCAATAGTTTTTGTTCTGGATTTAATATCTCATATGGGAGACTAAATGGGTTTTCTTCTCTTTGTGCTTAGAAGAGATAGTGAACTGCATTCCAAACTCCTTAAGAAATTTGGAGGAATCACCTACTTATTTATAATGCTCAACAAAATTCAATGCGGACTTCTCGACAGGGGTAGCCGTGAGGCCTGTTGCGATCGTGGATGGGTAACTGGGTGGGTCGGGGCCCAAGCAGTGCCGGGCCAGGGAGGCAGAGGCCAGTGACAGCCCTTCTCTCCCAGAGTTGTTGTGAGGATTAAAGGATTGCTAGCAGTATGACTGGCACAGGGTACTTGCTTAGAGTAAAGGGCGGCTCTTAGTATTAATGCTACTCTCAGGCCCTGCTGGTCCTTGGTCTGCACCTTCATCCTCATAACAGCATTTCCCCCATCTATGCACAGCCCTTCACTGTTTGCAAAGTGATGTTCCCCAAAATCATCCATCCTGTGGGGGGAGGGGGAAGTTTAAGTTCCTTTCAGACGGTATGTCAGGGGAAGCCTAGACTTAGCAGCCTTTTCAGAGTCCCATTGTATATCCAAAGGTTGTGAAGCAAGGAGCATGATTCCAGCTATTCCTCAAACATCTTGTTTAGAATCATTGACCGTTTAAACCAGTGCTTCAGTCTGGCTAACCACTAAGCTCTACGGGGGCACTTGCCCAAGAGACAATTGAGTTGGCCCTACCACTAGGCCCTGGAATGTGGGATTGTTTAAACTCCTCAGGTACCTAACCATGTGGCTTGGGACCAACTATTCTAAATGAAAGTTCTGCAGGCAATATATGAAATAAACCAATGCACAACTGCTCTGATTGATGCAGAGCTGTGGGTCTGGAGCCCAGTGGAGGCTGAACATTCTTTCTCTTCAAATGTGCCCCTACCTCACAAAGAAGTGCCCAGGGATGAAACTGGGGAGAAGGACGAATGAAAAATCACTGTTCTGGACTGATCTTGTTTTACAGATGGAAAAACAGTCCCACAGAATATCAGGGCTGATGTGGCAGAGCCCCCCAAAGCAGCCTCTCTGGCAGAAACTCAGATGGAAAATTTAAAGTACTTTTTAAGAGAAATTTATTTGTATATATAGCCAAATGTTATTTTCGTTTAAAAAAATTCCAAGTTAACATACCATAAAATTAAAAATTTTTTGGATGTACAAGTTCTAAGGGTTTGACACATGTATGGTTTTATGTACCCATCACCAATCAGAACACAGAGCAGTTCCCTTACTCCTAAATATTCTCTCATGCTTCCCCTTTGTAGTTAAGCCCTCACACCACCCCAACCTCTGGCAAACAGTGATCTGTTTTCCATCCCTGTGGATTTGCCTTTTCTAAGGTGTCACATAAGTGTAGCCATGCATGATATGACCTCTGGAGGTTGGCTTCTTTCCCTGGGCATGATGTCTTGGAGATTTACCCATGTTGCTGCTTTTTGGTGGTGTTCCATGGTATGGATATACCGGTTTGTTTTACATTCACCAGATGAAAGATATGGGTTGTTTCCATTTTTTCCGGTGATTGTGAATAAAGCTTCTATGAACGTTTATGTAAAAAAATTCAGTGCATATCAGCATTTATTTGCAACAAATATATGGCTGGTCATTTCTAAATGGAAGTAAGAATGCTGAAAAAAATTTTGAGAATAGTATATTAAGTGCAACTATCACAATTTCCAATCTGTAGTAGCTAGGTCTGATATTCCATTAATAGGGCTGGATTCATGGGCATGTGAGTTATACAGTCTCACAAGGCCCGTGTGTAGAGGGGCTGTCACTTGGTTTAATGCTCTCCTGGAACTATCTTGAGATTTTGCACTGGGCCCCACAAATTATGTAGTCAGATTAATAATCATAATCAATGGTAAAATTTCAAATGTACTCTTTTCAAGTTCTCTTGGATGTTTACATATCACAGTTTTTTTTTTTCCTTACCCTTTTGTTTCCCAGTTAAAGAACTAGAATATTCTGTAAAACAGGAGTAGAACCTCTGGAGGTAAAAAAGAAGGCTATGGCTGAGAAATTTAAGAACATCTGTTCCCCCCACCTGGTAAATAAGCCTTGGCTGTTGGTACGTTTGAGGTTATGTCTGGGTCACCAGGGAGTCAAGCCATGCCTGATCTATAAGGAGTATTGAGATGACATTTTATGGCAGAGAAGAATACCACCAGTAAGCTGTCTTCCCCTTGAAACTTCACCCATCTCCTCCACTATGACTGTACATGATTACAGTGCTGCATAATTTTCCAAGTTATTAATGTATAGCTTTTAAAGTCTCCAAAGCCTCTTTCTCTGAGCCCAGTTTGACCAAGACTAATTGTCATGGGGTAGTGTATGAGTTTCCTAAGGCTGTCATAGTAAGTTGCCACAAACTTGGTGGCTTAAAAAAACAGAAATTAATTTTCTCACAGTTCTGGAGGCTAGCCAGCCAAAATCAAGATGTCAGCAGGGTTGGTTCCTTCTGGAGCCTAGGAGGGAGAATTGTCCCATGCCTCTCTCCTAGCTTCTGGTGGCTGCTGGCAGTGCTTGGCATTCCTTGGCTTGTAAATGGACCACTCCAGTCTCTGCTTCCTTCTTTACGTGGATGTCCTCCCTGTGTCTCTGTGTGTTCTCTTCTTCTGTCTGTCTGCTCTCATCAGGACATGGGTCATTGGATTTAGGGCCCACCCAGATAATCCAGGATGATCGCATCTTGAGATACTTAATTCCATCAACAAAGACCTTTTTCCAAATAAGCTCACATTCACAGGATCCAGTTGGACATATATTTTGCGAGCCACAGTTCAACCCACCACAGGTAGTATATGCCTTTTGGCCAGTAAAATCCTTTAAGCTTCTGTGAGCCAAATCATTTCTGTCTTAAATAATGTTACCTAGTCCTCTAGGGGTTGTAGCCAAAGTGAAGGATGGATCCTGGACTCACTAGTGGGCACTACAGAAACTGTTAAATTTCCAGGGATTTTGCAAGCCTGCTGTTTCACACAGCCATTATTAAAAGTTAAATTACACAAACTTACAGTTAAATGTTATATTAAAACCCAAAATTATATATACTCAAAACTCATCACTTCCTAATTATCTTACTTCATTTTATTATTATGCTCTCTTGAGGTTATTTACTTCTATTGTATCTTTATGGTGTGTTGCTGAGCATCTCTTTCTCAACTCCAAGTGCAGTCACATTGATAGCTTCAAATGAGCCATGGTGGGAGTAATTACACCGTGGAAATTGGCAAGTGCAACCCATCAGGGCCTACCCTCTCCCCCAGAGCCAGTTTTTAAACATTTCGCAGCACACTGCTGATCCTGGCGACCATGACAGTGTGTACCAGAGACTTCTGAGCAAGAATCAACAAAAACACCCTATGACTATAGATACTACATACTCTGGATGTTTAAAGTTAGCTATGATTTCAGTAAGTAATTCATTAAATATACATAATTAAATGTGATCTACAATTTTTAACTTACTTATGACTTTACCTATTATTAAATGCACTAGCCAAAAATACCCTTTGCCAGTCTATGGTATCCTCACTTTTGTTTTTGAGAATAATGCCATTGAACCTTCTGTGATAACATAAATATTTTCAAGGTGCAAAGTTGATAGTTTGTAAACACTGGCAAACTTTTTATTTGGGCCAGTTCAGGGATAAGATGACAAAGATGTTCTGTGAAACTTGGAGTTTTTTAAGTTAATTTATTTATTATTTATGGGTGTGTTGGGTCTTCGTTTCTGTGCGAGGGCTTTCTCTAGTTGCGGCAAGCGGGGGCCACTCCTCATCGCGGTGCGCGGGCCTCTCACCATCGCGGCCTCTCTCGTTGCGGAGCACAGGCTCCAGACGCGCAGGCTCAGTAATTGTGGCTCACGGGCCTAGTTGCTCCGCGGCATATGGGATCCTCCCAGACCGGGGCTCGAACCCGTGTCCCGTGCACTGGCAGGCAGATTCTCAACCACTGCGCCACCAGGGAAGCCCCTGGCCAGGCTTTTAACTTGCTGTGAGCTAAGGAAATATTTTAGTTTGATCTACTTTTTCTTTTTACTTTGGTGTGCATTGGCACCTCAGGCATTAGCTGGAAGTGAATTAAATGGCCCAGAAGCTGTAATTCTGCAGCCAGCAAGATATTAGAATCGAATTGATTATCTGGAGGTGTTTGCATATGGAGGCAGCCCTCCTACCTATTCATTTCCATTTTAACCTAAGAGGTATGTGGGAAGCTTGTTAATACCCTTAGAGGGTTTGATCCCTCTGCCTGTGTGACTTCTGAACCAGGCATGAATACTTAAAATCCATAAAAGAGAAATCATAAATAAAAGCAAACTTTGACAGAGGAGAAAAATACTTCCTAAAATATTAGAAACTCCATCTTTAGGCAGTGTCAAATAAAAAACAAATCCAGACTTAGGTAAGGAGGGACTCTATTTGAAAAGACTATTGCAGTTGAGAGGAGGGAGGGACTGTTACAGTAAGAGGAAAGGAACTACTGCAACAGAAGACTCTGACCATAGTATCTACAAATGTTGCCAAGGCCAGGCAGAAAGGGGTTTCTTTTAAAGGGAGGAATAAACAAGGCTAGAAAGATCTGAGTGTGGGGAGTCGGGGGAGCAGGGGATTGATTGGTCAGTTCAGCAGAAAATGTCTTTTTTTCTGTGGTCAGCTGATTCTCAGGAGAGGCTGTTAAAGGGTTTTGTTCTGTGTCCCAGTGCTTGCTCAAGCTCAAGGGTGGGCCACAGTTCAGGGTCCCGGGGGAAGGAGAGAAGCCTGATGAAAGTTTGGTCAAGTCACGTTAGTGTCCAGATTGTTCAGTGGGGACAAATAGTTCAACCAATATTTTATAAGACAAAGAATGGAAATTTCAAGGGTCTGTGTCTGGCCTTGTCATAGATAAACAGTGGGGTCATCCGTGGGTTTTATTGGGTTGGCCAAAAGGTTTCTTTGGGTTTTTCTGTAACATCTTATATATAAGTTACATGTGAAAGGGTGATTCTTTGCAGTAAGCTGTTTTCTGAAATACAAAAGGATGTATTGATCATCCCTGTTTTCCAGGAGTACAGGACTCAGGTTAAGTTCTACATTTTCAGCAGCTAATGCAGTTCACTCCACATTTTACATTAGACTTCAGCTCTAATCCTATGCTCTATTTGAGAGGCTGTATCAGATATTTTTGTTTTGTTTTATATTACCCCTTAATTATAAAAAATGCCTCTGGAATTACTTGGTAGAAGTAAAAATTTTGCATGGGGCAGGGCTTGTACCTTCTATTGCTGACACAAACAATCTGTGTTGTCCTTCAACACAAGTTCCTAATACTACCTGCAAGTTTTAAGATGTCACCAAAATAGTTTTGTAATTGGAAACTGCTATAATTCAGAATTTGCAATAACCTCACAGTGCTCTGAAACTTGGATAAAGCTCCTTTCTAAAGCCAGCACAGAGTCAACCTTCCTTTCTTTCCTCTTTTCAGTTTTTTTCCTTTCCCTTCTCTCCCTCTAACTAATATCATTTTTTATGTTGGGAAGCACTATAGACCAATTATATTCTCTATAAAGAGTTACTATATCCAGACTTCCCAATTTCAATTAACACTAAAATGATATAGAACCTAACTTACTATTGCTTGATTCAGAAAGCAACTTAAGGAACTTTTTGTGTCATTAGAACTATAATCATGAACTATTGATTGCTATTGAGAGAACACGGTCTTAGGGCCAGACACACAGACCTATATTTGACTGTCAGTCCTCCCACTTATTGCCTATATAAATCCTTGAGCATGTCACTAAAACTTTCTGAGTGCTTTTCCACGTCTGCAAAATGCAGGCAATAAGATGTGCTAATGGCATAGTTGTGAGGATTAAACAGAATGAATTTGCATGTGCAAAAGAACGCCAAAACTAGGTACTAAGCACATGTGAGTAGTAGTACAGTATCTTCTGTAATTTATTGAATGCTAGTACTTGCAGCAAACTAGACCAGCCACTCTAGGGTTCAACTTTTGAGGAACTTACAATCTGATTGGGGAATCATATAGATACATGTAAGATATGTAAATGCGTATCAATTTACATTTTCAGAAAACTCACCTAGGACTTTGCAAACTTTTATTACTGTTTGAAATTTATCTTGTAATTCGATCCTGGTGCTTAATCACAATTTAATTTTAGATGGCTCCTTTTATCACCATCCCTCTGCCTTCTGCGTTGGGCACATGGCCCCCTTGGCATCAAAGTTTTACTGATGGAAAAACTATGCCCCTCCCCGCCTTGCACTATATTAGTTGTCATTTCTGCGGTTTCGTTGTGTGCAAGGTGTAGATCTGGACAGGAATCTTTGTCTTCCAGATCTGTCGTTCTCTCTCTGTACCTGCTGGTTTGCATCTCAGTTGCCCAGCACAGACCAGTTTCACTATGAAGTGGCTGCCAAACACCAAGTCAGCCAAAGAAAACTCTCTGCCTCCCTCCCTCCACGAGTAGGAAATTATGGGTAAAAGAAGAGAAGCATCCATAGATAAATAAATTGTGTAACAGAGATCGATGGTTACAAGCTTCTTTTGGTGTCTGCCAATAGGGCTGACCATGATTAATCTTTTACACGTTTTGGAGAAACATTCAGAGGCTCATGGATTTTAAAAATGGAGCACAAAATTACCAATAGAAAGTCTATATCATATAGTTGATGTACAGTGAGCAGGTCGCAGATAGTTGTGAATAATTAATTTGGTTGGGTACAACCTAACCAAATTAAACCCCCGCACTTTTTAAAACTTCTAATTTGAAATAATTGTAGATTCACAGGAATTTGCAAAAATAATATAGAAAGAGGTCTCATGTATCCTTCACCCAGTTCCTTAAGGGCAACCATAGTATAATATTACAACCAGGCAAATGGCATTTGTAGAATCTACTGAGGTTACACAGATTTTACCAATTGTGTGTGTGTGTGTGTGTGTATAGTTCTATGCAATTTCATCACATTTGTAGATTTGTGTAGTCACCACCACAGTCAGGATATAGAACTGTTCCATCAGTCTTGCTTACAATCCTTTTATAGCCATACCTATCCCCTGTCCCCATTCCTAAACCCAATCAGTTCTCCATCTGCATAATTTTGTTATTTTAAAATTAAATAACAAAATGGAATCATACAGTACCTTTTGAGACTGGCTTATTTTACTTAGCATGCCTTTCAGGTCCATCCAAGTTGTTGCTTGCAACAATGGTTTGCTCTTTTTTTTTTTTTAATTGCTGAGTGGTATTCCATGGTATTGATGTACAAGTTTGTTTAGTCACTAATCCGTTTCTATTTTTTGGCTATCAGAAAAAGCTACTGTCATGTTTAATTTTATGTGTCAATTTGGCTAGTTTATGGTACGCAGTTGGATTCCATATGGAGCTAGCTCCACCCTATGCGCCTTCTCACCTGTCCCAGGCTCTTCACTCTTAGTCCCCATTCCAGAGGCCCTTGCATGAAAAAAATGGCAGCCTCCATGCCGGGGTAGGTTGTCTTGCTTATCCAGGCCATTAGAATGGTGGTCTCTGCAGCCAGTCCTGGTGACTCAGTACATAGCTGTAGTTCTAGTGAGAACTAAAAAACGTTTCATACCCCCTACTTGTGAACCCAAATATGAATCAGAAAAGGAGTTTATAGAATGCCCAGAAAGTGGGACTGGTCATGCCTCGGGAACGTTTGGAGCATCTCACACATCTGACCTGTACAGCTGGTGTCTTCGATGCCTGTGTTCCTCCGGAGGGTGTTACTCTCATGTCATTTCTTTCAAAGGAAGCCTGACACAGAGCACTGAGCAATGGAAGAAGAATGTTGCCTCACAACTGTCCATTCGGAAGATAAAAGAATATGATGCTAATTTTAAAACGAAGGACTTCCCTGAAAAAGCTAAGGATATCTTCATTGATGCTCACATTTATCTAAACAACTTAGATCACGACTGGCTTCACACCTTGGTGACTGATCACTGTTTTCTGGATATGGTCTGGGACATCAAACATAAGCCCATCTGCCAGAACTTTGTAGAATCTTTAGAGCCTCTCCAGTGGTTCAGATTCACTGCTGAAGTCTGTGAAGCCAGGGCAACATGTATGGCCAGGTCGCTGTCCTCATGCACATCCAGCAGACTCTGACTGTCTATGAGCAGTTTGGCTGTTTGATGTATGGGCAGGAAGATGTGGCCAATGATGTCCTGGAGTATGTTGTATTTGAAAAGCACCTGATAAATCCCTTTGGGAGCTGGATTATGCAACAGTACCCCCATGGATACTTCCTAAGCAGCCCAACCTTAAGACAGGAATGATCCCTGGCCCCCAGCTGAAACTGTGAGAAGAACCACAAGGAGAAGCCCATAAGCCTCAGCTAACCTGATGGCAAAACGACTCCTGAGGTGAAGCATGGGTGAGGTGGCTGGAAGCAGAGAAGTCTGTGAATCGGGGAGCTGCGAAGTCATCCATCTCCATGATGCTGTAGAAGGAACCACCTTGGTGCTCTCCCATCCTGCTTAGGTCTTTTTAGCCGTCTCATCCTCAACAACCATGGCTGATGGCTGGGCTCAGGTGGGTGGCTGGTATGCACAGCCATGTGCCTCCTTCACTCTTCACTGGTTCTCCAGCCTGGCTTGGCCTGCTCTGCAAGATTTTGAATTTTCTAGCCCCTCACAACTATGTGAACCAGTTTAAAAAATTAATCAGTCTATCTCTCTCTCTCTTTCTCTCGCTGTAGGTCTCTTTCTGGGTTTTCTGTTCTGTTCCATTGATCTATGTGTCTAGCCCTCTGCCAGATATCACACTCTCTTAATAATTGTAGCTGTGGAGTAAGCCTTGACATTCTAGCCTAAATAGAGTGATTCTTCCAACTTTATTGTTATTTTCCAAAATTGTTTTACCAACTTTAAGTTTTTTGCCTTTCTGTATAAATTTTAAAATAAGCTTGTCTATGCCTACCAAAAAGTCATCATTATAAAAAACGCTTTATTTAATTCTATTATGAAAGTCATATGTGTTTATCATTGAAAAATTAGAGACTACAGGTAAACATTAAGAAGAAATGCTGTAATGGGTCCCCATAGAAAGGCTATCAAAGTGACCAGAAGGCCTGGAGAACTGCCCTATGCGTTAGATTAAACTAACATTTCCTGATAGCACCTCATTGTACTAGGTGCTATGCTAAGAATTTAACCAAACATTATCACATTAAACTCTCATTGGAACACTGGAAGAAAATATTATCTGTACTTGATTCTTGAGGAAACTGAGACACACAAAGGTTAAACAAATTGTCTAAAGTCACCCATTTAACAAGCAGTAGAGCCACAGTTTTAACTGAAGTCATACAAAGCCCTTTATAATTGAGCTGCTGCCTCATCTCCCATTACCTTCTCACACTTGATGTGCTCCCCATACAGATTACCTGTGATTTTAGATATGAGGTTCCCTCTTCCAGGAATGCTCATTTCCCTTTTGATTGCCTGGGAATTTATTTTTCAAAATGTAGTTCTGGTATCATCTCCTCTAAGGAGCCTTTATACACAGCCTCTACTCACCCCTCCACCCTCCTACCTTTGCTTTTCAGTCTTTCCTAGCTATTGGAGCTACCTTGTGTATAGCTCTAATTGCACTCACTAGTGTTACAATTTCTTTACTTATGTCTGTCTCTAATAGGCTTTGAGCTCCAACAAAGGCAGGGACTGTGTTTTATTTGCATTGCTCCAGCAAATAGCACACTGTCTGGCCATTAGTGACTTTATAGATTTATCCATTAAAAAAAATGAAGGCTAATCACTGCCCATAGGCAGAAGTCATAACTCTGATGCATATAGCGATCAGGAAGCTAAGAAATATGTGGACTTGTGCTGAAAATAAGACTGTAGAGAATAGTGGGGCCTATTGTGAATGGAGGAGATTCACAGCTTTACTTAGAGATATTCAAATTAAATCTTTGAAAAAGCGTCATGCCAGGTAAGCCAAAAACACCTGCAGGCAGAATAGGCATGTGGGTTGCAGAATTCAACCCCATCCTTGACAGTTTATAATCTCATTAGGGGAAAAAATTCCTAAGAGAAACATAAAGGACCAGACTTGAAAAAAATTGGTACATAGATTTCCAGCACTGAGAAGCACTAAGGGGCAGAGCAGATTATCAGGCCACAAGTCATAGCTATTAAGTTGTTTCTCTGATCACAAGCATCTGCATCTACTTTATTTAGTTAAATATTATTGTATTATATTTCTTTTTATTATAATATATACTATACATAATTTATATATAATGTGTGTACTTTTAAATTATATTTATTAGAATATGAATATTTATTTCTACTCTTTTTTTATTTTATTTATTTAAAAAAATATTTCAACTTACTTTTTTTTTTTTTAAACTTTGGGTTTATTTTATTTATTTATTTATTTATTTATTTATGGCTGTGTTGGGTCTTCGTTTCTGTGCGAGGACTTTCTCTAGTTGTGGCAAGTGGGGGCCACTCTTCATCGCGGTGCACGGGCCTCTCATTATCGCGGCCTCTCTTGTTGCGGAGCACAGGCTCCAGACGCGCAGGCTCAGTAATTGTGGCTCACGGGCCCAGTTGCTCCGCGGCACGTGGGCTCTTCCCAGACCAGGGCTCGAACCCGTGTCCCCTGCATTGGCAGGCAGATTCTCAACCACTGCGCCACCAGGGAAGCCCTCTATTCTTTAATCAGGGTGTGATATATTATCATTTTATAGATGTCTATGTAAACTAGATACTAATCTTTTTTGGTTATGTGGTCTCAAATAGCTTCTCCAAATTGAATTTGTTTTTTACTCTGTTTATAGTGTCTTTTGTTGTAGCGAAGTTTTAAAATTTTAATGTACTCAAATTTATCAATTTTTTTGTTATGGTTTGAGTTTTGTTGTATTTTATTTAAGAACTCTTCTATGCCCTATGGTCAGAAGGGTATCCTTTTATATTTTCTTCTAAAAATTTTTAAAGTTTTTTTTTTCATATTTAGGTCTAAATTAAATTAAAATCCACTTGTGGCCTGAGGTAGGGGTCTAGTTTTATTTATTTTTTTCCATACGTCGACTGAAAATAACTGCACAATGAGAGAACTGTGAGTTCAACTTTATTTGGGGACTTACTGTGGACCGTAGCCTGGGAGACAGCCTCTCAGATAGCTCTGAGGAACTGCTCCAAAGAGGTAGGGGTGAAGGTCAGCATACATATGATTTTGGTGAAGGGGTATGTGCAATCCAGCACGCATCTTGGTAGAGGGTTGCTGCTACTCATGAGGAGCAGATGTCTCCATTAATGATTTTAGTGCTTTTTAGTGGGTATGAGAAGATGCAAGAAATTAGGTTCGTAAAATTTTCTCCTGAAAATGTCTAACTATCTGAAGGCTTGTTTTGCCAGTTTTTCCCAGAGCATAGAATGCCTCAGTCCTGATCTCCACCTGAACTCCTTTCGGGTGCGTTAAAGTCAGATACTGTGGTGGCTAATGACCTAATCCTTGTAGAGCTGGATGGTGAGTGACGTTCTTTAGTTAGCACATAGGATAACTGCACTATCAGGATCAGCTAGTTATGTTGCTGTAACAAACTAAGCTCTAAATCTTAATGGCTTAACACAATAAAGATTTGTTGCTTTCTTATAAGTGTGCAACACTGGTGGCCATTCTGGGGTGGGGTGAGCACAGTTGGTTCTTTGCTCCACAGGTCTCTCAAAGACCCAGGCGGAAGTAGCTCTGCCATTTTTTTCAGAATATACAGCTTCCTCTGTTAGCGTTGTAGGAAGGGAGTGCAGGGAGCTCCCACTCCTGCTCATATCATTTCTGCACATAGGTCGTTGTCATAGCCTGTCATGTGGCCTGACCAGCAGCAAGGTAGTGTGGAAGTGTTGACTTCAGTCTGTCTAGTAGGAGAGGAAAATTGTTGAGCACTTAGTGTCCACCTGGTTAACTTGCTGTTCCAGCATCATTTATTGAAGAGTCCATCCACCTCCCCGTTGATTCATGACTTCATCTCTGTTATATTATGTAAATTTAGGTCCATTTAAGCAAGAATTAGTTTCTGGGCTCTCTATTTTGTTCTACTCTTCTGATTGTCTGTTCTTGGCAAATACTGTAATTTCTTAATTACTATCCCTGCATAACATCTTTATGTATGATATAGTAAGTCACCTACATTGTCCTTTTCCCTCAGAATTGTCTTTTTGCTTGTAATTGTCTGGTTGCCTCCATATAAATTTTAGAAGCACCTTGTCAAGTTGCATGAAAAATCCTGTTAGATTTTGTCTGAAATTACATTTAATTTATAGATTAATTTGGTAATACGTGACATCTTTAAGATATTGATTCTTACCATCCATAAATACTTAAATTTTAAGTCCTTCCTTAGAATTTTGTACTTTTCTCAGTAAAATTCTGACATCTTTTGCTAGATTTATTTCAAATATCTTATAGATTACTTTGTCATTTAAATGGTATCTTTAAAAAAATTGCATTTTCTAATTGCTTGTGATTTGTATGCAGGAATGTAATTGACTTTTTTGTATTGATTTTATGTTCAGCAAACATTCTGAACTTGCTCTTTTTCTCTAATTTTTGGTCTGCAGAGTCTCCTGAATTTTATGCATAGAAAATTACACACTGTTTGCAAAAAATAATGCTGTTATTTTCCTCCAATCCTTGTATTCTTTCTTTCCTTCTTTCCTTCCTCCTTCCCTTGACCTCTCTTTCTCTCCCTTGCTTTCTTTTTTCCCAATCTTCTTTCCCTCTTTCCCTTCCTTTCTTCTTTCTGCACTACCCAGCACCTTCCATTTGAATTTGTTAAGCAGGATAGCAGGCTTCTTACCTTCTTACTGACTCAAAAAGGATTCCTCTACATATTACTATTCGGTTTGTAGTAGGTGTTTAGTAGATGGGTACCTTTGCCATGTAAAGGAATTCCCTGTGTCTTTATACTTTGCTAAGAGTTTTTACTATCAAAGGTTGATGCTGAGTTTATTCCACCAATATTTCACATGAAAAAAAAATTCTCTAACTTTTACATGTCTTCCAAAGCTTCTGCTACCTATCATTTGCTTTTATCTTTCCATTATCCTGGGGTTGACTTCCAGAGAATGTTTCCAGCTGCGTATGGCACTTTTACTAATAAGCAGATGCCTCAATGGTTTGATGACCACAGACCTTTTTTTAGGACTCTGATTCTTTTTGTGTTCTATGTTTAAAAATCTGTTTATGTATGTGGATAAAATCCAAGTACCCCCACCAAGTTTTTGGCTAATAAGAATGCTAGGGACCAACTCAGAAAACAGAACAGTACGTTTAGGCTGATCCTATTTATTTCAAACTTATGACAATTCAATAATAGATATTTTCATAACAGTATCAGAAAGTTTTAACTCATCCCCATGAGATAAAGCCTCTCAATATTCAGAATACCACTTTTGCTTAGGTAGTGAAAATTTACAGAGTGAGCCAGAGGGGGAATAAGGGGACAGCCAGTTATTTTCTGTTTCTTTGCAATAGTTGCAAATACGGTTCAGTTCCTCCACCCTGGAGGCTTGCAGATTAATAGTAACCATTCAAAGGCAAGGGCATCCTTTCTAGAATTTTGTTTGTCAGCAAAGATAAAAGGGATTCAATTGTGTCAGTTCCTTCACGGCTACTCTCCCATTGGTTGTTCTATAACTGTCAGTAAGATTTCTTAGTTACCAAAATAGCTAGTGAAGCTTTTTTTGGGGAAAAAGATCGATTTTCTTTTATAAAAACAATTAAGTTTAAATCAAACCGGAACTCTAAATCTAAGGTACTGTCTCCTTAGAGTTTATGTTCAGATATTTTGGTCTGAAAGGCAGATGTTTCTCAGACTTCTGGTTCACTGATACGGTGGGATTATGTGGGTGATAAGCTGCCGGCTGTCATTTTATGACTGAGAGCAGATTCTATCTATGTATATAAATAGGTGACTATACGACACTTAATCTTAAAGATTGCCTGGGTAATAGAAGTTTTCTATCTGAAAATGTAACCAAATCTCCACTTGTGCACTTCTGAGGTTTCATGTCAAATTGCTACAGCCTGGAGTATGTTGAAATCTTCCAAACCTGTCATAAAAATATTAGTCCTTAATAATTTTCCTGAGAGAAAGGAAAATGACTGTATATCAGCAACTTTTCCTTTTGTGTCAAGTTTAGAAATGAGCTCCTAAAAGAAGTGGACCTCACAGGGAGCTAGGTATGAGTTAAGATACCTCCCTATCAGTTGACTGAGGAACATTGCCTATATGTATTGACGGTAGTTTCATTATTAATAAATTCAGCAGAGATCTTCAGGTTGCCTTCCCAGCTCTATTCTTCTTTTTTATAAATTTATTTATTTATTTATATTTATTTTTGGCTGTGTCGGTTCTTCGTTTCTGTGTGAGGGCCTTCTCCAGTTGCGGCGAGCAGGGTCCACTCTTCATCGCGATGCGCGGGCCTCTCACTATCGCGGCCTCTCTTATTGCGGAGCACAGGCTCCAGACGCGCAGGCTCAGTAGTTGTGGCTCACGGGCTTAGTTGCTCCGCGGCATGTGGGACCTTCCCAGGCCAGGGCTTGAACCCGTGTCCCCTGCATTGGCAGGCAGATTCTTAACCACTGCGCCACCAGGGAAAGCCCCATTTCTATTCTTTTGTAAGTGAACTACTGTTTGAAGATTTTGGGAGTAGAGTGTATATCCTGAAGTGATTATTCAGAATCCCTGCTCTTCAACAAATGTCAGGATGCACCTCATCTAGAACATGCTTATTCCAGGCCAACAAGACTGTAAATCACCACGTTTGAGAACTGCTGGTGACAGCATTCATGATAGAGTCTTATCAAATCCAGAAACCTCAATTACTGCTACACCAATAATTGACCAAGCATGTGATGGGCAATCAGCAATTTTTGAACTGTTTAGGACAAGAATTACTCTGGCAATCCATATGCTTTAGTTTCAAGGAATGTCTATAACATTCCTGATCCTTGAACAGAACAGCAGGGAGAAAGCAGAGTTAATGTCCATGTATCCATGAATAATATATATTTTTT
Source organism: Balaenoptera physalus (assembly GCF_965194825.1). Lineage (NCBI taxonomy): Eukaryota > Metazoa > Chordata > Mammalia > Artiodactyla > Balaenopteridae > Balaenoptera > Balaenoptera physalus. The sequence continues at coordinate 68,122,139 of NC_138893.1, read as the reverse complement.
TCATCCAGTTTTTCAGTCTTCTGGAAAGTTCATTTCTCCAAAATTACTTATTATGTTGATAGTTTGTTTGATTCTACAATTCCTGATAGGCTCTGAACTTCCAGAGGGCAAGCACTTTCTCATATTCATCTCTGTATCTCCAGTTCTTGGGCATATGGAATCACACTTAACAAATCTGGGGTGGGAAAAAGTTATAAATATTAATGGATGCCTCACCTCTTTTCCCCACCAGTTATTACCTGTGACTGCTACCCTCTCTTCCTTTGGACAGCTGAGCAGTCTGTCTTGATTTGCTCATTGAAGAATGACGAAGCAGATCATGAAAACAAGGGAAAAAACCTTGAGTCTTGAGATTCAGTATCATAGGCCCAGATGCAGAAGACAGAGATTTGGAAGAATACAAAGGAAGTAAGAGCGCACCAGGTGTGATGAAGATTCCCCTGGTTGTGATAGGAGTTGCCAGTACCTCAAAGCCAGAGACATCCAGAGAAGGAGGCTTGTGCCTTGCCTGTCCTCCCCTTGTCCAGCCCCAGATAATCCTCACTTATCACAGAGGGGAGGAAACATAGTTCAGAGACTGAGAGAGAGGACATGATGAAGTTTTGCGGGTAGGAATGAAGAGAAATTAGGGGTGACTTTTGGGGCCCAAACACCACTCAACAATGGATGGATGACAGCATCAAGGGCCAGATATCTCTGTACCCTTAGTACCATGGAGCTTTACCCCAGTACCCACAGACACACACCTCAAAAACCTGGGTTGGGGGGCCCGAGTTGATTCAAATAATATACCCACCATCCAGTGGAATTAAGAGAAATTTAAAAGTAATAATTATTTCACTCTATAATTTGTGGACTAAGGTATATTTACAAGCTACAAATGTCTGTCATGGTGTGAATATTTACCTACATACTTTAAAAAAAGTGTTTATTTCTTTCTTATTTCTTTATTTATTTTTCTTTTCTTTTTTTTATAGAGCAGGTTCTTATTAGTCATCCATTTTATACACATCAGTGTATACATGTCAATCCCAATCTCCCAATTCATCCCACCACCCCACCCACCACCGCTTTCCCCCCTTTGTGTCCATACATTTGTTCTCTACATCAGTGTCTCAATTTCTGCCCTGCAAACTGGTTCATCTGTACCATTTATCTAGGTTCCACATATATGCGTTAATATACGATATTTGTTTTTCTCTTTCTGACTTACTTCACTCTGTATGACGGTCTCTAGATCCATCCATGTCTCTACAAATGACCCAATTTCATTCCTTTTTATGGCTGAGTAATATTCCATTGTATATATGTACCACAACTTCTTTATCCATTCGTCTGTCGATGGACACTTAGGTTGCTTCCATGACCTGGCTATTGTAAATAGTGCTGCAAGAACATTGGGGTGCATGTGTCTTTTTGAATTATGGTTTTCTCTGGGTATATGCCCAGTAGTGGGATTGCTGGGTCATATGGTAATTCTATTTTTAGTTTTTTAAGGAACCTCCATACTGTTCTCCATAGTGGCTGTATCAATTTACATTCCCACCAACAGTGCAAGTACTTTTCTCCACACCCTCTCCAGCATTTGTTGTTTGTAGATTTTCTGATGATGCCCATTCTAACAGGAGTGAGGTAATACCTCATTGTAGTTTTGATTTGCATTTCTCTAATAATTAGTGATGTTGAGCAGCTTTTCATGTGCTTCTTGCCCATCTATATGTCTTCTTTGGAGAAAAGTCTATTTAGGTCTTCTGCCCATTTTTGGGTTGGGTTGTTTGTTTTTTTTAATATTGAGTTGCATGAGCTGTTTATATATTTTGGAGATTAATCCTTTGTCCATTGATTCATTTGCAAATATTTTCTCCCATTTGGAGGGTTGCCTTTTCGTCTTGTTTATGGTTTCCTTTGCTGTGCAAAAGTTTTTAAGTTTCATTAGGTCCCATTTGTTTATTTTTGTTTTTATTTCCATTACTCTAGGAGGTGGATCAAAAAAGATCTTGCTGTGATTTATGTCAAAGAGTGTTCTTCCTATGTTTTCCTCTAAGAGTTTTATAGTGTCTGGCCTTACATTTAGGTCTCGAATCCATTTTGAGTTTATTTTTGTGTATGGTGTTAGGGAGTGTTCTAATTTTATTCTTTTACATGTAGCTGTCCAGTTTTCCCAGCACCACTTATTGAAGAGACTGTCTTTTCTCCATTGTATATCCTTGCCTCCGTTGTCATACATTAGTTGACCATAGGTGCATGGGTTTATCTCTGGGCTTTCTATCTTGTTCCATTGATCTATGTTTCTGTTTTTGTGCCAGTACCATATTGTCTTGCTTACTGTAGCTTTGTAGTATAGTCTGAAGTCAGGGTGTCTGATTCCTCCAGCTCCGTTTTTTTTCCTCAAGACTGCTTTGGCTATTTGGGGTCTTTTGTGTCTCCATACAAATTTTAAGATTTTTTTTGTCCTAGTTCTGTAAAAAATGCCTTTGGTAATTTGATAGGGATTGCATTGAAACTATAGATTGCTTTGGGTAGTATAGTCATTTTCACAATATTGATTCTTCCAATCCAAGAACATGGTATATCTCTCCATCTGTTGGTATCATCTTTAATGTCTTTCATCAGTGTCTTATAGCTTTCTGCATAGAGGTCTTTTGTCTCCCTAGGTAGGTTTATTCCTAGGTATTTTATTCTTTTTGTTGCAGTGGTAAATGGGAGTGTTTCTTTAATTTCTCTTTCATATTTTTCATCATTAGTGTATAGGAATGCAAGAGATTTCTGTGCATTAATTTTGTATCCTGCAACTTTACCAAATTCATTGATTAGCTCTAGTAGTTTTCTGGTGGCATCTTTAGGATTCTCTATGTATAGTATCATGTCATCTGCAAACAGTGACAGTTTTACTTCTTCTTTTCCAATTTGTATTCCTTTTATTTCTTTTTGTTCTCTGATTGTCGTGGCTAGGACTTCCAAAACTATGTTGAATAATAGTGGTGAGAGTGGACATCCTTGTCTCGTTCCTGATCTTAGAGGAAATGCTTTCGGTTTTTCACCATTGAGAATGATGTTTGCTGTGGGTTTGTCATACATGGCCTTTATTATGTTGAGGTAGGTTCCCTCTATGCCCACTTTCTGGAGAGTTTTTATCATAAATGGGTGTTGAATTTTGTCAGAAGCTTTTTCTGCAGCTATTGAGGTGATCATATATGGTTTTTATTCTTCAATTTGTTAATATGGTGTATCACACTGATTGATTTGTGTATATTGAAGAATCCTTGCATCTCTGGGATAAATCCCACTTGATCATGGTGTATGATCCTTTTAATGTGTTGTTGGATTCTGTTTGTTAGTATTTTATTGAGGATTTTTGCATCTATATTAATCAGTGATATTGGTCGGTAATTTTCTTTTTTTGTAGTATCTTTGTCTGGTTTTGGTATCAGGGTGATGGTGGCCTCAGAGAATGAGTTTGGGAGTGTTCCTTTCTCTGCTATGTTTTGGAAGAGTTTGAGAAGGATGGGTGTTAGCTCTTCTCTAAATGTTTGATAGAATTCACCTGTGAAGCCATCTGGTCCTGGACTTTTGTTTGTTGGAAGATTTGCAATCACAGTGTCAATTTCATTACTTGTGATTGGTCTGTTCATATTTTCTATTTCTTCCTGGTTCAGTCTTGGAAGGTTATACCTTTCTAAGAATTTGTCCATTTCTTCCAGGTTGTCCATTTTATTGGCATAGAGTTGCTTGTAGTAGTCTCTTAGGATGCTTTGTATTTCTGCGGTGTCTGTTGTAATTTCTCCTTTTTCATTTCTAATTTTATTGATTTGAGTCCTCTCCCTCTTTTTCTTGATGAGTGTGGCTAATGGTTTATCAATTTTGTTTATCTTCTCAAAGAACCAGCTTTTAGTTTTATTGATCTTTGTTATTGTTTTCTTTGTTTCTCTTTCATTTATTTCTGCTCTGGTCTTTATGATTTCTCTCCTTCTGCTAACTTTGGGTTTTGTTTGTTCTTCTTTCTCTAGTTCCTTTAGGTGTAAGGTTAGATTTTTTATTTGAGATTTTTCTTGTTTCTTGAGGTAGGTTTGTATAGCTATAAACTTCCATCTTAGAACTGCTTTTGCTGCATCCCATAGGTTTTGGATCGTTGTGTTTTCGTTTTCATTTGTCTCTAGGTATTTTTTGATTTCCTCTTTGATGTCTTCAGTGATCTCTTGGTTATTTAGTAACGTATTGTTTAGCCTCCATGTGTTTGTGTTTTTTACGTTTTTTTTTCCCTGTAACTGATTTCTAATCTCATAGCGTTGTGGTCAGAAAAGATGCTTGATATGATTTCAAGTTTCTTAAATTTACTGAGGCTTGATTTGTGAGCCAAGATGTGATATATCCTGGAGAATGTTCCATGCGCACTTGAGAAGAAAGTGTAATCTGATGTTTTTGGATGGAATGTCCTATAAATATCAATTAAATCTATCTGGTCTATTGTGTCATTTAAAGCTTGTGTTTCCTTATTAATTTCCTGTTTGGATGATCTGTCCATTGGTCTAAGTGAGGTGTTAAAGTCCCCCACTATTATTGTGTTACTGTCGACTTCCTCTTTTATAGCTGTTAGCAGTTGTCTTATTTATTGAGGTGCTCCTATGTTGGGTGCATATATATTTATAATTGTTATATCTTCTTCTTGGACTGATCTCTTGATCATTATGTAGTATCCTTCCTTGTCTCTTATAACATTCTTTATTTTAAAGTCTATTTTATCTGATATGAGTATTGCTATTCCAGCTTTCTTTTGATTTCCATTTGCATGGAATATCTTTTTCCATCTCCTCACTTTCAGTCTGTATGTGTCCCTAGGTCTGAAGTGGGTCTCTTGTAGACAGCATATAGATGGGTCCTGTTTTTGTATCCATTCAGCAAGCCTGTGTCTTCTGGTTGGAGCATTTAATCCATTCACTTTTAAGGTAATTATCAATATGTATGTTCCTATTACCATTTTCTTAATTGTTTTGGGTTTGTTTTTGTAGGTCCTTTTCTTCTCTTGTGTTTCCCACTTAGAGAAGTTCTTTTAGCATTTGTTGTAGAGCTGGTTTGGTGGTGCTGAATTCTCTTAGCTTTTGCTTGTCTGTAAAGCTTTTGATTTCTCCATCGAATCTGAATGAGATCCTTGCCGGGTAGAGTAATCTTGGTTGTAGGTTCTTCCCTTTCATCACTTTAAGTATAACATGCCACTCCCTTCTGGCTTGTAGAGTTTCTGCTGAGAAATCAGCTGTTTACCTTATGGGAGTTCCCTTGTATGTTATTTGTCGTTTTTCCCTTGCTGCTTTCAATAATTTTTCTTTGTCTTTAATTTTTGGCAATTTGATTACTATGTGTCTTGCGTGTTTCTCCTTGGGTTTATCCTGTATGGGACTCTCTGCGCTTCCTGGACTTGGGTGGCTATTTCCTTTCCCATGTTAGGGACGTTTTCGACTATAATCTCTTCAAATATTTTCTCTGGTCCTTTCTCTCTCTCTTCTCCTTCTGGGACCCCTATAATGAGAATGTTTTTGTGTTTAATGTTGTCCCAGAGGTCTCTTAGGCTGTCTTCATTTCTTTTCATTCTTTTTTCTTTATTCTGTTCTGCAGCAGTGAATTCCACCATTCTGTCTTCCAGGTCACTTATTCGTTCTTCTGCCTCAGTTATTCTGCTATTGATTCCTTCTAGTGTAGTTTTCATTTCAGTTATTGTATAGTTCATCTCTGTTTGATTGTTCTTTAATTCTTCTAGATTTTTGTTAAATATTTCTTGCATCTTCTCAATCTTTGCCTCCAATCTTTTTCCAAGGTCCTGGATCATCTTCACTATCATTATTCTGAATTCTTTTTCTGGAAGGTTGCCTATCTCCACTTCATTTAGTTGTTTTTCTGGGGTTTTATCTTGTTCCTTCATCTGGTACATAACCCTCTGCCTTTTCATCTTGTCTGTCTTTCTGTGAATGTGGTTTTTGTTCCACAGGCTGCAGGATTGTAGTTCTTCTTGCTTCTGCTGTCTGCCCTCTGGTGGATGAGGCTATCTAAGAGGCTTTTGCAGGTTTCCTGATCGGAGGGACTGGTGGTGGGTAGAGCTGGCTGTTGCTCTGGTGGGTAGCTCTTTTTTCTTTTAATTTTAATTTTTTTTTTGGCTGCGTTGGTTCTTTGTTGCTGCGTGCAGGCTTTCTCTAGTTGTGGTGAGCGGGGGCTACTCTTCATTGCAGTGAGCTGGCTTCTCACTGCAGTGGCTTCTCTTGTTGCAGAGCACAGGCTCTAGGCACATGGGCTTCATTAGTTGTGGCTCAAGGGCTCAGTAGTTGTGGCTCAAGGGCTCTAGAGCGCAGGTTCAGTAGTGGTGGTGCACAGGCTTAGTTGCTCCGCAGCATGTGGGATCTTCCCGGACCAGGGATTGAACCCATGTCCTCTGCATTGGCAGGTGGATTCTAAGCACTGTGCCATCAGGGAAGTCCCAGTTTTTATTTCTGAAGTCAGAGAGTGAATCTTTTATTTCTTGCTGAGGTAAGGATGTACTTAGCCCTGATTTCTCAATCTGTCAGCTGTGGCCAAGGTGAGTCTCTAGTAAAGGAGATGATGTGACACAGGGGTGCTACAGAGAGGTGGAGTCTCTGGGGGCAGATCAGATTCAAGACTCCTTCAAGAAGCCTCCTGTTGACCCCTCTTCAAAGCTTGAGTTAGGTGGCTCGGCTTTGTTCACCTGTGGTAGCTTGTTCACACTCTGCATATGCTCATTGTAGTATAAGGCAATGATCTCTTTATGTGTAGGATGAACTTGGGACTGTTACAGTTTATGTTTATTGTCCTCGGGTAATTATTTATAGCAACTCCTTTTTTTAAAAAAATTGTTTTAGCTTACAGAATAAAGTTTGGGGCACCCTATTTATGCATCTACTTGTATCATTAGACCAGGTTCCTTCAGGGCAAAACCATTGTCCTAGTTATCTTTCTATCTTCAGCATTTTGAATAGTGAAGCATAAAGGTTTACTGAACTGCTTGGGCCAAAATACTTCAGGAAATGTCAAAAATAATTCTCTGCACAGGAAAAAGCCATAGTGAAGGAGACATTCATAGCAGCTGTATCAGTCAGAGTCCTTGCAAGAAAAAGATGGCACATTCATAGTGGGTAGTTTGAGGGGAGTTCATTAAAGGACTAGTTACAAAGGTGTGGAGAGAGTATAATACCTGGGGCCCTGTAGTGTTACCAGAATCTGGAGTGGGGTGAGGGAGAAAAAGTGGAGGCAGTTAGGGAAAGAGACCTGTGTGGAGAGGGTTGCCTGACAGAAGTTGTGGTCTTCAGTTGAGGGGTTTTGCCATCCCACAATGATGCTGAGGGAGAGAGTTGGTGAAAAATATCCAAATCTCACTTTCTCTCTTCTTCTTTTTCAAAATCTGGTTAGTGCTCCCCTTTGGCTAAACCCAACAGGAAGTCAAGGACAAGGGAGCCTTCTGGTATACTCTATGCTTCCTAAGTGGGTCTGAGTGTAAATGGAAAATTTGCAGTAGTTCTCGAAAAAGAAAATATGAGACATAGGGGGAGGATAGAGGAGCTTAAAATAATCTCTGAAGTCAAGAAAAGTGACAGTAACAATAAGGATAGGATTTGCTCTGGCTCCTGGAATTACTGAAAGCAATGACCACATTTTATACTTCTTCATAATGTTTAAAGTCTTTATCATCCAATAGACTGTAAGCTCCTCAAGGGCAGAGACCGCCACTAGCACTAGCACAGGTCCTGGCAGGTTCTCAGTAATTGCTGAATGAATGAATGAATGGAAATTTCCATGTGGCTATGTCAGAGAGGATGCAACACAACTGAGAAGACTCCCCTACCTTAAGTCATTGTGAGGCCAGTAAAGGCCTTCACAGAATGGAGATTTTTTCAAAGATACAGAAGGTGGTGTAATTCAGAAGGTGTTTAATTCAGTGTTCAGGGGAGAGAGACACTGAATTCTGTGGATCTAATTTTCTATTCACATTAAAGAAGTAATCTTTAGTTAGGAAGGAATGATTCTCCAGGCCTCATCATAATGTTCCCATTATAGACTGGCTGTAATGAATTACTATGTATTATAATTTTCTGTTAATTAAAATTTGTCCCAACACTGTTCCAATAATTTTGTAAGAAATCATAGGTTTGGACAGGCACGTCTGACCCAGAGCTTATATACTCTCAGGAATTCTGGGCAGGTTGGTGGGGGCCAGGTGTGGGGATGTGATAGTGTCTCAGCATAGTTTAGCAAAAGCAAAATTCCATGAAACTACCAGCAGAGGGATCTCATGGAAGGATGCACTGACACAGGTGTTGCATTGTGTAGTTCTGCACAGTACTCAGTCTACTCAATGATCAGGGCCAGGATTTAATGCAAAATTAACCAGAAATAATGGTAAACAACCAGCACCTGGCAGAGTGGATGTGCTCAGTAAATAGTCCATGACAATTACCAGGAGGAGTCAATGGCATCGTCATACACTTTAGCTGATTTTTCATGTTTTTTTCCGGTGATCTTTCAGAGGCAGTATGATGTCACAGAGGACAAGGTTCAAATCCCAGCTGTGTGGCCTTGGGTGAGTTGCTTAACCTGTCTTTGCTTCAGTTCTCTTGTCAGTAAATGGAGATGATAGTAGTGTCTACTACCTAGGATTGCTGTGAGGATTTAAAGGATAAATATAAATGTAAGTAAAGCATAGAACATAAATGTCCATTATTAATATAGTCAGTTAACAAGTGTGAATTCACCATACCCAATTCAATTAATACTGTCAGTTGACAAGTGTGAATTCAGCATAACCAATTCATTCCCAGTCTTGACATAGCTGAAAGTCAATCATTTTTAAGGGACCATCTTGAGCCTGGAAAAACACTTAAGAAAATACTCATCTTTAGTACTTAATGTGAAATGAATACGGAGGTTACATTGGCATATGCCATCTCTCTCTATATATATGCCGAGGAAAATGGACAGCCTTAGTAAATCACTGAGGTATATCAGTGCAAATATACACTTAAGTCTATGCTGAAGTTGTCAGTTAAAGGGACTTAATGGTGCATGTTGGATGGAATTAGTGGGATACTGACCTATAGGTGACCCAAGAAATGGGTTGGCATCTTTTTCTGGCTGTGGCATATCATAGGCAAATGCTTGTAACATCAGCATCCCTGATTTCTGGCCCTGTGAGGAGTCTGTGTTGCTGAGACTGCCCAAGAGAGCGGCAACAGCAGAGGTTCTGCCTCAGAGGTATGAGGTGGTGTACTCACCCTTTTAATGAAAATAATTTAGAAACAAGAGAAAAATGAGTGTTCCAAAATATGAGAAAAGATAGAGTTGTAACAGTGAATAAAGACAATAAAATTATAGTTATTTATCAATATAAGGGCAATACCATATTGATTATGCATATACATAATCCCATTTAACCCTTACAACAAGCCTCGGGGGGGGGGTGCAGATATCTCCATTTTATAGATGAGGACATAGAGGGTAAGAGAGGATAAGTAACTAGGTACTAAAGAAGTACTGCTACCTAAATAACTTGGTTAAATAACAGGCCAGTATGGTATACATAAAACAAGCCAGCAATGCTGAACTAAGTTGAGAGTTGCTAAGTTATAGAATCAGGAGTGGATAAAACTCTGTTTGATTCCAAAGCCCAGAATCCCTCTGTAGGGCTTTTCTCCATGCCCCCGCCCCGCCCCGCCCACCCCCCACCCCCCACCCCCCCCAGTGTGGTGCAGGGCTCCTCTGTCATTCACTAAGAAATATTTCTGAGCACTTATTACAGGGGTAATTTGCTAAGTGCTGAAGATAAAAATGTGGGTATTGAGATTGTCCAGGTTGTGGTCATTGATTTATTTATACCAGGATCTTACAGTCTTTGGCTTTGTTTCACTTGGGCCAAACAGAACCCATTTGTGGGATTGAAGTGGGTGATATTTCTGAGCACAGAGTACGGTCATTGGTGGACAAAGTCTATCAAGATACAACAAATAAGTCAAAGCAAAGTGGTGGATGGATGTACTAGGAGCTACTAGCATCTCCACCATGGTGGCTTCCAGTCAAAGGTACCCAAAATATGTGGAGGGAGGCATCCCAGTAGCCCTTGACCACTCTCCCTTTCTCTAGCTCACCACCATTTAAATCACTGCTGTTAGCCTCCATCTACTGAGTGTCTACTACATACTGGACATTTATAAGGCAAGTTCCATCATTATTTCAAATCTTCACCATAATCTTGTGAAATAGCTAATTTTACTCCCATTTTACAGATGAAGAAACTGATGATGAGAGGAGTTACATGGAAAGTCATTGGCAGATTTGGGATTTGAACAAAGAAATGCCTGACCACAAGACATCAGCATCTCATGTTGGTTCTGGTCATTTAATTGGGCATTTCCAAGACTCCATAATGCAATGAGGTGGGCAAACCTAAGGTCTTCAGGAGTACAGGCTTGAGATTGAAAACTGACTTTTTATTTTTAAAAAATTTTTATTTGAGTGTAGTTTGATTTACAATGTTGTGTTAGTTTCTGCTGTACAGCAAAGTGAATCAGTTGCACATATGCACACACCTACTCTTTTTTAGATTCTTTTCCCATATAGGTCATTACAGAGTATTGAGTAGAGTTCCCTGTGCTATACAGTAGGTTCTTATTAGTTATCTATTTTATATGTAGTAGCGTGTATATCAGAATGGGGTAAACTTAAAGACTGTGGCACTGTCATTAGTCAAGTTGGGGCTCCAGGGTTGACCTGGTGATCAAGAGGCCCTGTGTTGGTAGCAGATGGACAAAAGTTGTTTGAATAAATTGCCACGGCCTGGAACACACCAGAAACTTATAAATTCTAACTTATATTTCCTCAGGGAGAGATATTGAAAAAAAAAACCCAAAACATGTGATTTTAAAAATTGAATTTCTGGGTTTATTGTGTTGTACTTTTCGCTTCCTGTTCCATTAAAAAAAATCCTGAGTACTAAGTGATGAGGAGTAATTCCAATTTAAAAGAAGTGCCAGCAGGGAATGGCGCAGCAGGTGCAGTTGGTAAATTTAGCCTAATGGTGAGAATGCAAGTGGAAAATTACACTGGAAAACTTTCTATTTGGTAAGCACTTAGTTGAGTTACAATGCTAAGGACTTGTGCGTAGAGTTCTTTAACCCCAGCTCTCATGTAATAAATTTATTTTGTGGAGATACAGCCAAGATATTTCAGTTGACTTGCTAAATGTTATCTGTTTCTTTTTGATTATTAATTGTGAATTGGGCAAGGTGCAATTACTTGCTTAATTTTGGTTTTAGTTATTGTAGGAATCACTGGCTTGGAAATACATAGAACCATATTCAAGACAGGTCACAACTGTCCAGAGCCTCAGTTTTCCTACTGCTAAATGAAGAGATGTCATAACAAATAATGCCTAAAATTCCTTCCATTTTAAGATTTTATAAATTGTTGGTATAGGAAATAGTAGCTTCAAATGTTTTTGTTGGAGTGGGGGATGATGTTTTCTGTTAGTTCAGGAATTTTTCAGAGGTATGTTTTTTATTTAGTTTGAGCAGGCAAAAGTTTATAGAGGAAACCAGAATTATCTATGATTCTTCTTTGGGGAATGGGTGTCCTTTAGTAGTCTATCAAAATTCAGTCCTTTCCTTTCAAAAGCATGGCTTTTAAAAAAAAAAATTATTTATTTATTTGGTTGTGCCAGGTCTCAGTTGCAGCAGGTAAGCTCTTTAGTTGCAGCTCGTGGGCTCCTTAGTTGCGGCTCACCAGCTCCTTAGTTGCAGCACGCGGGCTCCTTAGTTGTGGCGTATGAGCTCTTCGTTGCAGCATGCATGTGGGATCTAGTTCCTTGACTAGGGATTGAACCTGGGCCCCCTGCATTGGGAGCACGGAATCTTAACCACTGTGCCACCAGGGAAGTCCCAAGCATGGCTTTCTTGACAGAATGGATGACCTTTCCCCTCATACAGAGAGTGATGGTGTAAACTGGTAGGTTTATGCCCAGGGGTTCCAGATTGTCTCTTTCAAGAATGGATGTCAAATATTCAAGGAGCAACAGACGCTGGGCTCCCCCAACCCCACCCAGTCCAATTGTTTGAAAAAGATGATATGGTATGCCACTGAACAAATATATTTTGGGAGATTATACATACATACATGTGCTTTAGCAACAGGCATGTGATAATTAATGCACTTCTTTCTGATACATACATAATTCATAGAATTCTAGATACTGGAAAATTATAGGGCAAAAGAACTCTTTTTAAATTAATTAGTTAATTAATTAATTAATTTATGGCTGTGTTGGGTCTTCGTTTCTGTGCGAGGGCTTTCTCTAGTTGCGGCAAGTGGGGACCACTCTTCATTGCAGTGCACGGGCCTCTCACCATCGCGGCCTCTCTTGTTGCAGAGCACAGGCTCCAGATGCACAGGTTCAGCAATTGTGGTTCATGGGCCTAGTTGCTCCGCGGCATGTGGGCTCTTCCCAGACCAGGGCTCGAATCTGTGTCCCCTGCATTGGCAGGCAGATTCTCAACCACTGCGCCACCAGGGAAGCCCCGACAAAAGTACTCTTGATGCAAATACACTTTACTATGTACCATAGGGTTAACCAAATAACTCACTACAACTAAATTGATAATGATGATACAAAACCAATAGTAATTTATAATTTATTTAATAAATTTTTTTTCCAGCTTTACTGAATGTATTTGAAAAATAACATTGTATAAACTTAAGGTATACAATGCAATGATTTGATATACATATATATTGTGAAATAATTAGCACAATAAGATTAATTAACACCTCACAGAGTTATTTACCTTTTTTTTTTGGTAGTGAAAACATTTAATATCTACTCTCTTAGCAAATTTCAAGTATATAATATAGTATTGTTAACAGTAATTTATAATTAAAAATGAAAGTGGCAACAACTGAAAACAATGAAAAACAACACAATGGTCATTGTGTTCTGGTAAGAAACTTCGGAGTTCAAGCTACACTCAGGTGCCTAGTGAGAGACTTGCTTTACGGAGTTATGGTTTTCAGTAAATTTTTGTAACAGGTGGCATTGGAATACCAAACTCTGTAATGGCAACAGACTTGGTGGTGCTCTGCCAGCTCTGCCCAGAACCTCTCGTATCCTCTTATCCTTTGTGCATCCCTTCCTTGGCTTGTGTGTGCTTTTGCGTCTCTTGCCTACACCTGTGATTCTCTTTGGAGACCTGCCTTTGGATACTGGAGCTGCTGTGCCTGTGCTTGCAGAAATGCCTGGGAATTTACACGCACACGTGGTGACCTTTAGCCAACAACTGACTGGTGCCCAGTCAGTACCAAAGCCCAGCAACCTTGCCTCGAATTAGGACAAATTCTGGGGCATAGCTTATACTTCTGAGTTCCGCACAGCATCAGGCTGAAGTTACCTTCTGGGGGGCTTTGTCTGAGATCCCTTCCTTGCTTGGCTTCTGCTTTCCTGTCCTGCTTCTCTCATTCCCTTATTGGTCACTGTTGGAAGCACTTCCTAAATGAATCTTTTGCTCTTGACTTCTCAATGCAGGGTCTGCTTCGAGGGAACCTGATTGAAGACCTTTTCATAACTGACCTAGCAGGTTACAAGCAAGTGGCCTGTGATTTCCCATAAAAATAGAAACTTTTTCTTTGCTATAGAAGTTCTCACAGATATCTACCCATAACATATGCCTTTAGCTGTCTCGATTTAAAAAGCAAAATGAATAGTAAGTGGGTCAGTATTTTTTTCCTTGGGGCTTATGATCTCTAACGTGCACCTCAGGCTATACAAAGCTGAGCATAAATCCTAGGCATTCAATGCTTCATCAGCCCCAGTTGAATGTTATAGAGTAATTTGCCCCTTTAGGGTTATGCACACATTTGCGACATTTGCTTAGCCTTGAGTGTCTGCTTATGATGTTGGTTAAATATAAGACTGTGAAATTTGATGGTTCTCTAAAGGCAAGTTAAAAAATATTTCAAGGTTTTATTTTCTAGCAAGTGAGTTTTGATAGAACAACATCTTGGCAAACAAAGTTCAATTCCAAATGGTTCTGAAGAACTTAGGGGCAGGACAGGAATAAAGACGCAGACGTAGAGAATGGACAGGGAGGAGGAAGGGTAAGCTGGGACGAAGTGAGAGAGTGGCATGGACATATATACACTACCAAATGTAAAATAGATAGCTAGCGGGAAGCAGCCGCATAGCACAGGGAGATCAGCTCGGTGCTTTGTGACCACCTAGAGGGGTGGGATAGGGAGGGTGGGAGGGAGACGCAAGAGGGGGGAGATATGGGGATATATGTATATGTATAGGTGATTCACTTTGTTATACAGCAGAAACTAACACACCATCGTAAAGCAATTATACTCCAATAAAGATGTTAAACAAAAAAAAAGTTCAGTTCCAGAGTTAGGGCACTCTTCTAAACTCTCCGCACATTTCTTTGAAGAGCAATGGACCCAGCATAATGAAGTTTCATGAGGCTCCTAAAATAACCTTTCCCCTGAGCCTTATGCATCCAGGCATCCAAGTAATGTAGTGTTTTCACACTGTGGAGAATCCTCCACACTTTGAGCGATGTTGCCATTTGCTGGAGTTCTCAGCAGTGCAGCTCTTCCACCCAGTTGCACCCAATTTCACTGATCAGTGGCTCTGGCTTAGCTCCATCCTTATGTATTCAATAATTCAGTTGGCGGGGGCAGAGTAGACACATCTAAAAAGGAATTGCAACATCTTGGAAGAATGAGGAAAATACATACTGTTTACTTTCTCTTGGATCCTGACATTTACATTGGATCCAAGGAGGATCAATAGTTCCAGCATATTCTGGCACCAGAAATATTTATTATTATTTTTAAAAAGATGAATTAGATGTTTATTCCTTCTCCTGCAAAATTGTTTCAATCTGTACATTTCTCTAAAATACCAGGGCTATCAATAAGTTGTTCAGATGTGGCCAGCCACTGGGCCATGGAGTTGGGCTGACAGACCAGAATTTGAAAACACGTGAGCACTTCCCCTTGAAGAAGCATCTTACTGAAATTGCACTCACGCTTGGCAGCTGATATCATTCAGAGACTGTTTTTTTAAAATTTATTTTGAGAAAAGTTGTAAAGATAGTGCAGAGTGTTCCCCTTCACCAGTTTCTCCTAATGTGAGCATCTTACATAACCATGCTACATTTGTCAAAACTAAGAAATTAGCATGGGTACAATACTTATAACTAATTATAGACTTTATTTGGATCTCCTCAGTTTTCCATGACTGTTCCGTTTCTGCTCTGAGATCTAATCCAAGATCCCACACTACATTTGGTCATCATGTCTCCTTAGTCCATACAGATAATTAAAAATAGGTTTTTCAGATGATGTATATGTAAATCTGTATATTTGTGAAGCCAGACTGCTTGGGTTCCAGCAAGGTTCTGCTACTAATTAGCAGGGTAATTTTTGGCAAGTTATTAAAACTTGTGCCTTATCTGTAACTTGGGGATATTAATAATACACCATCTGTATTTGAGGACAGCAATCCTATTAACCTCATATGATATTGTGGGAATTGATCAAGTGAGTTCATGCAAAAGAGCTTGAAACAGTGCCAAGCCCATGATAAGTGCTCAGTACACGTTGCTATTTTTATGGTTATTATTCTCATCCTATGTAAACATCTATGTAAACAAAGTTAATATATTCTTCTCTTGTGTGGTCACAGATTGCTCTTTGTAAATATTTTCTTGAATAATACATGCACATAGTAAAAAATATTCCATCAGTACTAAAGAATGTGGAGTAAAAGAGTAAAAGCACTCTTTCCTTCCCATCCCTGTTTCCATTCTCTCTCCCCCGCTACCTCCACCCCCGCCCCACCAGATAATAACTGTTACCATTTCTTGTGTACTTTCCAGAGATGTTCTATGTATAGAAATATATTTGTTTAAATGCATCTGGAACTTTGAAAAATGTGGTGAATACTAAAGGCTACATATTATCCAAAATGAAAAAATTAGACTCTATCTCATTTGTATTTTGACTACAAATTATATTAACTGTACTTTACCAAGCACTTGCTAGGTGGCAGTCATTCTGCTTTTTCCTCACTCTCTATCGATATATTACCTCATTTAAAACCATAAAAATAAAAATAGTACCTATGTAGTAGGTACCATTAGCATCCCCATTTTACAGATAAAGAAACTGAAGGCTAGAGAAGCTAATTAACTTCCTCAAAGTGGCTCAGCTAATAAGTGATAGTGTAGGTAAGAAAGTTTTAGGAAAAAAATCAGAATCTAAATACATTGAATTTTTTCCTTTGAATTCCTTCTTTTTTTTTTTAACAGATTATTTTTAAAATTTATTTATTTTTATTTATTTATGGCTGTGTTGGGTCTTCGTTTCTGTGCGAGGGCTTTCTCTAGTTGTGGCAAGCGGGGGCCACCCTTCATCGCGGTGCGCGGGCCTCTCACCATCGCGGCCTCTCTTGTTGCGGAGCACAGGCTCCAGACGCGCAGGCTCAGTAATCATGGCTCACGGGCCCAGTTGCTCCGCAGCATGTGGGATCTTCCCAGACCAGGGCTCGAAGCCGTGTCCCCTGCATTAGCAGGCAGATTCTCAACCACTGCGCCACCAGGGAAGCCCCAAATTCCTTCTTTTATTTTACCTTTCCTTCCTGTCCCTCTTTCATGCCACCATCTTTGTCTGCTGGAAACAGGTCACAACCTGGACTCCTTGCCCAGACTCCACTTTAGTTCCCCCTGTACCCCATTCTATGTTTTGCTCTTTCTAAAATTCATTTTCATCAAGGCTCTTGCTTGCTCAGAAAGCCTCATTAGCTCTTCACCTCCTAGAGAATCAAGTACAAATCATGTATCCTGGCTTACGAGGCCTTCCCTTGTCTGGCTTCATCTGAGCCATCTGGTTTTATTGCCCAATGTGAGCCTAGCACATTGCATCACACAGTGTGGCCCTCAATAAACACTTGTAGACTTGAGAAATTGATAAGCCTAACTTATAAAAGCTACTCAGTAATTTCTTTAATGACACATCTGGAAATAAAAACAACTTTAAAAAATTCTCCTTCATAGAGAATGAGGGATTTTAACAATTTCAATTTCCAATTTTGGTGATTTGAATAGTGCAAAATTACATTTTCTGTGACCTACATTGTTTGGAACTACAGATTAATTATTGACTGAAAATTTGGGAAGGTAAACAGGTAGTTATAAATTTTAATTCCTTCTTCTGGGGAGCCAGAGTTTGAGACACAGCAGAATTCCTGGTCTGACAATGCCAAATCCCTGCACTTTTGTTTAAACTGGTGCAGACTCCAACGGCTTGACCTTGCCTTAGAAGAAAGGGCCTGGCATGAAGGTACAGTTACTTGACAGTCTGGAGAATGGAAACCCACCATCATAAAGCCAGTTGTAGGATTCACAAAGAACTCCCTGCTAGTACAGAGGAGTTTAAATACTGCCCTACTCCAGAGGAATCACATCACCGCTTGGCTATGGTGTTTCCTGTTGAGATTTTGGTGAGGGATGTTGGCAGAGCTCTGTGAATTGTTGGAAGAACAGTTTGCCTTGGCCTGGTGAATGGTTTCCTGGCCAACAAGTTGGTAGTGCCCTGCCTGATAGCATTAAGTTCCACCCATGCCTTTTCTATAAGAGTGAGTTGAGGCCCTAGAAAGCTGCTGTATGTTTTGCTTATCTCTTTATTCCCAGTGCCAACATTACCTGGCACAGAGTAGGCACAGAGAAAATGTTTGTTTGGCGAACATATGGATGCAGGCATTATTTGCCCATGAAAGGGGGCTTTGGATATCAGCTTCCTTCAAGTCCAATGGAGTTGACCCATGGACAGCTGCAAATTTCCTGGCAGTAGAGAGCTATAAAATGTACAATGGGACTTTCTGGTCCAGAAAGCTCCTTAATGACATCCAGAGACCTATAGGATTAGAAATAATAACTCAGGACATGCTGGTGATGTACATGAAGGTATGTTTGAACGCCAGCTATTCCCTGGCATGTTACGGATCTGACCTCGGAGGGAACTTCTGAACAGAGGGACCAGTAAACCTCATGCTTACTTTAATCTCTGACTCATTTTTCTCTTTGTTCTCCTGACCTTGTTGGGGAAACTGAGGCAGTACGGCCACTTCTAAAAAATGTTAGTAACATTCCTTGCTTGTTTTTTTGAGGAGAGGCTTGAATATTCAGGAGCTAGGAGAAACTATTGACCGTTAATACTGAGAGGACGTCATGAGTAGAGAAATACGTTATTAGAGTGGGGCTACATGGGAGAGGAGGGGAAGCTTGTGTTCAGGTTTGACCTCTGTTTTCTGTGTTCTACTAGCCTCAGTGGTGCCTGTAGTGAACACTGAGGTGTACCTCCAGAACCCCCTTTATGACAGAGGCATTCATGCCCACCACTTGCTGATGGCTCATAGCTGAGTCCTTCTCTAGGAGTTGCCCTTGGCTGAAGAAAGCTGCCTTGCCAAGCTCGTAACCCTCCACCCCTAGAGGCAGCCTCATCCAGTGACTGGTTAAAGCTGAATACAAAAGCCTGGCCCCCTATCCTCAGTTGCAAGGCTAATGCTTCTGTTGCAACTGCATTGCAGTTCAGCGCTACCCTTGTCCAGTCTTGCCTCTCTCAGCCTGTTCCCCAAGGCAATCCCTTATAAACCTCTTGCATGTCAATCTCAGAGTCGAAGAGGCTGTTTTCTGGAGAACCTGGGATAAGTCTTTTCCTTTCCTTTGGTGCCCTGAGATGTGATGCATTGCTGGTTTTTTTCTGTATCAAAATTTGCCCTTGGAAAACAGTCCAATAATTCCTTCATGCTAAAATGTAAATGTAAATGTAATGATCCACTCCTTCATTTTAATGGGTGCGAGACCCTTAGGACAAAGCAATAAAAGTCTCTGTATGGAATTTCAGGCAATTGAGTGGGGGAATACTTCTGGGTGCCTGAAAGGAGGCACCACCCATGTGCCTCTGAAATGCCACCACACAGGTGGTCTCCTGGTGGTGAGGCTGCTTCCTCTGTAAGAGTCAACAGTTCTCTGTGGCCCTGCATCTCAGAGCAATAGCTCTACCCTTGGCACATTAGAAGGGAGAAACTGAGTGTTTTTCCCATCAGCATTCCCTTGATCTTCACCTGGGCACCATCTGAATTTCCTGCCTCCTCTAAATTTGAGTATTTTCAAGATAGCAAAAGGCAAATAGTTCAAAGTTAGCAAATATGTCTTGAGGAGCTCAAACATTTCTTTTACTGTGTCAGCTCCCCTACTTCCCAGCCATTATTCACTTCTTTCTTTCTTTCAGTGGCACTTTGTACATCTCTACAGAGCGCTTCATGCTCTCTATTCTCATTTTTAAAAGTTATCCATTAGTGATTCATTATCTTTATGTGATAGGGGCCGTTTCACTGTTGCTTCATCCCTGGTTTCTGGCCATTATGCGGGCACATGGCAGTTGCTCCATAAACTGTTTGAATGGCTAAGTAAATAAATGAGTACCTCCTAGTGCAAGACACTATAAAGCATAAGGGGGAACAAAATTGATAGAAATAGCTAACCGTCCCTGAGTACTTATTGAGCTGTAACCTTGAACAAGCATGACTCATGGGAGGCAATTATAAAGCACCTTGACTTTTGCTTCTCTCTGTTCCTCTAAGTCATTTGTTATGTCCAGGTAAGACAAGTAATTAAAATGTCCATTCCTATATTATCATAAAAATGTTGAACTTGATTTAACACTGAGGCTTCTCTTCTTCCCCCAGCTCAGGCCTGACAGAGAGGTTAGAGGAGGGAGTGTGGGTGGCCGCCTCTCATTCCTCACCTAATGCTTCTCTTTCTCCTTCTCCTTCTCCGTCTTACTAGCCATAGTTTCTGAACCTCCAATGTTGGCATGTCCAGAAGAGAAAAGGGAACAAGAAAGTTGTTACCTGGGCTTCCCTGGTGGCACAGTGGTTAAGAATCCGCCTGCCAGTGCCGGGGACACAGGTTCGGTCCCTGGCCCGGGAAGATCCCACATGCCGCGGAGCAGCTAAGCCCGTGTGCCACAAGTACTGAGCCTGTGCTCTAGAGCACGCGCTCTGCAACAAGAGAAGCCACGACAATGAGAAGTCTGCGCACCGCAAAAAAGAGTAGCCCCCGCTTGCCTCAACTAGAGAAAGCCCATGCGCAGCAATGAAGACCCAACACAGCCAAAAAAAAATAAAAACAAATAAATAAATAAAAATTTAAAAAAAAAAAGGATATTTCTAGAAAGTTGTTACCTGGCCAGAGCGATCATTAGCAGGAGTTGTGCTCTCTGGGTAAGGCATGTGTTTACACTGATTCTTTCTTTTGTAGGTTCTTTGTAGACTTATTCCCTGCAAACCTCTTGCTCCCTGACCACCTCCGATAACTGGGACCTCATGCCTATAGTTCTCTTGTTGTGGGTGATGTGTTCTTTTCAGCTTGTTGCTAACCCTTCCTAGCCCCTGACCATCCAGTGGTACTTTCAGCTTCTCTCTGCTGAGGTCTGTTTACCCCTCCAGGTGACCCTCTCAGGTGGCATCTAAGACAATCTAATGTTAGTTGGCTCTCTGGTGTGCTCCCTCTCTCTCTTTCCCCCCACTTCTCATTCAAGGAAACTCCCTGCTATGCCCTCACAAACTCTGAGACTACAACTGACAGATGCAGCCTCCTCTCCTTTGATTCAGCTCCTGGCAAGTCCAATTGCTGGGCCTCAGAGTTCTCAGATGAGCAACTTACACTGTCTACTGTGTTCTCCAAATGTGGGGGACACAGGGGCTCTCTGCATGGGCTTCCTGAAGCCTTCCACAGTAGACCTGAAGAAAAAAGGCAGGCATCCCATTTCTTTCCCTTGACATACCAACTATCCATTCCCCAAACTCTCTGTACTCATTTTCTTCCTTTTAATTTCTCCAGACATCTTAATAGCTGGAGGTGGATGTTCAGCTAAGTGTTTTCCGGTACTGACTTTCTTCCATCTCCTTTTTGTAAGTCCTGGGTGGTGTTTTTACTTTGGAACATGGCGTCTATTGTCTTTATGTATCAACCAAAACTGAGAAAGGGAAATCCCATTTTAATAGGCTGTTATTCTATGTGCCAGGTGCTGACCTCAGATTTACATGCATTAATTCTTTCAAATACAGAAAATCTACAGATGAAGAAATGAGGTACAAAGAAGTTAAGTAATCTGCCAAATTTCACCGAGCTAGCAAGTAGCAGAGCCAAAATTTAAACCCAGACAATTTGAATCTGAAGCCAATGCTGTTGATCACTGCTCTACCTCTTCTCATAAATGAGGCACAGAACAGACTCTTGGGAAATGTACAAGCTGGTGGGCAGGAGACAAAGAAGAAATAGATAACTGTAGAACATGATATAACAAAATAGCATACGAAGAAAATTCTAGGCAAGTTCAAAGGAGAAAAATAACACATTCGATTTGGGAAATAAGAAGTTTTCATGGAGGAGATAGGTCTTGAAAAGGGAATAGAACCTCTACTGGTCAAGATGTCAGAAAAAGGATTCCTGGCCATGGCAAAGTGAGAGTAAAGCAGGAGGTAGCTTTGGGACCAGTGAGAACCCAGTTTGACTGAGGATGCAGAGGATGGTTAGGGGAGTTGTGGGCAATGAGACTGAAAAATTTGCAGCTGGACTATGGCCTGGAATGTCAGGGTGGTGATTTTATCTGATTTAGAGGGTGATGGGGAGTAAGCAAAGGCAGGTGGGAAGAGATGCAAGAGACACTGTAGAGATAGATGAAAGGACCAGGCTGCAGATGGGATGTAGGAGAGACAGGAGAAGAGGATTCAAAACCCTGGGTTACTGGGAGAATGATTTATCCTGAGGGAAATGGAGATGGAAGGAGGAGAGGCCCTCCCTTTCCTCCTCTTTTTAATTTTGGTAAAATATGTTGAATTGAGATTTTGGAGGAAGCTAATATTTAATGAGTGTTTATATACTAAGCAGGGTATGAAGCACATATTATTTAATTTAATCTCACAAAAAGTCTTATCACACAGGTTAAAGATCTGTTTTTCTCTCCTTTTGGCTGGAAGGTCATCAGATTCTCTGAAAGAGGGACTGTCTTAACCACTCAGCCTGAGAATCTAGCACAGTGTCAGGCACATGATATGTCCTTAAGAAATATCACAACAAATGAACATCTGAAGTTATACCCTTTGCAAATACACTGTGTGCTCTAGTCCCCCCTGGAACACACAGGGGTGAGTGAGTTATTCATTCAGGCAGCACCCCCCCTCCACCGGGAGAAACACGGTTGACCCACTTCTAGGGGCACCTGTGTTAGTAGGAGCTGCTAAGCTTCAGACAGAATGATAATCCTTAGAAGGAGAGCATCTTTTGATCTGGCCTGTCATTGCTAGAGCTGCCTCTGTGGCATGGAGATCATAATCACAGGTCAGATGGAGAAGAGGGGGACTCAACTGCCCTGAAATTATCTGGAGCACCCAGGTGTTACTGAGAGAGTCCTGGATGAGAATCTGACAAAAACTGACCCATTGTCCACGAGGCCACCGACCAGCTTCATGCATGCTGTCTGTAGTTCATCTAGAGGCTGTGGAAAGTTAGATTATCAGGATTTGCATGTTTGTTGAATTGAGTTTTCTTTTAATCCTTTACAGTCTAGAGAACTGGGGCTAACCTATCGGGCTGTGGTCTAGGCTGATTTTTCTGGGCACTCCTCTGTAAAAGGGCTCATGTGTGTTTTTCTCAGCAGTGGACTATTGTTGCTGTAGAAAAATCTTCTAAGCTCTTGAGCATATTTGATGATACTGATGGGTTGCCATGGATCCATCTGCACAGTCTGACCTGTTTTCCCCACAACTATCAGCCCTTATTGTAGTGAGAGGTGCCTTAGGTTAATGGTGCAATCCAAGCCTATGGGAATAAAATTTATTTATACAGTTACAGGCTTTCATTAGACTGATATTCACCCAGGTTGTCCCAACTTAGTAACTGACAATACAATTCTTTAAATTGTTCAGGTTAAAAACTTTGGAGTTGTCCTTGCCCCCCCTCTTTCTCTCACCTTATGTCAAGCCCTTAGCAAATTCTGTTAGGTTTTCTTCAAAATATATCCAGAATCTCACCACCTCTAATTTACTGCAAGCCATGGTTGGCTCTTGCTTGAATTGTTCCAATATCTTCTCAACTGCTCTCCCATCTTCCCTTTTGTTTTATTTCGTTAGGGTTGTTTTCCACAGTCTCCAGAGAGATCCTTTTAATATGCAGTTAAATCATTTTATTATTTTATCCTAAAACTCCTAAGGGCTTCCTATCCCCCTTAGTTCAACACGTGGATGTTGTGAACTGCTGATTCCACCACTTTGGGAAGAGAATGAACAAGTGTGTCCCGGCGTCCTGCCTAGCTTTTTGCAGAAAAAACGTCAGCGAAAGAGATCTGGAGGCTGTTGTTTCAACTTTTAGACCCTAGATGGCACTCTGGGACCATGCAAGGTTTTGTCTGGCCTGTCTTTTTTTTTTTTTTTGTAATTTTTTTTTTTTTATGGGGCACAGATTTTTGCAGTCATTTACACTGAAACCTTTATGGAGCCTGAACTAAAACTGACTGAGAAGACTGAATTTCAGTAAAATTTTTAAACACATATTTTTTAGGGGGACAAAGTATAGCTTAGAAAAAATAAACTGGAAACGTTCTGGATTCTCTAAGAGAAACACTGAAATTTCTGCTGTTTAAGAATGTAGAATTACCCAGGAAGTTGGGGGGGTTTGGGGAGTCAGGGGTGGGTGGGGTGGGAGAAGCATCTGGGGGCTCAGGCTCCATGTAGGGGCTGTGTGCACAGCTGAGGGGTGTCTGGGTAGAGGCTTTGGCATTTGGGAGAAGAGTCTGAAAAGTTTTATCTAAGTTCATCATATTTACAAAATATCTTATTCTCTCTGTTGAGGCTGAGGACAAGAGATCTTTAACTAAGAATTCAGATACTAGAGGTAGATGCTCAGAAGGTTGCAGGTATGTGGGTGAAAATATATTAAGGGTGGAGGAAGCCAGCTTTTCCCCTCGAGGTTTTGGGAGTTAAATTGTGTGTGTGTGTGTGTGTGTGTGTGTGTGTGTGTGTGTGTGAAAGAGAGAGAGAGGAGAGGTTTCCTCATGACTCCAGGGGTAGCAGGAATAAGAGTGGAGAGCTGGTCCAGCTCTGCGGGAAGGGCTACCCCCTTACGTGTTTTTAGCTTTGAGGGGGTAGCTTGTTCTTGAAGGGTCCCTTTGGGCCTCTCCTGGGGCTGATGCTCTGGGAGCAGAGTCATAGGAGGAGGCTGCCACCTTGAAGACTCCGGGAAGACCCAGCAAGGAGGCTACATACAAGAATGTGTCCTGGCCTATGTTCTCCCTGGGTCTGCACATGACACAGCTGGCGGTCAGAGGGACAGATGAAACCGCAGTTATTCATCAAGCATCAAAGACCATTCTGGGGAATCGGGATAGAAACCGAGTCTGAGCTTTCCCTTGCAGCATTTCCTTCGTTTTCATCAGTTTCTCTTGTGGAGGATGAAGGGCTCAGAAAGCTCCCTCTGGGCATCCCCTTTAACCCTATTGAATAAGGATTGGTTTCTAGCCTCACAGCTAAAGGGGTGATATCGGGCAAGTTAAGGAAGCTTTATACAGCTCAGTCTCTTCATCTGAACTGTCAAGAAAAAACACCCCGAACAGAGTTAAACAGGCCAGAAAGACTTGGTTTGAGGCTCTGGCAATAGGGGAGAACTCAACTCTGCTGAGACAAAGTGCAGGATGAGCCAGTGGAAAAGGACTGGGGGATGTTAAGGGGAGGTCGGTCAAGGTGACCAGGCCGTCTCATTTGTGTTTGCTAATTGGGGCTTATAAAAGTTAGGCTCCTACCCTCCCACAGAGACTGGGAGATAAGGGTGCTAAGATTACATTTCAGAGGGATGGCTCCCAGGTTCTTGAGAGACAATTTACATCTCAGAGGGTAGAGAAAGACTTTATAATGACAAGTTTTCTAAAATAAATGCTTTAAGAAAAGAGGTCAGGTCAAGCCTGTCTCAGGTTTACTCAGTCTGAGGGGATGTTAAGTCTGTCTTGTTCAGCACAGTGGGTATAATAATAGTACCAACCTCATAGACATTTTGTAGGGATTAAATGTGATGAGGCCTGTAATGCACAGACAGAGGGCCTGCCTGGTAGACAGATGGCAGCCGTTATGCTGATGACTGTTAGGATTTTGACCGACAGAATTGCTTACTTTAGTTGCACTCTGAAGACCTCTTCCATACATAATTTGTAAAAGAAAGTACAAAACAATCCTTGTTTTCAAAAAGCTACTATATATAAATAAGACATATTTTATGTTTATATGTTTATGAAAAAAGCTAGAGATTATTTTGGAAACAAACAAACCACCTTTAGAGCTTAAATTCTAAAACAATGAACACCAACACATATATGCAATCTGTTACATAAGAGAGTAACATCTGATGACCTATTTATTTTTCACTTGCTTGTCTTCTGTTCAGAAGGGCAGAGCACATAAAATAAATGAAGTCAGTTTCTTGACTCATCGCTCTGCATGACTGGCTGCTGATTCCAAGGCTGCAGCTGTTGACTGTATGTATATACAAAGTCCCTACTTTCTCAAGAGTTAAGGGACATTTCTTGTTTCATCTTGGCCTCACAAGAGAGAGGTTCTTTCTAACCAAGAGCTGCTAACTGTGTAGAAACCATGCCCCTAAGCCTTTTTTTCCCCACCATTAAAAGGAGACCGTGATGACTGAATATCTGCCTTGACATCTTTTAAAGGGGCTCCCTTGGAATTGAGCATTTCAGAAGCCAGGGAACAGGCACTTTCTAGGTTGTTCTGTAACATGGTTTTGAGGTAGGGGAATCCTGGGTGGAGGGACCTCTGAGAGGTCGCAGTTGAACTCAGGCATCTGGAGAGAGAGCCTCTGAATCCTCCTGAAAATGATCTTCTTTTTGATAATGACGTGAGGGTGTTTGGCTCTTTTTAATGGAAAAAAAAAGATGCCAGATTAAAAAATGTTTAAGTCTAAGTTCTTCTAATTTGTTGTTTCCCTCCCTTGAATTAAATCCACCTCGCTTTCTACCATAAATCCAAGTAACTGATAAAATGTACATACTCTGATTCCAAATGAATAAACACAAATTTTAATGGTGTTAAGTAATCTTTTTTGGTTTTCAAAATCCTTTCACAGGAAAGATATCATTTAGTCCTTGCTGTAACTTTTTGTTGTTATTTTACAAAGAGTTGCTCAGGTCATGCATTTATGTGTAAGTAGATTTCAGGACCACATAGGCACTCTAAGTACCCCGGTGCCATTCTAACATCTTCTGAGTGGCTCCAAAGCACAAGAATTTAGTCTTCTTGGTCCTAATGTAGAGCATCCTGTATAACAGCATCTTTGTGGGCTCCTTGCCTCCTCCTGGCAAGCAGACTGATAGTTGCTAGATGATGCCTCATTGATTTTCAAATTATATGGCCGTGTCCTTCCTTATGTGACTGTGTGAGTCTAAAGTTTTGGGACACTTTATTTATATTGTGCCAGTCTTGCGAAAAAACAGAGACTTCTTAAATAGGGGTCTTGGGCACAGAACTTCTTTCTGAAAGAAGTGAACATAGATGGAAAATTTGAGTCTCACTGAAG
Organism: Balaenoptera physalus; assembly: GCF_965194825.1. NCBI lineage: Eukaryota > Metazoa > Chordata > Mammalia > Artiodactyla > Balaenopteridae > Balaenoptera > Balaenoptera physalus. The sequence continues at coordinate 68,095,458 of NC_138893.1, read as the reverse complement.
AGAGTAAAACTGTGAGAAAGATAGAAACCGTGGTAGCTGGTTCCCATTTTAAGTAAGACATTAAAAGTCTCTTTATGTTAGATCAAACTGAGAACTGCTACAGTGTACCAAAACCCATGTTCCATCAAATCCAGCCCTGAGACCCAGTATTCATGGACACATTTAGGGGAAGTCTACCTTTTTAAGCAAATTTAATAGGAGGTTAAATTATGGCTCTGAGGTTGGCATTCAAGCCCATGGATTTGAAATCTAAAACATTAAAAAGAAGTAGCACGATAGGAACTAATAGCACAGCCAAGAAGAGACAAGGGGAAGGAGTCGGGAGAGGTTTCTGGAGCTTGGAGAATGAAGCAGGTTGGTGATGTCGACCTGAAATAAATAGACAGCCAGATATTTCTCTAGCAAAGATGGGTTTATTCGGGATGAGCAGAAAATGACAAAGTGGAGTCTGCAAACCTGGAGAGCCATGTGCAAGTTCCCACATGACAAGGGAAGGAGGACACTTGTATAGAGGAAAGGGATGTCGGGAGGTCTATAGCAAACAGAGTCCACAGCTGTTCATTGGCTATGTCCTTGTCAAGAAAGGAGTCTTCTTGTTGGGTTCTGCTATCGCCGTAGGATGTGAGAGCTTCCCCTACTCTAGTTAATTGAGGTTTCTGTTTTATTAATATTTTTACAGTGACATCACCAAGTTCAACTTGAGGTGGAGCCCCCAGGGACCAGTTTGCACTTAGCATTGCTTCCTCTTCAGGCTGTTTGGATGAACAGTTTATTATAAAGCAGCCAGCCTGTCTCTTGGTGTCATGATATTCATTAAGGTTAGATTGCCCTACATTTTACCAACAATATTTAGACTTGAAACATCCCCAATCTATCCCTATATTGCTGCTCCATTCTCTGTGTGGCTTTCTGGATAGTTACTTTGGCACTATCTTTCACAAGCATTCATTCTCTCTTAAAAACTGTCTAGCCCACTATTTAATGATTATATTAACTTAGAAAAACATTCAATGACTCTTTTTCCATTTCTAGAATTTCTTTCCCCCTCCCACCAAATCCACTTTTTTTTTTTTTTTCTTTTCATAATGTCATGCTTTTAACTTTTGGATATGTTCCTTCACTTCTTGGGATTGTTCTGAATTCATCACATTAGGTGTGAATTCTCCCGTTTATTGTATGGTTGGCTGTCTTTTGTGCTGGTGGGTTTCCTCCTGCTCTTTTTAATTTTGTTTATGGGCTCATCTTCAGTGGGAGTTTTCTTTTGTGAGAGTCCAAAGGGTACTTTGGATGATAGAGATAATTTTTACATTAGTTTCTCCACCTGGGTTTTCATACTTTGTAGGCAGTGAAGAGGTGGTGAGAATTTGGGCTCCGCACCTACACACAGGGCAAATTTAGTGTTCTGTTGTCTTAAGATTGACTTTTCATCAAAATCTCAGGAAGCTCCACTTCTAAGTTAAGACCTTGAACCAGTGAACAGGTTGCTTTAGTTCCAGTCTGGGGAGGGATGATTCTTTTTTGGCTCCTTGGTTTATGCAGGAAGCAATTTCAGCTCCCCACCAAGAATGGGCCAGTAGTTTTTAAAAACAGTCCTTAACATATATACACTACCGGACGTAGGATGGGCAGCTGGTGGGAGGCGGCCGCGTAGTGCAGGGAGGTCAGCTCGGTGCTTTGTGACCACCTGGAGGGGTGGGATGGTGGGGGGGACGCAAGAGGGAAGAGATGTGGGGACGTGTGTGTATGTGTAGCTGATTCGCTTTGTTGTAGGGCAGAAGCTGACACACCATTGTAGAGCAATTATACTCCAATAAAGATGTTAAAAAAAACCCAACAAAAACAACAAAAATAGAACAAGTCCTTAATTGGAGGCTAAAATCCTAGCTCCGAAAGAGTGTATCAGTTGATATTGGAAGTTGTTAAGAGAGTAAACCCTAAGAATTCTCACTGACAAAAAAAGGTCTTTTTCCTCCCGAGGTTAAGAATTTGCTTCTGGCTGAGGTAATCAAGTCCCACAGAAGCAAGAGGAATTGTCAAGGTGCTCTGACCATTCCGTGTGACCTGATGGGGCTCTGCACCACGTGCTGGTTTTCCTTGTCCTGTTAACTCTGATTCCTCCATGCTGAGAGGTTGACTCTGGGATAATTAACAAAGCTACTGCAGCCCCAGATGCCCAGCGTACCATGCCACGTGTGAGGCTTTGAAGTAGAAAACGAAGCCTAGCTGTTTTAGTAGAACGGTGCCGGGATACCAGCGGGCAACTTGGCAGAACCTGACTGTGCTTTGTCCCAAGGGAAGAGCAGTCTGACAGGCAGCCCGACCCACACAGAGGCACAGAATTAGCTGGCTGACTTTGAGTCCATAGTTCTTGTTATTAGACCTGGCTTCGGGGCCACTCACAGGACTAATTTTCTCAATAATGGAAAAACTTGGCAGGCAATGACATAACGATAGTATATCCGCTTGTCTTTCTCAACTCTCAACCTCATTCCGGGAAGAAAATGAGTCGATGTTAAAGGTAAATTTTCCTGCATAAGGACTTCCCTGTTATGAACAGCCTTCTGAGGATGATAAATCACAATAATGCACAGTTCTGTTAAATCAAGAATTACCAATTTCGGTCAGCTACTTCTTAGCCATGTGTCCCTCTCCAATTAAAACTGTATCCTACTGAGTAGAACTAAGCCTTCCAAAACTGAATTTATTGATAAAAATCAACAAAACAAATGGTTGTGATTTAATCTAAGTTAATAAATTAATCTAGTTTTGTGTGGTGCTTTTAATGACCATAAGCAATGACTTATTTGGGGGCCGAAGTTGATGATGCAGATATTTTCTAAGTTCTTACTGACTATTAAAATCACATTATAACATTAATGTAACTTGTTTATTTCATTTCTTCTTGGCATAAATGTACAGTTAATTTTGTTAACTCTCTTCTAGAGAAAACTATGCTAATACATGTAAAAGTTTCTGATTCCTTTACTGTAATTATCAATATTTTATACATATTTACTTTGAAACACTCCCCCATTTTGTGGGTAATAACAAACACATTTCTCCAGGTTGGGGGAAGTAGCAATAATGATTGCAGAGAATCAAAATCAACTCTTTGTGAAATACAACATTCACGTAAGGGCTTTGCTTTCAGTAAATTGTATTAGGATTGTCAAGAGCAAACATTTACCAGAAACACATGAATAAAGCATACCATTCACAACTGCAATAGAATTTTAATTGAGTTCTGCAGCATTCCAGAAAGGAGGTAGCTGGCCAAACCATTGCACCTCGCCATTCTGTTCTACCACCAACATCCTCATTCTCCACTAATAAGCCTTTATCTTACATAATCATTCAGGACAAATCATTTGCACAATTAACCCAAACCCACTTAATTAACATCTGTGTTATACAGCCTATTCTTCCAAAGCTATCTTTGGAAACTCTTTCAGAGGTCTGTAAGTTGGTTTTGATAATATATGAATAAAGTCATTTCTATTCTTTTTCTGCCTTTGCTTTTGTAGCTGAAGAAAGAAATAGACAAGTTAGTGCATTAGATGTCTGAAGGTCTTAATAGAACCACATTTATTAATACTTATTGAATTATTTTGTGCATGGTAATCTGATAGACCAGTTTCTGACTATTGTTACAGTAAAACACATTTTCTACCTCAAAGACAAATCTTTACCACAAAGTTAGTTTAAATTTACTTGAGAAGGGAGGAAAATGGTGCTCTGTGTCCCTCTATAAAGGTGATTTTCAATAATTTTATATTAAGTCAGTTATAGAACTTATTAAAATGCAGATTCTAGGAGAGAGATTTAAGAAATCTAGGGTGGAGGCCCAAAATCTGTATTTGAAAAAATAAGAAGAGTCTGTGGTGATTCTGATGTAAATGGTCCTTAGAACTTAATAAAGTTGTAGACCACTAGGTCTACAACTTCCTGACTTCATAGTGAATTTTTGTCAATATGCAAAATATTTTATTCATTGCCTTTGACAAATTTTAATATTATTTATTAAATCCGGCCATCTGATCCTGATCTTTGTTCAGAGTCACGGTATTTAAAAAAAAAAAATCAGTTTTTTGATCACTCAGACCCTAAAATTCTCAAGTTGTATTTGCCTCTGTATAATTGTGTAATTAAAAAAAGAAACAACAAAACAAAGCAAACTTACTAGATACAGTAGAATGAGCTATGTCTATTTTAAAGTTAGTTAAGAAATGATACTAAGGAAATGATACTAAGGAAAAAAAAGTTTCAGTGTAGTTGGTGGGGAGACGGGGGGGGGGGGCATGTGAAAAAACAAACTCAGCCTGTTAATTATGTATTAAGTGAGAGTCTCCAATCCACAGTACACAGGTAACATCAAAGTTCTCAACTAAAATGGTTTCTTATTAGCATTTAAGTAAGATTTTTATATAGTTCTATCACAGTCAGAGGCTGAAACCAAAGCAGTTTAATAAGCACCTCATCACTGAAGGTCAGGCCCCTAACAGGGCCTTAATTAGCATGTGGAATATCTTACCGCTTGAAAAACCTGTGCCAAGGGAATATTTTTTTTACCCCCTTTTTTCTTTCTTTTCCTTTTTTTTGTTGGTGACAGTTTGCTTATGTAGGCAAAAGAGACCATTAAATATCTTGCAACTGAAACATAACAGACATTTGCTCCCTGTAATTTTTAGATACTTTCTGTGTTCACAGTTTCTCTGCTGTTAGAATTGTGTCATGGTGGGAATGGTGACAAGAGAATCCCACATTACCAGGAAAGTGAAGCCAATTTCAGATTTCTTGAGGCCGCTGTATGTAATAACTGCATTTAGAAAGCCTAAGGAAATTATGTGAGTTTGTAGGCATATGTAGGCTTTGAGTCAAAAGTACAACAGACATATGGGAGACTTCAAACTTTAGGGCTATTTTGAGTGTCTTTTATTTCTGAAAGCTCATTTTAATAATCTGGCGTAGCTCTGATTTAATTTTTCAGGGTCTTTTCGGTTGTTCAAGGTTGGCTTTGAATGTTATTTGAGGGATCCTGAAATTTCTCTGATCCAAGGCATTTCACAAGTGGCCTGTCAAGGGCCCTGAAACCAATCCCTTCTTTTTTCTTTTTTTTTTTAATTAAAAAGACACTTTCTATTGAAAACTCAGTTCAATGCAAATTTGCTACATTAAGGTTGGGATAGAGAAGGGCAAGTGACTTGTTATTTCAACACTCAGTCTTCAATTATCAGATGAGCCTACCTCTTCATCTCTCACAGATGTTTGCAGATAGAAGGCCCCTTATGGTTCTGCTAATAGATACCCGTTTGATATTAGACAAGCCACTTAACTTCTCTGGCTTTCATTCTTTCCATGAATAAAATAAATGGATTGGGTTTAAGTTTCTTTAGGATCCTTTCAACTCAAACAATCTATTGATCTTGGAGTTTAAAATTTTTTATTTAATGTGTCTTGTTGAATTTTCTAATTTTTTTCCTTACCCTGATCTTGGATGTAATTATTTGACAGTTGCAATTTAACAAATTCAATTCAAAGTAGGAGAATTTAATGGTAGATCTACACTGTACAAGGGACAATAAATAAATATCCCTACAGATTAGCTCAACATTCTATGAAGTTTTATATCAATTATAATCATTCTTCTTGGGTTTTCTGGGATGGTCCTGATTTCTAATACACTATTCCATTGCTCATATAAACTGAGGGCTAAAAACGAATGGGCTGTTGCCCATATGCAGCTGTTGTATGTGTTTTACTTTTCCTATAAAGTGTTTAGAATTTCAGTTATGAGTTAGGGCAAATGATCTCTACTTTGCCAAGATCCTAGCTGTCTATATTGTTTCCATCAAGTCTGTTTCATTCATGTACTTACCTGCCTAGCATCATGAAAACATTGAAGTTTACAACCCCTGTTAAACTACAGAAATAAATAAATAAATAAAACTACAGTACTGAAGAGTACTTTTAGACCAGTACTCTTCAGTAGAAATTTCTGTGTTGATAAATATGCTCTATATCTTTGTTGTTTACTATAGTAGCCATTAGCCATATGTGGTCTTTGAGCATTCGAAATGTGGCTAGTGTGACTGAAGACTAAAATTTTTAATGTTATTTAATTTGAATTGATTTAAATTTCAGTTTAAATAGCCACACTGAAAGAAAGAGAGATAGAGAAAGAAATAAGTACATGTGGGCAATGGCCAACATATTGGACAATGCAATATCTACATTGTCTATTCAGGTTATCTACGTCTGTGCAACAAACCACCAAAACTTATTTTGCTTACTGATTCAGTGGGTCAGGAATTCAGACAGGGCAGCATAGATGGCTCATTGAAGCCCCAGCTGGGAAATTGCAAATGATGGGGTGACTCAGCTTGGGCTGGAATCATCTGGAAATTGCTTTTCTAATCTCTGATGCCCAGGCTGGGGTGACTCGCAGGCTGTGTTCATCTGGGACTGTCTACCAGAGCACTTGCAGGTGGCCTTTTTTGGTGGCTTGAGCTTGCCAAATCATGGTGCCTAGATTCTAAAAGGGAGTGTGCAGGCAGCAAGTGTTCCTTGAGAACCACGGTGAAGTTGTGTGGCCTTTTCTGACCTACTTTCGGGAGTCTTGAAATGTCACTTCTGTGTGCCTCATTCTATTGGTTATGAGCAAGCCGCCAAGGCCAGCCAGGATTTAATGGGAAGGAGATTGAACTCCACCTCTTGATGCAAGAGTGACAAGATCACAATACAGAAGAGCACGTGGGATGGGAGATATTGTTGTGACCACCTCTGAAAACACAATCTGTCTCAGCCTGACCTGTGGTCACAACAGTGCACATCCTCCCACATGTAAAACACACTCACCTGGCCCCAAACTCCAGTGTTTCTTCCTATTATGGCATTAGCTGGAGGTCTAGGATTTTATTATCATCTCAGGTGCAGGTGTGGCTCCTTGGCTGTGGTTCCTCTTCGAATGCAGTGCTCCCCCACTTCTGTGACCCAAAGAGTCCGTTATCTGGCCCCCCTTCCCCTCCCTGGCACCCAGGATCCATGGCAGCCACAGTGATAGGCCACCTGTAGTAGACATCCCCATGCAAAGAGGTGGGGCGTGGGGAGGACGTGATGGAGTCACTGGTCTATAGTATTTCTGAAATCTAGCTGGCCACATACCCAGTTACTTGATTGGGGCTTAGCACTGCTTCTGTGGCTTTTGGCTCGCTGCCCCAGTCTCATAGTTTTGCCCTTTGAGTCATCCAGTTTTCTCTATAAAAATTAGGCTATGTTTCCAGCTGAGTAGTTTTCTCAGTTTGATCCCTGCCTACAGAAATCTGTGGGTTCAGAAATCTCTCTTCATCTTGTACTCTGCCTGTATCAATTAGTTTGAGCTGATAGTACTTACACGCATACACATCTCTTAAAAATTCTGTGGATTCTATGACTTTATGGGAGTTCACTCCATTAGCCAAAAGCCATAACCACGAATCTCTTTAAGTCAGGCCCTTCTCTATCTTGAGAACCCTATTATTTAACAGGAAGAGTTTTCCAGGCCTGTCCTTAAGCTTCTCAGAAGGTCTTTATATAGCTCTATCATTCCATGAGATACCACCTTGTGAGGCTTAACAGGGATTTTACAGCCCAACCTGAATTTGATCTTACACTAAAGCAATTTTCTAATTTGAGAATTTTTACCTTCTAGACAGACTGGGACTGAGAATCAGTTTTATTGTTGTATCTAGAAAGTCCTGCCTCCTTTATAGTATTGTACCTGTAATTTCTTCTTGAAAATGGAATAATTTCCTTTTTAGCACTGCTCTATTTGTATCTTGTTTTATGTAGCTAAGAGAAACCAGTTGACATTTTTTATGTTTCATCCAGAAATAGTCTTAGATCCATCAATTTATTAATTTCCACATTACTACAGATGATAGTTTTGTAAAACTTTCTACCACTACATAACAAGGGTCCCCTTTTCTCTAGCTTCCAAAAACATTTTTCTCACTTTTCTCTAAGCCCTTATGGGTAGTCTCCTTGAGGCCTATCAGATTTCTATCCCTTGCCCAACCCTGAAACGAATGAATGATACATGTTTTAGTAGCATAAAAAAACACTTTTTTTTTTTTTAAATGCCTATAGATTCTGTAGGCCAATAATTTGTATAGGACACAGTGAACATGGTTTGTCTCTGCTCTGTGATGTCTAGGGTCTCAGCCAGACAGACATGAAATGGCTGAAGGCTAGAATCATTTTAGAGGCTTCTGTGTTCACATGTTTTGGCACTTGGGCTGAGATGACTTGAAGGCTGGACTCAGCTGAGTCTACTAACTGTAGTAGAGAGCATTGGCTCTCTATGTGGTTTGGGCTTTACATAACATGGTGGCTAGATTCTGAGAAGACGTGTCTAGGGAGGGATCATCCAGAGAGCTAATACTACAGGAGAATTGGGTGGTAGCTGTATGAACTTTTTAGATACAGACTAAAAAGTCACACAGCATTACTTCCATTACATTTTATTGATTACTGGAGTGTCAGTAAAGCCAGTCCAGATTCAAGGAGAGGGGGATTAGACTTTGCTTTGGGATAGGGGAATGGCAAGTTCATATTGCAGAAGAGCATATAAGATAGGAAATATTGTTGGGCCATCTTTGAAAAAAACAATGTTCCACAGTGTGTAAAAATCCTTTATCAAATGATGTATGGAATGGGGAATTTTCTGAAGATTCCTGTCATAACAATTTCTGCTTAGGATAGGAAATGCTTTGGAGGTTGGACTTTGAGTTACTGCTGTTCATACAGTTAGTTGTATGAATAAGCTCATCAGCCAAAGACCACCAGGGACTCATCAGTGGTCAAACAAAATTAGGTTTGGTTAACTTACTGCAGCCAGGAAGAGACATATAGAGGAACTGTTGGATATTTTGGTAAGAAGGATCTGGGAGGAACCTGTAGAATTTGGGCTTGTCCTGGGTACTTTTATTTATTTATTTATTTATTTATATAATTATCTTTTTAAAAAAAATTAATTAATTAATTTATTATTTTTTAGCTGTGTTGGGTCTTCGTTTCTGTGTGAGGGCTCTCTCTAGTTGCGGTGAGCGGGGGCTACTCTTCATCGCGGTACGCGGGCCTCTCACTGTCGTGGCCTCTCTTGTTGCGGAGCACAAGCTCCAGACGCGCATGCTCAGTAGTTGTGGCTCACGGGCCTAGTTGCTCCGTGGCATGTGGGATCTTCCCAGACCAGGGCTCGAACCCGTGTCCCCTGCATTGGCAGGCGGATTCTTAACCACTGTGCCACCAGGGAAGCCCCAAGCAGATTCTTAACAGAGTTCTTTTCTTTTATTCACACAGAGGAACTATAGTAGAATGGAGTGGTTAAGAGCACAGGTGCACTAGGATTGATACCATCTCACAGAGGTGTTGTGAGAATTAAATGACATAGTAAATTCTAGATAAATGTTAGTTGCCATCATCATCTTGCGTCTCTATGGCTGGAGGAAATGCAAAATTTTCGGAAAATCCCTGACGAAATGTCAGAAGAGGAGACGTCCTGTCTTTTCTTGTTGGGTCCCAAATTAAATAATAGTTCTTTCTGTAAATTAGCAATCTAAGGGAGACATCAATCAAAAGAGGTTTTCAATATTAATTAGTAATCACATATGAACTCAACGGCTTTGTCAGTTCTCTAATTGTGAGGTTTTGTTCTGTGGAGTGTTTTTTTTTAAATTGACATATAGTTTATTTACAATATTAGTTTCAGGTGTGCAACATAGTCTTTCAAAAGGCCAAACTTATCCCCATCCTTTCTCCCTTTACTCCTAATCTTAACTTTGTATAACCTACTGCTTCCCTGGGGCCAAGGATTACCTGACTCCCTGTTTTATACCCAAGATGACTGACATTCAGTTACAACTCTCCATCCCTCATGTCATGCACCGAGAGGCAGGCTGTATAGAATTTTGCAAAGCAGCAAAAATGCAAAAAATTCTCATGATATAAGGAATGAAGAACTTTTTTATCATTTAATTTTCTTCTTTTATGTATATTGTCTCTTAGGAAAGGACCATGCAAGCCCCATGGTACCCTGTACTCTTGGTGACAGAACTAATTTCCAGAGAAAGGAAAGATTGTCATATAGAAAATGGTAAGGCTCTTTCTGCGGAGACAGGACTGCCCAAGATTTCCTGGTATACCAAGGAAAGTCAAACCTAAGGTAGATTAACTTTGACCTTATTTTCCAAGGATTTGTTCAAATTCCCCTAGTTTCCTTTTTTTTGCTTTTGTAGTTGAAAGTTTGTTTTATAATCTCCAGTAGACATTGTTAGTTACTATCCCATGTACATTCAATCTGGACATTAGCCAGGTGGAATAATTAACTACCTATACCCTCTAGTGTCAGTATAAGCAGAACATGATGTCAGGTACTTTTGAGTTAACAAAGGAAGCTAGAGATGAGGCCCTGCCTTCAATCAGACAGTCCACAGATATTTATCAAGCACCTTTTCTGTGCCTGGCGGACAAGACAGAAGTTGTGTTTTCTTGTGGAGCTTACAGTTTAGCAGGGACAAGACATATTAAACAATGATGTGTAGTGTGAGGATGGTTGTGAAGAAGGCGTCCAGGGAACCCTTCAGCAGCTCGCATTCTGCTAGAAAGAACAAGAATATTTAAAGCAGAGATTATAATTGCTAGCCCCAAATCTGATTTTTGCCAGCAGAGAGGCACCATTGGATCTATGTTGTTCACCCATACAGGATTTAAAATTTGATTTAGTTGTTAATAATGCAAAAATTCATGTAACATTCCAGATTTCTAGTTCTTATTGAAAAATTAGAATTTCTGGGCAACACTGGGCCTGCTCTTTTTCTAGTGTTGCAGCTGTATAATGCCCTACAAATGCCTCATGTGCTCTCCGCTGTGCCATAGCTCCTGCCAGTCCCTATTGTGTGTCTGATACTGAAGCTGAGGGTCATGTGCCATTTATCATCTCACACCTGGGTGTTACATTTCACTCATTTCCATGACTGGAAATGGCCTGGCTCCCATGGGCATTTGAGTTTGGCAACCCTGACTGCCACAGGAAAAGTTTATAGTGTGTAAAATTTATAGTGCATACTCAATGAGCTTTAATAGAACAGGAATGCCTGGGAATCAGAGTAGAAGAAGCAGTTGGTAGAAATGAGTTACATTTCAGGTAATTTCACAGAAGTAGTGATGCCTAATAGTATCTCAAATGAGGCTTGTGCCTGGTTTCTTTCTTTTTTTTTTTTTTTAATAAATTTATTTATTTATTTTTGGCTGCATTGTGTCTTCGTTGCTGCGTGCAGGCTTTCTCTAGTTGAGGCGAGCGGGGGCTACTCTTCACTGCGGTGCGCGGGCTTCTCATTGTGGTGGCTTCTCTTGTTGCGGAGCACGGGCTCTAGGCGCGCGGGCTTCAGTAGTTGTGGCTCGCGGGCTCTAGAGCGCAGGCTGAGTAGTTGTGGCGCCCGGGCTTAGCTGCTCCGCAGCATGTGGGATCTTCCCGGACCAGGGCTTGAACCCGTGTCCCCTGAATTCTTAACCACTGCGCCACCAGGGAAGTCCATGCCTGGTTTCTTAAGATGAGAGGATAAACTGTTCCTTATGAAAGGATTATTTGTTCAAAGTCTTAGGGTTGTCAGTTGAATACCAGTCACATTTATTGTTAACTGGAAGTTAACTAGAAGAGATTTTTCAAGATGCGTAAGGGCAGCGAATGCCTCCTGAGATTATTTTATTTCTTGAGACTCTGATTCACACAGCCTGGAATGAGGACACAACATGAGTGTTTGCCGAGAGTACTCTAGGGTATTCTCACGTGTGCTCTCTCCCTGGACTCCTGCTTTGAAAACTCCTAAGGTAGAGCGTACTAGAAGATGAAGGTAAGTGGAGGGGAAGGTTAAGACTATGTAATCCATGGCTCAGAGGGTGTGTTTGACTTGAAAGAACAACAACAACGACACACCCCTAGCAGCAACAGTCACCACAGTTACTGTGTGCCAGGCATTATTCTGAATCCTCGACACATAAGAAACTCATTTAGCCTTTACAGTAACCCTAGAGTAGGTATCATCCCCAGAGAGGCTGAGTAAATTGCTTAGACCAAAAAGCTGAGGCAGGTTTCAACCCAGGCAGTCTGGCTCCTGAGCCCTTCTCTTAACCACTATGCTGTCCTGTGTTCATGAGTGAGCTATAAAGTGATCTGAGGAGAATGGCCAAGTGCGAAGACGAGGGAGATACCTCTGTCTGCAAGACTGTAGGATGGCTTACAGTGAGGAAGATTGAGTAGGCAGCAAGATTTCATGTGGTTCTTTGGGTTAACTTCTTGCCTTCTTGCCACCTGGGTTTTCACCATAACCTTGTGATGGTTTGGCAGTCACCTACGCAACTGCTCATTGTTTAATAAAAAAATGAGCATGAGTTTTAAGCATACTTCTTGTGCTCATCTATATCGTGGGAGCCATTAATTGCCTTTAATTGTGCTTATAATGAATTCTGAATTAATGTGCTTATAATGAATTATCTTAAGAAAATAAGACCATCAGTCACTTCTGATTTTAACAACTTACTCCAAATCCACTTTAAAAAGACTATTGACTTGAAGGAAATATCCTTCCATGGCCTCATCTTTCAACTCTCATTCTTTATTGCTGGAAATGTACACCACTCACAGTTTCTTACTTTACTCAGTAAGAAGAGAGTTGGCTGAGGGCACCATTTCTGCCTCCAGATTCTTCTCACTGGGCAGAGTGGCTCATAGATGTAGGTCACCTCTGAACCAAGGCTAGCCCCTAGTTTCTCCCCCTGCATCCTCCACTGAAATAGCTGCTTGCCAGCTGAGTTTCAGGAGCTACTTTTTTCTTTACTGTTTCTGGTGCCTGAAGCTATTAATCATCAGGGGAAAAAAATGTCGATTTCATTGGAGAAAACAGTTCTATAACAGCAATATTGTTGTCTCAGAGCAGTAAATACAATGCATTTGGGTGTATTTATGTGAAGAAGTTTCAAATCAAATTGATCACAGCTTTTGTAATGAATATCCAGGAAATTCACTCTTGCCATAGAGGAAGGGACAGGGATGACTTTTTAAATAAAGATACATATCATTCTTATAAGGAGGGCACTGGGGACCGTTCTTACAGAAGGATCTCAGTTCAATTTAAAGACCCAGGCAGTAACACCAGATGGGAATAGTCCCACCTCTGATGTCCTGTTTAAACTCTTTTCTTTAAAATAACAGTGACTGAGACTGCTTCTGGGGAGTTAGACTAAATGGTCTACCAGCGTGAAATTCAGCAAAACTGATGTGAATAATTCCCAGCCTCTTATCATTTTCCCTCCACTTTCTCCACCCTCTGAAATGAAAATGAAGGAATGAAGCAAATGGACAGAGTGGAATTTTGAGCCCTGTTTTCATTTCTCCACTCAATATGACTATGCATTATAAAAAATACAAATAAATTAATAATGTGAACCAGACTATAAGAGAGTTTTTTCCAGATTTATTGAGGTATAGTTGCCAAATAAAATAATATATTTAAAGTGTACAATGTGATGATTTGATATATGTATATATTGTGAAAGGATTCCAACAATTGAGTTAATTAACACCACCTCACATATTTACTTTTGTCTGGGGGTTAGTGAGAGCACAAGTTCTAGCTCTTAGCAAATTTCAATTACACAATACAGTGTTATCAACTATGGTCACCGTGTTATACATTAGGTCCTCAGACCTTATTCAGCTTGTAACTGAAAGTTTGTACCCTTTGATCAACCTCTTCCCATTTCCCTCATCCCCTCAACCCCTGACAATCATCATTTTACTCTGTTCTGTGAGTTTGCCTTTTTTTTTTTTTTTTTGATTCCACATAACGTTGCCACCATGCAGTATTTGTTGTTAAGAAGACAATTAAAATTATTTATCCACCCGATATTTGCTGGATATCTATACTTGCCCGGTGTGCTAACACAGATAATATTATCACAGTGTGGAAGAACTGATATCTTTCCTCTTTTTTTTTTTTGCCTCGAGGCATATGGGATCTTATTTACCCCACCAGGGATCGTGGAACCCATGCCCCCTGCAGTGGAAGCGAGGAGTCCTAACCACTGGACCGCCAGGGAATTCTCGGACTGATAATCTACTTACAGGTTTGGTTTTTTTTTCAATTCTCTGTATTCATATTGAAGGGCCATAAAGTACAGTGTTTAATTGTTTGGGCTTAGCAGTCAAACAAATCTACATTGGAATTTTAGCTCTGACACTCAGCTTGTGACCTTAGGCAATTCACTTAACTGTTAAGCCTCTGTAAAATGAGGATTTTAAAAGAACCTAGACTATAGAGTTGTTATGAAGATTGAGTAAAACAATACACATCAAGTGTTTAGTTCCGTGCCTAGTATTTACTAAGTACTTAAAGATGATAGTTATTAGTATAACATTTCTCCACTACTGGGTAACACTATGCCCACAGCAGCCTCTCTGAGTAGGTAGAGCAAAAGTGCATGGCAAATTCCACTAGTTAATGGGAGTTAATTAATGGGGGAATATTGCAGCTAAATTAACAAAGAAAACTTTTTAAAAATAAGTGTGGACTTGTTCTTTAAAATTCTCGTGTTAGCCAGAAATATCCTAACAAAATCTTTAATAGAGTTTGTGTTCTAAGAATAGACAACAATGATGAATAATTTGTAGGTCAAAGCCAATTAAATGGTATTCTTTCTACTTACTGAGACCCATGCATATTATGGGAACTAGTCTATGAATAATAGAAAAAACTACCATTCTGACTCGTGGAAGCAAGTCTCTGATCAGGAATCTGGGTAGAACAATAGAGAAAGAAGTTTACCCACAGAAATCAAAGCCCCATCTGTTACAGGGGCAGTTTGCTTAATAATACCCACCCACATGGTACTGAAATCTCCAAGCCAAGAAATTCTAATTAAAACTGGATTTTGAACCATGAAACACCTGAGGGCCCGACAGATAAAGACATCAAATTGCTGTGTAGCAACACTTCCTTGACCCATGGTAGCTGGGACACTGGAGGGCCCGAGAAGGAAGGGGAAAGCCTGTACAGCTGGTGGGACACCCAGCTCCTGGCACTGGGCTTGATTGGGAGCAAGGAGCAGGACAAACCAGCCCTGCCCTCAGGAAGCTCGTCTTCTACCTGTGAGGAACTTTTCTGTGCATTCGACATGCTATTCCTTCTTCTGTCTGCCACCCAAGCTTCTTATGGTTCAGGACTCAAATCTTATCTGCTTTACCAAGTCTTCCTTTGCCTGATTCTGTTACCCCTCTCTTCTTTCAGAGTTTACTTAATGCCTTGCTCACACCTCTGTTGACGCAGTATCACACTTAGTAAATTTGTTCAAGAGCCTATTTCCTCCATTAGAGGTTAAGTCTTTTAGGGGTGAATCTGTTTTATTCAGTATTTTTCTCCAGTCCTTAGCATAGTTCCTGACATACAGTATTTGCTTAGGAAATGCTGAACAAACTAACAAGACAGTGTGTTCTGTTAGATAGCTAAATGCTCACCTTTAATCTTGCTGATATTATTGATTTACTTAGTTTTCATTTTTATTTTGCATAGCTAGCACAAAGGTAAAGGTTGCCCAGGTTTTATGAATGATAAATTTGGAATTTGTGAGACAAATAAATATTGTAAAAGAAGGTGTAGCGAGGAAGATTAATAATAAAATGTGTAAATCATGTGCCTAAATTATGTACCAAGTGTATACAATAATGTAAGTTATACCTGTGTAAGTAAATGTGTTTAAGCTGAATTATCTGTTCAACACTTTAGCTTTTATAATCTAAAGATTAGATTTTTCTTTTTTCATGCTTTCTTGCTCATAACATAAATATTTATTTTCTTAAATGTTTCCTCAAACATCTAGTATAAAATATATCACTTTAAACAAAACATTTGCACATTATTGAATTTAAATTGGCACATATTTCAGAGCTACCTATTAATGCATGATAATATTTATCTTTCTTTTTTTTATATTTATCTTTCTTGATGCCACATAAATTTATTTCTGTAACTCAACATAAAATTTGTCAGTATTTTAATGCTAACTAGTTTTGTCATAAGCATTTTTGTATGAATACTTCCCTGTTTGTTTATTAACATTAGGCAATCATTCTCAAAATATGTGCAAGACTCAAAGCTTCACGAACACCTGGAAAATCAAATACACATCATCTAGTATGTGAAGGAAGAGGATTCTAGATACTTATGGAAATTTCAATTGCCTTGCAGAAAAAAGTTAATGTAGCAGGCGTGACTAGTAGCCTTTGAAAGGCCTGCTTACAAGGTTGACCCTTGGTTGGTATCTGGGAACTTGGATTTTGAGAGGGTTCCCATCACCCTAATAAAATGTCTCACTGTGACTAAACTGTGTAAACAATATGGTTTATGATGAACATCTGCTTTCTTCTGGGAGTCTGAAATTTTTGGTATGTGCGAGGCAGTGTGTGCCTGTATGATCAACCTCCAGTAAAAACCTCGGCACTGAGTCTCTGATGAGCGCCCCTGGCAGACAACATTCCACATGTTTTGTCCCTAATAATTGTTGGGAAAGTAGGTCTTATCCTGTGAAACTCCACTGGGAGAAGACCCTTGGAAGGCTGTACCTAATTTCCTCTGAACTTTGCCCCATGCACCTTTTCCCTTTGCTGATTTTGCTTTGATCCTCTCAGTCATGACTGAGTATGACTGAGTATAGTATGACTCTATGCTATGTCCTGTGAGTCTTCCTAGTGAATCATTGAAACTGGGGGTGGTCTTGGGGGACCTCTGACACAATATATTTTTTAATGGAATTGAATCTGGTCCTTCAATGTTATGTCTCTATCATGCAACAGAAATATAATAGTTGCTTAATACTCAGTTAATTTCATTTTTTAATTAGTAAAACCTGAACATTTAGGTTTAAACTGGGCTCTGACATGCGCTTGGTTATTGTGGAATAAGTATGACCTCAGAGATGGTTCAGCTACTCCTTGATGTATGTTCAGGTAGAAATGAAAAATGAAAACTGCAATGCAAGTTTTGTCCAAACTAGTTTATATTTTTATCTTTAAGCAAGTCATAAGTCTGACTGAAGCCTTTCAGTACTCTTGCTGGTGTATTAAATGATCAAACAATCTATGAAAATTTATTTGCAGTTTACTTTTGTTGCAGCCTCTTGTGTTCATTCATCCATTATCTTCCTCAACAAAAATTCACTGGACACCTATTTGGACCAGGCACTGTACTTGGCACTAATGATTCATGGTAAACAGGATAGAACACAGCTTGCCATCATAGACCTTCCATCTAGTAGTGAAGAAAAGTGTATGAAAAATATGTGAATGTTACAGATTTTGAAAAATAATCTATGTTTTGGTAGGGTTCCGCCTGAAGGAATTGGAGGATTCCCAGAGGAGTTAATCAGGACAGAAAAGGTGATCACCCTGTGTAGTGGGCTAAATGCTGGCCCTCTAAACGATTAGATATACTATGTTTATGGCCAGAATTCAGCATTTTAAAGTCTGTGATCTTTCCTCCTGGACAATTTCATGCCTTATCTGGTAAGTTGAGTGTGTGTGGACTGGTATCTTAAAGTATCTTAAATAAAAAACCAAAATGAATTCTGACAGATACCACGCAAACAACAATCCTTAACCGTTTCACTTTAGCTGAGACCTAAATCCGAGCAGGTTATAATGAATTTTAACAGGCTGTATAAATTCTCTCTCTATACTAAAATGTTATTGTTTTAAAAGCATATGAATAGGAAAAATAGCCTAAAATATATGAAAAAATGTTCATCCTTACTTATAATCAGAGGAACGAAAATGAGAACATGAATTATCCTACCTTACTAAGTGGCATATCAAGCAGTTGATAATATGGGTTGAATAGATCTTTTCTATAATAATAGGGTTGGAAAGATCCTTTCATACACTGTTGGTTGGAATGTAAATTATTACAACATTTTTGGAGGGCCCTTTGGAAGTTTCAAATAAAATCAATATAGACATACCTTTTGATCCAGATATTTCTGCTGTTTGTACACCCAGAACGACTCCCCATTCTTCTTTCTGCCAAGCCACATTCCAAACCTACTTTATGGTAAAGCTCTTAGTAGATTGTATTATTGTATTGTTATATTACAGTAATGTATTATTGTTGTATTATATGCCACCTTCACTCTAAGAGGATTTTATATCCTTGTTGGTTACTAAGTGATTTGCTGTGCTCCTCCCAATAGGAAAACTATACTTTCTACCCCATAGATGGCAGGCTTGTTCATATGACTTGCGTTAGCCAATGGAATGTGGGTGGAAGTAATATACACCATGACCAAGCAGAAGCTTCAAGAGCCATTGTGTGGTTTCATTATTTCTATTACTTTCTATTACTTTCATTATTTGAATTATAGCTCTATAATAGAGCTATAATAGCTCTATTACTTCTCTGTGCCAACAGATTAAAATGAGGCTGCTCCTTTAGCCTGAGTCCTTGAATGAAGAAGACACGGAGCAGAGCTGAAGCCAACTCTAGGTATCATGTATGTGAATCAAAAATAAATGTGTGGTAAGCCACTGAAACTTTTCGTTATTTGTTTACTCTAGTATTGTAACCCAGTATAAACAAACAGAAGCTCCATATCCACTTCTTCCACAAAGTCTTTAGTGTTTATCCTAGCTTATGTTTGTTTTTCCTTTTCCAAAGTCTACAAAGAACTTAAAATCTATAATACAAGTCTTTTAAAGTGTGCATTTTTCTGATATTGGTTTCCAATTATATTAAATATGTCATTGCTCTCCCCAGATGTACTATAAATTCTTTGAAACCACATGCCATGTCTTATACTTTTAAATTAATTTTTTCTCGTCCTGGAAACATAGTAGGTACTGAATAAACACTCTTCAGCCAACATATCTACAGATACTTATCGAAGACCTATAATATGCAAGCCACTGTTGCTTTATCAATTGGTATAAATGATAATTAAGGACTTTTTTCTGCCCAGGTTGGCAAAGAATGTTTGTCCATTCCCCTGGAAGGGGATAATTGGTTTCAGAAAGGCTTTTGCTTGCTGGATGAGTAGCAAGAGGCCCTTGTAATGATTGACGTCTCTACATAACTCATGTTTTCACCCATGAAGGGCCTGAGGAAAGCCTTTAAAAAAAATACTCAGCTCAAAGTGGTTTCATTGCCACTAGAGATAAAGATGTGACCCTCTTAAGCTTAGACCAACAGCAAGCTTGTTTATTCTTACAGTGAAGTATAAGACAATTATTTGATATGTTTAGATGTGCCTTAGGGAAAGATTACTTTGCAAAGGAATGTTAGTTTAAAGTGAAGAGAACAGAGGCGAGAAGGCAGAAATACAACGATCAGTTTAATTGCTTCCTAAAAACAACTCCCATTTTCCCTGGGGCATCAGTGGTTGGCCAGGCATCTCAGGCATAGGGTTTATTTATAGACTTAAAAAATTTCTTAACAAGGAATACATTAAGCTATTGTAATGCATTGTATTGAAATGTAGTGTATTGAAATGCATTTAAGCTATCTACTCATTTGAGCTTTAGAGTATATGCTATGGTTTTTTTTATATGGTGAAGTAAAACTGATGTCCTCTCTCATATTGAAAGGAAGGTAGCTCACTGAAACCCATAAAATGGCTTCTGGTGACTTAATATAAGAGGTCCTTCTGGAATACTGTGTGATTATCAGGTAGGACCCTAGTAAGGGAGGAGGGGCACCACTGTCAACCCTTTGAGATAAGATTGAATGGCATTAGTCTGAGAACAGTGGTTGTCTAGGATAAATAGTTTACACAAGAGGAGGCAGAGCAATACAGCTATAAATTTTCTATTTTAGCTGAATAGCTCTAACAAGTGTATGACATCTGTATTATTTTCTGTATGTGGCCTAATGATATTTTGATCCTTAGATAAATGTCATTGAATTATTGCATGGTTAACCTTGTGAGGTTTTGTGAAGCTAACAGGCCAAAGTAATGTGAATTGATAGGCGGCATTAGCCAAGGTTAAACAGTTATTATTATTAGGTGGCACGTGGACCATTGCAGGGTCTGGCAAGAGGAGGAAGTGCTATTTTTCTAGCAGGAATATAGATGGGGTGGGATTCTTCCCCATTCTATAATGGACTATGTAAAACAATTTGGAAAACCCCTTCATCTCTTCATGCTTCATTTTCTTTGTCATCACAGCATCGGTACAGTTCTGTCTGCGAAGTTTGTCACTCTTCAGATGAAAATGTCTAGCAAAACTCAGAGAATATTACACTTCCAGAGTTACAATGGGCTGTAAGATTTCTGGTCCAACCATTTGTTTATCGATGAAAAAAATATTTCCCAGAGTCACGAAGTAATTTGCCTGTATTCAGATTTGGTGTAAGAGTTGCGATTAAAATATTAATGTTAAAAAATATATTTTAGGTCAAGGAAATTTGAAAAATCACTCACAAAAATCAACTGGACTGAAGGTTATCATGGAGAGTGTGCATGGGACCAGAAACCTGCTCACTTATAGAAGGGCAGGGAAAGTGTACCATGATAGGGAGGTAAGCACATTCGCAAAAATTGGCAAACCTGGGAATAGATGCAGAGCAGGGAGACAGTCCAGTGTGTTGATGACCACAATTGTGTCATCCTGGAGGGAATTCTCAAATGGGCAATCAGAAAGATGAGGGCTGTGGAAACCATGTCATATGAAAATCAGTTGATGGAATTATGGATGTTTAATTTAAAAAAGGAAAGATACCAGAGAGACCTGAAGCAGCCATTACCAGAGCTCACCAATATCCAGTTCTCCTTTTCTAAGAACTTGGAGAAGTGCATTTTTCAGCCTCTTTGCAGCTGTGTAATCCATGTGAGTAGTTCTGATCAATGAACCCGGAGAGGAAGGGGTGTGTGTCACTTCCAGGCTGCAGTATTTCATTCCTGGTCTGAGACCCTCCAACGTCATCTTCTCCATCTGATGATCAGATTATATTTTCTGGATGGTGACTCTTCCATCAGTCTAGGTCTCTGAGTGACCATGTGAAGCAAACTCCCTGCCACCCTGTTTTACCATTGATCAGAATTGGGGACAGGGCTCGCCACCCCAAAATATGTCTCAATAGCATATTGATTACTTTGATTTAAAGTTACTTAGGAAACAGCCAATGGAAGAGGACGTTTTGACCCTCCTCTCTGTCTCACTGAAAGCAGGAAATAAATCTCCCATATGAAAGGGGTCTTCCCTGTAACGGGGGGTAGAAAGACATCATTATCAACAGATACAGGAAATTCAGGGCTGAGAAGCAAACCTTGTTACTTCTTTACTAATTTACTGCCGAAGCCCAAACTTTTCTTAAATTCCTTACTAATTAAGCACTCAAACATAGGTTTCTTTTTTTCTGAAAATTATTCACATATTTATTGTTTCTTTGTGTAAAAATTATAAAAGCTTCCTGCTTTGGCCATTCTTAGGTCCCTTTCTATGAGATCTCTGTGTGCAAAAATTAAATGTGTTTCTTTTTCTCCTGTTAATCTGTCTTATGTCAATTTTATTATTAGTCCAACCAGAAGAACTCAAGAGGGGTAGAGGGGGAAATATCCCCCTCCCTAACACCATCAGTTTCCAGGGGTGGGGGTGAAAGGTACTGAACTCTTGTATTGTTTCATTCAGGGTGGAAATTGTGTGGAATAATGACATGGAACACAATCTCCATCTGGGAAACTATAGTATACTTTTCTCTCTGTTCTTTTGCAGGAATATGAAAGTATAGCATACATACTTTCTTAAAAAGGGGGGGCTTTAAGCAGAGGATTTGCAGACAGTATGTATTTCAGTTTTTGCAGATATGTGGTCTATTTTCTGTGAAGGGGCACATGGATTTTTGATATCTCTTTTAAGACTAGATGATAATCATTGCTTTCCATAAGAAGAAAACATTGTTGTTTGCTACAGATGATCTCATGTCCCGTTAAGAGGATTTCTCAAATAGTAAGACAAAACATTTCTTAGCATTGGAGCTGTTCAATAATTACATGAGCTGAGAGCCACCTGGAGCTAGGACTATTCCAACAGTGATTACATAGAAGGGATTTGGGGAGTAGGTAGGGCCTTTAAAAAGGTCCAGTCTCATGCTAAGAGTGTATGGTTGTTTTCTCCTAAATTTCCACCCCCCACCCCCTGCCTTTATCAGGCACTTTTAATCATAATCATTGTTAATGCCATCACAGACTTTTTGTGTATGGTACACACATAAATATTTATGATGAATTCTAGAACACTGTATAAGACGTTATTACTTTGTAACATACTCTTTCTTTTTGTGCAAAAGTCCAAATTTCTGAGGCAGCAAATACACTAATGGCCTGGTAAGTTAGAATTTTATAGATAATGGAATGATTCATGAAAATGCCAGGGAGTTGATGATGAGCAGTCTCCTTTACGGAGTGGAAGTCAGTACCAAATCTAGGATGAGACACTGTCTTTTTGCCTTTTATGTCTAGACCACTAGTGCCATGTTTCTTAATATTCAGGGGAGTGAATCCATGTGAATCATCTGATTTAGGAGCACATCTTCCTCGTCCCCTCTTCCCAACACAGGAGTTACCACATTTTCCCTTGCATGAAGCTCTTGTGGCCTGTTTTATTTGAGTCTTAAAATGAGTGTGAAGTGATATTTCCAAGAAAATGAATCTGGCATTACAAAGATGTTGGCTGTAATCATTTACACAAGTTAAAAAAAATTAGAATCAATGCTTTATAAAACAGGTGTGGCTGTCTGTTAGAGTCACAAACACCTTGTATGATGCTGCATTGATTCCTTTGCCTAGAAATGTGAAGTAATGGGTTCCTGAAAAAAACAGATCTATACAGACGTACAGCAATCCCCTCTTATCCATGATTTCGCTTTCTGTGGTTTTAGTTATCTGTAGCCAACCGTGGTCAAAAAATATTAAATGGAAAATTCTAGAAATAAATAATTCATTAGTTTTAAACTGCATGCTATTCTGAGTGCCACAATGAAATCCCTCACCATCCTGCTCTGTCCTGCCTGGGATCCCCAACTGTGGACATTGTCTGCTGCTAAGATCCAGCTAGGGACATCATTATGGCTCAGTGATCCAGGATCACCCCAAGCAGACGATCTTCCTCCTGACATATCATTGGATGGTCGATAATAGCCTAATGCTACATCACAATGCCTAAACCATTCACCTTACTTCATCTCATCATGTAGACATTTTATCTCACATCATCACAAGAAGAATGGTGAGTACAGTACAATAAGATATTTTGAGAGAGAAAGAGAGACCACATTCACATAATTTTTATTACAGTATATTGTTATAATTGTTCTATTTTATTATTATTGTTAATCTTATGTTTACTTATTTATATATTATATATTTTAATATATTTATGTATATATATTTATAATCTACTTTATAAATTAAATTTTATCATGGATATGTATGTATAGGAAAAGATATAGTGCTCTCTGTGGTTTCAGGCATCTACTGGGGGTCTTAGAATGTATCTCCCAAGGATAAGCGGGGACCACTGTTATTTACTTGAGTTTAAATTCTCTGTTGTTTATCTCTGGAAGTAATTGCAATGGAATCAAATGCAGTAAGGCTATGTTACTTGTGGGTGAAACAGCACACTTGTTTAGAGTAAATTATGATAAATTCTATTAGTGAGTGTGTTGGGTATTGTGGATTAAAGATTAATGGAGAATGAACACTTGCCTTATAAAAAGTGTGACATTAATGACATGGTGGCCAGAGGGGACTAGTCTGTCATTCTGAAAAGGTAACTTACCATTTCTAGATGTGTGATCTTGGACTCATAATTCATTCTCTTTAAGCCTCAGTATTCTCATTTGTAAAAAGAAAGTGATAATTTTACCTCTACTGTACTGTTATTATCAAGATTAAATGAGAATATACATATAGAGCAAGTAACAGATTGATATATAGTAAGGAATTGATCAATATTAGCCCTTTTTTTGGTTCTTGTTATAAATGCCCATGTTTGATCTGCTTGGTGGAAAGCAGCATGGGGGTAGAAATAGTACTAGATTGTGAATCAGTGGGCGTGGCGTCCTGTCCTTGCTCTACCACTAAAATGCTGTGTTGCTGTCAGCAAATCACTTGCCATCTCTGGGCCTCAATTAAGTTTTGTATTGCTTTGTTTTTGCATGAATAAATAGATACCTAGACTTAATATTCTCTAATTTTTTCCAACTATAAAAATCTTTGATTTTATGTAACCCAGCATGATGATTGTGAAAACAACTTAATGTATATTCCTTACTGACTTTCAATATTGAAAACTACATATTATGACAAAGAGCATGTATCAATTAAGTGGCTTAGAGCAGTGCTTCTCACACTTTAATGTATATTTGAATCAGCTGAGGGAATACTGGGGAATTGTTACAATGCAGATTCTTATTTAGTAGGCCTCGGGAGGGTGGGGCCTATGAATCTGCATTTCTAACACGTTCCCAGATCACCTGAGAAACGATAAAGTTCATAGGTCTTCTCACTTTGGCCTCTCTGTTTGAACATCAACCTCTCGTGTGAATTTGAACATTAATGTTCTCCTGTTTATATCTGTTTGTGGTCAGAACAGTTTAGAAGAAAATAAAGGAAAAATAATTGAAATAAATCAATATGTTAGAAATATAATACCAATTCATCACATCAATTCAAAAAGTACAACAGTAGCTCTTCTAGAGCTACTTGTCAAATTATGACACTTTTAGGACTAAAATAAGATGAAAATTGCTGGGCAGATGCCAGAGTCCCAGTTTCCGTTTTTCTCCCCTTTGGGTCTTAAGGATCAAAATATCTATGTAGGGACTTCCCTGGTGGTGCAGTGGTTAAGAATCCGCCTGCCAATGCAGGGGACATGGGTTCGAGCCCTGGTCCAGGAAGATCCTACGTGCCGCGGAGCAACTAAGCCCGCGCGCCACAACTACTGAGCCTGCACTCTAGAGTCCGCGTGCCGCAACTACTGAAGCCCGGGTGTCTAGAGCCCGTGCTCCACGACAAAAGAAGCCACCACAATGAGAAGCCCATGCACTGCAACAAAGAGTAGTCCCTGCTTGCCACAACTAGAGAAAGACCGCGCGCAGCAATGAAGACCCCATGCAGCCAAAAATAAATTAAATAAATAAATAAATAAATAAATTTATGTATTAAAAAAAGATCGATGTAATGGACAAGTGAAATTATCCTGAATATAAATGAGCACCAAAAGATTGTAGGACTGGAGCAATTGTGCTGTCAATTTATTTCTCACTAAAAGTATTTTTTGCTGCCAGTTTTAACCCTGGCAAAATTTTATGATCAGACATTGTCATAAAGTTCACTTTTCAGTTAAGAACTGTGGATAATTTTGCCCTAGAAGGAATTTTGCACAAAACTTATTTTCTTTCAACTGTCAGTGTGAGTGTCATGGAGAAGAAAAGGGCTTAGGGGATAAAATGAAATTAAACTTCTAATAACTCTCTGGCCTTCAAGTTTCAGGGTGCCGATGATGATCTAATGTGAGATGGGCAGAAAGAAGGAGACATCTCACAAAATACCAGATCATAAAGAGAGAACAGACCCATGTATTTCAGGTTAGGAATTTCCTTTTGATTTCTCAAATTCTTTGATTTCCCAAAGTTCTTAATATCTTTGATGATGGGGCATGGAGAATGCATGTTGATGACTAGAAGCATCAGCCAATTGTCTTTCTCTGTCTGTTGGTCAGACTTTGAAGTCATGGAGGGAACAAGATAGTAAAAAGTAGCTTGGCGAAAGATGCTGGATTAGGTGTTCATATTGGCTGGTAGCTGGTGGTTTATTGGTTGAGAAATTGTTTGAACTTTCTACATTAGGCATATAAAGCTTTCAAAGGAAAAGTTGAACAACAAAAATGAGTAGGAAATTTTGCTGTCTTTAATTCCAAATGTCCATAGCTATGCAAAATGTGTGGGGAAATATATGGAAAAAAAGTACTGTGTTAGATTATGAGAATATGTCTGACTATATAAATATATTTATGGAATATTTATATATTTGTAAATGTATTTATCTTTATACTTATATATACTTATATATTTATAGAATATTTATATTTATAGAATATAGAATACAGAGGACTTCCTGAAATGTAATTCAGTTCTTTTGTATGTAAAATTTTCTTTTCTGTTCTTTTTTTTCTTTTTTTTTGGCCATGCTGCGTGGCTTGTGGGATCTTAGTTCCCTGATCAGGGACTGAACCCAGGCCACAGCAGTGAAAGCGCCAAGTCCTAACCACTGACCCGCCAGGGAATTCCCTATAAAATTTTATTTTAAAAGACACTTTTCTTATAAATCCTCTGATATAACTAAGAATTCTTTTGGGGCATAAATATATACTTGCCAATTAGATTGATAATTTTAATACTTGCTTTCCTTATAGGAGGAAATACCTGTTCTTGATATTTTCTTTCTTTTGGAAATTGATTACTTTTGCTCAGTGACCTAAGTCTAAGTGTCAGTAGGGGAGTTTAATCTCAAGCTCTTGATATTTTGCAAAGGTTGTTAGCTTGGCCTGAAAGTTAAAAATTCATAGATGAAAAAAAAAATTGAAAAATTTCCTTAAAATTAGATTGTGGTGATGGTTACACAATTCTGTGAATATACTATGTGAAGATACTTTAAGTGGATGGATTGTATATTATATGAATTACAATCAGTAAAGTTATTATAAATCTATATTTCCTATTTCTCTTGAAAAATCCAAACTATCTGGCAATCCTGGACTTACATTCCCACATGGCAGCCATCAGCAGGAACCGAGCAGCTGTTGCTTTTAGGTGCAACATGAATTCCCTCATCCAGCCCTACTATTCTATTAGCCCAACAAATAGTTGAGTCTCAGATTCTCTTAAGAGGCCAGTAATACTCAGTTCAAAGCAGTTTTGCCATGATCCTTGCAGCTAGGAGAGGAGAGAGGCTGGGACACTAAAAATTAGCTTATGCAAGATGGGGTCTCCAGGGTCCTTCCAGGAAAGATTAAGTTCACTGAGTTCCCCCATCAACAGCAGTTCTCATGAATACATAAATCAATGGGAGAGGCAGAGGCTTTCCTTTCTCCTGGGTCTGTTGCCTGACATTTCACCACCCACAACTGACCACTCAGTAGAATTCTGTAGGCCAGGCAGCTAGATTCAAAATGAATTGGTACGACATGTTGAATTGCATGTCATGGGGTGGTCCATTTTGGTCTCATCTGTCAAACCTCACAAATTGATTCAACCCTTTAGAGAAGTACTTCCAAAACTGTTCCCCTCAGAAGGTTAGAGTCTCAAGAGAAGCAAAAAAATTTCTGTGGTTACCTGTGTTGGGGAAATGCTAGATACAGTATTCACTCTCCATATGAACAATACACATTAACATATTAATGGCCTTCGGAAGGTTGGCAATAAAGGAATCTATTTAATTTTGTTGTTTCCCAACTAAAATTGATCTGGAAAGTTTACCCAGGAATCTTAGCCCCAGTCTCCTCGGTCCCATATCTTGTGAAATATTGGTAGGTCATACTCTACAACATTGCCACAGAATGTTGTTTGGGTATTAATTATCTGTATGGTGTTTTAGCCATCAACCACTATCAACTGAGGAAAGTTTGGGAATGAATAAAGGCAGGGGTAGGATACTGAGAGATAACAGGTTCATCACCATTTTAAGCTTTTAAAAGTTGGAATTACAGAGAGAGAAAGATCTCTTTTCAAGTAGGATTTAAAGTCACTGAGGTTGGATATAAAGCCATCAGAGGATATGATTTCTCATGTATGCATTGTGGTGGTCAAAATCTTTCTTTTGTTTTTTTGAGAATAGAGAACGTATCTTCTCTCTCTTAGTACTTCTATAAGAGTCAAAGCATAGGTTTTCTGTACAGGTAACATTCAAGAAAAGCATTTCTTTGGGGAACCTAGTTTGAACCTGCCAGTTTGGGTAGAAAGTTAGGACAAAGAGATAGTAGAAGATTTACAGATGGCTAAGAGAGGAATAAATTTTAAGATACTTCCACTGTAGCTGTTTCACATATATAAAAATATGTGTATTCAATAACTATTTGGCAAATAAAATTATTCCTTTTCTTTGTGGGAAATTCAGAAAAGTGTAAAGAAGAAGAAAAAGTGGTTGACCAGATGCAGCCACTTAATAACACTTTGATGTATTTCCAAATACATTGAGCATATGAGCATATATATTGAGCATAATGTAAAACAAGTTCTGGCTTAGCTTTGCTCACTTAATATTATGTTGCAAGCATTTCTCTGTCAGTAAAGATCTTTCATGAACATTATTTTTAATGGCTACATTATACTCCACCATTTGGATCTATTATAATTTTTAAAATTTTCATTTAGATTATTAAAATATGCATGTGTATCTGGAAAGACCTCTATCCCAAGACATTAGCAAAAGAAATGTTAAAATAGATCAGATGAGAGCACATGGATGCAGAGGGGTAAATGGGCTGCTTAAGTTTCCAGCAGAGCTGAAAACAGAACCAAGGCCTCTTGTTCTGTGTCTAATGTTCAGTTCAGTGCCCCCAGCTCCAACCCCTGCTGCTGACACCCTATCTCACACCTCTGAGACGGTCATTTGGGGGCTATTAATCTGATGGGTGATTTAGCCTGCAGCAAGGGGAGCACAAGTGAGAAAATTGCTGTCAAAATGGAGCGTGTCCCTGGGGTGTTGCTTTCCCTGCTTTGAGCCCTCAGAGACACGGTGGAGGGCACAGGCAGGAAGGTCACACTGCTGGCCTCTCTCAGTGAGAAATGAAGAGGGAAAAAGTGGCTCTGGAGCAATTACCACTCTTGATTTCTTTGAAATGGACAAAATGCTTTTCATGGGGTGATCCACAACCTAAAACCATCCATTTAGTTTACAAATGAAACAGAGGAAGATGGACATCCCCATTTCTTAGGTAATCAGCATAGATTGCTTTCAGGAGGGTTAAAGAAACCACCGGGCAATGGGACAGAATGGGAGACTCAACACTGACCAGCTGTGAGAATGACAGATTCGTGCCATAATCCTCTTTCTTTCTGGGGTTATTATCCTGCATATTTCCCTCTTTCCAAACCAATCATGATCCAGCAAGATGTGGTTTTGGAGGCCAAAAGGACACAGGATAAAGTGATTGGTTTATTATTTTTCTGAATCTATTCATTTGTTTTTGTTTCCTTTCAGGAGAAAAAAATAGATAGCTTGTCACAAAAATTATAAGAACTCTTCCATAGTGGCAAATTTATCCTATATTAGAATTTTTGAGAATTGAATCATTTCCTCATTGATTAGGATGATAAAATCATGGTTTTCAAAATTCTGTGTTCTGAGAGAAAAAAATGGGCTTCAACTGTAATAAAATTTGTATTTAAGACTACGAGTATTCACATAAAAGAGCATCAGCATGTGTGGAAAATGGAAACTGTGTACATTGAATTACCCCCACAAAACCCACCACAGAATCAGGTTGGACTTCCCTGAAGTCTCTTTGGGTTGCTCCAGATCCAAGAGGGAGCATTTGACTCAAATGTTGATTGGGCTTCGTGGGAAGGGACCTCTTTCTGACAGGGCTCTTTAAAAGGCTGCTGGTGGGAACTTAAGGTATTCTTTTCCTAAAATCAGAGAGACAATACCCTCTAGGCCACCACAGAGCTCAGTTTCTACACATCATCCTTGGTGGCTTGAGGAACTCTCACATTGCCTGTTGTGTGTGCCAATGCCTGGGCCGGCTCGAGAGCATAAGAGTAATGCCCTCTCTTCTGTCCCACGTGAAAGCTTGCCATGATGGGAAAAACATCATGAATGAATCATCATCATCTCTATCTTCTTCATCCTCATGACCATCTCTAACATTATCATCATCATTAGTTATCAAGGAGTACTTCGTCACAGTGTAATTCTTAAAATGTTAAAATCATGATTCTCATACAGAATGTAAGCATCAACTTTTACTTAATGCATTAATGAAGATGCCAGTGGCATGACAGAATGGCTTCAAAAGAGAATAGGAGAAACTGGGGTTTTGTTTTTGTATTTTTAGTTGGTAGAAATAAAAAAAGGAATGCTGAGATAAGATCTGCACATTAGAAACAAAACTGATTCATGTCTCATAGGGGAATAACTGTTGGGGTTTTCTTCTCTACTAAACAGAAAGTAAGATAATCATACTCTATTAGTTTCCTAGGGCTGCTGTAACAAGTTACCATAAACACTGTGGCTTAAAACAACATGTTACATTTATTCTCACAGTTCTTGAGGTTAGAAGTCTGAAATCAAGGTGCCTACAGAGCTATGCTCCCTCCGAAGGGTCTAGGAAAGAATCCTTTCTTGCCTTTTCGTAGGCAAGGCAAGTTAGTGCTTGCTTCTAGCAGCAATCCTTGGTATTCCTTAGCTTGTGACAGCGTAACTTCAATTTCTGCCTCCATTTTGGCCTCTTCCCTCTTTATCTCTGTTTCCTCTCCTCTTGGAAAAACACCAGTCACCCTAAATCCAGGATGACTGAATCTTGGGATCCTTAACTAATTACATCCGTAAGGACCCTATTTCCAAATAACGTCACATTCTGAGGTTCCAAGTGGACATGAATTTTGGGGGGAAACTATTCAACCAACTCTACATATATTAACAGTTTTTTAAGTTATAAAATGTTTACATGCTAATTATTTATGCCAATACACTTACATTCTCCTGCAAAGTCAGATGACTCTGGGACTGATTTGTTTAAAAATGCCCTTAACAGGACAGTAGAGGATCACATAATTATCTTTTTATTTTTCCCCCCAAGTTTGGAGAATTTTTCTTAACTTTTATAAAAAATGTCTCTTCTGTGCCAAGCACAATGATGCATGATATTTATATATTATCTCATTTGATCCTCACCAAGTAGGTTTTATTATCTGCATTTTCATAGATGAAGACAACTGAGGCACAGAGAAGTCAAGTAACTTGCTTAAGGCCACACAGCTAGTAAATGACAGTTTTTAAAATTTGAACAAACCCCATAGCCTATTACTCTTTTGGCTACTTGTTCCTTCTTTAAGTCAGGTTAGATAAAGGTATCCCTCTTCTGCCTGTCACAGAAGATGAGTGACTATAAATGATCAGTAACTCCTCCTGAAGTGTGATGTTATTTCTGAGCTAACCTCTCATTGGAAGAAAGATATCACGGTGCATGAGTCTTTGAAGATGCTTTCCTTAGATTAAGGCAGTCCCAAGGACACCCCAAAGAAATATTAACTGAATTGCTTTTCCTTTTACTGCTTTTAAAACAAATATGCAGATAATGCTGAACTTAGAGTTTTTTGAACTTAGAGTTTTTTTTGAAGGTTTTTAAAATACCTGCTGTTTGCTCAAGCCACATTTAAGTAACACACGGTAGTAGAAAGGCATGCATGTGATACTTTGTTTGAATAATAATGCATCCTGATCTATTAGGGTAATACTCATTTTAGTGTGTGTTTTAATTTGGAAAATGTGTATTATCTTCAGGATGTGATTTTTTAATTTAACATCTTTATTGGAGTATAGTTGCTTTACAATGGTGTGTTAGTTTCTGCTTTATAACAAAGTGAATCAGTTATACATATACATATGTTCCCATATCTCTTCCCTCTTACGTCTCCCTCCCTCCCACCCTCCCGATCCCACCCCTCTAGGTGGTCACAAAGCACCGAGCTGATCTCCCTGTGCTATGTGGCTGCTTCCCACTAGCTATCTATTTTACATTTGGTAGTGTATATATGTCCGTGCCACTCTCTCACCCTGTCACATCTTACCCCTCCCCCTCCCCATATCCTCAAGTCCATTCTCTAGTAGGTCTGTGTCTTTATTCCCGTCTTGCCACTAGGTTCTTAATGACCTTTTTTTTTTTTTTTCCCTTAGATTCCATATATATGTGTTAGCATACTGTATTTGTTTTTCTCTTCCTGACTTACTTCACTCTGTATGACAGACTCTAACTCCATCCACCTCACTACAAATACCTCCATTTCGTTTCTTTTTATGGCTCAGTAATATTCCCTTGTATATATGTGCCACATCTTCTTTATCCATTCATCCAATGATGGACATTTAGGTTGCTTCCATGTCCTGGCTATTGTAAATAGAGCTGCAATGAACATTTTGGTACATGACTCTTTTTGAATTATGGTTTTCTCAGGGTATATGCCCAGTAGTGGGATTGCTGGGTCGTATGGTAGTTCTATTTGTAGTTTTTTAAGGAACCTCCATACTGTTCTCCATAGTGGCTGTATCAATTTACATTCCCACCAACAGTGCAAGAGTGTTCCCTTTTCTCCACACCCTCTCCAGCATTTATTGTTTCTAGATTTTTTGATGATGGCCATTCTGACCGGTGTGAGATGATATCTCATTGTCGTTTTGATTTGCATTTCTCTAATGATTAATGATGTTGAGCATTCTTTCATGTGTCTGTTGGCAATCTGTATATCTTCTTTGGAGAAATGTCTATTTAGGTCTTCTGCCCATTTTTGGATTGGGTTGTTCGTTTTTTTGTTATTGAGCTGCATGAGCTGCTTGTAAATCTTGGAGATTAATCCTTTGTCAGTTGCTTCATTTGCAAATATTTTCTCCCATTCTGAGGGTTGTCTTTTGGTCTTGTTTATGGTTTCCTTTGCTGTGCAAAAGCTTTGAAGTTT
Source organism: Balaenoptera physalus (assembly GCF_965194825.1). Classification (NCBI taxonomy): domain Eukaryota; kingdom Metazoa; phylum Chordata; class Mammalia; order Artiodactyla; family Balaenopteridae; genus Balaenoptera; species Balaenoptera physalus. The sequence continues at coordinate 68,062,711 of NC_138893.1, read as the reverse complement.
CATTAGGTCCCATTTGTTTATTTGTGTTTTTATTTCCAGGATGTGATTTTTGTTGGTAGGCTCAGTGAGGACATTTTTCTAATCCTTTGCAGAGATGAGCTCACTGAAAATCAGAGTTAGCTTAAATTGTAGTTTAGATTGAAATGAGAAGCCAATTAGGAAGGCAGCTCCTTGTGAAACTAATAATAATAAGTGTTAGTACTAGAGCAAATAATAACTGCAGGAAATCAGACTTCACTTCTGTAATCCTGGGAAAACCACAGAAGGCTGAATGATGCAGGGAAGAGGACAGTGAAACAGGAGCTGTGCTATGCCAGAAACTACCAGTGAGACTTTGGGCAAGTCATTCAGCCTGTGTGAGGCTCACTCCTCTTTAAACACAGTGTGAATGACCAGGTTTCTAAACTATATTGACTATATTCCCCTTGAGCTCTATCTATGTTTTGAAGTGTATACCTAAGTAAGCATCTGCCCATTTGCAGGGATGTTTATTTTTCTATTTATTTCTTTTGATTCCCGTATAATATTAAAGTTAATGGAATAGTTTGAATTTAAATAGTACAGTTCTTTCTTAGAAATCCAAACTTCTTTATGTGTTAAATCCTGTGTTGTCATATTATGCATGTGTTCTGTGTAGATTTGCCTACCTATTAACACAGATAGGAACTGAAAGGTAGTAGCTGCCGAAAAGGGCATTGGCTATACTGGTGAAGAGCGGAGACTGATCCTAGAGGCCTCCTCATTTCCAGGCAAGTAATAGACATTGTGGCTCATTTTGCAGCTACCTGAAGGGTAGGTCTTTTCCAGTCGAGGAAACTTTGAGGGCAGCAAATGCTGTTTGTGTCCTGCACCTTTGCTCTTGGGCATTATCATTGCAGGCAGGCTGGACTTCAATTACCAGCAGCATCTGTATCTCTTTGCTTGAGGACCTTTTCTAGCAGCTGTAGGCTGCAGATCTGTGTAGTGGTAATCCAGAAGTGCTTAAGAAGTAATGCTTCACAGGAGCAGCCGTCGCTCAAAGACTGCTGGAAGTTGGTGTATAAATACCCTAGACTTCCTGTCTCCAGAACTGAGAGAAGTAAATTTCTGTTGTTTATAAGTCACCCACTTTATGGTATTTTGTTGTAGCAGCCCGAGCTGACAAGACAGCCCCCAAAGCAGGAAACTCCCTGATGCAGAGGCTCTTAATCTGGGGCTTATGAGTTCCGTGAGATATTATATGGAGTTATAAACTTTATTCTCATGAGAGACATCATAGCTTTCCTCAGCTTCTTAAAGGGTTCTGTGACCTACCAAAGGTTTAGAACAACTGCTTTAGGCTATGATGCTTTATTGGGATTGGCACAAACCTGTCATTGTGGTGGTAGACGGTGATGACCAACCTCATTTTTATCAGCGTTTCCCATAATCTGTAGTATCAGATAAGTGAGTCAGGGAATATTTAGTGCAGCTGGAGGGACCACTGACATTATCGCAACCAAATCTATCATATGAAAAAGGAGGAGACTATGGCCCCAAATTACTACAAGACAATCTGAGTATAATGGTTTATTTTATTTTTTAAAATTGTTATTTTTATAGCTTTAGTTATAGTTCAAGTCTATTCAGATCACGACATGAATGTTACTTCAGTCCACAGGGTTTTGTTGAGCTATATACTTAAAGTTAGATTCTAAGCTATTCTATTCTAAACTTAAACTATCGTGCCCCAGTAAAATTAATCCATGCCTTTTGTATAAGCTTTTAGGACTTTGAACATTTTTCCTGTGGCCAAAAATGATCATGTTTCTTCCATTTAAACATTTGTTTTAGAACAGTTTATAGGCCTAAAAAAAGGTCAAAGTCACATTTTTGAATTCCTCTTCCTCCTCACCCCCCAGCAAATTTACATATTATAATTAAAGCCAATGTGATGAAAGGAATTTTTTTTTTAGCATCTTTATTGGAGTATAATTGCTTTACAATGGTGTGTTAGTTTCTGCTGTATAACAAACTGAATCAGCTGTATGTATACATATATCCCCATATCCCCTCCTTCTTGTGTCACTTTAAATATGTCCTGCCACTCCCTTCTGGCTTGCAGAGTTTCTGCTGAAAGATCAGCTGTTAACCTTATGGGGATTCTCTTTTATGTTATTTGTTGTTTTTCCCTTGCTGCTTTTAATATTTTTTCTTTGTACTTAATTTTTGATAGTTTGATTATTATGTGTCTTGGCATGTTTCTCCTTGGATTTATCCTGTTTGGGACTCTCTGTGCTTCCTGGACTTGATTATTTCCTTTCCAATGTTAGGGAAGTTTTCAACTCTAATCTCTTCAAATATTTTCTCAGACTCTTTCTTTTCTCTTCTTCTTCTGGGACCCCTATAATTCAAATGCTGGTGAGTTTAATGTTGTCCCAGAGGTCTCTGAGACTGTCCTCAATTCTTTCCATTCTTTTTTCTTTATTCTGCTCTGTGGTAGTTATTTCCACTATTTTATCTTCCAGGTCACTTATCTGTTCTTCTGCTTCAGTTATTCTGCTATTGATTCCTTCTAGAGAATTTTTAGTTTCATTTATTGTGTTGTTCATCATTGTTTGTTTGCTCTTTATTTCTTCTAGGTCCTTGTTAAACGTTTCTTGTATTTTCTCCATTCTATTTCCAAGATTTTGAATCATCTTTACTATCATTACTCTGAATTATTTTCCAGGTAGACTGCCTATTTCCTCTTCATTGGTTTGGTCTGGTGTGTTTTTACCTTGCTCCTTCATCTGCTGTGTATTTCTCTGTCTTCTCATTTTGCTTAACTTACTGTGTTTGGGGACTCCTTTTCGCAGGCTGCAGGTTCGTAGTTCCCATTGTTTTTGATGTCTGCCCCCAGTGGCTAAGGTTGGTTCAGTGGGTTGTGTAGGATTCCTGGTTGAGGGAACTGGTGCCTGTGTTCTGGTGGGTGGGGCTGGATCTTGTCTTTCTGGTGCACAGGGCCGCGTCCGGTGGTGTGTTTTGGGGTGTCTGTGAACTTGGTATAATTTTAGGCAGCCTCTCTGCTAATGGGTGGGGTTGTGTTCCTGTCTTGCTAGTTGTTTGGCATGGGGCATCCAGCAGTGGAGCTTGCTGGCTGTTGAGTGGAGCTGGGTCTTAGCGTTGAGACGGAGATCTCTGGGAGAGCTCTCGCCGATTGATATTATGTGGGGCTGGGAGGTCGCTGGTGGTCCAATATCCTGAACTCATCTCTCCCACCTCAGAGCCTCAGGCCTGACACCAGGCTGGAACACCAAGACCCTGTCAGCCACACGGCTCAGAAGAAAAGGGAGAAAGAAAGAAAGAAAAAAAAAAGATTAAAATAAAAAAACTAAAAAAATTATTAAAATAAAAAAATGATAATAATTTCTTAAAAAAAGAAGAGAGTAACCAAACCAATAAACGAATCCACCAATGATAACAAGTGTTAAAAACTAAACTAAGATACATAAAAATCAGAAACAAGTCAGTCACAGACAGCAAACCCCAAGTCTACATTTGCTCCCAAAGTCCACTGCCTCAATTTTGGGGTGATTCATTTTCTATTCAGGTATTCCACAGATGAAGGGTTCATCAAGTTGATTGTGGAGATTTAATCTGCTGCTCCTGAGGCTGCTGGGAGAGATTTCCCTTTCTCTTCTTTCTTCGCACAGCTCCTGGGGTTCAGCTTTGGATTTGGCCCCGCCTCTGCGTGTAGGTCGCCTGAGGGCATCTGTTCCCACCCAGACAGGAGGGGGTTAAAGCAGCGGCTGATTAGGGGGCTCTGGCTCACTCAGGCCAGGGGAGGAAGGGGTACGGTAGTTATAATTGGAATGTGGGGCGAGCCTGCGGCGGCAGAGGCCAGCATGACGTTGCAACAGCCTGAGGTGTGCCTCTGTTCTCCCGGGGAAGTTGTCCCTGGATCACGGGACCCTGGCAGTGGTGGCTGCACAGGCTCCCGGGAGGGGAGGTGTGAATAGTGACCTGTGCTTGCACACAGGCTTCTTAGTGGCTGCAACAGCAGCCTTAGCGTCTCATGCCCGTCTCTGGGGTCCGCGCTGATAGCCGTGCCTCACGCCTGTCTCTGGAGCTTCTTTAGGTGCTGCTCTGAATCCCCTCTCCTCACACACCAGGAAACAATGGTCTCTTGACTCTTAAGCAGTTCCAGACTTTCTCCTGGACTCCCTCTGGCTAGCTGCGGCACACTAGCCCCCTTCAGGCTGTGTTCACGCCGCCAACCCCAGTCCTCTCCCTGGGATGTGACCGCCGAAGCCCGAGCCTCAGCTCCCAGCCCCCGCCTGCCCTGGCGGGTGAGCAGACAAGCCTCTCGGGCTGGTGAGTGCTGGTCAGCACTGATCCTCTGTGTGGGAATCTCTCTGCTTTGCCCTCTGCACCCCTGTTGCTGCGCTCTCCTCCGTGGCTCTGAACTTACCCCCACCCACTCCTCGTCTCCGCCTGCGAAGGGGCTTCCTAGTGTGTGGAAGCTTTTCCTCCTTCACAGCTCCCTCCCACTGGTGCAGGTCCTTTCCCTATTCCTTTGTCTCTGTTTTTTCTTTTTTCTTTTGCCCTACCCAGGTACATGGGGAGTTTCTTGCCTTTTGGGAAGTCTGAGGTCTTCTGCCAGCGTTCAGTAGGTGTTCAGTAGGAGTTGTTCCACATGTAGCTGTATTTTTGATGTATTTGTGGGGAGGAAGGTGGTCTCCACGTCTTGCTCCTCTGCCATCTTGAAGGTCCCTCCAGGAATTTGAATGAAGAACATTGCTTTACAAGAAACAGTTTCAAGAATACACCATTTGCACAGAGTTAAAAATATTTGAAAAACTGCATAAAAATTATGCTGGTTTTTATTAAATGAGCAATGTGTTTTGTCCAAGTAATCTATAATTCACACTAAAACTATGCAATGTGGGTTTTATTTTTCCATTTTATAGATGGGGAAACTGGCTGCACTTAAGTAACTTGGCGAGGTTAATGAATTGTAAATGCCAACTGTAGGATTTGAACCCAGGTTTGAGTACTCTTTCCACTCTATCACACTGCTCTCTTCCTGTCAGGAAGGAAGGAAAGGGCTGTTTCCAGAGGTTGCTATGTGACATCCTCATAACAGAAGTTAGAGTTTACTGAGAAATTACTTATCCTAACTTTTATTGCCTGTTTGAGATACATATTAGTTATTCTTTTCAGCTGCAGATTGAAATGAATTCACTTAAAGAATCAAAAAATGTATTATAGTGAAACAGTGATAATAAAAATTTCAAAGACTCTGGAAAATTCAATTTATAGACATATAAACAATTCAAACACAGATGGTAATTCACTGTAAAGAAAAATACAAAGTAAAGAGAAAATTTTAGACCATAAATATCAGTATTTCCTGTAAGGTAGGGCACATTTGAAAGAGAAATAAGAACAGTTTGAATTTAAGAGACAATGATGAGCTCCCCACACTTAGCAGGCTGTATGAGGCCACTGAGATCAACTGTCAAATAAAAATAAAAATACCAATCAGTTGTTTTATATGAAGATTTCACCAAAACAGTGGAATTATGGTTGCGTGAGGCAGAGGGTTTTACATGTTCAACCAACAAATGTTCATTACTGCATGCTAGACTCTGTATTAGCCTGTGGGGACTTGGTGGTAAACAGGAGAGAAGGAGAGACACAGCCCATGCCAATCCAGAACTTATGTTCCTGAATGGGGATACCAGTGGCTGGACAATGAGGTACAATCATGTGTGCTAAGTGTTAATGACAGCAGAGTGTTGGATGCCATGGAAATAGATGGGAGGCCACTGAATCCAGATTGGTTAAGTTGGGCAGTCAGCCAGGTGAATAGGGGCCAAATGTGTAAAGGAGTCATCCAGTGAGAAGGAATGGCATTGATGAGACCTCTAGAAGAAAAATATAGCATGACATGTTATAGTACCAAAAGAAGTTCAGTATAGCTAGAGTGAAGAGTGAGAGTGGGATGGGGTGGAGGGTGGGAATGTGGCAAGACATCAGGGTGATTTTAAGACATTTGAATCCCTAGGCACTTTTACCTTGAAGCTTTCAATTCACAATACACCAAGCGCCCATATCCCACATTAAATATATCTCATAGATAAGGTCACAAGAACTGTATTGAATAGCAATTGAGTAGTTGACAAAATGTTATGTTTTGTGAAAATTTCATGCAATATTTGGTAAATTTGATATCTGATTTTTCTTATATTCTGAAGCCAACTTTTAATTAAGCTTTCAAACCCTTCCACAGATACTTGAGCAACTTGAGGATTCTAGGTACCATGTCCACTGGAGCCATTGGACCAAATGGAACCATATGACTGATGAAGAACGAGATACAAAAAGTCTTGCAGTAATGTTAAACCTTTTCTGTCCTAGGGGCAATGGGAAACCATGGCAAGGTTTAAGCAGCGGAGGAACATTTCAGAATTGCACTTTAGAAACAGCATGCTGGCTGCAGTGTGCAGAATGCGTTGAAGGGGAGCTAGAGGAATGTATCAGAGTAGGGATTGGAATGGGGATGTTAGAAGTTTGCTGCAAATTTCCAGGGGAGAACTGATTGGCCCCTGGACTAGCGTGAAGTTGTGACAAAGAGTAGAATTGCAACTCTGCAGGATAAGATGAGGGACTAGTGATTTATACTGAAATCTTTTCTTCGGTTCTTGAAAAAAAATCCTTATCATATGATGTTTTGGTGGGCTCATTCATTAGACCTGGTGTAGCTTGTGAATTATACCCCATGTCAGAATGAGATTAATAAAAAAGTTTACTGAAAAACAGTTTGCAGGTCTTTAGCCAATGGACCCACTTGTCCATTTGAACATGTCTGTAGGCAGACTGTTGCCTTCAGGACTTCAAAAGTGAGTTGTTGGTCTAGTGGAGATGCGGATCAAATGGCCTCTGTCTTCCTAATACGTGTTTACCAAGAAGTAAATGCTTTTCATTTTTCTTTTTCTACTGTAAAACCTAACAGAACAGGTAATGTCTGCTTTCTGATTTGGCGCTATAATGCATCATTCATAAGAGCAAGTCCCAGGTAACGTGGCTGAAGTACACGGACCTCTCTCACCTGTGTTAATGCTCCCTGCTCATTGATGTGACCCTGCCAGGAGTCTATTCATTTTTGTGGCAGGTCAAAAAGAGCTGCCCTTTTTTTTAAAAAAATCAAATCTATCTGGAATTTAAGAGTCAAGAGAGAGCTTGTGTGCCTTACTTTTTACTTTGTGTAAATGGATGTTAGTTATGCAGGGTGGCAGTATATGCCACCACAAAATATGTGACTTTGGCATAATGATTATTTAGAGCTAAGGGCACTTTAAAAAGCAGCAGATGCAAGAAGGGCATTCTAATGTCCTCTTTTATTCCTGAAAACAGGAGATAAAAACTCCTATATGGAAGATGCCCTCCTTGAACAGCAGAAATAAACATTCTTCGACAGAGTCAAAGCTGTGAGAATTCTGTACAAACAGATCGTGTTAAAATAATTATTATCTTCCTTTAGCTCCTCCATAAATTTTAGTTACGTTTCCACCATTGCCTCTCTTTGTTCAACCTGATGTAAAATATCAACACGTAGGTTTTGCCATTTCTTTGGGCCTTCCTTTCAGTATGAGGTCTCTTGTGTCACATAAAATATATGTAAATTTGTATGCTTTTCTCCTGTTAATCTGCCTTATGCCAGATGAATTCTCAGGCCCAGCTGAAAAGCCCTAAGAGTGTAGAGGTAAAAACTTGCCTCTCCTACAGTTGTACACCATGTTTGCATTTTTTATTTCCAATTTTTCAGGGAATGACAACTTCTAGGATGTAAATAATTATATAACTGCCTGAGACTCTGAGAAAATTATAAGCAAAACTCAATCCAAGATGTATTTATTGAGTGCATAGCCCTGTGTTCCAAATGATATTAGCTAAAAAATAATTTCATAAATTGTTCCCTGCCCTATCAATGCTTATGATTTTAGGGGAAAGATAGAGTTGGACATAAAACAGAGAAAATCAATAAATATTTTATTAACAACCTTGACACTGAAGAACTTTTGGAAACAGTTTTCTTTACTGGAAGTAGAGGTCCATTTGGTAGCATCTATTTATTATAACAATACTTTGCATGTGATTAACCAAAATAGTGAATTTTAAACTATCTCTTAATTATATTTGAGTTTTAGAGGTTATAGGAAAATGGGTATGATACGCATGCATATGAAGTATTTCCAAACAAATATACAAACCATTCTAACAAACAAAAATAAGGAAAAAAATAGTATACAACTTCGTGTGGTTAGTATACACATTGAGCTCAACCTCCTTGTGCCCTTACGTGGAAAGGTGACTTACAGCAATTCACATGGTTGCTCTGTGAGCTTTAGTTTTGTCATTTGTACAACAGGAGAGATGTATCTTAATGCTCCTTTTAACTCTGTGATTCAAGATGTGATCCCTGTCAGACACTAGAGAAGCAAAAAAGGAAATGCTCTTATCTTATCTACTACTTAATAAGATAGGAAAATATCCTCAACATCTAAGAGAAAATTTAAGTAACCTGGGTTAAAATAGCCCAAGCCCCCACCAGTGATATGTTTAGTAATTATGAACCAGGAAATTCAACTAAGCAATTTGATAAATTGATATTTTTATTGAATTTATTTATCATGCAATCATTTCCTTCTGGACTTTCTTCTTATCTTAAATAACTCACATAAGTCAGAAGATCAGAAATAGCCATCATGTCTTCAAGTGGCTCTTTACCCACTTGCCTAGAAGGTATACTGCAGGAAGCTGTGGGAAATTAAATTGGAAAAGAAAGTTCAGGCCATTTCGTGAAGGGTAAGAAAGTGAGGGTAAGAATTTTATTCTGTAGGCAACAGGGAGTCTTTGAAGGTTTCTTAGCGGGAGAGTAACTTGTTCTGAGCTGTAGAAGATTAATTTGACATTGGTGTCTAAAATTCACTGGATGGGGAACAAACAGGAGTTAGACATTTATTTTAATTGTCCAGATGAGAGGCAATGAGTGTGTGAAGAAGGATGGTGGCAGTGGGAAAGGAGAGGAGGGAATGTGGCAAGGAACACCACTTAGGCTGATTGAATAGGGCGGGTTGGCTAATTAGATATGAGACATATGGGAGGGGCAGGAGTCAGATGTTACCTGGCTAGGGGCATAAAAATGGTGTTTAAACTGGAAAGGAACAAAGAAATAGTTAAGAGGTGTTAAAACTGTGAAACTAGAATCATTAAGAAAAAATATTTTGGGCTTGCCTGGTGGCGCAGTGGTTAAGAATCCGCCTGCCAATGCAGGGGACACGGGTTGAAGCCCTGGTCTGGGAAGATCCCACATGTCGCGGAGCAACTAAGCCCGTGCGCCACAACTACTGAGCCTGTGCACCATAACTACCGAAGCCTGTGTGCCTAGAGCCCGTGCTCTGCCACAAGAGAAGCCACCATGATGAGAAGCCCACGCACTGCAACAAAGAGTACCCCTGCTCGCCACAACTAGAGAAAGCCTGCGTGCAGCAACGAAGACCCAACACAGCCAAAAATAAATAAACAATTAATTTAAAAAAATACTATTAAAAAAAGGGAAAGTATTTTGTTAACTTAAATAAATTTGTATCAATGGGTCTAGAAAAATCATATCCCCGGGTAATAATAACAACAACTATGAATTTTCAGGGAAATGCTGCGTCGGATATGTGGTATACAGCATATTGTGTATAAGTCTTACAGTGTCTCTTGAAGGTAGATATGATTATTTTAATTTTAAAAATTAAGAAACAAAGCTCCTAGATGTAAAGAAATTTTCCCAAGCATTAACCAGCTTATTAGTGACTGAACAAGAACTAAAATACAGATCTGTCTGTTTTAAAGATCTGTCCTTTTTCTGTATGCTATGTGAACTCTCTTGAAAAGACTTATAGATTTGCTACCTGTAGTTTAAAAAAAAATTGTAATGATGAAGCTAACTATGCTGAATTATGCTAAATTCTTAGTATTTTGCTCATATTATGACAAACTCTGCTAAATCATTCATATATTAAAAAAGATATAGCATATATCTACATAGATTATTTTAATGTTTTGCCATATTTGTTTCAGTTTTTGTCCTTTTAAGAATTAGATCCACTGAATGCCTTTCAGTCCACAATTTTAATTTCTGTTTGTCCTTGCAAATAACCAGCAAGTAATTTCATTATTCTTGGTTTACTGATGAATAAACTGAAGTCTTGTGGTAAAGTAAGTAGCTTGAAGTTCTATAGACAGTACCAAAGCTGGAGCTAGTTTGGCTTGGGAGGGTATCTTTTTTTAATACTACACCAAACTGTTTTGGAAATCTATCAAAAGCCTAGAAGTGGACAAATATTTCAAGTATCCCAAAAGAGGAAAATTTGAATCTCAGAAACTAAAGTTCATAAGCTTGATATTGATCCAGACATTGAAATTGATTATTAAATAGTTTAGGAACAGTTATAAAAGAAAGAAGGAACCATTTAACATCAACACTGGTTTTTTAAAGATAGGTAATGCTAAATCTGGTTTCATAAAGACAGACTGGTTAAGGAGATAAATGCTATAGATATATTTTTATTACATACGATACAATTATGGACAAGATAATAACATATAGACTTACTTATGACAAAATTGGCTGAATTTATACTCAGACTGTATAGTAATTAAAGTTCAATGTTTTCCTGAAAGAAGTTCTCCGGTGCTGGGTCCCATAAGTCTAGTCTGGTCCTCTTCTTTAAAATTTTAATCTACAGCAGTAGTTCTCAATGTTTTTATACTTGTGGCACACTTTCAAATCTAGAATTTTTGATAGTATGATTGAAATAATTGACAGCCATAGTTACTGGGCTTATCTCTTGGTCACTCTTTTCCCCCATTTCCTTGTTAGTAGACTTATTAGAATAGAACTGCTGAGTGTTGGCTGCATTCTACTTTCATATGCACATGTGAAGCAACATTTTTGTATGTTCTGGTTCTCTGGCGCCTGCTTGATATTACCTTATACCTCTTAGTGCTGCATGAAAATGTGTATATGCTTTATCAGTTCTGCCCTCTCAGCTCAATGCTCCATATGACAGGTATATAGAGCTGTTTTTCAGCCTATTTATTGCAAAAACAAAGTTTTAGTGGTCAACATTTTTGGTGGCACACTTATGAAAACTTCATGTTACCCTGGTGTAGTAATTCTCATTGACTGAGAACTACTGATCTATGAAATGGGTAAGGTCACAGAATAGAAAGTATGTGCACTTATAGATAGCAGGAGATAATAGGGCTACTTAAAATTCTTCAGTGAGGGGAGCAAATTATGGGTTCTCATAAGATGCACATACACGCACACATACTGAGCAAAATTTAAATCATTTAGATACTGGATGGGTTATAAGCTAGTTATGTGAAAAAATTTGCCTATTAAAATATAGTGTAATATAAATTTCTGTTACTGGAAGTAGAAGTCTCAGTCAAGTGATAAAGAAATATCACATGCCATAGGGATTTGATCTAAGGCACGTGCTTTATTTCAAATTTCAGCAAGTTGAAAATATGCCTGGATGAAAGAGCCACAAATGCAAGCCACAGGTATGATTTTAAATTTTCCAGTAGCCGAATTAAAAAAGTAACAGGAAACAGATGAAATTAACTTTAGTAATGTATTTTACTTAGTGTAATATATTCAAAACATTATTTCAACATGTAATCCATCAAAATATATTTTTTTAAAATTTATTTTATTTATTTACTTTTGGCTGCTTTGGGTCTTCGTTGCTGCACGCGGGCTTTTCTCTGGTTGCGGCGAGCGAGGGCTACTCTTCGTTGCGGTGCGCGGGCTTCTCATTACGGTGGGTTCTCTTGTTGTGGAGCATAGGCTCTAGGTGCGTGGGCTTCAGTAGTTGTGGCACGTGGGCTCAGTAGTTGTGGCTCACGGGCTCTAGAGCACAGGCTAGAGCGCAGGCTCAGTATTTGTGGCGCACGGGGAGTAGTTGCTCCATGGCATGTGGGATCTTCCCGGACCAGGGCTTGAACCCGTGTCCCCTGCGTTGGCAGGTGGATTCTTAACCGCTGTGCCACCAGGGAAGCCTGGCTGGCGGATTCTTAACCACTGTGCCACCACGGAAGTCCCCATTAAAATATTTATAAGGTATTTTACATACTTTGTACTAAGTCTTCCAAATCTGGTGTGTATTGTATACTTACAGCACATCTCAATTTTGACCAATTACATTTCAAGTGCTCAATAACTATCTTTCATCTAGTGCAAACTGTCAACTGAAAGAGAAACACCCAAGGGAAGAGTTGTGTGTTTCAGTTTTATTCAGGAAGCTTACCGAGGATTATAGCCTGGGAAACAGCCTCTCAGCTCTGAGGAACTGCTCTGAAGAGGTAGGGGAGGAGCCAGGATATATAGATAAACATGTAAGTCTTTATCAGCTCAAAATTTCTCAAATCAAGAACAATACAAGTTTCAGAAGAAATAGAGGAATAGAAACACAAATAAAGCACAAACTGTACATTAATAATACATGTTTATAAATTGCCCACCCAGATCATAAGGTCAAGCAAGTAGGAAACAGAACCCCTGAAATTCGACACGATAAATGACTATAAGCAGAACAAGGAAAGCAGAATAAGTAGAAAAATTTTAAGCACATTTCAGTAAATGTACTTTTAAAGATAAGAAGATGGAAACTCTACATGGAGTTTGGATGTGGTGAGAATAATTGTTGACCCCACTTCACTAGTCTTGGTAGTGAAAGAAGAATGCTGAAATCTTAGATTGTGATTTTATAGGATCTCACTAATCATATTTATATAAAAGTAGTTTTTGTGATATTCCTATTTAGTAAGATGATAGGAACTTTATCTATGGATGTATTTTTCCTGAGAGTTCTAAAACCATTTAGTGCCCTGGTTTAAATTCAAAATTGTACTGATAATTTCTCACTTTATTGGGAATCACTTTGCTTAAACTTCATTAAGAGCCTGTAAAGGAAAATAGGACCTCTGTAAACACACAGGCCAGTATTCTTTATTAGTTCTTTACTTGCATCATTTAATGAGATTTACAGAACTCTCATATATTGCAAAATGCACTTAGGCAGGCAATTTTAAAGAAGGATAGTTTGGTTTCTGAGTTTTACTCATATTTAAAATCATGCAATAAAGTGCAGGAAGGAACTAAAAATATGTGTTTATTAAGATGATTAGAGTTTTTAAGGTTTTATTTCACTCTAATTTTATTTCTACCATTATAGTATGGTATCATTGATGAACTCAGCAAATAGTATAATGGTGTTGACATGTAGAAGTAATTTTCCCAGGGACTTTATATCACCTCAAACCAAAATTCAATAGGATATTAGCTCTTTGCTGAAGCCACTAAAGTGGAACTATTTCATGGAAGGTGACAGTGCTGTTGTCTCCATAGCGATTTTTAGGATATTCATTCAGTAGGGAGCTAGGACCATAAACCCTGTGTCTCTATTTACACATCCAGATTCTACCTTTTTTACTTCATTTTTTACCATTAGCACCTTAGTCCAAACTACCATCATTTCCCTCTTAGATTAGCCTAATCAGTGCCTAACTAGACTGTCTCCTGTGTGCCGCCTTACAATCTGTTATCTACACAGTACCTGGAATGTCACTTTTCTGCTTAAAACCACCAGCGGCTTCTTTCCATTGCATTTAGAATGAAATCCAGACTCCGTATCCCGGCCCCTCCCTTCTGCCTCCCTGCTCCATTATGCTCCAGTCATAATGTCCTTATTTTGGTTGCTTAGGCAAAACTAACTTCATTTCTGCCTCAGGAATTTTGCACGGGGATGTTCTTCCTCTGATCTTCAGATGACTGTTTTTTTGTCATTCCTGTCTCAGTTTAAAATGCATGTTCCTCAGGGACCCCTCCCCTGACTAACCTGTCTGAGGTGGTCCCCCAGTCACTTTCTACTAAATCTCTGCTTAGCCTTTATATTTTCTGAAAAAAAAATTTTTTTGGTGTGTGTTTTGAGTATACATACATATACATAAATTATCTATATATCTTCTCTCTATATAAATGTATATATAGTTTTCTTTTAGCCTGACTTAAAATATCACCTCCATGGAATCTGTCTTGTTCACCACTGTGCCTACAGTATCTAGAAAAGGGTCAGGGACATAACAGATTCTCCATAAATACTGAATCAATGGGTGGCTAAGAGCATCAGATTTGACATCAGATGGGCTTGGGGTAAATTCCCAGCTCTTCTTACTCGCTGTATGATATTGGGCAAATTGCTCAGCTTCACTAATACTGTTCTGATATTACTAAATTAAGATAATAATCATGCCTATCTTTAGGGTCATTACCCATGCCCCCCCAAAATAGTAAATCATAATTGTAGTTTTTGGATATTACTACCCATGCCATATCCACCTCTGTTTTGGTAGCCATGGCACTCTAGGGGTGCCTGGGTTAGCTTAATACAATAAAGATACAAATGGCCTGTAGAATGTGATTTGTTTTCCTTTCTCTCACTCTCTCTCTCTCTCCCTCTTTTTTTTTCCAGAAACAGGGAAGCTGGTTTGACCCAGACCACTTAAGGTCCTGTTCTGGGAAGATAAACAGGCCCTCTGTGTGGGTAGATCTCCCAGGTGTCTCTCATCAGTGGACTCCCGATACTGCCCATGACGGCCAGGCAAAGGAGTTTGCGGGAGATTTAGGAATTCGCAACTCTGTTTAGGAGTGGGATGGATCCTGGCAGCCCGGCGTGTCTCGGAGAAGCCCCCACCTGTGGCCAGTTCACTCTGACACGGCTAGAGCACGGGCATCTATCCCCCGAAGCCTTGAGGCTGAGTCAGCGTCGTTTGCGCAAGCGCAGCGTCTTTGGCGTCCACGCACCTGCTTTTCATTAGCCCCTCTCCCCCTGTTATATACTGCCTGGTAGCACCCGTCAGTCAGTCTTTCTGGGTCAGCAGTTCTCTGCAGTGCGTCGTGGCAGCCGTTAGACTGCATGTGGCCCTGCTGTCCTTATGGAACTTGGGGCCTGTCTGACAATCTTGATTCGCAGCTGTCTCCCACCTCTTGCAGCCCTGGTCAGGCCTCTAATGGCTTCGGAAATCCTGCGAATTCTGGCTTCAGGGGAATTAGCAACTCTGTCCTGGGTTGGACGTGGACAGCCGGTGTGTCCCCCTGAATTCCCCACCTGTGGCCCAGCCTATCCCTACACGCCTGGACCTGGGACTCTTCCCGAGGAGCCTGGAAGCAGAGTGACACAGCACGCGCCGGTGGAGTTCGCTCTGCTCACCGAACCTCAGGCACCAGGACCTTTAGCTCTGCGTGGACATGGGCTGCCCACGCCCAGCAGGCCATTTTCCTGGGCCAGCGGTTCCCCGGACAGCACGCCTGATACAGGACAGTGAAGGTCTTTTGAGCCAGACCAGTTTGGCCCTGTTCTGGGAAGATATACAGGCCGTCTGCGGGACCCAGGTCTCCCAGGTGTCTCTCATCAGCGGACTCCCCTGCACGGCCCAGGACGAGGGTAAGGAGTTCCCGTGAGAGCTGGCTTCAGGGGTATTAGCAACTCTGTTTAGGAGTGGGAAGGACCCTGGTAGCCGTATCTGCCCCCGAGAAATCTCCGCTTGTGCCCTATCTCTACATGGTCCAGGCCCAGAGACGGATCCCGGGAGCCTGGATGCTGAGTCAGCAAGGTACGTGCATGCGCATTTCGCTCCTGTGCACCTGCGCCGGTCGTCGTGCTCTCTAGGTTTATTGGGTAATCTGCCGGCCTTTGCCCACCAGGCCGTCTTCCTGAGGCTAACGCTCCGCTCCGCACCCACCCCGCCCCCCACCCCGCTCCCCACCCCGCTCCCCACCCCGCAATGCGACATTGATGGGGTTTGAATGGTGGTAACCCTCAGCCCTCGTATGGTGCTTCTGTCCTTATGGGACTTGGGCTGATAAAAAAAAAAAAGAAACTTTATTTTTTAGAGCAGTTTTAGCTTCACAGTGAAATTGAGTGGCAAATAGAGTTCTAATATGCCCTTTACCTCCGCAGAAGCACAACCTCTCCCACTGTTCTTTTTTTTACAATTGTAAAAATGGTGGAAATTTGCATAGAAATCCTGAGAACCTATACAAAAACTATTGCGTCATTAGCGGAAATACCAGACTATAAAAATCCAATGAAATTCTGTGATGACTAAGTTGAACAGAGAAAAATGAAATAGAAAAGAAATAAGAGCAAGACACTAAAGGACTTTATTTTTTAATTGAAGTAGTTGATTTACAATATTGTGTTAATTTCTGCTGTACAGCAAAGTGATTCGGTTATACATACGTATACTTTTTCATATTCTTTTCTGTTATGGTTTATCACAGAATATTCAATATAGTTCCCTGTGCTATACAGTAGGACCTCCTTGTTTATCCATTCCATATATAATAGTTTGCATCTGCTACTCCCAAACTCCCAATCCATCCCTCACCCCCCCCTTGGCAACCACAAGTCTGTTCTCTATGTCTGAAGACACTAAAGGACTATATAAATAGAAGCACTGGATGCAAACACTTTAAATCAAAGTGGAAAAATATGTTCCAATTATGAGCACCGTAATGAATTTGGCTATGCATTTCCAGATGCAAGTACCTTTTTCTTCATTAGCTTAATTGTGTCCCTCATTATCAAAAAGTGATAGTTCCAAAATTTATCTTTAAACCACTAACAAGTTATGGGTACACGGTTTGACTAAATATACTTTAATAGACACTTCTCAGGTTTCACTATTTAGACAAATGATAACATGTTGTTCTAAGCAGTTTGATCATTGGGTGGTTTGATCATGAGGTTTTTAATTGTTTACTAAAAAATCATATTTTAGGAATTTTATTAATAGCTAAGAACATTTAGAATATTATTTTTAGTAGACACAGATTTCTAATTCCATAAAATGTACTAAAATTATAATCTGAATCTGTAGATAAGGAATCTACAGTTCAACTAATTTATAGCTAGTTTAATATCAAATGTGTGACTAAAGCCCTAAATTGTGTTGTTCCTGAGGTTAATTTTTGGAGTTGCACTCTTTGAGGATGTTATGGAATAAAAATACTGGCCTTGATTTCTTATACTATTAACTTAGAAGAAATGATGAAGGATTGGAGTCCAAATGCTACCTTTTGTTTTTTGTTTTTTTTTTCAGTTGAAATGAGAAAAATGTCAATCGATTTCTATTTAAGTAGATGTCAACTGAATTCTGGCTCACTGCTTTATGCTAAAACGTTCCCTTAGTTCTAACTAATTACAGATGCTGTTAGATAGTCAAGTGTGTTTAATGCTATCCTTTACATTTCTTTTAATTCCTGTATTAGAATTGGCAATGTTATGCTGAAGTAAGAAACCGCTCCAAAAATCTCAGTGGCTCGATGCTAGTTTTTTTCTTGCTAATACTTCATGTCCAACACGAGCCAGCAGGGGGCTCTGCTCACCTCCATGTTAACAGGCAGAAACGTGTCAGCAGCATCAAAGCAAGATCAGGTGCACAGGATGGCGCCAGACAGGGGTACACAGCTGAGTGCAATCTAGGTGCTTTGAGACTAATGAAAGAGTCAAATCAGGCGTGTAAAATGATTAGTGCAGTTGAATTTGGACTAAAAGGTGGGTTAAGTCAGAGAATAAGGGTTGATATTGGGTAATCAGAATAAGACAGGACTTATTGGACTATCTGGGACACTGGAACAGGTGGGGTGTAGTCTTCCGGTTGATGTTGACAGCAGGAAAGTAGGCGAACGACGCCACACTAAGCCTGACAGTAAATTGTACAGCTCCCCAAGGGCAACTTATGCAATTGAAGGCTTGCTGTTCAAATGGTGTATTTGAAAAGGGTACGTAGTAATCAACCAGTACATAACACTCTGGGTGGGATGTTTTACCTTTTTCAGGATGTAGTCATTAGAGGAAAAGATGTGCTTTTTTGGGGTTGGTTTGTTATTGAGCTCATCAAATTTGACTCAAGAAGCAGAACCACTGCCTTAGAGTGAATAAGGAACTTCCATGGGAGGTGACTAGGGTTGAATTTCTGAAATTATTGGGGATGTGCTCATGGAAATGGCATTTGTTTGGATCTAAAACACTAGATAAAATTGAGAGACTTAGTAAGGTGAGGTGGGGTTGAGGGAATACATTTATCTTATAGAAGGAACATTTTGTTAATGTTTGAATTGAACTGTTGATGTTGATACTTAAAACAATTGAGAGACATCTCTGATAAACTGGATCAAAGTAATTATTACAGTCAAGGTGAGACATTATGCAGTCCATCTTTTTGAATTCTAAGTGTTTTTCCTCTTTGGTTTGTCTTATTACATATAAAAGTGAATAAAGAACTTTGTTTTATATAAATATTATATGGCATTATATAAAAACACTGAGCGTGTAAGGTGGTGGCTTACTGTTTTTCCAACTTTCTATGCTTAAACCTGTGTAACTACTAATTTTTTCAAACCATGTGATAGTTAATCAATTGGAAGCAGAAGAGAGGATAGCAGAACCCATTGGAGAACATTCACTTTCTCTTGAGAGCAATAGAACACAGCTTCCACTTTACAACAGTGATGGAAACAGCACCATTATTGCCCTTTTGCTAGTTGTAAAATGAAGGCTTTAATTATTAAATCTTTTAAATATCCTGCTCTTTGAGCGTACTCCTTCCCACAAAACAGGAAATGTTTGGTTTGTAAGAACTGCATCTTTATCATGGTATTATTACATCTGTGACTTTTTAGCATAAGGATTTCTTAATGAGGCTTTTTCATTGTGTAAACTTTTATTTTAAAATTGGACTACGCTAATGTGATCACTTGGTCTGGTTTTAAATTTTAACTTTTTCATTCAGTAACTTTGCATAGTACTGATACATACTGAATTTTCTCCGTATCTTTTCAGAACTCAGTTTCTTTGGTGTGCATCATTAATAAATTGCCTTTTCAGTAATGGGTAGAAAATATTTAATTTTGCTCCATTTCATGTTTCTAATAATTAAGATTGTTGTCAGGTTGGAATGTTTCAAAATGGGCATAATCACAAGATTGTATCATTAATGAATTTTTAGTATATATCTGTACATCCTTGAAAAGAAGACTTCATTATGTTGACACATTAGGTCTTTTGTACATCATCATTTTATATATATATCACATTCCATGATACGTTTTTAAATACAATATCATATTTCCTTACCTATATTAAGCTGCTTTAAAAGTTTTATTGGTAATGTTGTAACAGATATTTAAATCTATTATTTTATTATCAAGCATGGAGTATAAACCATTTTCATAGTTATTTAAACATTGAATAAAATGCAACAAACCTCCACATCTATAACTAAGAGGTTTTTTGGGAAGGCTAGTGTTATGTGAGATAATTTGCACCTGTGCTATCAATCGGGAACGTTCCTTGTTTAACTCGAGACTGGAGAAGCAGATGATTTACCTGACCCAGAGACCCCACTGCAGGCCCATTTACCACCTCCATCCAGACAAATGATTACAGGCTTCATCAAGCTTTTAAGGAACTACAGAGAAAAGTTTCAAAATCATGGTCCTTGATGCATGCAAAACCTGAGTATTTTCAGCACATATATTTCAGTTTTGTAGAGAATATTAATGTGATGGTAAGAAGAATTGTAAATTGGCAGTAAAATGAAGTTATTTCCAAAAATTTTAATTTAAATTGGAGTCTGTGGTCTTGTAGGTGTTTACTTTTTTTTTTTTTTTCATGGTTATGACTAGTATTGGCTCACCACTTAGAACAGAAATTGGAATATGAGAAAAAGAATATGGGGAGGGTAAGAAGGTAATGGATTTGAAGGAGATGGGCACAGCTGTTAAATTGGGATTCATCAGAGTTCCATTATATGTGGTGCTTCCATCTTCCCTCCTTATCTGTGTATCATCTATACATTGTTAGGAATCAACTTCATGGCAACCCTTCCAGGAAGCCTTCCATGACCTTCAAGAGTGGGTTAGGGTTTGTGATTATATAAAACCATAAACATTTTGTATTTCCCCCATCCTACATAGCCCTTAACACTCAGAGTGTTGTATTATAATTTCCTGCTTTCCAGATGTATGCTTCCTTAGACAGGAATTTTATCTGACTCACTAGTGCTTACTTCGTGGTGGTTGTGTAATAATTGATCAATGAATGAATGGTTATCACTCAGCCTGGAAGAACTGATTGGACTGTGTGTACTGGACTGCAGTATATTTGGCTTCAAAGAAGGGTAACATTGGGGAAAAAAGGAAATATGGCTGGATATTCAAAGTCAGAACATTTGGAAAATTTTTATGCTTGTGTATTTTAGAGCATTCGAACGTTTTCTTGACCAGATCAGGATTTGAATTCCAATTCTGGTACTTCCATGCCATCTACATCTATGTGCCGTTGGGAAGCTTCCTAACCTCTCTGGACATCAGTTTCTGTATATGTGAAAAGAAGGCTCTTAACTTGATTTCCAGGGTTTCTTTGCACATGTATCCTATTATTATATGAATAGCAACTTGATATCAGTGACAGGGCTAGTGAGCTTCTTGAGGTGAGGGTGGGTATTGTCTTGTTTTGTCAAATGTCAATAAGCTCTAGTGGAAGCAGATAACATTGAGAACCTTCCATATTTGTGGCAAAAGGAATGTTGTTTATTCCATATTATTACCACTAGATGCAGAAATGGAAATTGATTGAGTTGTTTCACATAGATCTAAAGACTTTAGGAAGAAGTAGTTCCAATATGAAATGAATTACAGACCAAGCTAAAATGGGGTTACTATTTACTATAGATAAGCCACCATCGGACAAGTAAAAGGTGAATTAGGTGTAACTGCTCCTGTAACAAAGAGTGCCAATAAAAAGGTACTATTAAAGAACAAATATAGTCCTAACTCAGTATACCAAAATCCATGGATGCTCAAGTCTCATAATTAGCCCTCAGTATCTGTGGATCTTCATCCGTACGTTAATCAACTGCAGATTATAGTAATAGTATGTAATCTGCACTTGGTTGAATCTGAGGATGCGGAACCTGTGGATACCAAGGGCCACTGTACATTATTTTCTTTCCCTCATAGTCGTCCTGGAACGGTATGGGGAAGTTATCTTCCACTCAGTCATTGAGGGAATCAGGTTCCTTTCAAGTCAGTGCAATATTCTAGGGTATTTAGTCATCTGTTTTGATTAAAGATGAGCTGCTGTGAATTCTTGGTTTCAGTTGAGGCATGTGTGGGATGGGATGTGGTTGGGGAGAGGTGAATGCAGGGAAGCCCATGTGCAATGTTTTAAAGTCAAGGCCTGGAAATGGCACATATTCTTGTTACATTTCACACTTAGAAGCAAGGGGATTTGGAGAATGTAGTTGGTCCCCAGCTATGTTTCCAGGAAGAAGGGTAGAATAGACTTTGATGGATAATTTAAAATCTCTACCAGTTTTATGACTTTCAGTAATTAGAAGAGAAATGGTCAAAAGCATCAAAGATGCAATTTGAATCATCATTGATTTTTAAAAACTTAAACATATCCATCATCAAATTACAAATGCATAATTCCATGGCTAAATATTTTTATAGCATACCCATACAGTAGAATGCTATGTAGCTCTTAAAATGCTTTTGTAAAAGAATAGTTAATACAATGGCAATGAGTACACCATATGTAGTTAATTTAAACTAACAAGATAAGGAAAAAGCTATATAATAAAATAACTGATTTTTATAAAAACATTGTTTGGATAGGTAAAGATTAGAAAAATAAAGTTCAGTGTTAATGTTAGCTTTTTTTGAGGCTTAAACAATTTTATTTTGCATACTCTTTTTAAAGTCATCTAAAATTTTTTTTCAGATATTTTGTTAGTCTATGATTTAAGACATGGCAACTGTCTTAACCCTAAAGCAGCAGACTTTCTCATTTCTCTTCTTGCTTTTATGAATTTGTTGAGAAATAACCTTGTTTTCATCCACTAGTCAGATCTAGTTTGTTGGATGGAGCACTAAGTATGGAAACGGAAGATCTTGTTTTGAATCTTGACTCTCATACTTGATACACGTGTTCTTGGAAAAATCCTTTAACCTGACTGATTGCCCATTTTCATGTCAGGTCAATTCAATGGGGCTAAAAGTACGTACCATATGGAGTTGTTAAGAGCAGTAAGTAAGATAACAGGTGTGAAAGAATTTTATAAATGGTTAATCTGTGTTAGGTATTGGTACTAATACTGCTAGAAATTAAATTGATGTAGCAAATATTTAAATGGCAATTGACTGAATTTGGCTCATTCATATTGGCTTACATGCCCTAATTAATTATAAGTCAATAAGTAAAGTTATTCTTATAGATTCAAATAACTATAAGATAACTTGTTTAACCAGGCTGGTGGTGGGACCATTTAAAATTCTTCTAGTAACATTGTTGTGTCCAACTTCCAAAGAAATGGCTAGTGGTCCTAAAGTTCACTTTTAAAACAAACTAACAGTATTCTGATAAAGCTTTTCTATGTATAATTTTAAGGTAAGCTTTAAAAAAAGTTTATAAATAACATGACAAGAAAGTAAAATGATGCAAATCATTTAGCCCTCCTGGAAAATCCATAACAGCATCATGTTTTTAATTAAAATATAACTCACATGTAATGCAGTGCACAGATCTGAAGTATGAAATTTGATAAGATTTACAAATGCATGGAACCATGTAACCCACATCTTATAAAGATACAGAATGTTTCCATTTTCATTACTTCAGAAAGTTCCCCTGTACCTTCCTCCAGTCAACATCCCCATATGCAGCCACTGTAATTATTCTTATTTATAATAGATGATTTTACTTACTTAAACTTTAGAAATGGAATCATACAATATGTACTTTTTTGTGTCAGATTTCTTTTGCTTAACAAAACATTTTTGTGATTCACCAGTATAGTTTTATAAACCTGTTGTTTATTCAGTGTTTAATGGTAGAATTTAAGTCATTTATTTTGTGTCTGTTTTTTTCTATTTATCCATGTTTTCTAAATTTTCTCCATTGATCATATATTTATTTGAGTAATAAAAGTTCAATAAAAATATTAAGCGAGAATTTTGTAATGACCCAGGAGAAGTTAAATTTAGCCACACTCAACTTCAGCTGTTGATTCTGATAGAATTAGTGATCTATTTGGTCAATTAGGTAGACTTCTGGTCTCTCAAACAAAATAACCCAGAAAACTTGGCATGTAGAAAGGAATGGTAATTGTGACTTACAGTCCTCTTTCAATGATACAAGAGCTGTTCTCACAGTAAAGCAAATGCATATTGTAACATTTTTGTATAAAGTCTTATCACAAAGCCCATAAAAGCACGTAAATGTTTTACTTCCCAAAATCAGTGAAGCAAAATGTCTGAAATGAGTGCAGCATTTAAAAGATAAGCCCTTTTTTCTTATCTAAATGGTTCAGTTGGTTAAATTCAGCGATTCATTATTTACCTGCCCTGACTTTGATTCCAGATTAGTTTTGGTCACAACCAAATTAAACAAGGGAGCAAACTTTTCATCATGGGAACTGCTCACCTTTCCCCAATAATGGGATATTTTACTTTTGGCGGCCATTTTTCTACATGACAAGTAGCCATTTTAATTCCTTTTTTTTTTTTTAAATTGAGTTCATTTCATTTGTAAACCAAAATTGAAAAGAGATTTTAAGAAGAGAAGCCTTGATATTACCATGAGTATTCTCATCTTTTATTGCCAGGCTGTGATATATGTACCTATTAGGGGTGTATGTAGAAACACATATGTCAGTCACCTTGGAAATAAGATAATCTGATCTGTAACCCAGTTAGTTATTGGCCCTTCTCTTGTTAAAGGAAACTGTCCTTAAACCTATGGGTATAACCGGAAAGTTTGTTGTGGATTCTTTCTTGCCCGTGTAATACCTGGAATGTCGTCATGGTGCACCGTCAGTGGGCATTAGCTGTGGGTCACCTCTAGTAGCGCTGATCACCACCCAGAGATCTGAGTCATTGCTTACTACTTTTGGCAAGCGGCTGTTCTTTGCTAGATCCAGGAGATAGGGTGGGCCAGCCTTTCCTATATTTTTGGCTCCTAATTGCTTTAGTCTCCCAGCCCGGCTTTTGGGATGCACTAAATCTTGTCTTTAGTCTTGTCTCAGTGTCTGCATGGAACTGCTATATGGCTTAGCTTTTGGGAAACTGAGTAACTGCATATGTATTTTAACATCATAGAAATGTTACTGGTGGCACATACACATGGTGAGGACTGTGAAGGATATGGGAAGCCTCCCATGTTTATGCACACTTTTCAGTTGGGTGTTCAGAAAGAAAACATACTCCAGAATTACTGGTCATAGCTAGAGAGGTAATGGGCCTCTTTTATCATTATTCTTCAGCCATAGAAAAACTGCATGATATGCAAGAAATTTCAGAACTGCCTTATGATATTCAAATAATTTGGAATAACTGTAATTACATGTAAAAAAAAAAAGAAACAAAAGCAAAAAACTGCTTGAGACAAATAGCTTTAATACTGTACTTTGCAGTTAATATAACTTGTATAGCTATGAACTAATTGGTTTACTAATACCAGTATAGACATATGAACAATCAATACTGGCCTAAGAGAAAATAGTTCATTTTACCAGAACTTGCTGAAATTTCTTGGGAGGGCAGGTATTTTGTTACATAATGCTTGCTTGATCCTCCTCCTATTCTGCTCCAGGAAAACTGGTAAAATGGCTGTATGTGCAGTGAAAGCTGACTTGCAGGTGGAAATTCAGAGACAATTTTACTATCTTGAAACTCAAGTTTATATCTCCATTGCCACATTTTTCTGTTTGGGGTTTAAGGACAAATTTTTCTCGAATGTTTGTGTGAAACATTTTAAGGGCCTGCAAATATATCAGACATAAAAATAAGTTCGGGTCTTAAATTTGCTTCTGCAAATAGTCCACATCTTCTGCAAGCAGTGCACAAACCTTTGGTTTGGGGACTGCGGCAATAAAATTGTAACATCACTATATTAGTTAGAGCTCTCCAGAGCTCTCCAGAGAAACAGAACCAATAGGAGATCTGTATGTATATCTCTATATCTGTATCTCTATATATCCCCCCTCTATAAATATCATATGTTGATTTATTGTAAAGAACTGACCTGTGGTAATGGAGGTGGGCAAGTCCCAAGGACTGCAGGGTGACTCAGCAAGTTGTAGACCCAGGAGAGCTGATAGTTTAGTTCCAGTCCAAGCCTGAAGGCCTGAGAACCAGGAGAGGCAATGGTGTTGTTCCTGCTCAAAGACTGGCAGGCTTGAGACCCAGGAACAGCCAGTGTTTCAGTTCAAATTCGAAGGCAGGAAAAAAGTTGATGTCCCAGTTTGCAGGTAGTCAGGTAAAAGGAATTCTGTGTTACTTTGGGGAGGTTGAGCCTTTTTATTCTATTCAGGCCTTCACCTGACTGAAGCTTACCTGCCTTGGGGGGGCCAGTATGCATTACTTAGACTTCCAATTTAAATATTAACCGTATCCAAAAATACCCTCACAGAAACATCCAGAATAATCTTGACCAAATATCTGGGGAGCCCATGGCCCAGTCAAGTCGATACACAAAATTAATCCGCATAATCACCATCAACATTTGGTTCAGGAGGTGAAGAGGAGATACTAGAAGAAAATAATTCTTAAGAACTTAGTGCCAACATAATCAGCAGCAACAGGTAACAATAGAGGCAGAACTGATATATTTCACTTATTCTACTCACCGTGGTTGGAAATGAGCTTTGACTTAGCGTTGCAAATGTGCAGTTTAGGGGCTGCAGAAGCCATTAGCTGGTGATTGTGCTGAGGTTTTTTTCCTTTCTCTTTAGTGCTAAACTTTAAAAAATCTAACCTGTTATATTTTAGAACAGTCCATTGTATTATAATGGTAATAGTATAGTATAGCCTATAGTCAAATATTTCACAATTTTTGCATATAAATTAAGATATTTAGTTGATCCTTGAACAACAGGGGTTTGTTGTGTGGGGCCACTTACATGATGATTTTTTAAAATAGGTGGGAAAATATTTGAGTTTTGACAATTCAAAAACTCAGAGATGAACCATGTAGCCTAGAAATATCAAAAAAATTAAGAAGGTATTTCATGAGTACCTAAAATATATGTAGTTACTAGTCTGTTTTATCATTTACTGCTATAAATTATACACAAATTTATTGTAAAAAGTTAAAATTTATCATAATTTATGCACACACACCATACATGGTGTCATTTGCAGTTGAGAGAAATGTAAACAAATGTAAAGATGAAGTATTAAATTATAACTGCATAAAATTTACTATAGTACACATTGTACTCCTGTAATAATTTTGTAGCCACCTCCTGTTGCTACTGTGGTGAGCTCAAATGTTGCAGGTATTCACTTAAATGCCATGTGATGCTGATCTTCTCTGCCTGAGCAGTTTCTCTCTCCAGTAAATTGTGTATCACAGTAAAAAGTGATCTCTTGCAGTTCTCACGTATTTTTCATCACATTTAGTGCAATACCATAAACCTACTAATACCGTGGGACCCATACAAAGTGCCACTAGCGATACTGGAAGTGCTCCCAAGAAGCAGAGAAAAGTCATGACGTTACAAGAAGTTGAATTGCTTGATATGTACCGCAGATTAAGATCTACAGCTGCAGCTGCCCGCCATTTCAAGAGAAATGAATCCAGCATAAGGACCATGTTTAAAAAAAAAAAAAAAAAATTCAGGAATCTGTTGTTGTGCTATGGGTGCAGATGCAAAAACTTAGTTTTTTGAAACATTTTTTAATCTTGTACTGAAAATGCAGCTTAACTTTTATGTGTGTGTAGGAATGCTACAAGAAAGGCATACCTATAGACTCTAAAATGATTCAAGAAAAAGTGAAGTCATTATATAGCAACTTGAAGCAAAAGGAAGGTGAAGGGTCGAAAACTGGAGAATTTAATGCAAGCAAAAGGTGGTTTGATAATTTTAGAAAGAGGTTTGGCTTAAATGTCAAGATAACAGGAGAAGCAGCTTCTGCCAACCAAGAGGCAGCAGACGAGTTCCCTGATGCCATTAAGAAAATCATTGACAAAGAATATCTACATGAACACGTTTTTAATGCAGATGAAAGCACCCTGTTCTGGAAAAAAAAAATGCCACAAGGACATTTATTAGTAAGGAAGAGAAGCGAGTACCAGGATTTAAGGCATGAAGGGATAGGCTAACTGCTGTTTCATGTGAATGCAGTTGGGTTTATGATCAGGACTGCCCTTATATACAAAGCTGCTAACACCTGAGCCTTGAAGGGAAACGAAACACCAGCTGCTAGTCTTTTGATTGTGCAAGAAGGCCTGGACAACGAGAACCCTTTTTTTCTGAATTGGTTCTATCGATGCTTTGTTTCTGAAGTCAGGAAGTACCATGCCAGTAAGGGACTGCCTTTTAAAGTTTTTTTTTTTTTTTTGATATTGGACAATGCCCCTGGCTACCTAGAACCCCACGAGTTCAACACTGAAGATATTGGAGTGGTTTACTTGCCCCCAGACACAATGTCTCTAATTCAGCCTCTAGATCAGGAGGTCATAAGAACCTTTAAGGCTTATTACACACATTACTCTATGGAAAGGATTGTAAATGCTATGGAAGAGAACCCCGATAGATAGGACATCATGGAAGTCTGGAAGGATTACATCATTGAAGATGCCATTGTTGTTATAGAAAAAGCTATAAAAGTTATCAAGATCTACTGTGTGATCCAGCAATTCCACTCCTGGGTATTAACCCAAAGAAAATGAAAACACTAATTCAAAAAGATACATGCACCCAATGTCCATAGAAGCACTATTTACAATAGCCAAGACATGGAAGCAACCTAAGTGTCTGTCAACAGATGAATGGATAAAGAAGATATGATATATATATACACAATGTAATATTACTCAGCTATAAAGAAAATTCTGCCATTTGGAACAACATGGATGGACCTAGAGAGCATTATGCTTAGTGAAATAAGTTAGACAGAGAAAAGACAAATACGTATCACTTCATATGTGGAATCTAAAAAATAAAGCAAATGAATGTATATAACCGAATGTATAAAGCAAACTGACTCACAGATATAAAGAACAAACTAGTGGTTACTAGTGGGGAGAGAGAGGAGGAGGAGCAAGATAGGGGTATGGGATTAAGATAAACTACAAACAAGCAACAAGGCTATATTGACCAGCACAGGGAAATATAGCCATTATTTTATAACTTAAAAAACCCTGTTTATTGTACTTGAAAGTCTTATATATCCACAAATGAAAAGAAAATGTTTGTTAATCTGGGGTATGCTTCTGTGTATTAAACTGTCATGGTACCATTAACCCAACTAACATCTGGCTTCCCCCATTCAACAGAGTAGTAGCACAGATTTAGGGGAGCTAATAAATGATAGGGTAGCAATCTGGAAAATGTCTAAAAGGAAATGATTTCTAACAGGTGAACAATTTTCCTAGTTATACAGATTTGGAGTGTTTATGTGATATTTTTTAAAAGCATGGAAGTCTTTTAAAAATGTACAGTTTTCTTTGTAATTGCCAAATTATTTTATTTGGATTTTCTTTAGAAAATCTTTGCCTCTTTGTTTTTCTTCCCATGAATTACTTCCAAATTTCTTAATAGAAAGTGACAAAGTAGTAGAAAGCAATGGCTGAAATACTATTTGCTTCATAAGTAATAATTTTAATAAAGTGTGAGGAAATTATATGCAGTATATCTGAATCTTATAAGCAATTTAAGATACGATGTGTCATCTTTCAAAGTAGCTCCTGAAAGACAGGCAAATTAATAAAACTGTTGAAAAGCTAAAAAAAGCATAATATTTTAAACAGCACTCAAGTTGAGAAATATCATTGCTATCTGGCAATTTTGGGTGGGGAAAAATTTACCAATCATTCAGAAAATGCCTTATTGATTAAATTTGTCTGTGTGATTTCTGTTTCCCAATTTGAAACTAATGATACAAGAAAGCTATTTGACATGAATGAAGCCATTATACTACAAAAATAAAAATTGAAGATGATTTCAAAGTAGGAGTTTCAAATACATTTAATGTATTTAAAAATATAATTCTACCATTCCACAAACTTTTTGATTATGCTTGATATAGCTAGGTTCTTGGAATACCTCATTTAAAAGAGTGTGGTGTTCCTCAACACTTGGGGCATTTGTCCTTTTTATGTAGTAGGTCAATGATTAAATTGGGCTCCTCCAGGCATCAGAGTTTAGAAAAAGTTCTTGTAGTGGAAGGGAAATGGTGTTAGTAGTGGTTTTTCTGTGATTCCTTCTTCTAAGAGAAGACTAGACCATAGATAGGACATTGGCGGTGGGTGAGAATGGTGTAACTGTATTTGTAGTCCTAAGTTTGTCTTATATGATGGAAGCACATTGCTAAAGATCTGCCTCTCTTCTTCCTAACTAAGGCTCAGAGAAAGCTGAGACATATTAGAGTGAATTTTCAGTCATTTTCAAAGTTCACTCTGAAAGCAACCCTTAAAGATTCTGAGGATGTGTGTCTAGGGCTATTCTGCGTGAGAGAGCAAATAGTAGCACTGGTCTTTATGTCCTCCTGTCATTACTTCAACAAGAAGTTCTGTGGGTTTTTTTTTTTTTTTTATGTTTTGTACATTGACATTCTGTATAAGTTTTGTTTGAAGAAAATGTTCTTGAGCTAAAAAAAAGTTGTTTGAAAATCATTAAACCAAGTTTTCTTTTTAAAGAAGTCTCTTCTCAAATATCCTATGCCTATAATTTCTGTAATTTTAAAATCATTAGGATTAAAATATACATTTGTTTGGGAAGATATGAGGATTGGGTAAGGGGGAGGTATCACATCAGAAATTCTTTGCTCAGGTGCTTTAGTCAAATCAGATTGCTTTCCTAACATCCATTTTAGGTCCACAGGAGGAGAAAGGGGGGAGCTTTGTGGAAAAGGGAAAAAGAGATGTAACTGTGGAGCATATGACATGGAAGGTAGGGAAGCCCAAGGGACTCACACTGAGCAAACTTTTGATAGCCAAAGAGCAATTTGAAGGCATTTAATTCTTATGGAGTAACAGAGAGAGGAAGAGAAGGTATTAATACTACACAAGTTAAATTAGGGAATAAAAACAAAAATTAACTTTAAACTTGGGTTTTGTATTGGTTGTTGTCCTGTTTTTTTGGTATGTCTAGAGTGGTGCGGGTATTTTGTTTTTTTGTTGTTGTTGTTTATTTTTGTTTTTTGCTGCTCCACGCAGCTTGAACCTGGGCCATGGCAGTGCAAGTGCTGAGGTGCCGAGTCCTAACCATTGGACTGCCAGGTAACTCCCAGGAGTGGTGTGGTCTTGAATGAGAAGCCCAGGGCTACATGTCAGGATTGGATCCAAGACTAGCTGGAAGAGTAACTGAAGAGTCTTTCTGCTACAAAATGTGTGCCTGTGCTCATGTGCAACATAAAGATAGTTGTGACTGAGGTGCTGGGTTAAAATCAGCTGATCAAGTACTTGAGTGCAAATAAAATTCCGTTTTCTATCCTTGGCATTTTTGGTGTTTTCTCATTTGGGAAAAACCAGTGATATTTTGTGTATAAAAATGAGAAATCCACATGCATATTCCAAAATTGTTTATTGTAAAAAAATAATTATGGCCTAATCTTTGCAATACGTGTCAGTAGTGTTCTCTGTCTCAGAAAAAAATCAATTGGTTAAAGTAATTGATGTCTAATTTACTTTGTGTTAGAATTTAGGCTGTACCTGAAAATGAGACTTTGAGCCTTTCAGGTTATATGATACAGAGTGAATATCAGAAGAGTACAGGCTGAGAAAACAGTTTTATCCCATGCGTTCTCTTATTTCTTGCGAACTTGGGCAATGTTGCATCCCTGTACTCTAAGCCGTTATGCACATTAGGATAGTAATGCCCACTCTCGGACATACCTCTTAGGCACTGTATATTTATGAAAAGCTCTTCTATTCGTCTGATGTAATTAAATTCAGTTTCCCCACACATGTCAACTGTTTAAGGTGCAGCCTCTCCACTCTGTAAATTTATACTGACTTAGCTCTTGAAGGGTTGGCAGGCCCGCGTGGAGTAAACCAAATTTTCTCACAGAAAGCAGTTATATAACCTCTCTACCAAGGTCTGACAATTGGACTGAATGTGGATGCTGAACTTTGCACCTAAGAGGGGTATCATCTGAAGAGAAAGCCACTAGGAGCCGTGCGAGGGACACGGTTTATTTAAGCAAATATTTTGCAAAGCCTGTACACCTCCATCAAGGCTGGTAGGTTTTATCTGACTCATTGAAGCAGCAAATACTTCTCACCTCTCCAGCAGGCATCACCTTTGCTGAAACACATGAATGTTTTCTCTCCGTCTCTGAGCTCTGTTTCCTCTTCAGTGAAATCTTGATGACTCTGAAGAAGTTGAGGCAGATCTTTGGCTCCTGCTGCTGTGAGATTTATGTGTGAATTTGAGGACTCAGGTTCTTCAGGTGACTCTAACAAATTCTTTTAAACTACATAAAGGAGGAAGAAAAACAAACTGATGAGTTTTAACACTTTTGTCAATACAATATGCTGCAGGAAAACTTTATCAATACAATAAGAATCTATCAGCATTTTGTTCTTTGATAAGAAAAAAGAAAAAAGAGTCCCTAGTCCTTACTGGCCCTCCCCCATATACCATTTTGTTGTATATTAATCTTAGGTACTTCTAATGAAATTACTGTTTTTATGAAAATAATTTTTAAAAATGAAAATGCCATATGATTTACATGACTTAGGTTTAGAAGGCTAGATAAAACCCCCTCTTTTTTTTTTTTTTAAACATCTTTATTGAAGTATAATTGCCTTACAATGGTGTGTTAGCTTCTGCTTTATAACAAAGTGAATCAGTTATACATATACAATATGTTCCCATTTCTCTTCCCTCTTGCATCTCCCTCCCTCCCACCCTCCCCATCCCACCCCTCTAGGTGGTCACAAAGCACCGAGCTGATCTCCCTGTGCTATGCGGCTGCTTCCCACTAGTTATCTATTTTACATTTGGTAGTGTATATATGTCCATGACACTCTCTTACCCTGTCACATCTCACCCCACCCCCTCCCCATATCCTCAAGTCCATTCTCTAGGAGGTCTGTGTCTTTATTCCCGTCTTGCCACTAGGTTCTTCATGGCCTTTTTTTTTTTCCTTAGATTCCGTATATATGTGTTAGCATACTGTATTTGTTTTTCTCTTTCTGACTTACTTCACTCTGTATGACAGACTGTAACTCCATCCACCTCATTACAAATACCTCCATTTCATTTCTTTTTATGGCTGAGTAATATTCCATTGTATATATGTGCCACATCTTCTTTATCCATTCATCTGTCGATGGACATTTAGGTTGCTTCCATGTCCTGGCTATTGTAAATAGAGCTGCAATGAACATTTTGGTACATGACTCTTTTTGACCTATGAAAACCCCCTCTTAAGCCTTCTTAGTTGGAAGCATTTCTGCCCCAGGCAGATGAGGCTGTAGCCCTACTACTTCTTCGGGATTCTGGGAAGTGTAGTCCAGAAGTTCTGTGTAGTGGATAATACTTCCTTTTCAGTAGGCTAACTGTGGCCTTTGTAGTCCTGGGGTTGAGAAAGTAATAGCCCCCAGATTCCGAATGTTTCTTCTGAATATTTATTATGTACCAAGCACTGTGCTATCTACTTTTCATGTAATCCTCACAAGAAACCCAAGTATGACATCTAAGTGTGTATTATGTTTTTTTTTTTTTTTTACATACAGATTCTATTTCACTTGTAGTGATAAGTCTGTTCAGGTTATTTTCTCTTGATTCAGTTTTGGTAGGCTGTATGTTTCTAGAAACTTGTTCATTTCTTCTAGGTTGTCCAGTTTGTTGGCATATAACTGTTCATCATATTCTCTATGATTTTTTTGTACTTCTGTGGTATCAGTTGTTATTTATCCTCTTTCATTTTTTATTTTGTTTATTTGGGTCCTCTCATTTTTCGTCTTGGTGGACCTAGTTAGAGGTTTGTTGATTTTGTTTATCCTTTCAAAAAACCAGCTCTTGGTTTCATTGATTTGTTTTTTCTCTATTTTTTAATCTCTGTTTATTTCCTCTCTGATCTTTATTTCCTTCCTTCTGCTGACTTTAGGTTTTGGGTGTTCTTTTTCTAATTATTTTAGATGGTAGGTTAAATTGTTTGAGCTTCTTTTTGTTTTTTTGAGGAAGGCCTTTACTGCTATGAACTTTTCTCTTATGACTGCTTTTGCTGCACCCCATAGATTTTGTATGGTTGTGTTTTCATTGCCACTTATCTCCAGGTTTTAAAAAATTTCCTCTTTGATTTCATCATTGACCCACTAGTTTTTTAGTAGCATGTTGTTTAGTCTCTATGTAATAATTTTTTTTCCTATTTCTCTGTGGTTGATTTCTAGTGTTACGCTCTTGTGGTCAGAAAGTTGCTTGAAATAGTTTGTATTCTCTTAAATTTGTTGAGGCTTATTTTGTGTCCTAGTATGTGGTATATCCTAGAGAATATTCCTTGTGTTCTTGAAAAGAATGTGTATTTTGGGTTTTTTTTTGAGGGGGGATGTCATGTCCTGAAGATATCAATTAAGCCTAACTGTTCTATTGTGTCATTTAGGATCTCTGTTGCCTTATTGATTTTCTGTCTGGAAGATCTGTCCATTGATGTGAGTGGGGTGTTAAAGTCTCCTACTATTATTGTATTCCTGTCAATTTCTCCCTGTATGTCTGTTAGTATTTGGTTTATGTATTTAGGTGCTCCTATATTGCATGCATATATGTTAATGAGTGTAATATCCTCTTGTATTGATCCTTCTATCATTATATGGTGTCTTTCTTTATCTTACTTCATGGCCTTTGTTTTAAAGTCTATTTTGTCTGATATGTGTATTGCTACCCCTACTTTCTTGTCATTTCTGTTTGCATGAAATATCTTTTTCCATCACCTCACTTTCCATCTACATGTGTCCTTCGCCTTAAAGTAGGTCTCTTGTAGGTAGTGTATTGTAGGTTCTTGTTTTGTTAACCAATCTGCCACTCTGTCTTTTGATTGGAGCATTTAGTCCATTGACATTTAAAATAATTAGTGATAGATACGGTTTTATTGGTTTCCAGTTGATTTTGTATGTGTCCTTTGTCCCTTTTTTCTTTGTTTTTCCTTTTGTGGTTTGATGGTTTTCTTTTGTATTATATTTGTTCTTTTTGTTTTTTGTGAATCTATTGTATGTTTTTGATTTGTGGTTACCCTGGTTTTCAAGTATGTTAACCTATTACTGTATCTACTTGCTTCAGACTAGTAGTCATATAAGCTCAAACACATTCTAAAATATCTACATTTTTATACTTCTCCCCCTCACATGTTTTGTTTTTGATGTCCTCTTTTACATTTTCATGTTTATCCTTTTGCTGTTCATTGTAGTTAAAATTGCTCTCACAAAATTTTTTGATTGTTTTTAAAATCTATGTACTGGCTTATTTAAGTGATATACAATCCTTTTATATATTTGCTTTTCCTATTGTGGTTTTTCCTTTTCTGTAGATTCTTGCTTCTATTTAGACAAGACCTTTCAATATTTCTTTTAGGATAGGTTTAGTATTGCTGTATTCTTTTAGTTTTTGCTTGTCTGAGAAATTCTGACTCTTTGTTTTTCTTTTGCTGCCTTTCGAATCCTCTCTTTGTCTTTAACTTTTGCCATTTTAATTATATGTCTTGTGTACGTATGTTTGGGTTCATCTTATTTGGGACCCTCTGTGTTTCCTGTACTTGGATATCTTGTTTCCTTTTATCGGCTTGGGAAGTTTTCAGCCATGATTTCTTCAAATACATTTTTTGATCCCCTTTTTCTTCTCCTTCTGGGATCCCTATTATGCATAGACTGGTATGCTTTATATTATCCCATAGGTCTCATATGTTGCTTTCACTTTTTTTTCATTTGTTTTTCTGTCTGCTGTTCTGACTGATTTCTGTTACTCTGTCTTCCAGATCACTTATTTGTTCTTCATATTTAATTTGCTATTTATAGCCTTAAGTTGGTTTTCATCTCAGCAATTGTTAGTTGTCTAATTTTGATTGGCTCCTCTTTATAGTTTCTAGTTCCTTGTTACAGTGACCTGCATTTCTACTGCTAGTCTTTCTTAATTCCTTCAGTATTTTTATTACCTTCTCTTTGAACTCAGGGTCTGTTAGAATGGAGAGGTCTGTTTTATCATTTGTTCTTTTTGGGGATTTCTCTTGTTCTTTTAATTGGGAGTGGTTCCTCTGCTTTTTCATTTTACTTATGTTTCTCTGACTTTATGAATTTAGGAGAAACAGTTATCTACTGTGGTCTTGAAGGGCTGTTTTTATGTTGGAGCACCCCTGTGTTGCCTGTGCGAATCCAGTATTTTTGGTGCAAGGGTTGTTTTGGGTATGGATGCCAGATGTGTCTTTCCTCAGTGTGTGCTGACCGTTATCCCCTTGAACAGGGGGTGTGACTGGTGTTGTGATCAGAGCCTGCACTGAATGTTGGACGGGGCCTCCTCTTTGCTCTGTGGTTGTCATAGCCCTGTTGGGGGCAGGGTATGCTCCTCCCCAGTTGTTGGAATAGAAGCCATCAGATTAGGTTCTAAGCTGTGGTGTGAGGTAGGTGGGACTGGAATGCTCCTGCTGGGAATGGAGCCACTGTGTATTCCTCCCCAGGAGCTGTCCACCAGGACGTGTGCTCTGTGATGTCACGTGCCACCTGTTGTGTGCACTGACCAAGCCTGGTGCTGCTGCTGGACCTGCCTCAGCTGTGGGAACACTGGTAATTGGCTTGGATGTCCCTCAAGTGCTGTGCTCACAAAGGTGCTGGTGTAAACCTTCTGAAGCTGTGCCCTGCACCTGCTGTGGGAGTGCCAATAATCAGCTCAGATTTCAGCCCCACCTCGGCTTTGTGGGCAACCTGCCAGCACTTGAGTGCTCTCAGAGCTCTTAGTGGTGGAGCTGTGCTCCCTGTGAGCAGGCTGGAATGTGACTGCTATGGTTAGGCCACACCCCTCCCTTCCTGTGTGCATTGACAGTAGGGCTTCTGTGGTGGACCCAGGCTACATGCTGTGCACACCCCCATTTGAAGCCCAGACCACACTCCAGGCCTCTTGGGCTTCTCTGCACAGCCAAATGGAGTCCCATCCCCAGGTCTGTCCACTGAAGCCTGAGTTTCAGCACCCAGCTGCTGCACATACCAGCAGATGTGCCTCTTGGGCTGGGAAGTACAATGATGTGACAAGGACCTTCTGAGCTGCTCTCTCTCTGCCCTGCCTGCCACAAGCCATCTGCCTCACTCCCCTGTGAGCCTCTGAAGCTCCCTATCTGTCCCAGCTGACCTCCCAGCCAGTGAAGGAGGTTTCCAGTGTGAGGGAACCTTTCCTCTTTCACAGCTCCCTTTTAGGGGTGCCAGTCCCATCCTGATCCCTCTTTTTTTTTTTTTTCCTTTCATACTACCTGGTTATGTGGTGATCTGTCTTGCAGTTTTGGTTGTATGAGATCTGCCAGCATTCAGTAGGTATTCTGTGAGAATTGTTCCACATGTAGATGGATTCACCTCCTCCCACAAATGCATCAGAAATATATGTCCTTCAGGCTTCCCTGGTGGCACAGTGGTTAAGAATCCGCCTACCAATGCAGGGGACACGGGTTCAAGCCCTGGTCTGGGAAGATCCCACATGCCATGGAGCAAGTAAGCCTGTGTGCCACAACTACTGAGCCTGTGCTCTAGAGCCCGCAAGTCACAAATACTGAGCCTGCATGCCACAACTACTGAAGCCCGTGTGCCTAGAGCCCGTGCTCCACAAGAGAAGCCACCGCAGTGAGAAGCCCACGCACTGCAACGAAGAGTAGCCCCCGCTCGCCACAACTAGAGAAAGCCCATGTGCAGCAACCCATGAAGACCCAATGCAGCCAAAAATAAATAAATAAATTTATATTGGAAAAAATGTCATTCTACTCCACCATCTTGATCTCCCAGCCCAACTTGTTTCTTAAAACACTTAATAATTTTGCCTTGTAGATAATCTGGATAATACTGGGCTCCATGTATAGGAAGAATTTAACTGCTAAAATGAACCACACCAGTGTGGTAATGGCAATGCTTTCATCATTTTGCGTTTCAAAATTTATTTCACCTTAATACTGCAATGCATCACATTCTTATCACCTTTTATTCAGTTCCATCATAAAAGATTTTATTCAAGGAGTCTTAAGGGAGATTATTTTAATTTAATCCTATGTAGTTATTTTCAAGATCAATAAATCGAATATATTTTCTCTCCCTCTCTGTTGATACTCCTTGTGGAAAGATAGAAGAGTTGTGTTCCTATTACTCAGTATGTTGGATAAGGTGTCCTTTGTCAAAATGCTAAACTTATCCACATAGGCCAGTGATCCTTAATGAGGGGCAATGTGAAAATTTTGGGTGAGTGATTACTGAGGTCCTATATAATCCTGACATTCCATGAAACCCACCATTTCATATGCTGAAAACATTTTCATGCAAATCAAACTTAGACCTTGCATTTGATGACAGAACTTTCCATGCATTTTAATGATCATTTAAAGAACTCAATCCAGATGGCAGAAAGGATGGTACTTTCTTCCCTAGAAAAGCTGGACTTTGTATATTAAACAGTGAGGGAAGCAGATGTTACTTCAATATAGTTTCTTGCATGAATACAAGACGCATGTATTTCTTCATGCTTACAAAAAGGTATGAGGGGATGATTAAATTGCCTGCTACAAATAGATACCAAACTGAAATTTATTTCAGAGAATTTGCTTCTTATATTCATCCTTTTGAATGCTGACACCATTGTATTGCTGTGGAGAAATCATGAAAGAACAATATGAGCAAAGAGTTGGTGTGAATAACATTCTTTTTTTTATTAATAAACAGCCAAGTGTTTATTAAAAATCGCCTTTGAATTTTTAATCTGGAACGAGGGACTTTTTAAAATGATTCCTTCAAACAAACCATTTCAAATTTTTTACTGCTGTCTTGGCAATTACTATGCCAGTAACACTAAATGATTTTCTTTAAATCCCAGAGGTTCTTAGAAGCACCTGATGAAGGGTTGGCCTAATTGCTCTGTTCTGGTATGATAAGTCACTAACAAAGATACTACATCACAGTGCTAAAGATACACACATGGGTTTTCTGCTGACTGTCTAATCTAAGGAAAACAGTGCACCTCCCTAGAAGAATTCATTAATAAACCATCAAGTCAGCCTTTTAGAGATCATTTGACAGTTACTTTAAAATCAGCTGTAATTAGAAAGGTGAGATGGCATGACTCTGCATAGCCAAAATTGACATCATGTGTTATTGATGCTGAAATCATTAGTTGTGAGATGAATAGTCATAGGCTTCATAGGCACAGCTACATATGGAAACGGTTGCTGCTCCCCCTACGCCCCCCGCCCCCACCCCCAGCCGTGAGGTTTTACTGTTAAACATGAAAATACATTGTTGAGTAGGAGGACAATTTTATTTTTGTTAAAATAGATTATTTGAGATACTTTGAGCTGAGATAAGAGGATGAGTACTTGATGCTATTACTTTATCATCAGCAACTAACTATTGGAAACCCAGAGAAGAGGCTTATGAGTATATGAACATGAGTTGGCCCGAAAGAACATGTTAATTTCTTCATGAAGGCATCTCAAGGTCCTGGAAGGTTGCCTGGTTTGTTTGACAAATGCTTAGATTCGATAGAATAAGATTCCCTCTAAAATGTTTCATAAATTTCCTGAGCACTGCTTTAAAATAATTTAACTCATTTAATAGCCTTAGATAATAAAAAGTTTTGTTTTTATCTTCACTTCAAATTAAATATTGGTATAAGAATATTCTGTCTTTGGGCAATTATTTGCCTTCTTGGTCATTATAAATCTATACTGCCCTGTATGATTCCTCCTTTGAACTTGCAAATTATGGCTTGCATAAAGTTTTTCAGCAAGTTTCTTTCCTTTTTCTTTTTTTTAGAATATCAGAAGTTTAGCACTGGAAGCGAGTTTAGTGATCATGAAGCACTGTCCTTATTTCCAATGTGAATAAACAAGGGTGAGGTAGATTGAGCTACATGCCTCAGGTTACACACCCAGCAAGTAATATTCATGAGCTTCAGGATTAACAAATGTATGAGTCTCAAACAAGTATGGGACCAGTCCTGGTGTGGATAAAATAGTTCTTAGACAAGTTTATTCTGGTGGGATTTGCTCTTAGGTTTCCCAGGCCTCTCATTCTGGCAGTCATGTCCTTCTGTTGTTTTCTCTTTTTGTCTTAAAAATTATTCTTGTAGGTCATTTCACTTGTATCTGAAACATGGAATTTAGATTCAGATTGCCGAGGTATAAATGTTGGCTCTGCCACCTACTGGCTGTGTGACCTAGGGCAAATTACTAAATTTCTCTGTGCCTCAGTTTCCTCATATGCAAAATGGAAATAATGATAGATATGAAGACTATATAGAATATTTCATATAAAACATTTAGTACAGACTTTGCTCCTAGTAGATAACTGGCAATGGTAACTGTGATAACTGTTTTTATTATTGTTATCATCACTTTCAAAATGGCACCTTATAGGTATCTCAGATTCCTTATTTTCTGCTGAAGTCTGCATCTTCTACATTTCCAAGTGTGATTGGTGGAAATGTGATATACAAAGGAGTCAGTAGTGACTCCTGCTCTTTCTCAGTTCTCTGCCATGATCTGACAGTCACTTAATGAATAGATGTTGTTGATTTTAAACTAATAAATATCTCAATTCTATCCTTACTTCTCCAATGGTACTGCTACTGCCTCATCCAGATCCTCACTGGTTCTTTTTTTTTTTAGTTTTAAGAATACAACTGAAAAATTTTATTTCTATTTCATATTTATAAAAATTAATCTGTTATAAAGAAAGGTTGCTCATAGGTCACAAAATCATCAACTCAAGATATCTGAATTTTGTTTTATTAATAAAATAAATAAAACTGATTTATTGATATTCATAGAACCACAGACAAAGCTATAAACAAGGCCTATGTACAAAACAAAACTCATCAAACACAGGCCTTGGACCTACTGCCTAATTGCCTAGGATGTGTTGTATTTCTTCCCACTTAAAACGTGCAAAGCCTTGAGTCAAGGTTCACATTCACCTTGGTCATGTGTAATAATCCTGTTTATTTTTCAGTGTCCTTGGAAACATTGCAGTGGGTGGCGGTCTCCATTGCCTCTTGACTCTGGCTACATTCCAGCTCTTCCTTTAGTTCCATTCCAAGGACTGATACATAAATTCCCACATGTCTTTGTAAACACGGTTATTTTCTTTGTTTACTTCTACTTTTATATAAATTCCTCATCATGTAAATATTTCCCTTACAAAGAAGTCACCAAAATAAAGGAATGCTTGAGGTTGCTTCAATGTTAAATCTGGAAAAAGTAAAGCAAACTTGTTTTTACTGTTTTGATGAGCCTTATTTTATAAAAATATATATGGTATTGTCACAAAGCTGGGTTTAGAAATAAATTACCCAAACAATAAGGCATTTACATTTCTCTCAAAAATGAGAGCTGTAAGTACTGCTCCTGTTGCTGGGTTTGAACTTGTACTTTCCAATAATCTATTGTGAAAAATTTAAGTCACTGAGCAGATGAAGTAAGTTTAAACTTGTTTCACTGTCAGGTTTTGAATTCCGCATGGAAGATAAACCACTGTGTCATGTTACCCACTGCAATACTCAGTAAATAGTATGATCTAGAAACATGGTTCTTAGTATTTTCTGAATTTCCCTGTGTAGTGTCTGCAGGTCTTCACGGAACTTCAGGACAGTTGAAGGGAAAGTTCAGAATAAGTAGAAGACAGTTATTTTGTGCGTAGCTTCATTTCCCTAACGTTGCTTTACGTTAAGACATTGCTTCTCTCAGGCAAGGCTTTAAAAGCAACACGATCCTGCTTATTCACTAAAAATGAAAAAAGAAAATCAGTTAACTAAAGACTATTATACTATACATGTAGAGATATAAGAAAGTACTAACGATGAAAAGAAATCACTTCAAGCAGACTCAGGAGATGTGTTCAATAAGAAAAGCTTTGGGGTATTTTATCTCATCTGTTGTACGAAGACATGCTTCTTCTCTTTTCATCTTTAGATTTTACATGCAAGCTTCACAGTGGGGAGGCACTTTTGAGGAAGACAAAGACAAGGCCAAGAGTACCACCAACCATTGGCCCTGTGCAGCCAAAAGCAGTTTAGTTAAGCCTCGTCCCTTTTCTTCAGGGATGCATTGTTTTACTGAAAGCTTTAAAAAATCAAATAGCTATCATCCTTTTATTTCTTTGTGTCAAAATTTAGTAGTGACATAACTGGAAAAGTACTGGGAAAATCTAAGCATTGAATATATACAGAGTTACGCCTAATGGGGTACTGGACCAGGGTATATGGTTAGGCAGCTGGCAACCAACTTTTCCAGCAGATTGCTTTCCACGTGAGGAATTTCATTTTATTTTAAAATTTCTTCCAGGTTTGTTGAAAGATAATTGACGTATAACATTGTATAAGTTTAAGGTGTACAATGTGTTGATATGATACACTTAGATATTATGAAATAATTACCATCATAGCATTAGCTAACACCTCCGTCACATTGAACATTACCATTTCTTTTTTGTGGCAAGAACATTTAAGATCTACTCTCTTAGCAACTTTCAAGTATATAATACAGTATTATTTAAAATTTTTAAAGTTTCAGCTTTATTGAGGTATAATTGACATATTAAGTTATTTGATTATAATACAGTATTATTAACTGTAATCCCCATGCTGTACGTTAGATCCCCAGAATTTATTCATCAAATAACTGGAAGTTTGTACCCTTTCACCTATATCTCCCCATATCACCCTTTCCCAAGCCCCCGGCAACCACCATTCTAGTCTCTGTTTTCATGAGTTTGGCTGTTTTAGATTCTACATATAAGTGACATCATACGGTATTTGTTTTTAATTGCCTACAACAATGTACTGAGGTATTATTAGCTGTGTGGGTTGACTTTTCACAGAAAAATTTGTGAGAAACTTCTGTCACACCGTCAGTTTGACAATATTCAATGTATTG
Source organism: Balaenoptera physalus (assembly GCF_965194825.1). NCBI lineage: Eukaryota > Metazoa > Chordata > Mammalia > Artiodactyla > Balaenopteridae > Balaenoptera > Balaenoptera physalus. The sequence continues at coordinate 68,020,521 of NC_138893.1, read as the reverse complement.
GTAAAACAAAAAAGTTTCCCCCAAGACAGTTTCTTGAACTTTGGATGTTTTAGAGAGATTTTTGAACTTTTTTTGTCTCAGAAATTCCTTGGCATTTCACATGCTTCAAGAAGAGTTAAAGCCTGAAGTTTCAAAATGGTCTTTCTCTGTGGTTCAGCTACTTGGTGTTTTGGGAATGAGCCTTTGGTCTTTGCATTTTGGGAGCATAGAATCTAGAAATTTAGAATCATTATGAAGGTTATTAATAGCACTGGGATGAAAACGTGGGGCTTCTGGATGTATCTGTTACAACTTCTCACCTGTTGCATTTCTGTAACTGAAGGATTTTGGGATATAGAATTTCAGTTTTTTGGATACATTTGAGTTAGCTTATTACCCATTTCTTGACCTCATATTTTAGTCTCTGGCTTTTTCTTTTGAATCTTTGAATGACTTTCTTTTGAATGACTTCTTTTTGAAGTCATTCCATCCTGGACTTCTGGGGGACAAACACAACTTGGTATAGGCAGCAGCATCTATCTCTTACTCACTTGACTATGTGCAGAGCAGGTCCACGAGGTGCTGAATATCCTGTTTCTACGTAACGGTCATGTTGGTCTAGAAGATTTATAAGTTCAGTGCTGGGTACATCACCCCTAGTGTAATGGCACGGAGTTTATTTGAAGAAAATATAATTTAAAAGTTTATGTTACATCAGGTTGAATGACCATGTCTTTAGGAGAAATTGCAGAGTTGGTATCTAATGGGATGGTGGGAATGTACAAAGGCATATTTCTGGAGGTCATGACAGATACTCCAGAGTTTATGGATTTATGAGTGTGAGCTGATTCTGCATGACCTGCTCATCTCCTGTGATTTATGTTAGCTGAAATGTAGACAGGAGGTTGGCCTTGAACTATATTCAAAATATTGAATATAGTTCCCTGTGCTATACAGGAGGTCCTTGTTGTTTATCTATTTCATACATAGTAGTGTGTATCTGTTAATCCCAAACTCCTAAATTATTCCTCCCCCACCCAGTTTCCCCTTTGGTAACCATAAATTTGTTTTCTTTTTTCTTTTGTTTTTTATTCAATATAATGCAATGAGATTTTATTTTATTTTATTTTTAACATCTTTATTGGAGTAAAATTGCTTTACTTTGTTGTGTTAGTTTCTGTTGTATAACAAAGTGAATCAGCTATACGTATACTTATATCCCCATATCCCCTCCCTCTCGAGTATCCCTCCCACTCTCTCTATCCCACCCCTCTAGGTGGTCACAAAGCACCGAACTGATCTCCCTGTGCTATGCGGCTGCTTCCCACTAGCTATCTGTTTTACATTTGGTAGTGTATACATGTCCATGCCACTGTCTCACATCGTCCCAGCTTACCCTTCCCCCGCCATGTCCTTATATTCCATTCTCTACGTCTGCGTCTTTATTACTGTCCTGCCCCTAGGTTCTTCAGAATCTTTTTTTGTTTTTATTCCATATATATGTGTTAGCATACAGTATTTGTTTTTCTCTTTCTGACTTACTTCACTCTGTATGACAGACTTTAGGTCCATCCACCTCACTTCAAATAACTCAATTTTGTTTCTTTTTATGGCTGAGTAATATTCCATTGTATATATGTGCCACATCTCCTTTATCCATTCATCTATCGATGGACACTTAGGTAGCTTCCATGTCCTGGCTATTGTAAGTAGTGCTGCAATGAACATTGTGGTACATGACTCTATTTGAATTATGGTTTCCTTGGGGTATATGGCCAGTAGTGGGATTGCTGGGTCATATGGTAGTTCTATTTTTAGTTTTTTAAGAAACCTCCGTACTGTTCTCCATAGTGGCTGTATCAATTTGCATTCCCACCAACAGTGTAGGAGGGTTCCATTTTTTCCACACCCTCTCCAGCATTTATTGTTTGTAGATTTTTTGATGATGGCCATCCTGACTGTTGTGAGGTAATACCTCATTGTCGTTTTGATTTACATTTCTCTAATGATTAGTGATGTTGAGCATCCTTTCATGTGTTTGTAGGCAATCTGTATATCTTCTTTGGAGAAATGTCTATTTAGGTCTTCTGCCCATTTTTGGATTGGGTTGTTTGTTTTTTGGATATGGAGCTGCATGAGCTGCTAGTATATTTTGGAGATTAACCCTTTGTCAGTTGCTTCGTTTGCAAATATTTTCTCCCATTCTGAGGGGTGTCTTTTCATCTTGTTTATGGTTTTCTTTTCTGTGCAAAAGATTTTAAGTTTCATTAGGTCCCATTTGTTTATTTTTGTCTTTATTTCCATTTCTCTAGGAAGTGGGTCAAAAGGGATCTTGCTGTGATTTATGTCAAAGAGTGTTCTTCCTATGTTTTCCTCTAAGAGTTTGATAGTGTCTGGCCTTACATTTAGGTCTTTAATCCATTTTGAGTTTATTTTTGTGTATGGTGTTGGGGAGTGTTCTAATTTCATTCTTTTACATGTAGCTGTCCAGTTCTCCCAGCACCACTTATGGAAGAGGCTGTCTTTTCTCCATTGTATATTCTTCCCTCCTTTATCAAAGATAAGGTGACCATATGTGCATGGGTTTACCTCTGGGCTTTCTATCCTGTCCCATTGATCTATATTTCTGTTTTTGTGCCAGTACCATACTGTCTTGATTACTCTAGCTTTGTAGTGTAGTCTGAAGTCAGGGAGCCTGATTCCTCCAGCTCCGTTTTTCTTTTTCAAGGTTGCTTTAGCTATTCGGGGTCTTTTGTGTTTCCATACAAGTTGTGAAATTTTTTGTTCTAGTTCTGTGAAAAATGCCATTGGTAGTTTGATAGGGATTGCATTGAATCTGTAGATTGCTTTGGGTAGTATACTCATTTTCACAATGTTGATTCTTCCAATCCAAGAACATGGTATATCTCTCCATCTGTTTGTATCATCTTTAATCTCTTTCATCTGTGTCTTACAGTTTTCTGTATACAGGTCTTTTGTCTCTTTAGGTGGTTTATTCCTAGGTATTTTATTCTTTTTGTTGCAGTGGTAAATGGGAGTATTTCCTTAATTTCTCTTTCAGAATTTTCATCATTAGTGTATAGAAATGCAAGAGATTTCTGTGCATTAATATTTTATCCTGCTACTTTACTAGATTCACTCATTAGCTCTAGTGGTTTTCTGGTAACATCTTTAGGATTCTCTATGTATAGTATCATGTCATCTTCAAACAATGGCAGTTTTACTTGTTTTCCAATTTGGATTCCTTTTATTTCTTTTTCTTCTCTGTTTGCTGTGGCTAAAACTTCCAAAACTATGTTGAATAACAGCAGTGAGAGTGGGCAACCTTGTCTTGTTCCTGATCTTAGAGGAAATGGTTTCAGTTTTTCACCATTGAGAATGATGTTGGCTGTGGGTTTGTCATATATGGCCTTTATTATGTTGAGGTAAGTTCCCTCTATGCCTACTGTCTGGAGAGTTTTTATCATAAATGGGTGTTGAATTTTGTTGAAAGCTTTTTCTGCATCTATTGAGTTGATCATATGGTTTTTACCCTTCAGTTTGTTAATATGGTGTATCACATTGATTTGCATATATTGAAGAATCCTTGCATTCCTGGGGTAAACCCCACTTGATCATGGTGTGTGATCCTTTTAATGTGCTGTTGGATTCTGTTTGCTAGTATTTTGTTGAGGATTTTTGCATGTATGTTCATCAGTGATATTAGCCTGTAGTTTTCTTTCTTTGTGACATCTTTCTCTGGTTTTGGTATCAGGGTGATGGTGGCCTCGTAGAATGAGTTTGGAAGTGTTCCTCCCTCTGCTATATTTTGGGAGAGTTTGAGAAGGATAGGTGTTAGCTCTTCTCTAAATGTTTGATAGAATTCGCCTGTGAAGTCATCTGGTCCTGGGCTTTTGTTTGTTGGAAGATTTTTAATCACAGTCTCAATTTCAGTGCTTGTGATTGGTCTGTTCATATTTTCTATTTCTTCCTGGTTCAGTCTCGGAAGGTTGTGCTTTTCTAAGAATTTGTCCATTTCTTCCAGGTTGTCCATTTTATTGGCATATGGTTGCTTGTAGTAATCTCATGATCCTTTGTATTTCTGCAGTGTCAGTTGTTACTTCTTTTTCATTTCTAATTCTATTGATTTGAGTCTTCTCCCTTTTTTTCTTGATGAGTCTGGCTAATGGTTTATCAATTTTGTTTATCTCCTCAAAGAACCAGCTTTTAGTTTTATCGATCTTTGCTATCGTTTGCTTCATTTCTTTTTCATTTATTACTGATCTCATCTTTATGATTTCTTTCCTTCTGCTAACTTTGGGTTTTTTTTGTTCTTCTTTCTCTAATTGCTTTAGGTGTAACGTTAGATTGTTTATTTGAGATTTTTCTTGATTCTTGAGGTAGGAGTGTATTGCTCTGAAGATCTTGCTTAGAACTGCTTTTGCTGCATCCCATAGGTTTTGGGTCGTAGTGTTTTCATTGTCATTTGTTTCTAGGTATTTTTTGATTCCTCTTTGATTTCTTCAGTGATCTCTTGGTTATTTAGTACATATTGTTTAGTCTCCATGTGTTTGTATTTTTTACAGTTTTTTTCCTGTAATTGATATCTACTCTCATAGCATTGCTGTCAGAAAGATACTTGATATGATTTAAATTTTCTTAAATTTACCAAGGCTTGATTTGTGACCCAAGATATGATCTATCCTGGAGAATGTTCCATGAGCACTTGAGAAGAAAGTGTATTCTGTTGTTTTTGGATGGGATGTCCTATAAGTATCAGTTAAATCCATCTTGTTTAATGTGTTATTTAAAGCTTGTGTTTCCTTATTTTCATTTTGGATGATCTGTCCATTGGTGAAAGTGGGGTATTAAAGTCCCATACTATGACTGTGTTACTGTCAGTTTCCCCTTTAACGGCTGTTAGCATTTGCCTTATATATTAAGGTGCTTCTGTGTTGGGTGCATAAATATTTACAATTGTTATATCTTCTTTTTCAGTTGATCCCTTGATCATTATGTAGTGTCCTTCTTTGTCTCTTGTAATAGTCTTTATTTTAAAGTCTATTTTGTCTGATAGGAGAATTGCTACTCTAGCTCTCTTTTGATTTCCATTTGCATGGAATATCTTTTTCCATCCCCTCAGTTTCAGTCTGTACGTGTCCCTAGGTCTGAAGTGCATCTCTTGTAGACAGCATATATATGGGTCTTGTTTTTCCATCCATTCAGCTGGTCTATGTCTTTTGGTTGGAGCATTTAATCCACTTAAATTTAAGGTAATTATCGATACATATGTTCCTATTACCATTTTCTTAATTGTTTTGGGGTTGTTTTTGTAGGTCTTTTCCTTCTCTTGTTTTTCCTGCCTAGAGAAGTTCCTTTAGCATTTGTTGTAAAGCTGGTTTGGTGGTGCTGAATTCTCTTAGCTTTTGCTTGTCTGTAAAGGTTTTAATTTCTCTGTCAAATCTGAATGAGATCCTTGCTGGGTAGAGCAGTCTTGGTTGTAGGTTTTTCCCTTTCATCACTTTAAATATGTCCTGCCACTCCCTTCTGGCTTGCAGAGTTTCTGCTGAAAGAGCAGCTGTTAACCTTATGGGGATTCCCTTGTATGTTACTTGTTGTTTTTCCCTTGCTGCTTTTAATATTTTTTCTTTGTATTTTATTTTTGATAGTTTGATTAATATGTGTCTTGGCGTGTTTCTCCTTGGATTTATCCTGTATGGGACTCTCTGCACTTCCTGGACTTGATTGACTATTTCCTTTCCCATATTAGGGAAGTTTTCAACTCGAATCTTTCAAATATTTTCTCAGTCCCTTTCTTTTTCTCTTCTTCTTCTGGGACCCCTATAATTCAAATGTTGGTGTGTTTAATGTTGTCCCAGAGGTCTCTGAGACTGTCCTCAGTTTCTTTCATTCTTTTTTCTTTATTCTGCTCTGTGGTAGTTATTTCCACTATTTTATCTTCCAGGTCACTTATCCGTCCTTCTGCCTTAGTTATTTTGCTGTTGATTCCTTCTAGAGAATTTATAATTTCATTTATTGTGTTGTTCATCATTGTTTGTTTAGTTCTTCTAGGTCCTTGTTAAACGTTTCTTGTATTTTCTCCATTTCCAAGATTTTGAATCATCTTTACTATCATTACTCTGAATTATTTTCCAGGTAGACTGCCTATTTCCTCTTCTTTGGTTTGGTCTGGTGTGTTTTTACCTTGCTCCTTCATCTGCTGTGTATTGCTCTGTCTTCTCATTTTGCTTAACTTACTGTGCTTGGGGTCTCCTTTTCGCAGGCTGCAGGTTCGTAGTTCCCGTTGTTTTTGGTGCCTGCCCCCAGTGGGTGAGGTTGGTTCAGTGGTTGGTGTAGGCTCCTTGGTGGAGGGGACTGTTGCCTGTGTTCTGGTGGATGAGGATGGATCTTGTCTTTCTTGGGGGCAGGACTGCATGTGGTGGTGTGTTTTGGGGTGTCTGTGAACTTATGATTTTAGGCACTCTCTCTGCTAATGGGTGGGGTTGTTCCTGTCTTGCTAGTTGTTTGGCATGGGCTGTCCAGCACTGGAGCTTGCTGGTCGTTGAGTGGAGCTGGGTTGTAGCATTGAGGTGGAGATCTCTGGGAGAGCTCTCACTGATTGATGTTTCGTGGGGCCAGGAGGTCTCTGGTGGTCCAGTGTCCTGAACTCAGCTCTCCCACTTCAGAGGCTCAGGCCTGACAGCTGGCCAGAGCACCAAGACCCACATAGGGCTGCTTGAAGATTAGATGAGTCAAGTAGCTGCCTGACATCACACATCCTGTAAGTAACATCCAGCTGTGATATTAAGCCAGCCATGTGGCTCCAGCATCCCATCAGTGGTTCTGGACCACCTTGCTGTGCTGCCACTTTTTCTTTTCCGTTGTGTTTAGTCTAGTTTCATTTGCTCAGAGGGTGCCGCCTGCAGAGTCCTTGCTACCAGCACTTAAGACCAGAGTTCCTAGTGTGAAACAGCAGCACTGACACCTCGATTCAACATGGTGGTGGTGGGTCGTGTGTCCATAAATTTGTTTTCTGTGTCTGTGAGTCAGTTTCTGTTTTGTAAATAAGTTCATTTGTATCATATTTTAGATTCCACATATAAGTGATGTCATATGGTAGTGGTTTTTCTCTGTCTGGCTTCCTTAGTATGATAATCTCTAGGTCCATCCATGTTGCTGCAAATGGCATTATTTCATTATTTTTTTTATTGCTGAGTAGTATTCCATTGTATATGTATATATATCACATCTTCATCCATCCATCTGTTAATGGATACTTAGGTTGCTTCCATGTCCAGCCTATTGTAAACAGTGCTACAAGGAACACTGTAGTACATGACTTTTTTTTTTTTTTTCTTATTAGTCATCAATTTAGTACACATCAGTGAATACATGTCAATCCCAATCGCCCAATTCATCACACCATGACCCCCACCCCCCTGCCGCTTTCCCCCCTTGGTGTCCATACGTTTGTTCTCTACATCTGTGTCTCAATTTTTGCCCTGCAAACCGGTTCATCTGTACCATTTTTCTACGTTCCACATATATGCATTAATATACAATATTTGTTTTTCTCATTCTGACTTACTTCACTCTGTATGACAGTCTCTAGATCCACCCACATCTCAACAAATGACCCAGTTTTGTTCCTTTTTATGGCTGAGTAATATTCCATTGTATATATGTACCACGACTTCTTTATCCATTCATCTGTTGATAGGCATTTAGGTTACTTCCATGACCTGGCTATTGTAAATAGTGCTGCAATGAACATTGGGGTGCATGTGTCTTTCTGAATTATGGTTTTCTCTGGGTATATCCCCAGTAGTGGGAATGCTGGGTCATATGGTAATTCTATTTTTAGTTTTTTAAGGAAACTCCATGCTGTTCTCCATAGTGGCTGTATCAATTTACATTCAAACCAACAATGCAAGAGGGTTCCCTTTTCTCCACACCCTCTCCAGCATTTGTTGTTTGTAGATTTTCTGATGATGCCCCTTCTAACTGGTGTGAGGTGATACCTCATTGTAGTTTTGATTTGCATTTCTCTAATAATTAGTGATGTTGAGCAGCTTTTCATGTGCTTCTTGGCCATCTGTATGTCTTCTTTGGAGAAATGTCTATTTAGGTCTTCTGCCCATTTTTGGATGAGGTTGTTTGTTTTTTTAATATTGAGCTGCATGAGCTGTTTATATATTTTGAACATTAATCCTATGTCCGTTGATTCATTTGCAAATATTTTCTCCCATTCTGAGGGTTGTCTTTTCATCTTGTTTATGGTTTCCTTTGCTGTGCAAAAACTTTGAAGTTTCATTAGGTCCCATTTGTTTATTTTTGTTTTTATTTCCATTACTATAGGAGGTGAATCAGAAAAGATCTTGCTGTGATTTATGTCAAAGAGTATCCTTCCTATGTTTTCCTCTAGGAGTTTTATAGTGTCCGGTCTTAGATTTAGGTCTCGAATCCATTTTGAGTTTATTTTTGTGTATGGTGTTAGGGAGTGTTCTAATTTCATTCTGTTACATGTAGCTGTCCAGTTTTCCCAGCACCACTTATTGAAGAGCCTGTCTTTTCTCCATTGTATATCCTTGCCTCCTTTGTCATAGATTAGTTGACCATAGGTGTGTGGCTTTATCTCTGGGCTTTCTATCTTGTTCCATTGATCTATGTTTCTGTTTTTGTGCCAGTACCATATTGTCTTGATTACTGTAGCTTTGTAGTATAGTCTGAAGTCAGGGAGTCTGATTCCTCCAGCTCTGTTTTTTTCCCCTCAAGACTGCTTTGGCTATTCAGGGTCTTTTGTGTCTCCATACAAATTTTACGATTTTTTGTTCTAGTTCTGTAAAAAATGCCTTTGGTAATTTGATAAGGATTGCACTGAATCTGTAGATTGCTTTGGGTAGTAGAGCCATTTTCACAGTATTGATTCTTCCAATCCAAGAACATGGTGTATCTCTCCATCTGTTGGTATCATCTTTAATGTCTTTCATCAGTGTCTTATAGTTTTCTGCATACGGATCTTTTGTGTCCCTAGGTAGGTTTATTCCTAGGTATTTTATTCTTTATGTTGCAATGGTAAATGGGAGTGTTTCCTTAATTTCTCTTTCAGATTTTTCATCGTTAGTGTATAGGAATGCAAGAGATTTCTGTGCATTAATTTTGTATCCTGCCGCTTTACCAAATTCATTGATTAGCTCTAGCAGTTTTCTGGTGGCGTCTTTAGGATTCTCTATGTATAGTATCATGTCATCTGTAAACAGTGACAGTTTTACTTCTTCTTCTCCATTTTGTATTCCTTTTATTTCTTTTTGTTCTCTGATTGCCGTGGCTAGGACTTCCAAAACTATGTTGAATAATGGTGAGAGTGGACAAGCTTGTCTTGTTCCTGATCTTAGAGGAAATGCTTTCAGTTTTTCACCATTGAGAATGATGTTTGCTGTGGGTTTGTCGTATATGGCCTTTATCATGTTGAGATAGGTTCCCTCTATGCCCACTTTCTGGAGAGTTTTTATCATAAACAGGTGTTGAATTTTGGCTAAAGCTTTTTCTGCATCTGTTGAGATGATCATATGGTTTTTATTCTTCAATTTGTTAATATGGTGTATCACACTGATTGATTTGCGTATATTGAAGAATCCTTGAATCCCTGGGATAAATCCCACTTGATCATGGTGTATCATCCTTCTAATGTGTTGTTGGATTCTGTTTGCTAGTATTTTGTTGAGGATTTTTGCATCTATATTAATCAGTGATATTGGTCTGTAATTTTCTTTTTTTGTAGTATCTTTGTCTGGTTTTGGTATCAGGGTGATGGTGGCCTCATAGAATGAGTTTGGGCGTGTTTCTTCCTCCACAATTTTTTTTGGAAGAGTTTGAGAAGGATGCGTGTTAGCTCTTCTCTGAATGTTTGATAGAATTTACCTGTGAAACCATTTGGTCCTGGACTTTTGTTTGTTGGAGAATTTGTAATCACAGTTTCAATTTCATTACTCGTGATTGGTCTGTTCATATTTTTGATTTCTTCCTGGTTCAGTCTTGGAATGTTACACCTTTCTAAGAATTTGTCCATTTCTTCCAGGTTGTCCATTTTATTGGCATAGAGTTGCTTGTAGTAGTATCTTAGGATGCTTTGTATTTCTGCAGTGTCTGTTGTAACTTCTTTTTCATTTCTAATTTTACGGATTTGAGTCCTCTCCCTCTTTTTGGTGATGAATCTGGCTAATGGTTTATCAATTTTGTTTATCTTCTCCAAGAACCAGCTTTTAGTTTTATTAATCTTTGCTATTGTTTTCTTTGTTTCTGTTTCATTTATTTCTGCTCTGATCTTTATGATTTCTTTCCTTCTGCTAACTTTGGGTTTTGTTTGTTCTTCTTTCTCTAGTTCCTTTAGGTGTAAGGTTAGATTGTTTATTTGAGATTTTTCTTGTTTCTTGAGGTAGGCTTGTATAGCTATAAACTTCCCTCTTAGAACTGCTTTTGCTGCATCCCATAGGTTTTGGGTCGTCGTGTTTTCGTTGTCATTTGTCTCTAGGTATTTTTTGATTTCCTCTTTGATTTCTTCAGTGATCTCTTGGTTATTTAGTAACGTATTGTTTAGCCTCCATGTGTTTGTGTTTTTTACGTTGTTTCCCCTGTAATTCATTTCTAATCTCATAGCATTGTGGTCAGAAAAGATGCTTGATATGGTTTCAATTTTCTTAAATTTACTGAGGCTTGATTTGTGAGCCAAGATGTTATCTATCCTGGAGAATGTTCTGTGCGCACTTGAGAAGAAAGTGTAATCTGCTGTTTTTGGATGGAATGTCCTATAAATATCAATAAATCTATCTGGTCTGTTGTGTCATTTAAAGCTTCTGTTTCCTTATTAATTTTCATTCTGGATGATCTGTCCATTGGTGTAAGTGAGGTGTTAATGTCCCCCACTATTACTGTGTTACTGTCGATTTCCTCTTTTATAGCTGTTAGCAGTTGCCTTATGTATTGAGGTGCTTCTATGTTGGGTGCATATGTATTTATAATTGTAATATCTTCTTCTTGGATTGATCCCTTGGTCGTTATGTAGTGTCCTTCCTTGTCTCTTGTAACATTCTTTATTTTAAAGTCTATTTTATCTGATATGAGTATTGCTACTCCAGCTTTCTTTTGATTTCCATTTGCATGGAATATCTTTTTCCATCCCCTCACTTTCAGTCTGAATGTGTCCCTAGGTCTGAAGTGGGTCTCTTGTAGACAGTATATAGATAGGTCTTGTTTTTGTATCCATTCAGCAAGCCTGTGTCTTTTGGTTGGAGCATTTAATCCATTCACGTTTAAGGTAATTATTGACATGTATGTTCCTATGACCATTTTCTTAATTGTTTTGGCTTTGTTTTTGTAGTTTCTTTTCTTCTCTTGTGTTTCCCACTTAGAGAAGTTCCTTTAGCATTTGTTGTAGAGCTGGTTTGGTGGTGCTGAATTCTCTTAGCTTTTGCTTGTCTGTAAACTTTTGATTTCTCCATGGAATCTGAATGTGATCCTTGCCAGTAGAGTAATCTTGGTTGTAGGTTCTTCCCTTTCATCACTTTAAGTATATCATCCACTCTCTTCTGGCTTGTAGAGTTTCTGCTGAGAAATCAGCTGTTAACCTTATGGGAGTTCCCTTGTATGTTATTTGTCATTTTTCCCTTGCTGCTTTCAATAATTTTTCTTTGTCTTTAATTTTTGGCAATTTGATTACTGTGTGTCTCAGCGAGTTTCTCCTTGGGTTTATCCTGTATGGGACTCTCTGCGCTTCCTGGACTTGGGTGACTATTTCCTTTCCCATGTTAGGGAAGTTTTCGACTATAATCTTTTCAAATATTTTCTCTGATCCTTTCTCTCTCTCTTCTCCTTCTGGGACCCCTATAATGCAAATGTTGTTGCGTTTAATATTGTCCCAGAGGTCTCTTAGGCTGTCTTCATTTCTTTTCATTCTTTTTTGTTTATTATGTTCCGCAGCCGTGAATTCCACTGTTCTGTCTTCCAGGTCACTTATCCGTTCTTCTGCCTCAGTTATTCTGCTATTGATTCCTTCTAGTGTAGTTTTCATTTCAGTTATTGTATTGTTCATCTCTGTTTGTTCTTTAATTCTTCTAGGTCTTTGTTAAACATTTCTTGCATCTTCTCGATCTTTGCCTCCATTCTTTTTCCGAGGTCCTGGTTCATCTTCACTATCATTATTCTGAATTCTTTCTCTGGAGGGTTGCTTATCTCCACTTCATTTAGTTGTTTTTCTGGGATTTTATCTTGTTCCTTCATCTGGTACATATCCCTCTGTCTTTTCATCTTGTCTATCTTTCTGTGAATGTGGTTTTTGTTCCACAGGCTGCAGGATTGTTGTTCTTGCTTCTGCTCTTTGCCCTCTGGTGGATGAGGGTATGTCCATGACTCTTTGAATTATGATTTTCTCAGGGTATATGCCCAGTAGTGGGATTGCTAGGTCATATGATATTTCTATTTTTAGTTTTTTAAGGAACCTCCATACTGTTCTCCATAGTGGCTGCACCAATTTACATTTCCACCAACAGTGTAGGACAGTTACCTTTTCTCCACACCCTCTCCTGCATTTCTTATTTGTTAGAGCTTTTAGTGACGGCCATTTTGACCATTGTGAGGTGGTACCTCATTGTAGTTTTGATTTGTAGTTCTCTAATAATTAGCAATATTGAACATCTTTTCATGTGCCTTTCGGCCATCTGGATGTCTTCTTTGGAGAAATATCTGTTTAGGTCTTCTGCCCATTTTTTGATTGGGTTGTTTTTTTGTTATTGAGTTTTATGAGCTGTTTGTATATTTTGGAAATTAATCCCTTGTCAGTTGCATTGTTTTCAGATATTTTCTCCCATTCCATAGTTTGTCCTTTTGTTTGTGATTTCCTTTGCTGTGCAGACCTTATAAATTTGATTAGGTTCCATTTGTTCAGTTTTGCTTTTATTTCCATTGCCTTGGGAGATTGACCTAAGAAAACATTGGTATGATTTATGTCAGAATGTTTTGCTCATGTTCTCTTCTAAGAGGTTTATGGTATCTTGTCTTATATTTAAGTCTTTAAGGTATTTTGAGTTTACTTTGTGTGAGAGAGTGTTCTAACTTCATTGGTATACATGAGGCTGTCTAGCTTTCTCAGCACCACTTGCTGAAGAGACTGTCTTTTCTCCATTGTATATTTTTGCCTTCTTTGTCGAAGATTAATTGATCATAGGTGTGTGGGTTTATTTCCAGGCTGTCTATTCTGTTCCATTCATTCATATGTCTGTTTTTGTACCAATACCATGCCATTTTGATTACTGTAGCTTTGTAGCATTGTCTGGAGTCTGGGAGGGTTTTGCCTTCAGCTTTGTTCTTTTTGCTCAGGATTGCTTTGGCAATTGAGTCTTTTGTGGTTCCATATAAATTTTAGGTTTATTTATTCTAGATCTGTGAAAAATTTCATGGGTAATTTGATAGAGATCACATTAAATCTGTAGATTGCTTTGGGTTCTATGGCCATTTTAACAATATTATTTCTTCCAAAAGCATGGGATATCTTTCCATTTCCTTAAATCATTTTCATTTTCCTTTATCAGTGTTTTATATTTGACAGCATATAAGTCTTTCACCTCCTTGGTCGGGTTTATTCCTAAGTATTTTATTTATTTATTTATTTGTTTGTTTGTTTTTGGCTGTGTTGAGTCTTCATTGCTTCGTGAGGGCTTTCTCTAGTTGCCGCGAGTGGGGGCTACTCTTTGTTGCAGTGTGCAGGCTTCTCATTGCAGAGGTTTCTCTTTGTTGCTGAGCACGGGCTCCAGGTGAGCGGGCTTCAGTATTTGTGGCAGGTGGGCTCAGTAGTTGTGGCTCGTGGGGTCTAGAGCGCAGGCTCAGTAGTTGTGGCTCACGGGCTTAGTTGCTCCACGCCATGTGGGTTCTTCCCGGACCAGGGCTTGAACCCATGTCCCCTGCATTGTCAGGCAGATTCTTAATCACTGCACCACCAGGGAAATCCCTTTATTTATTTATTTTTTTGGATGCAATTTTAAAAGAGATTATTATTATTATTTTTTTACTTTCCTTTTCTAATACTTCATTGTTAGTGTTAAGAAATGTGACAGATTTCTGTATGTTAGTCTTGTATCCTGTTTCTTTTATACATTGCTTTGGTAGACATGCAGTGCCATACAAGCAAAATAAGATATATTCAATTTTTTTCTGAAAGTGAAAACACTGAGTTTGAAGGAAATGCTGTTTTAAAATTTTGATACTAAATTGCCTTGTAGAGAGCTTGTACTGCTTGATACCCACTATATGTATGACAGTGTCCTTACCCACAACTGTATAAAGGCAAACTTCTTGGAAATTATCAATATTTCAAATCTTTGCCAACTTGATAGGTAAAAAATTAATCTTGTCTTAATTTTCATTTTTCTAATTATTAGTGAAAGCAACCAGACTTTTAGAAAAGTCATATTGACTTTTTAGGTATACAGTCTGATAAATTATGTCAAATGTATACAGCTGTGCAACCAACACTGCAGTCAAGATATAGAACATTTACTTCAATATTTTGCACCTTTGTATCAAGTTTTCTGCCTCTGCTCCAGCCACTGGCAACCTCTTGGCCTATACTGCTTACAAAGACTTTGAGAGAAATATAGTGTGGAATATTTGGGTTGCCAGAATGGGCTTTCCTTCTCTCTGTGGTCTTACATTTCCAAGTCTTGGTTATCTTAGCAGCTTTGTGGTGTTTTTGCATTTTTGTATTTCATCCAGCTTTTCTGATATTTCTTAGTGGATGAGTTTGTCTGATTCTATATAGGGCATGCTTCTTTATTATGGTAGTTCCCTATTTCTAGCTCCAATTTTTTATTAGTCAAGATAGGTTATGGTGTGATTAGAAACACTCCCCTGGTCTAAGTGGCTTATCACAATAAATAAAAGTTTATTTCTCTCTCATAGTTACGTGTCTGTCTTGGGTTGCATGGTGAGTTAGTCTGCTACCCATGCTTGCTCAGGCATGGCAGGGGATAGAGGCTCTTCCAATTTATAGTTAAAGTTTTTGGAATGCAAGACTTCCTTACTTGTCCTATTAGAAGAGATTTATTTAAGCTCTTATCCCTACTCTTCTATGTTTTATCCAGTACTTCTGCCTATGGCCTATTGGCTAGAACTAGTCACATGGTGCTACCTAACTGAAAAAAGAGTAGATTATATACTGTTTTGTGCTCTTGGGAGAAGAAAGCTGACAAATTAGCTACTGTGGAAACTAATGTTTACTGATACTATATGCCATACCCTGTGATAGGAGACTCATATGTATTATTTCTGTTCTTTCTTATAAAAATCCTGTGAGATAGATGTTACTAATCTGATTTTTAAGACAAGGAAACTGAGGATTATGCATATTTAGTGTTTGTCTGTAGGTTACAAAACCAGTATTGGTATAATCAGGATTTGAATACAGAGTGTCTCCTATTTGAAAGTCTTTTCTTTTCCCACTAGGAAATAAATTATTCATGCAAAAAATATTTGTTAACTTAAATAAGATGTTATGGTAGATGGCACAGTCTTATTCAGTTTCTTTTTAGAAAAAATTACTGCTGATTCAAAACTTCCTCATTAGTGAAAAAGTCAACAAAGAATCTGTCATCTGTGAGATCAACTACTAGCTCATAGGAACTGAATTCTGCGATTAGTTACTTGTTTTTTAAATTTATCCTGATGTCTGTCACTGTAGAAGATAACCCTTCCTACAAAAAGTGGTTTTTATAGACTGGAAAGGTAGGAACTGTAAAATATAAGCAAAATAGACATGCTCTGTGGGTAACTTTGGCATATTTCATGTGAGATTTTCAATATAAATAGTACTTCAGAGCAGCAAACTTTGACTGGCACATTACATCTTTTTAATGATTAAAAGACTGGAGGTTTTGGTCTCAAACAAATTAACGTTGGAAGACGATATACTGAGCCTGATATTGTACATTTTGAGTAGCATAGGAGATTGTGGCTGAGAAAAACCTGACCCAGAGAAACCACTTTGTCATTTTCCTCTTGTATATGGGAGAGATGTGTTCTGACAGTGGAAAAGAAGGTAATTTTGGAGGCTGTACTGCTGCTCTTAGATAAATCTTACTCATGTGGAAGGTTAATTGTTGCACCAAAGTAAAAAATTATGACTTATGATGGACATGCATTTGTGAAGTATGTATGGGGAGGAGGCAGTGTCTACCATGAGCCAGACGTATCAAGTGTTTTATGTACAGTTTCTCATATTAATTTAATGGAAGTTTTAAAAAATGAGTTTGATACTTCAAATTATTTTTACCATTATGCAAACTCAATATGTCAGCGCCTACAAGGTTCTGGAAAAGCCTGCTGAATATTGATGAAGTTAAAGAAAGTTGAAGGGAGTTTCTATGAAATTTAATCAAATGGCAAAAGAGTCCCTAGGGAGGAAAAATGGGAAATCACTGTTGCTGTTACCCTTCCAGGCCAGCAAGAAAAAGATTTATAATTTTGGAATTAACTAACCTGTTGAGAATGGAGCCTGTGATTTTCAAGTGTTTATATATAACCATTTATTTACAAGAAATCTTTGCAAATGTTCTCCCCTTAGATGATTGTTTTTCCCAATAATTTTGTAATGCCATTGCTTCCTGTCAGTTTTTTAGACTGGTCATAGCAGAGGACTGCTGTCAGTAAAAGAAAAATTTATTTTTTGAACCAAACTTCCATCACAGCTCCTTTTGCTGACACTAGCTATCGATTGTGGCCTGAAGTGTTCCCCCCTTCTTTTCTAAGTTCTTGCAGTCATTGCTTTCTGCTGTTAACGAGGCTAAATTCCATTTTGTTCCTTGTGCACGATGCTCAGTGACATACTACTCTGAATACTGAGTTTGTCTTCATGATTTTGTATTGTGAAATTCCCTGGCCTGTACTGTTTAGTCATTAGAGGATTACACATGTGGAGAAACTTGTTCATTGTGGATTATTTTTTTAACTGAAGTATATAGTTGATTTACAACATTATATTACTTTCAGGTGTACAACTTAGTGATACAGTATTTTTATACATTATGCACAGTGCAAAACTATTACAATATTACTGACTATATTCCCTGTGCTGTACTTACTTATTTTATAACTGGTAGTTGTACCTTTTAATGCTCTTAACCTACTTTGCACATCCCCCATTCCCCTCCATCTGGCAGTGACTAGTTCTCTGTATCTGTGTCTTTTTCTATTATGTTATATTTGTTTGCTTTGTTTTTTTAGGTTCCACATATAAGTGAAAACATACAATATTGTCTTTCTCTGTCTGACTTAGTTCACTTAGCATAGTACACTCTAGGTCCATCCATGTTGTTGAAGTTCTTTTTTATGGCTAATATTCCATTGTATGTATGTATGTGTACATAAATACATACCCCCCACATTATCTTTATCCATTCATCTGTCAGTAGACACTTAGATGCTTCCATATCTTGGATATATTGTAAATAATGCTGCAGTGAACATTGGGATGCATCTGTCTTCTCAAATTAGTGTTTCCATTTTCTTTGGATAAATGCCCAGAAGTAGAATTATTGGATCAAAAGGTAGTTCTGTTTTTAATTTTTTAAAAAATAAATTTATTTATTTATTTTTATCTGCATTGGGTCTTTGTCGCTGTGCGTGGGCTTTCTCTAGTTGCGGTGAATGCGGGCTACTCTTCGTTGTGGTGTGCGGGCTTCTCCTTGTGGTGGCTTCTCTTTGTTGCAGAACATGGGCTCTAGGTGCGTGGGCTTCAGTAATTGTGGCACACGGGCTCAGTAGTTGTGGCTCGTGGGCTCTAGAGCACAGGCTCAGTAGTTGTAGTGCACAGGGTTAGTTGCTCTGCAGCATGTGGGATCGTCCCAGACCAGGGATCGAACCCGTGTCCCCTGCATTGGCAGGCAGATTCTTAACCACTGTGCCACCAGGGAAGTCCTGTTTTGAATTTTTTGAGGAACCTCTGTACTGTTTTCCATAGTGGGTGCAACAATTTACATTCCCATTAACAGTGTATAAGGGTTTCCTTTTCTCCACATCTCATCAACACTTACTGTTCTCTTTTTGATGACAACACTCATTCCTTTCCTCCAGGCCAAGCATCCTTCTGATTTTTTTCCATTAAAAAAATAGTATCACCTGGTTTAGCATATAAATGGAATTATATAGTGTATACCCTTTGAGGCTTCAGCAGGTTTTTTAGATTTATCTGCTCTGTTGCATATATTGGTGTTTATTTCTCTTTATTGCTGGATAGTATTCCACTGTATACCACATTCTTCTATTCATCCATCTCTGGGTCCTTTCTAGTTTTTGACCATCATGAATAAAGCTTCTAAGAACATTACTGTTTAAGTCTGTTTGAGGGCATGTGCTCATTTCTCTTAGGAACATATCTAAGACTGGAATTGTTGGGTCTTAGGTTGGGGTATTTTTGTGTGTGTGTGTGTGAAATTGCCAGAACTTAAAAACATAAAAAGCTTGGATCATATTTTAATCCCACTATCAAATTATGAAGATTTTCATTTCTCCACATTCTAGTTACCATTTAGTGTTGTCTATCTTTTTAATTCTAGCCATTCTGATAGGTGTATGTAGATATCATGGTTTTAATTTGTAGTTCCCCGGACACTAATGCTTTAAGCACTTCTTGTGCTTATTGGCTGTTCTTATATCATCTTTTGAAAAGTGCATATGTTCAGACAGGATTTGTTGTCTCTTACGTTTTCTGGATTCTAGTTGTTTGTCATATAAATGTTTTGCAGACATTTTCATTTGGTCTGTAATTTACCAATTTAATTTCTTAATGGTAGCTTGGAAGAGCAAAATACTTTAATTTTGATGAAATTTATCTTTTTATATTTCTGCCTAAGAGAATTTACCAACTCCCATGATACAAAGATATCCTTCTGTGTTTTCTTCCAAAACCTTTATATATTTAGCTTTTAGGCTTAGGA
Source organism: Balaenoptera physalus (assembly GCF_965194825.1). Classification (NCBI taxonomy): domain Eukaryota; kingdom Metazoa; phylum Chordata; class Mammalia; order Artiodactyla; family Balaenopteridae; genus Balaenoptera; species Balaenoptera physalus. The sequence goes on along the minus strand of NC_138893.1, from coordinate 68,001,583 downwards.
CTATGGTCTACCTCAGATTAATTTTTGTGTATGGTGGAAGGTAGGAGATGGACCATCATTGTGTTTTTCCATATGGATATCTAGTTGTTCTAGCACACTTTGTTGGGAAAAAAAAAACGTCCTTTCCCCTTTGAATTGCTTTGATTCCTTTTTTTTTTAAAAATTATCAAATTACAGCGTAAGTATGAGTCTATTTCTGGGCTTTCTACTCTGTTCCGTTGATGTATTTTTCATTCTTTATGCCAATACCACATAATCTGAATATTCTAGCTTTATAGTAATTCTGAAGTCAAGTAGCCTAAGTCCTTCTTCAGCTTTGTTCTTCTTTTTTCAAAATCCTTTGGATTTTCTAGTTTTTTTGCCATGCTATGTAAATTATAGAATACATTTGTCAATTTCTGCATAAAAGCATGCTAGGAATATGATAGGGATTTTATTGACTCTAAAGATCTGTTTGGGGAGAATTGATATCTAAACAATATTGGATATTTTTATCCATGAACATGGTTTATCTTTCCATTCACTTAAATTCTATTTAATCTGTTTTAGGTGGTGATTTATTTGGTTGTTCTCAAACTATAGCTCTGACTCTTGGACAGTGGAGTGGCATAGTTATTAGTTCAATTTCTTTAGCTTCTTGAAATTTACCCATGCATGCATTCTTCAGAGGTTCGCCAGAGAATGGGCAAAATTTATACATAGAGTTTTGGGCCCCCCCACTCTGGCTCTATTTTCCAGTTTGCTTCTCTCACTTTTCAGTGGCTTTGATGCTCTCACATGCTGCCCCTGGTTCTTTAAGCTAGAAAGATGGTGGGTTTTCTATTGGGATCTTAGCTACCATGCATGGTGTTGACTGGGGCTGCTCAACTAAAAGCTCTGAAAGCAGGAAGTTGACCCAGTGCTAGTCCCTTTTTTCGAATATCAGCTCTCCTAAAGAATGTGTATGCTTTTCTTAGATTCCCAATATGTTCATGTAATTTTTTTTGTCTAGAGTTTATAGTTGTTATCCGTGAGAGTGTCACTTCTAGGAGTTGACTCAACCATTGCTGAGAGAAGAACCCAGTTAATTTAGTTTGGACATCTGAGTTTTAGCAGTGCATGAGGGATTCTTTAATTTGTGACTTTAATGTTAAAAAAAAGGATTACTAGTGAATCATTGAAGAGAAATTCTGTAATAAGAACTATGCATAGTTTACTGAGTCAATTTTAGTAGAAATATGCACACAGTCATAATATGCAGTTCAGTTCTTTCTTAACTTCATAACCCGGTGAAAATCTTCAAGCTGAGTGTGGCTGTAAGAAAGACCTCTTAGTCATAATCTTTCTTCATTTGCCTGAATCTGCATTAAATATATTGCCTCTCTTCTATATTCTTCATCTTACCTTTACTATTACATATGTTGTCTCAAGGATTTTAGCATTAATTAAAAAATTCCTTTGTTTCTCCATATGCTGCTGTTCGAAGGTTGCACCTAGGTACCAAGTCTTAAGAAACAATTTTTATGGAGCATATTGCATTTTTTAAATTGGAATTTAAGGTTTTTAAAACTAGCACATACTGCAACATTCCTATTGTATTTTCCTTGTATGTTTTGCTCTTTTGTATTTTTTTCCTTTATTCCTCTCTGACTCCGTTACATTCCTTGACATATTGGTAGAAAGCAGAATTTAGTTTGAAAATCACCTCAAAATTACTCCTTTCATATTCCTTTGATTATTGACTCTGATACTTTGTATGTTGTGAAATCAGACACCTTTCCTGACTGCACACATTTCAAGAATTGTGTATTTGTTCTCTGTTATGAATAGATGCCACTTATTCCTAGACCAATGCTGTTTTTCTATTTCAAAAAATCTTTATGTTTGAACTTTAGAAGTACCCTATTAACTTAATAGATCATTTCCTGGACCCTCAACTTCAGAGATTCTGATGCAGTAGATCTTGGATGAAGCCTTGGTATCTGGGTTTTCATAAAGTTACTGTCATCATAAGAATCTGTAGTATCTTACATCAAATTATCTGGTGCACTTTACTCTAACAAATGAGTGGGTGGTGGGCAGGTGCCACTGTGTTCCTGGTGTAGATGGAAAAAATAAAGACATAGGCAAGAAGCACAATGAAGAGTTAAAGAGCTTTACAGTTAGCAAATTCCATGTCTACTATTAATGGCTTCAGTTTCTTCCTCTGTAAAAGTGAGATTTTTCTTATCAAGCCATTGAAAGAATTAAATGAAATAATTTTGTTCCTAGTCCTTATTGTATGCAAACTAAAATTAAGTTCAGTAAATAGTAGAAAAAGCAGAAATGTGTTTTTATGCTCTGAATCATCTTTTATGACTATATTTGCTGAGATCTCATTGGGACTCTGGGTGGTAGCCTTTATAGTGCCTTTTTCTTGGGTTGGATCTAGTGGCAGGAATTCCACCAAAGAGAGAAGTGCTGGGTCTTGTAATATCACCCTTAAGTGAGTATCTACTAACAGTATTCTGCACATAGCAGAAACTCAGAAATGTTTGTTGAGAAAATGCATCCTTCCTAAACAAACAAACAAACAAACAAAAAACCTTCACCCTTCTCCTGGTTTTTGTTACACTAATAAGCCTCTCTGTGTAACACTTACCCTATTAGGAGAAAGAAATGAGGGCTCCAGTATTTTTGTAGTACTCATTGAGACAGCAAAACATCTTCACAAGTTGGGTAATTGGTTTTTAACAACTGGGTGCTACCTGCAATTTGATAGTGATTAGTTGAAATGGATGATGTTTATACATGCAGTGTTTCATGGAATTATGGAGGGGCCCTCTCACATAATAACCTCTGAAGTTTTCTTGGAAATCTTGAAAACACAGAATGAAGCTCCCATTTTGGCCCTTATATCACATCTCCTGGATGCTTCTCCTATAATGGTGTTCCTTGTTTTCAGGACCCCAAGCTCTACAGAAGATACTATGCCTCTTATTAACTCTTAATTCCACTGTTATACAATTCCTCTTACCTGTTTAAATGCCTAGAGACACATCTTAGCAGCAAGACAAGCCCCATAGTCTTGATTTTTTGTTCCTTGCTCTACCTTTTAATTAGTCTTGATTTTTCATGCTATTCCCCAGTTTAAGAGCTACTAATAATTGCATTATTTATTGAACACTTGCTATGTACCAGGCACTGTGCTCAGTGCTTCACATTGCCTCACATAAAGCTCTCAATTTGTTTATTTATTTTTAACATCTTTATTGGAGTGTAATTGCTTTACAATGTTGTGTTAGTTTCTGCTGTATAACAAAGTGAATCAGCTATATGCATACACATATCCCCATATCCTCTCCCTCTTGTGTCTCACTCCCACCTTCCCTATCCCACCCCTCTAGGTGGTCACAAAGCACCGAGCTGATCTCCCTGTGCTGTGCGGCTGTTTCCCACTAGCTATCTATTTTACATTTGGTAGTGTATATATGTCCATGCCACTCTCTCACTTCGACCCAGCTTACCCTTCCCCCTCCTCATGTCCTCAAGTCCATTCTCTACGTCTGCATCTTTATTCCTGTCCTGCCCCTAGGTTTGTCAGAACCATTTTTACTTTTTTTAGATTCCATATATATGGAATCTGTATGACATTCTCTAGGTCCATCCACCTCACTACAAATAACTCAATTTTGTTTCTTTTTATGGCTGAGTAATATTCCATTGTATATATGTGCCACATCTTCTTTATCCATTCATCTGTCGATGGACACTTAGGTTGCTTTCATGTCCTGGCTATTGTAAATAGTGCTGCAATGAACATTGGGGTACATGGCTCTTTTTGAATTATGATTTTCTCGGGGTATATGCCTAGTAGTGGGATTGCTGGGTCATATGGTAATTCTATTTTTAGTTTTTTAAGGAACATCCATACTGTTCTCCATAGTGGCTGTATCAATTTACATTCCCACTAACAGTGTAGGAGGGTTCCCTTTTCTCCACACCCTCTCCAGCATTTATTGTTTGTAGATTTTTTTGATGATGGCCATTCTGACTGGTGTGAGGTGATACCTCATTGTAGTTTTGATTTGCATTTCTCTAATGATTAGTGATGTTGAGCATCCTTTCATGTGTTTGTTGACAATCTGTATATCTTCTTTGGAGAAATGTTTATTTAGGTCTTCTGCCCATTTTTGGATTGTGTTGTTTGTTTTTTTGATATTGAGCTGCATGAGCTGCTTGTATATTTTAGAGATTAATCCTTTGTCAGTTAATTCTTTTGCAAATATTTTCTCCCATTCTGAGGGTTGTCTTTTCATCTTGTTTATGATTTCCTTTTCTGTGCAAAAGCTTTTAAGTTTCATTAGGTCCCATTTGTTTATTTTTGTTTTTATTTCCATTTCTCTAGGAGGTGGGTCAAAAGGATCTTGCTGTGATTTATGTCAGAGTGTTCTGCCTATGTTTTCCTCTAAGAGTTTTATAGTATCTCGTCTTATATTTAGGTCTTTAATCCATTTTGAGTTTATTTTTGTGTATGGTGTTAGGGAGTGCTCTAATTTCATTCTTTTACATGTAGCTGTTCAGTTTTCCCAGCACCACTGTTTATTGGATATTAAGCTGCATGAGCTGCTTGTATATTTTGGAGATTAATCCTTTGTCAGTTGCTTCATTGGCAAATATTTTCTCCCATTCGGAGGGTTGTCTTTTCGTCTTGTTTATGGTTTCCTTTGCTGTGCAAAAGCTTTTAAGTTTCATTAGGTCCCATTTGTTTATTTTTGTTTTTATTTCCATTTCTCTAGGAGGTGGGTCAAAAAGGATCTTGCTGTGATTTATGTCATAGTGTTCTGCCTATGTTTTCCTCTAAGAGTTTTATAGTGTCTGGCCTTACATTTAGGTCTTTAATCCATCAATTTATGAGGTAGGTTCTGTTACTATCTTCATATGATACAAAGACTATTATTTTGGAACAGCTCTTTGAGGCAGTGCTATGTGCAGTCATTGCCTGATAGTACAGACAATTCCTGTGGAAAACAATGAGGAAAACCTAATAAGCAGTGACAGTCAAAATCCTTTTTTTTTTGGTGAACTGCCTAATACATCAGTGATGAAATGTATAGACCAGCATGAAAGCTCTTATCTGCATGAGCCAGTGGCAGCCTTATTTGTTTCATTTGGGAAAAATTGACAAAGTAGGAGACAAGCTGGCTGTATAATGTGGCATTAACTCAGAAAATGCGATGACTTTATATCACCTGTACCTTTTTATAATAGTGAATGGAAAATGGGCTGTCATTTCTGATATATGGGACATTATCACTGTGCTGTACAATGGTTGTATGATTCACAGTAATTTACTTTTCAGTAGTTTTATAAAGAATCATTTGACTTCTGGCTGGTGCTAATTAGAATGGAGCTACATTGGAAATTATTTTGTAGGCAATTGGTGTATTATGTGTCAAAATGGTGTTACAGATCCTGAAAAAATTTTCTAATATCACTCCTTTAAAAGGGTTTTCCATAAAATGTTAATGATGTAATTTTAGTGGAAAGAATATTTATGCATGTTTTAAAGGAATTTATATTTTAAGGGCATTATGACATTTGAAAAGCTTTGATATTTTACCAAATGCTTTTAAAATTTGTATTTTCTTAAAGTTTCTATGTCACCTCTTAGCAAGTTCTATCTAGATGATTTGTCACCTCTCTTTAGAATATATGGGCACCTAACACCCTTAACTTGCAGCTTCAAAAACCCCCATTGAAAATATGAGGCCACAGGAAAAGTGTGATTTAATGTCTTATATTAGTGGCCTGTACACTAAAGCTAAATAGCTTGAATTTGATAGGCATGTGTACAACTTAAAATGATTTAGTGTAATTTTGGTCTCTCTTTTTGTATTATAAATATTCAAACTTCTCACACTGTTACTATTTTATTTGGAAGATATTTTTAAAATCAATAATATATGAACATAGCTTTAAGAGTTAAATAGTTCTAAAAAAAACAAATCAAGTCCTTTGTATCTTCCCCTTCTTGGCCCTGCTTCTCTATGATAACCTTTTAAAACGTCTCTTGCTATTTCCTTTGGTATTTAACTCCAATGTTCTGTATATGCCACTCTTTTGATTTATTAATTTTAGACATGTCTACTATTCCATCTCTCTACCCTCATAGCAGAGAGTTATTAGGTTGAACATGTGAAATTGCCAACATTTTTTACCTATAAAAATTGCAAGTTATGTAGTTAAACCTAATGATTGCCTAATATTTTCTTCTGCTTAATTTTTTGAGCCTATGACTGTATCCTACATCCTATTATCTGTTAACTATTTCTGAAAAATTCTAACAAAGTCAAAACTTCTATATTATCTATTCCACATTTTCTTTTTCTGGAGACAACCCTCTTGGAGTTCTTCATTCTCCTGCTCCAATCTGGGCTGACATAAAGCCATAGTCTGGGAATTATTTTTTCTTCATTTTGTTTCATGGGCCTCTTAGTTTCCCAAGAAGAGTGCACAGGAAATATATTATTTAAGCCACTGCCTCTCTGAAATACCTTTATTCTGTTTTCTTATTTAAAAGATAGTTCAGCTGGATATAGAATAATTTCAGGATTTTCAAGGCATTTATTCTTTTTTTTTGTTGTTTTTTTTTCCTCGTTTCCAACTTTGCTCCTAAGAAGTCTGGTCTTATTCTTATTTCTGGTGTCAAATAATTTTTTTCTCTTGAAACTTTAACATTTTCCCTTTTATTCCCAGAGTTCTGAAGTTTCATTAATGACGTTCTTTGGTGCAAATAGCATTCTAATTCATTATTCTGGGCACATAGTTGGTCATTTAAATCAGGAGACTCATTGATATTGAATTTCTTGAATTATCTATTTGATTATATACATTTTCCCCATTTCTTTGTAATTTTTGCCTTTTTATGTATCCTTAGAGCAAATATTTTAGAATACATGGTGCTTTTGCTGTGATAGTTAAATATTTTGAAAATCATCCCTTCTCTAAAAGTACATCTGACTTGTACTTTACATTTCAGTGAGGGGGTTTTATTCATGATACCGAAATATGCTAGGCTCAGATTTCTTCATGCTATTTCTCTAATCTGGAGTACTTTATCAGCTCTCAATTACTTCCTTCTAATAAGTCAATATTAATATATACTATTCCTCTTTTAGTCTTCTACCCCTCATGATGTTGTTATTAATCACTTAAATCATAATTGGTTTATCTCCTTGAACATCCTATTCCTTGCTTGAAGCATTCTATTTAGCTCTTGATTGTATTCTATATTCAATTTATAATAACAATAGGGGATAAAGAAGATAAAATAGTTAACATGAATGTTTAAATATACAGTATAGCCACTGACATTAAAAATCCAAGAGATGAGATAAGCTCTAGACTATTCACAATTAAAGAGAGCTTAGTAAACTGAAAGATAGAACTGAGTAATTCATCCTGAATATAGCACAGGGAGAGAGCTAGAGTTAACAAGTGTGAAAAAGCAGTTGAGACAAGAGGGTTAATTGAGTTACTCCAACATATGTTTACTAGGAGATTCTGAAGATGAGAAGTGAGGCAATGGAAGAGAAGCAATATTTGAAGAGATAGTTTAGAATTTTCCAAAATTAAAGAAACTGCTTTTTTTCCCCTTTAAATGGGAGAAATAACAGCTTATTTATTTGTACGGGGGTTGATAGCCATAGCTACATGTATAAGTAGATGGGAGGGGATTAGATCAAATACTTAAGTGAAGACAGTGACTTTATTTAGGAGTGAGGCACTTCTCCACTGTAACCTATGTGTCCATTGTCAGAGTAGCAGGTTGATGAGATATAGTGGTGGGAAGCATGGAGATTATCTTCTGATTGTTTCAGTGTTCTCGGCGAACCAGGAACTAGAGTCATCAGCTGAGGATGATATATGGGAAGAGATGTTGGAAGTCTAAGAGGAGGAGAAGATGAAATAATACTCTAGGAGAGTGGAAGTATGAGTGACTAGGGAAATGTTTATTGCTGGACAGCACTAAGAATCCGCTTGGGGTCAGTGGTCATTTTCAGTGAGAAGAGTCAGCTATGTCCTTCTTCAGACATATTCAGCAGTCTGGCATGAAGGAGGGATTGACCTGAATTTAACCAAAGATAGAGTTAAAAGAGACATAGAGTATCTGAGGCTATATATAAAGGTGGGGTTATAGCTATTAACCATGAATTTAAGTTGGTAAGAGTAAAGTCAGAACATGAAAGGGTGAAGGGTAGATAAAGGTGGAAGGATTATTGTAGAATTAGTCCTGATGGGGTTGATGAATTGTTGGAATTTGGTACTAGAATGATGGTTTGAATGGTTGGAGAATATGGTCAGACAGTGGGATGTTTGAAATCACTATCATGGAGGGGGTGAAGTTATTGCTAAAGACAAGTTCTGCAAAGAGCTTTCCAACCAAAGCAACACAAATAGGTCACAGTTTTGCTCCAGTGATTAATCCAGGAATCTAGGGACTCACAGAGCCAGCTAAATCTAGAGTGGCCCGAGTCCCCAGGCCCAAGGGCAGCCTCCTTCTCCTCTTACTGATGTGCCATACAATAACCTTCTTTGCATGCGTGACATGAAAGTAGTTGGAATGCAATGGTCTAGTGTATGACTATAGGAATGAGTGGATGAAATAATGGGGAGGATAAGATTACTAGAGAAGAGGAGATCAAGCAACTCAGGGGCCAGGGTTTTGGAAATATCATTTCTATGGTTTTAGAAATGACAAAGAATTATGTCAGGAGCAGTGTTTGAGAAAGTAACTGTGAATCAAGAATGGAAATCTTCAGGGAGTGAGAGGGAGCAAGTCAGGGAGCTAAAGGTGACTGACAAATAGGGGTAGGGTAGTGATGGCATAGCCTGATGACCTGAGCTTAAGAGCTTAGGGGTTTTTATGAATGGAAGAAATGGTCTGGACATAGCAATGAAGAGAAAATTATCCATGTTATGAAAGGGCTGCAGGGTCTTTAGGAGTCGATCAGAGTCTTGCTGTAACAAGAAAGAATGTTCAAAAAAGAGGTTGTTGCCTGACCTTGCATTCCAAAAGCCACTTTGGATAGGGGTGGAAATAAGGTTAGAAAGAGGAATGGACAGAGCATTATGGATTTAGAGTCCAGGGGTAAGGGATAGGTTGAGTCTTGGGCTTTCTATAGTGAGTGGCAGGAGCAGGGACAAAGCACATTATGAAATTATCACTAATGCTCTTATGGTAGATAATGGAGGTGAGTCTGTGGATATTTAGAGAGTTGGAATGGTGGAATATTTGCCAGAAACAACTGCTAAACTTCCACTCCCTTCTTCTTCCACTCCCTCTCTTAATCTCTTCCCAGTTTGACTTTGTTGCTCCAGGACCTGGCTCCTGGTTTAGTTCAAGGTAAACAATTATCTACAAACTTCTTTGTTTTTTTATTTGATTGATAGGAAAGAGTTAAGTGTATGTAAAGTGCAGTGAGCAAAGGGGAGAGTAGTATGAGAGATATGATATTGAAGTATCAGGCAGGGACTGAATCATTTGGAATCTTTTAGACCAAGGAAAGGGGATTAGAATTTATCCTAAACGTTAGAATAAATAGATCCACTCAATAGATCTGTGTTTTGCTGAGATGGAGAAGACTGTGGGAGTATCAAATTAGGGGGAGAATCAAGACATGTTTCTGTTGTGGTAAGCTTGAGATAGATCCCCACTAGAAGGTACACTCCATCAGGGCAGAGTTATTTGTCCACTTAATTCATTGCTCAATCCTCAACACCTTGAACAGTGCCTGACACATAATGCAGGCTCTTTCTTTATATTTGTTGAAAGAATGAGTGAACAGGTGAATGAATAAATGAATGAAAGAGTGAATGAATAAAAGAATAATAGGTTTCCAAGTCAAGATGGAAGATAGACATATGGATATAGGGTCTGGATTTCAGAGGAGAGAGGCCAGTGCTGGAGATATAAATACATGTTCAGTCAGGAAAAATTTGAAAGTATGATGATGGTGAAGATGATGACACAAATGATTGTTAATATTTTTGTACATAAACTTTCTATGTGTATGTACTGGAAAAACTAAAATACTGTATGTAGAGTCTGTAATATTTTGGTTTGAGTTAATATTTTGTGACTACCTTTAACTATCACTACATATTATTTTGTATTATTTGAAATGATGGCATGTTATTGCATACCTATAGCATTGTTTATTCAGTGTTTATTATTCAAAACTCAAATTCTGTTGGATTTTTAAAACTGAACTTCCCACTAGCTAGATCTTGTGCATATTTTACTTTATTTCCTCAGGATAAATTTTCTAGAACTGGAAATGAGTCAAAAATGATTAAAACTGCATATATTAAAGGCTTAATGAGCGTTGCCCCTCAGAAGGGTAAACTCCCCTTGACAATGTATGAAAGTGCTTTCTTCTCCAACACCAAACATTACCTTTTCCTTTTATATCATTATTTTTTCTGACAGGTCTCTGTTGCTTTGAAAACTTCTAAATAATGTTACTTTATATGAGGACACTTTGAGGGAAGAAACTTCTTTTTTTTTTTACTAAGAGTAGGAAAAGTTTTGATCACAGTGCTGATCTGTAACATATTAGTGAAAGCACATAAATAGGGGACACATTTTCTTGGAAACATGAATTGGATGTTTCCAGAGTATCTGATTTTAAATTCTTTAGGACAAAGAAACTCTGTATCATGTCAGTACAAACATTCAATATCACACTAATTCAATCAGCAGCTATTTTATTCTCTGTAAAGTCAGACTGATTAAAAAGTCTCTCCTATATGCTTTGAGATCTATAAATGACATAATACAGAGAGGACCTAACATAAAATAGAAAAATATTTAACTAAACCTAAGTTGGGAAAATTTTAGAGATACAGATTTACATATACATTCCTTGGAAATATTTACAAACTTTCACTCATGTGTCCTAATATCTTTTCTTATCACATCTCATATTTTGTATTTAAACAAATATTTTCTCTGGGGCTAGTAATAAAACTAAGTTAATGTCTCAGCATAGGGTTTTTATCCTCTTTTCATATTATGAATCCCCTCTTTTTGAGAAAAATACCCACCTGCAGTTCTAAAGAACCACACTCTTATTTTCAAACAGGTCGATTCTGTAAATGTTAATCCCATGATTGGAGATGATGTGGAAGGCAATAAAACCCCTCTTGTTTCATAAACAGTGAGATGTGAAACCTGAGAGCTTAGGACAGCAGGAGACATTTACTGTTGAGTGACAGGTTCTACCACTCTGGAACTACCACGCAAACAAAACAAGATTTTTAGACCAAGGGTGTGAAGATTTTTCTTCACTCTTTTAAACAAATTTGTTTTGTAGGAAAATTTGAAGAAAAATACTTGAAGACATAAAATCAGTAAGCAGTGGAGCTTATTATTATACAAAAGAACTGGGTGAGATGTGTCTTCAATCGGAATATCAGAGGCAGGAATTTAGATCCACCCTGAGACGAACAGGAGGGTCAATGGGTCCACTCACACCAATGGTATGGCTAGAAGCAGTCTCAGATGCCTAGGAAAAATAAGACACAGGAGAAGGACCAACAAGCAAACACTGTTGTACAACAAAACACAGCATCAGACTGTGCATTTAAAACATACATATTGATTACTTTCCTTTTTTAAAATTAGTACATGCTTACTAAGAAAAAAATAAAAATAGATGGAAGATTTTTAGAAAGTCTCTACAATTCTACCACTCAAATACTTTTCCATTTTGATGTGTATCTTTCCTCTATCCTTTTAGAAGTGCAGGTTTTAAAAAATCTTTTTTAAATAAAAAAAGGAATTCTTTTTTATTATAATAAATGAAATAATCCAGAAATTTATATGGTAAAGAGTTAAAGATCCTCCAGCTTTCTAAATTTCTCTCGTCAGAATAAAGCACTGTTAAATTTTATTTATATTTATCTAGTTTTGGTCTATGTGCATGATACCCACTATACATATATGGCATATGTATGATTTATAGTATATATTATCTACTATCTATAGTAGATATATATGTGTATATTATATATACATTATATTATTAAATATAATAAATATTTATTTTTTCATAACTATAATCATATTATATATGAAAGTTGTAAATCTCAGCTCTAGAGGTGCAAACATAAAACCTGATTACCCTTTTACTGTTGTGGTTCCCAGTCCTTTCCAAAGAAACATTTTTCCCCTAACTCATTCCAGAACCTTGCCACCTTGGTCCATATTTATTCCATTTCTTTCTTTGTCTCTCAGATAACAAGCTCTATTTATTTTGTTCTTTTGACAGGTGATAGATAATCTAATTATACAGTTGAATTTCTTGTGGATCACAAAATGATAAATTGTTTGTGTCTCATTATGCATCGATTCATGCACCATTGGCAATGCAGTTGGCCCAGAGAAATACAGTTACTGCTGTTAACAGTTCATTTTAAAGAGTTTTCAACAGTGTAAGATGTTATCATTTCAGAACTGATAGTCTTTTAGAGAGATAGACATTCATATATATATGTAAATTATCTTGCCAGACCTAAAAAAAAAATAAAATAAAATAAAAAAGTGAATCATAGTTTCCTATAACATATTTTTAGTTTTCCTTGATAAGAAGAAAAAAACTCTTTAATCCTCATAGTTCACAGTTTGACAGTTTAGAAAATGAAAAATCTGTTTCTTCACATCACTGAGTTTTGTTGACTTCATATAAAGTCCAACAGATTATATCATACAGAGTATACAAATAGGGCCTGTTAAGTGATTTTTTCCACTATCATAATTTATTTTGGGTGAAATTTCTCTTCTGGTTGTAGAAGGCTTCCAAAGTGATTTACTCACACCCACATAAAAAGATTGACCCTTGACAGTAACGGCTCATGGAGACTTTATTTACGTTTTTACAAATATATTGTTTATGACACAGTGGCAGGTTTTTAGTCTCAATTATCAAGTTTTGAGGTGACAAAATAGCAATTCTATTCTCCAAAGGGTAGTATAATTGGGAATTATCAAATGAAGTTACATATAATATTTTAAATAAAGGTCCAAAGTTACTAGTTTCTGTGGCTTTTATTTTTTATAAATTTTTCTCCATGGACATTAGCATATTACTAACATTATTTTTCTTCTTTTTTCATGAAAGTGTAAACTTTTATTAAAGACTTAGATGACATAGACATATTGGAAGCATATACAATATTTGTTATATTCACTTAAAAACAATCTTCAGGACATATCTCAACAAAATTCCCAAACCTTTTAGTTAACATTGAGTTTTCTTTTCTCTGAAAAAAAATTTTAAATCAGATTTCTAAACATCTCTTAATTTTTTAGCTCCTAGTTGTTATTTTCTTCTAAGGTCCATGAGAGAAATAATTGCCAACTCCATCCAGTGTATTTTCTGTAGCAGGGTTAGAGTAGCCAGACAGCAAACATGAATACAGCAGCCAGATTAGTTCCCCTGACACAGACATACTTGGTTTGCGTTTTAGACAGGTAGAACTACTGTAAAGAAATGTGTGCATTCCCATTTCTCAAAAACATTCTTGACTTCATTTTTTGCTTTTTCATAGATTTGGGTATAAGAAATACTTATTTCACTGTTCTGTTTACTACTAAAATGAGAATAATAACACGATGGAATATTACTCAGCCATAAAAAGAAACGAAATTGAGTTATTTGTAGTAAGGTGGACGGACCTAGAGTCTGTCATACAGAGTGAAATAAGTCAGAAAGAGAAAAACAAATACTGTATGTTAACACATATATATGGAATCTAAAAAAAAAAAAAAAAGTGGTTCTGATGAACTTAGGGGCAGGACAGTAATAAAGACGCAGACATAGAGAATGGACTTGAGCACACAGGGACAGGGAAGGGAAAGGTAAGCTGGGACGAAGTGAGAGAGTGGCATGGACATATATACACTACCAAATATAAAATAGATAGCTAGTGGGAAGCACTTGCATAGCACAGGGAGATCAGCTTGGTGCTTTGTGACCACCTAGAGGGGTGGGATAGGGAGGGTGTGAGGGAAACATTAGAGGGAGGAGATATGGGGATATATGTATATGTATAGCTGATTCACTTTGTTATAAAGCAGAAACTAACACACCATTGTAAAGCAATTATATTCCAATAAAGATGTTAAGAAAAAATGGGAATAATAAAAGTACTTTCCTTAAAGGGTTATGGGAAGGGTAAAATGGGACAAGACATGATGTCAAGGAAGGTATCATTAAAGGGACAAAGTTAGGAAACAAAACCATGTATATATTTTAGGATATCATTCTACTTCCTATTGGAGTTTGAGGATTTAGATAAATCTGTTACCCTTACGAGAACCCAATGAGCTTTCAAAGCTGGTCATCGGTAGCATATTTTAAGCAAGCATAATATACCAGAATCTAAATTGACAAAGCAAATAGAAATAGTCACTACAAAAGGACACACCCAGATGTGTGCAAAGAAATAATTTCTTTGGTTCATTTTATAGTAAGTCATGTTTTAAACTTTGGGAGTGAATCTATCATCTTGTGAAAAGCTGCCTATATGAGGCAATTCACTTCATGGACAAGAGAGGAAAAATACTTAAAAAAGGTTCTAAATTTCTGATATGATATTTAGCTTTATAGAATAACTAGAACATTGGCTTTAGGGTCAGATGATTGTGTGTTTAAGGTTTTGCTTTTAGATTTTAGCTCTCTGACCTTGGGCAAGTTGCTTAATCTTTCTAATCCTCAGTTTCCTCGTCTGTAAACTGTTGATAACAATACTTACCCCATAGTATTGTTGTGAGCATTAAATAATAGCGGGTAAGTGTTGATATACAAGATATACAAGGAGTGAACCCAGTTGGCCACTTCCGTAGTCCCAATCTATAAGTGTCTATGAAACATCATTGTAATACATCAGAAATACGGCACATTAATTTGGATGCCCATGTGTCGTTACATACTTGCCTTGTGATATGTAAATTGGTCTTTCTCCCATGGGATAAAGCAGAGCTTTGGGGTTCTGGAAAAAAAAAAGTTAATTTCCTTTTCACAATTGCCTAACCTATCTCTGTTGAATATTGTGTGTGTGTCTGTGTGTGTGTGTGTGTCTGTGTGTGTGGAGAGAGAGACCCTTAAACCATAATTCAGAATCCAAGTACAACCTGTGCTACACCGCAACACATACAAATATAAACCACATTTAAGTTAAATGAGCTCTTACTATGTATAATCTCTGTACCAGGTGCCTTACATGTATTCTTTCGTTTGATGCTCAGAACACCCAGTGAATTGCATACTATGATTTGCATTTTTTTCTGACAGGAAAATTAGAGATTGGAGCGGTTAAATAACTCTCCTAAGTAAACACATCCAGGAAGTAGCAAAGACCAAATTTAAACCTAGTTACTCTGCTCAGAATCTCATGTTCTTTCTTTCATTTTTTCTTTTTGGCCTCACTGTGTGGCTTATGGGAGCAGCTTGCGGGATCATAGTTCCCAGGGATTAAACCCGGGCCCTGACAGTGGAAGCACCATGTCCTAACCACTGGACCACCAGGGGATAATCCCTCATGTTCTTTCACTGTGATATGTTGTGATGCTACTTACTTTATTTTATTACATAAAGTGTAAGCCCTTCTTAAGAAGTTCTCTGGTTCAGACCATTGCAAACTAAATTCAAGTACAGAAATTACAGAAAAGTGGGAACTGTTTTGTAAAATGTATTTTTCATGGATTTTGTTTACACATTTCTGTATACTTTTTTGTGTATTCATTAACTTGTTTTTTAAATACACTTTAATTGTGAAATAATTGTAGACTCACATGCAACCATAAGAAACAACACAGGGAGAGCCCTTGTATCCTTTACTCAAGTTTCCCCAATGATAACATCTTAGACTGTAGTACAGTATCACAACCAGGGTATTGACATTGGTGCAGTCCACTGATCTTATTCCAATTTATTTAGACTTACTTGTGTGTGAAATGTGTGTGTGTTAATTCTGTGATTTGCGATTTTAGCACGTGTAGTTTTGTGTGCCCACCACTACAGTTCAGACATAGCATGTGTCCCTCATGCTGCCCTTTTACATCCATACCTACCTCCCTCCACCATAACCTTCTTCCCCCGCCATCCCCAACTTCTGCCAACCACTAATCTGTTCTTTGTTTATAAAACATTTTGAGAATGTCATTTAAATGGAATCCTATAATATGTAATCTTTTGGGATTGTATTTTATTATTCAACATTATTCACTTGAGATTCATCCAGGTTGTTGCATGTGTCAATAGTTTGTTCCTTTTTACTCCTGAGTAATGTTACGTGATATGGATGTCCTATCACATAACATGAGTTTGTTTAAGCATTCACTCATTGAAGTGATTGAAGGACATTTGTGTTATTTCCAGTTTTGGGCTATTATGAATAGAGTTGATATAAACAACTGTGTACAGCTTTTCATGTGCATGTGAATTTTTATTTCTCTGGGATAAAGGAACAAGAGTACAATTTCTGGGTGTATGATAATTACATGTTTAGTTTTATAAAAAACTGTTTTCCAGAGTGGCTGTACCATTTTACATTCCTACCAGCAATGTATTCAGCTTCTCTACGCTTTCACCAACATTTGGTGTTGTCACTATTTTAGTTTTAGCTATTCTGATAGGCATGTAGTGATAACTCAGTGAGATTTTAATTTGCATTTCTGTAATGAAGAAGATGTTGAATGTATTTGTATGAACTTACTTGCTATCTGTATATCCTAGTTGCTGAGATGTCTGCTCATGTCTTTTGCCCAGTTTCTAGCTGAATTTTTTATGTGTGTGGTTGAGTTTTTTTTTTTTTTTGTATATGTATATTCTAGATAGCAGTCCTTTGTTGGATAAATGGTTTACAAATATTTTCTTAGTCTGTGGTTTGCCTTTTAATTCACTCCACAGGGTCTTTACAGAGCAAATGTTTTTAATTTTGATGAGGTGAAATCAAGTTTTCCTTTTATGGATTGTATATTTGTTGTTAAGATGAACTCTTTCCTTTTTCTAGGTCCCCAAACTTTCTCTTACAGTTTTTTCCCAAATGTTTTATAGTTTTCTGTTTTACATCTAAGTCCATAATCCATTTTGAGTTAATTTTTTATATAAGGTATGAGATTCAGTCTGAGGTTTATTTATTCATTTGTGCCTGTGGATGTCCAATTTCTCCAGCACCATTTTTTGAATAGGTTATCCTTTTTCCATTGAATTGCTTTTGCTCTTTTATTCAAAGATCAATTAAGCATGTTTGTTTGGGTCTATTTCTGGGTTCTCTGTTCTATTCTTTTGACCTATGTGTCTCTTTTGCTGATGCCACATGGTCTCGGTTACTGTAGCTGTATAGCAAAACTTAATATTGGTTAGAATGATACCTCCTACTTCGTTTTTTCCCCCCAAGATTATTTTTGCTATTCAAGGGCCAGTTCCTTTTCATATAAATTTTAAAATTAGCTCATCTAGATCTAAAACAAACTTTGCTGAGATTTTGGTGAAATTGCATTAAACTCTGATCCATTTGGAGAGAATTGGTAACTTTATTATGTTGGGTCCTCCAACCCATGGGCATAATCTCACCATTTATTTTGGTCTACTTTGATTTTTTTCATCAGCTTTTTCTAATTTTCAGTGTACTATACTGTACATGTTTTGTTAAGTTTATATGTAAGCATTTTTGGGGGATCAATAGTAGGTGGTATTGTTTTCTTAATTTTCAGTTTCCACATGTTCATTTTTAGTGCATAGAAAAGCAATTGATCTTTTTTTGTGTGTGTTTTTCTTGTATCTTGCAAACTTGATTAACTCACTTATTAGTCCAAGAAGTTTTTTTGTAGATTCCTTGGGATTCTTTGCATAGACAGTCATGTTGTCTGCAAATACAGTTTTATTTCTTCCTTTCCAATATATGTCTTTTTTTTTCTTGCTTCATTGCAGTGGCTAAAATTTCTAGTACCATGTTGAAAAGAGTGGTGATGTATGCATTTATTATTGTGAGAAAACCAGTTTTTTTGTGTCAGTACCAAAAAATAATAGTAAACAAAACCCAAGTTATTAGCTTACCTAGAAATTGTACATTATTTTGGCCCATGAATGATTGCCTAGCTCATGATAAACATTGAGAAGAAGTTAGCTATCATCATCATAATTATGTATTTTTCCTTATTGTTTCTGTAATTTTAAAAATGACTAATAATTTTAAAGATATTTTATTAATTCATCAAGTTTTTGTTATTTCACGTTTTAGAGAGCACTAATCCATGCTTATTTTGTCTCGGACTCTAATTCATGGCGGATTGTTTGTGTGTTTTAATAATGTATTATGAACTCATTTTAAGCACAAAAAAATGTTCTCCCTTGAAGAAGGTAAATATGGCAAGTTTGGGGGAAGCATTCTTCTGGAATGGTTTTAAATTTGCTTTTGTCAGGAGGCTTAGATGCATTATTTGCCCTTCCCCAATTTTCTAAGTAATTCAGTGGCTGGATATTTCTCTGTACCACCTATGCATAGTAAATATGGGCTCCAAGTCAGTGGAAAGCAGTCCTCACAGGAGAATTGTTTTTTCCTTCCATATCCAGGACAGACCTAACCTGTCTTAGTCTGGGTTTCCCCAGAAGGAGACCCCAAGGTAAGGATTCAAATGCAAGTAGTTTATTTGGGAAGTTATCCCAGATAATAGCAGTAGGAGAATGGCCAAAGTGAGACAAAGAGGGAAAGAAAACCAACAAAAGTTGATTGACCATTGTAAATGGTACAGGATTTTTATTTTCAGTTCCCACATGCTCACTTTTAGTATATAGGATGAGGTTACCACTGTGGGTAACTGGAGCACAATTCTGCTAGAGATAATGTAGAACCTACTCCAGAGTTACCCCAGCAGAGGAGGGAAAATGTTGAGATGTTTATATACCCACACACCAGCTGTCATTGGTCAGGATACTTCTGAGGGACATTCTCTCCAACAGTTCATTTGCCCTATTTATGCACAAAGCAAAAAACCTACAGTAATTCCTCAGACAATTACATTTTATTGGTGACTCAGATATTTGCTCTCCACATTCGGGAGACATGGACAGGGCACTGAAGGCATCTGTCAAACCTCTTTTGTCATTTCCCTGGGTCAGTGAGTTGATTAAATGGAGTGTTTGTGCTAGTCTTGTAGCCCTTTCAGAGTCCAGTTATCTACAGAGTGCTGAGTTCAAATCCCCTGCGTGATGTAGGCCTGAGGCCTGTTCTCCTGTTCTGTGGGGATGTTAAACGCTAAATCTCTAGCCCTTGCCAGCTCCAATATTTCCCCAGTGCTACTGCACTGTTGGCACGCATGCCCACTGCTCTGGTTTTCAGCTTCCTTCTTGCTTTTAGCACGTGGAGATTTCTTTTTTTTTTTTTTTTTGCTGATAAGTTCTTCATTTTGCTGGAATTTGAGGACAACTCACTCTTTTGAATAGCTACTATAATGAGAGATGGATTCACATTTATTCAAACTATTTACTTGGTGATGGATATTTATTTTTTGTGTCTAGGTTTTTGTTTTTTTGCACTATAAACATGCAGTTGCTCTAAACTCCCCTTTACATGTATCTTTTGTTGTAGTGCCTTTACATATGGGATAATGCCTTAGAAATGATATAACATCCCAGAGATTTTAATTTAATATTTACTGCATTCCAGAAAAGCTATAACGATTTATATTTCCACTAGCAATGCATCCTGGTGGAAGGATTTATCAGTCTTATAAATATCAATCAGAAATTAAAATCTTTTCCTCAGAGCATTAATACTTTAATTCCCTAGCTCCTCATCAAAGTAAATTTGCCATTCACTTAAACAGAAAAATTGTATAATAATAATAAAACCAAAGCACAAGGATCGAACAATAAATCTGCAAACCAGGAAAGTTGAGACTATACGAACTGTCATTTATACCTGGACCAGAGAAAAAGAAATAATAAATCCTCACTTCCAAGTAAAACTAACTCCATCCAAGGAAAGTTATTACTTCTTAGCTCCTTGGATAATGAGGGGTCATTCAGGTGCTTGGTGTGAATCCTTAGGGAGCTATAACCTGGAATAATGGCTGCCTGGAGACATCAGCATGGTAATTAGAACATGCTCATGAAATTAGATGAAATAACTACTTCCTTGGAATTTAAAAAATGCTGCTTTTAAAAGTATGTAGTCTCAAAGTTATCTTGGGGATGCTTGAGTTCACAGGTTTCTGGCACTGTTGACTGGAAAGGCTTCTCTAAATCCAGCTTGGTTTATCTCTGTTAAAATGAGCTTCTATTTCTGACACAGTCCAACTGATAAAGATCTCTCAAGCTCTGTGTGGCCCTGGCTTCTGCAGTTGCAATATTCCTATGTGAACTGAGAAACTTTTAGAAGGAAAAGATCAACTCTGATGACAGTACTATTTCATTGCATTAAAATATAATTCCCATAAAATTAATTTCTACCTATAAAAATGAAGACACTGATTGAAATTTAACCAACTACAATATCACTATTCAAGTCTTTTAAATTCAGAATTTGTAGTTTTAAAATCCGTAGTTGTACTGAAATTTATTTTTATATTATTTTAGGTAAAATATCAATAATATAAAGACTATGAAGGAAATATTTAAAACTACCAGAGAGAATAATTTTCAAGCACTACAAGTACAATATTTAATATAACTTACATCCCAGTGAAAGACATTGTAATGTAATTGTAAATCTTTTTCTACATAATACTTGGTAAGCCTCTTTCTAGTTTTTGTGAGTGCTTGAAAGTTTAAGAAAAAGATTTTCTTTTCAAAATATAAATTCCATTTTATTAGTTGAAAATGACTTTTTGTTAATCCTAACAAATCATGTGTAGTTTTATTTACTTCTATTTGTTTATTTGTTGTGTGTTCTGAAATTGTTAGAAGTGAGTTTTGGCTTTCAGAATAATATTTTATGTATGTCCAGATGGAGTTCTTAATAATTCAGTCTGTTTTTTTTTTTTTTCTGGTGCAGTGGTAGAAAGGGAGGTTTGGTTAGGAGAGGAATCTTAAGTCTTCAAATGGTCTAACTTCTCTCTTGAAGAGGTTGTGTAGATTCACCTATTAATTTGATTGTTGTGGGAGACAGGTGCTCTGAAGGAATGTTAATGATGCCTTAAGAATGTATGGAAGAGAGACCTTGACTTAATTTCAAAGGGTAGGTCTAAGAATGTTGCCTTGAGGAAACAGTGTTTGAGCCGAGACCTGAAGGATGAATAGAAATGGATTAGAGAGGTTTGCAGAGAGGGTGGGGCATGTGGGTGGGGCACAGAGGTGAAGTGTGTTCCAGGTGAAAGAACATCATGGGCAAAGAGCCAGTGGGAAATGACCTAACACTGGGGTGGGGAGAAACTGACAGAAGGTGGCAGGTGTGTGGAGTCCAGAGGCCAAGGGACAAGGTGGTATGAAGTGAGATCCATGAGGGTAGGCTCAGGCTAGGCCAGGCAGGCTCACTGTCTTTATCGCTTCTGGCATCAGCATCTTTAAACACATTCATATCTGTTTTCTTATTTTATTTTCACTTTACCCATGTAATGTAGGTGGGCACAGTGCCTACAGTTGACAGAGGGAAGGAATCTGAGATTCAAGTGATATTCTGAGGCCTCACTGTCAGTTAATGAAGTTGCTCACAACAACCAAATAATCTGAGTCCTGGTCCCAGAGATTTTCTCCCAGGCTATGGTGAATATTAAATTTGCTTTCAGTGACTGTTCCTTCTTTCCTTTATTGTGGTCATGATAGTTGATTTTGCTCCTAAAACACTTAACATATATGTAAATTTGGTATAGTTTTGAGCTGTTGGAGGATTTCAAATTCTGGTCTTTTTTTTGGTCTGGTGCTCTGGCTTAATGGTGAACACCTAAGAGAGGAAATTGGACTATGTTGCATGTTCATAAATTCAAAATGAAATACCTTACAAAATAAGAGTTTTTATAGTACTTAAAGTTGTGATGCTATTTTTAATACACTTGTTAATACTCTTCAATCTAAGTATCAGGAACTTTGTTTTTTTATATCCTTTACCTCAGAATCATTCCTTTTATATTGATTTATGCAAATGTGTCAGTGACGTCTCCAATGTATACTCCAAATTTGTAGGAATGCAGAAATGTATTCAAGAACTGACAGAAACATCTGGAGACAGTCTTTACAAGGATTCAACAAAACCAATTTGTGTTAATCCAATGATCTCTTTTTGCAGATAAAAATTTTCCTAAAACATCCTTCTCTGAAAAAATTTCCTATTTGATAGTCAATTCCAACTTAACACAGGAATTATCTTTATGTGGCTTGTTTATGGGAATTTTTCACTCCCTTAATAGCAGCTAGGTGTTCTGTTTAACATTCAAAAATTATGTGTATTTATATAACACAAGTACAAATTTGCCTATACTGAATTTATAATCTCTTTAAAAGGTAACTGCTCATAAAAAATGCAATAATACTGCCATATTATGTATGTGGTTTTCTGTTATTAAAATTTCAACCATGTGTTTCTCTGTGTTTACAATGAAGTTGGTTAAAATTCTTTTAGGAATGCATTTTGTAAACAATGCATGAAAAAAGGATCCCTAGGCTTTTTTTTTGTTTCATAATGATTTCAAAATCATAACAATTTCTCCTTTCTTAGAGGGTGCTTCATAAATATTTTGTATTCCCTTTTACTTTTGAATTGTGCATTTGTTCTGCTACTACTAAATGGCCATTTAATCTGATTTCTTAAGTTACGATATACAACACCGCCTCCCCCAAGTGAACTCTGCCAGTATTCTATAAATATAGCTCTGTTGCTCTTGACTTCTTGGAATATCTGTCATTATCTATACTCTAGTTACAAAGGAGACTGTAACAAGCCTGAAGTCCAAGAAAACAAATGACTGTACACCATAAAAAGGGTGTACTAAGAGGATAAAGGAAAATCGTAACAGAGAAGACAAGAAGGCAGGCCCCCCCGCATATTTAAAGTTCCTCTGTTCCTGAAACAGGCTGACAAGGATAGTGTGCTACAAATTGTTTTCAGTGTTAGCAGAGGAATTTTGGCTGTGTAAGGATAATTAAAACTTAAAGCAGCTGAAAGGAAAGTTACAATCACATATCCTTTCATAGCGCTAAAGAAATAGTGTTATGGGGAAAAAAGGAAGAAAAGACCAGCATTAAATGCTGGTTGCTAGAAAGACCAATACGGAACAGTATTTAGTTAACGACCTCAACTCTCTCCAGGGTCTTATGGCACTGCCTATACTCTGAAAAGCTTGTATTCAGTATTTGTATTTGTCTAATGTTGTATCTCCTTGTTTTATGATGTCATTCTCAAACGAGATGAGAGGACCCAGGACATCCTGTATGATGTTCACATATGTCATCTGGATATGAGAAATACTTCAACTATTCTAGGGAGGCTGTCGTGAGACCTCATAGAAATGAGGTGGCATTCTTCTTCATCCCAGATAACAGAACTCTAATATTATCCATCTAGCATACCTGTCTGCCTAGATATTGAATTCTGTCACGGTCCACAAGTTGTAACACAAAATAAAGGCAATATTTTCCTTTAGGGCTCTCATCCAATATTCTTTTCTTTTGATTAAAAAAAAATCTGCACTATGAAAGTTCTAGGGAAAAGAGAACTTTGTTCTGTGATACTGTGGTTTAAAAATTGTGTTTACCAGGAAATCCAGTATATTTAGGATATGTGATTCTTATAATGGAAAACAATTCAGAGAAAGATAGGTATGAACCCACAGTCAAGATGCTAAGGACAAAGTAAACTCAAGAATCACAGAAAACTACAAAACAGTAATAAGTTTTTAATCGTCAATGAAAAGTACTATTGATATTCATTCTTCGGACATGTATCGAATGCCTCCTATGTGTCATTCTTTGGGCTCGAGGATACAGAATGAGCAAAGAAGTGGGCTTAGAAAATGTCTCTGAGGATAGATTGAAGGAAGGTAGCATTGTAGGTGGGCCTCTGGACATAGTGCCTGAGACAGAGATTTCCATGCTAGTGATTTAAAGCAGTGCTTTCAAGAGAAACCTGAAAGGGAGTGAGGAAGCAGGAGAGAGAAACTAGTCAGAGAGGTGTCTCCAGGGGAAGTCTAGCCTCAGTCTGATCCTGTGGCGAGTTCTCAACTATAAAGAGAGTTGGGCTTTTGCACCCCTCACACCAGTCACTGGCTACTGGATGTAATGGAGAGTGGTCACAACCTTGCATGTGTTTCCAGGCAAGACAGCTTTCATTATCCAAGGGTACTCCTTCAGAGAAGGTGGCAGGAGAAAGCTCTTAGTGGCAACAGACACATTAATTGAGTAAAAGGGATTCCAAGAACCTGTGCATGGCACCAACAATGTCTGCTGTTGTAACTGACGAAGGATGGAAAAGATGTTGTGGATGCATATAAGGAGAAACATATTGTTTCGGATTTGAGAAAAGAGAAGTGATAGGGAAATACACTGCATCTCATTAGCGTTGGGGACCCCAAGGGTGAGTGAGGAATTGAGTCTAATAATGCATCTACCAGAGTGCCCCTTACCAGTGCATGCCCAAACGCAGTCTGGATGACTACCCTTCAGACATGCTTGCCTGGAAAGGGGGTGTACCTGCTGATCTATAAGGTCATTTTCAACTCTTGGGTTTTATAATCTTGCAGACACATAGTCCTCCTATGTGTTCCTGTATTCCATTTAGCAAAATATTTATATGTCAACATTTCTGAACAGTATCCTATAATTAATAACTATACTTAAATTTTTAGTGAAACAATAATGCTACTGTTAGCCATTCTGAATTTTCATGGGATCTTGGTTCAACAAATTGCCTAATAAGTTTGATAATCTCCAGTGGGAGGTAAATACTTGTAGGAATAAGCTAAGAACCATATGCAGAGTGGGACTGGATATTATTAAATACAGTGGCTATCGAATTAGTTTCTCAGGGTGAGTCAGCTGCTTTTTGCTGTGATCAGGTACCTGTAGAAACTATGGAATCTCTATCTTGCGCTGACATTTTTCTTTAGAAAGGAAATAACAATTTCTGATTCCTCCTATAGTATGGCTTCCTCATTTGGCTGGTAGCTTCCCAAGTAGAGATGGTTGATTTGAAGTCAGCAGCTAGGCTTGTGGGCTTTCTAATTTGGTAGGGGCCATTCTGATCTTCTGAGAAGCAGCAGCCCTTAGGGTGGCCCAGCCCTGTGATGTGGCTTTGAAAGTCCATCCTGGAAGCTCCAGCCATGGTCTGTTATTTCAGTCATCTAATAATTCTGTAAGTGGTACAGTACCCTTTCTGTTAAAAATCAGCTAGAATACATTTTATTTTCAGGGGTTGAACCCTGACTGATCAACTTTCAAATTGAAATTTAGTGATTCCTAGATGTAGCGTGTAGAGGTAGGTTAGTTCTTTTAACTCACAGAGTTGAGAAACTTTTTTTCGCTTTGACGGCTATACATGTATATATTTACATGTATATATTAGATTTTAGACCTTAGGTAAAAATGTTTTATTAAAAAGTTTACTGGCTAAAGTAGGATTAGAAAAATTTCCCACATTATGCAAAAGTTGAAAATGATTTGCAAAGGTACTTGATTGCTTAAAATATTTATTATTTTTATCTGAATTTAAAAAGAACATTCACATTAAAGAATCTTTGGAAAGCTAGTTGCACTTTAAGTCTGCTTTTGGTGCTACAGCCAGCCCCTACCTTGCCTTACAAATCCCTCTACTCTGGAAAGACAAACTGTAAATTTGCCGGCTCCTGTGACACATGATGAGCATCAACCAGTGTCTTTTTCACGCAAGTGTACAATTATCTTTTACTAGCTACTTTGTCAGTGACTTGGTAACTTTAAATTCTGCATGGATTCGAATGCTTAGATTTTGTTTCTTCATGAAAATCAACTCTTATGCTAAGGTTTTTTCTCCTATGTAATAGTATGTAATATCACGGGCTCTACAATTAAATTCAGAAAGGGACATTGTAACTTGCTAGTGAATTATTTATTTCCACTGAGTCACCCATAAGATTGTATTCTCAGTAATATGATGAAAATAATTCCAGAGAGAATACTCTTAATACGTTATAAATTTCAACGTTGTTTTACAATGGATAATTTGATTGCTAAACAAAGCAAAGCTTTAAGCAAAGACTTTCTCTTTTTAAGAAATAAGGCAATGGGTAGGGAGAACATTCTTCAGCTTTCTTGCTTAAAGGTTAAGGAATTATTTGCAGTCTTGAAATATGACATATATTGCATGTCCTTAGAGAATGCCACATAAAGTTACAATAACAAAAATGTGTCAGTGTGTTTGGTACAATATTGCCAGTGACTTGATTTCATTTCAGTAGCGTAAGGTTTCTTATCTCTTGGGGCAATGATATGCTTATTTTTATACTGCAGATACTCAAAACTTGACTTTCTTCATGCTTCTGAAGGGTTGTCAACAGTCACTCACCCAGCTAAGAAACCATAGAGTTGTCCGTGTTCTCTGATAAATGGAAGCAACTTGCCCAAGGGCAAAAGTACTGTTACATAATTAATATTATCTTGGAAATAAACATAGTGCCTAAAGAACTGAACCATAGACCATGTCTATATGGGTTATTGATTTAATGATTGATGTTGTGTATCACACAGCTGACTCACTTTTAGTGTTTGGGGATAGCTCATGTAAATTAATGCACTGAATGGCTTGGTTATTTTATGATCGAAGTCAAGGCAATTAGAAAATAACATTTTTATCATATTACTATATTTACTTGCATATCAATTTAGTGTTTGCTAGTAAAGGACTTAGAAAACAGGCTACTGTTGTTCTCTTTGGCTCCCTTAATAGAATTGATTTGTGTAAACAGTGACTGGGTGAAACAATGAGCTTTAAAAATTAAATATTACTTTCTTGATAGTAATGAGGGTAATAATTATACTAGAGGAGGAAACTGAAGATTTATTAGACTTTGCAAAGTCCTGTGACAGAAAAATGGGAAGGAGAAATAATCTTAAACATATGAGGTTTCAAAGGCTACATCTCTATCTGCCACTTATTGATGTTTAACTTACTGAGTTTCACTCTGATACAGAATTTTAAATTCATTGAGAGAAAGAAAAACAGGGTACTACATATTAAAAATTATGATATTTTATATGCACAGGCAACCTCACTAACAACTCATATTTAATAAGCATGTATTAGGCACATTTGTATACAAGAGTGATTTTCAGAGTTAGAATGTGGCAAGTATCAGAATTCCATAGGTATCTTTTTAAATATGCTCTGAGATTATGCATACCTGGAGCAAGCCTTAGTCAGCTTGGGCTGCCTTAAAAAATACCATTGTCTAGGTGACTTAAACAACAAACCTTTATTTCTCATAGTTCTGGAGGCTGGGAAATCTAAGATCGAGATACTGACAGATTGAATATCTGGTGAGAGCCCTCTTCCTGGTTTGTAGATGGCAGCCTGCTTGTTGTATCTGCAAATGACAGAAAGAGAGAGGGTTCTGGCCTCTTCCCCTTCTTATAAGGGCACTAGCTGCATCATGGGGGCCCCACCTTCATGACCTCATCTAAACCTAATAATCTCTCAAAGGCAGCTCCACCTCCAAATACCATCACATTAGAGATTAGGGCTTCAACATATACATTTTTTTGGTGGCGGGGCGGGGAGGACACAAGCATTCAGTTCATAGCAGAGTGTATTTCAGCCATTGTGTCATTGTTGCTGATCAGAGCACAGTCTTAGGTGCAAGTAACTGAGAATCAAATAAATGTTGGGAATCGGGGATATGCATCAACCAGTGAATGCTTATGGCAGAACCAAACTCCAGGTCCATTTGACTTGACTGGACCATGTTGAATATCATCATGGGTGAGGAGAATGTTTTCAGAGGCATCCTCAAGTCATATATACAGGGGGAGGGTATACACTGTCAGGTCTAGGACTTGGAACTCATTTGCCCACTCATGGGAAGTGGTGTCAGTCAGCTATGCAGGTGTTACAGGTATGTTAATGGCAAGGGGCAGCAGTTCAACACAGTCATTGACATCAGGCTTGGCCATTACTGCAGAATAAGGATATATCCGTACGTGCATGGAGTACGAAAAAGAGGACTGCTTTAGGGAAGCCTCTCGGCAGAGCATCAAGTCTCAGTCAGTCCTTAGGAAAAGAACAGACAGGAGGGTGGCAGGGTCCAAGTCCTGAGGCCATTAGTATATAAGAATATGCCCAAAGGAGAGGAAATGGTGGAAATTAATTTAAAAGCTTTGTCTTCAGTTCTAGACTGGAAATTCACATGGCCTGCAGTCTACTGCACATACCAGACTGTCTGTACCATTGGCATCTCATACTTAACATGTCATATACCTGAGCATGCCACTCTTATTCCTGAGGTCCTCTGCTGCAGGGAAAAAACAGAAGCTTCTGTCCAAATGCCAGAGTCATGGGTAAAACAGCTTTTTTAGATTTTTATACCAGCAATGACAAGCCCACTTAACATTTACTTGTATCTCACAAACTTCCTTTTCCCATAATGAACCCAGAGAAGGCTGCTCTAATGATAACCATTACCTAATGCTTACCACGTGTCAGGAACTGTTCTAAGGAATATACATGTAGGGGATCAAATGAGGTCCCATAACAATTTTATGAAGCAGTTTTTATTATCATTAGCATTTTGTAGATGAGGAAAGGAAGACACAGAAAGGTTAAGTAACTGGCCTGAGGTCAGCTGGAATTATGGCCCAGGTACTTCATCTCCACAGTCTACTATGCTTTTCACCATTGTAGTATATTGCTTCCTAATTCTGTTATACTGCTAAGATGTTAATAGGTATTGCCTATTAGCCTAAAAGGGTTTTGTGGGGAAAATAAGTTTAGAAGTGTTGACTTCATTATGCAGATCTGTGGACTGTTAATCCGTGATGGGAGTGGGTGTTTTTGGTGGAATATCTCCAGGAGCCAGGCTTCTGCAAAACACATTTCAGGGAAAACTGATACTAGTTATTCAGCAGCCAGCTTTTGTATCCCAGTATATTCTCGCCAGAAAGAAGTTTCATAGGTAGGCTGGAATGCTGCTCTTTCTGGCTGAAAGCACTTTTTAAATCTAACTGATTGCTTATGCTAATGACTCAATATGATTCTGTGGTAATCAGACCTGGAACTGCACTCACTCACCTGGAAATTCTCATTTCCAGCATTATCTGTGGAGCTTACCTCCATCTCTCAGGAACCAACTCGGAGCCTTTCTCTCCTTGAGGCTTTTCTCGTTTCCTCCATCTGAAGCCTTCACCTGTCCACATTTGAAATACCATGACTTCAGTTCAGCAGTTCACATTAAAGCTTTTTCACGAGCTACCTGACGGAGTAGTAATTTTTGTACATGTTTCTTAACTCCTCTATTATAAGCACTGCAGATCAGAAACCTTGTTTACACCTCACAGTAAATTCCTACAGCTGTGGCAGTTGAAGATCTGTGTTTTGTTCAGTGAATGAAAAGTTTTTCATGATTTGAAAATTACTTTAGGTGGTCATTTACTTTATTTCAGGTATAAATATAATGTTATTATATTTTGTTTTATTATTAATGATAACTTAATTACAGTTTAAAAAAATAAAGACATCTCTAAGTCCATCAGTCACATGCATCAAACTGTTGGCCATTTTCTCTGATGGTGCTTGTCATTCTTGCCCATGTCACATGCATGTATAATTTTTTGTAGTTTTGATTATAGTAGAGGTCTACTTTCTTATATTCTTAAAGACTTTATTTTTTAGAGCAGTTTAGGTTCACACCAAAATTTAGAGGAAAGTGCAGAGATTTCCCATATACTCGCTGCCCCTGCATAGGCATAGCCTTTCCCATTATCAGCCTCACTGAGTAGAGTGGTACAACTGATGAACCTGCATTGACACATCCCAATCATATTTATTAAGCTGAATGGGGTTGCATTCAAGAAATGTTCCATAATTTAGTCTTCCACTAATATTAGACACCCACGTTGTGCTCTCTTTTTCCTATTTAACACAAAAATTAAACCTATGTGATTATAACATATACTAAAAAGTTGTAACATTCATGATGGGGGACAATGTGGTCAATGGTAGATTAGATTATGGGAGCTCTTTTCTAAAAATCTTTTTTGCTTAATTTAATAAAAATATGGTAAAGTTAACAGAAGAAATTCCTTAATGGTAAAATATGCTGACTGAAATGTGAAAAAAAAATCATTTAGTAATTGATTTTTTTCTTTTTTTTTGCTCGAAGTCTGAATCAAAAGATGGAAAAAAGTTTTTTAAATCAAATTTTGTTTTATGTACAGGCCTATGGATTGAAAAAAGGTCATGGGGCTTAACTGAGAGAAGCAATAAATAAGAGGGCTGAAAAAACACTGTGCCCAGCCAGCAATCAATGAATTGTTGAATAGAATAGAACCTAAACACACACACACACATGCAGAGTGTAAACTCAGAAGCAAAGAAAATAGCTGCTCTAACATATTGGTCTTGCCTGCGTACAGTACAGGAGACTTTCGTAGGAGAAGAGCCTTGTGTTTAAAACCTAAAGTAGCTCTACCCTACAAGAGTAGACAGAGTAAGGAAGGGCTCTTGATAGTTGATGTGGCTCTGGAAATTCCAGAAGAGGCTGGACTAACCTCATCTGCTCTCTATTGGTTCTTCTTCCTTCTTCTTTCTTGCTTTCCTTTCCTTTTTCTCTCTTTTCCTTCTTTCCCTCTTCCTTTCTTTCTGTTATCCTCTATTTAACAGGGTCTGCTCTGTGCCAGACCCTCTTCTAGGAGCTAGAGATCCAGCAAAGAACAAGACAGCATACACCCCTGCCCTCATGGATCTTTTATATTCTGGTGAAGGGGGTCATAAAATAGACAAATGCATCTATAAACAAATGGAATATTTCAGATCTTGGTAATGAAAATAGAGTAGGTGATCTGATAGTGATTGACGGAGGCTATGTGTGTCATCTTTGGATTAAGTAATCTGGAAGAGGTACTTTGAGGAACTAAAGATGAGTTAAGACCCTCAGAGTACTCATTAATAAGACATTAATTATAAGAATATTACAGGTAGAGTTTTCTGACAGAGGAAATAGCAAATACAAAGACCCAGGAATGACCTCGGTGGTTTAAGAAGCCCAGTGTGGCAGGAACATAGTGAATCACGCTTGGAGAGAAGCAAGTCAATAACCACTTGTTTCCTGGGGTGGGAAAAAAAAGAGAGACCTCTGTGGGAATCAGAGACTGTATCACACCACACCTTCACAGCAAGACTGAATGGGAAGGTTTTAAAGAACTTAGTGGTTCTTTAAACCACCAAGGTGGTTAATGGAGGTAGTTAATGGAACCATCAGAGAAGAACATGGTTTTTCCATTCTTTAAATGTGCATCATGGAGAACCTTCTTCCCATTGGACGAAAAGTATATTCTCAAGCTCAGTTAGATTACATGTTAACAGACAGTTTATGAAAGTTTGATGCCTAAAGTGTTATATTTGTCATGCCAGAATGAACAGACAGAATAGTGCTTGTAAAACTTAATTGTTCCCTAGGAAATAACTCCTTGATGGCACAATTGATATTTAATTCAACAAGTTAATTGAGGGATAACTCAGGCTTACATTTTAGAAAATCAATTTACCATCCAATTTGTTAAGGCAAAAAAAAGAAAGTCAGTGTCTGATTACAGGATGAGAAAAACATGAACAAATGAGATTATGAAGCTGCCTTATTTTCAGATATTTGGCAAAGAAAACCCAAAGAGAATATTTTCATTGTTGGAGCTCTTAAAGATAAAATTCTTAAAGTATGTGGATTAAAATGTATCATATTTTACATAAATGTTTGATCCAATTTATGAAAGAACATTAAAACTTGAAGTTCCTTCATATTTTTGAAGAAAAACAGGCTGGTGTTCGTGGAAAATGAGCCACAGATAGAATTACTGTCCCACTGGGAAATCTTTCAGTTAAATTTCATATAGTTTTCTTCAAGCTTTGACATAACTTGAGTTGACTATTAACCATATGTAATTTGAAACACACACCTGTGTATTTAACTTTTCATGTATCACTTTATTTGGAACTGCTTGACTAGATTACAGTGTTCTTGAAGGTAGAGAGCACATTATCTGTTTCTTTTTTATGATGTTCTATAGGATCTAGACCCAAGATAATATGACAAACTTGGTAGCCATCATGATTTTTACTGGGGTTTATGTAGGTTTTGGTTAGGACACTGGGATGAGTTAGATAAGGATTGGAAAACTATGGCCCTGGAGCCAAAACTGGCCCTTAGCCTGTTTTTGTAAATAAAGTTTTTCTGGACCACAACTGTGCGTTTCTTGTTTACTTATTTTCTGTAGGTGCTTTGCTGCTACAACAGCAGTTGAGTAGATGTGACAGAAGCTATACGGCCCTCAAAATCTAAAATATATGGCCCTTTATAGAAAAGGTTTACAGGCCCCTGAAGTAGTTTTTCTGTTTGTGACTTGGAGTGATCAAAAAATATGTGCCTACATCTCCAACTAGGTTTAAAGATTTAATTTTTTATATTTGCTTTTATTTTGGTATAGGTGTAATGTAAAAATCTAACTACATTCCTACATGATGGTTGCCTCCATGCCAGTTATTGGGTGACCCGTCTGTTCGTCACTAATGTGAAATATAACATTTATTGTGTATTCAAGGCCTCAATTAGAATATTAATATGTGTTGAGCTTTTACTATATGATAAGCACTTTGTTAAGCATTTTATCAGTATAATTTTATTTATTGATACACCATAATTGTGAAATGTGTGTATTTTTATTATCCCCATTTTACAGATGAAGAAACTGAGGTATATGGATGTTATATAACCTGCCCAAGGTCACACAGTTAGAAATTTGTGGAGAAAGGGATTTTTATAGATTTGAAAGAGATGAAAATGGCAATTAAATAAATTTTGAATGATGAATGAATGTATAAAATTCTTATTTGTATTTTCTATTTTGTTTATTGAATTACATAACAAACACATGGCACCAAGCTCTGTTCTAAGCACGTTATAAACACTAAGCCGTCTAAACCTCAAAACAACCTTATGAAGTAGGTATTATCATAGTGAGTATTTTGACAGTAAGAAATTGAGGCAGAGAGATGAAGTAGTTTCCTAAAGATCACCCAACAAGTAAGTGTTAGAGCTGGGATTTAAACCCAGGGATACTTATTTTAGGCTCCCTGCTTCTTATCCTTTGATTTGTTCTAATAATCACAGAAGTGTGTGTATCTAAATCTTTAAAAAAAAAATGAACAGTTGCTGACCTGTAGGAACAGTAGCAATTCAAGACTGAGACAGAATTTCTTACATATTTATATAAGTAGAAGTCCCAAGAAAATCACCTAAATCCAGTAGTATTAATAAAAAAAGCCTTGCCTTGTGTTCCCCAGCACACCAGAATATGAAATGCGGTCTACTTGATTTAGAGAGGCATATTTATGTGATATAATCTTGTAGAAACAAGAACTGGTTGTGTGAGTGGCTAATCCTGATAATAGTCTGAAACCTATAAACATAAATTCCCAGGATGAAAGAGTTCAATATTTTTAAAGCATTAAAAATTTTTTTTAAGTAAAATTGGCTTTCCTTTTCTCCCCTCCTTTTTAATTTTAAAACTGGGTTTGAAAGGAGCATCTCTTAGTTACCTAAACTTTTACAAATATGTGAAACAGTCCTTAAGAGGTACGAGTCTTCTCCTTGTTCTCTTTGTTTGAGCTTGGATGTGTCAAATACAATGAAATGGAATTTTAAACCTTGTCAGAAAAATCACCCGCGGATTCTGCAGAAGCTGGATTGATGTCAGCCTTAGAGTCATGTATTTCAGACTCCTGCGTCTGAGTGTAGTGGCCCCTCTTCTGGCTCTGTGCGCCTCAGCAGTTACTACATTAGGAAGAGCACCACTCTGGCCTTCAGAACCATTTCCTGGGAGCAAACCAAGTGAAGCAGAATAATATATATATTTGTTTCCTAATTGGTTATACTTTTACAGTGGGACTTGAGTTTTTCCCAGAAAGGTGTTGGTATTGGCCATATCCAAACCATGTCCACAATCAGGTCAAAGTTCATGTCATAGGAAGATAATTCAGGGGAAATTATTGAGGGAAATATTGGACGTGTAGCATCCTCGACAGCCTGCTCAGTTTGGTGCCATTCATGACTTCTGACTTTCTGAGAGCCAAAACCTAAATCAGTTTTAAATGTGAACTTTTCTTTTATCCTGGAAGATGAGGATGTTATTTTAATTTTTCAAGAGAAGTTATTCAGTGTTGGTTCTCCAACCATGAAATGAACAATGAATGAGTGACTGTACTTATAATAACCAGATACACATCATTCTTTGCGTTTTTTATGCCTGCTGATTTTTTTTATGTCCTCTGATAATGGGAAATAATTAGGTGAAAATGGTGGGATTTCTTTAAGTAAAAGTGCTTAAAATAGTAAAATTAGGTTTATTTTCTGTTTTTATACCAATACTGTATATTCATTTGACAAATGGTAAAAATTCAGATCACTGTGTCAAATAATCATATTGGAATCATAGCCCTGTAGAATTAGTGCTGTTGAAACCCAGAACTCAGGGGAGAATAAGTGAATTGTTTCTTTGTGAAGTTCTAAAAATATCTTTAAAATGCAAGACCTCAGTGCAGCTCATCTGTTAAAGGACTATCTTTCCTTTAGGTAATGACAGATAATTCTACTTGTTTTGTACTCTCTAGTGGAACATTTGTTTGTTTACCATGCAACCCAAGAGAATATTTGTGTCTGGGGGACTGATAGACATGCTAGTGCCAATATGCTTTTATTTTATTCAGAACTGTATTGGTGCAGCACACCCAGAGGATTCTGAAAGTTTGATAATGCATAGTAATAATTCATAGCATTTTAGTCACCACACCAACAACGATATTTAATGCATTACTGATTAAGAAGTGATTTGTGATAACAACTTTTCCAACATTTGTATACCAGAACAAGGGAACATGAATGCCAGATCACTAAATTACCCTGGAATTTCTTTTTTCCTTTCTGTTACATGTTCATTTGGAGGAGAAAGACATTTACCACTGACTAGCTGCTTAATAGCTGTGTGAAATTTGACTTGCAGGATTATAGAATCTTCTGGATAAAAGGGATCTTAAAGGTTATCTTGTCAGTCTACTAATAGGATCCTTGAATCTCCTCTTCAGCATGGGCACAGAGTAGGTGTCCAGCTTCTGTGTGACTCCTTCCAATGACAGGGAAATCAATAACACCCCAGGAAACTTGGCCATTTTCAGGCAACTCTAAGTAATAGTATATTCTCCAAACACTGAGTTCTTTTGTTTTCAGTTATGTAAATAAATGTAAATGGATATAATGACTACTGCCTTTTTTATCTCACAAACTTGTAAGGATACAATGAGATAATGCTTATAGAAAATGTAGTGTATTCAGTGAAGTGAGATGTATCTGAAGGTATCATTCTTATTACTCTATGTGCTAGACTGGATGATTATGCACACTTATTTGCTCTCCCTCTTGGAAGGATTATATTTCCCTATCCTAATGACATTAGGCTTGTCCATGTGACTTCTCGGACCAAAGAAATAGGATTAGAAGTCCCATGTGTCACATCTATGCAAAATGTTTTAGAGCCAGCACATGGCCCCAAGCCCCCTTCCCTCTGCCATAACTGTTAATATTCCAGAAGAAGGCTGCTTCAACAGCCTGGATCCTAGAAGGAAGATGACACAGAAGGGCAGAGCCACAGCTTATCCACAGGGGTGCTGCATGAGGTGGAAATAAATCTTGGAATCGTTTGTCATCACAGTGTATTCTAGGTTTTACAGATTGGTGTATTCTTTTTCCCACTTCGAGTTCAGGCCTGAATTACAAGTTATATTCTTGTGGACTTCTTACCACTATGGGGGCTCTGCTCCCACCACAGAGCCTTCTCTCTTTTATAGCAGCCACTGTAGAAGGCAGGGACGTGGTTTTTCTTAGACTGGCCAGGTAAGAGTTCAAAAGCATTATGGAGTTAGGTCGGCTGTTGTTGGGTACTTGAAAGCCTTGTGACTTTGATACTTTTTCCATGAACATTCTAAGTTATCAATTTACATCTTTGTAAATTGGGAACTATGAGTATTTTTCTGTAACTCAGTGTTTCTCTAACTTTTTTTCAGTATTTCTCATCTAGCCTTTTTAGAAATTTTTTCCCTGGTTACCCTCCCCCCCTTCATGAAATTTTAGTACCATAGATAAACTGTATGTCTGTTTATGTTTGTATTCTCTAGTGGAACATTTGTTCATTTATCCTGCATCCCAAATTGTATGTATATTTGTGCTTTATAATTTAAAAGACTAAGATTTTTTTGTTTGCCTTCATTAAGACTGGATGCTCTACCTAAAGAATGGACAAATTAGGAAAGGCCAGTTTCTGAACCTTCACGCTGCTGTGGGACATCTCACAAGGGGTGGCCCCAAGTAGAGCAGAGTGAGCAGAGGTTTTTTACTGGGGAAAAAAAGCTTTCCTCACTATAATTTAGAGGCTTTTGAGAGCTGAAATGCAACATATTTTGTAAAAAAGAGAAAAAAAAAGCTGTAAATCATCACAATTTTGTAGTGTCAGAGTTGAGTGGGTGGAAGACAGCATAGACTGTAGTACAATAGAGCAGAATAGAGCATGACAAAATCTATAGCAAGCATTTAGTAAGCACTTGCTGTATACCTCACCTTTGATTTATTTCATTTAATTCTTCTGGCAAGTTTCTGAAGTACTATTACAAAATTAATTTTATAGATGAGGAAACTTTGACTTAGAGAGGCTACGAATGTGCCAAGGCTATAAAGTGGGGAGGGGCTGTGTCAGGATGTGCAGGCATGTTTAAGACTTCAACTCCATGCCCCTTGCTAGCAGGCAACACTATGCCTCACCGTCAAAAAGAGATGTGTCTGGGAATGAGCTCACTGCTGGCAAGGCAAGTAAGTCATAGAAGGATTAGTGTTGTTAAGTTGCATCTTTTTAGGGGATTCTGTTCCACTGTCTTTTGAGTAACTAAATAGTGGCTGTGTATCTGGACTATCAAAGATACATGTACCGTGATCAAGGGCTGAGTCTTATTATAAATCATATGCAATATATATCCATTATGTACTATATATTTGTTTTATAATGTGCATTATTTCTATGGTTAAAAAGAGCCCCATAAATTTATCCCCACCCCACTTTATCAGGGAGAAAGCAATGCTGGGTCAGTCCTTCTCCATTTCACCAGACTCCTTTTAGCTGCCCTTATATGATTTTTCACATTCTAAGCTAGCCTTCGTATTTACGTTATCCCAATGTCCGCAGTGTGACAATCTTAGGGTGCATTATATTTTAGTTTCTTTTGTTAATTTCTAATCAATTCCTAATCAGTTCTTGGTATATAGAAGGAACTCAATGAATATTTGTTGAGTGAATAGATGAATGTTTAACCTATAGAGGACTACTCAAATTCCAGGGCTATTGTTAACATAGGAGTTGCTGCCTTCTTACAATACAAACAGTAATGTCAACAACACATTGGTGAGTGGCCACTTTGTCTTCTTTGACCAGTGCAGTGGGTCATAAACTTTGGATAAACATATTTTTAGGTTTCTGCTTTAAGGTGATAGAGTGAACACATGCATTTGAAACCCCAGTGGAATATTAGTAAAGAATTACAAAAGATGATATAAACCTTTAACTGTAAAGGATCAATAGTTGAAAGAGATGTCAGTAGAACTTCTGGAAGACAAAAAGCTTTTGAAGGCACATTGGTGGGTGAAACAGAGTTGAAAACATGCAGAAGGGTACTGCATGAGAATTGATTTTCCCAGTGGTGGAAAATCAGTGGTGTGGTGGAGCCAGGTCTCATTGACCTGGCATTGTGATAATCTCTTCCCAACTGTGACTTTAGAGATACCATGTTAGAATCTTGAAATTGGCCATACTGGGAGTACAAATCTGTGCTTTTCTTTCTTTCCTTCTCATTAGCTGATTGTTAAGCATTTACCAGTACATCTTTGTAAGGAACCCCATAGAAAATCCAAGATTTCGGTAATCTGGTCCGAATGGTAAGAATGAGGGTGTGCTCAAAAAAGGGAGTAGAACTATTAAAGGTTTAGATCAGCTGTGACAATCCTTTTACCCTGTTTCTGCCTGTACTTGGCATTTGCCTCAGTGCCAAACCCTAGAGGGTTCTCTCTAAAGCAGTGGTTTTCAAAGCTTAGCCTGCCTCATGATCACCTGGAGCTTTGTTCAAACACAGATCACTGGACCTCACTTTCAGAGTTTCTTTTTTTTCTTTTTTTATAAATTTATTTATTTATTTATGGCTGTGTTGGGTCTTCATTGCTGCGTGCAGGCTTTCTCTAGTTGTGGCGAGCGGGGGCTACCCTTTGTTGCGGTGCACTGGCTTCTCATTGCGGAGGCTTTTCTTGTTGAGGAGCACGGGCTCTAGACGTGTGGGCTTCAGTAGTTGTGGCTCGTGGGCTCTAGAGCGCAGGCTCAGTAGCTGTGGAGCATGGGCTTTGTTGCTCTGCGGCATGTGGGATCTTTCTGGACCAGGGTTTGAACCCACGTCCCCTGCATTAGCAGGTGGATTCTTAACCACTGCGCCACCAGGGAAGCCCACTCTCAGAGTTTCTGACTTAGTATCAGTAGTTCTGGAGTGAACAACAATTTGCAACTCTAACAGGTTCCAGGTACTGCTGCTGCTGCTGCTGGTCTGGGGCACATACATTGAGAACCAGTGTTCTAAAGAAAGTAAAGGAGACCCTTGGGGTGGATGTTGGCATTGTGAAGTGAGGTGCTTCTCATTTGACCTGTGGGGTGGTAGGGGGCAGTCTGTCGACTGGCTTCTAGCTCTGCGTCCTAAATTTAGCCTCCCAGGCAACAAACCCCTTCCATTAGAGACAGCCCAACTCGCTTTGCCATTCTGTTAAGAGGGCTGGTGAGGAAACAAAGCCAGTTATTCTATAGTGTCCTAGAATCAACCTTATCTTTCCTGTAGGGAATCAATCATTATATAGACATGTCAGTGTGTAGCCTCTGTTTATTAGTTTTCAACTTTATAGTCAACCTTTCATCAAAACATAGATCATGTAATTAAGCTTACAAAATAAAATGTATATGCTATTAATGTTAACAATGTAAAAATAGAGAAAAGGGCAGAAACTGGGAGATCAAAGTTGGGAAGACAGTCAGAATAAAAACATAAATATTTTATATAGTGAACAACCAATGATTGTTTAAAGTTGATAGCCAAATGTATAGAGTTTTGGGTATAATGCTCAACTTTACCAAGGCAACTGATAGAAGAACTGAAAATTTTTATATCTCTCAAAAATTTAAAAGATGAAGAGGTATCATAAATAAAATGCTCAATTTTTTATATCTGGGAGTAAATAGAGGGGTGAAAGTAAATAAATAAATGGAGACATAAACATATTATTTAGTGTTCTGAAGGTAACAACAAGAAGTAAAGACAGAAAGAGTTAAATGCAGTGAACTCTGAGGAGTGGATAGCTGGCATGGAAACCAAGGAGAACACTGGTGCTTCTCATTATAAAACTTCTGCTATCTTATAATTCAAATGGACATGTGAATGTATCGTTCTTTTTAAAAAAATGTGCTTTACATTAAGATGACTTCTTATTGGTATGGACAGTCTTGATCATTAATAGTTTATAGCTTAGTTTGAAAATGGACAATGGATGCAGAGACTTTTTTAAAATTGAAGTATTGTTGATTTACAGTGTTGTGACAGTTTCGGAGTGATTCAGTTATATATATATATATATATATATATGTATATGTATATGTATATATACACACACATATATTCTTTTTCAGATTTTTTCCCATTATAGGTTATTATAAGATACTGACTATAGTTCCCTGTGGCACAGTAAATCATTGTTGCTTATATATTTTATATATGGTAGTGTGTATCCATTAATCCCGAACTCCTAATTTATCTCTCCCTCCACCCCTTTGGTAACCATAAATTTGTTTTCTATGTCTGTGAGTCTGTTTCTGTTTTGTAAATAAGTTCATTTGTATCATATTTTAGATTCCACATATAAGTGATATGATATTTGTTTTCCTCTGTCTGACTTAACTTCACTTAGTATAATAATCTCTAGG
The DNA here is from genome assembly GCF_965194825.1 of Balaenoptera physalus. NCBI lineage: Eukaryota > Metazoa > Chordata > Mammalia > Artiodactyla > Balaenopteridae > Balaenoptera > Balaenoptera physalus. The sequence continues at coordinate 67,961,342 of NC_138893.1, read as the reverse complement.
TCCATCCAAGTTGCTGCAAATGGCATCATTTCATTCCTTTTTATGGCTGAGTAATATTCCACCATGTATATATATACCACATCATCTTTATCCGTTCACCTGTCGATGGACATTTAGGTTGCTTCCATGTCTTGGCTATTGTAAACAGTGCTGCTACGAACATTGGGGTGCATGTATCTTTTTGAATTAGGGTTTTCATTTTTTCCAGATATATGGCCAGGAATGGAATTGCTGGATCATATAGTAAGTCTATTATTAGTTTTTTGAGCACTCTCCATACCATGTTCCACAGTGACTGCACCAATTTACATTCCCACCAACAGTGTAGGAGGGTTCCCTTTTCTTCACACCCTCTCCAACATTTATTATTTGTAGACTTTCTGATGATGACTATTCAGACCAGTGTGAGGTGATACCTCATTGTAGTTTTGATTTGCATTTCTCTAATAGTTAGCAATATTGAGCATCTTTTTATGTGCCTGTTGGCCATCTGTATATCATCTTTGGAGAAATGTCTCTTTAGATCTTCTGCCCATTTTTTATTTTTGATATTAAGCAGTATGAGATGTTTGTATATTTTGGAAATTAATCCCTTGTCCGTTGCATCATTTGCAAACATTTTCTCACATTTTGTAAGTTGTCTTCTTATTCTTTGGTTTCCTTTGCTGTGCAAAAGCTTTTCAGTTTAGTTAGGTCCCATTTGTTTATTTTTGCTTTTATTTCTCTTACTCTAGGAGATGGATCCAAAAAAATATTGCTGTGATTTATGTCAAAGAATGGTTTGCCTGTGTTTTCCTCTAGGAGTTTTATAGTATCTGGTCTTACATTTAGGCCTTTTAATCCATTTTGAGTTTATTTTTGTATATGATGTTAGAGAATGTCCTAACTTTATTCTTTGATATGTGGCTGTCCAGTTTTCCAAGCAGCACTTACTGAAGAGACTGTCTTTTCTCCATTGTATGTTGTTGCCTCCTTTGTGGTAGATTAATTGATCATAAGTGCATGGGTTTAATCCTGGGATCTCTATCTTGTTTCATTGATCTATGTGTCTGTTTCTGTGCCAGTACCATAGTGTTTTGATTACTGTAACTTTCTAGTATAGTTTGAAGTTAGGGAGTGTGATTCCTCCAGCTTTGTTATTCTCTCTCAAGATTGTTTTGGCTATTTGGGGTCTTTTGTGTTTCCATACCAATAAAAACTTTTTTTTGTTCCAGGTCTGTGAAAAATGCCATTGGTAATTTGATAGGGATTGCATTGAATCTGTAGATTGCCTTGGATAGTATGGTCATTTTAGTAATATTGATTCTTCCAATCCAAGAACATGGTATATCTTTCCACCTGTTTGGTCTTCAGTTTCTTTCATTGTACAGTTTTTGGAGTATGGGTGTTTTGCCTCCTTAGGTAGGTTTATTCCTAGGTATTTTTTTCTTTTTCTTTTTGATGTCATGGTAATTGGGATTGTTTCCTTAATTTCTCTCTCTGATAGTTTGTTGTTAGTGTATAGAAATGCAGCAGACTTGTGTATATTAATTTTGTATCCTGCAACTTTACTGAATTCACTGATGAGCTCTAGTAGTTTTCTGGTGGCATCTTCAGGATTTTCTATGTATAATATCATGTCATCTGCAAACAGTGACCGTTTTACTTTTTCCTTTCTGATTTGGATTCCTCTTATTTCTTTTTCTTCTCTGATTGCTGTGGCTAGGACTTCCAAAACTATGTTGAATAGAAGTGGTGAGAGTGGGCGTCTTTCTCTTATTCCTGATCTTAGAGGGAATGCTTTCAGCTTTTCACCATTGAGTATGATGTTAGCTGTGGGTTTGTCATATATAGCCTTTATTATGTTGAGGTATGTTTCCTCCATGACCGTTTTCTGGGGAGTTTTCTTATCATAAATGGATATTGATAAAATTTAACAAATTTTATCAAAAGCTTCTTCTGCACCTATTGAAATGATATGGTTTTTATTCTTCAATTTGCTAATGTGGTGTATTACACAGATTGGTTTGCAGATACTGAAAAATCCTTGCATCCCTGGGATAAGTCCCACTTGATCATGGTTTATGATCCTGTTAATGTGTTTTTGGATTTGGTTTGCTAGTATTTTGCTGAGGATTTTGCATCTATGTTCATCAGTGATTTTGATTTCAGGGTGATGGTGGCCTCATAGAATGAGTTCGGGAGTGTCCCTTCTTCAACTGTTTGGAATATTTTTGGAAGGATAGGTGTTAAGTCTTCTTTAAATGTTTGGTAGCACTCACCTGTGCAGCCAGCTGGTCCTGGACTTTTGTTTGTTGGGAGTTTTAGGATTACTGATTCAATTTCGGTACTGGTAATTCATCTGTTCACATATTCTGTTTATTCCTGGTTCAGCACAAGACTTTAAATACAGGATGCTGGCAGAAAATATGCTATTCTTTGTAAATAAAAACCTGATTGCTCACTTGAACTGAAGTTATTATCAGCTGAATGATAATTGACTGAACAACTTTATTTTTCATCTAGTTCTTTGGGTATCTCTGGAGACTGCTGGTAATAATACAAGTAAATCAAGAGGATAACGATTGCTTCTACATCAGTGGCTTAAAACATAAAACCAGATTGTGAATGGTCATAACACTCAAGCACTGTAAAGCTGTTTAAAAACAGAACCTTACACATTGCCAGCTTTGGGGGTGTGTGTCAATAATCTGCCCTGTAAACTGCTTTATGATTTGAGGAAAATATTATTTCTTAGTCTGACAATTTTCGAGTTGTAAAGAGGTGAATTCATTTAATGTCCTTCAAAGACTCTAATGGTTTCCAGCTTTATATTTTTCTTGCATTTGAGCAGATTGTATTTTTTTCTTAGAACTTGGGGAGGAGGGATTAAAAGCTGTGAAGATGAAATTCCACATCCAGTTGCCTTTCATTTGGGTGAATACATTTGTTATTGATTTTGTCCTTTAATAGCAATAAATGATTAATGAAAAAATCACCCAGCTTTCATTTCTAGGTGCAGAATTCTAATATATATGTGGTTTGATGTCCTTCCTTTGCCAAAAATATATTTATTCATCACCTTTATGAGCTGCTCTGATCAGGACTCAGTCATGCCACAATATCTTTAGCTTTCAAGACCCTGACACAATCATAATAATTATTGTTTTGCATTCTGGGCGGGTGGTGTTTAACATGTAAGACCATTTCTTTTTTTTTTTTTTTTTAACATCTTTATTGGAGTATAATTGCTTTACAATGGTGTGTTAGTTTCTGCTTTATAACAAAGTGAATCAGTTATTCATATACATATATCCCCATATCTCTTCCCTCTTGAATCTCCCTCCCTATCCCACCATAAGACCATTTTGAATGAAGAAAAATGTCTCTATCAACTGGGACAGCCTGACTAAGTGCTGAAAGTGGGTACTTTATTTTCTCTACTACTTAAGGTAGAATACAGAGGTACACCTAGGAAATCTGAAGTATATTATTAGTAACTATCCCTGTAACTAACACAATTTTTTCCAAGAACCTATTGGTACAAGTTAGAAAGCCCCATACATTTTACTATTATGTCAGTAGCAGGAAGCTGGCATAGAAATTCTCTTGTCTAGGAGATTCTTAAGGAACTTAGGGAAACTGCATTGAGTTTTCTATGTTATATAATGAATGAAACATTCCTTGGATTATTACTAATCCTTTTTTTTTTTTATACAGCAGGTTCTTATTAGTCATCAATTTTATACACATCAGTGTATACATGTCAATCCCAATTGCCCAATTCATCACACCCCCACCCCCACCCACCCGCGGCTTTCCCCCTTTGGTGTCCATATGTTTGTTCTCTACATCTGTGTCTCAATATCTGCCCTGCAAACTGGTTCACCTGTACCATTTTTCTAGGTTCCACATATATGCGTTAATATACGATATTTGTTTTTCTCTTTCTGACTTACTTCACTCTGTATGACAGTCTCTAGATCCATCTACGTGTCAACAAATGACCCAATTTCATTCCTTTTTATGGCTGAGTAATATTCCATTATATATATGTACCACATCTTCTTTATCCATTCATCTGTCGATGGGCATTTAGGTTGCTTCCATGACCTGGCTATTGTAAATAGTGCTGCAATGAACATTGGGGTGCATGTGTCTTTTTGAATTATGGTTTTCTCTGGGTATATGCCCAGTAGTGGGATGCTGAATCCTATGGTAATTCTCTTTTCAGTTTTTTAAGGAACCTCCATACTGTTCTCCATAGTGGCTGTATCAATTTACATTCCCACCAACATTGCAAGAGGGTTCCCTTTTCTCCACACCCTCTCTAGCATTTGTTGTTTGTAGATTTTCTGATGATGCCCCTTCTAACTGCTGTGAGGTGATACCTCATTGTAGTTTTGATTTGCATTTCTCTAATAATTAGTGATGTTGAGCAGCTTTTCATGTGCTTCTTGGCCATCTGTATATCTTCTTTGGAGAAATGTCTATTTAGCTCTTCAGCCCATTTTTGGATGGGGTTGTTTGTTTTTTTAATATTGAGCTGCATGAGCTGTTCATATATTTTGGAGATTAAGCCTTTGTCTATTGATTCATTTGCAAATATTTTCTCCCATTCTGAGGGTTGTCTTTTCGTCTTGTTTATGGTTTCTTTTGCTGTACAAAAGCTTTGAAGTTTCATTAGGTCCTATTTGTTTATTTTTGTTTTTATTTCCATTACTCTAGGAGGTGGATCAAAAAAGATCTTGCTCTGATTTATGTCAAAGATTGTTCTTCCTATGTTTTCCTCTAAGAGTTTTATAGTGTCTGGTCTTACATTTAGGTGTCTAATCCATTTTGAGTTTATTTTTGTGTATGGTGTTAGGTAGTATTCTAATTTCATTCTTTTACATGTGCTGTCCAGTTTTCCCAGCACCACTTATTGAAGAGACTGTCTTTTCTCCATTGTATATCCTTGCCTCCTTTGTCATAGATTAGTTGACCATAGGTGTGTGGCTTTATCTCTGGGCTTTCTATCTTGTTCCATTGATCTATGTTTCTGTTTTTGTGCCAGTACCATATTGTCTTGCTTACTGTAGCTTTGTAGTATAGTCTGAAGTCAGGGTGTTTGATTCCTCCAGCTCCGTTTCTTTCTCTCAAGACTGCTTTGGCTATTCGGGGTCTTTTGTGTCTCCATACAAATTAAGACTTTTTGTTCTAGTTCTGTAAAAAATGCCACTGGTAATTTGATAGGGATTGCATTGAATCTGTGGATTGCTTTGGGTAGTATAGTCATTTTCACAATATTGATTCTTCCAATCCAAGAACATGGTATATCTCTCCATCTGTTTGTATCATCTTTAATTTCTTTCATCAGTGTCTTATAGTTTTCTGCATACAGGTCTTTTGTCTCCCTAAGTAGGTTTATTCCTAGGTATTTTATTCTTTTTGTTGCAATGGTAAATGGGAGTGTTTCCTTAATTTCTCTTTCAGAGTTTTCATCATTAGTGTATAGGAATGCAAGAGATTTCTGTGCATTAATTTTGTATCCTGCTACTTTACCAAATTCATTGATTAGCTCTAGTAGTTTTCTGGTGGCATCTTTAGGATTCTCTATGTATAGTATCATGTCATCTGCAAACAGTGACAGTTTTACTTCTTCTTTTCCAATTTGGATTCCTTCTATTTCTTTTTCTTCTCTAACACTTCCAAAACTATGTTGAATAATAGCGGTGAGAGTGGACATCCTTGTCTTGTTCCTGATCTTAGAGGAAATGCTTTCAGTTTTTCTCCATTGAGAATGATTTTGCTGTGGATTTGTCATATATGGCCTTTATTATGTTGAGGTAGTTTCCCTCTATGCCCACTTTCTGGAGAGTTTTTATCATAAATGGGTGTTGAACTTTGTCAGAAGCTTTTTCTGCATCTATTGAGATGATCATATGGATTTTATTCTTCAGTTTGTTAATATGGTGTATCACATTGATTGATTTGCTTATATTGAAGAATCCTTGCATCCCTGGGATAAAGCCCACTTGATAATGGTGTATGATCCTTTTAATGTGTTGTTGGATTCTGTTTGCTAGTATTTTGTTGAGGATTTTTACATCTATATTCATCAGTGATATTGGTCTGTAATTTTCTTTTTTTGTAGTATCTTTGTGTGGTTTTGGTATCAGGGTGATGGTGGCCTCATAGAGTGAGTTTGGGAGTGTTCCTTCCTGCGCAATGTTTTGGAAGAGTTTGAGAAAGATAGGTGTTAGCTCTTCTCTAAATGTTTGATAGAATTCACCTGTGAAGCCATCTGGTCCTGGACTTCTGTTTGGAAGATTTTTAAGCACAGTTTCAATTTCATTACTTGTGATTGGTCTGTTCATATTTTCTGTTTCTTCCTGGTTCAGTCTTGGAAGGTTATACCTTTCTAAGAATTTGTCCATTTCTTCCAGGTTGTCCATTTTATTGGCATAGTTGCTTGTAGTAGTCTCTTAGGATGCTTTGTATTTCTGCGGTGTCTGTTGTAACTTCTCCTTTTTCATTTCTAATTTTATTGATTTGAGTCCTCTCTCTCTTTTTCTTGATGAGTCTGGCTAATGGTTTATCAATTTTGTTTATCTTCTCAAAGAACCAGCTTTTAGTTTTATTGATCTTTGCTATTGTTTTCTTTGTTTCTATTTCATTTATTTCTGCTCTGATCTTTATGATTTCTTTCCTTCTGTATTACTAATCCTTTTTTGATAAGTTCTTTCAACAAATTTGTTTTTATTTCTAATTTTCCATGGTACTAAATGTTTATATACAGACCTCAAAATCATTGATTCCATTGCACTTGACTTTATTGAATGAATGTTCTATATCAGCTCTCACAAAATACTCCCAATTTCTTGCTTCTTATTGAATGAAGAGTAACATTCCCCTTCTTAACTTCAGAAATGCTTCTTCCAAAATTGAGACAGTATTCCCAATAAGATTAGGAAAGTTGAGGGTATAGAATATTTTTGGTATAGTTTGTTAAGACAGCAAGAGAAAACTAGCATTAATTACTTTTTGAACTAGATTTGTATGTGGCCTTGTACAAGCCACTTGTCTGTCATTCCCAATTTTTATATTTGTGAAAAATTTAATTAGGTGATTTCTAAGGACCCTTTTGACTCTAAAATTCAGAATTTGTCAAGAAATTAGATAGTTGTATTAGTGAGGATAATTCTGAAGTATATGGATTTTGTTTATTAGTAGAGACTATAGAAATGAGCTTGATTCACCCTCAGTCTAGTTTTTCAGTTCATAGAGGGCAAGCATGGTTATTTTCATTTATCATTAGATCTTTCTGGCATTTATTAAACCTTTATGCACAGTCAGTACCTTGATCAGTGTTATTTATTGTACATTCAGACCCTCTGGACGGCTTTAGTAACCTGTGGAATCATTGTATTGTATATTTCCTCTAGTACCAAAGGGTCCACAAGGCCACCAGGAAGAAAGAGCATATTCTGTAGTCCACTCTGTATTTTTTAAGGACATGGAAATTAAGATAAAGGGTGGTAGAGTTGCAGGGTGAAATGCGAGTGGTGACCTGTATGGTTATACTGGGGGTGAATGTGGTTAGGTAATAAGCTTTCAGATCCAGGTTTAGTTGGATGAGTGTACTGACAGCTGTAGTGCTGTAGTTACTGAGAGAAAGCTGTGGAAAGGACTGCTGGGTATCAAAATAGGCAAGCAGGACTCTTCTTGTGTCTCTGAATTCCTTTGATCTTCACCCCATTCTCATTAGTTCCAGAGCAAAGAATTTCCCTGGCTCATCCCATCCCTCAGAAATAACTGAGTCTACTAATCTTTGAAGATAGGGCGTCCAAAATCAACAATCCTTTTGTTCTTTTGGCCTTTATTTTAAAAATAAATAATTGGAGGTGGTTGCAAACCACCCATAATGATTTACTTTAAGAAAATATCATATGATAATTATATGGAAGGGAAGATTTGTTATAGCTGACATAAGTTATGAATCATAAGGCAGAAGAAAATTTCTGGTGAGAGAAGACCAGAAGTTAGATTTGCCCTGACACAGTGAGGATGCCATCAAAATGTGCAGTGGCATCTCTACATGTCATAAAGGTGATTATTCTGTGTCAAAGCTCTGGCAAGGTTAGGCCTCAGATACTATCTTTAAGATTAAGGAAATGAGCATTGACAGCAGGTAGGCTGGGTTTAAAGAAACTCATGTTTTGTTTTTAAATTTATTTATTTATTTTTGGCTGCATTGGGTCTTCGTTGCTGCACATGGGCTATCTCTAGTCGCTGCAAGTGGGGGCTACTCTTCATTGCAGTGCACAGGCTTCTCATTGCAGTGGCTTCTCTTGTTGCGGAGCACAGGCTCTAGGCACACGGGCTTCAGTAATTGTGGCATGTGGGCTCAGTAGCTGTGGCTCACGGGCTCTAGAGCGCAGGCTCAGTAGTTGTGGCGCACAGGCTTAGTTGCTCCGCTGCATGTGGGATCTTCCCAGACCAGGGCTCAAACCCGTGTCCCCTGCATTGGCAGGCAGATTCTTAACCACTGCGCCGCCAGGGAAGTCCTGAAATTCATGTTTAAGCATTGAGGAGATTGTATTTTGAGAGAAGATTACGGGCAATACAATCATGATGCAGAGATTCATTGTAAATGAGTAGCAGTGAACGTGTTATGTGGTAGCAGTTCAGTATGTAGGGCAATGATATGGACCATAATGCATAAATCATAAAGTTAAAATACTGAGGGACTTTGCTATGTTTAGAAAAGTAAATTTAAAAGGATAATTATGCAAGGCCAAAAGAGGCTGCTGTGTCTCTACCTATGCATTTTCATATCCACTGATTTAGTCCTATGAGAACATCAAAGTAAAGGCTAGTACGTATGAACTTAATGTAATCCAAAATGCACTGGTAACAAGGAAGAAAATTAGGACTATTTCTCCCATTTCTAGGTGGTGAAATATAGAGGACAAGAGTTTGGGTTTTATGGAGAAGGAGGGCACTGAAATTATCTCAGGGCTTTAAGACTAGTGATGGGGAAAACATCCTAAAGTCGAGCCCATGCAGGTGGTAGAAAAGCACTGGAGAAAGTTAAATACAATTCACTGAAGTAGAGAAAGGCTTTATACCAGATATTTTTGATAGGGAACTTTCAGAACAACGGTGGAACTGAGATTAAATCTGGACTCAACATCAGTCCATAGATCTGCTCTATCAGTTCCCCATGGGGAACTTTTAAAAAATATATAAATCTCAGAGCCTTACACATAATATTTCTAGAGCTTAGGTGAAGCCTAGAAATTGAAAAAAAAAATATTTTTCTGGTTTCTGATTCTGATAAGCAGTCAGGCTTGGGAAACACTTCCTAGATAATTCATAAAGTATCGGAACAGTTTCTGATGACAGGTAACATGTGATGAGAAAATGAGGAGATGACCACGTAAGTTCCAACTGTCAAAAGAGACTGACTTTCAATTTCCTGAGATAAAAGAGAGACTTACAAAATGCAACTCAGAAAAACCCAAAATTTCCCTGGTTGTATTATATTTTTCCTGGTTTAATTATGCACAGAGTTTGTCTGAGGAGGCTCTGCTCACTAAACCAGTATTTACCTTGTGTGGTACAGTTTCAGGTAAAACCAAATCAGGTATATTTAAGAAATGAAACAATATTAAAGAACCAGTTCCAAGATTCTCATGAGTTGATTTCATTAAAACACAAAAGACTAGTTTGTCAAATACTCTTTTACTGACCAAAAAATGAGCTATAAAAATAACACCATTCATAGATTTTCATCTATTTGAGCACCTTTATATAATTAGCAGGAGCAGTTGTATGTCATTAAACATATTGATAAGCTAAATGCAAACTCTAAGAACTTGTCATACATGGGGTGAAAAATAAGATCAACATACTTTAATCTCCATGGAAAATAATTCAAGTAAGGTAATTCAGACTAAGAGGAATATGGGAGCAGTTTTCTTGCTAAAGAACACAGCCATGTTATAAACCCCAGTTGTGAGAAGGCGGTTTTAAAATACTTTAATATAATTGACTTTATGTCTTTGTGGAGTGAAGGCTAAAATATCCTTAAACATCAGAAAACAGACTTTTAAGAATGGTAAACTGTTTTAGCTATAATTTAGGAGCTTTCCCTTTTTGTACTTTTAGCTTGAAATCTCAGCTTCTAAAATCTGAGGAGTTCTTTAAACGATGCAATTTGGTTTACAAATGTACTTCCACAAAGTCACGGAGGTCTGGAAACTGCTTTTAAAGGCTTACCTCAGAGTTAATTTTAGATTTTGCTATAGACAATCAACTGCTCAATATCTACGGAGCATGTAATATACCGGCATCCCAAAGTACAGAAGAAATAGAAAATCTTATAATCTAAGCGGGAACAGGTATTATTGGTTGTCTTTTCTACTTACCATATTACCTTTATTTTAGTGTGCCTTTTACAGGCAAACTGCAGCCTCTACTTTAATACCTCTTGTGTTAAGAAGCACACTACCTCACAATACTATTTCGTTGCTAGAGAGCCTACATAAAATAAAAGATCCTCCTTATGTAGACCATTTCTTTAAAGTCTACAAATTGACTCTAGTTCTACAAAATACCACAGGAAACTTACATTTCTGCATTTTACCCAATTAATATCAGAAAAAATATACTGTTCCCCATGAGTTCGCCATTTCCTTGGCTGAAAATTTCCTGTTCTGTATCTGTTTATGGAGCCTTTCTTCTTACCTACAGCATAAAATTCCAAATGTCTTATTATGGCAAGGGCCTTAATCATCTAATTCCTGCTTACTTTTTTTTTTTTTTTTTTTTTAGTTTCACCTCCTGTAATTCTCTAATACCTCTTCTATGTGCCAACCATGCTAAAATACCCATGGTTTGCCAAACGCATCTTGCTCTTTCACAGTGATGTATTCAGAGGCATATTTCTTCCTATGTTTGAAGAGCTCTGAAGAACTTTCCCACCTAGCAAACTCCTTTCATCTTTTAGGACTCGCCCTAATGACACCTCCTTGGAAATCCCCTTTGATCCCTCCAGGGGGAGAAAGGCTCCCTTACCCATCTGAAGATATCTCTGCCCAAGGTATATTCATGCATCTCTCTTCCCTAGATTGTAAACTTCTTGAAGGCAATGACTGTGCCTTTCTTTATTGCTCTGGGTATTCTTGAGTTGCACACAATCATGCAATGGATATTCAGCAAATGTTCATGAATCCGTGTCTCGTAACTTTGACTTTAAATATTAGATCAGCCCTATATCCATAGGCCTCCTGGTAATAATTACAGTCTACCATGCTTATGAGCATAAATATAATTGAGGACATATGACTACTTTTCAAGTCTCAGTCTCACTGCTTTGTCTCCAAAAATCCTAAGTGCCAAAGCTAAGCTACTTGGGCTACATGGGTCGTTGACCTTATCTCCTCTGACCCACAAGATTACATTTATTCTTTTTTTTAATTGAAGTATAATTGACTTACACTATTATACTAGTTTCAGGTACACAATGAGGTGATTCTATATTTTTATACATTACAAGATCACCACAATAAGTCTAGTTACGATCTGTCACCATACAAAGTTATTATATTATTATTGACTATATTCCCTATGCTGTATATTACATGTGTGTGACTTATTTATTTTATAACTGAAAGGTTGTACCTCCTAATCTCCTTCACCTACTTCACTCATCACCCAAACCCCTCCTCTCTGGCAACCATCAGTTTGTTCTCTGTATCTGGGACTCTGTGTTTTGATATGTTGGTTTGTTTTGTGTTTTAGGTTTTGTTTTTTAGATTCCACATAAAGAGAAATCATTTGGTATTTGTCATTCTCTGTTCATTTCACCTAGCATAATACCCTCTAGGTCCATCCATGTTGTTGAAAATGGCAAGATTTCATTATTTTTTATGGCTGAATAATAATCCATTGTGTGTGTATATATGTGTGTGTGTGTATGCACACCACATTTTCTTTATCCACTCAGCTATTGATGGGCACTTAGGTTGCTTACATATTTTGGCTATTGTAAATAATGCAGCAATAAACATACCTTTTTGAACTAGTAGTGTTTTCTTTTTTCTTTGAAAAAACTCAGAAGTGGAATTGCTAGATTGTATGGTAGTTCTATTTTTAATTTTTTGAGGTACCTTCATAGTGTTTTCATAGTGGTTGTAGTGATTTGCATTCCCACCAACCGAGCATGAGAGTTCCCTTTTCTCCACATCCCCCCGACACTTGTAGTTTGTTTTCTTTTTGATAATGGCTATTCTGACAGGTGTGAGGTGATGTCTCATTGTGGTTTTGATTTGCATTTCCCTTATGATTTGTGATGTTGAGCATCTTTTCATGTGCTTGTTGGTCATATATATGTCTTATTTGGAAAAATGCCCATTTAGGTTTTCTGCCCAATTCTTATGGGTTGTTTCCTTGATGTTGAGTTGTATGAGTTTTTGTATATTTTCCATATTAACCCCTTATCAGATACATTGTTTGCAAATATCTACACCCATTCAGTGGATTGCCTTTTTGTTTTGTTGATTGTTTCCTTTGCTGTGCAAAAGCTTTTTAGTTTGATGTAGTCCCACTTATTTTTGCTCTTGTTTCCTTTGCAGGGGGAGACAGATTCAAAATAACATTGCTAAGACTGAAGTCAACATGTGCACTGGCTATGTTTTCTTCTAGGGGTTTTATGGTTTCAAGACTTACTTTTATTTCTTTAATCCATTTTGACTTTTTTTATATGACATGAGACAGTAGTTCAGTTTGATTCTTTAGCACGTACCTGTCCAGTTTTCCCAGCACCATATATTGAAGAGGCTGTCTTTTCCTCATTGTATATTCTTGACTCCACTGCTGAGGATTAATTCACCATAGAAGTGGTGGTTCAATTCTGTGCTCTATATGGTTCCATTTAAGTGTCTGTTTTGTGCCAGTTCTATACAGTTTTGATTACTGTAACTTTGTAGTATAGTTTGAAACCAAAGAGTGTGATTCCTCTAGCTTTGTTCTTAACTCTCAAGATTCTTTTGGCTATTCAGGGTCTTTGGTGTTTCCATACAAATTTTAGAAATATTTGTTCTAGTTCTGTGAAAAATGCCATTAGGATTTTCATAGAGATTGCATTGAAGCTGTAGATTGCCTTGGGTAGTGTGGTCATTTTATTTTACTTTAGTTTATTTATTTATTTAAATTAATTAATTAATTATTTTGATGTGTTGGGTCTTAGTTGCAGCACGTGGGATCTTTTGTTGCGGTGCACAGGCTCTTCGTTCTGGTGCGTGGGTTTCTCTCTAGTTGTGGTGTGTGGGCTCCAGAGTGCATGGGCTTAGTAGTTGCAGCGCTTGGTCTCTCTAGTTGTGGCACGTGGGCTCTGTAGTTGCGACACGCAGGCTTAGTTGTCCCGCGTCATGTGGGATCTTAGTTCCCCGACCAGGGATCAAACTGGCATTCCTTACATTGCAAGATGGATTCTTAACCATTGGACCACCAGGGAAGTCCCATGTGGTCATTTAAAAAATATTACTTCTTCCAGTCCATGAGCACAGTACCTCTTTCCATTTATTTCTGTCATCTTTGGTTTCTTTCATCAATGTCTTGTAGTTTTCTGAGTACAGTTATCTGACTTCCTTTGTTAGATTTATTCCTAGGTATTTTATCCTTTTAGATGCACTTGTAAATGGGATTGTTTCCTTAATTTATTTTTCTCATAGTTAATTGTTAGTGTATAGAAATGCAACAGATTTCTGTATGCTAATCTTGTGTCCTGCAACCTTGCTGAATTCATTTAAATTCTAATAGTTTTTTGGTGGCATCTTTAGGATTTTCTATATATAGTTATCATGTCATCTGCAAACATTGACAGTTTTACTTCTTCCTTTCCAATTTAAATTCCTTTTATTTCCTTTTCTTGTCTGATTGCTAGGATTTCTATTATTATGGTGAGGACTTCCATTACTATGTTGAATAAAAGTGGTGAGAATGGCATCCTTATTTCATTCCTGATATTAGAGGAAATGCTTTCAGCTTTTTCCTGTTGAATATGATGTTGGCTGTAGGTTTGTCTCATATGGCCTTTATGATATTGAGTTAAATTCCTGCTCTACCCATTTGTTGAGAGTTTTTATCATGAGTGTATGTTGAATTTCGTCCAAAGCCTTTTCTGCTTCTATTGAGATGATTATATGATTTTTATTCTTTAATTTATTAATGTGGTTTGTCACATTGATAGATTTGTGGATATTGAAATATCCTTGCATCCCTTGGATAAATCCCACTTAATCATGGTGTGTGATCCTTTTGATGTATTGTTGAATTCAGTTTGCTACTATTTTGTTGAGGATTTTTGCATCTGTGTTTTTCAGGGACATTGGCCTGTAATTTTTTTTCTGGTGTCTTTGTCTGGTTTTGGTATCGGAGTAATGCTGGCCTTGTAGAGTGAGTTCAGAAGTGTTTCTTTTTCTGCACATTTTTGGAATAATTTGAGAAGGATAGATGTTAACTCTTCTTTAAATGTTGAATAGAATTCACCCTGGGAAGCTGTCTGGTCCTGGACTTTCGTTTGTTGAGAGTTTTTTGATACCCGATTCAATTTCATTACTGGTAATTGGTCTGTTCATAGTTTCTATTTCTTCCTGATTTAATCTTGGGAGAGTGTATGTTTCTAGGAATTTATCCAGTTCTTCTAGGTTGTCCTTTTAATTGGCACATAACTGTAGTAATTTCTTATCTCTTTTGTTTCTGTGGTGTCAGTTGTAACGTCCTGTTTTTCATTTCTCAATGTTGTATATTTGGGCCCTCTCTTTTTTTCTTGATGAGTCTGGATAAAGGTTTATCAGTTTTGTTTAGCTTTTCAAAGAACCAGCTGTTAGTCTCATTGATCTTTTCTATTGTTTTTTAAGTCCCTATTTCATTTGTTTCTGCTCTGGTCTTTATTATTTCTGTTCTTCTAGTCTCTTTGGGTTTTGTTTATTCTTCTTTTCTAGTTCCTTTAGGTGTAAAGTCAGATTGTTTAAGATTTTTCTTGTTTGCTGAGGTAAGCTTGTATCACTATGAACTTCCTTTTAGAACTTCTTTTGATGCATGTCATAGGTTTTGGATTGTTGGGTTTTTGTTTTCATTAGTCTCCAGGTATTTTAAAAAATTTCCTCTTTGATTTCTTCAGTGATCCATTGGTTGTTTAGTAGCATATTGTTTAGCCTCCATGTGTTTGTGTTTTTTGCAGTTTTTTTCTTGTAGTTGATTTCTAGTCTCATAGTGTTGTGATCATGAGAGGTGCTTGATATGATTTCAGTTTTCTTAAAGTTACTGAGGCTTCTTTTGTGGCCTAGCATGTGATCTATCCTGGAGAATGTTCCATGTGCACTTGAAAAGAATGTGTATTCTGCTGCTTTTGGATGGAATGTTCTATATGTATATCTATTAAGGTCATCTGGTATAATGTGTCATTTAAGGCCAGTGTTTCCTTATTGACTTTCTGTCTGGACGGTTTGTCCACTGATTTAAGTGAGGTGTTAAATTCCCCTACTGTTATTGTATTACTGTCAGTTTTTCCCTTTGTGTTTGTTTTATGTATTTAGGTGCTCCTATGTTGGGTGCATATATATCTACAAATATTGTATATCCTTGTTGCATCGTCCCTTTTATCATTATATCATTCCTTTGTTTGTCTCTTATTACATTCTTTTAAAGTTATTTTGTCTGATGTATATGTTGCTAGCTTGGCTTTTTCATTTCCATTTGCATGTAATACCTTTTTCCATCCACTTACTATCAATTTGTATGTGTCTGCAGATATGAAGTGTGTCTGTTGTAGGCAGCATATAGAAGGGTCTTAATTTTGTATCCATTCAGCCAATCTGTGTCTTTTCATTGGAGCATTTAGTCCATTTACATTTAAAGTAATCATTGATAGGCATATACTTGTTGCCTTTTTGTTCATTGTTTTTGTAATTATTTTTTGTTCCTTTATTCTTCTTTTGCTCTTTTCATTTGTGATTTGATCACTATCTTTAGTGTTATATTTGAATTCTTTTCTTTTTGTGCGTGTGTGTGTGTGTGTATTAGACATTTTTGTTTTGTGGTTACCATGAGGTTCATATATAACAACATACCATATATATATGTGATTATTTTAAGTTGAGGATCTCTTAATTTCAGACACATTCTAACAACCCTGTAACCCTGCATTTTTGCACCCTCCCCCCACATTTAATGTTTTTGGCATTTAAAGTTTTTGGTTTTTATATCACTTAACCTCTTATTGTGGGTATGGATAATTTCATTACTTTGTCTTTTAACCTTCCTACTAGCTTTATAAGTGGTTGATCTACTACCTTTACTGTATGTTTGCCTTTACTAATGAGAATTTTCTTTTCATAATTTCCATATTTCTAGTTGTTGTCTTTTCTTTTCCAGCTAGAGAAGTTCCTTTAACATTTCTTGTAAAGCCAGTTTAGTGGCACTGAACTCTTTGAGCTTTTGCTTGTCTGTAAAACTTTTTCTCTCTCTTTCAAATCTGAACAGTAGTCTTGCTGGGTAGAATATTCTTGGCTGTACATTTTTCCTTTCATTGCTTTGAATATATTGTGCTACTCTCATCTGGCCTGCAAAGTTTCTACTGAAAAGTCAGCTGATGGTCTTATGGGAGTTCCCTTGTATGAAACTAGCTCCTTTTCTCTTGCTATTTAAGATAGTCTTTTTACTTTTAATTTTTGCTTGTTTAATCTTAATGTGTCTTGGTGTGGACCTCTTTGGGTTCATCTTGTTTGGGACACTCTGTGCTCCTGAACCTAAATGTCTTTTCCCTTTCCCAGGTTGGGGAAGTTTTCAGCTATTATTTCTTCAAGTATGTTCTCTGTACCTTTCTTTCTCTCTTCTCCTTCTGGGTCCCCTGTTATACAAATGTTAGTATGCTTGATGTTGTCCAGAGGTCTTTTAAACTATCATCATTTTTAAAAATTCTTTTTTATGTCCAGCCTAGGTGATTTCCACTACTCTCTTCTAGTTGGCTGATCTGTTCCTCTGTATCATTTGATCTATTGATTCCTTCTAGTGTATTTTTTTCAGTTATTCTTCAGTTCTGTTTGGTTCTTTATATTTTCTAACTTTTTTGGAATTCTTGCTGTGTTTTTCTCCAGAGTTTGTTGAGCATCTTTATGTTCATTACCTTGAACTCTTTATTGGGTATATTGCTTATCTTCACTTCACTGAGTTTTTTTTTTTCCTGGGGTTTTATCTTTTTTTTTGAAACATTCTTCTGTCTCCTCATTTTTCTTTCTCTGTGTTTATTTCTATGTATTAGGTAGGTAGATTACATTTCCCAATCAAGGAGAAGTGGCATGTGTAGGAGACATCCTATGTGTCCCAGCAGCACAGTCCCCTTTGGTCACCTGAGTTGTATGTTCTAGTACTGTCCCCTTTGTGGGTTGAGTGCGCCCTTCTGTTGTGGCTGGACAGGTTACTGTTGGTGCGCTGGTAGGTGAGGCTGGCCCCTGGCCCTTTTGGCTGCCAGGCCCTGCCTTGTGCAGTGGCTGGTGGTCTGATGGTGGGCAGGGATCAGTTTCAGCATGGCTGGCTGCTGGGCCCAGGTGGCCCTGAGGTTGGTTTTGGCCCTCTGGTGGGCATGGCCAATTCCTGAGGCAGCTGGCTGTGGGGCCTGGGTGCTGGGTCTAGTGGTGGCTCACTGGTGGGTGAGGAGGGTCCCAGTATGGCTGGCCGTGTGGCCCAGGGATCCTAGGACTGTTGCCAGTCTGCTGGTGGTTGCACCTAGGTCCTGGGGTAGGTGGTTGTATGGCCAGGGTGGGCTTGGCCTGGTGACTGCCTGCTGGTGGGTGGGGCTGGCTCCTGGTGCAGCTGGCTGCACAGCCCCTGGTGTAGCTGCTGTTGGTTCAGGTGAGTCTAGGGTGGCTGCCTAGGTGGGCTGGGGGATCCTGGGCCTGGTGCCCATCTACTGGTGGGTGGGGCTTAGTTCTAGGGTGGCTGGCTGCAGGCTGCAATGATTACATTTTTTCTTTGTAATTATTGCCCTCTTGCCACCCTTGACTCCACTTTTTCTTTGTTCTCTCTTTGACCTCCACATTGTAGTGGATGCTGGGCATAAAAGAGGCAGTACGTATAGTGAATTTAAGCAATGAGCCAAGATAGGGATATCTGATAACTAGTAATCAAAAAAGGAGTATGGTTCTAGAATCAGATAATCAGTCTGAAAGGTAAGGACAGGTATACCAGACGAAGCCATTAAGCAGGTCAAAGTTAGGACATACACAAATCATGAGAATCAGAGCCTCCAGCGGGAGACAAACCTAGGAGAGTTGTGACTAGAACAAGAACAGTATATAAGCTAGAAGGCTCACAGTGCCGTTGGTCAGAGTCCAAACAGATAACAAGTCTTTACTGGTCCCTGACTACATGCGAGGCAGGTACTGTAAGGTGTATTGCACACTGAGGGGTGAGCAAGGGAGTCAAGCCTCTGCCCTTGGGTTGAGTACAGTCGGGTTGGGGGACAGTTAAAGAATAAGCAATTATGACCATTTGTGAGAAAAGTCTTGATGATGGAAAGTATGGGATGCTATGAGAACACTTAAGGACACATAGACTGCTGCTCCCAGGCATTCCAAGGGTGCTTCTTTCTTAGTACCCTCAAATCTCAGGGTTGCTTTCCCTCTTGTGTGACCACCTGAAGATTTTTTCTTTCCTGGGTCTCAGCAATCCCTTTTTATGCATTCCAGTCTCAGACTGCATTGTTGGACCATGTAACAACACTGCTGCTCGCTCTGCTAGTTAGCAATCCTTTTATTTATGTCACGTTCACTTCCTAATGCATCACCTGAGTGGCTGCTCCAGTCCTGTCCCTTCCAATCAACCTCAAATCTTTCATCCTCAGCACACGATCTTGTCTCCCATTTTCCTGAGCAGATTGAGGTCACTGAGTGAGAACTCCTTCGTTCCTTCACCCCTTGTTACCTGCCAAAACACCATCCTTGCTCTAATTACTTCTGCACTTTTGCTTATCCATATTTGTTTCCTCCTGACTTAGAGAAAAAGGTAACCTTCCTTCAGAGCTGACTGCTCCCCTGTGCTTTGGCCCCACTCCTCCTTCCTTATCGAGAACTCCTTCTGTTCCCCTCCTTTTCTTTGGCAGTTTCAGTTTTTCCCTCTTCACTCACTTCTTCTCCAGTACCAGAATGCATGCACAAGTGCTCGCCTCAATCTAAAACTATCTTCCTTACCCACTATCCATTTCCCACTATCCGTAATTGTCAGAAATTTCTGGTTAAATCAAGTTGCTAATAACATTGTGTTGTTGGGGAGAAAGAATTTTCCTCTATCATTCAAAGGTTCTTGTGACTGGTCACATAATCAAGTTGGTGTGAAGCAGATTAACAGAAGAGAAACCAAATTTAATTTTGTACATATGAGACTCCACATACATGAGAGGTCCAAAGACAGAAAGGTAATATGAGGTATATGTGCCATCCTGAGTTAAGGGATGGGATAGGAGCCTGGGACTTTCAAGGACAGGAGGGTAATTCACAGGACAATAAGAAAAAGCAGATGTTGGGTAATTAGATGTTTGCCCTGCCATACAGATGGGTCACTCAGATAAAATTTATCTCTGGTAATAATTCTCACTCTAAGACCCCCAATTTATTTTTTATTTTTTTATTATTATTTTTTTAAATAAATTTATTTATTTTATTTATTTATTTTTGGCTGCGTTGGGTCTTAGTTGTGGCACGCGGGCTTTTCATTGCGGTAGCTTCTCTTGTTGCGGAGTACGGGCTCTAGGCGCGCGGGCTTCAGTAGTTGTGGCTCGTGGGCTCTAGAGCGCAAGCTCAGTAGTTGTGGCGCACGGGCTTAGTTGCTCCGCGGCATGTGGGATCTTCCCGGACTAGGGCTCAAACCTGTGTCCCCTGCATTGGCAGGCGGATTCTTAACCACTGCACCACCAGGGAAGTCCCAAGACCCCCAATTTAAATTCTCCTAAGTAGTTGAAGGAAGGCAGAAGTTTTTCTTGAGCCTGCAAGGTTTCAGTTGACTTTAGCTCAGAATAATTCGTGTGCTAAAGTGGCACATTTTGGGGAGGGTCATTCTGAATGCTTCCAGTGCTTTGCACATGATGGGCTGCCAGGTGTAGAGATGGCCAGTGAGAATAATGAGCCAAACTGAAAAGTTACAATCAAGTCTTCATTCACTTATTACCACAGTGCAGTCAAAAGGCAAGAGAGAGAGACACTGGTTCTCCAGTATTCCGTTTCCCCCATGGAAGCCAGTTGGAGAGGGTCAAATGGATGTAGCACAGACAAGGAAATTATTTCACAGCCTCCAAACAAAACGCTCCTGCATTTTTATGAAGCCTTGGTCTTGGGAAAGACAGGGAAGGGCTAGGAGTGGAAAAGTACTGAGTCAGAGGGGAGAGAAAGTTCCTTAGCCAAGGCCGCTCCCCCATATGGCCACCTGGGTTAGGAATGCAGGTATGCCTGTGAGTATCACTAGCTTAGTGCCCCCACCTTCCTGGTCCTTGACTGCAACTCCCTCCAGAAAACTGCAATGAGGGAAGAAGTAAGTTTTTAAAATTGGTAAAAGAGTATTTGAAAAGTTAGGAATAATCAACAATTTAGGAAGAATTTTATAAGAAAACTGCTTGTTTAGATACCAAATTGGTTAATGTCAACAGATATTTCCTGTTCCATCACCAGAAATTGCGTCTCTGCTGGGCAAAAATCTTTAACCTTGGCCTCTCAGACTTTATTAAATTGCTCAGACAATATTAGTCAAGCCTAACACTACATTGGGAAAAAACCCCAGTAATCACTTTTAACTGCTCCTAAGTTTCAGATAATTTTTCTGACATCATGAAATGTTGTTATTCTGACCTACCTCACAGGGTTGTTGTATTAAATAAGATATTGTATGTTAAGCCCATACAAATTATGTAGTGATCACTCAGATGCCAGGTGCTGTTATTATCATTAGCTTGTCATTGTTCCTCCTCCATAACCTTTGCAATCTGACTATTCTGCACTATTCAACTGAAATGTTCTGTTGGAAGGGACATCCCATAGCTAAGTTAATTGACCTATTTTTGGATCTCACTATTATTGTTTCTCTCCCTAGCATTTGGCCCAATTTACTGTCTCCTACTTTTGAAACTTTCTGACTAAGTTGTTTTTCCTGATTCATGTTCCTCCCATTAGCTTTTAAATGTGAGCACCCCTGCAATGCTTCAACTTTCTTCATCTCATTCTCTCCATGCTTTAATATCTCATACAGGTAACTCATATTTGTAGTCTTCCCTCCTAACATAAGTTACAGATATGTTTTCAGTTACATTTGGGAAATTTCCACCTGTATACTTTAATCAGTACTTTACACATCACATCTTATCTTGCTAAAATACCTCCTGGCCTCAGTATTATTGTCATTTGTTTAATCTCTGAGAAGCAACCCATATCCTAAGATATTCAGGCTTGAAACTCTTCACTGGAACTTTTGGCTTATTCTTCTCCTTTATTTCTTATATTTAATCAATTGCCCAAACTTTTTGATTTTTTGCCTTAAAATACCTCTCACATTGTGGTAGACTGCTACTTTGCTGGCCCCAAAGGAACTATGCTTCTAATATTCATGCCTTTTGTAGATGGGGGCAATCTGCCCTAGAATGCAGGCATTGTCTGTAGAGCCTCTACTTCAATTTTAAACCATGTCAGTGATCACATACTTTTTCTTGCTGGAGTGGACTCATCCTTTTGCTTCCGCCTGGGTATACACCTTCCTGTATTTACTCTAGGTTTAACTTTTCCTGATGGATCACCAGCATGCGTGATACATTCAAAGCCTTGATAACACCTGCAAACTGGACCTTGCCTTCTGAAATGTTTTCTTTTGGCTGCTGCCTGTCATCATTTAGCCACCATGCTGTAGGAAGCCCAAGACACATGGTGAATGCCATGTGGAAGGCAACTGAGGACCTCTGGTCAACAGTTCCACCTGAGTTCCCAGTGTTTTATAAATCTAACAAGAAAGTCTCTTACTTCATCTAGGTATGTTGCAGACCTAGTAATTATCTCAAAAAATTATGCACCCCCCCCCCCACAAACAGTGCCTATACAGAAAACAGAGACAACATTAAAAACAACTGATATAGTCATGTTCTGAGAAATACAACTGCAATAAGAACTGAAATTCTTTTAGGTCAACACCAGTCATCTTATGGAATAATATAAAAGGTTACTAGTAACTGGCAGGAAGAAAATGAGGTTTTTCCAAACTTAAACTGACTTCCTGAAATATAAAGGCAGAAGTTAATGTTTTTTAGAATACCAATATTATTATTTTATGATGTAGAATTCAGCAAAATTTAGCATATGGGAGGATTTACAAAGAAGTGAGTAAACTTGAGTGACTTTAATACTTGTTATGGTTTAAAAAATAAATTTATAACTTTTTTTGAAAAACAAAAACACCCAACACTCAATGTTCATAGGTTTTAAACATCAATTAATGCAATATCAACTAAGCTCTGTGATATCTGGAGGTATGAAGGTAAAGCAACCTGCAGACCCTGCCCTCAAGATTTTAATCATTTAGGAAATTGGACATATGCACTTATAAAATTAATAGTGTAAGAGTTAAACAGTAACATGTAGTAAAAAGGAAAGAGAGAATTCTCAGAATTATATGTTTAAATGACCAATAAAATATATCAAAGAAAGAGAAGTGCCAACAACTTAGAAAGATGAATTTTTCTTTTGGGTCCATGTGGAGAGAGAGAGGTAAAATATTGGAATGGTGTGGGTAAGATTGTGAAATACCATGTGTACTCTGTTTACCTAACATATCAAAGATTATAATTTTAACTGTAGCCATGCAAAACTTTTCATATTTAAATATAGGGATGGGCATTCTTTCCCCTTTTAATCAGAGTTACAAGCAGTCCAGAAAGTTGCTTCAAATAGTATGCATCATTCATTCATTTTGCAAATTATTATTAATCAGCTCGTACTACGTGATAAGCACACTCTGAGGCATGGGGGATGTAAGAGTGAGGGAAATAAACACACTTGCACTCATGGAGCCAAGACTCTAGAAGATAAGGCAGTTAAAAATAGTCCTTGTAATGCAGTGGGCTGTAGTGGGGCAATTAAAGGTCTTATATAAGCCCAGAGAGGTGAAGCCAGCTTTGGTATAGGAAGATCAGGGAAGGCTTGCTGAGAATGAGAAAATAGAGACCTGAAGGTAAGTAGGGGTCAGCCAGAGAAGGGGATGCAGAGGAACTTTATGCAAGAGCCTAGAGATTAGAGAAAGCAAGAGAGTTTTGAAGAACTGAAGTATTTCTTAGAATAGTCTTATAGAAGAGGTGAGTATATCTATATCAATCTATCTACCTATCTCTACTTCTTTCTCTCTGTCGAGTGATACAGAAAATTATATGAAATTGTAGCTTGTTTAATCAAAAGTTGATTGTTGAGGAGAAAGAAAAAGTATTGTGTGAATGGATATCATGCTTTAAGTCTCTATACTTGCTTTGGTTTGTCCGGTTCAATAGCTCAGCTAACATTTATTCAGAAAGCCAGTACAGTGCTTGGTGATTGGGATGGTGAGATGAAAAAGACAAGGACTCAGTATCCAGTAGTGGAAGAGACACATCATGGGTGAATTCAATATTGTCCTGAGTGCTGTGTGCTAAGAGATTGTGTACTGGATTCTGAACACACTGGGCTGCAGAAGCACAGAGGAGGGCACTTCACTTGGCCTCAGAGGATGGGAATGACTTGCCAGAAGACTGATACCAGGGCTGAGCTGAGCCACAGATCTGCTCCATTCAATATTTTTTATTATGTACTCATATGAAAGCCTAGAAGTCTACAAAGAGTAAGCCTTACGAGTGTCAGCAATGAATTAAGCTATATGATTAGCATACTGAAAACACTAAATATAAATGTCTTGATTCATTGAATAAGAGACATTTTTATTATACTTGTGAATGAAAGCCAAAAATGTTAATAACAGTAAAATTAAAAAAAACTTTACAGGTTGGAATAACTGTCCTTAATAACAAGACATTTAATAGTGAAAAATGTAGTGGGTTGTACTAAGCTCATATAATCAAATGTCTAAGAACGAGAGTGGAAAGATCGTATTAAAACGGCAACACCTCAGAATGAGTTCACATTATGCAAAGGAAGTAAAGACATTATTTAGATGGAAGTAGAGTGTTCAGTGCCGAGGGGTTGATAATTCCACTGGTCTCATTGCATTCGTTGGAATCTCTGGATAATTGTTTATAGTTCT
This sequence comes from Balaenoptera physalus, assembly GCF_965194825.1. Lineage (NCBI taxonomy): Eukaryota > Metazoa > Chordata > Mammalia > Artiodactyla > Balaenopteridae > Balaenoptera > Balaenoptera physalus. The sequence goes on along the minus strand of NC_138893.1, from coordinate 67,937,060 downwards.
TAGTGCAACATTTAAAAGAATAGCTATGACAAAATTAAATATACTTGGAGAAAAGCAGTCAAGGCAATAAAAGCTTAAAACTAACATGAGGAATTTTCATGGTGGAGGAGAATTTTCCTCAAGAAAAATAGCGCTGTTATTGAGATTATAGGTGCCAGCCTTGAGTTTGAGAATTCAGTATATTTCTATAATTTATGACTTTAGAAGAATAGGAAAGTGATGAAGAAAGTGTGAATATTGCTACAATTTTACTTTATAAAATATTTTCTTGTTTTCTACTTGGTTCAATTTCTGATTTATTATATAATCATACATATTCATGCACTGCCAGTATAGTACTTAATAGGTTTAAAAGTTTAAAAGTACTACTTTATAAAATTTGAAGTGAAGGGCAAGCAAAGAGCATATACATACTTTTTATGGCTTGATGTCTCCCCTTCTCCCTAGAAAATGATGGAGCATCCTTAGGTTGAGAAATAAGCTATAATCCTTGCTTCTTAAAACACTTCAAGTGAAAAGAAACAGCACTGAGACTGCTGTGTTACTATCACTCTGAAAGGAATAGATGAGATAATATCCAAAGAATGTGTAACGTAATAATGGATCAGTGTAGCTCTATCCCTTGATATTTTCAAAATGATTGTATAGTAACTTTCTGCTATCTGTAATCAGTGAGAGTGTACCAGGTAGTGATGGTAGAACAATCTGTGAATATTTAATGATAAACATATTCTATTATGGATTAAGAATCTTGCTCTTCTGAAGATAAAATTGCAATAACTTGAAAACATCTTTTGCTTTCTGTGATTTGTTGAAACTATCAGGATAGTATCAGAAACAAAGTATGTATATTTTCTTGAGTTTTTAAATTTACCTTACACACAAATCAGGCTGAGTTGAGAAAGTTAAATGTGAGAATTATGCAATAAAATTATTTAAAATGTTGAGTTCAAAAAGTGAGATTTGAGCATGCTTCAGGACCTAGGGCATGGCTTTCAATCCTTGAACATAAAAAAAGACAAAAATAAGTTAGGGTCTGCTTTACCTTGGAGATACATTTTTTTAATATTATAGGGACCATGAGTATTTATGGCAAGAAAATGAACACATAAATTAATGAGTGAATCAAATAGAAAGGCATATAATTCTGTATCATCAAAGTGAAACTTTAACACTGATTAAATCCAAATCTTTGCCCCTCCTTGGATCTGTAACTGCACTGTGTGAATATGACTGGCCAAAACCACATTTTTTTTCTCATTTAAAATTCAGGGTACTAAATCTCAGGTTCACCTTCATTGCTGCTTAGAAATCCTACTTCAGTTCATTCATTCTCCTATTTTCCTAGATAATAATTTATACTTTCTTCTCTTCTTTCAAACCTCTTATATTTCTTCTCCCATAATCATATACATGAAGTTTTCATGATTTTATCTAAGATAAACCACTCCAGTTCTACAAATGTTACATCCTCTTGCCTTTGCCAACACAAGGCACTAGTTCTAGTGATTCTCTGTCTCCTTATACTTTTTCAAATGTTACCTGTTTGTTATATTTTTCCTACTAGCATTAATATCACACTAGAACCTCACATTTCCTCGTGTTAATAAAAAAAAGGAATCCAACTTTTGTTTTTAGCCATGGAGTAAGAATATTTGAAATTACCCTTCCATCACAAACAAAAAACTAAAAAACCTATAGAAAACAAACATTTTTCAGATGTTAAAAAGCAAGCAGCATGAGACTGTGATCCCTGAGAAGGAGGAAAATGAGTTTATCCCTACATAAGCTAGACTCTCTACACAGAGGTAATTTCCAGATTGTGAAGGAGAAAGAGAGACCCTAAACAGAAGACTTAACAGAATTCTCGGAGGCTAACACAGAATTTTGAGAGCATAGTGCCCAATAGAAGAGGGCTGCATAGAGAAAGAATGCCAGAAACTTGCATAGGGATTTCTTTGAGACTTTAGCCAAATACAAATCTGAGAATGCATAGGATAAAACCCTGTGAGGTCAGGAAAGAAGAAATTCTATGGAAAGAAGCTGAAAGCTGAACAATTCACAGGTTTTATATAGGGCTGGGGATCATCCAAGTTCTCACCAGCCAAAGTGGACAGATCTTATTGAATACGTGGGGCATTCAATAGAGACTGTAGACAGGTCGTGACTAAGAAGTGGAACTAGTACAAGAGTAAAGTCTTTTCTTGAGCTTCCCTAAAAGAAATTGTAAAAATAAGACCTGAAAGGATCAAACTGACCTGCAATAACGTAACCGCCTACTAGGGAAAAAACTCATAAACTTGAAAGAAATACACACACAGACAATCTAGTATTCAACGATATAAAATGTCTATCATTCAAAGAAAAATTTCTAGATATATAAAGAAGCAGAAAATGTGACTTATAACCGGAAGAAAAAACAATAAAAACAGACACAAGCTCAGAGATAATAGTAACATAAAAGGAAAATTAATATCATCTATTATAAGTATGCTCCATGTGCTCAAAGATGTGAGCAAAAACATGACCATATGAGGGAAGAATTGGAAAATATAAACAAGAACTAAATGGGACTTCTGAGGATGAAAAATATAGTATCTGAAGTGAAATTTCTTTGGATAAAGTTAACAGCAGATAAGACACTGCAGAAGAAACAGTTAATTTAAATGCATAACAATAGAAATTATCCAAAATGAAAAGCAGAAAATAATATGATTGGGAAAAAACACAGAGAGTTATGAGAAATTATCAAGCAATTTCACATATGTGTTAAGTGAAGTCACAAAATGAGTGGGGGAGGGGAAGGAAAATTATTCTCAGAAATAACGGCTGATATTTGTAGTGAGGTGGATGGACCTAGAGTCTGTCATACAGAGTGAAGTAAGTCACAAAGAGAAAAACAAATACCGTATGCTAACACATATATATGGAATCGAAAAAAAAAAAAAAGTTCTGATGAACCTAGGGGCAGGACAGGGATAAAGATGCAGATGTAGAGAATGGACTTGAGGACACGGGGAGGGAGAAGGGTAAGCTGGGACGAAGTGAGAGAGTGGCAGGGACATGTATACACTACCAAATGTAAAATAGCTAGCTAGTGGGAAGCAGCCGCATAGCACAGGGAGATCAGCTTGGTGCTTTGTGACCACCTAGAGGGGTGGGACAGGTAGGGTGGGAGGGAGACACAAGAGGGAGGAGATATATGTTTATGTATAGCTGATTCACTTTGCTATAAAGCAGAAACTAACCCACCATTGTAAAGCAATTATACTCCAATAAAGACGTTTAAAAAAAAAAAAAGAAATAATGGCTGAAAATCTTCCACATCTACAAAACTTAATGAAATCCAGGCAGGTCAAACACAACATTAAGGCATACTATCAACTTGCTGCAGTCCGATGATAAAGGAAAAAAATCTTAAAAGCAGTTGAAGAAAAAAAGCATATGCAGAGAAAAAAAGATAAGAATTACTACAGATTCCTTTTCAGGAATTATGCAAGCAATTAGAAAATGGCATGACATATTTTAAAGTGCTGAAGGAAAAAAAGTCAAGCTCTGAGAGTTAGATATTGCAGTACACGTTAACATGTTGGCAGGAGGTGGTGGCTCCATAAATTAATAGCCTAAAAAGCCTAAGAGTAAAGTTCCTGCTTCTCACTCTCCATTTCTTTCCAAAGCCTAAAACCAGATAGCTGGAGTACAAGTAAGCCAGAAAGTGGCCTTGTTCTAATACAGCTGGGTTCCTCAGCCCAAAGTTGCCCATCCATGTATTAAATAACTGTCATGAATGTTTCCTAATTTTTCATTTTTAAAAGTAAAATGAATAATATAAAAAAACAATATAAGCTTCTTGGGGGTGGGTCTATTTATTTTATTCTCCACTTATTCACATCACTAAGAAGGATGGATAGCATATTGTCGATACAAAAATATTTGTTTTGAATGAATGAATAAAAGTAAGTACTGTAGTTTACCACCTAGAATAGCATTAATATTTTATGTTTGCTACCATATTTTCTTAAAGAAGATAAAAATATTACAAATGAAAGTAGTTTCTTTTAACAACCACTTTTGGTTTTAAATTCACTTCATCTATTCCTAGAGGCAATCCTATCATAAATTTGGTATGTTTTCTTTTTGTCATCATTATTCCCTTGCAGATAGATAGCTATAAAGACAGATATAGAAACATCACTATATAGATATATACTCAAACATGTGCAAACACAAATTCATCCTGTCTTCTGTCATTAACACTTATCTAGCAAGTCTCCATAAATGCTGTTTAAGGCACTGCACAGTTCTAGGGGAAGCCATTCATGTTGTGCTAATGTGGATATCATTGCTTTTACACTAGACATATTGTTCTGTATCTCTTTCTTTCATGTAATATATTTTTTACATAGTTCATGCCTTATCATTGCTATGTAGTATTTCATTATATGAATAGGCCATATTTAATTTATCTATTCTCTGAGTGATAAACTTCTAAGTTGTTTGAATTCCCCAGTGTTACAAAAAATGCTGCAAAAATATGTTTATATATGCATCTTGTACAAGGTCCTGTGTAAAAATTTCTCAAGGGTGTATTCCTAGAAATGAAACTGGTGGGTCATAGGATATATTCCTTTTCAATTTTATTGGACTTTGTAAAATTCCTCCACAACTCACAACAGGCTGAAACATTTTAGTGTCCCACTATCCATATATGACAAAACCACTTTCCATATATCTTTGTCAGTACTTACGAGGGCCAAATGTTAATTTTTGCCAATATGAAAAATGAAAACTGTTTTCTCATTATTGTTTTAATCGAACCCTTTAATAATAATTAGGTTGAGCATGTTTTCCAAGGTTTAGTAGGTATTTCTCTCCTCTGGGAATTACCTGTTCTTGTCCTTTGCCCTTTGTGGCATGTTTTTACACTTTGAATTCTCTTTAGAATGAGGCAAACTTCTGGTTACATAGTGGCAATAAGTAAATATTTGTTCATAGAGTTAGGAAAAGTGTGTTCTGCTGGTCTTTGAAGAAATTGGTTTTTTCCTCCTCTTTTTCTTTGAGCTGTTTTTTAAAAGACTTGATTTTTAGAGCAGTTTTATGTTCACAGGAAAATTGACAGGAAGGTACAGAGGTTTCACATATTGCTCCTGCACTCACACGTGTATAGCCTCCCACATTGACAATGTCCCCCACCAGAGTGGTACATTTGTTACAACTGATGATCTCTGTGCTGTTTTCTGAATCCTGAATATGATAGGATATGGGAGCCAGGATGGTTTAATGTGAGAGCCTGTGCTTTGGAGTCAGGTAGACTTGGGTTTGGGTCCTGGCTCTTTCACTCAGTTATCTTGTAACATTGGAAATTTACTCAGACTTTCTGAAATTTGGATAATAATTAGTAGCTCAGAAAGTTCCAAGTATTAACTTGAGAAAGTAAGTATAAAGCACTTAGCGCAGTGATTGTAAAATAGAAAATGCTTAATAATAATAATAATAATAACAATTGCTTTTTTCCATACCCTTTATCCCAAACTGCATAGGTAAATAAATATTACTTTGGTCTGATGAGATGTCCAGTTAATCTTTTTCATCAAATGTTACATTAAAACCCCATGCAGATATCTGGAAGGCCTACTAGTATGCTTAATCTACAACTAAGTGTATTTTTCCTTCTGGGAAAACTTAACTCCCGAGTTTACACTAAAAAGTCTAAACAACCAATCAAAATAAGTGTTGCAGCTGTGGGTGATAACGTTTCTTACTGTGCCCTTTTAAACTTAACATGTTGAACCTTTCTTTTTATATTACAATCTTAGCCATACACAAATGGGGGCTGAAGAGGGACAGGTGCAATGCCTGTGGCTAGTTTGCAGGGTGTTTTGAGGAAAAGTAGAACTATTACATGCTGACACATCTGTCCTTCCTTCAAATTTTGCTGAATTATCTATTTCTTGAGAATAAGAGTCATACTTTTAGACCTTGCACTCGTTTCTAGTCTAATGGCCTTTATTACTAGAAACTTAAAGAATATTCAGTAATGGTGTTAAGCTTTTCCTTGAGAATTTAAATGTGCAAACACGTGGACAGCAGGGGTCACAGTTGTCTTAGATTAACATCAAAAAACTGGTGTGCACATGATTCTTGTTTGTTTTTGCTGCTGTTTTTAGATTTACAGAATAATAGTTTTAAGAACTGAGTTTGGTTTGGTTTGAAAATTGCAGTCTTTGGCCATATTAAGAGGCTTAAGATCTTGTCTTTCCCCCATTCTGCATATTTGCATAATTGTCTTCAACTTTGCTTTTCAGAGAGAAATTTTCATCCTTAGACAGCTAAGTTCTGAATAATGGTATTCTTTTAATCACCGTCAAACCAAACAGGGATTTTCATTAGGGACTTTTAAATTTTCTAATCAAAGTTCCTGAAAACAGTTTTTGAAAAAATGAGTTTCATATTTTACAGTATGGTAAAAACTATTTCTCTCTTCTACTTTGAAGAAATGAATGAAGTTACATTAAAGCTATAGTTGCTAGGAAATTATTGTAGCTCATTATTTGCCAGTGATTGGTTAGGATAGATATGTTTACCTAAGTCTCTGCATCCCTTAACTGTAATACATCATGAGAGCTCATACAGCCATGAAAATTTAATGCAGTATTTGATGCAGCAAATTATGCAGTTAGTTCATAACTTTTTGATTCAGAAATATTTGTAGGAGATCAATGTACTAGATAAACACAAAGGGGCATACTATTTATTGTAGACTAAAGGAGGATAACAAAGCACTGACGAAGATATGCAGTAATTGCAAATCATATTGCTAGTGAGAGTGAAAACTAGTACACCTCCTTGAAAGACTTGTTTTTGGCAGTACCTATTAAAGCTGATCATATTCATATGTAGTCACTCTACCCTTAAAAATATACCCCACACTTTTGTAGTAGTCCTAAATCAAAAACTATCTGAAAATCCATCAACATGTTATACTTCCATATAAAATTAAAAAAGACCAAGAGGGTAATGATGGATTTGTTCTATTAATAAAGAATGGTTGGATGGTCTCGGTGTTTGGTGATATCTTTTTTTTTTTTTAATTTTTATTTATTTTGTTTTTGGATGTGTTGGGTCTTTGTTGCTGTGCGTGGGCTTTTCTCTGGTTGCGGCGAGCGGGGGCCGCTCTTCGTTGCGGTGCGCAGGCTTCTCATTGTGCTGGCTTCTTTTGTTGCAGAGCATGGGCTCTAGGCACACGGGCTCAGTAGTTGTGGCTGGCAGGCTCAGTAGTTGTGGCGCATGGCTTAGTTGTTCTGCGGCATGTGGGATCTTCCCGGACCAGGGCTCGAACCCATGTCTCCTGCATTAGCAGGCGGATTCTTAACCACTGTGCCACCAGGGAAGCCCAGCTTGGCAATGTCTTTATACATTTTCTCCATTGTTCAGCATGTGATCCTTAATTTGCATGTCCACAATCATGTCTTTGCCAGTGCACTTCGTGTTGCTTATATTAAGAAAAAGTTATTCCTTTGAACTAAACTTATGGAAGACTGATGAATATATTAAGGTAGATGCATTAATTTACAATAAGTAATATTCTTTTTTATCAACTGGAATATTCAAGTCCCTTGTTCAGGTAAACCTTTCTATTATTGTGAAAGTAATAATTAGAAGTTGGTTTTAGTGAGTGTAGAATGAGTGCAGAGGCAGGTGAATAATAATGAGGAGTTTTTCTTTATAATATGTCGATGCCCAATGATTTATTTCTTTTATATAACAAAATTGTTTTTTTCCTCTAGTGCCTGTGTTAGTATCTTCCAGATGTAGTCTCATTCTGTAGGATGCTATATACACAGTGCTTGCTCTTAATCCTTTTCATTTATTTTCAGGCTGACCGTTTTTTTAGTCACCTTTTTTTTCATTATTTTCAAAATCATATGAGCATTTTCCTTCTGGTCATGTCACCTTTTTTTCCCCATTGTCTGTAGAGGGCAATGTATATGAAAAAGTTTCAGACAACTACAGATGCATCTTAGTTCTGTATACCTGAGATGATAATCCAGATCACCTTGGAACATTCACAGCTCTTTTTGGTTACACATTAATGATTTCTTAGTGTACTCCCCCACATGATTAATCATACTCTTTGATTGGGGATGTGTTCAAAGGGCCATCTCAATTTCAAGTTCTTTGGGGCTAACTTGTGCCCTCACTTATGAATCTCTGATATTATTATTTTTTTTTAAATTTATTTTTCTATTGAAGTATAGTTAATTTACAATGTTGTGTTAATTTCTGCTGTGCAGCAAAGTGACTCAGTTATACACATATATACATTCTTTTTTATATTCTTTTCCATTATGGTTTATTCCAGGATATTGAATATAGTTCCCTGTGCTATACTGTAGGACCTTGTTGTTTATCCATTCTCTATATAATAGTTAGTGCATCTACTAACCCCAGACTCCCAGTCCATCCCTCTTTCATCCCCCTCCCCCTTTGCAACCTCAAGTCTGTTCTCTATGTCTATGAGTCTGTTTCGTAGGTAGATTCATTTGTGCTGTATTTTAGATTCCACATATAAGTGATAGTATATGGTATTTGTCTTTCTCGTTCTGACTTACTTAGTATGATAATCTCTAGTTGCATCTGTGTTGCTGCAAATGGCATTATTTTGTTCTTTTTTATGGCTGGGTAGTATTCTGATATTACTGAAGTAGTTAAGCTATTTTCACTTCTTTATAACTGGAAGAAACATTAAAATATCATTGTCCTTTCCCCCTGTTCCAACTACATTAACATAAACCAGTTCAACTAGATGAGAATATATTCTACTTTGAAGAAGTATTTTTCAGGGAAGATAACACAGTTATAACACGGTTGTTCTCAAAACCTTTTTTTTTTTAAACTAGTTCTAGAATGGAGGAGAGAAAGCAATAGCACTAATTGTGAAGACAGAGCAATACACCTAGTAATATTGTAGGGAGAAACTCGGTTTCCACTTAGTTTGGAGAAGTACTTGATGATTCAAAAAATTGCAGGCAAATTTCCTCTTGCTACTCATCACTTCTTGCTCATCCATTTTTAAAGTCAAGCAGCCACAGGGACCAAATACAACAGAATGAGAGAATGATTACAAACCCCTGTACTGGGGTGTTGGTATTTTCTAAAAATTCCTCAGAAGAGGCACTTAACTTCAGCCCAAGATCTGAGGGCTCACATTCAAGCAACCGAGCAGTACCCAAAAGAAGGATATAACTTGTCTTCATAGAACTAACCACACATAGCTGTGGAATCCAAGTCATCAGGGGTGACAGTATTACATTCAAGCATGCTGACCTTGCCACATTTTTATAGGATGAAACTAGAGCAACTAGTTAAATGATGTTGAGGGTAAAGTCAGAAATATAGCAAGGTCAGATACCTCTAGTTAGAGAGCAGGCATAAAAGTCAGTATAGATGAAATACTTGCCCTTTAGAGGATTTTGAGTATAGAATATTTAACATTTCCACTGAAGTTCATGATGAAGCATGACAATGAGCAAAGGAGATTGATTTCAAACATTTGAATGCTTGAATATAAAACCATATTATAGAGGTGGAGAAAAAGATTAGTTTAAACTAATTTTAGAAATTAGTTTATTTCTTGTTGACCTGGTTACTTCAACTGGTGATCATGATTAGATATAATATTGGTAAGATAAAATGATATTTACAAAAATTAATTCCTCATTGCACCATGGAGGAATTTCCAATATATCTGAAAAATATTTTGTGCTTTCATGGATGGTGGATTCCTGAACTTGGATGTTTTTGTTTAATGAAGATTCACTCATTCACTATTCATGTATTCATTCATTCAGTGCCTACCCTATTCTAAATGCTTTGCTAGGTGCTATTGGAGGATTCAAAGATGTCTAAGAAATAATCCATGTGCTGTAGGCATTTATGACTTGGTAATTTATTCTGTATCACTTACTAAGTAAGTATAGTTTAAATCCAAATTAAATTCATGCTAGAAGAGCTGTATTAGTAACTTGTGCCTCAGAAGAAAGGATAATTAATTCTTCACATCAGGGAGAGCTGCAGAGAGGAGGTGACTTTTTAACTGGGTCTAAAAGATAACTAGTATTTCAATGTCAGGGAAGGGTGCAAAGGACAGCCTTGGCTAAGAGAACAGCAATAACAAAGATACAGAGTAACGTTCCTGGTGTGCTCTGGCCTCTAGAGGTGGTTTTACATTGTGATGCTCAGTAGGGTATGAAATGTAGTGAGATGGGAGAGAGTTATTTAGGAAATAGACCAGTCTTTTATAAAGAGAGAAGCTGTAGTCATTTCTCTGGTATTTAGCAAACTGAGTTTAATACTGAATCTATCAAAATAACTGAGAGCAAAGTGTTCTACAAACACATTTGATCTAGAGGGAATCTCAGATTATCTAGTTTAACATCTCTCTTTCTGTTTCTCTCTCTCCCCAAAACAGAGGCTTATAGAGAGGTTAAGGATTTTTAGTCAAGACCATACAACCAAGTTGGTTAGGTATGAAATATCCCAGGTTGCTGGAGTTGGTCTGTAGCTCTTTTGACCACGGTAGGTAGAAGAGAGGCTGCTGGACTGTGAGGGGAGTAGAGACCAAAGTAGAGTTACTCCCCATCACTGAGGGTAAAGAAGGCATTAATTTCCTAGTTTTGTAGGTAGATGGTGATCTAAATTTGATGTAGGCAACTCCTCAACATAGCAGATATGCTGGGAGGTGCATTTTCGGATTTCTGAATTGAACCGTTCATAACAACTGCATAGTAGTACACCCAGGTAGTCAGATTCGTGTTCTCTTAGGCAGTTCACTACACCACCTACTTGACCAAACATGGGCGTCTGCTTCAAATTGATCCAGTAACATGACTTTCCTGGGAATGGGATTGGGAAGGCTGAGATGAAAGGTCATGTTAGGTAAATTCTAGTGCTGGAATCCTGACAAGCTGCAGCCAATTGTAAGAAGAGTTGGGAAAACAATAATGCCAGTAAAAAGAGGGAGAAAAAAGAGGAGAAGGGAGATGTTGTGCAGACAGAAGGAGAGACAAAGAGGAATAGAAGCAGAGCCTCAGTGGTACCTATCCGCAGCTCAGTTTCCCATTGCTCAGTGATACCTGATTTCACCTTTTCGTGTGATATGAGTGAGATCTGACATCTTTGCATGGGCCTCTGCTATATGCAGGCAAAGCAGCTTTGATCTGAAAAATCATTTTATTACATGACTCTTTTTAACTTCAAATTGTGAATAACCCCTCTATTTTCCTTTGAGTTGTGTTTTCCCTACTTTTCTTCAAAATAAAACTGAACAAGAACCCCCTGAAAGACCCTACCTTATCCATTTTGTTATTTGGGGGAAAATGCTGAGTCAGGATTACCTCATCAAAGTACCACAGGACAGTGGAAACTGTCTGAAGCATTCTTGAGTCTTTCATGCACAAGACCAATGTGTGTTAGACAGAAAGGCTTGAATTGCCCCCTGGAACTGAACACTGCATGAACAACTCGCTTTCCTCCATCCATTGCAAAAATCACCTTTCAGTTGAATGAATAACTTGAAAATCTGAAGAACAGACGAGTTATCCTTATTGGTTTTCTTTTCCATCTTAATCATCAATCCATTGTCATTAAAGGGAGTAGTGGATCTTGACAGAGATGCTGAAATGAGCACTTTCTATTATAAGGAAAAAAATCTGTGTAGACACCATGCTGGGGCAGCAGTCACAGAAACTTTCTTACCGAGCTTCTGGAGCTTCTGTCGGGATAATGAGCCACCATAAATCTTTCTAACTGGGAAGAAAATGTAGGTATTTAACTAGTTGGAGACTAAACAAAATATTACAAGTGTATTTCAATTAAATACATTTATTTTTATAAACATTCATTTATACATATTTAAATATCTATATTTATAAACTACTTACTAATAATTTACTTACAAATTATAAACATGAATTTAGAAGACACCTCTCAACCACCCAAAATCATTTTGCCTAGGAAATAGCACATGTCCTATTTAGTAAAAACTGACTTGCCTCCTGCTTTCTGCAAAGAGTACTTTTCTCTTTGTAAAGTTTTTAGCATATTTATAAACAAACATACACATAGGAAAGGGCTTGAGTTTGCCAGGATGTTCAAGATGTTCATTCGCTGGAATCTTATCGTAGACTTGCAGAAGATTTGGAAAGACCAAGAAGTAGTTTAATCCAGCCTTTAGGTTCTTGGAAAGAATGAGCCTTCTTGGGGAGGTTAGTGCTGGAGATTAGTCACCAACTCTACTGCGCTTAATTCAGGGCACATCATGGGTTAATGCTTGTATTCCTGTCCCTTTCTTTGCTGAAAGGAAATAATCACCTACAAGTCTCATCCTCATTAAACTACACATCAAGGACTAACTGCAGGTAGCTTTAATCAGGCAAAATAAAAGCAAATTCTTTCTGAGAAATATAGCTCAGCAGGTCTGCTCACCAGTGCTGTTCATGACTCTGTGTGTATGCTTAACTCTGAGCACTTGCTCGTAATTGACCTCTTATGTTTTAGCAACAAGTCCCGAGATTGGATCCCTTGTCTACTGTATCCTGTGGTATGTGTGGAACTCCTCCTTTTCTTCTGAATTCAAAGGCTAGCTAGCCCCTTCTGACTAGCTGTCTCTCTGGCCCCCTGTACTATAGTTGAGGCACCAAGAAAGAGGAATTAGGTTCCAGATATTGATTTCTACACATACCATTCCTTAGATGGTTACTTAGTCTTTGAGGTCTCACTGTCTTCATCTGTAAAATGGGAAGACTGAGAACTATGTTGCATAATTGTTTTAAGAAATAGGTAAACCATATATTTGATAAAATGTATATAAAGTGCCTAAAAATTCTAGACATATGGCAAGGGTCTCAGAAAATAGTAGTAAATTCTTGCTTGCATGAGAAAGTTGGCTTTGGATTCTCAGAGGGTCTATTATTATTACTATTATTATTATTATACCATAGTTAAAACACATAGTCAGATTTTCACATTTGCTAATGAAATACAGCAGTATTGAAAATGTATGTGCAAAGTACATCTCCTGCTTAGGCCCTGATTTAAATAATTACTTGAGGTTTTATGGAATACCCAAGACTAATCTTGTAGAATAAGCTTTCTAATATGATATTTCAAAATACTGGCTCAGCATTTGAACTCATTTTTTCCCCCTAAAATAATAGTTATAAATACACACTGGAAGTGAAAAATGATATTAAGGGGAACATTGCAGCCCTGTGGTCTCTGTTCTTTCATAAAAGAAGCATCTGCTTTTTATGCCCCCAGAATCACATCTCCTAGTTGCTGAGTACTAAAAAGCTATCTTTTTTGGGAGAAAATAAAAATTAGGATTGTAAGTCTATTAACATAAAGGGAATGTACTTTAAGTTTATTCAAATTATGAAATGCTAAGAAAATCAATTTGTGTTAATTTAAAGCCACTTAGTCCTCACAGGGCTTTGACTGGAGTATAATTTAGGTTGTTTCTACACATATGTCAGCAGCTCTTGCTGGGCCTGCCATAGGCCCAGGGTTGTGACTATTGGTAAAATGATTTAAGAGAAGAGATGTGCAGCTTAGATAGGTTCTCAGAATTTATTGTCCAAAGAGAGGCCTGTGACTAAGAGAAGAGAAATGGTCATTCCATTTATCTATCATCTTCCTTCACTTAGAGAATTAGGGTCCTAAATGTATGTGTCATAGTGCCCTAGAGAGAACATGGTGTCCCGGTTAAAGGAGTCTGGAGGATAGTGCCACTAGTCTCTGCACATCTTTGGATCCTGGAATTGTATGTAAGTGATACAGGCATACCTCCTTTTACTATGCTTTGCTTTATTGCACTTTGCATATACTGTGATTTTTACAAATTGAAGGTTTTTGGTAACCCTGTGTCAGGCAAGTCTATTGGCATCATTTTTCCAGCAGCATTTACTCACTTTGTGTCTCTGCATCACATTTTGGTAATTCTTGTAATATTTCAAACTTTTTCATTATTATTATATTTGATATGGTGATCTGTCATTGATCTTTGATGTGACTTGTGTGACTCGATGAAGTCTCAGATGTTGGTTAGCATTTTTTACCAGTTAAGTATTTTAAATTAAGGTATGTACATTTTTTAGACATAATGCTATTGCACACTCAATAGACTACATTATAGTGTAAACATAACTTTCATATACACTGGGAAGCCAAAAAAATTTTGTGGTTCACTTTATTGTGATATTTGCTTTTTTGTGGTAGTCTGGAACCTGCAATATCTCCATGGTATGCTTGTATTTGTATTTGAGTTGCTGAAAAAATGAGGTTTTTACTTATCATTGTCAGAACCTTGAAAGTACACTTAGATTTGAGCCCTAGCTCAAATTACTGTTATGGGTTGAATTATGTCCTCCCCAAATTCATGTGTTAAAGCCCTAACCCCCAGTACCTCATGATGGACTTTATTTGAAGTTAGGGTCTTTACAGAGATAATTAAGTTAAGATGAGGTCATTAGGATGGACCCTAATCCAGTACAACTGTTGTCCTTATGAAAAGGGGGAATTTGGAGGCAGGTACACACACAGTGAGAATGCCATGTGAACATGAAGATAACCACCTACAAGCCAAGGAAAGAAGCCTGGAATAGAACCTTCCCTTACAGCCCTCAGAAGAACCAACCCTGTGAACATCTTGATTTTAGACTTCTAGTCTCCAGAATTTTGAGACAATAAATTTCTGCCACTCAGATTGTGGTACTTTGTTATGACTGCCCTAGTAAACTAATACAATTACTTATTAGCTGTGTGACTTTGACAAATTAATTTTTAAAAAAGCCTGAGTTCTCCCCATTGTAAAATGGGAATGATAAAAACAGAATTGTTTAAAAGAATGAGTTCTGAGGTGAGTCCTTGTGTTCATATTCCAGCTCTACCACTTAATAGATGTGTAACCTTGAGCAAGTTGCTTAAAACCTTTCTCTGCCTTAGTGTTTTCATTTGTAACATGAAGATAGTACTAGTACCTAACTCATAGGTTTGGTGTGAGGATTGAATGAGTTCATGTGTATAAAGCATCTAAAACTATCTGGTACTTGCTAAGTGCTCAGTAAATGTCAGCTAATATTGGTCATTTGGAGGATAAGTTAGATAGTATGTATAAAACATACTGCATAGTGCCTGATACATAATAAAGTCCTAGTAAATGTTTACTGTTATATTAGTTTCTTCTTACTAATCATCTTAAGTGGTCCTAATAACATTAAAAAGAATTCAGAGGTTTGAAAAATTGAAATTATAAAAGATAGTGATTATTAATAATTACATATTAATAAAAACCTTAATGTAGAATTTTATTTCAATTATTGCCTGTAAGATCTTGAAAAGCTGCCATTTTTCATATTTAACAATACAAATTTGTACTCATTTTTGAAGATCTTATTCATGTCCTTATTTTTGTTTTTATGTGTTTCTTTAAATGTGTCATGGATTTTACATTTTCCTTCAGTAGAGCTAGAGCAGAGTTTTCTATAACTAATATTTCACTTAGAATATCTTCAATATTATGCTATATAGGGGGATGCTTGTTTCCTTTACTTTTACTCTTTTCATTTTCCCTTTTCTCCCATAAAATAGCATTAAAATCAGAAATACCTCTCTTACAGCTATACTTGATGAAATTAAGATATAAAGACTTCATGGTTTATTAAAATGATAGTCTCTGTGGTTAAGACAAAATTCTTAGTAAATGACTTCAACTATCAAAAATAAGTGACTTTTTAAAAAATGTAAAAAAAAATATTTATTTTTTTTGGCCACGTTAGGTCTTTGTTGCTGTGCGTGGGCTTTCTCTAGTTGTGGTGAGCGGGGGCTACTCTTCTTCGCGGTGCGCGGAGTTCTTATTGAGGTGGCTTCTCTAGTTGAAGAGCACGGGCTCTACGTGCACGGGCTTCAGTAGTTGTGGTTTGCAGGCTCTAGAGCGCAGGCTCATTAGTTGTGGCGCACGGGCTTAGCTGCTCTGCGGCATGTGGGATCTTTCCAGAGTAGGGCTCGAACCCGTGTCCCCTGCATTGGCAGGCGGATTCTTAACCACTGCGCCACCAGGGAACTCCCAAGAAGTGACTTTTGAACTGATATATACACTACCAAATGTAAAATAGATAGCTAGTGGGAAGCAGCCACATAGCACAGGGAGATCAGCTTGGGGCTTTGTGTCCACCTAGAGGGGTGGGATAGGGAGTGTGGGAGGGAGACACAAGAGGGAGGAGATATGGGGATATATGTATACGTATAGCTGATTCACTTTGTTACAAAGCAGAAAGTAACACACCATTGTAAAGCAATTATACTCCAATAAAGATGTTTTTTAAAAAAAAAGAACAAAAGAAGATAGCTCATGGTGACTAAAAGTATTTTCTTCTTAAATTCTCAATTTATATCTCAGTTAAGGAATCAAAACTTTTTCTTCAGGGAGAAACTTCTTACAGTTCAGGCCTTTATAATTCAAAGTTACACCAAGTGGATTGCAAAATAGTCTATTAGCTCCCAAAGGGGTCGCAGGTGTGGTTGTTGAGCACAAGGAAGAATAGCAAACACTTATTGACTGCATAGTGAATATATTATGCTTGCTGTAGTGTGGTGAGAAGCCATTCCACAGTGGAGAGGAGATGTCTCCTTGTTTGTTTATTGTTTCTTTTTTTTGAAATTAGGTATATCAGTCAAGCTCCCAGGTGGAATATAGATGCCTTACTCAAAGGGGTATATGAAGAGTTGGAGGGCTATTTATAGAGATGTGGGTGGAATAAGGAAATCAACAAGAAACATAGTATAGTAAAAGTGAAAACCTGTTACCCCTTCTAGGCATAAAACGGCAAGGAGAGGGAGCAGTTACCTGAACCCACAGGAAATATAGCTCTGACAAGAGTTGTGCCTTTACATAAGAGGAAAAAACCACTGCCAAACAGCATCCTGGCAGAAAGGGAATAGAGGCAATAAATTCCTTGACTTGTTTATGTTCCCACCTTCTGATCCCCTGTAGAGCCTCCCAGCGGTTGAGTGTAGAAAGCCAGAGAGCAAAGGAGCTTAGTGACCAAAGTTCTTGCCAGTCAGTCTCCTGAGGCACAAAATAGGGCACAGAATTGCTGAAAATGTATCTGGAAGGACAAACTAAGATAAAATGCATGTAGAAGTTTTGTTATTCTAAGTTAAAGCTGTATCTTAAATATGTGACTCAGTTACACATTGATTAGAATAGCAGTGATCATTTCTCAAATAACTCAAACGGGCCTTGAATTCATTCTTTTATACTCCATAATAATCTTGATCCATAAAAATAATATTTGGTATATTCTGTTCAAATGTTGTTTTCTTCCTGCTGGTGGGCTATTAAATATAAGTGAAATATTTGTCATAACTTAGTGCTTTACTGATTATGCAGCTGAATATTCACATTTGTTTGCACCTAGAAAGTTCTTTATATCAGGCATAATCATCATCCTTGTATTGAAGATAAAATGATGCTTTGTTGAAGAGTGACACTGGCGTGCTGTTGGGTGACCGACTGAGCATTAATCTTGCCATAATTATTTCTGTTTGCTTAGTCATCACATCAAATAGTCTTGGTGATTTGACATTTAACTGCTGGGAGCACTTAAAAGCTAAGCCAACCATATGGTGAGTGATTAATAAGAGTGTAATTCTTGAGTCCTAATGCCAGTGTTTCAACTGCAACTCAGCAATGAGAAAGCTTGGGTGAGCACCTTAACATTTTAAAGTTTATTTTTCTGATGTATAAAATAGACTCAATAATATTATCCATGTTATAAGGTGATTTATAAGGATTAAACAAAAATATAAATGTAAACATATTTAATATAACGTTTGGTACATGAAATAATGATGAGAAATACTGAATTTACCATTTAGACAGAATCTATGACAGATATACTTAATCTGGGTTAATATTGGGCCTACAGTGTTTAGAAGAGTGTCCTCACTAATGTGAGATAATATACACAATGGAAAACATGCCATATTCTTGAGGCAGCATGAAGTATGGTAGGAGGAAAATGATAGAAAAATTATAGAAACAAGGAAAGGAAGCAAATATAAAAGAGAATCTCCAAAATCAAAGAGCTAGATCCACTTTCCTATTCTTCAGAAGCTAAATCAGTTGACTACTGAAAGTGTAGATGTGATTTTTTCATCACAGTATTATAAAAGTTTTAAAAAGATATAAGATTAGACGAGTTGGAATTCTTCTCAAAACAGACCATGAGATGGGCTAGAGAGTAAGGATTGATGTGAAAAATATTTCTTCCTCTAGACATAGAAAACTTGAATCCTAGTTCTGTGATTACCTGTGACTTTGAATGAGCCACTTCTCTGAATTTCAACTTCATTTTGTGCATAGAATGAGTTGGACAGAGCAACAGTTTTCAAAATATCTTCCAGAAAAATTGGATTCATTAGTTAAACAAGTTTGGGAGATAGTGCATTCTATATCTCCCTCTCAGAAATTCCTACAGTATGTGTATTCATTAAAAATTCAAAAAACATTCAGAGAGATACTGTGGCAAGGGAAAAAAATAAAAGCAGTTCAATTTTGTTTAACCTTATTTTAAATTTATTCATCATGAGATTTTTTTTCCATATAACATCTATTAATATCATATAAACTACTAATAAAGGGCTTCCCTGGTGGCTCAGTGGTTAAGAATCCGCCTGCCAATGCAGGGGACACGGGTTTGAGCACTGGTCTGGAAAGATCCCACATGCCACGGAGCAGCTAAGCCCGTGAGCCACAACTACTGAGCCTGTGCTCTAGAGCCCGCGAGCCACAACTACTGAAGCCTGCATGCCTAGAGCCCATGCTCCGCAACAAGAGAAGCCACCGCAATGAGAAGCCTGCACACCACAACAAAGAGTAGCCCCCACTTGCCGCAACTAGAGAAAGCCCATGTGCAGCAACAAAGACACAACACAGCCAAAAATGAAATAAATAAATTAAAAAAAACAAACAAAACAAACTACTAGTCAAGAAATACCTTATTAGAGGACTTATGTCCTCTTACTAGTCTTGGAATCTAATTCTTGAACTCTGTTTTATGATATAGTAACTACACGATAACAGTTAAAAATCCTGATTGATTTAATATCTCACTTCAGTTAGGTGAGTAAAGGTTAAGGAACAGGAGAATCCTGGACAATTCATTTCTTCTTCTGCTTGAGACCCAAAGGAAAATAGATAATTAAATCTGATTCCATGGAGTAAAATCAGCTTTTTTGTTCTGTAGTATACAATGTGAAATCCTACATGACAGACTAGAGATAATTGGATGTATATGCATTTTAATGCACCTGTCATAGAGCACACTGAATACATAAATCTTTACTGAATATTTACCATGTTGTTTTTTAAAAATCTGCTTGTTAAATCCTAGTAAAATATAGCTATTATTTTACTGGTACAAGTATGTAAATTAAAAGTATAAAAATAGAAGGTATGAGAGAATTGTTGCCACTTACTATGAACTTGTAAACAAACCTGCTTCCTAGTCATTCCAAAATAGTATTTGCCTTCAGGAACCATAATATAAATTATCTTGGGTACTAACTGATCCTGTTATTGGGCCCAAATACTCAAAATGTATGGGAAATATGTTTAGGACATTGGCTTTTCACTACCAAGCTCCAGAAGCAACTGCCAGAAGCATATCTTGTTACTACTTCAGCTCCACTCCATACCAAATTTTTGTTTCCATTTGTTGTCATCTCATCACTTAGAATAGATAAGGCATTCTCTACTTCTTACTTAAAAAGACAAAATAAGGAAACAGTAACAGTTCCTTCTGGGTGTTCATGATAATGAAACAATGTTAGTTACCCTTCATTGAGCACTTCCTGTTTCAGACACTATACTTACATGTATTATTTTGAATTATTTTAGCAAGCTGTGAAGTAGGCAATTTTGCTATCCACAATCTCATACAAGTTGAAGAGCTTGTCCAGAATTTAATATCTAGTAAATTCCTAAATCATGATTCAAATCCAGGACTGCCCCAGTGTTCTCATTCTGCCACAAACAGATTTAAACCACAATGACTATTTGCACATGGTCAGTCTGATACCACACATAGTGTAGCACATAGTTTAGCAAATGGTGTATTCTAGAGAATGTTTCATGTACATTTGGAAAGACTACGTAGTCTGTTCTTTTGCGGTAGAATATTCTACAAATGCCAGTTATATCAGTTTGGTGGCTATTGTTGTTCACATCTTTAATATTCTTACAATTTAATGTAAATTGTTCTTTCAATTACTGAGAGGGGTATTGAAATATTCAACTTTAAGTGTTGAATTATCTATTTCTCTCTTCAGTTCTATAAGTTTTTGCTTTGTGCATTTTGAAACTCAGTTGACACATGCATAAACCTTTATAATTTTTATATTTTCCTGATGTATTGATAATTTATCATTATGAAATTATTCTTTGTTTCTAGGAGTGTTGCTTAAGGTCTGTTTAGTATTAACGTAATGCCTTCAGCTCTGTTATGATTACATTTTGCGTTTTTTTCCCCCATTCATTTACTTTCCACCTATTTGTGTGTATTCCTGTAGAGAGCATATGGTTGTATCTTGCTTATTTATTGTGTTTGACAATCTCTGCCTTTTGATTAGAGTATTTTGTCCATTTATATGTAATACAATTATTGCTATGTTTGGACTTATATCTGCCACTTTATATTTTTTCTATAGGTTTCATGCCATTCTTTTCTCCTTCCTTTAATGTCATCTTTTTGTTTAACAGATATTTTTCTTTCTACCATTTCATTCCTCTGTTGATTTTGAACTATTTTTAGAGTTGTTTATTTAGTGATTGCTTTAGAAATATGATATACAACCTTATCAGAATTTTCTTCAGATTAATACTAATGTAATTCTGGTAAAATATAGCAACTTTGCTCTAATATAGCTCCATTTTCTGCCTCTCCTCTTATCTGTGCTAATATTAACATATATTACACTTTTATATGTTGCAAGCCTAATCTAACAATACTATAATCATTGATTATTTTTTGTTTTTACAAACTTATGTTTTTTAGAGAAACTAAGGAGAAAAAAGAAAATATATATTGATATAGTGTCTTAGTTCAGTCTGCTGTAACAAAATACCATAGAGTAGGTGGCTTATAAACAGTGAACATTTATTTCTCACAGTTCTCGAAGCTGAGAAGTCCCAGATGAAGGCACTAGCAGATTTATTGTTTGGTAAGGGCTTGCTTCCTGGTTCATGGACAGCTGTCTTCTTGCTGTGTCCCCACACGGTGGAAAAAGCAAGAGATCTCTCTGGGATCTCTTTTATAAGGGCACTTATCCCATTCATGATATACCTCCCCAAGTCACCACCTCCTAATACAATCACATTGGGGGTTAGATCTCAACATGTGAATTCGGAGGGTGGACACAGTCAGTTAATAACGTGTAGTCTTTTTAATTTGCTGACCTATTTTCTATTTCTTATACTCTTCATTTCTTTGTGTGTATTAAAGTTCCTGTTTCGTGTCATTTTCTTTCCACCTGAAAGACTTACTTTAGTATTTCTTGCAAGGCAGTTCTGCTAGAAATAAATTATCTCACTTTTTATTTATGTATGACTCTCCTGGTTTCACCTTCATTTTTTGTTTTTTACATCTTTATTGGAGTATAATGTTTATTTATCTACTTTTATAAAAAACATCTTTATTGGAGTATAATTGCTTTACAATGGTGTGTTAGTTTCTGCTTTATAACAAAGTGAATCAGCTATACATATACATATATCCCCATATCTCCCCCCTCTTGCATCTCGCTCCCACCCTCCCTCTCCCACCCCTCTAGGTGGTCACAAAGCACTGAGCTGATCTCCCTGTACTATGTGGCTGCTTCCCACTAGCTATCTATTTTACTTTTTGTAGTGTGTATATGTCCATGCCACTCTCTCACTTCGTCCCAGCTTACCCTTCCCCCTCCCCGGGTCCTCAGGTCCTTTCTCTACATCTGCATCTTTATTCCTATCCTGCCCCTAGATTTTTCAGAACCATATTTTTTTTTTTTTTAGATTCCATATATATGTATTAGCATATGGTATTTGTTTTTGTCTTTCTGACTTACTTCACTCTGTATGACAGACTCTAGGTCCATCCACCTTACTACAAATAACTCAGTTTTGTTTCTTTATATGGCTGAGTAATATTCCATTGTATATATGTGCCACATCTTCTTTATCCATTCATCTTCGATGGACACTTAGGTTGCTTGCATGTCCTGGCTATTGTAAATAGAGCTGCAATGAACATTGTGGTACATGACTCTTTTTGAATTATGGTTTTCTCAGGGTATATGCCCAGTAGTGGGATTGCTGGGTCATATGGTAGTTCTATTTTTAGGTTTTTTTTTAAAATTTTATTTATTTATTTATTTATTTATTTATTTATTTATTTATTTATGGCTGTGTTGGGTCTTTGTTTCTATGCGAGGGCTTTCTCTAGTTGTGGCAAGTGGGGGCCACTCTTCATCGCGGTGTGTGGGCCTCTCACTATCGCGGCCTCTTGTTGCGGAGCACAGGCTCCAGACGCGCAGGCTCAGCAATTGTGGCACATGGGCCTAGTCGCTCCGAGGCATGTGGGATCTTCCCAGACCAGGGCTCGAACCCGTGTCCCCTGCATTGGCAGGCAGATGCTCAACCACTGCGCCAACAAGGAAGCCCTATTTTTAGTTTTTTAAGGAACCTCCATACTGTTCTCCATAGTGGCTGTATCAATCTACATTCTCACCAACAGAGCAAGAGGTTTCCCTTTTCTCCACACCCCCTCCAGCATTTATTGTTTGTAGATTTTTTGATGATGGCCATTCTGACTGGTGTGAGGTGATACCTCATTGTAGTTTTGATTTGCATTTCTCTAATGATTAGTGATGTTGAGTGTCCTTTCATATATTTGCTGTCAATCTTTATATCTTCTTTGGAGAAATGTCTATTGAGGTCTTCTGCCCATTTTTGGATTGGGTTGTTTGTTTTTTGGATATTGAGCTGCATGAGCTGCTTGTAAATTTTGGAGATTCATCCTTTGTCAGCTGCTTCGTTTGCAAATATTTTCTCCCATTCTGAGGGTTGTCTTTTCGTCTTGTTTATGGTGTCCTTTGCTGTGCAAAAGCTTTTAAGTTTCATTAGGTCCCATTTGTTTATTTTTGTTTTTATTTCCATTTCTCTAAGAGGTGGGTCAAAAGGGATCTTACTGTGATTTATGTCTTAGAGTGTTCTGCCTATGTTTTCCTCTAAGAGTTTGATAGTGTCTGGCCTTACATTTAGGTCTTTAATCCATTTTGACTTTATTTTTGTGTGTGGTGTTAGGGAGTGTTCTAATTTCATTCTTTTACATGTAGTTCTCCAGTTTTCCCAGCACCACTTATTGAAGAGGTTCTCTTTTCTCCATTGTATATTCTTGCCACCTTTATCAAAGATAAACCCACACACATATGGTCACGTTATCTCTGGGTTTTCTATCCTGTTCCATTGATCTATATTTCTGTTTCTGTGCCAGTACCATACTGTCTTGATTACTGTAGCTTTGTAGTGTAGTCTGAAGTCCGGGAGCCTGATTCCTCCACCTCCCTTTTTCTTTCTCAAGATTGCTTTAGCTGTTCAGGGTGTTTCGTGTTTCCATACAAATTGTGAATTTTTTTGTTCTAGTTCTGTGAAACATGCCTTTGGTAGCTTGATAGGGATTGCATTGAATCTGTAAATTGCTTTGGGTAGTATAGTCCTTTTCACAATGTTGATTCTTCCAATCCAAGAACATGGTATATCTCTCCATCTGTTTGTATCATGTTTAATTTCTTTCATTAGTGTCTTCGAGTTTTCTGCATACAGTTCTTTTGTCTTCTTAGGTAGGTTTATTCCTAGGTATTTTATTCTTTTTGTTGCAGTGGTAAATGGGAGTGTTTCCTTACTTTCTCTTTCAGATTTTTCACCATTAGTGTATAGGAATGCAAGAGATATCTTTAATTTTGTATCCTGCTACTTTACCAAATTCATTGATCAACTCTAGTAGTTTTCTGGTAGCCTCTTTAGGATTCTCTATGTATAGTATCATGTCATCTACAAACAGTGACAGCTTTACTTCTTCTTTTCTGATTTGGATTCCTTGTATTTCTTTTTCTTCTCTTTCTTCTTTTTCTTCTCTGATTGCTGTGGCTAAAACTTCCAAAACTATGTTGAGTAATAGTGGTGAGAGTGGACAACCTTGTCTTGTTCCTGATCTTAGAGGAAATGGTTTCAGTTTTTCACCATTGAGAATGATGTTGGCTGTGGGTTTATCATATATGGCCTTTATTATGTTGAGGTAAGTTGCCTCTATGCTTACTTTCTGAAGGGTTTTTATCATAAATGGGTGATGAATTTTGTCAGAAGCTTTTTCTGCATCTCTTGAGATGATCATATGGTTTTTTTTCTTTTTTAAATCAGAAAATCATTTAATATACTCTTCACTGTAGAAGATGTGCTGTAGTAATTGAAAATTTAACCATTATGTTGCTGAAGCACTGGGTTTATCTAACTAACCCATGAAAACTTAAATGCACACAAATCAAAATGGTGCACAGCAAGGACTACCTGTATTTTAAAAACATAATCACAACTACTTTCAACGTTTATGAATTTCATGGGTTTTCATTTGTACTAAGTGTCAGACAAGGGACACATCCTATAGTATTTTGGGGGAGAGTGCCACACCGTGAGTGTGTTGACATCTGGTATTAAACACTCTTTGCCCTTATTGCCCTTACTGACTAGTAATAAAAATGGCCCGCATGTATTTCATCAAGTGTCAAGCATAGTTAAAAGTCTCATCTCATTTTCTCTTCTTACAGCAAAGTAAGTACTGTTATTCCTTGTGGAGGCTTAGGTAGGTTCAGTAATTTGGAGAGAAGAGATTCAAACTCAGCTGGACTCCAGAACCTGTGCCCTTCACTACTGTATACAGGTGGAAATGATCCATATGGTGACTTTGCAGAGAGGGGAAACACAAGGAGTTATGACACTATGCCAGAGTGGACAACTTAGCTGTGGGACCAAGAGAGACTTTCCCAAGGAAACAAGGTGTACACTTGGTCTTTGGTGAGAATGAATGCTAGACACACATGCAGGGAGACAAGTGGGTTCTAACCAGGCCTTTGTCAATAACTGGGTAGGCAGTGTAGACCAGTGATCTCCCTGAACAAGATTCTGTCCTTCACTCACGTGGCTACTGTCTTTTCAAGCTTCAACTCTTCATGCTTATCAATAAATAGGCACCTTTAGTGGATAAAGATTTTTATTATCTGAGTTTATGTTTGCAGGTAATAAGTTTATCTTCTATTCCCTTCTCGTTTCCATGCCAACAATTTGATTAGGAAACCCAAGATTTTTTAAATAGTTGTTCTTGTAAAAGTTGACATTGTCAGTGTCATGAAACAAATTATCATCTCTGTATTTTCTTAAGATCACACAGCACAGATCCTCTGATTTGTATTTCCTTGTGCTCAAATTTCTGAAAATAATCGATGTGATTTAAACAACAGACAAGCATGTAGAGTATGTATTGGCCTGATGGAGGAAGGTGTTCATGTGTGCCTTCCATGTACCAGGCACTTTCGCATATGTTGTTTACTTTAATTCTCACAACACTTTGAAGTTATTATTCCCGTAGAGTAGTTGGCATTACTACGGTTCAGAGGAGTGAAGCAGCTTGCTCAGAGTTACACAGCTACAGCTGCAGAACCAACATGCTAATTCCAGCATATCTTTCTCCAAAACTTACGCTGGGGATCCTTTGCTTCCCATGCCATTACTCAGCTAATCCAGCCGTCTCTTGGTTTAGACAGATTGCCATGAGCATAAGATAGAAGGAGATCGTACTTCACAAGACCATTTTTTTAAAAAATGTTTTTCTTTTTTTTTTTTTTAGTATTTATTTATTTGGCTGTGCTGGGTCTTAGTTGTGTCACGTGGGATCTTTAGTTGCAGCATGTGGGATCTAGTTCCCTGACCAGGGATCAAACCCAGACCCCCTGCATAGGGAATGTGGAGTCTTAGCCACTGGACCACCAGGGAATGAACCAATTCATGCCTACTCCAGATCCCTCACTCCCAACCAGACTCTGATTTGGATTCCTAACTGCCCGTTACCCATACCCTTTATACACAATTCTTACCTATGTTTCTTGTTTCTACCTTGATTGGTCTTCTTGACTGTTTGGTACCTGACTGATCTTTAGCTTTTATTTGATCACTTTGGGCTCTATCTCAGATCCATTCGACAATGGAATCCTCTTAATGTACCTTTTCAAGCAGAATTATTGGTCCAGATCCCAGGACAAGAACCAGACCTTTTCCTGGTGTTTGTATAGGATGAACAGAAGTGTAATCTTCCTATAATGTCCTGCAAGTCACCTGGGTCCTATGGTATCAGAGGAAATGCTCACTCATGCATTACCTTTTTAAAAATTGAAGTATAGTTGATTTATAATATTGTTAGTTTCAGGTATACAGCATAGTGATTCAGTTATTTCTTTGCAGATTATATTCCATTATAGGTTATTACAAGATATTGAATACAATTCCCTGTGCTATACAGTAAATCCTTGCTGCTGATTTTATGTATAGTAGTTTCTATCTGTTAATCCCGTGTTCCTAATTTGTCCCTCCCTCTCCCCTTTGGTAACTGTAAGTTTGTTTTCTATGTCTGTGAGTCTGCTTCTGTTTTGTATATTGATACATTTGCGTAATTTTTAGATTCCACATATAAGTGATACATAGTATTTGTCTTTCTCTGACTTTTTCACCAAACATAATATTCTCTAGGTCCATCCATGTACTCTTTACTCTGAACTTTTTTGTTCAATAATAGCTTTAGGAAAGCAGTGTCTGCTTTTGCTTTTAATCTTAAAAATGTTGAAAACAAGCTTTTATCTCATATAAATTCTAAAGTTTTATACATTCATTTAAAAAACCATTAGTTCTCTTTTTAAAGTTTGCATTGACAGCTGCAGAAATTTCTGTCCGCTTAAATAGCCGTGCTTGAAAGTCACTTCGACTTTTGAAAGCTGCCAGATTGCCTTATCATTGTCTTTAAGAGATTAGGGATGCTTGTTTGGAAGGTTGTTTTATTTTCTAAATAAAACTGAAGTTTTGTTGTTCCATTGTAACGTTTCATTTTAATCTGGTTGGTTTCTATCTGGAGATAATTTATAATAGGAACCAAAAATAGTTCAGTGAAAGACCTTCCATTACAAATGGCTGACTGTCGTTTGCTGCCTTTAGGTGTCCTTGTCAGCCACATTAGACAGCTGCGTTTGATAGACGGGGAAGAATTTTCTCTGGGCTATTTAGGTCTGTGTCGGAGCAGGAATTCTATTCCTTTCTTAAACATGAACCATCCACAAGAGGAAGAAGCCATTTTCCATATAAATATCCTCTCTTTTCTTCTCAAACCTCCAACACTTCCTTTTCCTTCCTTCCTCTCATTGTTGACTGTTGTTTTGCTGCAGGGGCTGGAAAACGGAGGTGAGGTGTGGGGAAGGGGAATGGTATTCGATAAGCAGTAAAAGCTCTGCTGCAATGAAGCAGACCCCCTTCAGCCACCATTTCTCTGTGTTTCTTTGTAGCCAGACTCTCTAACAAGGGTTGTCTGCCTACCCGCTCCATGTTCTCATATTCTCTTCTTCCACCAGTGTCGCTGGGGCTCTAGCCACTTCAGTAACTGAAACGTGTGTCGGATCAACAAGTGACCTCGGCACTAAACGCAGTGTTCGTCCTCAGTCTTCATCTCAGTCCACCTTTCGGCAGTTCTGACACCACCGGTCACTTTCTCTTTGATAGACTTTAATCACGTTAACAGGTGGTATCACACTCCCCAGGGGTTTCTCCGGGTTGGACCACTGCTGTTACAGTGGCTCCATCTTATCTTCACGTCCCTTCATGCTTCTTTTCTCATCCCAGCTGACCCTGTCTAGCCCCACAGCTTCGATGCCATCCGCATGCTGGCGGCTTCCAGTCTGCATCTCTTGTCCTCATGTCTCTCCTGAGCCCTGGACTTGTATATCCAACCTCCTCCTAGACATCTGCCCTAAAATTCTGCTAGGACCCCACACTTACCACTTCTGAAACAGAGCTCTCAGTTCCCCTCCAGTCTTCTCCAGGTCAGGAAATAAGACTCGCAGGCATCCCTGACTCAGTTCGTTCTTTCACAGCCACATCCTTCCTATCTGAAAGTCCCGCTTATTTTGTCTTTAAAGTACGTCCCACGTTAGACGGCTTCACGTCACTTCTGCCATGACCACATGGTTTAAAGCACCCTCAGCTCTCGGCTGGACTCTACGGCGGCTCTCACCTGGTCTCCTTTCCACACTTGTTCTCTCTAAACTCTGTTGCCCACACGGAGTCCTCTGCTCAACACCTCTCAGTGGCTATTCACCACTATTAGGACAAAAGGGAAACTCCCTCACTTTGCCCTCAAGGTGCAGTGTGATCTGGCCCCTCACTTCTCCAACTTATCTCCTGCTCCTCCCCCTAGTCACACAGATACAGCGTGGGGCTTTAGGCTGAGCTAGTTCTGGATTTCTCCTCCAGCTCTCATGTCATCCAGTGACCAACTGGTTCCTGCCCAAATGTGAGCATCCCGTCTCACTTTCTATGCTTGGACTTCACCTTTTTTCTCCACATTACTTTGCATTTCCTAGGATTTATGACTATTATTATTATTTTTATATTACATTAATTTATTATTCATTATTTATATTAATTTCTTCACTATTTATTCCTTTTTTTGTTAGTTTCTGCTTGATAACATAGTGAATCAGCTATACATATACATATATCCCCATATCTCCTCCCTCTTGTGTCTCCATCCCACCCTCCCTATCCCACTCCTCTAGACGGTCACAAAGCACTGAGCTGATCTCCCTGTGCTATGTGGCTGCTTCCCACTAGCTATCTAGTTTATATTTGGTAGTATATATAAGTCCATGCCACTCTCTCACTTCGTCCCAGCTTACCCTTCCCCCTCCCCATGTCCTCAAGTCCATTCCCAACGTCTGAGTCTTTATTCCT
Organism: Balaenoptera physalus; assembly: GCF_965194825.1. NCBI lineage: Eukaryota > Metazoa > Chordata > Mammalia > Artiodactyla > Balaenopteridae > Balaenoptera > Balaenoptera physalus. The sequence continues at coordinate 67,907,923 of NC_138893.1, read as the reverse complement.
GTCCTGCCCCTAGCTGCTTCAGAACCTTTTTTTTTTTTTTTTACATTCCATACATATGTGTTAGCATATGGTATTTGTTTTTCTGACTTCACTTGGTATCACAGACTCTAGGTCCATCCACCTCACTACAAATAACTCAATTTTGTTTCTTTTTATGACTGAATAATATTCCATTGTATATATGTGCCACACCTCCTTTATCCATTCATCTGTTGATGGATATGTAGGTTGCTTCCATGTCCTGGCTATTGTAGATAGAGCTGCAATGAATATTGTGGTACATGACTCATTTTGAATTATGGTTTTCTCAGAGTATATGGCCAGTAGTAGGATTGCTGGGGTCGTATGATAGTTCTATTTTTAGTTTTTTAAGGAACCTCCATACTGTTCTCCATAGTGGCTGCATCAATTTACATTCCCACCAACAGTGCAAGAGGGTTCCCTTTTCTCCACACCCTCTCCAGGATTTATTGTTTGTAGATTTTTTGATGATGGCCATTCTGACTGGTGTGAGGTGATACCTCATTGTAGTTTTGATTTGCATTTCTCTAATGATTAGTGATGTTGAGCATCCTTTCATGTGTTTGTTGGCAATCTGTATATCTTCTTTGGAGGAATGTCTGTTTAGGTCTTCTTCCCATTTTTGGATTGGGTTGGTTGTTTTTGGATATTGAGCTGCATGAGCTTCTTGTATATTTTGGAGATTCATCCTTTGTCAGTTGCTTCATTGGCAAATATTTTCTTCCATTCTGAGGATTGTCTTTTCGTCTTTATGGTTTCCTTTGCTGTGCAAAAGCTTTGAAGTTTCATTAGGTCCCATTTGTTTATTTTTGGTTTTATTTCCATTTTTCTAGGAGGTGGGTCAAAAAGGATCTTCCTGTGATTTATGTTCTGCCTATGTTTTCCTCTAAGAGTTTGATAGTGTCTGGCCTTACATTTAGGTCTTTAATCCATTTTGACTTTATTTTTGTGTATGGTGTTAAGGAGTGTTCTAATTTCATTCTTTTACATGTAGCTGTCCAGTTTTCCCAGCAGCACTTATGGAATAGGCTGTCTTTCCTCCATTGTATATTCTTGCCTCCTTTATCAAAAATAAGGTGACTGTATGTGCATGGGTTTATCTCTGGGCTTTCTATCCTGTTCTCTTGATCTATATTTCTGTTTTTGTGCCAGTACCATACTGTAGCTTTGTAGTGTAGTCTGAAGTCAGGGAGCCTGATTCCTCCAGCTCTGTTTTTCTTTCTCAAGATTGCTTTGGCTATTCAGGGTCTTTTGTGTTTCCATACAAATTGTGAAATTTTTGGTTCTAATTCTGTGAAAAATGCCATTGGTAGTTTGATAGGGATTGCATTGTAACTGTAGATTGCTTTGGGTAGTATAGTCATTTTCACAATGTTGATTCTTCCAATCCAAGAACATGGTATATTTCTCCATCTTTTTGTATCATCTTTAATATCTTTCATCAGTGTCTTATAGTTTTCTGCACACAGGTCTTTTGTCTCCTTAGGTAGGTTTATTCCTAGGTATTTTATTCTTTTTGTTACAGTGGTAAATGGGAATGTTTCCTTAATTTCTCTTTCAGATTTTTCATCACTAGTGTATAGGAATGCAAGAGATTTCTGTGCATTAATTTTGTATCCTGCTACTTTACCAAATTCATTGATTAGCTCTAGTAGTTTTCTGCTAGCCTCTTTAGGATTCTCTATGTATAGTATCATGTCATCTGCAAACAGTGACAGCTTTACTTCTTCTTTTCCAATTTGGATTCCTTTTGTTTCTTTTTCTTTTCTGATTGCTGTGGGTAAAACTTCCAAAACTATGTTGAATAATAGTGGTGAGAGTGGGCAACCTTGTATTGTTCCTGATCTTAGTGGACATGGTTTCAGTTTTTCACCACTGAGCATGATTTTGTCTGTGGGTTTGTCATATATGGCCTTTATTATGTTGAGGTAAGTTCCCTCTATGCCTACTTTCTGGAGGGTTTTTATCATAAATGGGTGTTGAATTTTGTCAAGACTTTTCAGCATCTATTGAGATGATCATATGGTTTTTCTCCTTCAATTTGTTAATATGGTTTATCACATTGATTGATTTGCATATATTGGAGAATCCTTGCATTCCTGGGATAAACCCCACTTGATTATGGTGTATGACCTTTTTAATGTGCTGTTGGATTCTGTTTGCTAGTATTTTGCTGAGGATTTTTGCATCTATGTTCATCAGTGTTATTAGCCTCTAGTTTTCTTTCTTTGTGACATCTTTGTCTGGTTTTGGTATCAGGGTGATGGTGGCCTCGTAAAATGCGTTTGGGCGTGTTCCTCCCTTTGCTATATTTTAGAAGAGTTTGAGAACAATAGGTGTTAGCTCTTCTCTAAATGTTTGATAGAATTTGCCTGTGAAGTCATCTGTTCTTGGGCTTTTGTTTGTTGGAAGATTTTTAAACACAGTGTCAATTTCAGTGCTTGTGATTGGTCTGTTTATATTTTCTGTTTCTTCCTGGTTCAGTCTTGGGAGGCTGTGCTTTTGAAAGAATTTGTCCATTTCTTCCAGGTTTTCCATTTTATTGGCATATACTTGCTTGTAGTAATCTCTCATGATCCTTTGTATTTCTTCAGTGTCAGTTGTTACTTCTTTTTCATTTCTAATTCTACTGATGTGAGTCTTTTCCCTCTTTTTCTTGAAGAGTCTGGCTAATGGTTTATCAATTTTGTTTATCTTCTCAAGAACCAGCTTTTAATTTTATTGATCTTTGCTATCATTTCCTTCATTTCTTTTTCATTTATTTCTGATCTGATCTGTATGATTTCTTTCCTTGTGTTAACTTTATGGTTTTTTTGTTCTTCTTTCTCTAATTGCTTTAAGTGTAAGGTTAAGTTGTTTATTTGAGATGTTTCTTGAGGTAAGATTGTATTGCTATAAACTTCCCTCTTAGAAGTGCTTTTGCTGCATCCCATAGGTTTTGGGTCATTGTGGTTTCATTATCATTTGTTTCTAGGTATTTTTTGATTTCCTCTTTGATTTCTTCAGTGATCTCTTGATTATTTAGTAGTGTATTGTTTAGCCTCCATGTGTTTGTATTTTTTACAGACTTCTTCCTGTAATTGATCTCTAGTCTCATAGCATTGTGGTTGGAAAAGATAGTTGATACCATTTCAATTGTCTTAAATTTACCAAGGCTTGATTTGTGACCCCAGATATGATCTATCCTGGAGAATGTTCCATAAGCACTTGAGAAAATAGTGTATTCTGTTGTTTTTGGATGAAATGTCCTATAAATATCGTTTAAATCCATCCTGTTTAATGCATCATTTAAAGCTTTCCTTATTTATTTTCATTTTGGATGATCTGTCCATTGGTGAAAGTGGGGTGTTAAAGTCCCCTACTATGATTGTGTTACTGTCGATTTCCCCTTTTATGGTTGTTAGCATTTATTTGCCTTATGTATTGAGGTGCTCCTATGTTGGGTGCATAAATATTTACAATTGTTATATCTTCTTGGATTGATCCCTTGATCATTATGTAGTGTCCTTCTTTGTCTCTTGTAACGTTCTTTAATTTAGAGCCTATTTTGTCTGATATGAGAGTTACTACTCCAGCTTTCTTTTGATTTCCATTTGCATGGAATATCTTTTTCCATCCCCTCACTTTCAGTCTGTACGTGTCCCTAGGTCTGAAGTGGGTCTCCTTTAGACAGTATATTTACGGGTCTTGTTTTTGTATCCATTCAGCCAGTCTATGTCTTTTGGTTGGAGCTTTTAATCCATTTACATTTAAGGCAGTTATCGATATGTATGTTCCTATTACCATTTTCTTAATTGTTTTGGGTTTGTTATTGTAGGTCTTTTCCTTCTCTTGTGTTTCCTGCCTGGAGAAGTTCCTTTAGCATTTGTTGTAAAGCTGGTTTGGTGGCGCTGAATTCTTTTAGCTTTTGTTTGTCTGTAAAGATTTTAATTTCTGTGTTGAATCTGAAGGAGATCCTTGCCGGGTAGAGTCATCTTGGTTGTAGGTTTTTCCCTTTCATCACTTCAAATATGTCCTGCCACTCCCTTCTGGCTTGCAGAGTTTCTGCTGAAAGATCAGCTCTTAACCTTATGGGGATTCTCTTGTATGTTATTTGTTGTTTTTCCCTTGCTGCTTTTAATATTTTTTTTTTGTATTTAATTTTTGATAGTTTGATTAATATGTGTGTTGGTGTGTTTCTCCTTGGATTTATCCTGTATGGGACTCTGCAATTCCTGGACTTGACTGACTATTTCCTTTCCCATATTAGGGAAGTTTTCAACTATAATCTCTTCAAATATTTTCTCAGTCCCTTTCTTTTTCTCTTCTTCTTCTGGGACCTCTATAATTCGAATGTTGGTGCGTTTAATGTTGTCCCAGAGGTCTCTGAGACTGTCTTCAATTCTTTTCATTTTTTTTTTCTTTATTCTGCTCTGTGGTAGTTATTTCCACTATTTTATCTTCCAGGTCACTTATCCGTCCTTCTGCCTTAGTTATTTTGCTATTGATTCCTTCTACAGAATTTTAAATTTCATTTATTGTGCTGTTCATCATTGTTTGTTTAGTTCTTCTAGGTCCTTGTTAAACATTTCTTGTATTTTCTACATTCTGTTTCCAAGATTTTGGATCAGCTTTACTATCATTACTCTGAATTCTTTTCCAGGCAGGCTACCTATTTCCTCCTCATTTGTTTGGTCTGGTGAGTTTTTACCTTGTTCCTTCATCTGCTGTGTGTTTCTCTGTCTTTTCATTTTGCTTAACTTACTGTGCTTGGGGTCTCCTGTTCGCAGGCTGCAGGTTCGTAGTTCCTGTTGTTTTTGGTGTCTGCCCCCAGTGGGTGAGGTTGGTTCAGTGGGTTGTGTAGGCTTCCTGGTGGAGGGGTGCCTGTGTTGTGGTGGATGAGGCTGGATCTTGTCTTTCTGGTGGGCAGGACCGCATCCGATGGTGTGTTTTGGGGTGTCTGTGACCTTATTATGATTTTAGGCAGCCTCTCTGCTGATGGGTGGGGTTGTGTTCCTGTCTTGCTAGCTGTTTGGCATAGGTTGTCCAGCACTGTAGCTTGCTGGTCCTTAAGTGGAGCTGGGTCTTAGCACTGAGATGGAGGAAATCTCTGGGAGAGCGTTCGCTGTTTGATATTATGTGTAGCCGGGAGGTCTCTCATGGAGCAGTGTCCTGAACTTGGCTCTCCCACCTCAGAGGCACATGCCTGACAACCGGCTGGAGCACCAAGACCCTGTCAGCCACACGGTGTTCAGAGGCCTGAGCAGTGGGAGCTGCAGCCCTGACTCCGGCAGAGGCCTGAGGCCCAGTCGGTCCTCAGCAGGGAGTGGCAGGATGGGCACTGGGGGCTCCTGAGCACCTTCTGCACCCTCTGCGGCCTTGGGTTGAGGAGCAGTAACCTCTGGAGCTGGCGCAGTCCATTCACCGTGAAATTCCTCCTCATTTGGGCCCTTTCTGCAGCCCCTGCCCTTCCTTTCCAATTTCTTCAGAATCTGTCCACCTTCATTTTTGAAGGTTAATTTTACTTTGTTGACAGTTTTTTTTTTCCTGTAGCACTTTGAATATGTCATTCCTCTGCCTTCTAGCCTCCATTGTCTCTGATGAGAAGTCAGCCATTAATCATATTGTTGTTCCCTGTTGTGTCATGAGTCGTTTTTCTCTTGCTGCTTTTAAATTTTTCTCTCTTGCTTTCAGTGGCTTGACCATGATGTGTCTGGGTGTGTATCTCTTTGTGTTTATTTTTTGGTTTCCTTGAAACTTTTGCATCTATATAATAATTTTTAAAAACAAAATCTGGGCAATTTCCAGCTGTTATTTCTTTAAACAATTTCTTCTTTCTTTCTTTTTTTCTTGTCATACTAGGACTACTATTACACATATATTAGTACATTTGAATTTTTCCTGTAGTTTTCCAACACTTTGTTCAATTTTATTCAGACTTTTCAACTTTTCAACTGTTTTTTAGATTGGACAGTTTCTTTTGACATATCTGTGTGAGTGTAAAGTTACCAAGTAAATTTGAAAGTGGAGATGATATCTTTTTCTTTTATTTTCTTCTCATCTGGCCTCAATTTCTTAATCTAAAGAACACTGGCAAAACCCTGTGAATTTCTGAATAGGAGATAAATATATATAGCAGAGACACCTCCACCCTGAAAACCAGAGTGCAGGGAATAGTGTGGCTAATCAGTTTAGCTTTGGATCAAAATTTGCCTACTCCATTAGGAAAACCAGAGCCCCACAGTTAACATGACCCATCCTCTTGAGACGGTAATCAGTGAACATTTATTCTTTTTAAAGTAAATCTTACATGTGTGTGTGTTTGGTTCAGGAGGGAATGGTAATCTCATTTCCCATATGAGGTGGCTGATCAGAGTGTTCCTTCCAAAAACAAAGAACAATTGCCCTGGAAGGAATTCTGGCTAATGCAATGTTTTTCTTTTTTGGACACCTTATTTACCTTCTCTTGTGACTCAGTTTCCTGTAATCTGTAAATGGGGATAATAGATTATCATAATGATTAAATAAGTTAATATATGTAAATATTTTAGGAAAGTGTCTGGCACATAGCAAGCATTATGTATTAGCCATTATTATGATCACTTAATAACATTTCTATGGTATTTAGAACCTCAGAGATATACTAGAACACCAGATGAAATGGCACCCCAGGTCATTTCTCAGTGTAGCCCTGGGCCAGTTTCATTTCTCTAGAACTTGTGTTGCCCATGGTGGAAGGATGGTTCCAATGATAAGTGATTTGAAGAATCACTGGGACAATATTTATCAGGTGTGAAATTCAGTTGCCCTTTAATGGTGTTTTTACCTGGTGATAGAATCAGTCAGTGATTAAGGTCGCATTTCATTTTGGTTACTTTTGAAAGAGAATAGTCAAGTCGATCATATGACAGCTTTTGTTTGTTGTGGTTGTTGTAAACATTGCCTTCATCTTTCAGATCCTGATTTTTAAATGCACCTTTGTGATGCAATACCAACACGAATGGATTTTGAGTTCTTAACAGCTATTTCCACTCAAGTACCCCTTTCCCTACTTCCAACAGTTGAATTTAAGCGGAACTGAATTGAGTCATCTCCAGTGTCCCGGTTCTGTTATAGCTAGCGTTAAAACAAACAAAAACGTTTGACAAAAGGACCCTGGACCATTATGACATATTTTTTGAACAATCACTAGGAAATATAAATCACCTTGATGAAACCAATATCTTTAAAACGCTTTGCTTTAAAAACACTGAACTTATTAATCTTTTTGTAAAATTTGCATATATATAGAAAACAAACAGTATAAATTCCCTTAACTAGGATGCCCTAAATAACTCTAATTAGAGCAGTTGAAGTGGGTTTTACTACAATTCAGGTTCCCACAGAGGGCTTAATCAACCTTCATGCATAATGAACACCCAGTAATGTTAAAGTGTAATCTATATGTGAAAAGGGAATGAGAAAGAAACTATCTCCAGAGGTAAGACTGGCTCTTCAATGATTCAGATAGTTCAGAACTAACACAGGTCTATTTCAGAAGTTCTGTTACACTTGTTGACTAAAAAAAATATATATGACAACCTAAAATTTGAGAGGTACATTTTATTCGGCAGAAATTTTTAAGACTTCAAGCCCAGGAGGTAGCATCTCAAGTAACCCTGAGAGAACTGCTTCTAGGAGGCGAGGGGGGAGCCAGGATACATAGGAGTTTTGCAACAGATAGCAGGTAGTCTGAATGTCAAAAGATTATTGTTAAAGAAAACCAGATATCTCAAGTTAAGGAATTTAGCGCTTTTCTATGTATGGGAGCATGCATGAGTCTGGGCTCACTGAAATCATTCTTTTGATACACACCTCAGCTATCTGAGGCCAGTATCCTCATATCCTGAGTTTCCTCAGGGCTCACCGTGGGGAGTGGCTGCAGTCTGATGGCTACTAGATGTCAGGTATTCTTTTCCTTCCTTAGTTCCCTCAGGGCTCACCAGCTCACGGTTGGCAGTGGCTGCAATAGCTGATGACTGTGATATCCTTTGTTTACTGATATGACAGGCAGTCTTCCATTTCTCACACTGAATGTAAATTCTGATATTATTTTAGTACATTCAAGCTTTAGATGATGAAAATATGCATGTAGGATTTATAATACTTCATGTTTTATTAAAGAATGGCAGTCAAATATCTTTTTAGAGCTATCTTAAGTCTATAAAATCAAAGTTACATGCCTCCAATTCATATAATAAAACTTTCAGCATTCAGTATTATGTGAATACTATTACAAATATCCTTCTTATTGTTACTGTTTACATAGATCAGTATCTTTCGTGATCATTTTAATTCCCTCAGCATTAAGTAATTTCCTAAAGCAAGTGGCGAATAGGAGTAAGCAAGAAGCATCTCAGTAAACCTTTGTTCACTGACTGGTTATGTAGTCTCTTCATTTGAAATAGGTGTTTAATAACATTGTGCTGATCGTCGTTCCACATGAAGCTGAATCTGGCCTCTGTACCCTGACAGCGAATTAAATCTCGGAGACAGAGTTTTGGGTGAAGTAGAAAAGGATAGCTTTATTGCTTTGCCAGGCAAAGGGGGCCACAGGTGGCCAATGACCTCAAAACTGTGTCCCAACCTGGAGGGGACAGTGAGAAGTTTTATATAATGGTTCAAAGAGGGTGTGATCAGCTTGTGGACATTCTTCTGATTGGGTTGGTGGTGAGGTAAGTGGGAGTCAGTATCATCAACCTTCTGGTTCCAACTGGTCTGGGGTCTAAGTGCCTGTGGGCAGCATACTGTTAATTTCTCCCACCTGGTGGGGATTTCAGTATTTGCAAAACAGCTCAATGATATTGTGATGTGTATCCCTTGATGGGGAACCAGGACCTTGTCCCAAGGCTGCACTATTGTTTCTCTTGACTGTTCCTCTCTTGTCTCCACATCCTCTCCCTTTCCTAATTAGCAACTGTTGGAGCCTGCTCATTGGAACTCAGGGAAGGTCATGGAGGCTGAAATGAAGCATATTTCCTGTAATCAAGAAATGGGGGACACAGAAAGGCTTTTGTGCCCAGAAGCCCCATAGGGTCCTGCTCGGTATCATACAGAGTCTTAGGTAACTGAAAAGTTGGTCTTAATATTAATCCTGTTCAGAAAGGAATGAGAGGAATCAAAGTGTTGAATAGTGGGCATAGGTGAAATTTTTACAGTTTGCAGAGATGTCTTTATGACTGAAACCCACAACTGTGAAGGAAAAGATGTATTCTGACCATTTGAACAGTAATTATCAGTAATTTCTGTGACCTCTACCTGATTTTCCCATTTCTATTCAAACATGACTAAGAAGAAGGATCCTGGAAGTGCTATTTCCTATGATTTCAGGTGACTCACAATTTGTCTGTGAAGTTCATTGGCTGTGATTGGGACCTCTGACTTGGTTTACAAGTTGCTATTTCAGATTTCTTTTGTTGTGCTTAGTATTACTCAAATGGGGATGTTGTACTTGATATAACATAAAGCTGCTAAGGACTAATTTTGCTCTTTATTTATTTAAAAAAGTATTTCTTGTGTGTTATAATAAGTACAGGGGATAAAGTAGTTAACATGGGGCTGCCCTTGACGTCAAATAGCTCCCTAGTGGCTCTGGCTCGTTTGCTTTAAAGAGGGCTGCATCTTGGATATGCCTGTGTTGCCTTGCTTTCCGTTTCCTTACATCTACCATTGACCTTCCCCAAATAAATCCCTACATTACCATAGTATTTTGCTTTTTGTTATGATTCACAGTGCTCTTACTATTTACAGCCAATATTTATTGAGCTTTATTCCATGCAAGGCGCTGTGTCAAGGTCCTTGGAGGGATCATCTCATTTAGTTCTTACAACAACAGGTACTATTATTTTCTCTATTCAGTAGGAAATGGAACAGAACTTTAAAGAGTCTAAGTGCATTATTCCAGATTATAATCTGGTGGAGCTGAAACTACTGGTGGAGCTGAAACTATACTACAGTCTCACTCTAGAACTCAACACTTAGTTACTGTGATACACTGTCTCCTACTCACTTTATTTTCTTTACTTATTCTAGTAATTCCTAACTAGGAGAGCTGGGTAAATGGGGGGTTGAATAGGGGAAATGTGTTAATTAGTCTTTTTGAATTATAAGAGGAAATTTCAAAATACACCTCTTAGATCTTCCTCCCCAGAGATTCTGATCTGCCCTTTGCTGGTAGGAGGGACCTGTAATTTGATTTGAAAAAAACTCCGACAGTAATTTTGCTTCACCCTCTCTGAGAACCATCAGGGAACAGTTACATTTGCTGCATCCTAGACTGCATACTTCCTACTTCACTCTTCCAGCCATCTGATTTCCAGCTGGACTCTTGGCTTGTTTCTGACTTTGATCATTCTTCTTTGTTCTGGGTGTCTGGCTCTGTTTGCTAACCCTACAGTAAATGGGAGCACTGTAGCACCCAGTTTGATCCCTGTCTCCCCTGAGCTACTCCCCAAGAGGCTGCAGGCCTTCAGGTTGGGCTCCTTCATGACTTCTTTCCGCCCACAGTATAAAAAGTCTTTTTTCACTTTCAGTATTCCTTTTCTTGGGGCTTTTAAGTAAGTTTTAATAGGAGGTCAGTAATTGCAGCATAACAGATTTAAGGCAAATGGGTTGCAGACAAAAAGTCCTAGAAGATATATGACCAGAAGTCAATTCCCAATTTGCTGTTTTCAAGTGACCTTTGATCCATGTGAACATTTGATGGGAAAATAGTAAAAAAAAGAATTATCTGCTGACTTTGAAAATTGTGTAATTTTCTGGAATTGTTTAAGTAAACCCCGTAAGCATTTATTCCGTTCTTAATACATAGGGCACTTTTATAGGCTTTACAGATGATATCCGAGTGAGATGTATAAACACTGCTCTTAAGAAGCCTAGAAGGAAGAACACAAAAGCAGCTAACAATAATCAAAAGCATGAGACCTGTGGCAGAGGTTTAAAGCCATGCCTGTGGAATCCTTGGAGGCTGTTAACTTTTTTGCTTGTAGGTATCTTGGGATTCAAAGCACAAAGCACCACATGCATTACAGCTAAGCCTCATGGGAAAAGTCATTGTTAAGCTACAAGGAAGTGAGGTAGAGAGGAATTGGAATTGGAGAGAATAGCAGGAGGAGAGGCTAGAGAGGAAGGGAAGGGCCAGTACATGTAGACTGTTGCATATCATCTATGTTCAGTATTATCTGTCTTTGGGTTCAAACCAAACAATGTGTTTCATTCATAGACTTGGTGAATCTGATACGTACTAGCTCATTTTGATTTTCATTGATCTAGACTTACAGGCACTGGTGGACTCTCTTTTCTCCTAGCTATTCACAGGATTGACTCTGAATATGTTTCCCTGAGAGTGACAGAAATGCACAACCTCTTTTTATTTATTGTTCAGCGAGTCTGTGTGGCTCATACCATTCTATAAAGTGCAAAATTGTCATTGAGAGAATCAGGACTATAGTTTTCATTAGTCTCACTTATATATTATGCACCAAAAGGGAAAAGATAGATCCTACCATTAAAAATTATTGCCCTTACTGCTAATTGACATCATCAACTTGTAGTAGTCTAAAAGCTAATTTTTTTAGCCAAATCTGAGGTTCAGCAACACAAAGGTAGTTATTATGCCTCTTATCTTTCTTTAAAATTTACTGCCCCCACTAAATATACTACCACCATATAATTGTTTTCCTTACCTCCATCCCTTCTTCTCCTCTTCACTTGATCCCCTAACTTATATTCCATTATCTCAACCTAAAAAAATAGGGTAAATTGGTTAATCTTTTGTATGAAGTAAAAATCTTCTTCCTAAAATTCCTTTCCTATTTCTTTTCCTAAGGCTTGAGTTATCCCAATCTTGCCATATATTTATGCCCTTAGCTACATTTTCTCAAGGAGACCATTCATTACCCTTGAATAAAGAGTGAAATTTAGGTTTTTCCTTCAGATGTCAGGAATTCAGGATTCTGTTTGCATCAGTGACTTTGAAATGATTGCAAGTACATAAAGTGCAGTTTATTGCCACTTTAAAAAATATAAGCTGACAAAAGGGGCATGAAGTTACTTATCACACACTATACAGTGAATTACATCTATCTATCCATCCATCTATTCAACAGACGTTTATTGAAGTTCCTTTAGCTGGTTTCTTGGAATACAAAGGTGAACACCAATGATAGCTGATCTACTTTATGTATTGCCCATAACTTAGTGTCATATTCACAAGAAAATAATTATACAGAATTTATCAGTAACCCTGCTTTCTTTAGAACTTTAGGAATTAGCTACTTAGGGTACAATGAGTTTATACTGGTTGATATTGGTTTCAACTACGAAAGCAACTCATAGATGAGAGAAATCAGTGTGGCCTCTGGTAATTAGGAAAGGATTGGCAGAGAAACTGCGACTATGTAGGAGCCTTGAAAGATGATTAGTACTTAAATAAATGAAGGCAAGTGGAAATGTCCATCCAACTATGGGAAGGTTGAGAAATAAATTCCATTCTTCCAATGCCCAGGCTGTTTTCCACGCGTGTGTATCTTTGGTTTCAGTATGACTGACCATGAAGAGCAGGACTGGTTTGAAGCCAACAGTTTTGGTTTTAGGATTCTTCCTTGTGGCCACATTGACAAATTATTCACTTAGCCTTTTATCAGTACTTCTATCAATCAGGTGAACAAAAGATATAGAAACTTACAGAAATCTTCTCATCTAAAGGGCGTCCTGCAGTGTGATCCATTTATCATTTTTATGTGAAGTGAGGGGATGCTCCTTGAAGGCAGAGACTGTTTTTATTTGCTTTAGGTTTTTGCTTAATTTTTTCTTGTTTATAGTAAACATTTAGTTTATAATAGTATATATTCATTAAGTATTCAGTAAATATTGAAGGTACTGGGTAGAGGAAGAGGGTAGAGATTGTAATTTCTCATTGCCTCTTAGGAGGTAATTTTATGTAGGTTGAATGGAGTGGGCATGAGAAAACTATGAACCAGCAAAACCTGATTTTGTTGATTAACAAAAGGACACAGTGCTGAGAAATTTTGTTTTCTGAAATCATAGACTGTCAGAAACTTTTCTGTTTGAAGACCATATCAATAAGAATGGAATAGCTCACTTTGCATAAAGGATCTGAGTCACTTTGAGGCAACCTGAATTGCTAACCCATGTTCAGAACTATATAGATAAGGAGTTTCTAAATAAAACATGCTAAATTTATTCTAACTTTATAGTTTCCAAGGAAACAGAACCTTGAGTCCACTTTGCAGTCCAGACAGGATGTAAACCTCTTTATACCAAGCCCTTGCTTTGCTTTGAGACTATCAAACCTCCAGTTTCATTTAAATTTTACCTAAACTCCACCCTTTCCAGGAATCCTACAGTAAATAGTACTGCTTCTTCCTTTGTTTTATGAGAGTCAGCACACTGTTGCTTTGAAGAGTACTCCTTTGTTGCAGCAAGAAAATAAACCTGTCTTTGTTAGAGTATAAATATGTTCCTATGGTGGTCTTTATAAGATTGGCTTTATTAAATCTTAATACTTTAGATCATGATTTTAGGGAAAAAGACTTTTTCTCTCCACCTGCTGAATAGTATTTGTTTCAAAGGTTATTGATCTTCGCTCAGTAATCTTTGTTTCAAAAATACACACACTGCCTCTAATGGAGAAGGTTATTTGATGTAAACTAGAGGAACTTTGGGTGAATTGCTAGGAGTGTAGATTCTTGGTCATTACAATGCTTAGGGATGTAAAAAAAAATTAGAAAATTTCCCACTGCCACTAAGCAGAGATTTTGTCTCTTTTATTCAGTGGTGTATCCCGAGCACCTAACAATGTCGGGCATGTATTTTGTTCTCAGTATGTATTTATTGAATGATACATTCACACAAAGGTTTGCTGTGAAGGGCTAGAGGGAATAAGATAATCATACAATTTTAGTCTCGAAGAAGTAAAATAGAGGCAATTGTATCACTTTGTTCCTACCTTTTATAACCTGAAATTGTATATGAGCCTTTACCCCCATTCACACTGTCCTCATTTATTATGCCTTCTGGGTTATAATAATTTAGTTAGTTACACAATAAAATCGAATTCTCAGCTTGCTATCAAAAGATCTGACTTAACTTTTTCATATTCATATCCTGTTACTCTCTCATTTGAACAAGAAACTGTTGGGTATTTTTGTTTTGATTTGTTTTTAAATTCCAACTTGTGGTGACAGTGATTGCTCCCCAGATATTCATGTGCTTCCGTGACACTTATGCCTCCTTTTGGGGCTGGATGACTAGTTTTGGTGGATGGACTTTGTGAACAAAGTGACATGGATCACGCCCAGGTTAAGGAAGTTAGAAGCTGTTGTACCACCTACTCTCTCTTTCCCTAAATGATGAACTTGGAGACTAGGTATTGTAAATAGCAAAACTCCAAGATAGATGAGGGCAGCTTGCCTAAATCAGAATTTACATAAGGGACACGAGTGACAAAGCGTTATTGTACTAACGCATTGGAATTATTGTGTGTGTGCTATAGCAGTTAGCATTATATACTGTGCAAGATACAATTTTTATATTCAAGCTGTTTCTCCAGTCTGGGTTGCCAGATTTCTACATCTCTATCAGAAGTTTTCCTATTTCTCAAGGTCCAAAAATAGTTCTACCAATTTTGAGCAGCCTGCCTAATCACTCCAAATCAAAGGGGAAGATTGATCTGTTTTCCCTCTGATGACCCACTGAAAGCTAGTCTGCAAAATTTATTTAAAATTAACTGCTTATGGACTAGACAGGATGGCTTGGATTATCGTTTACCTCTTTCAGTATAGTTGTAATTTTTCCTCAAGCTTCATTATGAGTTCCTGCATCTTTTACTACATTGTGATCCCCAAAGACCTAGGACAAAATGCTTACAGGCTCCTCCTAGTGATTAATTATATGATAGATTTTTATCTTCTGAACATTCTAACAATGAATTTTTTATTGGAGATGTCCAACATGTTGAGGCATGTAGATATTTTTCTCAGATGATTTTTGAATAAAACTTGCTCCTTTCTAAAGCTATTTTTATTCCAATTGAGTAAATTGAAATTGACTTCAGGAATTATGTTAAATGGTTACAAATGACATTAACCATTGCTTCTCTGATGTGGTAATTTAAATGATAATCTAGCGGTAGTCACGAGGGAAAACTGCTGATCTTCAGTGGAACTAAAGATGCCTCTCCTTGACCATGCTAATTCCAGTCTGTGATGAGGCTATCCCATTCCCCACATTGTCAATATACAAACTGTTATTGAACCAAACTTAGGTCCACTCGCGTTCTCACAGTAAAGCAA
The DNA here is from genome assembly GCF_965194825.1 of Balaenoptera physalus. NCBI lineage: Eukaryota > Metazoa > Chordata > Mammalia > Artiodactyla > Balaenopteridae > Balaenoptera > Balaenoptera physalus. The sequence goes on along the minus strand of NC_138893.1, from coordinate 67,892,570 downwards.
ATCTACTGACACAGGGTTGTGCTGAAGGAAAGTGCAATGTTTATTGCAGGGTGCCAAGCAAAGAGTCCAGGGCAGCTAGTGTTGAAGACACCTGAACTCCCTTGAAGGGTTTCAGGAAAGCATTTTTAAAGCCTGGGTGAGGGAGAGGAGTCACAGGGTGTGTGATCAGCTTGTGCACAGTTCTCTGATTGGTTGATGGTGAGGTAACAGGGCCGTGTCACATTCAGTCCTCAGGCTCCAGTAGGTCCAGGGAATACTTGCTCTTGGTCATCAGGTAGTTAATTTCTTCCATTTGGTGGGGATTTCAGCATCTACAGAACAACTCAGGAAATGTGCATCAGATACCCTTGTCTAGGTACTTCAGAGAGGAGCTAAAGCAGAAGATATGGGGGAGGGGTCTGTCCTGGAAAGGCCCCAGAAGGTCTTGCTCAGTTACAAAACCTCTGGGTGGCACTCGGCCTGTCCACGTTTTACCCTGTTTTCATCTCAGATGTTATTCTGTAATTATTCTATGTGCTCTGCCAAGAACCGTGTAGAGGACAGGATTATCCAGTCCTAGGGTAAGCTTGCCTCTTAAACTACTAGAAGAGTTGAAATAACAGATGAATAGTTTGAAAATTACATTAAATAAGCTCTTTGCCCTAGATATAAATGTTGAGATACTAAGCCCTTTGAACATTTTTCTGTTTATGAGCTCAGGCTGGTTTGCTATCAGTCTTACCTGGCCCTTTTAAGCTAATTGAGCTGATACAGTTGTTTTAAAATGTTGCCTTCTGAATAGATCAGAAACTTTATAACTGGCTCAACAGAAGCCTCCTATCTAGTCTCAGACAGAAATAAGTTGGAAGGGAATAGGGGTGCTCCTTTCCATAACTTTGGCCCATCTCTTGCGTACAAAACAACGAAGATCGGACCATGTCTTACGTCTACCCATTACACCCATTATGTTTTGTTTTTTCTTTTCCCCAGCTATAATGAGGTAGGCAAAACACTGATGGAATTCTGTGATAGCCCTCTCAAGGTCAATATGATTGTAGCTGACCAATAATGAGCTTCTCCCTAAGTATATCTGAAAACAAGAATCTTTTTCCAGATTGAATTGTAGAGACTAAGTTACCTGGAGTTTTATTTCATTTTATACCCTTACTCTGAAAAATCAGGTGTAAGTCAAACTTTATTTGAAATGTTCTAGGGAAGCTGCTGTATAAAGAGACTCTAGGTTAATGTTTTTATAGTTTGGATAATCACCATTGCATCAATTGGGAATTTTATAAATTGGCTTCTAAATACAAGGACTGCCTGCAGTGAGTTACCAAGAGTTCCATGACAATTGTATTTCTTTGTTGTACCGATTCTGATATTCATGGACTGACATAAAATACATACCCTCCCTCTCTCCGCAGATTTTCTCTACTGTTTTAGAGATCACCAGTCATTATTATTATTTTGTCACAAAGTTTGCCAGAGCGTTTTGATAATGATATTTACCATTGGGGGAAACTCTGCCACTATGAAATCGATTATAAAACACTTTAAATTATAAGGTTAGGTTCTATACATGGACTTAGATGTCGATCTTGCTATAGGACTCCAAATTACTGCTATTTAAATAATTTTGCGTTAAGAAGGAAGCAAACATAAGTAGGGGATTGTTTTTAAAATGTGCTTGTTATTAACCCCATATTGTATCCATAAATTCTAATTCTGTGTTAAATTTGTCTTTAACTTCAGTTCCACAGAGGGATTCCAGGAAGCATTCATTTCAGGTGTAACAGATTCATAAACTGAGCAAAAGGAGAGATCAGGCAAACAGCTGTATACCTTAGAACAATGCCTGGTTTATAGTAAACCCTCAATTAATATGTGTAGATTGAAGGAATGAATGAACTTGCCTTAGATCAACATTTATTAAGATACAAAACATCGTCTGGGCTTAGGTCTCTCTGGTTCTTAAGTCCTTTCCACTACATTCACTATCTCCAAGCTCAAACCTCAAGAACTATGAATTGTCTGTTTTGGATTTTTAGAAGATTAATGAAAATTTTATTTTCTTCATGACTATTTTGACCAAATTAAGGGACAGTTGACAATGGTATAAAGAGAAGCTAAAGTATACATTAGGCATAGCATGAAAGACAGCTATGAACTCTGCTACTGACTTAAGCATTTTAAATGAATCAAAAGAAAAGAACTTCTATATAAGCAAAAATTAGAACCAAAGATTTATTCATTTTAGGTTTCAGATAGTACTGGAAAAAAAAGTACAGCTTGAGTAAAGTTGAGGAGCAGAATTTTTCACCCTACAATGTGTCTCTGTGGCATATAAATTACTTTAAGCTGATTATTTTCTGAGATATAGAAGGACTCTGAAAACAAAGTCAGAGTTGCCCTTTTGTAAGAAATATTTACATTTGTAAGGGAAATCTCCATTTGTAAGGGTGTACCAGGAAGAGGTGGATGACCAAATCTCTAGAAAATCTTATTAATGGAGAAGGCAATGTCTTAAATTTGCATCACAATAAGCCTTGTTTACTGTGCTTTTCCTGGTCACCTCCCATAACTGACTTTCTCCACCCTCAACATCCTCTTTTGTCTTTAGCTGAAGATGGTATTTAAGGTGAGGGCTTCACCATTCTGAAGAGTTACTCAGTTTTCCTGGGTCTCTCCCACATATACGTATTATTAAATTTTTAATTTCTGTTAATCTCATACCAATTTAATTTTTACACCAGCCAGAAGAAACTAAAAGAGTAGAGGAAAATTTCTTCCTCCCTGACAGTAACATAGATGAACAGGAAGAATTAGGATCTTGTGTCTACTTGTCATTTTAAGGAGGCATTTAAAGAGAGATTGTTATTACTGACTAGGATGCAGATGGAATCAACAGCATCTAACACAACCAGAAAGCCCAAGTAGTGAAAATATTTCCTTTTGAGGAAAACCAATTGTGCAAAGAATATCTTAAAGCTAAGGAAATTCCAAATAAGATCTTTGGCCATCTGACTCTTAAAGTTGCTCAGCACAGATACGTTATTCAGCATGCAGTTAGTAAGTGTCAGCTGTTACTGCTACTAAAGGAGAGAAAAGGTGAAGAAATGGTCCTTCTTGATTTCCTTGTCAAACACTACAGAACTTTCTCTTCAGTGGGTCCTTTTCTATACTTATCTAATAGCACCTGGAGCCTTTCATTTTGCCTTGTTCAACAGTATTTGTTGTGTTATCTTTCCTAATAGACTGTGAGCTAATTGGATGAAGAAACATTTCCTTCTGTTCTCACTGTAGGACCTAGCATGGTGCTGTCGAACAATAATTAGTATCCAGGTTGCAAAGAACAAAGAGCTTTGTTTGGGGTTTTAGGAATTGCCATTTGGGAGACACAGATTTAGGTAAAACTGAAATAGTGTTCTGGGGAAGACAGTCAGAGGCTTATAAAGGCAAAAGCCACAAGGTTGTTAAAGTTGTCCTGCAAGAATTATGATTGGCTCCGTGGACAAAAAATTAATCAGTCGATCTGAGAAAGAAATGGAAAGTTTTATCTGAGCCAAATTGAAGATTATAATCCAGGAACAGCCTCTCAGAAAGCTCCAGGAATTGTTTCTCCCCTTAGAGGTCAAGCTAAATTACATAAGTTTGAGACAGAGGGTTGTACATTAAATGATATATTACTGACAGTTTACACAATGCAGATCTAGAGTACAAAGTGAGTACTGGGTCATTACAAGATAAGAAGAAAGGTTATCCCCTAAGAAGTTGTGACCCTTGTTGTGATAGATAAAGAAGGAATGTTATCTCCTGTGGAGGTCTGGTTAATGCAGATGCACAATAGACACTAAAGCAGAGGGAGAAGAGCTAAATGGGCAAAGAAAAATTTTATGTCTAAATTTTTCTTGCCATAAAATATGAATTTTATTTCATCAGCTCTGATGCAAAAAGGAAATATTTTTCCTTAAGAGATAGACTGTCATGAGTTATTTGGGGTAGGGATCTGACAAGTATCTTCAGTTTCTATGCAGATGTTGAATGCCTGAGTTAAGACAATATGTGGCCAAAAGTTCAGATTCCATCTGGGCTGAAACATGCATAAGTTCCATTTCCTCAGTGGCCTCCTGGCTCCATTTTGGAGAGCTCTCAGCACTATTGACTCCATTTTTATCTTCCTTTCACAGTGCATTTCATATAATATTTAAGGCAGTGAAAAGAAGGAAGAGATAGAAAGCAAGGTGGAAATGATATTCTCAAATAATAACTTAAATATATTGAGTTTTTTTTAAACTTTTCTGAAAATTTAAATTTATTTATTTATTTTAAAATTTTTATTTATTTATTTTTGGCTGTGTTGGGTCTTCATTGCTGCATGCAGTCTTTCTCTAGTTGCAATGAGGGGGGGCTACTCTTCATTTCAGTGTGCGGGCTTCTCATTGTGGTGGCTTCTTTTGTTGCAGAGCTCTAGGTGTGTGGGCTTCAGTAGTTGTGGCATGCGGGCTCAGTAGTTGTGGCTCACGGGCTCTAGAGTGTAGGCTCAGTAGTTGTGGGGCATGGGCTTAGTTGCTCCGTGGCATGTGGGATCTTCCTGGACCAGGGATTGAACCTGTGTCCCCTGCATTGGCAGGTGAATTCTTAACCACTGTTCCACTAGGGAAGTCCCAATATATTGAGTTTTTTTACATATCCCAAGTTCTTCACAGCCACTGTAAATTTAATCCTACCAATAATTCAGTGAAACAGGCATTATTAGTTCTGTTTTGTTGATGAGGAAGTTGAGGCTTGAACAGGATAAATAATTTGCTAAAGGTCTGTACTCAATACGTTGCATCTTTTTCACTCCAAGAATCTATGTTTCATACAGTGTTTGTTGCTACATCTAAGGAAAGGAAGAAAGCAAGGAAGGGTGAAGGAGGAAAGGAAGGCAGGGAGAAATTATGAAGTCAAGGAAACAGGAATGAGGGGAGGGAATCTGTTTTGCACCTGGTCAGTAATTAGGAATATGCTTTGACTTGAAAGAAGCTATTGCAGTTCCTATTTATGCTTTTGCATATGGGCATGAAGTCTCAGATAACACTGCAGTTACAGGGTATAGGTGGTCTTTAAACATGGTCTTGAAGAAATTCATTCCAATGAGTTCTGTGGCATGTTTCCCTCTGGGATAGAAGATGACTTCCATATAAACACTAAAACACTTAAATGTTTCTTAAAAAAGGGCAACTCCTAGTTGGTTTTCAGAGACTTTCCTATGTCTGTTGTTTCTTAGAAAATCTAGCTTAAAATAATTAATATGCCAACACTGAAATTTAGAGTTATGTCAAAGCTATCACTTTAACTGGGCTGGGACTATGGCCATGGAGAAGGAGTAACAAATTAATTGTCTTTAACCAACCAAAAAGTTTAAACTAGGGTGTTGACCATTTTGATGGTTTAACAGTAGTGTTACTTTGTTAGGTCTCTGGTTGAGAGGCAGAGCAATGTCCAATTTGTTATCAGAACTGAAAGTTCCCCATTTCACATTGTTTCCTGTCATAAGGTGATTTATTGTTTTAATTTTCAGTACAACATTTAAGATGTTAAATTTTCTTTGGGAAGACCCCATGTGGGGTTTTGTTCATACTGTATATAACCTTATTATGTCTTGAGCAAATTTACTTGCTCAGAGAGATAAAGAAAGCTGGCACTTTTTGAAATAGACAATTCTTTCAAATGTTTTAATAGCTCTTTAAAGGGAGCAGAATTTATCACCCGAAAATATACCTATTTAGCATAAGATTGTTTTAGGCTGCTTATTTTTAAGAAAGAGCAGACACTGGAGGAGCTCTGAAAACCAAGTGGAAGTTACCATTTAGTAAGAGTCATTTACATTTATAAGGGAATTCTCCATTTGTGAAGTGTCTCCCTCTTTGTACCAGGAAGAAAAGGATGATTGTAAATCTCTAGAAACTCTTATCAATGGAAAAGACAGGGATTTAAATCTGCATGACAACCTCACCTCTGTTTACTGTTCTCTTCCTGGTAGCCTCTCATAACTGACTCCCCACCTCAAACTTCTTTTGGCTTTAGCTGAAGATGATATTTAAGGTGATGGCTTTGGCCATTTCAGAGAGTTGCTCAGTATACCGGAGATTTTTGGTTTTTTCCTGTTAATCTGTCTTATATCAATTTAATTATTAGCCCAGACAAAGAACCTGGATGGGAAGAAGGAAACATTTATCCACCCCTACACAGGCAAGCAAAATAAACTGCTGGTCATAACCGAAGCTAATGAGGGTGACAGGGCCCGGGTAGTGATTATATAGAGCAGGCACAGAGATCCAGACCTCCAGGTTCAGGTGTTCCCTCTGCCATCTGCTGCTTGTATGACTTTGGGCAATTTACTTAGCCTTTCTATGCCTTCTCACTTTCTTCATCTGTAAGATGGAGATAATAATCATATTTGTTTCATATGGTGACTGTGAAGAGTAAATAAAATGTATATGTCATTTAGGAGAGTATTGGACACAAAATATGTTCCATATAAGCACTTGTTATTGTTACTGTTACCTGAGAGCTGTTGAGTGGGTAGCCAGCCATCCTGATCCTGGGAGATCACTGGGAAACTGAAAAGCAGAGTGAGGAGTTAATAAAAGCAAACATTAAATTACACATCTGTCGTGGGAGAGGAAGATGATGACTTTCACAAGAAAATTTAGGCCCTAGTTCTTAACACACATACATACTGTATTTTTATTTAAAGACACAAAGGAAGAAAATAAAAAGATGTAGTAATAAAAAAAAATCATTTAAAATGGTTTTAAAAATATTTCCTAAATACAGAATAATTTGTAAGTAATTTCAGGGCTTCTCACAGAGAACAAAATTGTTCATATTTTCATATTTTGTAGATATTGGTAAAGTTTTATTTCTCTCTATTTTTTGACCTAATGTCTACCCTTTGGGTATCATGGAATTTGCTTTATCTTAGTTTTCATTTTCACTATTCACTGTTACCACCTTCCTAAAAAAAGGAGGCTTCCCAGGTTTCTTTTAGGCCCACACTCAGATAAAAGAACTTTTTCTTTTTCTTCATTAAAAAACATTGGGTAACTAACACCATACACAAAAATTAACTCAAAATAGATTAAAGACCTAAATGTAAGGCCAGACACTATAAAACTCTTAGAGGAAAACATAGGCAGAACACTCTATGACATAAATCACAGCAAGATCCTTTTTGATCCACCTCCTAGAGAAAGGGAAATAAAAACAAAAATAAACAAATGGGACCTAATGAAACTTAAAAGCTTTTGCACAGCAAAGGAAACCATAAAGAAGACAAAAAGACAACCCTCAGAATGGGATAAAATATTTGCAAATGAAGCAACTGACAAAGGACTAATCTCCAAAATTTACAAGCAGCTCATGCAGCTCAATATCAAAAAAACATACAACCCAATCCAAAAATGGGCAGAAGACCTACACAGACATTTCTCCAAAGAAGATATACAGATTGCCAACAAACACATGAAAGGATGCTCAACATCACTAATCGTTAGAGAAATGCAAATCAAAACTACAATGAGGTATCACCTCACACCAGTCAGAACAGCTATCATCAAAAAATCTTGAAACAATAAATGCTGGAGAGGGTGTGGAGAAAAGGGAAGCCTCTTGCACTGTTGTTGGGAATGTAAATTGATACAGCCACTATGGAGAACAGTATGGAGGTTCCTTAAAAAACTAAAAATAGAACTACCATGCGACCCAGCAATCCCATTACTGAGTATATACCCTGAGAAAACCATAATTCAAAAAGAGTCATGTACCACAATGTTCATTGCAGCTCTATTTACAATAGCCAGGGCATGGAAACAACCTAAGTGTCCATCGACAGATGAATGGATAAAGGAGATGTGGCACATATATACAATGGAATATTACTCAGCCATATAAAGAAACGAAACTGAGTTATTTGTAGTGAGGTGGATGGACCTAGAGTCTGTCATACAGAGTGAAGTAAGTCAGAAAGAGAAAAACAAATACCGTATGCTCACAAATATATATGGAATCTTAAAAAAAAAAAAAAGTTATGAAGAACCTAGGGGCAGGACAGGAATAATGATGCAGATGTAGAGAATGGACTTGAGGACACAGGGAGGGGGAAGGGTAAGCTGGGATGAAGTGAGAGAGTGGCATGGACATATATACACTACCAAATGTAAAATAGATAGCTAATGGGAAGTAGCCACATAGCACAGGCAGATCAGCTCGGTGCTTTGTGACCACCTGGAGGGTGGGATAGGGAGGGTGGGAGGGATGTGCAAGAGGGAGGGGATATGGGGATATATGTATATGTATAGCTGATTCACTTTGTTATAAAGCAGAAACTAACACACCATTGTAAAGCAATTATACACTAATAAAGATGTTAACAATTTGTATCCAATTTTTTTTTTATCATAAATTTAAGAACTGTGTGGATCAGGGTGGAGAAATGGAGGAAGAAATAAAGGAGATAAGTGCTGACTTTAGAAGAAATGATTAAAACATGCACATTATGAAACAGAAATGGTTTCCTCAACCCCTGGGGAGTTTTCAAGTGAATCCAGAATTGCAGGACTAACAATAGCTTTGAAAGTTAACAGGCCCTTGAGTAAAATAAATACTTTGAATATCAATTAAAGCAGCAAGAGAATGAATTACGTGTTAACCTAGTGAAATTTGCCTTGAATGAAAGGCTCTGAAGGTAATTAAAGTGAAATTACAGACGCTATTTGAATAGGAGCAGTGGCCTTTATTATTTCAGAAGAGTTAGAGGAGAGTTTAAATAAACAACTTGATTTGGGATTTAATGTCAATTTTAGCATGACCTTTGTTAGAGCCAGTGTCTGAAATAGCATCATAGGAAGGGAGAGCCCCTTAGATGGGCACAGGGTTGAATTATCAAAGAAGAAGGAGGTATAGGAAACAAGTGTACTGGTAGCTGGAAAGGAGAAGCAGTGGGGTGGAATTTTTGTAAAAATTGAGAGTTAGGGAGAAAGAGCCTGGCCAGATACTACGATTACTTAAAAGTAGGCAAACTCACATTCCTTGTGAAGTCTTGAGTTTTTGCTTTTTTTCCCTTTGGCTTAGCCACACCCATACTTTTTGGCTAATTCAGTAGCTAAGGAGAGTAAAATTAATGGTTAACTGATTCTTAGTGATGGTGAAGAAGAAATTTCTGTCTACCCTTCTAGGTCCTTCTGGCTGGTCTAAGAACTAAATTGATACGAGGCAGATTAACAGGAAAAAATTAAAAGTTTAATAACATGTATACATGGGAGAGACCCAGGAAAAGTGAGTAAGTCACCAAAATGGCCAAAGCCATCATCTTCAGCTAAAGAAAAAAGAGGATTTTGAGGGTGGAGAGAGTCAGTTATGGGTGGTGACCAGGAAGAGCACAATAAACAAGTTCTGAGAGATTTGGTTATCCTCCTCTTTTTGCTACAGAGAAGAAGACACCATTACAAATGGAGATTTCCCTTACAAATGTAAATGTTTCTTACAAAAGAGCAACTCCTACTTGGTTTTCAGAGCCTTTCCTATGTCTGCTGTTTCTTAGAAAATGTAGCTTAAAGTAATTAATATGCCAAAGAGATATATTTTGGGATGGCACCTTTTGCTCCCCTACACTAGCAATTGCCTTTTTGGAATTTAAAGGGGATATTTAATTCCAAATCCAATTGCAGCAAGTGTATTGTATGTTTTAAAAAATGACATTGATAAAGAAAACATTTTTGAAAAGGCAGAACTGTTATGTTCCTGGATAGCCCACACAGCAGTATTCTTAAGAACACTACTAAGTGAGAAGACTGAAGAGAAGTTAATTGAAGTCCTTTGTTTAGTAAAGTTTTCAAATTGTAAACCATAGCTCTTCAGTTAGATGATGTCCAATGTTTGAAATAGGTATGTTTCCAAAAAACGTTTTTTGAAGTTTCAACCTTGAGATTGTCTATGAGAAAAAATATTAATCATTAGTCAGTCTAAGAAAGAGAGAATTTTATTTGAGCCAACCTGAGGATTATAAGCTGGGAGATAGTCTTTCAGAAAGCTCTGAGGATTGTTCCACATGTTAGAGGTCAAAGCATAGTAACAAGTTTTTCAGACAAAGGGTTATACATCAAAGGGTTATACATCAAAGTAATATATTAACAGTTTACATAGTCCAACTGGGCAGGTAGTGGGTCATTGTGACTCCTTACGGGATTAAGAAAGGAATGCTATCTCTGAAGGTGTTACCTTGCTGGCAAGTAGGCATTCCTGTGTCTTTTAAGGGGATCTAGTTAATATATAATGCATATGCACAATACACCCTAAAGGGGAGAGGGTAGTGGCTCAAACGACATAGAAAATTTAGTGTTAAAATTTTTCTTGTCCTGCCTTAAAATAATTTTACTTCATTAATTTCCCCCTTTTGATCATTAATTTTTTGATAGAAAGCATTAGGTGAACAAATATTTGGTCCTTCAGTGCCAGGGTTGTTGCTTACCTGCCCTTAGTCCATCATGTCCCTGGCTGCCAGGTCTTAATAGCTAGGTTCTTTCTTTCTTTCTTTTTTTTTTTAAGGGAGTTGCATTAGTAAGATGTCTGGCAAGGACTAACAGTCAATTCCAAGTTGTTCAGTACGACTTAGGCCAATTTTAATTTACATGTGCATTGTGCATCTTCATTTTACAGAGAACTGTATAAGTGATCAGTAGTCTCAAGTTGTTTAGATATCATTTTCTTAGTAAGAGTAGGTGATATGTAGCCTGAAAGACAAGAAACTATCACTTCATAAATTACACAAAATGTAATCAAAATTGCCAATAGGAGTAACAATGTCATTAGTGAAGATTTAAGCTAGGAACCTCCTAAACCAAACCATTTTCCTAGTATTTCCCTAAACTGGGAAAGGATTATTCAGAGCAGAAATTTGATTTTTCATATGTGTCATAAGGCAGATTATACTAGAAGACTCATAAAGTGTGAAAACATGACATTCAGTATGTATTATAGCACAAGTTTCCCCTTAGGAAGCTGTTAGAATATGGAAGGCCATGTGATTCTGTAGGACTACTTTTCTCATGGAGACTTCTGAATTTAGCAAGCTAATGGCTTAAGTACTATCATTCAAAGCTTGCTGAGTAGATTTTTTTTTAAGTGTCTATGTGAGTTAATGACATCTTCTATTCAAAGTGAAGAAACAAATATTATGGCCAAATGATCATACCATTGGAAAAATTGAAGCCAGCATGCCTGCATTAAAGGCAGATTGGCAGGGGCTGTTTCCAAGGCTACCCATAGGTGACCTTGAGCCAAGGGAAACCTATTGTGCCTCTTCCTAACCAACCTTGGGGAAGCCAAGGCCATAAGTTTATTCCACGAATCCCCTGTGTCCTATTAGGAGCTATGCAATATATTGATATTTCTGGTCATCTTAAACCAATCAGTTCCAAACCAATCACTGGTCCTCAAAGTTATAGTATATTGACAATTTTCAGGGATTATCCATCCTAATCTATGAATATTGTTAGGTTGATTATCTTTGCAGTCTCAGTGGTTGAAATAATCACTGGGCAATCTATGTGCTTAGATGAAGGCATACTTAAGGGTGATATTCTGTGTTATTGCCAAGGACTTATTAAATCCCTTAAAGAAAATGAAAAGCTATCAACTGATTATCTTCTGTTAAGTACAGCTTTCAATTATGTCCATGGTGGATGTTATTGCATATCCAGCTCAGTAATGTCCCCGTTTATCTTTTAAGTAGGATCCACCTGTAAACCAAATTAAGTCAGCATTATCAATAGAAATTTCTTGTAAATCACTACTAGGAGTAAGAAAATAATCCATTAGTAAAAGGCAGTCATGGTTGTTTTCTTCCTGTTGTGCTAGAAGCAAAGTTTTGGGGTTAAGATTATCACATTCAGCCAAGGTAATATTAGGTAAAGAAAGCAACAGTACCTCATAGGAGACGAGTCAACTCACAGAACGGTGCTGAATACGATGAGAATTTAAAAGGGATTCAACTGAGTATGGAATACAGTCAAAGGAGACCTATTATAAGCTCTTCAGTATCTTTGCACAGAGAGCTGTTTATTGAAACAGCCCTCATATGCACAGTCCTTTAGCCACTGAATATAGCTCCTGGCTGTAATCAACCCTATGGGTTGATGCTGGTCACCATGCCTTTGGGTTAACACTTCTAGGGCATTGCCTTTATGTTCAGGTACAAAGAGAAAAAAATGGTAATTTGTGATAAGGATGGCCTAATTCTGGAACCTGAGTCAATGAAGATTTTAAGGCATCTGTAGTCTTTTCTCTTTCTATTGGCCATTCAATTGGGTCTGGTCAGCCAGACTTAAGTAATTCATACAGAAATTGGACAATGAGGGGAAAAATTAGGTATCCAATTCCTACAGTATCCAGTTAGACCTCAAAATCCTCTCAGCTGTTTGTTTTGGGGAGTGAGAAGGCCAGGATTCCTTGAAATCTTTCAGAATCAGTTACCAGTCCTTCCTTAGAAAATGACCTAAGTCATTCACAGTTGGTAAGCAGAATGGCAGTTTGTCTTTGGATACCTTATGTCCTTTAGAGGCTAGTAGTTGTAACAGGTGAATAGTGTCTCCTTGAGAGTCCTGTTAAGTTCTAGAGCACAAAAACAAATCATCTACATATTGAATTAAGACAGAGCCATCAGAAAAATGTACATCAGCCAAATCAACTTTAAGTATTAGAAAAATAAGAAGGACTTTCATTATAGCCCTGTTGCATAACCATCCAGGTATACTGACATTCTTCCAACATGCCAGTAAAAAGGTATTGACTTTCCTTTTTCACTGGAATACTAAAGAATGCACTGCATAAGTCTGTTACTGAAAAATAACAGGTATCTGCTGGAATGACTGAAAGCAGGGTATAAAGATTAGGAACCACAGGATGACAAGGGAGCACTGTGTTACTTATACTCTACATAAAGTGGCATAATACCACTTGGAGGTCAACAGTGATAGGTTAAAAATGTATACTATGAACCCTAAAGCAACAATTAAGAAAGCAAATAGCTATACCTAAGTAGCCAACAAAGGAGAAAAACTAATAAAGTTCTTCAACTAATCCAGTAGAAGGCAGGAAAAGAGGAAAAGGAAAAGAAAAATTTGAAGGGACAATTAAAAAACAACAAGGTGATAGATTTAAATATAATCAATCATATCAATAATTACAGTAAATGACAAGGTTCAGATACACCAGTTAATAAAGAATGTCAGATTAGATAAAAAAACTTTATGCTGCTTAAAATAATTGTACATCAAATATAAAGATGCAAATAGTTTAAAAGTAAAAGGATGGAATACTGTGCTATCACTTATCAATATAAAATTGCAGTGCCATATTTATATCAGACAAAGTAGATTTTGGAGAAAATAGTATCAGAGGTAAAGATATAATTTCATAATAAGAAAAATGTCAGTTCATCAAGAGGTTGTAATATGACTAAATGTTTATGCACCTAATAATGCAGCTTTAAATACATGAAACCATGGAACAAAACATAAAACTGCAAGGAGAAATAGACAAATTCACAATTATAGTTGAAGATTTAAGTGCCATTATTTCAGTAATTGATAAAATAAGAACACACAAAATCAGTAAGAATATAGCAGACAGAAAATTAGTAAAAGTATAACATGATCAACCAAGGTAAAGATATAACAACATGATTAATCAAGTTGACCTAATTGATTTTTAAAACATTTGCCACTCACAAACAGAAGAATATACATTTAAAAACATTTAAAATATTTAAAGGGACCATTAATGAAGATATACCATATTCTGGGTTGTAGAGTAAGTTTCAATAAACTTAAAATGATTTAAGCCATATAATGTGTGTTCTCTCACCAGTGTAATTAAATTAAAATTGTTAATAGAAAGGTATCTGGGAAAACTTCAAATATTTGAAACTAAATTACATACTTGTAGATTACTCAGGGGACAAAGAAGAAATCAAAACTAAATTAGAAAGTATTTTAAACTGAAGGAGAATGAAAATTCAGCATACAAAAATTTGTGGGATACTGCTAAGCCTCACTGAATACCTAAGCACTAAATACCTGTATTAGAAAGAAGAAAAGTGTCAAGTCAATTACCTCATCTTGTACATTAAGAAACTAGAAAAAAAACAAACCTAAAATTAGTAGAAGAAAGGAAATAACAAAGATGAGAAAGAAAATCTAGGAAATTGAAAACAGGAACATAATAGAGAATACAAGTTAAACCCAAAGTTACTTCTTTGAGAAGATCAATAAAATTGATAAGCCGCTAGCCTGACTGATCATGAAAAAAAGAGAGAAAACACAAATTACCCACATCAGGAATGAGAGAAGTGATACCATTAGAGATCCTGAAGAAATGGAAAGTATATTACGGATCATTTTATGCCAATACATTTAACAACTTAGGTAAAATGAACAAATTCCTTGCATGACACAAATTATCAAAGTTCACACTGAAATAGATACTTGGATAGCTCTCTATCTATTAAAGACATTAAAATTGTAGTTTAAAAACTTTCCTACAAAGAGAACACCCATTCCACATAGCTTCACTGGTGAGTTATACCAAGCATTTAAGGAAGAAATAATACTAGTATTACAAAAGTTCTACAGAAAAGAGAAGGGACTATATCACATTCATTCTATGAAGTCAGCATTACCCTGACACAAAATAAGTCAATGACAGCACAAGAAAACTACAAACCAATATTCCATGAAGGAGAATACAAAGTTCTAAAGAATGTTTTTGCAAATTGAAGCCATCAATATATAAAAAAGAATTTTGTGACCAACTAGGATTTATACAGATCTTCCTTGACTTATGATGGGGTTAATCCCAATAAACTCATTGTAAGTTGAAAATATCATAAATCAAAAATGCATTTAATAGCCTAACCTACCTTAAATATGCTCATAACACTCACATTAGCCTACAGTTGGACAAAATCATTTAACAGCAGAATGGTTGTAAGTGTATTGGTTGTTCGCTTTTGTGGTTGTGTAGCTGACTGGGAGCTGGGGCTGGTTGCTGCTGCCCATCCTCACTAGAGAGTATTGTACTGCTTATTGCTAGCCTGGGGAAAAGATGAAAATACACAATTCGAAGTATGATTTCTACTGAATGCATGTCACTTTGGCACCATTGTAAGGTCGAAAAATTGTAAATTGAACCACTGTAGCTCAAGGACCTTCTGTACAAGGAGTGCAAGATTTGTTTCACATTTGAAAAATCAATCAATGCAATTCATTATAATAACAAACTAACAAAGAAAAAAACTACGTGATCATCTCAATAGGTATAGAAAAAGCATTTGAAGAAAATCCATTATTCATTCCTTAAAAAAAAAAAAAAAACTCACCAAATTAGGAGTATGAGGAGTTTATTCAAACTGATAAATGGCATATATTAAAAACCTACGGATAACATGATACTACATGGTGAAACCATGGGTGCTGTACCCCTAAGATGGAGTACAAGACAAGGATGTCCACCCTTATCATTTCTGTTCAATATTGTACTGGAGGTTTTCAATAGCGGTGAGGGCAGAAAAAGAAAACTTCAAATGGAAGAGAAATAGGTAAGAGAATGGAAGAGAAATAGGTAAAGTTGAAGTTGTCTTCATTTATGCATTACATGATCATCTGTGTAGCAAATCTGAGGGCATATACAAAAAAATCTTTGGGAACTAATAAGTGAGTTTACTAAGTTTGCAGGATGAAAGATCAATGTAAAACTCCATTTTCTTTCTATACACTAGCAATGAATAACTAGAAATTGAAATAAAATAATAGTATTAAAAATAGCTTAAAAATATGAAATAGAGATAAATTTGAAAAGAGTAAAAGTCTTGTATAATGAAAATTACAAAATGTTTATGAGAAAAATTGAGAAATATACTGTGTTAATTGTTCAGAAGATTTATGATGTTAAAATTTCAAATCTCCCTAAATTGATGTATAGATTCCAAACAATTTCAATCAAAATCCCATCATTAGATATTAGGAAATGCAGGTTAAAGCCACAGTGTGATACCATTACACACCTATTAGTCCAAAATTAAAAAGATTGACTGTACCAAATGTTGTCAAGGATGTGAAGCAACTGGAACTCTCTTACTCTCTGGGCAGAATGCACTTAATGAAATAGTGCAATCACTTTGGGAAATTGGCAGTTTCTTAAAAAGTTGAATGCATATCTACCATGTGATCCAGACTTTCTACTGCTAAGAGCATACACTTATGCAAAGACTTATACAGAGTGTTGTACCTGCTTTGTTTTTAATAGGGAAAAACTGGAAACAACCCATATGTCAATCAAGAGGTGAATGGATAAACTGTGATGCATCACACAATTGAATACTACTCAGCAATAAACAGGAATGAGCTCTTGATACATGCTACAACGTGGAAGGGTCTTAAAATATGTTGAGTGAAAGAAGCCTATACAAAAAAATAAAGCACATAATGTCTGATTACATCTTGTAAAAATCTAAGATAGGCAAACTAATATTTAGCGACTTATAGCAGATTAGTTGTTGCTTGGGAACAGTGGGGACAAGAAGGGGTGGAATGAAGGGATTACTAAAGAGTAAAAGGAAATCTTTGTGTGGTAACAGATATGTTCATTATGTTGATTGTGGTCATGATTTTATGGTGTTTACACATGCTAAAACTTATCACAGTTACATACTAAATATGTGCAGTTTATTGTATATTAACTACTTGGCTCAATAATGCTTTTTTTTATTTCAAGAATCTTCTGGGATGGAAAAAAATAATTATGCTTAAAAGTCTGAAGTAAGCCTTTGTTTTTTAAAGACATTAAAACATGTCTATTTATAAACCTTTCTATAATTATAGATGCATTAAAAATACAAAGAAACTCTTCTATTCAGAGTCTTGAATGTCTGTTAATACCGCACCTGAAGCACAAATACAGTATTTAAAAATGAAACAAAGTAAAGTTGAAAACAGAGGTCAGGAATGTAAGCCATGCTAATTCAAATGTAATTTTGACATTTAGTTGAGATAAATATCTTTCTTTCTGTGTTTGTACAGAATTGAAAATTGACTAGGACATTAGTGAGAACACCCAGAGACTATTTACTGGAACTGAAAAGTAAAAGCAAGGTGACAAGGGATCAGTGATTTATGAACATAGCCTGGTTCAGTAAAAGAAGTGAATTAAAAAATCTCAAGTATATACCTTACTAAATCCTTTCTTAATATAAAATCAACTCCATGGGCTGAGAATTGCCCCCAAAGAAACATAAAACTGGTATATAGGAAAAGCTAAAAGGAGAGTTAGTTCTTTCCTTGTCATTGTAATATTATTCCTTATCAGGAATTCACTTTTATTTGACCTGTGGTTTAAAAAAAAATCCTTATAAATGGATTTTCATCCAATCTCATTTCAATCACTTTCTTCAAAAATCTGTCCCTTAAATTTATAGTCTTTGATGTCACTAAAATCATGGTCTTTAGTATATTTAGTTCTCAATTTTATTTAATCAAACTTATCTCATCCACTGATGGTTTTAGACCTGTTTTGGCATTTACAGATTCCTGATGTCATCTCTTCAACTGATCAACATTATCCAGGCTCCCAAGAGCTTCTATTTCTCTCCTTGGCTACCTTCCTTTTGGCTATTTCTCTGGTAATTTACAACCTTAGCTATTTGTGTGTGTGTGTATGTGTGTGTGTGTGTTTGTGTGTGTGAATGTGTGTGTATTCTTTTCCTCTCTCCTGGTAAAATTAAAGATGGCAAATGTCAAACAGTAAGTTGACTTCTTGTTGGCAGCTTAATAAAAATATTTAGTAGGAAGAGGATAAAAAGACTAATACTAATGAGCTTAGGATTCCTGTGCCATCAGTTATTTGCAGTTTGCTTTTTACCATTAATGGGCAGAATTTTTAATTGGTCTTCATTTTTAGTGACTACACATATTCCCTTGGGAAATCATCATAGTTTCTTTATATTAATAAGCAGGTCTGTCTTTTAAAACTTTCTGCATTGCACTTAGAGATCAAGATCCCATCAGAGAAAGTTGTATTTGCTTCCTAAGTGGTAAGATAATTATCCTGTGGTGCTTTTGTTGGGTGCTAACAAAAATATGGGCAGTGGCTTAGGGGGCAGGGGTGAGGAAAGACATGGCAAAAGGTGGTCAGTGAAACATATATTTATTCATTAGTTTTGCCAGCAAAATGTCTGCTGTAGCCATTTTAGATGGGGTCAAATACTACTCAGGAGGACTGGTAAATGTATTTGGTATTGCCACAATGAGGCAAGGGCTAAAATGAATCAGTCTTTTCTGAAATGATCTTTTGACTGTGCAAGTGTTCCCGTTAGCTGGGAGGACCAGATGTATAGAGCACAATTGATGGGGACAGTTAAAACTTACCTAGGTATTTTAGGCTCTGGCGGCACCCCAGTGATTTAAGCTCACTATTCTACACTTGGATATGAAACAAAAAAACTTTGATTTTTAGTATAACTAAGTAAACTTTCTTTTTCAATTGTGTTAGGTAAAAATGTATCTTGTTTAACTGTATTTTCCCAGTGTTACAGAAATTTATTCTGAGTGAAATTACTTTCAACTTAACCACATCAGCAACAGGTAAAGAGCTAAACTAATATTTGCTCTGAAGTTGCTGGCCAGTGAGGAGCCTGTGGAGATCCTGAATACTATGAGTTACAGAAATTAATTGATGTGCCAAACTAGCTCTCATGAACCAGGCTAGGTGAAAAAAAAATTCTTCCATTTGGCTCACTGGTATGGTTTCAAATGTGATGTTTTGTAAACTAGTGAGTATAGTGTGGGTGTTAAAACGCTCTGTAACAAATCCAGTAGATGACATGAAAATACACACTGCAAAACCTTTCAGACTGATTATATAATGGGACACAGGATAAGCAGAGAATTAGCATTTGCCTGGTGAATTTGATCAAAATAGAGCATGATTTAATTCACATACTGCTTAATATATACCCTGGCTTATTCCTAAAATGATTTGAAAGGGAATTCAAGGGTTCAATATTAGCTAGAAAACAAACAATAAATGAAGTGGTTAGGGGACCAATACATTATATAGACAGTGCTCTAAACCTTTGAAATTTCTCATTGTGACAATTCCTAAACTGCCTCTTCCACTTGGTACTCTTTTCTTCTACATAGCAAAAATGTGAAAACAAACGTGAAGATATACTTCCAAGTTGGATACGTTGTTAGGGATGTACGAATCTTCTATTTTTTAATAGTCTATATTATTTAATACTAGTGACTACATTTATGTTTTGGAGACAGAACTACATCATGATATAGCTTATTCGTATTTAGGTTGGGTAATAATTATGATAATTATTAAAATTTACTGAGTGTTTAATGTATGCTACTTCCTATTCTAAGCACCTTACATGTGTTAAATTATACAATCCTCTCAACAATCCTATGAAATACTGTTATTTTCTTTACTTATGAGGGAACTGAGGTATGGAGAAATGAAGGACTTTTTTCCTAGGGACACCCAGTTAGCAAATAGTGGCCAGATAATATGATTGTGATCTTAACTGCCACAGTATAGCCTCTGTGAGTATATTATGGAACTTCTTCTAAACGTGGTAACTAAATAAAAGAC
Organism: Balaenoptera physalus; assembly: GCF_965194825.1. NCBI lineage: Eukaryota > Metazoa > Chordata > Mammalia > Artiodactyla > Balaenopteridae > Balaenoptera > Balaenoptera physalus. The sequence continues at coordinate 67,872,893 of NC_138893.1, read as the reverse complement.
AAATATAGTACTTCCTGTCACTAAATCAATCAATAATTTTACATCCTAAGGAAGTATTAAGCTTTGTCATGAATTTTTCTCTAATAAATTTTAAAAGGATTCCATTATACCTCATTAGTTTATTTGGATGTTTTAAACATTTTTTAGGAGGGAAGTTATTTCAGATCTGTTTTCACTAAAGAAATTGCTAAAATAATATACTTATAGATTTCAAATATATTGATATTTAGTATCTTAATTCAGTCTAAAAGAGCTGTTGTCAGTTCTACACAATTTAAATCATGGACCTTCAGTATTTTTATTAATCATTTCAAACATCATTTAAGGATTGACTTTATCTCCGTGAATTTGGGTCTTCTTTGTTACATGCTCTTGCTTTTGTTGCTAGTCTGATTCGGTATACCAAGTGATTGCAGTTCTGTTAATGTATGTGAGGCTGGGCAAATTTGTAACCCTGTGATGGCTCCGTCTTGTCTTCTCTAAAATGAGTATGAGAATATGAGTTCCTGGGATAGTTGAGAGAGATAAATGAGAAAATGCATACAAAATGCTGCTATTATTATCATATTCCTATCCTTTGACTTTGATAATAGGCAACTATTTGCCAAATATGATTTCTTGGATAGCTCTTCCTTCAACTTCTGACTGACTCATGTCTGTGCACTGGTGATTCTTTGGCAATTGCTTCATTGACTGTCACTCAACGATTCTATAAACAACAAATGAAAACCTATGTTGTAGGCTTTTGGGCGATGTATTTGGCTTTAAAAAAGGTTCTGGTTGTCCTGTTACATTTCCTATGATTACTTTGATCATTAAAGGATGATTCACTTTTGAGCAGCATATTCCAGAATCTTCAGAATAACATGTGCCAGAACACAAAGACAGGGTATTCCTTTTTGCTCTGAACATATTCCAACTAGTGAGATGGTGGAGCATTGGTTACCTTGTCACTAAGGTTAAGTGCTAATGAGTGATCCTTTCGGCTCTTATGATTCAAATGCCTATGAGTATTTTAAAAGTTTTGTTTTCCCCATGAGAAGTGTCTGGCTTATCTGATTTGGCTAGTTTTATAGGCTTCTCAGTTTCCTTTCATTAGCCCTCTCATGTTCTATATCAGTATCCACCATAGCTTCAACAAAATGTAGGTGCAAATGACTTGAGCATTCTTTTGATGATTCACAGGGAGGAATATTGACACCTGCATGTGGTACCAAGGTGCCTATTAAGATTTTATGTGGAATTATATTTCCGATTACTATACTATCTAGTATATTTAAGAGTAAACTCTCCACATGAGAAAACAATTCTTTTGAAGGAAAAAAATAAGCATTATTTAGATATCTCACTTCTGACAAAAGATTTGCCTGATTGCCTGTCATACTGTCCAGTGATACAATTTGAATTGTAGATTTGAAACAAGTGTTTGAATTTTTAGCATTCCCCCAAATAAACATATTTATATGATATATTTGAGAAACTAAGTAATAAGTGTCTCTGCTTTACATTATCTTGGTAACTACCTCACTTTTCCATTTTTCAGAAGCACATCTCTTAACTGAATTAATGGCCACATGGTTAGCTTGTATTCTAGTCATTCTCACAGAAGCCTATTCACTTTTCACTTCCACTACTTGACTGTATTGCTTTCCTATTTGGGGAGATGGGTAGGCATGGGAAAAACTAACTGATCAAGGTTAAAAAGAAAGTAAACAAAATATACATTCTAGTTCAGAATTAAGTAAGTTAATTAATGATAGGCACTTAATAAATATTTGTTAAATACATTAAATAAAAGTGACATTAATATTTTGGTATTTTTTTGTAATTAAATTAGCCCCTTCATTTTATGGGATATTTTAGGGATAAAGCTTAAGTGTAAATAATACCCTGCAATCCCTACAATTTAGGAGAACTGGTGAAAAAATGAAAGGCCTTTCCTTCACATAATGACAAAAAATAACAATTAGATACCACCTTCTAGATGCCAAGCACTTTTCTAAGAGCCAGTCTGCATAAGAACCTTATGAAGAAGATATTATGATTATTCCCAATCTACAGATGAGGAAACTGAGGTACAGAGAAATTAATTCATACAAATGATAAGTTGCAGAGCTTCTCCAATGTTTGTATTCTTAATATTAACATTTATTCCAAATATAGTTATTTATGATATATGTGCGAGTGTCCTTTATGAAATTAGTATATATTTTCTTTTATTCATTTAAGAAATATTAAACATTTATCATGCATCAGGAACTGCATAAAGTCTTGAAGCTGCAATGCTGAACAAGATAGATGTAGTTTGTGTCTTCATAAAGCTCACAATCTAGTGAACAAATTAAAATTTTGAGACCCTACTGAGACATGCTACCTATAGACATGATCATTAATGACTCAAAAAGTGGATCATTTCTAGGGACCAATGTTGCAAGGTCAGCTTTCTCCTCCTTGTCAGACTTGCTCCACAAAACTTTGACCTAATATTTAGACTATTCCAATCTTTCTTACTTTGAATTTACTTATTGTAAATTTCACTTATCTGATCCTTCTTTGTATCATGTCAACATTGTCTTATATTGTTATCTGAAGATTTTATGCATAAATGTCTTATATAATCCCATTGAGTGTAGTTTTTTTGGATGTAAGGATGATACTTTATGCTTCTTCAGTGTTTTCCTTCCACATATCAGAATAAATACTAGAAATTTAATTAGTTGTGTTGATGGGGACATCTCAGGTTTTTTTTATTTCAGCAAACATTCTTTGGATTGAATTGAATTAAATCATAATTATTTTGCAGTGGGGGACTTCTTAAAGTGTTACGTGCAACAATATCAAAGAAAATGTAATTTTAAAAGTTTAATTTATTATTGTGGTTATCATTCAATATGTATTAACATGTCTTTTAAGAAAAATCTAATACTCATATTTAAAGCCTGTGTTCTCATATAAATTAAATTGTGGAGATAAATATCTTGTACAATCTGGCTATTGTGAATTAGGTTGTAAATTAAGCATTTAGATCTCAGTAAGGCCACACATATCCTTTCTTGTATACAGAGTGATAAGAAAGTAAAGTAAGGCACAGGAAAATGGTTGTAAAGAAACAAATACTTGAAAAACTAAAAACTTCCACATCATGAACAGTAGAAATAAAACTACTCTTTGATGTTAAAGGCTCAAACAAAATAACCTCTCTCTCTTTTACTTTGGTCTGCCTGCTACTCTGAATTGTTTTCAAAATAAATAGGTGGTATATATTTGTTTTTATGTTGCACTATGTGAACAGAAGGCAGAGAGGCAGGTGGCCTTGCAGTTATGATGTAAGTGATTGCTCAGATCCTGGACTCCATTTCCATCCTTCCTCACCTTAAGACTACTGCTCAGAAGAATATGAGAATTTGGTTTGGAGACCCACTCAGGGCTTTGGGATTCGACTGCATATCAGTCCTGATGAAAAGCGCACTGCTTGTTTAGCTTGCATTAGGGTAGCCATAAATTGACAAAAGTGAACCTTGTGCTGCAACCAGACAATATATATTTTTTGTTTTACTGGAAGATCACATCACATCTATGCATCTGCCCAGTGGGACCTATTTAAACTCTGACTCAATCTAGAAGTTAAATTCTCAGCCTTAGAGTCTCATCTATCAAGAGTGGAACAAAAGGTAGGTGCAGATTTCAGACTTAGCAGTACCTGAAGTAGAGTCCTAGAGATGAAGTAAGTAGAAAGCTTATTAGAATAGAGGAAAGGGCCATTCTTGGATATAGACTTGGTGACAGACCTTTTGGAGATTATGACAGCAATAAAGGAGTTGAAGAATCTGTTAAATCTAAATGTTTAGGCCTTGTGGGTTGAGACCATAATTCATGGGTAAGACCCTTTGTAAAGAAGTTTCACCCACTGATGAATAGTGTGGAGAAAAGAAGAGTGTGAGACACACAAAAGGGATCCATAAACTTTAGACAGGAGAAGAGACATCCACATCAGATTAGAACAAAAACATATTTTACATCTCATGGTTTGGATTTTTATCAAAAGTTCACTACACGTTATTTATAGTTAGTTGTATATATATTTGTACTTCAATCAGCCATGGTTTTTATGCTCTATTAGATGGCTTCAGATTTTCTTATTTTTTGTATATGTGTGTTTGAGTTTTATCTTACATATCTATTAGGAGTCTATTCAGCTGTAAGCAACTGAAAACCCAAAATATCAAGAGCTAAAAAATACAGAAATGTCTTTCATTCTTACATGTATGTAATGTCTAAGTAAGTAGTGCAAGATTGGTGCAGAGAACCCATAATCATCAGGGACCCAACTCAAAACTCTCATTACTTGGCCATTTTCAATGCATGGCTTTTATTGCATGGGCCAAAGAAGGCCACATCCCAGCACATAAGAACACAAGGATGGCAGAATGGACACCCTCCTCTCTTATACTCTGCTCTCCTATCCAGGAAGTCACATATGATCCAGTTTTCCCAGCAAAGAGACTGTCTTTTCTCCATTGTATATTCTTGCCTCCTTTGTTGTAGATTGATTGACCATAGGTGCATGGGTTTACTTCTGGGTTTTCTATTCTGTTCCATTTATCTGTCTGTGTGTTTTTGTGCCAATACCATACTGTTTTGATTACTGTAGCTTTTTAGTGTAGTCTGAAGTCTGGGAGTGTCATACCTCCAGCTTTGTTCTTTTTTCTCCAGATTGCTTTGGCAATTCGGGGTCTTTTGTGGTTCCATATAAATTTTAGGGTAATTTGTGTTAGTTCTGTGAAAAATGTCATGGGTAATTCCATAGGGATTGCATTAAATCTACAGATTGCTTTGGGTAGTATGGACATTTTAACAACATTAATTCTTCCAATCCCAAAACACAGCATATCTTTGCATTTTTTATATCATTTTCAAATTCCTTCATCAATATTTTATAATTTTCAGTGTATAGGTCTTTCAGCTCCTTAGTTAAGTTTATTCCTAGATATTTTATTCCTTTTGATGCAATTTTAAATGGGATTGTTTTCTTGCTTTTTTTTTTGATAATTCATTAGGAGTATATAGAAAAGCAACAGATTTCTGTATATTAATCTTGTATCCTGCAACTTTACTGAATTCATTTATTCTAGTTTTTTTGGTGGGGACTTTAGTGTTTTCCAAAGATATTATCATGTCATCTGCACATAGTGCCAGTTTTACTTCTTCCCTTTCAATTTGGATGACTTTTATTTCTTTTTCTTGTCTGATTATTGTGGCTAAGACTTCCAATACTATATTAAATAGAAGTGGTGAGAGTGGGCATTCTTGTCTTGTTTCTTATTTTAGAGGAAAGGCTTTCATCTTTTCACTATTGAGTATGGTGTTAGCTGTGGGTTTGTCATAAATGGCCTTTATTATGTTGAGATATGTTCCCTCTATACCCACTTTGATGAGAGTTTTCATCCTGAATAGATGTTAAATTTTGTCAATGTTTTTTCTATATCCATTGAGATGATTGTGTGATTTTTTTTATCATTCATTATGTTAGTGTGGTATATCACATTATTTAATCTGTGAATATTGAACCCTCCTTGAATCCCTGGAATAGATCCCACTTGATCATGGTCTATGAGCCTTTTTATATATTTTTGGATTTGGTTTGCTAATGCTTTGAATTCTTCATCTGATAAATTGTTTATTTCTGTTTCATTTGTTGTTTTTGGGGGAGTTTTCTCTTGCTCTTTCAATTGAGACAAACTTCTCTGTTTTCTTATTTTAGTTATCTTTCTCTGTCTCTATGAAATTAGGTGAAACAGTTACCTATAGCTGTCTTGAAGGTGGGGGGTCCTTACATTGGAGTGACCCTATGGAGTCTGTGGCTTGGGTTGGAGAGCTGGATTTCTCATGAACATGAGTTATGTCTTTCCTCAGGTTGTGCTGGCAGCTATCATCTTGGTAGGAGGTGGAGCTAGAGATGGAGGGGCTAGGGCTGGAGCTAGCTATGAGGCAGGAGTTCCCCTCTGTTCAGTGGCTGTCACTGACCTATGGGGGCAGAGTCAGGCCCTAAGTTGCTGGGGCAGAAGCTCTGAAGTTCAGGTCCAAACTAACTCAGTTCCCTTTAAGTGTGTGCTCCTCTCCTTCCCAGCATGGGCACGCTTGCCCCAGAGGGGAGCAATGCTGAAGCAAGAGGGGCTTGTTTGGGCTCTCAGTATGTGATGGGGTGTGGGCTGTGGTGGTCCAGATAACAGCTAGAGGTTCAGTTGTGCTGCTTGTGCAAATGCCAGCATTGGCTGCCCCTACCCATCTCAGATACCACTTGACGTTTGAGTCTTCTTTGTCCCTCATAGCTGATCTCTCCTCTTGGCCTCTGCTGCCCCCATCCTGATGTGGAGCTGCGCTAGAGGGCAGGCAGGGCCCATGTGGGCTCTCAGTGTTTGTCACGGTGCAGGCTTTGGTGGACTGGCTGCAGCCACATTTCAGGACTCTTTCTGACGTGCTGCCTGTGCAAGCACCAGTAGTGATTGGCCCCTCCCTGCTCAGATGCCACTTCTGAGTGGCCACTATTTCTCATGGCCGGGTTCTTCCCTTGGTTTTGGCAGCCCTCTCTCCAATGTGAAGCTCTGATTTGGAGTAAGCAGGGCTAGTGCATTAGCTTGGCTCAGGCTGGGGCACGTACTGGGGTGGTCATGGGAAACTAGTCAGCAGCCTGTGTGGTTTCAATCCGCCTTCTCTGCCCTGCTTCAGGATCAAGCAAGCACAAGTGCACTCCTCCCGAGTAGAGTCCAGGCTTCCCACAGCTTTCCTGCTAGTCCTACCAGCCCTCCAGCCAGCCAAAGGGACTTATCTCACCTTTGTCAGGCCCCAGGACTGGGGCACCCAGTATGTGGCTTGCACCACTCATCCCAGGGAAGATCTTTGCCTGTGTAATTCTCTTCCTCTGAGTCTCTTCTCTGAGGCACAGGTGCTGCCTAATTACTTCTCTTCCCTTCCTACCTGATTCTGTGTGGATCTTTCTTTCAGCCTTGGCTGTATGGGAGTCTTTCTGCCAGTATCCAGTTATTTTTCTTTGACAGTTGTTCCTCATATAGATGTATTTTTAATGTTTTTGTGGCAGGGAAGTGATTTCCAGTACCTTGTACTCTACCTTCTTGATCTCCTCCAGTTTTACCACATTTTATTTTGCTAGATTTACAGTTATATGTCTGATAAACAAAAAAATTCAACTGAAAATTTAAGGTTTCTATGTAACAGTGTTTTGAAACTTAAATAGTTGCAATATAAGGAACTCATAAAACAATGCATTAAATAGCCATTTCATGCATAGTATTAAAAAACCTGTAGCAAGTGCTTAAGTGATAAACCTAAACTGCATGCTAAGCTAAAGTTTGGTTTTGAAAAATAAATATGAGACCTCAAAATTTCAGGAAAACAGCACTTATCTCTTTATGATAAGTAATAAGACAGTTTGTGGCAAAGGAATGTAAAATTGCTCTGCCCTACTGGACCTTTTTCAACATAGACATCCATTTTGCTAATTAAAAAAATCCAAATGAGGTAGAGAATAATTAATCACAAACGACATTAGTATGAACTTAAAGTCTGTATTTACTTTCTGTAAAATTAACTAAGAAAATGAGGAAAATATTAATGTAACATAATGCAAATGTGACTTCCTGTCTTTGGAGATTTAATACATTATAGTTGGTTACCTTAGGGAAATGGGTGATGGAATTTTAAAAGTTAGAGAATAAATTGACAGTCTTATAATTTTTTGAGTGTGCTACTCAAGTGGCAGCAATTATTTTAAAAGATTATTATGAAATATGTGGAACCTGGTGGGTACTTACAACTTAATCACCTGTCTATAAATGTACTGTTTATTATATGTGAAGATGTTCTTTTCATCCAGCCTCAGCCGTGGTAACACATCTGCACTACCCTATCCCTTCTGGCTCTCACAGTTCCAGAATAACACACAAGGTGAGGAGCTTTTGGGGATTAGTCCATAGGTTGCAATACCCCTTGAAAAATAAAAAGAGGATCCTCCAAAACTTGATCCATGAGCATCACATTTTCTCAGGACCGACCAACTTTTAGATGGATTAGTCAACTGCTTACAAATTGTATAAACTTTTATTTTACAGATTTAGAAAAATAATTGAAATGGAGATCATAGTTGTATTGGTCTGTGGATACCACACATCAAGTCATCACAGTGGTGTATTATTTTCATACTCGAAATTATAGCCTAACTTTCACTATCAATTTTTTTCCTTATTCTAAAGAATAAATCTTACCTTATATCTACCCTACAACTTTGACAGTGAGTTTCAGGCCAAAACAATGATAAAACGTATTCTCTTATAACTTGGTAGAACATTAGAATTGCTGTTTGCCGAGCCCTTACCATGTGCTAGGCAGGATAAATACAACAATATTGGAAGCTACCAATTCTTATTCTCATTTTCAGATGAGAAATTGAGATCTAGTGAAGTTAGGTAACTTCCCCAACCTGGGAAATTAGAAAATTCTAGTTTGAATACAGATCTGTCTGACATTGTCGACCCATATGCATTTTTTAAATGAGAGCTTTTTAGATTAGGGGACACTTTTGAATATTCCTTAACAATGAAAAGGTTTAGACCTGGTAGCATGAATTAGGTCTCAATTACAACAAGGTATCTTTTGAGGAGATGAAATTTTATCTCATTATATTTCCCCTAATTTATTTGTTTCCCGTTATAGTTTATCCTTAAGAAACTGGCTCAAGGTCCTCTTGTTTTATATGCTGGCCCATTATCCAAGTAATTTAAATCCATGTGGTCTATTTATAATTTTAATAAAAAGTGTGGACTCTATATTGTGGGGGGATTTCTGAGCCCCCTGATCGTGATAAATCACAGAACGCAACCTACCATAGATTCTCTGTGGTGATCCATTCAGGATCAGCAAGGATACTAGCTTCTTATGCCTGAGTGTAATCATCAACCCCGTTTTCGTTGTTACTGTTAGCGATGATACATAATATATCCCTGGGATTGGGTTTCCAGGCTGTTTTGAAGCTTTTAAAGTCATTAATGATCCTACTATCACAGCTGACAAAGCTGGAAGCAGTCATATTCCTGGCCAAATGTACTGGATGAAGAACTTGAGATAATCGAGGTCTGTTGCTTCTGCTTGGATATATTGGTTCACTTGGTCCATGCCAGGATCATGTGGGCTTTTGAATGGTTCAAGAGCAGATTTTGCTGCTGTGTTGGATGAGTTTGGTGCCAGCTGCCCTGTGATAAACGTGTAACCTGGAACAAGGTGAAATCTAAGACTTGTGAGTGAGGATGCACGAAAATTTAGTATCCTCCTAAAGTCTTGGTAATTCTGAGTGACTGGTGATTGACTCAAGCTTAATTACATAGGAAAAAACAATTCTATATCTCTTACAAATCTTCTTCACTGCTTCCTGCTTGCAGGAGGCAGTGTGGTGGAGTGGAAAGAATACAGCATCTATAGGATTCTGCTAATCTCATAGAGTCCAGGCTGTGGAATTTGGAGGGCATTTGGTTTGGGACCAGTCACCTGACCACTCCAAGACAATTTCCTCAATCACAAATTTATCACAATAATAAATATATTAATAGGGCTATTGTGAGGGTCTAATAGAAAATCAGACAAAGGTACTCTGTAAACTGAAAGGAATTGTTCAAAGTCTAGCTGCCTCAGAGCCTTTTTTTGGAAAGGAATTAGCAGTATGAATCCACTGGAAAATACATTGATGCCCATAATTAGTTTCTATATTTTTCTACAGATGATGTTGATAGAGTCAAGGTTTATTAAGGGGAAATCTTGCAACAGTTTGCAAGTAAGTGACATAGAAGGTAACTGCATTGGGTGCGGATAAAGGAAAGTCTACGAATACAAAGTTTCTTTTATTCTCAATATATTTAACAATAATTAAAGGCTATAGAAATTGGGAATTCCACAGACATAAGTCCCTCTTCTCTTCACAACTTTGAGAAGAAATTCTTGCATACTTCTTGAAGTAATCTTATGGGTTAATATGATGGGGTAGAAAATAATGTGATCTATGCCATCTATATAGTTAAAATTTGTGCCTATTCAGCATTGCAGCACATGAAAACTGCTGGATTGATTGTCCAAAGGTTTTGTGCATGTGATTGGAATTTTCTGACAGAACGTGGGATATGTGACATATATTATGTTCATTTCGGAGAACTCTGGGGCCATAGAGGCATGAAGGGCTGCTGAGGGTGAGACACTGTTCCTGGCAGCTGAAACTGTTGTCTAGCCAAAAGATGTTTCCTTCTTATTGGGTGAGTCCTACATATTATTGTGTCAAAGTGAGGATTCTAAGAAATCTGTGAAGTTCCAGAATTTGCCACTCTTGTCAAGTCCTGAAAGCTGTATGCTTTCCTACTAGTAAATTCAAATTGAAGCCAATATCCAAATCCCTCAGAGAAATGGAAATACTTATTAACATAGAAACATTCAGACTTGACATATAAAACATTTCAACAGGGTATAATATAAGGAGATGAGTCTTTGCAGCAACCTCCACTACCTCTGATTTCTTAAAGTTACCCATTTACTCTAAACTATTGTCACTAAGGCAGATGTGCTGATTAACTGAGGCCGACTTGTGAACAAGTTGCTTTGCATGTAGGCAGACTCACAGAGCATGCTCTAAGATCAGGAGCAGCAGGGATGGGTTCATCTTTACCCTGCAGAGTAGAATAACAAACATGCCACTTAAAAGTAAGTTTTGTTATGAAGTAGAAAATTATGTAAGACTATATTGATTCTTAAAATGACAAAGTGATAACAATTCTATAAGCAATACTTTAATGTTGCTAATGAAATTTAAAATATTTGTAGGTCATTACAAATCATTTTCTTGAACAACACAAGGCAATAGAGCCAATTAGTAGTGATGCTATTAACAGGGGACACATATTGAACTCACACTATATGCCAGACTCTGTCCTGAGTGCTTTATGGGCTTTATCTATAATTGTAATATATATTAAGACTTTGAGAAATTAAGTCATTTGCCTATGATGACTAATTCAGTAAGTGTTTTTCTAGAACTCACACTGGTCAAATTCCAAAGGCCACGCTCTTCGTGACTATACTGCATTACCTCCTTTGCATCACATGCTTTCTGCTTGGGTTCATAAACAAAGTGATGTGTGGAGGAGTATAAAGCCTTGAGGATATACTCACAAACGCTGGGTGATATTTGTAAATGTGGACAGGACGAGATGTGTTTCACATAGGGATGATGCTGTTAGAATAATGACTCAAAGCTATTCTGCATTTTCCTCCATAGATTCACCCCCCTGCCAGTGTGGTCAGAAGAAGGCTATGTTGGCAAATAGAATGTATGGTGTAATTGCTCAATTAGAAGCTGCTTATCCAGCAAGGGTGTTAAGCGTGTGCAAAGCATTATAACAATCCCTGGGAAGGATCTGGGGGATATAAATGCTTAATATCTAGTAATTTCCTTCCAACACTTGACCACATCTGAAACTAAAGTTGAGGGCTGCCTTTAGCCTAGGCTATTGCACTCTGTCATGCTCGTTTCCACTGTAGTGTATTCTCACGTGCTTCTCCCTTCCTTAGGAAATTTCTTTCTTTATAGCTTCCACTCATCCACACACTGAACATCATTGATGGTTCTGATCAAGTCCCACAATTCTTTACCAGCCCATACTGATGTTTTTCCTATCTCAATTCTTAGTACCAGATAAATATACCCTCATGCCTGTAAGTCCTCAGTTAAAATGACTTTCTTGTGTTCTTCTTTAAAAAAGAAAAAATTGTGCAACTTCAGAGACATTGTCTTCGTTTGTGTATCTTGCCAACAGTCCTCGTACACTCCCAGACATAAAATAAGGTAAAATGAAGACTTGTTGGTTGGTGCAGTTTTACAAATTGTGCTCATTTGAATGTTTCTTTTAAAAGTTGATTCCTATACAGCTTTTCCCCTGCCCTGGGTGATTTAGGCATAAGTGACCTCCCAAGATCTCATTCCACACAAAGATTGCAATATCATGAAAACCTTAGATATTTTGTATTAAGAAATGTCTTTTAAATGGATGCAATTTAAACCTTATATTCTTTCTTTCCTATTTTGTCTTGCTAAATGCAGTTAGTATATATTTGTGTATTGAAATGGCCCCTATTCCTTGCAGTTTTTTCCACACAAACAGTTCATAGTATTTTGTTTATGAACTGCCATTCCCCAGAAGAGGTGGTGGATTTTAAATGAAGAGCTCTTATAGAGATCATCTTCATGAAAAAAATTATTTCCCCCTTTTTATTGTGATTCTCCAGGCTCCATCTATACTAAACATTTGCAATTATTCTTTCTTGATATATGTGAGTGCTGTGACTTTTCAGGACATCCACCTCTGCTGAGCTGAAAAGTCCTCAGTTACTCATGATGCAATACTGGTAAAGTAAATAAACAGTACTCAGATTTGTCTTGTGGTTGATGAAGCAGCTCTGTTTTTGTTTCCTGGGCATCCTTTTGCAAATCATCATACGCTCATTTGCTTAGAGCTTCCTATCAATCATGCACTGTTCTAGGATCTGGGGCTACAATAATTCAAATATAAAAAGGTCCTTGCCCTCACAGAACTGACATTTTAGTGGAAGCAGACGATTAATGACAAAAATATAATAAATCTCTCTTTAGCATAATTCTGAAATCAAAAACTTTTGGAGACCAAAATTTCCTTATAACTCATCTCCTGACCTAACTTGATGAAAGACTGTTTATAACTTTTACTCATCACAGAGTGGATATTCATATATTTTATTATAAGAGTATTAATTTGCTTAATTTGATATGGACAGTGTAACAGAAGTAGAATATATGCACTGTATTGCTTTTCTCAAATTAAAAAGCATGTGAATTCTCAAAGATATTTGGCTTAGATAAGTGAGTGTGACCTGTATAATGTGGGTAGTGATAAATCCTATGCATAAAATAAAGTAGGGAACAGTGATAGGAAATGCCAAGAAGTGTTCTTCCCTTTCTTGAAGTTGAGTTCATTGAATCCTTGTTGTTTTCACAGATCTCTGGTATCTTTAAAATAAGATTTATTTTTGTTAGGCATTTTTGGTCTTCAGTGAGTGCTTTGGCCTATTGCATCCCACTGTATCTTACACTGAAGCAGAATCCTGATATGTGCTTCTTTCAAAATATGTCACGGATGTAGAAAAGTTAAATATCCTCAAATTCAACCATTTGGCTATAACCACTGTCTACATATACATATATCTAAGTGTTTATTTTAGAACACTAAACCCAGGAGAGTCTTAATTCATAATATTATTAACTTTATTTTTCTCATTAGCATATAATTTCACCAAGTTACTCTAATGACAAAATATAGGGATGGCAGAATGTGTCGGATTTCTCTCTTATTCCTGGAATATTATTTCTCTCAGTCCCTCAGCAGGAGTCAGGTAACTTGTAATGGGTCTTCTGGGTAATAAGGCTAAGTCCATGTTTTTTTCCTCTCTACTCATGGATGGTTGAATAACATCTCCTTGCATTTTTTATTACTTTACATTTATAAAGTACTTTTAAAGTTTATACTGAAGATGGTTTTAGTCTAAAATAATATTAAGTTGGGATATGTATGGAATGAATATAAGCTACTTGACCTTGGCCAATTTAAACTCCCTGAGCTTTTTTTTTTAAAAAAAAAATCACCTTTAATTGAGAATGATAAATAAACTTGCCTGTTAATATCACTCTATTGTTACTACCATTATCCTCTGGATTGTTTTGAATATCAGATCTGCTAATGAATATAAAAATCTTTTGCAAATGCTAATTTCCATTCAATGTTATTCATGCTTCTTGTAATTAGTAGAATAAATAGGTGATGGGACCTCCCTGGCAGTCCAGTGGTTAAGACTTTGCCTTCCAATGCAGGGGACCCAGGTTCGATCCCTGGTCTGGGAACTAGATTCCACATGCATGCCGCAACTAAAAGTTCACATGCCACAACTAAGGAGCCCACGTGCTGCAAATAAGACCCAGTGCAACCAAATTAAATAAATAAATAAATAAATAAATAAATAAATAGGTGACATCTAGGAATATCTCAAAAGAGAATTCAATTAAATGATAATAATTATATAAGAAAAATATCCATTTATCAATTCTAGGAAAGATTGGCTTATAACAGGTTACATATTTGCAAATACGTAAAGCTTAAAAGTAGGAAAAATATCAGATTTTATGTTTGGAAATGAAGGTTATTAGGTCAGTAAACTTATCGAAGTTAGTGTGACATAAAATACAAAAAACTCCAACAAAATTTGAGACATTTTGCATATGCTCATACTTCTGCTTTGGTGAGAAAAGGAACACAATTGTAACAAGGACACGAAAGTTTTCATTCACTCTTACCTGGAGCAATCAGCTTAATAGTAAATCTTCGAAGTAGCATATATCAAAGTATTTATATCAAAAAACAAAGATTAAAGAAAGTGTCCAGAAAACACGTCTGGTATAATTTCTTTCTAATTGCAATATATTTATCTTACTAGACAAAACAATCTTAAAAGTCAGATTTACTGTAGATTGATTTTTTTTCCACCTGGTTTTTTTTTTTTTTTTTTTTTAATTATTTATTTATTTATGGCTGTGTTGGGTCTTCGTTTCTGTGCGAGGGCTTTCTCTAGTTGCGGCAAGTGGGGGCCACTCTTCATCGCGGTGCGCAGGCCTCTCACTATCGCGGCCTCTCGTTGCCGAGCACAGGCTCCAGACGCGCAGGCTCAGTAATTGTGGCTCACGGGCCTAGTTGCTCCGCGGCATGTGGGATCTTCCCAGACCAGGGCTCGAACCCGTGTCCCCTGCATTGGCAGACAGATTCTCAACCACTGCACCACCAGGGAAGCCCCTCCACCTGGTTTTTAAGTATATATTTGACAGGTTGGTGATAAAATATTCAAAGTTGGTTTTAACTACTTGTTTTGAGTTGTGTTAATAATAAAACATCCTTTTCTTGCCTCTAACAAACCTAGAAGCAAAAATTACTTCTAACACCCAGATGGTATATTTTTTAACATTCATTGAAAGCAAGAATAACAAACTGATATGCTGTAGTTGCCTACCTGTCAAGCCTGTATAAGTATATTCATAATACACGTGAAACTGCTTATACGTTGAAATGATTTGTATTGCAATAATACAAATATAGCTTTTATAGGATAGTGAGGTAGTCTGATGTAGAAGAAAGAAGTCTAAACTAGAAAACAGGACACTGGGTTCTGGTTCTGACTGTGTCACTAATTATGTGGGGTTAGTTTGTGTAAATCTCTTACCCTCACCGGACTTTTGCTTCTTTATTGGCTAAATAACAAGGTTGGAGTAGACAACTTTTAAAGTTCCTTTTAGTCCAAAAATGTTTTAATTTCATAAGCCATGTACCCAGGTATGCTAAAGAATAATTTTCTTTCTGTGATTCAACTTAAATTGTATAAAGCGCTTCTTCTGCCTCATACCAGACAATGTAATTTTGGTTATGCTTGCTAGATTTTATCTAGTGACATTTAAACCCAGTAAGTTAATGATTGTCCCTTCTTTCTCATTCATTGTAGCTTGAGTGGCATCTAAATTGATAAAGTGTCAGGTGGGGTTACCTGGTCATCTGTTTGTGTCTGCCCATAGTGGCATCTGCTGAGGTGTATACAGTGTCCCGTCTGGTTCACAGGCATCACAGACTTCCACAGTGCTGTCCTCTACTGTATCTGAATCGGGCGCTTTATAGTCCAGGTCACTCCCCCTGTAGCTACTCTCATTACAGTCAAAGATATTTCCAAATAATCTTCTCTTTCTCCCTCTCCCTCTCCTTTTCCCTTTCCCCTTTCCCCCCACCCTCTCTGTCTGTCTGTCTGTCTCTCTCTCTCTCAGCTAACATCTACAACTTTCTTGGAGGCATAAAAAAAACAGAAGCTGCTCTCTCATGAAGCCAAATGGAAACATTTGTATGCTGCCTGGACCAGTCTCAGCTTATATATACTTCATTTTCATATCTTTCACCATGGAGACCCTTTGAAAACTCCTGAACCTGGGTTTGGGAAGCAGTCCTCTCCATTCTGAGATTCTCAAGCCTGTCTTGCTGTTGTATTGCACCTCTGCCCAAGCACAGCTAGAGGGGTGGGAAGGATGAAGCTCTGCTCAGAGAGTCTGTCATGGTCTGATTTTCTTGCTCCCTCTCCAGCTCTCCTTTTTCTTTCTTCTCCTTGAAGGATGTCTGTCTAATCTCAGAAAGGGAGGAAGGTGACTAGAACAAAGATCACATGTTTTACAATATCTATTATTAAACCAAGACCTTGAGGCCACAATGTGAAAATGTTTGAAACTCAGAAGTCCTTTTGTTCTCAAATGTATTACCATGGGCATCAAAATTCTACCTTAAAACTCAGTACTGAGCATTGACTCATATATTTCTCATTATATTTTTGCGGTAATTTTACTGAGGTCATTTTACTGAGGGCAGATGTGGAGGGGGAGGATTTTTACTTTTTGGGACCAGGGATGGCTTTGCATCCTGTGAAAAAGGTACATATTTTCACGTACCAGTTTATAGTTGAAAATGTTATCTCTTCACATAATTTTTAACATTTTATACTTTTGCCTCAATTTTTATAGTAAAGTACTTTTGATAAATTATATTATTAGGCTAATGTAATACACAAGGGTAATAGAGTTTGATTTTTCTAACGTATATCAATATTGCAAAATTCTGAGGCTACCTGGGCATTCTCAGTAAATATTGTCTTTTATTTTTATAGCCCTGAACAGTGGTGGAAATTGTGAAGTTATTTCATTTTCAATATCCCTGGAAATAAACTACTTCACAGATTCTTTACCATATAAAATTAAATTATTTGGGCCTAAAATGTTACTTTTCAGAAAAGTGTAAGTGGTATTAGAAAAATGACAGTGTAGGCTGAGTGACATTTTAATTCTATGTTTACCTTTTTGAGGAACTGCCAGATTGTTTTTCACAACAGCTATACCACTTAACATCTCTACCAACAATGTGTGAGCGTTCCACTTTCTTTATGGTCTTACCAATGCTTTTTATTTTCCTTTTAAAAAAATGATGGTAGCTGTGAAGTTGTATCTCATTATGGTTTTGATTTGTATCTTCCTAATAATGAATGATTTTGAGCATCTGTCCACATGCTAATTGGTCATTTGTATATCATTTTGGGCCAAGTGTTTATTCAAGGCCTTTGCCCATTTTTAACTGGACATTTTTGGCTGCTGTTGAATTTAAAAACAATTGTCTTAAATATGCTAAAAGAGCTAAAGAGGAACATTGGCAAAGAATTAAAGGAAATCAGGAAAATGAACTATGAATAAAATGTTAATAAAGAGATCAAAGTTATAAAAAGGAACCAAACAAAAATTCTGGAACTGAAAAGTACAATAACAAATAAAAAATTCTCTTGAGAGGTTCAATAGAAGATTTGGGGAAGCAGAAAACACAATCAGAAAACCTGAATATAGGATAATTGAGATTATCTAGTTTGGGAAGCAAAAAGAAATACTAAAAAATGGAAAAAAGTGAACAGAGCATAATGGACTTGTGGAACTCCATCAAATAGAGTAATATATTTATTATGGGAGTCCCAGAAGGAGAAGAGAGGGAGAAAGTGAGCAGGAAGACTATTTGAAGAAATAATGGCCCAAAATTTCCCAAATCTGATGAAAGACAAGAATCTAGAAATCTAAAAATCTCTGTGACGTCTAAGTAGAATAACTTCAAAGAGAACCATATCAAGACAATTATAGTCAAATTGTTGAATGCCAAAAAAAAAACAATCTTGAAAGCAGCAAGAGAAAAGTGATTTACCATGTACAAAGGATCCTCAAAATAAAGCATGGAGGCCAGAAGGCCGTAGGTTGACATATTAAAAGCTATATGAAGAAACAAAGATGTCCAGTAAAGGTAACACATGGGAAGATATGTAAAAGCTAGCATTATTGTCTTTTGGTTTGTAACTGTTCTTTTTATTTTCTATGATTTGAAAGAAAAATGCAAAAAAATAATTATAAATCTATGTTATTTGGCACACAATGTATAAAGATGTACATAAATGGTTAAAATGTTAAGCTTTACATTATGCATTTTTACCACAATAAAAATGCAAAAGTATGCCCCAAACTATTAGAATATATTTTTAGTACATAAATCTAACAGACAACTGATATTCAGAATATATTAAAAAATTCCTATGACTCCATAGTAGGAAGGAAAACAACCTAATTTTTAGAAGATGAGTCAAGACATGAATAAACACTTCACAGCAGAAGAAAGGTCAGTAAGCACAGAAAAAGTGCTCAGCATCATTAGGCATCAGAGAAATTCAAATTAAAACTATAACTAGATACTACTTAATATCCAGTGTACCAGCTAAAGTGAAAAGAATTGAAATAATCAAATTTGGTAAGGATAAGGAGAAGTTGGAGTTTTCATTATTGCTGTTGGGAGTGAAAGACGAAAAAACAGCTATGGAAACATTTTTTGACATTTTCTATTAACATAACACATATACTTCCTTATGATTTAGCAACCATACTCTTAAATTTTTAGCCAAGGAAATAAAAACATATATTACACATGCAAAAAAATGTACAAAAATATTCATAGTGGCCTCATTTATAACAGCACAAACCACAAATAACATAAATTTTCATCAACATGAGAATGACTAAGCAAACTGTGATATATTTATATAATAGAATACTATTCAGCCAAGAGAATGGACACGTTGTTGGCATGTACAAGAACATTGATAAACTCGAAAATATCAACAAAGTCTAATGCAAAAGAGTTGATTAATTATAAGTCAATTTATGTGAAATTTAAGCACAGGCAAAACTAATCTATGTTGAGAGAAAATGCCTTGGGGTGAAGGAAGATTGAAAAGGAACACAAAGAAAATTTTTGAGTGTTGGAAATATTCTGTATCTTGATTGTGATAATGTATAAAGATTTTATGTGTATATACATACACATATATATGATTTTGGATGAATAAATATCAGCAAATTGTGATCAAGTGTGCACAAAATATGCAATAGGAAATTTAAATGAAAAATAGGGGTAGAATTTGCCTGAAGTGTGTACAATATCTTTGACAGTCCAATGATTTATCTTATTATATATAGGATAATTCATTAATGAGTTAATGTACTATGTGAATACCAGACAACTATGCTGAAAAATGTGTTAATACTGTGTAAAATTTTAAAAAGCAGGCTTTCAGAATCTGTCATCATCAAATGTAGATAAACCCCTAATAAATCAGAAGTAATGAAGTGCTGTATTTCAGACTTCCAACTTTGAACATCACAAGAGAGTCTGTATGGTGAACTATTACCATGTTGGGAAAGGGAGGCCATGGCAGGGGTCATAGACAGTGATTTATTAAAACCCTTACTTTACATTAGAAGATCTGTCCTTTAGTCAGATGCTCATAAGCGTAAGACAACTAGATTTTTCTTATAAATTTAGGAAGCTGGCTACTGGTAATTTCCTGTTCAGTTTTTCACATTAAGTGACAGAAACTCTCATTCTAAAAATACAGAGCAAAATAAGCTAGATGAATTCAAATAATGGAAATGACACTTGTTTGGAAATTTAAGTTGATATCAAAATATATATGGATTAAATAAAATTTTGGAACACCTATAAGATAAGATGCTGAAGAACAGAGACTAGGACAGAAAGAGAAACAGAAAAAGTTGAAGGACATTCTCGTGTCTACTTCTTTCAATTTCCTACGGAGTGGGAAATATTTAGAAGTGAATGTAACTGTAGTAGCTGTGCCCTGGGCATGTCCTTTAAGAGCAAGAGCTCAGTCACCAATGATCCCCAGATGAAAATAATTAGGTGTGGAGCACTTGAACTGCAATGAATATTCCAGTGAGATCTCTCTATACCATATGTTTTTGTCAGGTGATTGGAGAGATAGAATTTATCTTTGGGTTGCCAGAAAATGACATATTTCTTCCTGTGCAGAGCCAGTGATGATGATGACCAGGGTGCCTCAAGTAAGAACAGTGAAAATGTGACTACAACAAGGATAGCAAAATGAGTAGGAATGCAAGGACTGTAAGCAATTTGTGTGTATTTGGGGGTGGGGGAGAGAATAAAGATTTTTATCCTTATGGCTCACCAAACTTGACCAACCTTGTAGTTTAATGATTATAGAGTTTGGAAATCATCATAACAAAAGAAATCTAGTCAAAATATCTTTTGATAGACACCATCAAACATCTTAAACTCTGTGAAATACAAAGAATCTCATTTAAAAATAACATAAAATAAGAGCTTCCTAATATAACAATGTTGACTAGAGATTTAATTTACAGTAAGCAATTTGGTCTGAGAACAATACCTTGTTACACAGTGGTAACAGAAAAGAATGTTATTGAAATAAGAGATCCAAAGGTTCAACTCCAATATTTTAACTTACTGTGTATTTTGTAGAGTTACTTACCTCTGAGCATAAATTTTCTGAATTACAGTATAGGAAAGAATAGCACCTCATGTGACTATTGTGAGTATTTGGCATTTTTTATCTATCTATCTATCTATCTATCATCTATCTATCATCTATATATATATATATATATAAATTATCAACATAGTGTCTAGTATCATAACCGTTAGTTATTGCATAACAAATGAAGTTATTGCATAACAAATGAAAAATTTAGTAGCTACAAACAATAATCATTTATTACCATAGCTTATGAATCATAAGGCAAGGGGTCAGGTGATCTCAACTGGGCTCACTCATGAATTTTTTGTCTTTGATGGGGGTCTTCTGATCTGGAACAGTCTTTACAGGAGTGAGTGTGGACACTTGGTTATATTCCACATGTTTCTCATCTTCCAGAAGATATGTTTCTCATCTTCCAGAAGATATGTTCTCCTGACAATGGCAAAGGGACAGGAGAGCAAAGAGAAACACACACAGTCTCCTGAGTCCTAGGCTTGGAAATGGCATGCTGCTGCCTCTGCCACATTCCATTGGCAAGTTACATGGAAACCAAGATAGAAGGATTGGGAAAAATAGGCACTACCTCCTTCCTGAGAGGAAATAAAAGTCACATCAAAGGGTATGAATACTGTGTTAAAAAAGGAGAAAAAGAAAAAGAAACAGGCCCAAGGTGGAACAACTTGCTCCCAGGACAGCAAACCAAGATTTAATTGCAATTTTAAACTTTGCAAGGAATGGAATTTCTGAAATTTTCTGGTCAGCACTTGTGAGGCAACCTTGCCTGAGATCCCTTCTATTCTTTTGCTGATAACCTCCTTATCCTGCCTATTTCTATGAAAGCCTTCCATTTTATACAGTTCCTCAGAGCACCTCTCTATTAGGTGAGATGCTGCCCAATTCATGAATCATTTAATAAAGCCAATTAGATCTTCAAATTTACTCAATCGAATTTTATTTTATTTTTTTAACAACTGGGAGGTATAAAGAAGTGGGCCCATTAATGCAGTCTATCTCCTATAGTTATAGAGAAAGTGGTTCAGAAATGGTAATTACTATTCCTGCAGAAAATGGGTGTTCAGTAAGTTCTACTGCTGATGATGACAAATTTGCAAAATTGTTTAAACATTTTTCTATATTTCTATGAAAACTTACTCTGCTCCTTTAATTCGTATTTATCTTTAGAAGTGCTTTTTTTTTTCTTCTTAGAAAATACTTGGTTCTGGTATATGAGAGAAAAAGTACAAACTCCTCCCTGCCCCCTCTCCAGGAAATGCAAATCAAAATGACAATGAAATACCAGTTCACACACACTAGGATGGACATAATCAGAATGACCAACAGTAATGTGTTGGTGAGGATGTGGAGAAATTGTTGGTAGCAATGTAAAATGGTAGAGCTGCTTTGAAAAAAACCGTTTAGCAATTCCTTAAGTTAAACGTAGTGTTACCATGTGACTCAGTGTATTAGTTTCCTATTGCTTCTGCAACATATTACCACAAACTTGGTGGCTTTATGAATACAAGTTCATTATCTTAATCATTCTATAGATCAGGAATCTTGCACTGTTCTCACTGGGCTAAAATATAGGTGTTGGCAGGTCTACATTTCTTATAGAGACTCTAGGGAGAATCCATTTCCTTGGCTTTTCCAACTTCTAAAAGCTGACTGCATTCCTTGGCTCATGTCTGACCCTGCACCCCCCCTGTTCAAAACAAGTAATGTCAGATTGAATACTTTTCACATTGAATCACTTCAACATTTTCTGCCTCCTCCTTCCATTTTTATGGACTGTTGTGATTATGTAAGACTCACTTGTGTATTGTAGGACAGTGGTCCCTAACCTTTTTGGCACCGGGAACTGGTTTCGTGGAAGACAATTTTTCCATGGATGAGGGGTGGGGGAGGATGGTTCAGGCAGTAATGCGAGCAATGGGGAGCGGCAGATGAAGCTTCACTAGTTCGCCCACAGCTCACCTCCTGCTGTGTGTCCTGGGGTAGGGGTAGGGTGTTTGGGGACCCCTGTTGTAGGATACCCGATTTCCTAATTTCATGTGCAACCTGAATTCTCCTTTTCCATTTCTCCTAACAAATTCATAGCTTTTGGGGATTAAGACATGGATGTACTTGGCAGACCTTCTGTCTACCACAGTTGCAATTCTACTCCTAGGTTCATACCCAAGAACTGAAAACATATATCTATATAAAAACTTGCACACAAATGTTTATAGTAGCTTTATTCATGATAGCCAAAGAGTGAACACAGCCCAACTGCCTGTCCACTGATGAATGGGTAAACAACAACAATAAAAGAGGCATCATCAATGTAGTGTGGCCTTCACATGAAGACAAAAATCCCATTCAATGTTAGGAAAATCACAGAATGCTTCATGGGGGATGTGAAATTTAAGCTGAACCATGGAGGAAGTATAAGACAGAAACAGAATTAATATATTTTTCTTAAACTAGATACAAATTTTAATTACAAGGTGCTATCATTCAAATTACTACTTCAGCAAGATTCTCTGCAGAGATTTGGTAGTATAGGTCATTATCCAATTTCAGTAGACATTTGTTTTCTCCAAAAGAGTAGTGTATTATTATTCTTATCAATCAAATAAGATATATTTTTCCGTGGTTGGGATGTATGGGATGATACATCAAGCCATAGCTGGTTCTGTTCATGAAAAGCATCTTAATCCTCTTTCCTTTAGAATTTAAAAAAGAGGAGAATAGTTATTAAAGAAAATATTCGCAGAATGTACTCTTCATTCAAACTATACATTTCATGTTTTGATCACAATTTGAGTGTTTGCAGAAGCCTGTGGGTCTGATAAATGCAGCTAAATATTTATGCTTGACCTCTTTTTCTGCTCCTTTATCCCTTCCCAAACAAGCAATAAGTTCAATCTCTTTACCTACGGGGACCAAATGCAGATTAATTTATCCATTACCCCTTATATTTTGGCTATTTTGAATGGTTCAGTTTTGTTGAGTTGTGTCTGTTCTGTAGCAATATTTCTGAAAGTTCCGATTCAAATGAGGAGAAAATCATCCAAGTGATTGTCATCTTTGACATAAGCTTGAGAATCATGAGTGTATGTGCCTTTCTTTGTAAGACAAAGACCTAAGCCTGAATTTATATATCAGGAGTTGGTAGTGACTCTATTTTGTTGTTTTTCTGCTTTCTTCAATGGTATTCAGTTTGAATCTTTTATTATTTGGTAAAAACTTCAAAAAGCAGACTTTATGAAAATAGAGTTGGAGTAGTAAAAAGAGACAAGTTACTTGACAGTAAGGCAAATGGTAGAGATCTGAAGTAATTCATTGGCACACTTTTTCTGTGGAAAGGAAATTTATTATTTCTGGCAGATTACCTAACCCTGCAGAAAATGCAGACCATGTGTTTGGAATCCAAATGGGATTTCCAAAAATTAATCACTGAGGTTAGTTGAAGACATGCCTCATCAGTATTCAGTGCTTCTATCTTAAGATGAAAGAGAAGAAGCTCCTTGGGTGGAGAGAAAATAGAAGTTACTTTATCCGACAGCAAAAGCTGCCATCGTTTACTCATATCCAGCTCCCATTGACTTCAATCATCTTCAGCCTCTCAGCAGGAAGAACTTGGCTGCAGGGTAGAAATTTGATCTTCACTAATAGTATTACAAGGGGATCAAGGCTTTTATAATGAGTTTAATAACTTGGGTGCAGAAAGAATAATTGGACACTGGAGAGTCTTAAAAAATTTTGCTGGCTTGGTGATTTTTATCACAATTCAAAATGGTGAATTTCTGGAGATGGAAAGTTTTAAACCAAGTGCATATATTCATATAGGTATATAGTTGCTGGAGCTCAAAAATAAATATGAGACCATCACAGTGTGACATAAATGGTGTCCATTTATAGAAGGAATTGGGGTGAAAGAATCTCCAAATAAAGAGTGTGAATTGTAATGAATTTGATTATGAATATAGCAACATTCGTAAGTGACTCCCATAGCATCCTTGCGTCTTTTCCTCTCTCCTCTGCCCCTCTCAGTTTCTTAAAAAAGAGAGTGAATAATAAGATTTTTGAGTGTTTCCTGTGTGTCAAGTAATGAGCTATTAAGTTTTACATGCATTGTCTCATTATTTCTTATCACAGTTGCTTCGCGTGGGAAACTCAAGGCAAGAAAGGTTAAGCAACTTTTCAGGTCACATACCTAGAGGGATGGAATATAGGAGATTAAACTGAGGTCTGCTTGAATCTGGATTTTGATGAATCGGTTGATTGAGGCCACTTAATCCCTTCTCTTCTGTGTGGTGTGTGTATGTATGTGTGTGTTTGTGTGTGTATATATACATATATATATATATATATATATATATATATATGTATGTATGTATATATACACACCAGTTTTTTTTGCCTGGTACCCAAGTTTACCTAAAAGAGCAGCATCAGCATTACTAGGCATATCTCCATAGCTGGACCTATCTGTAACTACACTAGGTGATTTGAAAAGACCTAGGCCTGGGTCTAGCACCCGGTACAGTGAGTGAGAAGCAGAGCATGGCCCTTGACCACTGGGCTCCTCCGGCTCAGGCAGCCTCCACTCCATGTGAGGAGCTATGCTATACTGTAGCATACAGTGGAGCATACAGTAGAGCTACAGTGTAGCTATGCTAAACTGGTCATATTTAGAAGATATTTTCGTATTATTAGTATTGTTCTATGTGTGTATTTTACTCCTTACTGCTATGTATATACTATATATAGCTGATAATGTTAGGTGCTTTTTTTTTTTTTTTTTTTTTTGGCTGCGCCATGCAGCTTGCAGGATCTCAGTTCCCTGACCAGGGATTGAACCTGGGCCATGGCAGTGAAAGTGCTGAATCCTAACCACTAGACCACCTGGGAACTCCCAGTTAGGTGCTTTTTAAGAAATATCTAGTCTTTCTAGATATTCTAAAGTGCCTGCTACATGTTAAAAGTAGAGGTAGTAAAATAACACATTGTATAAATATCCTTTTATTAAAATTGATATGAAATATTGTCTTTTGGAAATGCAATTGCTAAACCACCCCTTTGTATGGTCCTGTGTTTGTGCACTGGTTCCCGGAAGGAGGGACAAGAAAGACATGCGAAGGACTCTGTGCCAGTGTGATTATAGTTAGGCAGTGTTAAACATCGTCTCATGTTCTGTGCATTTTATTTTACTTTGTGTGAATAGCACATATAATGGACGAATGAGTCCTAATTTTTCATCTAATCTTTCTATATGTTAAAGAGGTTGCCAGTAAATAGAAGAATTAGTAAACTAATTCTTTTATAAATTTTGTGTTAAAATTTATCGGAAAGACTATCTTCTGAAAATGACTTGTGGAAGTTCAATTGTTAAAATTACCTCATATCAAATCAGTTATTAAGACCCATGAATTCTAGTAGCATTTATCCTCGTTTTCTTAAAGAATTTGGACTCTGGAATTAGCCTGCTTGAGTTAGGGTCTTGGTTTACCAACTTGCTTAAAGCTCTCCAAGTCTCCTGTTTTCTCATTTTCAAAATAAGATAAAAATATCATCTGCCTTGGTGAGTTATTCTGAGAGTTATGGTTGGTAATAAATAGGAAGGCTTAAAATGTTCACTGGCTTATACTAATTTCTCAGTATCTGTAATCCATTCTTATGGTTCTGTATGACCAGAGTATAGCATGCTTTTAGGAGACTTGGAGAAATTGAGTCTGAAAAATAGGCAGAGGCTGGGTTGAGAAGAGCCTCATTACCCTGTTAAGAGTTAGGATCAAATTCTCTATGTAAGAGGGAACTGTTTAAGGATCAGCTTAAGATGAGGAGTGCCTGTTAAACCTTATGGCAAATCTTTATCAACAGGTCAAACATGAGCTACTGTGGTCGTCTAAGAAGGCCATGATGTGATCCTGAATGAGGCAGCAGAAATAGGGCACAGAAGAGTAGAATAAATCTGAATAAGCATGACTTGTGATATTTTGAATGTAGGTGTTGAATAAGGAAGAGAGAGCTAGGAAGAATTCCTTTCCTTCTCTGAATGACTAAGTAGATACCAGTGCTAAGGTAGTGAATGCAAAGCAAGAAGTAGTATTGGTGCATAGATAATGGCTAATATAAGTTTGGATATGTTAAATATATGATACCTAAAAAAAACTTTCAGGTAGGCATATACAATACACAGTTGGAGGTAAAGGGCTGGAACTTGGAAGGTTGGGCTGAAGTTACTGATTGGGATTCATCACAAATATAATGATATTTATAAAGAATAGATGAGCCCACTGAGCTAATGAGAAAATAAATGCAGGTCAAGGGTAGAACTGCAAGAAATTCTGCACAGAAGGAAGTAAGATAGTTACTGAAAAGACCAACTGGATTGGGTAACAAAGATGTCCCTGATTTTCTTGGGGTGTGCCAGGCCAGCAGAGGAAAATGAACAGAAAGCAGATTGCAGCATTTGGGGAGGAGCAAGAGGGGAGGAATTGGAAATATGAATGTAGACCAATATTTTTTAAGAAGTTTAACAAATGGGAGGGAGAGAGGGGCCATTAGCTAAAGAAATCTCATAGTTGAGGGATGCAGCTATTTTGTTTGCTTTATGTGTTTAAAATGAGGAGAGCCCGTTTGTAGGCTAAAGGAGGGAGGCTGTGGGGAAGGTGGATTTACGGATGAAGGGCCTTGTTTTATCATATACCTAATAGTTGAAGAACCCATTTTCTTTTCATCCAGAGTCATCCACTTATTTCCTTTATCTAGATATTTCCCCATTCTCCTTTAATCCTTTTTTGTTTCTTACCTCTTCTTCTTCCTGCATTTATACTTACTCTGGTACCTATATTCTGCACCTATCTGTTGACATGTCCGTTGGTGGTTATGGATAATAATATTCAGGTAACACTTGTGTAGTTTATCAGGTATAGTCAATGCTTGAACTCAACCCTCTGACCTAAGGAGAAATCTGGGTCCAAGATAGGTGAAATAAGGGTAGGTAGGTCTGCATAGTGTTTTGACACTATTTAAATAACTGTTTTTAAAAGAAAAGTCACAATGCAAGGTATATGCCCTTTTCTGCCTCAATTTCACAGGTCAGAAAAGGACCAAACTTTCACTTACAAATAACCTGAAACAGAAACCTTAAGGTCTGAAATTGTGTAACAGTTCAATGTTTCCTGAATCTTCTTTCACTTTCAGACTGTCTTTTGGGTGGAATATGACCATTTCCAAGCTATAAAACACTTAGACAATCAGGAGAAATCGAGTTTTACTATTATTAACAGACTCCAAGGACTTTCCTCATCTTTTTAATTTCTATTACTCCACAACTTGTACAATCCCTTAGATGTTTTATATTCAGAAGTCAGTATCCAGCATTTTGAATTTTAATGGTATATTTATGCTCTGCTTGCTTCTCCTATCTCCTGAAGAGTGTCTCTTGAAGAGTTATGGCTATGGTCATAAAATCCAATAAAGATGCATTTGTCAAACTGATTTTTTCCCCAAACTCTGTCCCTGTTAAATTCATAAAAGAAACCAGATTTCCACAGATATTTGACTACTCTAGTGGAAATGATAAGAAGTGCAAGAGTCATCAAGGCACAGATATTAAAAAGAGCCACACGAGAGAAAGCTGTCGCTTATACTAAATTGTTCCTTCTCAAAAGACAAGGCAATCACCTAAATAGAAAAATTAATCATAAAGCATGTTAAATCATCAGGCATGAAAACAGTTGGGTTTCATGATTCATGATAATTAGTTTGGAGAAGCAGAAGTTATAACTAAATAGACTTGTGAGAAGAACTTACAACTGGGTAAATTTATTTTCAGATTGAGCACACAAGGCAAATGTTTTACCAAAAAAAAAAAAAAAATAGTCTCTTGGATTTATTTGGTCATTATTTTAAAACCTACATTTTAAAGTCAGGGATCCTCAGCACCATAGTGAGATTTTATATACCACCTGGTAAGTAAGTAAATGACTCAGGCAAAACCTCAAAATAAGAGATGTTTGTCCCCAAGTTTGTCCCCTTTCCTTGTCATCATAGTTCCACAAAATTCAATGTCTTTTTTTCTTGTGCCTTGGCTGTTTCATACAATAGAGTCACAATAATAATAGTAAAATTGTATCACCCTGGTTTCAGCTGTCATAAGTAAAAATAGCTGGAAATATCAGACTCAAATTTTTCTTTACTAGTTCAGGGGAGTAACTCAAATGTCCTATGTGTGCTTGCAATGAACTGTGACTATCGATTTTTTTTCCACTTCATATTTTTTATCTTTTCTTTTGACACTCGACATAATCCATTCATTCTGTGGTCACTGTGTTCACTTCCAGTGGAGAATTTGTTCCTGTTGTGTCTCTTTAATTACCATGTTGGCTCCAGGTTAGGATAGTTGTGAGGATTTTCAGTTTATGAAACTGACTTAGCTATTTCACCATGCTCCATTTCTTTTCCTAACCTGCGTTTACCTGTGCTTTTCTCCTCCTATTTTGAAGATACGTTGAAGACACAGCTCATTGACATAGTCCTTCCTCTCTCCCCTTCTCACTAGAACTCTCTTATAAGTCACTTTGGGCTGGGCCAAAAGATAATCTAAGTGACTCAATGGAATATAAACAGATTTGATCCGTCTCATAAATCCTCTTACATTTTCCATACACTGAAGCCTTCTGCATCTTTTCTCCTTTTACTCTCAGATAGGCCTATTGGGTCTTCTTTTTGAGAGGCTTAGTGGAGGAGCCTTTATTGTCTGATGGATTAGAGGTGAATGACCTGAGGACTAGCCATTAGTGCTAATGTATCCAGTTGTTAGTGACACGATTAAAATTCTATTTCCTTTCTTGTCTTCAGTCATATAGTAAAGCAAGTCTATAAGCAAGGATCAGGCCTGAGAACATCTGATTTTGCCATAGATATAAAGCTTACTTCTGTGGTACCTTCATTCTGTAGACGTTGTCAAGTTACAAACCAGAATTATTTGCTTATTACTGACATATTTCCAGGAGCTTTATACACATAATTGGTGTCCCCACTCTACCCTTTATCATCATGTGAAAAACAGGGCTACTTTTCCTAAGATCCATATTTTCCCCCAATATAAATCATTAAGTATCCTTTGGAATCCATGCTTATCTTTTCATATGAAAAACTAGACCTAATTTAAATTAAGATGGAATTTTATTACATTCAGCCTTCATCTTTAAAAACTATTTGGCCATCATCTTTATCAAAAAAATTGCAAATTAGGACAGTATTGATAGTCTTTATTTTGCTGGTAAGGAAATGAGGGACAGGGAGAGGTTGAGTCACCTGGGACTATGGAAAGTCAATAGGAAAACGTGGACAGAAAATAATATTACAGGGACTTCCCTGGTGGTCCAGTGGTTAAGACTCCGTGCTCCCAATACAGGGGGCCTGGGTTCGATCCCTGGTCAGGGAGCTGGATTCCGCATGCCACAACTAAGACCCGGCACAGTCAAATAAATAAATATTAAAAAAAAATATTACGGACTCCCTGGAAACCTTTGTTACTTGGTGTGTTTACTTATCCTCTACTGAGCAGCAAAATCTCCTAATATAAAGAAAAATCATAGTTCAAGATTTTTAGCCTCTTATAATTTAGTTATTTCTAAAAAATAGGGAAAGAAAATCATAATCTTTGAAAAAATATTATGATATGAAGATGATTTAGACATTATTTAAATAGTTTATAGACATTGTGAAGTGGTGCTTCTTTGAGTGTACATAGCAAACCCTTTTTGTAGCTAATATTGTATGTCAAGATCACATTAATTCAGATTCCTACAGCATCAGCAAATAGAGTCAAGAAAATATCTCAGGCAGTTGTTGCTTGAATGAATATATGTGTAAAATATAATGATCACCTAAATTCATTCTTTAATCAAATATTTATTGAGCATCTACTATGTGCAGAGTTTATTCTTGGTGTTTGATACTGGGAAAATGTGTGCCTAAAAATGCTGTACTGAGAAAAATGCGTACTTAATCCTTTCAAAATGGGGAGAATTAACAGAGTTTCAAGTGCATCTTGAAAGCCAGTTTTGCATAAATTTTATTAGTCCCTTTCTGTGTTCCTTTTGATTTTGCTCTTCTCATTTATAAGCCCATCTTCAAATGATTGATTAAAAGACTGCCTGCTTCTGTTCTGAATGTTGTGCTTTGTACCATGTCAGAAAATACATGAACTTACTTTGCTTTTCCAGTGTTTCATATCTCAATAGTCAATTCCAAACTATTTGATTCTTGTTGCTCTGACTTATAATTTCAACTTTCCTCCTTTTATTAGCTTTGTTTCAGATTATCTATTCTATCTCTGCTTTTGTTCTTTTTTTTTGATGAATATTTCTTTTTTAACATCTTTATTGGAGTATAATTGCTTTACAATGGTGTGTTAGTTTCTACTTTATAACAAAGTGAATCAGCTATACATATACATATATCCCCATATCTCCTCCCTCTTGCGTCTCCCTCCCACCCTCCCTATCTCATCCCTCTACGTGGTCACATGCACCGAGCTGATCTCCCTGTGCTATGTGGCTGCTTCCCACTAGCTATCTGTTTTACATTTTGTAGTGTATATATGTCCATGCCACTCTCTCACTTCGTCCCAGCTTACCCTTCCCCCTCCCCATGTCCTCAAGTCCATTCTCTACATCTGCATCATTATTCCTGTCCTGCCTCTAGGTTTTTCAGAACCATTTTTTTTTTTTAAGATTCCATATATATATGTGTTAGCATACGGTATTTGTTTTTCTCTTTCTAACTTACTTCACTCCGTATGACAGACTCTAGGTCCAATCACCTCACTAAAATAACTCAGTTTCACTTCTTTTTACGGCTGAGTAATGTTCCATTGTATATACGTGCCACATCATCTTTATCCATTCATCTGTCAGTGGGCACTTAGGTTGCTTCCATGTCCTGGCTATTGTAAATAGTGCTACAGTGAACACTGTGGTACATGACTCTTTTTGAATTACGGTTTTCTCAGGGTATATGGCCAGTAGTAGGATTGCTGGGTCGTATGGTAGTTCTATTTTTAGTTTTTTAAGGAACCTCCATACTGTTCTCCATAGTGGCTGTATCAATTTTCATTCCCACCAGCAGTGGAAGAGGGTTCCCTTTCCTCCACACGCTCTCTAGCATTTATTGTTTGTAGATTTTTTGATGATGGCCATTCTGACTGGTGTGAGGTGATACCTCATTTTAGTTTTGATTTGCATTTCTCTAATGATTAATGATGTTGAGCATCCTTTCATGTGTTTGTTGTCAATCTGTATATCTTCTTTGGAGAAATGTCTGTTTAGGTCTTCTGCCCATTTTTGGATTGGGTTGGTTGTTTTTGGATATTGAGCTGCATGAGCTGCTTATAAATTTTGGAGATTAATCCTTTGTCAATTGCTTCATTAGCAAATGTTTTCTCCCATTCTGAGGGTTGTCTTTTCGTCTTCTTTATGGTTTCCTTTGCTGTGCAAAAGCTTTTAAGTTTCATTAGGTCCCATTTGCTTATTTTTGTTTTTATTTCCATTTCTCCAGGAGGTGGGTCAAAAAGGATCTCCCTGTGATTTATGTCATAGAGTGTTCTGCCTATGTATTCCCCTAAGAGTTTTATAGTGTCTGGCTTTACATTTAGGTCTTTAATCCATTTTGAGTTTATTTTTGTGTATGGTGTTAGGGAGTGTTCTAATTTCATTCTTTTACATGTGGCTGTCCTGTTTTCCCAGCACCAATTATTGAAGAGGCTGTCTTTTCTCCATTGTATATTCTTGCCTCCTTTATCAAAGATAAGGTGACCATATGTGCGTGGGTTTATCTCTGGGCTTTCTATCCTGTTCCATTGATCTATATTTCTGTTTTTGTGCCGGTACCATACTGTCTTGATTACTGTAGCTTTGTAGTATAGTCTGAAGTCCAAGAGCCTGATTCCTCCAGCTCCGTTTTTCTTTCTCAAGATTGCTTTGGCTATTCGGGGTCTTATGTGTTTCCATACAAGTTGTGAAATTTTTTGTTCTAGTTCTGTGAAAAATGCCATTGGTAGTTTGATAGGGATTGCATTGAATCTGTAGATTGCTTTGGGTAGTATAGTCATTTCACAATGTTGATTTTTCCAATCCAAGAACATGGTATATCTCTCCATCTGTTTGTATCATCTTTAATTTCTTTCATCAGTGTCTTATAGTTTTCTGCATACAGGTCTTTTGTCTCCTTAAGTAGGTTTATTCCTAGGTATTTTATTCTTTTTGTTGCAATGGTAAATGGGAGTGTTTCCTTAATTTCTCTTTCAGATTTTTCATCATCATCAGTGTAGAGGAATGTAAGAGATTTCTGTGCATTAATTTTGTATCCTGCTACTTTACCAAATTCATTGATTAGCTCTAGTAGTTTTCTGATAGCATCTTTAGGATTCTCTATGTATAGTATCATATCATCTGCAAACAGTGACAGCTTTATTTCTTCTTTTCCGATTTGTATTCCTTTTATTTCTTTTTCTTCTCTGAATGCCATGGCTTGGACTTCTAAAACTATGTTGAATAATAGTGATGAGAGTGGACAACCCTGTCTTGTTCCTGATCTTAGAGGAAATGGTTTCAGTTTTTCACCATTGAGCACGATGTTGGCTGTGAGTTTGTCATATATGGCGTTTATTATGTTGAGGTAAGTTCCCTCTATGTCTACTTTCTTGAGGGTTTTTATCATAAATAGGTGTTGAATTTTGTCAAAAACTTTTTCTGCATCTCTTGAGATGATCATATGGTTTTTCTCCTTCAGTTTGTTAATGTAGTGTATCACATTGATTGATTTGTGTATATTGAAGAATCCTTGCATTCCTGGGATAAACCCCACTTGATCATGGTGTATGATCCTTTTAACGTGCTGTTGGATTCTTGCTAGTGTTTTGTTGAGGATTTTTGCATCTATGTTCATCAGTGATATTGGCCTGTAATTTTCTTTCTTTGTGACATCTTTGTGTGGTTTCGGTATCAGGGTGATGGTGGCCTCGTAGAATGAGTTGGGGAGTGTTCCTCCCTCTGCTATATTTTGGAAGTATTTGAGAATGATAGGTGTTAGCTCTTCTCTAAATGTTTGATAGAATTTGCCTGTGAAGCCATCTGGTCCTGGGGTTTTGTTTGTTGGAAGATTTTTAATCACAGTCTCAATTTCAGTGCTTGTGATTGGTCTGTTTATATTCTCTGTTTCTTCCTGCTTCAATCTCAGAAGGTTGTGCTTTTGTAAGAATTTGTCCATTTCTTCCAGATTGTCCATTTTATTGGCATGTAGTTGCTTGTAGTAATGTCTCATGATCCTTTGTATTTCTGCAGTGTCAGTTGTTACTTCTCCTTTTTCATTTCTAATTCTGTTGAGTTGAGTCTTCTCCCTTTTTTTATTGATGAGTCTGGCTAATGGTTTATCAATTTTGTTTATCTTCTCAGAGAACCAGCTTTTAGTTTTATTCATCTTTGCTCTCATTTCGTTCATTTCTTTTTCATTTATTTCTGATCTGATCTTTATGATGCCTTTCATTTTGCAACCTTTGGAGGTTTTTTGTTCTTCTTTCTCTAATTGCTTTAGGTGTAAAGTTAGGTTGTTTATTTGAGATGTTTCTTGTTTCTTGAGGTAGGATTGTATTGCTATAAAATTCCCTCTTAGAACTGCTTTTGTTGCATCCCATAGGTTTTAGGTCATCGTGTTTTCATTGTCATTTGTTTTTAGGTATTTTTTGATTTCCTCTTTGATTTCTTCAGTGATCTCTTGGTTATTTAGTAGTTTATTGTTTAGCCTCCATGTGTTTGTATTTTTTACAGACTTTTTCCTGTAATTGATCTCTAGTCTCATAGTGTTGTGGTCAGAAAAGATACTTGATACGATTTCAATTTTCTTAAATTTACCAAGGCTTGATTTGTGACCCAAGATATAATCTATCCTGGAGAATGTTCCATGAGCACTTGAGAAGAAAGTGTATTCTGTTGTTTTTGCATGAAATGTCCTATAAATATCAATTAAGTCCATCTTGTTTAACGTATCATTTAAAGCTTGTGTTTCCTTATTAGTTCTCTGGGAGAACTTTCGCTGTTTGATATTATGTGGCTGTCTCTGGTGGACCAGTGTCCTGGACTCAGCTCTCCCACCTCAGAGGCACAGGCCTGACACCCAGACAGATCACCATGACCCTGTCAGCCAGTTGGCTCAGAAGCAAAGGGAGAAAAAAAGAAAGAAAGAAAGAAAAAAATAAAATAAAATAAATTATTAATATAAAGAATTTAAAAAGTTCTTAAAAATTACAAAAAAGAGTTAAAAAGTAATAAAAGAAAGAAAAAAGAGAGCAACCAAACCAAAAATCAAATCTACCTATGATAACCAGCACTAAAAGTATACTAAAAGAAAAAAAAAAAAAAAGACAGACCCCTAGGACAAATGGTAAATGAAAGCTATACAGACAAAATCACACAAAGAAGCATACACATAGACTCTCACAAAAAGAGAAAAAGGAAAAAAATATATGTATGTATATATAAAAAAAAAACAGGAAGAGAGCAACCAAATCAATAAACAAATCTACCAATGATAATAAACTGTAAATACTAAACTAAGATAAACATAAAACCAAAAACAAATTAGATACAGGAAGCAAACCCAAGTCTACAGTTGCCCCCAAAGCCCACTGCCTCAATTTTGGGATAATTCATTGTCTATTCAGGTATTCCAGAGATGCAGGGTACATCAAATTGATTGTGTAGATTTAATCCGCTGCTCCTGAGGCTGCTGGGAGAAGTTTCCCTTTCTCTTCTTTGTTTGCACAACTCCTGGGGTTCAGCTTTGGATTTGGCCCCGCCTCTGCATGTAGGTTGCCTGAGGGCATCTGTTCTTCGCTCAGACAGGACGGGTTTAAAGTAGCAGCTGATTAGGGGGCTCTGGCTCACTCAGGCCGGGGGGAGGGAGGGGTACGGAATGCAGGGCAAGCCTGTGGCGGCAGAGGCCAGTGTGACGTTGCAACAGCCTGAGGTGCACCATGTGTTCTCCCCGGGGAAGTTGTCCCTGGATCACGGGACCCTGGCGGTGGCGGCTGCACAGGCTCCCGGGAGGGGAGGTGTAGATAGTGACGTGTGCTTGTACACAGGCTTCTTGGTGGCTGCAGTAGCAGCCTTAGCATTTCACGCCTGTCTCTGTTGTCTCCGCTGATAGCTGCAGCTTGCACCAGTCTCTGGAGCTTTATTTAGGTGGTGCTCTGAGTCCCCTCTACTCGCGCACCCTGAAACAATGGTCTCTTGCCTCTTAGGCTGTTCCAGACTTTTTCCTGGACTCTCTCCTGGCTCGCTCTGGTGCACTAGCCCCCTTCAGGCTGTGTTCACGCAGCCAATACCTGTCCTCTCCCTGGGATCTGACTTCCGAAGCCCGAGCCTCAGTTCCCAGCCCTCACCAGCCCCGGCGGGTGAGCAGACAAGCCTCTCAGGCTAGTGAGTGGTAGTCGGCATCAATCCTCTGTGCGGGAATCTCTCTGCTTTGCCTTCTGTACCCCTGTTGCTGCCCCCTCCTCCGTGGCTCCATAGCTTTTCCCCTGCCACCCCCTGTCTCCACTAGTGAAGGGGCTTCCTACTGTGTGGAAACTTTTCCTCCTTCACAGCTCCCTCCCAGAGGTGCAGGTCCCATCCCTATTCTTTTGTCTCTGTTTTTTCTTTTTTCTTTTGCCCTACCTAGGTACGTGGAGAGTTTCTTGTCTTTTGGGAGGTCTGAGGTCTTCTGCCAGCGTTCAGTAGGTGTTCTGTAGTTGTTCCACATGTAGATGTATTTCTGATGTATTTGTGGGGAGGAAGGTGATCCCCATGGCCAACTCCTCCGCCATCTTGAAGGTCTCTTAATAAATATTTCTTTGAAACATCCCTGAGATCAAGGCAATAACACTTGACTTGATAGCACAGAGATTGGTTAGAAGTCTATTTCTTTTTGAAAAATAGCCATTTCTAGAGAATGTTGTTTGTAAAAGCAACTTTTGTTCTTTAGCAGGATTTTTATCAGCTTTTGCATTAAGTATATTTTAGGAGCCCATGGTACTTCATAATAAATTATAAGCAGTTATTTATTTATTTTCTTTTTGGTGGGGGGAAATACCTGTTAAATGGTTTCTAGAACCCAGAATAAACTCGATTATCTTGTGCTCAGATGGAAAAAAAATCTGTTTGATTTCCCTTTAACCTATTAAGAAAGAAATTTTAAAATTTCTTAAAGATTACTCATAGTATATTGACATTTGACTCTACTACAATGAGCATCTCTTGTCAATGCTGGGAGTTTTAAAGGAATAGGTATAATTGATATTATTTTGGGAAACATTTTAAAAGGATTCTAAAAAGGGGTAAGATTCATGGAGATACACTAATTTTCTCATAAATCTCTCAATAGTAATAATTATTGGTTAGATACTTTCTTTGAAAATGTATTCAAATTTATTTGGTGACTTATTCAGAAGCAAATAGCTAACTTTTACATCCACTGTAAACTAACATTTCTACTTCATGTATATCAACTAAGGTTCTTATAATAAGTACAAAAAGAAAATACATTAAATGGTTTTTAATGCCATATAAAAATAGCATATAAAAACATATCTATATTCCTTATATTTAATGAGTATTTCTCCTTAAAAATGTATATCTTTAAGTATACATATATTTTATATATGTATTGTATATGTGTATTTTTTAAGGGATCATCATGGTCAAAATATTGAATACTATCAGCATAAATGTATTATATAACTTCTATTTGAGTTCTTGTAAAATGGATAAGGTTGGTATTCCAAATTTATTATGTTCACATGTTTTTTCACTGCCATTGCTCTTCTGATGACTACCAAAAATGGAATTATAATTCAAATATTAATATTCAAGGTATGTTCATGAAAATGGTTTCTTAACTGTATCTGGAGGACTGGAAATCAAACACTCTTTTTCTTAAATTCCTTGTTTCTGCACATCCCATCATGTGGTATGGTTTTCATTTTAATGAATGCCACTTCCTTCAAACTTCCCTTCCTTGGTTTTTGGTGCCTCTCTAATTGGGAGATCATGTCTGGTTTTGAAGGCGATGCTGGGCTGGTGGGGAGATACTCAG
This sequence comes from Balaenoptera physalus, assembly GCF_965194825.1. NCBI lineage: Eukaryota > Metazoa > Chordata > Mammalia > Artiodactyla > Balaenopteridae > Balaenoptera > Balaenoptera physalus. Next base: position 67,835,219 of record NC_138893.1, on the reverse strand, counting down.
GACTTTGGTGTGGAGTTAATCCAGAGAGATGCAGTATTTGTGCTTCTCCAGCTTCATGCCTCTGTTCAGGGTTTTCCCAGTCTCCTGAGTGATATTCAAGTCACATCTTTGAAGTTCACTTCTTCTAAACAGGCCGTTGGTGGCCTGCAGTCTCATTTACCTGCTTTTCTATGTGTCCTCTGGGCATCAGCTGGTCTCCTGGAGATGGAAGGCTTGCCACTTTAGGAGCTGCTCTGGTCAGTGACTTCTTGCTGACCTTGTCCATGCCTGGCAATGCCAGCCAGTGCCCAAGAATTTCCCTATCTCTAATTAAATATGACCGTGCATAATCTCCTCCTGAGATTACCTCTAATTTTAACCTTACTTACATGGGATATTTTTTATTCTGAACATTTAATGTTTATAACTGTATCCATACACACTATTTATTTTACGTTGGGACCAATTGCTTGTAAATAATCTTCAATCCCACGTGAAAGTTATTGCATTGTTGCATAAGATTTTAGACAAATATTGTAGGATATATTTTTCCTTCTCCACTAAAAAATTGAATATGTGTATTTGGACATGTTCTGTGACTTTGGTTTATAAATTGGGAATACATGAATAGGAAGCAAAATCTATAGTATAAGGTAAATTGTAATCTTTCAGTGAGCAGATACCTTTTTATTGAAGATCTTGGTGTGGCTGAGCAATATCTTGTGTGCTACTTGGAGCAGTGAAAAATAAACAAGGAATAAGGGAGAAAAATGAAACACAGCATTGTGAAAAACAGGGATGAGTGTGATGAGAGAAGTACAGGCCTAATACCAATAATGGAACATGTGCCATAACTTTTATATACCTTAAATCTTCCCTCTTTGTGGGCTTTGTCACTTATAATTACCAGGGGATATGTAAAGATAAACTTTCCACTCCCCGCTCATTTTAAACACAGTTTACCAAATGAACAGAATTTTTTGGTAATTAAAAAACTAATATTTATCATATTAGATGAAAAGAGTGTAAAGGTAATTAAATGCTATAATTGTTTCAATCTTGGTTTTTAAAACTCTTTGTCTTATGTGATAACATTCAATTCTCAAAACAATCTTTGGAAGTAATGAAAACAAGCATTATTATTGCCATTTTGCAGTTGGTGAAGCTGAGACTTAGATGTGAAACAGTGTTCTCTAAGGCTAGCGCATGTTAAGAGTCCACTAAATGTAACCCTCTAACCTTAGTGGCTTGGGTACAAACTAAAGGTATAGAAACTTCCATTTTTTTGTGTATCAAAGTGGGCTTTTCCCATGAAGAAAACCATCTTAGAAGCTAATCCTGGTACAGTGAGGAAGACTTTCCATTCTGGGCTGTGGAATCAGGCTAAGCAGTTACTCAGCTTTGGTGGGCGGAAGCGGGATGTGAGTAATGCCCCCAAACCTCTGTATGTCTGCTACTTGCAGCAAAGATGAGTTGGTATTGATGTAGTCTTCTGATTTCTGGCCCTCTAGCAAATACTGAAAGGGCTAGGAACTAACCAACAACCAGAGTCCTCTCCCTGCAGTGAGATGAGAGCTGGGTCTGGCTCAACATTTAACTGATACAGGAATCCTCCCTTACCCAGCTATCATGTCATTGAGTGTGGCATTGAGGGGAAAGGGCTATCTGTATCTAAAACTGAATAAGCTGGCCTCATTGATACTACATGTCCTCCAGAATTTTACATAAATATTGAAAGAGCCCCAGCTATCAAAGTAATACTGCAGTAAACAGGCTCTACCTTCCATCTCCTGGGTGTCCAGGTTTTTGGAACATGCTTTCTGTGTTGCATGTTTGTACCAGACTTCTGGAATTCTTGTTCCAGCAACAATGTCAGCAACAGTTGATCAGTCTAACTTTCTGGCACACTTGGAGTTCTTTTACTCATCATGACTGAAGAAGAAATGGACTTTGCTCAATCAGTGGGATATAGATTTATAATTATTTATCATGCATATTGTGTCAACTCTGATCCTGTTTTGTACTCCAGCAAATACACGGAATATATTAATTATATAATAAATAGAAGTTTATTTATCTGATGGGAATAGCTCTTTTACAAGTTTCATAAGAATCATGTTACTACTGAATGTAAGAACATTTGAATCTTTGAGGACATATGTATCATTTTTCTTGTCAGTTTTAACAATTTCTGACAAAAATAACTATGAGTCTTGCTTTTAATAGGTATAATTATACCTACTTCCTTCAAAGTGGAAATGTTCTGAGTTGCTATTTCTTTGTGAGGCATTTATAAGGTGTTAGATTTTTAACACTTGTCAAAATTATCTCTTTATAACAGTCTTTTACATTTCTGGTATCTATTTTGATGACTTTAAATTATTTTTAATTTAAACTACATCTTGGACAGATTGAATAATGAATAATAAGTATTTTTTAATATCTACCAAGTTTTGGAAGCCAGAAAAATTTTTTTTTCTCAAATAAAGGAAAGGAATCATATCAGATTCAATCATAATGTAGGTAAAAGGAGTAACTTGAGAAATTACGGCTGCTCAAGTAAGTTATTTTTATCTGGAATTAATTTGTGATTGCTATCTCAATTACATGAGTTATTAATTATTCCATATTTGATCTATGATTAAGACATGTATATTGTACTATATATATGCACATACATTTGGAGTAAATAAGTGTGATTTAAATATTTTTCTCTATCAAAATTATCATCTTCAATTGGCAAAACATTTCGTGAATTGTTAAGCCACATTCTGAAAGCATTTCAAAATGTTTAAATGGATATTATTTCCTAATTTATAAACCTTCAGATGATTCCAGGAATAAAGACTGAGACAAGAAAAAAAATAAAAGTGGTACAGTTTAAGAGCTTAAGGTCAAGGGACTCAGATTAGCATGAACATTGTTGATGGCTTTTTACTCTTTGGCTGGAGATGGTTTTCTGAAATACTGAAAGAAAAGAGAAGCTTGGATCATGAAGAGCTCAAACGTAGGACTAGAGATTTCTCTTTCAAGTGGGTAGTTCCATTCTATGCAAACTCCTGTTGTTTGAAGTCAAGAAAAACATTAGTGTATCTATTCTGTTTCGTGTTTTCACTGCAGTAGCATTGTGGCTCTATTACATTTAGACACACTTTAAGGAACAAACTGATGTAGGTTGTTGAAGGTGAACAAACTTGCTTGTTCTCTGCAATTATAAAACCAGACCTGGAACAAGGACTTTCTGTTTTCTACTGGGCAAATTTTCTGTCTGATTTTGAGTTGAGATCCTAAAGCCTTTAATTGGATTCTACAAAATGATTAAGAGACAGGGTTCACATGGGAGGTGTTTCTGCTTGTATTCTTAGAGTTGCAGTAAAGCCTAGTGGTTAAGAGCTTGAGCTTTGAAGCAAAAACAAACAAACAAACAAACAAACAAAAAAACTTGGGTTTGATTCCTGACTTTATCACTACTGGCCATGTGACACTGAATAATCTCACAAGGCCTTGGTTTCGTCACCTGTAAAATGAGAAAAAAGAAATGATAATTACAAGGAAAAGAGAATGGTTAGAATGAATCCTGTGGAGTTGGCTTAGAATTGCAGTTACCAGTGATATATATATATACATATATATATCTCATATATATGCGTATGTATGTGTGTTTGTTTCCTAGCTCTGAGAGGACCTGGAAGTAATAAAACCTCAGTACCAATAAGTACATCTAGAGTCCATAACTTGTTTTCTAAATTCCATTCTCCAATAAATTTCATTCCTTTCCTCCTACCAGGACCCAAGGTTGCCTAGAGAAATGTCTGGTTTCAGAGCTATGGCAGAGAAAGTATAAGATGAACCTGGGATAGTTTGCACTAAAAAAATGAGATGTGCAAAAAATGATGGGAGCAACTCAAAAGAACATAGGAGCCAACCTGAAGTGCCTTTCAATGTTAAGCAATTTAAGCACAAAATAAATAATATTGATAATGCTTTATAACCTGTAGAATGAAATGATAATCCATTAGTCCATATTAATATAAATACATAATTAAATAAACACATGGGGCTGAAGGAAATGTCTTTGTAGAATGTAGAAGGCATAATAATAATAGAAAAATAACAAATTACCATTTGACAAATACCACAGTAATAATGGTTTCTTATAAGAATCAGTAATAGTACTAAATGTAGTACATGAAAGGATGGTCAGAAACAAGATAATTGCATGTTCTCAAAGTATCATAAGATATTAATATTTATTAATTAAAAAGGCACAAAGTATCCTATATAGTGAAGAGCCTAACAGACACCACCTGAGCTAACATCTTCAACAGTGAGACAAATCAGCATCATGAGCCTTCTGATATGAGAAGTTAACATCACTTCTGTGGTATTTTTGCCCAAACTGATTAACCTGAACTTAATCATGAGGAAATATCAGACAAACCTAAACTGAGAGAGATTCCACAAAATAACTAGCCCCAGTTCCTCAAAGGTGTCAATATTTCGAAAGACAGGCAGATGGGAACTATTCTAGATCAAAGGAGACTAAGGAAGCATGACAACTGCATGCAATGCATGGTCCTGGGTTGGATCCTGGACATGAAAAAGGACAGTAGTGGGATAATTGGCAAAATTTGAATAAGGTCTATAGATTAGATAATAGTCTGTGTCAATATTAATTTCTTGATTTTGATCATTGTACTGTGGTTGTATAAGATGTTAATAATCAAAAACTTCATCTCTTAGCCCAATATTTCTGTGTGCAGTCTGTACTTTGGACTCACAGTTGAGCTCATAAATCATGAATTAATAGGATTTTCCTTTTGATTTTTTGAGGAACAGATTTATCTACTATATTCTACAAGCATTATGCATAAATTTGAGTACTCCATTAAAAGGATTTGGGAGGAAAATTTAAGAAAGAAGAGGCAAAAGCAAGACTGGATACAGAAAGAAAAAAAAGATAAATTAGGTGGTGTTTGTCATTGATATTCCAATATTTATTCTCCATTCCATTTCTATCTCTAGGACCTTTCTTCCGACTATCTTTCTCCACCTTGTTTTCTCTTCAAAGTCATCTAACCCAACTTATTCTCAAGAAAAAATCCCATAGTAGTAGTAAAAAATAGTAGACAATAGTATTTCAATGAAAGCCTCCATATTACTCCTCCCAGGGAATTTGCTTTTTTAGACGTCTTTCTCAATAAGGAGTTCAAACTAGAATTTTCGATTGTGAAAATTTCAGATTATCTGTTTAGCAAGACAGGAGAGAAATTATCTGGTATTTTCTTCTGTTTCATCTGCGTTCACCCTTGGCATTTGGGCTGCACAGGTTCAGAGCCTCTTCCAACTGGATATAATATTAGATGTGTAACACGATGATGTCAACAGAAGCGAACATGCATTCATCCACAAAGGGGAATAGATAAATGATTTTATTTTTGCACAAAATGGCTACAATGTATCAATATCCACAGTACCATGAAACACATATATTTTGCAGTGTCCTTTACTTTCAGATCTGATTATCATTTCAGAGTTTGTCTTTTGTTTTAGCTATGATTTGCTATTGAGTGATTCTGTAACTTGAAATTTTAAAAATAAGTGCAAAGAATGTTAACTATGCAAGATAACACAAAGGATGTTGCCAAACTTAGAAGATAGACCAAGTGGTGAGGAACTCTTCCAAGTAGTTTTTTTCCTCATTAATTGCTTGAGTGGAGAGTGGGAAGTAGGGTGGAGTAGAGTGGCAACATTTCTTAAGATTTCTGTGACTTCTTCCATGGAGATAGGAAATGAAGGTCCTGTTCTAAAGCTGTTACCTACACGTTCACAAACATTTCATTTAAAAAAAATTCTCAGGAACATATTGAATATATTTGATTTTACAGTATTAACATATCATTTTGAATATTGATAACTCTTAGCTTTAGTTTCTCTCTTCATTTAATATTAAGTATCTTCAAGGAAAAGAACTAGTTGAGATACTGTTCCATAGCTTTATTAAGAATGATGGTAGCAATGACAAAAACAAAAATAACTTACAATTGTATAGTGCTTTATAGTTTGCATCATGTTTTCACAGGATAGCTGTTTGAGATAAGTTAAAATAACCTTATTTTACATGTAAAGAATCTGAGGCTCAGAGAGAATAAGTACCCTACCCAAGTTCCCATAGTTTATAAAAAAAAAAAATTGAGCTAAACATAGAATCCAAGTATTTTGTTACCTAACATTCCCAGTAATTTTAATAAGCAGATTTCTCTAATTCTGTCAGTGACAAAGATTGAGAAAGTGGCATTGCAAGTATGTACTAAAAATGAAGGTAGTGGACAATGGTAATTATAGCTAGAGCCGTTGAATTAATAAAGAACTGATAAAGGAAATAAGACATATGCTAGATTGAAAGTAACTTTTCTAGTAAACCCTTTGTCCAGAATGTACCTGAGAAAGAAGTAAGCATAAGAAATTAACCTTGGGCATCTCCTGATGGAAGAGGGGTCTGTATTTGGGCAAATTTGTTATTCCCAGTACTGAAGTCTGATAGTGACTTAGAATTAGGAAGAGGAGTATGCCTTTTGCAGTTTCCATTTGTTGATGGGGGAATGTTTTATAATTTTGACAACTTTGATTAGTTTAGCTTCATGTGATCCATTTTAACTATTACTATAATATCATAAGCACTAATTGTAATACTAGAAACTATTATCTAGGATTCTTGCTAACGTTACCTCATTTCATCAAAATAACATTCTAAGGTAGCTTTAGTGTCTTTATCTTTTTGGTGAAGAAACTGGTGTACAGAGAGTTTCTGTTACTTGCTTGCGGTCACACAGCCTATAGTAGGTGGTGAACCCGGGACGTACATTCAGACTGGGTTATTTCATTTACTCAGTAATTTAGAAGACATTCAATGAGAGCATGCCATGGGTCAGGCCTGACTTAGGATTCTGGGGTCACATCATTGAACCTGTCATATAAGCTCTCTGAATTCAAGGAGGTTACATCTTATTTGGGGTAAACAGGTAATAATCAAGTAAAAAAATATTAATATATTTTGAGGTTTTGATTATCTCTATAATGAATTACTCTTTCTTCTATATCTTTATAAGTAATTAGCATGGAATTAGTGCTTTAGGTGAGAAAGTCAGAGAAGGCGTCTCTGAAGAAAATAAGATTTGAGCTAAACCCGGCAAACTGAGAAGGAGCCAGCTACATGAAGTGAAGACTAAGGGGAAAGTGTGTGCAAAGGCCTGAGAAGGAATTAGCTTGCTCTGGCATGACTGAAGACAAAAAGAGGTTGATGTGGCTATAGTATATGAGTAAAGGGGAGAGTGGTATGAAATGCGATACGAGACATAGGCAGGGGCTAAAGCACGTAATCAAGGAATTAGGAACTTGTTTTAAAAACTCTTTCACAATGGAAAAACCTAGAGGATGAAGGGAAAAACAAATGATAGTAATTTTAGAACTGAGAAACCAAGGCAAAAACTCTTGAGGGGTTAGGATTTTGGCCACAAAGCCTCTCCCACATTACTGAGATATCCTTTCTGTTGAAGTGTTTCTGTCTCCTACTCGATGGTATGGAGAAGAGCCAGCTGAGTCTTTATCCTGACTGTATCAGACAAAAGCTTTTTTAGGAAAGGAAAGCTCAGTTTCATAAATTCAAAGCTAGGAATCCCTTCTTTCCAATTAAGTCTATCCATGACTAGAATGAGGAATAGAAGGGAAATGCTTAGGCCATTCTATGTGCCCTAATTCTCAAGAGGATATTTGTCTCATGGGGGGAATGGACTTACATGTCTTTGAATAAATGAAATAAGGGTAAGAGAACTCTTTATTTAATCAAAGAATGATGGATAATCATCTTTGGATTCTTTTGGCAATGGTTCAAATAACAAAATTTTCTTTTAAATAAGGAAATACTGAATAATGGGGCAACATCACTTGAAAATAGTATTTAATTTGCTCTTGTTTTGTTTTCTTGCATTTCTGAGTTCGTATTTGGACAACCGTGCAGTGTTTATATCCAGACTGAGTTTTCACATAAGTAACAGAATAACATGCTATTTTAAGATAATTTCTATTTTAATGTAACTCAGAGATAAGTGTAAGTTCATGTTTCTCTAATAAATTATATGTGTGAAAAATGACCAGTGATTCAAACTTGATAATGGAATGTACTTCTTTTATTGTCTTTTAATCTTACTAAAGTTGTTTTCCCTTAAAATCAGTTTCCGTAGCCTGTCGCAGAAATGAAGCTTCTGGAACTTAAGTCCTCTGATCTCTACTAAGCCAAGTGGCACTGGGGAAATGAAAAGTTAAAGATTATTAGACTAATGCCACCCATTAAAAGTGACTGTGCCACTTTTTCCAAAGCCTCAGTGACTGTGGCCAAGCCTGATGAGACACATTGTCTTACTTATCTCAGGAAAAATTGTGAAAGACTTGGAAATAGGCAAACAGATAACTGAGTCTTTTCAATGTCTTGTCTAGTGTACCCATCTGGATTTTCTGATTCTTTGGGATTCTGCCTTTCATAGTCTTTGACTGAACTATTTTACAATTTTGTATATTTTGGAAAATCGACAGTAATGCGAATAATTCTTGTCCATTGAAATATAACTGAATTTTGTCTAGTGGAGGTGCAGTTTATTCCCTGCTTCAAATGCTGCAGAAAATGCTACTTGTGTATCCATTAGTAAATCCACTGTTCATTGGCTTCTCCTATGAAAGAGGGTTTTATATCTTATTGTTTCCTTTATTGATTATGAGCTAAATAAAACCATTAACAAATGTTCATTTTATATTTGTATGAGAGTCATGATTTTACCTTTTTGAAAAGATATTTTTATAATTCCCCCTTCAAAATGAAACTCAACAATCTAATCCCTTTAAAGTAAATATCTTTTTTTTTTTCCTTCGGTTTGTTTGGTACATACGTGTCTTTCTAGGCCCTTAAAGCAGACATTGTTGACTTCCTTTAGATCTTAAATGTTTCAAAAGGTAGTTAAAATATCCTCTAAGGAAGACATAATGTGATCTTTTAAGGTATTTTGTTTAGAGGGTAAATGCAGTAATAATAGTTTGTTATGGCAAAAGTGATTTCCTCTGCACACTTGTATTTTAGGGTTTTCAGAGCCCACTCATCTGACCGTATGACTGCTGAAAGGACAAGGACCACATATATGTCTCGTGCATTCCTCTGAATTACCTTATCTGTAAAGGCAATATGATGTAGATGGCAAAGTTGGGTTATGGCCACTGTTTTCTCTCCCTTTTCGGGAATCTTCCTGGAAGCACCTCCCTCATATGTGCTAGATACCTGACATGTCTCATTGAGGATTTCCTGGCACTATTCTTTAGAAATAAATCCTATGTGTCAGAAATTAACTTTGGAGTGTATTTACCTCTCAAAAGTCCCCCTATATTATTGCTTCTCAGCTTGCTCTTATGGCTGTAAATATCTTATGATACTAGTTTTCTTAAGAACTATATGACCATGAATGTGGTCTTACACTATCATTTTGGGAGGTCTATAAATTTTAATTGGTATTCATAGAAGCTTAAAAGAATAGAGGTCTAATGGTAGAATTTCAGGCAAATTGCCAGGCTGAGACGAGAGAAGGCATTCTCAGTATACTTTACAAATTATACCACATTGGTGTCAGTTTATTCTATTTGCTTATGATATTCTTCTTACCAAATGTCACGTTCTAGTTGTGCTCATGACTAAATCAAATCATATAAGTATAGCCTAATCAGGCCAGTTGAAGAAAGGAGGGGAAGAGAGGAGATTATGAATGCCTTTTCCGTAATTTGTTTTAAAAAAGTTTAGTCTCTTCTGTTTTAAAATAATGAACTCTTGTAGAGATGACTTACTTTTCCTTACTTTTTTGGCACCCTTAAAATTGTGAATGCTGGTAGTTTCCCATATATTTTAGGCACAGTTCTAGATCTAGGAGCTTGCATGTGTGAGTCTTTATGTGCATATAATTGTGAGCCTACTACTAGACATAAGTGGACAGGTCAAAGAATAGAGAGAAACTAATAGCCTTGGTAGATTTGTCAAAAGAAACTAGCTTCTCTCCTTTGTTGATTTTGAAATCATACAAAACATGTATTTGATGAATATGCTTCAGGAATGTGGAAAGGAAGACAGTGACTGCTAACTCCCTTACCTCCTTATTTCCTCATTCTACAAGGCCCTTGGCATTGTCAGGGCAGTGCGCTCCGATGATGAGAAGAGCTCTCATGAAAAATAAAGGAAACATACACCACTTAGGATATGTATCTATAGGGAGCAGCACAACAGAAATTGTAGTTATTCTACAGTTGAACTGAATTAAATAATATGTGACACCTACATTTAGAATGGCAATTGGGCCTAGTTATTATTGGGTTCAGAAACAGTTTTACTTTTCTGAAAAAATTAAGCAAATACATTTAATAGAATGTTTAGAAAGGAGAATCTTGTAGAACTTCAGTTTAAATTTTTAAATAAGAAAGTTAGGTTTCCTTACATGTATTGAGATTATGGGGGTAAATACAAATTAAAAGTAAGAAGCTTAATTATTCCAGTTGAAAATAAGGGAAGAGACTCCCCACTCCCTCCCCTTTCCTAGAGCATTTTCTTTAGAAAAGTTGTAAGGTTTTTGTCTCTTTGAAATATATATCAATCTTTTTAAAGCTAAATAAGCTCCTTAAAAGCAATACAACCCAGGACTGTCTTTCCCAAGGACCTGGGAGCCATCCCTTTGAAGTGTAATCATCATAGAAGATAGTGCCCTATCTCTCAGTTTCTGTGGGAGGGTAGGTTCCTCACTTTGCTGGGTACCTACCTCCAAGTTATAAAACTGTCTCTTGTCCTAAAAATATGAGAAGTTTATTTTTCCTATCAATGAAGCCAATTAGCGAACGCAAATGATCACCCCAATTACCAGGTGAATTTAAGTATGATGAACTATGTGTGATAAATGGTGCTGTCAGGTACTCTTACTTGGGGACCAGTTAGAGTTTATCTTGAGATCAAGTATGTAATGGGTTGTATCTACTTGGCTGTATAAAAGGGTGGGATTTCTTTCTACCTTTGCAGTCTCTTAGTGGATTGCCTTTGATGTACATCACATCTTGGTTTAATGCTTATTCAATTTAAAAAATTGTTTTCATTCTCTTCTACCTTTGTGGAGAGATTTTCTGGGTTGGGAAGAGGTTATGATTTTAATTATATTCCTCCAACGGTGTTTCGGATAAAATCCATTAAAGTGTGTACTAATAATGGCTAATATTTATTTAGCATTTAGCACTGTTTGGTTCTAGATGTTTCATGGGCAATATTTGCAAGGTCACCCAGCTATTAAGTTATGAAACCAAGAGTTGAAGCCAGGTAGAATGAATCACCTGTGTACACATTTCACAAGTAACTGTACTGCCTCCCTATGCCAAACATGGGTGGGTTCTAGTTCATTATTTTAATCAGAATTCTCATCAAGATGGTTGCTGTGCAATTAGGTTATTTAGGCATGTTGTAATGGTTGGAATTTCCATTTGCCTTACCTTTTAAAGACAATCTCCTTCAGTGAATTACTTTGATATTTTGGTCACAGTTTGGGGCTACAAGTTAACTCCTAATTATCTAGCACTTTGCATCTGTATCAGCCCTTAAATTGGTGAGGAAATGATGAAAGCATTGAGAAAATCCCCATTACTTTCATTTGAATGTAAATTTAACTGATCTAATTCTCTGCTGGGCTCCTGAAATCTTTCAGATTTTTTTTTCATTTTTAGTGTGCATGCAATAGCCGACTTTAATTTCAGACCCACTGGTAGAGTCCTGACTTAGGGGTGAATAACAAGCCCACCCTACCTCTGATGGGGTACCTCCTTCAGTATGGGATGTTGGAAAATATCAATTGTTTCTTCTAGGGTTTATTTCCCACCTTTGCAAATTGTGTGGTATGGAGAGAATTGAGGTGAATGAGGTGATTTCTAAAGTCTTGTTTACTGAGGAACAGTAATCAGTATCCAGGCTACAAAGAACAAAGAGCTTTATTTGGAGTCTTAAGAATTACAGGGAGACACAGATTCGGTACAGCTGAACAAGTATTCTGGGGAAGGGAAAGAGTTAGGGGCTTATAAAGGCAAAAGCCACAAGGCTGTATTCTGACATGAGAAAGGAAATATTTGTCTTTAAGTCTGGCTGTCTTGAGTTGTTTCAGGTTGCATGTCTGATAAATATCTTGAGTTCTGGCAGATGTTCTAGATGCCTGCGTTAGGACAATAAGTGGTCAAAAGTTCAGATTCCATCCATGCTGAAACATACATAAGTTACCTTTCCTCAGTGGACTCCCAGCTGGATTTTAGAGAGCTCTCTTAGCAATACTGACTCCATTTTGATTTTTCTTTCACATTAGTAATGGTGGTGATGGGGAGTGATGGTGGTTGGGCTGTACTCATATAGAAGGAGAGCTGTAAAAATCAATGTGCTAAGACACTAAGTACAGGCAACAAAATAAACAAGTGGGACTACATTAAACTAAAGGGCTTCTGCACAGCCAAGGAAATGATAGATTGAAAAGGCAACCTACAGAATGGGAGAAAATATTCACAAACCATATATCTGATAAGGGGCTAATATCCAAAATATTTTACCTTTTGACCTACATCACATCATCTCCCCCTCCTCCTAGCTCCTGGCAACCACCATTCTTTTCTCTGCTTCAGTGCACTGTAAATTCCACGGGGGCAGAGAATACGAATGTCTTTTTAACTGAAACATTGCTAGAACTGATGCTGAGTAAAATATTCACTAAGAACCAAAGTGTGGCCTTGGTATTTAGCCAAAATCTAAGATTTGGCTTCAGTTTTGGCCTCAGACTTAGGAAGACTGAATTCCTGAATGACCACTTCAAAGACATTTCTGATATTCCTGGTCTTACAAATGATGGACGATAGATAATCAGGTAGTTTAGCATCAGACTCAATCAGCATAGCATTTTCAGTAATGTGTACAAGTTGTGTCATTGGGACTTATTGTTAATGTGAGAATTCACTTCAAATGTAAGCAAGTAACCAATATACATTGGACTGAAAATCTCCTAGTGTACTTTGTACATTGCAATGCTCTGTGTGTTAGAGTAAAATGTATTTTATCATTGCAGTAATATCCTGCAATAATTGATGACTGTGAAAGATTTATATGCATAATAAATATTTATAACTTTCAAACAGTTATGAAGATAAAGATATTTTCAGTATGAATATCAAGAGAAAGTATGTTAGGTAAATAACTTTATGAAAAATACTCCTTTTAAAGTAAAAATACTTATAAAAATTTAAATAATATAGCAGAAAAATAAGAGCTTAATTTATATCACAATGATAAAATTGTTACATTGCATGTGATCCTTGTATTTTAATAATAAACACATGATCCTTAAGAAATCCATTTACTTTTTCATTACTTAAGTTGTGAGTCATGAGTCTTGGGCATGAGTATAGAGAAGCAGAGTCACTTACTTGAGGACATCGTATGGCTTGTTAAGGATTTTGGATTTTATTCTAAAGGGATTAAAGTGTCTTTGAAGGAATTAAACAGGGGAGTGATGCGGAGACACCCACATTTTATATTAATCACTTTGGCTTCAGTGTGGAGGACAACATTAGTTTGCCTAAAACAAGATTCTGGGGTACAAATTATTAGATTGTGCTGCAGTCCAGGTAAGAAAGGTGAGAGTGGTTACGCTGGAAACCAGTGTTTAGGAGGTGAAATTAGCGTGCTTTAGTCTTTTATTTCATTTAAGATAAAGTGATAACGATCTCAGTTTCTGACTTGTGTCACAAGGTGTATAGTGCTTTTATTAATTGAGATTATATTAAAATTAGGAAAATCTGATTTGCAGCAGTCTGAAGTTGTGAATTCTGGACCCAAGTGTGAGGTATTAGTGGAAAGCCAATGGATATGTTTAGGAGTAAGTTTTATTTGTGAAAGTAGAGATTATAAAGTGTTCACAATGTAGATAGAAATATGGATTGGAGAGTTGTCAACATATAATTAGTTAAATAATGTATGAGGGTCACGTTTTTAAGTTTTTTGAAAATTATACTTTTAGCACAAATTGACCATGTTTACTTCTTTTGACTTTTCTTTGTAAGCAGATTATCCTCTTCGGGCTATACATATTTCTTTAGATGAATTAATATCTATAATTGAGGTATAGCTTAGCCTGTGGGCATATGAAGCATTCTTTCACTTTACTCTGAATATTGATTTAAATAGTTTAAAGTAACAGAACTTTATTTCCTCATCCAAGTTACCTTAAAATCTGCTCTGTCCTGCCTAAAATGAGCTTACAAATGTGAGACATTTATGAATGAATCATGACAAGGTATTTAGAGACTGATTCAATAGACCTGAACTGGAGCTCAGGAAACTGAATTTTAATAAGGATCAGGCAGGTTCTTCTCATACTTAACCCAGGAACACCTCAAAGGCGCTGCTTATCTACTGACCTTGTCTGAACTGTTGCTGTCACTTATAGAATGATGTCCAGAGTAGTTATTTTGTTACAATGCAGTTAAAATAATAATTGTTCCATTGGATCACAAGCTACATCTGGGTCACATTGTTGGGTTGCTTCAAGTATGAAAAGGGCAGGATTGGGCTTCCCTGGTGGCGCAGTGGTTGAGAATCTGCCTGCCAATGCAGGGGACACGGGTTCGAGCTCTGGTCTGGGAGGATCCCACATGCCGTGGAGCAACTAGGCCCGTGAGCCACAACTGCTGAGCCTGCGCATCTGGAGCCTGTGCTCCACAACAAGAGAGGCCGCGATAGTGAGAGGCCCGCACACTGCGATGAAGAGTGGCCCCCACTTGCTGCAACTAGAGAAAGCCTTCGCACAGAAACGAAGACCCAACACAGCCAAAAATAAATATAAAAAATAAATAAATTAATTAAAAAAAAAAAGGCCAGGATTTAAAATACATTTTTACATATGGGCAAATTTGCAGTCTAGCTGGTAATCTGGGGTTAGTTTTTACAAGATCTACTCTGGGGAAGGGGCATGAGTAGGGATGTGGTTTTTGTAACAGGTTGACTGTCAGTGTCTAGATGTTCGAGCCATGTAGGAGGCTACAGTATCAATACACAGGTAAAACTCAGGTTTATTCTTCTCAAGTTATGAAGGACCAGGTTTAGGCAATGGGTTTCTCCCAGGGCCCCAACCAGCAGGTGGTTCTTTACTCGATCCCAGGGCAATAGCTGCTAGCCTTAACACCTGGATTTAAGCGGCTCTCAGAATATGAATGACTAGGGGATAATAAGTTCCTGTTGCTCTACAAAGTAAGGCAGGGTTTTCTAGGTAAAGAGTATTGTTCTGGAAAGTCTGGTTCTTATGGGGGGTCCTTATGCTTAACATTCTCCCAATATCTCCAGCTTTTACAATTGCCTCGTAGTGTTATTTTGAGTAAGCTAATCCTTAATAAGAATTTCTGATCTCATTTTCAGGAAATGTAAATGAGAATACTATGCCAGTCATTACTTAATAAAATCTTCTCTAAACTTTTCTGACTCCTTTTAGAACTAAAAAGAAAAAATAGGCGTAACTCTGAAAATATGGCCTTAATATCTGTGGAAAACATGATATGGAATTTGTTACTAGCTTGGACTTAAACCAATAAAATAAAAGCTATTTATTTAAAATATAATATTTAAATATAATATTTAAAATATAAATATTTAAAATATAATCATTTCTACATTTTACACAAGTGTAGAAAAAAATATTGGAATGGAAGACTAAGAGCTATAACACCTGGAGGTAGAATTGAATGAGTTCAAATTTTCTTAGAGTCCACCTTTTCATTTATGTTTCCATGATCTTAAAATATTTCTCTTCCTTTATGTTCTCAGTATCTTATTAATAAGCTGCATTTTAAACTTTATGTATACCTTTCTAAAGCAGGTCCAAATAAGATGTGTTGTTTCCTTTATTTTTGGAATATCCTTATTGACCAAATGATGTAATTAGAGAAAATAATAGGCCTTAATTTTTAGCTAAGGTTTTTTTCCCCTTTTGATTAATATTGTTCTTTCAAACCCAGACCAAAATTTTCCTTGTTTTCAATTAATTTTTTTTGGTTTCCTTCTTATTTGAGTTATCATACTCTTGATTTGACTAATTTATTTAGTCTCTGGGTGTATTCTTCTGTGATCTTTTTTTTTTTAGAAGTAGTTAAATGGTTGAAAACTGGGGAAAAAAAAAAAAAAAGGATGGAGAGAGATGGATAACTTATACCAGTCACTAATACCTCAATGTTTATCCCTTGCCCTACTGTTCTGTCTCTGCATCAAATAGTCAACTTATTCACTTGGCTGGTTCTGCTAGTATTCATGGATTCTGTAGATTTTCCCTAGACTTCTGATTTACGCTATACATTACATCATTATCCATTTTCATTGCGTATTAAGCACTCTTTTTGATGGCAACCTGAGTATACACATGGTCTATATGTTGAGGCTACAGTAGAAATTCCATCAGGGAAGATAAATATTAGGACCTCAGTCAGAACTATGGATCTTTCTGGCCAACACTCTGTCTCTACCATGAAAGTGTTTGGGGGAGAAGACCTAATCTTTCCCAATGATTTTACCTCAAAAGGCCAGGAATGAACCCTAAATGTCAACTCATCAGCAGGTATTTAATAAGCATTGAATACTTATTCATTTCACTCATTCAGCAGCTGCTTACACACTAGGGGCTTGGTGGCTAAGTGTGTAAGCTCTGGTGTCAAGTTGTCTGGGTCCAAATCCTTTCACTGCCACTTATAATCTATGTAACTTGAGTGATTGACTTAAACAGTCTTTGTTCCTTAGAAGTATTGTATGTTTCATAGGATGCATGCTTATATTTATAATACCTAGGTCATGGAAGAACCCAAAATATGTTCACCATTATATTATGCACTAAAGATCATTCTAGGAAACCTTAAAGTTCCTTCAGAAAGTACCCCTACCTCTAGTAGTTGACAGTTTAAATGGGAAACATGTATCAATAATACGTGTAATCTCAGCGTGGCTGGCAGCCTGGGTTTTTACTTCTTGCCCATCTTAAAGTTTGATTTTGCTTTTTGCTGCTTCTGTCCTTCCTCTCACCACAAAATAATTCCAAAGGCATTGGTAATTAATGTAAATTTTACTAAAGTTTCTTTTAGGAGATGGATAAGAAGTTTACACGGCGCACTGTAAATTCACTAGCTAGCCGTTTGTCCTCTGTCTCAAGTTTCTGTCTTTAGCCATATAAATGCCGGCTCCTCACATTCAATTTTCTTTTTATCTGTGGAGTGTCTCCAAATTCCTTTTCTATTCCAGGACGATTAGTTTTTGTCCAGCCTGCATACTCTGCTCAGCAAAGCAAAATCTCAGAAATTAGCAGATTTTATCTCTTGTTCCACAAATATGTCCCATGGGGTGTCAGTTCATTCAGTCCAGATAGAACAAGGTAAAAAAGTGACATATCAAAGAAAAGAAATAAGTGCTGTGTGACTTTATAAATGGAAGAGTTTATTTCTGACTAGGGATGCTGAAGTCTTTCTGGGAATGAATGACAGTTCAGCTGGACTTTGAAAAATGAGTGTGATTGGAGACATGGAAATGGATGGGTGGGGGAGGGGAATGAGAGAAGATACAACAGGGTATATAAGATGGAAGGAACTGAAAGTGTGTACGAGCAGACTGAAACGCTGCGCTGTATATGTAAAGATCATTGCTCAGTTCAACCAAGCACCACGTTATACAAGTTTTCATTACAGTAGAGAAATATTGTCTGTTAACTCACCCTGAGAAATAAACTCTGGAAAAGAGTGTCCTAGAATATTCAGAGTTGGGAGATTGTCTCTTCCCTACACTTCAGTAAGGGAAGTGACTATTGGATAGCACAAGCTGTGCAATAACTCAGAAAGACCAACCATGAGAAAAAAGCTGACATGCAGTAAATAAGTATAAAACTCCTCCCCCTGAAACTTCTCTGCCATCAAGGTCAGTGGAAGGGGAACCTACCAGACATACCTCCTTCCCACTAAATGCTCACAAATATCCCTCAAATCACAAGTCATTATTTTAAAATATCACTGTCTCTTCATTTCTATTTCCATATACCTACTTTGCTTTTTATGGTAGTTGCTGAAATTTGGAACAGTGACTAAGTTTTATGACTGTTCTGACATGGTACAGCTTCAGGACAACATATGCATGAACAGAAAGCCAGGAGTGACCAGGAGAACACAGGCTGTGGGCCTAGAGAGAGGCTCTGGGAAGGTACTGGTCTTCCACAGGGTAAGAAACGAGGGTGCATCCTATCATTCTTACATCTCGAGGTCAAAGAGATCTCAGCAGTCATCTGGATTTCAGAAAATGGGCTAGAGGAGGTTGGACTTGATTATTGAAAGGACTCTTAAAGAGCAAACAGTCTGTGACATTTATTTATTTTTTTGGCACATTGGAATTAGATGCAGAATTATTTTTAGAAAATTATTTGGAGTCAGGTCACAATGACTTGCTTAGCTCAGCTTTCCCAATTTCTGTTAACCATGACCAGAGAATCACCCTGGTAACTGCTGTACATGTTTGTCATTTTCAAAAAGCCAGGCTCATTCACCCTTGATTTGAAAGAGTAAATGGTTGACTTTGGCTTCTGCTTTCCTATCTGTAAAGAGACTATGGTGATTAAATGATAATCACTAAGATTTTGAGAGCATAAGTCATTGGTTAAAATCAGGAATAGCTGGATCCAGACATATTAATGTTCCAAAGCAATTAACTACAAAGACATATTTTTCATGTGACCAGAGACAAGTTCAGTTAAGAGAGCTGTCTGCTATCATAAATAAAAACTAAATATCTCCCATAGCACCGTACTCTAATGAAAATGCCAGAAACAAGGGAAATGTTATAGGTAGGTCGCGATCCCAAGCCTTCTCTGAAGAAGAGGACAGGGCAAATAGAAAACTGTGTCGAACTGACTGTTCAAAATGCAAACTAATTTATCATTGGTAATTAGAACAAATTTGGGAGAGGAGTACACCTAGGGAGTCATTTAGCCCAATTCTCTAAATTATCACAATGAAAAGAACTAAAACCCAGAGAAGATAATAAAATCAGTGTGCATTTATTGTATGCTTGTCTATGTCAGGCATTGTGCTAAGTGTCTTTCATATTTCCTATTTATAGCAACTATGTAAGGTGGCTACAGCTATCCCAGTTTTACAGTGGAAAATTTTTAGTATTTAAATTTCCATAGATTGCATAGCTAGCAAGATTAAAAGGATGACCTTAAACCCAATTTTTCTTTTTTCAAATCTTCACCTACTTTTAGATGAAGTATTTTGCCCAAGGCCTAAACAAGCACATCCATATCCTGGCTCCTAGTCTGATTTTTTTTCTTGTCTTGCTGTACTATTTGAAGATGATTATGCTGAATTATTGATCCAAAAATCAATCTACTGAACCATCTACTCCATGGGTCAAGTAACTGTATGTAAAGAAAACTGTTTTGCATATGTAAAACTATATGTAAAGAAAAACACATTAAAGTATTTGGCCTGTTAGCATGAAAGGAGAATTTTTAAAGAAAGGAACTCTTAAATGCATGATGAATTGCTATATATTAGAGAGCATGAATGAATTGTCCCATGTGATACTCCAGTACTTATCACGTGTTGTTTTCCAACGTGGCCTCGGAAGGGCAGCTGGATGTAGTAAATAAATATCTACTCGCTAAAATTTTTATTCTGGCAGATGCTCACTTAGCACATTGTTGTTTTATCTGGAATATTCATGCTTTTATGTATAATGCTCAACAGCAAAACATTACATGCACAGTTTTACACAAAAGCTTTTACCTATTACTGAGTAAATACTTGATATTTATATCCAGAAGAGTAACTGATGGTCCTAATGTGCCTACAGGGCTGTAATTCACTTCAGGATTTTCTGCTGACTTATACACTGCAAGAATACTATCCGAGTGCTTTATTACTGGCTTCAAAATCCTGAGGCTAAGTTTAAAGTTCTGGAGTATTCACTCTATGGACATATTTTGTTTCCTCAAATTAGAGAGCAAAAATGGCTTATAAAGTACTTAGAAGTTGTCATCCAATTATTTGTGTATTTGTAGAATCATGACAGTGTGATAGTCTTATGTGTCAGCCTTTCTAGGCTATAGTGCATGGTGGTTTAAGTAAACACTAATGTCGGAGATACAGTTGACAGCTATAATCAGTTGACTAAAAGTAAAGCAGATTACCCTCCATAATGTGAGTGGGCCTCAACCAAACAGTTGAAGGCTTTAGGAGCAAAGAGTGAGGTTACCTGGAGAGCAGTTCTGCCTTAAAGCTGTAGCATCAAATCTTGACTTTCCAGCTTGCTGGCCTGCCCTAAGAATTTCAGACTTTCTGGCCTCTTCAGTTATGTGAGCCAGTTTCTTAAAATAAATCTTTTATTTATATATACAGGCATATCTTGGAGATACTGTGAGTTTGGTTTCAGACTACCACAATAAAGCAAATATTGCAATAAAGTGAATCACAAGCTTTTGGTTTCCCAGTGCATACAAAAGTTTTTTTGCTTCCAGTTTTTTAACATATTTAGCACTGTATAAGTTTAAGGTGTACAGCAGAATTTTTTTGACTTACGTACATCATGAAATGATTATCACAACAAATTTAGTGAACATCCATTATCTCATATAGATACAAAATTAAAGAAACAGAAAAAAGTTTGCTTGTGATGAGAACTCTTTTTTTACTCTCTTAATGACTTTCATACATAACATACAACAGTGTTAATTATATTTATCATGTTGTACATCACATTCCTAGTACTTATTTATCTTATAACCGGCAGTTTGTACATTTTGACTGCCTTCATTCATACATGGGTGATTTACTACCTTTACTGTACATTTGCCTTTACCAATGAAAATTTTTCCTTTTGTATTTCTAGTTGTGGCCTTTTCTTTTTCATGTGGAGTTCCTTTAACGTTTCTTTTAAAGCTGGTTGGTGGTATTGGACTGTTTCAGGTTTTGCTTGTCTGTAAAACTTTTGATCTTTCCATCAATTCTGGATGAAAGCCTTGCTGCGTAGAGTATTCTGGCTGTAAGTTTTCCCCTTTTATCACTTTAAATATATCATGCCACTCCCTTCTGGCCTACAGAGTTGCTGCTGAAAAGTCAGCTGAAAAGTTCAGTTTTCTGCTGTAGACTCCTTACGGAAATTCCCTTGTACACGACTTGTTGATTTTCCCTGGCTGCTTTTAATATTCTCTCTTTATATTTACCTTTTCCATTTAAATTACAACATGTCTTAGTATGGCCCTTTTTGGGTTTATCTTGTTTGGGACTCTCTGTGATTCCTGGACCAACATGTCTGTTTCCTTTCCCAGGTTAGGGCAATTTTCAGCTATTATGTCTTCAAATATGTTGTCTGCCCCTTTCTCTCTCTCTTCTGCTCTAGGACCCCTATAATGTGAATGTTAGTACACTTGCTGTTGTCCTAGAGGTCACTTAAACCATCTTCATTTCTTTTTATTTATTTTTTTGTTGTTGTTCATCTTCAGTGATTTCCAGTACTGTGTCTTCCAGCTCGTGGATCCTTTTCTCTGTATCATCTAATCTACCGTTGATTCTTTCTACTGTATTTTATATTTCAGTTATTGTATTTCTCATCTCCGTTTGGTTCTTCTCTGTGTTTTCTAACTCTTTGTTAAAAGCTTCTAACTTCTAACTCTGTTCCAGTTTTCTCCCAAGTTCTTTGGACATCTTACAGTCATTACCTTGAACTCTTTATTGGGTACATGCTTATCTCTACTTCAGTTAGTTCTTCTTGGATTTTATCTTATTTCTTTGTTTGGAACATTTTTCTCTGTCACCTCATTTTGCCTAATTAGCTGTTTTTATTTTTATGTATTTGGTAAGTTGGTTACATTTCCTAACCTTGGAGAAGTGGCCTTTTGAAGGAGATGTACTATGCATCCTAGCAGTGCACTCCCTTCTGGTCACCAGAGCTTTATGCTCTAGGGAAGCACCGTATGTGGGCTGCATGGATCCTTCTGTTGTGGTAGGTAGACTACTGTGGGTGATATGGTAGGCATTGTTGGCCCCTGGTCTGGTTAGTTGCTAAGACCTGCTTTGTGTGGAGGCTGCCTGGTGCTGGTGGGCAGGGCGGGGTCACAAGATGGCTGGCTGCAGAATCCCAGGGTGTCCCATGGCTAACACTGGCCCACTGGTGGGTTTAGCTTGGTTCCAGGGTAAGTAGTTGCAGGACTGGTGTGTCAGATCTAGTGTCAGCTGGCGGGTGGAGCCGGTTCCTGCCACAGCTGGCTGTGGGGTCTGGGGTGTCCCGAAGCTTGTGTTGACCCTCTTGTGGGAAGGGTTAGATCCCGAGGTAGCTGGCTGAGGGGCCCAAGGTGTCACAGAGCTGGCGCTGGTGTTCTGGTTGTCATGGCTGGGGCCCAGGAGGTCCTGAGTCTAGTGCTGGCTCACTAGTGGGCAGAACCTGCTCCTGGGGTCTCTGGCTGCAATACCCTGGGGGTCGCAGAGTTGGCGTATTTGCCCACGATGGGTGAGGCTTGTCGCAGGGTTGGTGCCAGCCCACTAGTGGGTGGAACCACATCCCAGGGTCTCTGACTGCAGGGCCTGGGAATCTCGGGGCTAGTGCGGGCACACTAGTGTGTGCGGCTGGATTCTGTGCCCTCTGGCGTTACAGTGCAGTGTTCTGGGTTGGCTTTGGGCTCAAGGGCTCTTAAGTTAGCTGGCCTGCTGGTGAGTGGGGCAGTGTCCCTTCCTGGCTGGTTGCTTGGCCTGCAGTGTCCCAGTACTGTTCTGACAGGTTAGTGGGTGGGGTTGGGTCCAGGTGCTAATAAGCTAGAGAGAGGATTCCAAAATAGCATTTATCAGCACCGATGTCCTTGTGGTAGAATGAGCTCCCCAGAATGGCTGCCACCAGTGTCTGTGCTCCCAGGGTGAGTTCCAGGTGACTCCTGCCTTCAGGAGGCTCTCCAGGATCAGCAGGCTCCTTTCAAATTACTGCTTCTGCCCTGGGTCCTAGAGCATGTGAGATTTTGTGTGCATCCTTTAAAAGTGGATTCTCTCTTTCCCGCAGCCCGCTGGCTCTCTTGAAAATAAGCCCCACTGACCTTCAAAGCCAAATGTTCTTGGGGCTTGTCTTCCCAGAGCAAGACCCCCAGGCTGAGGAGCCTGATTTGGGGCTTGGACCCCTCCCTCCTTGGAGAGAACCTCTGCAATTTTAATTATCTTCCCATTTGTTGGTCACCCCCTGGGGGTATGAGTCTTGACTATACCATGATTCTGCTCCTCTTGTCCATCTTGTTGTGGTTTCTTCTTTATGTATTTAGCTGTAGATCTTTTCTGCCAGTCATCCGGTCTTTCTCACTAATAGTTGCACTGTAAATAGTTGTAATTTTGGCCCTTGGGTAGAGTCTTCCAACTCTGCCATCTTGGCCACACTTTCTGTAATATAACAGTTACGTTTATACTCTACTGTAGTCTGTTAAGTGTGCAGTAGCTAACCATCATCTGAACCTTCAACAAGTTGTAATATTTTTGCTGGTGGAGGGTCTTGCCTACATGTTGACCACTGCTGACTGATCAGGGTGGTGGTTGCTGAAAGCTGGGTTGGCTGCAGCATTTTTTAAAAAAATAAGACAACAATGAAGTTTGCTGCATCGATTGACTCTTCCTTTCACGAACTATTTCTTTGTAGCATGCAATGCTGTTTGATAGCATTTTACCCACTGTAGAATTTTTTAAAAAAACAAAAATGGGAGCCAGTCCTCTCAAACCCTGTCACTGTTTTATCAAGTAAGTTTATATAATATTGTAAATTCTTTGTTGTCATCTCAACAGTCTTTACAGCAGCTTCATCAGGAGTAGATTCCATCTCAAGAACCCACTTTCTTTACTCATTCATAAGAAGCAACTGCTCTTCTCTTAAAGTTTCATCATGCGATTTTAGTAATTCAGTCACATCTACAGGCTGCTCTTCTGATTCTAGTTCTCTTACTCTTTCTACCATATTTGCAATTACTTACTCCTCTGAAGTCTTGAACCCCTCAAAGTCATCCATCAGGGTTGGAATCAACTTCTTCCAAACTCCTGTTAATATTGATATAATGACCTCTTCCCATGAATCATGAGTGTTCTTAATGGCATCTGTTGTAGAATGGTGAATCCTTTCTAGAAGGTTTTCAATGGACTTTGCCCAGATTCATTAGAGGAATTACTATCTATGGCAGCTATAGCCTGACAAATTGTATGTCTTAAATAATAGGACTTGAGAGTTGAAATGACTCCCTGATCCATGGTCTACAGAATGGGTGTTGTGTTAGCAGGCATGAAATCATCATGAATTTCATTGTACATCTTCATCAGAGCTTTTGGGTGACCAGGTACATTGTCAGTGAGCAGTGCTTTTTTGAAAGGAATCTTTTTTTTTTTTTTTCTGAACAGTAGGTCTCAACAGAGGGTTTAAAATATTCAGGAAACTGTTGTCAACAGTTGTGCTGTCACCTGGCTTCATTGTTCCATTTATAGAGCACAGGCAGAGTAGGTTTAGCATAATTCTTAAGGGCCCTAAGATGTTCAGAATGGTAAATGACCATTGGCTTCAACATCAAGTCACCAGCTGGATTAGCCCCTAACATGAGAGTCAGCCTGTCATTTGAAGCTTTGAAACCAGGCATTCACTTCTGCTCTCTAGCTATGAAAGTCCTAGATGGCATCTTCTTCCAATATAAAGCCGTTTTGTCTACATTGAAAATCTGTTGTTTAAGGTAGCCACCTTCATTAATCAACTTAGCTAGATCTTCTGGATAACTTGCTGTAGCTTCTACATCAGCACTTGCTACTTCACCTTGCACTTTAATATTACAGAGATAGCATCATTCCTTAAAACTCATGAATCAACCTCTGCTATTTTCAAACTTTCTTCTACAGCTTCCTCACCTCTCTCAGCCTTCACAGAATTGAAGAGAGTTAGGGCCTTGCTTTGGATTAGGCTTTGGCTTAAGGGAATGTTATGGCTGGTTTGATCTCCTATCCAGACCACAGTAATAAGGCTCTTTTCCTTTTTTATCATTCATGTGTTCACTGGATTAGTACATTTTTTTTTTCTTGGCTGCGTTGGGTCTTCATTGCTGCACACGTGCTTTCTCTCTAGTTGCTGTGAGCGGGGGCTGCTCTTTGTTGAGGTACGGGGGCTTCTTATTGCGGTGGCTTCTCTTGTTGCGGAGCACGGGCTCTAGGCATGCGGGCTTCAGTAGCTGTGGCTCACAGGCTCTAGAGCCGCAGGCTCAGTAGTTGTGGCACATGGACTTAGTTGCTCCGTGGCATGTGGGATCTTCCCAGAGCAGGGATTGAACCCGTGTCCCCTGCATTGGCAAGCGGATTCTTAACCACTGCGCCACCAGGGAAGTCCCAGGATTAGCACTTTTAATTTCCTTCCGGAAGTTTTGCTTTACATTCACAACTTGGTTAACTGGTGCAAGAGGCCTAGCTTTTGGCCTATCTAGCCTTTTGATATGCTTTCCTCACTAAGCTTAATTGTTTCTAGCTTTTGATTTAAAGTGAGAGATGTGTGACTCTTTTTTTCACTTGAAAACTTAGAGGCCATTGAGAGATTACTAAGTGGTCTGATTTCAATATTGCTGTGTCTCAGGGAATAGGGAGGCCTGAAGGGAGGGAGGGAGATGGGAAATGGCCGGGGGATAGAGTAGTCAGAACACACACAACGTTTACCAATTAAGTTCGCTATTTTATATGGGCACGGTTTATGGCACCCTAAAATAATTACAATAGTTACAGATAAGATCACTGATCAAAGATCACCATAACAAAGATAATAATAATGAAAAAGTTTGAAATAATGTGAGAATTACCAAAGTGTGACACAGAGACATGGAATGATCAGATGTTGGAAAAATGGCACCAAGAGACTTGCTTGACGCTTAAATAGTTGCCATAAACCTTCAATTTGTAAAAAAAAAAAAAAAAAAAAAAAAAAAAAAGCAGTATCTGTGAAATGCAATAAAGTGAAACACAATAAAAAGAGGAATACCTCTATATATAAAGTTGTTGAAGTTCTTAGACTTCTATGCTAACTTTCAGATTTCTGTGACAGTGAAGACAGTTATCTTTGAAGTGTTTTGAAAGATTATTAGTCATAACTCTCACGGTTGAAAATAAAGGAAACCAAATTAAAAAAATGGGAGACTGTTGGCTTTTGCCACTGGGAAGTGTAGTGATACAATTAAGCCTTAGGTGCCCATGAAACTAGGTGCAGCGTGGGCCAGGACTCTCACTCTACTCACAGCTTGCTTTTCCATGTATGTTCCATTCACTTTATCACCCTGCAGGCCAGCTTCATCCACATGGTAGGAAATTCTGTATCAGGAGTTCCTGAGCATCAAACCTCCTCACTGCTTCTACCCTCACTGAGTCCTTTTACTCATTTCTAATTAGCAAAACCTTGGCAAAAGACCTGATTGACTCAACTTTAGTCAGGTGCCATTCCCAAGAACCCTGCAAATGTGAGTGGAGGTGGGGCCACGTAGCTTCTTACAAGTATAGATATACAGACAGGACAAAGGACAATACTTGGCTGACAACACCAGAGGATTCTCAATCCAGAATAAGAAATGGCTGCTTTTGTTCTGGGTGTGTATATAATAGTTCATAGATTGAACTCTATTTCTTTTATGAACTAGAGAATTAGTGCTAATCAAATGACAGCTGAATATGAATCAAGTGTGAAATACTCAATTGGGTGAGTAGTTTTAGATTAGCAAAGAAACGATTAAAGGGGTTTGGGGTGTTATATAGGTAGATTAACAGTAAACTCATATACCAAATATCTTGACCCACAGGGCAGGAATCTCAACTTTGGCCTGTGCAGGCAGGTTGATATGATAGAGTTACCAGTGGATTAGGAATCAAAACCCTTAAATCAGATTTTTTTCTTATAGTTGAGTAATCATGATAAAAAAAAATATGGCACTTTATGTTTTCTTAAAATAAAAAGGCTTTATAAAAATTTCTCTCTAAAATATTGATTACTCAAAATATAAAGATTATTATCTATTTAGTTAGAAAAGTTAAAAGTGGGCTGAATATAGTTATTCTAACCAAAAGAAGATTCTTAGATAGCATAAGTTCTCCTCAGTTGAAGAAATTATGAGTTGAAATATATTTTTTAGTCTCATTTTGTACATCGCTGGCTAGGTGAAGAGAGAGAAGTTTTTTCTTGCCTTTCAACTCTTTTGGCCATTTCCTGATCTGTCTCTTTTCTTTGGAAGACCTTGCCTTTTCAGAGTTACCCTTCAATATGGCTCAACATGACTCACTTTACTCTGCCCCCTAAGCTGCTACTTGAGAATAGGATTTTGGTCCTAGGGATCTTCTTATCTCCAGCACTAAACACGGTGTCCCAAACGTAGAGCGTTCAATTAATGTGTTCGGTCTTCGTCTGCAAGTACCCTAAAAAAGGCACAGAAATATGAAAATATGTAGTGTTCAGGTACCAACAAATAGACAGGGTGGAGCCTAAGGAAATCAAGGTGATCCTGCAAAGGTAAAACCACTTGTAAGTCATGTTAAAGAACTTGGGCTTGAACTTCTGAAGGCTCCGGGGTAGGTTTTATGCAGGGCAGTCAGTTGGAGAGCCAGTGTTGTGCTAGGACCATGCTAACACTGGTCAAATAAATCTGGCCGAGATTAATATGGTAAACTTGCATTTGCAGAATTAACAGAGAAAAGTTTTTTGGCAAATGACAAAGTTTTGTTTGGGTTCTCCTTTCTTCCTCTCATTGTAAAGGATTCTGTCTATAGAGAATAGTTCTAGGGTTTTTTATGTTTTAATACCTGAATTTATGTGAGTAAAATTACTTGCAGCAGCCAGGAGTGAAAAATGTCAGAAGAAAGATATTTTAGAGAACACCGTCAATCAATCTGGGAAAACCAAGATCAGCTGACAAGTCTAAAGAACAGGAGAAGGGAAAAACTTTACAACCACCACAAAACAACTGGAAATAAAAAGCAGGAACATAAAGGAAGCTTGAACCTGGAAGAAGATTGATTACAAAATGAGGGGTCACAGGGCATGTGTTTTCAGTCTCAAGCTGTGGGAATGGGCCAGGCTGGGTTAAAGGAATAGGGTCAGGCCTGGGATATATGAATTAGAGAAGAATGGAACATGAACTTGGAGGAGTAAGTCATAATTTCAGCAGCTGACATACAGTCCACTAAGCATAGTTGGCAGGTATTAACAGGTGAGGGTGATATTCTACGATTATAAAACTAAGGAAATAACATGGCTTACATTCCCTGAGAAAGTCATGATATGAAACAGCAAGATCAAAATACTGTCTGTTTAATTTTTTCACTTGTGAGATCATCTTAAAATACAAGGACAATGCAGTATCAAACATCAGTTACACACTTAGATATGTAAATCGACTTGAGGATGAAATGTGACAAACTCCAAATGAATTAACAGTTATAATAATAACAACAGCATATTGCTTTTTCAATTTTCATTCAGCAGCAGAATGGGGAAAAGCTACATTTGATACTGTACATAGCAATGATGAGACCTGTGGGCCACACGTAATAACACAGTGATACTTTACATCTACATAGAGGCTTTCACATCAGCACACAAATGAATTCTCAGTGGCAGCATAATTATCCCGTTTGCAGAGAAGAGGGGCCTGTGCAACTGCCTGGGAGAACAGATAGTTTTTATGTCTTGCCCTGGATAGTGAATGCTTTGAGTTATTTGGAGGATGAACTCCTTTCAACCCTGTAGCTTTCCCTCATGACCCAGGTTCATTTTCTTGCTCCTGAAATTCTTCTCTTCAGTTAACATACTGAGGGGGCATTGAAACTGGTTCTGGATCCCACAGCATCCGCATTTGAGTGACTAAGTTATAAATACAGAAGAGTATATATGTATACACATACATTTGCAGGAATG
Source organism: Balaenoptera physalus (assembly GCF_965194825.1). Lineage (NCBI taxonomy): Eukaryota > Metazoa > Chordata > Mammalia > Artiodactyla > Balaenopteridae > Balaenoptera > Balaenoptera physalus. The sequence continues at coordinate 67,806,199 of NC_138893.1, read as the reverse complement.
CATTTATATATGCATGTGTATGTGTATAAAATGGCTTTATTGATATTATAATACACATAGCATACAATTCAGCCATTTAAAGTATGCTCCATTTGGAGCATATGATGGTACTGTTTGAGCAAAGTGTATTGTGAAGGGGATATTTCTCATTTCAGGGAGGAGACTGCTGGAGCTCATTGAAAAGAAAGAAGGATGGGTAGTGGGAGGAGAGCCCAGTGTTAAGAGCAGGTGACAAGCCACCTACAACAGGTCTGTTGCCCAAGAGCCTGGTGACCCAAAGAGTGAACCTCAGGAGAAGTGCATCATGGCTGTATGGATGCCAGAGCACTATACACTGAGCATGGAGAGAGAAGGAGGGGTAGAACCTTTCACAGCTTAGGAGTGACAGGTGATAGCCTCCCTACTCCTAGAGTTAAGGAGCCCAAGCAGTAGTTTCAGCAGGAGTGGGAAAGTGGGGGAAGACAATAGGGATGGAGACATCATAGTTCTCAATCAGTAAGAGATCACACTAAGAATTTTGCTATGCAAAGAAATGGGGGCAGTGACATTTAAAAAAAAGTAGATTGATTCATCATTCATTCATTTAGATGAGAAAGATTACATTAAGCTATTATACTGATAGGAATAATCCAGTCAAGAAGGGAAACCTTTTGATGCAGGAGAGTAAGGTCAGAAGGGAGGGGGTCTAAGGCACGAGGGTAGAGGTTGGTCTTTAGGTAAGAGCATCAACAATTCTTCCATTATAACTGGAAGGAAGGCAGAGCAACATGGACACGTGTGAGAGACCCCTATTGGGAGGAGAGTTCCCACAATCCTGTGAGTGGGAGTCCAGACCTAGAAAATGTAATTCGGTTAATGTTGTGGGACCCCCATCCATCCCTCCATTCATTCATTTATTGAAGAAAATTCTGTACTAGGCATTTTACTAGTTGCTTAATACTGTGTAATAGTGAATAAATTAAAGACCGGAATAGCTTGGCAAAACAGTTTTCATAGAACAGTCATGTCTGAAAATTCTAGAAGGTAAATCGTTTATACAATATACTGCTTAGTGGAAAATTTAGTTTTACAGGTTTTATTTTGGCTAACATTGCTAAATGATAAGCCAGGGATGAAAAGGATAAAACATGGGAATTATAAGATTCATGGAAAAGGCAAGTAGCTTTATTATAGAGGGACATTATCATTTTAAATTTTATCTCTCATTTTTCACTATTAATGTTTTAAATCACTCTTTTAAACAGAACTATAATAAAGAAATACCTTTTGAAAACTGCAAATACAAATTTAGGTGCTAAATGTGTCGGGATTCTTTGGCTGAATATGGGATGGGGGTGATGATCAAGCATCTATGGTAGAAAAAAGTAAGCACATTTGTGGAATATCTATATATATCTGTATCTATCTGTGTATCTGTATCTATAAAACATCCTCTCCTGCACCAATCTCCAGCTGTGTTAATTTCAGTCTCGTGTGTTCTTTTTCTTCCCCAGCTTTATTGAGGTATAATTGACAAGTAAAATTGTAAGATATTTGAAGTGTACATTGTACTTTTTTGATATACCTGTGCATTGTGAAAGGATTTCCACTATCACCTCACATATTTATCTTTTTTTTTTGGTGACAGTATTTAAATTATACTCTTTGTAAATTTCACTTATATAATCCAGTGTTATCAACTCTAGTCACCATGTTTTACATTAGCTTCTCAGACCTTATTTATCTTATTAGTCTCTTATGTTCTTGACTTTATTTTTTGTTGGCTATGTCAGTTTCACCTCAGATATTGAATTACAACTGACCAAACAACAAACAAAAATACCAACTACATAAGGCCATAAGTGCAAACTTCTAGTTCCTTTATCCCCTTATTTATTATGAATACTTTTCAGAAGCAGAATACAGCAGTTATTTGTCAGATTGTTTTTTGTTCTTTTCTAACTATCTTTTCCCCTTACAACCACATATAAAGCCAACAGGTAAGACAGTAGACACTTTTCCTGTCTCAAGTTGGCATGAGAATCTGTGTGTCCATGTATGAGTGTGGTTGGGGAGCCTGATTTCAGGTTGGACTCTCTCCTAGTAATAATCGTGATACCTCTCCATGTTTCTCAGCATTTGTTAGAACTGGTAGAATTAAGAATTAAGCTTAATTAAGTTCCCTCTTCCTTGCTAAGTGAAGAAGGCACAGATTTTTCTGCAGGTCACTGAGTATATGATAAGTTTTCCTCTGGGTCAGCCCAACTCTGAGGGCAAATTTTAGTTTCCTCCCTGAACGTCTCTCTGGCTTCTGTTGTGGTGGTACTGGCGGTGGTTGTGTGGATGACTTCTTGATTTTACATGAGTTTTGGTTTTAATGGCATTTTGTAAGATTTGCAGCTCATTAGCTCAATGCTCTGAGTGCTTTTATCATGAAAAAGTTCAATCTGTTCAATTTTGCTTCAGATTGTGATTGAATTTTGACCAAGGAAAGAGGTAAGGTTTTTAATTAGTAAATGTGGAAGGTGTATCCAAGTAATTGTGGCTCCCACTTTGTTGTTAAAATTTATTGGGTGATTGTTAAGCATCTACTATTAAGTGATATTGTAAATGTACCATCAGCATTGTTTTGCTTTTCCTTACTGACTCTAGCTTCGTGTCACTATGCAATGTAAAAAAATGGTGTGCTGATTATTTTAAGGCACAGTATGATTGGAAAAAGAGATAAGACTAATATATATATATATGTTTTTAACAGCTTGAATATCTCACTTAAACATTATAAAAACTTTTCAAGGTAGTCACTCACATCCACATTTTATTGACCAAGGATCTGTGCTATAGGGAGTTTGATTTGCCCAAGTCTCATCGTGAGTGGTCAGTAAAGCTGGGATTTAAACTTTGTCTTTCTGATTCCGCCTCTGTATTCTTTTTCACTTTAGTATACTTGCATTTAAAAAAAAATTAGTTCATCTATTTGTTCTTCAGTGAATTGTCTGCCAAGAGATTTATCTAGTATCTTTATTATGGGATGGAAGTAGAGTTCAGAGATGGTATCCTAACCTTATGTCCCATGTACCACTTTGGGATAGAAATAAGATACTGTTTGTTTTAATGATCTAATCAATGACTCCACACTTTTAACTTCACTCTGGGAGAACATCCTCTTCCTATTAGGGGTAGGCCATCCGGAGTAATACTCATCCACACTCTCCTGACTCCAGTATTTCACTTCCGAATACTCCATTGGTGTAGGCCTTCAGGCCTGCCACCTTATGACTATTTGCTTCTAAAAGGACCCCTGGCCAAGCCCTTAGCTGGAGACTTGCTGCTGACAGGTAGAAAATAAGCAGGAATCCCTTTTACCCACCCTCAACCCTACTGTGAGAGCTTCTCAGAAATCACCTCTGAGATAATATTGATGCAACTTAAGTGTCCTTCATTGGAGAAAACTGGAAGGAAGAGAACAGGAGAGCTGTGTTGCTGTCAGGTGGAACTGCTGCTGAAAAGAATCCACATCATACCACTGGAGGCAGTGCCTGGTATCGGTGGCTTTGACAGGTGTAGGATCGAAGGGGGCAGGGGCACTGCTGACTTCCTAAAAATTGTATACCACTGTATTGTATACAGTTGAGTGGAAACATATTTTTAATTAAGCAAAATTAAGTTTTAAAACAACTAAGAAAGATTCAGACTCAGCTAAGGTTGATCCACAGCACTGTAGGCATGGCATCCCAGATGTCACAGCTCTGTATTTCATAGTCACAGCAATTCCGACAGCCCTGAGCTTGCCAGCTGTGCCAGGGTGGAGAAGAGAGCTTTGCGGTCCCAGGCACATATTGAGCCTCTAACAGGCCCCTGGGTCCTGACGCTTCCTGCTCTGTGGGAGTGCATGGAGGAGGCATCGCTGTCCTTTCTTGCCTAATGGTCCCATTTTGGGCTGTTTTAAGCTCTCAGAGAAATTCTGCGACACTGAACTCTGAAAGAAAAGGTGGTTTGCATGTTATGATTCCTTCATTGCAGGAGACTCTGGTTCTTAAGCAAAGGTTTCCACTGTGTCTCAAGCAGCAACCAGAAACAAATAACAAGCAATATAGGGAAGAGGAGGTCTGTGCCTCAGACCAGTATTAAAACCAGTATTTGTTATAGTTGTCTGTAATGTATTTTGTGGCTTTCACACTCTCTTTACAAATACTGGCATTTAAAAAATTGTAAGAAATTAAGCTTTGTTCACTCTTAAATAAGCAATTTGATTTTCAGGAAATTATTTGTTTAGAAAACAAGATTTAACAAAAAACCCTCACTCAGTAAAAACATTTACTGAGTTTTGGATTAAATTTTCCACTATGTTAGCAACTGGGAATAAACTAATAGTTCAGACAATTTCTGGCTACTTATTGGCCTATAAATACAATCCAATATTCTATGTATTCAGTATTTTAATACTGATTCAATAATAGCTAAGCCTTAAAATATGCTGATATTTCATTTTAAAGAAAGTATAAAATTTTTTTCCTGAGGAATTTTTAACTTAGAAATAAAGGGAGAAATTAGAAAGTACAAAAATTCCAGTTGAGAAAAATTAGTAATATATCTTTGGCCCAACTTCTGGAAAAAATAATTTGTTTCTAATTAAATACATCACCATATTGAACTTGAGCACCTTTGACAATACAGTGCTGAAGGCAGGTTACACTGTGATTATCTGGTAATGCTTTTTTAAGAGGACATTTTATTTTGTTAGGTCTTGGTAATTGGCAATTAATGCTTTTAAAAATGTACTTTAATTTTGTTGGTGTAATAAGTGTGGATGCTAAAGGTTAACTGTCTCAACCAGCGAGAACCCAATGCTCGCTGGTTACTAGCAATAAATAAAAAGCTTTTCTATTAAGAAAGAGAAAGTTGATTTTATTGGGCTTTGGGATGTAAAGCGATTTTTCCTCTCCTGAAGCAAGCACCAGTGAGTGGATGTGTGGCTCTATGTTCAGATCTGAGGCTGCTGTGTTATCACTGTCAGACAGCTGGAAAAGCAGGGGAAATGTCAGTGTCCGGCCTATCAGTTGTATCCTGTGGGAAGAAGTGGCAGCCAGAGCCGTTCAATCACGGCCATGTAAAATATTGTGCGGACTGGAGTGAGGGATGAAAGTGATTCTTGCTAATTCATTGACTGTTGCTATTGATGTGGTCTTAATAAAATACAGAGGCAGAGAGAATGAGTTTCAGCTACTGCAGAGTGGGTAAGCATAGATTGTGTTAACAACGTGGTGACGCTATAGGAGACGTGATTCAGAGAAGAGTATTAGAACTTTAGGGGCTAAAAGGTGAACCACAGCTTGTTTATCCATTCACTCATTAAAGGGCATTTGTGTGGTTCAGGCATTGATTCTCATCTTAAAGTGGCTTCTTTATACTAACTCTAGGCTTCTGAGAGCTCATAGGACTCTCCATACCTTCGAGATTCTTTACTGATACACTTGGTCACTTCCAAGTCTCTTACTCTATATGGCCATTGAGAATTAGGAACGGTGCTTCCATTTCACTCATTCTATTATGGCTGTTGTGCCAGCACCTTGGTGGGGAATGGCCACACTTGGGGCTTTCCTGTAAGCTTGCAGGATTCCCCTACTAAATCCAGTCAAGTGTGCCATTAGACCCAATGTTTTAGACCGTCCCATACCTATCTGTAAATTAGAGAATAAATCTCCCTGCCTGCCCACATGCCTGGAAGTTCAGCCCCAGGATGAAAAGAGACTCTGGAATCTGACCTTATTCTTCCTCTTTTTTTCCCTCTTCTCTCTATAATAAAGAAGAGACATAAGAGGAGAGCTTTCCACCTCTATATTTCATATTCTCCATCTTTAGATTCTGGGGATATGATAATACACTCTAATAGACTCCTCTGTCTCTGTAAAGAGAGGATATAGTGGAATTAAATGTCTTTCAAGTCTGTTGCCTTGATGAGGATTCAAAAGTTTTATATTGGATATCAGAACTGAATATTAATTCTCTCTCCATGCATTCTTGTTTGAACAATTCTGTTATGCTATACTTCATAGATATATGCCTCTTGATCACTGGGGAAGAGATTAAGTACATGAAAGTACAAGAATAAAGCATATTCACTTGTTTAAAATACTCTTATAACGCAAACATATGTGCATAAATTTTTTTAATTGTGTATAAGGACTTTCAGTAGCAACACATTGAAAACAATTTGAAATTCTATTAAATGGAGAAAGATTGAGAAATTTCACTATATCCACACTAAGGATTACAATTCATCTATTAAAAAGAATGAGGAAGAGCTACATGTACAGAAAATGGGCCTGTTTTAGAAAAATATGTAAAATATTCCATTTTTTAAATATCCTGCGTAAGCGTATACATAATTTTATATGTTTGTAAAAACATAGAAAAACCATGGAATAAAAAACACCTCAGCCTATCAACTTCAGTTACCTGAGAGGTGTGGGATTAAAGGGGTTGAGGAACATGATTGACTTTCTAGAAATTTTATACCTCTGTAGTGTGTAAAATCAAATGCAAATGTAAGTTGCTAATGAAGTGAAATTAAGTGTTAAAACATATAAAGACTGGATGGACATTGCTATGGAATGAATTTCCCCCCAAAGTGATGGTATTTGGAAAGAGGCCTTTGGGATATAATTAGGTCTAGGTGAGGTCATGAGGGTGGGGCCATCAGGATGGGGTTAGTGCCTTTATAAGAAGAGACCTCAGAGAGCTCTCTCTGCCACGTGAGGACACAACAAGAAGAAAGCCATTAGCAAACCAGAAAGAGAGCCCTCACTGGGAAACTGAATTGGCCAGCACCTTGATCTTGGACTTCCCAGCCTCCAGAACTATGAGAAATAAATTCCTCTTGTTTAAGCCTTCCTGTCTATGGTATTTTGTTACAGCAGACCGAGCAGATGAAGAAAGATTTTAGTACTGAGAAGTGGGGATAGTGCTGTAACAGATACCTAAACATGTGGAAGTGACTTTGGAACTGGATAATGAAGAGTTTTGAGGTTCATGCCAGAAATATGGCCATTAAGGGTGATTATGGTAAGATCTCAGAAACGAGGAACGTGTTATTGGAAAGTTTATGAGGAATATGTTATGAGGAAAGGTTATCTTAAGTTGGCAACAAACTTGGCCAAATTGTGTTCACGTTCTAGTTTTTTGTGGAAGGTAGAGTTTGTAAACATTGAAGTTGCTTATTTAGCTGAAGAGATTTCTAACCAAAGCGTTGAAGGAATGGTTTGGCTCCTCCTAACTGCTTATAGTAAAATGTGAGAGGAAAGAAATGAGTTGAAGAAGGAATTTTTAAGCAAAAAGGAACCAGAACTAAATATTTTGGAAAATATTCATTCTGTTCATATTGCAAAAAATAGAAAGTATGTCTAGAAGAAAACAGTAAGGGATTATCACTTGATAAATAGATTAAGGGATTATATGAACAGAAATGTTAGTTTGAACTGAAGAGGATGGAGACAGTATGAAATGAGGGAAGACTGTCAGGCTTCTTAGATACTACAGCTATACAGCTGTGAAAGTGTGCTATTGTTCAAGACAAAGGGAAAATGACTCAAAAGGCAGTTCAGAGATCACTGGGGCTACCTCCTAGGTATCAAAGTGTGGGTAGAGGGGTACTGCCTCAGTTTCATGGTGGGGCCACCTGGAGGCTTGGGAGCTTGACCCCTGCCTAGCAGAGTTTTGGGGTACAAACCCTGCCCCAGTGGGTCTGGAAGGCAGAACATAGAACCAAAGAGGATTATTCTCAAGTCTTAAAATCTAATGGAATTTGCTTTCCTAGGTTTTGGACTTGCCTGGGACCTGTCATTCCTTCCTTCTTTTTTATTTCCCCCTTTTAGAATAAAATATCTGTCTTATGCCTGTCCCACCATTGTATTTAGGAAGCACATAACTTGTCTGGTCTCACAGGTTTATAGCTGGAGAGAAATTTTGCCTCAGGGTAAATCATACCTCAAGTCACACTCATTTTATATGACTCAGATTTTATTTAGATGGGACTTTGGACTTTAGAGTTGACACTGGAGTGAGTTAAAACTTTTGCAGATGTTCAGATGGAATGAATGTGTTTTGCATGTGAAAAGGACATGAATTTGGGGGGGGGGCAGCCAGAGACAGAATGCTAGGGACAGATGTGTGTTCCCCAAAATTCATGTGTTGAAGTCCTAACCCCCAATGTGATGATACTTGGAGATTAGGCCTTTGGGAGGTAATTAGGTTGAGGTGAGATCATGAGGGTGGGGATATCATGATGGGGTTAGTGCCCTTAAAAGAGAGACACCAGAGAGCTTGCTTCCTCTCTCTCTCTCTCTCTCTCTCTCTCTCTCTCTCTCTCTCTTTCTTTCTTTCTGCCATGTTAGGACATAGTGAGAAGGTGACCATCTGTAAGCCAGAAAAACAGCCCTCACCAGGGAACCTAAGCAGCCAGCATTTTGGTCTTAATACTTCTCAGTTTCCAGTTGTAAGAAATAAATTCCTTTTGTTTAAGCATCCTTTCTATGGTATTTTGTTATGGCAGCCTGAGCAGACTAAGACAGGTATACAAAATGTTATACTGTATTTTCTATTGATTATCTGGGGCTTCTGTTTTATTAAAAATTATTTAATTTATGCTTTTATATATTCTCTAAATGTTGAGGGTTGTTTATGAACCATAACACGTTTTATCATTTTTTACAAACACATTTTCTTTTTAATAAAATGAAATTAATTACATGTATTATTATCCAAGTTACTCAGGGAGAATGGTGACAGAGCCAGTTGGTGGCAGTATCAGGGATAAAAATGTGAGAACCCAGTGCTATTTCAGTGCACTTTCCATCATAACATGCTTTTTCTTAATAATCTATATGCTGGCATTCTGCAGTAGCAAAAGGTTTTCACTGATGTATTTGAAAGCAATATCTTCTGAAACATATATGTAAAATACATGAGTATGAAGTTTAAACAGTATGTTTCCATCAGTAACATACCAACAAACTCTTAAACAAGACTTAGAAATCCAAATGTTTAGAGAGTCTAAATACATAAGCATTACATTTAAAATCAATGAGAGTTACTGGGTGGCTAAGTATGCACAGTATTTTGTATGTTTTTTGAATGTAGATTTGTTTGTATATTTATTAGGATTATGGGTAGAAAGAAATGGAATGGTGCAGAAAGTTCTTGTCAGCTATATAAAAGTAGAACCTAAATTGTATGCTTATGCTGTAGCCCAAGTATATTACTTTTCCCTTTTGATTTTTAGAACATGCAATAGATAACCTTCCTATTTTCCCATTCTAAGCTTTAATTATGGGACTGCTTTGTATCATTGTTATTATAACTAGTATGTTTATACTTTCTTGCATATAAAACTTTGGGAATCGAACTTAGATATCTATGTACCTAAGTGAAAGTGAAGTCCAAACTGACTGTTCTTTGGGCTAAATGATAAATACTCAGTAATCAGTCAATACTGTCTTGAATATGGGTATATCCAAAATCACTTTCATGAGTATAGGGAAAGTAATAGTGTCAATTTCTTGGGCCACAAATGAGCCACTTAATGAACATGATAAAGAAACAACAAGAGAAAACAGAGAAGTTCAAATGGTTAGAGCGATGATGTCAGTCTAGTGCAGAGGTTAAGAATAAGGTCTGTGGATCCGGACTGCCTGAGTTAGAAGCTTGTTTCTGCTGCCTATATTATATGCATGACAATGGGAATTTGCTTAATTTTCTATATGGGTTTCTTCTTCTGTAAAATGGAGATAATAATTATAATGCTTACCTCATAAATAAATGAAGACAATTCCACAGTTCTGAAAAGCTCTATAGTACATTTTTTTTTTCTCATATGTTTGGTACTAAAATTAAGTGCGCAACATAATGGGACTGGAATGTACAATTATATTTCTTTCTTTGCTGTTCACAGATATTTTATTACCTTTCTTTCTTTCTTTGTTTTTTTTTGGTGACTGAGTTTGATTGCAGTGGGGAAGTGTAAACAAGTAAGCAAGTGTTAGTACTCCTACTGCTCCCACCATGTGTTTCAGTGAAAAAGAGTAAAGGAAACATTTGTTATAATCAGTAATGCATAAAATAGGGTTATTGCCCAAGTGTGATCATCTTAAGTCTTTTGGAAGACTTTTATAAATGGAATATCTAACTGAAGTGTCTAACTACAGAATACTATATGGGAAATATGACCTCCTATCTCTTAAGGAACTAGAAAAACAGTTGATGAAGTTTCTCACTGATAATGGTAACTGAAAACTAATATAGAAAGGGGGAAAACTGATCCTGTGGAAAAATCAAAACAAAATCAAAACAATTAAGATTCCAATCGTGTGTTGAATGAGTAGACTCAACAACTATGAAGTGAATCTGAACTACTGACTGGTGTATGGGTCACAGAACAAACTTGAATATACCGTAAAGACTGAATTTTGAATGTGAGTATGAATATTCAAAATACTGGCTGCAGAAATTTCAGAAACTTCATGGTGTAAATTACCTGGAAATTTGTTGCTTGAAAGTTGCTGCTGATCATAAAGCTGCAGATTTTATTAGCATACTTGCCAAGATAATACCTAATAAAAATCTGAACAAATTTACAGTGCCAGTACAACAACTTTTATTGGTGTTAGAGTTCTAGAAAAATAGCAGCAGAGACAAATGAGAGAGAATCAAGAGGTTTTAAGGACACTGAGCATAGATGGACTGTGTATGGATACGCTGGTGCTGTCAGCGTATACAAGGTAGAGTCTATAGTGACTGGAAAAAACCAACATCCAGATGCTTAAAAGTACATGCAGTTTACCTGAACTTGAGTAACCAAGGCATACTTTTGGTGAGTTCAATTACTACTAGTTATTAGTGTAAGATCATTGCAGGCAAGCTTAATTGGGGAAAAATGTAAAATTTTATGTTTTCTAAAGAATGATCAGCACATACCCCTTATGCAATTTTATGGGAAGTAATGTTTTCAGAAATTACTTTTCCTTCATGTGACATGTGAAATACAGCCTCGTGAACAAGGAATTTTACAATCCTTGAAGAGTAAATATAAATACTTTTGGGGAGAAATAAAAACAAAAACAAAGTGAGTTACTTGTTCCAGTTACCAGAGAATTAGGAATTAAGATCCCTGAAAGATTCCAGTCTTAAGGATGGCTGCTAATGCTTGAAAATCTACATTTATTGATAATGTTGATGAATTTATATTAGTAGATCACTGACACATTGTTGGATTAAAATAAATTTGGAAAAAACCTGTATCTAAAGACTTTGAAGGATTTTTGGTAACTGATAAGAAAAAAATTATGCCAAACATTTTACCTAAACCAGCAGTCAGTGGGCAGAAAGAATAGATGAGCCAGAGATAAAAAGTTACTTATCATCACAGTGATTGGTCATGAGTCCAGAGAGTGGTGAATAGTTGTGTCAGAAAAGACAGCTATTAAATTGTTCTTAAATCATCAGAGCTCCTCTAAGACTAGAGATAGTATATAGAGAAAATGTTGTACTCATAAAATATTTCTGTTTCTTGAGAGGACTTGCTGTGTTTGCTTTTCTTTTGTATCCCCAACATGCTTACAAGTCTCCATTTATAAAAGTACATATTTTTGTATGTCTTCCTTGTAAACTAAGATACTTTGATTTTACAAAAATAAATGTCGGTGCAACATTCATTTGGTAGGAAATAGCAAATTTTTATATTTTATTTATTTTGTGATTATGTATTATTCTTTCTTTTCTGTGTTGACTTATATTGTTGCTTGTTCCCAAATGGAGTTTTCTATTGTAATCAAATTGACATAATCAGTATATGCAATATAAAACTTATCTGGGTCCATGTCTTTGATTCCATCGTCTATGATTTTATTTCGAGGCCAGATTATAGAAAAGTTATTATCTTCAACAGATATATTTATATAAGGAATTAGAATCAGACAAGCTAAATATACAACAAGGCACTTAATTGTTTTCAAATGTTGTAACTGAAGACAAAATTAGAATTATGATAGATAAATTTGCATAAATAATATCCAAAGATGTATTATTTTCTAGAGACTGCATAATTCAGCGTCTTCTGTCTTTTGTGAAGTATAATCTTTTCTGACAAACTGTATGATTTTAATTTTTTCCTATATTGTTGGCACTGAATTCTTCTCAAAAACGAATCTGGCTTAGTTTGATAACTCGTAAATTAGGGGTAATCACTCTCAATTAGCTTATGGATAGCATTATGCAGAAATATATTGCATTTAAATAAATGCTCTATTTTATGTGGTTGACATAATCCTGTATCTCTACATTTAAAGCCTGACTAAACCATACTTTTAAAGGCTTTTTCTGTAAAATGAATTGTATTTAAATGCAAATTTGGTTTTATGAAGCTTAGGAAATATAATTTTTAGACACATAGAAATTTGAAAAAGATAATGAAATGAATTGCTACAAAGAGCAGGAATAATCCTTCAAATCTTAATTAAAGAGAGAATGTTAGCTGTTCTGAAAGTGTCATGGTTATGACAAATTCAGAAATAAGTTTATTGTAATAAGAAAAATGGAAGAAAAAGCGTATTACTGTCAAATTCATGTAAAAGGAAGAAATTAGCTGATTCAAAGTTAAGTGAGGGAAACCTGTTGATGGAAGTTTAAAAAGGTCTCAAATACATTATTCATTACTTTACAAATTTCTTTTGTTAAGTCTGGAAGTCTGGAACTCCTGTAAGATAAAATAAGATGACTTACTTTTGCTTATAAGGTTAAAAATGACTTTTTGTTAATGATATAGACTAAATATATCAAACAATGTCTGGATTTTCTAAGGGTAATATCTGCCTGTTTATCACTTATATGGGAAACCCTAGAGGTAATCTTGAAAGAAAGTTCATAGTGCCAATAATTGGAGATAGCAAGAGTGTGGGATACAGAGGAAATATTTTTGCATTTCTGTGGAGCTGGGGCATTTTGGATAAATTTTGCTGAAATCTTGGGATGCTGGTCTAAGAGCAAGATTGGGGAATTAATTTACAACTGTAGAGGTAGTATGAGAACTCTAGACAGGTTTTCTTAACTCTAGAGTATATGCTTACCTTTCAAAGGAAGATAAGGCTCAGGACTTCGGAGACATCTCTAGGTCAGAAAAGCCAGAGACAGTGGGCTTATCTGGTCCTTGGAAGTGTGTATTTACATCCCAGAAGTTTATAGTGAGATCTCAGGATCTTTTTCATCCAGTATCCAAAGAGTAAAGGTTTTTCTCCCTTCTGCAAGAAGGGAGGAGGAGGTGGCTGTTTCTTTCTCCTGTAGATAAGCAGATAAAATCCAATTTTCTCCATTCCTCATCTGTAATATAGACTTTGAAATTTGTATGTGTAGGATATCTGACCTGGCTTTCATTGCCCTAGGGGTAATAATTGGGGTTTTGGGAAATACGCAGTCATTATTTACTTTTAAAGTGAACAATAGTAATCTGTCTTTGATTCAGAACACCTTGTATGCACATTCAAGATAACATTAGTAAAGGTCAACATTAAAACCCTAATAAAGACTCAAAGTAAAGAACAGATCAAAATAGAATACGTGATAATTAATGTCTAGATCAGGGGTAGAGTCAGCAAGATTGATTTTAAACGTTTGAAAAGCCTTTTTTTTAAACTTGTATATCATACGACTTTATCAGAATATCACAGTATTTATAGATACAAATTGCTAATATTTTATTTACCTATAATTTAAGTGGAATCACATTTATTGTAATCATTAAAGATAATAAATAGAATCCTACTGAAGTGAGTTCTTTATTTCCTATAGTTGTAGTTCATATTCTTAAATTGTAATTCCACCTTAATAAATAATAATTACAGTATCATTCATGTGATGATGTTTTCAGTTTGTGAAGATTTTGTACTAAAGGAACTGCATTTAGTTTCTTAAAACTGTGGGAAAGTTGTGTTTAGACACTTTTTACTTTTGCTATTTACTATTTTCATAAATAGTAGATCCAGTATAGATCCTATCAGAAAGCAGTACTCAATAAACTAATACCTCTAATACTTGACCTTTATTACTGGGCTTCTGCTGACCTAATGCTTATTGGCAGCTGAAAAAACTTATAATTTGGAGGTCTGACCACTGTGAACTGGGCATTGGACAAGTGTGGTTTGCTGTTTTCAGGAAATCAGAAGAATCAATTTAAAGTGAGATTTTAGAAAGTTCAAACAGATGTTGCTTTAAATGCTACAAAAAAAGGTTTGAAAAAAAAATTTTTTTTCATTGAAATAACTGCTATGTGATGGAATTGAACAGGATTTTAAAGATCACACAGCTAGAACCCAGTTTCACTTTTCAGTCCTGTGGTAAGAAATCCTACTAAAAATATTTAAAATTCACCTAAAATTTATAACTTTAAGACATTCATATTGGCCACAACATAAAGTTACTTAAGAAACATATCAATGTACTTCACCGGAAGTGACTATTTGCATTGAATGAAAAATGTTCAAAATGTTTGCATATATATTCACTGACAGTACTGTCCTATATCTTGTAGCATTTTATATTGCAGGGATATTAACGTACACTTTTGCATTTATGAGAAATAAAGTTAGAGCCAACAGCTGGTGCCTCATAATTTCAATTTTTAAGATAGTGATCTTGCATGGCACTGGATTTAATCACTGTTCCTGTAATTGAAGCTTTTCCCCTTTGTGCTCTTTCTAGTATAAAAAGATCTACAGACTCTGCATTTACTAGGGCTTCTGGGAAACATTACAGATTAACAGATAGATCCAATGAGTAGCATTTCTGTGGGAGATTTACAGGAGCATCTTTGAAACGATCATATTTCTTGATGTCCCAGCTTGGCACTGTGGGAAATGTGTGACTGCAACCACACCATTTCTCTGAGCTTAAGACCCTGAACATTTTTGCCAATGTGGTGGGACTTTTTTCTAAGAAAAGTCGAGTTGAAATTTTTGGTTTAAGATGGTGGTTTGAACAGACACATTAATGCCTTTTCCCTCATGAAACCCCACTCAAGTGAGAGAAAAGGATTTTAAAGATGCTTATTTTGACAATGCCAAAGAGAGCATGAGAAGAGAAAACAGCACTAAAAATTTGGATATTCAGAAAGAAGGTGATGGGTTTGATTGATTTAGCATGTCCAAGAAAGTTGAATCCTAACCTGGCAATCAGTGAAGTCAAATTGTGAACCTCATAGAATCCCGCAAAGGCCCAAGAATTGGTAGAATTCAGGACCTCTGTAAGAGATAGATGAAGGTAGAGCTAATAACAGAAGGATTGTTTAAGGTCTGTTTACAAAGCATTTGGACCCATATCTTCTCACTACTCTGAAACTTGAGTGACTGCCATCTCATATCCTGGCAGAGTTCTGACGATTTATTATTGAGATTTATCTGAAGAGCATAAAGAGAAAGTCTCTAGACTGAAGGACAGAAAAGAAAATGGAAGGTACAGGTTACATATTGAAAGTGGTGATACAGTGAAAGTTTACATAGTGAATATGGAGACCATATGTCCTTGCTTATTTGATTTCTAGAAAACTGGAAGCAAAGCTTATATCATCCAGATAGGATAATAAAATAATTTTGCATGGGAGTATCTCATCATCCCAAGAAGAAAAGACTTAACAATACTCAGTACTGAGATGGGGGTTCCCCAGTGAATCAGAATATTTCAGAAAAGCTCACAATCAATGCATCCCACCCATGGACACAGAAACTCTGATCTATTTTTAACTGACCCACTCCCGTAAAAGTAGGTAACCAAAGATTACCAGACATTTGAAGAAACTTCAAATATGGAAGGCCAAGAACCACACACACCCAATCAATTTTGAATATAGTACATTCAGGAGGAGAAAATGAAAGGTGTGGGGAGGAGAAGAGGGAGGGAGGGAGGGAGAAAAAGAGAGGAGAGAGAGGGAGGGAGGGAGGGAGAAAAAGAGAGGAGAGAGAGGGAGGGAGGGAGGGAGAGCAAGGGAGAGAGAGAGATGTTGAGAGATTGAAAGAAAGAAAAGGAAGAAAACATCTGGTTTGTATTGGTCTGTTTGCTCATTATGCAAGTGGTAAAGGACAAGGAAAAGTTATCAGTCCCATGAAGGCATGTCTGTTGTTGGGTTTCTTGGGCATTGAAGGGCCTTTCATTGGTTTGTTGGATGATGTATGTATGGGTGGTAAGAAGAGTTACCCTTCTCTATTCATGTGCAGGAGAGTCTCTCATTGGAGATACATTGCCTTTCCTTTAGCATTTGGATTGTGGGATAACTTAGGGTAATGCAGAGGTGGTGAGATAATGAAACCATAGAGACTATGTTTTCCGAGTCATGACTGTATTTTCCTAATCTCATAGGGTAGTTGTATAATTTGGGGGATCCCTTCTTTTTCCTGACTCCCAGTTAGTATGTTAGGTACAAAGTAGTCAGTTTGATTGTACCCATCCTTTAGTCATCATTGGATGAACACTCTCTATGTTGGGGGGTGTGTGTGTGTGTGTGTGTGTGTGTATGTACATGTGTACACAGAAACACTTGCATGTACAAGTTTTTCAGTAGGACTTCCTTCAGTAGTTAATCACAACCAAGGAATTCTATTTCAGGTGATCTTACTGCTATGAGTCTCCTATTTTTAGAGAATAAGTGGGGCTGGTTCTTGGGAGCATCCAGTGACCACATATCTTAAAGACTGGCCGATTTGTACCAATGGACTTTCCCTCCTTTAAGGTTGGTCATTGTCCTCTGGACTCTCAATCCACTTCTAGAAAGCCATGGTGGATGCCTGACAGGATATACATCTTACCATGATAACTCTCATACAAATGGGGGGAAATGGTGAGAGAGCACACACACACTAAATGTGCTGGAACAGCATTTGTCAGGGAAGTTTCATGGAGACAGGAGTAGTAGTAGCAAGTGTGTGAATGCTCATTGCGTTCTAGGTCAGTGCCAAGAATTCAGGCTGGGCTGGAAATCAGACTTGGCAAAAGGCACCTCACAGTTTGTCCATAGGATCTTAGGTTATATGGTTAGGAAAGTACAAGCCCATCCTCTGGTGTGATTAGTGGCTAAGAAATAATTGTAATATGTCATAGCAGAACCTTGGCTTCACCCCTATTGTGACAGATATCGGGCTGTACTCTGTGCTGAGGAGTAGATGAAGACTAAAGGCACTACTGTAATCAGAAGCACTTTTGGTGACCACCTAGATGGAATAAACCTATTAGGGATATACCCATTACCTTTGTCTTATTTTATATGATAATTTATTTCCAGGTCCAAACATTACGCCATGTAAGTACCATACTGACTTTTCTCACTCTGGTATGAGTACAAATGAGTGTATTACAATCAGGAACATGAAGGTCGATTAATGTGATGATAATAGGGAAATCACTGGTCCACATCGAGATGACTTCTTTTGGTATGGGACAGAGCCTATGGATATATTCCAAAGAAGATCCTTGCCTAGTAAGAGGGGAACACTGCATTCATTGGAGGCTGGAAATAGGTTCACACTGTCTTGTACTTGGATTTCTCCAGAATCGCCGCTAAGGCCATTCCAAATTCTTTGCTGCTGTCTTTCTTTGTTCATCTGTCTCTGATCTGCCAAGAAGGGGGAGGGAGAGAGAATACTTTCAGCATCTGCTAACATACCTACTCTGCTTGTGAAACTTCATAGCAAACTTGATCTATATACCATGTAGTAGTATTGGCAAATGAAAGTGATTGCCAACAGTGGATTTAGATCCCAAGGTTTTGGAAAAAGTTATTTGGCACTTTCTTCTTCCAGAATGATACAGATCATTGGAGGATACTTGGGAGAAATCTAAAAGGTCCTCAAAAGACTTTTCTCAACCTTCACGCTGCTTCTGTGAATGGCAGCCTTATCAATACTTTCCATACTAGATAGTGTAGGCTTTTTAGGCTGTTCATAAAAATGGTCTTACTCCATATTTCTCAGGAGAAATGATCTGCATACTGAGGAAAGTTGTCAGGCACTGCTGACAAACCTTTAGTTTCTCCTTTGGCAACTTCATTTCAAATTCATAGCTCTTAGGAGATTGATAATTGAATGTGGTATTTTGCTTGCAGGACACATTTTGTGATCAGGGTAATGGACTAACAGGTTAGGGTTAATATGCCCGTCAGCAGTTTCCCTAAAGGGTAACTTCTTAGAAAAGAACTGATTGACAAAGCTCCACAGAAACTGGCTAAAGTCTAATAAATAATCTTGGTCAACCATAGAATCTGGACCCTTGGTCCCAGATCATGCCAGTGAAGATGTATCAGTTACTTAGGGCTATTTAGCAAACTATCCCAAGGCTTAGTTGTTTAAAACAACTACTGTTTTTATCCCTCACAAATTTACGTATTAGTTAGCTTGATATCTCTGCTGATTTGGACTGAGATTAACTGGTCTTGGCAATATTCTTTCACATGTTTTGGGGTCTGCTGGCTGCTGGATTGTCCAGAACGATGTCAGCATTTTTCCTCTTGTATACCTCTGTCAGGCTTGCTTGTTCTTGTGGTGATTGCAGACACTAAGAGAGAACAAGTACTACTGTGTAAAATAGCAAGTGGAAATGCACATGTACTTTTCAGTTCTCTGATTATGATATGTTTGATAACATCTTATTGGCCCAAACAAGTCTTAGGCTGATCTCAGAGTCATAAAGGGAAGGGAATAGAAAAAGGGCATGGATATAGAGATGACGTTAATTGATGACACTAATGTCATCAATCTACCATAGTCTATCCTCTGTTCAAAATTACGCACCTCCTGAATGCAAAACACATTCATTCCCTTCAAAGGCCCACAAAATCTCATCTAGTCAGAGCATCAGGCTAAGAGTTGAGTATTTTATGGTGTACTTTAAATCAGAATGTGTTTTTCCTAATCCAGAGACTTATGAACAACTTCATCAATACGACGTAACACCCGATGGATGAGTTAGTTTGGGGCAGTGTAATCACAAGAGGCATATTCACTCAAAAAAGGGGAAAATGAAAACCGTATAGCAGACATTTGTCCATTAGTAATCATGACATCCAGCTGCTAGGTCTTCCTACTCTGGGCCCAGAGGCTGTTCCTTGATGAGACCCAGTTCTGCTACTTTGGAGTAGCTCATCAGTTCATTACTCTCCACACCTCTTTGCTTCGCCCTTATGGATGTACTTTGTTTTCCATGCTCCTTGACCACTTTTGAAAAGAGCATCATGCTCTCTGGGCAGTTTTCTTGACCTGTTTCCTGCCTGTAGAAAGTTGGTGCCCACTTAGAAATGGAGCAGATGAATTGCTAACATTTAAGCTATTTCTCCAAGGTCACACAGGGTCAATGTAATGTTTTCACACAGTTTTAAAAATATGAAGTAAAAATTGCTGTTATTACCTATTATACATAACTATGATTCTAGGAAATAATCTTCTTAGTTTGTTTATTTTAACATCATATTTTATCTTAAGTAGTTTCATGGACAAAAGAGCAGAACAGCAAACACTGTCTCAGGTGGTTGTGTTACCATGGTAACAGGCTTCTGCCAATGAAGTACGTTACTCAGCAACATTATTGTTTCACATATTGGTGTCCTCCCTCCCAAAATGTTGTTCTTTCAGTTTTGAAAGAGGAAACTTGAGAATAATACAGAACAGTAATAGTGTGCCATTTCTCATTGACATTAGTTGTACCTCTTTTATTACATTATACGCTTCTTAACTATGTTTTGGGACCAAGGAACTTTTAAACTGTTTTGAATACCCTTAAAAGGATGACAATGGTTCACAGGCATTCAGTATTTCCATAAGGACTAATTTTGTGCATAACATGTGGTAAAGAAAGGGCCTATTTTGAATACAATAAATGTTTCTAATTTCAAGAGAACATGGTTTAAAATTTCTCATTTTAATCATTCTCATGTTTCACACTAAAATGCAATAAATATTATGGCATTTTAATGCACTTTAATGTAGTAATTTCAGAAGACACAGATCTATAAATGTCTTCTCAGATTGGAACCAAGATGGCAGAGTAGAAGGACGTGCTCTCACTCCCTCTTGTGAGAACACCAGAATCACAACTGGCTGCTGGACAATCATCGACAGGAAGACACTGTACTCACCAAAAAAGATACCCCACATCCAAAGACAAAGGAGAAACCACAATGAGACGGTGGGAAGGGTGCAATCACAGTAAAATCAAATCCCATAACTGCTGGGTGGGTAACTCACAGAATGGAGAACACTTATACCACAGAAGTTCACCCACTGGAGTGAAGGTTCTGAGCCCCACGTCAGGCTTCCCAACCTGGGGGTCCGGCAACAGGAGAAGGAATTCCTAGAGAATCAGACTTTGAAGGCTAGTGGGATTTGATTGCAGGATTTTGACGGAACTGGGGGAAACAGAGACTCCACTCTTGGAGGGCACACACAAAGTAGTGTGCACATCTGGACCCAGGGGAAGGAGCAGTGACCCCAGGGGAGACTGAACCAGACCTACCTGCTAGTGTTGGAGGGTTTCCTGCAGAGGTGGGGGGTGGCTGTGGCTCACCATGGGGACAAGGACACTGGCAGCAGAAGTTCTGGGAAGTACGCCTTGGCGTGAGCTCTCCCAGAGGTCGCCATTAGCCCCACCAAAGAGCCCAGCTGGGCTCCAGTGTTGGGTTGCCTCAGGCCAAACAACCAACAGGGAGGGAACCCAGCCCCACCCATCAACAGTCAAGCTGAATAAAGTTTTACTGAGCTCTGCCCACCAGAGCAACAGTCAGCTCTACCCACCACCAGGCCCTCCCATCAGGAAACTTGCATAAGCCTCTTAGATAGCCTCATCCACCAGAGGGCAGACAGCAGAAGCAAGAAGAACTACAATCCTGCAGCCTGTGGAACAAAAACCACATTCACAGAAAGATAGACAAGATGAAAAGGCAGAAAGCTATGTACCAGATAAAGGAACAAGATAAAACCCCAGAAAAACAACTAAATGAAGTGGAGATAGGCAACCTTCCAGAAAAAGAATTCAGAATATTGATAGTGAATATGATCCAGGACCTCGGAAAAAGAATGGAGGCAAAGATCGAGAAGACGCAAGAAATGTTTAACAAAGACCTAGAAGAATTAAAGAACAAACAGAGATGAACAATACAATAACTGAAATGAAAACTACACTAGAAGGAATCAATAGCAGAATAACTGAGGCAGAAGAACGGATAAGTGACATGAAAGACAGAATGGTGGAGTTCACTGCTGCGGAACAGACTAAAGAAAAAAGAATGAAAAGAAATGAAGACAGCCTAAGAGACCTCTGGGACAACATTAAATGCAACAACATTCACATTATAGGGGTCCCAGAAGGAGAAGAGAGAGAGAAAGGATCAGAGAAAATATTTGAAAAGATTATAGTCAAAAACTTCCCTAACATGGGAAAGGAAATAGCCACCCAAGTCCAGGAAGCGCAGAGAGTCCCATACAGGATAAACCCAAGGAGAAACTCGCTGAGACACATAGTAATCAAATTGCCAAAAATTAAAGACAAAGAAAAATTATTGAAAGCAGCAAGGGAAAAATGACAAATACAAGGGAACTCCCATAGGGTTAACAGCTGATTTCTCAGCAGACACTCTACAAGCCAGAAGGGAGTGGCATGATATTCTTAAAGTGATGAAAAGGAAGAACATACAACCAAGATTACTCTACCCAGGGAAGATATCATTCAGATTGGATGGAGAAATCAAAAGCTTTACAGACAACCAAAAGCTAAGAGAAATCAGCACCACCAAACCAGCTGTACAACAAATGCTAAAGGAACTTCTCTAAGTGGGAAACACAAGAGAAGAAAAGGACCTACAAAACCAAACCCAAAACAATTAAGAAAATGGTCATAGGAACATACATATCGATAACTACCCTAAAGGTGAATGGATTAAATACTCCAACCAAAAGATACAGGCTCACTGAATGGATACAAAAACAAGACCCATATATATGCTGTCTACAAGAGACCCACTTCAGACCTAGGGACACATTCAGACTGAAAGTGAGGGGATGGAAAAAGATAGTCCATGCAAATGGAAATCAAAAGAAAGCTGGAGTAGCAATACTCATATCAGATAAAATAGACTTTAAAATAAAGAATGTTACAAGAGACAAGGAAGGATACTACATAATGATCAAGGGATCAATCCAAGAAGAAGATATTACAACTATAAATATATATGCACCCAACATAGGAGCACCTCAATACATAAGGCAACTGCTAAAAGCTATAAAAGAGGAAATCGACAGTAACACAGTAATAGTGGGGGACTTTAACACCTCACTTACACCAATGGACAGATCATCCAAAATGAAAATGAGTAAGGAAACAGAAGCTTTAAATGACACAATAGACCAGATAGATTTAATTGATATTTATAGGACATTCCATCCAAAAACAGCAGATTACGCTTTCTTCTCAAGTGCACACGGAACATTCTTCAGGATGGATCACATCTTGGGTCACAAATCAAACCTCAGTAAATTTAAGAAAACTGAAATAATATCAAGAATCTTTTCTGACCACAATGATATGAGATTAGAAATGAATTACAGGGAAAAAAACGTAAAAAAAGACAAACACATGGAGGCTAAAGAATACATTACTAAATAACCAAGAGATCACTGAAGAAATCAAAGTAGAAATCAAAAAATATCTAGAGACAAATGACAATGAAAACACAACGATCCAAAACCTCTGGGATGCAGCAAAAGCAGTTCTAAGAGGGAAGTTTATAGCTATACAAGCCTACCTCAAGAAACAAGAAAAATCTCACATAAACAATCTAACCTTACACCTAAAGGAACTAGAGAAAGAAGGACAAACAAAACCCAAAGTTAGCAGAGGAAATAAATCATAAAGATCAGCAGAAATAAATGAAATAGAAACAAAGAAAACAATAGCAAAGATCAATAAAGCTAAAAGCTGGTTCTTTGAGAAGATAAACAAAATTGATAAACCATTAGCCAGACTCATCAAGAAAAAGAGGGAGAGGACTCAAATCAATAAAATTAGAAATGAAAAAGGAGAAGTTACAACAGACACTGCAGAAATACAAGGCATCCTAAGACACTACTACAAGCAACTCTATGCCAATAAAATGGACAACCTGGAAGAAATGGACAAATTCTTACAAAGGTATAACCTTCCAAGACTGAACCAGGAAGAAACAGAAAATAGGAACAGACCAATCACAAGTAATGAAATTGAAACTGTGATGAAAAATCTTCCAACAAACCAAAGTCCAGGACCAGATGGCTTCAGAGGTGAATTCTATCAAATGTATAGAGAAGAGCTAACACCCATCCTTCTCAAACTCTTCCAAAAAATTGCAGAGGAAGGAACACTCCCAAACTCATACTGTGAGTCCACCATCACCCTGATACCAAAACCAGACAAAGATACTACAAAAAAAGAAAATTACAGACCAATATCACTGATGAATATAGATGCAAAAATCTTCAACAAAATACTAGCAAACAGAATCCAATAACACATTAAAAGGATCATACAGGGGCTTCCCTGGTGGTGCAGTGGTTGAGAGTCTGCCTGCCAATGCAGGGGACACGGGTTCGAGCCCTGGTCTGGGAAGATCCCACATGCCATGGAGCAACTAGGCCCGTGAGCCTCAATTACTGAGCCTGCAGGTGTGGAGCCTGTGCTCCACGACAAGAGAGGCTGTGATAGTGAGAGGCCCGCACATCACGATGAAGAGTGGTCCCTGCTTGCCGCACCTAGAGAAAGCCCTCGCACAGAAACGAAGACCCAACAGAGCCAAAAATAAATAAATTAATTAATTTAAAAAACAAAAAAAACCATGTTCTTAAAAAAAAAAAAAAGGATCATACACCATGATCAAGTGGGATTTATCCTAGTGATTTAAGGATTCTTCAGTATGTGCAAATCAATCAGTGTGATACACCATATTAACAAATTGAAGAAGAAAAACCGTATCAACATCTCAATAGATGCAGAAAATCTTTTGACAAATTCAACACCTATTTATGATAAAAAAAACTCTCCAGAAAGTGGGCATAGAGGGAACCTACCTGAACATAATAAGGGCCATACATGACAAACCCACAGCAAACATCATTCTCAATGGTGAAAAACTGAAAGCATTTCCTCTAAGATCAGGAACAAGACAAGGATGTCCACTCTCACCATTATTCAACATAGTTTTGGAAGTCCTAGCCATGGCAATCAGAGAAGGAAAAGAAATAAAAGGAATACAAATTGGAAAAGAAGAAGTAAAGCTGTCACTGTTTGCAGATGACATGATAATATACATAGAGAATCCTAAAAATGCCACCAGAAAACTACTAGAGCTAATCAATGAATTTGGTAAAGTGGCAGGATACAAAATTAATGCACAGAAATCTCTTGCATTCTTATACACTAATGACAAAAAGTCTGAAAGAGAAATTAAGGAAACACTCTCATTTACCACTGCAACAAAAAGAATAAAATACCTAGGAATAAACCTACCTAGGGAGACCAAAGCCCTGTATGCAGAAAACTATAAGACACTGATGAAAGAAATTAAAGATGATACAAACAGATGGAGAGATATACCATGTTCTTGGATTGGAAGAATCAATATTGTGATATACTACCCAAAGCAATCTACAGATTCAATGCAATCCCTATCAAATTACCAATGGCATTTTTTATGGAACTAGAACAAAAAATCTTAAAATTTGTATGGAGACACAAAAGACCCCGAATAGCCAAAGCAGTCTTGAGGGAAAAAAACGGAGCTGGAGGAAGCAGACTCCCTGAATTCAGACTATACTACAAAGCTACAGCAATCAAGACAATATGGTACTGGCAAAAAAACAGAAACATAGATCAATGGAACAAAATAGAAAGCCCAGAGATAAACCCACGCACCTATGGTCAACTAATCTATGACAAAGGAAACAAGGATATACAATGGAGAAAAGACAGTCTCTTCAATAAGTGGTGCTGGGAAAACTGGAAAGCTACATGTAAAAGAATGAAATTAGAACACTCCCTAACACCATACACAAAAATAAACTCAAAATGGATTCAAGACATAAATGTAAGACTGGGCACTATAAAACTCTTAGAGGAAAACATAGGAAGAACACTCTTTGACATCAATCACAGCAAAATCTTTTTTGATCCACATCCTGGAGTACTGGAAATAAAACCAAGAAATAAACAAATGGGACCTAATGAAACTTCAAAGCTTTTGCACAGCAAAGGAAACCATAAACAAGATGAAAATACAACCCTCAGAATGGGAGAAAATATTTGCAAATGAATCAATGGACATAGGATTAATGTTCAAAATATATAAACAGCTCATGCAGCTCAATATTAAAAAAACAAACAACCCAATCCAAAAATGGGCAGAAGACCTAGATAGACATTTCTCCAGAGAAGACATACAGATGGCCAAGAAGCACATGAAAAGCTGCTCAACATCACTAATTATTAGAGAATTGCAAATCAAAACTACAATGAGGTATCACCTCACACCAGTTAGAATGGGCATCATCAGAAAATCTACAATCAACAAATGCTGGAGAGGGTGTGGAGAAAAGGGAACCCTCTTGCACTTTTGGTGAGAATGTAAATTGATACAGCCACTATGGATAATAGTATGGAGGTTACTTAAAAAACTAAAAATAGAATTACCATATGATCCAGCAATCCCACTACTGGGCATATACCCAGAGGAAACGATAATTCAAAAAGACACATGCACCCCAATGTTCATTGCAGCACTATTTACAATTGCCAGGTCATGGAAGCAACCTAAATGCCCATCGACAGATGAATGGATAAAGAAGATGTGGGACATATATACAATGGAATATTACTCAGCCATAAAAAGGAAACCAAATTGGGTCATTTGTTGAGATGTGGATGGATCTAGAGACTGTCATACGGAGTGAAGTAAGTCAGAAAGAGAAAAACAAATATTGTATATTAATGCATATATGTGGAACCTAGAAAAATGGTACAGATGAACCGGTTTGCAGGGCAGAAATTGAGACACAGATGTAGAGAACAAACGTATGGACACCAAGCGGGGAAAGCGGTGGGTGGGGGTGTGATGAATTGGGCGATTGGGATTGACATGTATACACTGATGTGTATAAAATTCATGACTAATAAGAACCTGCTGTATAAAAAAATTTTTTTTTCTCATTTTAGCCATGTATATTAAGTGATCTTCTCCAAGTCCATTCTACTACTTTTATATCCCCTTTCCTCTATAATTTGCAAGTTATGGAAGCCAACGACTTATCTCTCTGAGGTGATTAGTTGCCATAAATAGCTCTTATGTTTCTTAGTGAAAAGTTGTCATCAATATATTCTGTAATTATTGTTTTAGTAATATCTGTTGATTTAAACTAATATAACTTAGTTGTTCCTCAAATCTCAGGCAAGAAAATCATTTGAGGATATGCATGTAAATGAGCTATTTCAACAGAGCAGTGAGCATCAATAAGAGTAAGTAATTATATTTACTCTAATATTTTAAATAGGGGGAAAGGTACACAAATTTTAATAGCATTGGTAGAATCACCCATTATGTCTGGAAGAAAAATAAATAAGTTAAGAGATAAGGGAATAAGAAAATTAAATAATATAAAATTAACAGATTAAAACAAGAAAAAATCACCCCAAATTAAAATTTCTGTGCCAGGTCTTTGTTTTAAGACTTGGAGGAAATAACTCTCTGTCTTTCTTTTCCTACTTTCCTTCCTTCTTCCTTCCCTCCCTCCTTTCCCTCCTCCTTTCCTTCCTTTCTCTGTAATATGCAATGATAAATAGCCATGTCATTTATTACACATAAACATGTTGAAATCAATTCAAAGATGTCATGAGAAGAAATACCCAAGTTGCCTTCTTTAGTTCTATTTTTAATGGCTGAAAAGAGATATAAGTCAAAGTGGAATTTTCATTCAGCTACAATAATGACATTTCCCCTAAGCTCAGGGACAATGGATTACACTTTCTCATTTACTTCTCAGGAATTAGTTCAATACCTTGCTCTTAGTAAGCTCTCAGAAAACTATTTTTGATGAGAAAATATTTATTTCTAAAAAAGGTGACAAAGGATTTTCATTTCCACAGCATTTTAATGATTTTCCAAATGTAATGACAAATGGAAAGGGTGATATAAAAGTTAATGGCAATAGATCCCAAAATTAGGTAGTCCATTAGCAAATAAAGTAAATTCTCTTGGCTTCAGATTTCTTATGCGTAACACAAAAGGGTAGAGCTAGAGAACCTTGAAAGTATTTTTAGCTTTATGGATTAAAAAAAAATATTTTTAAAAGTTGAAAATTTATTTGCTCATTATTACAATTTCATTACATTTCCTTTTGTATAATTCATTCTACAATTATGGAACTCTATGCCAGGTATTGTGTGAAACTTTAGGATAGAAAAATGAGTAAGACAAACTTTTCCTCAAGAGTTTATAATCTAGTTGGAGATATAACAGCATAAATTTATTATTGCAGTAAAATAATACAAGCACTATGATTGAAGATTCACAAATGAATGGTTCTAGTGTCACTGGATGTCCTAGTCTGTTCAGGCTGCTGTAACAAAATACCATAGACTAGGTGGCTTATAAAGAACAGAAATTTATTCCTTATAGTTCTGGAGGCTGAGAAGTCCAAGATCAAGGTAACTGTAGATTCCCTGGTGAGGGCCTGCTTCCTGGTTCATGGACAGCCATCTTTTTGCTATGTTCTCACATGGCAGAAGGGGGGGGAAAGCTCTCCTTGGTCTCTTTTAAGGTGACTAATCCCATTCATGAGAGCTCTGCCTTCTTGATCTAATCACTTCCCAAAGGCCCCACCTCCAAATACCATCACATTAGGTGTTAGGATTTTTTTTTCTTCCATTCGTATACGTTTTATTTGTTCTTCTTGCCTTATTGCAGTAGCTAAACCTCTCAGGGTTAAGTTAAAGTGGTGAGAGAACATATTCTTCTTGTTCCAGGTGTTAGGATTTAACATGAATTTTGGGGGACACAAACATTGGACTGGAGAAAACAGTGGATAGAGAGTTGAGAATTAATTTCTAGAAGAGATATTGAGTATAGAGACTCCTAAAAGGTGGTAGTCTTTCCTCATGGACATGGTAGTAGAGGAATTTCAAGATGTAAGGAGTGGAACATTAAAGGGCAAGCATGTGTAATGTCATGTTATCATTGTGGTAGGGGAACTAAAAAAATTTTTGTTCACCCATTTTTTTCCCCACTAGACTAATAATTTTAGTGTTTCTCAAGAAAACATGGCTCTGGGAAGGTAGTCAGGACATTTGCTGGAGGATTTTGTTTGTCATATTAATAAGGTTATATTTTAAGTAATAAGGAGCCTTTTCGGGGGGGGCTTGGGAGAAAGAATATATAGACTGAAGGAGAGAATTCAATAAACTAGTGGGGAAGGGGAACTGACACATTATTTTCCTTATTCTTAGAGCTGTTTTTCATACTGCAGTTTTTCCTACTCAACTGTTTTCTTTCAGGACCTTTGTTTATTTAAAATTTTTTTTTAATTGAAGCATGATTGATTTACAATATTGTGTTAGTTTCAGATGTACAGCAAAGTGATTCAGATATACATCTTTATCTATCTATATCTTCAAAAGAATATATATATATTCTTTTTCATGTTCTTCTCCATTATAGGTTATTATAAGATATTGAATACAGTTCTCTGTGCTATACAGTGAACCCTTGTTGTTTATCTTTTTTATATATAGTAGTGTGTATCTATTAATCCCATACTCCTAATTTATCCCTCCCCCACCCCTTTCCCCTTTGGTAACCATAACGTTTGTTTTCTGTGTCTGTCTATTTCTGTTTTGTAAATAATTTTACTTGTATTATTTTTTAAGATACCGCATATATGTGGTATCATATAATATTTGTCTTTGTCTGACTTACTTCACTTTGTATGATAATCTCTAGGTCCACCCATTTTGCTGCAAATGGCAATATTTCATTCTTTTTTATGGCTGAGTAATACTCCATTACACACACACACACACACACACACACACACACACACACACACACACACACACACACACACACATCTTCTTTATCTATTCATCTGTTGATGGACATTTAGGTTGCCTCCATGTCTTGGCTATTGTAAATAGTGCTGCTATGAACATTGGGGTGCATGTATCTTTTCCAATTAGAGTTTTTGTCTTTTCTGGATATATGCCCAGGAGTGGGATTGCAGGATCATATGGTAACTCTATTTTTCATTTTTTAAGGAACCTCCATACTGTTTTCTATAGTGGGTGCACCAATTTACATTCCTACCAACAGTGTAGGAGGGTTCCCTTTTCTCCACACCCTCTCCAGCATTTATTATTTATAAACCTTTTGATGATTGCCATTCTGACCCATGTGAGGTGATGCCTCATTGTAGTTTTGATTTGCATTTCTCTAATATTTAGCAATGTTGAGCATCTTTTCATGTGCCTGTTGGCCATTTGTATGTCTTCTTTGGAGAAGTGTTTATTTAGGTGTTCTGCCCATTTTTGGATTGGGTTATTTATTTATTTTTCTTGATATTTAGTTGTATGAGCTGGTTTATTTGCATATCTTTTTTTTTATTGTGCAAAGTGCCAATCTATTATGTGAGCAGATCCAAATAACAATCAGTAGTATGGAAAATCAAGGACATTTGCAGATATTAAAACTAGGAGTCATAGACATTAAAATCCCCAAAGTAACTATTTAATAAGAGAGAAAATTATACAACATAATATCCAAATCCCCAGGAATTTTTCCAGATAACTTCAAAATTCACCAAACCGTTTGCCTATCATAGTATTCTCTGAGGAAAACTTTTACATCTTCCCTAATGAACCTCTTAACTTTACGACCAATTATGAAATCACAATAACCGTATATAGGACCAATCAATGTACACTTAAGATAAAAAATATATGTGTGTATATATATATAGAGAGAGAGAGAGAGAGAGAGCATGCACTTACTGTGTGACAGACGCTGTTCTAGCAGCCAGAGAATTTTTTTTTTGACATTTCTTTTTTTATTGAAGTATAGTTGATTTACAATATTTGAGCTGTTTTTATATTTTGGAAATTAATCGCTTGTTGGTCGCATCATTTGCAAATATTTTCTCTCATTCTGTACGTTGTCTTTTCATTTTGGTTATGGTTTCCTTTGCTGTGCAGATGCTTTTAAGTTTGACTAGATCCCATTTGTTAATTTTAGATTTTATTTCTATTGCTCTGGGAGACTGTTCTAAGAAAACATGGCTATGATTTATGTCAGAGAATGTTTTGCCTATGTTCTCTTCTAGGAGTTTTAACATGTCATGTCTTATATTTACCTCTTTAAGCCAATTTGAGTTTATTTTTGTGTATGGAGTAAGGAAGTGTTCTAACTTCACTGATTTACATGTGGCTGTCCAGGTTTCCCAACACCACTCGCTGAAGAGATTTTTTTCTCCATTGTACATTCTTTTTTTTTTTTTTTTTTTTAAATTTTTTATTTATTATGTTTGTTTTTGACTGTGTCAGGTCTTCGTTTCTGTGTGAGGGCTCTCTCCAGTTGCGGCGAGCGGGGGCCACTCCTCATCGCGGTGCGCGGGCCCCTCACCATCGCGGCCTCTCCTGTTGCAGAGCAGAGGCTCCAGACGCTCAGGCTCAACAGTTGTGGCTCACGGGCCCAGTCGCTCCGCGGCACGTGGGATCCTCCCAGACCAGGGCTCGAACCCGCGTCCCCTGCATTGGCAGGCAGACTCCCAACCACTGCGCCACCAGGGAAGCCCTCCATTGTACATTCTTGCCTCCTTTGTCGAAGATTAATAGACTGTAGGTGTTTGAGTTTATTTCTGGGCTCTATATTCTGTTCCATTGATCCATATGCCTGCTTTTGTGCCATTACCACACTGTTTTGATTACTGTAGCTTTGTAGTATTGTTTGAAGTCTTGGGAGGGTCATGCTTCCAGCTTTGTTCTTTCTCTTCAGGATTGCTTTGGCAGTTTTGGGTCTTTTGTGGATCCATATAAAATTTAGGTTTATTTGTTCTAATTTTGTGAAAAATGTCATGGGTAATTTAATAGGGATTGCATTAAATCTGTAGATTGCTTTGGGTAGTATGACCATTTTAACAATATTAATTCTTCCAATCCAAGAGCATGGGATATCTTTCCATTTCTTTGAATCATCTTCAGTTTCCTTTATCAGTTTCTCAGTGTATAAGTCTTATACCTCCTTGATCAGGTTTATTCCTAAGTATTTTATTTTATTTTTGATGCAATTTTAAAATGGATTTTTTTTTTTTTTTTACTTTCTGATATGTCATTTTTGGTGTTAAGAAATGCAACAGATTTCTATATGTTAATCTTGTATCTTGCTACCTTGCTGAATTCATTTATCATTCTAATAGTTTTTGTGTGGGCTCTTTAGGGTTTTCTATATAGAGTATCATGTCATCTCCATATAATGATACTTTTACCTCTTCCCTTCCAAGTTGGATACCTTTTATTTCTTGTCTGATTGCTGTGGCTAGGACTTCCAATACTATGTTGAATAGAAGTGGTGAGAGTGTCCATCCTTTTCTTGTTCCAGAATTTAGTGGGAAGGCTCTCAGCTTTTCATCATTGAGTATTATGTTGGCTGTTGGTTTGTCAGAAATATCTTTTATTACGTTGAGATATGTTCCCTCTCTACCCAGTTTGGTGGAGTTTTTATCATGAATGAAAGTTGAATTTTATCAAATGCTTTTTCTGCATCTATTAAGATGATCATGTGGTTTTTGTCTTTTGTTGATGTAGTATATAACACTGATTTTGCATATGTTGAACTATCCTTGTGATTCTGGAATAAATCCAACTTGATTATGGTGTATGATCCTTTTTGTGTTGTTGGATTTGGTTTGTTAATATTTAGGACCTTTCTTAAAAAAATATTTCTGAGAAAACTGTGGCCTACTTAAAAGACAGTTTTATTGTTGAAATGGGATAAGTTACTTTCTCCGCTCTTATATGGCCACTAATGGTTATTTCTTTACTAGGGCCATTGACTTGAGAACATACAATGTCTTGGTGCTGAATAAGCTGTGAGGGTAACTGGTGAGCAATGAAACAATGGAAAGGGTGTGCTCAAACCACCTCTACTCTTTTTTTTTTTAATTGAGGTATAATTGACATGTAACATTCTATTAATTGCAGATGTACAACATAATGATTCGATATTTGTAAATATTGTGAAATGATGATCACAATAAGTCTAGTTAATATCTGTCACCATATATAATTATACATTTTTTTTCTTGTGATGAGAACTTTTAAGATTTACTCTCTTAGTAACTTTCAAATATGCAGTACAGTATTATAAACCATAGTGACCATGCTGTACATTATATCCCCAGGACTTATATATTTTGTAACTGGAAGTTTGTACCTTTTGACTCCCTTCACTCATTTTGCCCCTCCTCCCATCTCCCATCTCTGGTAACCACCAGTCTGTTCTCTGTATCTCTGAGCTTGGGCAGCTCTCACAGAGCTCTACTTTTGAGGTGAAGAGAGTCTCCAATATGTGGCCATGGATATTTCTGAGTCTCCCACTGATGTGAACAAGATTAAGATACCTGTGAACAAGAAGAAATGAGTTTGTGGGTACTCTGAAAGAAATACCAGAGATAAATGAAATTTTCTCTTTTTAATGAGGTAATAGAGCTAAAATATCAGTCAATTAAACAATCATTAGTGTGCTTACTACTTTGTATTTGGATTAATAGGATAGTGTAAAGAAATTTTTTTAAAAAATCACGAAAACGTGAGGAAAACCATCTCATCATGGCTGAGCTAAAAGAAAATGTCATCTAAACACTATGTGGAGCAATAATATTCTTGATGGTCAAAATTGTTTGTAAAGCTGAAGCTGAAAAGTAGGCATGTTCAAATACTCTCCTTTTCTTAGTGATTCTATAACTGCTAAGTCCTAGATGACATATGGGAAAAGTGAAGTACATTTGAAAGCTGCAACAGATATTAGTTAAAATCTGGAAGTTATATGTTGAGCATGATGTAATAGCAATCCTAATATAAACCAGAAGAGTGAGAATTTTGTGTTTTATATTGGCTGCTTGTTTAGAAATGATTTTGTGAGATTTCTCTTCTTCAGATACAGTCACCGAGTAGCTATTTGGAAGCATAATTGAATTTGAGCCTCATCCAAATGTCAAAAAGCCTCTTATGGGGAAACAGAATCCCAGGAGTGTCGTGAGAATACATGTTTAAAAATGAGGAGAGTGTCACAGTGACTCCAGAACTCTTCTGAGCACTAAGTTATATCTTCTCATACATTTTACAGGTAGAGATCAGTCTTCTCATGACATACAGCTAAAAAAATTCTTGTAAATATCTGGGGCAATCTCTCTGGGGGTCCGCACTACTTGCAAAAAATGTCCACATTGATGACTTCTGCATTCATTTTCCATCCTAAACCAGTGCATATGATTTGCTAGACTGAACTGTTCATCAGAGAAGCACCACGGAATCCACTGTGGAATGACACATTTGCTCTCCTTTTTGTCATTCAGCAAGATTATAAATGAACTGTAAACACCCCTGATATTTCTTTTTGAACCACTGTACATTTGTCATCAATGAATTTAGTTGCATAATTTTGCTAAAATGCTGAATGCCGTCTGAATGTTTTTTTGTAGGGTTGATGTATTTAGTGTCAAGTCTGAAATAGACCACAAGCATTATTTAATAAAGTAGTTATTAAACTCTAGGGAGTTACACACTCCTGTAGACCCCTCTCCTTCACCAGATTACATGTACATAAAGGCCCGCCTTGTATTTTGAGTTAAAATTCCAAACAAAACTACCTTGACTGATATATGTGGTATCTGAGGCCAAAGTTAAACAACTTGTTTAGAATACACTCCTAATTAATCTCAGCCTCATAAGTGTAACCCTTCTAACTTGATTTCGGAATTGATGCCCTTTGTGTTACCAAGCGTTCTCTAAAAGGTCAAATGCCAGTTGTCTGAATCTCTAATCATAGGGCTCATAAGACCCTGTTTGCATTTGCAAGCCTTAATAGACTTTGCATCAAGCTTTTATCAGCATTTGTTCTATTCTTTAAAATCTCTTATTAAATAGTGGTTCCATCAATTTCTTGACCAATTTCTCTGACCACCATCGTTTCATCTTTCTTTGGTCCATGTGGGATTTGGACTGTATGTCCAATAATGCATAATCAGATATAACTGAAAACTATTTTCACAATCTGCATGATATATTTAAACACTGTATATTTAGTTTTTTTAAATTAATTTTTATTGGAGTATAGTTGCTTTACAATTTTGTGTTAGTTTCTGTTGTAACAGCAAAGTGAATCAGTTATACGTATACATATATCACCTCTTTTTTAGAATTCCTTCCCATTTAGTTCACCACAGAGCATTGAGTAGAGTTCCCTGTGCTATACAGTATATTTAGTTTTAAACATATCTGAGGAAAAAGAAATGAAGGAATCAATCTGAGAAAAATGCATTAGTTTTCAAAGTTTCAGATCTTGTCTATTTTTCTGCAATTGGGTTTAAATGGATAGAGTTGCAGATTCACAGGACATTTCTCTCCTAAAGATAAACTGTTCCTTGATCTTTCTATTTTTTATTTTCTTTTAAAAGACTAGCATATGTCTACATTTTCTTAACACTACAGAAATTCTTCAGATTTTTTAGTAAATTGTGATCACTGAGTGTGTTCTCTATAGCAAGTTTAACAGAAGAGACAAAAATAATACCAGACTTTCCTTATTAGTTCTTTTTTCTCACCTTTTGAAAGAAACTATATATACTTATGAGGAATCATACATGCCTAGGTCTATGTGACCAGGTACAGTAATGGTGAGTTGATAAAGTTCTGTGGGCTAGAACAAAAAGGACAGAATTTCCAAATAGCGTTGAATTTAGTCCTTGTATTTTTTGACCCAGGATTTTATTCAATTTTAAGCTATTTGTATTAGACTTCAAATAATTTTCAGTAGTGGAAATAGAGATGAAATAACACAAATGGCCAATTTATGTATTAGAAAAGATATTTTGAAGAAGCTCTTGATAAAAATGTTTTACCATATAATTAAAATTTCTTCTTGAAACTAAAAGCAACAACTGCATAGGAAAAGAAGTTTGAACTCTTCTATTAAACGACTGTTGTTGTTTAAAACACTGTACATGTTAAATCTAAAGAAAAATGCCCATTTAGGTATTCTGAACTAAAAATACACATGGCGCTGATCTCATTTCCATTGCAGATTCCAGTCTGCATGGAATTAAGGGGTAGAGATTATTTGGAGGCAGGCGGACTTCTCGGACGCTTTCTTTGAGTTTAATTGTTTAATTAGGATTGCTCAAATTTTAAATAGCTGTCCTGAGGGGTGCAGATCATGGATCTGCACATCAGCAATTGACAGGGTAGCACATCTTCAAATCACCTCACGAGGGAAAAAATGAGTTAGAACTCTACGTTTAGGAAGCTGAACTTGTTAAGCCAGTGGCCACATACATTTTAAAAGCTAGGTAAATTCCACTTGCATTGGCTTAAATTGAATTATTTTAACTGTAGATAGCTATGGCTTGGAGAGACCAAGGAAAGAAAATAATCCACTATGAAGCATGCATTCCATTAGCCAGGTGCTGTGGTAACTATGTTACATGCAGCATCTCTTTTAATCTTCCTAACAACTTCATGAGATAAATACTATTGTTCTCGCCTCCCAGCTAAGGAAACAAAGGTTTTGCAGGGCAAATAATTTTCTCAAGGTAATTAGTGGAGCCAGATGTTGAATTATAGTTGGACTATACAGTATATTCTGTTAATAACTGATACACCCTCATTTTAGGGAAGCACAGTTCAGAGCTTAAGTGAATTCCTTAAGATCACATAGCTCATTGGCTAGGACGCCAGGGCTTGTATCCCAGTCAAGTCAAAGGAAGTAAAATCAGATATTTACTGAGGAGTGTTTCCTTAAGATGATCACATAATATTTAAATGGATCAGAGTAGGGCCAGAGTTCACTCCAGTTTGTGGAGCTGGGCAAGATGCCAGCTCCCCAATGATCAATTCCTTTGATGGAAATGCTTACAAAATGCCCTTATAACAAAAGACTCCGAGACTGTGCCAGTATAGCCTAATATACCTATGCTACCGCTAGGTGGTGCTGTCTGCCTTCAAGAATCATTGCACCTGACCACAGGCAAACATGTATGAAGTCTAAGCTGGGTGTTTAGAGCCACCCTTGACTACCTTTCATCCTTTCTGTCTTACTTCATCCGTGAAGTACTCTTTATCTTTCCATCTTCTAACAAAATGAGAGTCTAAATAAATAAGAAGAAAACTAATTGGCATAGGCTTTGGGGTTGGTAAGTGCTTATATATTCTTTATAGTGTTTTATCCGTACACTAACCATTCGAGATGGAGTTTTATGTCCATGACCTTAAAATAAGCATATGAAAGGCCTGCATGCTAAAGTGCCCAGAGACCTGCAGTGATAGAGGCAAGATTTGAACTCAGGCCTTCTGACCTAAAAGCCAGTTTGTTTGCTGCACTCCTTCTGGGTAAGATGATCATGTATCCTGTTTTGCCTGGGATAGTCATTGTTTGTATCTGTTGCCCTGGCATAATTATTATTAGTGCCCCTTTTCATATTCAAAGTGTCAAAATTTGAATGATTAAGTCACATTGTTCACTAATGAAATCAGTCATAAATTTCTCTCCCCTAGGGGTATCAAATTATAAGCCTTTACCTCTGGTTTGGTGAAACGTTTCTTTCTGTAAAGAAATCTCAGGCATCAGTGAATAGGTGAGGGATGCTTGTTGTTTTTCTGAAAGTTTGTGAATGTTTATATGGCATTTGAAGCTAAAGATGGAGAGACTGGCATCTTTTGCACTTCCAGCTGGGCCTGATACCTGCTTCATACTGCTATGATTTGAGTGCACTTGTGTTACTATGTTAGGATTCTAGCTGTTCAAATCACAAAACCTCCATTCAAAGCTTGTTTAAACCAGCAAAGGAATTGGATTGTTCACATAGCTGTGAAATTCAAAGGAAGTGATCTTGTTTGGACACAGCTGGCATCAGAGCTTCAGTGTCTCTCTTTCTCTGATTTTCTCTCTGTTTCTGTCTCTCTGTCTTCCTTTCTCCATCTGTTGCATATGCTTTTCCCTGTATGACCTTCATTTCTCAGAAATGAACCTTCATTGCGAGGATAAAGAAAGTCACCAGCCACTCCAACACTGCATTTTACCTTTGGCATCAGCTAAAGGTCTGAGGCTGGTTCTCATTGGATTGACTTGGACTATATGCTTATGCCTAAACCAATCACTGTAGCCAGGGATATGGAATGTTCTAATTAGATGTTGCATCACGTGCCCACATATCCCAGGAGCTATGTAGCAGGGTTTGTCAGAACAGATAGAAGTTGAAGAGGAATGCTTCCCTAAAAGAAGACAAGAATGAAGAATAGACAATGGATGGTGGACAAAATGACACCACAAAACAAACCAAACACAAGTCATTCACTGTTCTGCTTTGCTTAATTAAAAAAAAGAAATGAATGAGGTAGAGGTGTAATTTGAGGGGCCTTTTTTTGTTATTTTTCTACAAGTGACAAGAGTGGGTCCCCATCATGGTCTGTTTAACTCTGGAAGGGGTACTCAGAGGTCCCAGTGCTTCCTCAAATTTATGGGCTGTGACTTCAGGCCTTTTGTTCTAAAGATAGAGCAGTGTGTGTGGATTAGCTTCCTATCGCTGCTGAAACAGATGACCACAAACTTAGTAGCTTCAAACAACACAAAGTTATTATCTTACAGTTCTGAAGGTCAGATATACAAAACAAGATTTACAGGGCTAAAATTAAGTGTCAGCAGGGCTTTATTCCTTCTGGAGGCTCCAGGAGAGAATCTTCCTTGCCTTTTCCAGCTTCTAGAGGTTGCCTGCATTCCTTAGCTCATGGCCCCTTACTTCATCTTCAGGGTGCATCACTCCAACCTCTGCTTCTATCATCACATCTTTTCTGACTTTGACCCACTTGCTTCCCTGTTATTAGGACCCTTTTGATTACATTGGCTCTATCTAGATGGCCTAGATAACCCAGGATAATCTCCATATCTCAAGATCCTTAACTTCATTACATTTTCACAGTCTGTTTTGCCATGTAAGGTAACATATGCACAGGTTCCAGGGATTAGGATGTAGGTGTCTTTGGGGAAGCCATTATCCCGTCTACTAGAGGATGCTTCTCTGAATTTGATCAAGCTTGGCCTTCTCACTTAGAAATGGTTCAGCTATCACTCTCTCGATCTGTATTCTGAAGTTTTGGTAAATAAACATCCTGCCTGTTTTCCAGGCCAGGCCTACCAAGTTGAGACACAAATGGTAGAGGGTAATTGCACTACTGAAAGCTCCTTAAAGATCATGACTTTGTCTTACAGCTTTAAGCTTTCTGCCTCACCCTGTATCCACTAGGTCCTCCCACTTGCATCACCCATGGTGAGTCAATAGTAGGTACAGATTGAACAGAAGGGTGTCTTTTAGAGTTTGTTCTGTTGATGCAAAAGACTTTGAGAGGAGAATTCCTTGTCCTAGAACCAGTGTTAGATTTGAAGGAAAAACATGACAGCACCTAGAACTCTGTTGTTTGCTTGTATGTTGGGGAAATTCCCAACATACCCAAATCAGCTTGTGGTGAATGAATGACATATAATGCATTCATCTTTTCCTATATAAGAAATATTTATTGAGTGCCTATGATGTGCTATCCACTAAATTATTTACTGCTTTGTAAAGAACCCCTAGTCCCACAGTAGAGTTCTTCTTCATCTTTGCTGAGACACCTGCGTAGAGAAAACGAGTTAATCAGAGGTGGACAATGAAATCACTGAAGGAGCTTTACCAACTTACATGTGCCCACACATACAACCCTGATTAAAACTGGACATTTTATTCTAAGGCACTCCAGCTGGAATGGCGCCAAGGTCCTTTGGTCTTTTCCCAGCCCCACATTCCATCACTGTGAGTATAAAAGTAAAGAACTCCCTGGGTCATGATGCAGCCACAAGTTAGGCAGCTGTCAGTTGTTTCAGTTCTCCAGAGCATGGAGGGAATCTTGGCTTTGTTAGTCCAAATACTCAGGAATGTGCAAATGGAGAAGAGCAGCTAACACTTTATTTTCTTATGAGAATAAATTCAAGGAGTTTATTTCTGTTGCAGTTTTTAATTTGGATGTGACATATTTCTTAACTGCTTTTATAGTTATGGCTATTTGTATGTCAGGCAGACAATTACTGTGA
This sequence comes from Balaenoptera physalus, assembly GCF_965194825.1. Taxonomy (NCBI): domain Eukaryota; kingdom Metazoa; phylum Chordata; class Mammalia; order Artiodactyla; family Balaenopteridae; genus Balaenoptera; species Balaenoptera physalus. The sequence continues at coordinate 67,766,796 of NC_138893.1, read as the reverse complement.
AAAGTTATTAAAATATCATTACTGGCCAGGGTTGTCACAATAACCTTTTATTAGAATTGAAATATTCTCCTTTTCTACCTTCTCCTTTGCCCTTCTTTTTGTTTAAAAGTAATAGAAACCCAACTGAGTCTTGTTCAGGCAAAAAGGGAATATATTGGCTTAAGTAACTTGGGAAGATAGAAGAGGGGCAGTCCTTAAGCACCATCAGATATAGGAATCAAAAATGCTCTCTTCTGCTGTCTCTTTTTCTCTCTCTCCCCACATTATATATAGTAATAAGGAATTTGGTCTTGCCCAAAGAAAAGGTCTGGCCTTTGCCTTTGGTTTCTGGGAAGTAATATCTGGTTTCTTGGAATATTGTGCCTGATAGGAATATCTTTGCTTGTCCGGGGGCTTTGGGTCATATGGATAGTCTTAAAAATGTGACTTAGGGTGGAGACTGCCCATGCCAGGATGATCAACAGTGTGAGTTAGAGTCGTCTGATGATGAGTTATCAGTCTACCTGGAGAGTGAAATCAGCCACATGGGCAATCAGTCATGCTTATATCATGCAGCCCCAATAAAATCTCTGAATGCTGAAGCTCAGGTGACCTGCCCTGGTTGGCAGTACACCATGTGTATTGTCACATGTCAATGCCAGGAAGATGATGAATGCATCCTGACTCCATGGGGACAGAACAACGGAAATGCTACATCTGTAACCTTCCTGGACTCTGTCCTATGTGCTTGTTCCCTTGGCTGATGTCAGTCTGCCTCCTTTTCCTGTAATAAACTGTAACTGAGAATAATAGCTGTCAGTGAGCTCTGTGAGTCCTCGAACAGGAGGGTGGTTTTGGGAACCTCCAGAACTTGTAGGTGGTGTCAGAAGTGAGGATAGTCTTATGGAGGACTGTATGCCCTCTAACTTGGGGCTGTTGGCCAACTCTGGTACCCCCTAAACTTTTTGTAACTTTTAACTCCTCTGCTGCAGACAGGTTATTCTTACGTGAGGAGAAGAAATGGATGCAGACAGCTCCAGAGTTGTATTATTACATTTAGATTGTCTCAGAGCAAAGAGAGAAACATCCTTCTCAGATTCAGTATATAGAAACGTGGGTAAGGTATCTGAATGGCTTTGTTTGAGATATCAGCCTGAACTCTGGAATAATTACCATGCCTAATGAATATGAAAGTACTATTAGAAGCCCCACCAGAATTACATGGATATGGGCGGTGTGGGAGAAGCAGTTCCCCTAAAGAAATGAGTGAGTATGTGTGTGTTGGGGGAAGCAGGGTTGGAGTTTGTGAATGGCTCTGTCTGGACAGCAAAAGGAGATAGGGTAGAATAAAATAACCTGTGTCATTAATATCTTTCCTGTGCACTAAATCTCGAATAAAGGATGGGTTGTCCCAGTAGCCTACCCACCCAAGGTTAGGTTTCAGCAAAATTTAGTAAAATTAGATTTTACTGATCTGTGAGATCCTGTCTCTGAGGATCTGGAGAATTCACAGGAAAATATTGGCTTAATTATGAACACACACACACAACCCTAGTGACAACAGAATATATTGATAGTAACTAATACTTTGTATAGTAATGTTGTGAGTATATCTATCTCAGGGATTTATTTTTGTTACAGTTTAAATCCATTACCAAAATAGTCCCCAGATATTGTTACTGTTGTTACTGTTTCTTTATTATGCTGAAAATTTATGGTGTAATTTGATTATTGTGCAACGGAAGTAGAAGTCCCCTGGGAACTTGAGGTGTTCTCTTCCTACCCTCTTCTTCCTCTTCCTCCTCCTCTTCTTCTCCATCATTTTATTCTGCTTACTAAGTACTAAGTAAGTACTAAGAAATTAGATATTTTGTGATTAATCAAAATAGTTTAATTCAAATAGCTTATAGAGCAACAGTTTCTTTTATATTTTTTTCACTAAGAAATTTGGAAACACAAAAGTGTGACTTGCATCATTTTTTTTTTTTGCGCACTGTTTTACATTTAAAATTTTCTGAAACCAAGATTATTTTAAAACTGATGTCAAAGAAAACTTGCTAGCCATTGTGTCTCATTTAAAATAATAATTTAAAAAAAAAAACAAAGAGTGCTCTAGAAATGTTTAAATCTTATTTTTAAGGTTATCTGAAGTTATTATTCTATTTGCATTTGTAAGAATCTTAAAAAGACATCACAAATTGGATTTTTCAAGAGACCTAAAAATGACATGACTGTTTATGATTATACACAAATGTATTGATAGAAAATTTGGGGCTTTTGTATGCAGTTAGAAGTTAGTTGAAATGAGAGTGCATCTGGGAACAAGGTGAAATGATCACAGCCGGGGAACATGATTACTCCCCTGAAAGTTGATTGAATTTTCCATTGTACAGACCTTCTGCAAAAAGTTGACAAAAATACTCAACAGCACAGCACATTAAATAAAGCCATAATATGCCATGATGCATATTAAGGGGGATTATTTTCTGAAAGAGGGGAGTAAAGTTTTCTTCAAGTTATTTGTTAATTTTAAGGAAAATAAATTTATTTAAAATCTCCTCTATAGTGTACTGGGCCATTCATCTATGAAATTGACAATAGTTATTTCCAGATTCTATACAGGCATTCAGGCACTGAGTGATATTCTCCCTGCTTTGTTTTTCTCATTGTAATTTTTTTCCCCAGTAAGCATAGGTCACAGAGATTAAGTTACTGGTTTTCCTATTGTATTCAAAGTCGGGTCTTACTCTCTAGAAATTGTTTAGATCAAGTATGTTAGAGTGCTTGTTGCCATAATTAAAGTAACTAGTAACGAATGTATAATTGGCAGAATCATGTGGTAGCCAATTTTTCTAAGTCAAGGTCTGTGAAACACATCATATTCCTCAGCAAATATATGTGTGTGTTTCTGTAAATGTGTTTCTACACAATCATAAATATATAGGAAAAGTGAAAATTTTACACCAAATTCCCTAAATACCTAGATATTTTCCTCTGTTTTAAAAGCAACCAACTACTTTGTAGGGGACCCAGTAGGCTATGCAGTCTTTAACATCTGTTATACCCATAGAGAAATAAACCTTTAATAGATGTGATTCCATGAAGAAGTCTGCTTATCTAATTTTGCCATATGTGGGCATGAGACTTCATGGTCTATACAGAGTGTTGACACCTTCTTGTGTTAATACTGGAGAGGTGTCTTGGGATTTTAAGAATATGTGAAAAGAGCCTGTGAAAATAATTATGCCCATCTTCTTTAATGATAATTATATATTATTTTAAACTCAGATTTACATGTACTGGCAAGTCGAGGATATATAATACATTTTGTCATGTCTCAGTTATTCCTCATTTAAAATTGGATGATAACCAGTGTGATTTAGGAAATAATTCCAGACTGAACTAGATTCATCTTCTTTCTCCTATGAATTACACAGTTTCATGTTCAATGCTTCTTATTTTAGGTATCCATGTCTATCTGCTTTATTAGAGGTGAAAATTTTATTACACTTGCATAAGTTACCTGAGGACATTTACTACAGCAAATTTTTCTTTTAGCACAACTTTTGTAATGAATTTATAAAAAGGTTTTTGCTATATTCCAATATAATTTTCAAAATTCTGGGTACATGCTCTTTGGTTGACCTTAAGCAGAAGTTTTAGCTCTTTATCTGCCTCTGTGCTGTTGGCCAGCTAGGTTTTCTCTGCCCTGATCAGCATCCTCTGCCCACAGGGTTGATGATAGTCCTACTTAAACATTTTCTTTTGTGGGGAAAAGTCATTTCCTTTTGAAGTTAGCACTGAAAAATATTCCACCATGATACTTCCTCTGTATTATTATTAAGCATTTCAGCAGCTAATGCTCATTATAATCTTAAATACTTCAGGCTCAATATCGTACCAGATACAAGTTCTCAGACCTAGGAAATGAGAGGAATAATAATTATCCTTTAATGCAAAAAATAGTACTGTGAATTTCTCATTGTCCAATTCAATGCTGAGCTTTGGTCATACAAATAAAGAATTTTTGTAACTGCATTCACAGTATGGAGACTTATGGATGAGTTAATAAGTGTACTAGTTTTCTAAGGCTGCAGAAACAGACTGGGTGGCTTAAACAACAGGAATTTATTTTCTTACGGAGCTGGAGGGTACAAGTCCAAGATCAAGTTTTCTATAGGGTTGGTTTCTTCTGAGGCTTTTCTCCTTAACCTGTAGATGGTTTCTTCTCCATTTTTGTTTCTTCACACTGTTTTTTCTCTGAACTAGTCTGTGTCCAAATTTATTCTTCTTATATAAGGACACCAGTTGTTTTGGATTAGGGTCCACCCTAGTGACCTCATTTTTTTTTTTTTAACATCTTTATTGGAGTATAATTGCTTTACAATGGTGTGTTAGTTTCTGCTTTATAAAAAAGTGAATCAGCTATACGTACACATATATCCCTATATCCCCTCCCTCTTGCGAATCCCTCCCACCCCCCCTACCCTGTCAGCCTGCACGGCTTGAATTAACGCGGAGTCCTGAGCTCGGCTGAGTGAGGAGAGTATGCTAGTATTACCGAGACATCACTGAATTATTTTCAAAGGGCACAAGGGTAGGGGAAGGGGCACGGGGAAAGGGGGCAGCAGAGATGGTGAAATTGAAGGGGGAAGAAGGAGGAATCGGGAAAAAAGAAGGGGGGGCGGGAAGGCAGGAGGAGGAAAAGGAGAGAAATGGAGAATAAAATGAATAAAAGAGACGGGAGACAGTTGGTGGGGGGGTGGGGAGGGGGAGGGGAAAGTCTGTCTCCTGCCCACACAGTGGAAAGGAAATTTCTGACAGTCAGAAAGAGAACTCGCACACATGCCCCCTAGAGGGGCCAGACGGAGACGAGAAGACTGGAGCTGTATACAGAGGAAGAAATAGAGAGCCAGGCCGGGCAGCATCGCGAGGCGGGAGGGTGCGGAGAGGGAGGCCGGCGGGAGCGAGAGCGCGCACACGGGCTGCGGGCAGGCGGGGTAGTGACCTCATTTTAACTTAATTACATCTTTAAGGACCCTATCTCCAAATATAATCATGTAATATAATTTTGAGATGAGAAGATCTGGAGATTAGGACTTAATATATGAAATTTGGGGAGATACAATTCAGCCCATAATATTAAGAAACTCAGAAAATTGACAGGACAGAGAAACAATTTGATGGAGAGTCTGGCAAGAAGGGTGATGACTTCAGGTACTTATTTTTTCACCCTCATTGATGGTTGTCCGTACATTTGCACCTTGTACCAGCAGGCAACAATACAGTGTTGATCAAGAAGACAAATACAATGAAGAATGGACATATATTTTTAACCTAAATGTGTTTTTTAGGTAGGGAGTCCATGTAGTTTATTATCTTAAGGAGGAAAGTACTGTAGACATTTGGGACACAAGAATAAACTGGAACTGTCCTGGGAAACCAGTTATATGCTCACCCTTGTTTCAGGTGACCAGTGAATCTCCTGAAGTAGTCTAAACACTGTGTTTTCTTATTTGCATGTGCATTTAGGGATCAGTGGAGAACACCCAGAGCTTTATATAACTTTTAAAAGGGGTCTATTTCCAAAGAAAGGTTAGGAACTCCTGGTTTGAGCTATTCTGTGACTAAGAAATGGAGGAATATTGCAACACCAGGGAGAGTCACTCAGGAAATATGAATGACTTGGGCAGAGAAGCTGTGCAAATGATTTATTTATGAACACATTTATATGTGAACATACAAATTATAGAGATACACTCTATAATTTTCAGTTCTTTTTAGATATCCAATTTATCAGTTACTGAAATTTCATTGATTCAGTTATGGATGGATTTTTAAAAATCTCAAATGGTAAAGAAAGCTTCTAATTTTTTGGTACACTAACACCCCTTATAAATTCTAATGATAATAGTGGTTTAAATAATGGGGTCAAGAATTAAATAGAGCTTGTTTTAAACTCCTGTATTCCTTAACTATTTGTGTAACTTTGGTCAAGCCATTCATTCATTCTGAGCCTCAGTTTCTACATCTGTGAATTGGGGAGGGGGTAAATAACCTTTTCATATGATTGTAGTGAAGATTAAATGAGATGATGCATAAAAGCTGTGCTGAGGACAGTGCTTAGACCTTTGTAAGTTCACTAAAATATTAGGTGTTAACAATATTGCTATGTATGTACAAACTGTGCTGTTGTCATTCTCTTTTCTGTAGGTCTTCTGAAAATAGAGGGACTGTTTCTGTTATCAGTGGTCAGTCTTCATTGTCTAGTAATCATTCCATTGCATCGTTTGACTGAGTGAATCACACCATATTAAGTACCATCTCCTGAGCCTTTTTATACTTACCCTTTTATAGCATTAATAAGTACACTTGTAATTAGTTGTTCTACTTATATCTTCCTTACTAGATGGTAAGAATCATGAGGGCAGCTTAAAAAAAAAGCATGCCTTACTCTATTATTCTGCATCTTATTATCTTATTCCTTATTCTGCATCCACAGTGCCTAGCATAGAGTGTAATGCATAGCAGCTGTTCAAAAGATTGTTGTTGAATAGAAATTAATATCCTACTGCTTTTCTGTCATATTAAGTTAAATATCTCAGACACTTAAAGCTTAACCTAAGACTGAAGCAATGAGTTCCCAGGCTTCCCTTGATGCCCTACTCTCCTCAGGACTCCTCCTGTATTCCTCATCTCCATGCGTGTGGCACCATACATCCTGGGTATCATTCCTTATGCCTTGATCCCTTTCTCCTGTGCCTTATTAATGAGGCTCCTTCCATGTTTATTTATCCCACAACCACCACCCTGTTCAGGCCCCTTCATCTCTTATCTAGCTGGTGGAACAGTCTTCTGACTGAACTTGATTTTTTTTCATCTCTCTCCCCTACCTTAGCCAGATGGATCTTTTTAATAAAATGCAAATATAATAATTTCACCACCTTGCTTAAAAACATCTTTAGTGGTTTCCTATCTGCTGGGGTTTTAAGCTCAAACTCCTATACATGGCTCATAAATTACTTCTTAATCTAGTCCCTGCTTCTCTCCTTAGTCTAATCCCTTACCAGATCCCTCCTACTTTAGTTCTCAGCAAACTGAGGTAACATGCCATGAACTTTCAGATTTTGGAGACATTGCATCACACACTGTTCCCTTTGCCTTCACCGCTGTTTGTCCATTAATTAATATCACTTCTTCTCCAGAGCTTTCTGTCACCTTCCAAGTCAATGTTAGGTGCTCTTCCTGTATATATTCATCCTCTATTTCAATTTAACATTCTGTCATTTCTTGGTATCTCATAATAATCATAAGATCATTAGAGCAGAGGATGTGTCTGTTATTCATTATTAATAGACAAGGTATGGCACATCCTGGGCAATTAAATATTTGAATTAGTGAACAGATAAAAGATTGTTAAGGGGAACCACTAAATGATATTAAGCAAGAGAGGAACAAAACCGATTTAGAATAATTGTAAGAAAATTGGTTCTGGAGCCAGACACGCCTGTACTTGAATCCCATCTCTACTTCTTACTATTATATAATCTTGAGCAAATCAAAGCTGCACTTTCGTCATTTTTAAGAATATCAATAATGACATTAATAAGGAAACTCATTTTGTCTGACTTTTAGACATTCTGAACAGTCATTTTGTTGTTTTGACCTAAAACAAATAGACTGCCAGTTATTGGTCCAGCAAAAAAATGAGTTTATTCAGGATCAGCAGAGAATTGCAATTTGGTGTCTGCGGCCATGGCAAGTCACATGCAAGTCCCTGCACAGCAATGGAAGGAGAACATTTCTTATAGAGGAGAAAAGGAAGTTGGGAGGGCTATAGTAAGCAAAGAGTTCATGGCTTTTCATTGGCCGAATTCTTACCAGGAAAGAAGAGGAATCTGCCTTCTTTCTGTTGGACTCTGCTGTTGTCATGCAGGAGAGCTCTATCTTCTGGTCTCTCGAGATGCTGTTGATTAAGGTTTGTGTTTGCAGGCATACCTTGTTTATTGTGCTTTGCAGATACTGTATTTTTTTTTACAAATTAAAGGTTTGTGACAACCCTATATTGAGCAAGTCTTTTGGCACTATTTTTCCAACAGCATTTGCTCACTTGGTGTCTCTGTGTCACATTTTGGTAATTCTTGCAAAATTTCAGATTTTTTCATTATTATATTTTTTATGGTGACCTGTGATCAGTGATCTTTGTTGCTATTGTAAAAAGATTATGACTCGCTGAAGGCTCAGATGATGGCTAGCATTTTTTAGCAATAAAGTATTTTTAAGTTAGGGTATACATTTTTAAAGACATAACAGTATTGCACACTTAGTAGACTACACCTAACTTTTATATTCACTAGGAAACCAAAAAATCATGTGACTCACTTTATTGCAGTATTTGCTTTATTGCAGTGGTCTGGAACTGAGGCCACACGTTGGAGGGAAAAATTGTCAACCTCTTAAGGTCACATTAGAGTAATAAGGAGGGGTAAGTGGGAACTCTCAGGACCTTTTATCTAAAGTCCGTATGTTATCAAAATCACAGACACTGGAGATCATCTGAAACATTGTCCTCATCAAAGGTTTGGCAACAAACTTGCAACAGGATATCTTGGGAAAGCTATCTCATCAGAAGTTTTCTGCTTCAATTCTGGAAAATCTTTTCTTTCAGGACACCAGATGATGTGTGGGTCCAGTCAGAGGTTGGTGCTTTCTTTAGGTGTGTCATGTGAATCCAAAAGTCTTTTCTTTGGAGTTTAGTGGCATAAGGGTTGGTTAGTAATACCTGATAGGGGCCTTTCCAGTGAAGTTGAAGAGAGTTTTTCTGGAGGTATCTTTCCCAGTAGACAAAATCACCAGCTTGCCAAGTGTGTTGCTTAAGGTCTTTGTCTCCTGAGGTCACACTATGAAAAGATTGTTCTACCAAAACATGGTTATTTTTAATAAAAGCAGTTAGGCCTTTGCAGTATTGGAATGTATCTCCTTTTATCAGTTGTGTCAAAAGAAGCAGGAACCAACTGCATTGGGCATCCTGTGACTATCTCAGTGGCGAGTTTATGAATTCAAAAGGGATGGATCTAAAATTTAGAAGGACTTTTGGCCAAAGTACATGGAAGGACCTCTACCAGTTTTACCAGTTGAGTCTTAATGCTGTTAGTGCATTTGACTAAACCAGAGGGTTGAAGGTGGTTAACACAGTGAAAGTACTGTAAAACTGGTGAAACAGCGCAGACTTGTTGAAGTACCTGACCAGTAAAATGGGTTCATCTGTCACTTTGAAGTTCCAGAGGAGTTCCCTGGGTAAGAATAATCTTTTCCAAAAGGATTTTAACCACAGAAGAAGCAGTAGCCTCTCTACAAGGGAAGGCTCCGGTCCAGTGTGGAAACATACAGAATGTGAATAAAACATATTTATATCATGAGGTTGAATGAAATCCATTTGCCAGACCTCGAATGGTCCATTAGGTGATTTTAAATGTCTAGGAGCAGTACAAACAAGCTTCCTTGGATTGTAATTTGGACAAATGGGACAAGTGAAGTAGGTACTTTTTGTGGCCTTGTTAATGTTTCCTATCAATATTGATTCATAAATGCTATCATTCTGTCAGTAGAGCAGTAGTTTAATGCATGTACGGTTGCGAGGAGTGGGAATTTTAGTCTCCAGTAGGACTAGGCTGTTATTTGGTCCAAATCAGAGCTTTCTCCTTTTGTCAAACCAACAATTGTTGAATTTCCAAACTTGTTTTTCCTTTCTGAGGCCAACTGCTGGGCTTTTCTAGCCAGTTTTTCTAGGTTATCCTTTGGGGAAATGTCCCTTCAGACCGTGACAGAGGTTTGGCTGCTGCTGGTCCCTTTAAGGGAAGCATTCCTTGCAGAAATGTCAGCAAGGTGATTTTCCTTAGCTTCCGGAGAATCAAGTTTAGAATTTCCTGGAAACTTAGTAATAGCTAAAGTGGCAGGTAGAAGTATTGTATCCAATAATTCTGATCATAGGGACCATGTTTAATTTGATTTCCACTGGAATTAAGGAAGCCACTTTGTTTCCACAACATTCCAAAATCATGAGCTACTCCAAAAGCATTTCTACTATCAGTATAAATATTGGCAGTTTTGTCCTTGGCTAAAGAGCAAGCCTATGGAAAAGAATATAATTCAGCCTGTTGGGACAAAGCAGCCATAGGCAAAGATGCTGCCTCAACAACATCAAAAGGAGTTGCAGTAGCATACCCAGCACGGTATTTGCCCCTGTCACCTTTTAAATAAGAACCATCACTGAACCTTGAGAAGTCAATGTTACCTAAAGAGATTTTCTGCAGATCATCATGAGGAAGTCAGGAGGTGATCCCCAGCGTTAAGTACTTTTGAGGTACTTTGTTGGTGATGGAGGGGGGACAAGTAGCTGGGTTAATGTTTAAAATTGTAAAAGAGTTACGTGAGGAGCACTTAACAAAAGAATTTCATAGATGAGGTGACTGGCTAAGAAGTGTTGACTGTGAGAGAACATCTACTGCATGAGGTACAAAAATGGTTAAAGGGGATCCCACTATGATTATCCCAGTGACCTTAATCTAAAGGGCAGTGGCGGTAATGGTTCTAAGGCAGGGAGACATCCCTTTGCCACAGGGTCGATGGTAATCTCTGTATTTTTGGGTGAGTACCTCAAGGGTATTCCCTTTCTTTTCATCAAAAAGGAAAATGGGAATCTGATATTTGGGATGCCCAAGGTCAGGTGGCTTTATCAAACTCTCTTTTTAGGCCTTAAAAGCTATGTCATCCACTTCTTCCCATAAAATTGGGTTGGGGTTGTTATTGTTAAGCAAAGCATACAGAGATTTGGCCATAAGAGAGAAATTTGGAATCCAATATTGGCAATAACCAAATAGCCCAAGAAAACCTTGCAGTTGGCACTCAGTTTTGGGTTTTAGGAAACTGAGGACACCATGAAATCTATCTGGATCTGGGTGTACTCTTGTTCTGATATCAGACGCCCTAAATATTAACCTGGGTTTGGGCGAACTGCAGTTTTTCTTTGGCGACTTCATGTCCCTTTAAGGATAAAAGCTTTAGCAAGTGCATGCTGTGTTACTGTGAGGAGGCTTGAGAAGGAGAGCAAAGAAGCTGATCATTCACATATTGCAACGAAGTAGAACCCTAGCGAACTTTATATTCTCCAGATCATTCTTCAGAATTTGTGAGAAATAAGGACTTGCAGTAAAACCCTGAGGCATTACTGTTCAGGTGAATTGTTTTTCTTCCTAAGTGAAGGCAAAAAGGTATTGGCTAGCTTCATCAACTGGAGTACTAAATAATGCACCACATAAATCAATTACAATTTACTTCCCATGGTAATGGATGGTAGTAATGTGTGAGGGTTAGGAAAAATAGGGTGTTGAGGGATAACAATGTTTCTTGCTCAGAGGTCCTAGACAAACTTCCACCCTCAGCCCTTAGGTTTTCTCACTAATAGGAGTATTGCAGGGACTAGTACAAGGGATATTGAGGCCTTGAGGCTCTTAATCATCTATTATGGGCTTTATGCCTTGAAGAACTTCTTTACATAGAGGGTATTGATTAACTCCGGAAGGAGGTTTTGAGGGATTTATTTGAATCTTGATGGGAGGTGTGCTGTGAATTTTTCCAATATCAGGGGGAGATTTTGCCCATAAGGTGGACGGCAGATGATTCAGTCGGGACAAAATGATCAGTATTTCGAGAAGTAGCTTTAGTATTGTCAGAAACGGAAGAAACAAAAGTAGCCTGGTTGGCTGTTTTGACAAGTATTGTCAAATTCTAGAATTATTTCCTCCTTTTTGGAGAAAGAAATTCTGGAATGATACTTCTCTAAGAAGTCTCAGCCTAATAAATGGATAGGGATGGAGGAACCAAGGAGAAAAGGATGTGTATCTCTCAAAGGGCCGAAACAAAAGGGAATAGATTCAGAAACAGAAACCTCTTGAGGTTCCCCAGTATTTGAACTGTTTTAGGACTCCAAGGCAGGGGTACTTTATAGTAGTGGGGTTGAGCACAGAGAATGTGGCTCTGGTGTCACTTAGGACTGGAAGAAATTCATCCGCAATCTGGAGAAATGTTTCTCCGAGCCGATTGAGAGGGAGGATTGGGAAGAGCCTCTGTACTTCCTCAGAGGGTGAATTGGGAGGATGTTGGAAAGGCTGGTTAGAGGGCGGAAAGTGCCTAAAGCGCTTAGATTTGTAACATTCTGTTTTCCAATGTCCTGCTCTTTGCAATAACAGCAGAAACTAAGAGGGTTTCCATATTTCTCTGGGGGACAACAGAACACCAGAAGCCTCATAACCCATTTGGTTTATTCCAGAATGGAGACAATTTGTGCACTGCTCCTGGGAAAGCAGCAAGATTCCATATTTCTCTTTGCCCAGGCCCATGCACATAGCTTATGAACAGTAGGTTAGAGATGGTAATATGGCATGCCTAGGCAGGAGACTTGAGGCAGACCCACAGCACAGTGCCATCTCACTTTCAGAATGGCCTGCTGCTAGTGAATAAAGCTTTGTCCTTTCTCTGCTGTTTTCTGGTGGTTCAACTCTGGGACTTTATTTACAGTAAATAAATCTCTGTAGATGTATCTAAACTCAATTCTTTATAGCTCCATCAGTTCTCTATTCACTATTGGTTAAAAATAGAAGATGGTATTTAAAATTTTTAATTTTGATACAGGCTTTTAATTTTTTTCCATAAATACAATTACCATGCATAAATAATACATTAAGTATACCATGACCATTTTCACTTACTTCACATTCTACTTTTAATCATATTTCAGATGTCTATGAAAGCAAGAGGCTTTTTACTTCCAGGTAACTGGGTTTGTCTCAAGTAGACAGCAGTTCTAAGAGTTGTCATTCTCTGATGATTGGTGGCTGCTTGAAATGCCGTGAGGTGAGGTTTCTATTCCACCCTTCAAAGAATACTTACTACTGCAAAAAATGGGCAAACATCTTTGCTGCTTTAGGAAAGGAGCCAAATTGTAAATGGTTCTAGAATAGAGTCATGGACTCATAGGGCTTAACTTAAGGATGCATGATATTGAAATCAGAGAACATTTGAAATCAGGAGATTTGGACTGGTGTCCTTACTGTGTGAATATTTAGTTGTGTGGCTTAATTTCCATTACTTATAAAATGTGATTCTGTTATAGATGGCATCTAATATCCCTGCCAGCCCTGGCATTCTATGATTACGGAACGAGGCATTTGCATCTGTTATTTAGATCACAATTTAAAAAGTCTTGTTGATAATCAAAAACCCTGAGAACTGTGTTAGAACATTGATTCCCAGGTTTCATCCCTAAAGAAGCTGATTCATTAGTTCAGAGATGGGGCCTTGGAATCGGAATTTATAAAATATCTCCAGAGATGAACCAGGCTATATGATGTAGATCTAATTCAGACCACAATAAGATGAGTAAAGCCTGAAGAAATGGGTTAATCCTGTGATGCAGAGAAACTTAAAATTATTTTTAATTATAAAGGTAGAAAATGTGAGTTATAAAAAACTTAGAAAATACAATAAGTATAACAAAAAATCTTAAAATCATTCATTCATAACACCACTGCCTAGAGCAAATAATGTATTCTTTTTTTGTGTGTTTAACATTTTTTGGTAAATATGTATGTGTGTGTATATACACATATATGTATATATACATGTATACATTCATATTATAAATATATAAATTATCCATCTGATTAGGTTTATGTCAATTCTATTTTGCTGTTTTATTAAATATTTTTAATTTAAATTCAAATATCATGAGTAGTTCCCTTGTCATTAAAAATTCTTTGAAAATACAATTTTATCACTTGATTTCATTTTTGTGTGTGGAAAATATAATTAATTTAACTGCTATTTTTATCATTTAACTCCTAATTTTTCACAATTGCAAACAAAAAGACTAAAATAGATACCCTTGTATGTAAATGCTTGTTCCAACTTTTATTATATCCTCAGTGTAGAGTCCTAAATATGGAATTACTAGATTAGAGGAATACACTAAATTATAGTGATCATGTGAAATGTGGTCAAAGATTGTGCTAAGGTTAGCATTGCCACGAAGACTAGAAAGATAAGAATTAATTGGCTCAAAGTTGTACAGAAAAAGTCAGGGTCTTCAATAAGATTTTTAAAAATCATTTTTATTTATATCTAAAATCCAAACAACTGCTAGTATTTTTGGTACATTTAGAGGTATAGTTCAAGCTAATTGATTTTAGATAATTCACAGCAAAGATAAAGAGTAAGGCTTGGAAATTTACCTTAGAATTACCTGAAATCTTTCCTTTATATTTCCTTTCTTTTCTTAATATTTATTTAAACTCATGTTAATCTCTCCATTGTTGTTTATCGATATATCCAACAGCATCAGGGGCCTATGATTAAATTTGTGGCTCTCTGGAAGGAGGGAAGGATGACGCACTCTACCCATCTCAGAATCTGCTTCCTTCCAGAAGTTTCCCTATCTCTCACTCTTTTTCTGTCTCTTTCCTCACCCTCATACACAAACATATATATGCATGCATGAAGTTACGTATGCACACACATGCAACACGCACACATTGTGTCCAATATATTAAAAACTCAAAACGGTTGGGGAAGATTAAGCTAATGAACTGAAAACTAACTAACGTCTTTAATCCTATCTTACTTCAACAGACCTATAATTAGAGCAGTTATGTAAAGCAATCCTGTCATTAAAATGACATTATGTGGGCACAATATGATGTATTCAAAGGGTGAACCAAACCACTTTACTTGAGTGGATCCCTCTTATAGACGCTGACTAAAACAAAGGAGTTGGTTTAGCTGGAACACTGAACCAACTGTTTGGAAGGACATAAAAATTCAAAGGAGAGACAAACTCAATCAGCAGTTGAGTTATGAAAGATAGGCTGGCAGATTAAACTTTGCCCCGCATTATTTCCTGAGTAAAAGTTTCAGGCTTCTTCTGGGCTGAACACCTCTCCACATCCCATGTGCCAGGCTGGAATAAGCAAAGAAGAGGGCGCCTTGGATGGGCCGTCCATTCTCCACCTTGTTGAATTATAACTGTGATCAGGCTCAATTGAATGACGAAAATCCCCTCTTTGAGATGATGAAATTAGGAACTACAGGGCTTTCATTAATCTTCAGCTCAGCTTGTCAGAAAGCACTGCTGATGAATCATTTGCCACAAGGCAGCTTTGTTGTTCCTAATTGTCTGAGTTGTCTTCATGTTCCTTCTTTTCTTCAGCTTCTCTGCCAACCTACTTTACAGGAAAACCGGGACACTGTTTCTATTATAAAGAGGTTAGTTGGTGATTTTAACTACAGGCGTACCTTGGAGATAGTGCGGGTTTGGCTCCATACCACTGCAGTATTAATTATACGTTGAAATAAAGTGAGTCTTGTGAGTTTTTTGGTTTCCCCGTGCATATAAAAGTTTTGTGTGCACTATAGACTATTAAGTGAGCAATAGCATTATGTCTAAAAAACGATGTACATACCTTAGTTAAAAAATACTTTATTGCTAAAAAATTCTAACCATCATCTGAGTCTTTAGCGAGTCATAAGCTCTTTGCGATAGTAAGATTAAAGATTGCTGATCACAGATCACCATAGCAAATTTAATAAAGAAAAAGTTTGAAACATTGTGAGAATTACCAAAATGTGGCACAGAGGCATAAAGTGAGCAAATGCTGTTGGAAAAATGGTGCCAGTAGACTGGCTTAACTCAGGGTTGCCACAGACCCTCAATTTGTAAGAAAAACAAAAACAAAAACCCGCAATGTCTGTGAAGCATGGTAAAGCGAAGTGCGGTAAAACAAGATATGCCTGTAATTCCTTCACTCTGCTATTTGGCAGACAAAGGGATATAATTTAAGGTCCAATTCTTGGATAATGGACTTACAGATCCAGAATAACTTGCTCATTTCAGAGTCTAACCAAAAGTCCGTAGAATTTAGATGACTTGCCTGAGGAAAAATAGCTAATTTGTGACAGAGCTGCAACCCAAATCTCCCTATCCCTAGTCTGGTATCATTATATCTTACCATAATGACAGTTCTTTAGCACACCTGCTGAGAAGAGCAGGGCAGGTGTGGCAACAATTCACAAGATCAAAGACAATCATCAGATAATAGTGGCTGCTGATGTGGTCTTAATTCCAACAGTTGACCCCAGCGATAAAAAGTCATAAAACTCTAATACCTCATTTCCAATAATGCATCAAAAAGAATCTGAAGCAGCATTTCTATTAACAGCTCACATTTTATAAATATAATATGGCAAGTATATTTTTCATACATCTCAGAAGATGCATAGCCAGGTTATGTAATCATGTTCTTGTTTCCCTTTAAAACCTCATTTTACCTAAAATACTTAAGACACAATGGCTCCACTCTGCTTACCCCATGTCATCATCTCTTATTACCAAGCAAGGACGCCCAGGCTTACCCTTCCTGCCACTTGTGGGAGTTTGGACTCCAGCAACTCCTGTGTTCACCCTAAAGAAAGACTGAGGCAGGAGATTTTACTAAATTTCAAAAATGTCAAATCATTTTAAGCACTGTTCTTATCCTTCTGGATCCAAATCCGTTTCCTTTATGTATTCCCCTTACCTTGTAGGAAACAATCATTGCCTCCTTCTCAATGTAATAAAAAAATAAAAAATGCCCAGCAGTTGGGGGCTTAAAACTCTGAGCAAGAAATTTAACAATTTTCTCATCACTACAGTTTTTCTAAGTTATCAGTCTAGTTCAAAGTTATTTTTTATGTATTTGAATTTTTTAAAAAAATGCTTTATGATCTGTGCTCATAAATGAAGGTTCTAAGTAGTTTATTAATGCAGTTTAACATGAATAATATTTTACTAGTTGAGCTGATATACTTTTATATGTTGTATGATTAAGCACTCTGTTTTGACCAGCCCCAAAGCCACTTTGCCTTCGTAAATTAAGTACTTGGGCAAAATATATTAAGTCTATCAGGGCTCATGAAGTTACCATGTAATTTAACAAATGAGCACTGCAGTCAATAGGATTTATAAATGATCTGGTGGCTAAACGTATCCCTTATCAGCAATTAACTCTCACAGAATGGCTTGGAGATTGAGAAAATTAAAGATTACAATTATTATGCTTACTAATGTAATTGTTTTAACATAAAATGATAATTCCACACACGAGTGATTGAACCTAAATGATAGATATTAATATGCCCAATCATATGGAGCTATATTCCTGACATACTCAGATATTTTCAGTTCTCCAGTTTATCTATCACGTCCTCTTCTCTAAGCCCTATTAGCTGTCTGAATCCCCTACTCAGTCTGCCCCCACCCATGGCTACCTATCTGATTTTATTCATATTTTGTGGCTTAGTATCAAATTAGCCATGGCTTCCATCAGGAAATCAGCCATAATCACTCTCTGCCCTGGCACCTACTGCCAGTAAAGGATGGGTGCCCCTTTTATATGCTCCTAAAGTGCTCAATTATAGCACTTACTGTGCTATTATAATTGCCTACTAAATAGTGGGAAGTGGTAGAATATAAGTCAAATGAATAAGTTTAGCATCATCTCCCCTAAACTCAAACTCCATGAATACAGGGACAATGTCATCTGTCTACTGTTGAATTCTTAGTGCCAAGAACAATGGGTCATATATAGTTAAATGCAATATATGATTATTATATAGTGAATAATTGAATTAGTGACATTATTTTTTAGGACAAATGTTGACAACACTTCGACTTAATGAGGTAAAAATGAATTCATTGAGTCCTAATAAAAACCTTTAAAAATATTTTCTAAATTGTGCTTTTTAAAGAAAGAATTTGTCAGTACTATAAAAATATGATTTAAAATACCTCTGAATAGTCTTATATACCAAATTCATGTTCCTCACGTTAACTGGTTATTTTGAATTACTTGCCATTTCAAAGAACTGAATGAGAATTCAGTGAAAGTAACAAATGAACTAAAAGAACAATTCAAAGGAAAATGACCGAGAGAGGTTCACCCTCTTGATCCAAAAGAATAAATTTCAATCTCAACTCTATTACGTTGTTCATGAAATGTTAACCAACTGACTTAGATCACTGGAGTTTTAAGCCTTCTTGTACTAGATTAGCTGCAGAAAATATAAGGGAAATAGTGACCTTGTTGTCTCAAAAGAAGTCAAATGCACCCAAATAACATGTATGGATTGCTTAAAGTTAGCACTTAAGTAAATCAGATGCCAAAATATTATATGCATGTGATAACAATCTTATTCATTTAATTACTGTAAGGGGTATTTATTACTTTAAAAAGAATAATTGAACAGTTGAAATTTTTGAATGTTGATGGTCACAAATTATTAGTAAAGGCGAATGCATTCATGTTCTAATATCTATTCATTAGAATTCTGTTCAGAAAATTAGAAACATGAGACATAATTACAGTGGGTATCTCTTGTCACCTTATTATTAATTCAGTTATTTATTTTAAAATATTTACTGAGTGTTTATTACGTGGTGGGTGCTGATTACAACAGTGCTTCAGAAAGGTATGTTTCCCCACTCTTGAGGGGCTTTTGTTCTAGTGAGCAGGGAGGAAGAGCTGGAGTCAATAGAAAGGTCATCAAAGGAGCAAGGTGTTTTCAAATGTCGAAATGTACTCTGAAGTTAACAAAGCAAGGTGCTGTGAAAGAGATCAAAAAGCAGATGCAGGTGCTTTCTGTTGATATGTCAAGAAAGGTATGTCTGACAAGCTGGGTGGCATTTGTACTGATAAGTAAGTGACAAGAAGAAGCAGCCAGGGGCATGTGGTTGTCTAGGCAGAGCTAAAAGCCAAAATTAAAGGCTCTAAGGCCAAAAGGATCTTTGCGTGTATGAGAAACAAAATTAAAGGTAATGTGTCTGTATATAGTGACAAAGGACAGCAGAAAGGTCAGCAAGAACTAGGTAAATATGAATTTGGATTTTAATCTAAGCAATGAGAAGTCATTGGAGGTCATTTGTGTGTTGCATTGTTGTTGTTGTGTTGGTGGTAGTTATTTTACACGCTTGGACCTCAGCCACCAAGAGTGGAGTCAGTCATAAACTTTAGTAAACAATGTGAAAGATCTCTCTTGATTAATTTATTAATCCTCATTCAACTTCCATTCTTATTTTTCTCACCCTAGGTCTCCACTCTAATTCTCTGGTTGGAATTGTTTTTATTAAATAATAACAGCTATTCAGAAACGTGTAAAAATTATGAGAATAGCTCAGTGATTGCAGAAGTTTAAACATATCTGTGTAAGAGATAAAAAGACAAGCCACAGAGTGGGAGAAAATCTTTGCAAATTACTTGTCTTAAAAAGTATTTGTATCTAGAATATGTGAAGAATTTTCAAAACTAAACAGTAATAAAACAATCCAGTTTTAAAAATGGGCAAATGACCTGAATAGATACTTCACAACAAAAGATTTGAGATGAAAAATAAACATATGAAAAGATGCCCAATATCATTAATATTTAGACAAGTGCAAGTTAAAACCACCTTGAAATATTATTACCTACCTATAAGAATGTCTAAAATAAAAATAAAACTGGCTGTGCCAGAATCTGGTGAGGATGGGGAGCTTTTGGAGCACTCAAATGTTGCAGTTAGGAATGTCAAATGGCATATTCACTTTGAAAATGGTTTGATAGTTTCTTACTAGGTTAAACATACACCTACAATATGATTCAGCAATCCAACTCCTAGAAATCTTTCCAAGAGAAATGGAAAGTTATATTCATACAGAAGCCTCTGTGCAAATGCTTATAGTAGCTTTAGGTATAATCACCCAAAATTGGAAACAAATCCAGATGTCCTTCAACCAGTGACGAGACTGTCAGTGTCCTTCAGCCACAGATCACCAGGAACACACCTATAGTTGAATAAGTTGGGTTTATTATTTAATGAACACACCTAGAACCCAGATTATTATGAGCAATAGTGTTACTCCCATTCTCTTGAGGCCAGTTCTTGAAATTGTGCAAGCCATAGATTCAGAATTGCTCAAGATGGAGCAGCTTATGTCATGGCTATAGTCTGGTCATCATGTAGTTAGCTTTTTCCCTCTGGTGACAGTTAAAGTATCTGTAAAACAACTCAGGACTGTGCATAACACTGTTATCTATATCCTTTAGGGAGGAACTAATGACTCTGTGACTCGTCCTATTGTCCTAATCATTAACTGCTTGAGCCTGCTCTTTTGTGACTCAGGGGAGGCCTGGGAAACGTCAGCTTTTCTACAAATAAGAGGCAGGGGACATGGAGGGACCTTTGTACTTGGGAGGGCCCTGTAGGGTTCTGCTCCATTTTGTGAGTACATATAAATAGCTGAATAAGTGATGGAGAATTGAAAAAAAATTCCTTGAGAAAAATTCCAGTTAATAAACATATAAAAAGTGAGAAAAATAAAAAAAATCACATTGTAACACCATAATAATAATTGCCATAGACAAGATCCTGCTAAAAGAGCAGGTGAAAGTTAAAGCAGAAAGAAGATCTGTGCACAGTCTAAGATTTTCTCCCCTGAAATATTTAAGAAGATCTGTGCATAGTGCCGTCCTCTAAAAGAGCAGGTGAAAGTTAAAGCAGAAAGAAGATCTGTGCATAGTCTAAGATTTTCTCCCCTGAAATATATTTACTATTATAAATGGAATAATAGTAAATTTCCATAGGAGAATCCTGCCAGTCACCACATTAGACAAATGATCAAGGTTAACATCCCCAATAATACATATCAACATCATGTACCTCTTGATATGATGACCTAAAAATGGCGCATCCCCTCTGTGTTATCCTTCCAAATACTGCAAAATTTCATGACAAATTATGAGAAAACATCAGACAGACAAACCCAGATTGAGGGGCATTCTACAAAGTAATGGCCCAGTACCCTTCAAAAGTATAAAGGACGTGAAAGGCTGAGGGACTGTCACAGTTGGAAAAGAGTAAGGAGACAGGTAAATGCAATGTGGGATCTTGGAACAAGAGAAAGGATATTAGTGGAAAAGTGGTATAGCTGATTCACTTTGTTATAAAGCAGAAACTAACACACCATTGTAAAGCAATTATACTTCAATAAAGATGTTTAAAAAAAGTATAGAGATATAGATTATTTAGTGCCATCCTCATAGTGCTAATTCAGGAAGTCTGCGTTGGGCCTTAGTGTGATTCCAATGACCAGACATGTTTGCGGTCCACTAATTTAGAAGACTTTAGTTCATTAAATAATTGGTTTAGCTTTTTTCCTCCCATTTTCATTGTAAGAGCTACTGTCAAATGCTGATTGTGTGCCCATCAGAACCATGTTTCAACCTGTCCTTTGTTATCTAGTTTTTCTACTGTAGCCACTCCTTCGGTGAATTAGGAGTTGATCCAAATATAAAGGTCTGTGAATAGTACATTGAAATTTCTCTAAGAGGCTTCCTTTTGAAATGTGAGGGAGGGTATGGTTTGCCCACCAATTTGACAGGAAATAAAGGGAATGAAAGGAGCCATGTGTTATTGTATTTAATATGAACTGAACTTGGAATATCTGTATTAAAGTGTGTTGGGAATTGAGTATTATGAGGGCCTGAGACTGAACAAACCAAAAGAAACAAGATTTAGAGAGCTATCATCGGACTGGTTAATACTCTTCCTAATATTGAAAATTAGTAATAGTAATAATTATTACTACTTCAGAAATGAGGAAACCGAATCCTAGAGCAGTTATGTGTTTTTTATTTTTCCTTTAGATCTCACAGTTAGTACATGGTAGTGGTGGAATTCAGATAGTAGTTAATCCATTTTCTTTGCAACCGACTATCTCCCCTGCATTATAATATTTTTCACTTACTATAATGCTCTTACATTTTCAAAACGCAGTGCCAGCAGTGATGATATAAAATTTAAAAACATGATTTATTGAAGGCATAATGAGAATTTAGAAAATATTGAAAGATATTGCTAAAGTACACTTTCAAAAGTTAACATCGTGACTCATACAACTAGAAATGAACACGTCAAATTTTTATTTACTTAGATAGTAAGGGATTCAGTAAAATGGTGAAGTTGATTCTAAGAACGTTAGAGGAACTGGCTATTGATAGGAATAAATAAAAAGAATATTAGAAGAATCAAGATAGCAGAGTAAGAGAACACAGAGCTCACCTCCCCCTGTGAACACATCAAAAATACATCTACACGTGGAACAATTCTCACTGACCACTAACTGGAGGCTGGAAGAAAGACTCCTGTACGACCAAGGCTGTAAGAAAGATCCACACAGAGTCAAGAAGGGAAGAGAAGCAATCAGATCAGGGACCTGTGCCCCGGGAGTGGACTCAGAGGAAAAGGGAGAGTAAATGGGGGTGGGGGGGGGGCAGAGACGCTCCATGGGAAGTGAGCAGTTCAAGCTACATATTGACCCTGGGGTCCAACAAAGGGAAGACAAGCCCCCTTGGCTGGTTGCAGGGCCAGTGGGACTAAGAAGAGGGCTGTGGGAAGCCTGGACCCTGCCTGTGAAGAGTGCATGAATGCTTGTTTGCTCCTGAATGCTTACTTTCTCCCAGAGCAGGGTGGAAAGGAAATTGAAATTGAAACCTCCCTGGCACGCACCCTCAGCCTAAATGGAGCAAATGCTCAGCACCGCTTACCTCGCACTGCAGCTCCACACTGGATCAAGGGCTGCCGTGACCAAAGAAAAAGCATGGGCAATCATGAGACACTGAGGCAGCTTAAACCCTAAGTGGTGTCTGAATAGGGAGAGGTCAGCCATGACTGGCAGTTGAACAGGCAGTGCATCAGAGCCAATTGGATCTATGACAGAAGCCAGACCTCCACAGGCCATGCCCTGACCCTTGCTGAATACAGTAAGTCCCCTACATACAAACCTTCAAGTTGCAAGCTTTCAAAGATGTGGATGTGCGTTCCATCAGCATCAGGCATGAGTGAAATTTCAGCTTGCCCTCCATCTCCTATTGCTGACAATCCTTAAGCTCTACCATCACCCACCTCCTCTCCCTCCTCTAGTCAGTGATTCTTCTTGCCTGTTCACTTGATGCCAGCCCCTGTATGCCAACTGCTGTACTGTACTACTGTACTTTTCAAGGTACTGTACTGTAAGATTAAAAATGTTTTCTCTAGTTTTTGTGTTTGTTTGTTTTTTATGTATTATTTGTGTGAAAAGTATTATAAACCTATTACAGTACAGTACTATATAGCTGATTGTGTTAGTTGGGTACCTAGGCTAACTTTGTTGAATTTACTAACAAATTGGACTTACGAACACACTCTCAGAACGGAACTCGTTCGTTTGTAGGGGACTTACTGTGCCAACACCTGCCCCTCTTGCTCAACATTGCTCCCCTCTGGTGTGAGGGTGCTGGTGCTAACAGAGGCAAGAGCGCACACTTAAAGGGAACTGAGCCAGCTCGACCTGACCCTCGGGGCTTCTGATCTAGCAACTTGGAACCTGATAGGGTGGTGACAGCCACTGAGAAGGGGGAAAGCATCACCTCACACTCGGCTGGCTGGATTGAAAAAGAAGATCTAACTATATGCTGCTTATAAGAGACTCACTTCAGAACTATAGACACACCCAGACTGAAAGTGAAGGGAAGGAAGAAGATATTCCATACAAATGGAAATGACAAGAAAGCACAGAGACTAAACAGCATGCTACTAAAAAGCCAGTGGGCCAAAGAAGAAATCAAAGAGGAAATCAGAAAATACCTCGAGAGAAATGAAAATGTAAATACAACTTTCCAAAATCTATAGGATGCAGCAAAAGCAGTTCTAAGAGGGAAGTTGATAGAGATACAGGCCTACCTCAAGAAGTAAGAAAAATTTCAAATAAACAACCTAAGCTTCTATCTAAAGTAATTAGAAAAAGAACAAAAAAGCCCAAACTCAGCAGAAGGAAGGAAATAAAGTTCAGAGAGGAAATAAGTAAAATAGAAACCAAAAAACAATAGAAAAGATCCATGAAAACAAGAGCTGGTTCTTTGGGAAGATAAACAAAATTGATAAACCTTTAGCCAGGCTCATCTCAGAATAAAAGAGAGACGGCCCAAATAAACAAAATAAGTAATGAAAGAGGAGGAAAAAAACTAATACCACAGAGGTACAAAAAATCCTAAGAGAATAATATGAACAGTTATATACCAACCAATTGGACAACCCAGAAGAAATGGACCAAATTCTAGAAACATACAGTCTTTTAAGACTGAGTCAGGAAGAAATAGACAATCTGAACAGACCAATCACTAGTAGTGAAATTGAATTTGTAATAAAAAGTATCCTAGCTAACGAAACTCCAAGACTGGAGGGCTTCACAGGTAAATTCTACTAAACATATGAAGAAGAGCCAATACCTATCCTTTTAAACTATTCCAAAAGATGCACCCCAATGTTCATAGCATTATTTATAATAGACAAGATATGGAAGCAACCTAAGTGCCCATCAAAGTTGTATGGATAAAGAAGATATGGTGCATATACTTAATGGAATATTTATTCAGCCATAAACAGATGAAATTCTGACATTTGCAATAATGTGGATGGACCTGGAGGGTATTACGCTTAGTGAAGTAAGTTAGTCAGAGAAAGACATATTCTATGTTATCACTTATATGTGGACTCTAAAAAATAAAACAAATGCATGTATGTAACCAAAGGGAAACAGACTCACAGATACAGAGAACAAACTAGTGGTTACCAGTAGGGAGAAGAGAGAGAGGAGGAGCGATATAGGGGTATGGGATGAAGAGACACAAACAACTATGTATAAAATAAATAAGCAACAAGGATATTTTATACAGCACAGGGAAATATAGCCATTAATTTTTAATAACTATAAATGTAGTATAATCTGTAAAAAAAATTGAATTGCATCTCTTTCACTCAGCATTGTAGTGTGATCATTTCCCCTATGTTTTAGTGGGACATTTCAAACCATTCTGTGAGGAAGATCAGGAGAACTGGTGTTTTTATATTAGATATGAGTAAAATAAAGCACATAAATTATAACTTACTAGCAACTGGCAGAGGCAGAAAATCCAAGTATCCTGGTTGCTAACTTTAATTTCTTTCCACTAGGCTATAGAGCTTAATTTGATCTCTCTTTTATTTTTTTTTCCTCTACTTGTTCCTGTCTTGAATATTTCAACTTAAAATGACATCATCAATATTAGTATTTCTTGATTTGGTGACTTTTCTAGTGAAAATTTTTCTTAGGTATTATATAGATTACATTGTAGTGATTTTAGTTTCATTAGAGAGATTAGGACACAGTGATATAAAATATTCCCTTTAAATCCAGAATTCTTTATATTATGTTTGGCCATTTAAATTACATTCTCTTTTCTCTGTTGGTGAGTTTACATTTTTAATTAAATGGGTTAATGCCTGAATGGAGATTTAAATGGCCATTAATTCTTATGATAGCTTTTCAGTCTACTGAGTGTGAGGTACTTTTCTGAGTCTGTAAGAGAAAACAAAAACATTGTCTCATTTCCTGCCATGTTTAAAATTTCACATTTATATACAATTAATACACATAATATCCAGAAATCAACTTTACATATTGTGCAATAAAGGGGAAATATTTTGCAATATTCATTTTGAGGTTTCTGAGAATTTAATGCCATTTCAGAGGTGGTTTTCTAGGGACTTTCTCCCCATAGACACCTGCTAATCCCACTGCTCTGAAAAGTAATGTTTGTAAATAAAGTCATTACTTTTTAATTCTTAACAAAAGGAAACTGTTTAGGAACTGAAATTAAGGCACTCTTTATAATGGGGAGTTAAGATAAAACTGCAGTTGTGTCATGAGGTTGCATGAAAATTATTTCAGGTTAATCATTAACTCTTCCAAATGCAATGAGAAACAATGTGTCCAAATGTAAATGGATTCCCAAGAACAGCTAGTAATTGTTTTCTAAGGCCAAATGGACCTTTTGGCCAGTTTTCTTTCAAATTTTCACCCCTGGGTATGTTGTCAGTAATTTTGCATTATGAGTTATATAGCTAATAATTTGCTTGCATATCAAAACTATACTAAATCAGGTAGGAATAGCTAGTATGACAGAGTTTGATTCCCATAACAGCGTGGTTTGGTTGATCTCTCAGATGGCCCAAAGCAACATTGTAATGATTTGGAGATAGTAATTTCTATAGTCCGAACTCTTCTGTGTGTATTTGTGTTTGCCATCTTCTAGTATTTATTTTCTTACAGATTTACAGAGTGGTTTTTAGTGGAAGTGGGAAAGGGAAAATGAATGAAATAAATTGAGTCATGTTCATTGCCCTCAATAGCTGTTATTGTTATTAAACAGTAATTATTCTCTCCTACTTCAAATATACCATCTGCTTAAATCACCTTCCAAAATCCCAATTAAACTGTTCATTACCCATCTAAACAAAACAAAGAGCTTACCCAAATTTCAGGGGACTGAAGGAATAAAAGAGTAGTGTGAATATACTAATTTATAATTTGCTCCATCAGATTTAGAAGCTTTCTTGGCAGGTGTAAGAAATAATGATAGCTCTCATATATTTTTATAATGAATCTAAGAACTGTTATGCCCTGTATGTTGAAATTCTCGTGTAGTCTTCATCACAAACCAGTGAGTAGATACTATTATCCTCATCCTATGTTATTGATAAGAAAATAGAGGTTTTCAAAATTTTTTAGGTATCTTGTTTATGGTCACATCTGGCAGTGTGGACTTGAAAATAGGCAATGTGGCAAATTGTACTTTCCACAAATGACCAAAGTGATATTTCTGCTAACATAATCTTTTAAAAACCTTGCTATTCCTCACCAAGAGGTGGAGTCCATACCAACTTCCACCCCTACTGGAAACCTTGGTGGGCTTGTGACTGCTCTAATAAAGTGTGACCAACAGAAATGATGTTTTTTTAACACCTGAGGCTAGATTATGCAAAAAGTAGAGTTTCCATGGTCTCTCTTTGTGACTGGGCTGTCACCCTAGGAACCCAGCCTCCTTGGAGGAAATTCGGGAGAGATCACATAATAGGTGTTCTGGCTGAGAGCCACGGTTAAAGATTCAGCTGACAACCAGCATCAACCTTGAGAGTAAGCAGGCTTAGGCCGAGTGACCAAGTTTTCAAATGATCCCAGTCTCTTGTCATCAAGACATCTCCTGTCTTTTAGTCTTTTCATAGGAGGCCCTGTGTATCATGGAGCAAAGACAAGCATACCCAACATATTGTGTTTGATTTCCTAACTTAAAGAACCCATGAGCATAATAAAGGGTTGATTAAGTTTTGGTGTAATTTAAGTAGTCCTAGTAAATGGAATAGGCAATCTAATTTCAAACTAGTATTTTGAAATATGAGAAATATGAGAAAATACTGTCTCTGTCAAGGAAAATGAAGCATAAGCTATGTTATAACTGCAGTTTTTAAAGGTTCAGAATATTTCCTCAAGCATAAAAATTATATACACACTCATAGGCTGCAAAACTTGCAATGTTTGGGAGTCCTGCCTCTTCCATAGACACTATATGACTTCCGATTCCTTCATGATCAGGAGGAGGAAGAGATGAAAGGAAACCAGGACCAAGGAAAAACCATTTAACATAGCTGAATCTTTTTGTCGTTATTTTTTGTTCATCAAAACATCTGGCTGGGCAGATTTCCAAACACTGACTCTTTCTCATTGGAACGTTTAATGGATTCTTTACAGACTTCCAGCCTCCCCACAAAGTGAAATCATTTGCACTATACATTTAGCTGCACAGGTGGTACAGTATCCCTCTGATTTCTTATAACCCGTTGAAGTTTTTCTCTGCATATTGACATGCCACAGTCTCTTTCTGCTGGAGTCACCTCACCCCACCACACAGACTTCTCGGACAGGATTCTTACAAGTTAAAGTTGGTTCAAGAGGGAATATCACTTGAGTTATCTATCCTGATCCATTTAAGATGTTATGAATTTTTGTCTCATGTCCCTCAAATTTCAGGATGCTTCAAATCTCTCTCTCCCTCTCTCTCTCTCTCTCTCTCTCCCTCTCTCTCTCTCTCTCTCTCTCTCTAATTGACAAAGTTAGTAGCACTGAACAGTCTTTGTCTATGTATGACCTTTTACACATCAACAATCATTTGGTCAGAGGTTGAGGTGCCCATCTTTCTTCTTACAAATAAGTCCCTTTCTTCAAGTGGTTTAAATGAAGCCTCCCTTTCTCCAAAGTGGTAGGAAAAGAACCCCCTCATCTCATGAAAAACACAGACATATTCAGTCACAAGAGGGAAAGGGGCATATGCAGCACATCTTATTTGGCAGATGACAGTATTTAAAGAAAATTCCTAGTGAATCTCAAGCTTTTTCTCTTTTAGGCTGAAGACGGATAATGAGCTTAGTGTTGAGACACTGGGTTTTGCTACATCTTAGCAAGTACTCTATTTAGAACAGAAGAATGCTTTGGAATCTGTTTTGGGCATTGGTTACCAGCCAAAATCAATAAGTAGGAAAAATCCATTTTTAACATCTCAAGAATCTTATTGTACGTGGATAAGTTAACCAGACCTTTCTATGTTTTGAACTTTTACAGTGTTAAAATAGAATTTGGATCCTTTTTTTTTGTTTCTTGTGTTCCTTCTCTTTCCCCAAGGGATTAGTGTTGTTTTTTGTTTTTTTGTTTTTTGTCTTGGAAGTAGTTCAACCACTACTACCTGAAAGAATATGAGGAAAATAAGGTTTCAGGAGACCATGAGTTTTCTCCTGGGTATCTACAGATAACTTACAGAAGTAACTGTTGATAAAAATAGAAAAGATAGTTTGGGACAATATTATTGATGATCTTAACTGTAAAATCCTAAATATCTTGAAATTTCTATTTGAAAATAATTTCAAACTTAAACTTACAAGTACAGTACAGAAGCATACTTTACCAGATTCAGTTGTTAAACTTCTGCCCATTTTGCTTTATTATTTTTGTTCTATCATTATCTATCTGCCAGTCATAATTTAGCTATCATCTATCTATCTCTAGCTATGGTAGGCAGAATTCTAAAGATGTTCTCCTTCCAGCCCCCAGATTCTTATTCCTTGGTCATTCAATCAAACATTAATATAGGTACTACTATGAAGAGATTTTACAGATGTAATTAAACTCCCAAGACAGTTAACCTTAAGATACAGATTTTAGGGACTTCCTGGATGGTGCAGTGGTTAAGACTCCATGCTCCAAATGCAGAGGGCCCAGGTTCGATCCCTGGTCAGGGAACTAGATCCCACATGCCTGCCACAACTAAGGAGCCTGCATGCCATAACTGAGGAGCTGGCAGACCACAACTAAGGAGCTTGCCTGCTGCTACTAAGGAGCCCACGTGCTGCAACTAAGGAACACTCAAGCTGCAACTAAGGAATCTGCCTGCCACAACTAAGACCCAGATCAACCAAAAAAAAAAAGATACAGATTTTATCCTGGTGGGTCTTATATAATCACATAACATTCTATAAGTCAGAAGTCAGAGAGATGTGATAGAAGAAGGGATCAGAGTGACTCAAAATGTGAGGATTCCACATGCCATTGTGGGTTGGAAGATGGCTCATGAACAAAGAAATGTGAGTGGCTTTAAAGTACTGAAAGTTTCCTAGCTGACGGCCAGGGAGGAAAGGACCTCAGGCTTACAACCATAAGAAACTTAATACACTGTCTCCATATAATACTGTCCTTTTCCTTTCTTTCTTTCTTTTTTTTTTTTTTTTTAAATTTTATTTATTTATTTATGGCTGCATTGGGTCTTCGTTGTTGTGAGCGGGCTTTCCTCTACTTGCGGCGAGTGGGGGCTACTCTTGTGGTGCGTGGGCTTCTCACTGCGGTGGCTTCTCTTGTTGTGGAGCACGGGCTCTAGGCGCATGGGCTTCAGTGGTTGCAGCACGCGGGCTCAGTAGTTGTGGCTCACGGGCTCTAGAGCGCAAGTTTAGTAGTTGTGGCGCACGGGCTTAGGTGTTCTTCGGCATGTGGGATCTTCCTGGACCAGGGGTCGAACCTGTGTCCCCTGCACTGACAGGCAGATTCTTAACCAGTGCGCCACCAGGGAAGTCCAGTACTCTTCTTTTCTGAATCATGAGAATAAGTTGTAAATATTACATCCCCTAGATATGTTATTGGGTAGTCCTTAAGAGTAAGGTTACTTTCTTAGGTAGGAATATAGTTACCAACTTAAGCAAATTTATCTTTGATGTAATACTTTTATCAAATCTGTTACTCATATTTTGCTTTTTGACCTAATAATGTCTGTGGTAGCAATTTTGTTACTCTAGTGAGAACACAGTCTCAAATCATGTATTGCATTTAGTTATCACATCTCTTTTAATCTAGGGTATATTCAAAGGTTTTCCTTTTGTTTTATTAAATTGTTACTTTTGAATAATACAGTCACCTTTTAAAATAATGTTCTCCTTATTTTGAGTTTATCTGATGTCTCTTTATGATTAGATTCATGTTTTGCATTCCTGGCTAGAACATGATGCTGCATATAAATGATGCTGCATACTTTTTAGGTTATCACAACTGAAGCTACATAATGTCAGTCTGCCCCTCACTGGTGATATTAGTTTTCATCATCTGATCAAGGTGTTGCCCTTGACAAAGAGTAGTTACTTACTGATTTTTCCCTTGCAACTAATAAGCAATCTATCAGGAGACTTTAGAACCATGCAAATATTCTGCCCACTTACCAAAATTTCCCTCCAAGTTTGGCATCTGTTGATGATGCAACTGTGAAATAATAATTACTCTGATGGTCAGAAAGTGATGATTTCCAACTCCAGCACTCTCTTCATATTCACCAGTTACCATTGGTACTGTGAAGAATAGCCCTGTTTCCCTTCTACCCTATTTACTTATTTTGTATCTTTTACTATTGGTACAGATGTATGTTATTCTACCTTTTTTCCTATATCTTATAATTTATTATGCTTCTTATTATTTTTGGAGGGAGAGCTCAAATTGTCTGAGATTTGGCCAGTGGTAGCCCCTTTAAACTAGCTGCCATGTCCGTGGGACATGGCACTATCACTTTTTTGGAGAAGTTCTTTATTTTCTGACATAATAAGATGACCAGACTCATCTTGTATTTATCCTGACTAAACCTAGAATCAGCCCTGTCTCCAAAAATACAGTGGAACCTTAGATAGTTTAACTTGAGGAATTATACCATGAAATTCTGCTGTAAGAATATTAATCTTGAAATAAAGTTTGAATTAGAATACGTTGTAGATAAAATGGGAAGACAGATTATGAAACTAGAAACTTTATTATTGTTTTTTTTCTTTCCTGTAGATCTTGGTAAAATTTTGGGGTGAATTTTATTTCAGAAGAGATGATCAAACTATCTCTTCTCCTCTCTTCCTCCTCTCCTTCATTTTATCAAAGGAAGACAACTTCATGGCCTTACTCTGGTAATTTCTTACAAAAATATGGTATATCAACACACCTTCGACATCTCTGTTTAGCTGTACACAAAGTCAAAATAAAGATTTAAAGACAAATCTTTCTAAATAATCATAGAGTTAGTGGTTTGCAGAGAAGAGCTTTATGAGGACAGTAACTTCTTACTCAATCAGAGGTGTAATATGAAGTTTAAAATTAGCAAAGAGCTCTGACTGATAGATCCAGGTTTACAACCCTTTGTGCTTGAAACTGAAATATGATTTCATATGGAAGTCAGTGTTCAGTAGGCAATATTGAAAAAGTTTGCTCTATGAATTTTTTAGGAACACCAACAGGATTAGAGGAGTTGCTTATACTTAGAAACTGGAATTTAGAGGCATACTCATACCATTTTAGGCCACCCTCTGCTTTTGATGACTAATGTAAAGTTCTTGACATTTATCTCATGATCATACTTACAGATATGATGCCTATTTCCACACTCTTAGAGCTTTTCCCACTGTTGGGTGGGAAGCCAACACAAACTCTACATTGTATCACTTAGTATTGATTCTTAAGTCTAGAAGGAACTGGAGAAGAATAAATCAAGGGCTGTCTAATCTTTCATTGTGGAAGGAGTTATTTTATAGAGAGACAATGGACCTTCTAAACACCATTTCTGTTAAGCATAGTAAACTGGGATTAGGATTACATGCAAAAACAGGCATGAAGTTAATATCTTCTCAAAAGATCCCTGAGGATGTAGAGACCTGAAATTAGTATCAAGAGTCTAGCTTTGGAAGCCACATGTGAAAAATAGAATGTTAATAGTAGTTGTTATTGCTAAATGGTTTAACTGTGTAGGGACACAGCATAAAACATTTTAATTTATATTAAACCATTTGATCCTTAACCTTATGAGGCAGGCACTATTATTATCCATATCTTAAAGATGAGTAAACAGACACAGAATGGTTAAGTATGTTCCTCAAGTTCCCACAGCTGGATGATTTGATTGGAACCCAGGAAGTCTGACTTTGAACTACTCCATCATTTTAATTTGTTAAAATCACATACATGTTTTAAACAGTGGTTCTCCAGTGAGTCATTTTGAGCCTCTAAATCAAGGATTAAAAACTCAAAATTTAAAATGGATACGGTCTCTAAGAAAATGGAAAAAAGAAATGATAGTTGCATGAAAGAAAACTGATAGCTATGGACAGGTTGCTTGTCATTCAGTTATAGCTGGAAAAAAAATCAGACAGCATATTTAGGTGCAAAGCAGAAGGAAAATCAGAAGAAGATTGTTGCCTTTCCTGATTAATGATAAATCATTTGATATAGAAAATCTAAAAGTAGAACCAAAATTAACGGTGAGTGTTAGGAGGGTCCAATTCTCAAGTGATTTAATAGAATTATGGGTTTGGAATCTGAAACATAATACATGGTGTGATAGAAACTAGAGTATGTGAATGTATAAAAAACCAAGGCATGCAATGTGCCCCGAAATAAAACAAGCATGAAAATGAATCTTAATATCTGAACTTGGAAGGTGACTTTCTCTTGAAAAACAAAAAGGTACAGATCCCACAACATAGCCAATAACTAAACTTTGAAAATGATTTTTTCATATCTTTGTTTAAAAAATAACAAGCAAATAAAACTCAAAACTGTTAAGTTCATAGGCAAATCTAGAGTATGGATAGCAACTTAAAACATCAGACTTTGTTTGTATCCATATTGAGAACCGTTAATTAGGTGTACCTGGAACTATCATGTTTACTTCTGAACTGGAGCAAGCTCAGTAGCTGGTAATCAGTGAATGTATTAATAATGGTAATATCATCTGTCAAATGTTTTCTCATGCCAAACACTATACTTAGCATTTGTGTACTTCATCTCACAGGAATGTATTAATAATGGTAATATCATCTGTCAAATGTTTTCTCATGCCAAACACTATACTTAGCATTTGTGTACTTCATCTCACAGATCAGGTCCTCTTCTTGAGAATTACAATCGTTTTATTAACAGTATGGCCAAGCTATGAGCTCATTGTCACACAGCTAGTTAATGAGAGACCATACTCCCAACTCCAAAGGTCATGTTTTTAAGCACTGCATACTATGGCACTCTCTTTCAAGATAATTCGCCCTCCGGAAAAAAAATATGTATGCATATATTATATCTGTGTGTTTGTGTAAATATAAGTAGAAAGATAGACAGAGAGTGACTTTTGAAGTATATGGATTTTAGACACTCATAGGAAATATGTAAGCTTGAAAGGGGTTACTCGTTTGTGTTGCCTGAGGTCATGACTAAATGTGTCATAAAGGAGAACTGTTACTCATTCAATTTTTATTGTATCTTGTGTGGTCTCTACAGAGAATAAGAATTTGCTAGTACTTATCCAGAGAAGGTATTTCTCTGGACTTGCATTATTTATTTTTTAAACCACAGCTAGCAGTAGGTCGAACTCAAGTGGGTATATTTATCTAGGACATGCTGAAACTGGGGATTGGTATCAGGCACAAATGGATTATTTTCTAAATGCATGTTGTTTTAAAACTCATTACATAGATTAATAAGGGGATTTATATTCATTTATGCAAGAAAGAATGTCCAGAATTATCAAGAGCAATAGTGCTGGAAAGGTGGTCATGGACTGCTGTTATTTGTGAGATGTTTGTCAATGGCCCTTAAGATGGGTTCAGAAAGTAAGACTTAACATTTGGAAGCTGTTATTGAAATTAACATTGCTGTGATATACAGGCATGTGATCATTTTTATAGTAATTTATTTTATTACATTTTCCAAAGTATCAGTCCAACCAATGGGTTGAAATTTTAAAACAACACAAAAAGTAGATCCTTGATTGTAGAGTTTGTAAAGTAATAATGTATAAATTGAAAAATTAAGTCCAAATTAGGGGTTTGCCTGAAATATCTAGATTGAAGAATATTTTTAAAATTATATATGTCTATTTTTCACTTAAATTTTCTGGATGAATGTCTTATTTTCAATTTTTCTCTATCTTTATGTATATGAAAAATAAGATTCTTCTATCTGCCAAATCTTTTTGGCCTCTTCGCAGCTCAATTGTCTGAGAAAAATCAATTTTTATTTCAGTATTAGAAAAGGGTCATTGCTACCCATGCTTCATTGCTTCCTCTGAATCTAGTTCAAAGTCTGCATCATAGTGTCAGGAGATCAGAGAACTAGTTCTTGTCTAATTCACAAGCTCTTTTGCAATTTAGAACTTAAGAAACATCAAGGACACAGAGTTCACTGAGAAAATTAGCCAATGTCTTGTGAATAAAGCATGGACATAAAACACAACACAATATCAAATTGAGTTAGACAGTTGGCAAGATGGGGACATCAATAGCATCTTGGCATGTTGATGAGAAATGCTGACTGATTTGTGGCATCATTCTGAGCTCTAGGCATCAGTTACTGTATGTTTTCATTTTTATTATATAATGCTTACTGTTTTTTTCTTATGATAGCATTACTTGATCATAATACAAACTTAAAACTACAGAAAGCTGTAATGATTAAAATGAAAATCACATGTATTCTTACCACTCAAGGATAGCTGTTCACAATATTGTATCCAGTTTTACATATGTAAGTATTTCTTCTATGTCAATTGGTGTTATTTATGTACATGAATTTTGATAGTGATTTTTAACCTGCTACCATATAGGCATTTTTTCTCATGTTATCTAAAATTCTTCAAAAATGTAACTTTAAAGATCTGCATGGTATTTCATAGTATATTTAGCAATTTCCTCACTGTTGAACATTTAGTTTAATATTTGTTAGAGCAAACAACATTACTATATATACATATTTGTCTGCATTTCTGTCTGTTTATTCCTTATGATTGATTTCTAAAACAGTGCCATTTTATTGAATTGTACTTATTTCCTACTGGAACATTGCATTTTATTTATATTTTGAAAGTCATATTTTTCTGTCCAAGTATGTATAATACCTAGTTTGGTTCATTGCAAAATAGACATAAATTCTTTCAATTCAGTTCTTAAAATTGAAACTGTATGTTCATATAATGATGCAAAATATAATACAGAAATGCATGTTAAAAAATACTTAACCAGTACTTCTACTTACAATCAAGCCTCCCCCAAAATATGTAAAACTTTAAATTGTTTCTATTTTTAGTCCTTGTGATTATCACTCTAATAGTTAATGATATTCTTTTATATTCACTTCTTGATCTGAGAACTTGGGCATTTTCTATAGATTCTTGCTATGAGAGGAGGGTTTCTTTCTATTATGGTCCCCCCGCCCCAACCTACTTCTTTTATTTTTGACATTTATATTATTATTCTTGCTTTTTATTGCTTATCTCTGTAACTCTATGCAGTAAAATTAGGTCATTTTTTTCTTGTATCCTCCTCTGTGGCTAGTTTCATGACTCCTCACTAGGTAAGATGTGGATATTTGCCCTTATGATTATACCACGTTTAATCATTTTTAATTTTCTACCCTGTGCCCTTTGTACTTCTATTTTTACATTCTCAAGGAAGAAGAGGGTTAGTATTGTATATGCACAAAATTCAGTTTTCTGAGCCTCTCTGTATGTTGATGCCAAAACATGTTAAATAGTAGTAGTATTTTATTAGTATGAGAGAATAAAGAGATTAGATGCATGTAAGAAAATATAAATGATATTCAAGGAGATCTAACATATGTCACATGTGAGTTCCAGGAAGAGAAGGCTGAGAAGTTAGGTCAGAGGAAAGGATCGAAGAGACAAGGGAGGGGAATATCAACAGCTAAAGATGACAGGAGTCTGCAGGTTTTTTAAAAGTTATTATGGTTTTCTAGGCCCTTTGTATTTCTGTTAGAAGTTTAGAATAATTTTGTCAACTTCCGGAAAAAAGAAAGCCTGCTGGATATCGATTGAGATTGCATTGAAGCTGTAGATTGATTTGGAGAGAACTCCTTCTTGATGAAATTGAGTTTTTTTGGTCCCATGAACATGGTATTTATTTCCATTTATTTAGGTCATCTTAAATTCCTCTTAACAGAGTTTTGGAGTTCTCAGTATACAGGTCTTTCACATCTTGTGGAAGATCTGTCCCTAAGTATTTGATATTTTTGGTACTATTATAAATGATATTTCTAAATTTCCACTTGTCTGTTACTAGTTAATAGAAATACTATTGATTTTAGACTATAGATCTTGAATTCTGTAACCCTGTTAAACTCATCAGTTCTGGTAGTTAATTCATCGGTTCCATAGGATTTTCTACATTGACACTTGTGTCCTCTCTAAATAAAGACAACTTTACATCTTTCTTTCCAATTCTCATGCTTTTTATTTCTTTTTTCTTTTTCTTCTTATTGCACTGGTAAGAACCTCCAGTACAATGTTGTATAGACGTGGTGAGAGCAGAAATCTTTTTCTTGTTCCTGATATTAGGGACAAAAATTCTATCTTTCACCAGTGAGTACAATATTAGCTGTAGGATTTTTTAGATGCATTTATCAGGCCTAGGAAATTCTCTTTTATTACTAATTTTTTGAGTCTTTTTTTTAAACCAGAAATGGTCTTTATAGCTTTAAATGGCTTTTTAAAATTATTGAGATTATTATTTTTTAAACTATAATCTTTTAGATCATTTTTTTCTATCAGAAAGAAATCTACAAGTTAATATTTATCTTTACTGTGCCTGAGCTCTAACAAAATCTAATAAAATCAAAGACACATCCATTGTCTTGGAGAATGGCAAAGCAAAAATTGCACTAAAGTTAAACAGGCAGAGAAAACTTTATTCAAGGCTATTGGAATAGTGTAGAAAGCCAGAACTAAAGTCTGAACTTAGCTCCACTGAAACAAAAGGCAGGAGAGTTTAATCACTGAGGTGAATGAGTGGAAAAATACTGGAGGATATTAGCAGAGAGATTAATCAGCTGAATATGTCCAGCACATTGAGTTATTCCTGAGTTTTCAACTGTTTTGCTCTGTAATTAGGCCTTCTGTTTTTGCTAATTGAGACTGATTGAAGGTAGACTCCTACCTTCCACAGAGACTGGGAGAAAGGGCTCTATCTTCCTTGATGATTACATTCAAACGAATGCCTCACAAGTCCATGAGAAAGTCATGCCTGGATCAGAAAACTGGCCAGAGGCTTTTAAAAAGTTTTTCATATATCACAAAAGGACAGAGAAAGAATTTACAGTTACAAGACTTTCTGAAATAAATACTCTAAGAAAAGGGAGGTCGGGGGCCTAGAGTCAGGAAGTAGCCTGTCTAAAGATTAGTCAAGCTGAGAGGAACATTAAGGCTGTCTTGGTCACAACTATATATATAGTCCCTGGTTAGGCTTGTTAAACAGTGTTCCTGTGTGACATTGGAAGGCATGCTGTACTCCTTTTTGATTTTGGATAAGTTTTGGATAAGTTTTCTTAGCCTCAGGTATTTCAATAATCACATAAGGTGGGAGATGATGATTTCTTTAGCCAGAGTAGTGGCAGTCACCGTGGTGGCTACAGGTAGTCAAATTTTTTAAAGTATTTTTTAAATTAAAATTCAGAAAAATTAAAATGTAAGCAAATAAGACTTGCTGATTGAACAAAGGGTGGGATATTAGAGAAAGAAAGGAGTCAGTGATGACACCAAATACTGTTTTTTTTTATCTGAGCAGTGGGAAAAGTGAGGTTTTCATTAACTTTGTTTTTATAGAGTTGGTCATCAGATTAGCAATCAAACTATGTCTTGTTTTATATACTATCTGTGACTTTTTCCCTGCAGTATGTTGGTCCCCTGCAATATTGCCTTCACAGCATTTCGTATCTAATTCTTAGCCTTTCGTCAAAAACCTGCTCTTATGCTGTCTTTTCAATGAAATAATTCCAGTCATCTCCAGCCTGATACGATGATGACAGTCCTATTGTTGGTATTGTTAGTGTTGTTGCTAAAGTTTTTGGCGGTTATACTCCGTGCTTGGTACTATGCTAAGACCTTTACATTAATTGTCTAATATCATCCTTATAACAACTCAGTGAGGTATTATTATTATTTGTTTTTACAAGTGAGAAAACTAAGGCTTAAAGATGTTGTCACTCCTAGAGATGAGGATGCAAAGACGGAAGTGGTGGCACCAGTATATTAATTCAGTTTTGTTTAACCCCAGAGGACCAATCTCTTAAGCTTCTAGAATGACTTATTAATTGCAATTATTGATGAATGACTATTTGTTCTATAGCTTACGTTTGGTTTCCCCAAGGTGATTGCATTTGTAATTTAATTAATCCTGTGCATCCATCCTTTCTTTCTCCTAGTTAACCCTGTGGTTAGTGCTGTACACTGTTCAATTCTTTTTGCTTTATGGTTCTCTACTGAATCATATTTGAGAGAGAGATTGTTTCTTTATTCCAAATAATGTAGCAAGATCCTCTGGCAAATTATTTATATAAAGCAAGTGGATTTTATCAAAAGTTTTAGTTACCTAACTGACAATTTTTCTATCCACACACATCGTTCATTACCTAATTATTTATTTATTGACTTGTGTTAATACATTTTTTTAAAGTGAGATGATGATGTTTTTTACAGAGAAATCTCAGATATGTTTTCTCTCTTTTTCTTCCCAGTGTGAATTCTTTTTTTTTTTTTTAACATCTTTATTGGAGTATAATTGCTTTACAATGGTGTGTTAGTTTCTGCTGTATAACAAAGTGAATCAACTATACATATACGTATATCCCCATATCTCCTCCCTCTTGCATCTCCCTCCCACCATCCCTATCCCACTCTTCTAGGTGGACACAAAGCACAGAGCTGTTAATGAGAATAATATACACTGTAGTGGAGAATCAGAGCTAGGGAACTTGAACATCATTTGGTACATCCTTCTACCCAAAGGTAAATTCCCTGCACAGCCTCCCTGACAAAGCACTGCTCTATTTCTGATTAATTATGGCAGTAAAGGGAAAAACAGAATGCCTCAATGCATTCAGTTTTATTATTGAATGAATATGTGTGTTCAGCGTTACCCATGATAGTTAGTTGAAATCTTCTTCTTTGTAACTTTTCAACCATTGCTTTTAGTTCTACCCTTTTAAGAAATAAAAATAAATTTAAGATACACACTGTGCCACATGCTCAAACACTTAAAGATGCCCTTCATCTTTCTCTCAAGGCTTCTTTCTTCAGGCTAACTTTGCTCATTTCCCTTACATACTCTGTGACGCCCATCCTACTCCCTCCCAATTGGCTCTGTTTTTCCCTGGAAAGAGGCAGCAAAAATATTCATTGCTGTAGGCTGCCATATTGATAGCAAACAGGTCAATTAAAAAATGCCACCAGGATAATGACCTAGTTCCTAAATGACTGATCCTTCCATGCATTGATTCTAATCAGTAGATTATGGATTCACGAGCATTTGGTTTATTGACACTAATCACCGTATAGACAATGTCCCTGAAATGTTCAAGATGTTTGTCCACATTATAGTCTCTCTACAGTTTCTCTGACAAGTTTCTGTCCTTCCCATTTTGATCTTTGTCTTTTGCACAACTGCTTTGAAATGTATCAGTCTTTTCCTGAATCAGAGCTAGTAAACGTCTCTTCTGTCCATCTTACTCTTTATTTCTTTTGATGTGGTTTTTCTAATTAATGGCATTAGTATGAGATGATCTTCAATCTTGGTTAATCTGAAAAGGGAACTGTAAAGTTTAGTTTTAGCTGGAATTTCTGCTGTATATACAGTTGCTTCTCATTATTTGCCATAGTGATATTTTAGAAAGTTACCATAGATACTGAATTAGTGAATACTGAACTTTTGCTCCTAGGGGAAATACAGGGTTAGGTTCCTGCAAGCCTCTGGTAACAACATTTTTATCAACCAAAACACCATTTATGTTAGGTAGGTTTGCTTGCCAACAATGTCCTTGTAAAACAAGCTAGTGTCTTCATTGTTGAAAACCTGCTCTACCATAAAATCCTTTTCCTAAATAACACTTAGCAGGTATTTTTATGATTCTTCTGCAGTCTCTTGACTCGCAGAATCTGCCTCACCTGCAAGTTTAACTTTTTTCATGCTCTATTACCCTTTGAAATGTCCAAGCCAGCCAGCACTAGCTGTAAAGGGTTTAACATTTTTCTGATTCTAGGTAATGTGATTGTAAATTTCTCTGGCTTTCAGCCTCACAATAGTGCCATCTGCTACACTTTTTAAAATGGGTCATCACCTCATGAATCCACAAATTTACCTACTTCTATCTTTTCCATAGTTTCAGTACGTATTATAGATGTTGCTTTAGCACATTCTGGAGTGGTCTCATGGACAGATTGGTGAATTTCCTCTTCATTTTTCT
The DNA here is from genome assembly GCF_965194825.1 of Balaenoptera physalus. Classification (NCBI taxonomy): domain Eukaryota; kingdom Metazoa; phylum Chordata; class Mammalia; order Artiodactyla; family Balaenopteridae; genus Balaenoptera; species Balaenoptera physalus. Next base: position 67,726,040 of record NC_138893.1, on the reverse strand, counting down.
GGATGTACCTTATTGTTGATTCATTAGTATTGAGCTCATAGCCAACAGCACTGTAACTCATGCGCATGAATGAAGCTAATCTAACACACATATTTTCCCCATAAAGTATATCACAGCCTTCCACTTAGGAACACTACACAGCACTTCAGTATTATACCTGGGAAGATTTTAAAATTCTCAAACTAAATTCTCAGTTAAATCACCAAGAAAAAGTACAAAAATGTAAAAAATATGGCACTAAATAGACTTTTAAAAGCATGCTTGTTTACAGCATGAGAGCTGACTCGCCTTGTTTGACTTCAGCTGGGAATGCGTGTGTCCAGCAACTTAAGTTTTTGCCTCTATGTACATGTCCATGAATAACCACATAAGTGCCCAAGTATTGATTTGGAGGTTACAAATAAATTTTAGTGAGTAGGCCAGTCTGTAAATATGGAATCTACAAATAATGAGGATCAGTTGTATTAGGGTTAAAGGGATATGAGCCTTCAGAATGAAAAAGTCCACCAAATGTCCAGCATAAAACCATATGCTTTGACAGATCATTGTGTATTTTCAGAACATTAAGCTTAAGAGAAGATTCCCAGATTATATCCTCCACCTTGTAAACTCAAAGAAAAGTTTTTCTCAGGCTCACTTTGCTGGTTACTCTTATTGCATCCTTTTTAAAAATTATTCCATCTTTTGTTTTTATTTGTTTAGAAATGTATTATCCTTCTGCCTTCTACTGATGGTTGTATTCTCATGCTCTTCTTAATTAGAGGTTTATGACTTTATGTATGTTTTAATATCATCTTAGGGGAATTATAACAGAGAAGAAAAACACATATCTTCACTCTTCCATTTTTCACTGACAGCTCAGAGGCTGAGAAGCTAATGTGCTCTGCATAAGCAGAAAATAGACAAGTTTCTGGAAGTTGGATATGGGAGGGTAGTAAAAATCACTTGAAACCCTTGAAATGTGTGTTCCAGGAAGATCAGGTAAATCACCTGAGCTGGGGAAGAGACAAGTGACATGAGTTATACATCAGAATGTAGGTTTGGAAAAAGTAGACTAAAGCTTGTGAAAGAGTAGAGAGTGGCTCTGACTTGTTATTTTTTGACCCATCCCCTAGGAGCCTGAAAATACTTTTTTTAATAGAAAGATATGATATGAAATCCTAATCAACTTTTTCTAGTCACATAAATTGTGTGCTTTTGTAGAATGAAACCACATATTTGTATTGATGTCTTGTATTTGAATAATGCTAAAATTATTTTATTAACAAAATCTGTACCTCCTATAGACTCTAAATGAGAAAGACCTCCAAACTGTTAAGAGTCCTCAGGTCCATGATTTAATGATGGCTGAAATGAGGAGATAAATTATCCATCGTATCATTATTTTTCCACCAAGAGAAAAAACAGAATTAAAACTTTGTACTTTGTCTACTTGTCACCTGGGTAATAGAAGAGGAGGCTGAGCCTGAATAAATGTGATGGGAGGGATACATTGATTCAGGTTCTTACTGAGATGTGGTTGTAAGAGAAATTTACACACGTAATTAATATTCAGGAAAGTATGAAAGCCAAAAAAGGCCTCAGATAAAATTAATGGTTTTGAAAACTCTGACAGCAGAAAACGCCATTAACTATTATGCTCAAAAACAAAACAACCACCTGCTGCAAACTTTCTTATTTTGGCATGGCAGAACAAATGTACTAGAAAGAGAAAAACTGTAAGGAGCCATTTTATTTTTGATAGAAATCAAATATCATGATTTGCCAAAGTCTTATGACAGTTTTGGAAGGGAAGTTTCTTTTCAGAACTTGGAACTAAATCCATCTGTATTTCTATTGTTGAGTATTTAACCAATGAGGTTTTCCTAAGATGTTACTTTTATCCTGAATTTACATTATCCTGGATCACTTGATTACTGGCTTATGCTATAGTCTCACACATGATTTACCATGTATAATAACCTGCCTTCAAAATGTATGCATATATAAATAGATTACAAGATATTAGTGGATACATAACATAAAATACATGAATGTAAAGAAAATTCTGAGTTCAGAGGAGGTGGTATTACATTGTTCTGAAGAGGTGATTTTGTTTTTCAGTAGGTTCAGGAAGGGGGAAAGTTACTAAATGAAATTAATATTTAAGCAAAAATTCTAAGGAGATAAATATGTACAAACCCAAGAGTCTTAAGAATATTTTATTAAAATATATGAAGGGTTATAGAAATAGCAAAAGAAATTATTTCATAGTTGAATAAGCCATACTACCTATATGGAATTTTGTAAAGAATTTATGCACATTCAAAGATTTATTAAATATGGACATTTTGGCCAATTTTCAATTAGCCAAACATATTGTTTCAAAAATGGATTATGGAAAGAAGGTAGACACTTAAGGTAAACATGAATAGAAAAGCAATGAAGATTGGCACAACACTGTAAATCAACTCTACTTCAACTTAAAAAAAAAAAAATGAAAGAGAGGAAAGAGGGAAGGAGAGAGGGAGGGAAGAACGGAGAGAGAGAGCAGCAGACTTGAGAGCGTGCAGCAACCAGAAGAGAAAGTTATTTATATTCCTGCCTTTCCATTTAACCATTGCCATTAGTACTTTAAGCCTTGAGTTCCATGACATTTTTCTCTCTCTTCAAGTAGTCTCGTTCCTTGATTATATTAAATAGTTTTTTTTCACTGAAAAACAAAAGAGCAGTGTTCCCAACTTCAAAAGGTTGTTTGTAGGATTACATAAAGCATTGACTATGGAAGCACATTGAACAGAAAAATGTACAGTGTTAAATGAAATGATACATTAATATGAAGGCAGCCGTTTTTATTGCTTGGAAGTTTTTAATCAGTAAATCAACTTATACTTTTTATTTGTTTATAAATAAATTATTGTGAAAAATGGGTGATGTTGAAATTGTGCTCATCTCTTTCTCAACTTTGACACCACATCCACAGAGTCTATGACATGAGGCAGCATCACTGGGGTCAAATGGACCTTGTGGGTCAAAGTTTAGCCTTATAATTATTCATCTTTTTTATAGGCAATAATGCCTCCCTTCAAAATCACTTGCATGTCAGCTTTGACCTGTGTAAGTCATAATCAGCATTTTACACACTCATACAGTGTGTTTGTTCACCAAGGAAAGACAAATAGGCTTATTGAAAACTTCAATACACACTTCTTTCTGACTTTCTCAATATATTTTTTTTACACAGTGCAGACTGCAAGGGGAAGGTAAAGAGCAATCTTATGGGGCTACAAAATGGTTCATTTGAACTCCATTCAACCATGTGTTGTGCAGTTATGCTCTAGTGAACTAGGTAGACAAGAACCCTTCTCTCAAGTGTTCATACTTTGTTCAGGGAGATAGACAATAAATAAGGAAATAAATAGTTTTGATAGTACTGACTTCTAAGAAGAAAATAAATCACAGTGATAATTAGCAATGGGGAACCATCTGCTTTGGTTAGGATGGTCTGGGAATGTGTGTGTTGGCTTAGATACTCAGGGAAGGACTCTCTAGGGTGGGCAGAGTGGGGGGCATTTGAGCTGAGGACAGAATGATGAAGAGGATGAAGCTGGGCAGATGTCTGGTAGAGAGTGCAAACATCCACAGGCAGAAGGAGATTGGCATATCTGAGTGAAAAAAAAAGAAAAGATTCAAGCTGGGGATATATATTTTTTTCTTCAGTGCATGTGTCTAGGTAATGGGTTATAATCCAGAAAAAATTTTTAGACTCTTGCCAAAGGAGGTAAATTCAGTGGATAATGTAGTAAAATTTACAGGTTTAAGATAATCACTTTTGATTTTCCCTGTGGAATGTATTCTTTACATATAGTTTTTCTTGATAGGTTTTGCCTTTGTTTTACAGTCACTGTACATATTAATGTTCTTGCAGAACTGCTTTAAAGGATATTATAATTATCCTGATGAACTATAAAAGCTATACTATAGTCGTAACTGTTGTGGTCCATATCCATGGATGATATCTTCTGGCTACTTATCATCTCTATTTTGAATATTCATGGAAGTGTTCTGAAAATTAGAAAGGAAGAGCAAAAATATATCACAATGATGGTTTCCTGAATAGTTATGTTAAGCAGGTGATTTTATGTTTATGTGTGAGTGTATGTAAACACAAGAAGATTTTTTTCTCAAAGGAAACTGTGACCTTTATTGTTTTGACTTTACGTAAGTTATCTTTTCTGGCCTTAGATTCTACAGCCCTCTTCTTCCAATAGACTCATAGCATTAATATGAAAAACATTTCTGCTACTCTATTGATTGATTCTTGGGGCTAGACCTAGACTTTCTCTGCTCTCACATTGAAGTAGATAAGAACCTCTTTGTATACTGCTACTTAAGAGACTTCTTTGGCTTTCATATTTGGCTTTTAATTAGAGTCACCACTCCTAGTCGTTTTTTTCCCCCAAGGTATGGATTGTGCTTAAAAATAGCTCCCCAATTCCACTCTCTTTATAGTTATTATTTTTCTGGAACTTCATAAATGTTTGATACAGTCCTCTTTAGAATAAGATTCCAGTTTATCATTAGTGAAAGTTTAAATAATTGCACTGCTATCTTATGCCATGTTTGGTTGCAACACAGTCTTATGAAAGGCCTTAGCCGGCTCCATAGCAATTGGGTAAGCTTAATCCATTTTCATTTGTTATGAAACTAACATGTGGAATTATTTTAACCATTCTGATTTGTGTTTTTTTATGTATTGTGCTTTCTCTGCATTTTGTGTTTTGTTATTTACTTTTATGCACTTATTGAAGTAATTACTGTTCATATGCTCGTGTTGCCTCCTCTACTTGTTTCAAAGTTATATATTTTATTGATATTATTTTAGAAGTTTCTTTTAAATCTTTAAATGCACACTCAATTTAACACAGTGTAAAATTAATCATTATCTTTTATCCTCTTCGAAGGCAATACCTTAACTTTTTTCTTTTTTTCATACTAAGTCTTCAAAAATCTGGTAGATTTTTTTTTTTATTGAGATATAGTTGATTTACAATACTATATTAGTTTCAGGTTGCAACATAGTGATTCAAAATTTTTATAGATTATACTCCATTTAAAGTTATTATAAAGTGTTGGCTATATTCCCTGTGCTGTACAATTTATTCTTGTATCTTATTTATTTTATATATAGTAGTTTGTACCTCTTAATCCTCTACTCCAATCTTGCCCCTATCCTCTTTCCTCTTCCCTCTGGTAGCAAGTAGTTTGTTCTCTATATCTGTGAGTCTGTTTCTGTTTTGTTATATTCATTCATTTGTTTAATTTTTTAGCTTCCACATATAAGTGATAACATACAGTATTTGTCTTTCTCTGAATGACTTATTTCACTAAGCGTAATACCCTCCAGATCCAACCACATTGTTGCAAATGGCAAAATTTCATTCTTTTTTTATGGCTGAACAGTATTCCATTGTGTGTGTGTGTGTGTGTGTGCATGTGCGCGTATGCCACATCTTCTTTATCCATTGATAGACACTTAGGTTGCTTCCATGTCTTCGCTATTGTAAATAAAACTGCTGTGAACATTGGGGTGCATGTATCTTTTCAAATTAGTAGGTTTTTTTCCCTTTGGATATATACCTAGGAGTGGAATTGCTGGATCATATGGTAGTTTTGTTTTTAGTTTTTTGAGGAACCTCCATACTGTTTTCCATAGTGGCTATGCCAATTTATTTTCCCACCAACAGTATGCAAGGGTTCCCTTTTCTCCACATCCTTGCCAAATTTGCTATTTGTGTTCTTTTTGATGATAGTCATTTTGATAGGTGTGAGCTGATATCTCATCGTGGTTTTGATTTGCATTTCTCTGATGATTAGCAATGTTGAACATTTTGTCATGTGCCTGTTGGCCATCTGTATGTCTTCTTTGGAAAAATTACTATTCAGGTCTTTTGCCCATTTTTAAATTGCGTTATTTATTTTTTTGATATTGAGTTGTATGAGTGTTTATATGTTTTGAATATTAACCCCTTATCTGTCATACCATTTGCAAATATTTTCTTCCATTCATTTGCTTTGTTTTTCATTTTGTTGATGGTTTCCTTTGCTATGCAAATCTTTTAAGTTTAATTAGGTCCCATGTATTTATTTTTGCTTTTGTGTCCTTTGCCTTAGGAGACAAATCCAAAAAGAATATTGCTGCGATTTATGTCAAAGAGTTTTCTGCCTATGTTTTTCTTCTAGGAGTTTTATGGTTTCCAGTCTTAAATTTATGTCTTTAATCCATTGTGAGTTTATTTTTGTATATGGCATTAGAGAATGTTCTAATTTAATTTTTTTACATGTTTACATGTCCAGTTTTCCCAGCATCACTTATTGAAGAGACTGTCTTTTCTCCTTTGTATATTCTTACCTATTTGGTCATAGGTTATTTGACCATACGTTCACGGGTTTATTTCAGGGCTCTCTATTATGTTCCATTGATCTAAGTGTCTGTTTTTGTGCCAGTACCATACTGTTTTGAATCCTGTAGCTTTTTAGTAAAGTCTGCTTCAGGGAGCATGATACCTCCAGCTCTGTTCTTCTTTCTCAAGATTGCTTTGACTATTTGGGATCTGTTGTATTTTCATACACATTTTAGAATTATGTGTTTTAGTTCTGTGAAAAATGCCATTGGTATTTTGATAGGGATTCCATTGACTATCTTGGGTAATTTGATCATTTTAACAATATTAATTCTTCTAATCTATGAACATGGTACTTGTCATCTTCAGTTTCTTTCATCGGTATCCTATAAGTTTTCAAGTATATGTCTTTTACTTTATTCCTAGGTATTTTATTTTTCTGATGCAACGGTAAATGGGATTTTTTCTTAATTTCTCTTTCTTATAGTTCATTGTTGATGTACAGAAATGCAACATATTTCTGTATATTAATTTTGTATCGTGCACCTTTACTGAATACATTGATGAGTTCTGGTAGTTTCTTTAGGATTTTCTATGTATAATATCATGTTATCTGCAAACAGTGACAGTTTTACTTTCTTTCTTTTCAGTCTGGATTATTTTATTTCTTTTTCTTGTCTGATTGCAGTGGATAGGACTTCCGATACTATGTTGAATAAAAGTGGTGAGAGTGGACACCCTTGTCTTGTTCCTGACCTTAGAGGAAATGCTTTCAGCTTTTCACTGTTGAGTATGATGTTAGCTGTAGGTTTGTCATATATGGCCTTTATTATGTTAAGGTATGTTACCTCTATGCCCACTTTCTGGAGAGTTTTTAATCATACTTGGGTGTTGAATTTTGTCAAAAGCTTTTTCTGCATCTATTGGGATGATCCTATAGTTTTTATTCTTCAATATGTTGATATAGTGTATCACACTGACTGATTTCCAGATATTGAGTTCAGAAGAGTTCCTTTCTCTGCAATATTTTAGAATAGTTTGAGAAGGATAAGTATTAACTCTTCTCTAAATGTTTCCTAGACTTCACCTATGAAGCCATCTGTTTCTGGACTTTTGTTGGTTGGGAGTTTTTTTTATTAACTGATTCAGTTTTGTTACTGATAGACAATATCTTAACTTTGAATACCATATATATGTGTGTGTGTGTGTGTGTGTGTATATATATATATATATATATATATGGTACTCAATCTGTTTCTCTGTCTCTCTGTCTCTGTCTATATCTATCTATCTATCTATCTATCTATCTATCTATCTATCTATCTATCTATCTATCTATCTATCTATCTATCTATGTAATCTATCTATCTACCTATCTATCTATCTACTATGTGCATAATGTATACCATATATACACAGATATATACTATATACACTGTATATTTTGTATGTATGTATATGCACACACATACACAGTTGACCCTTGAACAACACAGGTTTGAACTGTTCAGGTCCACTTATACATTGATGTTTTTCAGTGGTAAATACTACTTCTTTTTGAAATGTTTTCTTTATATGGCTTCAGTCTCAGCACATTCTCCAAGTTTTCTTCCTTTTCTTCCTTACTTGATCCATTCCTTCTTTGTCTTATTTGCTGTGCCCATATCCCCTTTCTAAACTTTAAACATTTAAGATTCTCAGAGCTTACCTGTCCTTACCTAGAGTGATCTCATTTAGCTTCATGTCTTTTTGACCAACCTAATACTATGTACTGATAACCTCCAAATTTATTTCTACTTTAAGCCAAATATATGCTCCCTAAATATGTATTTTCAGATGTCTATTTGACACCTTTCTTAGAAATCTAATTGAAGTCTCAATATGTTCAAAGGTAACTCTTGGTATTATGCCTCAAAAGGAAAATCTTTCCCTCTTCTAGATGTCCCCATCTAAATTCACTGTACCTAACTGACTCATTAGCTCCTGCTAATATCCTGAGATTTGTCCTTAACTCCTCTTTTTCCTTCACTCCATAAATCCAATCCATCAGTAAGGTTTAGTCACATTATGTGACAGATCCCTCTCATCTTTACTACTATCACTGTACTAGCCCAGGCCATCATCACTGCACTAGCCCCTAACTGTTCATCCTGCTTTCAGTCTTGCTGTTAACAGCCTTTTCTACACACAGTGACTAAAGTTTTTTTCATATGCACATCAGATCCCATCATTTTCCTGCTCAAAACATTCCAGTAGCTTCTTCTCACGTTTAGTACACAGTCTAAACTCCTTTTCCAGCCTTACAAAACCTTATGTGAACTGTCCCTTATTTGCCCTGGTAACCTGATCTCTACTGCTCTCTTCTTTCAGTATCCCTTAGTGCTTTAGCCATTTGCTATTCCTCTAGATATCATCACGGCCCGTCCCTCTATATCTTTCAAAGTTCTACTCAAATGTTGATTCATCCAAAGACCTTTCCTCACCAACCTGCTTGAAATGGAACACCTCTGTTCCAATTTCTTTCACTCTGTCTCTAATTCCGCTTTACCATCTACATAACACTTACTCTCTGAAATCAGTTTGTTTATTTGTTCCTCTTCTCATCCAATGAAAATCCTAAGAAGCAGGATTCTTATTTATCTTACTCAACATTGTATTCTAAATGCATACAAGGGTGTTTATAGCAGATTAATAATTCAATAACTACCTGTTTAATAATAATTGAATGAATTGGTCAGGGTGATGATGCCAGTTTTTGGTTATTTAGATTCCTATTGCAAGGTTGTTTCTGAGACCACCCCAGGATCATTTAGCATCAGGTACCAGTTCCTTTTTCCCTCTCCATGGTTCTTTCACAGTTTCCAACCAAGGCTAAAGACGAGGTCTGAGGAAATTGCCCAGTTTACTGTGCTATAGGGAGGACCCTGTTTACCTATCAGAAGAGAATTGACTGCATCTTTAAATACATCTGTTTAGTTCATGTTGATGTTAGTAGTAACTTATTAGTTCTCCTCTTCAGTTAAAGTGTACTTTCAGGTTTGGCAATAATTCTAGCTGCTAATGACTGACCCAAGGCTACTTGGGTCCACAGAAGTGAGAACACGGAGCTCCTCTATTCTGAGGTTCAACAACATTAAGGGAAATCAGCAACAATGCTTTCTTCTTTATTTCTAACAATCACTTCCCTTCTGCCCAGCCCATATTCAGTGTCATCACATAACTGGAGAAGATATTAAAACTTGTCATAGACGTATATATAACTTGTCCATGATATAAAAACTGATAGAAACAGATTCACCTCCAAATGCTAGAAATTTAGTAAGCTTCACCATGTGACATAGTAATTCTTTTTTTACTAAAAATAATTTCTCTGTGTGAGGTAGGAATTAGCTTTTTTTTTTTTTTTTCCCATGAGGAGCCTGAGACTTAATGAAGTTGTAAAGTGTTCTATTGCTAGTGACAGCAGAGCCGTGATTAAAGCTAAGAACCTTTTGATTCCAAACCCAGGATAGTTCCCAAAGGGGCTTTTCCCTTGTCTGCAAGAGAAGTCCTCATATACCTTATCAAATATTATTGACCTGCTCAATTGTTTATGTCTGATGCATTCCTTATAGACAAAGGACCAGAACTGAATTGAGCCTCGTTTCCAAGCATCATGTCAAGAAGTATAGCTACAGGAAAGGGAAGGTTTGATCTGATATAGGGATAAAAGAACTGGATTCTTAAAAATAGTTATATAGTGGGAAGAAGAGAGAACAGTTTGGGCTTCCACGTTTGGAAGAATTCAAAATCAGGACAATGGCAGTGTCAGAGGGCAAAACTAAGTCAAATGCTTTCTAAATTAGTTTCTTTCCTCCCTGGGAATTAGGGAATTAAAAAAAGTCAGAGCTACTGGTTTATAATTAACTATATCAAATTTTTTTACATGATTATACATTGGTTGAATTTTTATAGTTTATTATCCAATCTTGAACCATTTTGAAAGTGAAAGGAACAAGGGCAAATGTGAAGTCACATGAGATGCTCGGGCTGTGAATTGATAATAGTTGAAACTACATGAAGCAATTCTTCCTTTGTTTTTTGAAGCTTTCCATAGTAAAAATTAAAATATTTTGATAATATTTTCAAGTGTTGGGATGAAATTATATAACATAGAAATATGCATATTACTCTTTTAAGTATTAATGTATGCTTTTATTATTTAAGCACTATATTCAAACCACACATATGTTGTCTTAGAGATAGTTTGAGAAAATAAATCCAAATACCACACACTTATATGACAGCACTTATATGACAGAAAATATTGAAACTGCCAGATTTATTACTTAATACCAATGTCATTGGACATAATCCTGATGTGACCTATAAAAGGGAGTGATATGTCTGTTTCTCACAGTGATTCAAGTAGGTAATTAGCTGAAAAACTGGATATTTTGGTGTAATCCAGATTCAAATCAAGTGAAAAGTTCAAAAGAGTAAGCAATAAAGGGACAAATTATGAATCAGCACCAAACCTTATTACAATTATATTTGTATGAAAAGGAGTAGAGCAGATGTATTTCTTCTTGGAGTAGTGAATGAATATCAGCTGCTATAGAAAACCTTAACATTTTATTATTTGAATTTTGGATACTTCTGTAAGTAGACTCTTCTAAGCCTGATGAAAAAATTTACCAAGTGGAAATCGGAGTTTATTCCCTGATATGCTCAGAGACCTCTGATTAATTACCTTTTCCAGCCATTTCACTTAGGGCACCTTGGCTTGGACTCAATATTGCTCATCATTATATTTTGTTCAGATACCTCATACAGTGGCTGGAATGGAATGTTTGCTCAGCAATTGTTTATTGAATATCTGATGAGCATTTTTTCACTCCCCTAGGATTCACTTCTGTACTATATTTCTTGATGGGAAGTGATTGGATAAATTAAGGTGCTACTAGCTGATAATTTCAGGTATCAACTTTTTTAGCGCAACTCATCTCATGCAAAGAATGACCACTTAAATTGGAATTTGGCTAGTTGAGAGAAAATTTGGAGAGAGACTTTAGGAAATTTCCAGAAAACTTTTAATAAGATTATATAGATAACAGTCAAAATAGCATTCTTAAGTTTAAGAATAACCTCTGGTAAATAATGGCGTTGGTCTCTTGTATTACCTATAAAATAAAGAGGTGGAACTACTCTGGGGAAAGCTAATTCAGTTGCATACGTATAAAATTATATATATATTATAGTCATAAGACTTCCCACTGCTCTACATGGGGTGGATATCCCTAAGAATTATAAAAGTTAGGTAGCTGAGATAGTTTTTTGAATATGTTTTCCTCTCAGTGGGTTAAATAATTGTTTTCTTGAAAACAGCATACACTGTATTTATACAGCAATTGAGGTATACATTGCCTGTGGTTTTATTAAGCATTAAATGGGAAAGATAGTTTTAGTTTGATTCACCAAAAAATTGCTTCAGAAACATAAACCAAAGACATTGCATTTCTCTATTTTTATTCCCCTAGGCATTGAACTTGTGGGCAGCACAAAGTAAGATGAATGACAGAGCCATGGAATATAGCTGAGGTAAGAATTACATAATTGCAATTCACACAGATAACATTTTCCTGAACTGCCATTATCTCCCTCAGTTGATACCCACCATTTCTGAAATTATCCTACAGTTTTATCTACTGATGGGCTATGATCAAATTCAGAAAAATGTGTGGTTGAGAGTTGAAAAGATATTAAAAAAATGAATCAGTCTTGCTTTGATTTGCAATTCTACTATATAAAGTCCATAATTCAAAAGATCTCTTTCCCTGTATTTTCTACCACTCCATAGATAAATAAAGGTTAGTTTGAATGAAATTGTTTTAATTGCACAAAATTCTTTCAGGGTATGTGACTAATATCAAGGCTTGGAGTCATGATACCTGGGATAAGACTCTGGATGTCACTTATATTGCACAGGTTGCAACTCCCTGAACCACATAGTTCATCTAAGAGGGCAACTGAGATTTTGACCACCTGCTGTGTTGCAGAGTGATAGGAAAATCACAGGAGAAAAGCCTGGGATGGGGGTAATATTTGCTAATTTTGCCAAGCAAACTCCCAGGTAAACCACAAATCAAAGAGAAAGAGATTCTGAGTCATTGAAACCTCTTTGTCCACAGTTTGGATCTTTATAATGTTCTCAAGGTCATTGTCTTTGATTGAGTAAATGTAGCCTAATTAGAAAAATGGACATTTTATCAGTCTCTTAGGATTAACTCATCTGCTCTGTTTTTTGATGGGAAGTGTATTTCTTGTATTTCTGTGGGGTTTAGATGTTTCCAGAGTTAACTCTCATGTAACTTTGTGAAAAGCAGGGAAGTTATTGTTTTCCAGTATTATAGTTATGAGGAACCTGAAGCTCAGAGATGTTAAGTGGTTTGTCCAGTAACTGACATCTAAAAATGGCAAAACGCTTTCATTTCATTCATTTACTTATCCATTCATTTAATACTTAAATATTTATGTAACACATTCTTTGTTCCAGGCTGTATATGGAACACTGTGTGTATAATAATGAACAAGGTGGGGGAATGCAGACAATAAATCTAATCAGGGAAATAAACACAAAATTATAACGTGACAGATGTGATGAATGACAGAATAATAGATGAAGAACTTTCTAAATAAGTGACTTTTAGGCAGATATTAGAAATATACAACAAGAGAGGATGGAGCATATATTCCAGGCATATAGAACAACCTTTGTGAAGGCTTCTGATCTGATCTTTATTGCAATAATTAGAATGCTGTGTGTGGGAGGGTTTGTGGGTGGGTTTATGCCTCTTGTGCAGGTCATGCCTTCTCAAAACTCCACTGTCTAACAATATCTTGGGTACAGTTTATCTGTGAATATAAAATGGGACGTATAGGAAAGGGAGACAAGAGAAATATAGTTGGTACCATTTCTGTTCATGGTTAGAGAACTTAGTCATCAAGGATTTCCAGTCCACTCTGCTAGCCCTGTTGACTTTGGCAAGACCCAGTCACCTAGTGTGAAGAGAAAGGGTCAATATCAGCAAAAGTCTACATATACAGGGGCTCGTATGATTCCTTGCAAAATGGAACACTCAGTAAGTACTCTTGAAGGAGGATAGCAAGGTGATATCCTGGGGCTTTTCCCAAAGAGCTACAGTTTCAGATGGTTTTCTCAAGACCTGTATTCTGCCATTGAGGAGACCTGTAAGAATTTCCTAAAAGCATTGAAAACATGCATAAATTCTTTGAATGTCAATGTCTAACTGCTTGTCTCATTTACATTTAAGTCTGAGGGAAGATAGAGTATTTTAAGCAAAAATCGAAGAAATGGACACATTTTAAAAATCTCAAAAAGAGAGTGCCTCAGTCTCATGACATTCAAATACTCAAATATTTTCACAAGTGGTATTCTTATAATTTTAATAAAATATATGTGTAAGAAGGCAAAGTCAAACTTTTAATACTCTTATGGGGATACTATTTACTATAAAATTTATAATTCAATGGTTTTTATTAAATTTATGGAGATATGCAACCATCACCACAATCCCATTTTAGAACGTTTCCATCACCCCCCCCAAAATACTCTCATGCCCTTTTACAGTTAACCCTTATTCTCACCCTCAGCACTAGACAACCACCAATCTGCTTTCTGTTTTTATATTTTTGCCTACAAAGGGGAAACTTACTAAAATAGTTCTGTATGTCTTGTGCCTCATCTCCAACTGTGGCTACATGACACTTGCCAAGGATCTGAGGTCTTGTCTTTCCATATCACTCAGAGTGATTCAGGTTTTTAAAACTAAAGTGGGTATGGTAGGCAGAATATGCCCCCTCCTCCAAAGTTGTTCACAGCCTAGTCTCTAGAACCTGTAAATATGTTATGTTACATGGCAAGGGGGAATTAAGGTTGTTAATCAGTTGACTTTGAGATCAAAAAATTATTCTGTATTATCTGGATGTGTCCAATATAATCATAAGGGTTCTTAAAGGTAGAAGAGAGAGCATAGTTAATGACAATGTGATAATAACAAAAAAAAGAGTCTACCAGCAATTGTTGGCTTTGAAGATGGAAGGAGGTCCCCTAGAATATGGGAAAAATCAAAGAAGTGGATTCCCACTAGAACTTCTAGAAGGAACACAGCCCTACTAACATCTTGATTTTAGCTAAGTGAACCCATTTCCAACTTCTAATCTTGAAAACTGTAAGATAAGAAATTCGTGTTGTTTTAAAGCCACCAAGTTTTGGGTAATTTGTTACAGCTGAGCAAAGCTGTTAATTACATAATGATAGGGGACTAGAACAAGTGCCTCTTTTTGGTACAAGTTTTCAAACAGTCTATCAAATCTAGTTACTGAAAAAGGGACCTGGCTAATTCTAGAGAAAAGGCTTGGCATTTTCTCTGAGTGCTTTTAACGGAAAATAGCAGAGTTACATAGGTTAACAAGTAATTGCTAACCCCGAGAACCTTGAACTGGAGTTGGTCCCTCATCTGGAATTTTCTGGCTCTCTGTTTCCCCTCTTCCTCAATATACACACATTTCTTGTCTGCCCCACATTTACTCATCTTCAAAGCTCAAGGTTCCAGGAGACTTTCATAGTGAGTGTCATAGGAAGGTAGGATGCTGGACTTTGTGCATTGCGCTGGAAAGGTTTCACTCTTCTTCACCTGCCCTGTGCTCATGAAGTTGTACTTCACAGGCTGCAGTTATGGATCCCCTTCTGTTTCTCTCTCATACTGGGTTCAGATAATGGCAGGCACTGTCAAGAGAACAGAGCCATTTGTATTCCCTTCATCTTTATATTATCTATATATGGTAGTGCAACGTCTGAACATCAATAGTTAAACTTGAACTGATTTATCTGGAATACAAATTAGACCTCTTGAAGACCGAAGGAAAACAAGCATGCAAATGCAGAATGTTTTCCCAAAGCAATGGAAATACATTAAGTTGCCATCTATCACTCTTACATATTTTCATTGGAGATGGTGTACAGTTTTGCATTTTAGTCACACAATATCCTGAAAAAAATCCATATTGTATCAAAAAAAATGTGCTTTGTAAAAATGCCATAGAGAAATTATTTCACAGTTTAATCTGACAAATTATACATGGCCACCACCCTTAGCCTTTCACTGGTTTCTTCAAAACTAAAACAAGATTGATGACCAGTAGTATTTATAATTACTATGAAAGAACTTATGAAATGGAAAATTGTAATTACATGCTTAATAATCTTAATATTTAATGTATTCTTTATTAATAGTTACATATGTTACTTTGTTTTTTATGGGGCAATATGATTTTTCCATTGCCTGTAGTAAATGTTCTTATCCTATTGCAATCAATGACTCTGATCTTTACAGTAGAAGTAATTAAAAATACCCTGAATATTTGTATATCTCTTGAAGGCAACTAGCTCAGCGGAGGACAATCTTTGGAAACTGAAACAAGGTTTTGTTTTTGGTGGGTTTTTTGGTTTTTTTGAGGGCTTCAGTTAAGATTTACCTAAGAAGTGATAAACACCATACTTCTTTAAAAGTATAACACTATAATAGCAGTGTTCTCTTCCACTGTGTTCTGTTTCCTCTGCTCTGCTCTTTTCTCTATCCCCCTCTTTCCCCTTTCTTCTCCTCTTCTCCCTTCCCAGTTCTCCCTCCCCCTTTCCTCTCCCTCTTGGTCTCCATATCCATCTCCCTCTCTTCCTTTTTCGTAGCTTTTTTTCCTTCTTGCAGTACTTTTTCGTCATAGAGCTATTTCATCTTGAAACTTCGATGTTGCTAATGAACTTTTGAGACATCTCTTTGAAAATCATTAGAAAGGTTCAACTGCAATCTTATATACATTCTTCATTAAGAGAATGTTACATGGTTATTATAAATTTTCAACTGATTGTAATTTGTTTGTTGTCAGGCTAGTAGCTACTTTTCTCACTGTGAGTTTTAATCACTCATACATGTTTTATAATTTGGAATAACTAAACATAGAAAATCATTGAGCAAAGCATGTTATGGGTTGTCATACCAGGATTTTGTTACTACTCTAAAGATGAAAGTGCTTGACAGATGCTGATTTTTTTGAAAACTGGAGTTTCAGTACAGCTTGAGTTTGTGTATTGTGTGTGCCTGTTATTTTAGTTTTAAAGAATGCCTTATGGGGATTACATTGATCTAAGACATTTATTTATCATTTATTTATTATTTATATTATTTACCTCTCTTAGTTTGCTATGAAGTTCTGCTTAATATTTAAAATAAGTGCTTACTACATGGTGAGTCTAGTAGTCACTCAGCAAACCCAGGGTTGGAGAGATTTAAATTAGTTTCTTAATGACTCACAGGGAATTATTCATCTGATTTTCTTATTTAGACTATGTAGTCTTCAGGTTTCCAGTCTCCATCTTTAGTCAGGAAGACTTTTTATCTTTCCAGTGCTTCAGTGGGGAAAAAAAAAAAAAGAGTAAAATATCACAGTTCATCCTCATTGCCTATGTTTTGTAAAGTTGCATTTAAAGTATTATTTGTGTATACTCAAATGTTTTTATTCAACTTTATCGAGACAAAATTTTCATAAAATAAATGATTACAAGAATGCAGTTTAATGAGTTTTGACAAATATAAACAGACTTACAAAACCACCACCAAAATTAAGATAGAGAACATTTTCATCATCTCAAAATATTTCCTCATGTTTCTTTTGCAGTCACTTGCCCACAGCCACTGCCTCAGGTAACCACTGATCTGCTTTCTATTACTTAGATTACCTCTGCCTAATCTAGAATTTCATAGTAATGAAATCATTGTATGTCAGTGTATACTCCTCGTTCATGTAGTTGTCTATATCAGTATAAATTATTCTTTTAAATGTATAAATATCATTCCACTGCATGAATATAATTTGTTGATTCACCTGTGGATGAAAATTTGAGTTCCTTCCAAATTGGAACTATTATAATTAAAATTTCTATACACATTCTTGTAGAAGTTCTTATGTGGGCACATATTTTTATTTCTCTTGTGTAAATGCCTACGAATATAACGAATGGTTTATATAGTAAGGGACTGTGTAACTTCATAAAAAACTGAGGAATCATTTCCAAAGAAGTTGTACCATTTTACACTCCCACCTACAATGCAGGAGATTTCTGGGAGCTTCACATCACGGAAACGTGGTTTGTCTTTCTAATTCTAGCTACCCTAGTGGTTTATAGTGATATCTCATGGTTTTAATTCACATTTCCTTGATGATTGATATTATTGAGCTTATTTTTATGTTCCAACTGTTTGTTTAAATATCTCTTTTTTGAAGTGCCTGCTCTTACCTTGTATTAACAGATATAAAGATATGCATATTTTCTACTTCATCTTTTGTCATTTTTGGTACATTGTTTTTCAAGAACTTTGTCAGTTTTATCTAGATTGTTTAATTTGCTGGTATAAACGTGTTCATAGTAATCCCTTTATCTCTTTAGTGTTTTAAGGATATATAGTGATTTTTCATTTTTGATATTATTTTATGTTTTTCTCTTTTTTAATTTTCATGGCTATTACTTTTAGGAGTTTATCAATTTTATTAGTATTTCTACAGAAACTTTTTATTAGTCTTTCTACAGAACCTGTTTGTTTATTTATTTTTTCTTGGTTTCTGTTGTACTTCATTGATTTATTCTCTTCATTATTTGCTATGTGCTGCTTTCCTTGGTTTGATTTGCTCTTCTTTAACTAGGCAAATAATGAGAAATCTTAGATTATTATTGAATTTTTCCTTCTTTTCTAAGTATTTAATGCAGTAAATTTCTCTACAGATTGCATCAGCTATATCCCATACATTTTGATATGTTGTGTTTTATCTTTAATTTTCTTTCACTTCAAAGTAGTTCCACACTTTTTTTCTCTTATTTTTCTTTGACTCATGGTATTTGCAAGTGCTGCTCAATTGCCAAATATGTGTTTCTTTGTTTTGGATATCTTTTCATTTTGATTTGTAACTTAACTCCAAGTGCTCAGAGATAAGACTGTATTTTTAAAATTCTTTGAAATTTGTTGAAACTTTCTTTATGCCTTGGACTATAACTTATTTTGCACATGCTTCCACTTGAAAAAAATGTGCGTTCAACAATTACTGGTATAGTGTTCTAGAAATATCAACTAGGTCAGTTTGTTTGATAGTGTTATTAAAATATTCTCTGTTACTTATTTTTGTCTAATTGTTTCATCAACTCCCAAAAATGGATCATTAAATTCACTAAGTATGATTGTGGATTTGTTCATTTCTTCCTTCATTCTTATTAATTTTTGCTGTGTTATTAGCTGTGTACACAACAAGGAATTTCACATCTTACTGATAATTTGCTGCTTGATTTCACTTTGAAATGACCTTTTTATATCTTGTAATGTTCTTTTTAGTGAAACATTGATATTAACATAGGCCAGCTTTCCTTCTATTAGTGTTTCCATGGAATGTCTTTTCTAAATCTTTTAGTTTCCATTCTTTGTAAAGTATTCCATTATTTCACCTATCTGGTTTTATATTCAAAGCGTTTTTTTTTACTTGTAAACAACATATTGACATAGTTCAGTCTTATTTTTTTAATTCAGTCTGTCAGTATCTGCCTTTTAGTTGTAGTTTTTACTATATAAAATATAATATAATTATTGATATGTTTGGTTTAAGTCTACCATCTTGCTATTTGTTTTGTTTGTCCTATAAATCCATTTAACCTCCTTTCCCTTGCTGTTGTTTCATACATTCCCTTGCTATTTTTGTCATACATTTTACTTAAATGTTATAGGCATGATAACACATTATTAAAACTTTTGCTTTAAACAAATGATTTTCTTTATAGTATTTAAGAAAGCAAAACAGTCATTTTTATTTAACTATCTACCATTTCATCATTTCTTCATGATATGAATTTCCGTCTGATATAATTTCCCTTTTACTTGTAGATCTTCATTTCATATTATTGGTGGTATGATTCTGCTGGAAAAAAATTTTTTTCCCCAGTTTTATCTTACTCAGGAGTTTCTGAAATCTCTGTTTAGATTTTTCCACCTTTCAGTTTATTTCTTATGCATTTAATCACACTCTTGCATTACTCAGTTAAGAATTCTGCCAAAGAATTTGAGGGAAATTTCTATGCAAATACTGAGGCTTACCCACTATGGTTCCCTTTACTGGGGGTGTTCCTATTCATTTTCCAGCTGTCTGGTAGCCCAATATTCTGACCTCTAACTCTTTAGATGAATAAGACTGCTGCTGTCTGCAGATAAATGCAAATACTCTCCTCTCCAGGGCAACTTTTTTTTCCCCCCCAGTGGCTATCCCTTTTAACTCTGGGGCCAATGGGCTGAGGCTTGAATCCCAACTCTGACACCTACCTGTTAGTTGGGCTATCTCAGGCAAGTCACTTAACACTTCTGAATCTTATTCTTTTTTGTAAAATGAAGAAAATGGGATCTTCCAGGATGAATTGATTTTAGGATTCAAGATTCTTAGATATGTATGCATATATTTACATATCTCCCCTAGGAGCATTGGTTTAGTATTTATTAATTCAGTGTTCATAGTGACTTTATAGAACATTACTACCAGGAATATCAAGAATTGAAGGCATACCTAGAATTTATACTGGTTATTGACAGGATATTAAAATTATATAAACAGAGCTGCCATTAACAAAAGAAGAAATCTGTTGATGCTTCTCCTTATTTTTAAGGACACTTCCTGGTAGTAACACATATTTTCCTATACATCTTATAGCCTGGTACATAATAACATCATTACACCTAACTGTGAGTGATACTTGAAAATATAGTCTTTTAGCTCAACAAAAAATAGCCTATTTGTTTTCATAGGGAAAAATAGGAGATAGGTTAATTAGAAGCATCTGAGGGTCTATGCCATATAGGCAGTGATAAGAATAATTCAACAGAAATAAAAGATGCAGAACTTACCCTTATAGAAGAACTCAAATCTAATTGAGAAACCAAGACTATAAAGTGGAGATCAATGAGAACATTTAAAATATAACCTAATGGTATGGGTTTTAAGAAGCAAAGAAACAAAATGAGAAAAGGGGCAGCCCAGCTGCAATGAGAATGTAGAAATAGGTACTGAATGAATATTTATTGAGTATATGAAAGAATAATTGTATAATTAAATATTCAATTCAAGGAATAATCAAAATATCACTGCTAAGAGAAAGAGTATTTAGTACTCTTTTTTACAATTGATATCATAATATCAACTTAATGTTACCTAAATCTTTGACAAAGCAAGGAAACATTGGATGTCTTGATATGCAATCTTCATCGAATATCCTGTATCCTAAAATGAACAAAAACCTTAAAAGTTTATCTTATCCTTTTATTTTAGCCTGATAATCAGTTGTCACCCCCATTTTATAATGAGGCTTGTTAAGTATTTTATCTATGGGAAATCTCTTTATAAGTCATGACTCAAAATCTAGAGGCAGGACTGATTTCTTTCAGGGAGTAATTTTTCCATTTTACTGTTTATAACTACTAATACTTAGTGTTAATACTTTTGGTGATTCGGGTAATAATTTATGTATGAAAAGCATTTTTTGTTAAGTTTGTGCCCCATCCTTTCTCAAAAGGGATAAAGGTGAAGTGTTTCAAGTATTTCAGGGAATTCTCAGCCATAAATTAGTATGAAATGTCCCAAGTGCAGATACCTTCCTTTCCCCCCAATAATATTCCTCTTAACAAAGCTTACAGATATGGCATCTCCAGAAACAAGGCCAACCTTCATGTGGGAAGATAATGACAAGAAAAAAGTCACATTAAAAATCGAACAATTGAATCTTTGTGGTGTGTCTGTAAGAGAGATAACTCACTAGTGGCCTAATGGGCGGCGCACAGCGTGAAAGCTTCAGGGGAAAAACATGTTAAAGGCTGGATCCGAACTTAATAGACGGTTTCTTTTTGTCTCTCTGTCTATTCTTTTAGAAAGAGAAGGAAGCAATAGGTCTTCTAATGGATGAAGAGCAACTTGTAGAGGTAGCGCAATGATATACTGCATCTCGTGTTTTTATTTTTGAGAATATTCCCATTTGCTCATGAACTCTGCATAGTTAGGTCATTTACAGTGTTCCTTTGTGCAGATGACATAAAAAGAAGAAGAGGACTAATGATGATAGCATTAATTGAAGTCCCAAGAATTGGTTTATTGCCTGAGCATTGAAACAGTTTAATAGGGACAGTTTCTTTGAAGTACAGAGAACAAAAATGCTTTTGCAAGAGGGTGAAAATTAGAGGCTCTGATCAATCTATTTGAGATTGTATTGCTAGAGGGCAAACTTTTTAGCAAACAACTTTGTACCATATGGTTGAGAGTTCTACCTCAGATCTGCTAGAGAGTTCTAGTGTGTTTCTCATGGCATTCTCTATGTATCATTCTGAATTTACAAAGGGGAAGCTCTGTCAGAGTGGCAGAAAAATTAAGAGTAATGGACTTTTAAGTTGGTAGAGCCTAAAGTACTTTCTTTTAGAGGTCACTGAACCACTTTCTCTCATTTTAACTTGAGGAAGCTTCATCCTGTGGAGATGAAGAAGGTGAATCAGGTCATCCAAAATCATGTGACCAGGTGAAGGCAGATTCAGAACTAGGTATCCTTATCTTGACCATCAATTCAGACCTGAATCTCTGGCAAGGTGTTTTATTTAAAAAATACCAATTAAAATCTATTCAAATGAAGAAGGCACTGACAAGATCAAGGGTGTTGTTAGAAGCGTTGCCCTCCCATTACTTAGTAGCAAATTTTGATTGGGCTAGAAATAGATGGTTTTCCTCTGTGTTGTTTGAATTTCAAAATACTTTGTCCATGTGTGTGCCCGTGCGCACATGTGCATTCCCTTTGCTCTTTTCGGCTTACTACCTTCCTTATTGGCTTTCTGGTAACCGAGGAATCTACATCTAAGGCAGACTTAGAGCTAGAATGTGATTATATGCAAAATAATATGGATAATCAAGAATAATTAAAATTATGGAACCAATTGGAGTTTCTCTTTGACTTTGCCACTTAAGCTTTCAGATTCTAATTTAGAACTGACTTTTATTAGTCTTTAAAATCCCATAAACCTGAGTAGCACCTTTCTGATCTATCTTTGCTGCTACCATTCCAAGCTCTGCACTGCCTCCTGCCACTGTTTTTATTTTAATAAAAAAGTTTATTATTATTATTGGTTAATGTTATATTCTAATTTATATATATAAATGTGTATAATATATATAAGTATATGTTCATTTAATTATATTTTATTAAAATCTGCCCAAATATTTTGTTGAACAATGCATAAAATATATGTAGCTATCAAGAACGTGAATTTCTTAAGTGCAAGGCTTTTTTTAAAAACAATTTTATCTCTGTATTTCAAGCATCTAAATTGACTCTGACCAATAGAGGATGTTCAGTAGGTATCTAGATAGACCTTTGTATTTGCATATGTTTCTCATGCTGTCTTTTTATATTGGTATGCATTAAAATATAGATAGACTCATCAGGGATCCTTTGTAAACTATATATTTTTAACATGTGGTATTAGTTTCAAATATTGGGAAGCACATAATTACATTAATAAATAGTTTAACTAGTTCTCATGGACTTTAATATAGAGGCATTTTTTTCCCCCAGGGATGAAAATATTCTCACTCTGTTTCTTGATTCATTTTGGAATCATTGCATTCACTTTGTAAACCTAAATTGTTGCTTTGGAGAGAGATCATAGTAAATGTGTTAATCATCTAGTTTTAAAATCTGTAATTTAAAACATGCTTTGTCTTCCTTATAATTGCTGTTCCAGGGGAAGTAAATGCCACACGTGAATGCACATTCACATACACGCATATAGACACACACTTGTATTCTCTTCTGCGCAATTGAGTATTTTATTCAATGTTTTGGTAAAACAAGGGGATTGAGCAAAGTAGAGAAGAATTGTTAATAAAAATTATGCCCCCCCCCCATGCTAATACAAATGGTTAGATATTTTGTTTTGATGTCCTTTTGTGTTTCATCTTTCTGGACAGGGCAATATGATAAAGCATTCTATTTATCTATAAATTTATCTATAAAACTAAATCCCAGCCCCAGAGACCAAAAAAAGGCAATATAATGGTGGTAGAAGAATAAAAATTCAAATAGTCAATAACTAACTAAATAAAAAAGAATGTGATTTCTAGCAGTATGATTAGATAATGGTAGGTAATAGGTAACTCAAATTGACAAAGTATAGATTTAAAAATCATTATAAAGTACTATTTTTACCCCAGTAATTCAATAGAGATTATGACACACAAGTGGGATCATTAATCTTAGGTTATTCATATATATATGAATTATACAAATTGAGTTTATTCCCTTCACCGTCATGTGGGTATGTTGTACCCACATATTTATGCCAATTGCCATGGGATTCCTTGTAATACAAATAGCATAATGTGAAAAAACATGAACTGTTTTTGTTCTTGTATAATTGATACAATGCTAATGCCAAATGTATTGCACAGTAAGTACTTAGGTAGAGTGCTGATCGATTTACAGCCAACATTTCACTTGATCTTTACAATAATTCTATGAAACGGATAAAATTATTATCACTGTTTTACAGTGGAAAAATTGTTTAGAGAATTCAAATAAACTGCCAAAATCCCACTGTTAGCAGTAGGGCCCATCAGAATCTCCACATTGTGTGTTCAGTGCCCAAAGACAGGACACAACTTGCACAACTGTATAGAAATTTACTCCATAAGATGCTGGAATTTGGAAACTCTGGGTGCAAAGAAAATAAATTCCATTAGATGCTAAGATTTTGTATTCCTGATAGAGTCAAGTCTGAGTTGGCTAATTAAAATTTGGAATTTCAGCTCACCTGAATGCAGCAGAAATAGAGAAAACAAATGTGGCAGAAAGGTTGGGGAAATTAAAAAACAAATCTCTAGGTAGAAAATCTTGGATCTCAGTTTAGAAGTTGCTTTGTTGATTATGTTCCTCCTGAATCCTCAGTGTCTGGATGAGTACCTTTTAGTGCTTTCATAAGAGGCAGTATTTTTCTACCAAAGCCTACATCACTCTACATGGAAGTGCCTGCATATATGTGTCACCTTCAGTTTACTATAGTTTCTGTAAAGACAGGGACCCATTCAGGCTTTATGCCCAGAGCCTAGAGAAAGAGAGAAATTTGACTACAGAGAAAGACAATGACATGTCAAAGACCATGGATAAATATTTCTGAACTTTGATTTGTAATGATTTCGTGAACTAGAAAGAAATATGACCTCCCATAGTAACAAAATGAACTCCATATTTTAATGCACCCCCTTTTTCTTTTTAGTTTTTATTTAGTGAAAAGCATTTTAAAGTATAATTAATTTGGGGAGGGGTAAAGTAACATTTTTAATGTAAGACACTAGTGAGTCTTTGGGACACATCACTGAATTGAATTCTCTATTTATAAAATATCTTAAATGATTCTGTTTCTGAAACATCTTCCAGGTTTGATAAAAGCATCCAAAATAGGGATAATGTATTGTTAAGACTACTTGGGAAAGAATTTCTTGCTAGAAAAAAATGGATTCATATTTCCATTTCACAAAACACTAAAATGAAATTAAAGTTATTAAAAAAAGGTTTAAGATCACAATGAAAAAGAAAACAGGAAAGGAGGCAATAACAGAAGAGAGAGAAGGAGCTGGCAACTCAAAGATGGAAAATAAAGAGCAGTGGTAGCAGGCTTACCAGGCTAGAGAACACCAAAAACTAAATGCCTGCATTAGGGCAAAACAGGAAGAAGCTAGCTTGTTTATGAAGAAAAATAGAAACATAGGAATTCGAAGCACTATGCAATTTTGAAGGGTGTTAGATCCCTAGTCTTCAGAAATCACCAGCCCCGGTAGCCAGGTAACTTCCCTTCCCTATTCCAGCAAAACATGTAGGGCTTACTTTTAGGAGACATTCTGGCCTCAGTGACATCAATATCAGCTGAGGTTGTAAATGAGGAACCAACCCACAAATAAGAGAACCATGTCAAAGTCACCAGCATTATTTGGGAACTTGTTAAAAATGAAATTTACTTAGCCCTCCCCAAGACCTACTCAGAAACTCTGAGGGTGGATGCCAGCAACCTGGGTTTTAAGAAACCTTCCATATGATTCCAACGTACTCTAAAGTTTGAGAATCACTAATTCAGAGCACACCATCACTAGTTTAGCTCAAATTCTGAAAAAAGTCACATTGTACCAGTAAAAGAGGGGGATGTTGTCACATTTATTTTAAAAAGCTTGTCCTCAGTGAATGGAGAAAAATACCATCTCTATCTAAAAATGTTTGCATGTTTGTTTACTCTTCTTCTGTGACAAATACAAAAGGATTCCTGACAGCTAGAGCAGATGGCAGTTATTAATAGATTTTATTTTATTTAGAGGTGCTTGAGAAAACTTTTAGGGGAGATGAATATATTTATTATTTTGGTGGGGGTAATGGTTTCAAGGCTGTATACATATTGTGAACCTCACCAAATTGTACATTTTAAGTATGTATACTTTTTGTATGTCAGTTATAGCTCAATAAAGATATTTGGAAAAGGTGAGGTGGGGTTTCCTCTTTATGAAGCCTGAATAATGTTCCATTGTATGGATATACCAAATTTTCTTTAACATTCATATATTAATGGACATTTATGTTGCTTCCACATCTTGGCTATTGAGAATAATGTGCAGTCAACATGGGAGTACAGATGTTCCTTCAGGATTCTCATTTCAGTTCTTTTGGATAAATACCTAGAAGTGGGATTTCTGGATCATATGGTAGCCTCTATTCTTAACTTTTAAAGGAACCTATATACTGATATCCGTAGCAGATGTACCATTTTACATTTCCACTAACAGTGCACAAAGGTTTCCAGTTTCTTCACATCCTTGCCAGTAATTGTTAATTTTAAAGTAATTGCTATTCTAAGAGGCATGAGATAATACCTCATTGTGGTTTTGATTTGTATTTGCCTAGTGATTAGTGATGTTAAACATCTTTTCATATACCTGTTGACCATTTATATGAAGCTTGAGAACACTATGCTAAAGTAAATAAGCCAGTCGCAGAAAGGCAAATGCTACATGTTTCCACTTATATGGTATCTAAAAGAATCAAACCCATAGAAGCAGAAAATAGAGAATGTAGGGTCAAGGAAGAACTACTGAATCACAAAGCAGCATGAATGATTTTAAGAATAATTGTGTTTATAATATTTTTTAAAACTCATGTTCCAGTTATTATGGTTGACTCATGCTTGCATTTGTGTTTACAGTAATATTTATTCCACAAGAAGGTGAAGCAATAGTATTGCATAGGATTTTTAGTGGTATAGATGGAGAGAAATTATGAGAAGATTGTGACATCCCAAGGCAGATAGCAACCTATGCTGTAGCTTTTGGTTCCGCATTTACCATGCAAGCATCTGTTTGACTTG
The DNA here is from genome assembly GCF_965194825.1 of Balaenoptera physalus. NCBI lineage: Eukaryota > Metazoa > Chordata > Mammalia > Artiodactyla > Balaenopteridae > Balaenoptera > Balaenoptera physalus. The sequence goes on along the minus strand of NC_138893.1, from coordinate 67,699,141 downwards.
GTTCTCTCTTTGTCCCTATCAGCTTTCAACAGTTAATTGGTTTAAGTATACCAATAGGATGGTAGGTGAAGATTTTTTTTACCTTGATGATTATGTATCAGTTGAAGACAGAATTCCTGAGTGGTACAATAAGGAATAAATCTTCAAGAAAATAAAAAGCATTTGCAGGCTTATTAAATGAAACACTATTAAAATTCATATTGAAGATAGCTCTTTGAGAAGGTTTTCATTAAGTGTAATGTCTGATTATAGGAGACTAGCAAACTAAGCCTTTAGATAATTTAACACTATTTGCCTAACATTCTTATGGCCATATACTTTTTTATATTAGAAATATTGAAGAGAAAGAATAGGAAAAAACTAACTATAAATCCATCCTGAGGCTTAATGTTTCTATTATGACCCACAATAGCAGAGATTTTGACAAAAACCATCATCCATCACAGTAAATTAATGGCCTTAATGCGGATTTTATGGGTTTGAATCTAATTGTAAGTGTATTTTGGTTTTATATATGTGAAAGAGTCCTAAGCTTAGGAAATTTTACTTAGAAACAAAACTTAAACCTAGGAAGAGATGCTTAGCCACATTAGTAGCCCACGGTATTAAGAATAAAATAACAGTGCAAAAAAGTTGGAAGAACTATAACCAGGTGTGAATTTTAAATTTGTTTAATTTGAAAATTTTTATACACATAATAAATCATTTTGGGCATTTCAAGGCAGAAACAAATCAGTTATTTAAAAAATATTTACATTATTACCAGCAAAAATACCAGTATCCCAGTACTTTAAAATAACATATTTATAGGAATAGGGTATAAAAAATTAGTATTTCAAGAATCATAACTCTCCTCAATATTTTTTCCCATTGGTAGTGTGTGTGTTTTTAAAGCAGCTTTATTACTATCTAATTTACATGAAATAAAATGCACCTATTTTAAATGGATAGCTCAATGAGTTTTTTAACTCTTTAGTCGTCTTTATTTTTTTGTCCAGTTTTATTGAGGTATAATTGACATACAGCACTGTATAAGTTTAAAGAGTACAGCATAATGATTTGACTTATGTACATCATGAAGTGATTACCACAGTACGTTTAGTAAACATCCATCATCTTGTATAGATACAAAATTAAAGAAATAGAAAACAAATCTTCTCCCTTGTGAGAACTGTTAGGGTTTGCTTTTTTTTTTTTAACAACTTTCATATTTAACATACAGCAGTGTTAATTATTTTTATCCTGTTGTACATTACATCCTCAATACTTATTTATCTTATAACTCTTATAACTGGAGGTTTGTACCTTTTGACTGCCTTCATCCAATTTCCCATCCCCCCACCCGCCCACCTATGGTAACCACAAATCTGGTCTCTTTTTCTGTGAGCTTGTTTGTTTTTGAAGTATAATTGACTTACAGCAATATATTAGTTCCTGTTACAAAAATTAGTGTTTCAATATTTCTATACATTTCAAAATGGTCACCAGGATAAGTCTAGTTACCATCCGTCACCATACTAAGATTTTACATAGTTGTGGGCTATATTGCCCACACTGTGCATTTCATATCCATGACTCATTTATTTTAAACTGGAAGTTTGTACATCTTAATCTCACTCACCTACTTCTTTCCTTTCCCCACTCTACCTCCCCTTTTCCCCTTTGGCAATGAACTGTTTGTTCTCTGCATCTGTAGCTGTGTTTCTGTTTGATTATGTTTGTTCATTTGTTTTGTTTTTCAGATTCCACATGTCAGTGAAATAATACAGTATTTGTCGTATTCCATTTAGCATAAGACCTTCTAGGTCCATTCATGTTATCACAAATGGCAAGATTTCATTCTTTTTTATGGCTGAGTAATATTCCATTTTGTGTGTGTGTGCCTGTGTGTATATTCTACATCTTCTTTATTCATTCATCTATTGATGGGCACTTAGGTTGCTTCAATATATTGGCTATGTAAATAATGCGTTGAATGATATTGAGTTGGATATTAACCCCTTATCAGTAAGTGGACTTTTTTTTGTTGTTGATATTTTCCTTCTCTGTGAAAAAGATGTTTAGTTTGATGTTGTCCTAGTTGTTTATTTTTGCTATTATTCCATTGCATGAGAGGACATTTCCAAAAAATATTGCTAAGACTGATGCCAAAAAACCTACTGCCTATGTTTTCTTATAGAAGTTTTATGATTTCAGGTCTTACATCTAAGTCTTTAATCCACTTTGAATATGTTTTCTGCTCTTCTTCGTGTTTTCCCATCTATAGCTGATCTGTAAACAGTTGTAATTTTGGTGTGCCTGTGGGAGAAGGTGAGCTTAGGGTATTTTTACCCCACCATCTTGGTCACCTCCCCGCCCCCCCCAGATCAGTGAGTTTTTCCAAATATGTAATCTCTGGCAACCATCAAAAAACAAACATAGACGAATTCTACTCAACACTCTATAATGACCTATATGGGAATAGAATCTAAAAAAGAGTGGATATGTGTGTATGTATAACCGATTCACTTTGCTGTATAGCAGAAACTAACACAACATTGTAAATCAACTATACTCCAATAAAGATTAATTTAAAAAATTAATGAAAAAACAAACCAAAAAACCACAAACATATAGAAACTTTTTGTCACCCCACAGTGTTCCCTTTTACCTCTTCCCGGTCAATCCTATCCTCTAGTTAAACATAGAGATCCTTCCTAAAATGTAAAATATCTTGACCTAAAAATTCCAGCAAAGCACAGCTCTAGCTAACATCAAATAAGGCTCTGTCTTTCATTGTTACATAGTTCACACAAAAGCAGTAAGAGATTTCACTGCTAAATGTTAAACCTCTAGAAGAGTATTTCTTCTTAATTGTTGTTTTAATGAAACCCCAACAATTAGAAAATTAAATTTATTTTCACAGGTGGCATTGAAAAATATAAGAAAAATTTGAAAGATAATGAAATAATTAAACAAATCTGGATCTCATGTTGACCCCACCAAATTTTGAGGCTATTAACACAATGGTCCTAGCCATCTGTGAGGTTCATGTGAGAGGGCTCAAATGTCTCTATTTCTACAGATATCCTGAAATTGTTAGTAAAATGGATATGAATGCAGATGCTACTGAGGACCTGGAAGACATGTTTAACTGTGTGTTACAGAAGGTATCAGTGGGATGCAATCTCTTAATTTTACAAATTGAAAAAAGTGTACTTTTCTTCTTTGCAGGGAAAAAAAGTGCTGTGGGCACAGGAAGTACTGTTTGTTAGGAAAAGCCCTCCTCCAGGTTGTAAAATGGAGCAGATGGGAAGTATATTACAGACCCTGGAGGGTATAGAGAAATCCTTCAGGAAGTGTTTTGGGGAGAGTGATGTGGAGAGAAGTGAGTCCAAGCCCTGCCCCATCATGGAACTGAAACCACAAGGTTTTGAATCCTGAACTAGTACTTTATCTTATCAAGATTCTTTTGAGGAATGTGGCAGACCTGGAACTGTGTTGCTCAGATCTCCCTTCAGGAAAGTACTTGCTACCTACCTGTAAGGACCTCTGGTTAGATGATAGCCTGTCTCTGTGAGGTCATTGATTGTTTGCCTCAGCTTTTGAAGTAAATTATGGTTTTCTAGGGTGACATGAAGTCAATGACTGAGCTAGGTGGGATTTTGCTAATAAGCGCCCCTCCAGGCTGACAGTTCATCAGGTCTGAATTGTAGTCTGATGGCAGGCCCGGCCCAATCCTGCTTCCTTTCCCTTTCCCTTAACAGGTGTTACTTCCCAGTAAACCATTTGCATTTTATTCCATTTCTGTGCCTACTTCCTAGGCATTCCAACTGGTTAAAGGAGCTCAGAAGAGAAATGATTCTCTCTGAAACCATAGAATGAGGCAAATTCCCTAAGTGCCTTAAGACAAAAACAGATCATTCTTATAGTATAAAAATTATATACGAAAAGGTCTAGAGTGGGCCTAGAAAACATCCCCTCTGTTATGTATGTACCCACCAGAGTCTAGAGTCTAATGCTTAGTGCTGCTAGATTCCTGTGGAATATTTCAGAGTATGATGGGCAAGAAGGAAATCAAGTGTTTGAATACAATCTCCATGAATAATCCCCAATAAATGCAATAAATGCTATTCAAGTCTTAATGTGTTAGCCTATAATTCATCCTTGTTGGCTCAACATCCAGTAATTCTTAAGAAAATTTTTTGAGGCTTTTATTATGTTTTGGATTAAAGTATTCTACCAGATAGTGCAGGCATTATATCTATCTTTATTTCTCTAACTACTAAATTTATATCAATTTCCATATCTATAAATATGCATTTATATTTTTGCTAGGTTGATAATTATTATTATATCATTATGATTATTGTTCTGAGTCTGATTTCTAAATGAGCAACCCAAACAGAGAGAAATTCATATTCATACACAGTACAAATACATAAACCCTCCAATTTACAATATAATTTAAATGTTATTGTGGATTTTAAATTCTTGTAGGATTAAAATCCATCATTACTTGACTGGTAGGTGGGTAATGCAATTTGTTTCAAATGTTCACAAAGATATTCACAGCCAAAAAATTTAATAGACCCAACGTAAAGGAATTACTACCACAAATGAGACATTTAATCATACATTTAAATTAATTATAAGGAAGTAATGGTCAAGTACATTGTGTTTTATAATTCCTTATAGCATAAATAAAATCAAGAAAAATTAAGGGATTACAATGTACAATGTTCATAATAAATGCTTTTATTAAATAGCAAACAATATTCTCTTTAGTTAAATAATTAGGGCATTAAGGCTAAATATTAAATGTCATTTTAATACTGTACCAAATGGGTCAGATTTCATTTCTCTGGTACATCACAAGGAAGACGAAGGAAATGAATCTTGCCTGATAGGAAATGTATTGCAAAGGCTAAAATTATTTTGCAAGTTTTACTCATGGACTGGAGATTTGAAATTGCTCATTTAAGTAGATATTGGCCATAACCAAGAGACTGGAGAAATCTCACCCAAATGAAATAATGTACTGTGCACTCTATCACTTTTCTCTTCTTCACGCACATATGTTCCTTGGTACATATTACCTTATATCATAATTTGAATATATAATTATATCTTTAAAATTATAGCAATGCTCCATTTGGGATGAAGAATGTGTCAGCCATCAGGGCTTAGTAAAGTGCCCTCTACTCTTAATGGAGAATAAAAAAGTTTGGGGGTTTGTGATGGTCATAATTATTTTGATTGTTTTTGTGTGGCAGAAAGTATTAATAAATTTTAGGTAAAGCCACTCGAACATGGTGTAGCTTATGAGAACCATGGAGGAAAAGATCCCATTCTAAATAGCACTGTACAAATGGTGGCCAGTTTCAGTGACTGGACATTTATTCACGTCAGTTCCTACTGTAGTTTTTAAGGTACAACATATGACCATTCAATTCTTCAAATATTCTTTATAGGATAATTTAATAGTGTCTGTTATGCACTAATCATTGTGCCAGGCTCAGGTGATTAAAAACACAAGTCATCCATTTTTATTGTTCATAAATGAAAGCAGTGTGAAACAATAAATGCTGTAATTAATGTTTGGGACAAACTGAAGAGTCAGTATAGGAGACATGCAAATGCTATTGCCAGGATGGTAGTAAATGCAACCAGGATGGCAGGTTTTTAGTGATGCTAGAGAACAGCTAGCCCAGGCCTGTAAAAGAGGATGTTCTAGGAGGGACTTCAGTTATAAAGTGGGGGAACTAAAAAAGTATCTGGTGTGTTTACTGAGATAACTTTTATAGCTCTGTCACAGAGCTTTGGGGTTGAATTATAAATGTGTACCTTGAAAACCTAACATAGGAAAAATAGCACATTTTAACTTTTGTAAATATGAAAAGTTGTGTAAAATAGAAAATAAATAGTATAATCTATATGTTGAGATTTCTGAGGGGGCCCAACATATAACACTTCTTTTCCTCACCTGAGTTTGTAACCAAATAAGTGAAAAATCAAATAATTCAGCAGACAGAATTCAAATTATCACCAGATATTGCAATATGTGCTTTCATATTGCAGGTTACTTTTGTGTAGTGAATTCAAGAATTGAACACCCTGGTTCACCCCGTCCCAGGCAGCTCTGGATAGAGCATGCTTCTGCATCTTTTAAAAAAAAAAATAGACTTAACTTTTTAGAACAGTTTTAGGGTCACAGCAAAATTGAATGGCAGGTACAGAGATTTCCCATATAACCCCTGCCTCCTTACATGCATAGGCTCCACCATTATCAACATCCCCCACTAGAGTGGTACATTTGTTACAATTGATGAACCTACAATGACACGTCATAATCACCCAAAGACCATAGTTTACATTAGTTTTCACTCTTGGTGTTTTATATTCTGTGGGTTTAGACAAAGCAATGATGACATATATCTCCCATAACTGCATCATACAGAGCAGTTTACTGTCCTAAAAATCCTCTGTGCTCTGCTTATTCACACCCTGCGATTTTTTCATAAAAGGTTAAACATAAACTTACATAAAACTCAGCAATTTCACTTTTGGAATCTATCCAAGAAAAATGAAAATGTGTCCAAACAATGACATATATGTTAACGCTCATAAACAGTAGTATTCAGAATGGTCATAAACTAGAAACAAACCAAACGTCCATAAATGGTGAATGGATAAGCAAAATATGGACTATCTACCTCACAATGGAATACTGTTGACCAATCAGTAGTCTGCTCTTATATGCTACAATATAGATGATCCTCAAAAACATTTTGCTAGGTGAGAGCAGCTTTTGTTAGACAGTTTTCCATGGGACCCTCATGTTTATGAATATCTGGCAAGTGAGATGCTGGTTATTCTTTGTTCCAAACTATTGAAAACAAGATGGGGAAAGAAAGAATGCCTAAATTCCATAGGGTATGTTTCCAGAAAAGTTTTGTAAGTGATGTGACAATTGAACTAAATAAGGAAGATGAATATGTATTTTAAGCAGGGAGTTTGAGATATCAGGAGTCATAAAATCACATTAAAAGCATCAAAATCATGGCAGGGGGTGGATGTGCGGTGCGAGAAGTGCCCTTAATCTCTACATAGAGGGAGCAAGGGAGAAATTTGGGAAATAAGGCTAAATTTGGGAAATTTGGGAAATATTTCATTGTTGGGCATCCAGGAGAAGTGATCAGCTCAGAATCAAGATTAGGGGGCTCTTTGGAGAAGGAAAATTAACCTTCTCTCTGGGTCTGAGGTCTTTTCATCTTGGACTCAGAAGCTGGGATCTTCTGGAGTGAATATAGAGACTGGCAGTATTCTAAACAGGCAAAGGCAGCCAGGAGCTACGCCAGCATCTCACCTATTTGGGTCTAGAATTATATGGGGAGTTTGAGTTATGCTTCATTGATTTTGTCATCTTCATTGTTGTAAATCTTCAGTTCAAAATACAAAAGTACTTCTATATAACAAAATAGTAACAAATTAAGTAAAAATATAAACTAAGTTAAAAGGCAAATGACAAACTGAAGAACTGTTTTCAGGATACATTCAACAAGTCTAATTTTCTTAGTATATAAGAAGAAAAATATAGACAAGAAAAAATGAATAAAATACATGAAAGTGCATTATATACATACAGAACTAAAATAAATGGCTAATAATCATATAAAATAATTCTCAACCTAAGTTAGAAAACTGTAAATTAAAAATTAAAAGTTATGATTTTCTCCTGTAAAATGAGCAAAGCTGGAAATTTGGGAAATTTTAAGAAAACAAACTCACTTTTGAAAGAGTGTAAATTCATGTAAACTTTTGGAAGCAATTTATAAGTATTTACTAAAGTTAAAAAAATCTTCATATTCCTTAACCCAGTTCATCCACTTCTGTTAGTTTAGCTTACAAAAAACACACAAATTCCCAAACATACCTTTTCACAGATATTCTTTGTAACATTTTTATAATGCAGAATAACTGAAACCAACAGATGATGAAACCATTTAAATTCAGATATAATATATTTATTTTTTCTGAGATGGGGAAAATTCCAAGATATTTGGCAATTAAAAAAAAAGCAAATTGCGAAAGAATATGTGAAACATAGTCCTACCAACTTAAAGAAAGTAAATGATGGAAATGGCTTAGAGGATACTTAAGAAACTTTGTACATTATGTACTTTGGAGAACTGGCCTTTTGACACTGGGAATGGTCATATGGAGAGTGAATTATAGTTTGGCTTTGTTAACTTCATTGCTGATATTGTTTACAATGAGCATATATTATTTTAATTGTAATAACAGTATTAACATTAATAATAAGGTGGCATGGTATCTCTGCTGTGCTGTGATGAATTCAAGGGAGAAAGGAGAGAAGGCTTGGATAGAAAGTAGACAAGAGGTGAGTGTCTCCTTTCTGAAGTCCCTGTTCTGTTTTGAATAGTGCTTGTGGGAAGAGAACAGTTGTGGCTAGCAGAAAAGAGGTCTCACCTAGGTCAGCATCAGTAGACACGGGCATGAAAGTTAGCTATGATGTGAATGCCTGTACACTTTTTTCTTGAGCCCCTCTGCGGTAAAGAGACCAGACACTCTTGAGTGATGATGCAATTGATAGAGCTGTTGGAGTTCATACCTAAATAGTTTGCCCTGTCCGTTTGCTAACTCTTGAAACATAGGCAGATATTTTCCCAAGGATAGTGAAAGATGGCAAAAAGTAATGATGGAGGCCTCCAAAAGGAGTTTATCCAAATGGTGAAGTTTACTCCCAATAAATTTAATTGATTTAATGTTATCCTCCCACAATTCGAAATGGAATGAGAGAAAAAATTAAGAAGTACGGAAAGAATACTTTGAGATTTAGGTGAATTTAATTTACCTAATTTTTACATATTGGATATTAAGTGTACATATATTATTATAAGACTCTAACAGTGAATGTTTATATAGCAGCAATGGAAAACACATTTAGATAGTGTTTATTATTTGCAGGATTTTTTTAATGCATTGGGAATGTACAAGGTTTCAGATAAAGCAAGTTAAAAGCATCAATGTGGACAAAATAAAGATGGGCAGTGACAGGTGAGGGCGTGGAGCAACTAGAATTCTTGAACACTTTTAGTAGAAGTGTAAGTTGGTACAACCACTTTGAAAAAATAATTGGCAGCATCTACTAAAGTTGAGCACACATACTTCCTATGACCACAAGATCCCGACCATGGTGCATACTCAACTGAATGAGCATGAAAAGAAGTCTGTAGTAATAGTCACGGCAGCATTATTTGTAATGGCCACAGAATGGAAACAATCTGAAAGTTAATCTTAGTAAAATGGATAAATAAACAGTATTTCAGTCAAACAATGGAATAAATACTATATAGCATTGAAACAAACAAAAAACAATTGCTACACACTATAATATGGATGAATCTCACAGACTTAATATGAGCAGAAGAAGCTAGATACAAAATAGTATATACTGTTGTGTGATGCTATTTACATACACTTTAAAATATACAAAACAGTGTTTACTACTACTAAATTAGTATAGTGGTTACCTTTTGGGAAAAGAGGCATAATTAGTAGGAGGGGCATAGGAGGATTTTTGGGATAATAGTTATGATTTTTTATTGATTACTTGGTGGGTTCACTTTGTGAAAATTTTATTAAACTGAACTCATGGCTTATGCATGATTCCATATGTATATTCTATTGGTATTCAATAAAAAGTGTGTTCAAAAATTATAACATTTAATGGAAAAATATATTAGCTTAATAATCTAAGAATATCAAGTTAAAACATCATTTACATAATGTATATTATTTGAAAGGTGTATACACACTTCTAAACAATTGATATGCTACACTATTCTTATTTTGAATGAAACTGGAAAAATTATAATGGGAAAAAGTTATCATAAACAAACAGGAAAAACTATGGTCCAGGCATTCAAGACCTTGGGCAATGATGCACGGAAGGGGAAAGGCAGCACGTCCAAAGGAGGGCCTCTGGAGTGTGGAGTTCCAGAGTTTGGAGAAAGAGAGGTCCACCAGAATCCTGGAAGAATGCCAGAAGAACTCTCTACAAATGTATATAAATAAGTTGAAGAGACCTCCCAGCTCCATGTAATATCAAATGGTGAAAATCTCCCAGAGATCTCCATCTCAGTGCCAAGACCCAGCTCCACTCAATGACCAGCAAGCTCCAGTGCTGGACACCCTATGCCAAACAACTAGCAAGAAAGGAACACAACCACACCCATTAGCAGAGAGGCTGCCTAAAATCATAATAAGGTCACAGACACCACAAAACACACCATCAGACGTGGACCTGCCCACCAGAAAGACAAGATCCAGCCTCATCCACCACAACAGAGGCACTAGTCCCCTCCACCAGGAAGCCTACACAACCCACTGAACCAACCTTAGCCACTGGGGGCAGACACCAAAAACAACGGGAACTACGAACCTGCAGCCTGCGAAAAGGAGACCCCAAACACAGTAAGTTAAGCAAAATGAGAAGACAAAGAAAAACACAGCAGATGAAGGAGCAAGGTAAAAACCCACCAGACCTAAAAAATGAAGAGGAAATAGGCAGTCTACCTGAAAAAGAATTCAGAATAATGATAATAAAGATGATACAAAATCTTGGAAATAGAATGGAGAAAATACAAGAAACGTTTAACAAGGACCTAGAAGAACTAAAGAGCAAACAAACAATGATGAACAACACCATAAATGAAATTTAAAATTCTCTAGAAGGGATCAATAGCAGAATAACTGAGGCAGAAGAACGGGTAAGTGACCTGGAAGATAAAATAGTGGAAATAACTACTGCAGAGCAGAATAAAGAAAAAAGAATGAAAAGAACTGAGGACAGTCTCAGAGACCTCTGGGACAATATTAAACACACCAGCATTCGAATTATAGAGGTCCCAGAAGAAGAAGAGAAAAAGAAGGGGATTGAGAAAATATTTGAAGAGATTATAGTTGAAAACTTCCCTAATATGGGAAAGGAAATAGTTAATCAAGTCCAGGAAGCACAGAGAGTCCCATACAGGATAAATCCAAGGAGAAACACGCCAAGACACATATTAATCAAGCTTTCAAAAATTAAATACAAAGAAAACATATTAAAAGCAGCAAGGGGAAAACAACAAATAACATACAAGGGAATCCCCATAAGGTTAACAGCTGATCTTTCAGCAGAAACTCTGCAAACCAGAAGGGACTGGCAGGATATATTTAAAGTGATGAAAGGGAAAAACCTACAACCAATATTACTCTATCCAGCAAGGATCTCATTCAGATATGACAGAGAAATTAAAAACTTTACAGACAAGCAAAAACTAAGAGAATTCAGCACCACCAAACCAAACCAGCCCTACAACAAATGCTAAAGGAACTTCTCTAGGCAGAAAACACAAGAGAAGGAAAAGACCTAAAATAACAAACCCAAAACAATTAAAAAAATGGTAATAGGAACATACATATGGATAAATACCTTAAATGTAAATGGATTAAATGCTCCAATCAAAAGACATAGACTGGCTGAATGCATACAAAAACAAGACCTGTATATATGCTGTCTACATGAGACCCACTTCAGACCTAGGGACACATACAGACTGAAAGTGAGGGGATGGAAAAAGATATTCCATGCAAAGGGAAATCAAAAGAAAGCTGGAGTAGCAATTCTCATATCAGACAAAATAGACTTTAAAATAAAGACTATTACAAGAGACAAAGAAGGACACTACATAATGATCAAGGGATCAACTGAAGAAGAAGATATAACAATTATAAATATTTATGCATCCAACATAGGAGCACCTCAATACATAAGGCAAATACTAACAGCCATAAAGGGGGTAATCGACAGTAACATAATCATAGTAGGGGACTTTAACACCCCACTTTCACCAATGGACAGACCATCGAAAATGAAAATAAATAAGGAAACACAAGCTTTAAATGATACATTAAACAAGATGAACTTAATTGATATTTATAGGACATTCCATCCAAAAACAACAGAATACACTTTCTTCTCAAGTGCTCATGGAACATTCTCAAGGATAGATCATATCTTGGGTCACAAGTCAAGCCTTGGTAAATTTAAGAAAATTGAAATCGTATCAAGTATCTTTTATGACCACAATTCTATGAGACTAGATATCAATTACAGGAAAAAAATCTAAAAAATACAAACACATGGAGGCTAAACAATACACTACTTAATAACCAAGAGATCACTGAAGAAATCAAAGAGAAAGTCAAAAAATACCTAGAAACAAATGACAATGAAAACATGATGACCCAAAACCTATGGGATGCAACAAAAGCAGTTCTAAGAGGGAAGTTTATAGCAATACAATCCTACCTTAAGAAACATCTTAAATAAACAACCTAACCTTACACCTAAAGCAATTAGAGGAAGAAGACCAAAAAAACCCCAGAGTGAGCAGAATGAAAGAAATCATAAAGATCAGATCAGAAATAAATGAAAAAGAAATGAAGGAAATAATAGCAAAGATCAATAAAACTAAAAGCTGGTTCTTTGAGAAGATAAACAAAATTGATAAACCATTAGCCAGACTCATCAAGAAAAAAAGGGAGAAGACTCAAATCAATAGAATTAGAAATGAAAAAGGAGAAGTAACAACTGACACTGCAGAAATACAAAGGATCATGAGAGATTACTACAAGCAACTCTATGCCAATAAAATGGACAACCTGGAAGAAATGGACAAATTCTTAGAAATGCACAGCCTTTAGAGACTGAACCAGGAAGAAATAGACAATATGAACAGACCAATCACAAGCACTGAAATTGAAACTGTGATTAAAAATCTTCCAACAAACAAAATCCCAGGACCAGATGGCTTCACAGGCGAGTTCTATCAAACATTTAGAGAAGAGCTAACACCTATCGTTCTCAAACTCTTCCAAAATATAGCAGAGGGAGGAACACTCCCAAACTCATTCTACGAGGCCACCATCACCCGGATACCAAAACCAGACAAAGATGTCACAGAAAAAGAAAATTACAGGCCAATATCACTGATGAACATAGATGTAAAAATCCTCAACAAAATACTAGCAAACAGAATCCAACAGTACATTAAAAGGATCATACACCATGATCAAGTGGGGTTTATCCCAGGAATGCAAGGATTCTTTAATATTCACAAATCAATCAATGTGATACACCATATTAATGAAATGAAGGAGAAAAACCATATGATCATCTCAATAGATGCAGAGAAAGCTTTCAACAAAATTCAACACCCATTTATGACAAAAACCCTCCAGAAAGTAGGCATAGAGGGAACTTACCTCAACATAATAGAGACCATATATGGCAAACCCACAGCCAACATCGTCCTCAATGGTGAAAAACTGAAACCATTTCCACTAAGATCAGGAACAAGACAAGGTTGCCCATTCTCACCACTGTTATTCAACATAGTTTTGGAAGGTTTAGACACAGCAATCAGAGAAGAAAAAACAATAAAAGGAATCCAAATCGGAAAAGAAGTAGAGCTGTTATTGTTTGCAGATGACATGATACTATGCATAGAGAATCCTAAAGATGCTACCAGAAAACTACTAGAGCTAATCAACGAATTTGGTAATGTAGCAGGATACAAAATTAATGCACAGAAATCTCTTGCATTCCTATACACTAATGATGAAAAATCTGAAAGTGAAATTAAGAAAACACTCCCATTTACCATTGCAACAAAAAGAATAAAATACCTAGGAATAAACCTACCTAAGGAGACAAAAGACCTGTATGCAGAAAATTATAAGACACTGATGAAAGAAATTAAAGATGATACAAATAGATGGAGAGATATACCATTTTCTTGGATTGGAAGAATCAACATCGTGAAAATGGCTATACTACCCAAAGGAATCTACAGATTCAATGCAATCCCTATCAAAGTACCATTGGAATTTTTCACAGAACTAGAACAAAAAATTTCACAATTTGTATGGAAACACAGAAGACCCCGAATAGCCAAAGCAATCTTGAGAAAGAAAAACGGAGCTGGAGGAATCAGGCTCCTGGACTTCAGACTATACTACAAAGCTACAGTAATCAAGACAATGTGGTATTGGCACAAAAACAGAAACATAGATCAATGGAACAAGATAGAAAGCCCAGAGATAAACCCACGCACATATAGTCACCTTTTATTTGATAAAGGAGGCAAGAATATACAATGGAGAATAGACAGCCTCTTCAATAAATGGTTCTGGGAAAACTGGACAGCTACATATAAAAGAATGAAATTAGAACACTCCCTAACACCATACACAAAAATAACCTCAAAATGGATTAAAGACCTAAATATAAAGCCAGACCCTATCAAACTCTTAGAGGAAAACACACGCAGAACACTCTATGACATAAATCACAGCAAGATCCTTTTTGACCCACCTCCTAGAGAAATAGAAATAAAAACAAAAATAAACAAATGGGACCTAATGAAACTTAAAAGCTCTTGCACAGCAAAGGAAACCATAATCAAGATGAAAAGACAACCCTCAGAATGGGAGAAAATATTTGCAAATGAAGCAACTGAGAAAGGATTAATCTCCAAAATTTACAAGCAGCTCATGCAGCTCAATATCAAAAAAACAAACAACCCAATCCAAAAATGGGAAGAAGACCTAAATAGACATTTCTCCAAAGAAGATATACAGATTGCCAACAAACACATGAAAGAATGCTCAACATCATTAATCATTAGAGAAATACAAATCAAAACTACAATGCAGTATCATCTCACACCAGTCAGAATGGCCATCATCAAAAAATCTACAAACAATAAATGCTGGAGAAGGTGTGGAGAAAAGGGAACCCTTATACACTGTTGGTGGGAATGTAAATTGATACAGCCACTATGGAGAACAGTATGGAGTTTCCTTAAAAAACTAAAAATAGAACTACCATACGAACCAGCAATCTCACTACTGGGCATATACCCTGAGAAAACCATCATTCAAAAAGAGCCATGTACCACAATGTTCCTTGCAGCTCTCTTTACAATAGCCAGGACATGGAAGCAACCTAAGTGTCCATCGACAGATGAATGGATAAAGAAGACGTGGCACATATATACAATGGAATATTACTCAGCCATAAAAGAAACGAAACTGAGTTATTTGTAGTGAGGTGGATGGACCTAGAGTCTGTCATACAGATTGAAGTAAGTCAGAAAGAGAAAAACAAATACTGTTTGCTAATGCGTATATATAGAATCTAAAAAATAAAATGGTCATGAAGAACCTAGGGGCAAGATGGGAATAAAGATGCAGACCTACTAGAGAATGGACTTGAGGACATGGGGAGGGGGAAGGGTAAGCTGGGACAAAGTGAGAGAGTGGTAGTGTATTTATGGACATATGTATGCTACCAGGTGTGAAGTGGGTGGCTGGTGGGAAGCAGTCGCATGGCACAGGGAGATCAGCTCGGTGCTTTGTGACCCACTGGAGGGGTGGGATAGGGAGGGTGGGAGTGAGGGAGATGCAAGAGGGAGGAGATATGGGGATATATGTGTATGTATGACTGATTCGCTTTGTTATAAGGCAGAAGCTAACACACCATTGTAAATTAATTATACTCCAATAAAAACGTTAAAAAATTAATTAATTAATTAACAAATAAATTGAATCAAGAGGTTCAAGTTATGACAGTGATGACCATGGAGCTCATACACCTGGGTCCTCCATATAGGAAGGAATTGTCTATCCAGCTGCTGGGCCTACTGTCAGGAGAAAAGCTTTAGTTATCATTCCTTGGGATTCCCTCAGCTGCAGAGAATGGTCTCACCAAGGACACCTATCTTAGGGTAGCTTAAATCTAATACCCTATCTTAGGGTAGCTTAAATCTAATGACCAAATCTAATGACCAAAGCTTAAATCTAATGACACCTCTCTTAGGGTAGCTTAAATCTAATGACCAAAATTTTATACCCTCCCTTCCATATTTGTAGATTCCAAGAGCACTCCTCAATAAACATCCTGCACACTAAAAAAAAAAGAATTTGGGCAATGTGTTCAAGGACTAAAAGTATCCTAAGTAATAAAGCATCTATTAAATGGAAAAAATTGTAAACATGAATTTATTGAATTTTTTCTGTAGAATATATTTAGATATATTTAAAGGTGTTTTTCAAACAGTATATCCATGTAGATCAAGTCAAAGTACTGTGACTAACAGGCTTCTCATTGTTGAATTTACATACGGATCCAGTGCTGTTATAGCTGGTAATATGCATCATCAATTATATGGGTTGGATTCCCTCTTATCAGGGTTGGGGATAGGGATCAGTAATATCTTTTGCTACCTTTTCTATCTATAGATCTTTATCTTTTTGACTGGAGATAGGTGTGACCTTAGCACAGGAAAATTAAGCAGCACATTTCATCTTCACATTTGAGTAACATCCTTCACCCATATATTTTAGTTCTTTACCCCATAGCAAGAATCCAAAAGTACTTTTGCTATTTGTTCTGGCTTTTTGCCTTGATTTTCCTAATTTATTTATTGCCTTAAAATAAATTAGTGGATTAAGTGAGCACATCAATTCCCCAATAGTCTCCTGGGGAAATGAAACACACAGTCAGCACATTTTGATATGTGGGTTGGAGAAGTACTGCAGATATGGTATGGGGAATGGTAGGAGAATGGGAGAAAGAATAAGAGGAGATTGAGAGAAGGACAAAAGAGGGGGAGAGAAAAGTAGCATATCAAAAGTATAGCTGTAAACCCTGAAACTAGGGAGATCTGTATTCAGATCTTGCCTCCAATGTGGTAAAATTGTTAATATTTGGGCAATTGCATTTTAGAAGACTGAGAGGAAATAAAAAGTCACAGGTTCTTTATAGTAGAAAGGATAGTACTAAGGTGTTAAATTCAGAAAATATACATAGGATTTTAAAAAATTCTTTTAAAACTATATTTTAGTGATAATTTCATTAATAATACATTAACTAATATGTATGATTTTGTTCATCTGATTTCCTATTGTTTTTTTAGATGGACTTTGCTGCCTGGCAGAGATCTAGAAACACAGTTCTTATAGTTTCCATTTCTAGAACAGCCCATCCAACTGGCAATGTCTCAAAGTTATGAGATATAGTTTTTTAATATCTGGCTAAGTAGCAAAGACATTTTTCCCCATATTTTATAGCAAAAATTTTTCTTGTCTCATTAGTTATGTTTGTGTAATGCACCATGAATCTCAGGTGAATTTGCCCCCAAGGCACTCCCTGCTTTCTTAATATAAGTTGATTTTCTGTTTGAGTGCTAATGTAAATAACATTTTCAGAGCCTTTTCCCAAGTGCTACACAATAACTGATTCAAAGTGAATTAGAAATTTTGCTTTTTCCAAGAACAGCTGTTTTTTATTTTTATTTTCCATTTGTTCAATGATTCTGAGAAGACGTTTCCATCTTAATAATGGAAAAATAATGTCCATATCATTTACATGCTTAAAGGAATTCTCTTTTCTTTCCCCACTGGTTGTGCCATTTTCAGCATCAGAGGAAGATTGGTTGAGCAACACAGAACTTTTGTGTTTGATATATGGGACCATTAGAGCTTGATGAACTGCAAACAAATACCCTCCCTTTTTTTTTCTTTTCTGAGTTATATACTTAACTTCTTTAGTACAAATGCGATTATTCTTTAACCTTTGAGATCTTTGAGGCAAGACTATTAATATGTAAATTTTAACTTTTTGTGCTTAATATAACATAAAATAAACTAACTAAGGTACCTAAAAGAGCGTTTGGAGGAAAAGAAAATTTATAACCACATTTTTGATGTGGGTTTGAACAGTAATAATTTTCATTAAAAACAAACAGACAAAGATAGCTTTTCTTTCCAAGTCAGTTCCACGCAGAAGTTTATGTAGAGGTGGCGAATTTACGCACTGTGGTCTCTCAAGTCCTATCTTACACTATCACCGTGAAGCCCATTATTATGATTTGTCATTTATTATCTAGTTCTTATTTCTTCTTTGTACTATTCCAAATTTAAATTGAGATATCAACTCTGAGATATTTTAATATATTTTGAAGTATATATGAGGCACTATTTTCAAAAGAATTTGTGATAAGTAGATCAGAAGATACTAATCTATTTGTAGTGTTTTACGTATTTATACTTAAATATGCTGTTATAAAATAGTCAACAAGTGAAATAAAGAGATAGGTAAAACCAGGGTTTTGACCTGTGGTAGACCAAATTCTAAGATGCACCCCCAACCAAATTTCTTGCTGTTACGCACAGATCTGTCATTATGATAAGATCAGTCCCAGTATTGTTATCTTATGTGGAAAAAGGAATTTTGAAGATGTAATTAAGGTTACTGATGATCATTTATTTCAAGATTATTCAGGTAGGCCTAATGCAAACAGTCAGGCTCTTTAAAATTAGAGTGCTTTCTTCATCTGGTAGCAGAAGTCAGAGATATTCTTAGCACAAGAAGAATTCAATGTGTCATTGCTGGTTCTGAGATGGAGGGGGCCCTGGAACTATGACCTGGGAGGAACCTCTAGGAGCTGAGAGGGGACAGAGGCCAATAGCTGGGGAAGAAAATGGGAATTTGAGTCCTACAACCTCAGGGAACTGAAATCTGCCCCAAACCTGAATAAGCTTGGAAGCAGATTCTCTATTCTCCAGATAGAGCACAGCCTGGCTGATTACCTTAATTTTGGTTTTGTAATACTCTGAGTAAAGAACCTAGTCAAGCCTGGGACATCTAAACTGTGAGCATAAAATGTTTCTTTGTTTTTTATCTTTTTATTTTGAGATAATTATAAATTTATGTTCAGTTGTGAAAAATAATAACGAGAGATTCCATGTACCCTTTTACCCAGTTTCCCAAAATGGTAACCTCTTGCAAAACTATACAATATCAAAACCAGGATATTGACACTAATAACAATCCATTGATCTTATTCAAATTTCCCTAGTTTTACTTGTTCTTCTATGTCTGCTACCACAGTCAAGTTACAGAGTATTTCCATCACCAGGAGGAGCCCTCAGGTTGCTCTTCTATAGCCATACCCTCCTCTCTCATGCACCCCCCTCCCCCTAACCCTTGGCAACGACTAAAATTTTGTCAGTTTTGGGAATGGTACATAAATACAATCATAGACTATGTGACCATTTGGGATTGGCTTTTTTTCTGTCAATATGCTTTTCATGAGATTCATCCAAGCTGTTGTATGGATTAATAGTTTCTTTTTATTGCTAAGTAGTATTCTGTGGTATGGATGTATATAGTTTGTTTAACCATTACACACTGAAGGACATCTGGGATATTTCCAGTTTTTGACTTATAAATAAAACTGCTATATTTGTGTAGGTTTTGTGTGTATGTAAGTAGATTAGTTCCCGTGGCTGATATAACAAATTACTACACACTGGATGGCTTAAGAAAGCAGAAATTTATTCTCTTATGGTTCTGGAGTCCAGAAATATGAAATCAGTATCATTGGG
This sequence comes from Balaenoptera physalus, assembly GCF_965194825.1. NCBI lineage: Eukaryota > Metazoa > Chordata > Mammalia > Artiodactyla > Balaenopteridae > Balaenoptera > Balaenoptera physalus. The sequence continues at coordinate 67,679,635 of NC_138893.1, read as the reverse complement.
TTAAAATATAGGTGTTACCAGGTCCAGACTCCCTCCAGAGACTCTAGGGAAGAATATATTCCTTCCCTCTTCCAGTTTCGGGTGGCTGTCCATATTCTTTGATTTGTAACTATCGCTCCAATCTCTGCTCTGTGGTCACATTGCTTCCTCTTCGTTTCAAAATTCTTAACTTAATCAAACCCACAAAGATTCTTTTTCCAAATAAGGTAACATTTATAGGTTCCAGGGGTTTAGATGTAGATATCTTGTGGTGGGGAAGGGGGAATTTTTCAGCTTACTAAAGTAGTTTTTAAGTTCTCTGATAAATGCTCAAGGGTGCAATTTCCAGTCACGTGATAATTGCATATTTAGTTTTACATGAAACTGTCCAACGTTATCCGGAATGGCTGTACAGTTTTACATTCCTACCAGCAGTGTATGAATGATCCAGATTCTCTGCATTTTATTTTTTTAAGCTATTAAGTTTGTGGTAATTTGTTATACAGTAACAGAAAACTAATAAATTATCTTAACCAAATTAGTATATTAGAGTGGGCAATATATTTTTCACCTTTTCAAATGTCCAAGATATCAAAAATGTTAAAATGAAAACACGGATAACCAATCAGAGTGCCTTTTAAAGCATATCAACCAGGAATAACTCTAATAGTTAATCAAGATGATGGTGTATGGAAAACATTTCTCACTATGTTAGATGTATGTGTATGAAAAGATTGCAATAGCATAGAGTATAAAAAGTACTACACAAGTTTCACATTGTGGGAAGTAACTAGTACTGGTAGTTCACCCTTAATTTTTTTTAATTAATTTTTATTGGAGTATAGTTGATTTACAATGTCATGTTAATTTATGCTGTACAGCAAAGTGAATCAGTTATACATATACATATATACACTCTTTTTTAGATTCTTTTCCCATATAAGTCATTACAGAGTATTGAGTAGAGTTCCCTGTGCTATACAGTAGGTTCTTATTGGTTATTTATTTTACATATAGTAGTGTGTATATGTCAATCCCAATCTCCCAATTTATCCCTCCCCGCCTTCCCCCTTTGTAACCATAAGTTTGTTTTCTACATCTGTGACTCTATTTCTGTTTTGTAAGTAACTTCATTTGTACCATTTTTTTTAGATTCCACATATAAGCAATAGATATCATATGATATTTGTCTTTCAATGTCTGACTTACTTCACTCAGTATGCAATCTCTAGGTCCATCCATGTCACTGCAAATGACATTATTTCATTCTTTTTTATGACTAATATTCCATTGTATATATGTACCACATCTTCTTTATCCATTCCTCTGTTGATGGACATTTAGGTTGCTTCCATGTCCTGGCTATTGTAAATAGTGCTGCAATGAATATTGGGGTGCATGTATATTTTCGAATTATGGTTTTCTCCAGATATATGCCCAGGAGTGGGACTGCTGGGTTGTGTGGTAGTTCTATTTTTAGTTTTTTAAGGAACCTCCATGTTCTCCATAGTGGCTGTACCAATTTACATTCCCACCGACAGTGTAGGAGGGTTCCTTTTTCTCCACACCCTCTCCAGCATTTATTGTTTGTAGATTTTTTAATGATAGCCATTCTGACCCATGTGAGGTGATAGCTCATTGTAGTTTTGACTTGCATTTCTTTAATAATTAGTGACACTGAACATCTTTTCATGTGCCTCTTGGCCATCTGTACGTCTTCTTTGGAGAAATGTCTATTTAGATCTTCTGCCCATTTTTTGCTTGGGTTGTTTGTTTTTTTTGATATTGAGCTGCATGTGCTGTTTGTGTATTTTGGAGATTAATCCCTTGTCGGTGGCTTCGTTTGCAAATATTTTCCCCCATTCTGTGGGTTGTCTTTTCATTTTGTTTATGGTTTCCTTTGCTGTGCAAAAGCTTTTAAGTTTAATTAGAGTCCACCCTTACTTTTAAGGAGATTTGGCCTAAGTGAAGGAAGAGAGACAATGTATATCACAGTGAAATAAAGTTATTATGTAAAACTGTATAAATATATCGTTTTTAACATGATTGAGGTGTGCAGGGAAAAAAAGAGTATGGCTGCAAGAGAATTGAAATAAATGAAATGGTCTGAAATAAATGAAATGAGTGAAACTTTTTTTTTTCTGAAATGGGTCAAATTTTTAAAGTGCTAATGCATTATGAAAGAGGTTAGACTTTCAGGAGTAAAATCTGAGTTAACCAAATGGCAAATGGTTAGAAGAGAAGGAGAGGAGTAACTGGAATAGTCAGACATATCTGCCTGCCAGGGAGGAGGAACAACTACAGGTAAGAGAGGAAATCCTCTGGATTTCCTAGAACAAGCTTCAATGGCTTCATGGTGGTTTGGAGACTGGCACTGAATTTTGTATGAAACGAAATTGTCATAGCTGGAGTTACCTCAGGAAACGCTGACTGCAAATATCTAGGTTATGCAGTTAAAAACCTAGGGAAAAAAATCCCAGTATGTATTTTCTTTTAATGTTTATGTTCATTTTTCTATTAACTTATAAATATTATAGAGCATATACTTTCTGACAGAATTATGACCATAATGCAATAAAATTAGAAACCACAAAATTATTGCAAGAACAAATCCACTTGGAAAGTAATACAGAGATATAAAACAAAACCAAACTGTCTTATTTTACAAAGAAAAATCAACACTAAAGCTACTACAAGTATTGTAGAAATTATAGCTAGTGCCATATGTATGAGATATGGTTGCAGGAATAATCAAAGGAAATTATAGAGCCATAAATTAAATTTTAAAATGCAAGATAGATTGAAAATAAATTATTAAACATTTGGTTCATTATGCTACAAAATATTTAAAAACAAACCGAAAGAAAGTAAACTAAAAGGACTGGTAAAAATAATAACAGGAAAGAAGGTAAAGAAAAACATTGAAAATTAGTTGGATCAGTAACATCAAAGCTTATGCTTTGGAAAGACAATTAAAATAGAAGAAATTTTTGCAAATCTTAAGAGAGAAAAGGAAGGAGGAGGAAGGAGAGGGAAAGAGGTAGGGGAGGAAGAATAGAAAGAAGATGGAGTGAGGAAAATATTATCAATACAGATATAAAAGACATTGAAAATATTTTCTATTAACTTGGATAGGATGTCTTGACATGCCACGAATCTTTGAAATCTAAAATCTTCACCACTATGATAGGCCTCTGAATCTTTGTATGGTTTGTCTATTATGTTCTGGCACACATTTGTCTTACAGGGCATCCAGGTTGCTCGCCATTTTCTTCTCAAGAGATTCGATCAGTTGAGTGGTGAGGTAGCAGTTCAAGGGCTTCTACTTGACCTCATTATAATGCCTTTTATTCCACAATTCAATGAACCCATCTTAGGGTTCTGTCAGCAGTTAAGAACAGCTGCCCTGATTATACACTCAGAAATTAGGGAAATAACCGCAGGGTGAACCATTGGACTCTATGTAAAAACGAAATGGGCCAGTACTTCATTTATCATCTGGTGACTCTATGCCCCCACTTTAACATGGGGGTTATTGTGATGCTCCACATCACCTAGAGCAGGGTCAGCTCTGATACTGTATCAATATATCACTAGTCCCTAAATCATCTTGGTATGGCCCTTTCCTCACAATATAGTTACTCTTGAAATGGCCATAGATCCTTTTGAAGAAGGATTGGTGAAATAGATACTATATATTCTTGCTGTGAAATTATAGGTTACTTTTTCAAGAAAACCTTTTAATTTGTTCAAGAGACAACTTCTAATCCGTTGTCATTGAGTCTGACATCTGATTCACATCTGGAAACTGGGCAAGGGCTTTTGTCAGCCTTCTGCCCAGCTGCATTTCATTATATAAACCAAGCAACAGTCTCATTGGATGCCCAATTATATCACCTCGTGTTCTAATTCCCATTACAACAGATTGCTACATGTCAGGGCTCCCTAGCTGCCACTTTGGTCTTGTTCCTTATTATGGTAATTATTTTCTCCTTGCCCCTGATGGTTAATTACTGCCAACTGTCCACTGCTATACTGGAATCTTACTGCCAATTTACACTAGAGAATCCACTTCTATAATATCTCTTATTATCAAGACTAATTTATAAATGACAACCACCATTGAGATTTCATCAATATCACTTCCCTTTATTAATGTTTGTGTTATCCCTGTGAGCTTCTGGAACTCAATCCTCTGGAATGTCTGGGAAACAATATAGAATTCATCCCTGATTTGCCCCAACTGAGGAGGTGGAAAGCTTGGGTATTTATCCACTAATCCCTATTTGTTTTTGGTTGAGTGTTGAGCAGTGGTAAATGTTTAACAGTCATCTCTCTGAACAAGTAGTCCTGATTTCTAGGATCTGTCACCTGTGTTGGAACCACTCTTACTATGGCCAATTTCAGACTACAGCATGACATCACTGAGTGTGGGGTTGAGAGGAGATGCTCAGTAGCACACCATTATATGGAATCTCCACCCTACAAATACAAATAAGACATTAAGAACGTCAAAAGCATAGATAATAGTAAAGTGTAAAATAATTAGAAAGTGATGAGTTTTGAGCATATTTTACTCTTGTTTTTAATATAATTTATTTAATTGTAAGTTTATATAATTTAATTCTTAATAATGTTGTATTTAAGAACCAAGTTGTAAAATCCCTGAAAATTTACCAGCCAGCATTTGCACACTGGTACACATGACACCAGCACACCACTGCTCCTGTAGATGACAAATTGTCAGCACCTGTATTCTGACCTGCACAAAAAAAACTAAGCAGCTCCTTTAGTCAGGGAAAGGAGTCATTTAGAAATTTGTAGGTACTTGTGATGAGAAACCAGCACTGTGCCTGGGAGCAGTAAGTGCCAAGGATCTGGGGGTCACTGAAGGCATCTGCTGCATTACTTGTCCTTAAGAATTCATGAAAATGTGCATGGATAGGATTTAAAACATTTGTTTTATATATAACTGAGAAGGGAGTTCTCATTTATTGCATACCAACAATGTGTTAAAGGGCCTTAATCTTAACTATAGCTATATATAGGCTGTTATCCACCATCCAAAAGGCAAGCAATATGCTCAGGGTCTCTGACCGTTAACTAGCTGAACAAAGCTTTTAACCCAGGTTTGTCTGACCCTGAGGACTGAACTATTTATTTCAGGCTAGAGTCATGTGTGATTGTTTTAATTATATCACACAAGTAGGATAAAGATTAAATCTGTTGTGTTTTTTTTTAATTCTGAGTACCACAAATTAAATAGAGAATAAGAAATATGTATCTTGCCTAGATTTCTTAATGGGAAATCTTTATATCAGAAAATTAGCCCAATTTGGTGACTGACAATACAATAAAGTTGAATTTGGCTAGGAAAGATTCCCCCTTTCCATTTCAGCATCCTGCCCATCTATCCAATAAAAGGCAAAGATTTTCCAAGGAGAAAGAGTCTTCATGAGATGTCTATTATTTGTGTGTATGAAATGCAGTGATTTTGTCAAGAAACTCTCTGAAGAAAAAATTAAAATTAAACAAAGTGCTCTCATTCAAACAATATTGTTCTAAGTAAAAATCCCCAGAGCTTTTCTTTATAAATCACTATTACCTCTAGAAAATGCCTGATTAAGTGATAGGAAGAAATGGTAAAGAGAAACATAATTTGTTACTGCTTTTGAAGTTGAACAGCTTACAGTGAGTTCTTCATAATTATCTCCACTTCCCTTTTTCAAAGTTAATAAAAGTTTCTGTTGACTCCAGCATTGCTTTGAGGTGACTAGAAATATAGAAAGGCAGCGGTGCCAAAAAAAAAAAAAAAAAAAAGGAAATACAGGAAATTAAGCCAGAATTTTACAGTTTAGGCCAAGGCTTGGCACATGTTTTCTAAAAAGGGCCAGGTGGTAAATATTTCATGCTTTGCAGGTCATAAAGTCTCTTGGCATAGCCCAAAAGTAGCCATAGACAAAGGTAAATGAATAAGCATGGATGTATTGCAATGAACTTTATTTACAAAAAAGGGAATCAGGCTGAATGTGGCCTCTTGGACATAGTTTGCAGACTCCTGATTTATGCAGATGAACCATATTGCTAAGTTCCTGATCATTCCAGGTTTTTTTTTTTTTTATTTTTATGAAACAAAAATGCTAGCAATGGATTCATAGTTTATTTTTTTTCATTTTAGTAAATATTGCCTTGGTGCTCAATATGTGCCAGACACTGTTCTGGGTACCGGTGGTGCAGTGGTGAATTATTAAAGTCCCTTTCTCAGTGAGCTGTTCTTTGAGTGAAAATGCCTTAAGCAAATAAATACACAAAAAATATAGAATATTATGCCAGGTGTTACTTAAAAAAACAGGCAAGTAGATAAAATGAAAGATGTTTTAAATTAGATAATTCATCTGGAAAAGCACAACTGATAAGGTGATATTTGAATATAAAGCTGAATAAAGTGAGGTAGAATGCCACATAAATGACTGGAAGAATAGTCTCCTGGAAAGAAGAAACCTTTGGGACCAAAACCTTGAGAGTAGAGATTGCTAACTGTGTCCATGGTGTAGTGAGAAGTCCATGATGGTTAGAGCAGACGAAATAGGAAGAGAGGAGGGGGGGAAAATGTCTGAAAGGAAGGCAAGGCCCAGATCCCTGAATTGCAAGAAGATTGTTTTTTCCATTCTCTTCTTGCTTTTCACCTGCACTAATACAACCATAGCAACCACTATCATAGCTTACCACTCCTGATTTTAATGTGGTCTCAAAACAAGGGCATAGATGATGATTTTTCTCCTTCTCCTTATTCTCCTTCTTCCATAGTCTACCCCACATTCCCCTCCCATGATCTTGGTAAGAAAAGCTTGGGCCAGGATAAGTGTTTAAAGTAGTGAGAAATAGATACTTAATATAGTAGTTGGTGGGTAGGGCAAACTGAATATTTTGATAGGTTAGATGTAGAATGTAATACAAAGTAGTCAAGAGTGACTGTAATTTTTTTTTGACCTGATGAATTGATAGGTGGAGTTCTACTGAGATAAATAACAATGTAGATGAACATATCTAGGGTAGAGATTAAATGTCCAGGATTCTTTTTTTTTTTTTTGACTTCTCTAGGATGTCAAGGTGGCAGTTTCTTTTTTTTTTTTTTTTTTTTTAATTTTTATTTATTTATTTATTTATGGCTGTGTTGGGTCTTCGCTTCTGCGCGAGGGCTTCCTCTAGTTGCGGCAAGCGGGGGCCACTCTTCATCGCGTTGCGCGGGCCTCTCACCATCGCGGCCTCTCTTGTTGCGGAGCACAGGCTCCAGACGCGCAGGCTCAGTAGTTGTGGCCCACGGGCCCAGCTGCTCCGCGGCATGTGGGATCTTCCCAGACCAGGGCTCGAACCCGTGTGCCCTGCATTGGCAGGCAGACTCTCAACCACTGTGCCACCAGGGAAGCCCAAGAAGTGATATAAGAAGATGAGAAGATATGAGAGTGAAAAAGTAGTTTTTGCAATGGATGGTAGGTCTTGATGGAGTTGAAGAATTGTTACAGTTGGAGTACTAGAGGGAGTGAACTGGGAAGATAAAAAGTTGTATCAGGGGATGGAATATATGAAAATGAAATTGGGGATACAATATATTTAGTTATTCGAAAAAAACATGTTCAAGTATGTTTCAGTGAAGTAATATAATAATACATATAATATAATAAACTAGTACTCATTCGTATTTCCTGTTTGCTCTCAAATTCAACCATATAGGAGGATTCCACTTTCACACTCCTTGAGTTTAGGTATGTCCATGTAACTTGCATTGGTCAAAGAAATGAGACCATAAGGGTCACTCCCATGTTGGGTGCATTTAAAAAACAGATTTCTCCATTCTTTATTTTCCTTACTCAAGCTGTAGTTGTGGACATATTGAAATGATCATAAATAGTGTAACAAATGAAATGTAATAAATGCCCACTGTCTTCTAAGCCAAAGATGGGCAGAACTTGGTCACAAGGCAAGGTTAAAGCATCCTGGAACATTTAATAACCATGTAGAAGTCAGTTGCCCTGGAGAACTTTGTGGGTTCATAGTATTTTACAGGGGTGAGAAATAAACTTTTCTTACGTTAAGCCACTGACAGTTTGGTGACCTTTGTTAACACAGCATAATCTAGGATATCTGGCTCACCACAAAAGTATGCTTAGTAAGTGAATGGCTGAGATAGGCTGGATGACAAGGTCACTGAAGGAGAGGAGGTCAAGGGAGGAGAAGTCAAGGTATAGAAGGATTGTCTGTATGAAAAGTTAAGTCACCACACTTCATTACACGATACGTTTGAAGAGATGACAGTGAGCCAAGAGCTAAAATTCTCAAGGCATAAAGAGAAATGACTTGGAGATCTTAAATGACTGCAACAAGCACTGATAATACATAGTGTAGTGTGAGGACATAAAATCCTAAAGCTGAGAGATTCATGGAGAAGAAGGAAACATTACAGAAGTAGCTATACAAAGAACCATTGAGGTCTGGCTATTTTAATTATATACAGGAAGATCTTATTTAAAGAAATCCTTATATTCTTCAAATAAAAACATTTACTGAAACAGTTTCCCTTTTCCAGAACTTTAAAATCTATAATTTAAAAAAAAGAACCTTTTCCTAGCACTTTGACCATGGAAATTACATTAAAATAAATTAAGAAAAGACTTATTCTGGAATCCCCATCTATTAGGAGGTTACATGGACTTAATGTATAATTTACAAGTCATGTACTTTACTAATTTTGATCCTAGTTTTTTTTTTTTAATTTACAATTCAGTTCCAATATTTGCCTTTGCTATTAATAAAGAAATGCAAATTTCTTCAACTTTGGAATAATACAGTGTGCCTGAATTCATTTTACATGAATTTCCATATATTTCCTTTTCCTTTTCTTTAACTGTGAGTCATATATTTGACTAATTTAACCTTTTGGCTGTTTTACAATTTAGAATATAAATGGTTCAGACAATAATGTTTAATATTTTTGTAAATTTTGTTCTGTTGCTTGATTTGTTGGTAAATTTAGGAACATGAGTAATTATGAGTTAATACTGAGAATCTGCTTCATAGAATGGACAATCCTTATTGCCATATATTTAAACTTCATATTTTGAGGTATGTTTTAACTTACACATTTTAAAGAGTAAATATTACACTGGAAAATACGTTACAATGGACAGAGTGGGGAAGGATTTTTTGTCTTTAATGTTAATTAGAGGTTAGATTTTCTTTAGACCCCCAAATAACTAACATCCCTTTACTTTGAATGTAGATAAGAAGTTAAAGATTCTTTTCTGAAAAACTATGCAAGGTTTACTGCATCATTAACAGGTTCACATAATTAAAGAACCTGAAAATGCTCAGTAAAAAGTAGCATGGATTCTGTACAGATAGTGAAAGCTAATTGAAATACTAATATTTTTACTGAGAATATTAAATTTTTATTGTCAACCTTCTAAATTCCTCTATGTTGTAATATAATCACTTCTGTTTATTTCTGTACTCTGTTTTTGGCTATTCCTATTGGCAGAAACATCTGTTGTAGCTTAAGTTTGAGCCTCTTTCTATTCTTTAAATATGAGCAAATAAAGATATTAGATATGAAATACTATTTTGGAAAATACCATAAACTCTAGAACTTGGAAGAACTGTGAATTCTAGAACTGTGAAGCTCTGCTGTTTCTTTTCTTTATAGTTCAGATATCTATACCCACCAGATTTTGTTATATCAAGTCCCACAGAATTTGCATTTTATTATTCCTTTAGCTATAAACTCACTCCCCATTTGTCGTTTTCAGAAATAAAGGAAACAAGCATTACATGAGCTCTCTGACTTATTAAACTACACCCAAAGACTAAACTTCTTTGATCTAATGTTTATAGCATATTATAAAAAGTTTGTTAATTTTTCAAAACTAAGTGATATCCTTAATTTTACCAATCAGAATGAGGGGATGAAGCATAGTAATTTCCTTAATACCTATCATCAGGCTTTGCCTCCTTCTCAGCTCTAATAAGAGTGCTTATTTTCTGTGAGCAAATATTCAGTATGTACTATGTGACATGTACTATCCTTTCATTTAATCTTGTGAGATACAATTTATTACCATTTATTCTGTTAAGCTGTGACTTAGTGAATTTAAGTAACTTGGTAAAAATCACACAACTAGGACATGGAGATGTTGAAATACAATTATGGGTCTGTCTGTTTCCAAAGACTACTTCCTAACCAGTAACCATTTTTCCAAAATATAATATTCAGATGATTTATGATTCTTTATAAAAAATAATCTAGAGGGTCAGTTTGGGTGATGAACCAGAACCTGCATTTTTACAAAGCCATCATAGGAATTCTGGCATGCCTAATTTGAGAAACTTTACAATGACCCTTATCAATGGCCTTGCTTGCTCAGTTGCTGGATGCTTTGGTTCCCTCCTTTGATAATCTGCTTTCCTCTACTCTCTAGACCCAATCCCTAGCAAAGACACAAGAAATTAAGAACTAGGGCCCTATAGTGATTAGCACTAAATCAGCACTGAGTCCACCCTGAGCCGTTTGTCTCTTTGGGTTAGAGTTACCATCTACTGTGGGTCACAAAAAACTCTGTATTAATTACATGATTTTGCTGGACTGGTATTTCTTTACATAAATTTCAGCTGAGTGTGAAACATTCCACAAGCTCCATTCCAGGGAGCAGACTTATTTTCAGGGCTGTGCCAGTGATTGGATGAGCTACATCCTAAGATATGTCCTGTATCATTTAAAAAAAACAAACAAACAGCAATTCTATCATATAGGAATATACCATATTAACCAATAGTATTAATAATGGGGATTTGGTAGATCTTGCAAAGTTAGATCTATGCCCAGTAGATGAGTAGAGGAGCAGTGTTTTTTGTTTGTTTTGTTGTTGCTTTTAAATCATAACTTATTTCCTTTTTGATAGTTTTTATTGAAGTATAGTTGATTTATAATATTATATTAGTTTTAGGAATACATCATAGTGATTCAATATTTTTGTAGGTGATACTCCATTTAAAGTTATTACAAAATAACATAAATATTTCCCTGTGATGTACAGTATATCCTTGTTGCTTATTTATTTTATACATAGTAGTTTGTATCTCTTAATCCACTACCTCTATCTTGCCCCTCCCTACTTCCCTCTACCCCCTAGTTTGTCCTCTATATCTGTGAGTCGTTTCTGTTTTGTTATATACATTTGTTTTATTTTTTAGATTCCACATATAAGCAATAACATAGAATGTTTGTCTTTCTCTGACATATTTCACTAAGCATAATATCCTCTAGGTCCATCCACATTGCTGCAAATCACAGAATTTAATTCTTTTTTTATAGATGAGTAATATTCCATTGTGTGTGTATGTGTGTATAGATGAGTAATATTCCATTGTCTGTGTGTGTGTTATCCATTCACATGTTGATGGACACTTAGGTTACTTCATATCTTGGCTGTTATAAATATTGCTGCTATGAACACTAGGGTGCATACATCTTTTTGAATTAGTGTTTTTGGTTTGTTTTGGATAGATAGCCAGGAGTGGAATTGCTGGGTCATATGGTAGTTCTATTTTTAATTTTTTGAGGCACCTCCATGCTGTTTTCTGTAGTGGCTGCACCAATTTACAATACCACCAAAGGTATTCTAGGGTTCCCTTTTCTCCACATCTCTGTCAACATTTGTTGTTTGTAGACTTTTTGATGATAGCCATTTTGACAGGTGTGAGGTGATGTCTCATCATGATTTTGATTTGCATGTCTCTGATGATTAATGATGTTGAGCATTTTTTTTCAAGTGCCTGTTGGCCATCTATAGCTCTTCTTTGGAAAAGTTTCTATTCAGGCCTTCTGCCCATTTTATGATTGGGTAGTTTATTTTTTTGATATGAGTTGTGTGAACTATTTATATATTTTGGATATTAACCCCATATCAGTCATATTATTAGCAAATATTTTCTCCCGTGCAGTAGGTTGTCTTTTTGTTTTGTCGATGGTTTCCTTTGCTGTGCAAGAGCTTTTAAGTTTAATTAGGTCCCATTTGTTTATTTTTGCTTTTCTTTCTTTTATATTAGAAGACAGATAAAGAAATATTGGTATGATTTATGTTGAAAAGTGTTCTGCCTGTGTTCTCGTCTAGGAGTTTTACAGTTACCTGTCTTACATTTAGATCTTTAATCCATTTGAAGTATATTTTTGTATATGGTGTGAGAAAATGTTCTAATTTCATTCTTTTACATGTAGCTGTCTAGTTTTCCCAGCACCACTTATTGAAGAGACTGTTTTTTCTCCACTGAAATTTTTTGCCTCCTTTGTCATGGATTAATTGACCATAAATGTTGGGTTTATTTCTGGTTCCTCTCTCTTTTCTTCTTGATGAGCCTGCCTAAAGGTTTGTCAATTTTATCTTTTCAAGAAACCAACTCTTGTTCTCATTGATCTTTTCTGGTTTTTTTTTTTTTTTTTTGTCTCTATTTTATTTATTTCCTCTCTAATTTTATTCCTTCTGCTGATGTTGGGCTTTGTTTTTTCTTCCTTTTCTAATTCCCTTACATGGAAGGTTAGGTTATTTGAGATTTTCCTTGTTTCTTGAGGTAGGCCTGTATCACTATAAACTTTACTTCTAGAACTGCTTTTGCTGCATCCCATAGTTTTTGGAATGTTGTGTCTCCATTTTCTTTTGTCTCAAGGTAATTTTTGATTTCCTCTTTGATTTCTTCTCAGACCCATTGGTTTTTCAGTAGCATGTTGTATAGTCTCCATATATTTGTACTTTCCCCATTTTTCTTCCTGTAATGATTTCTTGTTTCATACTGTTGTGGTTGGAAAAAATGCTTGATATAATTTCTGTTCTCTTAAATTTGTTGAGACTTGTATTATGGCCTATCATGTGATCTATCCTGGAGAATGTTCTGTGTGCGCTTGAAAAGAATGTGTATTTTGTTGTTTGGGGATGGAATGTACTGTAGATATCTATTATGACCAACTGGTCTATTGTGTCATTTCAGACCACTGTTGCCTTATTGATTTTCTGTCTGATCTGTCCACTGATGTAAGTGGGATGTTAGAGGTCCCTTATTAAATATTATTGTATTATTGTCAGTTTCTCCTTTTATGTATGGTAATATTTGCTGTATATATTTAGGTGCCTCCTGTATTACGTGCATTTAGAAGCAGTATTTTAGTGACATAAATTTTTTTTTCTGGACCCCAGACCAAGTGCAGTATTACAGGATTTTTGTTTATTTACTTACATTTTTAAGGAAATATTATTTAATATAAACATAATGTGTGCATTCTTAGATACTATCTCAAATATTCAAAATCTCTTACAGCCTCTGCTTTGGAGATTCCATAACTATACAATGTACATTATAACATGTCATTCTTAAGAAATCCATGAAACACCTATTAAAAAAGACAAGAGGTGGGAAAAAATAGTATTTCCTTCCTAGAACTTAATTCAAGAGGGAAAATGGCTTGAAAACTAAAGTATTTTAACCATGAAATACAGTGGAAAATTTTCAGCCTTACAGACTCTAAAATAAGCTTCTTATTGCTATTTACTTATTGCTGTCTTTCAAATAACCAGAAATTCCATGGGTATTAATTGATCACCATTTCCTTTGCAATCCTTTCACCATCTGTTTTTATCATATATTCTGTTGTCACTCACAGCCTTCTCTTATTATGTACATCTCTTTTTCTGGCTTATTAACATCAAATCTCAGACCTTGTCAATAGAATGAATAAAACATATTAAGGAACCCCAGCCCCGGTTCGAGATTTTATTTCTGATGATCACTCAGGTTGAATTAATTAAAATGCCTTTTGTGAATAATTTATAAACCAAGAGTGAATAGGATCATTAATTGGGATGAGTTCCTGTAGTTTTGTAAATCATTATCTATGACTGATAGTTATATAAAGAAAGGGCTTTATACTTCATTGGTACATTATTACATAATTCTCCAGCAGCAGTTGAGAAAGAGTAATTGAATGAATGACACTCTTTGGTACAGCAGTCTGTAATGATAAAACTTAGGACAAATGCATAGAAAGAAATGTATTTAATTGTCAGAGAGTTTCTGAGGAAGTAAATACTGTTCCCCCTACCTTCTTGTTCAGGATATACCAAACACAGAGAAGGATATGGGAAATTTGAGGGTCCTAGCCTCTTGACTAAAGAGTTACTGCCTCTTTTCTTCTTTCCTCTTCTCCCACTGCCCCATATATGAAACTTTTCCTGGGAATCTTGTTAAGAGGAACAGAAAAAATGAACATGGGAAAACTGCCTATGTCTGCGTTATTCTTATGTAGTTGTAACCACTTTGAATTAACATTCTTGCTACTAATTAAATTGGAATAGATTATCTTTACTCTAATAAATTACCTTTAAGTGGTTTATCAGGGTAGATGAAACTAAAACTAATATAAAAATTGAATAATAGGCTGAATAATGGCCTTCCCAACAATGTCCACATTCAATCCCTGGAACCTGTGAATAGGTTGCATTACATAGGAAAAGGGACTTTCCATACGTAATTAAGGTTATTGGTCCTTAAATAGGGTAATTATCTTGCATTATCTAGGTGAACTCAATCTAATCACATGAGTATAGAACGCTCTCTGGCTGGAATCAGAGAAGGAGTGAAAAACTCCAAGCTTATGAAGGATTTGCAGCACCTTTAATGGTTCTGAAAGATAGGGGCCATATGTAAGGTCTGGAGAGAGGCCTTTATGAACTCATGGAAAGCATGAAAAGGAGTGATGGCAGCCTCTAGAGTAAAGACTGCCTCCTGGCTGGTAGCCATTCAGGAAGCAAGGACCTCATTCCTGCGACTATAAGGAACTGAATTAGGCTAACAGTTTGAATGGGCTTGGAGTTCGATTCTTTCCCAGAGTTTCCAGTGAGGAACACAGTCCTGCTAACACTTTGATTTTAGCCCAGTGAGACCTGTGTCAGACTTCTAACCTACAGAACTATGAGATAATAAGCAAGTGTTGTTTTAAGCTGTGATAATTTATTATGGTAACAGTAGAAAATTAATCCAAGTAGTGACTTAATGTAAGTTGTGACTTGAGCAAGTTATTTGCCTTCCCTGTGCCTTCAATTCCCCATTTGTACAATGGGCTTAATAAGAGTATCTAACTCATTGTATTGTTGTCCTATATGACTGTTAGTCCATATACATCATTAAGTCTAGTTATATAGGAAGAGACATAATGCCAAAGTTGTTGCCAGGGTACAGTAAAATATAATAAATGAAGTGAAGGAAGTAAAAATTCATGCTATATAAAATGATCACATTTTCTTAAATTGAATTCAGATGAAAGAGGAAGCATGCATTTACAGATAGAAAGTGGTCACAGGTTATATGAGATATGTATTCCTGACAGTCTCTTAATATTTGAAACTAAGTTAAGAAATGGACAGTATTTTGTTACCTAGATAAGGTTGTGCCACAAGCTTATGATTAAGTCATTCAGGATTCTTCCAAAGTATGCAGTTACCCCCTTTTGGGAGGCATTTAAATTATATAAAAAATAATACATAAAGTAAATTTTAGTAATATTATTTCAGATTAATATAATTTGATTGGCATTGAATGCAGCCACACTGCTTATATCGTTTTCCCCAAATGGTTTTGTACAGAGCCAGCTTGAGCATAGGCAGCATTTACTGACTGCAAGTACTATATGTCAAAGTAGTTTTAAGCCTTGTATCCGGGCATTAAATCCCACTACATAGCGGGATTTTTTATACTTAACATAGTTCTGGTTAATTAATAATATATGTGAATTATTGATTAGTTCTTCAACTCACATGAATTTGTTATGTAGAAGCCTTGATTAATACATCCATGAAAAGAAGACCTAAAGGTATTATCTTTATGCAAATTGTCTTAGTAGCTCTAAAAATCTTTAAATGTTATTAGTGTTTCATTTTCTACTTATATCTGCTGATAAGAATGATAACTCAATTAGACTGCTGAATATATATCCATGTATACACACAAACAGACTCAGACACACACGTGTATATAACCTCAGGGGGGAGTAGAAAGCTGTTCTCAGGAATTTATTCACAAATTTTCCGAAGTAATGAAATCATGAAGAAAGGAAAACACCTAACACTAAATTACCAATGCTGTTTGATAGGCATTCACATAGTACTTTTTTAAAAATCAAGGATATTTTCCTTTGCCCCAAAATCCATTTCTGGTACCAACTATAAAAGGATTGAGATGTTTTTACCATGATCCTGATCAAAGAGTAACATGTAAGGATGAGCATTGCTTTCTTCCTGAAATTTCTCAGGATGAGCCTTCTCTTGGGGTTGAGCTCAATGAATATAAAAAAAATAACAAACAGTTATATATAAAGGAGAAAATGTTACTAGTTTGTGGATGGAATATCTCAAGCTCTGTATATAATTTAAACTTAGATGAGGGTTGTTTAAGCTACCAGGAATAGTCAAACAACTTGAAGAAATATTTCCTTTGGGTGAGGTTGGGGCAGAGTCTTACTCTCTAGGGGCCCCAGACAGTATGTTCACACTATTTCATCTAAATTCTGGAAAAAATTATGATAACGTAAGTTATACTGCTTTAATTCAGGTGTACTTGAGTGTAAGTTATGCTGAAAGTTAAGAAAATGTGTTGGCGAGGAGGAAGAAGTTGAAAGAAACAGAATAACAAGTAGGTAAGGAATACTAAACCATAGAATTGTCCTTTGTGGTGATATCTAAGTCAGCCAAAGCTCAGTGACTAAAGAGGTGGAGGAACATGGGCTTGGTTTAGGAAGAGAGTTCCACTCATGTATTAGAAGTATAATGTATGCTGATGTCAGTAATGATAAAATAGCAGCTGCCATTTACTGAGTGCTCAATATATAGCAGGCATTATCTCTAATCCAAATCGACCCTAATGGAATAGTTACTATGGTTCCCAATGAGAGATAAGAAAAATTACATTTATATTGGTCAGGCAACAAGCCTAAGGCCACATATCTAGAAAAATTCATTTTAATAATTGAAGCATGCTAAAGACCTAAAGATGTTGTCTCTAGGATAATGGCGTGATATTGTCTGATAGCTTATCAGACAGTAAAGATAACCAAAGTCTGCCATAGTTCCTGATGAGAAGTACTGATACAGTGAGGAAGTTAAAAATAAGATAGTCTTTTATTTCTACAACTGAGTTTGGGGTGGCCTTAGTGATGAGGTTGATCAAAAGAATGAGGCAGAATTCTTATTTTATATACCTTCCAAGGTTAAGTCATTAGAAATCTCCCTGCTTCTGTCTGGCCACTTGGAAAGCCTCTTCCTGGAGAAGTCAGCCTCCATGTAAGACATCTTAATCCCCTAAGATAACAGGAGGTGAGGAACCCCAAGCTAGCTATGTGGAGAGGCTATGGAGAGGGCAAGATGCCTCGTCAGCCACAGCTGGTCTAAACATTCCAGGCCAGGCCTCAAGCATGTTAGTGAAGAAACCATTATGGACATTCTAGACCACAACAGACATGACCAAAGATGTGGAGAAGAACTGAGGAAACACAACAACAGATGAAACTGTGGGTCTGAGACATAACTGAGAGACACATAACTGGTGTCTCTTAACTGAGACACCAGTTAAGCTGTCTCAGCTGTTTCCAGCCATTTGAGCCACCCTAACTGAGGCACCAGTCTTTATGGAGCAGAGATGAGCCATGTTTGCTGTGCTTTGCCTAAATTCTTGATTGATAAAATTGAGAGCATGATTAAGTGATTATTTTATGCCACACAATCTCAGAGTGGTTTGTTTCACAGCCATAGACAACCAGAACAGAGTGTGCACATATAAGATTGCAAGGCCTATGAGCACCAGATTCCAATTATGCCATGATAGTAGACTTCTAAGAAAAAAGAATACATAATCACATTCATCAAGTGGGTTGGAATTCATAGCAGAAGTTCTGCACAACTTGGGGAATCCGATTTTTTGATGCAGAAACTGAGGCACATATCCAGTTAGTAATTAAGTAATAAAAACAGTAGCCCATATTTTGTGAAGCTATTATGTGTCCGGAAGTATGGCAAAACTTTTCACATTCACAGTCTCTAGTTTTCACAAATAACTTATTCTAGGTCATATAGCTGGTAACCGTGTGAGCAGGGATTCAAATTTGGTCCACATGGCTTTAAATACAGTTGAAGTTTCATCATGTCATATAGTTTCACTTGTAGCAAGTGGCATCATAGTAGAGGAGAAAAGTGATTTCTTGACCCTGTAGACACAGTGAGATTCAGGTTTTTTTCAAGTACTTAATACACCATGTTTGTGGCAGCTCTCTCACTTCTTGATAGGTTAATACCATAAAAATAATTGCATCACTGTTCTAAATTGACTTGGGATCTGGTTTAAGTAGAGTGTGTAAATAGAGGGTCTCAGTGGCACCAGCTGGCTAGAGCTAAGGAGGGTAAGTGCTACTCAGAAGATGGTGTATTGCTTTGAGATGATTGGATACTTTCTTTCCAATGCAAATAGCTAAACCCTGGATTTGTACATAAGTCTAGAAATTCTTCAGTCTTATGTCTTTCATTTTAATTCTATGACCTACACAGTGAAATTCTTCCTCAACCAAGACTATGGGTGGTGAAATTCATCTAATGAGTAAGATTAATGGACTTCAGTTAAAGGGTTGTTTCTGGTTTGATCACTTACTCATAATACACCTTTTTCAAGATATAAATTTTTTGAGCCTCTGTTTCCTTATCTGTCAAAAGGATGTAAGCATACCATATCACAAATTAATACAGCTAACACATGTAAAACTCTATCATCATCATATTATTTTCTTTCTTCTTTCTATTCCTGCTTACAGAATCATAATTCCTTCCAAAGAATAGAGCTCTATGTCAAATTCCATTGACTCCTG
Organism: Balaenoptera physalus; assembly: GCF_965194825.1. Lineage (NCBI taxonomy): Eukaryota > Metazoa > Chordata > Mammalia > Artiodactyla > Balaenopteridae > Balaenoptera > Balaenoptera physalus. Next base: position 67,660,713 of record NC_138893.1, on the reverse strand, counting down.
TAATTATTCCCTGAATGACCAAGTCCTTATTAAGGTATATTTTTGTAGATCAAAGGGAGTCTCAGTTTTGGACATAATACTTTACTGATCATATGGTTTTAATTTTTATTTTATTGATTTATTGAAAGAAAAAAGTTAAAATAGCAACCACCTGTCTCATAAGCAAAAGGATACTGATTATTTTTAACTAGTTATAACAAAATATCATATAAATTATATAGACAATAACATAAGCTTGGATAACCTCAAAAGAATATCATGATTTTTCTTATAATCCATATGTTCTCCCCAGCATTGTCTAGTCATTGATTGTCTGGTATATATCCATGGAAATAAACCAGTGCTCCGAAGATGAGGGTCATATAAATCTATAGTGTATGTGTAGGTTGTGTGACTTTTGTACTGCTGGAAGGCTACCATTCAAAGTCGCATCATGCCACTTATTTTCTGGTCATTAAAAACATGGGGTACTGTTATACCTGTAATTGCTGGCAAGTGAAGACAGGTCTTAAAGCTAACTCTTAGGGAATGTCAGGAAGCAGGGAATATTTGGTATTAACACCAACATTGTACTTTGTACTTATCATTAACAGACACGATTTGTGTTAAAAATTAGGATTAAATTGTCATTTACGAACAGAGGGTCTAAAAGAATTATACTTCCCTGCTCTTAGTCACTTTGGGCTTCTCATAATGCTGTTTTGGCCTGAGAAACAGGATTGTGTCTTGGTTAAAAATACCAAGTATTTAATCAGCAGACAGGGAGAATGTGCTATCCTAAGCATTTATAATCACAGATGCCAAATTCTTGTTCATAAATTCATATGTGTGGAGTAAGCCTTTTGTACGGGCCTGCAGACTGCAACATAGAACCTTTGCTTTTCCTTTACTCCAGGGAGTCTCATATATGGTTATGCCATAACATTTAATACTTTGATTACACATTTTCCAATATTAAATTACATATCTTGAAAAGGGCATAAAGTAGAATGCATTATGTTAGCAAATGTCAGGATATTGATTATGGACCAGACTCTGTTCTAAGCACTTTACATACATTATCTCTTTTATTTCTCATTCAACCTTATTGTTTACTTGTAATTATACCTCCATTTTAGAGAACAGAACAGAGATTTAGAGAGTTAATTAACAGGTTCAAAATCATACAGCCAGATAGTATGGATGTCATTATTTCCATCCTTGTCTATACGGTTCCAAAATTTGTATTGTTAACCACTATACTATGCTGCTTTTAGCCACTCTGCTTAATAAAATCTTGCCAGTTATTAGCTGACACATTACTAAGAGATCTTTGAACCTATTCTCATCTCCTGTGGAAATTTTAAAACTACATTTTTAGATCATTTAAGAAAACACATGCTTATTAGAGAACCTTGTTCTGATAAAATTTAGGCATGTTGTATGCTTAAGAAATTTATTTTGAGTACTCATGACTTTTCTCACAAACTGCCATTTAATTTGATTTTTTTTCTATGTGCCCTGTGCTTTGGGAGTAAACACATTAAACTATAGGTTATGTTCTGGCATTTCAACTCTTGAGATCATGATTCTGAAAATAAGAAATATTTGAATAGGGATAATAAACAAACTGAATAACTTTTCTGTTCTTATAATGTGTGGCATGGCTTATTTGAAGGTAAGCCTGAAGATCAATATCTTGTTATTATTTACTATTTATCTGTAGCAAAAATTTTAATCATACTGCAAGGCCAACCTGTGAAGGAAAGTAGCTGAGCTAAGAGACTATAGCCACTGCCAAAAATCCATTGCTTAATTTATACATTATGTATATTGAAATTCTGCTACATAGTATACTTTGTCACATTGATATAATAATTAATCTCTAGATGGCTAAAAGTATTAGGGTTTGCAGAAGTATTAGAATTCAGGCCCTGAAGCTATCAATGATCACTATGACATGTTTTCATTAAATTAAATTTCATTAAATTGATATCGAGAGAGATTCAGTTTAGTTATCTGAAAAATTTGTATTGTAAAATAACTTATTTCCAAGAAAATGACTCTGGATAAATGGACAGTACCTTCTGGGAATCTTCATATATAGAACATTATGAGCTAAATCTCATACTGTTTTGATTTTGTTTTCATTTTATTTTTTATATTTCATAGACTGTTCTAGAACAGACAAAAATTATGGGGTGTGAGATTTGCCTAAAAACAAAAGTTGGAGGCAGGGAGATACCCTATAAACTTAATGTAAAATTTCATCTTAAATTTCTAATAAAAATGAAGTAATGATTTGTAGCATTTTACAGCAAGAGGAGAATGGTTTCACCTCCATTTTAGTTTTATTTTGATGAATTTTTTGAATGTCAAATCTGGTATCCATATATGGTATGTCAAATGGTTAAATGTAAAACTTCCCATCACAGTAGTGATAGACTCTAGGAAGCAGATCCTGGGATGAATTAATTTAGAAAGCTACTCCCTGACTTCAAACTATACTATAAGGCTACAATAATCAATACAGTACTAACACAAATAACAGACACATAGATCAACAGAACAGAATGGAAAGCCCAGAAATAAACCCACACCCATATAGTCAATTATTTCAAACAAGAGTCAAGAATATACAATGGGAGAAAAGACAGGCTCTTCAGTAAGTGGTGCTGGGAAAACTTGACAGCTACATACATGTAAATAAAGGAAATTAGAAAATTTTCTCACACCATATACAAAAATAAACTCAAAAGGGATTAAAGACCTAAATGTAAGACCAGAAACCATAAAACTTGTAGAAGAAAAACTGCTAGGCAGCACATTCTTTGATATAAGTCATAGTAATTTTTGTTTTTGGATCTGTCTCCTAAGGCAAAGAATAAAAAAGCAAAACTAAACATATGGGACCTAATTAAACTTAAAACTTTTTGCACAGCAAAGGAGAGAAAACAAAAAAGCAACTGACTGAATGGGAGAAAATGTTTGCAAATGATATGACCAGTAAGGCATTAATATCCAAAATGTATAACCAGCTCATATAACTCCATATCACTAAATTAAAAAACCCAATTAAAAATGGGCAGAGTATCTGAATGGACATTATTCCAAAGAAGAAATACAGATGACCAACAGCCACATGAAAAGATGATTGATATCACTAATCATTAGAGAAATACAAATCAAAACCACAATGAGTGAGTGATCCTCTTAACTACTTAAATGAGCTAGTATGAAGATTAAAAGACAAAAAAAAAATGTAAAAGCAACTGTAACTCCAATAATGAGTAAAGAAATAAACATGAAGATGTAAAATATGACATCAAAACCACAAAATGTGAGGGATGTGAGTAAAAAAGTGTTTATCTTTTAGAATATGTTTGAATTTAAAGGACTACCTGTTTAAAATAAGGAGATAGAGTTATAAGTCAACATATATGATTCCCATGGTAAACACAAGTCAAAAACCTACAATAGATACACAAAAACTAGAGAGAAAGGAACACAAGCGTACTACCAAAGGACATCATTAGAAAAACAAGGGAAGAAACAAGAAGAAGAAAAGTACAGAGAAGAACTACAAAAGCAATAAAATAATATGGGACTTACACCTCACTGACATCCATGGACAGATCATCCAGACAGGAAATCAGTAAGGCAACAGTGGTTTTAAATGGTATACCAGTTGGACTTAATAGATTTCTACAGGATATGTCATCCCTAAAGAGCAGAATACACTGTCTTCTCAAGCGCACATGAACATTCTCCAGGATAGATCACATGCTAGGCCACAAAACAAGTCTCAACAAATTTAAGAGGATAGAAATATACCAGGCATTTTTTTCCTACCACAGTGCTGTGAAAGTAGAAATCAATTAATGAAAGAAAAATGGAAAAAGCACAAAAATGTGGAGACTAAACAACATGCGACTAAAAAAACCAATGAGTCAATGAAGAAATCAAAGAAGAAATCAAAAAATACCTCAAGACAAATGAAAATGGAAACACAGTGTTCCAAAATCTGTGGGATGCAGCAAAAACAGTTCTAAGAGGGAAGTTTATAGCAATACAGGCCTACCTCAAGAAATAAGAAAAATCTCAAATAAACAACCTAAATGTCCATCTAAAAGAATTAGAAAAAGGACCAACAAAGCCTAAAGTCAGCAGAAAGAAGAAAATAATAAAAATCAGAGCAGAAATAAATAAAATAGAGACCAAAAAAAAAAAATAGAAAATAAAGGTTTTTTTTTTTTTGAAAGGATAAACAAAATTGACAAACCTTTAGGCAGACTCATCAAGAAGCACAGAGAGAGGAACCAAATAAAATAAGAAATGAAAAAGGAAAAATAACAACCAATATCAGAGAGATGCAAAAAATCATAAGAGAATACTACAGTTATATGCCAATGAATTGGACAACCTAGAAAAAATGGACACATTTCTAGAAACATAGAACCTGCCAAGACTCAGGAAGAAGTAGACAATCTGAACATAATTTGTTAGTAGTGAAATTGAATTTTTAATTTAAAAAACTCTCAACAAACAAAAGTTCAGGACCAGATGGCTTCACAGATACAACCAGATGGCTACCACACATATAAAGAAGAGATAATACCCACTTTTCAAACTATTCCAAAATGTTGAAGAGGTGGAACATTCCCAAATTCTTCTGTGAGGTCAACATTACCCTGCTATCAAAACCAGACAAAGCCACTACAAAAGAGAAAATTACAGGCCAATATTTCTGATAAATATATATGTAAAAATCCTCAGCAAAATATTAGCCAGCTAAATTCAGTGATATATCAAAAGGATAAAACATCATGATCAAGTGGGATTCATTACAGGGATGAAAGGATGGTTCAATATTCACAAATGAATCAGTGTGATTCACCACATTAACAAAAGTTAGGATAAAAATTACATGATCATCTCAATACGTGCAGAAAAAGCATTTGACAAAATTTAGCATCCATTCATGATAAAAACTCTCATCAAAGTTGGTAGAGAGGGAACATATCTCAACATAATAAAGGCCACTGATGACAAACCCACAGCTAATATCATATTCAAGGGTGAAAAGCTGAAATCCTTTCTTCTAAAATCAGAAACAAGACAGGATGCCCACTTTTACCACTTGTATTTAACCTAGTATTGGAAATCCTAGCCACAGAAATCAGACAAGAAAAAGAAATAAAAGGCATCCAAATTGGAAGGAAAGGGGTAAAACTGTCACTATTTGCAGATGACATGATACTGTATATAGAAAACCCTAAAGTCTCTGCCAAAAAATTAATAGAACTAATAAATTCATAAAGTTGTAGGATACAAGGTTAGCACAGAGAAATATGTTGCTTTTCTATATACTGACAATGAATTATATGAGAGAAAGCAAGAAAACAATCTCATTTAAAATTGCATCAGAAAGAATAAAATACCTAGGAATAAACTTAACCAGAGAGATTAAAGACCTATACTATGAAAACTATGAAACAATGATGAAGGAATTTGAAAATGATACAATGATCCTGTGTTCTTGAATTGGATAAATATTGTTAAAATAACAATTCTACCCAAAGCAATTTACAGATTTGATGCAATTCCTATGAAAATAACCAAGACATTTTTCACGGAACTAGAACAAATAATTTTAAAATCTATGTGGGACCACGAAAGATCCCTAATTGCCAAAGGAATCTTGAGAAAAAAAGAACAAAGCTGGAGGTGTAACTTTCTCTGACTTCAGACTATACTACAAAGCTACTATAATCAAAACAGCATGGTACTGGAAAAAAAAAAAAGACTCATATATAAATGGAACAGAATAGAGAGCCCAGAAATAAACCCACGCACTTATGGTCAACTAATCTACAATAAAGGAGTTGAGAATAAACAATGGGGAAAAGACAGTCTCTTCAATAAGTGGTGCTGGGAAAACTGGACAGTTACATGTAAAAGAATGAAATTTGAACAATTTCTCACTTCACATACAAAAGGATATTCAAAATGGATTAAAGACCTAAAATGTAAGACCGGAATCCATAAAACTCCTAGAAGAAAACTCCTAGGTAGAACACTCTTTAAAATAAATTGTAGTAATATTTTTGGGGAGATCTGTCTTGTGAAAGGAAACAAAAGCAAAAATAAACAAGTGGGACCTAATTAAACTTAAAAGTTTTGAACAGCAAAGGAAACTATTGACAAAACAAAGTCAACCTACTGAATGGGAGGAAATATTTTCAAATGATATGACTGATAAGGGGTTAATATATAAAAAATATAAACATGTCATACTGCTCAATATTAAAAAAAAAAAACCCAATAAAAAAATGGGCAGAAGACCTAAATAAACATTTTTCCAAGGAAGATACACAGATGGCTAACAGGCACATGAAAAAATGCTCAATAGCACTAATCATCAGAGAAATGCAAATCAAACCACAGTAAGATATCACCTCACACCTGTCAGAATGGCTATAATCAGAAAGAACACAAACAACAAATGTTGGCAAGGATGTGGAGAAAAGCTAAGCTTTGTATAGTTTTGGTGGGAATGTAAATTGGTTCAGCCACCGTGGAAAACAGTACGGAGGTTCTTCAAAAAACTAAAAATAGGATTATCATATGATTCAGCAATTTCACTTCTGTGTATGTATCCAAAGAAAATGAAAACACTAATTTGAAAAGATACATGATCCTGATATTAATAGTATTATTTACAATAGACAAGATATGGAAGCCACCTAAGTGTTCATAAGCAGATGAATGAATAAAGAAGATGTGATATATATACACAATGGGATACCACTTAGACATAAAAAAGAATGAAATTTTGCCATGTGCAACAACATGGATGGACCTGGAGGATATTACATTTTGTAAAACAAATCAAGGAGGGACAAATACTTTGTTATCACTTATGTGGAATCTAAAAAACAAACAAACAAACAATGAATGTAACAAAACAAACAGACTCACAGATACAGAGAACAAACTAGCGGTTACCAATAGCGAGACACGATGGGGGACAATAGTACTTATCTGTTTCATACTGTGTATATTTTGTGTGTGTCTTCAGCGATTTTCTTTGAGAAAATGTTGGTTCTAATATGTTAAGCAAACTAAGGAATGGGCTGTATATGTGTTTTGTTTTCTTTTTAAATAAACTACATGTTGGCATATCTGGAGATTGTGGGGCTTCAATCATTGACGATGCTTTCCTGTGACATTAAGTCTCAGAGGCAGTGTGCTATACATACAGTAAAATGAGTCCATAGTAAAGAGTTAGGAGACCCAGATTCTAGTCTGGATGTTGATTGTCTAACATACTAGTCTTTAGCAATTAACTCCTCTACTTTTCTTCTCTACGCATCACCACCACAGAGGACTTTGTTTACTCATCTATTAAATGAAATTGTTAGGCAAGACACATCTAAGGACAGTCCTATTTTGAAAAGTAGTTGAGTTATTCAAATAAATTCTACTTGCAAATTGAGGGTAATAACAACATCATATATATAATTTATGTTTCCTTCTTCAGTGAATACCATGTTGTATAAGGTCCTATTTGGTGTCTAATGTATTGAGAGCCTAATATACACTTGTCAACCCGATTATACATCACTGGAGACAAGGAGGATAAATAGACATAAAGGCTGAAAGACCACTAGTTTTCTCTCTATCTTTTTCTTTTTTACTCTTTTTTCTTCTTCTCTTTTCTTTAAAAAAAATGAATTATATCTCATAAAACTAAAATGAACTCTCAATTTTCTATGCTCTAACCCATAAAAGAGTGAAAAGATGACCAAGACTTAGCACAGAGATACAGATTTGCTTTTTTTTTTTAATTTTTGCCATGGGACTACCATGGTTATTCATCTGAAAAGAATTGTGAACTCTTGGTAGGGCTCTCTTTTTGACATCTCAAAGTCTACTCTACTCTTTTTCCCAATAAATTTCTTTATATGTAAAAGCTACTCAGTCATTTTGTTGACCTGATTTTTTATTAGATGGGTTGATCATTGCGATCATGTCAATGAAGCAAGATAATAAGGTAATGCTTAAAGCAGGAAAGAGTACAATATCTCGCAGCATAAAACTATCTTAAAATATTGGAAGCAGATTTTATCTAGATGCATATGTGAATCAAATTTGACTTTTTCATTTGTTTTCTCTGTTGGTTTTCCTTGGTCTAGTATAATGTGGTGTGCAGTACAGCCAATCATGCAGGAGGCTTGAAAACACTATAAAGAGTATGTTAACCATAAAACAGAATGACGGAATTTTCTTGCATAACTTTGAAGCAACAACTTTTCATCTTTACAACCTGCTAACAGTTAGCACTAACAATTATACTTAAGTGGAATAAGTACAATGATTACCTACAGGGATAACAGAATGTTAGGATATAGGAAAATTTTTTCAAACAAAATATAAACTACTACTTTCAACAGAAAACTCATGGAATAGTTTAATATCAATGCAAGACAATTTTTTCAACTTCATTGGATGTCATTTATCCAGAATATGAAACAAGAAGACATTTTACACAAGTAATATTTTTTTTATATTCTAGCAGTGGCTATTACTCTTTATATGTATTGACCGTAAGTCTGAAAATCTCTGAGGTGCTTTAAGAAACTTATAAAGAAGGGGAAAGAAGGTGTGAAATAGATTTAGTTTCATTTCTGAGTCAAGTGTATTTATTGAATGTCAACTTCATTGTAAGTTAAGCAACTTTAGGATAGTGCTTAAACAGGAAACAGTTATTGATTATCTTCTCTGAACAAAGCAAAGTGCTAGGAGTGTTGGGGCCACAAAGTTAAACCAGATAATTTCATCTTCCATGTTGCCTTTATCATTTCAGAGAGAATAAATGAATGCACAATTCTTTCATATATTTTGCTTTATTAATTATTTGAAATAGTCTAAACTATTTCAAAAGAAAATTAACAAGTTGAATATTGGTAAATTATTTTTTCTGATGATGAAAAAATCTTTAAATAATTTTCTTAAAGCAAACTTTAATCATGTCTCAAAGTAATCAAAATATAAATGGCTCTTTATTGTTTTCCTAATTATAGACTTCAAAATGCATACTGAAGGCGTTTTATACCATGGGCACAAAATACTTATTTTCTACCATCGTCTCTTGAGATATCTTCCCTATGTATACTCCGGATACCTTAGAATTTCACTTTTCTATTCCCTGAGTACTTTCTTGCTTTGGTGCCTTTGCTTATTCTGTTTCCAGTTCCTGAGATGTTCCTACCCACCGGTAAAATCCAGTCAATTTTGAGAGTACCTTTATGAAGGTTTTATGACCTTACTATATTTCCTTCCTCAGAATCCTAATAATGTTTTTCTTGAAATCTGTCCCAGGGCACGTATTTTGTAAAGTTAAAGCACTTTGTACTTTTTGCTTGTTTGTTTAATTATAGTCATCCGAGTAGGTGTGAAGTGTATATCATTGTGGTTTTGATTTGCATTCCCCTAAAGACTACAAATATGAGAGGGCTCCCCCTTCCCTTCTTTTAGAAGTGTCCAGCTTCTGGCTAAAAACCTATGTGTGGATTTTCAGGTCTGAACATAGGCAATTACAAGGCTTCGGCTGGCTGACCTCATGTGGAAAAACTGCCCACCCCACCCCAGGCTTGGTACACAGCCATTGCATTACAGTTTCCAAAGAGAGTTTCAGTCAAACACTCGGACCCCTGTAGCCAGCCATGCTCTTACCCATGCATTTCTAGTCTAGGCAGTTCCACCTGGAGGTCTCTTTAATTGGGACTTTCAGCGGATGACTTCCACAGGTGCCTCTGCCAAGACTTCTTTACGGGGGTGTCAGAGGAACCTTGAAGATAGTCTTCTTCCGCTGAGGCTCAGTACTCAGAATTTTCCCACTCTTAGGCCTTCCATATCATGGCTTCCTGACCCCATACCCTGTCTGCCTGGTTCACAGAATCACAGGAGCCTTTTTTTCAGAGCTCTTCCACAGTCCTTTACCAGCACACTGTTCCCCAGAACACTGGGGAAAATAGAACAGTGAGGAGAGAGTCGCCACTTTCTCTGGCTTAGCGTCTTGCTTATACAATCACAGTAAAGATTAAAGACTTGACGGTTTTTCATTTTGGCTTGTTATTTTAATAGGTTACTCCAGAATCTGGTAACTCAATACTCTCCAGCTCAGTTTAGCTCTTGACATTTTTCACCTTTCTTTTCTTGACTTTTCAAATATAAAGTAAGTGGCCACTATGTGTCAAGCACATTGGTTCTAAGTGCTTTCAAGGAACTAAGAGTTTAGTACTATCAGAAACACTCAAATAAGTCAAAATTTGCAGGTTAGAAGAATAAGAGCTATGACTGACAGTGCAGTAGGAATAAGAAGCAGAATCAAGTGAGTCAAAAGAATGAACAAAGACAACATCCCAGCTAATAAAATTGAGATGGGAAGAATGAATATGTCTTAGGAGGGTTCTAGGAAGAGTGAGTTTCAGGCACAATAAACAATATAAGCAAAGGTTTCGGGTCATGAAACAGCATTATGACTATCAAAAACATCAAACAGTTGCAATAGGTTAAAATAGAGTATTTTCAAGATTCGTGGAAATGAGGCTAGAGAGAATAGTAGAGAAGGTTATCATTATCCATTTGTAATAAACAATAATCTATGATGTACTTTTTAAAAGTGTTTTAATCTTGAAAAAATGAAATATAATTCACATAACATAAAATTTATCACTTTAACCATTTAAAAAGTATAATTCATTGGATTTTAGTGTATTCACAATGTTCTACAACCATAAGACTATCCAATTTCATAATATCTCCATACCCTAAAGAGAAACTTCGTATCTCCTAAATACTCTCTCCTGTATTCCCCAGAAACCATTAATCTACTTTCTATTGGTATGGATTTTTCTATTCTGGACATTTAATATAAATGGAATCATACAATTTGATGTCTTTTGTGACTGGCTTCTTTTACTTAACACAGTATTTCCAAGGTTCATCCATATTGTGCATATATTTATATTTCATTCCTTTTAAAGACTGACTAGTATTCCATTTTATAGCTATCACACATTTTGTTTATCCATTCATCAGTTGATGGACATTTAAATTGTTTCCACTTTTTGATTACAATGAATCATGCTGCTATGAACATTTGTATGCAAGTTTTTGTGTGAACAAATGTTTTCAATTCTCTTGGGAGTGAAAGTGCTGGGTTATATGGTAACTCTATGTTTAACTTTTTGAGGAACTGCTAAAATGTTTTCCACAACAGCTTTACCGTTTTACATTCTCACCAACAATACATGAGTATTCCAGTTCCTCCCCATCTTCATTAATACTATCTCCCATTAAAAAAAATGATAACCATCCTATGGGTATAAAGGGATATCCCATTGTGGTTTCAAGTTACATTTCCCTAATGAAAAATGAGGTTGAACTTCTTTTCAAGTACTTATTGATTTATTCTTTTAGAACTGTCTACTCTAATCCTTTGTCCAATTTTTAGTTATTTGTGTTTTTATTGTTGAGTTGTAAAAGTTCTTTGTATATTTTTTATAGTAGTCCCTGATCAGATGAATTATTTGCAAATATTTTCTCCCATTTGGTAGATTGTATTTTCACTCTCTTAATAGTATCTTTAAACACACTAAAGTTCTTAATTATGATGTTCAATTTACTTGTTTTTTCTTTTGTTGCTTGTGCTTTGATGTCATACCTAAGAAACCATCACCTAATCTAAATTCATGAAATTTTACACCTATGATTCTTTGTAAGAGCTTTTAGTTTTAGCTCTTAAATTTAGGTTTTTTTAAAATCCATTTTAAGTTAATTTTTGTATATGGTGTGATATAGGAGTACAAATTCATTTTTTTTCTGCATATGGATATCCAGCTGTCATAGCACCATTTGTTGAAAAGACTATTATTTCCGTCATTGAAGAGAGAGAGGAGGGAGAGTGAGATTGATTTTGTAGGCTGAGAAATTCCATGATGTGCTGTCTGCAGGCAGGAGACCTTGGAAAGCCAGTGGTGTAATTAGAAGGCCTGAGAACTAGGGGAGCTGATGATGTAAATCTTACTCCAAGGTCAGGAGAAGACCAGTGTCCCAGTTAAGCAGACAAGCAGGAAGGGAAGGGATGATCCCCTCCTCTGCTTTTTGTTTGATTCAGACACTTAACGAAGTGAAGTGAATGTACCTACCCACACTGGGGAAGGCCAGCTACTTTACTGAGTCCATCAATTCAAAAGCTTATTTCACCTGAAAACATCTTCACAGACACACCCAGAAATAATGTTTAAATCTAGGCCTCCAAGGCCTAGTCAAGCTGACACATAAAAATAACCATCACAAGGCCAACTTGGCACCCATATGCATCGCTTTGAATCATACTTAATTTACAAATAAAAATAACAACAAGGTCATAATTCCTCCTAATATGATAAACCTATCCCGCATACAACCAACCCCTACCCCAACAGAAGAAGTAAATCTTCGAGCGATGTTTACTCTTCCCCTTGATACCCTATAACTGGCGCAAGTCTGGGAATTGATTGAAGGACTGGGACTCTTTATTTTTATGATTTAAGTTAGACTTTTATTCACTTTTCCTAGAACTTTTCTGCTTCTACAGATCAAGTAAGAATTTAGTGGACTTTTCTATTTCACTTCTAGACACACCATGATTAACTAGCCAAAACGATAGGTCTGCATGAGTCCTATTTTGATTACTGCTTTGACTCTGCTGTCCAATAAGGTAACTATGCCCGCCTTGCCTTTGGTGGTTGAGTGCAGCTACTTGGCCCCTGCCAACTTGGGATCCAGTTATTCCCATTGCATTTAGATTTTTCAGTTGTGTGGCTGTGTTCCCACTGTAAGGTCGGCCTATAGTGAAGAGTTATCACAGAGCTCTTCAAGGATGCTGGAGCACGCATCACAGACTTTCTTCTCAAGGTATTAGTGAAAGGTATGTCTTCTGGACCCTCCCACTGTGGGTGAGTAGGTCTTAAATAATAATTTCATTCTAACATTCCAATATTCCTAAGCCTTTGAGTTTCTTTCTCTACCTAAACCAAGGGAGCTTGGGCATCTCTACTCACCATGAGCCATCTTTTGATCCATATTTCAACCAACCAACCAACCAAAATGTGTAAGAGCCTGTTCTAACTGCCATAGTTACATTGCAATACTAAATCCAGGATTTCTCCTTAGCGATCCCATATGAATAGATATGGCCTGATCCATCTTTATGTTTCTTCCACCATTATCCTACATCCTTAATATTCCTTCCTACACATGTTCCCCAGGTTCCTGCTTGTATAAATTAAAAAACTCTTTTTTTTTTTTTTTTTTTTTTTTTTTTACTGTAGCTCACTTCCTCATGGTTCTCACTTTGTACCTCACCTTTAGGGACCTGCTGCTTGAGTCTAGTTATAGGTCTAGAAGCAAAGAGGGGTGGCAGGGATGGATCCTGAGGAGAATCAGAGTTGTCTTGCATGGTTACTGCCTCAAGGGAAGCCATTTCCTGAGTGATGCAAGAAAAGGATGGGCTCAAGATTACAATTGTATCTATTCTTATTCCAGTACCACATTCTTTTAATTACTGTAGCTTTGTAGCAATTTTGAAATCTATAAGTGTGAGTCCTCCTTTAAAGATTGTTTGGCTATCCCAGGGTCCCTCACATTTCCATGTACAAATTAGGGTCAGCTTGCTCATTTCAACAAAATAAGCAATTGGGATTTTGATAGGGATTGTGTTGGATCTATAGATCAATTTAGGGAGGATTACCATTTTAACAATGTTAAATTTTCCAATCCATGAACACTGGCGTCTTTCCATTTATTTAGGTCTTTAATTTCTTTTAACAGTGTTTGGTAGTTTTCAGTGTACAAGACTTGCATGTCCCTTATTAAATTTTTTCCTAAATATTTTACAGTTAAGTATTGAAAGTTTACATTGAAAACATCTGTTATTTAGAAAGTTTACTCTGGCAAAAAGACAGTATCTAACTTCTGGGGCTAAGATTGGAGACAGGATAATCACTTAGACAGTTACTGGAGAAACCTAGGTAAGAAATGATGAAGACATGATTAGGTAGTGTGAATAGAGAGAATGCTAATGGTATAGTCTTCATTAAAGATGTATACTCTTTATATTTGTTTACTGGTTTGATGTGATTAGAAGTAGAGAAGAAAATTTATAAAAAGGATAAAGGCTTGATTTGGAAATCCAGTCTCCTTATTCATGGAGAGAATAAATTGATGAGAATTAGCAAATGTGAAGAAGTATGATTTTAAGCATAAAGCATAGTGAATTTAGAGTGCCTGAGAGACACTAGAATAGGAATGTTTAGGAAAAAGATAAATACACAGATCTGAGCCTAGATTGTACCCTGAATAATATATTACTATTCAGAGGGCAGTGAGAACTATAATCCAACCTGTGCTTGTAGTGCTGAGCCGTTCACTCTGGCACTGGGCTGCGTCTCCCCACAGGAGGGGTATTTTCCTAATTTATCCATCTGTAACTGGTACCGTTTGAAAATTTCTATAAAGTTTCTGTATGTGGGAATGGTGAGCATGCTCAGTGGGAAGCCTATGGCTGGAAATAAATGTGGAAGAAGGACACTGATGGTTGTCATTTTTCATGGCAGCATCTTTAGAACCATGCTTATAGTCACAGGCTTTAGAGCTGCACAGTTCTGTGTTCACTCAAAAGCAGAACAAATTAGTCAATCCTTTTTAAACTTAGGCTGCTAGTTTATAATGTAGTTATAATGAATACTGAACACACAGTGTTGTTGTGAGAATAAAGAACACAATGTATGTAATATTCTTACCAGAGATCTTGGAGAATAGTTGAAGCTCAATGAATAGAAATGCCATGATTAAATAACCTAGGTATTTAATCAAATACTAATTTAGATGTTGCTGTGAAGGTATTTTGTAGATGTGATTAACATTTACAATCAGTTGATTTTGAGTAAAGAAGATTACCATTGATAATTGTGTGTGTGTGGTGGGGGTAGGAGGTGGGGAGAGAGAGAGAGAGAAATCTAATTAGTTGAAAGCCTTTAAGAGCAAAAACTGAGGCCTCCCAGAAAAGGAAGAAATTCTGCTTTAAGACTGTAACATCAGGGCTTCCCTGGTGGTGCAGTGGTTAAGAATCCACCTGCCAATGCAGGGGACATGGGTTTGAGCCCTTGTCCGGGAATATCCCACATGTCGCGGAGCAACTAAGCCCGTGCGCCACAACTACTGAGCCCACGTGCCACAACAACTGAAGCACATGCTCTTAGAACCCGTGCTCCACAACAAGAGAAGCCACCGCAATGAGAGACCCACGCACCACAATGAAGAGTAGCTCCCCCTCGCCGCAACTAGAGAAAGCCCGCGTTCAGCAATGAAGACCCAACACAGCCCAAAAGAAAATAAATAAATTTATATAAAAATAGAGACTGTAACATCAGCTCTTAAATGAGCCTAGCATTAGGTCCTTCAAATTTCAGACTTGCCAGTTCTCACAACCTCATGAGCCGATTCCTTTGAAATACATCTCTCTATAGAAAGATTATATGTTTATTACGTATATATATATCCCCTACTGGTCTGTTTTTCTGGAGAACTCTGACTAATGCAACCTGGTGTCTTATTTTCTTGGATTTGTTTTTTTGTGCCTCACAAAGGAAGTCTGTTTCTACTGGTAATCTCTCCCTTATTTTTGTTCCCAGTTATAAATAACTGAGCATACCACATCAAATCTACCCCACCCACTAAAAATCATAAGTTCTCCATATTATTTTTATTCTTTATACAGACATGTACTTATAAAATTGTCCTTGGTGTATATTCCTCAAATATTACTTTTAAGGCATTTTATTAAAAGGCCCATTTTTGCCTCCTACCTAGGTTACAATTAAGAATTCCAAGGGATTTGGCAAAAATATTACACATTCATCTTCATGTGTGTCTCTTCTTACCTCATTTCCTGGACTCACAAATGATTTTTATTCTCAATGATAGCCATAGATATTCCAGAATTCTTACTGGTAAATTAGTGTATGTCTTTATTAAAACCCATGTTACTACCACATATGTACACACACATACAATTATAGAAATATCCTCCAGTTCCCATTATAAATACAAAATTATTACATTTGTCTTATAAATTAAGACCAAGTAGAAAAGGCACTGTTATGGAGATGCTCATTAATTCAGTTAGGGTAGGGATTATTCTCCATTGTTCATCATTGAATTCTTAGGAATAAGCATAATTTCCATTAAGTCATTTTGTATTAATGCATGGAAAAGCATAAAGATCCAGAAATCTCAAAAGTTAACTTCTGTGAAAATGTTTTAATATTACCATCATCTTATTTCTTCATTTTCTGTGCTTGAAAGTCCTGGCCATTAATTTCTTTTTTGTATTTAGACAAGAACGTGTTCTCATTCTGTTTACCTCCTAGAGTTTTCAGTTACTATTGATTTGTTCTTTTATTAGGTAAGACTCTTCTAAAATTGCGGTTATTGGGAGTCAAAAAGGCATGGGTTGGGTCTGTCAAGATATTGTATTTATTTTAATTAGAACTTCAACACAAATTAAAGTTTTAGTAAATTATTCTCCTATAGGATTTTTGAATGAATAGATATGCTCTTATTGTAGATATAACTTAATAATTGTTATGCATTCAAGGCTCAGATATTCTACATATTGCCCCTAAATGCAAAACATTGTAGTAGCTTTCAAAGGTTTGGAAGAATATTTACCTACATAAGACATAAGATTCTTGATAATTCCTATGCATATTGTGTGGTGACAAGAGCAATTTCTTTTATCTGTTACTGACAAAATTATCAACTTACTTTTTAAACTATTGGGATTATTTATAGCCTACTTGATCTTTGAAAATTTAAAGTGATATATCCTTTTTCATTTATACGAGACAATTTTCTAGATTTGAGACTTCTGTGCATCAGTATTACGTATTCATATACACAAGATGAGGTACTCTAATTTTTCCTACCACACAGTGAATCTGGAATTCATGGCATCAATTAATGTGGCATATACAGTACGCCTGTATCTGAGAAGTACCCTGGCAGCTTGATATGCACCTTGACTAAAACAGACAAATACTCAAAATAAGAATTATTACAAAAGCGGACATACTCAAATGAGTATTAATTATTATAAGAGTACTATTTGTACACAGTTTTGATTCTCCAGAAAGTCTGAATTTTAAGAATAATTTATACATACATACACATTCTGATTGTGTAGTTGGAATCATTAGATTAATTCATTTCTAGTTTGATTGGTTCCCCCCCAAATTATGATTGTTCCCCCCCAAAATCATAATTGGTCCCCCCGCCCAAGTTATGATTTGGTCTCTACACACTTGAAGTGGGTTTTTTTGTAAGGCAACATGTGATTTTAAAAAAAAATCTAATCTGACGATCCACGTCTTCTGTTTGGAGTATTTAACATACTTACATTCAATGCGTTATTAATATGGCTAGTTTAATACCATCATCATCTTGCTACTTATTTGTTATATCACCTCATATGTTCTTTATTCTCTTTTCCCCCTTTTCTGTCTTCTTTTTTGGTTGGTATAGATTTATCGATTTATCATCCAATTATAGGTCAACTTTTCCTTTTTCTTTTCGTGCCTGGTGATTTTTTTTTTTTTTTTTTAATTATTATTTATTTATTTATTTATTTGGCTGTGTTGGGTCTCCGCCTCTGTGCGAGGGCTTTCTCCAGCCGCGGCAAGCGGGGGCCACTCTTCATCGCGGTGCGCAGGCCTCTCACTATCGCGGCCCCCCCCCGTCGCGGAGCACAGGCTCCAGACGCGCAGGCTCAGCAGTTGTGGCTCACGGGCCCAGTCGCTCCGCGGCATGTGGGATCCTCCCAGACCAGGGCCCGAACCCGTGCCCCCCGCATTAGCAGGCAGACTCCCAACCACTGCGCCACCAGGGAAGCCCGCCTGGTGATCTTTTAATGGATGTCTAACATTGTGAATTATATTTTTTTGGGTATTGGATATGTTCACATTCCCATATATATTCTTTTTTTTTAATTTATTTTTTTATACAGCAGGTTCTTATTAATCATCAATTTTATACACATCAGTGTATACATTTCAATCCCAATCTCCCAATTCATCACACCACCATGTCCCACCCCCCATCCCCCATATATATTCTTAATCTATCTTCTGGGACCTAGTTGAATTACTTAGAAACAATTTGAATCTTTTGGGTCTGGATTTTAGGTTTGTTATACATAGTGAGAATAGTGCTCAATCTTCTTCTAATTTTCTCCCACTACTGTGGCAAAATTCTTCTATGTATTCAGTACAACACACTATGAATTACAAGTTTTTCCAGTATGACTGAAGAGAACAGGCACTATTCACAACAAGGGGAAATGTCAGGTATTGTTACCTCTTATCGTTTTTACTGAAGTTTTCTCTGGCATTGGGTAGGTTTCTCACATGCATTCACTAATCAATGCTCAGCTGAATACTCAGTGGAGACCCTATGCAGATCTCTGGAATTATCTTTCTGGATATTATTAACAGTATCCTCTCTGGTGCTCTCTGCTAAAAACTCTAGCTGTGTTGGTCTCCCCAGTCTCCTCATACTTAAGGAATATGCCGGGCTCTACTTGGGTTCTGCTTCTCTGTAATGTGGCCTGGAAACCCTCTCAAGGCAGTAAGCTGAGGCAATCATAGGTATTACTATTACCTGGTTTGTTTCCTGTCTCTTAGGGATCATTGTCCTTCATTGTCTGATGTCTAGAGCATTTTCTGATGTCAAATCACTGTTTCATATTCTTTATTTTTTCAGTTCTTTCAGGAGAGAAGGTAAATCTGGGTTTATTATTCCATCTTGGCTGGGAGTGGAATTTATTCCTGTTAATTTTAAAAATTAAGAAACTGTGATGTAAGAAATAAAATAACATGTCCATACCATTCTGATTATATTGTAATCATCAAAGTAGAGATTCCAAGAAAAAAATTTCTGACACTTAAAACTAAAACCAAAATGAGGTGATGTTGTCAAACTAGTTTAAAGCTGTGTTACTGACTTTAGTCCTGGTGCACTTTAGCCATTTATTCCATATTGATTCTCCCATGAAATAGAATGAAGAGTTCAGCTTCATCCACCGACGCATGGAGATAATGATGGTACACTTTAAGCCAAAACTAATCTTATTAGTAATAGCTTGTAGATGTACTATTCAATTAATTTTAGATCAGATTTTCCCTTTGGCTGGGAAGGATGAGTATTGAATGTTTTATCAGGAAGAACAATACTTCTGACAGAACATTCCATAGTTTTTCTGCTTGGCAGAGCTATGAAGAATGACATTGTCTATAATTTTCAGTTTGGCTTCAGACTCTGTTATAGCAGAAACAATAGGACAAACTCCAGTGCTCTGAGGCTGGTGGGCAAACAGGTGTTGGTACCCACAGAACCCAATAAGTTCAATGCTCTCTTGCCAACCCTAAGTTTGAAAGTAAATTTTCTCCTGGATCCAAGTTTCATTCTCTTTGCCTTTTGAGATTTCTAATTTTATTCAAAATCTGTTTAAAGTCTTCATCCTTTATGGTTAAAGGCTTTGTCCTTTCTGGTGAGGATTCATTTGTTTTTCTGAACCTCTCATTTTGAATAATAGCATATAAATCCTCTAAATTGTCCCAGGAGGGTCCATCCTTCTAGGACCAAAGCTGGTGTTATGTTTAAAAACTATGGTCTCTCCTCATGTGCATTTTTAATTAAATGGACCAACTTGACCAAACATAATTTAGAACATCAGTGGCCATTATGGGGCACTTACAACCTTCCCAAACTTGTTTTCCTCAGAACCAAATTAGAAAGTCATAGCTCTAAATTTTTTTAAAAAACCAAAATGACATGGGACACCTATTTTAATTGGTATCTTGAGGTTTCCAAATGTATTCAGGATTCTAAAATCGCCTCCTTACAAAATACTATTTCCAAATTAACTGAGGCAAACACACAATTGAAGGAAAATTTGAAAACTTCTGAGGCTTCTTCCTTCTCTCCCCCCTCCTCTTTGTCTCAGGTACCATCTTGTTCATCTCCTCCATCTACTTGTTATTGAACCAAACTTGGGTCCACCTGCCCTCATGCAGTAGAACCAATCTACTGACACTGGGTTCTGGTGAAGGAAAGTGCAGTGTTTATTGCAGGTGCCAAGCAAGTATTATGGGCAGCTAATGCTCAAAAGATCCAAACTCCCCGATGGGTTTCAGGGAAGGGGTTTTAAAGGCAAGGTGATGTTGAGAGTTGTGGGGTGCATGATCAGCTCGTGTACAATTCTGATTGGTTGATGCTGAGGTAACAGGACAGTGTCACAGGGGTTAACATCATGAATCCTCAGGCTTCAGCTGGTCCGGAGGCTACATGCTCATGGTTATCATGCACTTAACTTCTTCCAACTGGTGTGGGCTTTAGTATCTATAAAACAAGACAGGAATGTGCATTGCTATCTATCTCCTTCAGTGAGGAACTAAAGATTCTGCTATATGGTTGATTGATGGTTCAGAATGTTACTAGTTTTCCTGGCTCAACTGCTGTTTTTGTTGTTGTTTTGTTATTACATGTTCACGTTGTTTCAATCACCAATTCTTGAGCCAGGCTTTTGTGGCTCAGGGTAGGCCTGGGAGACTAAAGCTTTTCTGTAAACCAGAGGCAGGCAGAGGACATGATGGGGGTCTGTCCCAGGATGGCCCCAAAGGGTCCTCCTCGATTACATGCTTTGTCTCTGGGCACAAAGCAGCCATCTTATGCTGAGGCCCCACCCCTGGCACCAGCTTCCTCTTTCCCTCCTGTACTGGCTCCACCTTCTTTATCCCTTCTGCTCCTTATTCTAATGCTCACTGAACTTCATTTTTTCTTCAAATCTTTCCTCTTCTCCTGAACCTATTAAAACTTGCCCCTTTTAAGTCAGACCCTCTTGAGGATCCAAATACTAAACCTCTGATTTCTTAAATTCCTTGGACTAAAGCTGAGCTAAGAGCCATAGTCAAAGATTTTCCCAAAGTAACTGAGGACACTCACAGATTTGGAATAGAATTTAATATAGTCATTCAAACATATCAACCTGGTTTCTCTGACTTATATCAGCTAGTTCATATGCTTGTCAGTGAAGGCCACACTCAACACTGGAGGAAAACTGCTAACTGGGAAAACCTTAAAAGAATTACAACCAGGAGGCTACCCTGATCACGTGTTATATGATCAGGCACCTGCAATTGTTAAACACCTTCACCGGACATTTCCTAGGGCTTTCACAAAACCTGTTAATTGGAATAAGATTCAGGTTTGTACTCAGAAGCTCAATGAGCTCATGCATGAATATTATAACTGGCTCCAAACTGTCTTTAAAGAAAATTCTTTCCTTTAAATGTTGAGTCTACTCGGGTGGCCTTTAACTCTGTTGGTTAATGGGCTGAACCAGGATATTTTCTAGTTAAAAGGACCAGGAAGGATTGTGTGGGTAATTATATCCATTCTAGATTTAGTTAATTTAGCTAACCAGCTCTTCCACCCTATGACTCAATTAAAAGGAAACCCACTGAAATCCTTAATTTCCAACTCCAACAGGTGGAAACCCCTAAACAAAACCAAAATCCTCTAGCCATTATTACAAAAAGCAGGACGTTGAAAGAGGCAATTACAAGCTTAAGCCCTCTGGGTGCCTTTAGTTTTCTGACCAGTCTTTCCAGTGCTCTCCTATCTCCCAATGATGGGACTTTGAGGAACTACAGGGGCTTTGCCCAGTCCTTCCCCATAATTAACTTGGAGAAATTGGGAATTCCTCTTTAGATTGGGAATGAATTTCTCTCTCTCTTTAATGACATCAGACCTACAGTCTCTGTGCTGAAATCCACTGTTACTAAACAGCTCCTGCCTTGGAGTTCTAAAATGACTCAGATAGTGGGAATCTCAAACAAACCTCAATGAGTTCCTATCTCCAAACT
Organism: Balaenoptera physalus; assembly: GCF_965194825.1. Taxonomy (NCBI): domain Eukaryota; kingdom Metazoa; phylum Chordata; class Mammalia; order Artiodactyla; family Balaenopteridae; genus Balaenoptera; species Balaenoptera physalus. The sequence goes on along the minus strand of NC_138893.1, from coordinate 67,638,700 downwards.
ATCCCCTTTTGTTTAGGCCCTCTAAGAGATGCCCTCCCATTGCTCCTTAGTTACTCTGTCACTACCCGTTTATTGGGCTGAGATATCTTAGAAAACTGTTATGCTGGAATTACTTTATCCTAAAAAAAAAATAATTTCAGAATTTGACAGCAGCAATCAAAATAACCAATCAGGTGAATCAAATGATCCTTCAGCATCTTTTATTTGCTCTGTCTCTGAAGATGCTAAAGTAAATTCCAAAGACACCAGTCATTTGTCCCTCTTGGATCAGCTGCCACCCTCCTTATGGGCAATATTCTCAAGTGATATTGGCAGAATCCACAGTGCACCTCCTGTTAAAATCCAAATTGACCCTTCAAAGCCTCTCCCCAGAATTAATCAATACCTTATAAGTAAAGAGGCCTTCCAGGGCATTAAGCCGATGAAAGAAGACTCTAAGCCCCAAGGCCTCATTACCCCCTGCACTAGTCCCTGCAACACCCTTATTTTATCTTTAAGAAAAAATGAATGACCATGGGTGGAGATTTGTCCAGATTCTCCAGGCCATAAACAGTATTAGTTATCCCTTGTCATTCTGTAATTTCCAATTTCCATACTTTATTAGCCCACATCCCAATTGAAAGCAAATTTTTCACTGTGATTGATTTACATCACACATTCTACAGCATCCCTGTGGATAAGGCCAGCAATATCTCTTTGCTTTCATTTGAGAAAAAACAACAATTCACCCGGACAGTAATGCCTTTGGGTTTTACCAAAAGACCTTCTTTCTTTCCACAAGCTTTAAAAGCTGACTTAGATGATTTAAAGTTGCCTGAAGGCTCTATCATAATATGTAGATAACTTGCTCCTTTACTCCTCTTCCATGGCTGTCTTAAAGGAGAACTTCCCGGAAGCATACATGACTCCTGGAGTGCCTCCATGGGAAGAGCCTTTCTCCTTACTCTTTCAGAGTAAGTGCCAATGAAAACATGTTTAGCAATCACACCCTAACTTTAGGAGAGATAGGCAATTCCACAGCCAACGCCATAGCAGCCCAAAAATGATCACTTGATTCGTTGGCTAAAGTAGTTTGGACTTGTATAACCCTTGATTATCTACTTGATGAACAAGGAGGCATTTGTATGATAGCACATACCACCAGAGGATAAATATGTCCAGAGAAGTAGAAACCCAATTGCACAAAATCAGGAGCAAGTACGTTGGCTACAACAAATTTCACTTAATGATCCATGGCCCCTTGATCTATTTAGCTGATTACCTTCAGGTTTGGGCTCTTGGTTTAGAGCTATCATACAAATTGGATTTATCATATTTTCACTCTGTTTTGCATAATTAAATTTAAACTTTGTACTTGTTGCCCATTAAACCTTTGTAGAAACAATGTATCTAATAAGGTGATGCCGTCTCAGCACTTCACGATGATGGCCAATGCTTACAACCTTGACCAGATAGAGACTTTAGGCGAGTAATGCCTGGGAATTCTCCCTCCTACCCTTCCCTGTTGCTAAGATATGGCCTCAACAGTGTCTAATGTGTACACTTTTTCTATACATTGGGACATGAGAGCTAGGAAGAGTCCTTTCTGACACAGAGGGACAAAACCACCAAACATTGAAAGCTTGATTCTTGATCAGCGATTCTTTTAGAGAAAGAGCTTGATCACAAGGGGCAAATGTGAAAATAAAAAAAGGAAACCTCATTTAAAATGGGACTTGGAGGACCAGAATGGGGAGCTTTCGTGTGCTATCACTTGCCATTATTTACAGACTCCACAGAAAGGACCTTCCTTACATACCTCTGCAAAGAGGAAGGAAGATTTCCTCCTCGCCTAGCAACAGCCCAGCCAATGAAAACACGCCACAGCTCAGCCAGTAAAAAGTCCTCACCACCCTAAACTTTCCTTCTCCTCCAAAGGGCTTTCATTCAAAATTACTCCTCCCAACCCAACTCCCTCCTTTCCCCAGTATAGGCAAGCCCGTCTTGTCTTCTTTGTTCTCCAGACTGGCCTATAATTTTTGCTATAGCATTCTTGTCCTGAATTACAATTCTCTGCTATTTGAGTAAACTCTTTTTTGCTAATAAAGTAACTGGCTACTTTATTTCTAAAGTCAACAGTATTTACCAGTGTATCGAGAAGACTTAGCTGGCATGGCCAATTAAGGTGACCACAAATTCTCTGACACCTCATCCTTTGAGAGTGAGATCTGTCTCCCCTTCCCTTTTATCTGGGAAGAATCTGTGATGCATTTGATAAATAGACGATAGAAGAAGTGATTCAGTGACAGTTTCTGAACCCAGGCCTTAAGAGATGGCAGCTTCTACTTCTGGTCTTGGAATACTTACTTTTGAGGTCCTAAACCATGATCTAAGAGTGACTATTCTAAGACTATTATGCTGGGAGAAAGTTGTGCCACCTGTAAAGGTCCTGGAGGATGAGATGAAATGGGGGAGAGAGAGAGAGAGAGAGAGAGGGGCCAAGGGTACTGAGACACCTATCCCTCCTACCTGCTGTGGCAATGATCAGAGAATAACCATGAAGTCAAGCCCTTCCCAAATTTCTGACCCACCAAATTTTGAGCAAATTAAAATGATTATTTTAGGGCATGAAATGTTGGGGTAATTTGTTATGTGACAGTATATCACAAAATCAGATTTTATTTATAATCTGATTATTGTTGCTATAGCTAAAGCCTGGAAACACAAAATTCCTGAAGGAAGGAAGCTAATGCTAGAGGATTATGCTCCAAGCTCCCACTTTTACAACTTCCATCACAGTCTCTGTCCCTTAAAGCATGAGAACTTATCTTTTAGGTTTTGCATTTGCCAATTGCTAACAAATGTTTGCTAGTTAGATGGAAGATTAACAATTGTCCTTCCTGAAAAAGTAAACAGGTAATCTATCATAGCTACTTCCTTGACAACTGTGTGACTTGTTAAACGTAAAAAAAGGTTAAAGATACTATTTCTTTAAAAAGTGAAACAAATCAAAATAGTAATTAAATTTGGGTGATAGCAATGTTGGTATGATAATATTCTTTATTTTGTAGTAGAAATGAAATTATTTATACATATCAAATAGGTTTAACTCTTTCACCTTTATATATTTCTTTTCAGTAGTTCCCTTGCAGGGGAATAAAGAGAACAGAAATACAGTGCTCTGGTAGACCATATTGTTCACTAATTCATATACCCTAGACCTATGGCTTTATCCTTTCTTGTAAGTGATAATAGTATGACTATTTTCTCAAGGGACTATCAGGGAATTTTCCATTATAATGGTCTAAATTCCAGTCAGTCCTCCTAAATATCTCAGATTTCACATAAAATGCCATTCATAAATCCTCATCTTTTTCATTCTTAACATTTAACTAAATGATAAACAATAGGGAGAAGGTCCATTTATAGCTAAAGGGATGTCCTAGATTCCTCCTTTAAATACCCTATCTGCAAATATAGTCACATTCTGAGGTACTGGGGCTTAGGAGTTCAAAATATGAATTTGAGGGGAGACAAAATGGAGCCCATAATAATAAGTATATGTATTTATTCATTTTGTAACACTTCCAGAGTAATTGCAATACCTTAGAACACAAAGTAGATTATGGTGCTCCACTCTGTATTAAATTATTTCTGATAATTTTAGGATTCTTGTGTCAACTTTGTATAAAATTTGTCTCCTGCATTACTCCCATATATTACTTCTCACAGGGTATATTTGTATCGCCTTTAGGAACAGGCTACTTCTTGTACTAATAGAGATCTGGAAATCTCTTTAAGATTCTATGTAAATTAAATGTTATTGAATGGTATTTGGTGTGTGGTCTCAAAAATTTTCTTTGAAAAGTTTTCATTTGCATTTGTGTTATGGGTGTTATCTGTCTAGGCTAGGCAAAAGTCATTTATTTATTTATTTTAATAACTACCAAGGTTTTTAACATTGTTCCAAGTATATTGGTTTGTTAGCTAAAAGACATATAACAACTACACAATTACAGGTGGGCATTTTCAATATAGACTGACTAAATTCCTCTACTTATATTTTGATGATGTGTGCTTTAGTTTTAATTCCTCTAAAGGAATTATTGGTGTTTAGATTTTAGGGAATTTGAAAATGGCTAATTAACGTTCTCAACTTAATTAATATGTTAATATCAGAATTTCAATAGTGAAAAAGTTGAATTGATCAGGCATTAGGCATTAGGTAAATAAGTGTTATTGTGTGCCAACAGTGGCATCTGATATTTAAAATGCAGTAAGATTGTATTGTAATATGTTTTGAAACATGTAGCACATAGTGTATAAAATATGAATAAAAGAGCCTAGCATAAAACAGCATATAGAAAATATATATATTATACATATTAATGAAAGATAAAAAGCACCATATTGAACATTCATGCACATTGATTGTTAAAGATTGAAAAGATGAGAATTTTTATTTTAATTAATATATATAGTAAGGTCTGTAACAATTTAGATATTTCAAATACCTTTACACTATAGCTTTTCTCTCATTTATAAGTCAGGGTACATTAATTATAAAATCAAGTCACTTACAATTAATGGCCCCAAACAAATACATAACAATGTGAAGATTCCACAACTAGATACTCTCCTATGCATGTAATATATACTGACTTTCACAATTTTTATCAAGAAACCAAATGCAGCAGGCATATACAGATATGCACATATACATATACATACATAACATACCTAGGAAAGACATTGCCTTATGCCATGTTCATATGACAATTAAAAGTATATGGTTGGTTACACAGTGAACTGAATGTGGAAAATTCTAATTTTATGTCTTGGTGCTTTGAAAAAGAGGGAAAAAAGATGCCAGTCTTAAGCAATGTGACATTAAATTTAATACCAAAGTCATTCTAATATGACACTATTGAAAGAAATTTGATTTTTGTTATATCATGGCCATTTTATCATTGTTGACCATTTTAGAACTGATAGATGATACATACTAGATCTATCCAGTAATGTAAGCAAAATTCTAAAAAGAAAACAAAATTCTGAAAAGCAAAAGGTTATTATGAGGTATAAATAAGAAAGGAAAATAGCACAAAATGTCAACTGGATTTTGAGATTTGTATAAAAAGCCATCAAGTAGTGGGTGTCCATGAAACTTGCCATTTGTGCTTATATTGATTAATTGCAAGATAAATAAAATGTGAGCATTTTAAATACAGAAAGGAAAATGCTGTTAACCTTCTGCAGACTGAACTTTATAAAGCTGTTTTTAGATGTGTAAATCTTGCTGAAATTAAAGACAGAAAGTGTACTTTACACATCTTTTTATTTTCAAGAGATAATGATTCTAATCGGACCCAAATCCATTTTATGACTTGGGAGAGAGTTAGCAATGCTTATATGAACCTATCATCCAGGTGATAGTGATGAGTGGGTGTACAGTGGTACTTCTCAAGAGAAAGAAGGGGTTACTATACAAAAAAGTAAAATAATTGAATGGGGTACTATTTTCTAAAATGGGCCATTTAGGGAATCTTTTTATGAATAATATTAAATGTCCAATCTGCATCAGTTTACAATGCAACAAACCAACCACCTCCTTAAAATATATACCCTCTGCTTTCTTACTTGTTTCATTATCTTCATAAAAAGTACATTTGTCATTATGGACAAGGACCATAAAAAGCAGAGTTCCTATACAGAAAATAAGTACGTGTGGGGGAGAGAGCACAAACAAAGAATCAAAAGGCCAAAAGACCAGTCAAAATACTGAAGAAAAACTATATAGGTTGGCCTAAGCAATTGAAGAAAATTGGAGGGTGTTAAATAGCGGAGAAAAATGTCTATGGGGGGAGTACAGTGAAGAATGTTTATACTAGAGCCTACCTTATTCAAATTGAGTAATTAAAGATAAAGAACCTCCTTGTGATACATGGTTATGAGTCCTTAGAAGTGAATGTGCTTTTTAGGGGTCAAGCTAATTTTTAGATGACATATAATCAAACAGTTGAAAAAGTACATTATTTCTGTAACTGATGACATTATAGCCAAAATGAGGAAATACAATCTAAAAAATCAAAAGCTATATATAAATGTGTTTTAATTTATGTTAATTTATTCATATTAGATTATGATTTGCAAGGCACTAACTGGAATAGACAACTAGTGGTTGCAACAGAGGTTCATTATGCCATATGCTGAGAGATCTATTATCTATTTTAATGAAGTCCAAAGTCTCGGTAAAGCTACTCTCTAGTAAATTTAATAAAAGCATGTAACAGGTATAAGTGCAGGAAATACTTTCATGGTAAACAGTTACATAAACCCCATGTGGCTCTGCATTTCTTCTACCTTTTGACCAGAATGTCCATATCATAAGGGAAAATAATACTGTCTTTGGAGTCCAAGTTCACATATTACCCTATCAGGGAATACTTCCAACATACTTAGACAGGGATAATCTGTCTTCTGTGTTTCTGCATGTCACATTATATTACCCCATTCCAACAATCTTCACATAGCATTATATATATATATATATATATATATATATATATATATATATATATATATGTATCTTTTAAATTAGATTGTATATTCCATGAAGGAAGATTTTATTCACTTTGCATTCTTACTTTTTATGCCTGAGATATAATGAAAGCTCAAAAAATGTAGATGACACAACTGGATGTAGTTCCTGGACTTAGAATTTTGAGTTTGAAATAGATTATGACTTACTTATTTTTTCAGCACTGTTTTGCCTTTCTGCGTTTCATAATTGATGAAGTGCATGAATTGATGTAGTGCATGAAAAATGCTTACTGCAGTGCCTGGCACAGAGCAACATATTAAATAATCAAACTCATGTTATTAAGTCTCTGCTTTAAGTAATTCTCCATCCCTCTCCTTCAAACACCCAGATCTTCCTACTCTGATACTGAAATCTGAGCCTTCACTTTGCAGATAGCATCCTGACCTCAAAGCATAGATAGGTGATATTAGCATTTGTAAGAAAGAATTATGCTGTTGGAATGAAGTTAGTACAAAGTCATCAAACTCTCAATCATTGGAAGACTTTCCTCCCTCCCTCCCTCTTCAAAAATATATCTCCTGGCTTGCATGTATTTACAGTGTAATAGAAGAGAAACATGGGATATTCTATAATAAATATAAGCATAAAATACTGAAATAATACAAAACAAAGACAAGTTAATTCTGCCTGGAACGCAAAGGAGGGCATTGCAGAGTTAGATTTAAGCAAATCCTTGAAAGATGAGTAGGCAAGTGAATAAACAATGTTTAAGCAAAAAGTGCAGAGGCAAGAAATTTCATGGATTAGATAGAAAATCATGATAAAATCTGAATCACAAAATCATGGGGGTGGTGGAGGGCAGGATGTGAGGGACATAACGCCTCCAAAGTTGAATGGGACCATATTGCCAGGGTGTTATGTTAAGGAGCAGTCTGGTGTTGACAAAGCCTACATGAAGAGATTTGTATTTTAGAACAGTAAGTAAAGGAAAAAACTGATTTCTGGGGGAAGAGAATGGTTGCATATCTGTTGTAATAGTGTATGCATAATATGATGGGGGGCAAGTAATCATGAGGATAGAGCACAGAAGAGAGAGTTGAGAACCATATTGTAGAATACTGCAAAATTTAGAGGGGACACAGTCCAGAAGAAAGCCCTCACTTATGGCACCATTTGCAAGTTTGGGGTACCAAAACATCCTCAGGTTCAAAATCTCAAACAACTCACTGAAGGCTATTACACTCAGGGTTATGATTATTACAGAGAAAGGGTTTAGATTCAAATTGGCCAAGGAAAGAGATTCATGGGGCAGAAGACAGGAGATTCCAGACATGGAGCTTCCAGGTGTCCTCTCCCCATTGCAGTCATGGAAAATGTTGGCTTCTAACAACAGTGTGTGACAATACTTGTAGAGTATTGCCAAGTGGGAAGCTCATCCAAGCTTTAGTGGCTTTATTACATAGGCAGACTGAAGCCTCTGTGGTTGATCTCATTCTGTAGCCTTTCTGGAGGTTGAGCTGACACCATGTGGCCCCAAAACCCCACTATAAATGGCCAGAACTCACCCTAAACAAAGACACTTTTATCAGGGCTTAGAGATTATAGGAGCAGAAGCTGAAGGTAAAGGCCAGACCTCTCTCTGAGAATGGGTAAATTCTTTACTACACAAGTATCAACAGGATGTGGTTTTAATGGTGGGTAACTGAATATTTGAATAGTGGAAGGATAACTGAATACTCCAACATGATTTTCTGTTCCTAGCTTCTGTCAAAGACTAGTTACCTTCTTAAACAACATTTGAAAACAAATAGAAGGAAAATCTAAGAGACTATTAAGGCGGAGATAATAAGATGGTTTTAGATTTTAATGAAGTCCAACGTTTGCAAAAATTTACAACCTTGATTTGTGATTTTTATTGGATAGAGAATATGAGTGGCAAAATAGGAAAATGAGACCAATGAGAGAGAGAGAGGAGAGAGAGTAGGGGTGTGGGGGTGGAGAAGAATTGAGTTGCCACTATAAAATAGAAACTGATTGTCTTATTTATTTTATGACATGGCATACATTATTAATATTAAGAATAATTGTTAATGATAATAATACAGTCTTCTAATTCACCTATATCTAATAACAAATAGCATAAATTTATTACTCCATGCTACATATGTAAACAAGTAGTATCATTTTTCAATCATAAAGAGATCGTCTATTATCTATATTCTTTATTAGTCAAAGAGATGTTTAAAAAATATACATTATCACCAATTTTTAAATTTTAGTCCAGTTACCTTAAATGTGTCATACTTAACTAAAATGCTTAATTCTTACTTTTAAGGTGCTGTGACAGTATTTGAATACATACTGGGAAAAAAAGAGATGTAGCAATATCAAGTCTATTAATTAAAGTCCAGATAAATTAATAGATAAATATTACTTTAAGATAAGTGGATAGGTAAAAAAGAGAGAAAACTAGCCATGTTCTTTGAAATTTATTGTAAGATGCGCAATTTTTTTTTTAGCATCTTTATTGGAGTATAACTGCTTTACAGTGGTGTGTTAGTTTCTGCTTTATAACAAAGTGAATCAGTTATACATATACATATATCCCCATATCTCCTCCCTCTTGTGTCTCCCTCCCATCCTCCCTATGCCACCCCTCTAGGTGGTCACAAAGTTCTGAGCTGATCTCCCTGTGCTATGAAGCTGCTTCCCACTAGCTATCTATTTTACATTTGGTAGTGTATATATGTCCATGCCACTCTCACTTCGTCCCAGCTTACCCTTCCCCCTCCCCATGTCCTCAAGTCCATTCTTTACATCTGTGTCTTTATTCCTGTCCTGCCCCTAGGTTCTTCAGAAACATTTTTTTTAATATATATTCCATATATATGTGTTAGCATACGGTACTTGTTTTTCTCTTTCTGACTTACTTCACTCAGTATGACAGACTCTAGGTCCATCCACCTCACTACAAATAACTCATTTTCGTTTCTTTTTATGGCTGAGTAATACTCCATTGTATATATGTGCCACATCTTCTTTATCCAGTCATTTGTCGATGGACACTTAGGTTGCTTCCATATCCTGGCTATTGTAAATAAAGCTGCAGTGAACATTGTGGTACATGACTCTTTTTGAAGGGAACCCTCTTGTACTGTTGGTGGGAATGTAAATTGATACAGCCACTATGGAGAACAGTATGGAGATTCCTTAAAAAACTAAAAATAGAACTACCATATGACCCAGCAATCCCACTACTGGGCATATACCCTAAGAAAACCATAATTCAGTAAGATACACAATTAATCAACTACTAACTATTCATTATTAACGCACTTTAGGGCATTAAAATCTTACTCTGGGGAATATGAAAGGATAAAACATTCAACTTACTTTTAAAGATATTGTATTATGAGTAGCAAGTCTTGTTAATAAGCACAGCAAATAAGAGACAATTAAAGATTGTTTATAAATAAATTACATGATTTATGACCAGGAGAGGTGAAAGCATTATCTACTGCAGTCCATTGGAAATTTCATTCCCTTTTCTTCCCAACAGTGTGGAACAGTTTCCTCCATAATCTCTCACTGAAGTTGCCCTGGTCCCTTCTGATTAAATCTGAATGCCGTCTCCTATCATAACAAACCTTTCTTATTGCTCCTCATATCCCTATTAATTAAATCAATCTCATAATTTGCTAGTATTAAAAAGTGTCTATAAATCTCTGATAAGTAAAATATTTTACTTTATTTCACCGATTTTTTACATTTTAATCAACTTTATTGAGATATGATTTTCCGTTTTAACTGTATAGTTCAATTGGTCTTGGTAAATGTATATACTCATGTTATCTCCATCAGCATCAAAATATAGAATATTTTCATTACTGTAAAAAGTTTTTTTCCTGTCCGTTTGAGGTCAATCTCTGCTCCTAGATCCAGACCCCAAGCAACCATTGAATTACTTCTCTCACTGTAGATTAGTTTTTAGATTTCTAGAATTTCATATAAATGGAATCATAGAGTGTTCTCTTTCATTCTTAGCCTCTTTTACTTTTCAATGTTACTGAATGTATTATAGTTCATTCTTTTTATTGATGATGTATATTCTGTAAGGATATTGCAAATTGTGTCAGTTTTAAACATTTTAACACATTTAATAGTGATATCTCATCAATTTAAATTTGCATTTCCCTGACTAAAATTATGTTGAGCATTTTTTCATATGTTTAAAAGCCATTTGAGTATCTTCTTTCATAAAATACTTTTAAAAACTTTTGCCCATTTAAAAAATTGGTTGTTTGCCTTATTAATGAGATATAATTATTATTTACATATTCTATATAGATACAGGTCTTCTGCCAAATATAAATCTTGCAAATATTTTCTCCCAGTGTATAGCATGCCTTTCATTTTCTTAATGGTGTTTTTCCAATACCTGAAGGTTTATTAATTCTGGTGAAGCCCAATTCATAATTTCTAATCTTAGGGTCCCAAGAAATATTTGCCTATCCCAAAGTCAAGATTTTCTTCTTGAATTTTATAATTTCAGCTTTTATGTTTAGATTTGTGATCCATGCTGAGATGATTTTTATGCAGTGTGTGAGATAAAAACAGAGCTTCATTTTTTTTTTCCCCCAATATGGATATCCAATTGTTCCAGCACCAGCATTTTCCTTCATTGGTTCACCAGACCCTAATTCCCAAATTATGATATGAAGAAAATCATGTGGCCTCTGTACCTGGAATGGATTGCATTATAGGGAAATCTGAATATTAATGAACAGTAGGTATGCCTAACCATTGCTCCAGAGAGATACATTATCTCTATCCTGTAAGGCTATTTTAAATTTATTTATTATTTATTTATTATTTATTTTTGGCTGTGTTGGGTCTTCGTTTCTGTGTGAGGGCTTTCTCTAGTTGCGGCAAGTGGGGGCCACTCTTCATTGCAATGCGTGGGCCTCTCACTGTTGCGGCCTCTCTTGCTGCGGAGCACAGGCTCCAGACACGCAGGCTCAGTAGTTGTGGCTCACGGGCCCAGCCGCTCTGCGGCATGTGGGATCTTCCCAGACCAGGGCTCGAACCCGCGTCCCCTGCATTGGCAGGCAGATTCCCAACCACTGCGCCACCAGGGAAGCCCTGTAATAGCTTTAAACTCACTAATATTTTCTTCTGCAGTGTAAAAAACAAACGGTAGGGGAATTGTTCTAAATTTAAAAATATTAAGACAATATAGTGTTCCATATAACAGCCACATTTGGGGGAAATGTTTGAAATTTGGATATATACTAGATATTTTATATCAGTACTAGAGGGTTATTGTTGATTTCCTTGGAAGAAATAATGGGATGAGATTACTTAGTATAATGTCCTGATTTTTAATGTATGAAAGCTGATTTGGTTTGGGGTAGAGTATCTGCAACTTAATCTACTCATGCAGAGAAAAACAAATAACCCTGTATTTATAGCTTCCTAGATAGATAAATAAAGCAAATATTATTGATTCTAGGCAGACATGCATATGCACAGTATTACATGTTCAGATTTTACTACTTGAAAATTATCAAAATTAAAAAGATAAAAATAATTTTGAAAAAATAACTTAGATTCTATCTTACTGGGATACATGAAATAGTGTATTTCATGTAGGCTTAAGGATAGTCCCTTCAAATGTTGAAGATTGGAGGAGCAGCATGGACAAGAAATTTAGGCAATTCTATTGGTAAACATTTCAGAGGTTGGAAAAGTAATAGTACTGAAATACCAGGTTTAGAGGTTTCTATTCAGGAAAATCACTTTTATAGAAGTAACATTGGATTTATGTGTCCCTCAGAATAGGATATGAATATACTATCTAAAGTCTACTTCTGAGTCAAGGTACTTTTCAGGTCTGGGTTTATTAGGATTACTACAAGAAGTAATATCTTCATGTGTATTATGTATTCATTATTTTTTTTACTATGTCATGTAGTGTTCCTGTTTTCACTGACTGTGTAGTATATTTAATCACTAAGTTTTGCCTCCCCAAAAATGTAGCTATGGACTTTCCTTACATTCTCTTAGCATTGGTAAAGAATTGTCTGTATGCTGTAAAGTGTGAATGATTTTATGTAGCTTTACTTACTGCTAAAATCCTTGAGCAACCAAGTCTTACTGGATGCCCGCCGAGAGCCCTGTCAGAATTTCACAGTTTATTTCTTTTCGATGCCCTCTGTAAATCTTGCAATTGTGTATTTCCCTGAGATTGGAAAATTTCAGAAACTTGCCCTGCTTTGTGTAAATGAATGAGCAGAGCTGTAGTTATTATAACCCTTTGTCATTAGATGAAAAAATTCTCTGTGCCATGTTGTAAGTAGAAGAACCATGTCTTGTGTGTGTATGTGTGTGTGTGAGTGCGCATTTAACTCTTTTTAGAAGTTGGAAATAATTTTTTTTAGAGTTCACTCTCTATCTCATTTAATTTAGGAAAAAAGGGTTGAAAAAGTTCTTTTGCACAACAACCATTGATATCAGTGAAGACATGATGAAATAGGAAGTCCTGTACTTAAAAAAAATAATTTGGCATTGCATATCCAGATTAAAAAATAGGTTCATACACTTTGATGAGAATTACCACTTTAAAAATATACCCTAATTAAAAAATATATAAGTGGTTAAATTCTTTGTAAAACACATAATAATTGCAGTATAGCAGACACTTGGGAAACATAATAAAATTTCTACAATAGCAGATGATTTTAAATTTTTATTTAGAGCCATTAAAGTTTAATATTTTTGCAACTAACACGAGATTTTCAAAACTATTTTATTGACATAAAAAGTTAATATTTAATATAAAAAATAGGATACAAAAATGTATATTCAATATGATTCCATCATTTTCTCATATACATGATCACAAAAAATCTGGAAACTATTCATTTAAATAATCATTATCTTTCAGTAAAAGGGTTGTGATTAATATACATTTTCTCCTTTATTTTTTCTAGAATTTTAAGCTATTTCAAAGACTTTGTGAGATAAAATACTTTTCACATATTCCTTTAGCAGGGGTCATCTAGACTACTGTCCACAGGCCAAGCCAACTAGTTGCCTGGTTTTGTAAATAAGGTTTTATTGGAACATAGCCACACTCGTTTCTTTTTTGTTTTTTACATATGTCTATAACTTCTCTTATGCTACAGGGACAAAGTTGAATGACTGCAACATTAAGAACTTAAAGCTAGCCAGCAGAGTTAAAAATATTTCTTATCTGACCCTTTACAGATAAAGCTTTCATTAAGTCCAAGTTCTAATAAATCAAATAAATAATAAATCAAGTTCAAATAAATCAAGATTTCTCAAAAGAAGTTTTATATACCAGGAAGTGATACACATTTATTTTATATATGACTTCATTTAATTACTATTTTAAAGCAGAAATTCAAACAACTCAGAATGAAGAAATATGCTTCAACAAACTCCTTAGACAAAATTAAAGCTTCACATACAGAAGAAAAGCTTTTAAATCCTTTTTTTTAAATCTCCACACTGCATCTCTTTAAAAAGATAACAGAGAACAGACATTAGAAATGATTCCATCCCATGATGTAATTTTTATTTTTTATGGCTCTTCTCTGTTATCTTTGTAAAAGAATGAAATTGGAACACTACCTAACACCATACACAAAAATAAACTCAAAATGGATTAATGACCTAAAGGTAAGACCAGACACTATAAATACCTTAGAGGAAAACATAGGAAGAACACTCTTTGATATAAATCACAGCAAGATCTTTTTTGATCCACCTCCTAGAGTAATGAAAATAAAAAGAAAAAATAAACAAATGAGACCTAATTAAACTTAAAAGCTTTTGCACAGCAAAGAAAAACATAAACGAGATGAAAAGACAACCCTCAGAATGAGAGAAAATATTTGCAAACAAAGCAACTGACAAGGGATTAATCTCCAACATATACAAACAGCTCATGCAGCTCAATATCAAAAACAACAAACAACCCAATCAAAAAATGGACAGAAGACCTCAACAGACATTTCTCCAAAGAAGACATACAGATGGCCAAGAGGCACATGAAAAGATGCTCAACATCACTAATAGAGAAATGCAAATCCAAACTACAATGAGGTATCACTTCACACTGGTCAGAATAGCCATCATCAAGAAATCTACAAACAATAAATCCTGGAGAGGGTGTGACAAAAAGGGAACCCTCTTGCACTGTTGGTGGAAATGTAAATTGATACAGCCACTATGGAGGACAGTATGGAGGTTCCTTAAAAAACTAAAAATAGAACTGCCATATGACCCAGCAATCCCACTACTGGGCATATACCCTGAGAAAACCATAATTGAAAAAGTCACAAGTACTGCAGTGTTCATTGCAGCACTATTTACAATAGCCAGGACATGGAAGCAACCTAAATGTCCATCAACAGATGAATGGATAAAGATGATGTGGTACATATATACAATGGAATATTACTCAGCCATAAAAGGGAACAAAACTGGGTCATTTGTAGGGGTACTAATGCATATACGTAGAATCTAGAAATATTGTACAGATAAACCTATTTGCAGGGCAGGAATAGAGACACAGATGTAGAGAATGAACATGTGGACATGGGGGGAAGAGGAGTAGGATAAACTGAGAGATTGGGATTGACATAAATACACTACCATGTGTAAAACAGATAACCAGCGGGAACCTGTTGTATAGGACAGGGAGCTCAGCTTGGTGCTCTGGGATGACCTAGATGGGTGGGATGGGGGTGGGGTGGAAAGGAGGTCCAAGAGGGAGGGGCTATATGTATACATATAGCTGATTCACTTCATCGTACAGCAGAAACTAACACAACATTGTAAAGCAACTATACCCCAATCAAAAAAACTGATTCCATCATGAAACTGGTTAATATGTCAATTAAGACTACTGTTAAAGGAACAGAGCTCAGGGCAAACACTGCCCTAGCCTCTTTTTCCTTTTTACTGTTATTTCTTGTTCTGAGTTCTGAGGTAATAAGACATAGTAATGTCCCAATTATGTAAACCGCAAGGTCTTTGTGATTCACAACATAGTATAGTACTCTTAAAAAAATCAAAGCACTTCATGGACAATGGGGAAGAAATCAATACATGTGTCAATGTACAAAGGCCTAAGATCAAAGCTCCCAACTGGAAGGTGCAGGATTTTATAAGCACTTTAGGAATTCCTTTTAGTAGAATGTTGCCTAGATGTTACTATTGATTTTCTAAAGAGGACTTTAGGAGCCCTGATGGTCTGGAATACAATCCTCCAATTTTCCTAAATTCATGCTAGGTTTCTTTTCTTCCTCTTTCCACTGTAATTCGAGTTTATTGACTTCCAATTCTATTCTTCATCCTCCTGAATGAAGGCTTGACCCTCTTTGACAGAATGAAGGATCTGAGAGAACACCCTAATCAACAGGCTACAATGTTTGCTCCAATCCCCAGACAATTTGCAAAGGCTATCAAGAGAGTAATTTCCATGGTTTCTCAGAACAGGTTTCTTTTCCTGTAACAGTTTTGACAGGCAAAGTGAGGCCACAAGAATACATAAAACAGCTTGGTTAATTTGAAAAGACTGTTCAAATAAGTGGAAGAAATAATACACTTGTATCGCACCCAAGAAGTTCTCATCATGTACAGGTGCTCAGTATAATTTCTTTTGCTAAATTTTAGGTCCATCCACTATGATCCAATCCTTGGTCCACCTCACAAATTCCCCTCAAATTCCTGTCCAGATCTTCAATCAGGGTGGAGTTAGCTAAATCACAAGATAATGAACTGCTAATTACTCTTTTCTAAATGGATCCACCTGTTACTTATCACATTATAATATCATTAGCATCTGGGAGGGGCCCTGTAACCTGAACATTGAGAAGTGATGCTGTGTAGTTTGGTCATTGTCCAGAACATTTTTCAACTTGGCTGGGCTCCTACTATGACCTTAGGCCACCTCACAATTATGACCAGAAACATATAAATGTAATGTGATCTTATTCTGAAAGTCAATTAGGTAAATTTTTCCTCTTTGTCTTACTGATCAGGGCAACTTAACAAAAAACTGAAAGCATTTTCAGACACTCATAGAACATGATTGTATCCACAGTTTGCAAGGCTTTTTATAGATATAAAATGATAATGTATAATTATATATGTATTATAGGGAAGGAAAATTAATTTTCCCTTACCTTTCTGAGTTCTTTGCTGAGACCTCTGTAATAAAAGACAGATTAACAAAAGAAAAACAAACAAGATTATTAATATGTATACTTCATGTATACATCAGAGACACCCAGGAAAAATGAGTAACTCAAAGATGTGGCTTTAGAATTTAGGATTACATACCAAATTAATAGGGAAAGGGGAGGAGACATGTAGGTCTTTTAGGGGAGATTAAATGGCTTTTAGGAAAGATGAATGGGCCTTTAGAAGAATAGATGGGAGGTATGATAGTTTGTGACAAAGTTGTCTGGGTGTGGTGTCCACTTGTAGACTCTTCTCTCATTTTACAAAGTAATACTTCTGAGATTTCATCTGATATGTAATATAGTATAATCAATAACTCTTCAGTCTGATTTTCATTCTGTATACTATTATTGTTAGTTATTGGCAAATGAATAAAATCAATTTGCCATTCACTTTCTTGTATCTGGGCACAGCAGAGTGATTTATGTGACACTACTCAGGTCAAAGGCAAGGGGTTGCTTAAACCATCATTGATATGGGCATGCAGATGAGTCTGAACCATTTATTAATCTGGGTAAACTGTATAAGAAATGGCTAACTGTACTGATGTGTTCTCTCTTACCATTATTTATTACTCCTATTAATTACTTATATGGAGTTACATATAGACTATAAAATTTCTATGTGGAATATAGAATATGAGATCCAAAAAGGACTTTGTAATAAGATCTAGTTCAACCCTTTCCCCTTATAAATGAGAGAACAGATTTTCTCTCATAGTGGATTTTCTGGGTCTGTGTGATGAGACCAAAGAAGGTGGTAACTAATTGAAGTAGTTTTGCTTTGCTTGATGAAAGTAGATAAAAGTGATAAAATGTGGCCAGGATTGTTAAAATTCTCAGTTCTTATGAAAGTACTAGTTTAAAAGGCCCAGGAAGGAAGACATGTGCCTCTCTGATTTATCTTTATGACCCTAGTACCTGGCCTAGCACAGAGTAGAGGGTAATCAATTTTGTTTAAAAAAAAATTAGTTGGCCTTAGCATATGTTTATTACTAGGTTTGGATGCAAGTACTATTCAAGAGACTGCTTGAGGAGTGGCCAGGATAGTGGAGTAGGAAGACCCTGAGCTCCCCTCCTCCCCTGGACACCCTGAAGTTCCAACTATTTACAGAGCAATTATCAATGAGAATGACCTGAAGGCTAACAGAAAAAAATCTTCTGCAACTAAAGATATAAAGAAGGATCCACAACGAAGAAGGTTAGGAGGGGTGGAGATATGATATAGTCAATACCTGTACCTCAGTAGACCACCCACAGGCAGGAGGATAATCACAATAATTGCAGAGGTTCTCCTCAAGGAGCAAGGGTTTCAAGCCCTACATTGGGCTCACCAGCCAGGGGGTCCTGCTCTGGGAAGGTAAGCTCCCAGAATGTTTGGTTTTGAAGGCCAGTAAGGCTTATTTGAAGGAGAGCCAGAGGGCTATCAGAACAGAGATCCACTCTTAAAGGGTATACACAAAATCTCATATGCTCTGAACCCCAGGGCAGTAGCAGTACTTTGAAAGGAGCCTGGGTCAGACCCACTTGATGATCTTGGAGAACCTCCAAAGAGGCAAGATGCAGCTTGGACTTCCCCTGGGGACACAGATGTTGGCAGTAGCCATTTTGGGGAGCTCATTTTACCACGAGGACACTAGTGCTGGCAAGCACCATTTTGGAATTCTCTCTCTGGCTTATTAGTGGTGGGACCTGGTCCCAACCACCAGCTGGTCGAGTGAGGACACAGCCTACTCACTAGCAGGCCTGCTGCTGTAGGAACTCCTGAGCTCTTAACCTCACCCACCAGTGGACCAGCTGAAAACTTGGGACAACCTGCATCCTGGCCCCACTCACCAGTAGGTTGACACCAGATTCAGGGTCCCTGCGCACTGCAGCCAGAGACCCCAGGACCTGGCTCCACCCACTAGTAGGCTGTCACTAACGCCAGGACCCTGCCTTACCCACCAGTGTGTGGCCATCAACCCTGGGGTACCCTGGGCCCTGGCCCACCCACCAGCAGGTTAACACCAGCTCCAGGACACCATATACCCTGCAGGCAACTGTCAGAAAGGTGCCACACCCACCAGCAGGCTGACACTAGCTCGGGGATCCACAGCACCACTGCCATCCACCCTGAGAACCAGCCCTACCAACCAGAGAACAGAGCCAAGACCAGGACTCCTTGGGTCATGCAGCCAGTATTCCAAGACCCAACTTTGCTCACCAGTGGCCAGCAACCTCTGCACGAGGTAAGGCCTGGCAACCAACCAGACTGGGGGCCAGCCACGCCTACCAGTGTGCCCACATTAGCCAACTCACCACAGCAGAAGGGCTCACACAGCCCATAGAGAGAGTATTCCCTAGAGCATATAGTTCTAGTGACCAGAGGGGAGTGCACTGCTGGGTTCCATAACACATCTCCTACATGAGGCTTCTTCTCCAAGATTGGGAAAATTAACCAACCAACAATATATACAGAAATAAAAATAGAGAAAGGCAAAATGAGGCAACAAAGGACTGTATTCCAAACAAAGAAATAAGATAGAACCCCAGAAGAAATAATTAAAGTGAAGAAAAGCAGTTTACCGGACAAAGAGTTCAAAATAATGATCATAAAGTTGCTCAAAGAACTCAGGAGAAGATTGGATGAACAGAGTGAGAAGTTAGAAGTTTCTAACAAGAGTTAGAAAATATAAAGAAGAACCAAACAGCTGAATAATACAATAACTGAAATAAAAAATACACTAGAAGGAATCAACAGTATTTTAGATGATTCAGAGGAACAGATCAGTGAACTGGCAGACAAAGTAGTGGAAATCACTTAAGCTGAACAGAAAAAAGAAAATAGAATTTAAAAAGTGAGAACAGTTTACGAGACATCAAGCACTCTAACATCCACATTATAGGGGTCCCATAATGAGAAGAGAGAGAGAAAAGGGTAGACAACATATTTGAAGATGCAATAGCTGAAAACTTCCCTAACCTAGGAAAGGAAACACACATCCACATCCAGAAGGCACAGAGAGTACCAAGCAAGATTAACCCAAAGAGGACCACACCAAGACACATTATAATTAAAATGGCAAAAATTAAAGCTAAAGGGAGAATATTTAAATAACAAGGGAAAACCTGCAAGTTCCATACAAGGGAATTCCCATAAAGCTATCAGCTGACTTTTCAGCAGAAATTCTGTGGCCCAGAAGGAAGTGGCACAATATGTTTAAAGTGATGAAAGGGAAAAACCTACAGCAAGGAATACTCAACCTGGCAAGGTGATTATTCACATTTGAGAGATAAAGAGTTTCAGAGACAAGCAACAGCTAAAAGAGTTTACCACAAAAGTTGCTTTACAAGAAACATTAAAGGAACTCCTCTAAATGGGAAAAAAGGACCACAACCAGAAATATGAAAACTACAAAAGGAAAAAACCTCATTGGTAAAGACAAACATACAGTAAAGGTAGTAGATGAAACACTTATAAAGCTGATAGGAAGGCTAAATGACAAAAATAGCAAAATAATCTATATCCACAATAGGTAGTTAAGGGATACACAAATTAAAATGATGTAAAATATGAAGTACAAAACATTAAATGTGGCAGGGGTGGTAAAAATGCAGGGTTGTTAAAACTCATTTGAATTTAAGAGATCAGCAATTTAAAATAATCAGATAGATTGATTTAGATTGCTATATATAAACCTCATGGTAAGCACAAGCTAAGAATCCATAATGGATACACACAAGGAAAGGAGAAAGGAATCCACGCATAACACTAATGATAGTCATCAAATCACAGGGAAGGAAGCAAAAGACAAAATGAACAAATAAACATAACAAAGCAGAAACAAAGTCATAGATACAGAGAAGAAACAGGTGGTTGCCAGAGGGGTTGGGGCCGGGAAGGGAGGAGAAGAATAGTTGAGGGAGATTAAGAGATACAAACTTTCAGTTACAAAATAAATGAGTCACAGGTATAGAATGTACACTGTGGGGAATATAGTCAAATAATTATGTAATATCTTTGTATGGTGATAGATGGTAACTAGACTTATCATAGGTGATCATATTGAAAAGCATAGAAATATAAAATCACTATGTTGTGTTACAGGAACTAACATAGCATTATGGGTCAATTATACTTCAAAAACAAACTCATAGAAAAAGAGATCAGATTTGTGATTACCAGAGGCAGGGCATGGTGGGAGAGGGAACTGGATGAAGGCAGTTAAAAGAAACAAACTTCCAATTATAAAATACATAAGTCCTAGGGATATAATGTACAACACAATAAATATAATTAACTCTGCTATATGTTATATATGAAAATTGTTAAGAGGGTAAATCCTAAGAGTTCTCAGCACAAGGAAAAATTTTTTTTCTCTTTCTTTAATTTTGTATCTATATGAGAGGATGGATATTCACTAAACTTACTGTGGTAATCATATAAGGATGTATGTAAGTCAAATAATTATGCTGCACACCTTAACCTGACATAGTGCTGTATGTCAATTACATCTCAATAAAACTGGAAGAAAATAAAATGTTCTATTTATTATAAATATATACATTCCATTTTTAAAATTGAGATATCATAACAACTATTTGAGATACATTTGATTAATTTTTTAATGAGGGTTTTGAATCTCCAGGTTAGAGAATCTGGTAAGATTCATGACTGAATTACAGGTTTACTGGACAAAATTTGACTGTCAGGAGATTTGTTATTTGTTTTCCAGTATATATCAGGAACTCAAAATGATTTGTATACTACTGTGTAAAAAAATAAATTAATTCATGCATTTAATCCACAGTATGAATGTCCACTTTTTATATTTGAAATTCTAATTGTTCCCTGCTGGTATATAAAAAAACAATTGATTTTTGTGTATTAACCTTATACTTTGTAATCAAGCTATACTTACTTATTACTGCTTCCAGGGTTTTCTACTCCTCCAGTTCCTGTTCCTTTTCCTTCTCCTTTTTCTATTTGTTGTTGTTCCCCTTCTCCTTTTTCTTTTTCTTCTTCTTCTTGATGATGACTCTTTGAGATTTTCTACAAAGACAGGCATGTGCTCTGTGAATAACAAGCGTCATCTTTTCTTTTCAATCTGTATACCTTTTATTTCCTTTTCTTATCTTATTGTGCTTGCTAGAACTTCCAAAACAATGTTGAATAGGACGTGTGAAAGAGGATATCCTTGCCTTGTTCCTGATCTTAGAAATCATCCAGCTTCTCATGATAAGTATGTGTGTTGAAGGTTTTTGTAGATATTCTGTATCAAGTTGAGGAAGTTATACTTTGTTTCTAATTTGTGAAGTAAGAGTTTTTATCCTGAGTGGGCATTTAATTTTGTCAAATATTTTTCAGTGTCAGTTGATATTACCACATGGTTTGCTTTTGTAGCCTTTTATGTGGTGGATTACCTTGATTGATTTATGGATGTTGAATCAGCCTTGCATACCTGGAATAAATCACACTTGATAGGGATGCATATTGTTTTCATACATTGGATTTGATTTAGTAATTCTTTTTCTAAGGTTTTTGCATCTCTTTTCATGAAAGACATTAGCTTCACATTCCTCTCATGTCTTCTTTTTGGTCTCCTCTGTTGATTTTGGGCTTCCCTAAGTATTCCTCCTTAGAGAGAGCCTGTATCTTGCAGCTATTTTAGTTGTAATCAACTATTTTTATAGTAATTTTTATTTTATTCATTTATTTTTGGCTGCGTTGGGTCTTTGTTGCTGTGCGCGGGCTTTCTCTAGTTGCAGCAAGCAGAGGCTACTCTTCACTGCAGTGCGTGGGCTTCTCAATGCGGTGGCTTCTCTTGTTGCAGAGCATGGGCTCTAGGTGCACGGGCTTCAGTAGTTGTGGCACGTGGGCTCAATAGTTGTTGCTCGCAGGCTCTAGAGCACAGGCTCAGTAGTTGTGGTGCACGGGCTTAGTTGCTCCACGGCATGTGGGATCTTCCCGGGCCAGGGCTCAAACCTGTGTCCCCTGCATTGGCAGATGGATTCTTAACCACTCTGCCACCAGGGAAGCCCATATAGTAATTTTTATAATCCTGTTTTGTGGTGGTAGGGTATTGGAGAAGGGAAGCATTCTGTAATTTTATGATTAAATGTAGAGATCTGGAATGTGATCTTTACACGTGTTACTCTTATGGTTTAGCTTGTTTGTTTTCTCTTTAAGCAAAATAAAAAGGCTAGATGATGCTGCATTGATGAGGATGCACTTCTCCATTTGGGATATTCCCTGGAAAGCCTTTTCCCTGGAGTGTAGGCCTTTTATAGAGAGACATTTCTGGGCATATTTCACAGTGAATACTCTTTTGCTACTCCTGCTAGATCTATAAGATGGTCTTTCTTGGATCTTTACAGTGATAACCTGGTAGGCTTCCTGGAGGTAAAGCTCATTAAAGTATGGGGAACTTAATGAGCCTGCAATCCCTTACGAGTTTCTCACTCTCACACTAGTCCATATTCAGCCTCCAGCAATTCATTAAAATTACCATTTAAGTGTATTTACCAATTTATGTCTCCAGTGAGTTCCGCTCTAGGTAAGGAGATCTTGGCTGAGATTCTCTAGATTCATCTATCTTTCCAGGTTTTAGTGTGGCAGTTTACACTGCAACTTTAGTTCTTTAATGGGTCCAAGAATAGTTGTAAGATGTGTGAGATGAAAGAGAGGAACTTAAGGTAACTTTAGGTTTGGGATTTGAGAAACTGGATGAAGCTTTTACTGGGGAAAATTGGGACTGACAGTCATCAGCATGGAGAGAAGAATATCAGGGGTGTGTTGTAGACATGTTAATTTGAGATGTCTGTTATACATCCATATGAAGATACTGTGTATGCAATTGAGTATGTAAGTCTGAAATTCAGGGAAGAGGATAGAGCTGGAAATACTAATTTAGTAGCCATAAATTTAGAGATAGCTTCAGAAAAAAAAAATCCATGGTTGGGCTTCCCTTGTGGCACAGTGGTTAAGAGTCTGCCTGCCAATGCAGGGGACACAGGTTTGAGCCCTGGTCCGGGAAGATCCCACATGCTGTGGAGCAACTAAGCCTGTGTGCCACAACTAGTAAGCCTGTGTGCCATGACTAGTAAGCCTGTGCACCACAACTACTGAGCCTGCACTCTAGAGCCCACGAGCCACAACTACTGAGCCCGCGTGCCACAACTACTGAAGCCTGCGGGCCTAGAGCCCATGCTCTGCAACAAGAGAAGCCACCACAATGAGAAGCCCATGCACCACAAAGAAGAGTAGCCCCTGCTCGCCACAGCTAGAGAAAGCCGCGCACAGCAACAAAGAACCAAGGCAGCAAAAAAAAAAAAAGAAGAAAAAGAAAAAATCCATGGAGGAAGTCTTCTTTGATATATACAGAAACAATGTTAAAATAAATCGTGCCTTTCCCTTGAAAGAAAAAAAAGAAAAAGAAGCTCATCACGGTAGCAGAAATCATTTAGTGTGCAGGATTCTATACTGTAAAACAAACGGGAAGTTATAAACCTCAAAGTATAGCTCAATGCTGGATAAAGGGTTTCAGGAAGAATTTTCTTCCCTCTAGTGAGTATGTGCTATCTACCTTCTTCCACAAAGAACATATTCCAGAGAACATCATTTCCACTCAATTATATTAGAATAGAAGAAAGGGCAAACAGGGAATTGAAATGCATGCACTTTAGAAAAGGCACATAAAGCAGAACAATTTTTAACTTTAAAAGAGCAATTCTCATCTGTGGCACTAATGTTTATTCAATAATTTCCATTTTTACCTCCTGCAAGACTGAGGTCACCTTATTGAAAAGATTAGGAAAAAAAGGCAAATACAATATCAAGAGACTAAGTATATCTATTGAAACCAGAAGAGGAAAACACAGGGAAATGCAAAAAGGACCTTTAAAAGTCATTTTCTTTCTATGCAGTTTTTTTCTTTTTAATGGAATTCATCCTTTACAAGAGCTCTTTGGTTTGGCCTACATATCTGAATGGTGGTAAAGTAATTCTAAGTTCTAGGAGGTTCAAGTTGCCATAATTTCTGACTTGGTTTTTTGATTTTTCTGCCATGTCTGGAACTATCTTAATGCTCTAGACCAGCTACTTTTCTTGCCTGTATAATTGTGCTGTAGTCCACAGTGGGTCTTGACCAACTTAAGTGAGTTTAAGAAAAGGGAAAAAGATTCTTTCTGCTTATGAGTAGTAGTCAGAGGAGATAAGATGTCCAGGATTTGGGGTCTGTGATGAATAAAGGGTCAGTGATCTGAAGAGTTGTAATATTATTTTGCTTCACTCTAAATGTGAAATGAGGAAAACCCAATTTTATGGGTATATTCCCTTGTGCTCCCAGCCCTGGAATCTTAAATTGCACAAAGAGAATCAGCCCTGGATATTCACCAGCCCCCTCACCATTTCACCCACATTTCTGCAAAATCCATGTAGAGTACATATATAGTCAGAAGAGACAAAGGAGAAAATTACAAAGACATGTACGTAGTTTGCCTCTCTTCAGTCTAAATGGTTGTCTGTGGGAATAATTTTTGGGAATTACAGATTTACAGGATTCCTAGGGTTGTGGTTCAGAGCCACGCTCTATATAGATCCAGAATCTGTTTTATTCCTTACTTTCTATTTTGTGAATTTTTGTCATTAGAAGTGTCCCTTTTGCTTATAGGTTGCTGATGGTAAATTTTTAACTGATTTTACTCTTGTTTGTTATTTTTTTAAGATATTAGAATGTTAGATTCTGTGGGGTTTTTTTTTTAATCACTCTGCGATGTTTAGTCTTTTTTTCTCTTCCAACTGTCTGTGAAGATAACAGTTGCTGTAAAACAAATGTCAGAAAATAGAAGTCCTTGAAACTGCAATACTGGAAAGTAAGGTGCTGTAGAAGAAGGTATAGTGGCTTTAGAGTCAGCCAGGTTTGAATCCCATTCTTTTCTAAATATATGACTGTGTGACTTCGGCAAATAACTGAAACTTTCTGAGCACAGACTTTCTCAAAGTGTTTATAAAACAACCAAATGAATTATGTATGACATCTAACACAGTGATGGAGACATTAAGTTTCAAGAAAATGTAAATACTATATAATTACTATGTAAATACATTATATTTAGCTTTGCCATCATTCTATCATTGTTTTACCATGTGAATAATGAGATGGGGTATTCAACTCACTTTAAAGGTTTAAAAGAACTTCAAACTAACACCAAACTAGAAACTGACATCTATTTTTTTTTAACATCTTTATCGGTGTATAATTGGTTTACAATAGTGTGTTAGTTTCTGCTGTATAACAAAGTGAATCAGCTATATGTATACATATATCCCCATATCTCCTCCCTCTTGCGTCTCCCTCCCAACCTCCCTATCCCACCCCCCTAGGTGGACACAGAGCACCGAGCTGATCTCCCTGTGCTATGTGGCTGCTTCCCACTAGCTATCTATTTTACATTTGGTAGTGTATATACTGACATCTATTTTAATAAAGATCAGCTTTCTATTCCTATCAGATACTTTTGCTACACTACCTCACTTCAACTCAACCTCATCTGTAATTGCAGTCATAGCTACAGAGGACATAGTCGATCTAGGCTTTGGCTAATATAGTAACTATGACAATTGATACATAGTTACCAATCAGTAGAATACTTTCCCTTCAATCCCCACTATTAAGCAAAATTAATCTAATCCCTTATTACATGAGAAGGACAACAGTAAACACTTACTGTCTTGCCCCAGGCTACGTTACTGTCATGATTTTGGTCACAATATGGTCTACAAGAGGATAACATTAAATTAATTGGCTCTAGTGATCTGGCAGTCTCTTATAGATCGACACATGACTGAATTTGGGAGAAAAATACTACAGTAAGTTTAAAGTCCTGCCTCATCAAAAAAGTATTTAGGGATTCAGTGTTTTGAAGCATTATCAGGACATTCCCTTGAAGGTAAAGAGCAAGTGTTGCATCTTGAACCTCTACAAAGGAAGCATAATTCTTAGTAGGTTTCTTTGGATTTGGGAAATAATAAATACTGTATTTGGGTATACTATGGAAAACTATTAGATGATGCAGAAAGGTATTAGTTTTGAGTGGGACCTAGGTCAGGTCCAGAATACAGTATAAGCTGTTCTTGACTTAAAACATATTACTCACAACATCTAAATTACTATCTTGTTACAGATATCCATGTTGGATATGGTAGCTTTGTGGAGTCTGTCATGCCTCAAAAGGATTGCAGAGCAAGGCCATGTCATTTGTAACAGAAAACGACTTACCATTTGCAGAATAGTTCTCTTGGTGAGCTACTGGACCCTAGTAGCGTTCTGAAGTTCTGATCATGTTACATTCAACCAAAGCTGCATGTAAAATGTTAGGAAACACAGATACTCTAGGATTTAAGGGCATGCATCACAATAACAATTTTTTGTACAATAGAAATTGTCCATTTTGTATTAGACTGTGCAGATAACATGTTTACAAAGAGTTTACATGACTAGATAGTGTAGATTCTCATATAACCTGCCTTTTTTTTTTTGCACTGATGGCTCTCCCTTTTCTACATCTTTGTCCTCATAGGGAATTCTCTATGACTGCTTAACAGAAGTGGAAAATATCTTAGACCTAGATAACAGATGGGTTTGACTGGTATGTTGATATGAGCTAAAAATGGAATATTACACGGTATGTACTCTATCAGAAGTCACCTTAAAAGATAGCATGAAAGGGCAGATCTTTCCAAAGAGCATTTCTGTTAGCAGTTTATTTGGTCTTTCACATTGTCTAAGGTAAAGATACACATGGACTCGGGCAGTGGTGAATGGCTTGATTAGTTGGTCATGAGTATAAAATTGGCAAGATTGAAAAATCAATAACAAGGACGTCTACAAAGAGGAATATGGATAGACCTATGGGAGGGAATACAAAGTATGTAGATCTTGTGTCTCCTGCAAATTCCCACCACATAGCATCCACTATATAGAAGTTACTTAAATAATAGGTGGGCATAAAGACAGCTAGCCTGTTTCCTCCATTACTCCTTGTGCAAAAGTCCCATGAATGCATGGGTCATGGTAGCAGGCAGGATTATGTAAGGCTTGGCCCAAATAGCATAAGCACCCTCTCATTAAGAATGATCTAGGTAATGCCGTGACTGATTACTGTGTCTGCTAAGGGCAACTATCGATGATGAACCTTTAATAGGATATCATAGCTTGAGGAGACCAGCCAGCCACATACTGAGAGAAGTTAGTTCCATCAGACTCATTTCACACTGGAGGCAACAGGCCTTCCTCTTTTGGCAATTTCCTTAACTTCTGTACCTCTGCTTGTACTACTTTGTAAGGGCTTATGGATTCTTTTATTTGTCAACAAGGGATACTAAAACATCTTCCATACCTAGGGACTCATTTTATGGTAAATGAGGTATGACAATGAGTTAGTGATCATAGGCTCTACCTATTATCCCATATTCTGTGTCATCAGGAAAAAAAAATGGCCTAACAGAACAATAAAGTGACCTATTAAGAGCTTTATTAAACTATCTTAGAAACAGCACCCACACTGTGGTACACTACATGTACCAAGCCAGAAGCCAACATAATGGGTCTGTTTCCTTAGTGTCTAGAACAACAGGTAAAGGAACTGAAGGCTTGAAGTAAGTTTGGTTCTTTCTAGCATTACTTCCAGAAACTTACTGGAGAATTTATGCTTCCTATCTTGTGAATTTACGCTCTGTGGATTAGAGGCTCTGTGTTCCAGCAGGTGACAGATTCTTCCAACAGAAGACAGTGAGATTTTCATTAAACCTGGAGTTATGACTACTGTCTGGTTATTATGAAGTGCTCATGCCAGTGGGTTTGTGGGATAATCCAAACTAAGGCATACTTTTTATTCAGTATAGTGTCAAAAATATATGTCTTCTTGAAAATGTTCATGTTTCAAAAAGGCTTACAGTGTCAAATCACATTAAAATATGTTGCAATTTCCATAATCAGACTTTAAATATCCACACAATAAAATATTTTTTGAAGTCATCACACACTTAATAAAAGTGTAACAAATAACTGATCAAATTGACGAATGTATTTTATTTTATCACTGTTAAAAGATGGTACTAGATGTAAGTGGAAGATTTAGTTAATTTAATATTAGTTAATTAAGACAATTTTTATCTTATTTAGATGGTGTTATGTTGTTATTATTCATAATTCTATGGCATAACACATTTTGCCAGCAAAATCTCTTGCTATTCTAATGATATAAACCTAAATTAGTGACTTTCCAACATTCTGACTATAACTCACAGTAGAAAATACATTTTATGTCTTTAAAATGCACAGAGACACGCACACACACAATAAATTTCTTCAAGTAGTCCTTACCTTTTCTACTTCACAACTAGCAGCAGAAATCTGGAATAGACTATGAGATTAAATTCAACTATCCAGTCAGTGACTTCCTTTCTAGTACTGAGTCTAAAACTGTGGAACAGAATGCCCTGCTCTCCCCCCGCCTTTCCCCATGAAGAGGAATTTCATATTAATCAGAAAATATAGGAGAGCCATTCTAGAGACATGTTGCCTTCATTTCCAAAGACATATGTAGCTCGTTTATGGAAAAATTAAATAACTTCTCCCCTGAGGATATAACTTTTTAAAGCCTGTGTCCCCTGTGTTAGTGTTCTCCAGAGAAACAGAACCAATAAGAATTTGCTCACGTGATTATGGAGGCTGAGGAGTCCCACAAGATGCCTTTAAGCTGGAGAACCAGGAAAGCTAGTGGTATAATTCAGTTTGAGTCTGAAGGCCCAAGAACTAGGGGAGCTGATATCTGAAGGCAGGAGAAGATGGACGTCCAAGCTCAAGCAAAGAGAGTAAATTTAGTTCCTCTTGAAGTGATATGACACAATGTGGTATTTGTGGCATACAACATGAACAAGTTTCTCTACATTCTACCATGCCTTGTATTAAAGAAAGCAAATATTCCTTGCATAAAATAATTCTATGACAGCCATACAAAGCAGATTTTCTTCACCTCCTCTTCTGACAATTCATTTGCAAGTCAACAAATGGATTTAGTCTTGGGATAGATAAAAGGATCTGCTTTCCTTCTATATTGCTTTCCTCCTCTCTAAGATTTTATATTTAATTATACATTTATTGAGTCTTTTATTTCATTTGAAAGGCAATGGGTAGATGCCATAAATCCTAATCAAATTAAAATTATGCTACAATGTAATTAAACCAGTTTGAAAATTGTTACCTCTGGAAGATATTTTTCTGTAATGAGAGCAGTAATCAATAGTCTATTCTGAATATGAACACCCCAAAAGAGGTGAATTACCATTATTTTGACAAAGCATTCTTTTATTCATAGGCCCCTCATTAATCACCTAGCAAACAATGTCACTGACAATTTAATAAGAATGCTTAATAGGTATTTAGGTAGATATTATTAAATCATTTGTATACTTCTTTTTGTGTGCACTGTGCTAATTTCACAAGGTAGCTGAATGTCTATGAAAAGAATGCCTTTATAATTTAAAATTCTGGCAGCTACTTTTCTTATGAGTCTTTCATCAGTGACCCATTTGTAGTATACATAGATCAGGCTGGTGTGTTAATGTCTCTTTTAACTAATTTCGGGGCAAATGAGTAATCAAATTCCCTGTTTAGCCACATCTCCCCCAGAGAAGGTGCATGCACATTTAAATTTACCTCCTGCAAATCCCTCTAACCTAAAACTCACAAGTACATACAAGTATACGTAATTTTCTAGCATAGTTTTTTGTTTGCATTTAATTTTCTACCCTGAAACTATTTTTTTGCATTTTTATCTTTCCAAATAAAATATATTTAGAAAGATAAAACATATTTACCATTCCTTAATTTTCATGTGGTTATCTGTATATCAAATGGTAGCTATTATGTATTAGATAATAAATGTATATTGAATAAATTATTCAGGCAGTAAATGTGAAAGAACTAGATTATTTTATTTATTTGCTCAGTCCCAAAATTCACTGAAAGTAACTTAAACATTTTCCCCATATCAGCTGCCAAAAAAGAATAAAAGAAAAGGAAAAAAGACTATTTATCAACTCTGAATCAATATTTATGTAATTATTTTTGTTTTTAGTCTGCAAGCATTAACCCAAATGTGTTCAAAAGTTACTTGGATAAGCCCCACCTCTTATTTTGGTTAATTTTTGGTTAATTATTCATGTACTATTCTAAGTATATAAATAATTTATATGGTTTTAAAAGATAGCAATGTACCACAATGTACACACTCTTGCCCCACTCTTTTTTTCTCAATTGCTGCCACTCTCTATTTGTCTATCCAGTAGGTAATCAATCTCATTAACTTCTGATTTTTTCTTCCTGTGTGTCTATGTATGTATGTATTTTCCCTCCTTGTTTGCGTGAAAAGAGCATCGTATAGATATTCCTTTCACTTTGCATATTTCACTTAACAATACAGCCTGTAAATCATGCCATGTCAGCTCTTAAGGATCTTCTTTCTTGCTTTACAGCAGGACAGTACTCCATTATATGGGTGTACCAAATCTTTTTCAGCTGCTCTCCTATATATGAGCATTTAAGGTGCTCACAACAGGTTGTAATTATAAACTTTACTGCTGTGAATAACTTTGTGCAGATGTGTTTTTATATTATTGGAGTTACATCTTCATGGTAAATTTCTAGATGGGGGTGAGAAGCTAAGTCCATATGTATATTTATTAGATAATGCAAAATGTCCCTTAAAAGGGTTTTCAAATTTCTATTACCACCAGAAATGTATGAGAGTGTTTTCTTCCCTCAGCTTAAAAAACAGGTTTTTTTTTAACCATTTTTTAATTGAAATATAGTTAATTTACAATGTTGTGTTAGTTTCAGGTGTACAGCAAAGTGATCCAGTTGTGCACATATATATATTCTTTTTCATATTTTTTCCATTATAGGTTATTACAAGATATTGAATATAGTTCCCTGTGCTATACAGTAGGTCCTTGTTGTTTATTTTATATATAGGAGTGTGTATATGTTAATCCCCAAATCCTAGCTTATCTCCCCTCTCCTCCCCCCCACCCCCGCTATCTCTTTTGGCAAATATAAGTTTGTTTTCAATGTCTATGAGTCTTATTTTGTAAATAAGTTCATTTGTATCATTTTTTAGATTCCACATATAAGGGATATCATAAGATATTTGTCTTTCTCTGACTTCACTTAATATGATAATCTTTAGGTCCATCTATGTTGCTACAAATGGCATTATTTTATTCTTTTTATGGCTGAGTAATACTCCATTGTGTGTATATGTATATATGTGTGTGTGTGTGTGTATATATATATATATACACACCATACCTTTATCCATTCATCTGTCTATGGGTATTTAGGTTGCTTTCATGTCTTGGCTATTGTAAATAGCACTGCTCTGAACATTGGGGTGCATGTATCTTTTCAAATTACGGTTTTCTCCAGATATATGCCCAGGAGTGGGATTGCTGGAT
This sequence comes from Balaenoptera physalus, assembly GCF_965194825.1. Classification (NCBI taxonomy): domain Eukaryota; kingdom Metazoa; phylum Chordata; class Mammalia; order Artiodactyla; family Balaenopteridae; genus Balaenoptera; species Balaenoptera physalus. The sequence continues at coordinate 67,606,401 of NC_138893.1, read as the reverse complement.
CACATGGAAACTCTATTTTTAGTTTTTTTTGGGAAACTTCATACTGTTCTCAGTGGTGGCTGCACCACTTTACATTCCCACCAACAGTGTAGAAGGGTTCCTTTTTCCCCACACCCTCTCCAGCATTTATTATTTGTAGACTTTTAGTGATGGCCATTTTGACTGGTGAGGTGATACCTCACTGTAGTTTGGATTTGCATTTCTCTAATAATCAGTGATATTAAGCATCTTTTCATGTGCCTGTTGCCTGTTGGCCATCTGTATGTCTTCTTTGAGAAATTTTTATTTAGATCTTCTGCTCATTTTTGGATTGGGTTGTTTGTACTTTTGATATTGAGCTGTATGAACTATTTGTATATTTTGGAAATTAATCCCTTGTTGGTAGTGTTGTTTGCAAATATTTTCTCCTGTTAAGTAGGTGGTTTTTTTGTTTTGTTTATTTTGTTTATTGTTTTGTTTCCTTTGCTGTGCAAAAGGCTTTAAGTTTACTTAGGTCCCATTTGTTAATTTTTGTTCTTATTTCCTTTATTCTAGGAGAGGGATTCAAAAAAAACATTGTTGTGATTCATGTCAAAGAAGGTTCTGCATATATTTTCCTCTAGGAGTTTTATAGTATCTGGTCTTACATTTAGTTATTTGCCCATTTTGAGTTTACTTTGTATATGGTGTTAGAGAGTGTTCTAATTTCATTCTTTTACATGTAGCTGACTAGTTTTCCCAGCACCATTTATTGAAGAGACTGTCTTTTTTCCATTGTATATTCTTGCCTCCTTTGCTGTAGATTAACTGACCATAAGTGCATGGAATTTTTCTGGGCTTTCTATCCTATTCCATTGATCTATATGTTTGTTTTTGTGACAGTACCAAAGTGTTTTGATTACTGTAGTTTTGTAGTATAGTCTGAAGTCAGGGAGTGTGAGTCCTTCAGCTCTTTTCTTCCTTCTCAAAATTGTTTGGGCTATTGAGGATCTTTTGTGTTGCCATACAAATTTTAAAAGTTTTTGTTCTAGCTGTGTGAAAAATGCCATTGGTAATTTGATAGGGTTGTATTCAATCTGTAGATTGCCTTGAGTAGTATGGTCATTTTAACAATATTGGTTCTTGCAGTCCAATAACACAGCATATCTTTCCATCTGTTCGTGTCGTTTTCAATTTCTTTCACTGGTGTTTTTTTTTTTTTTTTGGCCGTGCTGCGCAGCTTGCAGAATCTTAGTTCCCTGACCAGGGAACCCAGGTCATGGCAGTGAAAGTGCCAAGTCCTAACCACTGGACTGCCGTGGAATTCCCTCATTGGTGTCCTAGAGGTTTTGGAGTGCAAGTCTTTTGTCTTCTTAGGTAGGTTTATTCCTAAGTATTTTATTCTTTTTAATGTGATGGTAGATGGAATTGTTCCCTTAATTTTTCTTTCTGAGAGTTCATTGTTAGTGTATAGAAATTCACTGTGTATTTTTTTTTCTGTGTATTAATTTTGTATCCAGCAACTTTACTGAATTAATTGATGAGCTCTAGTAGTTTTCTGGTAGTGTCTTTAGGATTTTCTATGTATAGTATCATGTCATCTGCAAACAGTGACAGTTTTACTTCTTCTTTTCCAAGTTGCATTCCTTTTATTTCTTTTTCTTCACTGATTGCTGTGGTTAGGACTTCCAAAACTATGTTGAATAAAAGTGGTGGGAGTGGACATCCTTGTCTTGTTCCTGATCTTAGAGGAAATGCTTTCAGCTTTTCACCACTGAGTATGATGTTAGTTGTAGGTTTGTCATATATGTCTTTTATCATGTTGAGGTAAGTTCCCTCACTGCCCACTTTCTGAAGAGTTTTTATCGTAAATGGATGTTTAATTTTAACAAAAGCTTTTTCTGCACCTATTGAGATCATCATATGTTTTTATTCTTCATTTTGTTAATGTGGTGTATCACATTGTTTAATTTGCGGATATTGAAAAATCCTTACCTCCCTGGGATAAATCCCACTTGATTATGGTGTATGAGCTTTTTAATGTGTTATTGGAGTCCTTTTGCTAGTATTTTGTTAAGGATTTTTGCATCTACATTCATCAGTGATATTGACCTGTAATTTTTTTGTGCGTGAAATCCTTGTCTGGTTTTGATATCAGGGTGATGGTGGCCTCATAGGATGAGTTCAGAAGTGTTTCTTCCTCTGAAAAATTTTGGGAATATTTTCACAAGTATAGGTGTTAATTCTTCTCTAAATGTTTGGTAGAATTCGCCTGTTAAGCCATCTGGTCCTGGACTTTTGTTTTTGGAAGTTTTTAAATTACTGATTCAATTTCATTACTGATAAGTGGTCTGCTCATATTTTCTATTTCTTCCTGGTTCAGTCTTGGGAGATTGCACCTTTCTATGAATTTGTCCATTTCTTCTAGGTGGTCTATTTTATTGGCATACAGTTGCTTATAGTAGTCTCTTATAGTCCTTTGTATTTCTGTGGTGTTGGTCATAACTTCTCCATTTTGATTTATAATTTTATTGATTTGGGCCTTCTCCCTGTTTTCCTTGATGAGTCTGTCTAAAGGTTTATCAATTTTGTTTATCTTCTCAAAGAAAGAGCTTTTAGTTTCATTGATCTTTGCTGTTGTTTTCTTCATCTCTGTTTCATTTATTTCTGTTCTGATCTTTACGATTTCTTTCCTTCCACTTACTTTGGGTTTTGTTTGTTCTTCTTTCTCTAGTTGCTTTAGGTGTAAGGTTAGGTTGTTTATCTCAGATTTTTCTTGTTTCCTGAGGTAAGCGTGTATTGCTATAAACTTCCTTCTTAGAACTGCTTTTGCTGTGTCTCGTAGGCTTTGGATCATCATGTTTTTATTTTCATTTGTCTCTAGGTGATTTTTAAATTTCCTCTTTGATTTCTTCAGTGATCCATTGGTTGTTTAGTAGCATATTGTTTAGCCTCCATGTGTTTGTGTTTTTTGCAGTTTTTATTCTTGTAGTTGATTTCTAGCCTCATAATGTCGACGTCGTAAAAGATGCTTGGTATGATTTCAGTTTTCTTAAATTTACTGAGGCTTGTTTTGTGGCCCAGCAGTTGATCTATCCTGGAGAATGTTCCATGTGCACTTGAAAAAAATGTGTATTCTGCTGCTTTCAGATGGAATGTTCTAAAAACATCAAGTCCATCCTGTCTACTTTGTTATTTAAGGCCTGTGTTTCCTTATTGATTTTCTGTCTGGATGATCTGTCCTTTGATGTAAATGAGGTGTTAAAATCCCCCACTATTACTGTGTTACCGTCAGTTTCCCCTTTTATGTCTGTTAACATGTGCTTTATATATTGGGGTGCTCCTATGTTGGCTGCATATATATTTACAATTGTTATGTCTTCTTGGATTGATCCTTTGATCATTATGTAGTGTCCTTCTTTGTCTCTTGTAACAGTCTTTATATTTTAAAGTCTATTTTGTCTGATGTGAGTATTGCCACTTTGGCTTTCTTTTGATTTCCATTTGCATTGGAATAGCTTTTTCCATCCCCTCACTTTCAGTCGGTATGTGTCTTAGATCTGAAGCGAGTCTCTTGTAGGCAGCATATGTACAGGTCCTGTTTTTGTTTCCATTCATCCAGTCTATGTCTTCTGGTTGGAGCATTTAGTCCATTTACATTTAAGGTAATTATCGATATATGTGTTCCTATTTTCATTTTGTTAGTTCTTTTGCATTGGTTTCTGTAGGTCTTATTTTCCCCTGTTTTCTTCTCTTATGATCTGATGACTATCCTTAGTGTTATGTATGGATTCCTTTTTCTTTTTTATGTGTATATCTATTATAGATTTTTGTTTTGCAGTTACCATGAGGTTTTTGTATATCAGTCTCTCTATATATATATGCACTTATTTTAAATTGCTGATCTTTTAATTTCAAATGCATTTTAGATACCCTGCATTTGTACTCCTCCCCTCTTGATTACTGTTTTTGATATTATATTTTACCTAAAATTGCTTTGTGTATCCCTTAACTGCATATTGTGGATACAAATGATTTTACTACTTTTGTCTTATAACCTCCTTACTAGCTTTGTATGTGGATGATTTCCTAACTTTATGTTTGCCTTTACCAATGAGGTTTTCCATTTCATAATTTTCTTGTTTCTAGTTATGGCCTTTTCTTTGCCATCTAGAGAAGCATTCCACCTAGCATTTGTTGTAAAGTTGGTTTGGCACTCCTGAATTCTTTTAGCTTTTGCTTGTCTGTAACGTTTTTGATTTCTCCATCAAATCTGAATGAGTGCCTTGCTGGGTAGAGTATTCTTGGTTTTAGGTTTTTCTTTTTCAGTACTTTAAGTATATTGTACTACTCCCTTCTGGCTTGTAGAGTTTCTGCTGAAACACCAGCTGATAGCTTTTTGGGAGTTCCCTTGTATGTAACTTGTTGCTTTTCCCTTGATGCATTTATTATTATCTTTAATTTTTGTCATTTTGTTTACAGTGTGTCTTGGTGTGTTCCTCTGTGGGTTAATCTTGTATGGGACTCTCTGTGCTTCCTGGACTTGGGTGACTGTTTCCTTTCCCAGGTTAGGGAAGTTTTCAGCTATTATCTCTTCAAATATTTTCTCAGGCCCTTTCTCTCTCTCTTCTTTTCTGGGGCTACGATAATGTGAGTATTCATATGCTTGATGTTGTCCCAGAGGTCTCTTAAACTGTCCTCATTTCTTTTCATGCTTTCTTCTTTTTTCTGTTCAGCAGCAGTGATTTCCACTATTCTGTCTTCCAGCTCACTGATCCATTCTCCTGCCTCATTTAGTCTATTATTGATTCCTTCTAGTGTGCTTTTCATTTCAGTTATTATATTCTCCAGTTCTGTTTGGTTGTTCTTTATATTTTCTAATTCTTAGTTTAAAACTTCTAATTTATTATTCTCTGCAATCAAGCCTGCTGACATTCAAAGCCAAATGCTCTGGGGACTCCTCTTCCTGGTGCCAGACCCCTGGGCTGGGGTCCTAATGTAAGGCTCAGAACTCTCACTTCTGAGGGAGAACCTCTGAATATAATTATTCTCCAATTTGGTTGTCACCCACCTGGGGGTGTGGGATTTGACTGTATCCTGAGTCTGCCTCTCCTACCAGTCTCTTTGTGGTTCCTTCTTTATGTCTTTAGTTGTAGACGTTCTTATTTGGTAGATTTCAGTCTTTTGCAAAGATGGTTGTTCTGCAGATTGTTGTGATTTTGTCGTAATAGTGAGAGGAGGTGAGCTTAGGGCCCTTTTACTCCACCATGTTAGCCACTCTCCTAGGTAACTATTGATAGGCTCAACATGGCATCACAACCCAACCTCCTCACCAGCAGTCACTGCTTTGAGAATCTTTTTCTTCCTTTGTGCTTAGTTGAATTTTACTTGCTCATAGGTCGCCAGTGCAGAGGCCTCACACCCAGCAGTTCAGACCCAAGTTCCTAATGCAAAAATGGTTGCACCCAACACCTCATCTTGGGGTCCTTGTCTTACCAACAGTTTTAATCATTTTTATTTTTTAACTGATTATAGAAATGGGAAGTGATATCTCTGTGTAATTGAAATTTACATTTTCTACTTGTGTGATTGAACATCTTTTCATATGTTTAGGCCATATTTATATATTTTTGTGAATCATCTGTTTACCTTTCTAAACTATTTTTCCATTTCAAACCTGTTAATTTTTTAAAATGTTAAAAGTTTTATTGAGCTATAAATCACATATAAAAATCACCCATTTAAAGTGTATAAGAGAGTGGTTTTTAGTATTTCACAGAGTTATGTAACCATCACTACAATCAATTTTAGAGCATTTTCATTACCTCGGGAAGAAACTCTGTACTCATTAGTAGTCTTTCCCTATTTACCCTGAACCTCCCATCCCTCACCTCAGTGAGACCCTAGGTCACTATTACTATACTTTTATTTCTATGGATTTGCCCTTTCTAGATATTTCATGTAATTGGAATTTTATAATATGTGTCTTTGTCACCTGTTTCTTCCACTTAGCATACTGTTTACAAGGTTCATCTACATTGTATCATATATCAATACTTTTTTATTGCCAAATAATATTCTATCGTATGGCTATACCACATTTTATTTATTCATTCATCAGTTGATCAGTGCTTGAGCTGTTTCCATATTTTGGCTGTTATGAATAATGCTGCTATTAACATTCATGTATTAATTTTTTTGTGGATGTATATTTTCTTTTTGGGGAGGTATATACTTATAAATGTCATTGCTGAATTTTATGATAATTCTAACTTTTTGAGGAATTTCCAAACTGTTTTTCAAAGTGGCTGCGCCATTTTACATTCCCACCAGCCATGTATGAGGGTTCCAATTTCTCCACACTTGCACCACCACTTACTCTTGTTATTTTTTGATTATAGACATCATATTGGGTATGCAATGGTATGTCACTGTGGTTTTTATTTGAATTTCACTTATGTCCAGTGGTGCTGAACATCTTTTCACATTGATCATTTGTATATCTTCTTTAGAGAAATGTCTTTTCAGATCCTTTGCCCATTTAAAAAGATTAATAGGCTTTATTTTTTTAGAGCTTTTTTGATTTCACAGCAAAATTGAGAGGAAGATAGAGAGATTTCCCATATACTCCCTGCCTTCACACATGTTAGTGTCCCCTGGTTAGCATCCCACATCATATTTTGTTACATTTGTTATGATCAATGAACCTACATTGATATATAATCACAAAAAGTCTACAGTTTACAATAGGGTTTACTTTTGGCAAATGTATAGTGACATGTACCCACAATTATAGTATCATATAGAGTAATTTCACTGCCCTAAAAAATTTGGTGTCCTCTGCCTGTTCATCCCTCTTTTTCCCCTAACCATTGATAACCACTGATATTCTACTGTCTCCATAGCTTTTCTTTTTCCAGACTGTCATATACAGGCATACCTATTTTATTGCACGTCACAGATATTGTGTCTTTTACAGACTAAAGGTTTGTGGCAACCCTGCATTGTAGGTGATAGTTAGCAATTTTTGGCAACAATTTTTTTGCTTTGTTTATGATTTTTTGTTTTGTTTTGATTTTCCATTTTTTTTTTTTTTTTTTTTTTTTTTTTAACATCTTTATTGAAGTATAATTGCCTTACAATGGTGTGTTAGCTTCTGCTTTATAACAAAGTGAATCAGTTATACATATACAATATGTTCCCATTTCTCTTCCCTCTTGCATCTCCCTCCCTCCCACCCTCCCCATCCCATCCCTCTAGATGGTCACAAAGCACCGAGCTGATCTCCCTGTGCTATGCGGCTGCTTCCCACTAGTTATCTATTTTACATTTGGTAGTGTATATATGTCCATGACACTCTCTTACCCTGTCACATCTCACCCCACCCCCTCCCCATATCCTCAAGTCCATTCTCTAGTAGGTCTGTGTCTTTATTCCCGTCTTGCCACTAGGTTCTTCATGGCCTTTTTTTTTTTTTTTTTTTCCCCTTAGATTCCGTATATATGTGTTAGCATACTGTATTTGTTTTTCTCTTTCTGACTTACTTCACTCTGTATGACAGACTCTAACTCCATCCACCTCATTACAAATACCTCCATTTCATTTCTTTTTATGGCTGAGTAATATTCCATTGTATATATGTGCCACATCTTCTTTATCCATTCATCTGTCGATGGACATTTAGATTGCTTCCATGTCCTGGCTATTGTAAATAGAGCTGCAATGAACATTTTGGTACATGACTCTTTTTGACCTATGGTTTTCTCAGGGTATATGCCCAGTAGTGGGATTGCTGGGTCGTATGGTAGTTCTATTTGTAGTTTTTTAAGGAACCTCCATACTGTTCTCCATAGTGGCTGTATCAATTTACATTCCCACCAACAGTGCAAGAGTGTTCCCTTTCCTCCACACCCTCTCCAGCATTTATTGTTTCTAGATTTTTTGATGATGGCCATTCTGACCGGTGTGAGATGATATCTCATTGTAGTTTTGATTTGCATTTCTCTAATGATTAATGATGTTGAGCATTCTTTCATGTGTCTGTAGGCCATCTGTATATCTTCTTTGGAGAAATGTCTATTTAGGTCTTCGGCCCATTTTTGGATTGGGTTCTTCGTTTTTTTGTTATTGAGCTGCATGAGCTGCTTGTAAATCTTGGAGATTAATCCTTTGTCAGTTGCTTCATTTGCAAATATTTTCTCCCATTCTGATGGTTGTCTTTTGGTCTTGTTTATGGTTTCCTTTGCTGTGCAAAAGCTTTTAAGTTTCATTAGGTCCCATTTGTTTATTTGTGTTCTTATTTCCATTTCTCTGGGAGCTGGGTCAAAAAGAATCTTGCTGTGATGTATGTCATAGAGTGTTCTGCCTATGTTTTCCTCTAAGAGTTTGATAGTGTCTGCCCTTACACTTAGGTCTTTAATCCATTTTGAGTTTATTTTTGTGCATGGTGTCAGGGAGTGTTCTATTTTCATACTTTTACATGTACCCGTCCAATTTTCCCAGCACCACTTATTGAAGAGGCTGTCTTTTCTCCACTGTATATGCTTGCCTCCTTTATCAAAAATAAGGTGCCCATATGTGTGTGGGTTTATCTCTGGGCTTTCTATCCTGTTCCATTGATCTATATTTCTGTTTTTGTGCCAGTACCAAACTGTCTTGATTACTGAAGCTTTGTAATATAGTCTGAAGTCAGGGAGCCTGATTCCCCCAGCTCCATTTTTCGTTCTCAAGATTGCTTTGGCTATTCGGGGTCTTTTGTGTTTCCATACAAATTGTGAAATTTTTTGTTCTAGTTCTGTGAAAAATGCCAGTGGTAGTTTGATAGGGATTGCATTGAATCTGTAGATTGCTTTGGGTAGTAGAGTCATTTTCACAATGTTGATTCTTCCAATCCAGGAACATGGTATCTCTCTCCATCTATTTGTATCATCTTTAATTTCTTTCATCAGTGTCTTATAATTTTCTGCATACAGGTCTTTTGTCTCCTTAGGTAGGTTTATTCCTAGATATTTTATTCTTTTTGTTGCAATGGTAAATGGGAGTGTTTTCTTAATTTCACTTTCAGATTTTTCGTCATTAGTGTATAGAAATGCAAGAGATTTCTGTGCATTAATTTTGTATCCTGCTACTTTACCAAATTCATTGATTAGCTCTAGGAGTTTTCTGGTAGCATCTTTAGGATTCTCTATGTATAGTATCATGTCATCTGCAAATAGTGACAGCTTTACTTCTTCTTTTCCGATTTGGATTCCTTTTATTTCTTTGTCTTCTCTGACTGCTGTGGCTAACACTTCCAAAACTATGTTGAATAATAGTGGTGAGAGTGGGCAACCTTGTCTTGTTCCTGATCTTAGTGGAAATGGTTTCAGTTTTTCACCATTGAGGACAATGTTGGCTGTGGGTTTGTCATATATGGCCTTTATTATGTTGAGGAAAGTTCCCTCTATGCCTACTTTCTGCAGGGCTTTTATCATAAATGGGTGTTGAATTTTGTCGAAAGCTTTCTCTGCATCTATTGAGATGATCATATGGTTTTTCTCCTTCAGTTTGTTAATATGATGTATCACATTGATTGATTTGCGTATATTGAAGAATCCTTGCATTCCTGGGATAAACCCCACTTGATCATGGTGTATGATCCTTTTAATGTGCTGTTGGATTCTGTTTGCTAGTATTTTGTTGAGGATTTTTGCATCTATGTTCATCAGTGATATTGGCCTGTAGTTTTCTTTCTTTGTGACATCTTTGTCTGGTTTTGGTATCAGGGTGATGGTGGCCTCGTAGAATGAGTTTGGGAGTGTTCCTCCCTCTGCAATATTTTGGAAGAGTTTGAGAAGGATAGGTGTTAGCTCTTCTCTAAATGTTTGATAGAATTCACCTGTGAAGCCATCTGGTCCTGGGCTTTTGTTTGTTGGAAGGTTTTTAATCACAGTTTCAATTTCAGTGCTTGTGATTGGTCTGTTCATATTTTCTATTTCTTCCTGGTTCAGTCTCGGCAGTTTGTGCCTTTCTAAGAATCTGTCCATTTCTTCCAGGTTGTCCATTTTATTGGCATAGAGTTGCTTGTAGTAATCTCTCATGATCTTTTGTATTTCTGCAGTGTCAGTGGTTACTTCTCCTTTTTCATTTCTAATTCTATTGATCTGAGTCTTCTCCCTTTTTCTCTTGATGAGTCTGGCTAATGGTTTATCAATTTTGTTTATCTTCTCAAAGAACCAGCTTTTAGTTTCATTGATTTTTGCTATTGTTTCCTTCATTTCTTTTTCATTTATTTCTGACCTGATCTTTATAATTTCTTTCCTTCTGCTGGCTTTGGGGTTTTTTTGTTCTTCTTTCTCTAATTGCTTTAGGTGCAAGGTTAGGTTGTTTATTCGAGATGTTTCCTGTTTCTTGAGGTAGGCTTGTATTGCTATAAACTTCCCTCTTAGCACTGCTTTTGCTGCGTCCCATAGGTTTTGGGTCGTCGTATCTCCATTGTCATTTGTTTCTAGGTATTTTTTGATTTCCCCTTTGATTTCTTCAGTGATCACTTCGTTATTAAGTAATGTATTGTGTAGCCTCCATGTGTTTGTATTTTTTACAGGTCTTTTCCTGTAATTGATATCTAGTCTCATAGCGTTGTGGTCGGAAAAGATACTTGATACGATTTCAATTTTCTTAAATTTACCAAGGCTTGATTTGTGACCCAAGATATGATCTATCCTGGAGAATGTTCCATGAGCACTTGAGAAAAATGTGTATTCTGTTGTTTTTGGATGGAATGTCCTATAAATATCAATTAAGTCAATCTTGTTTAATGTATCATTTAAAGCTTGTGTTTCCTTATTTATTTTCATTTTGGATGATCTGTCCATTGGTGAGAGTGGGGTGTTAAAGTCCCCTACTATGATTGTGTTGCTGTCGATTTCCCCTTTTATGGCTGTTAGTATTTGCCTTATGTATTGAGGTGCTCCTATGTTGGGTGCATAAATATTTACAATTGTTATACCTTCCTCTTGTATCGATCCCTTGATCATTATATAGTGTCCTTCTTTGTCTCTTGTAATAGTCTTTATTTTAAAGTCTATTTTGTCTGATATGAGAATTGCTACTCCAGCTTTCTTTTGATTTCCATTTGCATGGAATATCTTTTTCCATCCCCTCACTTTCAGTCTATATGTGTCTCTAGGTCTGAAGTGGGTCTCTTGTAGACAGCATATATATGGGTCTTGTTTTTGTATCCATTCAGCCAGCCTGTGTCTTTTGGTGGGAGCATTTAATCCATTTACATTCAAGGTAATTATCGATATGTATGTTCCTATTCCCATTTTCTTAAATGTTTTGGGTTTGTTATTGTAGGTGTTTTCCTTCTCTTGTGTTTCTTGCCTAGAGAAGTTCCTTTAGCATTTGTTGTAAAGCTGGTTTGGTGGTGCTGAACTCTCTCAGCTTTTGCTTGTCTGTAAAGGTTTTAATTTCTCCATCGAATCTGAATGAGATCTTTGCTGGGTAGTGTAATCTTGGTTGCAGGTTTTTCTCCTTCATCACTTTAAGTATATCCTGCCACTCCCTTCTGGCTTGCAGAGTTTCTGCTGAAAGATCAGATGTTAACCTTATGGGGATTCCCTTGTGTGTTATTTGTTTTTTTTCCCTTGCTGCCTTTAATATGTTTTCCTTATATTTAATTTTTGACAGTTTGATTAATATGTGTCTTGGTGTGTTTCTCCTTGGGTTTATCCTGTATGGGACTCTCTGTGCTTCCAGGACTTGATTAACTATTTCCTTTCCCATATTAGGGAAGTTTTCAACTATAATCTCTTCAAATATCTTCTCAGTCCCTTTCTTTTTCTCTTCTTCTTCTGGGACCCCTATAATTCGAATGTTGGCACGTTTAATGTTGTCCCAGAGGTCTCTGAGACTGTCCTCAGTTCTTTTCATTCTTTTTTCTTTATCCTGCTCTGCAGTAGTTATTTCCACCATTTTATCTTCCAGGTCACTTATCCTTTCTTCTGCCTCAGTTATTCTGCTATTGATCCCATCTAGAGTATTTTTAATTTCATTTATTGTGGTTTTCATCATTGCTTGGTTCCTCTTTAGTTCTTCTAAGTCCTTGTTAAATGTTTCTTGCATTTTGTCTATTCTATTTCCAAGATTTTGGATCATCCTTACTATCATTATTCTGAATTCTTTTTCAGGTAGACTACCTATTTCCTCTTCATTTGTTAGGTCTGGTGTGTTTTGACCCTGCTCCTTCATCTGCTGTGTGTTTTTCTGTCGTCTCATTTTGCTTATCTTACTGTGTTTGGGGTCTCCTTTTCACAGGCTGCAGGTTCGTAGTTCCTGTTGTTTTTGGTATCTGTCCCCAGTGGCTAAGGTTGGTTCAGTGGGTTGTGTAGGCTTCCTGGTGGAGGGAACTAGTGCCTGAGCTCTGGTGGATGAGGTTGGCTCTTGTCTTTCTGGTGGGCACGTCCACGTCTGGTGGTGTATTTTGGGGTGTCTGTGGCCTTATTATGATTTTAGGCAGCCTCTCTGCTAATGGATGGGGCTGTGTTCCTGTCTTGCTAGTTGTTTGGCATAGGGTGTCCAGCACTGTAGCTTATTGGTCGTTGAGTGAAGCTGGGTCTTGATGTTGAGATAGAGATCTCTGAGAGATTTTTGCCGTTTGGTATTACGTGAAGCTGGGAGGTCTCTTGTGGACCAGTGTCCTGAAGTTGGCTCTCCCACCTCAGAGGCACGGCCCTGATGCCTGGCTGGAGCACCAAGAGCCTTTCGTCCACACGGCTCAGAGTAAAAGGGAGAAAAAATAGAAAGAAAGACAGAAAGAAAGAAAGAGGCTATAATATAGTGAAGTAAAATAAAGCTATTGTAAAGCAAAGCTATACAGACAAAATCGCACCCAGAAGCATACACATATACACTCACAAATAAAGGAAAAGGGGAAAAATTAATATATCCTGCTCCCAAAGTCCACCTCCTGAATTTGGGATGATTCGTTGTCTATTCAGGTATTCACCAGCTGCAGGCCCATCAAGTTGTTTGTGGAGTTTTAATCCGCTGCTTCTAAGGTTGCTGGGAGAGATTTCCCCTTATCTTCCCTGTTCGCACAGTTCCTGGGGATCAGCTTTGGATTTGGACCCGCCTCTGCGTGTAGGTCGCCTGAGGGCGTCTATTCCCCGCACAGACAGGACGGGGTTAAAGGAGCAGCTGCTTCGGGGGCTCTGGCTCCCTCAGGCCGCGGGGAGGGAGGTGTACAGAGGAGGCGGGGTGAGCCTGCGGCGGCCGAGGCCGGCGTGACGTTGCACCAGCCTGAGGCGGGCAGTGCGTTCTCCCGGGGAACTTGTCCCCGGATCACGGGACCCTGGCAGTGGCGGGCTGCACAGGCTCCCGGGAGGGGCGATGTGGAGAGTGACTTGTGCTCGCACACAGGCTTTTTGGAGGCGGCAGCAGCAGCCCCAGCGTCTCACGCCCGTCTCTGGGGTCCGTGCTGATCGCCGCGGCTCGCGCCTTTCTCTGGAGATCGTTTAGACGGCGCTCTGAATCCCCTCTCCTTGCGCTCAGCGAAACAAAGAGGCAAGAAAAAGTCTCTTGCCTCTTCGGCAGCTGCAGACTTTTTCCCGGACTCTCTACCAGCCAGCTGTGGTGCGCTAACCCCTTCAGGCTGTGTTCACGCCGCCAGCCCCAGTCCTCTCCCTGCGATCCAACCGAAACCGAAACCCGAGCCTCAGCTCCCAGCCCCGCCCGCCGAGCAGACAAGCCTCTCGGGCTGGTGAGTGCTGCTCGGCGCCGAGCCTCTGTGCGGGAGTCTCTCCGTTTTTTTCCTCTGCGCCCCTGTTGCTGTGGGGTCTGCGGTGATCGCCGCGGCTCGCGCCCTTCTCTGGAGTTCGTTTAGGCGGCGCTCTGAATCCCCTCTCCTTGCGCGCCGCGAAACAAAGAGGCAAGAAAAAGTCTCTTGCCTCTTCGGCAGCTGCAGACTTTTTCCCGGTCTCCCTCCCAGCCAGCTGTTGTGCGCTAATCCCTTCAGGCTGTGTTCACGCTGCCAGCCTCAGTCCTCTCCCTGCGATCCGACCGAAGCCGAGCCTCAGCTCCCAGCCCCGCCCGCCCCGGCGGGGGAGCAGACAAGCCTCTCGGGCTGGAGAGTGCTGCTCGGCGCCGAGCCTCTGTGCGGGAATCTCTCCGTTTTTCCCTCTGCGCCCCTGTTGCTGTGGGATCCGCGCTGGTAGCTGCGGCTCGCGCCCTTCTCTGGAGTTCGTTTAGGCAGCGCTCTGAATCCCCTCTCCTCGCGCACCAGGAAACAAAGAGGGAAGAAAAAGTCTCTTGCCTCTTCGGCAGCTGCAGACTTTTTCCCGGACTCCCTCTTGGCTAGCTGTGGTGCACTAACGCCTTCAGTCTGTGTTCACGCCGCCAACCCCAGTCCTCTCCCTGCGATCCGACCGAAGCCCGAGCCTCAGCTCCCAGCCCCGCCCGCCCCGGCGGGTGAGCAGACAAGCCTCTCGGGCTGGAGAGTGCTGCTCAGCGCCGCTCCTCCGTGTGGGAACCTCTCCGCTTTGCCCTCCGCACCCCTGTGGCTGCGCTCTCCTCCGTGGCTCCGAAGCTTCCCCCCTCTGCCACCCGCAGTCTCCGCCCGCGAAGGGGCTTCCTAGTGCGTGGAAATCTTTCCTCCTTCACGGCTCCCTCCCACTAGTGCAGGTGCCGTCCCTATTCTTTTGTCTCTGTTATTTCTTTTTTCTTTTGCCCTACCCAAGTACGTGGGGAGTTTCTTGCCTTTTTGGAGATCGGACGTTTTCTGCCAGCGTTCAGTGGGTGTTCTGTAGGAGCAGTTCCACGTGTAGATGTATTTCTACTGTATCTGTGGGAAGGAAGGTGATCTCCGCGTCTTACTCTTCCGCCATCTTCCCGAGGACCCTGATTTTCCATTTTTATTGAGATATAATTAACATACAGGACTGTATAAGTTTCAGGTGTACAGCATAATGATTTGACTTATATATGTCATGAAAAGATTATCACAATAAGTTTAGTGAACATCCATCATCTCATATAGATACAAAATTAAAGAAAAAGAAAAAAGTTTTCCTTGTGATGAGAACTCTTAGCATTTACCATATTAAAAATTTTAAATACACAAGAAAATACATTTATTAAGGCCCATGAAAAATTAGACATCTGTCTTAACAGATCTTCTTTGCTCAGGTTTAGGAGAAATTTTTTACTGTCACAATAGCAGTATGAACAATAATAGAAAATCATTCACAGATTTTAAAGCCACTCTCCTACAGATAAAGCAGTTTTACACACCTTTCTCATATGACCTTCATATGTTGTCTTTTGAGATACATAAATGTGTTCTCATTTTACATTTCATAGGAGGGAATCAAGGTTCAGAAAGTTTCAGAAAAAGACTTGTCAATGTCAGATAAGAAATAACCAGATCAAGATTTGAGTCTAGGTTTTCTAAACTCAGCAGTGTGAAGTTTTAAGTCTACCAAATTATCCCTCCTCAAATGAAGGTGGAAGGCTACTTCTTGGGAATTGGTAAAGACTTTGGTTGAAGGATTTGGTCAAAGGTTAAAGGATAAACACCCATTTATCTAAGTTTCCTTGAGGTGACCTTAGGCTTTCAATCTTCTTATCACTCAAGAACAACCATATTCCAGAGCACAAAATAAATCATGGCAAGAGGTTGGGCTATGACATCCAGGATCACAGAGAACAGAGGCTAGACCTGTAACTGTTGGCATGTTTCTTGCTTCACACGGGTGTTCATTTCCCAGGGACCAGGACTGAGCTGTCTTCCTGATTACACATATTGACCTAGACTGGCATACCTGTCCACCAGATCTTATCCTTTTGATAATGACATCAGCCCACATTGCATGTAAACATGCTCTATGACCCTGTTGTTTCTGAACACAAATCAGTTTTCTTGGGTGACAGCATCATTATTTAGTCAGATTCTTTAGCCATGATTATAATGGCATATTCTAGCTAATACTTTGGCCCAAATCTCTTATAGTCAAGCCCAATGGCTTATACAAATATTTATTTTAAGTATTTAATTACACATCACTTCTCTATTTCATGTATTTTAGTGAGATATAGGCATTACTGTGTTCCTGAAAAAAGTTGTATACAATCGTATTTTAAATGCATTTGAGAAATTTGATAAGGCCATTTGTTAGTCTCATGATACTGTTTTTGTTTGGTTTGGTTTGGTTTTTTTTTTAGCAATTCATCATCCCAGAATTACATCCAGCAGGAGAAAACTGGGTTTTCAGGTTAGTTTTGTTTTTTGGTTTTTTTTTTTTTTAACATCTTTATTGGAGTATAATTGCTTTACAATGGTGTGTTAGTTTCTGCTTTATAACAAAGTGAATCAGTTATACATAGACATATGTTCCCATATTTCTTCCCTCTTGCATCTCCCTCCCTCCCACCCTCCCTATCCCACCCCTCTAGGTGGTCACAAAGCACCAAGCAGATCTACCTGTGCTATGCGGCTGCTTCCCACTAGCTATCTATTTTATGTTTGATAGTGTATATATGTCCATGCCACTCTCTCACTTTGTCACAGCTTACCCTTCCCCCTCCCCATATCCTCAAGTCCTTTCTCTAGTAGGTCTGTGTCTTTATTCCTGTCTTACCAGTAGGTTCTTCATGACCTTTTTTTTTTCCTTAGATTCCATATATATGTGTTAGCATACTGTATTTGTTTTTCTCTTTCTGACTTACTTCACTCTGTATGACAGACTCTAACTCCATCCACCTCACTACAAATAACTCAATTTCGTTTCTTTTTATGGCTGAGTAATATTCCAAATTTACAATGCAAAGTATGATGCGTTCCTCAGATACTCCTGTGGTTCATGTGTCAGTCAGATGGCTATGTTCAGTTACTAAGACTTCATGTTATTTAGTTTTAAAGATACTCAGGCTTTGAGATTTTTTAAGGAGGGGATTATATTTAAACCAGGGGTCATCAAAACTATTTATGTATAGGGCCAGATAATAAACATTGTGGACTTCGAAGGCCTTAGATCTCTGTTAAGTTGAAGAATAAATTCTACCAATATTGCTGGAAGGCAGCCAGAAAGTTGGCTGTGTTCCAATAACATTTTATTCACAAAAACAGGTGGTGGGCCAGATTTGGCAAGTTGTTATTTGCCTGATTTAAATCGTCCTGTGCTTTGTAGAAAGTTGATTCCACTAAATATTAGGAAGAGTAAAAACTGAGATAACATATCTAAGAACCTACATTAAAAAAATGTTTTCACAAACAAATCAACCTATTCCTGTTGCAAATCATTATTTTCATTTTTTCTATTTAAAATTATATAAAAAAACCCAAATCATATAATTCATTTAGAAATTTAGCAATCACCATGAAATAATATAAATTCCTCATTTATGATGCTCAGGATTTGAGGCAGTTAGAGGATATTGTTCTCATACCTTCTTCCCAAAGGTGAGGATAGAGAATAACACTTGTTCCTCTCACCTGCTCTAGGGCTTAGCACAGAATCCACTCTGCCTCTCAAGATGATTTAGGGACAGGAAAACCCTGAGAAAAATTGTGAAGTAATTGAATTTTTGGTTTCATTCTGTCCACTTTTCCTTTCTATCCTCATCTACTCCTTTTTATTGCATGAGTCTTACCTCCCGATACATGTTCCTACATGACAAGACAACCCCTGCCATCCGGAGGCATTCTGCCACTGCCTGGGAAACATCTCTTTCTATATTCCCTTTTGTGTCTTAAAACTTTAATTTCCAACACCAGTTTGTTGAGGTGAGTTTTCCAACAGGGCAGCTAGTTATGTGATAAGTACATAACTTATTTGCATTTTAATAACGGATTCTTTAAGTTTCAATGTTTAATTGAGGAAATTAGTCTCTGTTCATTGGCTTTTATAGTACCATGAAGAGAAGGATGTGAAGGTGATTCCTCACAAACCACATAATTTTGCTAGTATACTATTTTATTTACATTTTATGACAGTCCTATTAAGGTGGTTGTTTGAAATCAAACCAATATCCAAGATTCCTCTAACTACCATTCCAGTTCACAGGTAGAGAAGGATATAGGATACTAGTCTAAAATCAGTTTATTTATATATTAAATATTGTGTTTTCTGGCCATTTTATAAATGTGTAAACTATTGATCATTTGCATGGACTCTGTCTAGGTTCCAGTTTGATTTACTTTGATTCCCACATAGGTCTATCTTTTTTCATTGGGATTTTTCTGAAAGGACATGTGAATGATGGAGATAAGAAAAGAGGCAAAGGATAGATGCCTTTTTCAGGCCTTCCAGGAAACCTAAAGGGAAACAACAGCCAGGAGAGGGTACTGACATCAGTTCCTGTGCCACTTAGACTTGTGCAGAACATTTAAGAAGATAAATATCAGAGCAGGAGACAGAAATTTGAGCAATTGCCAGTAGAGAGAAGGAGGTTTCTGCATTTTGTGTATCTGCATTTATATCAGAAAGACTAACCCAATATAAGATTCAGAATCTGAGAATATGGTCAGAGATGCAGTACAGTGATAATGATAAGTGGCTATGAACTGGTCCTAAGCAGGGATCACTACTCTAGTTACCTCTAGTTAAGGGCTGAACAACACCCTAGTGAGGGAGGATTTGTGGCTAACACCAGTATCTCACTCTAGTTCTAACTCCATGTTATCTAATTTCTAGAAACAGCAAAATCCTTAACCTATGACACTGTAATACTTAATTTACATGTATTAATGATTCTTAAGTATCCACTGGCCACTTAAATAAAAATTACTCTGAATTAGAATCTATGGAGTTGTAACCCATGCAGGCTGCATTTAAACATGCCTGTCAGGTGATTCTTATGCATACTAAAATTGACAAATCACTGGCATGTCATTTCATTAAATCCTTAGAATCACTATGTGAAATAAGCTATTATCCCCATTTTATAGACGAAAAGTTTAAGGTTGAGAAATAATATAATTACTCTAGTATCATTCCATTATTGAGAACCAGTGCCAGTATTTGAACATAGGACTGCCTATAAAAACAACCCAAAACACTGTGACATAATGGATGCTACGCAAATTGTATTCTACTTTAGATGGCAAATTGCAAAAACACATACTTATTTGAATGCAAAAATAGAGATCATGAATTTTAAAAGCTAATTTTAACTTAATTGTTTGCATATTTTCTGTTTACATTTCACATTGGTACATTTGTATTCTTTATAACTAACGCTTTTGTTGACCTAATGAATTTCAAGTTAAATCTACCCAGTCGGGTATAATTAAATAGAGATTCTTAAAGAGATCCAGTTGACAAGGCACTCTTGATTCTGAGGCGCACATTTCTCATACTTATAAAAGCAGATCAGAGGTCGATTCTTGATGTATGTAAATGCACAGAGAACAAAGCTTTCCATCTACTTCTACCATCCTTAAAATTTGTCAGGTAGAAAGGGATGATCAATAATGCTTTGGGAAGACATAGACTTAGTCTTGTAGTCAGCTGCTTAATGAAATTCCCAGAATGCAATCACAGCTGACCAAACAATGTGGGTGGAAACAGATACTTCCTTGCTTTGATTGGATAGAATGCCAAGAGGTAGTTACATTCTTTAGCTAAAAATTGAACAGGCTCTGCCACTTCCAATTTGTTCACATTGATACTGGGCAAGTGATATTGGGCAAGAAATTTAGTATTCCAGGCAATGCAAATGGTACCAGAACAGAAGAGATGCCATTTGTAAACTTGGGTTTAGGCTCCAAAAATATAGGGTTGGAGGCATTTAACTGGCAATGCTTTGGAGGCTATGAAACAGAAGAAATATGTTCATACCAGCAAATCTCCACCTCCCCCATCACAGAAGGCAGAGGTTTCAAACAAGGAAATAATTTCCTTTGTACATGGCCCTGTAACTGGTTTAGAGATAAATTATAGTTATGGAAGACTGAAGTTTTCAGAATATGAGTTTTTTAACTTCCTTAGCTGAAGTGAAATAGTAATAATGCTTTTGCTTGGGATAAATAAAATAATCTTTGATGAAGTCTTCTAGTTGGATTGCACTCATTTTGCTTGCTTTGTTTCCAGTTTTGGGGGCTGTCAAGGAAATACTCTGTTTATATGCAACATCAACTTCTTGCTGACAAGAGAGAATTAAATAGGGAGAAAAGAGTTTTTGGTTAAGCCTAATAATCATTGACTGCAACATAAACTCAAATTAAAAAGATCTAGCAAAGAAGGGAAATAGCCCTTCAATATTAGTAACCATCAGGCATGTAGATTTGTGTTCACATGAATGCTGATTACAGAAGTGAGCTTTTCTGCAGTCACAAAAGGGAAGATATCTGGATCATTTTCATGCAGTAGATATTTTACAAACTAAGCCATTTGTTTCCTCCTTTTTTTCTTAATAATTGCATTGTTTATTTAAAATATTAACTATATAACATATAATGTTTAATCTATATTTTATTAAATCCTTTTTCTCAAACTGAGCTCCTATTAGTGAGTGTTCTTGTGGAGACATCTGCCCACCACTGTGATCAAAATATAGAGCATTGATAGACAAAATATGGATAGATAAAATTTAAAAGGTGGCTATAAACAGAACAAGATAGATATCCCTCGGGCCAGAAACTAAAAGATATAAAATGCTAAAGCCACAGTCTTTTCTTTAATCTATAATAGGGAGAGGCTACCTTCTCAAGTATGGAGCTTTACTTAAATACAGTAGTAATCTCTGACTTTCAAGGCCTCTATTCACAATTAGGAGAACTTCTTACAAGGTTCTGTAGAATAAAAGTGCCTCATTCTACACAGAAAACCTGACCGGGCTTACTTCCTGAAACTGAGTTCAGGCTTACAGCTTGAAACACCAGCCAGTGTAGCTTCAAAACAATGGCTTGGGCTAAATTCCCCTTGGCTCATATATTGGTTTTTTTCTTAAACCAATATCCATAAAAAAGAATGAAATTTTGCTATTTGCAACAGCATGGATGGACTTGGAGGATATTATGCTTAGTGAAATAAGTCAGACAAAGAAAGACAAATACTGTATAATATCACTTAGAAATACACCAGATTGAAGTACTATATGTATTTATAAATACATATATATCTCTCAAAGATATTAACATAATTTATCATACTGATTCAGAATGGTATTTTTCTTTTTTTTTTCCAGAATGGTATTTTTCATGAGTTAGTTTATATACATGATATTTCCAGTTGAGTTTTTGATAGTTTTGATTGATAATGATAGAGTCCAAGTCATTGTGTAAAGAAAGAAACTGCCTACCAAAGTTACTAAGGAATGAGCTCATTTTGAAAAACACATAATGTATTTTTAAAAGTTTAATTTGTTATGGATAGGGGAAAGACACTTGGAATGTCTGATGCTTTTTTCAGTTTCAATTTATTACATGAGTAGATTTATTTAATAATCTCTATCCGTAATTCACCTTAATCATGTGGTTCTCAAAATATAATCCCATTGTGATAAATGTATCTCCACATATTTTATGCAGCAAAATATTTTCTGTCATTAACCACTTTCACTAAGAAGATAATTCTTGTAGTGATGCATAGCAAATCTCTTCATCTTGTTTGAAGTGTGATGCCTTTCGAATGGATGAATAACACCAGTAATAATGATGATGTACACTGCTCTGTGTGTTTACAGGACATCTGTATGTTTATAGGGCCGTATTTTCCTCTGCATTCTTTTATCATCTGGAAGTTAAATAAGTGTAGCCCTCTGGGGGCCACAGTGGGAGTCCCAGTCTCTTTATGAAAATCCATCCACAATTTCAGAAAACAACCAATCAGGATACAAGATGATACACCATCTATCATTTGTAAAACTTGCTGAAGACTCATTTGGTCTTTGCCCATGAGACTACAGGCAAAAGGTTACTGTAACTGATTCATTTACGCTCAGAGATTGTAGTCCTGACTCCACAGAAGGTGGCATCTTGCAAAGCTACAATGTGGTTTTTGTGGAGGATAATATGGAATGTGATTTTTAACCTGAAGATATGTTGGTAAATATGTGTCTGCCTCAGTTCAAAAGGCAATCAGACCCTATTATTGTCTCCATCTGTAGAAAGTCTTATTTGCTTCACGAGCCCAGCATAATGATGCAGAAATTCCATTTTGAGTTACATTTAAGAACCAGGCTTCTAATCTTTACCTGTTCTTCTAGGTGTTGTTGGGCTAGAAACTCTGACCTTACTTTATATGAACTTGTGTCTATCAGCAATTATGGTCTCTAAATTCTAAATTTTGATGTGTATGCCTTCACAAAATTCCATATCTCTTGGTTGACATTTGAAAAGACTTGTTTTCAGAATGTTTACTTGCACTAGTTCTTCAAACTAAAATTTTAAATAAAAAATTTAAAATAAATTTTTATTTATTTTTAAATTTCTTATGCTATATTTAAGGCATATATAAAATAGAAGAAAAATATAATGGACATTCATGTACCTATCATCCAGGTTAAGAATAAAATAAATCAAATATATTTGAAGTCCTCTATGTACTTCACCATGATTTCAGTCTCTTTTCCAAAAAGATAACTACTATTTACACTTTTTGTAGGAATTATTTTATCAATTAAATAGATTGTCTGTGGTGCTAGAGGTAGTAAATGGTTAACATATTGATGTATAACATAAAAAGATAGAGCAAATTTTGTGGTTTTCCAATTATATAAAACTATGTGAGATATGGGTATATTCTGAGACTCAGTTCTTTACATATTGTGTGGTTTTTCAGATACTACTTGGCTTCTCTAATATTCAGCTTTTTTTTTTATCAAAAAGTCTTATGGAATGTGGCTGAAATATTGAGCACTTACACATGAGTGGTACATAATTGGCACTCCATAAATATTTGTCAAATGAATAAGTGTAGAAGTTCCAAGCTAAGGAGATTACAATGTTTCTTTAAATCAGAAAATCACTGACATTATAAAGGGCAGGTTGGTAATTTTCTTTTCTACTTTGACATTCTTAGAAGTGGTTTTTTCCTGTACTATTAGGGTAGCTTACCACCCTGGTCTCAAGATGACTTCCCAATTCCCAGCATGACAAAGAGGCCAGAGCCCTGAGAGGGAGTTTTCTCCTCGCACATTTTTCTGCAAGTAAAGGAACTTCCTAGAATATCTTTTCCTGATACATATTTGTCTCACTATCTCTTTAGCCAGAAGCCTATTCATAAACTAATCAACATTAAGATGAATTGCATTATACCATGCATTTTTAGACTTTTTATTAACTTCTTATTTTGAAATAATTATAGATTTAGAGGAAGTTGTAAAAATACTGTCATTTTGGTAATGTCATATAAATGGAATCATACAGTCTGTAACCTTTTGCTATTTTTTCCCACTCAGCATAATGCCATTGAGATCATTCCAAATAGTTGTGTACACCAACAGTTTATTCCTTTTTAGTGCCAAGTAACATTCTGTGGCATGAATGTACTGTAGTTTGCTTAACAATTCACCTATTGAAGGACATTTGAGTTGTTCCCAGTGTTTGGCTATTACAAATAACATCGTGTACAGGTTTTCATATGGATGGGTAATACCTAGTGACAAATGCTTGTTTGGAGGTAAAGCATATAGGGAATGCCTATAACCTGGTGTTGTGGGAGCACTTAGGAAGAGTCTTCAGTCTCACCAAGGAGAGTAGAAGGTGACATCCTAAAGGGAAAAGGATGATTATTCATAACGACAGTAAGTCCAAATGATAAACAATTCAGCTCGAGCTGAATATTCTAACTGGGTAAATTGGAATAGATGATTAGCAGACTGTAATAGATGATTATCTAGCGTATTTGGGAAGAGTCTGACTTTGTTTTGCCTTTTCAGCTTGTAATACAAGGCTCTACCTCATTTGTTCCATTTACTACTTACCAGATAAGGAAAGCACAAACATAATCAAAACTGTCCCTGGGGAGGCAGATTTCACACATGCTCTACACCAGCAGGGTTCTTCAAGCAGCTTATAAGCCAATTCTGTTATATAATTATTTTCTAGATTTTAGCTGGACCTTTTAATAGAGCTCTAATTTTAAGCTTCTTTTCATCCTTTTCTATTGTTTTCCTTAATGTTTAAATCAAGGAACCTTTGATTTACTACTGCCCTGTGCATATGTGAAAGTTAGAAATCACAGGTCAGATGCTGAGTATTATTTAAAAGTGTTCTCTTGTGTGTGAGAGGAATAATTTTTACATGAATAAAATCAACGAATTATTAAAATCTGTGCCATCAAAATGATAAAATTCAATGGAATAGTTAAATGTTAAAGAAGACATTTGTGCTCAGACCATAGCATCAAAGACAAAATGAAATGTTACTCTGAAAATCTAAGACTATAATCAAATAAATGCAGTTTCTCAATTGAATGGACTAAAAAATACTCATTATTATTATTTTCCCTAGTTAATTTCCATGCTTAAAATTCCTTCATCTTAATAATGTAAAAGATATTTTATGGAGTATGTCATATTTGAAAAAGCTCATTTGATTTTCCATTCAGTTTAGTATTAATATTTTAGTTGAATACTGGGTAGCGTTGTACCTGTTGTGGTAGATATGATTTTGCTATATATGTGTAGACGTATATTTGCCAAAAAATTTGGTAGATGTAGACATCTAGCAGACGTCCTTGGTAAACTTCTTTTTCCTTTACACTCTAGCATCTCATCAATCACCAAAACCAGATAGTTCTGCCTCATGAGTGTTCCTCAAGTTCAGCCATTTATTTCCGTTTCCACTTACAACATCCTTCTACAATCCACAATTATTTCCTACCAGAACTTCTGTCCCTCTCCAAACTAATTGCTGATGTTGTGAAAAATGGCCCTGCTGGCAGATAGGCTGTGACAGGGCAAACTTAGAATTGAACATAAACCACAACTTGTAAAACATTACTATGAATCACAAAATAGATGAACTGTATCAAACCAGGACATGCAAGACACATTAAACACAAACTCTATTTAATCCCCATATATTGATGAGACCTCAGCCAAACTAATCTAACAGTAACTTGGCATTAGGTCTTGTGTTCTAAAGCTAGGAACACTGACTGTTCAAGCAAATCACTTAGTTTACAAATTCTTGCCAAGCCCTGCCAAACTGTCCTGTGACTAACTGTACCTTCAAATTTTTCTAAGTTCACTTAACTCTCCCCTTTAGAGAAGCTTATGGCTCTGCAGGGCTGCTTTTCATTTTGCCGAAAAAAAGCTAATAAAATGAACTTTACTTTGTTACCAGTGTGTTCCTGGTAGTCTTTCTTTAGTGGGCTTATACAAGTAGAAATACAACAAAATTTGGCAAGATCCTCTGTGGACCAGAACCCTTGACTTAGTAATAGTTTGCACAGCTGAGCATATGTGAGTTTTTATTCCTTGAGGCCACTGTGGCTGTGACTACGAGGAATGACTGTGGTTGAATGAACTATAAATATGAATTAAGGTAAAAAATATAGCTAACAATTACTGAACACTTGATACATGCCAAACTCTGTCCTAAGGACTTTGCACATATGATATCATTTAAACCTCACCTTATGAGGCAGATACTACAACTAATCCTACAACTAAAAAAAAAAGAGAGACTAAGGCACAGAAAAATTAAGTAACTTGCTGAAGGTCATAAATTATTTTCTCTTTTATTCTCAAGAAAAACAATTTGCATAATGCTTATGAGCATGGGATTTATAGTCTTACAGATTATGTCTTGCCCCACCTCTTGGCACAGTAATTGCTATTTATCAGAGTATTCCAAACATGGCAGAGAAACAGAGACTAAAAGGAACACATAGCTCTCATAAAAGAAAAAAAGAAAAAAAAAAGATAGTCATTTTTCTACTCTGAAAACATTCTGAGACAATGGGAGTTTGAAGAGTAATAGATGGACAGACACACAGATACATGGGTGGATGGATTAATAATTAAAAGTCATCTTTTTTTTTTTTTCTCTTGGTCTATGTATAACACATCCCAGTATCTAAGCAAGCATTTAAAAGAATCCCTCCTGGGAGGCACAAAGTATTTGCAAATAGTAAATAATAATTAGCTTTTAATCTCAGCCATTGATGGCCACACGGAGATTTTACAAGTTAAAAGTATGGTACAAAATCTGATTTAATTTCTTATTCCCTGTTTTCCCTCTTTTCCTTATCTCCAATCATATTTTAAATAACTTAATTTTTCTCTTATGTGTACTTTTCGATCAATTGCTACTATGTTTTACTTTTTACTAAAGAGTACCATGGAAAATTCAATTTCATGACTATTCCTTATTCCTGAATAGTTATGTTAGATTTTATTTTATGTGTATTTTAAAACATTTTCAATGATTATTGTTGGATTTGGATGTAAAACATATTGCATCCTTCTCAAAATCAGTGTGAAAAACAAATAGAGGAGTGGAATGTTAATAATTTGCTTATCCTCTGCAGAACACATTTGTGCCTATTTTGTAGGCTCAGTAATACAGATATACATTTTCATTTATTTGGTTTTGAATAAAATTTTTCAATAACTGAGAAATGTGAGATTAACAAAAGAGTGTAAACTATACTCAAACTGGAAAAAATATATCAAAAGGGTATGACCTCTTCTCTGGAATTTATATATGTCCTGGTTTTAAGCATTCAGTCCTTTATAGATTCAAGGCTATTGCTTGGGGACTGTGCCTGCCCATTGCAGAGAGCTAATTTATTTCCCCCCAAAACGGATTTTATTTTTTAAAGTTCTGATGGTAAATTTTATAGTGGAAATGTGCAGAAGAATTTAATTTAATTTTAAGTTCCCAGGTTGACTAGCAATGCTAGTGGGGGTTTTATTGTTATTTTCAAAAATGCATTACTGTTTGAAAATAGAAAATATCTAAAACATCAACTTATTTCAGGGGAATGGAGTTAGTGGAAAAGAAAGTGAAAAATAGTAATTCAAAGTATTTTTCTTTGTGCATTTCTAAAATGGAGTGTCTATAGATGTTTTAGATAAATAGTGGGATAGAATTCAGGTATTTATAAGTAAATCAGACCATGTTATTTTTCTTACATTTTTCCTTTGTTCTTTTACTAAAGGAATTATATATACTATCTTGCTTTCCAAGGTTTGGGGAAGTTTATTTTTAACTTAATTTTTACATCCTAAAATTATTAGGATTCAAATTCAACAACAATAAAAAATAAGCCAAGAATACAATTTTCTAAAAAATAATACAGAAGCAAGAAAGAAGAAACGTATAATACAGTGGAATCAAATTACCCTTTATTGATGAGGGCCAAACATTTGTCTCTACTCCAGGGTAATAAATTAACATTATATACATTTATCCTCAAAATAAAGGGAATTATTCCTGTTATGGGAACTTGAGACTGAGGAAGCTAAGGAGCTCTATTATTTCCATATTTACAGGCAGCCAAATATGTGGTATGAATTATTGGCTACTAAAGCACCCTGCTGCTTGCAATACTCATTGTATGATTTTATCAAGATTTGTACAATGTACACTTTTTAAGTTATAATTTGGGATTTATGTATAGAAAGAGCCCTGTTTGTGAGACAATGAATAAATGTTTACTGGAAGAAGGAATATGAACTCTCATCCATTGACTTAATTAATTACCCAGATTTCAGAAAGAGACTCTTAGGGTATGGAGAGGTATAGAAAAGAACAAAGGTGGGAAATTCTTACAAGTACAGTGTGGAAAATCAGATATATGGTTGGGGGGAACCTGAAAATCCAAGAAAGGACATCTTGTTCTACTCCCTGGAACTTCTGACTGTGTTAAATTACATGGCAAAAGGGAATTAAGGGCGTGGGCCTTGAGATGGGGAGACTATCTTGAATTACTCACGAGGACCCAATATAATCATGAGTCCTTAAAAATAGAAAGGGCAAGCAGAAATGTTGGTCAGAGATAAGACATGAGAAGGACTCTATTTCTCTGTTGCTGGCTTTGAGATTGGAAGAAGAGGCCCATGAACCAAAGAATGTGGTGGCCTCTAGAAGCTGGGAATAGCTCTCATTTTACAGCCAGAAAATAGGAACCTTGGCCCTACAACCCCAAGGAACTGAATTCTGCCAACAACCTGAATGAGCAAGAAACACATTTTTCTGTGGAAACTCCAGAAGGAAATATAGCCTGTTGATTCCTTCATTTTAGCCTGGTGAGACCCATGTTAGACTTCTGACCTACAGAATTGTAAAATACAAATTTGTGTTGTTTTGAGCCGCTAAGTTTGTGGGTATTTGTCATTGCAGCAATGGAAAACGAATACACTGGGTGGCAGATATTTGATAGAGGTGGGGTGGGAATGGGGGAGAGGATATAAAGTAGAAAAGTAGACTTCAACATCATTTTGCATTTGGTGTAACAGATGTCAAGCAAACGTTCATTATTATATAGATGGATAAGTTATTTGGTAATAGACAGATCCTGTGATAACACTCAAGCCCAACTACTTAGTTATTCATTAATTTCCTGTATACTTAGAGTCACGGTTGCCTTCAGTTTGTACCTCATATGGAAAGGCTCTCGTCTGGATAAAATTAGTAAATAACTAGTGCCCTTTTATGTTGTAATGACTTTTTTTTTTTTTTAACTCCATCATGAATTAGTCTAGCCCTATTCCAGTGAGAACTGACTCTAGAACCAGGAAAACATGCATGCTATAGGTAAGCTAGAGAATGCTTTTAAGGTAAAGTTTAGCATATTTCACAGGCCTTACTTAATATCCTTCATTTCATGGGAGTCAAGCAATATCTTGACAAAAGGCAATATGGGATTTTAATAAAAATTTAAATAAAGGATTTCAATAAAATTTTAAAAGAAATACTATTACAATATTCTTCAAAGTCCTCAGTTACTAGTTATATTTTCCAGCTTTAAGCAGCAGTGCTAGTGATGTTGGCAGGGAGTAGGGAGAGGGAGGGGGATGAAGACTTTTAATAGGGAAGGTAGAGCTTGCTTTGTAACTTAAACTCTTTGCTTGAAGTCCAGTCTCATCCTTGTGAACTCCAGTTATTTGGTGCCATTCAGGATGCACCAAAACAATCATATATTTCAGACTTTACTAGAAAACTTAGCACCCAATCCAAACTTCAAAAATGATATTACATATATTATTCAATTTTTATGCCCATAGCCTTCTCCTAAGAGGTCAGCTTTTGTAGCAAGGTCTAGAAAATGATTTGTCTAATACATTCCATCTGAGCTGATTGAAAAAAGAGAGAGAGAAATCATTATAAAGCACAAGGTCATACTAAGGTCTGAAAGGTTTGGTACCCTACCAGGTTAATGATAGTTATATTTTATATTTGACTTCTATTTCATAATTCATATGAAAAGTGAGTCCTGAGTAGATGATTTATTCTGTGCTGCTAAGATAACTTTTGCTCAGTGAATACTCACCTTTTATTGTGCAAGCATATTATTTGAAATTTAAGAATTAAAGTTCTGTGTAGGCTTTTGAATATGAATATAGAGTTCTACCCTATGAACAAGGATTCCTTTGTAATGATTTGATTTCAGTAAAACTATCCAGTATCATTTTGAAGTAATCTTGAGAGACAGTGTATATAACCAAGTTGTCATTACCCTGTGAGCTGAACCAAATATTGAGCAGCTTGCTTGTAAATAAAAATTTTTTATTAGAACTATGTTTAAAAGAAGGTATTTTTTTTTTAATTTTTTTAATTAATTAATTTATTTTATTCATGGCTGTGTTGGGTCTTCGCCTCTGTGCGAGGGCCCTCTCCAGTTGTGGCAAGCGGGGGCCGCTCTTCATCGCGGTGCGCGGGCCTCTCACTATCGCGGCCTCTCTTGTTGCGGAGCACAGGCTCCAGTCGCGCAGGCTCAGTAATTGTGGCTCACGGGCCCAGTCGCTCCACGGCACGTGGGATCTTCCCAGACCAGGGCTCGAACCCCGTGTCCCCTGCATTGGCAGGCAGATTCTCAACCACTGCGCCACCAGGGAAGCCCCAGGTATTTTTTTTGAATACATAGTTTTCCTGATCCACTAGAATTTGAAGATACTTTCTTAGAATTTTCAAATGCATTGCCATGAATGCATACAGTTTATATACATATGTTGATTAACATTCTGTATTGCTAAGATTTTCCCCCAATTTATACTCACTAAACACTCTAGATGCAGCCAGTTTGAATCTTCAGATATTTCCTCTGCATATCTCCATTGGGAACGTTTGTCACAATATTGACAGACTATCTGTCCTTAAAATCACTGAGAGAGTATTGAGCTGTCATATTTTGAATATGTTTTTCAAAATTAATTTCTGAATTTTAGGAGATAAGTCTACACCTTTCATGCTCTTCCTTTGCTGTTGGTCTTTTAAAAATAAAAGTCATGGTTATTTTGTCAATGTTGTCATCATGCTTTCATTGTTTAAAAAAAACTTTTTCAGCACTGTTTTTCTACCTGGGAGCCATTATTTCAAGAATGTAGACTATTTTTTCCCCAATATAATGAAAAACACATATTGTGTTCTCATTTATACCAACTTTATACTAACACAGCTCATATTCAACCATTTCTTTGGTGTTTTGCTGTATAATTTTTATGTTTTTGGTATGGAAAGGAGGATAGGCAGCAAAGCATGACAGCTGAGTTATTTTTGTGGTACTCTTATCTTTCTCTGAAATTATCAGTGTGTTCTCAATCTAGTAACACTAGGTATTAAAGTGTTCTCAAGAAGATTGGAATCATAAAAAGAACAACCTAAATCCTTTTACATAAGAAAAGGCCAAGTATTATTCTTGAGGAGTAGTGCATTTCACATCTATACACAGTCTCTCTATTTTGAATCTTTACTCCTTAGACCTATGTGAATTTTAGGTCTCTAAATCATTGCATAGCCCTAAGTAATCACAAGATATTAATTTGCCCTCCCACCCAAAATTATTATGTGAAATTTTTGAAAAATGATGATTGATAAGCAATGAGACAATACCTTGAAATAGTAAATTTTGTGCTATTTTTCCAAATCTCCTTTTATCTCTAAGTTTATCCTCAGTCTTCCAGAGGCATCCACAAAATTTTGGATTTTATCATTATTTCTAGTCTTTACTTCCAAAGGAGGCCTTAATAACCCACATCATAACAGTAATTTTCAACGCTAAACTTTATTTGCAAACCAGCGCTGTGTTAACAGGACATGTGTCATAGAGTGTATACTATATAATATATAATAGGTGTAAAAAATAGTAGGGGGAGAAACAGACTACCTCACTCCCAAGGAGACTAGATGAGGGCAACATCATGGTTCTGGGGCAAGTGTACGAATGGAAGCCTATATATCATAGTTTTAAATATTAAAAAAAATATAAATCGAACAAACTAATTAAAAATATATATGGTCTAACCTATTAGACCATATATATTTTATTACCTATTACCTTCTCAAATCTACCTTCCCAACTGCCAGGGTGTACAGGTTCACATTTATAATTCTCAGATGCCTCAGTATTTTTCTTTGAAACAAAGATGTTGGCCTGACCAGGCCTCAACATCTGGCCTGCAGAGCATCCTGCTTTTCTTCTCCCTCTTTCCTTTGTTCTGCACTGCAGTAATCTTACATGGGTGGACACCCCAGTTTCCACATTTCCAGGAAATAGCCAATTCTTGGCCACTCTTCAAACCTAGGAATAAACTCAAGCAGACCCTGGAAACAGTCTAAGGGTCAGTTGGTCAGAGTCATTGGATTCTGGGTATCTGGAGAATGGTCTAAGAAGGTGGTTCAAGATCCAGGTCAGCCCCATGAACATTTTGTCCCTGGGGAGGAGCTTGCCAGAGCAGGGGCCTGTGTGAGCCCCTCTAAAGCAATCTCTCTTGCCATATTCTAAAATCTCTGCTGGCAAACATGCCAGAGAGGCGTGATATGATCTGTGGTGGTCCAGGAGTAGAGAAGCAGAGACAGTTTTTCCTGAGATCAGCAGGGAATCCATACTTGCTGCCCTTGTCACTGTCATTTTCTCTAAGAGTTGACTGTAAGTTACCCTTGGATTGTTTAGCAAGCATGAAACTTGCCTTCAGTCAGAGATTTAGCCACTTTAAACTTTCCTGAGCGAAAAAATAGCCCCTAATGATTACAGGCATGCTGTTACAGTGATATAGAAAGTAAAACTCATGATAACCTGGATTTTGGTTGAGAAGACAGTGATTAAAATGTATGTATGCTAATTCCCATGCATAACCACACACAAATACATATATGGTGTCAAAGTATCATTATTTAGTTATTTAGTTATGATATCTAAACAGGAAATAGTCATAAGGAACAGGTCAAATCTTAGTTATTCTGTGCAAAAAATCTTTTGTATTAGAAAGAGAAACTGAAAGGGTGAGAAAGCTGGAAAAGACAATAAAGATTATTTAATTTAGGGGTCCTCAGCACCTAGGACCTAGATTTTGTATGAATTATCATATGTATGTGGGTATGCACATTGTTTTCTACCAAATTCTCCTAAAGATCTATAGCCTGCAAAGGATAAGGAGACTTGATGCTTTCATGACACAAATGGAGAACCTACGGTCTAGACAGGCCAGGGCCTTGCCCGGGGTAACACAGGTCTGTCACTTCAGTTCAGTGTACTTTCAGCTGACCTAAAGCAGCTGTCTGCTTCTTCCCACTTGGGACTGAATGCTACACCACTTAAGTTTTACCCTCTCTGTCATAGTGAGTTGCCCAGTCTGCATCACCATCCTTTTATTTTTATTCCTTTTCAACTGGAGGTTACCACATTGGCCACACTGATTAACATCTTTCCACCTGGCCTCTGCGCTGAGATTGCACTTTGAGACAATTGCATGTGCAGGAACTGTTTTCTGAGTTGTATGTATAGAAACAGTTTTTATGAATTGTTTTATTTAGCTGTTTTCTTGTGCTGTGTGCTTTATAAGAACATTTTATGAGCATGTCAGCAGGCACCTTGGCCTAATAAATGCTTTTAGTAAGCCGAGCACAAGATGAATTTTCAGCATTCATAATCTTGTTCAGTAAATAGCACTCTTGAAATTAGGTATTCAAGGAGATTTTAACCTCAAGGTGTTGTTGTTGTTTCTCATTTCATCATTATAAAACTCAGATACAGAATTATTTTGTATTGTTTTTTAAATGATGGCCATATGGGTTATTTTATTCAAAAATATATACATATATTATATTTTAAGAAAAATATAGATATATACATATATTAAGTTCTAGCAGCTCTAGAAAAAAATATACATATATTAAGAAAAAATATGTACATATATTAAGTTCTAGAAGTTCTATAGCTATGTTCATTTCTATACATTTTATCTATAAATATTCATTGAGAGAGAGAGAAAAAGAGAGAGGTAATTTAGTACCTAAATCTCAAATGGCCCATTTTGATCTGTCTTCCTGTATATATATCTTTGTGTGTGCATGCTCACATGTGTGTGTGTACACACTTAAGATCTGTTTTAACCTAAGCATGTATGGCAGGCTGTGGGAAATGCCAGTGATATTTGCATGAAGGTTTTAGCATTAAGGAGCGTAAAAGAACAAACAGTTGGGAAAAGGATTGGAGCACAGCATGGTATCTTTCTTGGTGACTGGTAGATTGGCGATTCAGTAAGAATTTTGCTGACCATTAAGTGTGTTGTTTTCTTTTTTCTTGCTTTAAGTTGTATATATTTTAAATTGTATACATTTTAAAAAATTCCAATCAATATTTATTTCTTTGAGTGAATCTGTGGACTATGCTTTTACCTAGAGGAAATATTTCCAGTTTGAGCTAATAGACTGAACTAAGATCATTTCAGCACTTGTTAATTGCTCTGGCATGAGTAAATCCACTTAAAAAGTGAAACAAACACTTTTTTATTTGTTTTGGTTTTTTAAAATTAATTTTTATTGGAGTACAATTGCTTTACAATGTTGTGTTTCTGCTGTACAGCAAAGTGACTCGGTTACACATATACATATATTCACTCTTTTTTAGATTCTATTCCCATATAGGTCATAACAGAGTACTAAGTAGAGTTCCCTGTATGATACAGTAGGTTTTTTAAAATTTATTT
Organism: Balaenoptera physalus; assembly: GCF_965194825.1. Classification (NCBI taxonomy): domain Eukaryota; kingdom Metazoa; phylum Chordata; class Mammalia; order Artiodactyla; family Balaenopteridae; genus Balaenoptera; species Balaenoptera physalus. The sequence goes on along the minus strand of NC_138893.1, from coordinate 67,572,363 downwards.
ATTTTTATTTTTATTGGAGTATAGTTGCTTCACAATGTTGTGTTAGTTTCTGCTGTACAGCACAGTGAATCAGCTATACATGTACACATATCTCCTGTTTTCCAGATTTCCTTCCCATTTAGGTCACCACAGAGCATTGAGTAGAATTCCCTGGGCTATATAGTAGGTTCTTATTAGTTATCTATTTTATATATAGTAGTGTGTATATGTCAACCTCAATCTCCCAATTTATCCCTCCCCCCCTTCCCCGTTGGTAACCATAAGTTTGTTTTCTACATCTGTGACTATTTCTGTTTTGTAAATAGGTTCATTTGTACCATTTTTTTAGATTCCACATGTAAGTGATATCATATGCTATTTGTCTTTCTCTGTCTGACTTACTTTACTCAGTATGACAGTCTCTAGGTCCATCCATGTCGCTGCAAATGGCATTACTTTGTTCTTTTTTATGGCTGAGTAATATTCCATTGTATATATGTACCACATCTTCTTTATCCATTCTGCCATGATGGACAATTAGGTAGCTTCCAGATCCTGGCTATTGTAAATAGTGCTACAATGCACATTGGGGTACATGTATCTTTTCGAATTATGGTTTCCTCAGGATATATGCCCAGGAGTGGGATTGCTGAATCACATGGTAGCTCTATTTTTAGTTTTTTAAGGAATCTCCATACTGTTCTCCATAGTGGCTCTATCAATTTACATTCCCACCAAGAGTGTAGGAGGGTTCCCTTTTCTCCACACCCTCTCCAGCATTTATTGTTTGTAGATTTTTTCATGACAGCCATTCTGACTGGTGTGAGGTGGTACTTCGTTGTAGTTTTGATTTACATTTCTCTAATAATTAGTGATGTTGAGCATCTTTTCATGTGTTTGTTGGTCATCTGTATGTCTTCTTTGGAGAAATGTCTATTTAGGTCTTCTGCCCATTTTTGGATAGGGTTGTTTATTTTTTTGATATTGAGCTGCATGAGCTGTTTGTTTATTTTGGAGATTAATCCCTTGTTGGTTGCTTCATTTGCAAATATTTTCTCCCATTCTGTGGGTTGTCTTTTCATTTTGTTTATGGTTTCCTTTGCTGTGCAAAAGCTTTTAAGTTTCATTAGGTCCCATTTGTTTATTTTTGTTTTTATTTTCATCACTCTAGGAGAAGTTGTATACATTTTTGAAGGAAATGCCCAGCCCTTGCAATCACATGCTTGGGAAAAAATGCTGACAGTGAATCAATCTCAGTTTGTTTGTTTCTTGGCTTATTTTCCATGACAAATGATCAGGGCTCACAAGCCTGCAGTTGAGGATTTCTGAGGTTCTCTTTGCACCTAGTTGTAATCATAAGAAGTTGTGCAGTGTATACACTTTTTTTTTTCCTAAATATGGATACATGCTGGCCTCTATGAATTAAAATCTTCACATCTCATTGTGATATGATTAGGCTGTCTTTCTCACTCCTACCTCTATGCCCCTAGAAGAAGATTTACTACCCCTGACTGCATGGGTTCATGGATCCCAGATCCAGAACCTGAAAGGAGAGTTTTGACAATGCTGATAATAGGGCAAAGGTTAGAGATTATGTGGGAATAGCATTTGTGTATGTTTTTTCTCCCACACTGATGAGTTAAAATGGATATGGAATCCCAAGGGTGGCCTAGGCAAGCTCTCCTCCTGGCCTGTGTGTACGTTTTCTCATTCTATTGCTTGAATTTTTGAGCTGGATTTTCTTCTACTCCTGCCTTGCTGTCCTATCAGACTGGTGGAATCTGAAAGCTGAGTGAAAGTTTAGGTTAAAATGGTCAAAGAATGTTATTCATTCTATGTGGTTTCTTTATCTTAGGGCTGTGTCTGACCTGGACAAATTGATGTCTCTAGTGTTTAGGAATCTGGCAGTTATTTATTTATTTTTAAAATTTATACATTTTAAAATGGTAATTGGTACTTGCTTGGGTCAAGACTTACAGTTTCAGGACCAAAAAATAAAATATGTATAAAATTGTATAATACTATGCTCATTTGAGCATATCAACATATTGGATTTTTGAATCACTAATACATTGATAACTAAAGTTAAAATATCCAAAAGTAGTTTCCATAAGGAAATCAAATAAAATTTTTTCATATCATTACAGACAAACTTGTTAAAGTCACTGATAATGAATATTCTTTTACTGTTAGTTTGCTATGAATGTTAAAGTTTGAAAGCAACATTGCAGGACACAGCTTTGATGTGTGACATCTCTCAGGGTCATCCATAATCCAGCTAACTGTGAAATGGGGACAATAAACTTTCCACGACATTTTCCTATGGGGCATAGTCTTTTCAGTATTTCATAAATGAATTATTATGCATGTAATTCTAAACTTTTTACATCAAATTCTTCTTCTTTCTCGGCAAATTTGTTGCTGTTAAACATGGTTACAGATTCTGCAGTAAATATTCAACTTTATTTCAACTTCAGTAGCTTTAAAAGACCTTTTTAATTTACGGGAAAGTAAATATTTTTAGTTTTGTGTTCTTAAAGTCCCTACTAGAACATGATTTATATTTCAATATATGCTGTATAGAATTTTTCAGTTTATTTTTTATTTTAGTCAAATTTGTGTATTCATGAAGTTTAAAGTGTCAAATGGTTCTTGTGCTTTTTACCCAGCCCGTTTCCTGTTGTACAGATGCAAACACTTTCAACCATATTAGCTGATTCTTTTAAGATCTCTCCATATCTCTAAATAACATGCTTATATTGCTATTTTTTGGTTTGTTATTAATAGACTTTACCTCTTGACTTCCTACTGTGGAAAATGAGAATTTAGCTTTCTTTCGTCTTCTGGCCCCTATCACACATGTGCACGCTTTTGAGCTCCCATCCACTTGAAATAGTATATCATAATTTTGATTAAATGAATATTCATGTTTATTATATTATGACTAAATGAAAGCATTCAGAGCTCAGTCATGCACTATACAAGAGTTGCTTTATCTCTCCTTCTAGCATTTTGTTTTCTTGTGTTAATTATGGGCTATTTTTATTTATTTAAGTCTTTTTTTATACCTAACACTAATTCAGAGCTTCCCAGTTGTGTAATGTAACTCAATATTTGCAGGAATTTTATATATTCTACACATTTTATCTTCTTTAAGAAATCTCTCCCAGAGCTCTCTAACCAAATCCCACTGACTGGAGGGGTTGAAGGTGCTACTTTTTAACTTCAAAATTGTTGAAGGGTTCTTCAGTGGGAAACCCAGAAGCTTGCTAGTTATGTGCTTCCTGCAGTTGGGGGACCCTGTTGATTAGTGCCCGATTCACACCAAGGAAAGCAAAAACACTCTGTGCCAGAGGACTACTGGGACATTAACTGCCCACCCAACAATGGCAGGGCAAGGAATGCATGTCACGTGTTGACCAGGTGTGGGCCATGTGGGAAACAGGAACCTTAAGTTATTTTTTTCTCCAAGGGGCTATTAGAATCTAAGTCTTAAATATTATGACATATATTATGGTAGGAAAGGTGTTAGGGGAAGTTTTTTGCTTGTTTGTTTTATTTTAATTTTAAATGATCTTTGCTTCTTTAAAAACAAACAAACAAGAGAAGCAGGTCTGAGAGAGATTCCACCCTTCTCTGACTACTTATTGAGCTGTAGTATAATTGGCAGCTCTCTTCCCACATTCTGTAGGGACACAGTCTACCTCCTCAGGGCAAATTGGATCTTCTGTAGTCAAGAAAAGGATTGACCAGGCCTTTTCCCTCCCCTGTCTCATCTTTGTATTTCCACTGAACATGACAAGGAGAAGATTGGGGACATAACAAGGAGAAGATTGGCCACTGACTATGTAAGATGGTGTTGCATAAGCACAACTGAATTCCATTTTATTTCCAAGGTCATATTAAAATTTGCTTATTGGGATTAGTCCTTTTCCCTACTTTGTCTCTTAAGCTCTTATTGGAAGGATTCCATCACCTTCCCAGAAAGGTCAGTTCAGTAAGAGTTTTTCAAAGTTGTACTGCCTAAGTTGGTCCTCTAATTTTCTAATCTTTGTTTTCCCAGTTTCCAAGCCTGCCTTGGTTCTATACTTTGGGTGCTCCCATTTATCTTCTGACTTTTCAATTTATTGTTTCACTTATGCTTTATAATTAAGTTCCAATAATGGTTTTTATAATCTAAATATATTTTTGAGCTGGTCAGTTTCTGTAAAAAGAAAACTTTTAGAAACTCCTGCTTGGAGAGTTTTGGTTTTAGATTTTTTTCAGTCCTTAAAACCTTTCAATACATTTAAAATTATTTTGAAGAAAAAGGACACAGCAAAATGAAAAATAATAATTCAAAAGGAACTGGGATCTGAAGTAAACATTTGATTTTTGTGGGACTTCGCACTAACAATTAAATTACCATAGAGTAGAAAGAGAGAGAGCACTCCTAGTAGGGCTTGCTGGGAATTATAATTTTTCATGCACTTTTTCATTTCACAGTGTGTTTAAAAAAAAAAAGTAGAGGAGTTTGGAGTACATAGAATTTCCTTCTATCACATTCAATTGGTTTTGAAACCTGGAGTTTAATTACAACTTATTTGACTAAGGCTCTGGATTTTCTATTTGAAAATATATGGGAAGCCCTAGCCTACACTAGTTCCTAGCACAGAGTAGACACAAATAAATGTTTGTTGAATAAATGAATATTATATACAAAGTCCTTATCATAGTATTATTTGATGGTAAATGCTACTCATCATTTTTAAAAGATAAAAAAGGTGGTATCTATATACAGTGGAATATTATTCCGGAAATCCTGCCATTTGCAAGAACATGGATGAACTGGAGGGCGTTATACAAAGTGATATAAGCCAGATGGATAAAGACAAATACTGTATGGTATTAGATGCGGAATCTAAGAAACTTGTACTCATAGAAACCAAGAGTAGAATGGTGGTTGCCAGGGGCTGGGGTTTAGGGAAAATAGGGAGAAGTTGGTCAAAGGGTTCAAAGTTTTAAGATGAATAAGTTCTGGAGATCTAATGTACAGCATGGTGACTATAGTTAATAATACTGTATTGTATACTTAAAATTTACTAAGAGTAGAGCTTAATTGTTCTCATCACACACAAAAAAAGTGGTCACCACATGAGGTGATGGATGTGTTAGCTTTATTACGGTAATCATTTCACAATGTATACATATGTCAAATCACCACACTGTGCATCTTAAATATATACAATTTTATTTGTCAATTACACATCAGTAAAGCAAAGGAAAAGCTGATATTAAAAGATCCAGGGCTTCCCTGGTGGCGCAGTGGTTGAGAATCTGCCTGCCAATGCAGGGGACATGGGTTCGAGCCCTGGTCTGGGAAGATCCCACATGCCATGGAGCAACTAGGCCCGTGAGACACAACTACTGAGCCTGCGCGTCTGGGGCCTGTGCTCCGTAACAAGAGAAGCTGCGATAGTGAGAGGCCTGCGCACCGCGATGAAGAGTGGCCCCCGCTTGCCGCAACTAGAGAAAGCCCTCACACAGAAACGAAGACCCAACACACCCAAAAATAAATAAATTAATTAATCAATTTAAAAAAAAATCCAAACTATTAGTAAATATGCTGTATAATAAGATGCTCAATTGGATTAAAAAATCCGATTTATTATGTTAAGACATTTGAACCCTAATTGTTTCAAATAATTAACTTACAGAATAGAATAGGAAGTAACTCAACTGCAAGTCTCTATATGGCAATGACCTTGCCTTATTCGTTTTTTCCCATCACAGAACCTAGGGTTGTACCTGGAATACAAAAGAACTCAGTAGATATTTATTGAATGAAGAATTGTAGTGTGAAGGGGCGTGTGTGTGTGTGTGTGTGTGTGTGTGTTCATGTGCATACAAATGTGTGCAGTACTTAACTAACAAGGAGACAGAGCCTAAGCCTGAGCAAAACTGTTATAAGCACTTTTAATTTCCCTTATCTGTAGCCATTATTCAACTGGGAGAGATGACTAAACCATTTAATCATTTTAAGTGTCTTTTATTGCCATTGTGCACCCAGAACCTCAAGTCATCAATATTCTTTAATAGATGACCAAAAGGGAATTGGAATCATTTTACTAAGATTTGAATACTCAAACAAGAACACTGATAACAAGATGCTCAGACCCTTCAGAAAATTGCCACGCTCCTCATATTTGATTCTTCTTTATTTTGAATGTTTAATTTGGAGATTATTGATACACAAAGGTTTGCAAATCTCAGACACCATTGTTAACAATATCCTTCTGGCACTTTATGGTATGATCATCAACAGTGATGGATGTGACACTGCTAAGCTCTGACAGCATTAGAGAGCCTGCGACAGAGTTCCACTCATAACCTTGTGTGTCCTATTGAGTGTACAGGAGGCAGGGGACAAGTCTGAAGCTGATCCCATAGAATAAGGTTTCAATTGCCATCGTTTTCATTTCCTTCTTTTTAAAATATTCATTTCTTTATTTGTTTGCCCTTTCTAAAATATCTGTAGGGCTGGAGAAAGCCCAAAACAATTAAGCTAAGAGACAATCATCTTATTTTCCATTATTTCACCTGAATTGAATTACTTAGCGTATTCCTGCACGGTAATTCACACTGACAGTTGGCTTTGCTTCTTTCACTTGGACAGATCATGCAAACACTTTTTTGAAAAGACTTGGTTGTGGTTCATTGTTCTCAATTTCACGGACAGAATCATCCACCTAGATTATTTAGAACTAGGGAGAAATTATAGGTTTGAGAAATGCTGTCCACTTACAAAAGTTCTTCCTGGCACCTTGTGATTTATTTATTAAAGTTATTTTGGTTTTAGTATAAAATATTCATCCAGATGAAATCACATCTCAGCTTCTCAAACATCCATTTAGACATTAGAAAATTGGCAAATCTCAAACCCACTGCTCTATATTGGCATATTTTTTTTGCTTGAAACCATGCAAATTATGAAAAACATGTAAATCCAGAATCTTGTAATATAATGCGCAGAGGTTCTGACTGTTGCAAGCTATTTTCTCTTCCAATGACACTTTTTGTATACAATTTTCCCCTACATTTTAGTATGTTTTTTTCGGTTCATATTAATATTAAATGAATAAATAGAAAGCTATGTAAAAGTCCTTTTTAATGAGGAAGAGAGATACTTAAAATATTTTTTAAAAATCCCTGGATTTTATTGAGGCAATTCTCCAAAATAAAGTAGTTATGCTTACTTAATGGTCGCTGTAAATTAGATATTTGGGTTGCCCTTACATTTGACCCCAGATTCTTACCTGACATCTTTCTTATTTAAAAAGTACCAGTCTTCTTGGCTCCCATTCTTCCATCTTTATAGACATTTGATGCTTACAAAGTAAAACATAAGTATGGCTCAAATGCCTATTTATTTATTATTTATTTATTTATTACACTGCCTATTTATTCAGAAAGCCTGAGTTGGAGAGAGAGGCAAACATCACTGTTCCAAGCTATCTCTCTGAGTCTAATTTCACAAGCCATCAACGCTTTGAAAGAGGAAATTAATTTGAATGTTTGTCATATTCTAGAAAGTGGGATGAAGTATTGGTAAATAATGTCAGGTAGCCTTAGAAAAGACAGATTCGTAAGAGATACGTTCATATTTTTGTTAAAAAAGGAGGAGGCCACTCAGAGAGGTAGAATTTTATTTTTTCAGTATTTATTAATAATTTAAATTTGTTTTCCTCATTGTCCTTGGAAAATTACTAAGGCAGTTTTACAAAGCAATGTGGTAATGAACTCAGGGATAAGTTAAAATATGTACGAACTGTGGAATGAGATGCATGAAACTCAGCTTAAATATGGAGAGGTAAATAATCATAGAATTAGTGTCAGTGATGCTGAAGTACAGAAGGGAATGCCCTTTCCAACTAGACTCTTACATGTATCCATCAAATAAAAGTAAGCACTTGATTCTGGTGGTAATTATTCATTAGACAATAAAGTCTATGTATAATTATTTTGGATATTTTGAGTTAGAGTGGAATACGTCAAGATTTTCCAGTTGAATTTAATGGCAATTTGTTTTCCCTTAATAGCTTTTCACTTAGCAGCAGTATTTTAATGAAAAAAATGTTAAGCCATCTACCAAAAATATACATGTGTCTGTATAGTGGTATGCTCTACTCTAATGAAAACGAGCAAACTAGAGCTACATGTAGCAACATGGATAAATCACACCAACATAAATGTGATTAAAAGAAGCCAAAAGAGGTCACATTGCATGATTCCATTCATATAACTCAAAAAATAGGAGAAACTAATTTTGGTTTTAGAAGCCAGAATAATAGTTAACTTTGAAAATTTGATAGGAGACAGTGAATGAAAGGGGCTATGAGGGGACTTTGGGGAGACTCTAATAATCTATTTTAAGACCTGTGTACTGTTTTACACAACTGTCATTTTGTGTTATCCCATTGAGCTGTACAGTTATGATTTGTTCTTTTTTCTATATATGGGTCATATTTCAGTTTCAAACTTGAAAAAAATATTTAAATAAATAAAATTAGTCATTTAAAAATTTCAGAGTATATATTTGTGATAGTGATAAAAAAGTATTTTGGCAGAAAGTAACTCAATATTATATTCTCACTACTATTATATCCCATCTACATGGGCAAAATATTATACTATAAATGTAAGAATGGTCTCAATTGGCTTGATCTTTTAAGGATAATATATTAATTTACTACATGTTAAATGTTTTCTATTAGCCACGTAATATGCTGGGAGTTATGCAAGTCAGTATCAAAGGCATTTAGTTAAAATTAAAAAACAATTTTTCTATAATTGTTTTACATCCATTTTGGGGTGTGTGTATATGTGTATTGAGACATGAAGTTTTTTTTCTAGGAAAATACTCAGATTATTTATTTTAGTGAAAACCCTCAGGTAAAAACATTTAGTGAAGTTTTTTTTAGCTATGTAAAAATAATTTCAGACTATAGAATTGCAAACTATTCTATTAAGCTATCAAACAAAGGTCAAGAACCAATTCCGTACTTAATATATACTCAAGCTTGAGAGAAATAAAAGACCAGAGTATACTCCCTTTATAAATGCGAGAGCTTATTTTCTTGACTGAATTTATCCATTGCAATAGTTTTCCAAAAAGTCATATGTGAATTTTCTATTTTTAGATGGAAGATAAAGACCTTAATATAAAAGCTCAGTGCTTTTCATTGAGAAAATCAGGATTTTCACTTCTAAACCTTTGTCTTTAGCATAATAAAGTTTTGGTAAATCACTTATCGTTAAAAAGATCATATTTTGAGATGTTATGTCTGTGTCAGTTATCCTGTGGGTGAGAAGAAATACCACATAAAATTGTGACAGGCAGGATAATGGCTCTTGAAATATGTCCACATCTTAATCCTAAGAACCTGTGAATATGGTACCTCACATGGCAAGAGAGACTTTGCATACATGATTAAGTAACTTGACAATATCCTGGATTATCTAGTAAGTGGGCCCCATGTAATCCTGAGTTTTTACAATATGAGAACCTTTCCCAGCTGTGGTCAGAAAAAGAGAGTTATGACTGTAAAAGAAGAGAAAGATTTGATGTGGCTGCTTTAGAAGATGGAAGAAGAGGGACACAGTGAAGGAATGTGGGCAACCTCTAGAAGTTCGAAAATATAAGAAAAGAGATTCCAGAAAGGAACACAGCCTTTTTGACACCTTGATTTTAGCCTAGTGATCCCATTTTGGACCTCTCAACTACAGGGCTGTATGATAGTAAATCTGTGTTGTTTTAGGCCTCTAAATATGTGGTATTTGTTAGAGCAGCAGGAAAAAAGCTAAGAAGAAAAGTTTGAGCAATATGTCCTAGACACGTAACTGGGTGAATTGTAAAGATAACGTTTAGAAAAATTTTAATTCAGGAAGAAAAGCATATTTAAACTTTGACTTTCTACAACTCATGTCTACACACACACACACTCTAGTAATCTCCTTCAGACAGAAACCTGGGAACAATGAGAAATTTCTAAATATATTTTTTATTCTTCTTTCTTGATATTTTAAAACACTTTATTTTAATGTAATTCTTTTCAATATGGAATACTTCCAATATCAAAAACCTATATTTAACAAATATGATTGAATCACTAACATCTTAAACTCAAATGATAAACATTTTTATTGTTTTCTTTTCTATTAATAGCTTATGCATTAGAATTTGGGTTTTAACTAAAGCCAACATCTTACTCGAATATTTTAGTTTCACAAGGAAGAGTTATACACATGAAAATATTAAGTGACTTTACTAAATAAGGAGTACCTACTAAAATATCTATCACTTTGAATAACTTATATAACTTCTTAAGTATGTCAATGAATAGGAAATACCACTGGATTTATAACTTCTATAAATCCGTGTTGTTCTTTTCCTTATAGTGAATAAGTGTAAGACATTTGAGAAACAGTTGGGAAAGCTGGGTTCAAATCCTAACTCTGTGTGACCTTAGTCAATTCCATAAGCCTCTCTTATTTAAATTAGTTATCTGTAATAGGAAGGATTATTAGACTACATAACATTTAAGTTTATTTTCAACTTGAAAAAAATGTGTGACTGCACATTTTGTTTATTATAGTTGCCATTTAATATCTGGAGACAGTTTTGGTTGTCATGACTGGATGTGTATGTGTGGGGGGTGTGGCGTGTGTGTGTGTGTGTGTGTGTGTGCATGCGCATGTGTGCTGGTGGTGGGGTGGGTTATACTAGCATGTAGTGGCTTGAGTTCAGGGATCCTGCTAAACAAACTGCAATGCCCCACACAACAAAGAATTATCCAGCCCAAAATGTCAGTAGTCCCGATCTTGATATATCCTACTTAGAGAAATAAAGTATTCAGTGTTTTTTTTTGCAAAAGGGGAGTTATTTTTTAACTGGTAAAAGTGAAGCAATTTCCAAATACAATCGAATTTAATGCAAACTAATGAATGTCTCTCTGGCAACTAGAAGAGTGATACTTCAAAGTATTTCACTTTGCCATCTTAATTACTGGAAGTGAATTAGCATGTAAGGGAAAAAATTCACTTAAATTTCTGGATATTTTGGAAATCAGCCAAGACTCCAAGACTCCACAGAGAAATTCAGGACCCAAAGTGAATGTGAATGAATCATGTGGCCTCTTATTTACCCCTGAGTTCTTTGCCTGAAATTGTTTATCATTGTTGTATTAGAAATAATGCAGGTTAATTACATTAGTCAGAGTCTATTATGACAAAGTTATTGTGACAAAGTTGTAATATCAACATTTTACAACCTGCTGTACAAAAATAATAAATTAATTAATTAAATTTAATTTAAAAAATTAAAAAAAAACATTTTACAGCATTTCCCATATTTTTGCATTATCAATAAAGTAGCATTGCAGAGGTTAAAATTTCAGAATTAAAGGTTAACTGAAAATTTAGTCTTACATGATTTAGGAAGGTACAGACTGTAAAAGAAATTCAAAAGACTGAACCCCTTCCTCAACGTTTTTTCAGGTTCAGTGAATAAACAGACATCCTGAGCTAACAAATGAGCTGTTTATAATTGTTTTCTAGGCAGAACTTACTATTAACTCAGTATTGCCCAGATTTCACTCTTCTTTTCAGATATACATAGACAAAACAGAACAAAGCAAGGACTTAAATTTCTGCAAGAAGAAGCAACTTATTTAGGCAAATTGTTTTCCACAATCCTCTATTGTCTAAAGGCAAATTCCATAGGATATATTCCTAATTTTCCCTATAGAAAGTCCACATGTCTAATTATAAAAATGACATGGAGTTGAATTTATCTGGGGTCGTATCCTACTTAAGACTCTTTCTTTGACTCATATAATCATTATATTTGGCCTTTTCATAGCCCATCATCAGATGATAAAGCGCTGTGTCTTATGAGAGACAACAATCACAACAAGCTCATTATCATGTGTAATTTTACTTCAAGGTTAGGAATTTGAAGTAATTTTTCAATGAATACTATATCTTCTATATCTTATCTGCTAAGGATTTAATTCTACACTCAGATTTCTTTTGTAGGTGAAGAGAGTGCAATTCTGAGTACTTGTTCGAAAGTTTAGGAAGGGGATTAGTACTATTTGTGTTTACACTCTCTGAACTGAGAATTTTCCCTATTTGGAGAGGGCATATTCACCAGTTGTGCATGTGTCTTCAAAAAGGACTTGAACACATGAGATCATAAAATGTTGTGGCATGAAGAAGATATCTAGCCAGTTAGCCATATCAACAGATGTAACCCTAGAGATTGTTGCGGGTTACGTATGCATCAGTAATAATGGCCTTGCAGATGGAAAGAAGACAAGATTTGGAATCCAAAGACATAATGCGATTTCACTCCATTGACTGCGAAATTGAAGTACAGATTGATAGATTCATTTGGACTTCCCAGCATCCCTTTTATTGGGGAAACTCATCTACATCATTCCATTTGGTTCTGGGGGGTATCAGTCTCAGCCTCTCACCCAGGATGCAGGAGTTGTTATGTGATCTAGGCTTGTCATGTCGTAGTACTACATGGCATTGCCAACAGTGAGTGTTTCAAGGAATGGAAAATGATTAAACAAAGTCAGTTGAAGTACTTCAGTTGTATTGATATACTATCACCAGGAGCAAATTCTTTTTAATGGAAGTTTTAAACTAGTAGCCACAACTACTGCTAGTGGCCATCTTCAAGATTTATAAAGCAGTCCAATAGCACAAGCAGAGATACTGTCATCACAGAGAGGGAAACAGAAAGAAGAAAAAAACAGATGACAAAATGTGAGCCCCTGGATCCAGCTGAACATGATTTCTCAAAGTTCCATGAGCCCAAATATTTTCCTTTTTCCCTTATTTCGAGATGGGTATATATTCCTTGATATTCAAAAAACAATTTTAAAAAGCCTATTAGGCCCCATGTATCTTGGCTACCAGTAACATTCTGTGCTCAATTGCCATGACTGTGCTCTGATGTACTTTTCTCTATCAGTGCTGACTCTTTGCTATTCTTTGAAAACCCCATCACACTCTTGGCTCATGGTCGGTACACAGGCTGCTGTAGACTGCTCTTCCTCCAGACACCTCCAGATATCTTCACATGCTCTATCTTGTCCTTCAAATTTTTGCTCACATTCTGGCTTTTCCACAGGGCTATCATAATCACTGTCAGTCACCTTGCATTCTGCCCCTACCAGCATACCCAATCTTCCTTATCTGTTCTAGGACTTACTACTTTCTAAAATATCATATAATCTATATATGTTTTTATTTATTGACTGTTCTCCTTCTCCATACCACCAACAGCAGATTTAAGACCTATAAAGTGACATTCATCTTTTGTTTTGTTTTGTTTTTTACTGTTCTAACACCAGTGGTGATAATAGTGCTTGGCACATAGCATGATCTCAATAAATATTTGATGAATAAATCAAACAAATCATACACACATAAAACTATATTTGACTTTGGCTAAGTTACATAAATTCTCTGAGCATCAGTACTATGTTTGTAAAACATTGACAATGATATCTACCACCTGCTTTCCTTATATTATAGGTCTATTATGTAGATCTCATGTTACTAAGTTTGTGAAAATAGTTGAAAATCTGAAAAATGCTCTAATGATATGAGACAACTTTTTCAGATACTTTTTATAAGTATATATAGAATTAGAACTACATTTGTTTCTTTAGTTGTGTCCCAACTCATTCTATCTTTTTTTTTTTTCATGGAAGAGTATAAAATGGTTTGGGATAGTTTGTTATATAGCTATAGGTAACCAAAACATGCTTTGCAGGTACTAAATGATTTAATAATTCTATTTTTTATAAAACTATACTTACCCACACTCTGTCTTTGGGTTGTCAGTGTTTCTTAATGGTTACTTTGGTATGTACAACTGCCATACCTTTATTATATCCCTCAAATGTTTTTACTCTACTGAGGTCTTTTCTCATCCACACGAAAGGAGAAACATTTGTGTAGGATAAAAAGCAATTCTAGGGCTTCCCTGGTGGCACAGTGGTTGAGAATCTGCCTGCTAATGCAGGGGACACGGGTTCGTGCCCTGGTCTGGAAAGATCCCACATGCCGCAGAGCAACTAGGCCCGTGAGCCACAACTACTGAGCCTGTGCGTCTGCAGCCTGTGCTCCGCAAAAAGAGAGGCCCGTGCACCACGATGAAGAGTGGCCCCCGCTTGCCACAACTAGAGAAAGCCCTAGCACAGAAACGAAGACCCAACATAGCAATCAATCAATCAATCAGTCAATAAATCTTTAAAAAAAAAAAAAGCAATTCTAGAAATTAGGAGTACGACTATATTTTAATTGTGCCACTAGAAGCTTAAGTAATTTAAAATTAACTGAAAAGCATATGTAAGTGTTCTGATTAGCAATATGTCATATACAAAATAATTCCTCATTAGATATCTATTGTAAAGAGGTAGAATAAACTGTGAAATATATATAATAAATACTTTGTTACCAATAATTATGTGAAAGGGGGAAAAAGCAAGAAGCAATTGAGAACTCTATATGTAATTTGAAAACTGTAAACATCGTTAAACTCAAATTAACATGACCATTTACATTATTCATACATGATTTCTTTCTTCACAGTTAATAATAACTCCTTTGGATTTTCTAAAATGGTCAGCACTCTAAGATGTTTATCATACTAAAAATTTCAAATCTTACAACTGTTCCAGACTGAGAAGGCAGACTCTATTATAAAACAGTTTCTCATCTTAAAAAAGAAAGAATGGTGCACTGGAGCACATCCTTTCTCTTTAAGTTCAGGAAATTAAAAAACATTCATTGGAATCTCCCTCTACCATTTGAAATAAAGTTTCAATTGTTCAACTCTGTTTTGAGATTTTGAACATTCCAAGCCAATTCTATATTTAAGTTTGCATTATTTCTAAAAAGTACCACTTTTGTTTACATGAAAACTTTTAAAAAGGATATCTAACTCTAAATATCTGTTTTTAACATAAAGAGAACAATAACCAAGGGAATGTGAAAAGTAATCTAGTTCTTACAAGAGAAAAAAGAAGCAAGTTAATTAATCCCAAGGTACTGGTATAGCCACCAGTTATTGATTCGTTCTATTAATAATTACTATAATTTTAATTTTGAACATCAAATTATGCTAATTATATAATTAAACCAATCTAGAGAGAACACATTTTCTTTTTTGAGCACTCTTTGTAAAAATTATTAAAATTGACATTTTATTCTGATATTATGTATTTTCATTAATTATATATTGATAGCATCACAGATATGATTTATGATTTAAATTTTGGCTAAATAATACATACACTTAAAATATTTTAGCATGATTTACTAGTTTCTGTTATAATAATCTCCAAATTTTCTTTGCTGTCTTATATTGCATACGGGTCGTCATATGCCTCTTTTAAAACAGATTGCTATACCTGGCTGGAGGAAAAGTATCTTTTCAACTACACATAGCTTATGTGTTATGGTTATGAAGAGCCTAGGGGCAGGAAAGACAAAGATGTAGAGAATGGACTTGAGGACACGGGGAGGGGGAAGGGTAAGATGGGACAAAGTGAGAGAGTGGCATGGACATATATACACTACCAAATGTAAAATAGATAGCTAGTGGGAAGCAGCCGCATAGCACAGGGAGATCAGCTCGGTGCTTTGTGACCACCTAGAGGGGTGGGATAGGGAGGATGGGAGGGAGATGCAAGAGGGAGGGGATATGGGGATATATGTATATGTATAGCTGATTCACTTTGTTATAAAGCAGAAACTAACACACCATTGTAAAGCAATTATACTCCAATAAAGATGTTTAAAAAAAAAAAAAAAGCATACCAGAGCCTGTTTTCTCCAGACTATTGAAATGCCCTTTTTAGTCATCCTTAACCATGTGCTTTGGTTTTCATTCTTCTCTAGATCTCCTCACATATTTTTTCCCCAAACTCTGGCACAGCAGAATTGAAAAAACATCCATGACTGGGGCAAAAGGAAGGAAAATTATAGCCAAAGCCAGAATTATCCTTACAATGCAAGAGATAGCATTCATGGGTATTAATATATTAATACTTTTACTTTTATAAAACTTAACTTTGTTCAAACTTTTATGATTTTTCTGAGAGACTCCTCTATTTATGGTCTTATATCCCTAATTGCTTACCTTATATTTAGGAGTGTTCATGGTTTCCCCAGCACTGCTTCTCATGTTCTCTTTCAAAAGTATGAAATATTTATTAGTGATGTGTGTGTTTCTGTGTGTGGGTGTGTTTAAGGGGTAAATTTCAGTATACTATTACTATATTTTAAAACAATAATGTCAAAATAATAGTTTGATTTAAGAATATCCTTTAGGTAAACATGCTTTTCTTTTGATTGCTTAATATTAAGATATATTTAATAGTTACATCTAAATAAAACCTAAGAACTTGTCATAATAATTGTATTGAAATAAGACCTAAGGACTTACTACCTGACGGAAATGCAAGCCAAATGTCCACAAGGCAAAGACGAGAGATTATCACTGTGTCATCCAGATACTGACGGTACATGAGGCTTCATAAACCTTCCAAATGTTTTACTAGTGTCTGCTCAAGACTTCCGCGTGTGATTGCAAAACTTTTATTATTTTATTTAAATATGGATATCATGGTGTGAGATAAATGAGTCTAGGACAGTGAAATATTGTTCTTGGGGGCTTTTAAATCCTTAAGGGCTGGAGTAGCAGAAGCAACACATATTCTCTACATGTCATTTTGAAGTGTAAAAATCAGCCTAATTTTGAAGAATACAAGATTTAGAAATTAACAGAAGGAGAGTAATTCATACCTTGCATTGGAATAGTACCATGCAAGAAAGTTATTAGGGGGAAAATTTGCTATTCATCATGATCTAAAAGCATATATAGTTTCATCTCCCTCTGAACCAGTAGGTTTCATTCATTCGTTCACTACTATTAGACAAAATTCTGTGAAACTCATGATGATAGCACCTTTACAACAGCAGGAAGATTTACGAAGAATCTTGAAAAAAAATGAGGAACCAGTGAAGATAATTTCCTATCATTCTAACAGATGTAGCTATTGGTGATCCAGCCTCTTTTTTCCTTCAGTGATGATCAGGGAAATAGTTTAAATCAGATCATGATTGGCCAAGCTAAGGGTTTTACACATAGGCAAAAGGGAGGTACTGAGCATTTTTGAGTGAGTACTGGTATGATGAGATCTGAAGAGAAGATAAATGAGAGTAATGTATGACAGTAGTGAAGAGGAGAGCAGAGAATGACAGAGCAAAGCAGGGAAAAAAGCATCAAGGAGGACTTTGTGATTATTGAGATTGGTTACGCTGATGACTCTCAAGACATAAACAAAATTTATGATGGGGACAAAAGCATGCATTTAGGAGTATATGGACACTACTAAGAAGGTGCCCAATCTGCTGGCTTTGGTAACTGAGTAAACTCTACCAGCCAAGGGTAATGTAGGCAGAGAAGCAGATTTGGAGAGAAGACCTGAGGGGTTCAGGTTTAAACAAATTGTGGTCAACATCCCCATGGGACACTCAGAGACCAGGCCACCAGGGAATTTGAATGTTTTTAGCAAAGGAGAGACATAAGTAGATTAGCATGTTTAATACCATTTGCCAAAGGTGTGAAGAAATATATTTTATAAAAGAAAAAAAAAAAGGTCTTGTTTTGGTTTTATGATCATTAGGGGGAGCCCCAGCGCTTTTAATGCTTCTTTAGTTTATATCCAGATCAGAAGTCTTGACAGTTTCCGAAAAAAAAAAAATGTTCTTTTACACAGAAAGTTAGCATTTTATAAAAATTGCTATACATCAGTGACTCATACGTGTCTGCAGGGTTTGTGAAATAGACTCAAAATGTGTCTTTCAAATGGCCAGTTGCACCTACTTTTTTATTTTCCAGGGTATATAATGGCAAATAAGTGCCTTAACAACATTAAATATACTACTCTTGGCCATTTGCCCAACAGTGTGCATGTTAGAAAGAGCCATGAATGGAAAGTTGACATGATGCAGTGAGTCTGGGCACAGTGCAAGGGAACAGCCAAAAAAACTTAGAGAGAGGTACATGCAGTGTGTAACAGAGGGCCTACTCAGATCCAAGGTCTGCTTTTGTGATCATCTGTCAGGATATGGTCAGAAAGGAGATTCTTAGTAGAAAGGACATAGATGAGCCTTTGATTAGTCATTTCAAAGAAGAAAGGCCTGGGGAGAAGTAGATTCCTAGGAGGCTGGCAACTTTAAAAGCTCTGTTAGACTCAAGAAGTACAGCCAGATTATGACTGTTGTTTCTATAATGGAAGCCAGTTCCCTTCAGCCAGGTCTTAGAGATATTTTTGCTTGAAAGTGGATGTATTTATTTGCTAGGGCTGCCGTAACAAAATATCCCAACCTGGGTGACTTAAACAACAGATATTTATTTTCTCACAGTCCTAGAGGCTGGAAGTCTAAGATCAAGGTGTCGCAGTTTAGGGTCTCCTGAGTGGGATATGTCCTTGGCTTGCAGATGGTTGCCTTTTTGCTGTGTTTTCACATACATTTTCTCTATGCACATACATCCCTGGTGTCTCTCAAGTGTGTCCAAATTTCCTCTTCCTATAAGGACACCAGTCAGATTGGACTAGAGCCCACTTATATGTCCTCAGTTAATCTTAATTACCTCTTAAAGTCCCTGTCTCCAAACAAAGTCATATTCTAGGGTGGTGGGGGTTATAGCTTCAACACAAGAATTTTAGGAGCGCACAGTTCAATCCATACCAATAAACAAGGGCTGGCCAGGGCACAGCATAGTAAAGGAAAGCTTACCTTCTTTCCAGATATGGAAGTAAATGGTGGCAAAAGCTTAATGATCCAAAAATATTAATACTCTTAGAAGGTTGTTATTTTTATTGTGATTATTAAAATATATTTCTCATTAGCAATATTTACATATTTATTTTGAAAATAGTATTATAGGAAGCATAAGAAATAAAGTCATCTTACATCCCCTTGAAAGACTATTTTTAATCTTGTTTTTAGCAAACTCGATTTTTCTTCTTATACAAATATGATTTCAGCATAAAGACATTGAAAAATGGAGAATCTAGAGAAGACAGGTATTGATGAACTTGGGACAAATAAATTGAGCATGTTTACATCATTATAAAACAAAATTTAAACAAAACTGTATTTTAATCGTTTAATTGTTGACAGTTTGGTTTGTGTATTCTTTAATAAATACTGACTGTTTAAACAGAAACTTAATACACTTTCAAGGATCATATAATTCATTAAGCATTATGCCAATCAATTCTATGGATTTTATTTATTTATTTGTAAATGCCTTTCTATATTTGCTATTGGATCAGAAACCAGAATAGGACATTGGCCTGTAAATTAGGAGCATTGAATTTATTTGTACCTACACCTGGCTGACTTCATGCAAATTATTTAACCTCTTTAATTTTCAATTTCACTAGCCAAAGAGCTTTAACTGTGTAAAAAAGCTTTGAAACCACACAGTGCTTCACAAATATATTATTAGTGTTATAATCATTATTCTGTTTTTTATAAGAACAAGTTCCATTTACCTTATTGCACTTTTCTTATCATTAGTTCAAAATTATTTTTTCATACTCCAGCTATATATTGGCATTGTCAATATTAAACTCAATTTTGGGGAGGTGGTCTGATCGAAGGAATAAGTACTGTTGAGAAACTGTCATAGGATTGAATTCTCGGTATTCTCTGATGCCAAGGTTCATCTGAAAATTGCAATTCATGAAATCTCAAGTACAAATAGGATCTTTAAATACTAATGGCTTCTAAAATGTATTCTATTTTGAGTATTTCAGTATTTGGGAAAAAGGCTAAAATTCTGGAGTTATATTGAGGCAGATTCCTTATGAACAAGATCGAATTACATAGCAACCTTATGTTTTATTGAGACCTAGGTAATCACATACTAACATTAATTCTTTATATAATTCCTTTCTACCTTATTATATGTGCCAGCCTTTCCTAGATTCCTGCCAGATAACTGAAGCACCAATCCCCAAGTCAGAGAACTCATGCTGTCTCCCTTAGGTCACCTTTGTTCTCTTCTCTTATTAGCTTTGCACACAGGTGATTGTGTGAGCAAATTTATCAGCATAGTCTCTGACACGCTGAATGCACAGAGCAAATGTAAGTTATCTCCATTCTGTTAATAAGGCAATGCATTCCAGTTATACAAATTTCTTGTCCAGTTTCTGATAGAACTTTCTTCCATTGCTGTTATAAATTTTAATGTCATTGTTAGTTACTGGGATTGTGAGTATGTTACAGACATATGAGCCTTAACAAGACTCTTTGTATTTGTAAAAGTGTAAGGGAAATCTTCCCTACAGAGTTTCCTTTTTTTTTAAAAATTTATTTTAGATATTTATTAAGTGCCTACTATGTGCCAGGGATTATGCCAGCCCATGGCTGTACCATGTTAAAAAAGAAGGAGCAGCCTCTGCTCTCACAGAGTTTATAGTCTAGAGGGAGTAACAGACAATAACCCAGCAAATATCAAACT
Source organism: Balaenoptera physalus (assembly GCF_965194825.1). Classification (NCBI taxonomy): domain Eukaryota; kingdom Metazoa; phylum Chordata; class Mammalia; order Artiodactyla; family Balaenopteridae; genus Balaenoptera; species Balaenoptera physalus. The sequence continues at coordinate 67,551,779 of NC_138893.1, read as the reverse complement.
GGTGAAACATTTGATATGTGTTATAGAAAGAACAAACAGGATGCTGTCTCACGTATAACAGTTAGTGTAGTCAACTGCAAAAATGGCCACAATTCCCCATCCTTTCTGTTTCCACACCCTTGTAATGTGACACAGTAGCTTCTACCATCAAACGCTGGGGTCTATTTCCTCTCCCCTTGATTCTGAGGTGCCTGGTGAATTGATTTGACCAGTGGACTGTGGTAGATATGACAGCGTGCCTGCTCTGAGCATGGGCCTTAAGAAGCCTAGTATGCTTCCGAGCGCTTTCTGTCTCTCTCTCTTACACACACAACACACACACACACACACACACACTTGCATAGTAACCTGCCTTTTCATCATGTGAACAAGTTGGCCTAGGCTTCTAGAATGTAAGAAACCACAAGAATCAGAGGCCAGTCTTCCTAGCTCCTAATGACACACACTTGAATGGGCTGAGTGAATGATCTGAGCAAGACCAGAAGAACTTGCCTAGCTGAGTCCAGACAAAATTCTTTACTGAAAGAATCATGAACTACAAACAGTTATTGTTTTAAAATATCATTGGAGTAGTTATTATGAAGTAAATCTAACTGATCCAGTTAAATAGAGGATACCTCAAGAAAGGCCTTAGAAGATGAGACTTTAGCTCAGATCTAGAGGATGAGAAAGTCAGTCATGTGAAGAGTGGTTGAAAGAGCACTCCAGGCAGAGGGAACTGCATGTGCTGAAGCCTTCTGGCTGAATTAGGTTGGTGTAGTATATGAACTCATGGTAGGACCACATGGATGAAATATATTGAACAAAGAGAAGAACGGGATAAGACAAAACTGGAAATGTAAACAAGAGCCTTATTATATGCTAGGCCTTGTAGGTTATGAGCAGAAGTTGGCTTTTATCCCTAAGGGCAGGGGGGATTATTGAATGCTTTTAAGCAAGGAGGTAATACAATTTATATTTTAGAAAAATTAGTGTGGCAAAGACCAGATGGGAGACTATTACAGCAGTTTGGGAGAGAGATGGTAGTAATTTATAATTACCTCCCATTTTCTTCCCCTTAGTAGACCTGGGGGTTATCTGGGGTATCCTCAAGTCATTTTGGGGGGTGCTAAACTCTGGGTCTGCCTACTTCTAGAGCTGTCCCTAAATAAATCCATGATGTTTTGCATATTCTCCTATGCCTGCATCTATCTCCATTAACAAGGATGTTGATGAGGACTGCAGAAGTCCTTTGTAAACACAAACTTGTACTTTTAGTTATATGAATAGTCATGTTTTTAAATAGCAAGATAATGCTTTTCCTGACTTTCTGTTTTCTACTTTAAACACTTTTCCCCCTGACATTTGCTTTATTCTTTCATGGATCTGATTTGCAATTTCAATCTAACATTATCAATATTTTACTCAAAATTTTCCATTCACTTACATTTTTTCTTTAAATGTTCATTCAAAGAAAGAAAAACACTTGAGATACTAATGAAATTCTTTTTAAATTTTTTTTAAAATTCCTGTTGTTTTCTATTCAATCTGAATTAACATGTTCTTCTATACGTTGTTTCTTGACTCACATGAATTATATCTTACTCTTCATTTGCCCAGTATTTCAACAAGACCTATGACTATATATATATATATACAATCTTCAATCTTGCCAAATATGGATCTGAAAATTGTTCCATTTCGTGTTCTTTTGAGCTCTATCTCCTGTTCACTTGGAGTTTAAAGAAGAGATGATAATGATAATAACAAAGATAGCGGCACATTAATTCCTTTCATTGAGTTTGCTTTTTAGTGCACTTAGCTAGATATTTTGTGCTTAAAAGAGATACCATTTTCCTATGAGATTAAATTAATTGAGACACAGAGAGATTAATGATTACATGTAGTGACATTATTAGTCAAAGCGAGATTCAAAGTCTCTTTCGTTCAATTATAGGCTGCTTCTCTTGAACCAAAAGATTTCCCTGGGGGTGACAAGGCTATCTGAATAACTATCTGATAAATGTTTCTCACATTTGTGAATTACATCTCCTTTAATGGGAACCTTGAAAGTAATCAAAAAAAAAAAGACAAAATTACATAGGTCCTATAAGAGAGCACCTAAAGAAATGACAAGAGAATAGTGAATATTTTTCTCAGTGATTTAAAAAAAAATCCTCTATTTTTTTTTTCCAATTAACGGTGGGCTCAGAAGAAAACTAGAAACTTAAATGAGACATGAAAGAGATTTTTATTTTCTATTTCTCAAAGCACATAGAAATAACAGGTAAAAGATTATTCATCTGGTTTTTAAATAATCTGTTTTCATTTTTAAATCAATCAATAAACTCAGAACAGTGAACTAAGATTCATGAGACATGCAGAGATTATGGAGGCAAAACAGGGGCTAGAAGTAAAGGGGATTGTAATACATGAGGAAAAAGCATTTCTCTATATCACAGTCTCTGACCTTGAAACAACTACTAACATGCTTTATAAAATTTCTAATTAAGATGTCTTGGGCTTCCTTAAATTTAATTCCCTTGTACTTAATTAAGAGCTTTCAAAATCTCAGAGAAAAATAGTTGACACTAAATTGTGTCTGTAGTTTAGGGAAATAGGACTACCCATTTCCTTTCAGTTTTACTTAAATGTGTGATTTAAATAGATCTGTTTAATTCAGTGAGGGAAAGTACCCAACGAAAAGAGTTTTCTCATATGTTCTAACTTAGTGCAAAAATATTTCCCTGAAGCCTGTCTTTGCAACTAACCCGTGTATTTGCTATTTGTATACAGTGCAACCTTATGACAGTTTTTCTATTATTAAATGAGCATCACACAAAATGTAATAACTGGTCTCCCTAACTAGACTATAATCTCCTTGAAGAAAATGATTAGTGCTGGTGTTTGTTTCCTCCATAGTCGTTAGTAAAGTCTTAGCATGAAGCATTAATAAGTTCATTATTCATTATATGGAAGGCTAACGATTTTAAAAAGTCAAACCGTGTTTGTTATTCTTGAAAGATCAAAACTACAAAGAACAATATCAGCAAATATTTCTTTAAAATATTGTATTTATTATTTTTGTCAATCTTATTTTACATAGGAAATGAAAGATAACTACAAAAACTGAAATTTCTTAGTTTTTGATATACTTTCCTTTGACACAAAGTTAATTAATTTCATAGAGAAATAGCTCTATTGTACTTATACTTGTTTTTTTTTTAATCAGTCATCAATTTTATACATCAGTGTATACATGTCAATCCCAATCGCCCAATTCAGCACACCACCATCCCCACACCACCGCGGTTTTCCCCCCTTGGTGTCCATATATTTGTTCTTTACATTTGTGTCTCACCTTCTGCCCTGCAAACTGGTTCATCTGTACCATTTTTCTAGGTTCCACATACATGTGTTAATATACGATATTTGTTTTTCTCTTTCTGACTTACTTCACTCTGTATGACAGTCTCTAGATTCATCCACGTCTCAACAAATGATTCAATTTCGTTCCTTTTTACGGCTGAGTAATATTCCATTGTATATATGTACCACCACTTCTTTATCCATTCATCTGTCGATGGGCATTTAGGTTGCTTCCATGACCTGGCTATTGTAAGTGGTGCTGCAATGAACATTGGGGGTGTCTTTTTGAATTACGGTTTTCTCTGGGTATATGCCCAGTAGTGGGATTGCTGGGTCATATGGTAATTCTATATTTAGTTTTTTAAGGAACATCCATATTGTTCTCCATAGTGGCTGTATCAATTTACATTCCCACCAAAAGTGCAAGAGGGTTCCCTTTTCTCCACACCCTCTCCAGCATTTGTTGTTTGTAGATTTTCTGATGATGCCCATTCTAACTGGTGTGAGGTGATACCTCATTGTAGTTTTGATTTGCATTTCTCTAATAATTAGTGATGTTGAGCAGCTTTTCATGTGCTTCTTGGCCATCTGTATGTCTTCTTTGGAGAAATGTCTATTTAGGTCTTCTACCCATTTTTGGATTGGGTTGTTTGTTTCTTTAATATTGAGCTGAATGAGCTGTTTATATATTTTGGAGATTAATCCTTTGTCCGTTGATTCGTTTGCAAATATTTTCTCCAATTCTGTGGGTTGTCTTTTCGTCTTGTTTATGGTTTCCTTTGCTGTGCAAAAGCTTTTAAGTTTCATTAGGTCCCATTTGTTTATTTTTCTTTTTATTTCCATTACTCTAGGAGGTGGATCAAAAAAGATCTTGCTGTGATTTATGTCAAGGAGTGTTCTTCCTATGTTTTCCTCTAAGAGTTTTATAGTGTCCGGGCTTACATTTAGGTCTCGAATCCATTTTGAGTTTATTTTTCTATGGTGTTAGGGAGTGTTCTAATTTCATTCTTTTACATGTAGCTGTCCAGTTTTCCCAGCACCACTTATTGAAGAGACTGTCTTTTCTCCATTGTATATCTTTGCCTCCTTTGTCATAGATTAGTTGACCATAGGTGCATGGGTTTATCTCTGGCCTTTCTATCTTGTTCCATTGATCTATGTTTCTGTTTTTGTGCCAGTACCACATTGTCTTGATTACTGTAGCTTTGTAGTATAGTCTGAAATCAGGGAGTCTGATTCCTCCAGCTCCGTTTTTTTCCCTCAAGACTGCTTTGGCTATTTGGGGTATTTTGTGTCTCCATACAAATTTTAAGATTTTTTGTTGTAGTTCCGTAAAAAATGCCATTGGTAATTTGATAGGGATTGCATTGAATCTGTAGATTGCTTTGGGTAGTAGAGTCATTTTCACAATATTGATTCTTCCAATCCAAGAACATGGTATCTCTCTCCATCTTTTGGTATCATCTTTAATTTCTTTCATCAGTGTCTTATAGTTTTCTGCAGACAGGTCTTTTGTCTCCCTAGGTAGGTTTATTCCTAGGTATTTGATTCGTTTTGTTGCAGTGGTAAATAGGAGTGTTTCCATAATTTCTCTTTCAGATTTTTCATCATTAGTGTATAGGAATGCAAGAGATTTCTGTGCATTAATTTTGTATCCTGCAACTTTACCAAATTCATTGATTAGCTCTAGTAGTTTTCTGGTGGCAGTTTTAGGATTCTCTATGTATAGTATCATGTCATCTGCAAACAGTGACAGTTTTACTTCTTCTTTTCCAATTTGTATTCCTTTTATTTCTTTTTCTTCTCTGATTGCCATGGCTAGGACTTCCAAAACTATGTTGAATAATAGTGGTGAGAGTGGACATCCTTGTCTCGTTCCTGATCTTAGAGGAAATGGTTTCAGTTTTTCACCATTGAGAATGATGTTTGCTGTGGGTTTGTCGTATATGGCCTTTATTACGTTGAGGTAGGTTCCCTCTATGCCCACTTTCTGGAGAGTTTTTATCATAAATGGGTGTTGAATTTTGTCAAAAGCTTTTTCTGCATCTATTGAGATGATCATATGGTTTTTCTTCTTCAATTTGTTAATATGGTGTATCACATTGATTGATTTGTGTATATTGAAGAATCCTTGCGTCCCTGGTATAAAACCCACTTGATCATGGTGTATGATCTTTTTAATGTGTTGTTGGATTCTGTTTGCTGGTACTTTGCTGAGGATTTTTGCATCTATATTCATCAGTGATATTGGTCTGTAATTTTCTTTTTTTGTAGTATCTTTGTCTGGTTTTAGTATCAGGGTGATGGTTACCTCATAGAATGAGTTTGGGAATGTTCCTTCCTCTGCAATTTTTTTGGAAGAGTTTGAGAAGGATGGGTGTTAGCTCTTCTCTAAATGTTTGATAGAATTCACCTCTGAAGCCATCTGGTCCTGGACTTTTGTTTGTTGGAAGATTTTTAATCACAGTTTCAATTTCATTACTTGTGATTGGTCTGTTCATATTTTCTGTTTCTTCCTGGTTAAGTCTTGGAAGGTTATACCTTTCTAAGAATTTGTCCATTTCTTCCAGGTTGTCCATTTTATTGGAATAGAGTTGCTTGTAGTCGTCTCTTAGGATGCTTTGTATTTCTGTGGTGTCTGTTGTAACTTCTTCTTTTTCATTTCTAATTTTATTGATTTGATTCCTCTCCCTCTTTTTCTTGATGAACCTGGCTAATGGCTTATCAATTTTGCTTATCTTCTCAAAGAACCAGCTTTTAGTTTTATTGATCTTTGCTATTGTTTTCTTTGTTTCTATTTCATTTATTTCTGCTCTGATCTTTATGATTTCTTTCCTTCTGCTAACTTTGGGTTTTGTTTGTTCTTCTTTCTCTAGTTTCTTTAGGTGTAAGATTAGATTGTTAACTTGAGATTTTTCTTGTTTCTTTAGGTAGGCTTGTATAGCTATAAACTTCCCTCTTAGAACTGATTTCGCTGCATCCCATAGGCTTTTGGATGGTCGTGTTTTCATTGTCATTTGTCTCTAGGTATTTTTTGATTTCCTCTTTGATTTCTTCAGTGATCTCTTGGTTATTTAGTTATGTATTGTGTAGCCTCCATGTGTTTGTGCTTTTCACGTTTTTTCCCCTGTAACTGATTTCTAATCTCATAGCATTGTGGTCAGAAAAGATGCTTGATATGATTTCAATTTTCTTAAATTTACTGAGGCTTGATTTGTGACCCAAGATGTGATCTATCCTAGAGAATGTTCCGTGTGCACTTGAGAAGAAAGTGTAATCTGCTCTTTTGGATGGAATGTCCTATAAATATCAATTAAATCTCTCTGGTCTATTGTGCCATTTAAAGCTTGTGTTTCCTTAGTAATTTTCTGTTTGAATGATCTGTCCATTGGTGTAAGTGAGGTGTTAATGTCCCCTGCTATTATTGTGCTACTCTCAATTTCCTCTTTTATAGCTGTTAGCAGTTGCCTTATATATTGAGGTGCTCCTATGTTGGAAGCATATATATTTATAATTGTTATATCTTCTTCTTGGATTGATCCCTTGATCATTATGTAGTGTCCTTCCTTGTCTCTTGTAACATTCTTTAGTTTAAAGTCTATTTTATCTGACATGAGTATAGCTACTCCAGCTTTCTTTTGATTTCCATTTGCATGGAATATCTTTTTCCATCCCCTCACTTTCAGTCTGTATGTGCCCCTAGGTCTGAAGTGGGTCTCTTATAGACAGCATCTATGTGGGTCTTGTTTTTGTATCCATTCAGCGAGCCTGTGTCTTTTGGTTGGAGCATTTAATCCATTCACGTTTAAGGTAATTTTCGCTATGTATGTTCCTATGACCATTTTCTTAATTGTTTTGGGTTTGTTTTTGTAGGTCCTTTTCTTCTCTTGTGTTTCCCAGTTAGAGAAGTTCCTTTAGCATTTGTTGTAGAGCTGGTTTGGTGGTGCTGAATTCTCTTAGCTTTTGCTTGTCTGTTAGGCTTTTGATTTCTCCATCGAATCTGAATGAGATCTTTGCCAGGTAGAGTAAACTTGGTTGTAGGTTCTTCCCTTTCATCACTTTAAATATGTCATGCCACTCCCTTCTGGTTTCTAGACTTTCTGCTGAGAAATCAGCTGTTAACCTTACGGGAGTTCCCTTGTATATTATTTGTCGTTTTTCCCTTGCTGCTTTCAATAATTTTACTTTGTCTTTAATTTTTGCCAGTTTGATTCCTATGTGTCTCAGCATGTTTCTCCTTGGGTTTATCCTGTATGGGACTCCCTGCACTTCCTGGACTTGGGTGGTTTTCCTTTCCCATGTTAGGGAAGTTTTCGACTATAATCTCTTCAAATATTTTCTCAGGTCCTCTCTCTCTCTCTTCTCCTTCTGTGACCCCTATAATGTGAATGTTGTTACACTTAGTCTTGTCCCAGAGGTCTCTTAGGCTGTCTTCATTTCTTTTCATTCTTTTCTCTTTAGTCTGTTCTGCAGCAGTGAGTTCCACCATTCTGTCTTCCAGGTCACTTATCCATTCTTCTGCCTCAGTTATTCTGCTATTGATTCCTTCTAGTGTAGTTTTCATTTCAGTTATTGTATTGTTCATCTCTGTTTGTTTGTTCTTTAATTTTTCTTAATGTTTGTTAAACATTTCTTGCATCTTCTCGATCTTTGCCTCCATTCTTTTTCCGACATCTTGGATTGTCTTCACTATCATTATTCTGAATTCTTTTTCTGTAAGGTTGCCTATCTCCCCTTCACTTAGTTGTTTTTCTGAGGTTTTATCTTGTTCCTTCATCTGGTACATAACCCTCTGCCTTTTCATCTTGTCTATCTTTCTGTGAATGTGGTTTTTGTTCCACAGGCTGCAGGATTGTAGTTCTTCTTGCTTCTGCCTTCTGCCCTCTGGTGGATGAGGCTGTCTAAAAGGTTTGAGCAAGTGTCCTGATGGGAGAGACTGGTGGTGGGTAGAGCTGGCTGTTGCTCTGGTGGGCAGAGCTCAATAAAACTTTAATCCACTGGTGTGCTGATGGGTGGGGCTGAGTTCTCTCCCTGTTGGTTGTTTGGCCTGAGGCAACCCAACAATGGAACCTACCTGGGCTCTTTGGTGGGGCTAGTGGCGGACTCTGGGAGGGCTCATGCCATAGAGTACTTCCCAGAATTTCTGTTACCAGTCTCCTAGTCCTCATGCTGAGACACAGCCACCCCCCACCTCTGCAGGAGAACCTCCAACACTAGCACGTTGGTCTGGTTCAGTCTCCTATGGGATCACTGCTCCTTTCCCTGGGTCCTGATGTGCACACTACTTTGTGTGTGGCCTCCAAGAGTGGAGTCTCTCTTTCCCCCAGTCCTGTCGAAGTCTTGCAATCAAATCCCGCTAGCCTTCAAAGTCTGATTCTCTAGGAATTCCTCCTCCCGTTGCTGGACCCCCCCAGGTTGGGAAACATGACGTGGGGCTTAGAACCTTCCCTCTGGTGGGTGGACTTCTGTGGTATAAGTGTTATCCAGTTTGTGAGTCACCCACGCAGCAGTTATGGGATTCGATTTTATTGTGATTGCACCCCTCCTACCGTCTCATTGTGGCTTCTCCTTTGTCTTTGGATGTGGCGTATCTTTTTTGTTGAGTTCCAGTGTCTTCCTGTCGATGATTGTTAAGCAGTTAGTTGTGATTCCAGTGCTCTCGCAAGTGGGAGTGAGAGCACATCCCTTTACTCCGCCATCTTGAGCCAATATCCATTAGTTGCATTTTTTTTTTCTACTAGTGTACTGCAGAGTTCACCACCAGATGAAATTTTAACAATTATACTGTTACCTGTGCCAGAGATTACCCATGCTCCACCTACTGCTAACAGGGGTTCTTTAGCCTCAGCCAGCCAACAGGTGATTCAGCTCAGAGTCAAAAATCATATTTTAGCCTCTGTTTTCATTGACTACTGCTGATACAAACTCATAGGGGCTGGTTTACTTGGGAAGTAAACTCAGAGATGGAGATTTGCATACAGGAAATTCCCTTTAAAGTGTTCTTACAGGAAAATCCTGTGTAAATCACAGGATTTACACCTGTGAAGAAAGGTAAGCAAGCAAGACTGGGAAGAGGGGGAAGTTGGCTGAAACTTCAATAGTTGCCTCAGCCAACTCCATGGGGTAATATGAAGCTATAAAGACCCTTTATAGTCTCGTGTTGGGGGATGAACTGGGCTTTCATACCCCTGTGTTTCCCAGCAGTCACTATAATTAAAAACAGCAGTTTATTAGGGAAGTGGACAAAATTTTCATACCACAATCTTTTTATCTCCTTTTTAGATGAACACACTTATCTCTAAATTTTCTAACATCTAAGACTGTATGTAAAATGCAATACTAACTTAAGGGAAAAGACATTGTTGTAAATATTCGCTAAAAATAAACATGTCCACATATACAGCTAAAATTTCTACAGATCATATATCTAGAAGACAATATTTCAATGTTTTGCTAGTCTTTAAAACAACCCAGATTGCTTTTAAGACTTCTCTCCCTAAAAATACAGAAATGAATACTTTAATTATAAATTATAACTATATAATTATAAATTATAACTTAATAATAAAACCACATGGTAGGAATATGAAAAGTTAACGTTGTTAGGAATAGCTCATTAACCACAATTTGTTATTTATTTGGAGGTTTTTATGAGAGAAAGTATAAGTCATAAAGAACATAGTTGAAAAAATAAAAGGTATATTTATAGTGTCTTACATTTGCAATGAATATAGATAGTACTATATTATAAATTTAAAAAATTTGTCTTAAATATCAACTTTTCCTATAGATAATTTTATAAAAATATTATAAAGTTGCTCTAAAAGCTACTGATCTGCTTTAATTTATAATAACAAATATACTTTGCTCAAAATAGAAGAAATTGAATTACAGACACAAGGATATTCCATGATACCATAAGGTACTTCTAGATATAAATTTAAGATGAAGTGTTAGCAGTTCTTTTATTTTTAATAACTGCTGATTATATGTTAAATATTTTGGGGGTTATGATTAAGTGAGGATGATTAAAATTTTATAAAAATTAGAATTTGATTTCAAGACTAATCACATTAAATCAAATAAAATAGAACACTTTCTGAAGTAAAATTGATACCTGTTTATGCCTGTGATGCTGTGGGAGATTTCAACTCCTTAAGAACAGTAAATTATAGTCACTACTAATGAACTATTTTAGATTAGTTTGTATAAAATCAGGGTACAGGTAATACCTCTACTTATGATTTGATCATGGCAGTAACTGTCAAAATACCTTGAGTTCAACATTTCTATTAACACTGACTTCAAATCTGCCCTGACATGCCTTGACTGCAACAGCTAAGAAATTTTCATTCTTGTGAGGCGCCATCACATAACTTGACCTTCACCTGCCAAAAAATACATCACTTATAATTTTTTAAATTATTCTGTATTATTTAAAATAGTTTCTTACTCTGCCACAATATATTTTGTCAAATCAATATCTCATGTTATTTAAAAATTAAAGGGACAAATACCTGTTCTTAAAAAATGTTCTTCAGTTATATAGGAATTGTCACTGTATAAGAGAAGAACTCAATTTAACCACACAAATGTAAAACTATTATAATTTTGACATTATATCATGTCAACCTAAAGGTGTCAGACATGCTGGCCTTTACCAACACATTAAATGTTAAATGTTATCTCTTTAGGGAACTCACTTTGCTTCAAACCAAGCACTGATATCCCATTCTAGAATATGTTTTTTTTTTTTTATATAAATTTATTTATTTATTTATTTTTGGCTGTGTTGGGTCTTCGTTTCTGTGCAAGGGCTTTCTCTAGTTGTGGTGAGCGGGGGCCACTCTTCATCGCTGTGCGCGGGCCTCTCACTGTCGCGGCCTCTCCCGTTGCGGAGCACAGGCTCCAGACGCGCAGGCTCAGTAGTTGTGGCTCACGGGCCCAGCCGCTCCGCGGCATGTGGGATCTTCCCGGACCGGGGCACGAACCCGTGTCCCCTGCATTGGCAGGCAGATTCCCAAACACTGTGCCACCAGGGAAGCCCCTAGAATATCTTAAATGGAGGTCATCAACTTGATCCAAAATATACTCATATTTATTTTTGTTAAGATAGTTATCAATTTGAAATTCAAATTTAATATTTGTTTTAGAATTTGTGGAACCCTGAAGCAATCTGTTTTTCCCCAGATGACATCAGTTTTGGAAGTGTTACACGAAGTAGAAGATAGAAATAATACCACTAGAGAGGTGACATTTGGAAGGATATCTTTTATCCCACTTCAGAAAAGAGAGTCACAAAGATGATTTCTCGACTCTTTAAAGGTCCCTGTAAATCACAGCAAAGAAGGCTGTGTATTTACCCTAACCATGAAAAAAAGAGAAGAGCCAGTTCCAAGAGCCTGAAGGGAACATCAGAAACTCCCAAGAGTGGAGGAAACAAGTGGCCAGATTGTCTTATACTGAGAAAAGTGTAAAAATATTTAACTTTTAAAAAGGTGTACCCACCCCTTATTTTCAGAATGATTCTGAAGAAGCCTAAAGGCAGTAAGTATAAAACCTTTGAGAGGGGAAAATTATAACCACCACCACCACAACCAAAGGAATAAGTGCAGTTATCCAGCATAAATAGGATGAGTTGTTTTCATACAGTGGAAGTTTTGCAGTTTTGTTCTCATCAACAGAATTATTCATAAATCTGTTCAATACAGATTCCATGTTCTTTCCCTGGTTGCAGTTGGTAACAGAAATGGTAGTAGTAAAAGATCCTTTTAGCATACACTACTGACCAGGAAATCATTAGTCTTCTAAAAGATTCATAAAGGTTGGTGATATTATCTGTATTTTGGAGATAAAGAAGTTTGTGCTTTAACAGGTTATCAGTTGTTCAAGGGTCAAAATCAAGAAGAGCTTAAGGCCAATTAGAACCTAGATTTGGATACAAAGTCCATGCCCATCCACTTGTTCTCCTCCTTAAACAGTGTTTTGAATGAGCTTCAACTTTTACTTAATAATGAAGTCTTAATTTTGAATATATCTATAGTATTAATTACTCCTTTAATCGTATTGAGGGTTATTTATCTCCTAACTAAATGGTCCAAGATTTATTATTTGAATTGGTGTGATTTCCTGCATGCAGCATGGCTTTTAAAGGCTTTAAAATGTACTGTAAAGGGTAAACCTGGTTACATCAATTTAATCTGATGTTTTCCTAAACAGACAAATACATATATTTTTTCCTGTATATTATATATATATATAATATAAAGAATCACAGAATCTACTTTTTTTGCTTCTCTCTCTCTCTCTCATCTTTGTCTCTTCTGTGAAAACAGACATTCAACTACACATTGAGAGGTGTTTTCCTCATATATTGGCATCACCCACTGCTTAATTCTTAAGCCAAAGAAAGACTCAGTATTCAAAGTATGAGCTTAAGATTATGAGTTATATTTACTAAAGTGGCATATTATCATAACAATATATTTTAATTTTATGACTTCCAGTATGTCTTGAGAAGAAGGAGGAAAAACCAGATGTTAAAACTATTTTAAAGAAAATTACTTTGCAGTTTTCTGGAAACCATAGCTTACAAATTTATTTTGTCTCAAAGATAATTTATGTGATAGATTATCTCTTCTGGGTGGCCATAGATACAAAAACAGATTTACTCCACCTGTTTATTACCCTGGCAGCTTCTAAACAGAATTCTGTTTTAACTTTCATTTGTGATCTCCCTAGGCTTTGGCTGATTTGCTAATGCCCTGTATGAACAAGATAATCTAATTAAACAAACAGGATTATAAAGTTATAAGATATAAAACTGAAGGAAACTTATGGGCTATTTCATTGAACCTTACAGATTCTTTGTCTGTGTGTGTGTGTGTGTGTGTGTGTGTGTGTGTGTGTGGAGCTCAGTGAGTTAAATTGGCCATTTAATCTCCTTAGATTGGACAACCAGTGTCCTTAACACTTACTGTGCTAAGTCAACATCACTACTCAGAAACACTGAGACCAATCGGTAAAGTCGAATATAAATATATTTGGAAAACACATTTTTGTTTAAATTTTCCTCACAAATTTATGAGGATAAAATCAAATGGTATACTGGAAATGAAAGCACTATTAAAAGTATAAACTATTATACGTATATTAGTTAATTCTTTACTTTATAAACATTTTATTTTCTGTAATAAAAATGGCCTAGTGTTAATTGCAGTGGCACATGTGAATTTTTCCAGGTTGTTTGTCTTTTAATAAGTTGATAAGTGACATTCCAGTTAGTAAATCTAGGCAAGTAAACAGTGTGATGCATGGATGTAACCACAACCCAGGCCTTTTTTAACAAGCTCCCTCTATGCCTCAGTATAAAATGAAAGCGTCATCTGCCTCTTTATATTTCATATCACTTCTCTATTTTGCTCATGAAGAATTGAGATTTTTACTTTTCATTTAAGGAAATACTTGTCACATTTTTATCTTTTTTCTTCTTTTATAGATTTCATGCTAATAAGGATTGGCTTTCCTTATCTAGAAAAATATTTTCATGGACAAACTGCAGTGACATGGTTGCCAACCTGGTTTAATGGTTCACATTAAGAATAATCATTTCTTTATGTTGATAGAAATGCTCTCAATAAACCAGTACATTGCACCTTATGCCATCAGTATACTTGGAAAACTGAAAGGGCAGAGCCTGGAATAAATTTCAACTCCTAATCAAGCAAAGAAAATAGAGAAGGATTAAAATAATAGATTGATTCATTGTTGACAGAATGTTTCTAAGCACTTTTGAGAGAGACACTGCTCTCCGCAAATGTCAAACCAACTAGCTGCTGCTTCTTGACAAAGTGTATTGCTTACAGAATTGTTAAGAAGGCTACTTGTTTATGGAGCCCTCATGTTTCTCCTTTCAGAGTTTTTCTCTTCAGTCTTATCTCCCTACTCCATCAGAAGCCTATATGATGCCATATTCCAGCCATTACAAGCGAAATGACACAAAAGCCAGGCATTCAATAAAGGACTTGGGGATACTCTATGATTGTGTATGTGTATATGACATATGAGTGTTATAAATTTTTGAGTGCATGTGCTTTTGAAGCAGGGACTCATTCCTTAAGTAGTACTGATTGTTGCCATAACTAATTGTGTGCTCTAGAAATAACATAGAGATTAAATTTTTACCTGGAATCTTTTAATTTCTAAATGTCAGTTTTGGTTATGGGCTGAATTGTGTTTCCTTCAAAACCCCCAATTTGTATGTTGAAGTTTTAACCCCTAGTAACTCAGAAAGTGACTATATTTTGAGATAGGACTTTTGAAGAGGTAAATAAGGTAAAATGAGGTCATATGGATGGGCCCTAATCCAACATAACTGGTGTTCATATAAGAAGAGAAGATTAGGACACAGAAAATTCACAGACTAAGGGGTGACCATAGGAGGACACAGCAAGAGGTAGGCCAACTGCAAGCCAGGGAGAGAGGTCTTAGAAGAAACAAAACCTGCCGACACCTTGATCTTGGATTTCTAGTTTCTAGAACTGTAAGAAAATAAATTTCTATTGGTTAAGCTACCCAGTCAGTGGTATTTTGTTATGGCAGCCTTAGCAAACTAGTGCAGTCTCCTTTTTCAAAATATTTTCCTGGTCAAATAAAACATGTCAAAGTGTCACATTTTGCCTGAATTTTGCTGTATAAATTTTACCTCTGCTTTATTTACTCATTGAATCATAGTTTACCAAACTAGCTCTATAATTTGGTGTTAATTGGTCAAAGCATACAGTTTTACCTCATTATTTTTTAATTAAATATTTTATTTTAATATAATCATAGATTCAGCTGCAGATGTGAGAAATAATACAGGGAAATCCTGTGTATACTTTACTAAGTTTCCTCCAATGATAACAATGCAATAAATCTCACACCAGGATATTGGCATTAATATACTCAATATACAGAACATTTCGATCGTCACATTTCCATCATGTTGCCCCTTTTTCTGTTTGTTTATTATTTATTTAATTTAATTAATTTATTTTTGGCTGTGTGGGGTCTTCGCTGCTGTGCACGGGCTTTCTCTAGTTGGGGTGAGCGGGGGCTCCTCTTTGTTGCAGTGCACGTGCTTCTCATTGCGGTGGCTTCTCTTGTTGCAGAGCACAGGCTCTAGGCATGCAGGCTTCAGTAGTTGTGGCACATAGGCTTAGTAGTTGTGGCTCGCGGGCTCTAGACCACCAGCTCAGTAGTTGTGGCACACGGGCTTAGTTGCTCTGTGGCATGTGGGATCTTCCCAGACCAGGGCTTGAACCCATGTCCCCTGCATTGGCAGGTGGATTCTTAACCACTGCGCCAGCAGGGAAGCCCATCCATCATGTTGCCCTTTTATAGCCATACCCACTTCCCTCCCACCTTCATTTACTTCTCAAACACTGAAACCACTAGTGTTTCTCCATTTCCATAATTTTCTCATTTCAAGAATGATATACCAATGGAATCATACTGTATATAACTTCAGACAGGACGGGGTTAAAGTAGCAGCTGATTAGGGGGCTCTGGCTCACTCAGGCCATGGGGAGGGAGGGGTACTGACTTCAGGGCAAGCCTGCAGTGGCAGAAGCTAGCATGACATTGCAACAGCCTGAGGGGGACCATGTGTTCTCCCAGGGAAGTTGTCACTGGATCACGGGACCCTGGCAGTGGCGGGCTGCACAGGCTCCTAGGAGGCGAGGTGTGGATAGTGACCTGTGCTTGCACACAGGCTTCTTGGTGGCTGCAGTAGCAGCCTTAGCATTTCATGCCCATCTCTGGTGTCCGCGCTGGTAGCCGCGGCTCGCGCCCATCTCTGGAGCCTGTTTAGGCAGTGCTCTGAATCCCCTCTCCTCGCGCACCCTGAAACAGTGGTCTCTTGCCTCTTAGGCAGGTCCAGACTTTTTCCCAGACTCCCTCCCGGCTAGCTGTGGCGCACTAGCCTCCTTCAGCCTGTGTTCACGCAGCCAACCCCAGTCCTCTCCCTAGGATCTGACCTCTGAAGCCTGAGCCTCAGCTCCCAGCCCCGCCCGCCCCGGCGGGTGAGCAGACAAGCCTCTCAGGCTGGTGAGTGCTGGTCGGCACCTATCCTCTGCGGGAATCTCTCCGCTTTGCCCTCCGCGCCCCTGTGGCTGCGCTCTCCTCCGTGGCTCCGAAGCTTACCCCCCTCCGCCACCCGCAGTCTCCGCCGGCAAAGGGGCTTCCTAGTGTGTGGAAACCTTTCCTCCTTCACAGCTCCCTCCCACTGGTGCAGGTCCTGTCCTTATGCTTTTGTCTCTGTTTTTTTTTTTTTTTTTCTTTTGCCCTACCCAGGTACATGGGGAGTTTCTTGCCTTTTGGGAAGTCTGAGGTCTTCTGCCAGCGTTCAGTGGGTGTTCTGTAGGAGTTGTTCCACGTGTAGATGTGTTTCTGATGTATTTGTGGGGAGGAAGGTGATCTCCATGTCTCACTCCTCCGCCATCTTGAAGGTCTCTCCGGTACTACCGAATATTATGTCAAGTTAAATAAAAGACAGACAAATACCATATGATTCACTTATATGTGGAATCTAAAAACAAACAAACATAAGATAGAAAGACTCATTGATACAGGGAACAAACAGGTGTTTGCCAGAGGGAGGCAGGTGGGGGATGATTGAAATTGGTGAGGGAAATAAAGAGGTACAAACTTCCGGTTACAATCAATGAGTCATGGGGATGAAAGGTACAGCATGCGGAATATAGTCAATAATAATATAATATCTTTTTATGGTGACAAAGATGGTCAAAAGGTACAAACTTCCAAAAAAAAAAAAAAAAGGTACAAACTTCCAGTTATAAGATAAATAAGTACTAGTAATGTAATTAATAAAATTAACACTGCCCTGTGTTACATATGAAAGTTAAAGGAATAAATCCCAGAGTTCTCATTACATGGAAAAAATGATATTTTCTTTTATGTCATATCTATATGAAATGATGGGCATTCACAAGCTTGTGGTACTCATTTCATAATGTATGTAAGTCAAATCATTTTGCTGTATATCTTAAACTTATACAATGCTGTATGTCAAATCTCAGTAAAACTGGAAGAAAAGAAAAGAAAAAAGAAAAGTCTATATTTTGGATTCTGCTAGATTCTTCAAAAATTTTATAAACATAATCATGGCATGACAGTCCTATTAATACTTTTAATCAGTATATACTTTTTATGCCTAAATTCCCTAAGCAGAGGTCTTAATAAAAGGGAAAATATTAGATATGGGCCAAACTTAAGAATTATGAATATAAAGCTGTCAAGTACTTTTGACATAGAAATGATTATTTTAGTAACATAATAAAAATCCTTCAAGATCTTTATATATTAGAAATAGACATGAATCCTCTTCCTTGAGTTCTTTGAATATTATTTTATGTAACCTTTGAGTCAATGTTGAACCATAATTTAAGCATCCCATGTAACTTGATTTTAATTGAAAATATTTTATAATGTCAACATCTAGTATAATATTTGTATTTTTGATAAAATAATTTTATTATGTGAAATTATTTCTATTTCGCTTAAAATTTACTGGTAATGACTACAATCTTAGTCATTTCCAGTATTTATTACTATAATAGCATTTTACATTTTATTATTTATGATGAAACTGTTTATGTTGATTAATTTGTTTAGTTTTTGCATCACTGGAATATACCCAATTTGGTCATAAATTATTTAGATGTACTGTTAGTTTTTTAGTAGCTAATATCTTATTTAGAATTTTTGTGACTGTACTTACTAAACCTATAACTCTCCTTTCTTAGTAGTATTTATCAATATCAGATAGTCAATTAATTCCGGCTATGGTCTCATTTATATAGCATCAAAATTACATAATTTTGGAGAATCTGATTACATTACAAGTCTATATTATTTTTGTTTTTTTTAAAAGAAGTCTACACAAGGATACCAAAGATGAAATATATGAAGTGATCACAAACATAAGAGATAGAGCTAAAGTGTTTTGAGTAGCAGAAAAGGGTAACACTTGGTTTTAACAATGCATGGATCATTCACATATTGTACGTTTGATCCTAAATTAATGTTGAGTGCTAATCATTTCTTTTTAATTGGAGTGTAATTGCTTTACAATGTTGTGTTAGTTTCTGCTGTACAATGAAGTGAATCAGCTATATGTATACATATATCCCCTCCCTCTTGGACCTCCCTCCCATCCCACCCATCTAGGTCATCACAGAGCACTGAGCTGAACTCCCTGTGCTATACAGCAGGTTCCCACTAGCTATCTATTTTACAGATGGTAGTGTATTTATGTCAAACCTAATTTCCCAATTCATTCCACCCTCCCCTTCCCTCACTGTGTCCACATGTCCGTTTTTACATCTGCATTTCTATTCCTGCCCTGCAAATAAGTTCATCTATGCCATTATTCTAGATTCCACATATATGAGTTAATATACGATACTTGTTTGTCTCTTCCTGACTTACTTCACTCTGTATGACAGACTCTAGGTCCATCCACCTCACTACAAATAACTCAGGTTCGTTTCTTTTTATGGCTGAGTAATATTCCATTATATATATTTACCACATCTTCTTTATCCATTCATCTGTCGATGGACACTTAGGTTGTTTCCATGTCCTGGCTATTGTAAATAGTGCTTCATTGAACATTGGGATACATGTGACTTTTTGAATTATGGTTTTCTCAGGGTATATGCCCAGTAGTGGGACTGCTGGGTTGTGTGGTAGTTCTATTTTTAGTTTTTTAAGGAACCTCCATACTGTACTCCATAGTGGCTATATCAATTTACATTCCCACCAACAGTGCAAGAGGGTACCCTTTTCTTCACACCCTCTCCAGCACTTATTGTTTGTAGATTTTTTGATGATGGCCATTTTGACTGGTGTAAGGTGATACCTTATTGTAGTTTGGATTCGTATTTCTCTAATAATTAGTGATGTTGAGCATATGTTCATAAGCCTTTTGGCCATCTGTATGTCTTCTTTGGAGAAATGTCTATTTAGGTCTTCTATCCATTTTTGGATTGGGTTGTTTTTTTGATATTGAGCTGCATGTGCTGTTTGTATATTTTGGAGATTAATCCTTTGTCTGTTGCTTCCTTTGCAAATATTTTCTCCCATTCTGAGGGTTGTCATTTCATCTTGTTTTTGGTTTCCTTTGCTGTGCAAACGTTTTTAAGTTTAATTAGGTCCCATTTGCTTATTTTTGTTTTTATTTTCATTACTCTAGGAGGTGGGTCATAAAAGATCTTGCTGTGATTTATGTCCTAGAGTGTTCTGCCTATGTTTTCCTCTAAGAGTTTTATAGTGTCTGGTCTTACATTTAGGTCTTTAATCCATTTTGAGTTTATTTTTGTGAATGGTGTTAGGAAGTGTTCTAATTTCATTCTTTCACATGTAGCTGTCCAGTTTACCCAGCACCACTTATTGAAGAGGCTGTCTTTTCTCCACTGTATACTCTTGCCTCCTTTATCAAAGATAAGTTGACCATATGTGTGTGCATTTATCTCTGGGCTTTCTATCCTGTTCCATTGATCTATATTTCTGTTTTTGTGCCAGTACCATACTGTCTTGATTACTGTGGCTTTGTAGTATAGTCTGAAGTCGGGGAGCCTGATTCCTCAAGCTCTGTTTTTTCTTTCTCAAGATTGCCTTTGCTATTAGGGGTCTTTTGTATTTCCATACAAATTGTAAAATTTTTTGTTCTAATTCTGTGAAAAATGCCATTGGTAATTTGATAGGGATTGCATTGAACCTGTAGATTGCTGTGGGTAGTATAGTCATTTTTACAATATTGATTCTCCCAATCCAGGAGCATGGTATATCTCTCCATCTGTTTATATCACCTTTGATTTCCTTCATCAGTGTTTTATAGTTTTCTGAGTACAGGTCTTTTGTCTCCTTAGGTAGGTTTATTCCTTGGTATTTTATTCTTTTCATTGCAATGGTAAATGGGATGATTTCCTTATTTTCTCTTTCTGATCTTTCATTGTTATTGTATAAGAATGCAAGAGATTTCTGTGCATTAATTTTGTATCCTGCAACCTTACCAAATTCATTGATTAGTTCTAGTAGTTTTCTGTTGGCATATTTAGGATTTTGTTTGTATAGTGTCTTGTCATCTGCAAGCAGTGACAGTTTTACTTCTTCTTTTCCAATTTGTATTCCTTTTATTTCATTTTCTTCTCTGATTGCCATGGCTAGGACTTCCAGTGCTATGTTGAATAAGTGTGGTGAGCGTGGACATCCTTGTCTTGTTCCTGATCATAGTGGAAAATGCTTTCAGTTTTTTATCATTGAGAATGATGTCTGCTATGGGTTTGTTGTATACAGCCCTTATTATGTTGAGGTAGGTTCCCTCCATGCCCACTTTCATGAGAATTTTTATCATAAGTGGGTGTTGAATTTTGTCAAAAGCTTTTTCTGCAACTATTGAGATGATCTTATGGTTTTTATTCTTTAATTTGTTAATATGGTATATCACATTGAGTGATTTGCATATATTGAAGAATCCTTGCATCCCTGGGATAAATATCACTTGATCATGGTGTATGAGCTAATCATTTTTGAGGAAATAGATCAGGAAAAAAATAGTGACATGTAAGCACAAAGGGAGTTTGTCCTTGGCCTACTTTAAGTTTGAAATTTATCTACATTGTTACTGTATACTTCTGCCAAATTTTTGCACTCTAATGTGCACTCTGACACTAGTTATTTGGGGTCGAAACTCGCCTAGTTAGAAATAAAGGAAATAGCCAGTTAGCATCTCAATATACCACTCTTGCATGATTTGCTTAAGCAGAAGAGACAAAGAACATTTATTACCAATTGGAAATTTGCCATGAAGTTTCTCAAGTGTTCTAAATCCCCGTGTTAATTAAATTTTAAGTAAGGAAATTACATTAACTGTTTTATATCATAAGGACACTGTTCAGCCCAACCAAAGGCAGTAATTTTTTAACTTTGACCCAAGTGACCTGTTAGAATTAATGGCATTTAAAAAATGATTATTATTATTGATTATTTTCTCCCTGCAAGTTTACAGGAATATTGCCTGGATAATTATCTAAATTGTATCAGATGACAGTAGTAACGTAAGTGAGAAAAATTCCCTGAGAGATTAGGCAGAAATAATTAATTGTAGATTAGAATAGTTGGATGTATCTTTTCAAAAGATCGCCATGGGTAAGTTTTCCCAATATAGACAATTTATCCTAGGTCACATAAATCCTGATACCAGAGCTAGTTGAGTGAAATATTCACATCCACCTTTAATGAAAGAGTTTTATGTGGAAGGAGTATGATTTGGAGTTTACCTATAATACAGTAGAACAACTTAAAATGTAATTTCAGGGGAAACAGCAACAACAAGAAAGGATGCACTAAGCAACCAATCCATGTCATGACCTATCCAAGCCCCTATTCCTGTAGCTATTTGTATCAACTCATAACTGAGCCCAAGGAAACAGCTGGTTCCTATCAATGCTGAGTAATTTTTTATAAGTAAGCCAAAATTGTAATAAAACATAGATTATAAACAAACCGGAAAGCATTCAAACAGCAAAGTTTTTTATATGTATATATGTCACCTTTTTCTTTATTCCTCTGTCAGTGTACATGGGTTGTTTCCATATCTCAGCTATTGTGAATAATGCAGCAGCAAACATAGGAGTGCAGATAGTTCTTTGAGATCCTTACTTGAATTATTTTGTATACATACCCATAAGTGGGATTACAGGATCATTTGGTACTTCAGTTTTTTTTTTGAGGACTTTTCTTACTGTTTTCCATAGCTGTGGCACCATTTTACATTCCCACCAAAAGAGTTCAAGAGTTGCAATTTCTCTACAATTTTATCAACACTTATTATTTTCTATAATAGCTATCCTACCAGGTGTGAGATGATATCTCATTGTAGTTTTGATTTATATTTTCTGGATAATTAATGCTGTTAATGATGTTGAGCATCTTTTCATATACCTGTTGGCCATTTGTATGTCCTCCTTGGAAACATGTCTATTCAAGTCCTTTGCTTATTTTTTATATGAGTTTTTTTCTTCCTTATGGAGTTGTAGGAGTTCTGGAAATTAATTACTTATCAGGTACATGGTTTGCAATATTTTCTCCCATTCAATAGTTTGCCTTTTCACTTTGTTGACTGTTTCCTCTCCTGTGCAGAAGCTTTTTTGTTTGATGTAATCCCACTTGTCTATTTTTGATTTTGTTGTCTGTGGTATGATACCAAAGTGTATTGGGTATGATACCAAAGTATCATATCCAAGAAATCATTGCCAAGACCAATATCAGGAAGGTTTTATCTTTTTTCCTAATTTTACAGTTTTAGATCTTATGTTTAAGTCTTTAATTCATTTTGAGCTGAATTTTGTATATCGTATAAAGTAGGGGCCCAATTTTATTTTTTGCATTGGATATCCACTTTTCCAAACCTTATTTATTGAAGAGATTCTCCTTTCCCCACTGTGTTATCTTGGCATCCTTGACAAAGATACAGTTGCCTGTATATGCAGAGCCTATTTCTAGGCTCTCTATTCTGTTCCGTTGGTCTTTATTCTGTCTTTATGCTAGTACCATACTGTTTTAATTACTATAGCTCTGTACAGTAATATATTTTGAAATCAGTAAAAGTGATGCCTCCAGTTTTGTTCTTCTTTCTCAAGATTGCTTTGGCTATTATGAGTCTTTTGTGGTTCCGTATGAGTTTTAGGAGTGTTTTTTCTATTTCTATAAAAAAAAATGGCATTGAGATTTTGATGTTGCTAGCATTGACTCTGTAGATTGCTTTGGGTAGTACAGACATTTTAACAATATTAATTCTTCCAGTTGATGAACATGAGATGTCTTTCCATTTATTTGTTTCTTTTAATTTCTTTCAACAATGTTTTGTAACTTTCTTTTTTTTTTAATAACATCTTTATTGGAGTATAATTGGTTTACAATGGTGTGTTAGTTTCTGCTTTATAACAAAGTGAATCAGCTATACATATACATATATCCCCGTATCTCCTCCCTCTTACGTCTCCCTCCCACCCTCCCTATCCCAACCCTCTAGGTGGTCACAAAGCACCAAGCTGATCTCCCTAGGCTATGCAGCTGCTTCCCACTAGCTAGCTATTTTACATTTGGTAGTATATATAAGTCCATGACACTCTCTCATTTCATCCCAGCTTACCCTTCCCCCTCCCCCTGTCCTCAAGTCCATTCTCTACATCTGCATCTTTATTCCTGTCCTGCCCTTAGGTTCTTCAGAACCTTTTTTTTTTTTTTTTTTTTTTTTTAGATTCCATATATATGTGTTAGCATACGGTATTTGTTTTTCACTTTCTGACTTACTTCACTCTGTATGACAGACTCTAGATCCATCCACCTCACTACAAATAACTCAATTTCATTTCTTTTTATGGCTGAGTAATATTCCATTGTATATATGTGCCACATCTTCTTTATCCATTCATCTGTTGATGGACACTTAGGTTGCTTCCATGTCCTGGCTATTGTAAATAGAGCTGCAATGAACATTGTGGTACATAGACTCTTTTTGAATTATGGTTTTCTCAGGGTATATGCCCAGTAGTGGGATTGCTAGGTTGTATGGTAGTTCTATTTTTAGTTTTTTCATTATGCAGATATTTCCCCTCCTTGGCAAAGTTTATTCCTAAGTATTTTATTATTTTGGATGCTTTTGTAAGTGGGATTTTTTTTTTTAATTTCCTTTTCAGATGGTTTGTCATTAGTGTGCAAATTTGCACTTGATTTTTGTACTTTGATTTTGTAACCTGCAACACTATTGAATTAATTGATTAATCAGTTGATTAATTCTAAAGTTTTTTTTCTTTTGTGCAGTCTTTAGAGTTTTCTCCACATAATATAATGCCATCTGCAAATAGAGACAATTGTACATCTTTCTTTTCGATTTGTATATTTTTTTTTCTTTTTATTGCCTAGTTACTTTGGTTATGACTTCCAGTATGTTGAATAGAAGGGGTGAGTGTGGGCATCCTTGTCTTTTCCTGGTGTTGAGTATGATATTAGCTGTGGGCTTATCATATATGGCCTTTATTATGTTGAGGTACATTCCTTCTACACCCAGTTTGTTGAAAGCTTTTATCACGAAAAGGTATTGGATTTTATCAAATACTTTTTCTGCATCTGTTGAGTTTACTATGTGATTTTATCTTTCGTTCCTTTAATGTGGTACATTTCATCAACTTATTTGTGTATGTTGAACCATTGTCACATCATATGGATAAATTCCACTTCATTATAGTGTATGATTCTTTTAATATGCTGGTGAATTGAATTTGCTAGTATTTTATTGAGGATTTTTGCATCTTTTTATATGAAGGATATTGGTCTGTAATTTTCTTTTCTTGTAGTGTCTTTGTTTGGCTTTGGGATCAACATAATGCTAGCCCCATAAAATGATTTTGGAAGTGTTCCCTCCTGTTCAATTTTTTGGAAGACTGAGAAGAATTGGCATTAATTCCTCTTTAAATGTTTGGTAAAATTCACTAGTGAAGTCATCGTGTCCTGGACTTTTCTTTATTGGACAGTTTTAATTACTGATTAAATCTTTCCAAGTTTCTATTTTTTCATGATTCAGTCTTGGTTGGTTGTACATTTCTAGGAATTTATCCATTTCCCTAGGTTATTCAGTTTGTTGGTGTATAAATTTTGATAGTCTCTTATGCTCCTTTTTATTTCTTTGCCATCAGTTGTAATGTTTCCTCTTTGATTAGGCAAGTAGCAAGCTGAGAAGCTTTGTCATCTACGAATAGGAAGAAGGAAGATGACACAGAAGTGGGCACAGGAGCCCAGAGAGCAGAAAGATTCATGACTAATAATTCCAGGGGGAAAGTACTGGACTATAACCAAGGTGCTGATGATATTTGCCTGGTGGGATTTCAGAATTTCTATATCAATTACTGTGTGCCTACCACCTTCCCCCTTATTAAATGGAAGTGTTTGCTGCTATTGTGCTCTCTTTGACTTCCATTGCATGTGAAGTGTATGTGAGGAAGAAAAGATGTCTCTTTAGTTAATAGGTATTTAGATTGAGAGGAATCATACCTGAGAAACTGAACTTACAGAGTCCCACTAAACAATGAATGTGAATGAGTTTCAAAAACCTGGACCTTGCGCCCAAGTCTGATACCATAATAGGTAAGATTTTAGGAAGTGTTGAAAGAGGTGAATGTACTTTGTAATAAATCCTTTCCCTGCAGGCAATTACTTCCTAATATTTTTCTATAGTTTTGTTTTACCTGATATTAGAGATTATATAAATGAAATCATACAGTGTCTATTCTTTTGTGTTTGGGTTCTTTATATTTTAAAGATTGATTTTTGTTGTTACATGTATCAGTAGTTTGCAATTTTGTTGGCTGAGTGGAATTCCATTTTATTAATACATTACAGTGTGTTTCAACCATTCTGCTCTTGAGGGACATTTGGTTGCAAAGAAAATAACTCCTAGGAACATTCTTTACAAGTTTTTATGTGAACATATGTTTATATTTGTTTAGTACATACTTAGGAATCATGGGCATCAGTTTGAATTCACAAGAAATGAACAAAACTTTTCCCTAAGTGATTGTTCGTTTTATGCTCCTGGCAGCACTGTATGAGAATTTCGGGAGCTCCATATTCTTGCCCACATTTGATCTTGCTATTGACATTAATTTTTGCTGTTCTAATAAGCATATAGTAGTATCTCATTATGATTCTAGTTTGTGTTTTCCTGTTTCACATGTGTTTAATCTCTTGAGCATATCATGATTTATAAATTTAATTTTTTTCTGAGAACCTGCCCTCTTGTAGCAGCAGGAATCATGCCTACTTTGTTCACCCATTTGTCCACACACTTAGGACAATACCTTAATAGTTAAATGCTGAATGACCAAAGGAAAGTTTTAAAGTAAGATTGATAGAAGAGTCCTTAGTTTTTTTAATGTACTTACCCTGGATTCAGAGATTTTTAGTGTTAAATTCCAGTTCTGCCAATTTGCAAACGTGCAACATTAGGCAAGCACTTATTTTGGCTCAATTTCCTCATATTTACAATGGTTATGTCTTCCTTATTCTATTCTTCCTATTCTATTGCTACAAAAAAAATAATATATCTGTATTCTTCCTTATTCTATTGCTACAAAAAATATCAATAATGTATCTATATTCTTCCTTATTCTATTGCTACAAAAAATAATATAAATTTTTTTGAACAGTGACTGAGATTTATTTAGCACTTAACAAATGTTAAATTGTTTTAAAAATGTATTTACATTTTCTGTATTAATTCTTACGGGGGACAAAGGAATGAGTGAACAAGGAATACCTAATTTTAGATATCTCCCAGGCCCAGAATTAAGTTTCTATGAAGTGTAAACCGGGCCTTCATTTTCTTGGCTACCACTGAATAGAATATGTACCATGGCTGTCAGTCCTGTTGCTGTTATTGCCACCAGGATCCTCATTTTCTACTTACCAGTATTCATAATAATTCTAATGTGGCCTTGGAACGTTTTCTCTTCCTGACTCTTTCTTGATAGCCATTTATTCTCCATCAGCTCAGTACAAAGTAATTGTTACAAAATACCAATTTTACCACATCACCTGCCTCATCAAATCACTACTATCAGTAGGAGCATTTTTTTTCAGCTTGTTAGTAGTTTTATTGTATTGATTACATGTTGAAATAATATTTTGGACATACTGGGTTAAGTCAAATATAGTACTAAAACTAAGTTAACCTGTTCTTTTTATTTATATTTTATTTTACATATTTAAATGTAGCTACTAGGAAACTTATTATATATGTGCCTTGTATTATACTTCTGTTGGGTAGCACTATTTTAGACAGCCCAGCCAGCTGTGACTTATTCTGAAAGGTTACTGTATTTTGATTTACCTTTTGACCCCATTCTTCAACCCCCTGCACCCCACCTCTGGCAACCACCAATCTGTTCTCTTTATCTGTGAGCTTGTTTGGTTTTGCTTTTATTTTTCTTTTTAGATTCACATATAAGGGAGAGCACACGGTGTTTGTCTTTTTCTGCCTGACATATTATTAGTATAATGCATTCGAGATCCATCCATGTGGTTGCAAATGGCAAGATTTCATTCTTTCTTATCACTATTACTGATAAGAATAATATTACTCTCCATGTGCCACAGTTTCTTTATCCAGTCATCCATCGATGGATAATTAGGTTGTTTCCATATTTGGCTGTTATAAATAATGCTGCAATGAACATGGAGGTGCATATATCTTTTCAAGTTATGTTTTTCATTTTTGGATAAATACCTGGAAGTGGAATTGCTGAATCATGTGGTAGTTCTATTTTTAATTTTTTGAGGAACCTCCATAATGTTTTCCATGGTGGCTGTACCAATTTACATTCTTGTGCACCAGCAGTGCACAAGCGTTTCTTTTCTCCACATCCTCACCAACACTTGTTATTTCTTGTCTTTTTGACAATAACCATTCTAACAATTGTGAGCTGATATCTCATCATGGTTTTGCTTTGCATTTTTCTGATGATTAATGGTGTTGAGTATCTTTTTATGTACCTGTTGGCCCTCTGTGTGTCTTTGGGAAAGTGTTTTGTCAGATCTTAGCCCATTTTATTATCTGATTTTTTTAATTTTGCTATTGTATGAGTTCTTTATATATTTTAGATATTAACCATCAGATATATGATTAACAAATATTTTCTTCAATGCATTTAGTAGGTTGCCTGTTTGTTTGGTTTTCTTTGCTGTGCAGAAGCTTTGTAACTTGATGTGTTCCCCTGTTTATTTTTGGTTTTGTTGATTTTGCTTTTGGTATCAGGTTGAAAAAAATCATTGCCAAGACCTATGTCAGGAAGCTTACTGCCTTTTTTTTTCTTCTAGGAGTTTTATTGTTTCAGGCCTTATGTTCCAGTCTGAGTTGAGTTGATTTTTATGCATGGTATAAGATAGTGATTCAGTTTCATTCTTTTGCAAGTGGCCGTCCACTTTCCTCAACACCATTAGTTCATGAGACTGTCCTTTCCCCATTGTATATTCTTGGCTCCTTTGTCATAGATTAATTTACCATGTTTGTCTGTTTTTTTTTCTGGGCTCTTTATTCTGCTCCATTGGTCTGTGTGTCTGGTTTTGTGCCAGTAACGTTTGGTTTGCATTACTATACTGTTGTTATAGAGTTTGAAATCAAGAAGT
This sequence comes from Balaenoptera physalus, assembly GCF_965194825.1. Lineage (NCBI taxonomy): Eukaryota > Metazoa > Chordata > Mammalia > Artiodactyla > Balaenopteridae > Balaenoptera > Balaenoptera physalus. The sequence goes on along the minus strand of NC_138893.1, from coordinate 67,523,183 downwards.
GTGATGCCTTCATCTTTGTTCTCTTTCTCAACTTATCTTTGGCTATTCAGGGTTTTTTGTTGTTCCATACAAATTTTAGGATTGTTTGTTCTAGTTCTGTAAAAAATTCCATTGGAATTTTGATAAGGATTGCATTGACTCTATAGATTGCTTTGAGTAGTATGGACATTTTACCAATATTAATTCCTCTAATCTATGAGCACAGAATATCTTTCTATTTTTGTATCTTCTTCAATTTCTTTCCTTAATGTTTTATAGTTTTCAATATACAGGTCTTTCACCTCCTTGGTTAAATTTATTAGTCAGTATTTTATTCTTTTTGATGCAGTTGTAAATAGGATTATTTTATTTCTCTTTCTGATAATTAATTATGAGTGTATACAAACGCAAATGATTTTTTGCATATTGATTTTGTACCTTGCAACTGTACTGAATTTGTTTATTAGTTCTAACAGTTCTTTGATGCAGTCTTTAGAGTTTTCTTTATATAATATAACATCTGCAAATAGTGACATTTTTACTTTTTTCTTTCCAGTTTAGATGCCTTTTATTTCTTTTACTTGTCCAATTGCTCTGACTAGGACTTTCAATACAATGTTGAAGAAAAGTGGCAAGAGTGGGCATCCTTTTCTTGTTTCTTTTTTACTTTTTTTGTTTGTTTGTTTGTTTATTTATTTATGGCTGTGTTGGGTCTTCGTTTCTGTGCGAGGGCTTTCTCTAGTTGCGGCAAGCGGGGGCCACTCTTCATCGCGGTGCATGGGCCTCTCATTATCGTGGCCTCTCTTGTTGCAGAGCACAGGCTCCAGACGTGCAGGCTCAGTAGTTGTGGCTCACGGGCCTAGCCGCTCCGTGGCATGTGGGATCTTCCCAGACCAGGTCTCGAACCCGCGTCCCCTGCATTGGCAGGCAGATTCTCAACCACTGCGCCACCAGGGAAGCCCCTTTTCTTGTTTCTTATCCACACTATGAGTATGATTTTAGCTGTGGGCTTGTCATATATGGCCTTTATTATGTTGAGGTATGTTTCCTTTATACCCACTTTGTTGAGAGTTTTTATCTTAAATGGATGTTGAATTTTGTCAAATGCTTTGCATCTATTGGCATGATCATATAATTTTTATTATTCATTTTGTTTGTGCAGTGTATCACATTGACTGATTTGTGGATGTTGAACTAGACTTGCATCCTTGGGTTAAATATCACCTGATCATGTGTATGATCCTTTAATGTTATTGTGGAATTCAGTGTGCTAATATTTTTTGAAGATATTTGCCATCTATGTTAATCAAGGATGTTGACCTGTAATTTTCTTTTCTTGTGGTGTCTTTGTCTAGATTTGGTATCAGAATAATGCTGGATGTGTAAAATGAGTTTGGAAGTGTTCCCTTTTCTTCTGTTCTTTGGAGGAGTTTGAGAAGCATTGGTAGTAATTCTTTTTTGAATGTTTGAGGGAATTGACCAGTGAAGCCATCTGGTCCTGGACTTTGGTTTATTGGGAGGTTTTGATTACTGATTTAATCTCTCTGCTAGTAATTGATCTTTTCAGATTTTATATTTCTTCATGATTCAGTCTTGGTTAATTGTATGTTTCTAGGAATTTATCCATTTCTTCTAGGTTGTCCAATTTGCTGGCATGTAATTTTTCACAGTAGTCTCTTATGGTCCTTTGCATTTCTGTGGTATCAGTTATAATATCTCCTCTTTTATTTCTGATTTTAGTTATTTTGGAACTCTCTCTCTTTTTTTGATGAGTCTAGCTAAAGGTTTGTCAATTTTGTTTACCTTTTCAAAGAACCACCTCTTACTTTCATTGGTCTTTTCTGTTGTCTTTTTAGTCTCTAATCGATTTATTTCTGCTCTAATCTTTGTTATTTTCTTCCTTCTACTAACTTTGGGCTTTGTTTGTTCTCCTTTTTCTAGTTCCTTAAGGTGTAAATTTAGGTTGTTTACTTAAGAGTTTTTGTTTCTTGAGGTAGGTGTTTATCATTATGAACTTCCCTCATAGAACTCCTTTTGCTGCACCTCATAAATTTTGATATATTATATTCCCATTTTCATTTGTCTCAAGGTATTTTTAGATTTCAATTTTGATTTACTCATTGACCCATTGGTTGTTCAATAGCATGCTGTTTAACCTCCATATATTTGTGAATTTTACAGTTTTCTTTGTGAAGTTGATTTCTAATTTCATACCACTGTGATCAGAAAAAATGCTGGGTATGATTTAAATCTCTTAAATTTATTAAGACTTATTTTGTGGACCAACATATGATCTGTAGAATGTCCCATGTGCACTTGAGAAGAATGTGTATTGTTGCTTTTTTTTTTTTTAACATCTTTATTGGAGTATAATTGCTTTACAATGGTGTGTTAGTTTCTGCTTTATAACAAAGTGAATCAGCTATACATATACATATATCCCCATATCTCCTCCCTCTTATGTCTCCCTCCCACCCTCCCTATCCCACCCCTCTAGGTGGTCACAAAGCATCGAGCTTTTGAATGAACTGTTCTGTATATATCCGTTAAGTCCATCTTATCTAATGTGTTGTTTAAGGCTAATGCTTCCTTATTGATTTTCTGTCTGGATGATCTGTCCATGGATGGAAGTGGGATAAAGTGCCCTACTATTGTCTATTTCTCCCCCTTTAGGTATGTTGATATTTGCTTTATATATTTACGTGCTCCCATACAGGGTACATAGATATTTACCAATGTTATATCCTCTCATTAGACTGACTCCTTTATTATTATGTAATGCCCTTCTTTGTCTCATTACAGTCTTTATTTTAAGGCCTATTTTGTATTATATAAGTATAGCTATCCCAGCTTTCTATTGGCTTCCATTTGCCTGGAATATCTTTTTCTATCCCTTCACTTTCAGTCTGTGTGTGTCCTTACATCTAAAGTGAGTCTCTTGTAGGCAGCATATAGATGGGTCTTGCTTTTTTAAATTCATTCAGCCACCCCATGTCTTTTGATTGGAGAAATTAGTCCACTTATATTTAAAGTAATTATTAATTGGTATGTACTTATTTCCACTTAAAAAATTGTTTTCTGGCTATTACTGTAGTTTCTTTCTTCTCTTGCTCTCTTCTTTTGTGGTTTGATGACTTTCTTCAGTGGTATCCTTATATTGCTTGCTCTTTATCTTTTGTGTATGTAGTATAGGTTTTTGCTTTGTAGTTACCATAAAGCTTACATATAACTGCTTATATCTATGAGTCTATTTTAGGTTCATAACATCTTAAGTTTGATTACATTCTAAAGCTCACATTTTTTATTCCCCCCCACATTTTGTTTTTGGTGTCGTATTTTATGCCTTTTTATCTTGTGTATCTCTTAACTAATTATTGTAATCATCGTTACTTTTACTTCTTTTGTCTTTTAACCTTCATACTGGCTTTATAAGTGATTAATACACTACCTTTATTATGTATTTATCTTTCCTTTGAGATTTGTTCTTTCATATTTTTTTTTTGTTGGTAGTTGATACCTTTTCAACTTGAAGTCCCTTTAACATTTCTTTTAATGCCAGTTTAGTAGTGATGGATTCCTTTAGTTTTTTGCTTCTCTGGAGATCTCTTTATCTCTCCTCAATTCTGAATAACTTTGATGGATAGAGTATTCCTGGTTGGCAGTTTTTTCTTTCAGCACTTTGAATATATCATGATACTCCCTTTTGTTTTGCAACATTTCTGCTGTGAAACCTGCTGACAGTCTCATGGAATTTCCCTTATATGTATCAGATTGTTTACCTCTTGCTGCTTTTAAGATTCTCTCCTGTCTTTAACTTTTGACATTTTAATTATAATGTGTCTTGGTGTGTGTCTCTTTGGGTTTATCTTGTTTGGAACTTTCTGTGCTTCCTGGTTCTGGATGTTTGCTTCCTTCCCTAGGGTGAGGGAAGTTTTCAGCTATTATTTCTTCAAATAAGTTTTTTGCCTCTTTATCTCTCTATTTTCCTCCTGGGAGCTCTATAAATTGAATGTTAGTCAATTTGATTGTGTCCCATAAGACCATTAAGCTATCTTCACTTTTTTTCATTCTTTTTTCTATTTGCTTCCCATTGTGTGAGTTCCATTTCCTTGTTTTTATGTTCACTGGTCCATTCTTTTGCATCATCCAGTGTGCTGTTGAAATCCTCTAGTATATTTTTCAGTTCAGTTACTCTATTCTGCAGCTCTTTGGTTTCTATTTGGTTATTTCTTGTATTTTTCATCTCTTTGCTGATGTTCTCATTGTTTTCATCCATTCTTCTCCCCAGTTTGGTTAGCCTTTTTAATGACTGTTACTTTGAACTCTTTATCAGGTAAAATACTTATCTCCATTTTATTAAGGTTTTTTTTTTTTTTCCTGAGGCTTTATCTTATTCTTTCATTTGGAACATATTCATTTATTTCTTCATTTTGCTCGACTCATTTTGTGTTGGTTTCTCTGCAGTAGATGAAACTACCACCTCTTTCAGTCTTGAAAGAGTGGGCTTTTGTAGGAGATGAAACTTGTTGCTCAACCCTGCCCTAGCTCTTGGTTATCTCTCAATACTCTGTGCTTGTCCAAGCAGTCTGTTATACTTTTAATAGCTCCCAGTAGTTAAGTATGTGCCAAGACCTGTTAGTGTTCCAAATGAGAGGGTCTCAGCACCTAAATTCAAGCTGACTGGATGTCAGACCCTCAGATAGCAGCTTTTAAAAGTATACAAATATATACAGTCCTGTGGGGCTGCAAGCATAAGCCCCAGTGGCCACCAAAACCTGACAATCTGGAGGTGTCCCCTGGGTGAAAGTTATAAAAATTGGAGCTTCAGATGAATGTATAAGCTCTCTTCTGGGAGATACCAATGAGCTGGAAAAAGGCAGAGGGAGAGCACCAAGATGGAGTCCACAGCCTATGCTCCTTGAGAGCAGCTCCATAGGCCACTAGATGTATGCTACCCTGAAGGCTGAAGCTCCAGGATAAGCAAAGAGGCCTCCTTCACAGAAAGACTCGGTGAATGTGCCCAGTCTGATGTCTGCACAGTGCCTTAGGTGTTAGCCTGCCAAGAACTGTCTCTCTGATTGTCATAGTCCTATGGGACCCAGGAATGAAAACCTCCCTGGCTACCAGAACCAGGTGATCAAGGAGTGTTCTCTGAGCAGCAGCCACAAAACCTGAGGCACCATACATAAAAACCAGGGTGCCAGACACATGTGCAAATCTCTCCTCTGAAGGACCCTGGAGCTCTGGAGTGCAGCAGAGGGAGAATGCAAAGGTAGCACCTGCCTCTGAGGTTTGTGGAAAGGATTATAGCCAGCCCCTAAGTGTATGTTTAATTAGAAGCCTGCCCTCAGGCCACAGCCATGATAACTAGCTAATGGGTCTCCTTTACAGAAAGACCAGTCTCCTGGGTCTGTTGCCTCTTGTTCTACCCTAGGTGTGGTAGCTGTGTAAGAACTCTTTCTCCATTGGTTACAGCCTGTGAGACCCACAAGCATAAACCCAATGACCATCAGACACAGGTTATGTGGAGGTGTCCCCTGGCAGCCGCCATAATAATTGGGGTGCCAGGCAAGTGTATAACCTCCTTCCTGTGTAACTGTATTTGTCACAGTCCCAGAGGACCATGAACACAAGTTCCCCTGGCCTCCAGAGTCAGGTATTCAAGAGGTATCCCCTGGGCAGCAGATATAAAAATTGGGGCACCAGATGTGTGTAAACCCTTTCTTCTGGGAGATACTGTCACTTTAAGAACATGGCAAAAGGAAAACACAAAGACAGCACCCACCAGTATCTGTCCCCAGCGAGCCTTCCAGCAAGCTCCTAGATGTCTGTGCTAAATTAGATGCCTGCTCCTCCAGCTGACACTTTAAAATAAGCAGGTGAGCTTCCCTCACTTTAAGTGTGGGTGATATCAGCTGCCTCTGAGCTGGGCCCTGGTGTGGTGAGTCTGATTATGCAGGTGCTTTAAGAGCCATTTGTCAGATTACTACAGCCTTGTGGGTCTCAGGATGGGAGCCCTGTTGGTTTTCAAAATTAGGTATTTTGGGAGCTTGTCTCTCAGGTGCAGGTCTTAGAAGTTGAGGTGCCCAATGTGGAACTCAAACCCTTCACTCCTCATGGAGAAACTCAGGGTTTTGAGTTCTCTCCCGATTGCAGGTCACATTGTCAGGGGTGGGATTTATGGAGGGATTGTGTCCCAGCCTCTCCTAGCTGCTTCAACATGGTTTTCTTCTAATTTGCCTGTGTAATCATCACTCAGTCAGTCATTAGGTCCTTTTAAAAGGAAACTGTTCCATATGTAGCTGTAGACTAACTGTATTCCATGGGAGGAAGTGAGTTCAGGATCAACTTATGTTGCCATGTTGAACTGTTCTCGACTACCATCAGTGGGAACAATTTATATGCAAAAAATCATGAGTACTCTGTCTTTCAAAAACTGTATGTTTCTTTTCACTAAAGCAAAATATTTTATTCTCAAGTATATTTGGGCCTGAATTTAAATGTTTAGCTACTAGCTATTAACATCATTTGCCTTGCTTTCTGAGGTTTTATTACCTTTTAATGAAGCAAAATGGATTATTTAGGTTGTTGTATATTTAAAAATGCAAATGGATGAGAAAACTGGGGGAAACTTAGAAGTAAAAAATTTATGAACATAATTACACTATTATAAGCATTTTAGATATTTCTTTAAATGCTTAGGGCCCTAACAAGACCAGCCCACTATTTTCTTTCCTGAGCTTAACACAAGCTTAACAGGTGACCTAACAAGTAACCTACATACATAAATCCAGAAGATCTATTTAGTGTGGTTACATTTGGTGATCAAATGTAATGCCACACTTGCCTTAAAATGAACATTGATAATCTATGCTCATTAGTTTAGTTTAATTTTATTAAAAATGAACTTCCAGAGCTCTGAATGATTGTTTTTTAATTTTTGTCAGTTTTGTCAATACCTTTGGGAGAGGATTTGCTGACTTTCTAAATCATTCTAGTATTCATTAGCTCATTAGTAATACACTCTTTTACTATTTTATTGTTTATCCTAGAAATTACAACCTACTTTCTTGATCTATTAATGTCTAATATAAAGTAATTATTTTATAATTTACCTCACATGGCATTCACTTTAGAGTAGTGTATTTGTATTAATGCTTTCCTGCCTGTGTGCTACATGTATCATGTGTTACATAGATAGATAGGTAGGTAGGTAGGTAGATAGATAGCTTTCACAAATGTCATTGTTCTCTTATAAAACTAATTACCCACATGATAAGCCATTTCTCATTTTATCTTTCCTTTCTGCATCCCAGAATTGTTATGTATAGTTATTCTTTTTCACCAAAAAACGCACATTAGTATTTCCTTGAGTAAATTCTTTTAGTAACAAACTATGTATTTTTCTCTAAATGTTTTTATTTATTTATTTATTTATTCTTAAAGAACATTGTTTGCTTGTTATAAAAGTCTAATTTGCTTGTTATTGTCTTTCAGCCCTTTAAACATGCCACTGCTTTGTCTTCTGTTTTTATCCACTCTGGTGAGAATTGATCTGTCAGCTTTACTGTTGCTCTTAAAGCCATTGTGTTCATTTTCTTTTATTCTTTCAGTAGTTTTCCTTTTCTTTAGCTTTTATCAATGTTCTATGAGTCTTCCAATATATCTGTCTCTGATGGAAGTTTATAACAATCTGTGGGGTGTTACCCTTTATTCAGTTTCTTTTAAAAAAATTTTTCTGTCCCGTCTCTCCTCATTTTTACATACTCCAGTTTTACTAGTACTGATTTTTTTTCAGCATGTCCCGTATTGGTCTTATACTCTTTTCTGTAATTTCCTTTTTTTTTTCTTTGTGATGTACCTAATGTATTTTCTTCTATCTTCTAGTTTACCTATTTCCTTTTCAGTTGTGTCTAATTGGAAATTAAGATACATTGAGTTCTTAATTTTAGTTTTTGCATATTCAGTTGTAGAATTTCAGTATGGTTCATCTTTATACAGTTGCTAATTATTTTTTTAATGTTTTTAACATGTTAGTCATATTTATTTTATAGTCAGTGTCTGATCCTTTCATAAGCTGTATAACCTTTTGGTCTATTTTTTAATTGACTTCTTCGTCCCCCCACTCTTGTTTCCTTATTATGCTGTCATATTTTGAGCTATTCCAGGTTCTTTTGTCTTGGTTTCTTAACACTATACATGAAAACTGGTAGAGTTAATTTGAGGCTCTGATAAATATTGCCTTATTTTTGGTTCTGCCCTGCTTGTTGGCTAGTGGAAGATTGTCTTGATCCATTCAGTGGTTGAATTGATTCAGATGTGGACTTCAGTTCTTTTGAAGGCTAGTCTGTATCCAGGAAGGTTTACACACCATATAGTCTTCTGAATTTGGCAGGAATATGGCTCTCTATTAGCCATGATTATCTATTTATTTCTTCTATGATGATTATCTACATACTGACTTTTCTCACAGTGGAATTCTGCTTTCCTCAGACACAAAAATTTCAGAAAGTAAGTTGCTGCTGAACAGTGATTTTTAGCTTTTAAAAAATGTCTTTCATACACTGAAATTTAATGATAAAAAGAGAAGACATAAGATTTATGCATGCAATAATAGAACAGTGTTAGTTTTTCTGTTTTCTCACATTGCATAATTTTTGGCTTCTACCAAAGTTGTTCCATACCCTCCATCAAATGCTTCCCCCCTTAAAATATTTTAATAACATATTTTGCTATTTCTTCATTATTTTAGGTCAACCTAAAATAACAATTACCTCTAACTTTTCAAGTTTTAAGATGAAAAAATTCTTGTTTAAAACTCACAGACATAGAGGATAGACTTGTGGTTGCCAAGGGGGAGGGAGGTGAGGGAGGAATGGATTGGGAGTTTGGGATTAGTGATGCAAACTATTATATATAGAATGGATAAACAATACGGTTCTCTTGTATAGCACAGGGAACTACATTCAACATTCTGTGATAAATCATAATGGAAGAGAATATGAAAAAGAATGTATGTATATATATATAACTGAATCACTTTGCTGTACAGTGGAAATTAACACAATATTGTAAATCAACTACACTTCAATAAAATAAATTTAAAATTTTTTAAATTCTTGTTTAATCTTTTCCTGTGGTTTGCCTTTGATTTTCAAAGCATGATTTAATTTTTTTATCTCTAGCATTGCATGACTGTGCCTTACCTAACTTCTCTTTCACTCCTGCATGCATGTATCACCAGTGCTCTTTTTTAACCTCCAGCTTATCAATTGGCTTTTTCTGACATATTCAAAATGATGATATTAGTTCTTAATATTCTTTTTTTAAAATAAATCTCATTTTTTTCTATTTTCCATTTTCTCCTATATGAAAAAATGATTGTTTATATAATATATATGTATTAGGTACTATATAACATATATAATTATGTAATCTAATATATAATATTATATGGTATGTAATATATACACATATATAGTAAATAATATACTAATATGTATAGTCTGCATACTAATGTAAATGTCTTAAGTTAGGAGAACAGAAAACTTTAATCAAATTGATATTTTAGTGAAGTTTTCTGGATATACCTTCTCTATACTCTGTTTTCTTGTTCTCTTTATTATTATTATTAAGTCACTTATTTGAAAAGTAAAAAAACAAACACGTGGATATGCATATAAATGAAAATACTTGTAGTTTAATAACCAATTTTCTATGATAGTAAATTTAATTTTCTAAACAAAAAGTTTGACTAATAAAGGTAATTATATTTCTTTTCACAGTGTTGGTTACAGTAAAGGCCGTCATTCCTGCACTCCCACTTGCCAGACTTTAGATACCCCTTCATATTTTGCTAAGTCAAATTATTCACTTTCTCCTGAAAGGAGTCAAAGTCTTCTAGGTGGTAGTCATGTTTTTTCCAAAATTCTCTTTTCTAAGAATGGATTGGCAAATAGAGATTATAATAAGGACTCACATTAGCAAAAGCCTATCATGAAAGATTGGAAAAAAATTAAATTGTTGCAGGAGCGTCATGAGTTAGTTGAAGATGGCAGCTCTGTACTAGGCCCTGTGCTAGGTACTGGTATAGTGTACTCACAAAACAGACTCTATCTCTACATTGTCCCTATCCTCACAAAGCTTACAGTCTGGTGAGCAAGACACAAGTGTAACAGAAGTTAAAAATGTTAAAATAAATAAATGTCTTTGTAAAAATTGAAGTAAATATTCTGACTCTAAATATATTTCCTATATTTAGTATGAGCACATTTAGTTTATTAGCCTAAACTAATCTTATATATAATACACATGTTCTATATTCTGCTCCAGATAGTTTTAGAAATAATCATTCTAATGTCTAAAACAAGGTTTCTTAACCTTGGCACTAGTGACATCTTACTTTGGGTAATTCTCTGTTGTGGGGGGCTGTCCCATGCATTGTATATATTTAACAACATCCCTGGCTTCTACCTACTAGATGCCAGTAACATTCCCCTCAGTTGTGATATCCAAACATGTCTCTAGACATTGTCAGGTCTTCCTTGGGGTGCAAAATTGCCCCTGTTGAGAATCATTTATATACAGGATTTTAATAGATGGATTCGTGATATATTAAAGGTGATCATGTTCACATTTCTTTGGGGGTTCTTTTAGTCATCAGAGTAGTCTGAGAGCTGCCTATCAAGAGGTCAGGGTCTAGATCTATTGCTGAAGACATAGCCTGAGGACATATCTCTTCCAGCCTCCTTGTAGGCCAGGGAATCGTTTTGATGACAGACACAGGAGGAATTGATCCCAGGATGATCACCTTAATATGGAATACACCATGATAAGGTGGAGAACTGTGAAGTGAATAGTAGCTCTAGGTGAGAATAGTAAACATTACACTTAATGTAAGATTGTCCTATTGAAAATTATTTTCTTATCAAACATTATATCAAAATTACTTCCAAGTAATAAAATTAAAAACAATAAATGCTTTTTAAAATGTAAGAACCAGTTAAGTCTATAAGATAAGAACAGATCTTGATAAGCTACATGGCCAATTTTGGCTCTCTGTCTGTTAAAGATATCAGCATTTCTTAGTGACTTTGATTTATATCTTTCACTTTGTTATGAAGAATCTGCCTAAAAGTTGAATCAAAGTGAATTCATGTTGCTTAGAAATAGGTGAGAATTTTCTTACATTAATATTTATTTCAATGTATTAATTGAGCATCAGCAGAGTGCTTTATAATTGCTACCTATATATTCAAAAACTATAACATGGTTCAAATTCCTTATATGAGAAAAGATTCCCAATTGTATTTTCTTTTTCTTTCTATCCTGTTTATTTAAGTATGGGCTGATAGCAGGTGGCACAGTCTTTTTGTTAGCATCTGGTGAAAAAATAAGAATTGGGAAATTTTAAGGGTTATTGAGCACCACAGGGAAATTTTCATCCTGGCACATGGGCAATTAGCATGTAGAACCATTAACTTTAATGGGATTGTGTGGCTAATCTGGAAATTTTCACAGTGTATCAGCACAAAGTTATGTAGTACAGGTGTTTAATTTTTGTTGGAACTAAAACCAGAGCTGAATTAATTAAAAGATTAAAGAACAAAAACTTATCAATTGCTTGCAAAGGAAGGAAGGTCTAGAAAATAAACTTTTAAGTTACATTTGGCACAGATGAAATTATTTTATTAAAAGAATGAGAAGAATCTAAACATTAAACTTTCTTAATTAATATGTTCTTAATAAAATGCAACCAATACACCTAGGGATATGCCTCAGTTAGAGCCAGAAACACAGCTTCTTAGAATGTTTAGGCCATGTTTTGTAGTTACTCTTATCCAAGAATTATTGCTGTTAAGAAAAAAACTCTAAGTGAATGTGCATATATCAACAGGTAAACTATTATTACATTTGGTTTCTCTAGATAGACACTTTTATTCAGTTGCCATTTTGCAATTTCTTACTTAGATACCTCATAAATAAATACCGTTTCTGAATGCATTGCCTATATTATCATATGATGACAATGGCCAAACTTTTGCTTTTAGAATTTTAGAGTTTATTTCACTGTTCTGTGTTTCTTTTTTTTCTGGAAAAGTATATTCACAACTGATTTTCTAACAAGAACAACTATGTCATCATGTATTCAGTATTTTTTAAAAGGACATTTGTGGATTATGTGATTTGTAGATTATACAACCTTCACGGGTATGTGTGATTCCAGTTGGTGGGACAAAGCTAATCTGGTTATTCATTCAGATGCCTGCACTCTGAAAATTCCTCTAAGTATGTGTCAAGTAGGAGATAACTTCTGTAGTAGATTACTTATAGAATGTTGAATACTTACATATCCTCTTACAAATCTTAAATTCTCTGAACCTCTGTTTCCTAGTCCATAATATAGTGGTAATACTATTTAAAATAATAATAGTGGGACTTCCCTGGTAGCGCAGTGGTTAAGAATCCGCCTGCCAATGCAGGGGACAGGGGTCCATCCCTGGTCCGGGAAGATCCCACATGCCGCGGAGCAACTAAGCCCGTGCGCCACAACTACTGAGCCTGCGCTCTAGAGCTCGCGTGCCACAACTACTGAAGCCCGTGCGCCTAGAGCCCGTGCTCTGCAACAAGAGAAGCCACCGCAGTGAGAAGCCCGCACACCACAAAGAAGAGTAGCCCCTGCTCGCCACAACTAGAGAAAGCCCATGTGCAGCAACGAAAACCCCACGCGGCCAAAAATAAATAAATTAATAAATTTTAAAAAACAAAAAAAATAGTAATAGTATTCAGGACAAAGGGAGGTAAAGGATGAACTGTGTTTGCCATTTAAACCAAATCAGTAAATGCTTTACCCTCTTCTTCTTTTCCTCATACTTCAGCATAGGAATAACTGGGATGAAATAAAGGGCTGTGAAACATACACACTTTAGTGTCCCAAACCCATAGATTTGATTTGTCAGATTAGGGCTGATGCACTTGGTCTCTGGACCATAAATTGAGAAATTTTACCTTGGAAATGAGATGTTGTTTATATTTAAAGACAAAGTAGATGACTAGCTTTGTATAGTTGCTATGTAGATGAGCAAAAGTCCAATACTCTGGCTGTTCTACTAATAGCACATTAAAATGGATATTTAAAAAATTCATTTTATAAGGATCCATTGTTTTCCATAACAATCTATACTCTGCCCTTGTTTTGCTATGTGAGTAATTTTTTCTTTATATCCTTGTTCCTAACATCATTTTTTCGATTAATCATGTAAAACAAATCACCTTTGCACAGAAACTTACGTATCTCAAAGACATTTTTTCAAATTTAACTAAATATTGGAAAAGGACTAAATTATATTTCTGTACTTTTCATATATAGCCAGGTCCAAAACTTTGTTTTCAAAAATATAAATAAATAAAATATTTACTTTTATGTTCTTTATAATACATTTTTGTTATTCAAAGAAACAGTTTAAGCAAAACAGTGTCTCTACTAGAAATTATTAATTAAACCATGGAAAAAATATTTAGGTCACAGAGCAATTATGGCTCTTTATGGAACCACATACACACACACACACACACACACACACACACACAGTGAAGACAACTTAAATAATTATCCAAAAATGTTTATGGTAACATGTCCCCTTATTATATTTTTTTAAAACTCTTTCCACTAATTTACACTGCTCTGTCTTTGCTTTTTCACATTGCACAAATAAATCTTTTTTGTATAAAAATAACAAATTTTATGTGCTGTCTTTGGGATTAATTTAATAGAAATATCAAGGACAATAAGTTCAATAAGATATAAATAGTCTCCTAATAGCAAGATATAGTGTTGAATTAATGAAATGTGTATGTCAAAATTTATTTATTTATTTAAAATTTTTTAAATACTATGAAACTCTGAATATATGAATTATGTTTTCTTGCTTTCACAAATTATTATATAACAATTAGTAATTCGAATCATTCGTGGTCCTTGGCACTAAACATCTGGTGCTAGCAGTATTATGCAAAACAACACTGAACTTAGCTGAGTAGAGTACTCAAAAGTATTGTTCATATCAAGAGAGAATTAGCAAGGTTTAAGTGTTTGACACATGGTTACTTAATGGTGTTTTAAAAAATAACTTAGAAGTGTCCTTTTATTTTGAAGTAGTACTGATTGCTTTACATTTATTTCCACAGAATGAGTAATTTTATACTCTGCCTATCCACATGTTTAGTTCATACTGAGCGTGTATATGTGCACGCACGTGCATGTGCACAGTGCATCAGCACTTTAGTTTTCATATATTACTAAAAAATAATTCAGGCCTTTGAAGCAAAATATCCTAAAAAGGAAATAAAACTATTTTTTTTGCCCATTCACACCACAGTATTCATTAAAGTCTCAGAAAATACATGTTTTAATTAAAGTTAAATGCATCTACAAACTACATTTATGTACATTCTTGGATTGGCCTCTTACTCATAAGAAATGTTTATCACAATGTAATTTAAAGCTAACTACTCCCTAAGTTGTTGCGTGTTCTTGTTGCATGTTAACAGAGCTAATGGTCACTGTCCACTACTTTACAACATAATTTTTTCTCTACTGTATGCAGTTTACTAAAGCCTAAGAAACACTTTATATTTTCACTTTTTAAAAAACATATGCAATGTCCTTTATTCCCTTCTACATTGGTTTCAGATTTTCTGAAGTAAATGTGATGCATTTAGACAAGGACAAAAATTAGATGCATATTTATCTATCCATCTATTACTTCCATTCGGAAAGGATTCTGCAGAGAATCTTATAACCACTCATTTAGAGTCAAGTGTTTCTACTGGCTGAGGTTGTTCCTTAACTTTCTATTTCTCCCCCTGTAAGACAGTTAGGAGAAAGGAACATTTGGGATTACTTGACACCATGAGGAATTAAAGTATGTTTTACAATTCTCTTTCTTTTAAATGTAAGTATACATCTCTTTTTCTAAAGCTACATGAAAAAAAAAAAAAAGGCTCAGGGCACTTCTGTTTTCATTATCCCTTCTACCTCAGTCTCTTAAAGCAGTTTTATTTTCATTCTCTCTTCCTGTTAACAGAGGCGGGGTTCAGGTGTTCATTGGAGTGAATTGATTGCTAGAAAATGAGTTCAAGTTTAAAAGAGTATTACTATTTTTTTAAAAACTTTATTTACAATTGGGATGTTATTTGCATATCATAAAATTCACCCTTTTAAGTGTAAAATCAGTGGTTTTTAGTATATTTACAAAATGTGCAACCATTACTACTGTCTAATTGTAGAACATTATTATCATTCCAAAAAGAAATCCTGTACCCATCAGCATTCACCCTCAATTTTTCCCTCCCCCACCCCTTGGCAACCACTAACTGACTTTCTGTCTCTATGGATTTGCCTATTCTGAATCTTTTATATAATTTGATTCATACAACATGACATTTGTGCTTGGATTCTTAAACCTCTGATATGTTATAGCCTGGATCAGTGCTTCATTCTTTTTATGATATATTCCATTGTATTGTACTTATCAATACCAAATTGTATTAAACCACTGATGAACATTTAGGTTATTTCCATGTTTTGGATTTTTGAATAATGATGCTGTAAACATTCATGTACAAATTTTGTGTGGACCTATGTTTTCAGCTCTCTTTGGTATTCATCTAGGAGAGGGATTAATTGGGTCATGTGTTAACTCGATGCTTAATTTTGGAGAAACTGCGAAACCGTTTTTCAAAGCAGCTGTGTCATTTTACATCCTGTCAGCGATGTATGAGGGTTCCAATTTCTCCACATCCATGCTCAGACTTTTTATTTTCTATCTTTTTGATTATAGCCATCCTAGTGTGTGAAGTGGTATCTCATTGTGGTTTTGATTTGTATTTCCCTAGTGACTAATGATGTTGAACATCTTTTCTTGTGCTTACTGGCAATTTATTTATCTTCTCTGGAGAAATGTTTATTAAAAACCTTTGTTCATATTTCCCCTTGCTCATTTTTAAAATTGAGCTATTTGTCATATATGGCTGAATTGTAAGTGTTTAAAATTTTTAAAAAGTTTTACACAATTTTTAAAGGTTACTTTCCATTTACAGTTATTACAAAATATTGGCTATATTCCCTGTATTTTACGGTACATCCTTGAGCCTATCTTATACCTAATAGTTTGTGCCTCCCACTTCCCCACCCTATATTGCCCCCTCCCTGCCTCTCCTCACTGATAAACCCTAGTTTGTTCTCTATATCTGTGAGTCTGCTTCTTTTTGTTATATTCACTAGTTTGTTGTATTTTTTAGATTCCACATATAAGTGATAACATATGGTATTTTTCTTTCTCTGTCTGACTTATTTCACTTAGCATAATGCCCTCCAAGTCCACCCATGTTGCTGCACATGGGAAAATTTCATTCTTTTTTACAACTGAGTAGTACAGTAAGTCCCCTACATATGAACCTTCAAGTTGCAAACTTTCAAAGATGCGAACATGCGTTTGCATGTCCAATCATGTAAGTTAGTTCATGTGTCTGGAGTACATTGTCACGTGCGTGCATCCTCTATAAGTGGTTGTGCTTTTGTGTACTTTATTGTACAGTACTGTATAGAGTACAGTAGTACAGTATCTTTATTTCAAGCCCAGGATATCCGGAAGCAAGCGTAAAAGCAGCAGTGATGTAGCTGGTACTGCTAAGAAGCACCAAGTGATAATGATGGAAACAAAAGTGAAAATAATTGAGAGAGTGGAGCGAGGCTTGTGAAAAGTATTATAAACCTATTACAGTACAGTACTATATAGCTGATTGTGTTAGCTGGGTACCTAGGCTAACATTGTTGGACTTAACAAACAAAGTGGACTTTCAAATGCACTCTCGGAACGGAACTCATTTGTATGTAGGGGACTTACTGTATTCCATTGTATATGGATACCACATCTTCTTTATCCATTCATCTGTCTATGGACACTTAGTTGTTTCCATATCTTGGCAATTGTGAATAATGCTGCTATGAACATTAGGGTGCATGTATCTTTTAGAAATAGTGTTTATGTTTTTTTCGGATATATACCCAGGAGGGGAATTGCTGGGTCATATGGTAGTTCTATTGTTAGTTTTTTGAGAAACCTCTATACTGTTTTCCACAGTGACTGCACTTATTTATATTCCCACCAACAGTGTACAAGTGTTTTTTTCTACACATCCTCATCAGCAGTTGTTATTTGTGTTCTTTTTGATGATAGCCATTCTGACAGGTGTGAGGTGATATCTCATTGTGGTTTTAATTTGCATTTCCCTGAAGATTAGTGATGTTGAGCATCTTTTTGTATGCCTGTTGGCCATCTGCATTTCTTCTTTGGAAAAGTGTCTATTCAGTTCTTCTGCCCATTTTTTAACTGGTTGTTTGTTTGTTCTTTTGTTTTTGTTTTTTTGATATTGAGTTGCATGAACTGATTATATATGTTGGATATTAAGCCCCTATTGGTCAGATCATTTGCAAATATTTTCTCCCATTCAGTAGGTTATCATTTTGTTTATGGTTTCCTTTGCTGTGCAAGACCTTTTAAGTTTAATTAGGTCCCATTTGTTGTTGCTTTTATTTTCTTTACTTTTGGAGATGGATCCAAAAAAATATTGCTGCGATTTATGTCAAAGAGTATTCTGCCTATTTTTTCCCCTAGGAGTTTTATAGAATCTGGTCTTACATTTAGGTTGTTAATCCATTTTGAATTTATTTTTCTATATGGTGTTAGAGTGTTCTAATTTCATTCTTTTACATGTAGCTGTCTAGTTTTCCCAACACCACTTATTGAAGAGACTGTCTTTTCTCCATTGTATATTCTTAGAAAGGTATGTTTTAGTTCTTATTAAAAATACAACTGTATTGCTATTAACTTTATCTCCCTTTAGTCATATCAACTTTCTAACATCTTTTCTGTAACTAAAAATGTCACTAGTAATGTTCTGAAATTGAATGAAGAGCTAGATATTCAAACCCATTCTTTCACAGGTGAGATTAACTAAATGCAAATCCACGCTCTCATGGGGAATTTATATCTTACCCATTCTGGTAATTCTTACTGTATTGGGAAGAATACGGGAACATCCAGTGGGCCCATTTGTCTGCGGTATGTTTGTATTTGTCAGGTTATTATGAGAAGACTGTGCATTCCTGTGATTGCCTTAACATCTAGTGGTTTTTAACGGTGGTAATATGCAGTATTGAGTGCGCTAGGCTGAACACAGATAAACACTAACAAATCAATAATTTGAAGAAATAAATACAATTTTTTATTCTTTTAACTGGAACACATGTTTTGAAACTGTTTTTATTGCTGGGTGATCACAGAGGGAAAAAAGTATTGTCTGTGTTATTGCTTCAAATCTTTTAAAAGTTAATTGTCTTGCAAAAAAATGTAAAATAGAATTTCTCCATCTCAAGTTAGAATAGGGAGGAAAAGTGTAAATGAACAAAATGCATTTTACTTAAACGAATAGAAATGAATTTTCTTTTCTTTTTTTTTTTACAAATATTGATCAAAGGAAAAGGCTTCTTTCTGGTCATGAAACACAAACTCCTATACAGTCCCTAGCTTATCTCTCACAATAATATCTTCCCTAGTTTACTTGTGTATTTGTTCATCATTTGTGTGTTATGTTTACTTATCTACATAAACGTGGATGCTCTTTGGTGGAGAGCTGCACAGCCAGGTTAATTCATTTTGAACAGTGCCATAGAGTCAATTTTTGCAGATAGGCACTCAGCAAATGGTTTCAGTAAAACGTGGCACTCAGTATTTTAATGTGTTGTTGTTTTCTTTCAGAAGTTCAGAGTCACACCATTTAAGGTGATCTGGATTTATTACTTATGTTATATACATAGTAAAAAGCCTAGGTTATTGCAAAACATTCTCAGCTACTAAGAATAGATTTTTTTATGTAACAAGTTACAGTTACCTTTAAATAAAAATCTCATCAAGGTATATATTTAACTACAAAGAAATACGTAGAGCCATTGTCAAGTTAAAAAGTGGTTTTAAATTGCCTATTAAATTCAGTATATTGATTTAATAAACTTGGACCTTTTCCATTTTCTTAACTAAGAGGGAGACTACAGTCAATTAAAGTTGAAATATTAGGAAGTGACATTAAAATTGAACATAAGGCAGTGAAGCAATATCTGTAAAAAGCAAGCTCTGCTTTTCAGCAGCTGCTGAGCATATAACCAACATACAGCTCCAGATAATAGTTAACATTTCTAATGACATATACCTCCTAAGATAAAGTTTCTGGTTTAAAATGCAAGTTACATGCCTTCTGAACAATTGAAGATGGTATGTCATACTCTAAATTGATTCATTAAAAAAAGAGAACATTGAAATTCATTATGTACCAGGCTTCAGTGACATAGCAAAAAAGCATTCAAAAATCTCTTCTCTCACCTCATTAGATATAGTGATACCTACTTTCTCTTACTAGCTGTCCATAAATGACATAGAGAAACTCAGAATATGATCAAAGAACTTAATGGTCTCATAGTCAAACCACACTTAGGAGATGGACATGGTAAAGAGATGTGAATAGTTTTACTACAATGTCATCATCCTTATTGAAAAAAAGCTCAAAACACATGATGTAACAATGTTGGGTTAGTAACATCATTTTCATATGACATGGACCACCCATATATATCATTTATTATAAGAAGGATTAAGATCTCTATTAACATATATATCAAAAATTACTTATATATATATTTCTACAATAAACCTGACTTGGTATGATTCACAATTCTACTTCTGATTATCAAGTAATAAACTATACCTTTATCTCTTGAACCTCTCTTAATATTGCACTTCATAGGTACACAGAGTAGTGATAATAGCAAATGTATACTATGATGGCATGAATGAATGAATCTGTACATGTAAGGCAGTAGGCTAACTAATTGGGTTATGGAATGGTTAACAAATATTAACTATGAAAAAGAGAGGATGTATTTAATCAAGAAATGAGACTGTTGTGAATCCACCCTTTAATATCATTAAAATAAATCATATAATTATAGATTTTGGAAATTAGAGAAATTTAAGACTAATTTAACATGTTTATTCTCCCCAAATTTGCAAACACAGGACATAAAAATAAAATGTAAGGCAATTATAATTAAATTATCAGTTTTTTTGAAATTTAACAAATTTTATTATTAACATTAAATTTTCAAATAATTTATAGTCAGTTCACAGTTTGTAAAGGAAATATATAAATCTATACATTTAATTCTATTCTGTTCACAAGCCTACTTTAGGTAAAAATGACCACTTTCATTATTCAGCTAAAAGTACTGTTTTGTTTTGTTTTGTTTTTTTAATTTTTATTTATTTTTTTAACATCTTTATTGGCGTATAATTGCTTTATAATGGTGTGTTGGTTTCTGCTGTATCACAAAGTGAATCAGCTATATGTGTACATATATCCCCATATCCCCTCCCTCTTGAGCCTCCCTCCCACCCTCCCTATCCCACCCCTCTAGGTGGTCACAAAGCACTGAGCTTATCTCCCTGTGCTATGCAGCTGCTTCCCACTAGCTATCTATTTTACATTTGGTAGTGTATATATGTCCATGCCACTCTCTCACTTCATCCCAGCTTACCCTTCCCCCTCCCCGTGTCCTCAAGTCCATTCTCTATGTCTGCGTCTTTATTCCTGTCCTACCCCTGGGTTCTTCGGAACCATTTTTTTTTTTGAGAGTTCATATATATGTGTTAGCATATGGTATTTGTTTTTCTCTTTCTGACTTACTTCACTCTGTATGACAGTCTCTAAGTCCATCCACCTCACTACAAAAAGCTCAATTTCGTTTCTTTTTATGGCTGAGTAATATTCCATTGTATATATGTGTCACATCTTCTTTATCCATTCATCTGTCGATGGACACTTAGGTTGTTTACATGTCCTGGCTATTGTAAATAGAGCTGCAATGGACATTGGGATGCATGTGTCTTTTTGAATTATGGTTTTCTCAGGGTATATGCCCAGTAGTGGGATTGCTGGGTCATATGGTAGTTCTATTTTTAGTTTTTTAAGGAACCACCATACCGTTCTCCATAGAGGCTGTATCAATTTACATTCCCACCAACACCACAAGAGGGTTCCCTTTTCTCCACACCCTCTCCAGCATTTATGGTTTCTAGATTTTTTGATGATGGCCATTCTGACTGGTATGAGGTGATACCTCATTGCAGTTCTGATTTGCATTTCTCTAATAATTAGTGATGTTGAGGATCCTTTCATGTGTTTGTTGGCAATCTGTATATCTTCTTTAGAGAAATGTCTATTTAGGTTTTCTGCCCATTTTTGGATTCGGTTGTTTGTTTTTTGGATATTACGCTGCATGAGCTGCTTGTATATTTTGGAGATTAATCCTTTGTCAGTTGCTTCATTTGCAAATATTTTCTCCCATTCTGAGGGTTGTTTTTCATCTTGTTTATGGTTTCCTTTGCTGTGCAAAAGCTTTTAACTTTCATTAGGTCCCATTTGTTTATTTTTTTTTTAATTTCCATTTTTCTAGGAGGTGGGTCAAAAAGGATCTTGCTGTGATTTATGTCACAGAGTGTTCCGCCTATGTTTTCCTCTAAGAGTTTTATAGTGTCTGGCCGTACATTTAGGTCTTTAATCGATTTTGAGTTTATTTTTGTGTACGATGTTAGGGAGTGTTCTAATTTCATTGTTTTACCTGTAGCTGTCCAGTTTTCCCAGCACCACTTATTGAAGAGGCTGCCTTTTCTCCATTGTATATTTTTGCCTCCTTTATCAAAGATAAGATGACGATATGTGCATGGGTTTATCTCTGGGCTTTCTATCCTATTCCACTGATCTGTATTTCTGTTTTTGTGCCAGTACCAGGCTGTCTGGATTACTGTACCTTTGTAGTATAGTGTGAAGTCCAGGAACCTGATTCCTCTAGCTCCGTTTTTCTTTCTCAAGATTGCTTTGGATATTCGGGGTCTTTTGTGTTTCCATACAAATTGTGAAAATTTTTGTTCTAGTTTTGTGAAAAATGCCATTGGTAGTTTGATAGGGATTGCATTCAATCTGTAGAATGCTTTGGGTAGTATAGCCATTTTCACAATATTGATACTTCCAATCCAAGAACATGGTATATCTCTCCATCTGTTTTTACCATCTTTAACTTCTTACATCAGTGTCTTATAGTTTTCTGCATACAGGTCTTTTGTCTCCTTGGGTAGTTTTATTCCTAGGTATTTTATTCTTTTTGTTGCAATGGTAAATGGGAGTGTTTCCTTAATTTCTCTTTCAGATTTTTCATCATTAGTGTATAGGAATGCAAGAGATTTCTGTGCATTAATTTTGTATCCTGCTGCTTTACCAAATGTATTGATTAGCTCTAGTAGTTTTCTGGTAGCATCTTTAGGATTCTCTATGTATAGTATCATGTCATCTGCAAACAGTGACAGCTTTACTTCTTCTTTTCCAATTTGGATTCCATTTATTTCTTTTTCTTCTCTGATTACTGTGGATAAAACTTCCAAAACTATGTTGAATAATAGTGGTGAGAGTGGGCAGCCATGTCTTGTTCCTGATCTTAGTGGAAATGGTTTCAGTTTTTCACCACTGAGAACAATGTTGGCCATGGGATTGTTGTATATGTCCTTTATTATGTTGAGGTAAGTTCCCTCTATGCCTACTTTCTGGAGGGTTTTTATCATAAATGGGTGTTGAATTTTGTCAGAAGCTTTTTCTGCATCTACTGAGATGATCATATGGTTTATCTCCTTCATTTTGTTAATATGGTTTATCACATTGCTTGATTTGCATATATTGAAGAATCCTTGCATTCCTGGGATAAAACCCACTTTATCGTGGTGTATGATCCATTTAATGTGCTGTTGGATTCTGTTTGCTAGTATTTTGTTGAGGATTTTTGCATCTATGTTCATCAGTGATATTAGCCTGTAGTTTTCTTTGTGACATCTTTGTCTGGTTTTGGTATCAGGGTGATGGTGGCCTCGTAGAATGAGTTTGGGAGTGTTACTTCTTCTGCAATATTTTGGAAGAGTTTGAGAAGGATGGGTGTTAGCTCTTCTCTAAATGTTTGATAGAATTCACCTGTGAAGCCATCTGGTCCTGGGCTTTTTTTTGTTGGAAGGTTTTTAATCAGTGTCTCAATTTCAGTGCTTGTGATTTGTCTGTTTATATTTTCTCTTTCTTCCTGGTTCAGTCTTGGAAGGTTGTGCTTTTCTAAGAATTTGTCCATTTCTTCCAGGTTGTCCATTTTATTGGCATACAGTTGCTTGTAGTAAGTGTCATGATCCTTTGTATTTCTGAAGTGTCAATTGTTATTTCTCCTCTTTCATTTCTAATTCTTTTGAGTCTTCTCCCCTTTTTCCTTCATGAGTGTGGCTAATGGTTTATTAATTTTATCTTCTCAAAGAACCAGCTTTTAGTTTTATTGATCTTTGCTATTGTTTCCTTCATTTCTTTTTCATTTATTTCTGATCTGATCTTTATGATTTCTTTCCTTCTGATAACTTTGGGGTTTTTTTGTTCTTCTTTCTCTAATTGCTTTAGGTGTAAGGTTAGGTTGTTTATTTGAGATTTTTCTTGCTTCTTGAGGTAGGATTGTATTGCTGTAAACTTCCCTCTTAGAACTGCTTTTGCTGCATCCCATAGGTTTTAGGTCGTCGTGTTTTCATTGTCCTTTGTTTCTAGGTAGTTTTTGATTTCCTCTTTGATTTCTTCAGTGACCTCTCGGTTATGTGGTAGTGTATTGTTTAGCCTCCATGTGTTTTTATATTTTACACATTTTTTTCCTACAGTTGATATCTAGTCTCATAGCATTGTTGTTGGAAAAGATACTTGATGCGATTTCACATTTCTTATATTTACCAAGGCTTGATTTGTGACCCATGATATGATCTATCCTGGAGTATGTTCCATGAGCACTTGAGAAGAAAGTGTATTCTGTTGTTTTTGGATGGAATGTCCTGTAAATATCAATTAAGTCCATCCTGTTTTATGTGCCATTTAAAGCTTGTGTTTCCTTACTTATTTTCATTTTGGATGATCTCTCCATTGGTGAAAGTCGGGTGTTAAAGTCCCCTACTATGATTGTGTTACTGTTGATTTCCCCTTTTATGGCTCTTAACATTTGCCATATGTATTGAGGTGCTCCTATGTTTGGTGCATAAATATTTACAATTGTTATATCTTCTTCTTGGATTAATCCCTTGACCATTATGTAGTGTCCTTCTTTGTCTCTTGTAATAGCCTTTATTTTAAAGTCTGTTTTGTCTGATATGAGAATTGCTACTTCAGCTTTCTTTTGATTTCCATTTGCATGGAATATCTTTTTCCATCCACTCACTTTCAGTCTGTATGTGTCCCTAGGTCTGAAGTGGGTCTCTTACAGACAGCATATATATGCGTCTTGTTTTTGTATCCATTCAGCCAGTCTATGTCTTTTGGCTGGAGCATTTAATCCACTTAAATTTAAGGTAATTATCGATATGTATGTTCCTATTACCATTTTCTTAATTCTTTGGGGTTTGTTTTTGCAGGTCTTTTCCTTCTCTTTTGTTTCCTGCTTAGAGAAGTTCCTTTAGCATTTGTTGTAAAGCTGATTTGGTGGTGCTCATTCCTCTTAGCTTTTGCTTGTCTGTAAATGTTTTAATTTCTCCATCGAATCTGAGTGAGCTCCTTGCTGCGTAGAGTAATCTTGCTTGTAGGTTTTTCCCTTGCATCACTTTAAATATGTCCTGCCACTCCCTTCTGGCTTGCAGAATTTCTGCTGAAAGATCAGCTGTTAACCTATGGGGATTCCCTTGTATGTTATTTGTTGTTTTTCCCTTGCTACTTTTAATATTTTTTCTGTGTATTTAATTTTTGATAGTTTGATTAATATGTGTCTTGGCGTGTTTCTCCTTGGATTTATCCTGTATGGGACTCTCTGTGCTTCCTGGACTTGATTAACTATTTCCTTTCCCATATTAGGGAAGTTTTCAACTATAATCTCTTCAAATATTTTCAGTCCCTTTTTTTTCTCTTCTTCTTCTGGGATCCCTATAATTTGAATGTTGGTACGTTTAATCTGTCCCAGAGGTCTCTGAGACTGTCCTCAATTCTTTTCATTCTTTTTTCTTTATTCTGCTCTGCAGTAGTTATTTCCATTATTTTATCTTCCAGGTCACTTATCCATTGTTCTGCCTAAGTTATTCTGCTGTTGACCCCTTTTAGAGGATTTTTAATTTCGTTTATTGTGTTGTTCATCATTGTTTGTTTGCTCTTTATTTCTTCTAGGTCCTTGTTAAATGTTTCTTGTATTTTCTCCATTCTGTTTCCATGATTTTGGATCATCTTTACTATCATTACTCGAATTCTTTTTTCACGTAGACTGCCTATTTCCTCTCCATTTGTTTGGTCTGGTGGGTTTTTGCCTTGCTCCTTCATCTGCTGCTTATTTCTCTGTCTTCCCATTTTGCTTATCTTACAGTCTTTGGGGTCTCCTTTTCGCCGGCTCCTGGTTCCTAGTTCCCAATGTTTTTCGTGTCTGCCCCCTATGGGTAAGATTGGTTCAGTGGCTTGCATAGGCTTCCTGGTGGAGGGGACTGGTGCCTGTGTTCTGGTGGATGCAGCTGGATCTTGTCTTTCTCGTGGGCAGGACTGCGTCTAGTGGTGTGTTTTGGTGTGTCTGTGAACTCATTATGATTTTAGGCAGCCTCTCTGCTAATGGGTGGTGTTGTGTTCCTGTTTTGCTAGTTGTTTAGCGTAGGATGTCCAGCACTGTAGCTTGCTGGTCATTGAGCGGAGCTTTGTCTTAGCATTGAGGTGGAGATCTCTGGGAGAGCTTTCACCATTTGATATTACATGGCGCTGGGAGGTCTCTGGTGGACCAGTGTCCTGAACTTGGCTCTCCCACCTAAGAGGCTCAGGCCTGACATCTGGCTGGAGCACCATGTCTCTGTCAGCCACATGACTCAGAAGAAAAGGGAGAAAAAAAAAAGGAAGGAAAGAAAGAAAGATAAATAAATAAAGTTATTAAAATAAAAAGTAAGAAAAATATTATTAAAAACAAAAAAATTTTAAAAAAAGAAAGAAAGAAGAGAGCAACCAAACCAAAAAACAAATCCACCAATGATAACAAGCGCTAAACTCTATACCAAAAAAAAAAGGAGAGAACCCTAGGACAAATGGTAAAAACAAAGCTATACAGACAAAATCACACAAAGAAGCATACACATACACACTCACAAAAAGAGAAAACGGAATAAAATATATATATATAAAAAAGAAAAGGAAGAGAGCAACCAATCAATAAACAAATCTACCAATATTAATAACCTCTAAATACTAAACTAAGATAAACATAAAACCAGAAATAAATTAGATGCAGAAAGCAAACCCCAAGTCTACAGTTGCTCCCAATGTCCACTGCCTCAATTATGGGATGATTCATTGTCTATTCAGGTATTCCACAGATGCAGGTACATCAAGTTGATTGTGGAGATTTAATCCGCTGCTTCTGAGGCTGCTGGGAGAAAGTTCCATTGCTCTTCTTTTTTCGCACAGCTCCTGGGGTTCAGTTTTGGATTTGACCCCACCTCTGCGTGTAGCTCACCTGAGGGAGTCTGTTCCCTGCCCAGACAGGATGGGTTTTAATTAACAGCTGATTCGGGGGCTCTGGCTCACTCAGTCCAGGGGGAGGGAGGGGTACAGAATGCGGGGCGAGCCTGTTGCGTCAGAGGCTGGTGTGACATTGCAACAGCCTAAGGAGCGCCTTGTGTTCTCCTGGCGAAGTTGTCCCTGGATCATGGGACCCTGGCAGTGGCGGGCTTCACAGTCTCCTGGGGGCGGAGGTGTGGATAGTGACCTGGGCTTGCACACAGGCTTCTTGGTGACTGCAGCAGCAGCCTTAGCATCTCACTCCCCTCTGTGGTGTCTGCACTGATAGCTGCAGCTTGTGCCCATCTCTGGAGCTCGTTTAGGCAGTGCTCTGAATCCCCTCATCGCACCCCCTGAAACAATGGTCTCTTGCCTCTTAGGCAGTTTCAGCCTTTTTCCCGGACTCCCTCCTGGCTAGCTGTGGTGCACTAGCCCCCTTCAAGCTGTGTTGATGCAGCCAACCCCAGACCTCTCCCTGAGATCTGACCTCTGAAGCCCTAGCCTCAGCTCCCAGCCCCCACCCGCCCCAGCGGGTGAGCAGACAAGCCTCTCAGGCTGGTGAGTGCTGGTCAGCACTGATCCTCTGTGCAGAAATCTCTCCACTTTGCCCTCTGCACCCCTGTTGTTGCATTCTCCTCCGTGGCTCTGAAGCTTCCCCTCCACCCACTCCCCATCTCCACCAGTGAAGTGGGTTCCTAATGTGTGGAAACTTTTCCTCCTTCACAGCTCCCTCCCTGAGGTGCAGGTCTCATCCCTATTCTTTTGTCTCTTGTTTTTTCTTTTTTCTTTTGCCCTAGCCAGGTATGTGGGGAGTTTCTTGCCTTTTGGGAAGTCTGAGGTCTTCTGCCAGCATTCAGTAGGTGTTCTGTAGGAGCTGTTCCACATGTAGATGTATTTTTGACGTATTTGTGGGGAGGAAGGTGATCTCCATGTCTTACTCCTCCACCATCTTGAAGGTCCCTCCAAAAGTACTATTTTAAAAGTTGCTAACTATGGGAGTTTTGAAATGGGCCAGGTAGGCATCTAGAGAAGGTGTAATGATTAGAAAGAAATTAATGATGTGATCCAACTGCTTCAAAAATTGACCGTTCTGTTAATAGGGATAAATGATGCTGTTTTTTCCTTTTCCTTTATACTTTGTCTAGTTTCTCTTGCTTACACGATGCTGCATGCAGATGCCTCACTCTGCGCACTTCAGACCAGGGTTCCCAGTGTGAAACAGCTGCACTGATGCCTCACATCTGTTGCAGCCACGTGCAGAGACACTGTGCCTGGCACTGCGATCTGGAGCATGAGCCTATCAGTTATTCTTGATTCCAAAATAGAAGGGCTTATACTGTTTTATTTTCATAGTTGATTAAATTTCACCTCTTATAAAGATCAGTTTTCTAAGTGAAAAGCACATACAGGGACTTCTTATTTGCTATGGGAAATCAATTTCCTTTATTACCTACAATGTAGGAGATGACTGAAAGGTGATCAGGACAGAGAATATAAGCACTGTATGGCACATTCATGGTCTCATTTTATATAGCAGATATTTCTTGTGAAATATGTCATGTAATCATTGAATTATACAAATAAAACATAACTTTGCAGTTGAAATATCTACCATTAAAATTGTCTCAAATTTGAATGTTAGTCAGTTAAAATTCCCATTAAAGTAGAAGCCTAAGAATTCTGTATGGAAATAGTGATATGTGATCATAAATCATTCTGAAATACCTGAAGTCTTCTTTCTGAAGTGTGATGTTTACACACTTCATCATCCGTACACGGGAAAGAATGTATATTATTTCTAGTGGTGAGGTGATATAAGACACACTTGCTTATTTGATAAGCTTTTATCTTTCCCTTTCTAGCTCTTATTTATCACATAGGTAGCTTCATTTACAGGAATTTTCTCACTCTTTTTCTAAAATAAACCTTACATTTAAAATATTAATCTCTATACAGCACCCAAAATTCTTCATGTATTTATGAGAACTGTAATTTTATATGATGTATTTGATATTATTCCTAAAAGATGGTTGAAAGGAGACTCTCTGGGCAAAATGCTCAAGAACAAACAAAATCAAATAGACCACAGATAATTTAGTAATAAAGGGAAATACTGCCATTTTATTCTATTTAAAGGTAGCTGAGATCAGGACAGGAATATAATCATAACAAGGTGTTTTTTACTTTAAACTCCTGTCAACTCCTTTCTTGTACTAAGACTCCTGTAACCATACAAATTATTGTTGCCTTCTTCCTAGGTAGCAATATTAGGGGTTGTCATCTTAGAGGGAAAAATATCTTTCTACAATTATACTGGGAGGGATTTGGCAAGACTCATGAAAAACAGGGTTGACTTAAAAATATTTAGTCAACTTAAAAACTGGAACATTTGTTTCAGATTCCCCCAAAGTTTAATATCTTTTCTATAAAGGATAAATTTCTAAACATAGGGCAGATACTCTCATTACAGAGCACTCACTGCCAGTATGTCCTTCCTAATGCAACTATAGGAAACCACATTCCGTATCCTTTGGTAAGCAGTATGTAAACATTATTTAACTAACAGAAAGTCCAACATTACTGGCATTTTCTTTGTTTATGAACTATTTACATTGTCTTTATAGGCATACACAATTCTATAATAATGTAAACAGTACTGGATAGATTATTTGGAACACAATACACAACTTGCTAAAATAGAGATAATCCATTTGTTCCAGGAAACCTTATAAAATTTAAATCAACAGTCCACTATAAATAGATTTATAGCTATTATTAAATGACAAACATCTTTATCTCTTGTTCTCACCAACTTGGCCATCTTTGACTAACACTTAATAAATGCACAAAGAAAACTGCATGACATTGAGAAGTTGGATTGAATAGTATGGGATTGTAAGGTTTTCTGTTTTCTCCCAGAAACACTGATGTGTCTGCTGAAGCCTATATCTAATAGGAATTTTTAGTGTTATTTTAGCCAGCAAAGATATACTTTAAGAAATCATATCTCTGGTGACCCATTTCTTGTGTAAGTAATCATTGTGATAGGCAAAGTTCTAGAGACCATGAAACAAAATAGGAGATCATAACATTATTCTATTGAAAAAAAACCCTCTGAATGCTGGAACAGCTTAACTAGGCCTCCAATTGTGAATCTTTTTTTTTGTTGCTTACTCAAGAGTTGTGTATTCTAGCTATATTGATCTAGTTTAGTAGGAGCAAGAGTTAAGTAATTGATTGGATATTTATGTGAAATATAAATGTGCATGATGTGCATGTGTGTGTTTGTGTGCCTGTGTATTTTTGTGTGTATTCCTTGATACATGGCACTACTCCCAATCTTAAATTTTCCTAAATATATTTAAACTTACTTAGTTATATTAACCTTTTAAAAATAACATACCATTAGCAATTTATAAACTTCAGGAAGGCAGGTGATTTATCTTCTACAAGACCTATAAATATTAGGAGGACAGGGAGAAATACATAGCATAACCTGCTAACATTAATTGATGATCCTGCTCTCACTCAGAAGGCAATAGGTGGAAAGTTAGAGATTGTATTGATAATTCATCTTTGTAATCTATTATAAGGTACACTTTCTTTTCTTGGTGTTTTTAATCTTATTCCCATCCCTCGCTGCCATTTTCCCCATAATTAACAAAGCTTTACAATGGCGGGTGGTGTGGAAGATAAAATAGTGTTCATTCTACCTTGTTCCCTGGAAACCTACTAGAAATTTCATAAGTAAATTTCTATAGTGAGTTAGTGCTTCAAGAAATTCTGTGAAATTCCACTTTCTATTTGAGCTAATAAACAAATTTGTAATTGTGAAAAACAATTATTTATCACTGAACTGAGCCCTCATATGAATTTTAAAATCAATTTAATAAATTTTTAAATATCTTGAAAATTTAATAATGAGCACTAAGGTATTCTTTATTAAAAAAAGAAATGTGAGGAAAAATAGAATATCAAACTATGCACTCAATGAACTCAAATTTGGTTGTTTTGTGTTTGTGTTACATTTTATATGTGAAATATTTGTTGTGGGGAAACAAAATGGAATTATTTAGCAAATATTTTATTCTGAATTATTATTAAAGAAAGGTATTGAATATATAATATTTAAAGGAGTACATTTTTGTTATATATATATGTGTGTGTGTATATATATATATATATATATATATATATATATATACATATACATATACATACACACATATAATACATTTAGGTCACAGTTGTAGACTCATTGTTTTTAAAAAGAAATGTGAAAGTGTTGTAATCATATGAAAAATTTGTAAGAACATGTTTAAATCATGCTTTTAAACTATATTTCAGTATGTTTCCAATACAGAATTACTTTATTTTGCATACTCTTTTTTTCTGTAAATCTAAGGTGAATTTTAGTTTGGTTTTCCAAATCATATCACTGCAATTAGTTGCTCTGAAGTAAATCATGATTTTTGTTTGTTTGTCAGCTGAAATGCGATATCCTTCTGATTGTAACTGCATCCCTACCAACAGTCCTGATTTATCACTGGGGTTAGGGACATAGTCCCTTCTAAAATCCATGGACACTACTGATTTATACCCAACCTCTTCAAGAAACTTTGAACCTGATGAAGAAAGCATCAGGTTTCTTTTATTGCTTTACTGTTGCTGCCTCTACTGATTGGGAACTTCTTTCCTTACACCCTGCCCTCCCAAACTATGCTATTTATTTAAAGCCCAGCATGTATATCATTTCCTTAGAAAGATTTCTGTACTTTCACTCAATCTTCAGACTATTGTAAAGACTTGTGTACATATCTGTCCATATATATATATATATACAAGAGAGAAGGAAGGACACTGCATAATGATCAAGGGATCAATCCAAGAAGAAGATATAATAATTATAAATATTTATGCACCCAACAGAGAAGCACCTCAATATATAAGGCAAATGCTAACAAACATAAAAGGGAAATCAACAGTAACACAATAATAGTAGGGGACTTTAACACCACACTTACACCAATGGACAGGTCATCCAAACAGAAAATAAAAAAGGAAACACAAGCTTTAAATGACAGAGTAGACCAGATAAATTTAATTGATATTTATAGGACATTCCATCCAAAAACAACAGAATACACTTTCTTCTCAAGTGCTCATGGAACATTCTCCAGGAGAGATCACATTTTGGGTCACAAATCAAGCCTAAGAAATTTAAAATCGTATCAAGCATCTTTTCTGACCACAATGCTATGAGATTGGAAATCAATTACGGAAAAAAAACTAAAAAACACAAATACATGGAGGCTAAACAGTGCACTGCTAAATAACCAAGAGATCAATGAAGAAATCAAAGAAGAAATTTTAAAATACATACAAACAAATGACACTGAAAACATTATGACCCAAAACTAATGGGACACAGCAAAAGCAGTCCTAAGAGGGAAGTTTATAGCAATTCAGTCTCATGTCAAGAAACAAGAAAAGTCTCAAATACACCTTACACCTAAAGCAACTAGAGTAAGAAGAACAAAGAAAACCCACAGTCAGTAGAAGGAAAGAAATCATAAAGATCATAGCAGAAGTAAATGAAATAGAAACAAAGAAAACAATACCAAAGATCAATAAAACTAAAAGTTGGTTCTTTGAGAAGATAAACAAAATTGATAAACCTTTAGCCAGACTCTTCAAGAAAAAAAGGGAGAGTACACAAATCAATAAAATTAGAAATGAAAAAGGAGAAATCAAAACTGATACTGCAGAAATACAAAGGAATATAAGAGACTACTACAAACAACTATATGCCAATAAAATGGACAACCATGAAGAAATGGACACATTCTTGGAAAGGTACAATTTTCCAAGACTGAACCAGGAAGAATTAGAAAATATAAACAGACCTATCACAAGTAATGAAATTGAAAT
Organism: Balaenoptera physalus; assembly: GCF_965194825.1. Taxonomy (NCBI): domain Eukaryota; kingdom Metazoa; phylum Chordata; class Mammalia; order Artiodactyla; family Balaenopteridae; genus Balaenoptera; species Balaenoptera physalus. The sequence goes on along the minus strand of NC_138893.1, from coordinate 67,490,594 downwards.
TATAATTAAAAATCTTCCAACAAACAAAAGCCCAGGACAGAGGGATTCACAGGCGAATTCTATCAAACATTTAGAGAAGAGCTAACACCCATCCTTCTCATACTCTTCCAAAAAATTGCAGAGGAAGGAACACTCCCAAATACATTCTATGAAGCCATCATCACTCTGATACCAAAACCAGATAAAGGTATCACTAAAAAAGAAAATTACAGATCAATAACACTGATGAACATAGATGCAAAAATCCTGAACAAAATACTAGCAAACAGAATCCAACAGCACATTAAAAGGATCATACACCATGATCAAGTGGGATTTATCCCAGGAATGCAAGGATTCTTCAGTATACGCAAATCAATCAATGTGATACACCATATTAACAAATTAAGGAGTAAAAACCATATGATCATCTCAGTAGATGCAGAAAAAGCTTTTGACAAAATTCAATACCCATTTATTATAAAAACTCTCCAGAAAATGGGTATAGAGGGGACTTACCTCAACATAATAAAGGAAATATATGACAAACCCACAGCAAACATCATACTCAGTGGTGGAAAACTGATCCTCTAAGGTCAGGAGCAAGACAAGGATGTCCACTCTCACCACTGTTATTCAACATAGTTTTGGAAGTCCTAGCCACAGCAATCAGAGAAGAAAAAGAAATAAAAGGAATCCAAATTGGAAGAGAAGAAGTAAAACAGTCACTGCTTGCAGATGACATGATAGTATACATAGAAAATCTTAAAGATGCCACCAGAAAACTACTAGAACTAATCAATGAATTTGGTAAAGTTGCAGGATACAAAATTAATGCACAGAAATCTCTTGAATTCCTGTACACTAACAATGAAATATTAGAAAGAGAAATTAAGGAAAAAATCTCATTTACCATTCCAAAAAAAAGAATAAAATACTTAGGAATAAACCTACTTAAGGAGGCAAAAGACTTGTACTCAGAAAACTATAAAACACTGATGGAAGAAATCAAAGATGACATAAACAGATAGAGAGATACACCATGTTCTTGGATTGGAAGAATCAATATTGTGAAAATGGTTATACTACTTAAAGCAATCTACAGATTCAATGCAATCCCTATCAAACTACCAATGACATACATTCACAGAATTAGAACAAAAATTTTACAATTTGTGTGGAAACACAAAAGACCCCGAATAGCCAAAGCAGTCTTGAGAAAGAAAAATGGAACTGGAGGAGTCAGGCTCAATGACTTCAGATTATACTACAAAGCTACAGTAATCAAGACAGTATGGTACTGGCACAAAAACAGAAATATAGATCAATGGTGAAGGATAGAAAGCCCAGAGATAAACCCACACACATATGGTCACCTAATCTATGACAAAGGAGGCAGGAACATACAACGGAGAAAAGACAGCCTCTTCAATAAGTGGTGCTGGGAAAACTGGACAGCTACATGTAAAAGAATGAAATTAGAACACTCCCAAACACCATACACAAAAATAAACTCAAAATGGATTAAAGACCCAAACGTAAGGCTGGCCACTATAAAACTCTTAGAGGAAAACATAGGAAGAACACTCTTTGACATAAATAGGAGGAAGATCTTTCTTGACCCACCTCCTAGAGTAATGAAAATAAAAACAAAAATAAACA